>NC_140590.1:1794619639-1799419639 GCF_964204655.1 Triturus cristatus
TTTTAGCACATTATCCAACCCTACTGATTCGGCTAATCGATTGCATGAGAGGGAAAGTGACTCCAATTCCCCCTCTGATTTAACTATCACTACTTTTTTCCCCTTAAACATTCTATTCGACCATGCCGAAGTGCTGATGGCCCTAAAACAAAGTCCCTCTGGGAAAGCCCCAGGCCCGGGTTGCGTCCCAATAGACGTTTTCAAATCACAGCCTGATCTCTGGGCTCCACTGCTTACTAATGTATTGAATTCTTTGAACACCACTGGTTTTATTCCCACTTGGCCTGAGGCAATTGTCGTCCCGATTTTTAAAAAAGGCGTGAGGGATAATTCCGCCAACTATCGCCCAATCTCACTTTTAGACTCCCTCATGAAGGTTGCCGGGCGAATTATTTTAAACAGAATACATGACTGGTTAAGCGATCAAGATATTATCTCCAACTTGCAATATGGCTTCATACAAGGTAAGGGCACTATTGAACAGGGTCTAAATTTGACCTTTATAATAGCCAAATATACTCAGGCCAAAAAAGGCAATCTGTTCATAACCTTTGTAGACCTCAGCTCTGCATTTGACTGTGTTGACCATACGCAGTTATGGGAAACCCTTGCAGAGATCGGTTTAGATCCCCCTATTCTTTCATTTATTAAAGAGCTGTACAGGGACGCATCAGCCCGTGTGAGATATGGTAATAATGGAGATTGTTCTGACAGGTTTTTCATCAGGCGAGGCGTCAGACAGGGTTGTATATTAGCTCCCTTACTTTTTACCCTTTATATCAACTCCGTTAGCCACCATCTGAACAGAACCTTTCATGACTATCCCACAATAAACGGCAAACCTATACCCATTCTGCTTTAAGCAGACGATGCCGCAATTATGTCCCAGACCCGCATGGGGCTACAAAGGGCAGTCAATGAATTTACTGACTTCATGTCAAGGAGAGGTCTAAACGTTAATACCTCTAAAACTTACACCATGTCTTGTGGCCTAGGGATTGGAAAAAAGCCATGTTCTATCTTCCTGAATGGCAACAAATTGGATAATATTGATAGTTTCCCTTATTTGGGCATTACTTTTAACAAGAGGGGCACTTGGGGAGCTGCGGCTCAAGCCAGAGGCTTAGCATTGTATAAAGCCATAGGAGCACTGACCAACTTTTCTAAAAAACTAGGGGGTCGACCAATAAGCCCTTTACTCCAGATCTATCGGGCGAAGTGCATCTCAACTGGCACCTATGGATCCGGGATTTGGGGGATTGAACCCGTTGATCAAATTCAACGTCTCGAGAATGCTTTCTTACGTTATCTCCTGGCTGTCCCTCCTGGCACCCCCACCTATATGGTGCACACCGAATTGGGCCTCACATACATCGCTGACACGATCAATTCTTCCCCCCTTATTTTATGGCATAAAGTCTGGACCAATGAAGAGATACCTTTTAACAGGTAAATTATTACAGACTGTCTAAAATTGAAAGACGCCAAGAACATAAAATGGTTGAACTACGTCAAGAGGCTGTCCACAGATATAGGGCATCCTGAATTTTTTACTGACCCTTCAACCTTAGTTAATATAGCAAAAGTTACGTTAAAACGTCTTGTTCTAAATTACTGGAGCTGTCATCGATGGTCCCTAGAAAAACAAAAGAGCACTATTGCGGATTACCAAGAATCGACCATTATGAGTGGTACCAGCAATTTTTACTTTTAGAACCATCTCCGTTTACCTGCATGCTCCTGACCCATTTTCGTACTAACACTTTTTTTAGACTTCTAACTTTTCCCAATCCAAATTGTTGGTCCAGTGACTTACCGAGGTGTCCTTGCGATGACCTTTCAACCCAATCTAACATTCATTGTATTCTATTCTGTGGATTTTATCAATTGCCAAGGACTATTTTTTTTAAAACCGTTGCTTAAATCATGGGGATTACGTTCATGTAAAATGGCTTACCAAAAACTAAAAACCCTGGAAACTCCTTTAGCCCTGGCAGCTATTTCATCTTACCTGAAAATGACCTTGAGGCAGCGGACATCAATGCAGACCTACGTTGATATATATCTTGATGCTTTGATTGTGTATCTGTACTTTTATTTGATCTTAACTACGTTACAAAATAATTGAAATTTTAATTTGTTTTAAATGGATTTTTTATATTCGTGTTTGCACTTTTATGATATTGTTTTTATACATATCGAATAAAGCTCATTATCTATCTATCTATCTATCTATCTAGTAGAACACAAAGGAATCAACTGACAGTCTCTGCCCTTGTTGGATGTACATGTTTTACAGAGAATGTCAGACTTCATTCTCACATGACTGAGAAAGATAATGTGAAATTACAGAAAATATGCTCTCAGTTTAGCTTATAGATCACCATCCAAACCTGTGTGGGAAAAGCATGAGAAAATAGTTTTCTCTCAAACATGATTCATGATATCACAGCAGAAGGCTTTTTCACATGGTAAAATCACCTTAGAACACACCACAATTCCTAAAATGAGTATGGTACCATCAACAAATGATTTATAATGTAACTAAAGTCTTAAAACATTCTATTAACTGCAATGCTTTTTAATGAGGTGCTATCATGTATATTGGTCCCAAGATGGCTGCCAAAACTTCTTGGATGAAGTGCTGACAGCCAATCAGATCTCACGATGAGATGTGTGGTTAGGCTCCGCCCAGATATATATGTGATTTTACTTTTGATTTTCTCTACTGAACGGATTTACATCATTTAAGCAAAAGGCAGGAGTCTGAAATGAGGACTACCTCTTTGCAAAATTTGGTTTAATTCCGTTCAGCACTTCGGGCTGTAGCTGCGTCAACAGGTCCTATGGGAAAAACGTGTTTTGGGACCCCCTTTTTCTCAGCCCCCGCTTGACGAATCACCGTGAAATTTTCAGGATAGGAGCAGACCGGAGCTGGCCAAAAGTTTGGAAAATTTCACCAAGATTCATCAATCGACGCCAATGTTATTCCAAATAGAATGTTGCGGATTTCCTATGGAAAATAGGTCCTAACTATAACTACCTACTGGCGACTGCCAGTAGGTAGTATATATATATATATATATAGTAATAATGAGGATGTCAATACCCGTTGAACACCTTCTGGAGAGAGGGCAGAGGCTCACTGTGTATTTAGTGAAAGTGTCTCCCTATCCCTGAAGTCAGGCTGATGCCCTTATATGGATATCAATGAGAAGAGGCTATTAGTAGCAGCTGCTACCAATGACTTGGACTTTGGTACCCTTGGAACTGCCCACGATCGAAGCAGGCAGCATCAGCAATAAGCTTTACTAGGCCAGTTTCATTTCTGCCCTACCCTGCTGTTCCTGGAGTCCCACAACTGGAACTGGGAGGCTGTTGAGAGGGGCTATAGGGTTTACAATTGTTCATTCAAGAAGAAGATTCAGACTGTTTGTGAGTGTAAAAGCATTTAGAACATCAGACCCACTGAGCCAAATATGAGCATGCACCAGTGATTTCTCAGGAGTAGTGCAAGTTCAGATTTATGTATTTACTGTGCGGCTACTTAAAATATTTACAATCTAAAAACCCTTGCATATTAATAAAAACAACTGCACAAAAAATAAAACACCACACATAAATAAGTCTTTAAATGAGATCAAGTGATATATTAAAATCAAATGGCTTGGAAGGGAGTGATTCCCCACAAATTCCAACATTCCCGATATCAAAGTTGGTCTGTGTGTGTGAAGTCCGGGAGTCGGATTTCTCTTCAATGGCTGGTAGAGGCTTTGCTGGTCATGTACAATATCTTGTGGTTGTCACGAAAACAGCAGTACTACTGCAGCTTTCGTACATTTCCCAAAGTGGGCAGCCAAGTGTGCAGATCCCCCTCTAAGGCACACTTCTATGGCTTCTTGGCAGGTCTGGCCATTCAAGATGCGCCCGAGCTGTCGAAGCCAGAACTCCCTTAGCAGGATCAACTCCTGGCAGATTCCCCCCCTCAGCACAGAGGCAGCATCTCATGTCCTTCTCGTCTAGGTTCCTCCTCCCATACCAATAGGACTTCCGAAGCCCATTAGCTGTCATTTCATGGTAAGATTGAGTGGCGGGAAAGGTAGGATGGAAGGGACCCTGGCTCATAAAATAGCGAAGCCGGACTATTATGCCCCATTTTTCATAGCTTGTGCATCATGGTCTGCTGATATTAGCCTAGCTTGTTTGATCAGCAGCTTGGCCACCACGGTGCCGGTAGCCCACTTATGCAGATTGTACATGCTTCTAAAGCCTCCAAAGTGTGTATTTAGAACTTGTGGCAGCTTGTTGCCGGGTTACTTGACTGGTTACCTATTCATTTCTAGATGGAGTTTTTCAGTGTGCGCTCCTGTTTGGCTTCAGGCTATAAGCTACGAAAACTGCCGCTAAAGTGGCGATAATGGGCTTGATAATATGCCCTTGGGGATTCCAATAGAAGTCCATGTTCTGGTGTCAACATGGGCTTCTATTGGAAATCTCTGCGGCATATTATCAAGCCCATTATCGCAGTTTTATGCTGCTAAAGCGGCAATAATTGTATTGCCGTGCTTGATAATATGCCCCTTGGCTCTGAATAGCCATTGCCGCATGGTCAACTCGAGCTCTAGGTGGATTTGGGTATGTGAAGTGCAGTTTGGAAGCAGAGATGCTCTTTGAAAACAGGTTGACTATGCTGTGCCCATCCTGCTGGCCATTCTGCTTGTGTAGGTTGCGCCCCATACTTCCTATCACCTTCAGAAGCGGAGATAAATCCGAGGTGTTCATTGATTTTTTTTACTTTACAAAAGGCCCTTTCAAGGGGATTTGCTGCCCCGTGTTGGGCAGTGATGTGTGCTGCTAAACGGCCCCTGTAGTCCAATCAAACTCTCAAGTATTTGTAGGTGGTCACCACCTTAATGGCCTTTGCCTCGATGGACCATGACCCACTTGTTAGCAACTTCCAGGAGATTATTATCACCTTTGTTTTTATTATATTAATTTTGAGGTAATTGGCCTTACAATCGACAAGTAGTGTCATAAAGAGTCTCTGGAGGCCATTCGCTGTTTGTTCTAAAAGGAACATATCGTCCGCGTACTGGAGTGATGCGATTTCGAGGGCGGCCATTTTAGTTGAGAAGGCCCTCACCGGTGCCAGATAGTCGGGAAGGTCAGCCAGGTACAGATTAAATAGAGGTGGTGTCAGTGTGCAACCTTGCTTCAAGCCTTTGTTTGGCTTGATTTTACCCGTGGTGGCCCATCCAGTGCTGACTCTTATCTTTACCCAGGTGTCTGAGTAGAATGTGATGACTGCTTTTAATCAATTTTGAGGGATGCCCCGGTTGTTATGTTTCACCCAAAGTTTTGGCTATGAAATGCAATAGTGTAGGTTTGGGTATACTTTCAAGAATCCCAGAGCAAGGGTACAACCATCAGACTAACCCGATAATTACTGAATAATGGTGCCAATCTATTATATATTGTGGACATTATTGCCGTAGTGGTACCTAAATCTGGTATAATTGTTCCAGTGGCATAATATCCGTACAAATAACAAACAACCATTCTAAAACGGATGTTCAAAAATGGAAACAGTCTCAACAGTTTTCTTATTTCTAGAAAAAGTTTCATATTAATGTTTGAATTGATAGACCATGAGAATTCAAACATCATATGAATGCATACTTTAAGGAATGTTTATGTACTGTTGTGGTGTATGATGCATGGTATAGAAATAGTGCTTCCTCTCCTCTAATGTGACATACACTTGAGGTTTTCATGGGATAAATGGAGTGTGGTGTTCCAGTGTCATTCTCCCTGTTGAAAAAAGAAAACTGACTAAATCTGGATATGTACAATTCTTACTTGAACTCTAGGGTGAAGTGTCCTCTGCCGGAAGAGCCCTGCATTGAAACATGGCGAGGGGGGTTCATCTAACAGTTTTTCTTTCTTTCAAGGAGGCTCCCTCGACACCTGAGAAGGCCCAGAAGGCCACTACTAGGGAGAATGAAAAATAACCCTGTTAGTAATAGGTATGGCACAGGCACTGACAGTGCATCCTCTGCCTCCTTGTCAGTGTCACCTAGGGAGGCATTCCTGACCTTCCTGCACAGCAATAAGCAAATATGGGCAACCTTGGGTTACCTATGTTAGCATGGCATGTTCAGGGAAGTGAGCCTCACACACAATGCATAGAAATGCAAGAAATATGTGTTTCTTGTAAAACGAAGTGGGCCAGCATATGGGGAAAAATGACTGTGTAAGCAATGTCAAGAAAAGTCAATTTTTTGAGAAAACAATATATCAGTGTGGAGATGGGTATGTATGTAAATGAGTGGCATCACAAGAAGGTTTGCCCAAAAAGTTATTGTGTAAGTAATTGTAAATGCGAAAAAAGAAAAATTTGTAGCTGTCGATGGTCTGAAAAGTCCAAAATTAGAAAACCACCACTTCTGGTCAAGTTATATGTTTCCATTTATTCAGGAAGTCAATGGACTCTTGATTTAAAATGCTCTGAAACAAATGCATATTGTAGGTATAAATTAGGGGAAGGTGTCAAACGTATCCTGCCAGAGTGGGACCTTTTCTGAATGAGAAATGATTGGCTCTACCGAGACCTCACCCAGTAGCTATCCCATGACATTTGCCCATCTTCAGCCTGACCCTGCTGCTTTGCCCCACTGAGGATGTCTCATTTCCATTTCAGAGACTGAGTAGAAAACTAAAACATTCGACTGAATAGCACCTGGTTACTGTATTCTGCATACATTCCATCACGGTCAGCCTTAACGTGCACCTAGGTCCTGGTCAAGCTCAACCAGATGCCCACAGTTGGCACTTAATACTTTTTGGGGATAGTTTCGTATTTCAATTTTAAAAATACCAATATCCAGTTTCCCTTATTGGATTTTGTTGTTTCTGTGTCATTTGTTTTTTTATTTACTCAATTTTGTACTTGGTTTGGAGTTTTTCTTGTGCTGTGTTTTTACTTTTTTACTGTTTTTGTCCTGCATAAATACTTTGCACATTGCTTCTAAGTTAAGCCTATCTGCTCTGGGCCATAACTTCCAGAGGTTTGGGCTGAGGCTAATTTAGTGACCATAATGGTTTACCCTGACATCGATTGTGGGTATTTCTTCAGATGAGTACTTATCTCTGTCAACTTATTCCCCAATTTCTTTCAGACTGTACCATTAAACTGTTGAAAAGCTATGGAAGGCTGAAATATCAAACACGATACATTCAAAGACAGAAAGAGCTTTAATGACTATACTGTTAAATTTTAAGCTAAACAAATGCACAGAACATTACATGGCTTAGGAGACATTGAAGCTAATATTTAGGGAAATAAATTGTAACATTTACATATTTTTATAATAAAAAGTCCGGTCTGACATTATCAGATCCAGATTCTAGATGAATGCCGGATAGGCTCGTTATCTACTTGCCTATAGACCGAAACATTGAGGTTAATTTTATTTTTAGGGCTTAAACATTTGAATAGAAAAACTAAGAACAAAATTTCGAGCAGACTTCAAGTCTACGCTGGAAACTGAATTCAGTTTCAAGAAGTTATTTCTTTGTTTGAACTCCATAAACCTTGAACATAACTAGCACCTTATGGATTCACACATATGTTCTTTACATTATATTTCTGCAGCTGTGAAGACGCTGACGGATCTATAAACTAGAAGCATTCAGGATAAAAACTTCCTGAGAACATTTAATCAACCAAATTGACAATAATCATAGGATCTTCCTCATTGTGATAGACAAATACATATCTCCTTGGTTTACTTGGTTGATGCATTCCCCCAAATAATCTTGGCAGTGAAGTGACACAAAACAATCTTGAAACTCACAAATAACAAACATGATTTGTATGTAAAATATATTAAGACACATACAATAAGCCAAGTATTAAATATACTTCACTGTCATGGAGAAACCAGTTCCTGTCTGGGCTGTTGAGTATTACGTTAGGTCATTGCCTGATTAGGCATTTAGATTGTAGAGAGTTTTATGCATCATTTCAAAGTGTCTTGAGGGTGGTTAATAAAGCCATGTAACTTTGTAAATTGTATTATTCTGAGCATGCACAAACTTGTGTTACCTTTGAGGAAACGTAGATGTTTACATTGGGTCAACCAAAATTGTGGTACCACTTGCAAATGACAGTGTTCAAAGATCCACAGTTCTCGATTGACAAAGTCTGAGAACAATTTCCCTAACTTCCCAGAATGTTACTCTGCCTGTGTTTGAGCACGCATGAACAAGATAACTAGAGAGTTGAGGCAGGTGGTGCGGTCTCATCAACCATTCATCTTTTGTATTTCAGGGGATTCATATATTTGCTCATTAGAACATTGGGTAGAGCACTGGGTTTTAACATAACACAAGCTATTTCGTTGGACGATTGCAGATTAGAGAGGAAGACTGTGCAATATTCTTAACTATGCCTGCTATAAAACAACAGGTTTACATCTATATTAGGTCAAGGTTGTATTCAGGTTGCTCAGTTTTAGTTTTCCACAGTGGTCTCTTAGAAGTCCTTGGGCCTTACCCTTTGAAGTTTGTAGGTAGCACTTTGCGAGAGCAATAGAAAGCTTCAATGAACATGTCAACAAAGTCAGGTCAGGGCAGATTCGCAGGTCTGATAGGACCACTTTTCAAAGTTGAGCATGGTCCTGTACAACTGCAATGGCGACATTGATTGGCAGTGTTACTCTTTTACATCTGGTCAATAAGGATGGAAGTGAGGGTCAAATGCACAGATGTTTGCCTAAGGGCATGCAGCTATTTCAATGTACATTTGTGAGTCTCTATGAGTTAGGTTTCACATACTGTGTGGCTGCATGTCAGAACTCATGCTTTTAGTGTTGTAGTTGTAAATTGTTTAATGTGTTCAAGAAGTTGAGATTGAAAGGAGCAAAACAGTTTGCTCCTATGCCTAGGCCGTGTTGTTTGTTTTGTTTTCACACATATGGTGAAACTGTTCTGCTGAAGAACCATATGCCTTTAGTTGTTGGCTGCATCATACCCTTCATGTATCATGGTTGGAATTCATCTTGGTCAGGGGCAGGTCATTTTGGTGCTGCATGCAGCTCATAACAGCTTAGGATAGCAATGAGCATATGCCTGATTGCAACTTGAGTCCTCTTCACTGATTAACTCCAAAGAAAGTTGTCCTACCATGACAGAGATATAGTCAAGTTGCACTTATTGAAGCCCACACTTAGTAGTGGGGGAGTGGTGTTTGAAAGGCTGCACATGCAGGGTATGGTGATAGGAGAGCAACAGTTTCAATTGTGTAATGATACCATGCCTCTCTATTGACAAAGCCTGCCAATCAAGTCAGAAAACGTGGAAGGCGCAGTTACAGAAGAGGAAAGTATGGGTGTGATCAGTATGTGGAGTCTGTACATGGATTCTTGAAGACATGATCAACAGTCCGCAAAGAGTGGTAGACAAGGCAGGTGTGGAGAGGTCAATGAAACCAGCAACGCTGACACATCACCACTGATGGATGGGGTAAAGGGGCAGTTTCATAGAGCCACAAGAACTACATAGTGGAACCTTCATGGTATGTACTGTATTTAATCTGGTATCATGGCTAGAATATTTGTCTTGGATGTCATGAGTGGTAAAATAGGAGGCTACTGGAGGTCTGAAGCAGTACCAGTGAGAATCTAGGAGTGTGCAAGAGTGAACTGGTGAGCCAATGTTTCATAGTGAGAATTACTATGGTTGAACCTGGAAAAGAAACATCGATCTGTATGCTTGAATTGATTGTTATCTGGCACTATGAGTATGATCACAGGTGCAGCGTGTCTAGGTAGGCTATGTGGGTGAATGATACAGAACAGTTGTTGCTAAATAAGGGTGAGACTAAGCTGTGAAGCAGGTAGGTAAAAAAACATTTCAGCTACCAGTTAATTGGTGGTTTACTTCTCCTCGACATGCTTCTTATCAGCCTAACATTCCTTCTTCATTTCCACAAATGGTGTTTTGTTTCACATCCATGCCACTCACAATAATATCTGTAAAATGCTGCCTCCCAGGTGGCCAGAAGTGCTGAAAGGATGCAGATGGAATAGTTTCCAATCACAATGTGCTCCTCTGTGGAATGCCTCTTCCCCTTCAGGCTTTTAGAATCTTTTGCCGAAGTTCCGAGTTCTTTGCCCCAAACTTGCGGGCATCAGGCAGGGAAATCTAGTCTGTGTCACTCTGCCCTAAAAAAGGCAGAGTGTCCGTCTCTGAAAACAGAGGTCTCTATCCTGGACAGTACATCATTTAAAAAGTTTCCAACGGCAGAGCGAGCTGATGCCCCACCATCGTAAAAACTTTTGTTTGCAGGCTGAAAATGAGGTGAATGAACCACAAGTGTGGTACAGTTTGGGCCATCAATTTATGACAGGGATCCTTCACCAAATTTAAACCATAATCAGGCAATTCTTTTAAACCAGTTGGTGCAGAGTTAAGAATTTAAAAACTTCATGAAGAATCCTTTTGGAAATGCACTGTCTTTCTTTACTTATCCAGTGCTTCTACAGATGGGGGCATATTTATGAGCCCCTTGCACCACCGTAGCATCACTTTTCGTGATGCTTCAGCAGGGAAACTATCAAATCATATTTATGAGGCCATACATAGCCACTTTGCATTGCTTTGAATGGCATTATAGATATGGAGTAAGGCAAGGCAAGGCAATGCAAATCGCTCTGTTGCCTTACTCTGTACTAGGGAGGTGTTCCATGGGCATTGTGGTGGGTGTTCCCATGTGTAGTGATAAGTAGGGATGTACCGCTTGTAATGAAGGCCATAAACACAATAATGCCAAGGTTTTGACACTGGCTGCTTGCAGGCAGGCTTAACTTAGGAGACAGGTGTTTAAAGTGATTAAAAACACTAATACATTAAAAAAGTAAGCCACAATAGACAATACAAATCCAACTCCAATTTATAGAATATGATATATTTGTATGAACAAATAGACACCAAACTGACAAAAATCCAAAGTAGGGAACTGGAGATATGATTTTTTAAAGAATAAACACTAAATCATGCTTAAAAACCTATAGCACCAATTTGAGACATCTGGTCATGCTTCATCGGGACAAAGTCAAACGTTGAGGCTGACCTCGATGAAGCCCTAGTAGGATACACTAAGCGGGAGGCCCCAGTCAAAATTTTACCTTCTCACTTTTTTTGGCGCTTTCTCTCTCATTGTTGAACGAGCCAAGTTTTGTGTCAGATTTATGTTGTTGTCGTCAGCTGGGTCCAGTGCGAGTCCTTGTTCAACTCCTGGAAGTCTCGTAAATTAAGAAGAGCTCAGGAGCTTCAGCAGGCCAAACCTAGATTTCAGGCTGGGTCGCAGTTCGACATCAGTGGCTTGGCTCTCATCAACCGGTCAATCACCTTAAAGAGCTTTTTCCCAAAAAATTTGCCAATCTTCTCTAAACTTCTAGAGATGGTTCCAGAATTTTCTATTTGGGATTAAAAGTCTCCACAACACAGATCAAAGAGTCCAGCAGCTCTGATTTTCTCCTTGGGATGTTGGGACTACGTCTCCTACAATGTACCAAGCCAAATCCTTAAACATCCAGCTGAAGGTGGTCAGCTGGCTTTTCCTTGGTGGAGATTATGCAGGTGGAGCTCTTTCAACCTGTTGCTTTCTGGGAGTCTACTCCTTTACTTTGTAGAGGAAAGCAAGGTCCTTAGGGCAGTACTTCCCAAAGTGTGTGCAGCAGGTGCAGTCCCTCAGAGTGCAATCCACTTGATGCAGGCCAGGATTCCAGCAGGGCAGTCCTTCTTCTCCTTGAAGTTTTAGGCAGGGATCTGAAGTGCTTTGCAGCTCTCCCATATCTGTTCACAGTCCTTGGGCAACAAAGAGGGGGGTGCATCCCTGGCCAATGGGATAAAAGGTGACACCCAGAAGTATGACCACTTCCTCCAAAGTGTGGAAAAAATCTTGACCCAGAAGGTGCTGTACTCAATAATCCAAAATAGAGAATCTTACTTCTGGAGGTTAAGGTCTGGTTAAATCAACCCACTGGCGTGGCTAGTTTTCCCTAACACTCCCCTTCCAGATCCCTCACTAATGTTATTACTGGGGCTCCAGTGTGGGTGGGGTATAGGATGTGGGGGTGAGCCTGTGCTGCCCAAAACTATCATTCTTCCTTTGAAGACCAGTTTGGCCACCCCACCCTCTTCCTGCTTTCTGCATCTGCTGCTGCAGTTCCCTGTCTACAGGAAATACTTTGCCTTGAGTCAGGATACTTCACACTTCATTAAGACAGCTTGGCTCAGCCTGGGAGAGGTTGACCTATCAAGAGAGGGCTGCTGGAAGTCTGGTTTTTGACTCACATAAAAGAAAGTTCTATAACTTATTTTCTGTGATAGTTATACCAAATCTACCAATGGCAAGTTGTTGTATATGTTCTGACTAATATGTCAAGTCTTTGTAATATTAATTTAGCTGACTTCTGTCTATAATTATACTTTATTAACATATTCCCATGAAACCCTATGCAGACAATGCATTACAAAGGGGAAAAATTATATTGGCAGTGTTTCCCTAACCGGGGCATATGAAACATATTTTATAATGTACCTGCTTATAGTTACGTTATAAGGCACCCTACTCCTGGGGCTCCTAGTGGAGAAATTAGGGGTGACTTATATAAAAAAGGTAATTGAGTAGTTTTGAAGTACTTTTAAATACAAAGTCGAATTTGCATATATTTTTAGTTTAAAAGCAGCCTGCCTGCATTGGTGCTAGGCCACCAAAAGTGCTCCAGCACTGGGGGAAAAGACAAGAATGCACCATATTGGATAAATACGGTGCATTCCTGTCCTTTCAGTGACTTGCTGTGCTGCCCTATGCCAAATCCCCATACATATGCTCCTTAAAATTAGGTATGTTAACATGCATATGCACATAGGTTGGTGTGTTAAATACATGTAGACAATTCTTGAGCTTGCCTGTGCAAATATATAATGTATGGATAGCGATCAAAGATCACAAAATACAAACAAGGCACATACACACCTTTTTTCTTCATTTTTTAACAAATGTAATTAATAAAGTTACGCATTTATTCTCATTATAGTAAGTATAAGCTCATGCATATTTAACGTAGATCGATATTTTAGCTTTATATACTAGCTGTCACAAATGAGACAGGAAAACAACTTTTTGAAGACATCTCTTCACCTGGTACAGTGTAAATGATAGTGGACAGAACAATGAAGCATATACATCTTAAACATTTACCAATCAGTATCTGAATCAATAGGTAACTGTCAAGAAAAGATAATGTGTCCATTCATCAATTTTCAATTTAAAACACATTGAAAATACTGAATGCATTAAGTGGATTTGCACTTGTGTAAATAAAATGAACCTACACCTAATTCCTCCCAGTATTCAAAAGTACAATTTTTATGCAGATGTTTCGAAAAAACTAAAATCATTTGAAATTTAAATAAAGCTGGTAGATGTTGTCCCTTCATCATCCTCCTAATGTTGGTCTCTACTTTGTGAAGGAATAATGAGTTTCTTACATAGTTCTACCTATTTATTTCCAGCAGTGTTGAATTTAAATTTGTTTTGGCATTTAGCATCTTAAAATGATAATCGTGTTGCTTAATATATTGGGGTTATTGTTTTTTATTCCTTCTTTTTTGCTGCTGATGCTTTAGCAAATATAAGCCACACAATTATTTTGAGTCCACCTGGAAATGTCCCACTCAAAGCCATGGCAAGTTCTCATCAAAGTAAACAGAACACTGTTATCAGAGATTCCATGCTCTTCCTGCAACATGTTTTGCACAAGAATCAAGAATTCCCCTAAAAATCAGTCAAATGTTCTTTTTAGCTGGCCTAAAGCCCTCATCAAGTGCTCGCTGTTAAATTAAGATTTCCTCTGCAAACTTGAGCTTAGATCAGGGCTCGCAACAAATTCCTCTATATTCAAATTCCCAAATATCTCCCAGTGGATCTTTGCAAAGGTAAACACTGCTTGCCAATTACTCCTTGACCAATTGGCAGCCTTTGACAACATTCATCATGAAATCCAATTCCAAATGTAGTGCAATAGAATTAGCATTGAGTTCAAAGGATGCCTGCATCCATTAGAACTTAATATATGAATACAGATAACTCTTTGTTAGAGCCCACTGCTGTTCAATTTGCAGTACCACAAGGATCCACCCTAGCACTCATATTTTCTGCTGCTATGTCCAACCATCAGGGGATATTTTCTCAAAAGAGTTATTGAATTCCAACAGTGTTTGGAAGGATGCACTGCTCTATATCAAGATATACACCATTAATGGCTTTCACACTCTAGCCCAATGTCTATATATTTCATCACACATATGCCACAAATGATATCAAACTGAACCTAAATAAACTAATTTCCTCACAATATCATCTACAGCTCTAATGCCTTCAGTCCAGACTAGATTATCAAATTACAGACACTGAACATATTTGCTAAAATTGTAAACTAAGCTAATGTCCAGATATTCACAGTAGCCAATGCCCTTCATGTCAGAGAAATCCTAAAAAAATGTAATGATAAATTTAAGCCGCTCCTAAAGATCAAAGTTTTCACCCCTAAACTTGATTACAAGAAATGGCTAATGAACATCTGGCAATAAGTTTCATAGAGTACACCGTTTTACCCTGACTACTTAAATCTTGCTTGATCACACTGCAAGCTAACCTATGGTCTGCTATCAGACCCATCATGAGAAAATGTTACAGACTCTGCCCTTTTTTTTTAAACTTTCTACAAGGATTAACACTTGAATCTTACCTCAACTATAAAACAGTTTCACACAAAAAATTGAACAGTCTGACAAAGTCAGAAACCTAAGAATCACATCAATAAGACCATGGCCCAAATGTACTGTCTATCATACACCACAGTGCTGTATTGGGTGAAGATCAACAGGAGCACACCACCAGAATTAGCAAGAGTCACCTTTTTATATCATATCATATAAAAAAATGGCTTTTAGTACTCTTGAAAACTGGGGCAGTTGTTTCTTCTCAGGATAACTGCCTATGACATATCCAAAAAATACAAATGTACTCCACTGTATACCACACACTAACCTGAATAATATTCTGATATTGATTTTTAAAGTGAAAGATACTGTACAATTTATATTATCCTGTATTCCCTCCAAATCAGCTAACTGGGAACTACAAAACAATTTTGTAAGACCAGAGTTTAGGCTTCCTGCACTACCATTCTAGAGAATTGGTTAAGACGTTTCTGATTATATAAAAAATGGATAGTAATTTCTCTAACTTATTTTGTGTTATTTGTATACCTTTCTTGAGTGGAATTATGATCCAAATTTTGAAATCATTAAGTCATTGCGACTTTAAGAAGGTACAAGCTGGATATGTGGAAAACTCCAATTCATGTTACTCTAATACAAAGCCTGATTACAAACTTACTGATTTTTTTGTCATGCACCTTGAAGCAGGCACGATGGAGTGTTCCATTAAAAAATGAATACATTGCAAATAAATTTGGCTGCTTTGGAATATATTTTTTGACCAATAGTAAATGGTATCTCTATCCCTTAACAGAGTGTTTCTTTTAAAATTCACATCTATTGTTTAACGATATAAAATTGTTGCAATAAGATAAAATACATATCTCAATCAACATTAACATATGACAAGAAGAGAAAAAAAAATAAAGATCAAATACAAGCCATGAACAATGGCAGACATTTGATTTTGTTTTTTCTTCATGCTCTTCATTTAAATAAATGTGAAATTTAAAACATACATTTTGTATAGTTCTTGCAGTTTATGCTTTATTTTTTTTCATCTTCAGGGCATTTTTAAATTCTTTGTTTTTCAGGCTGTAAATGATGGGGTTACATAGTGGAGTAACAGTGATGTATGACAGTGATGCTATCTTATTGTAGTCCATTGAATATGTTGAAGATGGTCTTAGATACGTAGAACACACAGACCCATAGAATAAGATAACAACAATTAAATGGGAACTGCATGTGGAGAAAGCCTTTTGTCTCTGCTGCATTGACTGGAGTTTTAGTATGGCTGAGATGATGCTGATGTAAGATGTGATGATTAAAAGAAATGACATCAATGCCACTGTAGCCCCAAGAAAATAGCTCAATGCCTCAATAATGAGAGTGCTGGTACAAGAAAGCTTCAGCAGGGCTGTCACATCACAGAAGAAGTGGTTGATTTCATGTGATGCACAGAAGGAAAGCCCAGAAATGAGTACTGTGTGTGGAATTACATCCATGAGACCAAGTACCCAGCTTCCAGCCGCAAGTCGAAAACACACATCCTTATTCATGATTGTTGTGTAACGTAAGGGATTGCAAATGGCCACATATCGGTCATATGCCATGACTGCGAGTAGAATGAATTCTAATGTCACCATTGCCATGAAAAAATATACCTGCAGGAGGCAATCAGGGAAGGAAATATAGGTTTTATGTTCAAAGAAGTGGGCCAGCATCTGTGGGAAAATGATTGAGGTGTATATTATATCAAGAAAAGACAAATTTGTGAGGAAAAAATACATTGGAGTATGCAGATGTAAAGTGATATATATTATTGTCATTATAAGAAGGTTTCCCATTAGCGTTGTTGTGTAAATCAGAACAAATGCAACAAAAAGAGGAATTTGCATCTTTGGATGATCCGAAAAGACCAATAGGAGAAAGCCTTCTGCACTGGTCACATTGGCGGCCTCCATTTCTCCAGTGATTCAGCAGGCTTGGATTAGAAGATACCCTGGAAATAAGAAAACAAAGAGAATTTAAAGGATGTTACAAGATGTGAATTGAGTCCAGAAATATGGGCCATTCAATATGTTTATCAGAAGGAAATGCATACTGGAAAAATGATAACATTTCTCCTAGTAGCTAGACTCACTAACAGTGTCAACAATTTGAGTTACTCTCTGAATGCATGCTATCTTTATTCATCAGAGCAAAGGTCATAAGAATGTGTTCACCCATACATTCATGAATTAATTCATTCACAGACAACTCCCCCCCTCCGAGTAGTATGAAAGACACTGCATGGCCATAATGTCCCACTTTGAGATTCTGTCAGATGCTGACTTCCTTGTACTAGAAAATTCACAGTTCTCCTCATGACCTCTGCCCCTCTGCATTCATGAAGGGACATCATTAATCATGCATTAGGTTATTTTGTTCAGTGGCGGCTGCTTCAGAGGTGGCACTAGGGTGTAGACCCACCAACAACAGCACAGAGAGAGTAAATGTTCTTTGCAGCTTGACTCGAGCAGCCTAAAGGAAAACACACGAGATGCAAGATCTGCCATTTTGTCAGTTTACATTTCTTAGGCTTATATGTCTTCTGACAGCACAGATTGCACAAGTCATAAACACAATGATGGCTACAGCAGGAATCCATGTATTGTTTATTGTCTCCCCATGTACACATTCATAGGCAAGAGGAGACAAGTCAGTGCACCACAGGCATGTTAAAAATAGGATCTGGCTTGGGCAGTGATGTGATTTTAGCAGTCACCCCATCCCAAACAGGAGCCTGGAGAGTGAGGGTGAGAGAGCGTCAGCCCTAGCCCTATCCTGGTATCTGATGGGCTGGCTTGGTGACTGGTATGTGTAATTCCTTTGGTGTCAGACTTTCATTCTGTGAATCCATTACTGGAATCCTGTTAATTGCTCAATACAGACTCCAAGGGCGTTACCATGTTTGAGCCGCTGCTGGACTGGTTGAAGAGCATGTTGACGGAACCCTGCACACATTGAGTTCTTCACCTAAAAATAGTGTCTTTTGCAACCATTTTTAAATATCTAAGACCCTTATGTATCAATAAACTCATAGACATAGAATGAGTAAAGCTCTTTGATGCATAAGGCTATAATTTCCTCTATATACTTAGGAGCATATTTATGAGCTCCTTGCGCCGCCTTGTTTATGTAGCCTCCGGCGGTGCAAACCAGCAAAACTATTTTGCGTGGCTTCGCATGGCCTCATAGATATGGAATAAGGCAAGGCAGCGCAAATAAGTGCGTTGCCTTACTCTGCGCTAGTGAGCTGTTCTGTGGACGATGCAGTGGGTGTGCTCATGTAACAGCCATGGATATTGATGCTTCCCCAGACTTACAAGACCATCTAATCCTGGGGATACAACAAAACCTTATGCCTCCCGAGGTGAGGCATGTTTTCTCCTCTTACTATATATGCTGCATTCTGCAGCACACATAGAAAGATAAAAAGCCTCGCAGAGTTGTTTTTGTGCAGGAAGGGGCCTCTTCCTGTGCAAAAACAATCGTGGTGACAACACAGGCACCCTTACGGCATGATGCAAGGGTGCCTGCATTGGTGCTAGTCTGCAAACATGGCGCCAGTGCAGGGGGAAAGGACAGGAAAACACTGTATTACATAAATACGGTGCATTCTTGCTCTTTCACTTTGATGTATGGGAATTTGGGGTAGGGCAGCGCAGCAAGTCACCTTGCTGCGCTGCCCTACGCCAAATCCCCATAAATATGCCCCTTGGTTTAGGCAACATGCAAATTATTATCCATTCTCATTTAGCCTGGTAGCCTGGCAATCTGATGTATATTCATATAGACTGTTTATTACTTATACTTTAGTGGCAGAAGGTTCTTGTTTATTAGGCCTGGGCTAAAATTCCGTTCTGCACGCGGAAATTGCGATAATTTGACATTTTCAAGTTCCGCGGAGAGCGTGAAAATGTCAAAATTTCCGCAATCCGCATTTTACCGGAAATTTTTTGCTTGCTCGCGCTGTAAAATAATACATTCTCGCGTGCGCGCGATCGCCTTACCTGAATCCCCACGTTCGCCGACAAGTTTTCCCGGTCCAGTCGCGTTCTCCACGAGATGTTGGATTGTTGGTGCCATTTGCGCTGTCTCGCGACAGTTCGCGGCCACAGTGACGTCATTTGTCGCGCGATCACGTCTTTCTTCCCGCGATCATGCACCGCGAGACAAGTGAAAACAAGATGGCCGTGCCCGCGAGCAACCACATGGGTAGGTTGGCGAGCCGCGACCACGCAGAAAATACCGCGAATGGGCGGGAAAAAAACTTCTGCATCTTCGCGATATTTCCGCGTGTTTGCGGAGATTTTTAACATTTTCATGATAATTTGCGAAAGTGAATTTTGCAAATTCCGCCAACCCCTATTGTTTATCTCACGTCAAATTATTTTCTTTCCACAGACGTGTGCAACATTTGCCGTCTAACATTTATCTTGACTTCTAAAGTGAGGTGATAGGTGATACTTCCCTTTCATTTTGGCCTCAAGCTCTTGCAGTTGCTGGGATGTGCTTTAACCTTATTAAAACTCTTAGAAAGCTCTTTGACTATGTTCCCTTCTATGCGAGTAAGACAGTGGTGGTCGCTCTCATCTCATCCAGATTAGACTACACACATCTATCAATTGCACATATACAGAAACTCTATGTGAAGCAGTGTACTGCATTCGAAGGTCAGGCCAGGTATGCCACATTTCCTACATCAAACTGATCCTCACTCTCCCCTTGCACTTGAGCAGTACAGAGCTACACAGCTAGCAGTGCTACTGTGTAGTTTAGTGTACAACAGACGGCACTCAGGAACACAAACCACCAACTCCCGTACCTGAGAATAACTGAAAAATGTAGTGTGTCTCACCAATGTGTGAGCATGCTGAATGACTGCATCTTGCTGGGTCTTATATCAATGCAGACACCATCTGCGATAATGAGAGTCAGTTGTCATGAACAGAGGCCTAGTGTCATGATAACATGTAAAATCTCAAGTATCAAGTGGGAGAGAGAGGAGAGGTACCGGAGCCAGTTCACTTTCCCGCTTATGAATGTGTAAATCAAGGAGAACTAGCTATAGTATCTGTGCTCTTAGTGTATGTTTGTCCAGTGGAAACACATTTGTGTTTTTAGAAGACCCTCACTCACCAACCTAGTTGCCCCAAGTGAGCCTCGCATAGAATGAGCCTCACACATATTATGACAGTCTGAGCTAGTTGATCACAACACTGTGCACACACACTTAGCACTAACACTCTTTTCATGTATGTCCTGCATATAATTAGCCCAGTGTAAAACTGTTCACACAACATCATGACAACCATAGCCATGCTGTCCACATGTCAGTGGGCATAACCCCATTGCTAATATTTCAATATACTTTTCCCATGATGTCGACATAACCACGTGAGCTTAGCAGGAGATACAACATGCGCTTCTAGCTTATCCACTATGGACAATGGTAGCCTTTCTTTCTTTCCTTTTTTGCGATATATACTATACCTACAAATCCAGCCATTACATTTATTTACACTCCTTGTATAAAAACTGTAATGTTAACCTTTTGGAGACATTCGATAGTCCATAGTCACAACAAAACTTTACACGCAGTCAGTGTACAACACAACACGAGCACGCGTTTTCTTCTCTTTTTACTTTTTAGACTCTACTCTCTGAGCAAGACTGCCCGCACCTGGAATCACCCTGAGAGTATTTAAACTTCTGCCCTGCACTAGGCACACATTGTCGGAGTTCGGATGCGGCTGAAGTAGGTACAGAGGTAGGCTTCTGTCTTTGAATAAGTAAGTGGGTTCATTACAGGGTGGTCTCCTGAATCGCTGATCAGAGTCCATTCCCCACAAGACGCGCGAGTTTAAAGGTGATCTCTGTGGTTTTTTTTTTTCCTACCGCACAGTGTGTGACAATAGGTCGGGCCCCCACAACGGAACTCATGGGACATTTTCCAGATAATGTCTCAGTAAGCAACATCACAATTACTAAGTTTTTATTTATGTGCACTACGTACACCATGCATTGATTACCACAAGGTACCACATATAAATGAGGCGTTTTATACATTCACCAAACGCCACGCTCCGTCCTCACTACATTATTGCCCGCATAGAGCACGGACACCATGCTCCTAAGTCACAAGATACATTGTGCTGCAAATAAGGCTTTTAAATGTTCTCTGTTTGTATGTTTGTCTGTTGGTTTCCTTCCCATGCAAGAATGCGCTGTTAGAGGAAACCATCCTCTACCATATAATGCACCTTAGCGTGTGTGCCACATAGATGGTCTTAAACATACCCCTTTTATAGAGCACCACTTTAACACCCATTCACATAAGGTCCTGATGAAAGCCAGCCAAGTAAAGAGAGCATGGCTGAAACATGTTGACCAGTAAGGATATCGGAGTTACTAAAGACCTCCACTGATATCCACCTCTAGTTTTTAACCACTGCCAAGGGCCCAGACAATAAAATGATCTCCTTTTTCTTACTCGGGACCCTCTGGGCAGTTTTTTAATTCACATTCATTCACCATCACTGCACACTCACTGCACAAAACCTGATTTGCAGTATCCAGGCGTCGTAGCACATTCAATGTGCACTTGGAACCTTGGGTGGGATCCAATGATGAAGCATGTCACCAACTAGGTTGGTGAGTGAGGGACTTCTAATTACACAAATGTGTTTCCCCTGGACAAGCATACACTAGGAGCACCGATACTATAGCTAGTTCTCCTTGATTTGAACAACATGTAAAATCTGTCACTTATAAAGAGCGTATACATGCATGTGTGGCTTTACACAGGAAATGTAAACTTTACTGGCTACATTGTCACACATACCACATCATGCTATAGTAGATACAGGTCATATTTGCCAAGCATAGCAGAGCAATGCAATGAGGAGCAAAGACCTACATAAATTACATAATGAGCACATGACATTCTACAGTCAGTACATAGCCAGATCAGAATGACGTTTAATCAATCAATCAAGTAGGAAATTCTAAGCATACTACTTACCCGCAAGGGCCTCAAGGCGCTGGGGGGGAGCAGCTCTGGTCAGTCAAAGAGCCAGGTAATAAGTGTCTTCCTGAAGTTTTGCAGGAGTGGGGGCGCATCTGATGTTGATCGGGAGCTCAATCAAAGTATTGGCTGCGATGTAGTAGAATGTTCTTCTACCCGCACGGTGGCGAAGTCAGCAGATAGGAGGTTTCGTTTGGGTACATGGAAGGAAATTCTGTCGTTGAGGTATTGTGGTCCGGTGTTGTAGAGAAATTTAGATGCATGGGTGAGTATCTTGAAGGTTACTCAATTCTCGACATGGAGCCAGTGGAGGTTTCGCAGGTGTTGGGTGATGTGTTTGTGTTGAGGGATGCAGAGGACGAGTCTGGCTGCAATTTTCTGTATGGTCTGGAGTTTGTGGAGCAGATAATTGTTGATTACGGTGTAGAGGGCATTTCTGTAGTCCAGTCTGCTAGTTATGAGTGTGTGGGTGACGGTCTTCCTTGATTCGGGGGGATCCATTTAAAGGTCTTGCGGAGGATGCAGTCGGTGATGAAGCAGGTGAAGGCAATGGTGTTGACCTGTAGGGTCAAGGAGAGGGAGGAGTTGATTGTGATGCTGAGGTTCCGGGCATGGTCCATAGGAGTGGGGGGCTGCCAAGGGCGGTGGACCACCAGGTGTTGTCCCATGCAGAGGGGGAGTTTCTGAGGACAAGGACCTCTGTCTTCTCTGAATTGAGCCTCAGCCAGCTGCTGATCATCCAGGATGCGACGTCCTTTATTCCTTCCTGGAAGTTGAGTCTGGTGGTGATGGGGTCCTTGGTGAGGGAGAGGATGAGCTGGGTGTCATCAGCATAGGATACTATGGTCAGTCCATGATGTATGACAATGGCGGAGAGGGGGGCCATGTACATGTTAAAAAGTGTGGGGCTGAGTGATGATCCTTGGGGTACTCCGCAGCTGATCTCAGTGGGTTCAGAGAGGAAGGGTGGAAGTCTGATTCTTTGAGTTCTGCCAGTGAGGAAGGAGTGAAGCGAGTGGAGGGTGGTATCCTGTATCCCGGTGTCGTGGAGTCTAGCGGTGATTGTGACGTGGGAGACGGTGTTGAAGGCTGCAGAGAGGTAGAGTAGGTTCAGGGACGCTGTGTGTGCTTGGTTAAGGAGGGTGTGAATGTTGTCTGTAGATGCGAGTAGAGTGGTCTCAGTGCTGTGGTTGCTGCAGAATCCAGATTGGGATGGGTTGAGGATGGATTTCTCTTTGATGAATTTTGTTATTTGTATGTTGATGGTCTTCTCAGTGACTTTGGCCGTGAAGGGGAGAAGGGAGATGGGTTGGTAGTTCTTGAAGTCTGTAGGATCTTCTGAGGGCTTCTTGAGTAGGGACCTGACTTCTGCGTGTTTCCAGTCATCGGGAAAGGTGCCGGTTTCAAAGTTGGCGTTGAAGGTGCGTCGTAGTTCCGGTGCGATGGCACCGGCGGCTCCGTGGAAGATGTGCCGGGGCAAGGGTCTTTGTGGACCCCTTAGTGAATGCCTTTAATGGTCCATGCAGTGTCTTCGGTGGTGACTGGGGTCCAGGAGGAGATGGTAGGCTGGCTGGTGTTGCTGGAGGAAGGAGTGGTTTCGGAGTCAGGTGTCAGGTCATTGAAGTTGTTGTAGAGGCACTTGATTTTCTGATGGAAGTAGAAGCCAAGCTTGTTGCAGAGGTCTTGGGAGGGGTTGATGTCTGTGGTTTTGCTGGGGGGTTTGGTGAATTCCTGGATGATGCTGAAGAGTTCTTTTGAGTTGCTAGAGTTGGCGAGGATCTTGTTCTGGATAAAGGTCTTTTTCGTTGATCTAATGCGTTGGTGGCATTCTGTCATGGCATTCTTGTAGGTGGTGCGGTCTTCTGAGGATTTGCTGTTTCTCCAATTCTGCTCAAGACATCTGCAGATGTGTCTGGGCTTTTTGAGGTCAGGGGTGAACCAGCCAGTGGCTTTTCTGGAGTGCTGTCTGTCAGGGTTACGTAGGGGTGCGAGCATGTCTGCACAGTTAGTGATCCATCTGTGAAGTTCTTTTACTGTGAGGTTGGCAACGGTAGAGGTGGAGGGGGCATCACGGTTTAGGGTGGAGTTGAGCTGCTCCTTGGTGACCTTGCACCAGTTCCTTCGTGGAGGGTGGTGTGCAAGTTTGGGGGCAGTGGCTTTGTCGATGTGGGAGTGTATGCAGTGGTGGTTTGTCAAGGGGGGTTGCGTGGTGTGGCTGAAATAAATGTTGTTAAATCCTGCGAAGATGGTGTCAGGGTGTGTCCTTCCTCATGGGTGGGGGTGGTGATGAGTTATTTCAGCCCGAGGTTGGTGAGGTTGTCCAGGAGCGTGGCAGAGTTGGGGTCGCTGAGGTTGTCGGGGTGAAAGTTGAGGTCTCCGATGAGTATGTAGTCCATGGAGGCGATGGTGTGGGGTGCGAGGAGGTCAGCGATAGTAGTGGTGAACCTGGTTCTATGTCTGGGAGGTCTGTAGGTGAGGGTGCCTTGTAGGGCCATTCTGGGGCTGGTCTGGATCTAGAAATGGAGCTGTTCAGTGGTGGGCAGGCTGATGCTTGGGCTGGAGGTGGTGAGTCGAAAGGAGCTCTTGTGTGCAATGGCAATACCTCCTCTTGGACGGTTGGGGCGGTCCTTCCTCTGGATATTGTATCTGTTGGGGATGGTGGTGGTGATGTTGGGGGTGGAGGTGGAGATGGTCCATGTTTCTGTGAAGAAGGCGACGTCTGGTGCGAGGGTGTCAAGGAGGTCCCAGGTCTCTACGGCGTGCCTGTGCAGGGAGCACACTTTGAGGAGGATGCATCTCAGGGCTTTGGGGTTGCTGGCGTCCGGTGTGGGGGCAGTGGACATAGTTGTGCAGAGGGTGTTGAAGGTATGGCTGCAGTGACGGCAGGGGAATTGGCCATAGGTGGGGTTTGGCTTAGACTGCTGGAAGATGTTGTTCCGTCCAAGGTTGAGTGTGAGAAAGGCAGCTGAGTCATAGCAGTGGGTGGTCATAGATCCAGGGTTTTTGGCACGGATGGGCACAGACAGGCTTGCCTTTAGTGCTCCTTCGATGCACCAGCGGCATGCCCGCTTCCCGCAGCCATGAAGCGGCCACCATTAAGTAGGGGATGGGGGAGGAAAGAGCAGCTGGGAGGCGGGAACGGCAGGGGGGAGGGGCTGCGGGGCCAGCAGTGGCTGTGGTATAAAAGTGCGGCCAAAACGGGCACGGAGGACAGATAACAAGGGCACAGGTAAAAAAGCAGGCAAAAAGTCAGAGAACCACATAAAGGCACACCAAACAAATAGACAAACAAAAAACAATGACAGACACAAAACACACAGTAGTGGACTAGCAGAAGAGCAAGGATCTTCCACTGAACCACCAAGGATGAGGCACAGGCAGGACACTGCGGGTGGAGGAGGGCCACAAACATGTACCAGGAGAGAGGTGTAGGGGCAGCAGCAGGTGACACAACAGCAAAGCTGCTGGGGCTGAGAGCGGGACTCTGGCCAGGAGGTTAGAGGTCCTGCTCAGACCACTGAGCAGTGGCCACCATTAAGTAGGGGAAGGGGAGGGAAGCGCAGCTGGGAAGCGGGAGTGGGAATTGCAGGAGGAGGGGCCGCGGTGGCTCCAGTGGTGGGAAAAAAAGGGCAGCAAAAATGGGCATGGAGGACAGAGACCAATGGCACAGGTCAAAAAACAGACAAAAGGCAGAGAAACAGATACAAAGCACAATAACAAATAGACACGCAAAAAACAATGACAGGCACAGAACTCGCAGACAGACAGCAGGGACGAGCAGAAGAGCAAGGCTCTCCCACTGGACCACCAGGGATGAGGCGCAGGCAGGAGTCTGCGGGTAGAGGAGGGCCACAAACTCCTACCAGGAAAGATGTGTAGGGGGCAGCAGCAGGTGACACAACAGCGGAGCTGCTGGGGCAGAGAGCGAGACTCTGGCCACATTATATCAGTAGCATGCAAATATATGAGCACTTGAAGAATACTGAGATGTCAAGAGTGGGAATAAATGTGGATAAAAAGGCAGACAAAACTGTATGTGCATACACACAAACCAATTGTACATGGTTAGATGGACGGATTTATATATGAAGTTTGGTCTGCATGGTAAGAGTTGTCTCCCTCTGACCTGAATGTATGAGTGAATAGTAGAGAGGATCACTAATCTTGTATCAACCCAAAGGTGAAATGTAAGTTGAGTGTGTGACATTACATATGCCTCTGTCAGGGAATGCATTATCATTAGACCAGTAGGCATACACAAAGGGTGGCACTCAGAGTACTTGTACTGCAACTAATGCTGAAAGTAGTAACACAGAGATCATGGGGTATACTTACAAGAACTGGGGCACCGCTGTTTTGCTGCAGCGGTGTGAAATATGACAGATTTCAATGCCATGTCTGCATCGTATTTACAATATTGTGCACCGTGGCGTTAGAAAAAAGCCTGCGTCATAAAAGCTGACACTGTTGTGTGCACTGAGCCATTAGAAAATTTGACTTTAATGCTGCATCAGCGCCTAGAAAATAGATACTAGCCGTCCTAGGGTCACTTGTGTGCACCCAACAGGGAAAGAAAATTAAAAAACGTCACTACATGGAAAAAATGTCAAACTTACCTGAAAGCAGCAATGAAGCAGGCAGCAGTCAGAACAGCTGAGGAAAACAACCCCAGCAACCCCAGTGCCAGACAGGATGACCGTCCAGAGTCCCAGGGGAAGAGGAAGTGCAAGTTTATTGTGGAGGAAAATGAGATCTTGATCCTGGAGGTGACGGAGCATCAACAGAAGCTCTTTGTCAGCGCCAAAATGTCATTGGGGAGGGAAAAGGCGATATGGCAGACTATTGTGGACTAGTTGAACAGCATCGTTGAAGTCAAGAGGACAGTGAGTGACTGTAGAAAGTGTTGACATGATTGAAACGCAGGACGAAGGAGAAACTAGCAACCAATCTCAAGGCAGCATTTCAGACCAGAGGTGGTTGTCCAGTGCCCCAGGAGCAGCTTGGTCCCTTGGAGGAGCAGGTGTCTGCAGTCATCTCCGAGGAGTCGGCAGTAGGAGTTGTAGGACAGAACAGTGCTGGCTGCCATGAACTACAACAACAACTGGGTAAGTTGCAACAAGGATCAATGTGGGTAACTAGGTCTTGTCATGCTCTGTGGCACTATCTGCATGCTAAAGGATAGCATGCTGGCACATCTGTTGTTAAACATAACATAAATGGAAGGCTCATGGGCATGTTGACAATATTTTGCCATAGGGCAGCACTGCAATCCTTCTAGCTGTGCTTCCATACGTCAAAAGAAAAGGGCAGGAATGCACTATATCCACAAGATTCCTGTCCTTTCTGCAAGGGCCGGTGCACAAACAGCAGCTGACTGCCAATGCAGGCGCCTTTGCCCCACGAAGCAAGGGTACCTGCGCTGACGCTAGCCAGCCTATTGTGCTCCAGCATGGAGGAAAGCACAGGGATGCATTGTATTGTTGCAAACACAGTGCATCCCTGCACTCTCCTAATGGCACAGCTTGGTGCAGCAAGATGGTTTGTGGTGCTGCGCTGCACTATATGTTTAGGAAATATGCCCCTCTGACTCACCTGGGTCCATGCATATTAATCTGCAAGACATAACATGTAAAACACATCAGTTAACTTATAACACATTGTATGCAAGAGAAGTACAGTACATATGCATAGCTATTAGCTATGTAACTCCTTAGGTTGTAAGTAATCAAATGCCATAGTTGGTATGCCTGACTGATAGACATCGGTAAGACAGGCTAAAGTGTACATACATGTGATGAGCCAAAACATGCACATGGTGGCCAATTTGCAGAACCAGTTCTTCAACCTCATCACTACTATATTTCACTTTGGTACCTGGCCCTGCACCTACATAACTCATATACCATACTCAGCATGGTATAGCAATACCAATGTCCTCTTAATTTTGATACCAGGATATGAGTATGCTACATGCATCACACATTGTGCCTACTTGTTCCCTAAGTTAGGTGAGTTCTGTATAGGTCATTGCTACAGAGTACCAGATATTGTTCCGACATGTTCCATGCTTCCCTAAGTATTTTATTGGAAAATTGAACAATAACATGTATGAGATATGTTGAGATGTGCCACATTCAGTTTGGCATACTCCTGGATATACTACCATGTGTGTGGGCTCCCCTCTTACATACATTGGACCTCTTATTCAAGAGGCATGTACAATGGAAGTCCCAAATGTAAGGACAGGTCCAGTGGTTCTGGCCTCAAGAACACCTTCTTGAGGCCATGCAAAGCCAGCATGCAGTATTTGCTATGCATTTCGGGGTATGGAGTCAGGCAATCCAGTGCAAAGCACAGCGTAGACATAGAGGACATCAAATGCCATACCATTTACATATGAAATGCTGGTCAAGACCAGTGACATGTGTTGCCACATTCACAGGTTAGCTAAGATGTGTAAGCCATGACATGCCTCATTAATTTGTGGCTACCCAGGGGAGGTATGCCAAGGAGGATCGTTCGCAAATCACTATGTGTCATTCAGTATTGTATGTGTGCTGCATTCCAATGCACACATACAAAAGTGTCTCTACTTACTCTACCATAGCATTTCTTTGTGCTGAGAGGTGTCTCTTCCAGTACAATACCAATCATGTGAACCATGCACACATTTGTGCACCACAGGTAAAGGGTGCTCATGTATGCTAAGCACACCAAGGGGTTCATTTGCAAGGCTCTTGCGCCACTAAGGCATCTTTTATTTACATATGAAAAGTGACACACCAGCACTGCTAGGGGCTTTGAAATTAAATGCCGTTGTTGGTAAGGTGGTCTTCTATATCTCAAGGAACTGCCCCTTCATCAGTGACTTCTGCCAGAATCTGCATTTTTATGTCTTGGTGGCCAGCACAGGCCAAATTCTCATTGAGCAGTGCAGCACTATTACTTGTGATTTGCACTCCCACAGAGTTTTGCTGGCAAATTTGGGGCTTATTTACAAGGTCCTTGTGGCGCCAGTGCTTCACTGTTGATAATGATAAAGTGACATCCCTGTGGTGCAAGGGGCTTGTAAATAAGCCCATTTATGTGTAGCATACGTTTTGTAATGGTCCATCATAACTGTACCTGACAATTGCTTGTTTTGAAAGAAGCACCTCTGGAGCTGATCTGTGCTAGTTGGTCTGTCATCATATGGGTTGTCTGGATGGGCTGCAGGCATGTGCATCAGCTCAATGCTTCCTTGGGACGCACTTGCATCACCTAAAGGGACACTAACACTTGTGTGGGCCACTCAGTGTTACAGATAGCACTGGTGCACAGATCATGCCAGCGCTACTGCCACGTCATTGCCCTCATCTGCATGGGGACATGGCTATATTGAGCACATAAATATGTGAGCCATACTTAATGTTACCACTATTCATAAATGGGTAAAAGAGACACATAGGAGTATACACAAATCATGTTTACTTCTCCACCAACTTGGATGAAAACGGAATCAAGGATGTCAGACTCTCTTCCAACCACATCCACCTAGCGATGTTTCAGCTGATGGACTTTCCGGTCTACTCCAAACAGCCTCAGCATCTATTGGGGCTCCTTCTCCCAGCATTGCTTCCACAATTTCAATTAGTAGCCCAAGAGCACACGCCCCCCACTGGCTACCATGTTGGGCAGGTAATGGGTGACCAACCACATGAAGTTCCCAACCAATTAAAATAGAACCCTCAAATACCCACAACTACACCTATCACAACAATCCCCTATAAGACAAACACCCGACAGCACACAGGACAATAAACAACCGTATACAACAAGAAAGCACAAAAAGGACATGACAGGGACAGCAGACACAGCAAACCAGCTCCAGACATACCAAAATAATACCCAGCACAGCCAACACACAACCACTCTCAAGCACCGACAGGACAACTGCGACTTAAACTGAAAATGAAAGTAACTTCTCACTTCCTTGTTTGCAGCATGCCTGATCCATGACATCACTCTCCTTTATTCATATCATCACTTCCTAGGTGGATGCGCCTCGTTTTCAGCCATTTTTTTTTAATGCTGCCAGTCAATGCATCAATTTCACAAAAGGCCTGACAAGGCACCATGCGGTTATTCAAAGGCGTCGGCTGCGAAGCGTCATTTTCAGCTGACGCGTTGGCTGCAAAATCCATGCTTTAGACTCATGCGCCTTTTTTTTAACACTACCGGTCAATGCTTCGAATTCACACAAGGCAAGGCCTGACAAGGCACCATACGGTCACTCAGATGCGTCTACTGGGAAGCGTAATTTCTTTCCACACGTGGTGGCTGCAAAATTCATGCTTTAGGCTCATGCGCCTTTAATGTTTTACGCAATTGGCCAAATGTGTATATTGTGGTGTATTGTGATGTAGAATGCATTTACTGATATACAGGGATTGCTGTCTTGGGTGTAAATATAGTGGAGTTGACCTGCTTATTCTCATTGCATGTGTTTACTATGTACGTTGACACTGTACAAATGTGTGAGTTTATGTTTTTCAGGGATTATACTATGCATAGGGCCCAATCCCTTTGGTAGCACAAGGGCACACCTTACAAGAGGTGCCCTGTGTGCTACATTAGTATTAGCACCCAGTGACATTGCTTTAGCTTCCCCCAGGGTGCCACAAAATAACATGGGTTCAGTGCACCCCTTCTACAGCAGCACTGCATACTGAAAATTAGTGCCGCGTACCACAGTGGACCCAGCAGGCTTAGGGGAAATGTGGGAGTTTTAAATTTTCCCTTTCAGGCACCTGGGAGTGGATGTATATATGATGCCATTTTATTGGTTAAACATAGGCCATTTATATGCAAGGGTCATACCCCACAGGAAAGTAATAGTGTCAGCATGTGTTGCTAATTCTCACTCATGCTGATGGTGCTATCCTAGATCACCATGCGTGCCTTGGCGTGACCTTCTACATATTGCTGACAGTAAGGCTGCGTAAATCACACCATAACTACACTGCATCACAACAGTGTTGCTTTTGCATAGCAGTGGTTGTTTATATGCAACACTCATGTAATTTGACACTGAGACAGGTGATGAGTCTCATGTGGACCTGGCACAGTGAAAAACGTGACAGGCATCCCAGTTTTCCATGAATTTTTTATGTGCAGTGATGAGAGAAGCCACTATATCATGTTGTGGTACACATACAGCAGCTGTATGGCCTTGTGTCTGGAAGGATATGTGTAGGCCATGCACATTGCAATTGAACATAGTCTTTACCACTATGGGTAGCCTATGATTTGTGATCACAATGCCAGCTGTCAAGCCACAACTAGTCAGCTGTAGTGCAATCATAAATATGTTTGCCATTGGGACACATCACAATATGTTTCTAAGATGTGTGGCATCTAGATGTTTTGTGATGGCTATGCATGCAGACATGAAGTTCCTTAGTGATTTTCCCGCCACATTGGAACCCCATATTTTGGGATGGATCCGTGCATGGCACCTTGGCTGTATTGACATTGCTTTGTGTGATTTCTGATGCTCGATTGTTACATATTCTAAATCTGAGTGTTGTGTCTTAACATTCTCACTAAGAATGTACTGAGAGGAGTGAAGCCATTTTGTGTGCATGAGTTCAATACACTAACAATGTAGGCTACATTGCTGCTTGTCTTATTAGCATATCAGCCTAGCGGGAAAAGTGTGGCTTCATTCACACTAGGTAGACACTGTTGCACTGGCAAAGTATAGTATGTACCGTTTGTATGAATGCTGTGAGATTTCCAAATGGATTTTATATGTGGATACAGTTTTTGATGTAGCATATGTAGACTGTAGGTTTGGGAGTGTGTTCCCATGCACATATTTTGTGGATCACTTAACAGTCATCATACTATCTGTGAACTCTACAAGTTTAGCTTAGTTTAAATGCTTATAAAGCACAAGAATCACCAATGGAGGGGTAGCTCCACGCTGCGGTAGAGCAATGCCAGGACTACAGACAGGTAGACCACAAAGAGTTCAGTTTTCAGGAACTTCCTGAAGCACAGGTGATCATCACAGCTTCACATAGTACTATTGTCCACAAGTATGAGGCTGTACAAATGTCTAGCTGTAGGAAAGACAAACACACAGTCATAGCACACTATCAACTTTACCACACCATGTTAATTGTGGATAGCAATGGAGGACTATTTGCTACAGGTCCTTGGCATGCACACTATTTTGTTTGTACCTGATGTTGTTCAATGGATTTGTTACACATAGCTACATACATTTTCTGTTTTGCAATTAGTAGCAGGTGTGATGTGGATGTTTTGATGTTCACCTTAACAATTGAATAAAAGTGCATACACAGTGGTAGTGCTCATATATTTATTTACATATATATCTGTACACTGTTACATGTGTCATCAATGTGTGTTGTCATGTAAGTCTATCATGCCTCTGTGAAAAAATTGTTAATCATATGGTCCATATGCAGTGTTGCAACTACTGATAGAAATATGCAATGTGGCTCTTTATCTTCCTCATCGTCCAGCAATTCCTGCTCCTCATTGCCATTAGCCCAAGGGACATTTCTCCTCACACAAAAGTGTGCAATATGCAGCACACAAGAATAATTTTGCACACCATTGGTACCAATTGAGTTGAGTAATAATAAACATCTGTCATTCAGTGCCAAGATGCCTTTCTGTGTGAACATGCACTTTAGAAACACACATGGTAAGTTATGTTATGTTATGTTATGTTATGTTATGGTATGTTATTTTATGTTATGTTATGTTATGTTATGTTATGTTATGTTATGTTATTTTATGTTATGTTATGTTATGTTATGTTATGTTATGTTATTGGTGGTGATTACAGCACTTAGCCCCAAGACATATCCAGGCTCCTGAAATGGGATTTTAGTACGCCGAATGCCCGCTCGACTATCGATTGGGTCCTGCTTAGGGCATGATTGTACCTCCGCTGGCGTTCCGTCTGAGGGTTTTTAAGAGGAATAGTCACCCACGGCTGCAGAACTAATCCTTGGTCAGCTGCAAAGACAGAAGGGGTAAACTTTGTTAAGAGTCATGACAGGGGGTGGTCCCACATTCATGTCCATCCTGGTATGTGTCCTAAATGACTCATACACCTTGCCTACTGTAAGAGCTTTGCTATGACATTGTGTGTCATACACACAAGAAGGAATTGTATATAACTGAGACGGTGCTACACATACAGGTGTGCTGTCCTCTCTGATTCACTTACTATTTGTCATAGTTGTGAGTGCTGAGGCCATTAAGGTGATGATTTGTCACCAGTGAGGAGAGTCAATTAGCCATTGAGTAGACAAATTCCTCACAATCATCTACTGTGTCTGCTTTGGCTACTTTTGCCATCCCTGAACTGATATATGTCTGATTTTAAAACCTGTAGCTAGAGCATGGGATGAGGCACACATATTTGGCAGTGACAGTTGGAATCAATTATGTTCAATGTGTACTGCCATGGGGAGGATAGTGAGTGGATATCAATGTGGGACATGATAGTGTACACATGGCAGTGCACAGTGTCCAATTTGCTGACAGTACACTAGGGGTTTTAGTGCTGCACAGTGCAACTAGGAAACTAACTACACTAAACTGACACACTGCTAGGGGGCAGTATAGGACATCTTTTCCACATGTTTCTGTGTCCAGGGTTTGGTGCCTGTGCTGGCAGAAAATGTGCAGATTGCTCCAAGACAGGCACATTATTCCGACGAGAAATGTGTTGTTGGCTGTCATGGGAGATGTAGTCTGTGCTTGGGGCTGCACCTTGCTGCACAGTCTAGAGCCCTGAAGGACTGATAGAGTGGTTTGTGCGCAGCAAAACCGTGTGCACATAGGATGGTAGACATGCTCCTGCGAGGTTTAAATGTGACTGCATTTCTTAGTTTCACAGGTATGCCTCATGTCCATGGGATTTACCTTTGGACACACAGAGAAGAGACAGGGAATACTTCAACACAGTGTTTCTACGCAGCTTTTGCATAGTTCTGCATGAGTGAGGCTCTTTCACACTATTGAATGCAAACACAGAGGGCTCATTTAGCAGTTGTTGCCACTGGGCAGTACTGAATGTCATCTGACTGTGCTGATCTGCATCTAATGTGAAGGAGTGAAATGTGTCACATTCTTAACATACTGCACATCCATAGTTTGCCTGAAAATTGACCATCGGAGGGCAGTGACTAGTGCCAGCACCTTCCCCCCTGCACCATGTTACAGGTGTGTCAGTGTAGTTTCGTCAAATAAATTAGTGGCACATGCATCAACGAAAATACCAATCGCAAACGGGCAGATTCGCAGAATCTGCCCCATTGCGACTGGTATTTTTGCATTTGGGATGCATCAACCCAAATCACAATCGCAATTTAAGTAGTCGCAAAATTTGTGATTACTTAAATTGCGAATGCATTTAGGAAATCACAAATTGTAATTCCCTAAATGCAATTCATGATGCAATATCAAATTGCGAATTTGCAATTTGGGATCGCAAATTACCATCAATTTGATGGTAGTTTGCAAAAACTTTGAAAAATGCACTATAGTGCATTTTTCAAAGTTTCATGTTACACACACACATGCCATTGGGGCATGTATGTGCACAACATGTGGTAACATGGCAATTTCAGGGGTGCAACAGGGTGTCCTTTTGGCACCCTTGCACTCATGAAATTGCCTGCACAATTTGCGAGTACCAATTTGGTACTCGCAAATTGTGCATGCAATTCCCATTCTTTTCTATGGGCCTCTAGACCCATAGGAATAAATGGATACCTATTCCTTAATTGTGATTCGCAATTTGTGAGTCGCAATTAAGGAATATGTAGGAAGCAATTTGTTTTGCAATTCCTACATGCATAGGGTTTTGCGAGTCCTAAATAGCAATTTCCTAAAATTCGCTATTTAGGATCGCAAATCCTGACTTTGATGCATGTGGCCCTTAATGCTTTTGCTATAAGGGAGACATTCCTGCACTAAAAGCAAAAATATCTAGGCAATTTCCTCCTTCTTTGTGTAACTGGAATGCAGGACACATAGTAATTGGAAATGACGAAGAGACATATAATTATATATCCTCATTTAATCTCCCCTTGGGAGGCACACTTATTGCTAACAGTCCCAGGGTCCCGAGTCTTGCATATGTGTAAATGTGTGAGATCTTTATTTGTGTTGCATGGAAAAAGCCACCGAAAGGCCCATGGAACACATCTTAACATAGGGTGATTGAATACTTCACTTTGTTCAGGCTTGCCTCACTGCATATATATGAGGCCATGCAAGGGCACACAGGTTGACTATGCATTGCCTCATTGATATCAGTTGAAAACCTGCTCCACCATAGCATCATGAGCAGTCATGCTCAAGCAGTGCAGTTCACTTGTAAATAAAAGCACTGACTTAAACTAGCATGTTATATGTCTGTTGCAGATAGGACAAACTCGACCATGGTGGATGTGTGCATACAAAATACACCTCCCATGCAATGGGAATATGTGGCAAATGCCTTTCAACTATTGAACATCATGCTGCGACAACAAGCATTGGGACCTGGAGTGCCACACAGTGAAATAGGCCAACTAATCACACCATAGCAGAAATGTACAAGTGGGCCTGTGGTGCACATGAACCACTAACACATGGGTGGTCCCCACCATGGCATGCAACACCTGTGTGCTCTCACGCTGCAAGCCAGGACATATACGTGCAATGTACTTTCATGCTAGTGACTTTACACATGGCTCTTGGATTGTTCCTATGTGTTGATACTTCACATGCCCCACACTTGAACCTCTCTCAGGTGAGGAGTTTATCCTCTAACAATTCCATTCCATTGCTTTACAGTCCTGGTTTGGGTACATGGGCCCAAGTGAGATACACTAGCCTCATAGTGCAAGGTGGCCTGCATTTTCACCCTCATGTTGAGCAGGGTTCACGTTTTTATGCATGATGTGTTGTTCGAGTCCATGTTTTTTGCTTTGCACTTTGGGACTAGTTTTTGTGACTAATGTTATAAATCCCACTGCAAGTCCCAGTATACAACTGTGAACCTGTACAGGTGCTGCACATCACACATGGAATGGACAAACTTGAAGGAGCTGGACTAAGCTGTGCAACATGTTACTGGGCGGTGTGACTTACATTTATGTGATGTATAACTGTACATGAGTAAGATTCATACCCTTTCTCTTGCACACAGCACAGTACAGCACAGGAACATAGTTTGCTGATCTGCACAACATTACATTTTTGACCATATTGCCCCCTGTTGCCACTTACCCTGTAGGTCTTGCTGACCCTTGAAGCCAGCACTGTTCTGTCCTGGAACTCCTCCTCTGGGATGACAGCTGCCACCCTCTCCTCCAAGACATTCAGCTCCTCTTGGTGTGCAGGTCCTTCTCCTCCATTCTGCATGGATGCCTTCAGGTTGTTGAACAATTTCTCATTCATCCTGAAGTGAGAAGATTAGGATTTGCCTCACTAAGATGTTTAAGTGGCTAAGGAGGAATCAATAGCAATGTAATCCGTAGAAGACTGAAATTGTCTTTTTTGGATCCCCACACTCTGCAGAGTGGAGACACATTGGGCCTGAGGATATGTCATCTCCTCTCTCCGCGCAAACCACTGTAAAAATTCTGGGCATCATGATGGATGGTACTCTCTTGATGAGATCCCAAGCCCAGTTGGTGGTAGGCACTTGCTTCAGCCTACTGCGTATGTTGAGAAAATGTCTTCCCCTTCTACCATTGAATTCCAGGAAAACTGTGGTCCAGGCGTTGGTCACTTCCAGACTGGATTATGCTAATGTCCTATACCTAGGATTTTCTGAGTGTCTTCTCAATTGCCGCAAGAATAGTACTTATGCTTAAGCCCAGGACTCATATATCCCCACACCTCAAGGCATTACACTGACTTTCAGTAAAAACGAGGATTAGGTTTAAGGCTCTGGTATTGTTTTTCACGGCCATACAAGGTAGTGGCGCGGGTTATCTCAGAAGGAGAGTAACACAGTTTGCATCATCGAGAACTTTGAGGTCATTTTATTTGGGCCTTGCCTCTGTTCCTAGAATACACCAAGCCTGTTATGGAGGTAGTTCCTTCAGATTCCAGGGAGTCCAAGCCTGGAACCTTCTTCCAGTGACTCTCAGAAAAGTGACTGACCTACCTGTTTTAAAAAAACTGCTTAAAACCTGGTTATTCTGCAACTAGGGGCGTCAGTAGTGTAGGTGGAGACTAATAGCACTGGGACACACTTGTTGAGAAGGCGTGTGCTCTATAAATGCACTCATTCATCCAATCCTCCTGCGCTTTCAATCATGTCAGTGGTTCTAGCAGTTGGTCACTGTCCTCTAAGCATGTCCAACACTGTTGAACTTGGCCACTCTGGACAGCCAAATGTTCTCTTTCTTCCCTAATGACAATTTGGAGGTGACAAAGAGCTTATTCCCATGCTTTGTCACCTCTGAGTTCAAAATCTCATTCTACCCCTCACTGAAATTACCCTCCCTCTTTTCCTGGGAGTCTGTTTTGACATCCTGGCTGGTGCTGGGGTTTTTGGGGTTGTTGCCTTGGCTGCTGTTCTCTGCTTCCTGGTCCATGTCTGCCTTCTGTGAGTTGGGAAAACCATTTTATTTTGAATGTGTCATTTATGAATGCATTTTCTGATGATTGATGCACTCCAAACTGACGCAAGTGTGATTTGCGTTGCTGTATGTGCTGTAAACCAGTGACTTTGCTTGCATATTCGTCAGTTTTCACTGCGACAGCAATACAATGAATGTGTCTCTTTTTTTTTGATGCAGCATGTGAACTATGCCATGGTGTGCCATACTGTAAATACGACACATCCATGGCGTTAAGAAATGATGTACCAAAAGCGCAACTTTTTTTGACAGATCACTCCGTGAATGCGGTGATGCGTCAGTTCTTGTAAATGAGGCCCCATGTGCTCTGTTATGCGTTTTAAAAAAAAAATGCTTTGTGGGTCTCACACACTTTAAACACCAGCTGGTATTTCTGACTTGATGCCTGAATTTTTGACTGTGTTAGTTTACTAAAATTACAATAATCAATCAAACAAAGTAAGCTTTACTTGACAATACATGTCATAAAAGCATTGTATGTAAAATACTGATTAAGAGCATAAAAGAGTGGATTAAAGTATTATAACAATATGTGCAAATATTCATAAGAGAAGATCAATTCATCCTAATACATTAAGGTAAAACAAATTCATGAAATGGGGGGGCAGCAACGTGGGTAGTTTTAAATAGGTACCTGAAACCTTGAAGTCTCTAGGAAGCGCCAAAAACTTAATAATAAAGTACTGATATCACATACACAGGTAGCATAATTCTAAGGTCAATTATTCGCGGTCAATAAGTTTGATCTTTTGGTCCACATCCATCTCAAGAACTTTGCTACTGGAATTGCATAGCAGGTGATGAATCAGTGTGCAAAATTCTGACGGCATCACTACTTAATCTGGTACCCAAGTTCCTACAGTTGTGCACCAGCCATACTGGGGCCAGCATGGGCAGGGCAGACAAACAATAAATGAGAGTAGGTTTCTTCTTGGTCAGTATAGATAGGGCATTTGTTGTTGCCTAATGTGGCCCATTTAGTAGTAAAAGATTTTAATGGTAGACAGCCCACTCTAAATTGGAAATACAGTTTACTATCAAAAGGATTTAAAATTGTGTCCCAATAGTGCTTGAGGCTCGCCCAAGGTTTGATTGTTAAAAAGTTACCCATAACGTTTGTGCAGTCACTTTTTCTGTTTGGATTTCGCTCAATCAGATCCCAATTTCTTTTCCTAATTATATCTCTTGATGGGAACTGGGTACTAAATGGGGTTTCCCAGAGGTACAGCAGACCCATGTTAGCCAGAGCACCTCTAATATCACGGAGTCAGCTGATTTTGTGGAAATGATCCACCTCAATAATGTCCCTGAGACCTTCTGCAAAAGTAGCCAGTTCTGGCATGCACCTGATTCAGTGCTTTCCTGCCTAGGTCAATCAGCTAGGGTAGCAAGGGAGGGCTTTGTAGTAGGCTTGCAATCACTCGAAGGAACCTATTTTCTTATATGGCTAGCTGTGTGAGTTTCTCAAAGCCCCATAAATCTGCCCAGTATAGGGCCAAGCTCACCACCTTAGCGTTATAAATCTGCAACACCAGATTAACAGGCTTAGTCAGGTATATTGTGAATTCATTACTTAGAGCCCCAGATAATTGACAATGTTTCAATGTCATAATATCAATGTGTGGTCTCCATCTCATTTCCTTCTGCAGGGTGATACCTAGATAGGTGGATGCGTCTACCTGTTCAAGGGGTGACCCAATCCAGAATTCGGTCACTCTTAAATGATCTATGCTATTTAAAAGTAATAAACTTAGTCATACCTGCAATAATTTTTAGGCCTCGTAGAGAACAGAATTCTTCAAAATGTCGCAGCGCACGCTGTAAACCACTAGGAGGTTTCGGGGAACATTAAAATTGAAATCTTTTTTTCTGCTAAAACCGGTGCGTCAGTGGGGAGGGTGGTTAAAAATTTAGCAGCCCCATTAATATAAAGGACAAATAGTGTGTTTGCAATTACACATCCTTGGCGGACTCCCTTTTTTACAAGAAAGGGGTCTATTTTTTTCCCCTGTGAGCCCCATCTTATTTCTACAAAATGTTTCTCATGGAGGCGGGCAATGAGGGAAAGCAAATCAGAGGGCATCCGCAGTTCCCGTAGCACCACCCAAAGTTTATTGCGTGAGACCAGGTCAAAAGCTGACTTTAGATCGACAAAGTCAGCATATATGCTGCCCTTACCAAGGACTGCAGTCCACCGTTATATTAATATAAATCGAAAAACCGTGTCTATGGTACTGATATGTGCTCGAAAACCTCCCTGAAGTGGGGTTAGGATGTCATTAGCATCTATCCACTCTTGGACCTTTGCCAGGACAAGTTGGGCTACCACCTTTTGTATCAAATCAATTAGGCTTATTGGCCTATAATTTCCTAGCAAAGACTTGCTCCCTTTTTTTTAAACTGGGATAATCTCCGGCCTCCGCCAGGTGTACAGGATGGGGGTGAATTGGGCAATGGCATTTGCTACTAACATTATATACCTGCTCCAGTTCGCCTTATCATGCAAATAAATATCAGTGGGAATTATGTTGATGCCTGGCGCTCTCCCTCCTGTGATGGCCCTAATGGCAGCACTTACATCAGCCAAGTCAAATACTTTACCAGTTAAATAAAAATGGATCAGGGAAGGCTCGCAAACCTTGACATCATCATTGGCACATTGGGTGGCACAATGATTAACCCAGGAATCTGGGTCCACATGGTTTTGGGGGGACAGTGGGGCTCCACCCCTGCCCCATTTTACCAGATTCCAGAAACATTGGAGATCTTTCCTGGTGCATGCTAGTTTTAGTTCCTGGCATCTGTCCTCCTCCCATGTTTGTTTAGCATTTACCAGCCCCTTCTTATAAATTTGCCCTCTAATGATCTACGGGCTTCCTTACACTCTTTATTATATCAGTGGTGCTGGGGCTTAATACAGTTCTCCTTAGATCTATAAGGTCTTTGGAAATGTAAGCGTATTTTGGCAAATAGTGTGTTTTGGAGCATTGTTATTTCGTTAAGAGGCTGAGAATTAAGGAGGGAAACCTCCATCTCTGTTAACGTATTCTCAACATCACTGGCAATAGTGAACAATGTGTCCAGTTTTTCTACGATCATGAGCCATTTAAGTCGCCGCATGTCATTGGTGATTTGCAGATCACTGGTGGTATATGGATTATAGGGTTGTGTTGGTTTGTGTAATTTCCTAAATTCAAGATTCTGAGCATAATGGACCAGTACAGCCATGTCCTCAAGAGCATGCCATAGTTTTAAACTCATTAAAAGATAGTCAATAAGGCTTGAGTGATAACCGTTATCGAACTTGTTGGCCCCTTACCTGTCAGAGATGGTTCTGCCGTTGGCAGTCCTTAAGCCTTTTTTAGGCAAATAGCATGGAGTTATATAGCTACTTCTGTCCATCTTTTAATTGGAGATATTTTGAGACATGGAATACCCCACTGCATATCTTCCTCCCCGCCAGGTCATTTTCCTCAACATCAAAAGGCTCAAAAGTCAAATTAAAATCCCCCGCTATAACATATGAAGCGTCCCAAGAGAGATTGCCTAGAAGCTCATCTAGGGCCAGTATCGTTTCAGACCTCTGCCCCCCCACATTGTCCTCTCGTGTATACGTAATGAATATCAATGTTACTGTATGGGACAGTCGCCAACCGAATGGCAAGAATATCTTTACTCTGGGTCGGAAGTACCTGTATCTTAAGGCCAATGTCCTTGTGGACCCACGTTATTAGCCCCCCTGATGGGCAACCCTTGCCACCATGAGTTGCTGGGAAATAATAACTTAAGTACCCTGGGTGATGAAGTGGATCTATGGCCCAAGTTTCCTGAAAAATGCATATGTCCTACTGTTCAACAAAGGTGTTCCAGTCAGGGGAAACACCCCTAGACCTCGGCCCAGCGATGTTCCATGACAAAGGGGCTATTCTAGAAGATGTTAGGTGTGATTCTGATATCATCCTATCCCAAGTATCTAAGGTTCCTGGTGCAGAACCCACCTCACTCTTCATGCATGTGGTGCAAGTTGACACCGGGGAAGATTGTACTACTGGGAGGGGTGCACTGGGCTACTGATATATGCTGGCATGGTGGCCAGGGAACTGACTTTGGGGGGTGAAAGAGACCATCAATCTATCTCTCATAGCGGTGACACACCAATATGGGATGAAATGAGATTGGCTAAATTTGTCTTTAGGACCATTTCTGTGGGGTTGTATTTAATACAAATGTTGGTTTTGGTGGGGTGTTGGGTATGGATGTCAAAGGCCACCAGATTCTCAACAAGACCTCGATAGGACAGCGTGAGTGCAATAAAATCAAGGGTGCCCCCGGGTGAGAGTATCTTTTGGCCCCTATAATGTCCTCCCTTATTAAAGACCGGCACCCCCTCACCTGTCGGGTCCAATTAATGCACTTATTTATTAGGGATCCCTCATCTTCTTTAAATAGGCTGAAAGGAAGCTTTGGTACATTTATCAAGTGTACTACGCTTCTCATGTCTGGGGCCCAAACGTCACTTTATGGGACTTGAGTCATATATGCCTGTTGGTAGACTCAACCTAGTGGGGGGCCTTGGGCTACACTAGAATTGACAGATTGCGGAAGGCCTGCCCTATATTGAGCTAGCCTGCTAGGTTGTCTAGGATCTGAAAGATTAATTTTGGCACACGTAGATAAGTTTTCCCTACCTGCTCTGCTCATGCTATTTGTTACTGGGCCCCCAGAGAGCTGTCTTATGTGGTCCGTGCCCCCTTGGTCTTTAGCTGTGTAGTTTGAATGGGTTCCCAGTTGTGCTTTTGGTTGTTGCACGTCTATGAGTACCGGACTTAGAGAATTGAAGAGGCTGCTAACATTTACTTTAAGAGCGCTGATTTCCTGCACTAGATCTGTTATTTGCAGGCTTAGTGATCTATGAGAGTGTACCTCAGTGGACATGGCATTTGTTTTGTTTGGTTGTCTGTCACTGCTATTTATATCTAAACTATGTTGATGTAAGACTGGGCACACTAGTAATTGGGCATCTCTTGTTAAGCATGTGCTAGCCTCTGTACCCTCAATTAGCACCTCACTTCCTGGGCTAGTGGGAGTATCTGGTGGTTCTATGTGCCCCAATAGTGAATAGAAACTGTTGCTACAGCGAAAAACAGTCAGATCAACCAAGGTCGCTTGCGCTGTAATGTCCCTGCTTGCATATCTCCTAAGTAGTACGTTTGGAGCTTTGAGTGGCTGATTCCTGCTAGCTGGCCTTTTAAACATAGCTGGTATACGCCCAGTGTGTGTGGGGCTTCTGGGTGCCTGTGGATCAGTGTGCTCAGGTGAAGTATTGATGGAGGTTGGATCAAGGAGAACCTCACATTCAGATAGTAAGCTGTCTACACAATCCCAAACCCCGCCTCTGACAACTGGTCTTAGGGTCGGGGCTTTTTTCTGTGTCTTCTTCTTGTAAGCTTCCCTCAAACCTCCCTCAGAAGCTTCTCCATTACAATTCAGGTTGGTGACAGGGAAGAAGTAAGAAACTCAGGCAGCACGCAGTCTATGGAGGAGTGGACTAATAATGATTCAAAGTAGTGCTATCTTAGCACAGTGCCTTTTTTCTTGTCATAGACATTGTAAGTATCAAGACGTGGACCTCTGAAACAAGATGCCAGACGGGTGGCCCAGCCCAGCCTCTTCCGGGCTATCACAGGCACCAACAGGCTCCCCCTTGGCCAGGGCTTTGCGTGGGCGTGGCCTGCATGCGTCCCGTGCAGCGGGGGCTAGCAACCGTCATTATGCGCCTCCGGGCACGCCCGTAGTGCGGCATAGGTGTGGTAGTGCAGGGGAGCCTGGGGGATGAAATCAGTGCCCCTGGCTCCCGATGCAGCAACAAGGAAGCGGGTACTAAAATTGAAGTTCAGATGTCCCAAATTGTCTGTTATGTGGAGTACAGGTCCAACTACCTACAAAATTCTACAACTAAACCAGTACCCTGAGTAACAATGTCTCTTTTTATATAATTCAGACCCATTTCATTTTCTTTCAATTTCACTGTACTTTGGAATTAAAGGTGCATACCATTTATTATGAGACTATTCATCCCATGTTTCAAGCTGTTGTTACAGGGACATTGTTCAGAGAGAGAGCTAGAGTAAGAAAGTGGATTATTATGTGTGGGGGAAGTCACCCACCTCAATGAATATTAACCCCTTCAGTGCCACGCCCTTTCCCCCTCCTGTGCCGGGCGTTGCACTAGTGGGTGGGGTTCATGACGAGATAGTCTCGTCATGGGCACAGCGCAACAGTGCTCCATGACGAGACTATCTTGTCATGGGCACTGAAGAGGTTAACACTAACTTGCCTAGGTGAACCCTAAAGTCACTAAACTATCCTGAGCTCAACTTCCTGGTAGTGAAGAAACAATGCAGACAGGCTTAGTTTTGGGCAATGTGTAAAGTATATATGCAGTACCAAAACATTAATAAAGTAAAAGCACTAAACAATAAAAATCCCAAACCAAACTAGAAAAATAGAGTAAATCGAAATAAACAAAATGACACCAAAATAACAGAATTCCCAAAAAGAAAATCGGATACATGAGTTTTAAGTGACAATAGCACCAAAATGTGAAAAGCATCAATGATAGTCGATGACCACGGTCGGCCAGGACCTAGGCTCACTTTGAGTCCGACTATGATGGGTCCCAAACAGAACAGCAGAGTCAAGGATTTTACCTTCTGACATTGTCCAAAGTGGAAGTCAAAATCTCTTAGAGGGGCATGCCAGCAAGCTGTATCCGTGAAGGTCATACTAAAGTGAGACAGGCAGTCAGTGTATCAAAACATGAGGCCAGATACCGTCTTGCTGAGGTCTTACTGAAAATGATTTGCCGCTGCAGAGATGCCTGTTTCTTTAGACCAGTGGGACTATGCCTTCATTAGCTTTACTCCAGTTGGTTGGTCCCAGTCCTCTGGAGGACAGCTTGAATGTCGCTGTCACCATGTATGAGATCAGTCCCATGAGCCGTGGACTCTCCTTCTTTATCCTGAATACAAAAGGGAACAGGTCCATTCCTTCATGATTATTCTCATGACACAGCAAGTAGTCTCTGTCTACTCTTTTGAAAGTCCAGAAAGTAGTCTTAGAAGGGTGCCTTTTGGCACCTAGTTTGTGGCTAAACTGCAATACAAAAAGATGATGGATGGAATGATGAACATTGTCAAACATTCATCCCAGTCACAGATCTGGGTTAAATCCATTGTTTTTTGCACACCACACCACATAGGTTGGACCCAGCCATGCACAAATCAGTCTTGACCCTGCTTCCCATGGGAACAGTTCAGCCTGAACTGCCAAGCCAGGTTCTACCTGGACTGGAAACATCCTGGGACAAGTTTAGCGGTAACATCCCTCATCAGCCTGGCTAGCTTGAAACCAGTGGCATAGCGAGCACAAGACCCACATCTAGCACCAGAGGAGGTGGTCCATGGCCAATGATGTTAAAGTCTCCAGGGGCAACTTTATGCACTCTTTCAGCAGTTTCTGAGTTTCCTACTGCAAACAATCCCACAGTGCATGTTACTCTGAAAATCTAAGAAAAGAAACCCTTCCTCTCTTGTGCAGAGCCTGTGTAATGACTTAAAGTTTTGGTCAGGGAAATGAGAATTTCTGCAGTCACTCAAAACTGGCTCTGGGGGTAGCTTCCTTCCCACTGGGTTTGATGTCAGCCTTGTTGTGAGGACATATGGTTGCCTTCTCCACCGTCCATATTATAAATACAGCACAATTTCCTTGTTTGCACATTAGCGCACTGGTGAAAAGGTGCACAGTACACAAGGGAAGTGTGCCATATTACAAATAATGTGCTGCCCCCAGCTCAGCTGTGAGCTCGCATTGCCCTCAAGGAGCACATTCAAGTGAAATACGGAAGAGCTGTTTAAAAGCTGCTCTGTGCTTCACTGTGCTGGTGGCAAACCGTCTGCACTTATAAGGGGATTAGAGATCCCCTTGCAGGGGGGTACATAGAGTGACTGCACTCACCTGCAGGGGGATATCTATGGGGTCCATGTGACCTTCTTTCAACCCACCAGATGTCTGTCTTTAGGAGGCGCACTGAAACCATGCTATTGTTTTTTGAGGCACTTTTACTGCACATCCTAAAGGAATGCATGCCTCTGAGCCCACGTTGGTAATACAGCACAGAGGCAAAGTATTTCCCTCATTTGCATGAGACCATGCCCCCATGCAAATGAGGGAACACCCTCTCATAATAGCTCTGGCGCTACATGTGTGCCAGCACTGTCAGTATTACAGAAGGGGATGTATTAGCCTCTGCAGCCCCTTCTGTAATATGACTGTGCCCTGGGGGCACACAAAGCAAGCGCAAATGCCTGTTGTGCCCCTGTGCCACAGTGAAAATTACAGCCCCAGGTCTTATTGTACATTTACTTTGTGAAAGAGCAGGCCTCATAGCAAGTTAATGAAGATTCTGGCTCCATTCTTACTGGTCTTCCTACAGGGGATGGAAAACACTTCCCCAAAACCAGGTCGAGGGCTGGGAGAAATTTGTGTAGTATGCTTTTGTGTAATTTAGCAACATTATGGAAAAATTATGCAAAATTATGCGTGATTATAAGAAATAAAAAACTAATTTCCTGCTTAATTTGGCGTGAAATGCATCCTTCCACGTACCGGAAAAGAGTTTGTGGTGGAGGGACACTACAAGCCCCAGAGTGCCACTGTCAGGAAGAGTTTAGAAAGGCTCAGAGGACAGGTTGGGTGCTTTTAAATGTCCTCTTGTTTGCCAAGGTGTTTGCGGTGGGGGGACACTATAAGCATCAGAGTGCTACTGTGAGGAGGAGACAGAAGAGCCTCAGAGCTCTAGTCGGGTGCTAGGAAAGGCCTTCTATTTCTGTGGTGCGGGATGAATGGGGAACGTGCCCAAGAGTGTGCCAAGAGCGGGCCAGTCTGTACCCCTCTATCAGATTTTGTGGTTGAGTGTTATTTTAAAACATACAAATTATGGGCAAACGTAAGGCATGGCTCCACACGTTTTTGATAACTCTTCTGTTTCTTCAAGTCCTACGAACACTCAGTCAACCCAGGAACTGTTAAATGGAAAAAACAGCCACTAAATAACCAGCCACTTAACTGAAAAAAAATAGCCATTTCCTGGCCTGGAGTCACCCAGCGCCAGCTAAGCTGATGTCCAATCTATCCTGGGCATTCCGTGCTTTGAGGAACTTTAAAAAAAATGTTCTGCTATGTTTAGTCAGCAAACATATACAACCAGCAGGAACTATTCTCAGAAAAATCATAACTCCCATACCCAACATTGTGCAGGGGACAACCCTTCTTCAGAAATCGTTGAAAGGAACGCAGCTGTCTCAGCCAGTTCCTGTGTGCAACCAGCTTCTGAGGCAGTTGGAGGCACCCCTTGCTTCGGCACCAATGGTGACTCAACCCACAATTTAATGGGAGCATGTGGCTCAGGCAGCTCCACGATTATAGATAACCCAAACATTTAGCATTCCTCTGTAATATTTCCGGGTTAGGTTCATGTAGCAAAGCAGCTTATTGCTTAATTTCTTCTCATGAACAACATTTCCAAGCTATGACCTTTGGTATACATTTGCAAACACGACAATGTTGGATTAGTTTTTCTGAAACTAAACTTGTTTTACATCTGGCTTCACACAACATTATCACAACACCCTGAGCATCATGTACAAGGTCTTGTTCCTTACTATGTACAAATGTCAGCACTATCTTCATCCATGGGGCGACAGGGCTATCTACATATCACCAACATCACTAATCTATGCGTACATAGCAAGGCTTCTTTCTACTCTAAAAGATGAGCATCCTGATAGATTAGCAGAGGAGGTACTTCCGGTGATACTGAGGGTCCATGCATGCTGAGAGATCACCACACGGCAGCCTGACATCTTATGAGGGGTGTCCAGTTCGTGTCCAAGATGGGGTCCTTACCTCTTTCCCATCAGGTAATAGGGTTAGATTGTCCCTTGGGGGAATTCTTACCTCTAAACCTATATACACTCTAGGTACTCTCAAAGTAGGATTTGCATAGTAGGAGTACCCTAGATTACCACCATGTTTATATGCCTGCATATATACATTGTTTTAGCACCATGGTAGAACTCTACCTACAATTCAAGCTTTTGGTGCTTGAAAGCATGTTCATCTGCTTCTGTCTCCTAATCATTGCAGCACACATATTTTATGCAAGAATAATGTTGGTTCAATAAATATTATTGAAAATGTCCCACTGTGTATTCTCAGTATATTTCTCTGAGAAAAAGTGAGCATGAGTGACTGAACGAAAGTTTCTGTACTGTTTCCATGATCCAGAAGTAGTCAGGTTTGTCATGTTTAGTGGTTGGCAGAAAACATTTGCTCCCTGGCAGGTTAGTGGGGCTTACAGTGGCAATGTGAGCTAGCTGTTCTATAGGCCAACATTTCTTGCGGGGTTGACCGGAATCAGTCTTGACACCAGGCCCTTAGTTTATGTTGTCCAAACAATGCAGAGGTCCTATGGATTGGTAGGAACTACACGACACCCTTAATAACATGACATTAAACTTACCTCCTGTAGCATGTCGATGTGTGCTGTTGTTAACTGGGGTCCCCCCCCTAAGGATTAATCATTCTGAATTATGGGAATAATTGCACAATAGAATCACTCGCTGGCTCTGCAGATATAAAAACTTGAATGTAATAGAACTCAAGAAAATTATTTTGAAAAACAGAGTTGGCTCAGTGGGGCCCTCAAGCAACAACATAGAGGGTGGCCGCATTGTGGTTAACTTTAGACAGCGAGCCTATCTGAGGAATATACTTAGATTAAATGTGGAGGAGTATTATGTTTGCTCTGGGATTGTCACTGTGGAGGAGTATTATGTTTGCTCTAGGATTGTCACTTTACCCTTGGAGTTTCTTTTATAAGCCCAATGTGAGCTCAGTGCCCCCCTTTATGTGTACCCTTCCTCCACTTAAACCACTCATGGAGTGCAAGTACAGATGTGCTGCCCTGCCTGACCTTACGGACATTGATTGACTGAGGGGATATGTGGCCGCAAGTCAAGAGGCAGTGCCTAATCAGGCCCTGGCTTTATCTCGACACAGTGTTTGCACCTCTCTAAATGCCTACTCTAACCTACATGTTTTAAAAAGAGTATGCTGGAATGTGGTGGGTTTCTGCTCTAAAGTGCCCATCCCGTACAGGCAGATTTTTGTAAGAAGTTATGATATGATATCCTACTGTTTCAGGAAACCTGGGACTCTCAGCCTATGGTGTTTAATGGGTTTCAGTGTCTCAGTGTGATGCCAGTCCCATCCAGATCCCACTGTGGATCAGGAGGCCTATCTGTTTGGATACAATTGGTGACCCATGGCCATGCTTCGGCCCTGGAAACCCCAGGAAAGGATTTTCCGTTTGTATATTTCAAGGGGGACTTGAGGTTATATCTGGCCAATATTTATAACACTGATTTTGTTAACAACCCTGACACGAGTTTCCCTGTTTTGATTGATTACATTGACTCACATTTAGACAAGGTGACTGACCAGGGGCACCAGGTGTATCTTTGCCTAGCTGGTGACTTCAATGCTAGGTTGTCCCAGCACCCAATACCATATAATGATAAGTGCATTTTAGAGGGTGCTTATTCAAGATCCAGGGAGCTAGAAGCATACCTTTCAACATTTGATTTGAGCAAAGTTATAGATGTGGCCTGTATTTGCGATGCTATGCAGCTTACCTTTAGGGAAGAGAAAGCTCATTTGCATCTTTATTTCTAGTAGACTATCTGATGAACATCAGCATGAAGCAACCATCCCCTCAGATTTTGGTGACCATATTTCCATTCATGCAGCCTTGGTTGTACCATTGAGGGTAACACACAAAATTGATAATGGGATTAGAAAATTACAGCAATTCAGAGACAACCTTAGATTGGTTTGGAAACTCCAAGATCAGGCCTAATTCTTGGAGAAAGTAATAAAGCAGAACCAGGTGCTGGTTATGAATTGCCTGATGGAAGAGGTAGTTCAGGAATTGAAAGTCTGATCTTTTGTTGCCCTTTGTTTAAATAATAAAAAAGCTCTCCTAAATCCTTCTAGATCTGTACACACTGCACTGAGTTGATTTAATCATGACTATTTGGCAGCTAACCGATTATTACGATGGGCACTTTCTGCTATTCCCAGGGATCCCTCCACAGTAGCTGCCTCATGCGAACAGTAGAAAGGGGCTGCCACAAAGAGATGCAATGAGGTCGTTGCACAGCAATGGGGTACACTAGCTCAAGCAGCATCCAAGAAGGATGGTATGTCCTTCTGGTCTACTGTAACTCTAATGAGAAGCATAAATCACACCATGACTTTGATTGGTTGCCACATTACCTGTAAGGCATGGGAGGCTCACTTTTCAAAAATATACGCTGCCACAACATCGTCCACTCAACCTAGTCTGAATGTTAGCAACTATCAGGGCATTTGGGTCACTTAATTTGAAGTTGCTAATTCTATCCAACAGAGTGTTAGTGGAAAGGCTCATGTTCCAGATGGTGTTCCTATTGATCTGATAAAGTGTAACAGAGTTTTATAAAACATCATCAAAGAGTGGACACAAGAAAAAGCAACTTTACACCCCTGTCAGTACAGATTTATAAATTGTATACGTGCTATTGAGCAATGCTTGAATCTAAATTTAATTATAGACAAGTACACAGTAGCATTGCAAATACCACTATATATTCCATTTATGGACTTGACTTTGGCTTTTGATTGTGTAAATTGCCCATAGTTGTGGCAACTTCTACTTTCTACAGGGATGGATGAAGCACTTGTACACTTTATAGCATATTTGCACAATAAAATGAAAGTCAGAAAAAGGTTCTGAGCTGTGCAAAAAGGGAAACGGCCTTAATAACAAATCCCTAACAACGAGTGGGCTTAAGAACGACTCCCAAACAATGACCTGTACCTGAATCATGACCTCCTTAACAACTACTATATCTGAACCACAACCTCAAAAACCAGAGGTAAGTGTCAATAATTAAATTTAAAAAGTTACAAATATTTAAAAAATGAAAATATGTTCTGGAATCCGTTTTTTATAATTTTATTTTCTGTGAGAAAAAAGATGATGGACTTATATTTTATAGCTTTTTCCCGTACATTACTGTCTCTTTGTCTGTTCGTCTGTATTTTAAAAAAAAATGATTATTTGATTGTAAATTTGAAGTTTCTTTACTATAAATTGTTTAAATTAGAAGTGTTGTTTAATTTAAATACATTCTTGTTTCAATCTTGTGTTGTTTTGAACGTAGTGGTTGATTCAGGTAACATGGCAATTAATTAATTTTCGTGGTTTAGTAAGTCGGTGTTCAAAACTTAGTTGTTTGGCTTTGGTCGTGGTTTAGCCTTCGTGGTTTAGGCATTCGTTGTTGAAGTGGTAGTTGTTTAATCATACATCCGTGCAAAAAGGGTGGGTGTTGGCACCTTTATTGTTTATATTGTATATTAATAAACTTTGCCCATTTTTATCTATTTTTACTTTGGATGTCCCAAAGTTAAATTATCCCCCACTTCCCAAACTATGATATGTGGATGACGCAATGCTGACTGCTCGCACCTTAAAAGTACTGTGTCTCCTGGTACACTCATTTGTCAAATTTATTGCTGCTTTTGACCTACAAACTAATTTTTCAACGTAATGTATTATGATATGTGTCTCCAAGCATATTCAGCTTTCCAAATTGTTTACAAAGCACAAGCACTTTTTATTTTCTAGGGGCTACATTTGATGCCGCTGGCTCATGGACACCTAATATTTCACAGCATAGGTTAAATCTATCTAGGGCAGTAGGCTCCCTTTTCACTTTACCTCAGCCCCTGGGGGGGTGACAGTACTCTTTACGCTATTACAGATTTATGCGATAAATGCATCCCTGTCACAGATAATGGGGCATTGCAAACTGTGAAGCCATTCAAGTGAAGGAAAACAGTTTTTTCCAGAAAAGCCTTCCCTGCCGCTCTATCCTTCTTCCATCCTATTTGGCATGAGGAGCTGTGCTTGACTTATTTGGATGATCACATTGGAGCACGCCTCCCACTGCTGTGGTTACCTTTTTGAAGAACTAAGGAGGCATTGCTGACTAAAGATACTATAAATGTCTGCCTTGCATCTGGCAAAGGCCTTACCATCCCATAGATAGCAAACGTTAAGAAAACTTTTCAAGATATAGTGCTGTCTCACACTTTTTCTGAGCCAGTGTCAAGTAGAAATATTTCAAAAACATGTGCAATTGTTAATAAATAACTAAGCCCAATCTCTTAGACTTAATGTGGAAAAGCATAAGCCCACTGTTGCAGCCTATTTGAGCCTGAGTCTAGATAGCCTGCCGACCAACTATCTGCTAAGTGCATGCGGGCGATGGGAACGATGTTTGTTATTTTGCTTTAGGGCAGATACTTTTAAGTACCTACTGTGTTTCCCAATGGATTATCAGAAGAATATCTGCACCAGTCCATGTGCCTGTGATGGATGGTAGGTCAGAGCAAACAAAGTTGCATTTGACCTTTTTTGTGAGTATTATAAAAAGTCCATTAATCAATGTTTTAATACCTTTTATGAAGTTTCTGAACTTTAGGCAGTCTAGCCAAGCTTTTAAGTTCTTACAGCAATTGACTGATGATGAGAAATGTCATTATGTGTGCTTCTTTTTGAGAGGTACTGCGCGGTCACGAAGCACAATGCACTTTGAGTAATGTATCATCTCTCTGTATCTGGAATGGCCGTATATGTATGAGATGTATTGTATTGTAATGTACTCCCTTGTTATGAAACTGCTTGCTATGTATTTAAAAATTGTATTTACTGCATCTAAGAAGTAATGTTTCTTTCTTGGATTACGTACTTTTATGGCTGCTTTTCCATCACATTTTGGTGCAAGGAGGCATTTAAACAAGGTGGGCTAATGTGCCGCCGGAGCTGGGAATCAAACTGTGAACGCTGTTCTTCGAAGTCAGATATCATAGCTGGTGTGTCACAGTTTTTCTACACTCAGTTTTTAATTAGTGCTAATTAAGTTTTAAACATTGTTACATTTTTATTTATATCAGACTACTATTACAGTTGGTTTTTGACTACATTTAAAATTTACTTAAGAACAATATAGGTTTCAGGGACATTGTAGTTAGAAATTAGCATTTAAAAAACCTTTGAAATTCACTGAAAAACCATCGGTTTTACAGACGTTATAGTTAAAAATGAGCATTTAAAAAACCTTAGAAATTCATTGAAAAAACCATAGGTTTCAGGGACGTTATAGTTAGCAGGACATTTCACTCGTACAAAACCATAGAAATTCCACTGTTATAGTTAGTTCAGCTAACTATAACTCGCGCTCCTGCAATGCACTGCTCATGATGTCACATATTACATAATTCATGGCACGGTCAGTGACATCACTGATGATGTCACTGATGACATCTCAAATGACATCACTGATGACATCACTGATGACATCATCCACATGCAAATCTGATGCACCTCCTCACACTCTAATATAACCTTTGAGACACCCACTGTAAAATACAGACTGCCATTTTCAAAACCATCTACACACACATCCACTCATTCACCCATACAATTACTTATACATGCAGTCACTCATCAATACAACAGTATCATATGCACTCATACACCTATTCAGACACTCACACACTGCCACTCATTCATGGAGATAGTCACTCACCCAGTCAGTCATGCAGAGAATCAATCACACTCCCATTTACTCACCCATTCAGTTATACATAAACCACCTCCTCACTAATTCGTACAGATACTAATGCATACTTACTCTCTTATATAATCACTGATACAAGTACACACTCATCCATACAGCCAATCTCAGAATCACTCACTCTCACATACAGGTATTTATATACACCATCACTCACATATACTGCCTTTTACATATGTAGTTACTCACACATGTACCACTGAGACATCCATTCAATCACCAACACACCCATACTCATACTCATCCACCCATACAGCTGTTTCCACATGCAATCCTGAACCCATACACCCAGTGAATCAACCACTCACACATCTATGCACGGTCACATACCTCCAACCCACCCACACACTCAGTCTCCCATACAAATACTCAGCCAAACAATCAATTACCCATATAGACACTCATGTAGACACTGACCAACACATGTGGCAGCTTACAAAACAACAGACAAACTGATACAGATATTCACACAGTTTAGTCAGTAACCCATGCATTCAGTAAGACACGTTTAATAACTCACTTCAATCAGTCAAACCCCATCCTAAATCCTCCATCCAGACACTTATACACAAACTCATTTTTCAATATACCTAGCAATATACATAAAACATATTTGAAAATTACAAAAACACACAGTCACTGGATGATGTCATCAGTGATGTCATTTGAGATGTCATCAGTGATGTCATCAGTGATGTCACTGACCATGCCATGAATGATGTAATATGTGACATCATGAGCAGTGCATTGCGGGGGCGCGAGTTATAGTTAGCTGAACTAACTATAACAGTGGAATTTCCATGGTTTTGTACGAGTGAAATGTCCAGCTAACTATAACGTCCTTGAAAACTATGTTTTTCTTCAGTGAATTTCTAAGGTTTTTTAAATGCTAATTTCTAACTAAAACTTCGGTAAAACCTATGGTTTTTTCAGTGAATATATGTATTTATGTATATATATGTATATGTATATATATATTCACTGAAAAAGCCATAGGTTTCAGGGGTGTTATAGTTAGCTGGACTTTTCACTTGTACAAAACCATTGAAATTCCCCCGTTATAGTTAGTTCAGCTAACTATAACTCGCGCGCCCGCAATGCACTGCTGATGACGTCATCAGTGATGTCATTTGAGATGTCATCAGTGATGTCATGAGTGATGTCACTGACCATGTCATGAGTGATGTAATATGTGACGTCATCAGCAGTGCATTGCGGGCGCGCGAGTTATAGTTAGCTGAACTAACTATAACGGGGGAATTTCAATGGTTTTGTACAAGTGAAAAGTCCAGCTAACTATAACACCCCTGAAACCTATGGCTTTTTCAGTGAATTTCTGAGGTTTTTTAAATGCTAATTCCTAACTATAACGTGCCTGAAACCTATGTTTTTTTCTGTGAATTTCAAAGGTTTTTTAAATGCTAATTTCTAACTATGCCTACAGAGATAGGACATGTGAAGAAAGAAGAAAAAATGCACAAAAAGAAACAAAAGAAGTGCAGAAAGAAGCAACAGAAGTCCTCAAATACGAAGATAAGTGCAGGAAGAAGGATAACGTGCAGAAAGAACAAAAAGAAGAGCAGAAAGAAGCCTTGTTGCAAAATCATCCTGTACCCTCAACTTTTTCAGACGGATACTGGTGGTAACTGAGTCTGACTAGCCAGTCCTAGAGCCAGTGCTATGTTAAAAGACACTTAGAATACAGTGAAAACACCTACATACACTAGGGAACATTATGCGTTGGGGTCCCCCTGTGATTAGCATGACCTCCTCTGTAAGCCCCTAGTACATAATAGGGCATGGGGATTAAAACTACCTCTTAAAACAGGCCACAGGGCGTTTTTGCACACGTTAACTCAGGCCCCGTCCCCTCCCTTCACCACTGTGTAAACACGCCCTGTGTCCATTTTTAGTTGGGAGATTAAGTTCATTTGAATCCTGAGGGTCCCTAGGGTCCAACTAGCCCACTAGGTACCTCCAGTAAATGCCACAGAGCTGTGTTGCAGAGAGGTGTAAAAAGTGGCACGGCCTGGACCACCTCCTTGCAATGCAGCTCAGTGGCGCTTACTGGAAGCACTTGGTGGGCTAGTTAGCCCCCAGGGGCCCTCAGTATTGAAGGGAAATTATATCCCCAATTTAAAACGTGCCATAGTGTGTGTTTGCACACGTCACCTCAGGCCCCGTCCCCTCCCTTCACCACTGTGTAAACGCGCCCTGTGGCTGTTCTAAGTTGAGAGATTAAGTCCCCTTGAATCCTAAGGGTCCCTAGGGTCAAACTAGACCACTAGGTACCTCCAGTAAGCGCCACAGAGCTGCGTTGCAGAGAGGTGTAAAAAGGGGCTTGGCCTCAGAACACCTGTCTGCAGCGCAGCTCCCTGGCACATACTGGAGATGCCTGTTGGGGGCGCGTTTGCAGAGTGCTGCACGGAGGGGGCATGGCCTCCGGCACGATGCCAGTCTTTTATTTATTTTAATTTTTTAAGAAGGGGGGCTGTGTGGTTCCCCTTCTTATTCTAATTTATTGGCCCTGATGACCCCATCCCCCAGGGCCTGTCTCCTAATTATATTTTTTTGACCCCAATCCCTAGGGCCGGCCACTGTTTTTTATTATTTTAAAAAAATATTTATTTATAGACACACCTAGGACATGCTGGACAAACCGTACGTACCTATCACCATGACGATTTGCGGGATATTCATTAAAAGGCGACTATGCATGCAATGAATCCACGTGGAATGTATTTACACTACTAGTGAAGCTCTGACATGTCTGATGCCCTACCGTGCCTAATCCCGGTAGACACCCTTGTCGTTTATTTATACAAACATGGGTAGCTATTGACGGGCACATTTAATACACATGCACACCAAGCCATTCAAAGGGGATTCGACAAAAATTCGACCAAAACTATGCAAGAAACCCCCCTCACGGTTAATAAAACACACATCCACTGCCGGATGTGTAATACTTTTTATTTTACTCTCTGGAAAGGGGACGAACATCACTTGAGAGTCACAGCGCGCTCCTGACAGAGCCCAATGCTGTGTTACACCCACCATTGCCTGCCGAGTGCCACACACCTCTGTGTTGTATTCCACTAGCTAGTGCATATGCTATGACACTCTCTAGCCCATGTGCACTGTAACACCACCCCGTGAATATGTCATGCCACACTTGTCTTCGAGCGGGTTATATTGCCCCATCTAACGTGCCTTCCTCGATGCCTATGTTATAACGCACAGTGCTATGCCATACATATTACAATCTGCGATCCATATCTGTGTCACAGTGCATATGCAACGTTACACTCCCCAGCACATATTTTATATTACAACTTTAGAGACTAGTTAGGTTACACAACACTGCCCTGTGCATATTACACTCCAAGGCGCATATCGCATAGCACGCGCTAGTGCCTGTGCTATCTCGCGCTCTCCAATGAATCTGTCATTGCGCACAATGTATTGCATATTATATTTCACGCCCGGTTCATCTTATATCACACTTTTTGGTGCATAGTTTATACCATACACTATATCTAGTTTTCATTTTCAATCGTGCTCTCAGGACTATGTTCTATATAACACTGTGTTCACCTACCCTTTTCACGGGCATTACATTTTGCGATAGGGGGTGGAGGGTCAGGGGGTGTTTCTGCCAAGTGAGCCCGGAGTCACAGTCACAAACGTCCTCTTCTTCCTGAATAAAAGTGAGATTATGCTGCATACTTGTTCATATTTTAAGTAGTTCGCACAGACTCAATGTTTTAAAAACAATAAAGTTCCTAATATCCGCCTTCTCTGAACAGTTAGCTTGCTGCCCCATCCCCCTCCTCCCTATCCTCTGTTGTGTGAATCCATGGAATAGCCTCCTCCCTCCTGCCATGCATGGTCTGATGTGCTGCCACTGCCCTCAATTTAGTATGATGTACCAGTCCACTCCTCCTGCCCTCCATTGCCCAATTCTATGCCCCATCATTGACCTCCTGCTTAAACTCGGTGCTTAGCTTGCTGCCCCTATTCTCCTTCCCCCTGCCCTCCGATGTCTTTGTGCATGCCCCTGCTCCATCCTTTTTGCCCACCATGTTCCATGGACCTGCCACTCCTATCTACTCTGAGTGTTCTGTTGAGCTGCCACTCCCCTCCCACCTGCCTAGCATTGTCAGATGACTGTAACCTGTCCCTGCCACCTCCACCCTGCCTGTCCACATGCCATGCCCCTATCCTCTTCCTCCTGTCCAACATGGTCCATTGTACTGCCACACCCTTCTGCCCTCCCTGGTCTGTTGTGCTGCAACTGCTCCTCCTGCCTGCCCCGTGTGGTCTGTTGTGAGGTCCCTTCCCCTGAACTTTCTTGTCTGTGCACAGGTCCTGACCCTCCCTTCTATCCTCCATCGTCCTTTGTGCATGCCCCTGCACCCTCCTTCTTGCCCATCATAGCCATTGGTCTTCTGTGCTGCCATGGCCCCTCCCACCTTCCCTGTGTGGTCAGTTAGCTGCCCCTGACCCCCTCCCACCTTCCCTCCATGGTCTGTGTGTATGCCATCACAGTCTCACTGTTGCTCTTCATGGTGTGTCTTTCTTCTAGTGCCCATCCTGCCTGACCTCCATGGCTATCTTGCTGCTCCTGCCCCCTTGCCCCCAGCCCTCTGTTTACATGTGAAGACCCCTACTCCCTCCCTCCTGGCTTGTCTGTTCCATTGTAATGCCCCTGATCCGTCCCTACTGCCCTTTATGGTCTGTAATGCTGCAGCTTTCTCTCCTGTCTGTCCATTATGGTCAGCTAGCTACCATTGCCTCTTGCCCCTCTGTTCTCTGTTGTCCATGTGCATGGTCCTGTCCCCTCCCTCTTGCTTTCTATGGATTGTTGTGCTGCACTCCCGTCCTGCATGCCCTGTGTGGTGTATTGTGCTGCTGCAAACCCTGATGCCTGCCCTGCAGGGTCAGTTTGGTGCACCTCTCCATGTCCCTCTTGTCCTCTGTTATCCAAGTCCATGTCCCTATCCCATTTCCTTCCATGATCCAATGTACCATACTTGCGAACATTTTGAACTTGGTAAGAGGGAGATTTTGAAAAAAAACTGGGGTATTGATTTTCCCCTTTGAGTTACATTGAAAAAGAGGATATTGTAGACAGGAGACAGATCAAATAAAGCCCATTTGAGCTTAAAAACATTGGACATTTCCTGGCTGAATCGGGTCTGTTGGCATGTATGGTTGTACTACCATTGCCTCTTCCTTCTGCCCACAATGGTCTATTACATTGCCACAGCCTTGAAGGAGGGTAGATTTTGTATCACAGGGGGCCCCTGGCCCGTTCTGTCCACACCTGAAGTATGAGACCCTTGTCCTTGCCCTGCCAGCCGCATTTGTAGGCCGTATTAAATTGACCAGCGGGTCCTGTGTTGCTATATAATTATCCTGAGACATCCTTACCACTCAGCCAGCATAAAACCCCTGTGTAGGCCCTTCTGTTCAATATGTAGGCCTCTTTGTTAAATTGACCATAGCTCTGCAATTTTAGTGTATAGCAGTCTGAAGGCAGGTCTGCGAGGCCTTCTGCTCCAAACTAGTAGCCCCCACCCTACCCGAGTGCTCCGTGCTCGGTATCAAAGTTCAACATCCCACTGAAGCTGTCGACATACAGTAGGCTGCATCCTGGACTGGTACTTGCTTCCTGGGCAGGTTTCCCGCTTTTAAGGAAGTGGCAACCGCAGAGCGTCAAGTTAGGAGAACTGAGGAGATTTTGTACATGAATATATTGAATTCCCGTACAATACCCATTATTTTCTGCTTGCTCTATGGAACTTACGATAAGCGATTGGCCTGAGAGACTGACCTTTTCACCCAGTCCATTGTCAGCATTAAGTGGGTAAATGACGAAATGTCTGGTAAAATCTGCAGACGAAGCTTTTGGGTAGCATACGTAGGTAGATGTAGCGTGCAAAGGAGCCCACAAAATGATATAAAAAGAGAGCACCCACAGATATCGACGGACTACCTCGCCGTCTGTATGTAGGTTAACAGGCTGTGCAGGTTTTCCCCAAGAGCTGGGAGCTCTTGTCTTCCTTTGCTTAAAATGTCTTGCTCTGCTTTGCTTGAAGTATCTTATTCTATTTTACCTATATGAAATGTCATGTTATGTTTAACCATTGTTCTCTTTACTTTTGCATTTAAAAGATTTTGTATTGTAATTGCAGGAATGCTTGCTCTAAGAGTAAACGTGAGTGTTCCTAGGTAACATTTTCCTTGGTGTAACTTGTTTCTCATGATGCATTTATAGATGTATTTTCTCTCTCTCTCTGTCAGTACATTAATTGAGATACAGAGAATATCATGACAGCTGTATGATTATCTGGATTCTGTATTTTGTACTTTATGTCTCTATTCTGTGGTTTCTTTGAAGTTGTATCTTCTCATTAAACTGCCATTGTATTCTGCCACCAATTCCATGTCTCATATGTCTGTTTTCTTCATTTTTGGAGCAAGCGTTCCTAGGCACCCCGGCTCAAATTAAGGTGCCCCTTTTGTCCCTGACTCACTCTCCTGCTCAGTTCTGTGGTGGCTCCCGGGGCTCTGGGGACCGCCTCTAGCTTCCTTGACCCGTAATAGATCTTCCCTCCAACAGCCTCTCTTGCAAGTCCTGTATTGTTGGTTTGTTGCCCCTGCCCCCCTTTCCACTGCCCTCCATAGTCTGTTGTGCTTCCACGGCCCTTCCTGTCTGCTCAGTGTGGTTAAATTGTTGCCTTTGCACTCTCCTACCTGCCTTCAATTTTCAGAGTCCGTGCCCCTGGCCTTTGCCTCTCAACAGTATCCCAATGAACAACTAGATTGCTAACATTCTATATTTATTACAAAAGTGTGGAACGCCTGACATCATCTTGATGTAATCAAAACTGTAATACCTAGAGCATTTCCTTTAGAAATTACATATATGAGAGGGTCTTATTGGCATCAAAATTATGGTTAGTGCTCTAAAAGACTAAAATAAGGACATTTTGTCTGAGTTTTCAAATAGCGACAAAGCACTTTTAAATTATTTGTTATCTTTATGTTTTTTTATCCAGTTGACCACTTGATTAAATGTTGCACTTAGGGGAGAGGATGTGGTGTTACTTCCAGAACTGCAGACTTTGCAACTGGGGAACCAGGTTGGAGTTTCTGCTTCAGCACGACATTCTGTGATTCTGGTCAAATGACTTAGTCTCCCCATGTCTACAACCAAAATGAATATGTGCTTGTGTGATGTAACCAATGCTCATGTAAAGCACTCCAATACCTGACAAGTCTGCACTATATAACACTGCAAAAACACTAAATAATAAGTGTTTTGCACACTTCTGTCATTGGGCTATATTTGGGCTACATCTGGGTGATTTTGGGCTACATTTGGGCTCTTTTGTCTCCGGTGGCCATCTTGGGAGATTTATTTGTTATGAAGTTTCCTAATTTCCTCATGTACTGCAGTCTCCTCAGTAGGAAATGCTTTCAGTTTTTTACGTTGATTCCATCATGAAGGTATTCAGATATGTCACACATTTGCCATAAATTCTGAATGTTAGCACTCTAGTTGCTCATTAGAACACTGTAGTAAAACTACTGTTCACCATGGAAGTCTGCTCCTGGTATTAAAAGTGCATGTTTCAGTCTGCATGTCAGAAGTTTTTAATGAAATAGAAGAGGATTTGAGAAGTCACTCAAAATGTGCCCTCATTTTCTTTCTTCAGCATTAATGATAATTTCTATGGCAAAATGAACCCCCTCATTGTGTTCCTTTTTAAATTAAATGTTTTAAGTGTTACCAGTTTATTCCAATCAAGATGGCTTCAGGTGTGCCATACTTTTGTCATAATGAGACAGTAAGCGCTCTAGTTGTTTTTAAGAACATTCTGGGACATTCTGTCATTGGGCTATACTTGGGCTACATCTGGGTGATATTTGGGCTACATTTGGGCTCTTTTGTCACTGGTGGCCATCTTGGGAGACTTATTTGTTATGAAGTTTCCTAATTTCCTCATTTACTGCAGTCTCCTCAGTAGGAAATACGTTCAGTTTTTTACTTTGATTCCATCAAGAAGGCATTCAGATGTGTCACACATTTGCCATAAATTCAGAATGTTAGCACTCTTTTTGCTCATTAGATCACTGTAGTAAAGCTACTGCTCACCAGGGAAAACTGCTGCTGGTATTGAAAGTTCATGTTTCAGTCTGCATGTCAGAATTTTTTAATGAAATAGAAGAGGATTTGAGAAGTCACTCAAAATGTGCCCTAATTTTTCTTTCTGCAGCACTAATCATACTTTTTATGGAAAAATGAACCCCCTCATTTTGTTCCTTTTGAAATTAAATGTTTTAAGAGTTACCACTTTATTCCAAGCAAGATGGCTTCAGGTGTGCCATACGTTTATCATAGGTAGGACTGTTAGCGCTCTAGTAGTTCTTTGGAACACTCTGGGAAGCTGCAGTAGAACACAAAGGAATCAACTGACAGTCTCTGCCCTTGTTGGATGTACATGTTTTACTGAGAATGTCAGACTTCATTCTCACATGACTGAGAAAGATAATGTGAATTTACAGAAAATAAGCTCTCAGTTTAGCTTATAGATCACCTTCCAAACCTCTGTGGTAAAAGCATGAGAAAATATTTTTCTCTCAATCATGATATCCCAGCAGAAGGCTTTTTCACATGGTGAAATCACCTTAGAACATACCACAATTCCTAAAATGAGTATGGTACCATCAACAAATGATTTATAATGTAACTAAAGTCTTAAAACCTTCTATTAACTGCAATGCTTTTTAATGAGGTGCTATCATGTATATTGGTCCCAAGATGGCTGCCAACACTTCTTGGATGAAGTGCTGACAGCCAATCAGATCTCAGGATGAGATGTGTGGTTAGGCTCCGCCCACATATATATATGCTTTTAAATACTATTTTCTCAGGAAATACTGAACAGATTTACACCAAACCTACAAAAGGCACTTCCTTGACCTGAGGACTACCTCTCTGCCAAATTTCAAGTAAATCTGTTCAGCCGTTCGGGCTGTAGCCCTGTCTAAAGGTCCTATGGAAAAATGCATGGGAAAAACGTGTTTTGGGACCCCCCTTTTATCTCAGCCCCCGCTTGACGAATCCCCCCGAGACTTTCAGGGTAGGAGCGGAGCGTAGCGCCCCACCTATTTTGAAAAATTCGCGAGGATTCGTCGACCGGCGCCAAAGTTATTCAAAATAGAATGTTGCGGATTTCCTATGGAAAAGGGGTCCTAACTATAACTACCTACTGGCGACCGCCAGTAGGTAATATATATATATATATATATATATATATATATATAATATATATATATATATATTCACAGAAAAATCCATAGGTTTCAGGGGTGTTATAGTTAGCTGCCCATTTCACTCGTACAAAACCATAGAAATTCCTCCGTTATAGTTAGTTCTGCTAACTATAACTCACGCGCCCGCAATGCACTGCTGATGATGTCACATATTGCATCATTCATGACATGGTCAGTGACATCACTGATGACATCACTGATGACATCTCAAATGACATCACTGATGATATCATCCACTTGACAATCCGATACACCACATCATACACTAGTATAACCTCAGCAGTGCATTGCGGGCGCGTGAGTTATAGTTAGCAGAACTAGTTATAACGGAGGAATTTCTATGGTTTTGTACGAGTGAAATGGGCAGCTAACTATAACACCCCTGAAACCTATGGTGTTTTTTGTGAATTTCTAAGGTTTTTTAAATGCTAATTTCTAACTATAACGTCTCTGAAACCTACGGTTTTTTTCAGTGAAGTGTGATAGTAGTTATATCAATTTTTTTGTACTGGTTTTTTACAGTTTTTTAACTTTTTATTTATAAATATTTTATTCATTAAATAACATTATATATTTTTCTGAAAATTGCAAAAAAACATTTTTTAATTAAAACTGAAATATTGATTAATTTTCTTGGTTTCATTTTTTATTTTAATATATTTATATCATTTTCTTTAAAAAAAAAATCAATTTTTTTAGGCAGTCAAGCACTCAAAGTCTACACATCACGGTGGGTGCGCGCATTCTAGCCACCATTTTAGAAAAGTCATGAAGGATCCGCATATGGTGTGCGACGGATGCGTGTTTTTCAGTTACATCATATACATTTAATATCACGTGATATGCGCGATTGGTATGCAACCAGTCTGCGACTCCTGCTCCCGCACATTCGCGACACATGCGCATTACGGTACAAAATGATTGCGCGCTTGCGGGTCCCGCGTGACATCATATACATGCTGGGACGCGCTGGGTGCGCGACTCCCGCAAAAACAATTTATGTTCCAAAATGATATGTATGTGTCTTTAAGAGATTATGTAAGATATTCCTCAAAATAATATATTTGTATTTAAAAGAAACTTATATTATTTTTAAATATATTTTCGCGAAGTCGGGTGCGTGCGTCGTGAGTGCAGAAAACCAGGTAAGGCAGAGCTGCTGTAGAGCCAGAGAACCAGGTCAGCAGAGCTGCTCTAGAGCCTAAGAACTAGGTCAGCAGAGCTGCTCTAAAGTAAGAGAACCAGGTGAGCAGAGCTGCTGTAGAGCCAGAGAAACCAGGTCAGCAGAGCTGCTTTAGAGGGAGAGAACCAGGTCAGCAGAGCTGCTTTAGAGCCAGAGAACCAGGCCAGCAGAGCTGCTTTAGAGCCAGAGAACCAGGTTAGCAGAGCTGCTTTAGAGCCAGAGAACCAGGTCAGCAGAGCTACTCTAGAGCCAGAGAACCAAATCAGCAGAGCTGCTTTAGAGCCATAGAACCAGGTCAGCAGAGCTGCTTTAGAGCCAGAAAACCAGGTCAACAGAGCTGCTCTAGAGCCAGAGAACCAGGTCAGCAGAGCTGCTGCAGAGCCAGAGAAACCAGGTCAGTAGAGCTGCTTTAGAGGGAGAGAACCAGGTCAGCAGAGCTTCTATAGAGCCAGAGAACCATGTCAGCAGAACTGCTTCGGAGCCATAGAACTGGGTCAACGGAGCTGCTTTAGAGCCAGAGAACCAGGTCTGCAGAGCTGTTGTAGAGCCAGAGAACTAGATCAGCAGAGCTGCTCTGTAGCATAAGAACTAGGTCAGCAGAGCTGCTCTAGAGCCAGAGAACCAGGTCATCAGACCTGCTGTAGAGCCAGAGAAACCAGGTCAGCAGAGCTGCTTTAGAGAGAGAGAACCAGGTCAGCAGAGCTGCTCTAGCTGACACTGACTGACTGACACTGACTGACTGACACTGACTGATACTGATTGACACTGACTGACACTGATTGACTGACACTGACTGACTGACACTGATTGACTGACACTGACTGACACTGACAGACTGACTGACACTGACTGACTGACATTGACTGACACTGACTGACTACTCTCTACTACTCTACTACTGACTCTACTACTCTCTACTACTCTCTCTCTACTAACTCTCTACTACTCACTCTCTACTACTCTCTACTATTCACTCTCTACTACTCACTCTCAACTACTCACTCTCTACTACTCTACTACTCACTCTCTACTACTCACTCGCTACTACTCTCGACTACTCACTCTCTACTACTCACTCTCTACTACTCACGCTCTACTACTCTCTACTACTCACTCTCTACTACTCTGTGCTATTCACTCTCTACTACTCACTCTACTACTTACTACTATTCTCTACCACTCACTCTCTACTACTCTACTACTCACTCTCTACTACTCTCTACTACTCACTCTCTACTAAACTCTCTACTACTTTCTCTCTCTTCTACTCTCTACTACTACTCTCTACTACTCACTCTCTACTACTCTCTACTACTCACTCTACTTCTCTCTGCTGCTCTCTAGCACTCACTCTCTACTACTCTACTACTCTATCTCTACTACTCACTCTCTACTACTCTCTCTCTAGTACTCACACTCTACTATTCACTCTCTACTACTCACTCTCTACTACTCTCTCTCTAGTACTCACTCTCTACTATTCACTCTCTACTACTCACTCTCTACTACTCGCTCACTACTACTCACTTTCCACTACTCACTCTCTACTACTCGCTCTCTACTACTCTCTACTACTCACTCTCTACTACTCACTCTCTACTACTCACTCTCTACTACTCTCTCTGCTACTCACTCTCTACTACTCACTCTCTACTACTTTACTACTCTCTACTACTCGCTCTACTACTCACTCTCTACTATTCTCTACTACTCACTCTCCTACTCTCTCCTGCTCTCTACCACTCACTCTCTACTACTCTACTACTCACTCTCTACTACTCTCTCTCTACTACTCACTCTCTACTACTCACTCTACTACTCTCTACTACTCACTCTGTACTACTCTCTACTACTCACTCTGTACTACTCACTCTGTACTACTCACTCTCTACTACTCTCTACTGCTCACTCTACTACTGATTCTCTACTACTCGCTCTCAACTACTCTCTACTACTCACTCTACTACTCACTCTCTACTACTCTACTACTCTCTCTACTTCTCACTCTCTACTACTCTCTCTACTACTCACTCTCTACTACTCACTCTCTACTACACACTCTCTACTACTTGTTCTCTGCTACTCGCTCTCTACTACTCTCTACTACTCACTCTACTACTTTCTACTATTCTCTAGCACTCACTCTCTACTACTCTACTACTCACTCTCTACTACTCTCTACTACTCACTCGCTACTACTCTCTACTACTCACTCTCTACTACACTCTCTACTACTTTCTCTCTCTACTACTCTCTACTACTACTCTCTACTACTCACTCTCTACTACTCTCTACTACTCACTCTATACTCTCTACTGCTCTCTAGCACTCACTCTCTACCACTCTACTACTCTCTCTCTACTACTCACTCTCTACTACTCTCTCTCTACTACTCTCTACTACTCACTCTCTACTACTCACTCTACTACTCTCTACTACTCACTCTCTACTACTCTCTCTCTTTAGTACTCACTCTCTACTATTCACTCTCTACTACTCACTCTCTACTACTCACTCTACTACTCTCTACTACTCACTCTCTACTACTCTCTCTCTAGTACTCACTCTCTACTATTCACTCTCTACTACTCGCTCTCTACTACTCTCTACTACTCACTCTCTACTACTCACTCTCTACTACTCTCTACTACTCTCTCTGTGACTCACTCTCTACTACTCACTCTCTACTACTCTACTACTCTCTACTACTCACTCTACTACTCACTCTCTACTATTCTCTACTACTCACTCTACTACTCTCTCCTGCTCTCTACCACTCATTCTCTACTACTCACTCTCTACTACTCTCTCTCTACTACTCACTCTCTACTACTCACTCTACTACTCTCTACTACTCACTCAGTACTACTCTCTACTACTCACTCTGTACTACTCACTCTCTACTACTCACTCTCTACTACTCTCTACTGCTCACTCTCTACTACTGATTCTCTACTACCCGCTCTCAACTACTCTCTACTACTCACTCTACTACTCACTCTCTAATACTCTACTACTCTCTCTACTTCTCACTCTGTACTACTCTCTCTACTACTCACTCTCTACTACTCACTCTCTACTACACACTCTCTACTACTTGCTCTCTGCTACTCGCTCTCTACTACTCTCTACTACTCACTCTACTACTTTCTACTACTCTCTACCACTCACTCTCTACTACTCTACTACTCACTCTCTACTACTCTCTACTACTCACTCGCTACTGCTCTCTACTACTCACTCTCTACTACGCTCTCTACTACTTTCTCTCTCTACTACTCTCTACTACTACTCTCTACTACTCACTCTCTACTACTCTCTACTACTCACTCTACTACTCTCTGCTGCTCTCTAGCACTCACTCTCTACTACTCCACTACTCTCTCGCTACTACTCACTCTCTACTACTCTCTCTCTACTACTCTCTACTACTCACTCTCTACTACTCTCTCTCTAGTACTCACTCTCTACTATTCACTCTCTACTACTCACTCTCTACTACTCGCTCTCTACTACTCACTCTCCACTACTCACTCTCTACTACTCGCTCTCTACTACTCTCTACTACTCACTCTCTACTACTCACTCTCTACTACTCTCTACTACTCTCTCTGCTACTCACTCTCTACTACTCACTCTCTACTACTCTACTACTGTCTACTACTCACTCTACTACTCATTCTCTACTATTCTCTACTACTCACTCTCCTACTCTCTCCTGCTCTCTACCACTCACTCTCTACTACTCTACTACTCACTCTCTACTACTCTCTCTCTACTACTCACTCTCTACTACTCACTCTACTACTCTCTACTACTCACTCTGTACTACTCTCTACTACTCACTCTGTACTACTCACTCTGTACTACTCACTCTCTACTACTCTCTACTGCTCACTCTCTACTACTGATTCTCTACTACTTGCTCTCAACTACTCTCTACTACTCACTCTACTACTCACTCGCTACTACTCTACTACTCTCTCTACTTCTCACTCTCTACTACTCTCTCTACTACTCACTCTCTACTACTCACTCTCTACTACACACTCTCTACTTCTTGCTCTCTGCTACTCGCTCTCTACTACACTCTAGTACTCACTCTAATACTCACTCTCTACTACTCACTCTCTACTACTCCACTACTCTCTACTACTCACTCTCTACTACTCACGCTCTACTACTCTACTACTCTATCTCTACTACTCACTCTCTACTACTCACTCTCTACTACTCTCTACTACTCACTCTCTACTACTCTCTACTACTCACACTTTACTACTCTCTACTACTCACTCTCTACTACTCTCTCTACCACTCTCTACTACTCACTCTCTACTACTCTCTACTACTCACTCTGCTACTCACTCTACTACTCTCTACTACTCACTCTCTCCTACTCACTCTCTACTACTCTCTACTACTCACTCTGTACTAATCTCTACTACTTTCTACTACTCACTCTACTACTCACTCTCCTCTACTCTCTACTACTCACTCTCTGATACTTTCTCTACTACTCTCTACTACTCTCTACTACTCACGCTCTACTCTCTATTACTCGCTCTCTACTCTCTACCTCTCTACCTCTCTCTCTACTACTCTCTACCTCTCTACCTCTACCTCTCTACCTCTACACCTCTACACCTCTACCTATACACCTCTACCTCTCTGTACATGCACATATATAGGCATATATATGCATATGCATTTATATATATGTATGTGGCTATATTACCTACTGGCGGTCGCCAGTAGGTAGTTATAGTTAGGACCACGTTTCCATAGGAAATCTGCAACATTCTATTTTGAATAACTTTGGCGCCGGTCGACGAATCCTCGCGAATTTTTCAAAATAGGTGGGGTGCTACGCTCCGCTCCTTCCCTGAAAGTCTCGGGGGGATTCGTCAAGCGGGGGCTGAGATAAAAGGGGGGTCCCAAAACGCATTTTTCCCATGCATTTTTCCATAGGACCTTTAGACAGGGCTACAGCCCGAACGGCTGAACAGAATTACTAGAAATTTGGCAGAGAGGTAGTCCTCAGGTCAAGGAAGTGCCTTTTGTAGGTTTGGTGTAAATCTGTTCAGTAGATTCTGAGAAAATAGCCTTGAAATCAATATATATATCTGAGCCAGCTTACGGTGCGCTTACGGTACGCTTACCGTACGCGTACGGTGGCATGCGCGAGCACGATTCTGATTGGCTCTTAGATCTTAGTAAACATTCGAATCGGTCGAAACCAGGAAGCGGCGGCCGCCATTTCGTGTGTTTCACTCAGAAAAAAAAGAGTGATAACAAGAAAAGGGGGCAAGGAGGAGAGTTACAGACCCCCTAAAATTTGTAAGGGGGTCAAAGAAGGACAGAAAAGTACAAATAAAACATTTATTGTTTTTAAAAAAAATCACAGGGTACGCGTACGGTAAGCTCACCGTACGCGTACGGTAGAAAAAAAAAATAAAAAAAGAAATGAAATGCAGATTTAAGTGTTTAGATATTAGGGGGCTCTAAAAAGAGCCGTTGTGTTTATGAAGTGATTCTTAAGTGGTACCTACAAGTAAGTACCGATGCAGAGTCTAAGGTTCAAGAGGAAGACTCTGTTCCCTTCATCATTGAAGTGCACACCATCTCCTCTATAAATGTCTTGCATGTCGTAACGCAAGTTGTTGTGGTAAATGGAACCCATACCATAGTCACGGAGGAAAGCAGAAACAGATTTGTTGACGTGCTTTCTTGCTTTGTCAATCTGCGGACAGAAATGATTGGACCAGTTCCATTTTTGCCTTTGGCATATGTTAGAAAACACAAAGGCAGTTTTAGGGAAAAGTGAAAACAGTTGTGCAAAGGTGTCCTTCACAAGCATTTCCAGACCTACCCCAGTCAAAGTGCCTAGGTCATTGCCACCACAGTGCACTATTATGAGGTCAGGGTGTTGGTTTTGCATGAAGGATTTCACCAATGGCATCAATTGGTGCCACTTTAACCCTCTCTGACCAATCCATTTAATGTCTACATTTGGCAAAGCAAGGTCTCTCACCATACCTGTTTTCTCTGCAAACTTTTCACTCCAGAAGACATAGCTGTGCCCTACAATCCACACTGTGAACATCTTCAAAGGAGAACTGGATGCACTCAGGAGGTGTAATTCAGTAGAATGGTAAAAAGAAATGAAAGACAGTTTGGAAATGGAGGCATACATATTTTTTTCATAAAAAAAGGAACTGATTGGCTGTTTCATACCATTCTAGAATAAAAACTAGGCTGTATGTGTAAATTAATAGAAGCATGTTTTGTATTGGTACAGAAAAATGTGTTACCAAAGAACAGTACTATGGATTTGCTGTTAGGTTTGAAAAGTCAAGCACTCTTGCTCTGTGGAATTGAAACATTGTTTGGCGAACTTCTGACCTAACTCCACACAGCAGTGTTCCATGAGCTGTTGCTATGGTAGCAGGCAGAAGTCAAGTTGGGGGAAGGGTACTAGGCAGAAGTCAAGTTGGGGGAAGGGTACTTTTGGAAAAGGGTTGGTTTTCAACCAATAGAAATGTGTGATTACATTTGAAAAAAAGGGGGAAGCACTGAGATTTGAAATTAACATGTATATATGTGGAAAAAGAGAGGGAAAGTTTGCCATTATCTGGTTCTGCTGAGAGGAGAGAGGTGTAAAGAACAGAGATCCTGGCTCTGATAATCTGCTGTTTGAGTGCCACATTTCTTTCACAACTAACTAATTTTAAAGGTGAGTTTAGAGTTTGAGAGGGGATGTATATGGTAAATTAAGAAATGAATAATAGAAATGCAATTCTTTTTGTTGAAGTTGTGTTTATTATTTTGTGTTTTGGGAGAACTTTAAATGTGAGGAACAAGTAAAATAATATGGACTATGTTTTCACAATAAATTAAGGTGTACTGGTATAAAAAAAGAATAGTTTAAGGGTTTGAGGTTGGACTCAGTAATGCAAATACATTCAGCATCACTAAGGCTGGTTGCCCTTGCTGGAGTGTAGGCAGTCACCCAGGTTACAAATGGTGCTGGTCTGAAAAAGCAGTTTGGACATGTGCTTTTTTAAAAATCTGAAAAGTGGATTCATAATGTGTCAGTCTGTAAAAGTGTTTATCACTTGCCAAAAAAAAGAGCAGTAAGTGTGCTTTCAAATTGGCAAAGAAATTTCGTTTTGTGACTAATGTGAAAACATGACTCTGTGTGCAAAGAGGAATTATAGGCAGAGATTTATTGCGTATTGCTCTGGTGATTTCACAGTTGCATTAGATGGAAAGGGGGAGCCATTTTTTGGTGCAGAAGCAGACTCTTAGCACACAGCCAGCTGCTTACCATGTGGAATCATGCACAGTATTCACAAGCGAGTGGGGTTTGAGGTTTCAGTCAGTAATGCAAATACATTCAGCATCACTAAGGCTGGTTGCCCTTGCTGGAGTGTAGGCAGTCACCCAGGTTACAAATGGTGCTGGTCTGAAAAAGCAGTTTGGACATGTGCTTTTTAAAAAATCTGAAAAGTGGATTCATAATGTGTCAGTCTGTAAAAGTGTTTATCACTTGCCAAAAAAAAGAGCAGTAAGTGTGCTTTCAAATTGGCAAAGAAATTTCGTTTTGTGACTAATGTGAAAACATGACTCTGTGTGCAAATAGGAATTACAGGCAGAGATTTATTGCGTATTGCTCTGGTGATTTCACAGTTGCATTAGATGGAAAGGGGGAGCCATTTTTTGGTGCAGAAGCAGACTCTTAGCACACACCCAGCTGCTTACCATGTGGAATCATGCACAGTATTCACAAGCGAGTGGGGTTTGAGGTTTCAGTCAGTAATGCAAATACATTCAGCATCACTAAGGCTGGTTGCCCTTGCTGGAGTGTAGGCAGTCACCCAGGTTACAAATGGTGCTGGTCTGAAAAAGCAGTTTGGACATGTGCTTTTTAAATATCTGAAAAGTGGATTCATAATGTGTCAGTCTGTAAAAGTGATTATCACTTGCCAAAAAAAAGAGTAGTAAGTGTGCTTTCAAATTGGCAAAGAAATTTAGTTTTGTGACTAATGTGAAAACATGACTCTGTGTGCAAATAGGAATTACAGGCAGAGATTTATTGCGTATTGCTCTGGTGATTTCACAGTTGCATTAGATGGAAAGGGGGAGCCATTTTTTGGTGCAGAAGCAGACTCTTAGCACACACCCAGCTGCTTACCATGTGGAATCATGCACAGTATTCACAAGCGAGTGGGGTTTGAGGTTTCAGTCAGTAATGCAAATACATTCAGCATCACTAAGGCTGGTTGCCCTTGCTGGGGTGTAGGCAGTCACCCAGGTTACAAATGGTGCTGGTCTGAAAAAGCAGTTTGGACATGTGCTTTTTTAAAAATCTGAAAAGTGGATTCATAATGTGTCAGTCTGTAAAAGTGTTTATCACTTGCCAAAAAAAAGAGCAGTAAGTGTGCTTTCAAATTGGCAAAGAAATTTCGTTTAAGGGCCTAATGTGAAAACATGACTCTGTGTGCAAATAGGAATTACAGGCAGAGATTTATTGCGTATTGCTCTGGTGATTTCACAGTTGCATTAGATGGAAAGGGGGAGCCATTTTTTGGTGCAGAAGCAGACTCTTAGCACACACCCAGCTGCTTACCATGTGGAATCATGCACAGTATTCACAAGCGAGTGGGGTTTGAGGTTTCAGTCAGTAATGCAAATACATTCAGCATCACAAAGGCTGGTTGCCCTTGCTGGGGTGTAGGCAGTCACCCAGGTTACAAATGGTGCTGGTCTGAAAAAGCAGTTTGGACATGTGCTTTTTAAAAAATCTGAAAAGTGGATTCATAATGTGTCAGTCTGTAAAAGTGTTTATCACTTGCCAAAAAAAAGAGCAGTAAGTGTGCTTTCAAATTGGCAAAGAAATTTCGTTTTGTGACTAATGTGAAAACATGACTCTGTGTGCAAATAGGAATTACAGGCAGAGATTTATTGCGTATTGCTCTGGTGATTTCACAGTTGCATTAGAAGGAAAGGGGGAGCCATTTTTTGGTGCAGAAGCAGACTCTTAGCACACACCCAGCTGCTTACCATGTGGAATCATGCACAGTATTCACAAGCGAGTGGGGTTTGAGGTTTCAGTCAGTAATGCAAATACATTCAGCATCACTAAGGCTGGTTGCCCTTGCTGGAGTGTAGGCAGTCACCCAGGTTACAAATGGTGATGGTCTGAAAAAGCAGTTTGGACATGTGCTTTTTAAAAAATCTGAAAAGTGGATTCATAATGTGTCAGTCTGTAAAAGTGATTATCACTTGCCAAAAAAAAGAGCAGTAAGTGTGCTTTCAAATTGGCAAAGAAATTTCGTTTTGTGACTAATGTGAAAACATGACTCTGTGTGCAAATAGGAATTACAGGCAGAGATTTATTGCGTATTGCTCTGGTGATTTCACAGTTGCATTAGAAGGAAAGGGGGAGCCATTTTTTGGTGCAGAAGCAGACTCTTAGCACACACCCAGCTGCTTACCATGTGGAATCATGCACAGTATTCACAAGCGAGTGGGGTTTGAGGTTTCAGTCAGTAATGCAAATACATTCAGCATCACTAAGGCTGGTTGCCCTTGCTGGAGTGTAGGCAGTCACCCAGGTTACAAATGGTGATGGTCTGAAAAAGCAGTTTGGACATGTGCTTTTTAAAAAATCTGAAAAGTGGATTCATAATGTGTCAGTCTGTAAAAGTGATTATCACTTGCCAAAAAAAAGAGCAGTAAGTGTGCTTTCAAATTGGCAAAGAAATTTCGTTTTGTGACTAATGTGAAAACATGACTCTGTGTGCAAATAGGAATTACAGGCAGAGATTTATTGCGTATTGCTCTGGTGATTTCACAGTTGCATTAGATGGAAAGGGGGAGCCATTTTTTGGTGCAGAAGCAGACTCTTAGCACACACCCAGCTGCTTACCATGTGGAATCATGCACAGTATTCACAAGCGAGTGGGGTTTGAGGTTTCAGTCAGTAATGCAAATACATTCAGCATCACTAAGGCTGGTTGCCCTTGCTGGAGTGTAGGCAGTCACCCAGGTTACAAATGGTGCTGGTCTGAAAAAGCAGTTTGGACATGTGCTTTTTAAATATCTGAAAAGTGGATTCATAATGTGTCAGTCTGTAAAAGTGATTATCACTTGCCAAAAAAAAGAGTAGTAAGTGTGCTTTCAAATTGGCAAAGAAATTTCGTTTTGTGACTAATGTGAAAACAAATGTAGTAATATATTTAAATAAAATAAAGGAATTTTTTTTTAGTTTTTTTCAGGTATTGCTGAAGAGCAGTGAACAAAATTTAAGATGCCTACAAAATCCATAGTAAAAAAAGACCACAAAAAAAACTATATTTGAATACAACTGGAGGACCTAAGTTAGTTGAAGATGCTCATGTTGGGAAAAAGAAAAAATCTTCTGGTAAGCAGACAAGAAATTTTCTAAAGAACATATTCAAAAAAAGGAAAAATGTACAAAATGTCTGTACTGGAAAGAGTGATTTCAATCAAAAAGGACAGGAAAAAATTGAGAATTTAGTTAATGCAAATATACCTTCTGCAACTAAAAAGATTAACTTAAACAGAAAACAGCGTTTAAAGAGATACGTAGAAAAATGTTTCAGAGAAGAGTTATGTCCAATTTGATAAAGGATGTGAAGAAATATAAGCAAAAGGCTAAATTTTACAAGAGAAAAAAAGAAATTGAAGCCATTGCAGCTAAGGCATTAGAATTAAAAAGGAAACTATTCATTTTAATTTTGAATAGGATGCGTACATTAGATAAAATGGTTAATGTACTGAAATCACAAAGCAAAAGGAAAAGAGTAGTGAAAAGAACAAACTTTTGTAAAGTGTTTTTAGGAGAATGGATGCATAGTTCAAGTAGTGAACCTTTTTTTAATGAAGAGAGTTATTTTCAAAGTAATAGTTTGCTGCATGCAGTTGACACCAGAGGTCGTGCTTATGAAGTGAAAAATGGTTGCATAATGGAGAAGGAGATAATGGTTCCAAGAGATGAGGTACAAGTGATGGCGGATGAGGCTATGGGGAGACGTCCTAAAGCCCCAGTGTACACTTGGAATTGTAGTAGTATTTGCACTGTGCGTCAGGAATCTATTGATAAATTTCGTGAGTTTCTAAGAGAATATAGTAAAAAAAGTGTAAAACAGAAGATTAAGGTGCTTCAAAGTTTGGATCCATGCAGAGTGAGAGAGAATACTGGTTTGCAGGGTCATTCTCTGGCTTGTCTATCTAGAAAAGTGTGTAATAGTGTTTTCCATCATTTTAGGATGCTGGCTGTTCATCATACTGAAATGAGAAAGTTTGTGAGACGGTTGTATTTTGCTAAAAGTCCAGCAATAAAGTTAGATGAATTGAATAGGGCTCTGTTCCGTGGAACGGTATCAGATGTAGAGAAGGTTGTTGATGAAATTCAGTTTTGTTACTTTGGTCCTGAACAAAACAGTGCAGAGAAGGACACAGTAAATGAGGAAGAAATGGAAGAGAATGTAGAACCCTCTGTAAGTAAGACATTTAATGATCACATAACAAAATTTGCAATAATCTCTAATGAAAGACCAAATATTACTTGTATTTGTTGCCGCAGAACTCATTATAGAAAACAAACCAGGTATGTTGATCTCTACAGAAAGAGTGAAAATGAAGATAATTATAAGTGGAAGGATTTTGCCACATATATATTTCTTGAAAATTGTTTTGAATTGGGTGAAGTTCAGCGTATTTGTAAATACTGTTACAACAAGTTAGAGGAAAATAGAATGCCGACCAGAGCTGTACATAATAATTTAGAATTGGATGCTATTCCTGCTGAACTTTCTGAATTAAATACATATGAGTCTATACTCATTCAATGTGTTCATCCGTTCCAGACCATAGTACGTATGGAGCCCAAAACTGGTAAATTACCTCCTTCAGATTTACTGAGAAGTTTAAAAGGTAGAGTGGTGTATTTGCCCTTGGATTTGAAAAAAAATATGGAAACTATTGATGCGGATACTTTGGAAACTGAACCATTAATTATTCTGGTTAATGGTGTACCTACAAAGAATAAGAAGATTTGGCAGGAGCTGGTAGATGTACGGAAAGTACAAAGAGCAAATTTGTATTTGAAAAGGAATAACAAATGGTATGAATCAATTTATATAGAAGAAGAAGAAGAAGAAGATTTACAAGAAGACACAGAAACACCAACTGGACAAATTGAAAAAGTGGACAAGTCAAAGGAAGAAGAAATTTATGAACATTTTAGCATACATCCTCTTCATTCAAAAGAAGTTATGGGAGACAATATTGATCTATTTCAGATGAAGAAAGCAAAAGGAACTCCCGTGAGTGTATGGGAGGAGAGCTTGGAAGCTCAATGTTTTCCCCAGCTGTTTCCTAAAGGAAAAGGAGGACGATACGATGAACGTCCGGAACAGATTCCAGCTTCTGAGTATCGGACTACAAGACTATATGCTGAAGATCCCAGATTTCGACAAAGTATTCCTTATTTGTTCCATCTTTTATTTGAAAGCGACTTGTCTGCATTGTCTTATGCAGTAAATCACATTTTAAAAAGTGGAGTACATTTGCAAAATGTGTCTGCTAAGGATTTTATGGAGAAAGTGCAGCACCGAGATGATCATTTGGAAACACAACTGATCAATCTGATGGCTTGTCAGCGTGGGACAAATGAATATTGGTACCGACGCCATGGTGAATTAAAATGCATGTTACGGAATTTAGGAACACCAACATGGTTCGTTACCCTAAGCTGTGCGGAGTACGCTTGGGATGATTTACTGGATTTTCTACGAGAGGCAAATTCAAACATTAAAAACATCGAATACAAGACAGCAGGGGAACTGTGCTCATTGGATCCGGTTAATGTTTGCAGATATTTCAATCATAGATTTGAGGCTATGATGTCCTTCATCTGCAATAAAAAAAATCCACCTCTAGGAGAAGTAGTGGATTTCTTTTGGAGAAAAGAGTACCAGGCAAGAGGTGCTCCTCATATTCATATGCTGTTGTGGATCAAGGATGCCCCAAAGTTTGGAACAGATACTGATGAAGCAGTGTTATCTTACATTGAAGAATATGCAACATGTGCTATACCAAAAAGCACAGAAGAGAAAAAGTTAAAGGAGCAAGTTTTACGTTTCCAAAGTCATCGGTGTGGAAAATACTGTCGACGAAAATACAAGAGCAAAGATAAATACTACACTAAATGTCGATTTGGATTTCCTAGACCTGTTCTTTCAAATGGAAGAGTTACCAGTTTTATGTCATCTGTGAGACATAATATCACAAGAAAATCACCTAAGAATACCTACAACCTTAAAAGAAAAGAAGAATCAAAAAATATAAATGACTACAACCCAGTGATTTTATCCATGTGGAACGCTAACATGGATATACAGTATGTAGCTGACAATTCCATTGCTGTTGCTCGATATGTAACGTCTTACATTACGAAATCAGAAAAAACAGAATTGAAGGAAATGTGGGAAGAGATTTCTCACGAGAAAACTGTCAGTAAGAAGCTGTACAGTTTCAGTTTGAAGATGTTATCGCATCGAGAAATTGGATCCTACGAATGTTCAGATAGGTTATCTTCTGCAAGTCTCTACTCGAAATCAAGAAGAATAATTTGGGCAAGTTTAGGCCTTGCAGCAATGAGAAATCGGGTACTGAAATCTGTTGGAGAAATTGAATATTTGGCCGAGAATGACCCAGAAAGTACAGATATTTTGAAATCAAACATGTTGGACACATATTATCCCAAGAGAAGTCATCATCTGGAGAACATGTGTCTCTATGAAGTGCTGCAGAACTACATTTATTCACGGAAAGCCACAGAAGACATCAACAATGGAAAATATAAAGTCATTGGTGAGGAAGGATGTTTGGTGAAGCAAACAAAAGGAAGTTTGATAAATCACCGGAAGCTGAGTTGCGACACTACTGACAAAAAGGAATTTTACTACTTGGCTCTTTTACAGCTGTTTAAACCATGGCGTACAGAGGATGAACTACTGGGAGAATTTCAAAGCTATGAAGATTCTTTTAATGCTTGCAAAGACAGCATACAATGCAATACATTCACAACTTATCTGCAAATGTTAAATGAAGAAATTGAACAGGAAACTACAATTGCAGCAGAAATAGCTAGAGACAGTTCTCAGGACAGCCAAAGTTCAGGAACACTCAGTCAAGATCCCCTAGGACAACCAATCGTTGAAAATGAAGCATCAATAGCCATGAATGAAGTGGAAACGGCTATGAATCAAGCTCAAGGAGAATTTATAGACTTACAAAATTTGGAAAGACAACTGAACGAAGAGCAGCAACAAATTTATGAAGAGATCAGAAACAAAATTGATCACGGATTACTACATGAAAAAAAAGAGTGCTCATGCACATCATTTCATCCAATCAGGATGTATGTAAGCGGACAAGCTGGAACTGGAAAAAGTTTCCTAATAAAAGTCATCAGAAGCTACCTACAGCAAAAAACGGATTCTACTTTGTCTTGTGTGGTTACTGCTCCAACTGGGTTAGCAGCATATAACATAAAAGGAATCACTTTACATCGTTTGCTAATGTTACCAGTGGAGCATGAGAACAAAATACAATACAACAAGCTAACTGGAGAAGCATGCTTGGAAGTTTCAAGAGTATTGAAGAAGATGCAAGTTCTCATTATTGATGAGGTGAGCATGGTATCAAACTTAATGCTTGCCTTTGTGCATTTAAGAATGCAGCAAATTCTGAAGACAGACTATGACGTGTTATTTGGAGGAAAACACGTCATAGTTTTTGGAGATCTTTTGCAACTTACTCCAGTTAAAGGACAACCAGTGTTTAATACTGTGACACATGAAGACACGAAGAAGTCATTGGGAAGCATCGGTAATACAAATATTTGGTCCTTCTTTGAGTACAAGGAACTTACTACTAATATGAGGCAAGCAAACGATGAAGAATATGGAAGTATTCTGAAAGATATCAGAATTGGACTACTCACTGAAACTGGCAAAAAAGCATTACAGAGTCGGCTGCTACATAATTTATTTCCAAAGGAAGAAATAGTTGCAGAGAAGATATACAAGAACATTGCAGAAAACAAAAGTGTCATCTGCTTAATGCCAACTCTACGTGAATGCTCAATATTCAATGAGGAGCTTTTGAAATTGGAAAAGGAAGATATCAGGAAATTGGAAGCAGTGGACAAAATTGAGGATGGAAGAATTACTGTCACATTAACAGGCACACTGAAAAATAAATTGGATTCACTAGAGAAGAACATTTCCAAAACAGCTGGATTAGAAAAAAATCTATATGTTTGCATGAACTGTAGAGTATTTTTAAGGAGAAATTTGGATGTTGAAAAAGGTTTAGTTAATGGAGCTATGGGAAGAGTTGTGGGTTTTATTAATTATCAGAAAAAAGATGGAATTGAATGTTTAAAAATAAAATTTGATCATATAGAAGAAGTTAAAGACATTTGTCGTTGTTCAGTTCGTTTCATGCTTGTGAAAGACTTATATGTACATAGGAAGCAGTTTCCGTTTTCGCTAGCATATGCTGTAACTATTCACAAGTCTCAAGGATTGACTGTAGATTGTGCATTTGTGAACATTGGTTCAACTGTGTTCAAAGAAGGCATGGCATATGTTGCTTTGTCACGAGTGAAAACATTATCAGGTTTATTCATGATAGACTTTGATGATTCAAAAGTTAGTGCTGATGCAAATTGTGTAAAGGAGTATAATAGATTAAGAAGAAGCTATGCTCCTCATTAAGGTCAGTATCCTGTGTTGGAGAAACGTGTAGTTTCTCGTAAAAGGAGAAATGAGAATATCTGTAATGAAGATGTAGAGAGGAGGAAAAAAAAGAGGAGTGATGTAATTGCAAGCAAAAAGAATAAGGAAAATGAAGAACAGGTTGTAGGATGTTATTTTGAAAATAGCTCTGGTGTCAACTGCTACGCTAATGTAGTGCTGAATGTTGCATTTTATCTGGAAAGTTTGCAAGAGCAGATAATAGTAAATCAGGGAAAAAGATTCTGTTCTGTGCTGAGTCTCCTTTTTGAAAAGCTGAGTAATGATAAAACTCAAATAGAAAGTGCTACTGAAATTAGAAAACTTTTAGATGTATGTTCAGGACGAACACAGTTTTCTCAAAATGTACAGCAAGACGCACAGGAATTCTTGATTTATTTTCTTCAGGTACTGGAAGAAGAAGGGGTTCCCATTGAAAATGTATTTGGTCTCTCTTATAAATGGGAACATAGTTGTGAAAACTGTTATAATATATGTGGCTCTAATGTTGATTCTGAAAGGTTTATTTATTTAACATTGCCAGAGAGTAAAACAGTCACTTTTGCTAAATTAGTTAAAGATGCTAATCATAGCATGCAATGCGGTGAGTGTAAATCTGACATGTTTTTAACATTAATTTTAAAGGAATACAGACAGTATGTAATTTTAATGATGCAACGCTGTAAAGCTGATGGTTCAAAATTAGATACTTTAATAAAGAAGTTTACAGGACAGCAATTATCAATTTCAGGAAAAACTTTTGTAACAGTTGCAATAATTTTCCATGAAGGACCTACTGTTACTTCTGGACATTACACAGTTTATCTTAAATGTGAAAAAGGCTGGACACTGTGTAATGATTCCCAATTGATTTTTAAGCAACGTTTGCCTTTTGATTTAGCAAATTCCTATCTAATCTTCCTGAAACCTAAATTTTAGAGAGATTTGGCAACATATGGACAAAACAATTTTACCATTTTATTGGATTACCATTTGGAATTTACAAATAAAAAGATTTAACAAATTATCATTTGGCCTAATGGAAAGGTAACCAATTGTAATGTGGAATGTTTCCATTTTTTAAGGAAACTTTGGAAAACCAAAAATTTAGAAAAAATTGGTTACATCTGCACAATTTAAATTTTGGAATGTTATTGGATTGCCATTGGAAATTTTTTCAAAAAAGATTTTTAAAATTACTATTTGGCCATGCGGAAAGGTAAACAATTCTATTGTGGACTTATTTAATTATTAATTAATCTTTCGGAAACCAAAATGTTACAGAGAATCGGTGACATCTGTACAATTTAAACTTTAGATTTTTATTGGATTACCATTGGAAATTTAACCAAAAAAGAATTTTAAAATTACTATTTGGCCTAAAGGAAATGGAACCCGATGTATTGTGGAGTTATTTCAGATATATTATTGTGATTATACTTCTGAAACAAAAATATCAGACGGTATTTTAAAGAAATAAGTATTGATATTAGATGATATTTTTTAAGAATATTATGCATTTCTATAAAGTTATGTTTATGCAAAAAGAGATTGTGGGCTTTTTTAAAACAATCTTTGAGATTGGTAATTTTTTTTTTTGCCTGCTGTTAAATGATGAATGCAATTGCTTTCACAATTTATAGTGAAATGCAATATTTTCTGAAAACAGCAAAAAAAAGGCAAAAATATTTTTTGAAAAATATGTAAATATGTGTACTGTATTATAAAATGTTTTATTAAATATTAATACTTTTTTCTTTTTTTTCAGATTGAGATAGAACATTTTCGAAAACTAGAACCATTTTTAAAGCAATTAAAAAAAAATTTAAATGAATAAATCTTTTTTTGAGTGGGTATGGTAAGTCAATAATATCATGGTCCCTTTTTTCCACTTCTCTACAATCACATTTTCAGTTTTTAATTGTAGTCTCTCAAGGACCTTGTAATGTGATAATTGATTTTTAGTGTTTTTTTAAAAAAAAAAAAAAAATTACGCGTACCGTACGCGTACGGTAAAAAAAAAAAAAAAAAAAGTTTTTAAAAACATATATAAAAAATAGATGAAAGGTAAGGTTGGCTCTTAAAAGAGCCGTTGTGTTCATGCAGGGACAGAGGAAAGAAAGATTGGGAATATTAGATGGTACGACAAGTGTGCTGATCTATTTTACTGTTCACTAGGGAAATACTGGTCTCCCTATAAGTAATTAGATCATGACAAGTGGCGCACCGTACTTCAACCCTCGCAAACCGAGGGTTAGTTTCCAGAGGACCAGTAAAAGGAGATGCTCCCCCCACAGATGAAGGGCTCACCTGACCTGCAGAAGAAGGACTCGGCCCTGCAGATGATGGTCCAGGCTGAGCTGCTGTGGATGTGCTTGGTTGATTTACTGAAGGGTTACCTTCAGTAAGTCGAGCATGTGTCCTTCTGTGTACATCCTTAAGGTGTCTCATCATGGTGTGATTCCCAAAGGAATACTTCCTGTCAGGATTCCCTCTTGAAAGTACACGCTTACACAGCTTACAAGTCACTAAGGGTGCATTTACCTTTTGCTGGCCTTCTGGAAAAGTAAAATACTCCCATACGTAAGAGGTCTTTTGTTTCCTCGCTCTCTGCCTCAAGGTAGTGCTGCTAGCCTCACTCTCAGAAGAGCTCTGCTGTTCTGCCATCATATCACAAAGACAACCCAGCTCCTTCTCCTAAGGGATCACAAGCAGAAATGAGGGAAATGGGTGTGGTGTAGGAGAGTTCTAGAACTGAAAGTAGTTTCAACCAATCAAAAGTTGTGTTTCATGATCACATGACCTACCGTACGCTTACGGTACGCTTACGGTGCGCTTACGGCAAAAGTACGCATGCGCGTAAAAAAGACATGCGCTCGCGCGCATGCGCATAACAGTCACTCCCCGACACTTCCGCGTAACGTGCGCGTGTAGCGTACACGCGTACGCGCCCCACGCGGAGTACGCGCGGCTACGCAAATTGCGTAACCATACGCAAACAGCGTAGATAAATTACGGACATTGCGTAAACCGTACGCTTACTGTAAGCTTACCGTACGCGCAGTAAAAAAAAATAAAAAAAAAAGGAAAAAATGTATTGCTAATAAATTTTACCTGTTTATTTTATAAAAAATGTAAAATAAAAACATATTGTATAATTTTAAAAATTTAACCATAGTCTTTAAAAAAGGATAGAAAATTAAAATAAAAATATGTAAAAAAAAAAAAGAAGAAAAAAAAAAAAATTAGCATTTAAAAAACCTTGCAAATTCACTGAAAAAAACATGGGTTTCACACACGTTATAGTTAGGAATTAGCATTTAAAAAACCTTTGAAATTCACTGAAAAAACCATGGGTTTCACACACGTTATAGTTAGGAATTAGCATTTAAAAAACCTTAGAAATTCAATGAAAAAACCAAAGGTTTCACACATGTTATAGTTAGCTGGACATTTCACTCGTAAAAAACCATTGAAATTCCCCCGTTATAGTTAGTTCAGCTAACTATAACTCGCGCGCCCGCAATGCACTACTGATGACGTCACATATTACATCACTCATGACATGGTCAGTGACATCACTCATGACATCACTGATGACATCTCAAATGACATCACTGATGACATCATCCTTGTGATAGAGTGGTAGACCTCCTCTCACCCTAATATAACCTTTGATACACACATTCAAAAATAGAAACTAAAATTTTCAAAACAATGGACATACCAATACCAGTTACAACAACCTATTCAGTAATTCTAAGATCCACATACATATCCACTCATTCACCAACAGTCCTATACAGTCACTCATACATGTACTCACTCATCATATGTACTCATACACCTATACATCCTGTTACACAATGCCACTCATCCATAGAGTTACTCACACATACTCACTCATGCTAATAAAGAAACAAACATACATTTACCTGCATATACAGTTATACACACACCACCACACTTACTTTTACAGAAACTTACACATACTTAGTCTTTTAAATAATCACTTATAGAAACACATACTTATTCATACAGGCACTCTTCCAATCTCTCACTCGCACATATACTTACTTATATACACCAATAGTCATATATACTAGTTTAAAACATATGTAGTTACTCATAAAGACACTATTGAGACAGTCATTCACTCACTAACACAACCATTCACACACTCATCCACCCATACAGTCCTGCACACATGCTGTCTTCAACACATACAAACAGTGAGTCACTCATTCATGCACCTATGCACTACATAATAACCCCCACCGAACCATGAAGACACTCAGACACTCATACTGATACTCAAAAAACCAACTAATAACCTATATAGACACTCATGTAGCTACTCACCAACCCATGCAGCCACTTATATACAAAGTGAGAGACTGATACAGGTATTTACACATTTAAACATTACTCACTTAGCCATGTATTCATAAAGATACACTTAATCAGTCAGTTACACAATCAATTTTTAAAAAACAAATCATCAATTTAGACACTTATATACTCATTTATTCTTCCATCTACCTTGAGATATACATATATTAAACATATTTAATTTTCAGAAAAATACACATTCGCTGGATGATGTCATCAGTGATGTCATTTGAGATGTCATCAGTGATGTCATGAGTGATGTCACTGACCATGTCATGAGTGATGTAATATGTGACGTCATCAGTAGTGCATTGCGGGCGCGCGAGTTATAGTTAGCTGAACTAACTATAACGGGGGAATTTCAATGGTTTTTTACGAGTGAAATGTCCAGCTAACTATAACATGTGTGAAACCTTTGGTTTTTTCATTGAATATATATACATATATAAACATATAAATATAATCTGCATATCTATATAAATATAAATTCATGCAAACATATACATATACATATATGCATACATATGCATGGTATATACATGAAAGTTTGAAAAACTCTAATACAAGCAAAGCTAAAAAGCCACCTAATTACAAACAGAATTGCTTTAACTTAAACGAGGGCGAGACCTGTTGCATTTTCAGTGCTTGTTTACTTTGATTCCATCAAGAAGGCATTCAGATGTGTCACACATTTTCCATAAATTCTGAATGGTAGCACTCTAGTTGCTCATTAGATCACTGTAGTAAAGCTACTGCTTACCAAGGAAGTCTGCTGCTGGTACTGAAAGTGCATGTTTCAGTCTGCATGTCAGAATTTTTTAATTAAATAGAAGAGGATTTGAGAAGTCACTCAAAATGTGTGTCCTAATTTTTCTTTTTTCCTCACTAATCATAATTTCTATGGCAAAATGAACCTCCTCATTGTGTTCCTTTTAAATTAAACTACTCACTCTCTACTACTCACTCACTACTACTTTCTACTACTCACTCTCTACTACTCACTTTCTACTACTCTCTACTACTCTACTACTCTCTACTACTACTCTCTACTACTCACTCTCTACTACTCTCTACTACTCTCTACCACTCACTCTCTACTACTCTACTACTCACTCTCTACCACTCTCTACTACTCTCTCTCTACTACTCTCTCTCTACTACTCCCTCTCTACTACTCACTCTACTACTCTCTACTACTCACTCTCTACTACTCACTCTCTACTACTCTACTACTCTCTACTACTCACTCTCTACTACTCACTCTCAACTACTCACTCTACTACTCTCTACCACTCACTCTCTACTACTCTCTCTCTCTACTACTCACTCTCTACTACTCACTCTCTACTACTCTACTACTCTCTACTACACTCTCTACTACTCACTCTCTACTACTCACTCTCTACTACTCTCTCTCTACTACACACTCTCTACTACTTGCTCTCTACTACTCACTCTACTACTCACTCTCTACTACTCCCTACTACTCACTCTACTACTCACTCTCTACTACTCTCTACTACTCACTCTCTACTACTCCACTACTCTCTACTAATCACTCTCTACTACTCACTCTGTACTACTCTCTACTACTCACTCTCTACTACTCTCTACTACTCACTCTCTACTACTCTCTCTACTACTCACTCTCTACTACTCACTCTCTACTACTCTCTCTCAACTACTCTCTACTACTCTATACTACTCACTCTCTACTACTCTCTACTACTCACTCTCTACTACTCTCTCTACTACTCTCTACTACTCACTCTACTACTCATTCTCTACTACTCATTCTCTACTACTCTCGCTCTGCTACTCAGTCTCCACTACTCACTCTCTACTACTCTCTACTACTCACTCTCTAATACTCACTCTCTACTAATCTCTACTACTTACTCTCTTCTACTCTCTACTACTCCCTCTACTACTCACTCTCTACTACTCTCTACTACTCTCTACTTCTCACTCTCTACTACTCTCTACTACTCACTCTCTACTACTCACTCTACTACTCTCTCCTACTCACTCTCTGCTACTCTCTCTAATACTCTCTACAGAGGCGCAACTAGAGCCAAATTTCGGGGAGGTAAGAAAAAATTTCGGGGGGAGCTGAATCTTTTAAGCCATAGGCAGAGTGTAGCTGCAGGGGCTCTTAGAAGGGGTGAAACAACAGCAAGGCCTCATTAACATGCAAATGGTCTTTTAAAGACCTGTGAAGTGCTCGGGTGCGGCTGTGTTGTGCCCGGGAAGCTGTCTCATCCCGGGCGCCACACGCGACGGGGGGCTGAAGCCCTGTGAGTCCAATGGGTGTTGCACGGCTGACTCTCTACTACTCTCTCTCTAATCTCTACTCTCTATTAGTCATCCTCTACTCTCTACCTCTCTACCTTTCTCTACCTCTCTCTCTACTACTCTCTACATCTCTACCTCTATGTCTCTACTTCTACACCTCTACCTCTCTACCTCTCTCTACACGCACACATATGCACTTATATGCATTTATATATATGTATGTGTATATATATATATACATACATATATAAACCATATATATAATCTGCATATCTATATAAATACAAATAGAAATGCATGCATACATATACATATATGCATGTTATGTACATGAAATTTTGAAAAACACTAATAAAAGCAAAGCTAAAAAGCCACCTAATTACAAACAGAATTGCTTTAACTTAAACGAGGGCGAGACCTATGTCATTTTCAATGCTTGTTTACTGTGGTTCCATCAAGAAGGCATTCAGATGTGACACATTTGCCATAAATTCTGAATGGTAGCACTCTAGTTCCTCATTAGATCACTGTAGTAAAGCTACTGCTCACTAGGGAAGTCTGCTGCTGGTATTCAACGTGCATGTTTCAGTCTGCACGTCAGAACTTTTTAATGAAATAGAAGAGGATTTGAGAAGTCAAAATGTGCCCTAATTTTTCTTTCTGCAGCACTAATCATAATTTCTATGGCAAAATGAACCCCATCATTTTGTTCCTTTGCAAATTAAATGTTTTAAGTGTTACCACTTAATTCCAATCAAGATGGCTTCAGGTGTGCCATACTTTTGTCATAAGTAAGACTGTTAGCGCTCTAGTTGTTCTTTAAAACACTCTGGGATTTCTGTCATTGGGCTATACTTGGGCTACATCTCGGTGATATTTGTGCTACATTTGTGCTCTTTTGTCTCAGGTGGCCATCTTGGGAGACTTGTTATGAAGTTTCCTAATTTCCTCATTTACTACAGTCTCCTCAGTAGGCATACTGTCAGTTTTCAGATGTGTCACACATTTGCCATAAATTCTGAATGTTAGCACTCTAGTTGCTCATTAGATCACTATAGTAAAGCTACTGCTCACCAGGGAAGTCTGCTGCTGGTATTGAAAGTGCATGTTTCAGTCTGCATGTCAGAATTCTTTAATGAAATAGAAGAGGATTTGAGAAGTCACTCAAAATGTGCCCTAATTTTTCTTTCTGCAGCACTAATAATACATTCTATGGCAAAATGAACCCTCTCATGTTGTTCCTTTTTAAATTAAATGTTTTAAGAGTTACCACTTTATTCCAATCAAGATGGCTTCAGGTGTGCCATACGTTTATCATAAGTAGGAGTGGTAGCGCTCTAGTTGTTCTTGGAACACTCTGGGAAGCTGCAGTAGAACACAAAGGAATCAACTGACAGTCTCTGCCCTTGTTGGATGTACATGTTTTACTGCAAATGTCAGACTTCATTCTCACATGACTGAGAAAGATAATGTGAATTTACAGAAAATATGCTCTCAGTTTAGCTTATAGATCACCTTTCAAACTTCTGTGGGAAAAGCATGTGAAAATATTTTTCTCTCAATCATGATATCCCAGCAGAAGGCTTTTTCACATGGTGAAATCACCTTAGAACATACCACAATTCCTAAAATGAGTATGGTACCATCAACAAATGAACACAAAGGAATCAACTGACAGTCAAAGGTCTGCTGCTCTAGCCGTCAGGCCACATTCCCTTGGAAAAATAAAAATATGTTTGGTCTCAGAAAGCATGTATAGTGGGCCCTGTCACTGAAGAGAACTACTTTGTGTGTGCATTTGCACCCAGTGAAAGGGAAGATATGACGTCACTAACAGTTAAGTTTCCCAGTGGCTTAAACAGGCTCACTCCTTGCCCCATGGTATGTTCTGCAATAGGCAGAATACAATGAGGATGACATATCAACGGTCCAATGGATGAAGAGGGCTGACTAAATTCCATGTACTTATTATGTAGGTTATTTTACTAAATTCAAAAGGTCTTGGTGAATGGCAGACCTATAAAATATCGAACGTTTTCATAGATACATGTTTACAATACACAGAAGCCATTTAATTAGTTTGTGAACATGTTTAAATAGCTACCTACCTGTTAGATGGTATCTCCCAACAGCGAATACTGAGAATTAGTGGTGTAACAAGAATTACAAAATGTAGGATTTAATGCTACTTAAGGAATGCTGTGTGCATCTGTTCTGTGTGTATTATAACAACTGAATGTTCTGGAATTTTACAAAAACAACACAATGAAAGGGACCTGCCAAAAACCTTCAATGGTTGCCTCACAATAACCTTTCCCTGGCATCTAAAAACATTAAGAGTGCCAGGGGTTTACATGGAATTCCCAGACACTTGTCACAACAACAAGACAAGGGGCAGATGGTAAAGGCACAGTTAAAAGCATAGGGCCTCATTTATGAGTAGTGGTGCATCGCTGCATGAAAGCAGCGATGCAACACTTCCCAGTGAACCCTCCTTGAGACACCAATGGTGTGTCATATTTACACTATGACGCATCATGTCGCAAGGAATGACAGATACGTCAGTATTACTGATGTATCTGTCGGAGCAAAGGTGGCACATTGCTGGAGTTGTGTCGGAAGCGTGAGGCAACTCCAGCAATGTTCCTTTCACATGGGGCAAGCCCCAAAAGGGCCTGTGGCAGGCGTAAGGTTTTGTTGCAGCGAAATCTCATAGATTTCACTGCAACACTTTTACGGGGCTTTGTTACGACGGAACACCCACCCTTCATAAGTTATACCTGTCGCAGGTATAATGTAGCGCAGGGCCTCACAAGGTGACACATCTGCGTAGATGCTTCACCTTGTAAATATGTTGCAACATGGCTAATGTTTTAAGCCACCGTAGCGTCACGAAAAGTGACGCAAAGGCGGCACAAAACTGTCTCAAGGGCTCATAAATGAGCCCATAAAAGGCTTATTTACAAGACTCTTGCGCTGCTGGTACGTCTTTTTTTCTATTTGCAAAGCGAAGCACCGGCAGGGCAAGTGGCTTGTATATATGCCCCAGATTGTTTTGTTAATCACACGCTTGGTCTGGGATTTATCCTGTCTTTTTGTTTTGAGCAGTGCGACACCTGGAAAGAGTTGCTGCACTTTTTCCCTGTCTGATGCAAAGATTTGTTTTCCTTTCCTGGAGGTAACGCTTGTAACCTGTCCTGAAACTGAATCTCCCAACCGTTTTCCACAGCTGCACACAACCTCTCTTGACACGGCCAGCTCATAGGTGGCCGTTTGCAGGCTCAGCTGTTCCCAAAGAACCCCTGGTGCTGAGTCTGTGCAGAGATGAACTTCTCGGCCAGCACTGGCATCAGCACCAATGTCAAGAAACGCAGGCCGTGTCCGGGTCCTTCACTTGAGGCAGTGGGGCGAGTACAGCCAGGCAAGCGCCCTCCCAGGTCCTGTTCACAGGGGCATTCTGCATATATTTTATTTCATGTAAAATATGAATTTTGGAGATCATAGAGTAGTTGCAGATAGTGTGGCCCAAAATTAGACCACAAGTGGGTTTATGCCCACATGAGTCAGGCAGAAACAAATGAAAGAAAGGTTACAGGTGCTGCGTAAGCACGCGCATGCTCCTCCGGTGCCATGCTCGCACTCGAATGTTGACAAAATCAATAAAAGAATGCCTGCTTCAGATGAAAATATAAATGAGCACAGAAATTTTAATGTGGTGGTTACTGAATGTACTTTCTAGGCAGAGTAACAGTGACAACAATCAAAAAGCACAAAATGACACACTAGTCCCTGGAACTGAAGAGAGGTGCTTTGTGTGTGGCAGTGCTCCTTGCAATAGGACGGAACAGGGCTGGCTTTAGTGCTGGTGGTGCCCAGTGAGACTATGGGGCATATTATCAACGGCCAGTGATAATTATCGCTGGCTGTGCTTAGCGATAATTTTATTATCGCAAGCTATCTCTGGAATTTATCGCCCTGGTAGCGCTTTATTAACAACGCGTTTCTCCAGGGCGATAAAAATTCCAGAGATAGCGAGGTTATCGCCCTTTTGCAGGGAACATCGCTGGTTTTCCAGCGATGTTCCCTGCAAAACGGCGATAACCTTGCTGATACGACCCACAGGGTCGTATCAGCATAATCCACCCCAATGTTGGGGATGGGTAAGTCTGCATATTAGCAGACGTTAGTTTTTGGAGAAAACAGCTGTTTTCTCCAACAACTAACGTGTGCTAAAATGCTGGGGCAGCCTTGTAAATATCGCGATGTGAACATCAGCGATATTTGCAAGGTTGTCCATCCGAGGTATGCCCAGCGACGCCCACTTTGCATCTCATTAGAGATGCAAAGGGAGGCGTTGGGAAAAAGGGTGCTAACATGCGATTATGCATGTTAGCACCCTCTTGTAAATAGGGTGACACTTTTATATCCGCTTCTTTGGCTTTTTAAGCTAAAAAAGCGGAGACAAAACCCTTGTAAATATTCCCCCAAGTTTGTTGGCGCCCCCAATGACCTCCTTCTCCAAGAATTCATTCACTGCCTCCCTTTCACAGTGACCTCAAGCCCTAATAACCGCTCTCTCTCACATGCTTTTTTTCATAGCGCTACTCCTTCTAGTGTAGCACGTCAGAGCACTTTACATCACACACACGTTACACAGAGACAATGAATCACACATATGTATATCAGTGTAACGAAATGTTGCATAAGAAAGAGTACTGCAAAGTATAGGAGTTAGATGTCATCCATTCTGGTAGGGAATAAAGCTAAAGTGTGCATGGTCCGGAGAAGCACCAACTCAGAATTAAAAACATATCACTATGGTTGGGGGTTGTCTTTACTAATAGAAATTGATTTCTACCTAAATGAACCATTTTTGTAACATTAGGATAATGAAGCACTGGAGAAAAAATCATAGCACTCTAACCTACACCTTGCAGTTTCCATGCAGCTCTTTGATGGAAGTTAATAGCTCGCTGTTCTATATTATGATTTTAATTTATGAATTGCAGGTAACAAAAGGATCTCTATGACAATAGCAGTAACCCACTGAACTATTCAAATTACATGCACTTCTGTGATCTGCATAGTACATGTGTTTTGCAGCAAGCCCATTAACCCTCTGTGCTACTTTATGAGTCAAAACTTCCACTAGACAAAACTCAATGCTCCTCAGCAGGTCCATTAATCACCGTAGTTATCTTGAGATTTTTATTGTTGCTTGAAAATCGCTGGAGCCCAGGAATGCTGCAGGGGGTGCTTTAAAATCCACTATATATTAGACAGCACAGCACCCCCAGAAGTCAGCGCCCTGTGCGGTGCCACCGATCGCACCACCCTACGGCCGGCCCTGGGACAGAATGCGGTCACTAACAGTGAAGCTAGCTGGTGATTGACTTTGGCGGTCCCGCTGCTTTATGCGGTATGCTGCAGTGGGTGATAAAACCTTCTGAATGACACAACAACAGGCTAATGAGTCAAGAGAGCAGGCTGAAGGCCACCATAACTAGGTATATTATATATATATATATGTAGTATTTTAGCTAATGCAAGACCTCAAAAGAAAAATGTGTGAAAATAGCTTTGAGCTTGATGTTGCCCATTGGTTGATAATTAAAACATTGACCCATTTTGACAAATTAATTCATTAGGAAAGAGTTTACCTCCAGGATACTGTGTCATCAGTGCTCAGATTTTTTTTTTAAATATCAAAACTGGAGTCTATCCCAACAAGAGAACTCGTGGTGCTAAACTTCTAAACTAATTAAGTATATTCCTTGTCTTCTCTACAACTGCCCTGTCCATGATGATGCACGCTGTCCCCCTATGTCCATGTGAAAGATACAACAGGACAATTTTTAAGATCCATGTTTGGCTCCACATTAAATCTCAAGAGTGACAATTTGTTTTAAGTGATTTACAATCCAAACACTGTGAATTAATGTTTTAGATCTCTTTCTAAATGTTTCACATACATTTCTATTTTAATAATGTATATAATTAAATTTTTGTTGCTCGGACTTGTTCTTGGAATTTTACTACACAGCTCCATTGGTGTCTACAATGAGTACATAAATACATATAGATAGATAGATAGATAGATAGATAGATAGATAGATAGATAGATAGATAGATAGATAGATAGATAGATAGATAGATAGATAGATAGATGGATGGATGGATGGATGGATGGATGGATGGATAGATAGATAGATAGATAGATAGATAGATAGATAGATAGATAGATAGATAGATAGATAGATAGATAGATAGATAGATAGATAGATAGATAGATAGATAGATAGATAGATAGATCCTCTTCTTTCTAGTTCATTCAACACTGTTTCTATCTCTCCTCACCCCGTCACTTCACCAGCACCCACCCATTACTCAGGGATACCTGTAAACTCACATTTGCAGTATTACATAGTACTGCATCGAAATCTGAATGCAACATATAGTGCTAAATGCACGTTGCATAACATAATCCCTGATTTCAAGGACATGTCTAGCCATGCCCCATCCTCATTTAATGATGTGGCTCAGTCTTCACTATCACCAGGTTGTAATTCACATTATCACGATTTTAACCCTGAGATCACTTATTAAAGAGAGAAAGTGGTCACACTTGCATACCAGTATTACTTTTATGTCCCCTTTCTGCCTCACTCAAGACATCGAACCACTAAGTTAATACATACCCATGGAAACCCCTAATTTTAAATCTCATGCCAAAAAAATGGCACAAACTGTCTCTCCATTTGCACCATCAGCAAACGTGAATCCGCATACTGAACCACAGATCCATATTCACAAACAACGGTATTAATCTCCACTCCATAACATCCAATGCCACACAACACCTACTACCTGCCAGAGGTGCCACAATAAACTGTAGGTCTGCAATGGCCCGTCATGTTATATACGAAATTACATAGCGGTCTTCACACCGCGATACCTCTACAATGCAGGCATTACAAAGCAAGTCGTTACAACGACTTGCGCTGGAGGGCGCTGAACTTAGGAATAGTGTGATTTACTATTCCAACTCCAGCCTGCATTACAGTAGGGAAGGTGTTGGAATAGTAAATAATACTATTCCTTAGCTTAGAGCGCCATCCAGCGCATGTCATTGTAATGACTTGCGTTCTAATGCCCGCGTTGTAAAGGTATTGTGGTGTGAAGACCGCGATGTACTAATGTTTCCCGTTATATACATATGGTTCACACCCTCATCCATGCCTCTCCTTGACCTCTTTCTACCACCCACCTGCAAGTGTTTCCACCTAGACAGAACCTATAAAACAGGGGTGAGGCAGTCATTATCTGGATAAAATCATCAACTTGCACACTAATAGATAACCTCTCATCTAAGACCTCCCAGTCTCTACTGCTGAGGCTGGAGCCGCCTAACCCTTTAAAGCTAGAATGCGCGCCTTTTATCACCTGTCTGGGAGAAATAACACTAGTGTTAAAGAAGTTACAGTGTACATGACTACTCCTCTGCGATTACAATGTGAGCACTGCTTACTCAGATATGTAATCTTACTTGGACAATAACACAACACAACACAAAACAACATATTCTACTGCTCAGAAGCGCCACAATAACATGTAGGATTTAAATCAGCCATCCCACCTTGAGTTTGGACAACAACCTTGACTTCCCCACGCTTACCGAACTATGGTTCACACCCTCCTCTTTGCTTCTGCTTGACTCCTTCTCCCAACCAGCTGCAAAACAACCTCCTAAAAAAATGAAAAAAGAAATAGTGGGGTAGGTATTACTTGTAAATTGCATTGTCTTGCACACTGACCGATAACCTTTGAGCTTTGGAATTCAACTCACGTGAAATTAGAATATAAACTTTTATTACCCCCTTACCAGAAGTATACTATTTCTAGAATGTTAAAACATCTTGACATAAATGTCACATATAAGCACATCTTTCTTGAAAATGTTAATTTTCTCTGAGCAAATCACAGCAGAGCATGCTCACACCGAGTAACTCAATTCTTCCCTGTATCAGACTTATCACAACAGTGCAACTTTCCTACCCCCAAAAGACGCTACAGTTGACCTAGTGATTTCTGAAGCTGGCTCCATCCCTATGCTCAGCCACATACATGCCACTGGGTGAGAGCGCTTCCTCTGTCTGCTCAGCATTCCTGATCGACCCCTGTCCTGCCATACTAAGAATAGGAAGACACTAACAAGAGACAGAGGAATCAGGGTCATTCATCACAACCAACTGGACTTTATGAGTTGCTCCATCACACGGAACAGATCGCCCTCTATTGCCTCCTGACATAATCAATCAACGCAACGATACAAAACCACAGTAGGTAGGAATCTTGCTCCAGACGAATGCAGCTGCAAATACACAAACATCCGCTCACTCATTCACTGGGGTTAACCATGACAATTATCATCTCTTCTTCCAAACTCTCATCCCTAAGAAAGGGAAGGAAATCTTACACAAGTTGGTTTAAAGTAAAAGTCTTCATCTTCCACCTTCAAACATAATAGTAAAAGGACACCCATATACACAAGATACCACTGAGCCGGGTAACAAAGAACATCTGTTATTCAGCGCCAAGATACCCTCTGGTTGAGCATGTGCTTTACAATTACTTGTTATGCTACGTCATGTTATGTCATGTTATGTTATGGTATGTTATGCCATGTTACGGTTATGCTATCTTATGTTATGTAATGCCATGTTCTGTTATGTTATGTTACACTACGCTATGCTATGCTATGCTATGTTATGTTACGTCATGTTATGTTATGGTATGTTATGCTATGTTACGGCATGTTATGTTATGGTATGTTATGCCATGTTATGGTTATGCCATGTTACGGTTATGCTATCTTATGTTATGTAATGTCATGTTCTGTTATGTTACGCTACGCTATGCTATGCTATGCTATGTTATGTCATGTTATGTTATGGTATGTTATGCTATGTTACGGTATGTTATGTTATGTTATGCTGTGCGATGCTATGCTGTGTTATGTTATCTTATGTTTCAGTATGCTATGCTCTGTTATGTTACGTTCACCAAACACATGAATCCTCAGCTTCCCCACCAGAGTTCCTAACTGTAGTGACCCAGACACTTTTCACACACAAATCACAAAATGACCGAGGACATTGAGCACTTTGCACTAGAGCTGAAAACAACCCTTTCACCAGCAGAGCTCAATCAGCATCATGGTCTTCCTGTCGCCTGAAGGATGTGGGTGTGGGTGTGCCCTCCACTACAAGCATGTGTTCCCTCAAGGTCTCAATGCTAAGACATGCTCCTATGATCTGAACTGCCTTCCAACCCGTGTAAGACGTGCTCCCTCACTTCAAATAGTCAAGGCCAACCCTTTAGTCTCTTGTTCAGCCAGCACCAAGCGTTGTCACTGTCACTGGCGCGCTCATATGGTGCTGATGCTGACCTCGAGCACAGGAAGCGTGTCTGCGTCATGTCCTGATTCGTACATTAAGACAGCGCTTGTCACAGACACGGAATCATCCAAGTAGGTTTATAGAGGTGATGACGTCTGACAAGAATGCTTGTTCATACTTGTGTGGCATTTTGTAATGATAGGAATGTGTTCTGTAGTTATTATGCGGCTGCATTTTTGGTGCATTTTTTCAACGTTATGTCGTTGTGTTGGACTATAGTTGATGTGTTATTTTGCTTTCACGGTTTGTTGTTTTGTGCCTGTTACATTTTAATTCTGTTTTCATGTTGCTTTGTGTACATTGTGGCATCATCTGTCGTATGCTTTGGATGTGTCCACAAATGCTGCTGCATTTGCAGCACAAGCGGCACCTGAGACAAGCAAACGCCCCTCTGCCTAAGGTGGGTAAACACAGCACGTCAGCTCTTCAGCCAATGAAGACACCAGTCAGACCACAGTTGTGTAGGAGTGTGTCTTGTATTGCCACTTGCAGTCAGGCGCAGCCGGTGCGGGTAAGATCGGTAGGGTGGTGCAGGGCGCGGGCTGGCAAGGCGGGCGACTAAGTCGACAGTCGACGGAACGGCAAAAATTAAATTAAAAAACATAGGAGCACTTAACCTGAGGTTTGATTGAGCTCCTGGCGTGGTCACTGTCCTACCCACCACGTCACCCTCCCCCACAACTGCGGCATATTACAAGTGCACATTTCTGCACTGCAGTGCACTATACATGTTTAATCACTGCTAACTAGGAACGTGTATATTTGTGTATGGCCTAACTGATACTGACGCGCCCACAAATGTTTATAGCTGCAGCTCACTCACTAGGGTAACTCCTAAGATTGGACCGTCCACTTGCCGATGTGCACGTGAGAGTCCTATGACCCTTTCCTACAAGGCACCGCATGGTCTCAGGGATGCAATGTTTCCATCCAATGTTATTTGCGGAGCAGCCGCCTGTGCATGCAGGGAGCATTGGAAGGAAGTCCGCGGCAGGAAGGCACCGTAGTGGCTTGTGCTGTGCTTATATTCAGTGCACTGAGCAGCTCAGATGCAATGCATTGTGCTCTGCATGCAGTATAGTGTGCTGTGCATCTCCTTGGCCTCAGACAGTCTGTGAAGCTATTCACACTGCTTGGAACTGACACAGACATTAACCAAGCACTGGCTTAGCTCATGTTTTTAATTATTGCGCGAGGCACTCGATGGGGCAAGTAAAAGCACATCTAAGCCATATTGGAATCTTCTTCTGCTAACATGCTGTCAGTTACGCATGGAAAATAACATATTCACCCTTTTATTGCTGGAATAGAAACACATGGTGTGGGAACCACTCGTAGATGTAGTCGGTCTTATTCATAAATGAAGCATAAATGCATCGTTTCACGAGCGATGATAAAAAGATCTTCTGCGGGGGCAGGTCTTCAATGATGGACCTTCCAGCATCCTATTTTGTGTGCAGCAGGATATCTGGGTACCAGTCAAACACTGTCACCCTGGGGCAAGCTCCCTGGCTGGGCAGTCGATTCTACAGACTCTGCTGCATCAATTTAACATATCTGAATACCAGCAGGGTTGTCTGATTCGATATCGATCACAACAATATTACGTGGCCAGAATATAGTATTGTGGACTAAGATATTGAGCAGATAAGTGCAAACAGGTAATTAGAGATTTGCAATTATTAACTCCGCATCTGCATATCTCTCAGATATATCTATCTATTTTCAAGATGTGTGTGGAGTTAAGTATAGTAAAACTTTGCATACCCATAAACTTGCCTTCACTATATTTTTGTCCTCTATATTGCTGTTCACATGATATTTTTAATTCAATATATTGTCTAAACACCTACCAGTAGAGCCGTTGGATCTGATGTCAGATATCCGGTCAGCGGAACGTGTAGATAAGTCAATTAGTCGAGCTCTGCCTCCTCATCAGCCTCCCTCAAAGACTCATAGAAGAGGATAGTTTGAGGCACTGCGCTCACTGTCGAGACACTGCACTCAGTCTGGGATTAGCCTACTTACCTTTGACAGCATCAATCAATGGTACACCACTGCAAAGCAGCAGGGTGAAATGTTGTCAATGTTTCCCCTCAAAAGTTAGATTTCAGCTGGAGTCACCGAGGGGTCTCTTGGCTGATGGAGGTGGAAGGAAAGACGTCAAGCAATACATGCAGAAGAGCGCAGCGCGTGGAGGGAATCCAGTGGAGCAAACCACTGGCCCAGAGCCTGCTTCACCTGCACAGCTATTTAAGCCTCTCTCCATCACTGCTCGGCCTCCTGAGGGTTAGTCCCCAAAGCTGGACATGGCAAACGTAGAGCCACAGCTGCAGAAGTGAAGTCATTATTACATACAAGATCATTACAAGTTAGGAGTGTTTCTCTGAAGTCATAAGTTTGAGAAGTTTCAATGTTTATTAAGTGCATTTCTCAAACGCAACTTCTGTGAATATGTTGTTGTCTTACTGAGATCATAGTATCAGTTCCTCGTCAACTGTCACAGATTGGGAAATGATTATTTTTTTGGGCCTTTTTGGTCCTTTGGTGATATCTGCGGCAACTATACTGACATGCTTATGGTTGTATTTGCTATGGGCTTAAACTGATATTATCTTTTAATGCATTTGGGGTAGACAAGGGTTTTGAAGGTGGGTTATTAGTAGTGGCAAGTGGGCACCTACCACCAGCAATAAGGCCACCAACATAATCTAGGGGCCAGTATAAGTCTCCCATGCTCAACCCTTGGTAGCTTGGCTGCAAGCAGGCAGGCTTAACTTAGGAGACATGTATGTAAAGCATTTAAAAACACCAATTCAGTAAATCTGTATGATACAACACACAATAAAAGTTTCGACACCAATTTAAAAAAATAGGAAATGTATTTATCTTCCAAGTGACACCAAAACAACAAAAATCCAATGTAGAAAACTGGTGATACGAATATTTAAAGAATAAACACTTCCAGCTACTTAGAAATCTATAGCGCCACTCTGGGACATCTGGCTGCACTCGACTTGGATGAAGTCAAACCTTCGGGCTAACCACGATGGGGCCTTCTGCCGATACACCGAGCGGGGGGCCCCGGTCAAAAGTTTATCTTCGGAGTTTGAAACGTTTCAGGACCTTTAGCCGTCGGGGTCTCTCGATGCTCTTTACCAGTCTGGAATCGGAGAAGGTTTGGCAGCTTGACTTTCAGGGAGCTCCCGGTTTAACTCTGGAAGTCAGACCTCTGGAGCTCTTCAGCGGGACAAACCTGGAATCCGAATACGGTCACGGTTGAAGGTGGTCGACTTGGCTCTCACAGTTAGGTCACTCACTAATGGGGCTTTTTTCCAAAGTTGCTCCAAACTTCTGGAGCTTCCTCCTGAAGTTCCTCTTGAGGGTCTAAAGGGTCCAAAACACAATCTGCGGGTCTGGAAGCTCGAAGGTTTGGGATTGCAATTCCCACAATGCACATGGGCAAAAACCTTAAAAGTCCACTGGACGCGCTCCAGGAGGTGGACTCTTGGTGGTGATGATCTAGGTGAGTTATGTTAACCTGCAGCTTGCAGAGAATCTACTCTTTAATCCTTTAGAAGCAAGGTACATCCACAGAAATGTAGTACAAGGTAGTGCAGCAGGCGCAGTCAGTCATAATGGTGGTGCAAATCAAGCTTTCTGCACAACAACCCTTCTTCTTCTCTTAGTTCAAAGCAGCATATCTAGAAGGTTCTGCACCCCTCACTAATGTATTCAGTGTTCTCTGGGTCCAAGCAGGAGAGCACTCCTGTCCAATGAGGTGCAAGGCAACAACCCAGAGCATGACCACTTCCTCCAAAGTGTAGCAGAACATTTTCACCAAAATTCAAAATGGCTGAAATATCAGCAGAGTAGGAAGAGCTAACTAAACCAACTTTCACTATGGTTCTCCACCGCCTAACAGTTGCAGATTCCTTCCTTAAGCCCCCTATCTGTCTGTGTCAGGGCGGTGGTGGTAAATGGACCTGGCATTCCCTGCCTGTCCTATTCCTCCTTTGAAGCTTTATGCTTTATGGCACCTGCCACCTGCTCTGGCATTCTTGTGTAACAGAGCCCTATCCAGCAGATAGCCTTTTCAGTGGTGAGCCACTTATCACTACATCAAAGCAGCCTGGCTAATCCTGTTAACTTTGACCAATCAAGGAAAACTGCAGAAAGGCTGAATTTTGCTTACAGACAATAAAGTCTTATAACTTCTTTACTGTATATTGTAGGATAAATTCAACAATGGCACTTTGCTGAATTTATCAATACCATTCTCCTATGTCCTTGAATGATAATTTCTAGCAATGTTTATGTGTTCATAAACTATTGCAATGTTATGCTGTGGGTCTAGACATCTACAACGGGGAAAATGCGATGTGCAATTTCTTGATCATTAGGACACATAAAACATCGTTTATAAGGCCCCTGCTTATAGTTGCAGGATCCCTCACTGCTGGGATACATAGGGGAGGCTTTAGGGGCACTGAATATGCAATAATAGTGTATATCCTCATTCCACAGTGCTCAAAGCACCAAAGTCGGTTTTGGGTGGTACTGTACTACAATGGGGGTAGTAAAGTTTGCAATATTTGCCACAGTGCAGGGTGACACTTTTTGCGATGTCATTGGTAGCGTGAAGTCAACATGGCTGTCTCACATGTATTTATTTTTCCTAAGTGCGAGATTCTAATAGCAACATGAAATAAATAATAACTGCAACCACCATTGAGTGGATCATGAAATAAAAGCATTTACAAATGCTAAAGATATCTCCATTTCTCTACATATTTCCAAAACCTAGATAATGATAAATGCATATCTGCCATGGGTTGTTGTGCGAGGGTAGCTTATCATGTACATGCTCTGTGTGTTCAGTTGAATAATTCCTCTGTTTATTAACCTCGCTTACACTTTAATGTATTCTAAATTATTTACATTTGTGTCTTGGCAGCAGCATTTCATAGTAGTTTAAAATATGCTGGGAATTGTCAAACTTTATCTTTGGGCCCGCATTATGCAGATGTGCACATCACCATGCCGTGCCTGTTCACAATAGGTGATTAATTACCTCTGTGATTCAATGGATTCCCACAATAAGTCAAAAGCATCATCATTGTACATTGGATGATGACAATATGGAAACAATTACCTCCAAGCTGTCAGTGTAGCCATTATGCCATGGGTGGTGGGAATCATTGTGCCCTAATTGTGCACAGTATTTCAAATGATCAACATTGTGTCACGAGCACCATTATGGAACCGATAAACATGATCATGCCACAATTTGTAAAGAATTGCTTTCATTTTGACATTGCCAACATTTTACCAAGGAGGGCAGTGAGAACAACAACCTGACATGCACACACACATAGACATGTATATGGGCACAAACAGCATTCAATACATTTCTTTACAGTTAGGGGCAGATTTATCATTGAGTGTCATTGCCTTGCACTATGCAAGGGGGCGAATGGGTGATGAAACAACTAAGTCAGATTTATCAAGCCATGCAAGGCCACCTTGCGGGGCTCTGCATGGCTTTATAAATCTAGTGTAATGCAATGCAGCTCAAATCTTTGCATTGCATTACTCTGCCCGAGGGAGGCATTCCATTGGTGGAGCGTGGGTGTTCCTATGCATCCACCCATGGATATTGATAGAATAGCAGATTTACCATTACCGGTAGTCCTGGAAATGTATTAAAATGCTAGATCTCCCCAGGCGCGGCATAACAAGGAGAAAAATCCCCTGGCCCATTTTGGGTCAGCAGGGGCTACATGCACCCCTCCCCTAAACTATTTGTTTTTGACCCCGGGAGATGAGGTCCTCACGGCTTCTCAATGCTCGGGCATGTGCCTCCTCCCCTAATATTATTCCCCGGGGCCAATTGGGGTCAGGGAGGGGGGCCCCATGCCCCCTTACCTACAATGATAATTTTTGGCCCAGGGGGATGTGGTCCCTGGGGCCACCTAAGGCTTGGGAAGGGGGCCATGTGCCCATTCGTTATAGTCCGTTAATTGCTCCAGGAGATGCGGTCCCCAGAGCCCGTATAGTCTCGGGGAGGGAGGACACATGCGCATCTCCCATAATACAAATATTGTTGGCCCAGGGCAGATGAGGTTTGTGGAGCCTTTTAAGGCTTAGGGAGAAGGGCCACGCTCCATCTCCCCTATAATTACTGTAGGGTCCTGGGTAGCATCCCAGGCCCATTTGTATGTGAACAGCGGGAAATGCACGTCCCTTGCCTAACATAATTTTTTTCGCCCAAGAGGACAGGGGCCCCTTTGGCAATAGCAGCTCTTGGGGGGGGGCATGACTTTCTTCCCCAGCAGGGAGCTGCTTGCCCAGGTGGGGTTGGCCAAAGGCCAGGCCCTCTAGCTAACCACTCCTGTGCATGGCCTTATTCTAATTTTACTTAACGAGGTGTGTAGAGTAAGTGGAGTACACAGAATAGGAAGCGGGCAGAGAGTGAGCTTAGAGCGAGTCCCCCGGAGTTTACGAAATCGGCCCTAGCTTCAGCATCGTCATCATCGGGAGTCTCCAAGAAACCGCAGCCTTCCTCACCAGCATGGCGTCCACCCTGCCCAGACCTTTGACCTGGCTGGCGGCGAGGTGAGGCATTGGCAGGTAGGCAGCAACAGCGTTGGCCAGAGCTGCAGTTCCGCCTGACCTTGCAGAAGTGTCCGGCATTAGGCCGGTGCGGCTTGCAGATTCGGCATGACCACCTTAGTCCCTCATTCTGCCTGCCCTGCCTGCACCAACTTTCCTCATTGTGCACTGCTCTTTTTTTTTTTGTCTGTGCTGTCTCCCTGCAGCTCACTCTCGCTGCTTTATCTGCTAGGATCCGCCTCCCAGTGTACTTTAGGTGCAGCCTGGGGTGGTGGTGAGTCCCAGGACGGCAGGCGGGAGCAGTGGGGGGGCAAAGGAACATATGTGCCCGGGAGTCTTGGAACTGTGGCAGTGTATTAGCGCTGCTCATTTATCCAAGACCATGCTACACTTGACTATAATCTTTCCTGCCCTTCCAACGAGTTTCCCCCCACCAACTAGCAGGCCAGTCAAGTCCCGTAGTGCGCCCACCAAGGAAGCATCAAAGTCAACAGGCAGTTTCAATTGTGTTATACTGGGTCAGAAGTTAGAATTAAGGGCAGCTAGGCATTTATCACATCCTGCCTTCAGGTCGCACATTAGTCTTAGTGCGCACTCCGAAGATAAAGAATCCCGCCTTGGTGGCCTAAAGTGAAGACAAATCAACACCCTAACCGAAAGGGTGGGTTGCGCCATAGCTACACTTAGTGACACCTAATACATGATGAGATCCGGAAGTCTAACGATAGAAGCACCTAAAAATCGCAAGAGGCTGAATAAAGAGACAATTATAGTGACCATTATAGCACCCACCGATCCGGGCATGGCACCACCATCTCCAATCTCGTTGCAACATTCCCCAATCCCCAGATATTTAGTCTTGATAACTCAGTACTCAGCTCAGGCCCTTCATCCCACGGACTGTCCATTAGAGGCAGAAACTCTAACTTCACACGACCAATCAAAAAACCAAGGAAGTATGTGTGACGAAATGTTAGCCCGTGCGCAATAGAGGACTCTCAGAGACTATTTCAAGAAAAATGGAACATCACCCGCCGCCCCTAAATGCTCCAACGAAATGCCCGCCACCCCTGCACAATCTCTACTAATATGCGGGAAAGCAGAACATGCACCAATTAAAGTCCAGGCTATGATCCACGAGCAACCTGATAAGCGGGGCATTTGCCCTCACCTTGATAGTCCTCTTAAAGTGGGTGAGTATTCCACGCCAGCAAGTACAAGGTTACGATCAACCTCCAAGTTGGGTGATGAAACCAATTATCTACCTGGGGGGGCAAGTACTCAAATTGATGCAAACCTCCCCGATACTAATGAGGAGGACGTCACCCTGGCAGACATAGGCACTCTTATAAGTAAGCTCCTAAGTCCTCTGGAAAAAAGGCTTATAAAAATAGAAGCTAGGCTTACGGCCATAGAAAAATCATCAGCCCAACTAGCTGATAGCCTAAAAATGATGAATAATGGTGGGACCGAGGCTTCAGACAGGGCAATAAAAAGGGGACCCTCTCAGCCCGCAAATGGCACTAAAAATGCTATACATATAGTGCACCAGGCATCATCTACCCCACCCCCAAGCACCAACACTCACCCGAAGGTAAATGTCCCACAAAATCATGTAGCACAGTCGAACCACTCCCCTCCCCCCCAAAACAGGGTAAACCCCGTGGGGCTGAGTGACTGTGCTTCAACCAATGCACCAAACAAGGGGGAGTTCCCGACGGGGGGGTGAGCAAGAGACTAGACCCTGGACCAATACACCTTCCACCAGAAGCAGCCCCTTACACTGTCATTCTGGCGGGGGTACCAGAATTGAATTCTGCCCCCAAAGAATCTACTGCCTCTCTCAAAAACAAGGTCATAAACTGGCTTTGTACACACAGACCACTTCCTGAAGGTGTATCGAGCCCTGTTCTCATGGTACGAAGGGTTTCATGGCTGGGTAACACTATTAAATCTATAAACGGTGACTGTATTATAGTCAATTTCAAGCACCGCAGGACTGTCCAGCATATATGTGGATGGATTCCAGAGCAAGAAGGGACCTCTGTTCAATCTCTACCCCTCTCTTTCTTTTACCCTTCCATAGTACATGGCAGAGAGGACGAGAATTGGGAGGACCAGCCACCAAGACCACTCGGGTGGGGAGACCCCAAAAGAGGGGAAAATCACCATTACCCTCGATCCCTACAACAAGGGCACTCGGAAACCCAAGAACAACATACATATTTTGATAGATTGGATGGAGGGCTGTCAAGAGGATGGAGAGAACCACGTATGCCTCATAGACAGGAGCTAGCCCACTATACCTCCAACCTGGACGATGGAGGATGGGAAGTCTGCCGTAGGAAAAGTGTCAAGTGGGGTGAAGGTGGGCAAAACTATTACCCCCGGAGACCCCTTCAGCAAAGCCAGCAGTTCTATTTTCCAACACATAATAGATATAGTCAATTAGATATGGTAGATTGACTACCTATTCCCATGGGCAGGAAGTCCAACCCTCTAGCATGGGAGGTTGTGGACGAAATTAGCTTAGAAGCGAACTCGTCCAACACCCCCAAACATCAAGAGGGCAGGAGTAATTCCATTGGCAAACCAGGACACAAATCAATGTGGGAGGCTGCGAATCGAACTAGTCTTGGAATGAACCTCCCCGATAGTCTAGAACATCATGGGTCCTTGACCAACCCCACTGGCAGAGCAGGTCAGATTGTGGGGGACGAAATCACCCCCCCAACATGCTTAGAGATCGTGACTAGCAACAAAGAGAACGCCCACACAATAACCACCATCATGAATGATAGGCCACCCATGCTTAAAATATTGTCATGGAACGTGGCGGGCTTGGGAAATAAATCTGAACATCAGGAATGGATTGAATACACCGACTCCAAAGAACTATGCATGTTCCAGGAGACTTGGGAGAGGGAGGAACATGCTAGGCAGGGATTCGCCGTGTTCTCCATTCCCGCGAAATGGCGAGGAAGGGGACGCCCATCCGGTGGACTTGAAACCTGGGTTGCAGTCCACCTGGGATGTAAAGCTACGCGCTTTCCAGTAGCATCAGAAGACATACTCGTGGTTCTACTGGAATGGTCTCGTAGCTGTAGACTAGCGCTGGTAAATGTATACTCGAGACCGGTTGCCATCTCACAGGAGTCATCCACCATCGATGAATTAGCGGATTTATTGTCCGAACTTCCCAAGGGTCTCCCTTTTTTAGTGGGTGGGGACTTGAATTGCCATTTTGAGCCCCTGCCAGGTCTCCTAGACGGGGATCTCTTAGAGGAAGAGACAAGATGGCGAGTATCACCGTTAGTATCTCCCCCGCCTAAAGCTTGGACCCCACTGGCAGTACAGATTACAGCCTTAACTCTGAGACACGGGGTTAGGGCTTGTAATGGGCGAACCAATTCTGACACCCGAGCAAACCCACGTTCAACCGTAAAGGCAGTGAATCAAGATTAGATTATATCCTAGTGCAATTATCATCTTGGACACATGTCATAGATTTCAGGGTTACCGATAGAGAAGACAGTGACCATAATGCCCTGGAATTGGATTTTCTCCTTCCTGGACTAGACCTCGGGGAATTAGAATCACCCAAAACAAATCCCGATCTAGTCCTTGAAAGCAATAGGAGAAGAATCAAGTAGGAAAAAATCGCAGCAAGTTCAACTAAGCTCCCGCAGTTTTATAAAAATGTTATTCCTATTTTAGAGAACATGGCGTTTTTAAATGATGAACCAACCAGAGGGGACACCTACAAACAAATCTGGCTGAACCATGAGGAAGTCGTAAAGAGTCTGTCTACAGATTTATTTATTAATGGCCCACGGAGGGGGGGTGGAAGGAATCAGTGCACATGGTATAACGCGGCGTGCCGCAAAGCCAGGAGTGAACTATTATTGAGTATTAAGAATGGTAAAAACAGGCTGGAAATCCGAGCTAGGCGACGCGAATTTAAAAAGCTGACTGTCAATGCAAAAACAGACTGGGAGCAGAATAAGTGGGAGGAACTTGCCAGCTCCCTAGCGTCTATGGACTCACGGAAGTTCTGGCGAACTGTCAACCTAGGCTCCGGGGAACTTGCCCCGGCAATAGAGCCAAATATTTCTGCAAAGGCTTGGCAGGAACATTTTCAGTCCCTGTATACAGAGGAGCCAGGCCACGGGAGCTCTGAAACCACTCCGTCGCCTCACTTTGTGGAAGAGGACCCTTTCTCACTTAGAGAAGTCCGGGCGGCCATAACAGGCTTGTCAACGGGAAAGGCGCCCGGTCTGGACGGCCTTCCTGGCGATCTTTACAAACAGGAGCCGGACATATGGGCCCCTTATCTCCTGATGTTATTTAATGCGATCCTAGGGGGCATGGAGGTCCCCTGTACTTGGCTTGGCGCAGAGGTGGTCCCGATCTTTAAAAAAGGCTCGCCCCTGCTCCCATCCAACTACAGGCCCATCAGCCTAATAGATGTGTCGCAGAAACTCTTTGGGAGGCTCATTTTAGATCGTCTACAGAACTGGATAGACGAAGCTGCTGTCATGAGTCCTTACCAGGCAGGTTTTAGGAAAGGTGTCTCCACCATGGATCAAATTTTCCGCCTCAATCTTATTTATTGGAGGACAGCATTTGTCGAGGCCGGCAGCTTGTACACAGTATTCGTGGACCTGCGGGCCGCCTTCGACTTGGTGCCCAGATCCAAACTTTGGAGCGTTCTGTGCGAGTTGGGTGTCCCACCAGAGATCCTGGCTATTTTGATCAAACTGCACCAGGATAACTTTGCGAGGGTCAGATGTGGCAGGGCGGGGGGTTTAACTGAAAGATTCCCCATTGACAGGGGGGTGAGGCAGGGTTGTGTACTTGCGCCCACCCTGTTCTGCCTCTTTGTCAACGGGGTAGTCGCTCATCTGTCTAAGCTCAAAGACATTGATGCCCCCAAATTGAATGGCAGCAGGGTGCCCGCCATAATGTTTGTGGATGACACCCTGCTGCTGTCCAAATCCCCCATGGGTATCCAACGGATAGTGGATGGGTTCTTGGAATTTTGTACTGAGAGGGGCTTAGAAATCAATGCCTCTAAGACAAAGTTTATGATTCTAAACCCCACCCCCTCATCACGCCCAAACCCTCTACTGGGTACGGTGCGATTGGAGAGGGTCTCCACATTTGAATACCTTGGGGTAACCCTGAACGAGAAGATGACATGGAGTACACACACGACTAAGGCAAACCTGAAACTAACACAGAAAGTGGGGGGCATCTCAAGAATGATGGGCAAATCCATATATCGCCCACTCGGCCCAATAATACAGATTTACAAATCTCAGGCCCGGGGTTCAGTTGTCTATGGGGCGGAACTTTGGGGCCATGTTCCTGTAAAAAATCTAACAACAACAGAGAATAAATTTCTCAGGCAACTATTGGCCCTCCCCTCTAGCACCCCATTGTTTCCCCTGAGATTAGATCTAGGTCTAAGGCCAATCGCTGAGGTCTTAAGTTTGAAGCCTTTAGCTTTCTGGCGACGAATATGGAGTAGCCAGGACCTCAGCGATTACAGATGCGAGCTCCAGGAGTTCCTGGCCTTACCAAACGCCAATAACATTCCCTGGCTAAAATATATAAGGAGCACCTGTGAAGGTCTAGGCCTCCCGGAACTATGGAGTGATCCTGCCAATTCCAGTAGGAGGATCTCTCGAAAGGCACTCACACAACTCTACTCTCAATCAAAGTTGACCACTGATTTAGCAAATACACGTGCGGGATCTTTGACCCACACATTTATTCAACTGAAAGATTCTTATCATTTGGAAACTGTATTAGATGGTATGGGTCCTGTGTTGACAAGGAAACTTTACTTACAGTGGAGGTATGGCTCCCTACCTCTGAGGGCCTTTACTAGTTCCTGGTCCTGCACTTCTACAACAGACCAGTGCCCTGCCTGTATACATTCCCGGGAGAGTGATTTGCACGTGGTCCTTTTTTGCAAAGCCTATCGAAGAGCAAGGAGGTATTGGCTCTTACCTATCCTTAAGAACATGGGCTTTAGGAACTACCGCCCTGCATTCAGAATCCTTAAAACTGATCTGTCACCCCCGATTGTCTTCGCTGTGGCAAAGTATCTAACGGCCATGTGGCACGTTCGGTCCCGCATTCTGAAAGTGGGGGGTATTTTATGATCCTTAAGATATTGGTTTATTGATTCTTGTCTTTTTTAATGCTTCACTCATGGGCTTTTTTCTGTTCAAAACTCATTTGTAAATGAAATTGTCTAGTGTATTGAAACATTTTACTTTTAAACAATTGTTATCTATTTGTATCTTTGATGATCAAGATGATCGAGAATAAAGATTATTGATTGATTGAATTATCAGTTACTTTCTCCACAGTCCAATAAAGAATGAAACTCCTCTCCAATCATTAGCTCAAGCAATGAGACTCCTATTGCCTCAAGGCCCTTCCTGCAACAGGAAACCGGTTCACAAAGTAACAACACAGAACCACTTTGTAACAAGAACACTGTCAGCCCTCAAGCAGCACAATAGACTAGGATCCCGTCCGGAAACATTCAATTATTATCCTCAACAATGTCCCCACTTCAGACTCATCATGCTCCCCCCAAACCCAAGCATGGGGAGCCAAACTACTGTTCCCTTCTGGATTTATCCTTTTTTAAGACGGATTTTAACAGACCTGCCAACGCTCATGCAAGTCATTACCTGACCGTGACAGAGCCTACTGCCCCCTGACCTCAACTCTTGCAAACTTTGTAATCTACAGTATCAGCATTAAATTATCATTCGGACAAACTTCATTTACAAGTCGATCTCTTAAACACACTTGCAGTATACATGGCAGGGATCGACAATAAATTGGAAGGCCTTAAGAACCCAATTATAAAAGCTCAATCCGACGCCAACATGATACAAACTGTAAGTTGTTGCTCTCCAATAATTGACTGTCTGGCTTCACATCCTCAGTCCTGACAGAAATCAGAAAATTACTAATCGTACTGCAGGACCAACCCTTCATCCTGCATTCACATTGAACTGACTCAACCGCCCAGTCTGTCCTCAATGACCATAGAGTCCAGAGAGAAACCTGCATAGGAAACATGGACTTAGTCGGAAACGCCGTCACCACACTGGAAGATATTTTATCCACTGCCCTGCCTCTCGCTAATCAAGCTGGAATCACCAAAAGCAGAATCTCCCCACAATCTATCTAGGACAATAAACATCAAACTACATCAAAGTCAGATTCACAGACTCCATCAAAGATAACGGCAACAACGCGTCTCGGGATCGAGGTCCTAGGAAACATAATACCCTTCAGTTCACCATGCAAACAACTTTTGACTAAAAGGGAAAAAAAAGACTGCGAAAAAAGTGAAATAAGTTCAGTGTCACAACAAAAAACACAATTAGTAATTTCTTCCCAGCATCCAAATGTAATATGCGACCTACCTCGACATGTTCTGCAAGTATTGACAGTAGTTCCTTCCTGTCACAAGGATCCCCTTTGAAACCTCAACTGGGCCGACATGCACTATGATACCGGTATTACATCACCACAAAGAACGCAGGCAAATATCGGGGCATCAGAGGGAGGCCCTGCCAAAAAAAGCTCAACCTATGGCCCCAGCCGAATCAATAAAGGCTCTCGAGCCATTATTATCACCATTGTATCAGACAGGGACTGGCATCGAAGTTCTAACATCTCCTACAAACACAGCAAACTAGAACCAGCCCAACCAAAGAAAGGTTGATGCAGAGCTGTAAAATGATGAACTTAGGTCAGGCAGCAAGGAGAGCCTTAAGAAAACACTTCAAAATATTATGGATGCTGGAAATACATGCAAAAAGTAGCTAACAAGGTAACTTATCAACTTTACGGCAACCAAGAGGACCATATACAACGAGTAAAAATCAACCAAAGGAAAACTGACCTACCCCAGACAAAGGATATGAGCAATCATATGGCCCCTGGCCGGGACTCAAAAAGAACAAAGTCAACATCTAAACTTCTATTTATTCCGAAATTCTCTTCCCGAGGTCCACATGACATTCTGAATAGAGGGAACATCCTTAAACTATTCAACTCAATCCCCAAACTGCCTAACCTAGAATCCAGTACTACATGGGTGGAGTACGTGAACTTTTACAGCCGGGCCTTGGACGAATGGATCAAGGGCAGCAAGGTCTCCACTTTTGAGGAGCTGTTCGACCTAATCGCATGGGAACACTTTGCTGCTAATTGCTTCGTAGAGCTGCGCCAGCACCTCCTGGACAGCAAACTCACAGACCCTCGGAAACTGGCCGTCGAGGCTGACCGGTGGGTGAACACCCGGACCTCCCGGGGCCCCGTGGGAGACTACGGTCGCCACAATCAGGGACCCCCCCGCCAGAGGGGCGGAGGGAACCAAGGCCAGCCAAGGGAGCTCCCGGGGGGATCCCCGCTCAGCCCTCCCAGAGGACAATCTCCGCCCTTTCCAGCTCCGCCTCCGGCCAGCACCGGGCCCCCAGGGAGGCCGGGACCCCGAGGGAGAATCACATGTTTCCGCTGCCAGCAGCCCGGACACTATGCCAGTGACCCTCAGTGTCCCCTGTACCAGCGGACCACCACCACAACCCCGCCGGCTCGACAGATGGCCTCTGTAGCCCTGGGGGAAGAGATGGAAGACTCCGAAGAATGGGAACCAGCCGCCATGGCATTGGTCTCCCTAGGGGACCGGGAGATGGTCCCCGGAACGCCACTGCCCGCCAACACGAAGAAGTACCGACAGCAGGTGACGGTCAATGGTCACCGCATCGATGGGCTCGGGGACACGGGGGCGAGTGTCACGGCGGTCCACTGTCACCTGATTTCCGAGGATCAGATCCTGCCTGACGCCTTTTTGCCCCGTCATCTCATCAGACAATTCCGAGAGCCTCTGCCGGATGGCCCTAGTCCCCTTCGAATGGGGGGGAGTCACCGGCAAGTTAAAAGTAGCGGTACGAACCTCCCAGCCCGTGGACTGCCTCCTGGGCAACGACCTGCAGAACTCCCCGTGGGGACAAGTGGAACGAAGGGCCCACCTCGAGATGATGGGCCTACCCGAGTGGGTATGCGCCACCACGCGCTCGATGACTCTCCGGGCGCCTTCCTCCGAGGGGGGAGAGGCCATGCCCCTGAACACCGCCACCATCCCCGAGAGCCAGGATACACCACCAGAGGCCAACGACCCCCTTCTGGACGAACCAACCGCTCCCGGCGAAGAATCCGGGCCTTCCGACCATGCAACCCTGACCAAACTCGGGGACTTGCCAGAACTGGCCCCGTGGCCCTGCGAAGGGGGCCCCTCCCGTGAAGAGTTCTGCCAAGAACAATCCACCTGCCCGTCCCTCATTGGACCCCGACAACAGGCCGAGGCCCAAGCAGCAGGCGACCAGACTGGCACCCACTGGGTATACTGGGAGAACGGACTGCTGTACAGTGAACAGAAGTCGGCCGAGTTGGGATCGGCCCGAGTACTAGTAGTACCCCTACGCTTCCGAAGTCTTCTCCTGGGCCTGGCCCATGATGTACCCCTGGCCGGACACTTAGGCCAAGATAAGACATACCAGCGACTCGTCACCCACTTCTACTGGCCCAAGATGCGAGCAAATGTGGAGGCCCACTGCAAGTCCTGCCCCACGTGCCAGGCCAGCGGAAAGAGTGGGGGCAAGCGCAAGGCTCCGCTCAAACCCTTCCCCGTCATCAGTACCCCTTTTGAGCGGGTAGGAATCGACATTGTCGGACCACTGGACCCTAAGACCGCCCAGGGCCTCCGGTTCATCCTCGTCCTGGTGGACCATGCCACCCGTTACCCCGAAGCCATCCCTCTCCGCACCGTAACGGCCCCCGTGGTGGGCCGGGCCTTGATGGGGATCTTCTCCCGCATGGGGTTCCCCCGCGAAGTCATGAGTGACCGGGGTACGAACTTTATCTCCCGATATATGAAGTCCCTCTGGCAGCAGTGCGGAGTATCGTACAAATTTACCACCCCGTACCACCCCCAAGGAAACGGCCTAGTCGAGCGCTTTAACAAGACACTGAAAGGGATGATCATGGGCCTCGAGGAACCCCTACGCCGGAGGTGGGACGTCCTCCTCCCCTGTCTCCTGTGCCCCTACCGGGAGGTCCCCCAAAAATCCCTGGGGTTCAGCCCATTCGAACTGTTATATGGACACCCCGTCCGAGGACCCCTGAGCCTGGTCAAGGAGGGGTGGGAAGCAACCCCCCGGGGGACCCCTCCAGACGTGTTCCGATACATCCTGGCGCTCTGCAACCAGACCCGAAAATTCAGGGAACTCGCAGAAACAAACCCCGAGGCCAGTCAAGAAGAGATGAAGCGCTGGTATGACCAGAATGCTACGCTGGTCGAGTTTCAGCTGGGCCAACAAGTCTGGGTCATGGCCCCGGTGAGACCCTGCGCTCTCCAAGATAAATGGACAGGGCCCTTTAAGGTGATCGAGCGGAAGAGCCAAGTCACATATCTCATCGATGTGCAGTCCCCGCGGAACCCCCTCCGGGTTCTCCACGTGAACCGCCTCAAGCCCCACTTTGTGCGGACCGAATTAAGTCTACTCCTGGCCACCGACGATGGGACCGAAGAAAACACCGAGCCCCTCCCAGACCCCCTGGGGGCGAAGGAAACCGATGGATCCGTGGAGGGAGTGAGACTGTCGACCGCCCTCACAGCCCAACATCCCGACGGCTGCCGCCAGCTACTTGGGCAGTTCGTGGATCTCTTCTCCCTGACCCCCGGGGTCACCAGCTGGTGTGTCCACGACGTGGACACCGGAGACAGCCCGCCAGTGAGACATCGGGCCTACCGGGTCCCTGATCGGGTCCGGACCTGCATCCAGACCGAGGTGGCAAAGATGTTAGACCTTGGGGTGATTGAACCCTCCGACAGCCCCTGGGCCAGCCCGGTAGTCCTGGTTCCGAAAGAAACAAATGATGGACGGAATGCTGACAATGCAGACATTCTCCCCCAGTCAAGAGATCTGGGTTAAATCCATCGTTCTTTTGCCCACTACGCCACCCCAGTTTAGACATGGCCATATGCAAATCAGTCTTGACCCTGTGCCTCATGGGAACAGTCCAGCCCGAACTGCCAAGCCATGTCTTCCCTGGACTGGAATCAAGCATCCTAGGACCGGTTTCTGGCTATCAGCCGTCATCAGCCAGGATAGCTTGACTCCAGTGGCGTAGTGAGCATGGGTCCCACGTCTGGGAAAACCCATCCCACTTAGGGCGAAAAGCGTTACAACAAACAAATGATGGACGGAATGCTGACAATGCAGACATTCTCCCCCAGTCAAGAGATCTGGGTTAAATCCATTGTTCTTTTGCCCACTACGCCACCCCAGTTTAGACATGGCCATATGCAAATCAGTCTTGACCCTGTGCCTCATGGGAACAGTCCAGCCCGAACTGCCAAGCCATGTCTTCCCTGGACTGGAATCAAGCATCCTAGGACCGGTTTCTGGCTATCAGCCGTCATCAGCCAGGATAGCTTGACTCCAGTGGCTAGTGAGCACGGGTCCCACGTCTGGGAATACCCATCCCACTTAGGGCGAAAAGCGTTACAACAAACAAATGATGGACGGAATGCTGACAATGCAGAAATTCTCCCCCAGTCAGGAGATCTGGGTTAAATCCATCGTTCTTTTGCCCACTACACCACCCCAGTTTAGACATGGCCATATGCAAATCAGTCTTGACCCTGTGCCTCATGGGAACAGTCCAGCCCGAACTGCCAAGCCATGTCTTCCCTGGACCGGAATCAAGCATCCTAGGACCCGTTTCTGGCTATCAGCCGTCATCAGCCAGGATAGCTTGACTCCAGTGGCGTAGTGAGCACGGGTCCCACGTCTGGGAATACCCATCCCACTTAGGGCGAAAAGCGTTACAACAAACAATTGATGGACGGAATGCTGACAATGCAGGCATTCTCCCCCAGTCAAGAGATCTGGGTTAAATCCATAGTTCTTTTGCCCACTACGCCACCCCAGTTTAGACATGGCCATGGATTTAACCCAGATCTCTTGACTGGGGGAGAATGTCTGCATTGTCAGCATTCCGTCCATCATTTGTTTGTTGTAACGCTGGAGACTATGTTGTGGCAGAAAATATCTTCCAGTCACCGAGGATATTCACACCAACGTTACCTAGATGATGATTTAAAACTTTTGGAAGCAAAAGAAATCTGGAGCACCAACAGATACCAGAAGCCCTTAAAATGTACATCAAAAAGAGCATTTGCTTTTGGTCCTTCTATTCAGATAGAATGCGACTGGCACAGAGTAAGCATGCATGGTTAATAATATCAGGATTCAAGCCAGGTACAGCCGTTCCATACCTTTTGGTCTGGAAAAAAAGATTCCTAGCCCTTACAATGGCGACTAGCCACTCCTGCTCCACCTGCCTGGCTGGCGCCGTAATAATGATAATATAATGTACAGGGGGTGCGGGAGAAGCAAGGAATCATTGGCACATGTAGTTTGCCCATGTCACGCTCTCCTCAATGACTGAAGGATCCTGCGACGAGGCAACTGGAATAAACTCTGTGTTCACAACCGCAGGCGTGCTATCCTTGCATCTATGAACCCAGAGTACCCGATGCTTAATATTCGTTTTACTAAATGTGTCACAAGAGTGGCAAAAGGGTTTACCCAGAGGGAGAACCAGTGAGCCAACACTCGCCAACTTGCAGTAGGCCTCCCTTGCAACATCAGTGGGGCCACAAGCTATGAAACCGACTTAAATGTCCCCGAGATTTGGATCCTGCTTCTACTGTAGGAGTAGGCTAACTATTGCCCCTGCAAGAGGGGTCCTTTATTTCCAGCCGTATTGAGCAAACCATCTGTAACAAAGTTGGCTGTGTCCATCATTCCACTTTCTTCACAGCCTGCAACGCTACCACTGTGTGCCAAGGACAGGGTCTGGACGTTAAGTGGAGCACATTAACTTGCAGCAAGAACTCATCTTGAAGCCAAGGTTGCCTTCACCCAAAAAAGAAAACTGGCTAAATGACTATCGATCTTTCTCTAAACATGCTCCAATTGGACTGCTTTTGGATCGCTTCTGACCAAAACTAGCCTGTGATAAGTAGTCGCCCAACCATAGTTCACAGACCTGTCACCTTAGAATAGGCTTGTGATCATTGTACTTTGCACATCACTTTTTAATCTATGTCTAAAAATTGATACTTGGGCAGTATCAGCTCAGTCTTTGAGTAAGGCAAGTTTGGGAAATGAATTGGCTAGTGCTGTTATAGGTTTGTCACTTTATAACTGACCTGCTGTTTGCATACTTTGCACACTGTTTTTAACTCATGTCCACAAAAAATGTTCCTGTTCTTATACCACCTCCTAACACGTGGCTTAGCTGAATTTCTTCTGTTGGTCTCCATTATATTGTCTTTTTACAACAGGTTTACGATTTGAGCATTTTCTCCACTTAACTTTTATGTTCCAAAGCCTGCTTAACTATGTGTCTAGACTGCCTTGTATTGTAATGGCTCAGCTGTGCTCTCCCTGCTGGTATTTAGCAATATCTTTTTAACATTGTTTTATCATTGGTTACTGTACACTTTTACCTTTTGTAAAAGTTTTAATTAACCAAACAATAAAAGAGCTACTCTATACAAATATACTTAAGTTAAGAAAAAAACTAGAAATACTGTGAAAAATACAATGATTAAAGTGACGTTATTGTTAGGTGTAATAATAAGATCTGATTTTCGTTTTTAACAAAATTTACTGAAACAACCGCAGGTTAAAGTGAAATTGTAGTTCAGTGCCAACTTAACATTTTGAGCTTATTTGGATATTCACCCAATATAGTTAGCAGAGCTAATTATAAATTGTGCCTCTGTCATGCACTGCTTATTACCTTCCATATTATACCACTCATGACATGTTCTATGACATAATTTATGCCTTAACTAATGACATCTCAAATGACATAATTGGCGACATAACTGATGTTTTCAGTAGAACAATGTGATGTGTCTATATTGCATTTTGGGCCCTTCCCTGTGGTGTGCACTAGGCCTACCCACACAACTGAGGTGTCATTTTATGGGAAACCTTGGGGAAATGCTACCTGGAAGGAAGTTTTTGACTCCTCACAGATTCCAGAACGTTCCCTCTCAGAAATATAAGGAAAACATGTGTTTTTAGATAGAGTCTTAGGTTTGCAAGGGATTCTTCATAAAACAATATGGTGAGAGCCAGGTAAGTCAGCCACTCTGGAGTTTCCTATGTATCTTGTGTAAATGTCCTGGTTTACTAGGTTTCCTTAGTTGCCGGCTGAACTCGGACCCAAAATTCACTACGCACATTGCAAAAAAAGTGTCACTTCTCAGAAGAAAGCCCTGTCATGGCTACTGGGGCAACCCACACAAGTGTGGTATCATTTTTATTGGGAGACCTGGAGCAATTCTAGGTGGAAGGAAGTTTGTGGCAGAAATCTGAGGAAAACATGTTTTATTAGTGAAGGTTTGAGGTTTGCAAGGGATTCTGCGCAAGAAAATCTGGATTCCTTTGTGTGTCCAGTTTTAAAAATGTACAGGTTTGCTAGGTTTCCCTAGGTTCAATGTGATGTTTGCATGTTGCGTTTTGGACAGTTGCCGGTCGCACGCACTAGGCCTACTCACACCAGTGAGGTACACGTTCTATCGAAAGACTTGGGTGAATGCTAGTTGGAAGGAAGCTTGTGACTTCCACAGATACCAGAACTTTCCATAACACAAATATGAGTAAAATGGTTTTTTTCAGCTAAAGTTTGAGGCGTACAAGGGATTCTGGGTAAAAGAAATTTGTTGTGAGTCTCACAAGTCACCCCACCCTGGATTCCCCTAGGTGTCTAGTTTAAACAAAATGTTCAGGCCTGCTAAGTTGCCCTAGGTGCACCCGGAGCTAGGGCACAAAATTCACAGCTAAGCTACCCACAATGGAAAAAAGAGTCAGTTTCCTGTGGAAAAGTGTGATGCATTCATGTTGCATTTTGGAACATATTCTGTCTCAGGCACTAATCCTGCCAACACAAGTAAGGTACCAGTTTAATTGGAAGACATGTCAACCATGGAATAGTAGATCATACGTTATTGCTGTCGTAATTGGGTTTCACCCATTGAGTATGTCAGAATGTTTTGATTTTTGGGTCCTGGATTTGGACTTTTTACTGTGGGTGAATCGCACTAAATGTGTCTCTACCGCAATAATCAGATGGCAAATGGACTGCGCGTATTTACCACCAGTTTATGCCTTTTAAGAAAAGGCTACTGAGAAACAATAACTGAAGAGGCATTTGGCTGGTTACACATGAACACGTGTACACATGCTTGCGTGCTTCATGTGGGAGACTATTTTTGTGTGAAGCCTGATAACTATGCACAGGTAGCTTTCACAGAGGGCACTCTGCAGGATTAGATATTGAAATGGGTTAGGCCTGATAATGTTAGTGTACACTAAGAGGGCAAGTCACTGTGAATTACTGTTTTGTCTACAGTGACACTTTATGTTTCCCATATGGAGAAAACTGCCTTGGAGTGCAGTTTTGCTTCCCTTTGGCATACAGAGTCCAGCAATGTATTAAATTGGGGTGTAACCTGTGCCAGAAAATTAATTTTGGAAGTTCCTAAAAGATATTTGTACCATTTAAGGGTCAACCAGAATTGTCATATTTCTCCGGTTCAGCTCCGGAATGGAGCCCAGGCCTTTTGTCACCCTGCTGTGTCGGGTAACACTGGTGTAGTCCGTACGAAATATCACTGGCCGTAAACTAGCAATTCTCACTAAGCGGTCTAATTGGATGGCGGGTGGATCGCCACCGCCGGGCCAGCGGTGGCCACTGCTGGCCCAGCGGTGGCAATCCGCCTGCCAAATGACCCCGGTTCACCCCTGCCATATTAGTATTAGCTTTTCCGCCGGTCGGATTGCCGGCCGTGTGGAAAAGGGAGTCAATATGGTGGCGGCGCCATCCATATAAGTATGCCTGTCTTTCCATGGCGGAGACTCCGCCATGGAAAGGCATGCAGAGATGGGCATTGGGGGCCCGTTGTGGGCCCCCGAGGGTTGGGGGTTGGTGGTTACACTGGGGCTTACCTATGGTACCCCCCTACATTGGCATACACAGGGTGGCAGGCTCCGCACGGTGCCTGCCATGTTGTGCATGCCAATGCACAACATGCATATATTGCATTGTGGTGGGTGCTGCTTACAGCACCACCCGCCGCAATGTATTATATGCCAGGGGGGCGGTCGCATCCTAATTGCAAGAGCGGGACTGCCACACCTCTGGCAGTCGGTCCCAAATTTTTTCTAAAGAGTATTGCTTGACAACTTAAATTAAGGACATCTGATGCCTTTGGGTATTAGTTTGCACTCCATAATAAATAAATAAATAACATCCATGCCTTTTTAGTTTCTATTCTGTTACTGATTTCTGCATATAGATCTTGTAAAATATGTGTAAAAGCATCAGATCCAGGGGATCCTCCAATCTATAATAAATCAATTAGAGCCAGAACAACCTAAATCGGAATTAGGTATTCCTCTACCAACATTTTCATTATATTGGAATTAACAAAGCTGGAAAAAGTCAGCACTTTTGTATTTAGAATTGGTTGTATTAAAGGATTGACAAAATTCTTTAAATTGTGCTTTTCTTCTGTCCTTAGAGGTAACCACAGCTGCTGAGAATCTTGTAATTCCTTGTTTAAACCTTCTACATTCCAGTGTAGGTTTTTTCCAATCCATCTAAAAATATTGTCCAGATTGTCCTTTCAATGTTGATATTATGAACTATATTCAATCTGTACCATGCAGGCATGATATTCTTTCTCAGATTTATATGTGGTTGTTTCTATCAGTCAAGAGTTTGAGATCTCTGATTCCAAGACAATAATTGCAGACTTGCTCTTAAATATCAAGATGATGATAATCTGTTCCTTCAAACTGCCTTTAATTCCAAAGAAAGAAGCGATTAATACTGGGATACTGTGATACATCATTTTCCATCCACCTTTCTGATGTAGTGTGACCTAAATCTCACCAGAGAAGATCTTTGGATCATTACATCTGTAAAAACAAAATATGTTTTATTGCAGGTGTCTCCAGCCTTTTCTCTATTAAGAGGTACTTAAGTTCAATGAAAGTTATTCCAAGATACTAACATTATTAGTTTTTTTAACAGTGACCATATGAGACAGGTTTACATTAGTAGTCACTATAAAGGAGATTAGTAGCAGTACTCAATGCTGTGCATGAGGCAGAGTTCTCAAGAACATGGGAAAAAAGTTGTTGTCAATTTCCAGTGCTGTTTCATGGGTAGTACATAGCAACAATGGCTGCGACATCCATGGCACCAAGGTAATGATATGTATAATAAGTCTCCCCAATGTCACATGATTTATTGATATAATTTTTGAAAATGAACACATTTTCAACTCCAATGAGGAAACACTTAATTTTGGTATACACATATTAATTGAACCAAACTAAAGCTGATAGTTTGGTGTGCTGAGCTGCAGGCCAGGTGGGTAGCTACCAGTAGCCCATGAGCCCTCATTTGGAAAAGCCTGTTTTAATGCATTTGCATTTTAGGGTACAAAATTGCCATATGTGGTTTTTATAATATGATAAACCAGAAGTGTCAATTTTGGGGTAGTTATTCGGAAAAGTGCATTCATAAAATAGATGAATGTATATAAAAAATAGTAACACTGGACAATGGTATTTGCTTCTCTGCAGTAAAAAAAAAGTGAACCTCACCTAATTAAGTAGATAGGAAAGTGGAAAATACCCCTTGTGTTTTATTAAGTTTAGGTAGATAAACCTGCATTATTCAAAGTGTAGCTAATAATGGACACTGATTGGTATTAGAATATTTAGATTTATTTACCTTTCAATAATAGATTGTGGTATTTAACAGAGTTGCTGACAGTGACTTGGTGGTTATGGGTTAGCAGCACTTTCCGTTAAAATGTACTTAATGGATTGCTGATAACTTTGACACCTTTTGACAAATCTGAACAAAATCATATGTGCTGAGAGCAAAATTGGCTGTGATTTGGCATGGAAACTATGGTGCACTTGTGAAATAAAGTGTTATTTCCCATGTTAGCTTCCCTAGGAAATTTTGTTCCTCACGGAAACCAAAATCATTGAATGGATCTACACCAAACTTGACATGAACCACAATATATATTTATGGAAGGGTTTTTAAAGGGGAGCATAGCAGTGTTCTATCCTTCCCTTCCAACAACATCTCTCCCTATCTCTAACCCCTAAAGTCTCACCAGGCCCCCCATACCTTTTACCATTTCTTAGGGCAGCCTCTAATATGGTAGGCTACTTGTTCCACAACTCCAGACTCTTAATCTTTGATTGCTCTAGGCATGTGCAATGTTGAGCTTGGCCACCGGGCCAGCTGCCACCAACCAGATTTTCTGAAACTTGAGCAAGGACTCCTCTCCAAATATTTTCAGGAGAAACCACTTTGCATCCATGGGAACCTCTAATGCTAAGACTCAATACATTACTTCAGTGATCTCTTGCAAGTACTTTTGTATCACCGAGAAGTCCAGTTGGATATGAAAGAATGTACCATCATGGCCACACCCTAGGAGGCAGGATGATGTATCTGCCCTACCTTATCTAGCTAGCAGGATCCTGGGGTAATAGGACCTAAGCAGAACCCTGAGTTGGAGTAGTCAAGAAAGGGCACGAATAGCAATTACCCCGGGGCTCTGGATGGGTTCTACCCAAGCCATCATCTTCTATGTCACCAAGGTCATAGGCCAGATATCTTAAGCGCCACTAGTGGTTCAGGGCAGTTGCTGACTAACTTTGTTTAAATTATAGAGATGTATTGTCTGTTATGGGCTCCAATAGTAAATGGTCCTGCAGAGGCAGCATCTCTGGTAGTTGCTCTCCCTATAGTATATGTCTCCTAAGGGTGTGCCCCAGCTGTAGATATTTATATTTCTCCGAATCCACCAGCTCATATTCCTGGTGCAAGACCGCAAAATGTACCTAGGCTTGGTCGCTCTAGATATATCTCAGGTGCTCTATACCTTTTAATTTCCAGCTTAAGAAACCACTCAAAACTCCCACCTCATGCCATAAGTCACTATCCAATTGTAGTAACAATGGGGTAACCCAGAATCCCTCAGAACCTGGGCGATTATATATCAAACAAACAATGGTTCTGTCGGGTATGCACTATTTCTTTAAACATTGAATCAATCAAAGGTTAATTTCGTGAAAGACAAATTCTCATAAGCAACACACATAGAGACCAAAAGAGGGGGTATATGAAAAGTTTTATAAATTACTTCATTTTATAAATCCCCACAATCAATTTGTATGGCTGTCACTATAAAAAGTAAACTGTAGTTTGTGACAAAGTGAAGAGTGGTGCTCAGTGCTGTAGTGAGGTGCGTAATATATACAAAGTGACTTTCGTGATAACGACGTTTTAAAAGGCCAGAATACAACGGCTGTTTGAATAGGTCTGTAGACTGAATAAATGAGTCTTTATACAGGGTCTTTCAGCTGGTCCAGGGGATATGTCGACGTTTCAACCCAGGGGGGCATTACTGTCTTAGTCAATGCGGGTCTTCATCAGGACAAGGAAATGGGGGACAGCCTGGAGAATAATAATGTATGGTCAGGTGTGTTGACGTGAGAGGCTGAATAAATCACAGTATGTACGGTTATAGGGTAAAGGACTCACCAACTGGGGCCCGTGGTGATTCAGAGGGCTGGTGTGTATGCAGTAGCAAAGGGGTACTGCTGGTGTTCTTCCAAAGTGGGTATCCTAATTGGGAAAATTCGCATAATAAGATCTCTAATTGTTTAAATTCGGTGATTTACTGAAACTTAATATCGAGGTTGCGGTCGACTTACCCACTGAAGGGAATCGACCACTGTCTTCCGAATTCTAAAGACCTCGATGTGGTGGAAGGTTACAGGCAATCGTCCTGTCTCTTGTGATCACTCTATGATTCTACGAAAAAGGGGGGAGGGGATTAGTCACCTATTGTGAGGATCGCATCTGAGCGATTGCGCCATTAGCTGTTATACTACAGCGCTTACCTCAATGATAATGGTGCCAGGAAAAAATGAATTAGTTCCGGTCCGTGGGTGCGGGCTAACGTCCTATCTGCTCGAGCTCCGACACCAAGTGTGCCGCTGGGCGTCTATTTCATGGTAGGGCAGAGCGCGTGTACGTAGCGTGTGTGGTCGCCTCCAGGGCTCGTTGCTAAGCAACACGCTAAACGTATGACGTACCTCCGTCATATGAGTCAAAGGAAAAGCGTCCCGGTCTTGTTGCTAGGCAACCGGCTACGTGGTGCATGCGGCTCAATATGCGTCTATGGTAGGGCAGAGCGCGTAGACTCGATGCATTCAACTATGTAAGGGGCATTACAATAGAATCTCATCAAGAACAGTGAATGGACAGGTGAACTGGGCGCATTTAAGAGTATACGTGGGGCTCTGAGAGGTGTAGAATCATATAGTTAGAATCCCACCCGATGGAGGTCAGGTCAGCGGTTTAGAGCCAGCATGGTTGATTCGGACAAATAATACATTTAAACAACAATATACAATTAAACAAAAATGTACAAACTTTCTTGGATTAAAACAACCAGAGATCAATGCATAGAATCGCTGATGCTGCGTTATAAAGTGAGTAAGCTATACATTGTGATTAATGTTACTGAGTTCATGTTTGTGGTCACGACCTGAATGAGTTGAGGATTCTAGAGCGAGGGTGAGTCGAGGGACCCACAGGCTCAATTGTTGTATGTTTTGTGCATACAGGTAAACAGACATGGGAGACTCAGAGTGTTATCCCATGTCTCTTTGATCACGTTCAACCCATTAATAACAGAGTTGGGGGAATGGGTGAGCTGAATACATTCGAGTGTATGCGAGGGGCTCTAAACATTTTAGATGATGGGACATGAAAGACTCAGAGTATTAGAGTTGTCCCATTTGTCTAGCGGTCTCTTCAATCTCGTTCAACCCGTTATGAACAGAGTTGAGTGAATGAATCCATTTGCATTCTTTGTAATTTAGGACCCCAGATAATGAGCCACCTCTCGCATTGGGACTGATCTTTTCTATAATCCACCATTTTATGCTATTTGGAGAATGGTTATGTGTCGTAAAATGCTCCACCATGGGTGCTCCCTGTACCTTGCATTTTATTCTGCTCATGTGTTGTAGAATTCTGGCTTTAACTTTCTGAATGGTTTGCCCTATATATATCAGACCACAGGGGCAGAGGATGGCATATATGACGTGGGAGCTGTTGCAATTTGTAAAGAGAGGTTGTTTGTATGTTTTGTTGTTGTACGTGAAGGTCGTGCCTTCTTGACATTGGTCACAGGCCTTACACTGTCCACATTTGTGGTGCCCACTGAGTGGAGAGAGTCCAAGGTAGTTTCTTAGTCCTTGTTGCTTCGGTGGTTCTAAGAATGCTCTGACGACCGTGTTCTTGATATTTTTACCTCTCTTGAAGGCAAAGATCGGGTCTTGCTTAGTGTCAAGTTCACTTGCAACCAAGTTCCAATATTTCTTCACAATCTTTTTGATGTTGTTGCTCTTGGTGTTAAAAGTCGTTACACAGACGATGTTGTCCGATTGTGTGTCTTTGTCCTTTACCTCCAAGAGTTCCTCACGTGGGCAATACCAAGCTCGTTTTTTTGCTCTTTTGAGGAGTCCTGTTGGGTAGCCTCTTTCTTTCAGGCGAGTCACGAGATTGTCTGCTTCTTGGAAGAAATCCGATCGTTTTGTACAATTTCTTCTCAGTCTGAGGAATTGTCCGTAGGGCAAATTATCTCTCAGGTTGCGTGGGTGATGAGAGTTGTACATCAGCAATGTGTTTCTCTCCATAGGTTTCCTGTAGAGATCGCAGTACAACAGACCTCCTTCAATTCGAAACGTGAGGTCCAAGAAATCTATGGACTCATTACTACTCGCCATAGTAAATTTGATATCACTTGATCTGGTATTTAACCAGGCGTGAAATTCATTTAGCTCATTTGTGTCTCCAGACCAAACCATTATCACGTCGTCGATATATCGTTTCCATATCGCGATCTGCTAGATCAAAGTGAACCTATAATAAATTTGTCAACTCACATTATGTCCATTGCTGAACGAAATGTCCTTGCCAAGGGGCTGTCTTTTGTGCCCACTGTCATACCTGACTCGTTTCAAGTCAAACTGGAACTTCAGAAGTTCTTTCGGAAGATTAGACTAAAATACTATTTTAGCAAAAATATCTACAATCCGAGAACAACCGCCACAATCTTTAGACCCACTTCCACCTTTACACCGGGTTCCTATCTAATGAGCGAAAAGATATTGGCATTTGAGAAGATTGTCCTACAAGAAGCTATGCAACTGATGAATGAAAGGAAATATATTCATTTCAACATTAGCAAGGAAGAAAAACTCGCACTGAACTCCCTGCGCAACAATGATTCTATTGTCATCAAAGCGGCCGATAAGGGTGGTGCCGTGGTGCTACAGAACACGTGTGACTATGTGGAAGAGATAGAACTTCAACTGAGTGACCGGGAGAGTTACCTACCGACTCCACGGGATCCCACGCTCACCCTGAAAGTCATGATAGAGAACATAACCAAGGAAGGAATGAATTCCGGCTTCCTCAGCCAACATGAACATGACTTCCTAAACAAAAAGGAACCAAGGATCCCTACAATCTACACACTTCCTAAAGTGCATAAGCGGATAGTGAAACCACCGGGAAGGCCGATTGTGTCCGGTTGTGGCTCAATATTGGAACCGTTAAACCAGTTCATAGACCATTTCTTACAGCCGCTAGTCCCAAAAACCAAATCCTTCGTGAGGGATTCTATGCATATCATTCAACTTCTGGAAGGACAAGCCTTTGATACGCATAAGCAGCTTCTGGTAACACTCGATGTATCTTCCCTCTACACATCTATCCCACAGGACAAAGCCCTGGACATCATGAGACAAACACTGGACGAACGACCGAGACCACACTGGATCCCTACTAACTTTCTGATCTCGCTCCTAGAGATCGCTATGAAAAAGAATTATTTCATCTTTAAGAAACAGTTTTATTTCCAGTGTAAGGGCGTAGCGATGGGAGCTACATACGCGCCGAGCCTGGCCAATATCTTTATGGATGATTTTGAAGAGGAACATTTGTATTGTGATGAAAACCCATACCTGAATCAGATCGCGATATGGAAACGATACATCGACGACGTGATAATGGTTTGGTCTGGAGACACAAATGAGCTAAATGAATTTCACGCCTGGTTAAATACCAGATCAAGTGATATCAAATTTACTATGACGAGTAGTAATGAGTCCATAGATTTCTTGGACCTCACGTTTCGAATTGAAGGAGGTCTGTTGTACTGCGATCTCTACAGGAAACCTATGGAGAGAAACACATTGCTGATGTACAACTCTCATCACCCACGCAACCTGAGAGATAATTTGCCCTACGGACAATTCCTCAGACTGAGAAGAAATTGTACAAAACGATCGGATTTCTTCCAAGAAGCAGACAATCTCGTGACTCGCCTGAAAGAAAGAGGCTACCCAACAGGACTCCTCAAAAGAGCAAAAAAACGAGCTTGGTATTGCCCACGTGAGGAACTCTTGGAGGTAAAGGACAAAGACACACAATCGGACAACATCGTCTGTGTAACGACTTTTAACACCAAGAGCAACAACATCAAAAAGATTGTGAAGAAATATTGGAACTTGGTTGCAAGTGAACTTGACACTAAGCAAGACCCGATCTTTGCCTTCAAGAGAGGTAAAAATATCAAGAACACGGTCGTCAGAGCATTCTTAGAACCACCGAAGCAACAAGGACTAAGAAACTACCTTGGACTCTCTCCACTCAGTGGGCACCACAAATGTGGACAGTGTAAGGCCTGTGACCAATGTCAAGAAGGCACGACCTTCACGTACAACAACAAAACATACAAACAACCTCTCTTTACAAATTGCAACAGCTCCCACGTCATATATGCCATCCTCTGCCCCTGTGGTCTGATATATATAGGGCAAACCATTCAGAAAGTTAAAGCCAGAATTCTTCAACACATGAGCAGAATAAAATGCAAGGTACAGGGAGCACCCATGGTGGAGCATTTTACGACACATAACCATTCTCCAAATAGCATAAAATGGTGGATTATAGAAAAGATCAGTCCCAATGCGAGAGGTGGCTCATTATCTGGGGTCCTAAATTACAAAGAATGCAAATGGATTCATTCACTCAACTCTGTTCATAACGGGTTGAACGAGATTGAAGAGACCGCTAGACAAATGGGACAACTCTAATACTCTGAGTCTTTCATGTCCCATCATCTAAAATGTTTAGAGCCCCTCGCATACACTCGAATGTATTCAGCTCACCCATTCCCCCAACTCTGTTATTAATGGGTTGAACGTGATCAAAGAGACATGGGATAACACTCTGAGTCTCCCATGTCTGTTTACCTGTATGCACAAAACATACAACAATTGAGCCTGTGGGTCCCTCGACTCACCCTCGCTCTAGAATCCTCAACTCATTCAGGTCGTGACCACAAACATGAACTCAGTAACATTAATCACAATGTATAGCTTACTCACTTTATAACGCAGCATCAGCGATTCTATGCATTGATCTCTGGTTGTTTTAATCCAAGAAAGTTTGTACATTTTTGTTTAATTGTATATTGTTGTTTAAATGTATTATTTGTCCGAATCTACCATGCTGGCTCTAAACCGCTGACCTGACCTCCATCGGGTGGGATTCTAACTATATGATTCTACACCTCTCAGAGCCCCACGTATACTCTTAAATGCGCCCAGTTCACCTGTCCATTCACTGTTCTTGATGAGATTCTATTGTAATGCCCCTTACATAGTTGAATGCATCGAGTCTACGCGCTCTGCCCTACCATAGACGCATATTGAGCCGCATGCACCACGTAGCCGGTTGCCTAGCAACAAGACCGGGACGCTTTTCCTTTGACTCATATGACGGAGGTACGTCATACGTTTAGCGTGTTGCTTAGCAACGAGCCCTGGAGGCGACCACACACGCTACGTACACGCGCTCTGCCCTACCATGAAATAGACGCCCAGCGGCACACTTGGTGTCGGAGCTCGAGCAGATAGGACGTTAGCCCGCACCCACGGACCAGAACTAATTCATTTTTTCCTGGCACCATTATCATTGAGGTAAGCGCTGTAGTATAACAGCTAATGGCGCAATCGCTCAGATGCGATCCTCACAATAGGTGACTAATCCCCTCCCCCCTTTTTCGTAGAATCATAGAGTGATCACAAGAGACAGGACGATTGCCTGTAACCTTCCACCACATCGAGGTCTTTAGAATTCGGAAGACAGTGGTCGATTCCCTTCAGTGGGTAAGTCGACCGCAACCTCGATATTAAGTTTCAGTAAATCACCGAATTTAAACAATTAGAGATCTTATTATGCGAATTTTCCCAATTAGGATACCCACTTTGGAAGAACACCAGCAGTACCCCTTTGCTACTGCATACACACCAGCCCTCTGAATCACCACGGGCCCCAGTTGGTGAGTCCTTTACCCTATAACCGTACATACTGTGATTTATTCAGCCTCTCACGTCAACACACCTGACCATACATTATTATTCTCCAGGCTGTCCCCCATTTCCTTGTCCTGATGAAGACCCGCATTGACTAAGACAGTAATGCCCCCCTGGGTTGAAACGTCGACATATCCCCTGGACCAGCTGAAAGACCCTGTATAAAGACTCATTTATTCAGTCTACAGACCTATTCAAACAGCCGTTGTATTCTGGCCTTTTAAAACGTCGTTATCACGAAAGTCACTTTGTATATATTACGCACCTCACTACAGCACTGAGCACCACTCTTCACTTTGTCACAAACTACAGTTTACTTTTTATAGTGACAGCCATACAAATTGATTGTGGGGATTTATAAAATGAAGTAATTTATAAAACTTTTCATATACCCCCTCTTTTGGTCTCTATGTGTGTTGCTTATGAGAATTTGTCTTTCATGAAATTAACCTTTGATTGATTCAATGTTTAAAGAAATAGTGCATACCCGACAGAACCATTGTTTGTTTGATATATAAGTCACTATCCAACAAGGGGGTCATATTGGTGAGTTAACCTCGTCAACCCTGGTGGTTTGTGGCCCTCCCTCCATATCCTAACCACTGTCAGGGTATGTGGTTGAAAGTCTTGTTCATGTTTCCTGAGATGGAGAATCGTCCTGTGACCTCTATGACCCATAGTCTCCTATTTACTCTATAGGCTGGTTCTTGGTGGTCTGCGAAGACTCACTCGTTGACCACTAGTAGCTGCATCACCCAGTAGCATTTTACGATATTCGGGACTGCCAGTCCTCCATCACATACCCCCTTCTGGAGCTTACACAACGTTATACGTTGGGCGCTTCCCTCCATAGCAGTGAGCAGGCTTCATGGTCAATTTACCGAAAAAACATCAGTAGAACCCGGAAGGGCGTGTTTTGGAGCACATAGAGGAGGCATGGGAGGGTCATCATTATGTATTTATCAAGCAATACTCAGGCAAAGAATACTGTTTTAAGACTGAAACAATTGCCAACTAATCTACTAAAAGATTTCACAAAATAGTTATTATCACGGAGAAAGCAAGATCCTTTGTACATTGTTGAGAAAAGCCAATGCAAAATCCCATGACTGTATTTCAATGCTCATTTGTGGCTCATTCTACAGTGAAGACATTATGTTGAATACATCATGAGTGTTTGGAGGCTCCAAAGGATTTTGACATTTTGGTCAATGGTATCTGTCACAAGCATAAGGATTTTGTAAGAAACTAAAAATGAATAGGTTTGTCTCTTTATTATCCTTTTGGGCCTACCATTAGAGCCTTTAGCTATGAATCTTAGAAAAATTGCTTCCTTTTTTAGAATGCAGATTGCTCAGTTGACATTAAAATTGCTGATGTTTGATGAGGGTAGAGGGACAAAACTGCCTAATAAAGATACATTATTTCCCCCGCTTTTCATTATAGAAATAATTATAAATGGTGAAAATCAAAAATGTAACTTAATTACATTTAATCTGGCCAGAAAGCAGATTTCATAACATTTCTGTGGAATTAATATTCCATTGGATTTGCAAAGAAATATTAATAATAATTTAAGCGTGCTCCCTTGCTGAAACCTACATTTAGTTTTAAAGAAAAGAAAGTTTGATAGCATCATTTAAGTTTCAGTGAGCTATCAATCAATTAGCCCGGCCTCCCTGGCTGAAGAGTAGTCAGCCTCCATATTTAAACCTTTGCACTTTGTTGGTGGAGCTTTTGGCATTTTCCCCTGGTGTATGAAATTGTAGTTGCAGACAGGAAAAAACTGGCTGACTAGGTAACTTCCAATGAAGATCCATACGTCCTGGGTGTGATATTTTGTTTGTTGCATGTCCCCTTGTGAGTCAGTTGGGAAAGGCATATTTTATGGAATTACCACGATAACTAGCATAAACCTGATTTTACATGGCTGAGTCTAATGTGTGACGGCACAGTGGGAAAAAACTAATGGATGCCAGCTCTAGGGATTGGGCGCTTTACTGAAACAAACTAAGAATGGAGAAGAAAGAACCATTATGTTCATTTCGAGAAGTTTGGTGGAGCAAGAGAAAATGTATCCTGTAATAGGGTGTGAGGCTCTTTGTGTTTACTGGGCCGTAAAGTAGCTGAAGAAATTTCTCTGGGGGGTCGAGTTTAATATGAGGACAGATCATAAACCCCTCAAAGAAATATTTTATAACAAAAACTTGGATGCAGTATCGGATCGTTATCTGTAAATGGGTGGTGCATCTGCAAGACTACAATTTCAAGGTGGTGTATATCCCTTGATTAGAGTGAGGAAAAGTAGGTCGCACACTGCTCGTCACACCAGCAAGTTGCCCCAAAGGACTGTGGGAGATGTAGTGGCGACGGCGGGTACGCCTATGCCACGAAATGTAAATAGAACAGTATGTGTTGCGTTAGCCATCCCTGGACACGTGTTTCGAGGTAGTTGCCTCTCGTTAGCAGGGAGCAGGTCAGTGTAAAGGGTTGCCGTGTGGACTGCCAAAATGTAATTAAAAGCAGGTCAAGTACCTCTCCTGGCGCGCAGGTGCAGACTCAAGGCTCGTCGGCCCGTTAGCTCAAGGAAGCCGTTTAAATTGAGGAAAAGTAGGTCGCACACTGCTCGTCACACCAGCAAGTTGCTCCAAAGGACTGTGGGAGATGTAGTGGCGACGGCGGGTACGCCTATGCCACGAAATGTAAATAGAACAGTATGTGTTGCGTTAGCCATGCATGGACACGTGTTTCGAGGTAGTTGCCTCTCGTCAGCAGGCAGCAGGTCAGTGTAAAGGGGTGCTATGTGGACTGCCAAAATGTAATTAAAAGCAGGTCAAGTACCTCTCCTGGCGCGCAGGTGCAGACTCAAGGCTCGTCAGCCCGTTAGCTCAAGGAAGCTGTTTAAATTGAGGAAAAGTAGGTCGCACACTGCTCGTCACACCAGCAAGTTGCCCCAAAGGACTGTGGGAGATGTAGTGGCGACGGCGGGTACGCCTATGCCACGAAATGTAAATAGAACAGTATGTGTTGCGTTAGCCATCCCTGGAAACGTGTTTCGAGGTAGTTGCCTCTCGTCAGCAGGGAGCAGGTCAGTGTAAAGGGGTGCCGTGTGGACTGCCAAAATGTAATTAAAAGCAGGTCAAGTACCTCTCCTGGCGCGCAGGTGCAGACTTAAGGCTCGTCAGCCCTTTAGCTCAAGGAAGCCGTTTAAATTGAGGAAAAGTAGGTCGCACACTGCTCGTCACACCAGCAAGTTGCCCCAAAGGACTGTGGGAGATGTAGTGGCGACGGCGGGTACGCCTATGCCACGAAATGTAAATAGAACAGTATGTGTTGCGTTAGCCATCCCTGGACACGTGTTTCGAGGTAGTTGCCTCTCGTCAGCAGGGAGCAGGTCAGTGTAAAGGGGTGTCGTGTGGACTGCCAAAATGTAATTAAAAGCAGGTCAAGTACCTCTCCTGGCGCGCAGGTGCAGACTCAAGGCTCGTCAGCCCGTTAGCTCAAGGAAGCCGTTTAAATTGAGGAAAAGTAGGTCGCACACTGCTCGTCACACCAGCAAGTTGCCCCAAAGGACTGTGGGAGATGTAGTGGCGACGGCGGGTTCGCCTATGCCACGAAATGTAAATAGAACAGTATGTGTTGCGTTAGTCATCCCTGGACACGTGTTTCGAGGTAGTTGCCTCTCGTCAGCAGGGAGCAGGTCAGTGTAAAGGGGTGCCGTGTGGACTGCCAAAATGTAATTAAAAGCAGGTCAAGTACCTCTCCTGGCGCGCAGGTGCAGACTCAAGGCTCGTCAGCCCGTTAGCTCAAGGAAGCCGTTTAAATTGAGGAAAAGTAGGTCGCACACTGCTCGTCACACCTACAAGTTGCCCCAAAGGACTGTGGGAGATGTAGTGGCGACGGCGGGTACGCCTATGCCACGAAATGTAAATAGAACAGTATGTGTTGTGTTAGCCATCCCTGGACACGTGTTTCGAGGTAGTTGCCTCTCGTCAGCAGGGAGCAGGTCAGTGTAAAGGGGTGCCGTGTGGACTGCCAAAATGTAATTAAAAGCAGGTCAAGTACCTCTCCTGGCGCTCAGGTGCAGACTCAAGGCTCGTCAGCCCGTTAGCTCAAGGAAGCCGTTTAAATTGAGGAAAAGTAGGTCGCACACTGCTCGTCACACCAGCAAGTTGCCCCAAAGGACTGTGGGAGATGTAGTGGCGACGGCGGGTACGCCTATGCCACGAAATGTAAATAGAACAGTATGTGTTGCGTTAGCCATCCCTGGACACGTGTTTCGAGGTAGTTGCCTTTTGTCAGCAGGGAGCAGGTCAGTGTAAAGGGGTGCCGTGTGGACTGCCAAAATGTAATTAAAAGCAGGTCAAGTACCTCTCCTGGCGTGCAGGTGCAGACTCAAGGCTCGTCAGCCCGTTAGCTCAAGGAAGCCGTTTAAATTGAGGAAGGGTAGGTCGCACACTGCTCGTCACACCAGCAAGTTGCCCCAAAGGACTGTGGGAGATGTAGTGGCGACGGCGGGTACGCCTATGCCACGAAATGTAAATAGAACAGTATGTGTTGCGTTAGCCATCCCTGGACACGTGTTTCGAGGTAGTTGCCTCTCGTCAGCAGGGAGCAGGTCAGTGTAAAGGGGTGCCGTGTGGACTGCCAAAATGTAATTAAAAGCAGGTCAAGTACCTCTCCTGGCGCTCAGGTGCAGACTCAAGGCTCGTCAGCCCGTTAGCTCAAGGAAGCCGTTTAAATTGAGGAAAAGTAGGTCGCACACTGCTCGTCACACCAGCAAGTTGCCCCAAAGGACTGTGGGAGATGTAGTGGCGACGGCGGGTACGCCTATGCCACGAAATGTAAATAGAACAGTATGTGTTGCGTTAGCCATCCCTGGACACGTGTTTCGAGGTAGTTGCCTCTCGTCAGCAGGGAGCAGGTCAGTGTAAAGGGGTGCGTGTGGACTGCCAAAATGTAATTAAAAGCAGGTCAAGTACCTCTCCTGGCGCGCAGGTGCAGACTCAAGGCTCGTCAGCCCGTTAGCTCAAGGAAGCCGTTTAAATTGAGGAAAAGTAGGTCGCACACTGCTCGTCACACCAGCAAGTTGCCCCAAAGGACTGTGGGAGATGTAGTGGCGACGGCGGGTACGCCTATGCCACGAAATGTAAATAGAACAGTATGTGTTGCGTTAGCCATCCCTGGACACGTGTTTCGAGGTAGTTGCCTCTCGTCAGCAGGAAGCAGGTCAGTGTAAAGGGGTGCCGTGTGGACTGCCAAAATGTAATTAAAAGCAGGTCAAGTACCTCTCCTGGCGCGCAGGTGCAGACTCAAGGCTCGTCAGCCCGTTAGCTCAAGGAAGCCGTTTAAATTGAGGAAAAGTAGGTCGCACACTGCTCGTCACACCAGCAAGTTGCCCCAAAGGACTGTGGGAGATGTAGTGGCGACGGCGGGTACGCCTATGCCACGAAATGGAAATAGAACAGTATATGTTGCGTTAGCCATCCCTGGACACGTGTTTCGAGGTAGTTGCCTCTCGTCAGCAGGGAGCAGGTCAGTGTAAAGGGGTGCCGTGTGGACTGCCAAAATGTAATTAAAAGCAGGTCAAGTACCTCTCCTGGCACGCAGGTGCAGACTTAAGGCTCGTCAGCCCGTTAGCTCAAGGAAGCCGTTTAAATTGAGGAAAAGTAGGTCGCACACTGCTCGTCACACCAGCAAGTTGCCCCAAAGGACTGTGGGAGATGTAGTGGCGACGGCGGGTACGCCTATGCCACGAAATGTAAATAGAACAGTATGTGTTGCGTTAGCCATCCCTGGACACGTGTTTCGAGGTAGTTGCCTCTCGTCAGCAGGGAGCAGGTCAGTGTAAAGGGGTGCCGTGTGGACTGCCAAAATGTAATTAAAAGCAGGTCAAGTACCTCTCCTGGCGCCCAGGTGCAGACTCACGGCTCGTCAGCCCGTTAGCTCAAGGAAGCCGTTTAAATTGAGAAAAAGTAGGTCGCACACTGCTCGTCACACCAGCAAGTTGCCCCAAAGGACTGTGGGAAATGTAGTGGCGACGGCGTGTACGCCTATGCCACGAAATGTAAATAGAACAGTATGTGTTGCGTTAGCCATCCCTGGACACGTGTTTCGAGGTAGTTGCCTCTCGTCAGCAGGGAGCAGGTCAGTGTAAAGGGGTGCCGTGTGGACTGCTAAAATGTAATTAAAAGCAGGTGAAGTACCTCTCCTGGCGCGCAGGTGCAGACTCAAGGCTCGTCAGGTACTTGACCTGCTTTTAATTACATTTTGGCAGTCCACACGGCACACCTTTACACTGACCTGCTCCCTGCTGACGAGAGGCAACTACCTCGAAACACGTGTCCAGGGATGGCTAACGCAACACATACTGTTCTATTTACATTTCGTGGCATAGGCGTACACGCCGTCGCCACTACATTTCCCACAGTCCTTTGGGGCAACTTGCTGGTTTGACGAGCAGTGTGTGACCTACTTTTTCTCAATTTAAACGGCTTCCTTGAGCTAACGGGCTGACAAGCCTTGAGTCTGCACCTGCGCACCAGGAGAGGTACTTGACCTGCTTTTAATTACATTTTGGCAGTCCACACGGCACCCCTTTACACTGACCTGCTCCCTGCTGACGAGAGGCAACTACCTCGAAACACGTGTCCAGGGATGGCTAACGCAACACATACTGTTCTATTTACATTTCGTGGCATAGGCGTACACGCCGTCGCCACTACATTTCCCACAGTCCTTTGGGGCAACTTGCTGGTGTGACGAGCAGTGTGCGACCTACTTTTTCTCAATTTAAACGGCTTCCTTGAGCTAACGGGCTGACGAGCCTTGAGTCTGCACCTGCGCGCCAGGAGAGGTACTTGACCTGCTTTTAATTACATTTTGGCAGTCCACACGGCACCCCTTTACACTGACCTGCTCCCTGCTGACGAGAGGCAACTACCTCGAAACACGTGTCCAGGGATGGCTAACGCAACACATACTGTTCTATTTACATTTCGTGGCATAGGCGTACACGCCGTCGCCACTACATTTCCCACAGTCCTTTGGGGCAACTTGCTGGTGTGACGAGCAGTGTGCGACCTACTTTTTCTCAATTTAAACGGCTTCCTTGAGCTAACGGGCTGACGAGCCTTGAGTCTGCACCTGCGTGCCAGGAGAGGTACTTGACCTGCTTTTAATTACATTTTGGCAGTCCACACGGCACCCCTTTACACTGACCTGCTCCCTGCTGACGAGAGGCAACTACCTCGAAACACGTGTCCAGGGATGGCTAACGCAACACATACTGTTCTATTTACATTTCGTGGCATAGGCGTACACGCCGTCGCCACTACATTTCCCACAGTCCTTTGGGGCAACTTGCTGGTGTGACGAGCAGTGTGCGACCTACTTTTCTCAATTTAAACGGCTTCCTTGAGCTAACGGGCTGACGAGCCTTGAGTCTGCACCTGCGCACCAGGAGAGGTACTTGACCTGCTTTTAATTACATTTTGGCAGTCCACACGGCACCCCTTTACACTGACCTGCTCCCTGCTGACGAGAGGCAACTACCTCGAAACACGTGTCCAGGGATGGCTAACGCAACACATACTGTTCTATTTACATTTCGTGGCATAGGCGTACACGCCGTCGCCACTACATTTCCCACAGTCCTTTGGGGCAACTTGCTGGTGTGACGAGCAGTGTGCGACCTACTTTTTCTCAATTTAAACGGCTTCCTTGAGCTAACGGGCTGACGAGCCTTGAGTCTGCACCTGCGCGCCAGGAGAGGTACTTGACCTGCTTTTAATTACATTTTGGCAGTCCACACGGCACCCCTTTACACTGACCTGCTCCCTGCTGACGAGAGGCAACTACCTCGAAACATGTGTCCAGGGATGGCTAACGCAACACATACTGTTCTATTTACATTTCGTGGCATAGGTGTACACGCCGTCGCCACTACATTTCCCACAGTCCTTTGGGGCAACTTGCTGGTGTGACGAGCAGTGTGCGACCTACTTTTTCTCAATCCCTTGATTAGAGAACAGGGCTGCAGATTGCCTGAAATGTTTGAGATCAAAACTAAAAGAGCATGATCCTCATGGAGTTGATGAGTTGTGGGAACTTGATGAATACACAGTTTGTGAGGTCACTGATGGAGTAGTCAGTGAAGATGAGTGGAGGCATGGTTTGAATGAGCATGATGTCCTGAAGGAAATAAGAGGGAAGAATACAACTCAAAAAAGGCATGAGCAGGGTGGGTTTGAAGTTTTGGATGGTGATGCATGAATTGTCTGAGAATACAGGAATGCTTTGGTGAGGTACTTAATTGATTCCTTATACAGTTGAGTCACTATGTCCATTTCGGAATTTCAAAAACCAGGGAGAGAATCAGATTTCATTTCTGGTGGCCGGAAATAGACAAGCAAGTTGAGAGGTGTGTCAGAGAGTGCTGGAGGGTTGCTGTAGTGATAGTAGTTGTAAAACTAGAGTGCAACCTATGATGGTAAGAGACGCCCTTGTGAGAGCATGGCAAGATGTAGCTCAGGATATCGTGGGTCCAGTTGCAAGCAGTGCTGGTCAGTGTTACATGCTGATTCTAATGGATATGATCTTGTGGTAGCCTGAGATTTGCATTATGCAAAGTGTGGAAACTTGTAAGGTTGTTGTATTCCTTAAAGATATTCTCAGCAGAGACGAGTTTCCAGATTATATTTTGAAGGACAACGGTCTCCAGTTAGTGTCAAGGGACATGGAAGAGTTTCTATCCTTGAGGGGGGGTAACACATCATTTTTTTTGTCTCTATCATACCGAGGCCAACAGGGTGGGGGAGAGCTTTAACAGGGTTTTGAAGGAGTCTATTTAAGTCAGCAGGGCACAGAATAAGGACTGCAGGGAAGATTTGTGAACTACTTGCGAGTGGCTCGCCAATGCGACCACAAGTTTTGTATGGGCAACTGAGCATGCTGCATTAAACCAGCGGATTAATAATGGCTCTCTGGGGGCAGCTGTAAGTGTGAGATTTTTTGAGATAGACCTGCAGATGTTTACGGAAGCAGATTGAATCACCCCAGGGCCCAGGCCAACAGTTAAGCAGATCATAATGGCATCTGTGGAATCCTAGACTATAGTTTGATTAAAGGTCGCTGGGCCAACCTTATTCCATTTAGTTTTAGGCCCTTATTCGAACAGACATCTAATTTATCAACTCTTTTGGGCTTTGAGAGTTGGAAAAGGAAGTCCAGGGTGATATGAAGAGGGTTGTGATCCCTTATGAGCAGCCAAGAACCTCAAAGCCGATCAAGTAAGGCAATAATTTAGTTGATCACAGAATACGGTCGAGGGTGCTGCCAGCATCGCTCCCTGTACAGGTAGGGACTAGAGAAATACTGGGGCTGTGGCCATCACTCAAAAAGATCATACTTCATTGTTAATTAATTCATTGTCCATAAATGGAATGTGAAAAATGTGTTGCATTTTAATTTCAGTCATTGCACAATCTACACTCTCATTTGTCAGATAATTTACAAGGGTTAATCTTGAAATCGCCGAACAAAATATTATGAACAATACGTTTGGATTCTTGAAAGAAGTCCAAAAGAAATGTGCCCAATTGGTTGATGATATCCCTGGTCGACTGGATAAAAATGTTATATTAGAAATTAATTAACAAAATACCAAATTGGGCAGGGAATGAAAAAATAGAGACCAGAAAGTGAGGTGAGTACCAACAACCATATTTTTAAGTCTGTGGCTTTTACAGAAAAAAGGCTGGCTAGGCCTCCTTGTGCTCTGACTGCCTTAGATGCACTTGTGGGTTGGATGAAAGCATGAAACTCATCAATACGGCAGTCTGTTGTGTTTGTGCTGGTATCTACAATATTCCATGAGGCAATACTAAAAGTGTCTTTGCACAAACTTGGGGTTAAATTACCGGGCGGGCTTCATCAATCTGAGGCTGGCCTTTCTCACAGGGTCCAGGATTATGGTCATGTTGATGTGTTTGAAGGGCACAGGTTTCGCTAATGGCTGGTGTGTGAAAGAGTTCCTGGGTCAAACACGGAGGCTCTGTTTCCTCAGTTGGGATGGTCATTTTTATGTGGCGTCAAACAATGTTTTCTAATGTGGCCAAAGCTTCAAAGGCACTTCTCGTGGGGATGTTATGCTTTGGAGTAATTGGGCTAAATGTGGGAGGGCAGGCAGTTGGCTCAGCACTATTGGCCTTGCCACCATTGGTGATCTGAAATTTACTATCAGACAGTCTTCCCTAGACTCCTTTATCCAAAGGCCCAACCAGGGGCTCTTCTGACCAGCAAGATTTCAGACACTAGGTCTGACATCCAGCCTGCCTTGATTTTGAGCCAAAAACTCACTTTATTTTTTTGGCCTTGAAAGTCCTCATAACTCATGCCAGAAACAGTTAGAATAGAATTTCTTTCTAAAACCAGGATACAAGGGGTGCATTGAAGGGGGATTCGGGGAAGGAGTGGGAAGTTTAGCCAACTTTTGATGGTTCTCTGTTCAGGCAATTTGGTCCTAAATCCCTTGGCAAAGTATTCAGTGTGATCAGTTGCACAGAGCTCAATCCAGATTGCTTTGCGGCCAATTGCAGCCATAGGAGCCATGCTCTTTCACCTGGGGTTCAAAGTTAGAAGGCACCTCTTTGTGTTGAGGTCTATGGCTAGAAACAGCCAGGTTGCTTAGTTTTGCTTCGATTTTCCCCAACCGGGCATAGATAGAATCAAGCTTGCTAGATATGAGGACTGTAATAAAGATCTTGAGCTCACTCGGCCTCTTATTTCAGTTTCTCATTCTGGCAGCTCTTTTTCTAGTGTGTGTAGCGAGGTCTCTTGGACTTTGAACTAGCTGATGTGGCTTTTCTTTCCTGGCTTGATCCTGTTTGTATTAGATGTCTCTCTTGGAGCAAAGGAGATAATGAGTCTTTTATGGAGGAGCACTGAACCCCTGTTTTTGTGATACTTTTTTGGCGCAAGACACATTGCATTTGATATTTTTCTGTGATTTTTATTCACACCCTCAGGTGTACATTTATCATCCCTTTGTTTAGAAGCAATCAATTCACACAAGTAAGGCCCGCAAAGTTGTTTTTACAAAATTTAATCTATCCCCATTATCTGTTTTGGGGTCGCAAGTTTTCTTTCAGTGGCATTGAGACATAGGAACAAATTATTCAAAGATTAGTGGGATTTCTTCTGACTTCATCATATAGGTTACCATCTGCACACAATTGAATGTGGTGTTTATTGTGAATGTCTGAGCCTGATGAGGCTGTTTCTACCCAATGCACCATGGCGCAATTACTTAATAGGTCTTTCAAGTAACATTTTCTTGTTAATGTTTTAGACTGTTTTTATATTTGTTATAACAAATATGTCTTAACCCCTTTTCTTATCTAACATTCTTTCTTTCATATGGACATTAAACAATGTCAGACTTAATGATGGGCCCTGCAGCACTCCACATCCAAGCGTCAGGCTTCTGGAAATGTAACCTGTTTCATAGACCTGGTAAGTCCTACCCTCCAGAAAACTATCAGTAACTATGCCACTCCTAAGTCTTATTATGAGGATATCATAGTATACCTTATCTAATGCTTAGCTTAGGTCTAGAAGAATGATAGCGACTGAGTCACCTTGATCAAGGAGTCTCTTAGATTCCTCAACTACAGTAAGAAGGGCAGTTTACATGCCATTAAAAGGTTGGAAACCTGTCTGAGTAGGGTGGACTGGATTTAGATTTTCAAGAAACTCCAACAAAGTCCGATTAACATAGCCTGTTTCCAAGGTAGGGGGACTTGGCCAGTGGAAATAGAAGGGTTTATCAGCTCAAAAAGGGTTGGGAAGATTGCTTCCGCAGCCTTAATTAGAAAGCATGGCGATGCAGGATTGGATGGAGAGCCTGATTTTATTTGAGCTAGGATTTCTAGGAGCTTATCATGGTTCAGAGCAGAAAATTCTTCCAAAAAATGCTCGGCATAAGGTGAATGAATGTCATCAATTGAAGGACTTCCAAGGGAAGAAGAGTAGGAAAGTTTGTCGTACAGTGTTGTATTTTTTAATGAAAAAAGCAGATACGTTTGTTACAGCGCGCTGGTGAGGCCTCAGATACTATGTCAGGAAAAGAAGTTTAAAGCACATTTTTAGCAATTCGAAAGATTTCATAGGGGGCAGTTGGCAGCGTGAATAATTATTTCTTCAAAATAAAGTGCATAAGCATTCTTTATTTCAATCTTAGACATTTTTATAATTTCTCTGTAATGATGTTTGCTTAACTCACTATAATCTCTTCTCCATTTCCTTTCCGCCTTTTTGCAATTTCTGAAGTTATGGGGAATACCAAGATGAGGTTATCTCTTTAAATCACATATTACCCATTCCCTTTGAGATAACTAAATCCAAAGAAGATTCAAAGCAGTGAGTAAATTTTCATTGGCTGAGTTAGGATTGGAGCCTAAGTAGACTTAGAGTCTTTAAAAACTTGAAGCCATAGTTCTAGTGGTAATTTCGAACAGGTACATTATAAACTACTGCTGTTTCTAAGATGGGTAGATTGTATCTCTCTAGCTCAGATAATTGGAATCAGATAGTGACACTTAAATAGAGTCCAACACTCTTAGTTTATTGTCGTTGGAAAAACATGGGTCAAGTATATGTCCTTTACAATGAGTTGAAATTATTACTTATCGTGTCAACTGGATGGATAATAAGACTTGAAGAAGCTCAGAGGTTTGGGAACACAGTGGCTCTTTAAGATGTACATTGAGATCCCCTAGGAGGAAGAATTTGGATAAGGTACTCGCAAGATTGGCGGTGATTTCTGGGAGGAAATGCAGACACTTTCTATTACGATGAAGCTGTTTTTCACATTGGGGCCTTTTGAAATTTGCCCTCATTGCTGTTTTTATATCATTTTAATCACAGTCTTGATTGTTGTACTCTATGACCTGCATTTTTTGCTTCTACATTGCATGACGCTTTTATGGATGTTATATGCCATTGAATAAAGCTTGTCTGAACAGATTGATTGATTCATTGATTGGTTGTATTCCAATAGTGTGTGGGGAGATGCACAGCTCTATACCAAGATTGACCTCACTGATGGTGTTCATCCTCTGGCCCAATGTGTATCTGAAATCAGCACAAATATATCAAATGATCTCAAACTATAACTAGAGAAACTGACTTCCTCTTACTATCATCTAACAGTTCTAATGCCTTCCCTCTAGCGTGGATTATTAAATTACAGGCATTAAAAACATATGCCAAAATTGTAAACTAAGCTAATTTAATGATTGCCACAGTAGACACTGCACTTAATATCAAAGAAATCCTGCAAATCGTTAGTTTGAATTGGAGCTGCTCCACACCCATCTTGATTTTAGGATGAATTTCTGGCAATAACCCTCAAAGAGTACACCCTTTTAACTTGACTACTGCAATCTTGCTTGATCACACTGAAAGCTAACCTATGGTCTTCTAGCAGATTCATCATGAGAAAATGCCCTTTATTTTAACTTCCTACAAGAGTTGACACTTACATCCTGTCCCAACTATAAATCAGTCCCATTAACAAGGTCCTTTTATTTTTCACAAAAACTTATACAGTCTGACAAAACCAGACACTTAACAAGCACATCAATAAAACCCTGGCCCAAATTTACTCTTTGTTATGCAACGCAGTAATGTATTGTGCAAAGAGCAAAAGGAGCACAGCACCAGATTTAGCTAGCGTCAACTTTCATATCACCATAATATAAAAGAAATTGAAAATCGATTTGAGTACTCTTGAAAAACTGCGCCAGTTGTTTCTTATGAGGACAACTGCCCATTACATATCTAAAAATAATTGAATGTTCTCCACTATATACAACAGATTAACCTGAGTAATATTCTGATTTAGATTTTTTGAGTCAAAGATAATGTACAATTTATACCATACTGTATTCACTCCAAATCAGTTCAGAGGGATTGTCAGAACAATGTATTTAAGACCAGGTTTTGTGGCTACCTGTACTACCGTATTAGATGATTCGGTGAAGATATTTCTGATTATATGAAAAATGAAAAGTCATTTCTTTAACTAATTGTGTGTTTGTTGTTTACCTTTCCTTTGTGGAATATTGTTTCATATTTCTAAATCATTCAGTCACTGCTCCTTTCGGAGGGTATAAGCTGCATATGTGGAAAACTCCAATTTATGTCATTCCAATACAAAGCCTGAGAACAAAGGTACTAATTTACTTGTCATGCACATTGAAGCATACATGATGAGCTGTTCCATGAACACATGAATTAATTGAAAATCAAATCAGCTGCTTTACAAATATATTTTTGACCAATAGTGAATTAGATCTATGTGCATTAACATAGTAAAGTATATATTTTACATATAACATCTACACTGTAATTATATACAATTGTTGCAAAAACATAAAATACAAATTGTTAGAATTTGGGTTACTGGTTGGTTTGGGTGTGAGCCCTGGTTGAGCAGCAACGACTATCCTGGTAACAGTAAGCCACAAGCAACCCCCATTGTAACCTGTGCTCAATCCCACAGAAGCAAGGCACAGAGCAATGTATTTGTGCAACACTTCAAACAGTAAAAAGGTGAAAACACTACACAAAAAGATCTCACAGAGGGTAGATAAATAGAGCAAAATATAATAAATACAACAAAACCAAAATTGCAAAATTCTAATCAGTAGTACCAGAGTTATTCATTTTTTAGAGAATAAAATGAAAAGTTGCACTTAAAAGCATAAAGCGTCAACTGTGGCTATCTGGTCATGTTGGACAGTGTCTAAGTCAAAAGTTCCAGCCAACTTAAATGGAGCCCAGGTCAGATACAGTCCCAGATTAGTTTAGTTGAAGGTTTACCATCCTATGTTTTGTGCCAAGAGTCATGTTCGTGGTGGAGAGAGTCTCATATTGGCAAGAGAAGGCCAGGTGTCACAGTCGGGTGGGATTGTGCTTCGCGTTTGCTGTCCCCTAGGGGTGATCAATGCATGCTGTGAAAAGAGACAAGCTGGTGTGGGATTGTGCAGATTGACGGTGTGAGTGGTGTGGTCTCAGTGTGAACAGGCCTGTTCCAGTTATAAAGAACGTTAAAGCTTAATTTTAAAAGCTTGTGACCCACACCAAGGGTCCAGGACCTGAGAGGCACCGCATGGGGTCAAAAACTCACTGAAGCTGGGTCACAGAGCAGGTTAGGAAGGCGTTTATGTCCCTGAGGCTTAGATCAGGAGAACAGCAGACTGGCCCTTTCAGTCACTCTGAGGTCCCGTGTTCAAGATGAAGTTGCAAGTCCTCCATTGGCAAGAGGGCGGCAGTTCAGCACAACAGGGCAGCAGTTCCTTCAGAGCAGTTTAACATCAGAGCGGCAGTCTTTGTAGCAGCACAGCAGTCCTTCTTCCTGGCAAAGTACCCACAAGTCCAGATGTGTACTGAAAGGTTTGTGCCTGAGGTCCTTCTTTTATACCAAGTCATGCCTTTGAAGAGGGTAAAAGCTTCTAGAGACATGCCTTTGAAGTGCATAGACGCCCTGTCTTCCTGATCCCGAATACAGACTAACTACCGGGGATTTACAGACCTTTGTGTGGAGGCAGTACACAGTCTATTCAAGTGATGGCCCATCCAGTCACACCTAAGCTCTCTATTGTGTGTGGCCGTCTAGGAGACATACACAAAGCTTAACTGTCAGCTACACCCAGTCATGTGACCAGAGACAGCCTACAGGCACTAAATGTTGAAGACAAGAAAATGCAGACTTTCCAAAAGTGGCATTTTCAGAATTGCAATTTTAAATCCGACTTCATCATACATTAGGATTTTAAATTGTGTTTTTCAGAGAAACCAAACATGCACTAGTTATCTCTTTCCATTTGAAATTTGGACTCAAATGTAATAAAGGAACGTCAGTGTTATACTATTAGAGAGCTAGGCCTTGCAAGTGTAAAACAACTAATTTATGAGTTTTTCACTACCAGGACATGTAAACTAAAAGTACATGTCCTCTTTTTTAAACCAATTACCCAGTTCTTCTGGCTGTCCCGGGCCTACCCTAGGTGTTCCTTATATGTACTAAAATTAAAGGTTTGACCCCGGCAAAGTCTTTACTTTGTCAGGTAGAAATGGCAGTTGAAACTGCACAAACAGGCTCTGCAAAGTCAGTCCAGAAACATGTTTAAAGGGGTACTTAAGTGGGTGGCACAATCAGTGCTGCAGGCCACTAGTAGCATTTAATTTACAGGCCCTGGGCACAGGTAGTGCCACTTTACCAGCAGTGGCTTAGCTAGGGCTTCTGACACCCAGAGCGATTACTTTAATTTGCCGCCCTGTGACGGTAAATGCAGAGTGGGGGCTGAAGACCACAACAAGTGGGGGGTGCGGGCTAAAGACCACCGTGAGAAGGGGGGTGGGGGGGTGTGTGCTGTCCCCAAAAAAGTGATGCCCGGGTCCGACCGCACCCCCCAGCAATGCCACTGTTTACCAGGGACTAATAAGTAACTAAATATGTCAATTGGGTACACGTTATTGCTGCCATGGTTAGTGGAGAGAGCACAAGCACTTTAGCACAGTCCTAAGGCTTTCAAAAACAAATTCAGCACAAATTGGAGGGGGGAGGCAAAATGTTTGGAAATGACACACACACACACACACACATATCTCAATCAACACTAACATATGACAATAAGAGAACAATGAAATACAAGCCATGAACCATGGCAGACCTTTGATTCTTTCTTTCTGTGTTCTCGTCTTTTAAACAAATGTGACATTTAAACTGAGAATAATTCTTGCAGTTTATGCTTTATTTTTTGTCCTCTTTAGAGCATTTTTAAATTCTTTGTTTTTCAGGCTGTATATGATAGGGTTACATAGTGGAGTAACAGTGGTGTATGACAGTGAAACAATCTTATTGTAGTTCATTGAATATGTTGAAGATGGTCTTAGATACGTAGAACACACAGACCCATAGAATAAGATAACAACAATTAAATGGGAACTGCATGTGGAGAAAGCCTTTATTCTCTGCTGCATTGACTGGAGTTTTAGTATGGCTGAGATGATGCTGATGTAAGATGTGATGATTAAAAGAAATGACATCAATGCCACTGTAGCCCCAAGAAAATAGCTCAATGCCTCAATAATGAGAGTGCTGGTACAAGAAAGCTTCAGCAGGGCTGTCACATCACAGAAGAAGTGGTTGATCTCATGTGATGCACAGAAGGAAAGCCCAGAAATGATTTCTGTGTGTGGAATTACATCCATGAGACCAAGTACCCAACTTCCAGCCGCAAGTCGAAAACACACATCCTTATTCATGATTGTTGTGTAACGTAAGGGATTGCAAATGGCCACATATCGGTCATATGCCATGACTGCAAGTAGAATGAATTCTAATGTCACCATTGCCATGAAAAAATATACCTGCAGGAGGCAATCAGGGAAGGAAATATAGGTTTTATGTTCAAAGAAGTGGGCCAGCATCGGTGGGAAAATATTGTTGTGTAAAATATGTCAATAAATGACAAATTTGTAAGGAAAAAGTACATTGGAGTATGCAGATGTAAAGTGCCATATATTATTATCATTACAAGAAGATTTCCTAATAGCGTTGTTGTGTAAATCAGAACAAATGCAACAAAAAGAGGAATTTGCATCTGTGGATGATCCGAAAAGACCAATAGGAGAAAGCCTTCTGCACTGGTCACATTGGCTGCCTCCATTTCTCCAGTGATTCAGCAGGCTTGGATTGAAAGATACCCTGGAAATAAGAAAACATTGTAAATATCAAGGATATTACAAGATGTGATGTGAGGCCAGAAATATGGGACATTTTATATGTTTATTCAAAAGAAATGCATACTGGAAAAATTATAACATTTCTCCTAGTGGCCTGGACTCGCCAACAGTGTCAACATTTTGAGTTACTCTCTGAATGGAACTCTGTGAGATGCCATCTTTACTTATCAGAGAAAAGGCGATGAGTATGTATTCAAACATAAATATAACATAAAAACCCACTTTGAGATTCAATCAGATGCTGAGTTCCCTGTGCAAGTAAACTCACAGGTTCTCCTCATGACTCCTGCCTCTCTGTATTGAAGTACAAACATTAATAAACATGCATTAGATGATTGTGTTCAGTGGCGGCTGGTGCATAAGCACTAGGGCATAGACCCACCAACAACAGCACAGAGAGTAAACATGTTTTCTGCATCTCTGCTTGAGCAGCAAAAATGAAAACAGATCAGGTGCTGGATCTGTCATTTTGTTAGTTTATATTTTTTAAGCATATAGGTTTTCTGACATCACAAAGTGCACAAGTCATAGGCACAGCGACGGCTAAAGCATATGTGAGGGGCTCCTTATATTTCATCCACATTTACAATTTCACAATATATAAACAAGCTGAGCATGGTCAGTGCAGGAGAGGCATGTTAAAATAGGTTCTGCTTAAGCAGTAATATGATTTTAGAAAAGTCCCCCAAACCCAGCCAGAAGCCTGGAGAGTGAGAGACTGAGCAAGCGTCAGCCGTACCGCTATCCTGGCATTGGATAGGGCTGGCAACAGGCCGCTTAGCAAAGCAACAAAGTGGCCTACACTTATATTTCCTGCCTGGAAAAATGAAGAGGAACCATTGAAAACAGGGATAGAATTGTGTTTGGTAATTTAGCATTATACCACACTATCAGACTGGCTTAGCTTAGGGTAATGTGTAAAGTATTTATTCTGTACCAAAATGCTAATTACATAAAAGCACTAAATGATAACAGGCCCAAACCAAAATAGAAAAATAGAGAAAGTTGTAATGAACAAAATGACATTAGAATAAGAGAAACCCAATAAGAGGAATCAGATGAGTTATAACATAGCACCAAAGTATGAAAAACATCAATGATAGTCTAGGCGCACTTTGAGTCCAACGAGGTGGATCCCAACTATGGATGCACCAAACGCGATGGTCGGATCAAGGATTTTACCTTCTGACAGCCTACAAAATGGAAGTCAAAATCTCTTAGCGGGGCAAGGCAGTAGGCTGCAAACAGCAAGGTACACTAAAGTCAGACAAACATTCAGTGAGGTTACACCAAAGCAGCTGGTTTGGCAGAAACCCCTCTATGGGGAAAAGTAAAAATTTCACACCCTTGCAGGTCGATGCTTTAGGCAGAAGCTTTGGCCGCCTTCTCTCTAGTCGTGCTTTATATGTTGGAAGTTAGTTTCCTTTAGGAGCACCAGTTCCTCAGGTGAGGTGAGAACAGGGCTCTACAAGGCCAGGGATGTTCTCGCCGAGGTACTGCTGAAATAGTTTGCTGTTGCGGAGATGCCTGGTTTTTTTTAGCCGAATGAGGACGTGTCTTCTCTGGATTGACTCTGGCTAGTTGGTCCCAATTCTCCAGAGGTCGGCTTGAGTTCCCCTGTCACCATACAGGAGGTCAGTCCACTGTTTCAAGGAGTCTACCTCTTTATCCTGGCTACAAGAGGGTGCAAGTCAATTCCTTCATGACTTCTCTCAGTTCATAGCAAGCAGTCTGCCTTTGCACTTATGCAGGTCCAGAAAGTGTATTGTGGATGGTGCCATGGGTTCCTTTTTTAAGGTTGGCACCAGCTAGGGCGTAGAGGTGATTCTCGACTCCTACCGAACAAAAGCAGTAAAAGTTCCTAGGGGCAACTTTACCCACTTCTCAGCAGTTCCTGTTTTCATTACTGCAAACAATGCCACAGTGCATGCTACTCTGAAAATGTAAGTGAAGAAACCTTTCCTCTCTTGTTCAGAGCCTATGTAACCACCCAATGTTTTTTTACAAGTAAATGAGAAGTGTCCTCCTCTGTGGTCACTCAAAACTGGCTCTGGTGTTAGCTTCCCTCCAATTTGGGATTGGAACCAGTCTTGTCTTGAGGACAAAAGGTTGCTGTGAGAAATTGGGGTTTTGGTTGACTGGGGTGTGAGCGATAGTAAAGCAACAGCCACATTGTTCCTTGCAGGTTGAACCACAAAAATCCACTAAATCAACCTGTGCTTAACCCTGAGTAGCGTGTAACAAAAAAAGCAGTCAGGCCTAACTTAGAGGCAATGTGTTGAGTATTTATGCAGCACACAAAAAAGCAAAAAAAGAACAAAAGACAAGAACATTCTCAAAGCAATTTTAAAAAATCGAGCAAATTATAATAAATTATTTGACAGGAAAATGACAAAAATCTAATCAGTAGAACAATATATATATATTTTTTTTAATTTTTAGTAAAATCTACTGCCTAAAATGTCAAAGCACCAACATTTAGTATGCAAGTCTGGATCAAAGATGAAAAATATAATCATCCACAATGGAGTGGGTCATATGCAAGAAGTGGATTGGGCCTGGTAGGTGCTTATCTTTAAATTTAGAATAAATTCTGAAAAAAAGTGTCTGAGAATGTATTTTTAGTGGAGCAAGGCTACAAGAGATGTCCAAGGAGGGAGAGTTGTTGTCAGATGGGCTTGAGTCTAACTGCGGAGAATATTTCCATGTTCAAATATACCTGTTGAAATGGAAGTCAAAATCCTCCAGCTGGACTAGGCAGAGAGCAGTAGCCAAAGACCAGTTCCATGAGGTCAGATATCCCTTTGGAAAAGGACGGCTGATAAGGATTTGATGCTGTGGAGAAGAATTTGGCGGGAGAAGCCATGAGGTAAATCCAATTGGTAATGCACCTCAGGCAGATAGGCAAGTAGTTGGTTCCAGTCTCCTTCTGGTTTTCAGACAAGGTTTTGGCCAACATTTCTTTAAGTCCTCAGTTTTGAAATTGGTCATTTAGCCACCTTTAGCAACACAACCAAGGACCAAACTCTTGTGGGATACCTCTTGGGGGTTCAGGACTCACTCAGATTGGGTCCAGGTGCAGGCTCAAGATGGTGTTAACCTTTTATGTCCATCTGGCTCTGAACAGACAGACAATAAACTAGCCCATGGAGTCCCTCTGGTAGGACTGGGTGCAGGTGAACATATAGGGCTTAACAGAGGTCACAGGAGCAGGAAGTCCTCTGAGAGGCCGTCATCAGGTCCAGTACTTAACTGAAGAGTGAGTCTCAAGGCCCTATTTTTCACCCTGGTGCTTTTCATCTAAAAAGGTGAGAGAAGCTCCTGAAAAATATTTTGAAGTGCATGGACTTTCCTGACTCCCCTACCCTGGCTTCAAGCTGGTTGCAGTGAAAATGTGGGATTGTTAGGCCCTTTGTGTGAAGGCATAGCATAGGCTATTCAGTTGTAAGTGGGGTTGTCTTCAGCTCCTTACCCATTCCACCAGAAGGTGGCTCATCCAGGCATACCTAATCCCTCAATTGTCTGACTGTTGTGCAACCCAAGACAGTCTACAGGCACAAAAAAGGCAGCTTTCTTAAAGTGTTATTTTCAAAATTGTAATCACAATCTGCCGTTCGACATTCCAACTGGCTTCTCTTTACAATTTCATAGATACCAAACATGAAATTTCAACCTGATCCCAAATTAGAATTATAGCTTATTAAAGGCAATAAGGAATCCCCAATGTTATCCTAGTGAAGGGGTAAGCTTCACTGTAGTGAAAAATTAAATTAGGAGTTTTTCACTACCAGGACAGGTAAAACTTAAAAGTACATTTACAACAATTCAATTACACAGCACCCAGCTTTATGGGCTACCTAGGGCATACATTAACGGTGTATTAGGGGTGTCATATATTATAAATGCAAGTTTAAGGCTTGACAAGCTGGCTTTAATGGCAAATTGACATGGCACTTTAAAACTGCATTTAAAATGCAATGGTAAACATGGGACATGTTTTAAAGTGCTTCATAAGTAAGTGACACAATAAGTGCTGCAGGCCCACTGGTAGAAATGAATTTATAGGCCTCAGGTATATGGTATACCACTCTGTAAGGGACTCATAAGTAAATTAAATATGCCAAGTAGGTGTATGCTAATTAAGCCATTTCTAGGGGGTCAGCGCAAGAACTTTAGCACTGGTTAGCAGTGGAAGAGTTCACAGTGAACAAAAACACATTTCATCAAAAATAGGAGGTAAGAAGGCAAAATGTTTGGGGGAAGGCCATCTTAATGCGGCCTGGCCTAATAGTTGCCTGATCCAGGTCTCAGCTTATGTTTACTTTGTGAAAGAGCAAGCCTCATAACAAGTTAATAAAGATTGTGGGTCCCCTCTTGTTTGTCTTTCTGCAAGGGATGGAAAACACCCCCTCAAAACCAGGCTTAGGGCTATGAGAAATTTGTTTAGTTTGCTTTCTTGTAATTATGCTGAATGATGGCAAGATTACTAGCGAATATGAGAAATTCATATCTGCCAATTCCGGTTATAATTTAGTGTAAAATGCATCCTTCCATCAAGTTTTGGTGCAAGAATGCATTTAAACAAGTGCACCAATAATAACAGCTCTGTGCTTTCTTTTGTTCCTGTGCATTCTTGGGGCTGCATTCTTGGGACTTTTTTATGGGAATGACAGTAAATTCTGTGATTCACTGTAAATGTGTACAGCAAGAGGCACATAATAACGTGAAGTGGCATAGTGGGGGATTTAAATTTCACTAAGGTATACCCAGGTCATTATCAGACAGCTTTGGAGTGGTCTTCCCCAAGTGTTATTCCTATTTGCCTTACCTTGTTGTAGATTTCTTTCTGTTGGCCTTAAGACTCTGAGCACTTTACCACTGCTAAACAGTGCTAAAGTGAATGTGTGTCTCCCCTAAAACATGTTCTGATTGACTTCTTCACTGTTGGCATAATTAATGTATCTATAAGTTCCCGGTATAGTGCACTACATGTCCCGAAGGCCTGAAAATTAAATGTTCCAAGAGGGTCTTCAGCACTGATTGCGCCACCAACACAAATAGCAGTTTAAACATTTAAACATGTCTCACGCCTACCACTGCAAAGCCTGTGTGTTCAGTTTTACCTTCATGTCAACTTGGTATTTAAAACTCCCTAACCAAGCCATAAAATCCTCTTTTATTGCATATAAGTTACCCCTAAGGTAGCCCCTAGTAGCCCATAGGACGGAGGCTGTGTATTTAAAAGCTGGGACATGTATTTTTAAGTTTGTCATTTCCTGGCAGTGAAAAATCTCCCAAATTAGTTTTTTACTACTGTGATTAAGAAGGAGTAGTTCTGTCATGCTTCATTTTATTGGAATGGTAGTGCTAAATCATCCTTGGTGGTAAAGATGAATTTACCACTGCCCTTTTAAAAAATGCCACTTTTAGAAAGAAGGATTACTAAGAAAGTGAAGGAGTGCACTCTAATTCCGATACTTTTGTTGTTCACAATATTTCTGTTCCGACGAAGGGTGCACCCCAAAGCTTAATGGTTGACTCACAAGACTAAGATTTTGACATCGGAGACACCGGAAGAATTTACATCAGAGAGCGCCTTGAACATACATGGACGTTACATTTTGTACAACATGGGATTGCTGTATTTTATTGTATTTTGTTTAATCAGTCATTTTTTCATGTTATCACTCGTAGTCTAGTGGAGGAAAATTAGTATGGTTGCATAGGCAGGTATTTTAGGTATGTCGTGGTGTAAACACTTGTTGGGGGGTGAGGGAATTTTGAAACGTGTGATGAGAGATCAGTGTGGTTTGTGTGGAGTTTCGTGTGTCTTGTTTGGGTATAAGATGTGATGGCAGTGGTGAGTGGAGGTTGTGTGTGTACATATGATTCTGATTGAGGGTTTGAGTGGGTTTTGAACGAGATGCGTGCAATGGAGGGTTGAAGTGCCAGTAGGATTTTTTGTGTTGGTTAAGCTAGTGCATTATGGGTGTTGTGGTATTTGGAGTGTGTGGAGCGACTGAATCACATGGTTGGATAGTTTAGGTTGATTGAGGACATGTGAGTGGGAGTATTATTCTTTATAACGGTTCGTTTGGGTGATCGTGAGAGCATTTTTTGGGAGAGTCAGAGAGGAGAACATCGGTCGGATTAAGAGGAAAGGCTTGTGTTTGACAGGTAAAAAGTGTTTAGAGATAAGGGAAGTGTTCATTTTACTTAGGGTGTTTGGAATAATTGTGGGTTGGTAACAGTTGGTGGATTGCAGGAGGGGTGAGCGCGATTATAGCGTTTCACGTTTTTGTTAGGACACCACTAGGGGGTTGTGAGAATAGCAGGGTATTTCACATTTTGCTTGTGTTTGAATAGTATACTTGTGTGGCGCAATTGGTACAGTTGATCTTGTTGTATTTTGCCGAAACCCCTGATGAAGAGCCTCCGGCTCAAAATGCATTGGGTTAAAGAAACAAGGCTTACGTTGGTGTTTATTTAATTACACGTGCCGTTGTTTAGAAGCCTGGAATGGAAAGCAGCTGCATTTGAAAATGTCCAATAAACATCCATTATGGAATTTCGCTGTCTCCTGGATATTTACAAGCAAAAGATTGATTAAAACGATGCTTAAAAAGTAAAATTTTTGACAAAATATGGATGAATGCAATGTACTGGTAAGGGAAAAGGTCCAATTCAAAGCAGTGCGCCAGTCTTGTGCATTAGTTACGTGCCTTTGTGTTTTCACTTTTAGAAAGATGGCATTTTTCTGCTTTTAGCTCTGTGTGCCTGTAGCCTCTCTGGGGTGGGTAACAACTGGACTTTGTGCATTCCCTCTAGAAAGCCACACACAAGGCGAGCTGAGGTGTGACTGGTGGACCATCTGCATCCTGATTGGATCATCCTGGGGAGGATGGGAGGCAGGAACCAACAATTATACCTGTAAAGGTGGTGTCCTGCCCCCACACAAATGACTCTATACCCCCCTGTAGTGAGTCTGGAGTCAGAGCTGGAAGGGAGGACCTCTGTGCACTTTAAAGTCCCTCTCTGAATTCATCTCTACTTCAAAGGCACAACTGGGTATAAGTACTGGGTCTCTGACCCCACCAAATCAGACACTACTGGACATGTGAGGTGCTCTGCCAGGAAGAAGGACTACTGCACAGGTACAAGGACAGCCACTATGCTGGACTGCTGCTCTAGAAGTGCTGTTTTTCTGCTGTACTGTTCTGCTTACAGCTGTCCTCTGCCTTGATGAGGAAGAACTGGACTAACTTACTTGAACCCAGAGTGATCCCCAAGAGCATGCTGGCTTGCCTCTGGTTTTACAACTCAGGGATATCAAAGTCTTACGCCCTGCTTGTGTACCTCATCCATTAGAAGTGACTCTGGGTTCTACTCCAGTAAAACCAACACATGCTCGGCTGTGTGAACAGAACTGATGCACTGCCACTGTTGCACCAACAAAACGGGCGCTTGGAACCAGCGCATCACCATCAGATAACCCCAGCATCAGTGCTGCTATAGTGAGAGATGAGATATATATGTATATATATATATATATATATATGTTCCCAAAAAGCCTCCGCGCTTTGAAGCAGCACTCCACAGGAAATAGTTTATCCAAACTTTTATTCAAACACGAAGCGATTCACCAGACCTGCATTTTGAAATCCCTGACGCGTTTCAGTGCACACCTGCACCTTAATCATTGGGTGGGCATGTTGTAACAACCGGAACTGGACTGCCACGTATTATTTCCCCTTTCAAATGCATGTTTTCCCTGGTGAAAAGCATGCTGGGCGCAGTAGTCCCGATTCTTCCCCCTTGGTGGGGTCCGTTGCTAAAACACATTTATTGTCTGCCAATGTCAATGTCCATTGTATTCACAGCCCTCCGGTGGGCTTCAGGTCTGCTTAATCGCCTCAAATTGTTAAGATTTCCTGCGCTGGAACAGGCTGTGATATTCACAGCCACACAGACCTTCTTCCAATGATGGTGGCGGTGCATGCTTCCACGGCCGGAGCAGCCGTGCATAACATGTTCCCAAAAAGCCTCCACGCTTTGAAGCAGCACTCCACAGGAAATAGTTTATCCAAACTTTTATTCAAACACGAAGCGATTCACCAGACCTGCATTTTGAAATCCCTGACGCGTTTCAGTGCACACCTGCACCTTAATTGTGAATACAATAGACATTGACATTGGCAGACAATAAATGTGTTTTAGCAACGAACCCCACCAAGGGGGAAGAATCGGGACTACCGCGCCCAGCATGCTTTTCACCAGGGAAAACATGCATTTGAAGTGGGAAATAATACGTGGCAGTCCAGTTCCGGTTGTTACAACATGCCCACCCTATGATGAAGGTGCAGGTGTCCTGGCGGCGGGGGTAGCATTCCACCCTTCTAGAGGGAGAGACATGTTCCCACTGGTCTACCCGGTTAAGACTTTCTAAAGCCCTGGCATCACAAAATGGATGCCACTGCCACAGACGCGGGTCTGGCCTCCTGCTGCTGACTGAAACTCTGGCAGGGGAGGCCTGGACAATAGGTTTCCTGTCCCAGGGAGGTGTAACCACCTCCCCAGACAGGCAGATGTGTATTGGGGCTGGGCAGGAGCACTCTCTGGTGCTTTGAAGTCCTGCACTGGGGGCACACTTGGTGTCCCTGTGCATAGTCCAGTTCAAACCGGTTACAGGGGCTACTTGCCCCTGTTCTGGCGCGAAACTGGACAAAGGAAATGGGTGTAACCACCCCTCTTTCAAAACCCTCACATAGGTTGGTCTGTAGAGTATGTCCAACCACCAAACTTAGTATAAGTATGGGAACCCAGTCCTCAAGACTTTTATTACCCTGGACGAAACTCTGCAACGTATATTCTGGACCTTCGACTTTCTATTTCAACTAGAAGACGGAAAAAATCTCCCTTGGGGTCAAGGAGTGACTCCCCTGCTTGGCAGGCACCAAAGAAGCAACTGTCCGGTCTGCAATTCTGAAGCACCCGCTGGACGCTGAAGTCTCTGCATCCCCAGAGGTGGATTTCCAGACTTCCCCGAGGCTACCCTGAGTCCACAGCAAAGCTGAGGCCCGTGGCTATTGTGGGTGATGTGGTACCATGACCCCTGGACACTGTGAACTTTTGCAGCTCCATCATCTTCCTGATCTTCCTTGAAGTTGTGCTTTGGGCTCAGAGTAGCCCAAGCCTTGAGCACCTCCTGCACCGAAGATTGCTGGCCTCCACTCAACGAGTGACCCGTGGGCCAGTTTCAAGTGCGACCGCTCAAGGCACCTTCGCGATCGCTAGCCCGTTGGCAAGTGGGTCCCCACGAAGGCGACTCCTCTTCTGATTGGGCTTTCCTGGTTGCTCCAGATGTACCCCAACTTACCCTTGCTGGGTGAGTCCCCCAGACCTTGCTGGTCTGAACGGACATCCTTTCTCTGATTCCAAGTGACTTGCCGTTGCTAAGGCATGTTGGTTCCAATCTGGTCGCCGACACCGCAGCACTCGACAGACTTCATGGGTCAGCTCGAATCCAGCTCCTGGTTGTCATCGGCGCCTCCTGGACCTCGTGCCTGAAGAGTCATGACACCCATCAACTCACCTGAAGCACCCGACATCTGTGTGCATTGGTCCATCTTGCCCCTGGTCACTGGCAAGTGACCCAGACTCTATCCCCTCTGCTTTCAGGTTCCTTCCATCCTAGATCCAGGCTTGGATCTCTTCGGACACTTCTCCTCTTCACGGCAGCCGCAGTTCTTTGCCAGCTTCCATTGCATTCCTGTGCCAGCTCTAAGGAAGACTTTTGCAAGCTCTGCTGTTCCCAAAGACCCCTGATGCTGTGCTCCTGAACCAGTAAGTTCATGCCTACACAAGGCAGGCAGAAGAAAATGAAAGACAGATCACAGATACTGGGCAAGCACTTGCATGCTCCTCCTCAATAAAAAAGCTCAGATTGACACAGTAGACCCTTGAACTGAAGAGAGGTGCTTTGTGTATTGATGTGCTCCTGCAAAAATACAGAATGCCGTCACTCACAGTGAAGCTAGCCAGTGATTGAAATGGGGTGTCCGGCTGCTTTATGCTGTATGATACAGTGGGCGGGACAACAGTCTGAATGACACAACAACAGACTAATGGATTGAGAGAGCTGGCTAAAACCCACCATAACTAGGTATATTATATATACAACCTTGGCTAATGCCAGAGCTCAAAAGGAAAAGATGTGAAAATAGCGCTGAGCTTGATGTTGCCCATTGGTTGATAATTATAAGGATGACCCGTTTTGACAAATTAATTCCTTAGAAAATATTTACCTCCAGGACACTGTGTTATCAGTGGTGGCATGATTTTTCTTAAATATCAAAACTGGAGACTACCACTACAAGAAAACAAGTGGTGCTAAGCTCCTAAAACATAAAAAATGTTTATAGTGCTCTCTACAACTGCCCTGTCCAGGATGCTGCACACACTCCCCCTATGTCCATGTGAAACATCCAAGACAATTTCTAAGATCAATGTTTGTTGCACATCAAATCACCTTAGTGGCAACTTTTATCAAAAGTGATTCACATTCCAAACACTGAAAATTAATATTTTAGATCTCGTTCTAAGTATTTACCACCGTTTTCATTTTGATAGTGAGTACATAAATACATTAAGATAGATAGATAGATAGATAGATAGATAGATAGATAGATAGATAGATAGATAGATAGATAAATAGATCATCCTATTTCTATTTAATTCAACACTGTTTCCATCCTGCCTCACCACTTCACTTCCCCAACACCAACCCCTTACTCATGACTAACTGTAAACCTAAGTATGCAGTACTGCATCAAACGCTGAATCCAATCTAAAGTACTAAATACACACTGCATAACACAGTCCCTGATTTCAAGGAATTGTCTCTCCGTGACACAACCTCATCTTCACAAACAATGGTATTAATCTCCACTATGTAAAATCCAATGTAACACAAGACCTACTACCTACGAGAGGTGCCACTGTAAACTATAGGTCCGAAATGGCCCTGTGACTTTACTTGGTCATGTTCATAGACATACCTTTCAAAACCTCATTCATGCCTCTCCTTGACCTATTTTTACCAGCCAGCTGCAAGATATTCCACCTAGACAGAACTACAAAAACAAGTGGTGGAACAGCTATTATTTGGATAACATCATCAACTTGCACATTAACAGATAACCTTTCATCTACAACCTCCCAGTCTCTACTGTGGACTTTGGAACCACCTTACATTCTAAAGCTTGAATACGTGCCTTTTATCATCTGTCTGGAAGGAATAACATAAGTCTTAAAGAATTTATAGTGTGCAAAACTACTCCTCTACGATTACAATGTAAGCACTTCTGAAAGAGATATTTAATCTTTCTTGGATTATAACACAACACAATACAACACAAAATATTCCACCGCTCGCCGCTCGTAAGTTCCACAATAACATGTTGGAATCAAATCAGCCATCTCCCCTTGATGTTAGACAACAACCATGCACTTCCCACACTTATCGAAATATGGTTCACACTATCCACCTTGCTTTGGCTTGACTCCTTCTTCCAATCATCTGCAAGACAACAACGTAGAAAAAAATGATAAAACTAATAGCGGGGTAGGCATTACTTGTAAATTGCAATTATTGTGCAGACTGACAGATAGCCTTTGAGGTAAGACACAGGGCTGACTCCTTCATCTGGACGGAGGAGCATCTCCCCACTGCTTTCTCGCAGTGCAAGAAGCAGAAACATTCAATGGCATTATAAATACCATTTTATATTTCTTCTTCTCACACTGTGAGTAAGCTTGACGGTTTAGTTTGGGCGGGCGGTCCTACTTTTTGCAGGGGAGGAGTGGCTTGACCACTCTGAGGGCGCTGACTGTTTGGTCAGTCCCTGGGCTGACCAAACTAGTCTTACGCACTCTGCCTTTTCTCCATGTAGGCTGCATGCAGACTATATGGAGAAAATGGCCTCCCCATAGAGGCCTGTGTGGTTGGCATCCTAACCAATCACCACGCTGGCATTGTAGCATTGTGATTAGCTTAGGGGAGGGGAGGGAGACTTGCGTGCTTCCTGTGAGGAGTAGACACAACGCGGGACCGGACCGGGCCGGTGAAGGTAAGTTAACTTTTTTTTAAATTACCCCTCCACGTGCAACCTCCTTCCCACGTGTCCCCCCCCACTTGCGAGTCATGCTGGCCACTACATTGGGATTGAACACACTTTGAATTAGAATTGAATCTCTAATCACCCTCTGCCAGAAATATACTGTTTCTAGAATTTATAACATCTTGACATAATTATAACACATAAGCACATCTTTCTTGGGAATGGTAATCATCCTTGAAGCAACCTGATGCATGCTTACACCAAAAAGGTGCTACAACTGACTTAGTGATTTCTGAAGCTGGTCCCATCGGTACTCTTAACCACATACATGCCACTTGGTGAGAGCGCTTCCTCTTTCTGCTCAGCATTCTTGATCGATCCCTGTCCTGTCATATAAGAATGAGAAGACACTAACAACAGTCAGAGAAATAAAGTCATTGATCACAACAAACTGGACTCTATGATTTGTTCTATCACACTCAAGACATCTCCCTCTATTGCCCCCACTGAACTACTCAATCAGTGCAATGATAAAATATCTACAATAGTTAGTAATCTTGCTCCAGATGAATGCAAATACAAATTTCCAAATATCAGCTCACTCATTCACCGAGATTAACCAGGAGAATAATAAACTCTTCTTCCAAACTCACATCCCTTAGCAAGGGAAGTGTGAGATGGAACCCACCATTGCTCGCGGCATGCTTCGCGGGGTGGCTTCTCCACTGATGACCCGGAGAGCGTCCAGAGTACAGAAGAGGGACAAAAGAGTTAAAAGATTCCTCACCTTTTCCACGCAGGAAGGAGGAGGTCCCTCGTCCGGAGTACGCCAATCTACGAGCTCGCTGGGACGAGAAAAGGACCGTGCCGGGGAATGGAGTGAGGACTGGTGGGTTCCGTCCAGGAGGAGCACAGCCGCCGATAGTGAGTAAACGTATACAGTTGGGGAAAAGGAAAAGGGGAGGGAGGGGGATGAAAGGGAGGAAGTTAAGAGCCAAAAGAGGTCGGGTAATTTAATTAAATCACTAAGCTGGAGCACAGAGGATTGGGCCCTAGGTAATCTGGCTAGCCCATGTGGTTTGAGTTTTCTTTTATTCTTTTTTTTTGGGGGGGTGTTTGGACATTGTGTAATTGTAACTAAAGGAAGGGGAGTGGAGAAGAGGGAGTAAATAGTCCCCTACCATCAATTGTACTCCACTACCTATTAGTCTATCTGTGATACCTCTTGTACTACTGTGTGAATGTAAAGCAGAGAACCAACCGTCCCCCCCAACGCTGTCCAACAATCACTCCTCTCGCTAGAGCGTATGGAAACCACATATAACACCTTCTTGGGTATGGTGAAGGGCACTATCCTAACTCTACCAAAAAATAAAGCTACGGTACTCACCGTCCTGGTATCCCTTCTTGTTTTATTTTTTCCCCGAGTATCCTGGGGTCCCCCATCTGGAAGAGAGAACCTGTGGAAAAGGCAAAAGAGGAGAGCAATAAATAAAAGGCAAAATTGCGGATCACATAAAGCCTCCTAGCTTCTGCTCCCCCCATCCCTCTGACAGGAAGCACAAGTTACAAAAGTTCATTTAACATTGAAATTCTCCATCCTTCACCTTTAAGCATAAAGCTAAAAGGGGACTCATATATTCATGATACCACTGAGTTGGGTAATATTAAACATCTGCTATTCAGAGCCAAGATACCCTTCTGGGTGAACGTGCGCTATACAAATACATGTTATGTTAGGTGATGTTATGTTACAGTATGTTATGTTGGCCAAACACATGAATCCACAGCTTCCCCACCAGAGTTCCTGACTGCAGTGACCAGGCCACTTTACACCCAAAAACCACGAGATTACCGAGGACATTGACCTTTTTGCACTAGAAAGGGAACAAAATCCTTTCACCAGCAAAGCAAACTCAGTATCATAGTCTACCTGTCGTCTAAAGGATATGGGTATGCCCTCCATTACAACCATGTGCACCATCAAGGCCTCCTTACCAAGAAATGAATCTCTGATCTCATCAGCAGCAGGCTGGACTACGGCAACGCACTCTACGCAGGAATCAAAGCCAAACACCTACGACGACTACAGCGCATCCAAAATGCCTCCGCCCGACTGATCGTCAACGTCCCCCACCGCAGCTCATCACCCCCCACCTGACTAACCTACACTGGCTCCCCGTCGACAAGAGGATCACCTTCAAACTCCTCACCCACGCACACAAAGCACTCCATGACACCGGACCAGCCTACCTGAACAGCAGACTCAGCTTCCACACCCCCACCCGCCAGTTCCGCTCCGCCAGCCTTGCTCTCGCCTCCGTCACCCGCATCCAACGAACAACCTCCGGTGGCAGATCCTTCTCCTACCTCGCCGCCAAGACCTGGAACACCCTACCTACCCACCTACGGCAGACCGAAGACCTACTCGCCTTCAGAGGACTCCTCAAGACCTGGCTCTTCGAGCAGTAGCAAAACTCCCCCCCCCCCTCTCAGCACCTTGAGACCCTCACGGGTGAGTAGCGCGCTTTACAAATACTATGATTGATTGATTGATTGATTGATCTGAAATGCCTTCAAACCCATGTAAGACGTGCTCCCTCATTTCAAATATTCAAGACCAAAGCCATGGTCGCTTGTGAAAGCTGCTCCAAACTGTGCTCATGTCACTGGTGCACTCATGTTGTACTGATGCTGACCTCAGGCATAGGAAGCGTGTGAGTTGCACCACTGGTCGACACCTGGCGATGGATCACAAATCATTTGAGACTGGAACTGCTGCATGTCCAGGTTAGTAAATTAGGTTTATGGAGGTGGGGACATCTGACAAGAATGCTGGTGCATACATTCTTGTGCGGCATTTTGTAATAGTAGGCGTGTGCCTTGTAGTTTTCTATGCGGCTGCATTTTTGGTACATTTTTGCAGTTATGTCGTGTTGTGCTGCAGTTGAAGTGTTATGTTGCTTTTACGGTTTGTTGTGTTGTGCCTGTTATTTTATCATTTTGTTGTCATCTTGCTTTGTGAGTATTGTGTCATCATTAGTTGAATGCTATCGAAGTGTCCACAAATGTTGCAGCACATGCGTTTAAAGTTCCTGAGACAAGCAAACATTTACACCTGTCTAAGGTGGTGAAATACAGCACTTCATCTCTTCAGCTATTGAAGACACCAGTGAGCCCACCACTGTGTCGGAGCGTGTCTCAAATTGTCACTTGCAGTGCTTACCTTATGTTATAGGAACCATGATCTCAGCTTCATGTCACCAGGCAGAGCTTTGAATGGACCTCTGTCTCTGTCACTGTCCTGACCACGATGTCACCCAGGCCCTCACTGTCCTGACCACCACTTCACCCAGACCCTTACTGTCCTGACCACCATGTAACTCAGACCCTAACTGTCCTGACCACCACGTCACCCAGACCCTCACTGTCCTGACCACAATGTAACCCAGACCCTCACTGTCCTGACCACCACGTCACCCAGACCCTCACTGTCCTGACCACCATATGACCCAGACCCTCACTGTCCTGACCACCATATGACCCAGACCCTCACTGTCCTGACCACCACGTCACCCAGGCCCTCACTGTTGTGACCTCCACCTCACCCAGACCCTCACTATCCTGACCGCCACATCGCCCTGACCCTCCCCCACAACTGCAGCATATTACCTGGCACCTTTCCCATGTTCCTTACTATTGCACTGCAGTGCAATCTGGATGTTTAATCACCATCGACTACAAAAGTGCATATTGTTGCGTGGCCTAACTTATACTGATGGCACCCACAAATGTAATAGCTCCTGCTTACGCACTAGAGTAACTCTTCAGTGTGTACCGTCCACCTGCCGGTTAGTGTCATGCCACCACTGTAAACCGCTGCTCACTCTCCATGCTCTAATGCTTTTATCCGAGGTCAGTTTCAGGGCACCTACCTGTGCATGCACTGAGCACTGGAAGGAAGTATGAGGCAACAAGGCTCCTTAATATGCTTGTGCTGTGACTATATTCAGTGCAGAGAGCAGCTCAGATGCAATGTATTGTGCTCTGCAAGTTCAAAACGCTTCTCTTTTTTCTTATAAAATGCAATCAGATACACATGGGAAAGAACCCCTTCGCAGTTTATTGCTGGAATAGAGACACATGTGGTGTGAGAAGCACTCGTAGATTGAGTCGAGCTTATTCACAGCAAGTGATGTATGAATGCATCGTTTCAAGAGCATTTATAAAGATATCTTTTGCAGACGCAGCCCTTCACTGAATGTGTCCTGTGTGTGATGTGACAGTGGGAAGCCAGGGCTAGGAATGCAGGCAACCGAAAACATCCACAACACCCCACTACAACCGTCACTGATATCCTACACATATCCCTTACAAACCACAGCTGTGCAGTTACCAACAGCACCTCGAAGACAGTCCCTACATGTGACATCCCCAGGAAGTCTGCACAGCATCCGGGTCTCACCCAATCCACACACAGCGTCCACATGCAAGTGCAACACTGACTCTGCAGTTCACGTCTTCACTGGCACAGCATGTATCCCGAAAGCTTCTCTTGTGGAAGAGGAGTCTGGGGTTCACAGCGGGAAGAATGTACAGAGCCACACTCGCTGGGATTGGCAGACTCCTTCCCACACTAGAAACATCAGCTGATGGAATCCTGTTAAGGGCTCTAAATGGACCCGGGGGATGGAAGGGGCCACCGTCGAAAATGAATTGGCGACTAAGGACACAGAAGACAGCTTCCAGGGTCCTCGTGCAAACTGGAAAAGTTTTGCGAATTCAAAATAGTCAACAATCTGCAGTCTTGCAAGGTACTAGATCTAAGGGTCCAGATATTGAACTCTCCTCTCAGCAGCATGGATTGTGTGTAATGACCTTTCAGCATCCAATTCTGCCCAATGCAAATGAGGGAACTCCTTTGCCTCTGCGCCCCACCATATTACAGACGCGGGCGCGGAGTCAAAGCAGCCCGCAGGAGGCGCGCTGACAGTTCGCCACCCTTAAAAATCACCTCCTAAGAGCAGCCCTCTGCAGGGGGTAAAGGGGGTGCACTGACTGCACCCGCCCGCAAGGGGATCTCTAAACCCCTTTAAATGTACATGCGGGTGCTGCCTGCACTGTGAAAACAGGGAGCAGCTGCTCCGTGTTTTCACATGAATGCACTGCCCCCAGGGCAGCGCAAGTTTGCGGCTGCTGTGCGGCAGCGCATACAACATAATGAGGTGCATTGTGAATTTTTGCGCCCAGCAGAGTACCTTTTAAAAGGTGTGCCAGGCGCAACCAATCACGATGCATAATATGGCCCCTGTTCAGGCTGTATGAAGCTAGGGTAAACTCCCTGACTGGTGTTTACATTCTACAGATACTGCCACATCAATGTAACATTTGCTGCCATTGACTTCTGAGAGGATTCTGTGCTTGAGACTTCTGGATACCAGCAGGGCTGTCTGATTGCATATCAATAACAGAAATATTGCGTGGACAGATTATTGTATAGAGGAATAAAATATCGAGACGGTAAGTGCAAACAGGTAACTATAGATTCACTATTATTAACTTCACATCTACGTACCTTGAAAATATATATGTATGTATGTATATATATATATATATATATATATATATAAATATATATATATATAAATATATATCCACAAAGAGATCCTTGTGTCTCAGCATAGGGGCCGGATCCTGGCCCTGATTCAATTCTATCAACAAAAAATGCGGCACTCTTGAGCAGGCTTTCTGCTTAGTTTATTAATGCAGTATCACACTCCACCAATGCGTTTCAGCCTGACGCGACTTTTCTCACGGTTAGTGGGTCTTTCCTCACTTACACTTTTATAGTGCCCACTTCAGCCTTAAAGTGGACTTGTGGGAGTTGTAGTATATTTCAAACATTTTGAAAAACTTTATACATATATACAAGAAAGACATTGCGCGTCATGTCAGTTCTGTACGATAGACATTGGTTTTTCTGTCACTTGTAAACAACCCGTTTGTACTTTATATCAGTGCCGTACAATCTCATATGGACATACTTATTACCTTTTCAAAAGAAGAGGATGCAGAGCAAAAGATGCAGGAGACTATGAGTAGACTCAGAGTGAGAGGATACAATGAAAATACTAAAAACTAAATGCAAAAGACGAATTGACAACAAATCTAGAGAAGAAACTTTGATTTTAAAAAATAAAATCAAGGAAAACCAAGAACAAGGAGCTGCATGATTTGTACTTACGTATAGTGAAGAAAGTGGTAGAATTATCAAAAAAATCAAAAAATATTGGCATTTAATTTTGGGTGATCCAGAGATAGGAAAAATCCTAGTTGCGAAGCCAGTAGTCACGTACCGAAAAACCACATCATTGAAGGATTTACTTGTTAAAAGCCATTTCCAAGAAAAACAGCAAACCAATTGGCTAACAGACCAACACAAAGGCTTTACAAGATGTAATTCATGTGAAGCTTGCAAAATAGGAAAACATGTGACCACCATCGAGGAACCTCATGGCAACCTAATAACCATTGACCAAAATATTACCTGCACATCAAGATTTGTAATCTATATCATAGAATGCAAGTGTGGCATGACATATATCGGTACCACAACATGTATGCTTAAAAAACATATCCTTGAGCACATCCGTGCGGTGAAGAATGGTGATATAATAACATATGCCACATCTAAACACATGAGCAAATGCCAAAAAGGTGATTGAAAGGTGATGACTTACTATGGAATAAAAATGATACCCCAAGGAGAACATGTAGATAAGTTAAGTAGTCGATCTCTGCCTTCTCATCACACACAATCAAAACTTCATAAAAAAAAAATTGTTTGAGGCACCTCACTCACCATCGAGACACTTCACTCCTTCTGAGAGAAGCCTACTTACTTTTGAGAACATACATTTATGGTAAACCACTGCAAAGCAGTAGAGTGAAATGTTGTCAATGTTTTCCTATCAAAAGTTAGATTTCAGCTGGAGTCACTAAGCGGTCACTTGGGTGATGGAAGTGGGAGGGAGCTTCTGAAGAGTGTAAAGGCAGTAATGATGCAGAGAGATACAGGCAGGAGAGCACAGTGCATGGAAGGAATCAAATGAAGCAAACAACTGAGCCAGAGCCTGCTTCACAAGCACAGCTATTTAAGCCTCTCTCTATCAGTGCCTGGCCTCATGAGGGTTGATCCCCAAAGCTGGACATGGCAAACATAGTGCCACAGCTGCAAAAGTGACTTCATTATTACCTATAAGATCATTAAAAGATGGGAGTATTTTTCTGAAGTCATACGTTTGATAAGGTCAAAAAATGTTTATTAAGAAGTAGATTTCTCCAATTCAACTTTGGTACTGTTAATATGTTGTTGTCTTAAGGAAATCCTATTAATAGTTCCTCCTCAACTGTCATAGATTGAGAAAGATACTTTTTTATGGCATTTTTGGTCATTTGGTGACAATGACAAACATTTGCCAATACTATTTATTGGTCATGGAATTAAACTGATATTAGAACATTGGAATGTTGAGCGAGCCACTGAAGACAATGGAGTGCTCTGTGCTTCTAATGGCTGGAAGAAGGCCGGAGCATCAACATTCCAATATTTGTTGGACTCCGTGAGACCTTTGCTTTACAAATGAGACATTCTGCCCCCTAGAGTTGGAATGTTCTAATAGCCTTAGAGCCCTCCGTAGCAGGCACTACCGGCCATCCAAGGCCTGTTCCTTTGTTGAAGGCACTCATTTTCGGCTCTGGCCTTTAACGCTGGTGCGGGCCTTTAGTTACAGGTAGAGCCCACTACGGCGGGCAATAAAACTATATTATCTTCTAATGCATTTGATTAAAACAAGGGAACAATGAGATAGAGCAAGAATGTTCACAGCTTTCTGATCTTGCAGCACGTCCAATACTACAAGGTTTATATTAACATGTAATAACGTCTGATCCCTGAATGCTTTGTCATCAGTGTTGAAAACATTGGCCAGAGGGCGAAATGCCTCTTTTTATGATGTAATGGGTAGCGTGGAGTCAACATGGCTGTCTCATATGTATTTATTTTTCCTAAGTGAAAGATCATAATGGCAAACACAAAATAAATAATACCGGCATAACAGCAATACCCATTGAGTGGATCAAGGAAAAAAGCATTTACAAATGCTATAGAATTTGCCTTTTCTCAAATTCTAAATACATATCTATCAAGAGGTTTAGAGCAAGGGTAGCTTAGCATGTACATGCTGCAAGTGTTCAGTTGCACACATTTCTCTGCTTATTAATTTCACTTAAGCCTTAATGTAGTCTGTTTTATTTACATTTATGTCTTGGCACCACCAGTTCATGCCATTTCAAAGTACTCCTAGATTTGTAAAACGTTATCTTTGTGTATTTAGGCCAGCATTATGCAGATTTGCGCACCTCTATGCCGTGTCTGTTAACAATAGGTGATTAATTACCTCCATGATTCAATGGATGCCCACAATAAGTCAAAAGTATCACGATTGTACATTGGATCATGACAATATGGCAAAAAATTGCCACCGATCTGTCAGTGTAGCCATTATGCCAAGGGCGGTGGGTGGGTATCATTTTACCCTAATTGTGCACAATATTTTATGAATGACCAACAGTCTAGCAGGAGCTCCATTATGCCATTAGTGATTATGGTCATGTTTGAGTCCCCATAGAGATAGTGTGTGATTAGTGTGAAGTGCAATCCCCCACAGTGATAGTGTGTGATTGATTATAATGATGCCCAGGTCCCCACAGAGATAGTTTGTGATCATATTGATGCCCAGGTCGCCACAGAATTGAGTGTGATTACTGGGATGCCCAGGTCGCTACAAAAAGACAGTGTGTGGGTAAGGGAATGCCCAGGACCCTACAGAGACAGCATGTGATTAGGGGGATGCCCAGGTCCCCATAGAGATACTGTATGATTATAGGGATGTCCAGGTCCCACAAAGATAGTATGTGATTATAGGTATGCCAGGTGCCCATAAAGCTAGTGTTTGAGTTTAGTAATGTTGAAGTCTCCAGAGAGATAGTGTATGATTACAGGGATGCTATGTCCTTAAAGAGATACTGTGTGATTATAGGGATGGTCCCCACATAGATAGTGTGGGATTATAGGGATTCCCTGGTCCCCACAGATATAGTGTGGGATTATAGTGATGCCCAAGTTCCCCACAGAGATAGTGTAGGATTATAGGGCTGCCCAGGTCCCCACGGAGATTGCGTGAGATTATATGGATGCCCAGGTCCCCACAGAGATAGTGTGTGATTATAGGGATGTCCATGTCTTTACATAGATAGTGTGTGATTAAAGGGAGGTCCAGGTTTCCACAGAGATACTGTTTGATATTAGGTATGCCTAAGTCCCCAATGATATAGTGTGTGATTATTATGTTACCTAGGCCGCACAGAGATAGTGTGTGATTTTAGTCCTGTTCAAGTCCTCATATATATAGTGTGTGATAATAGCCATGTTCAAATCCTCATAGTGATAGTGTGTGATTACAGTGAAGTTCACTTCCCCACAGTGATAGTGCATGATGATAGTCATGTTAAAGTTTCCAAAGCGATGTCTGCGTCAATAGATATGTTGAAGACCCCAAACAGATATTTTTAGTCTGTTTCCACTTGACGGATCTGCGGTTGACCTCCTACTCACATGTTTGAATTCTTGCGCTTTCGCTTAGCCTTTTATCCTTCCAAGGTTGATAAAATAAGCACAATTGAGTTGGGTAACAACAAGATACCCACAGGCCTTTCAGTATTAATTTGTTTATCTTACCATGTCTACATTATTAAATATATTTTATGTATTCCTATTTATTATTTTTAAATAAGGATCCAATAGATTTATTTTAATATAAATATTTTATTTTAAATTATATGTTTTACATTTATTAATGTATGATTTTTATAATGTACTCCCAGTTTAGTTTATTTATCTCATGTGCTTTTTGGGTTAATTATTCTAAAGTTATTCATATTTTTTTATTTTGAAGTTATATTTAATGTTAATGTTGTGGGAGTATGTAATTATAAACCCTCAAAGTATAGTAAATTAGCTCCCACAAAGTCCAACACTTTCCCTCATGTGGTTAAGTTTGGGGTGATGAAGATGCTTTAAAGTGATTGATATTGTGAGTCATTTAAATATGTACCAATTAGATGAGCTCTTTTGCCTAATTATAGCATTACACTCACTGTGATATATCGCCACCTAAATTAGACTCCCATTTTGAGGACCTATGTTCTCAATATCCTATTTTATTTTCAACAGGGAGACACAAGGCTATTATACTACAAACAGTCTGCTCAAATTGTTTTCTTCCTTTCTGCCTGTCAGACACAGATACTAATGGAAAAACTTTGTTTACTCAGATGATTTATGAAAATGTGTAGTCATCCCTGTCCATGTATATCTTAGACCAAAACTGGATGTCAGAAGAAAACCTAATTTTTAATATCAGTCATATGCTGGAGACCATCAAATCCTGTTTAGGGTACATGGTATTATTCCTAATTAGTTTACTCTATCTGTATTAAAAGACATTTAGGCCCCGATTCAGAAAGAGCCTCCACACTATTGGTGAGGGCTCTATAGTCATGGTAGGATAGCTGCTCTCGTGGTGGGATCTCCGCACCGAAGTTTCACACTGCAGTTATCCCACCATAAGTGCAGAGATCCCGCCTCGACTATGGAACCTCTACCACATGTATGGGACTGTTTGTGAATTGGGCACTCATTTATGGATGATGAGAGTTCCCTTCAGCTGAATGGTAGAAAAAATGAGACATATTTAGCGAGGACCAAGAATTGGATACAAAACTCTGACCTTCACCCATTAACTCCTCAGATGTTCGAGCTGCTCATTGATCCATAAAGCAAGGCCAAATACCTTTGGATCTGGCTGGATTATTCATTATCATATTTATGCCGAGAACAAGTGGAAAAGAGGTCAAAAGCATAATTCACATTCTTAGCTGACTGAAAAAGTATCCTAAATGCCCCTTCAAGTTAAAGAGGAATTTGATTTGGATCCATTGAAAATGTCAGGCTTTCCAACAGAAATGATTTCTTCCTGGGCGTTGCTAACATTAGATAAAGATGCAAGCAGTAATGAGAAACAGAAGTAAAGGCTTGGGTTAGCTCTTGCCAGTTGAGCTCTTGCTCTGTGGACCTTTGACAGCAATGCTGTAATGTTGATGGATTTATTCTGTGCTGCAAGAACCTTCATTAAATTCATATTCAGCTCGGCTTCTATAAACCAAACTGGCTGTTTTCAAATGAGATTATTACAAAACAAAAGAATTGACAGAGAATCCTAAGTAATGTAAAAGAGCGATTGTACTTAACAAAATCTTGTGCGTACTCATCTTCAGCATCTAATTATCTAGCTGTGGTTAAAGTAAAATTATATTCCAAAGAAGATGGATAACCACCACTGCCACTACTTCACAACTACTTTAGAGGCTGAATCCAGGTTGAATGGCAGAACTGCAAATTGAAACTGCCATTCCCCTTAGTGAGTTAATGGTAATTACATAGTAATATGAAAGTAAGCATCTTGCTTGTCTAATGAGATTTACGAATATTGACCCTGAAGAGGTGGGAAGATTCATTGCAGTAACACATACAAACTTTCCCTGACTTATAAATCTGTTGACAAATCTGAGATCCAAATCAGTCTCTATGTTCATTGAGATCACAGAAGACTAACTATTGCACCCATTTTACAAACAAGGAACTGGCTCTATAGCAACTTTCACCAACACATCTTCCACTTTCTCCATCAAGATGTTCATGTGGAGGCGGTATCTTCCTTTTATATGGTCTAAAGCTATGCTCTGCCACTTGCTCAGAAAATCTGCTAGCTGACCCCTGACTGTAGTCTTGTGATGCTGCATTACTAGGAAGTCAAAGTGACTTTGCAGGAGTCACAGTAGAAGTGGACTCTGCTGCCTACCTTTGCCCTCAAAGGCCCTAGTAGATAGCTGCTGCTGATGAACCATATGCTGGAATTGTGAATGACCAATTTGAAGACAATGTTCCTGGAAATATTGGTACTGGAACATCTTATTAGAAGATGAGAGTCTAAACTTGCTGAACAATTTTTGCCCTTCAAAAGGCATATCAAACAATTGAGATTGAACATCTCCTGAAAAACATACCATCCGCGCATGTCTAGACAATCTTACAGCAGAGCAGACACCCTTATAGTATGGCACAGAATCCATTGTGTCCAATCCAGTTTAAACAGCATGTTTAGTGTCAGTGCCATCTTTAGAAAGATTGCACAAATGTTTTCTTATCATCTCCTGAAGTCTAGTCAAGACAAGAGTGGTAAACCACAAAAAATACAAAAGGTAATGAGAGGAATGCTTGTAATCTGTCTAACCAATGGCAATCACTTGGGGTAGCCTTCCAATCCATCCCTTTATTGCTCACCACGTCACTTCAGTTTGGATCCAGCCATATGCAAATCATTTGTGACCCTGCTCAAGTGGGAACAGTCCAGTCTGACCTTTCAGGCCAGGTCTGCCATGAAAAGGACCACAAAAAACCCAGGAACCGTTTCACCCTAATTGGGTGGCTGAAATTATTTCAGGCATCCCATCCATCCCCTTGTTATTGTTGCAGTTAACTTCCAAAGAGCATGATAGTATTGAAAAATTAAACAACCCGTAGTGTAGCTGCACCAGCAGGTGCAAAACCTTCTGACCTAAAGAATCAACTCATTTAGATTTTCCTATCAGGTGATACAACCAGCATTATTTCTAATTAACCTTAGAGGCAGAAGCTTGAACCACCAGACTCTGACATTAGATTTGAAATCATATATATAATGTGTGATAATAGCCACATTTGGGCATTTGCTGTACCCCCGCATAGGTAGCTAGCCCCTCTTTCTGTATTAGGCAGTCATCGTAATTAGTCATTGTAATTCGGCTTTAGCTGTTCCTTTATTTCCTAGTCAGTCTTTCTCTTCTGTACCCAGTCAGCCTGCCGCCAGTTCACAACACTTTTTTCATGCCGTCACCACATCCCGCCTCCTGCCACCTGGCGCCCCTCCCTCCCCAGGACCTACTTAATGGAGGCTCCAGTGCGGCTGTGCAGTGGACGTGCCGTCTACACATCAAAGGCAAGCCCATCTGTGCCCCTCCCTGCCTGGACCATGCCCACCGCAAGGAACCCTGGCCCTCCTGCCATTTACTGTTACACCTCTGCCGAGCTCCTGGCCCTCACTACCAGAAGCTGCAACAACTGCTTCATCGCCTCTACATGATCCACAGAAGGACCATTCACCTGCCACCACTGCTGCTTCACCTGTAATGCTAATAGCCTCACCACCCCGACACAGCCGACCTCCGAACCCAGGACCATCTTCAGTACATGCTGCTCAACGCTCAATCTCTCTGTAAGCATGCCACCGAGATCTGGGACACCATCACCACCGACACCCTGGCGTGGTATTCATCACTATTTACAGATGGTAGTAGTGGTCTAGTCGGTAGCACATCACTCTTATGTGCATTTTTTTCGACTATACAGTATTGGTGCCCCTCAAGGTCTATAATTTACACCTCACTACCTAAGGTGTAGTTCACTATGGTTCAAAAAGACCTAGTGGAAATGTCAGAAACTGAAAGTAGACCTCGGCACTCAAACCAGTTCAATTTTGATTCATACAAAAAGGTTTTTTATTCAAAAAGATATACACCAAAGATTATATTTACTGTTCAGTGTACTTGGCACATCAATCAAATACATATAAGTCATATATTTGAAGACAGACAATGTTGTATTGCATTGATGGAAAGCTAGAAACATTAATCCTTCCACTTCAGCGATGAACCATCAGCCGACACGTGTTTTGTTTCCATGAAACCTTTTCAAGGCTTATCAAGAGCAAAAAAGAATACCTGCCACAAACGGATAAAGAACAAGGCCCTAAACAGGGTCCAAGAAATTAATAACCACCGCCGATAGGCAAACCCAGACAAAGAAAAGCACAAAAAAGGATATAGATAGGTTTATGAATCTTTTAATTATCTTTTTTATTTTATCAATTTAGTTTGTGAAAATATCGAGAAAAGTTTTTTTTGAAATGTAAATGTGTAAATTGACAGCAACAACCAAGGTGAGTATCAAAATAGTACAATTCCTATACATCAAATAGCTAACAGTCCCACAAAACTCCTTCAAAACACCACAATCATACTAACTCTCATTCAACAACAACATCATGCAACACATTACGTTAATACACACTAATAAAAACATGTACAAAGTTGAATGGTCGTTTCACAATTCATGTTCAATGAATAAACTTTGCACAGTCCGAAGGGCTAAAAAGAGCGCCAATGAGCACGTTTTAGAATGGCCAAAGTTAGGCTGAAGAATGCCAACGCGCGTTTCGGTGTACAAGCCCCAGCAGGGGCTGCACCTTCATCAGGGCAAAGGAAGGCAGGGATGGTGGGACAGGCACACCTGTAGACATAAAAAAATTAAACAAAAATAGGAAAAGAGAATGTATGCACAGATATCTAAGTATACAGGTTTAAGTATTCCAGGGCATCTAACAATGAGTAGAAGATACAGTGTGAAGCATAAATTGTCATATAGGGTTTGCCATGGGTCGGTGGGGTAAGATATTTAGATAGGAGGATTAGATCTAAAAATTGGAATACGGTGCAGGGAAGGGATCAAACATATATCTAGGTGTGTTTTTTAGAGATATAAAACAAAGTGTACAAATAATATAGGTCACCGTGCAGTCCAAAAAATGAAATTCAAGGAGGCTTCTCCCTAAATAAGAACATTAACAAATACATAGAGTGCAAATGATAGGAAAAACCCAAATAAGGGACTGATCAGGGCCTAAACAGCACCCGAAAAGAGTTTGCCAATGGTGATGTATTCTAGTGTCCCTGATAACCTGGGGGAATCAGTAAGGCCAATGAACAAAAAATGGATAAGTGCTCTCAGAATGAAGAGCCATGCCAGTACCTAAAGGTCGAGGGATGTTGCGCCAACCGACAAATAAGGTATTTCTTCACAGAGATAGCAGGTTTCTAGTAACGGATGGAGGCCTTGAGCAGTAAAGTATCTAAAGAATTACAAAAACAGCAATTACGGGTTGACCTCAGCGCAAGTCTATAACGGAGTTGCAGTAAGCACTAACCACGGAAGAGTGCTGTAAATCACCTACCCATAGGTCATCAAGAGATCAATTCATATTGAGGCGGAGATGGAGACACTTTCGTCATCGATGGGTAGAGGTGAAGGGAGATATTTTACTTTAGTCGAGGGGAGAATAGGCGCACAGGCAGTCTCTAAATCAGCAAGGCCAGATGGAGGATTTTGGGAGATGGGTAATGAAAATAATCGCGCCTGCGAAAATACAAAATGTCGATATTAAGCCCCCTATCAACGTAAGGAGGGCTCGAAATAGCGCTCGGGACATCCTAATCTGAACGGGGACCCTTACCTGTATAGAAACGCCGGGACGACCAACAACCTCAAGGCACGGTTCTCACGGGAGCAACGCGGATAAGCGGCTTCCGGAAATAGAAGTGTCAAGAACGGTCGTCTTCTCATATGTCCAAGTCAGGGATTGGCTGGCCAATGGACGGCCAGGGAAGATCAACACACAGAAGTGTGGTGGATATGGAAGAGGGACAGGGGGAAGGTGAGGCACGGCGGCCATATTGAGCAAGTGAAAAATAATTTCTAGGTTGAACGACTAATTCTAAAGAATCTCTTTTTGGATTTTAAAGGGGGGGGAAGAGGGTGGGGGGGGGAAATAGGGGGGGAAGGTTCGCTGCACAATACATAATGGGAAATAATAGAAAAACGGGTGATATAGCCCATCTAGTAGGAAAAGGGTCACTAGGGGTCCATAACTGGACAATGGCCAAAAAAGATCTCAATATTAAAATAAACGGGCTGAGAAGCCTAGTGGGGGTTCATAAGACAACAACAATTACATGTAACAGGGGGGATCCCTGGGGGTAAAAAAGGGGAAAAAGGAGGGGGGGGGGAGGGAGGGGAAAAAAAGGGGGGGTTTTCCTATCATTTGCACTCTATGTATTTGTTAATGTTCTTATTTAGGGAGAAGCCTCCTTGAATTTCATTTTTTGGACTGCACGGTGACCTATATTATTTGTACACTTTGTTTTATATCTCTAAAAAACACACCTAGATATATGTTTGACCCCTTCCCTGCACCGTATTCCAATTTTTAGATCTAATCCTCCTATCTAAATATCTTACCCCACGACCCATGGCAAACCCTATATGACAATGTATGCTTCACACTGTATCTTCTACTCATTGTTAGATGCCCTGGAATACTATTTTTATATGTCTACAGGTGTGCCTGTCCCACCATCCCTGCCTTCCTTTGCCCTGATGAAGGTGCAGCCCCTGCTGGGGCTTGTACACCGAAACGCGCGTTGGCATTCTTCAGCCTAACTTTGGCCATTCTAAAACGTGCTCATTGGCGCTCTTTTTAGCCCCTCGGGCTGTGCAAAGTTTATTCATTGAACATGAATTGTGAAACGACCATTCAACTTTGTACATGTTTTTATTAGTGTGTATTAACGTGATGTGTTGCATGATGTTGTTGTTGAATGAGAGTTAGTATGATTGTGGTGTTTTGAAGGAGTTTTGTGGGACTGTTAGCTATTTGATGGGGGAACAACATTTACAACGCAACTTTTACAACGCACTACACTTACAACGCATTTTTTACAACGCAACATCCATTACAACGCATTCCATTACATAGCATGACACTACAACGCATTTTTAAAAACTACCTTTACAACGCATTCCATTACATCGCATACTACCTTTACAACGCATACCATTATAACGCATAATATTACACTACACTATCCAACACTTACCCTACTGTTGCACCCCCTGGAGTTAGAATAGTAATTTTTACCCCTATACTATCCAACACTTACCCTACTGTTGCACCCCCTGGAGTTAGAATAGTAATTTTTCCCCTATACTATCCAACACTTTCCCTACTGTTGCACCCCCTGGAGTTAGAATAGTAATTTTTACCCCTATACTATCCAACACTTACCCTACTGTTGCACCCCCTGGAGTTAGAATAGTAATTTTTACCCCTATACTATCCAACACTTTCCCTACTGTTGCACCCCCTGGAGTTAGAATAGTAATTTTTACCCCTATACTATCCAACACTTACCCTACTTTTGCACCCCCTGGAGTTAGAATAGTAATTTTTACCCCTATACTATCCAACACTTTCCCTACTGTTGCACCCCCTGGAGTTAGAATAGTAATTTTTACCCCTATACTATCCAACACTTACCCTACTGTTGCACCCCATGGAGTTAGAATAGCAATTTGTACCCCTATACTATCCAACACTTACCCTACTGTTGCACCCCCTGGAGTTAGAATAGTAATTTTTACCCCTATACTATCCAACACTTACCCTACTGTTGCACCCCCTGGAGTTAGAAAAGTAATTTTTACCCCTATACTATCTAATACTTACCTTAAATGCAATTTAATATTATGCGTTGTAATGGTATGCGTTGTAAAGGTAGTATGCGATGTAATGGAATGCGTTGTAAAGGTAGTTTTTAAAAATGCGTTGTAGTGTCATGCTATGTAATGGAATGCGTTGTAATGGATGTTGCGTTGTAAAAATGCGTTGTAAGTGCATGCGTTGTAAAAGTGTGCGTTGTAACGACATACATCCATTTGATGTATAGGAATTGTACTATTTTGATACTCACCTTGGTTGTTGCTGTCAATTTACACATTTAAATTTCAAAAAAAACTTTTCTCGATATTTTCACAAACTAAATTGATGAAATAAAAAAGATAATTAAAAGATTCATAAACCTATCTATATCCTTTTTTGTGCTTTTCTTTGTCCGGGTTTGCCTATCGGCGGTGGTTATTAATTTCTTGGACCCTGTTTAGGGCCTTGTTCTTTATCCGTTTGTGGCAGGTATTCTTTTTTGCTCTTGATATTCCTTAGTTCCCCTGGTATACCTGCCCGCATCTTATTTCAGGGGTCCCCCTTCTTAGTGGACCTTTTCAAGGCTTAGCAAGGTATTGGTTGAGTTCTCAGAAATATTCCATAAACATTTTAGATCGTCACGCAAGAATGTGTAAACCTTCAATGCGATTTCGGTCATTGAAGAAAAAGAGCTTTTAAGGAAGATAAAAGTCTCCACATTAACAGTAATTCTCCATATTTTCAGATACTTGATACAATGGAAATCTGTGAAGAGTAATCTGAGGTATTCAGTCAGCGAAGCTCGGGCTGTAGTATGCCCCCGTTAGTTGCAATTTGCATCAGTATGCAGAGCTGTTCCGAGAAGTTAATAGATATTCATCACTGAGACCTGGCTCATCCCATCTTTGAGCCCCGACATTATGACTACAACAACCCATGGCTACAAGATGATGCACAGAGACCGCTCCAACAAACACAGAGGAGGCATTGTCATCATCCACATGGAAACCCTCCAATGCACCACCACTGATGACAACATTTTATATTTCCTTTTCCCCATATCCATTTCCCCATGGCACTGGCCTCTTGTTTCATTCCCCCTATTATGTGTGAGACTTCTGGAACATGTCTCACTGTATTAGTGTATGCACATCTGTGTCTTCCTCTGCCGATCTGGGGCCCTATTATGTATAGGTCGCACTTTCCCTTTTTGCAACCGGCACACCTAAAACAGATGGGCCGGGCGCAAACAGGGAAAGTGTGCCCTATTACATAGAATGTGGTGTCCCCCAGGGCAGCCGTGAACTCATACTGCCCTGGGGGAAGCACATTCAAGTGAAATATAGAGTGGCTTTAAAGCAGCAACTTGTTTTTCAATGTGCAGGTGGCAACCCGCCTGCACTTTTAAGGGGGATTAGAGATCCCCTTGCAGGCAGATGCAGTCAGTAATTGTACCTGCCTGCAAGGGAATGTCTGTGGGGTCCATGGGACCTTCTTCCCCCCTCCTGAGGGCTAGACTTAGAGGGCGCACTGACAGTGCACACCCTTTTAGGTGGCACACTGTCAGTGCGCCTCCTGAGAGCTTCTCTGCCTCTGCGCCTACGTCTGTAATACAGCACGGGTGCAGAGGCAAAGGGATTCCGTCATTTAGATGGGGCACACCCCCATGCAAATGAGTGATTACCCTCTGAAGATAGCATTGGGGCTATTAGTAATACAAAAGGTGACCCACAGGTGCCTGCAGCCCTTCAGTAATACCAAAGTGCCCTTGGGGGCAGGCAAAGTGGGCACAAACGCCTGTTGCACCCCCAGGGCACCTTGTGTAACATGGCCCCTGATCTATGTTTTTTTGTCTGATTAGTTATCCCCTAAAGACAGATTTTAGCTGTGTCTTGTCTAAGTATTATTGTGTACAATAAACATCAAACCATTCCCCTTTGGATACTTGATATTGCACACTACCGGATGCACAAAAACCAATCATACAATCATACACCACTTTTTGTAGTGTGTAATATCAAAGTCTCTGAAGGGAAATTGTTTGACTTTTACAGTCTATTGAGGTGTCCTGTGTCACTGGATGTGGACCCCCTCTCTCTTTGCTCTAATCTAATTGTGGACAATACCAAGCCTTACAGTGGGTGTATGACTAGCCCATTACTTTGCACACTCCATGTTTCTCCCTCTGCCCCTTCACCTTGTCTGATGCTTCCCCCACCCCTCGCAGCTTGGATTTTTTTGTTGCTTTTTTTCTCTTCCCACTTTAAGCTCATCCTCTGCTCCTACACTGCCAACACGCATTGCTCCTCTCTGTGTAGACTTTCCCCATCAGTTTCTCCATAGCTTCCCTTCTCTTCTCATTGTAGTCTTTAAAAAAAAAAAGCCCGGCTGTTGGGTGCCTCTAAAATGTGCTTTCAAGCATGTTTTCTTTCTTTCAGTTTACCCCTCCAAGATCTGTGTTTACTGGTTGGATTGGTAAATTAAAAAATTATTCAAAATGGTGGTTGTCTAATGCCGTATGGGCATCCTTGCATTGTGATGCATGCATACTTCATCACGCTATTACTTTGAAGAGTCATGATGTGTATCTACATATCTGTTATTGCATTTTGCCAATGAGATACAGCATAAGTTAAAATAATTAATTTTCGCTCATACTGAACATCACAGGCTAAAATCATGTTCAAATCCAGGACTAAATACCATAGCAATCTGTATGAAGTCCATAAATATTAAAAAGTCCATAAAGCGAGAATACGTATTGATGAGTCAATCATAGGATTTATTGAAGAATGAAGGAATCTGTTATCTTCAGTATATTCATTATGCAGCAACCAATCTTCAGTGTGTCCAATAATGGATAAGCAACACTTGTTTCATCACACAGTGACTTTTTCAAGGATCACAAGGTAAGTAAGATTGTAGAAGCGAAAGCTCCAATGTCAGTTAACGTTGCAAGGCAACATATATTTGGGGGAAATATGACAACTTAACAGGTAGAGGGATATATGATCTTAGAAATAGTCCACCACCCTTAATCCAATTCTGCAACCCAAAGCACATCCGTAACTATTGAGAAGATTTCAAAGGTAAGCTGTCGCTAATTATTTAACCGTTAGCTTATCTTCCCTCTTGTGGATGAAATGACCAAGACTCCAGGGCCTTGGGTCAAAGTAAGATGTTCCAGGATGTAGGGCTTCTTTGCGAATGGGTGGACATGGGTGGAAACTATGTATTGTTCCTACCCATATGTTAGAGTGGAGACCCTAATTAGCTCCAACCAGTGTGCGTAGAGTTGCAGTGTGACTTCAAAGCATCCAGGAGAAGAGAATTCAACAGGTCTCTACCCGCAGACAACAGACGAGGCCCACTTGTCTCTGTCAGTGCTTGTTTTATATAGTTTCCATTGTGTCCCAGTTTTCTCCATTCACAGGTTGAGGACATTCGGAAAGATGATTTATGAATGGAATCCGCCTGTTGCTTACCATTGGCTTTGTGGTTTGTAACTTAGGTTTTCTGACTTTGTGTTTGCTGGCTTTATTTGTTTTAGGCAGTCCTGGGTGAGTTTGTGTCTACTAAGGAGCATAGCCTTTTCACACCAAATCCCCTTGTATTCTTCCATGAGTGTTTCTTTCTGTAAACAGGCCTGTAAAGCTTGTTCTTCTCTTGTCACATTTGCTCTACCTTCCAAGACAGAGGTCAAATGTCAGGCTCTGTATTCTGAGAGAGCTTAGTGTTATCTTTTCTTTCCTGACTTCAAAATGAGAGGATTTATGGAACAATCTTCCTAGAGACTGGATGTAAGAAAGGGTTTTTTTATAGCACACAACAACATTTAAATAAACTTTGAAAGTATTTTTGAATTAGCAATGGACAAATGAAGTTTAGTAAATTCTGAAGTGTTTTGAAAACAAATACTTTAATATGATAAAAACAAATCAGTACATTTTCTCACAATATTGTCAGTGCAATATTGTTTGTGCACTTCATAGTTGTATTACTAAAACTGTACTCTACTCTGCACCACTCCAATTTACACCACTCCATGCCACCTCACTCTACTCCACTATTCAACCCTTTGCTTTATGCCCTCTTTGCCACTTCACTTTACACCTGCACCACTTTATACTAATGCAATCTACGCCACTCTACTATATGTTATGTTATGTTATGTTAAACCTTTATTTCTATAGCGCACGGCTACTCCAAAGGAGTGTCCCGGCGCTTTATCGAGGTAGCTCAGTAAAACAAAAGATCATAAAACAGGCAGCAGACAAAAAAGAAAGAAACGTCCTAGAGGTTAAAAAGCCAAGTCTTAAGGCTCTTCCTAAACAGAAGGAGAGTAGAGGGGGACCGTAGGTCCAAAGGCAAGGAGTTCCACAACTGAGGGGCCCTCAAACTAAAAGAGCGACCCCCAGTGCGGGCCTTCCTCACTCGGGGAACCACAGCGAGAAACAAAGATTCCGACCGCAGAGATCTAGCTGGGCGGTAGAAAGACAGTCTCCGTTGTAGATACTTTGCTTCGGCGCCAAATAGCGCTTTATGCGCCAAGGTCAGTGCTTTAAACATAATCCGCTTCCGGATGGGCAACCAATGAAGCGATCGCACCAGACCCGAAGCTCTCACTCGCCTATGGAGACCAAAAATAGCATGGGCCGCGGAGTTCTGCACAACCCGCAGCCGCTGAACCAGATATTCCGGAAGACCTACATAAAGGACGTTCGCGTAGTCCAATCTGGAGCCTATTAAGGCTTGCACAGTGATCTTTCTATGCTCTTCTGTAAGCAGAGGCAGGAACTTCCGGAGCATCTTAAGAATGCCGAAGCAGGTACCCACCAGGCCAAGAATATGTGATCTCAGTGACAGATTATTATCAACCTTCACTCCCAGATTTTTTGCCACAAGCGATGCCTGGGCGGGGGGACACATCCCTAATGGCCACCAGGCCTGCCAGTCAGGGTCCAGAGAGCAGCCGAAAAACAGCACCTCCGATTTATTGGAGTTTGCCTTAAGGCTGTTCCGCTGGAACCAGCTAAAGACCATCTCCAAGCAACCCCGGATGTTCTCTCCATCAAAAGCCTGATCTTTCCCACACGTGAAGAGCAGTTGAGTGTCATCCGCGTAGGATACGATCTGGGCCCCAGAGTACTCCACCAATGCCGCCAAAGGTGTCATAAAGATGTTGAACAGAGTCGGGCTCAACACAGAACCCTGTGGAATACCGACTCCCAGTGGCGGCATCTCGGCGGAGCTCGGGGAGGCCCAGACCGTTTGTCGGCGGCCCTCGAGAAAAGATGTAAACCAATTGAACACCGTCCCCCTCAGACCGATGTCGTAAAGTCTGGAGAGGAGCACCTCATGGGGGACGGTGTCAAAGGCCGCCGACAGATCCAGCATGACGAGCATGGCCCTTCCTCCAGAATCCAGTGTCTCCCTGATGATCTCAGACACTTCCAGAAGTGCCGTCTCCGTACTTAAATTAGGACGGAAGCCGGACTGCGATGGATAGAACAAATCATTGGATTCGAGAAAGCTAGAGAGAATGCCATGTACATGCTTCTACGTAATCTTAGCCAAGGCCGGCAGAAGGGAAATCGGCCTATAATTGGCCAAAACCTCAGAGTCCAACCCAGGCTTTTTGAGGAGGGGGATCACCATAGCCCTTTTCCAGGGCAGCGGAACCCTCCCCTCCCTCAAGGACAGATTCACCAAAGGGTTGACCAGTGGGTTAACCACGGCCGCCATCTTGGCCAAAAATTTGGCAGGACAAGAATCTAATGGCGAGCCCGATTTAAGATTGGCCAGAAGAGCTAAGGAGACATCGGCAGAGACAGGAGGAAACTCGACAAGAACCGCACCCTGCGTGGACGGGGAGGGTAATCCGGCCATCGGACTGGAACACACTTCCGCAGACCTCACTGGGAAAGAGTCCTGGATAGACTTTATCTTATCTGTGAAAAATTTGGCCAGATCACAAACCCAGAGCTCCGATGGAACACTGTGGGACACGTTGGATCTGGGCGCCGTAAACTCCCTCACCACAGTAAAGATCTCTTTACAAGAGTTGGAGGCAGCCTCAATCCTCCTGGCCAGATAATCCTTTTTCTCCCGGAGAATATCCTGATGATAGGATTTGATCATTGTCCTGTAAGCCAATCTGGCTTCTGGATCATAGCGGAGGCGCCATGCCCTCTCGGCCACCTTACACTGGGCACGGGTGACACACAATGCCTTAGTGAACCACGGGGCTGAAACCCTCTTAGCCATATCCCGAGGGGCCATTGCGGGGGCCAGATCATTCAGCCTCTCCAACAGCCATCCCTGCAAGGACTCCACATCCTGCTCTAAATCCCCTGAAAGAGGGCAAGGATGGTCCATAGCAGCCTGAGCCAGCAACTCAGGCGTGACTCTGTGCAGAGCCCTTCGAACAGTGCCATGCTGTCTAGGGGCGCTGTTGGGTGTTTTTTAACTACCCACTACACAGAATCTGGCCAACCTATGGTCGGTCCAAAGCACCGGAAGGAGCTCAACATCGACGAGAGGAACCGAGGAAAATACCTGATCTAAAGTATGTCCCTTGTCGTGTGTGGAACCAACCAAAAAAGGGACAAGACCAAGAGGGGCCGTAATGTCAAGCAGTTTTTTCACATCCGGATCATCGCCGGCGTCCATATGAAAATTAAAATCTACTATACACCACTGCACTCTTCGCTACTGCCCTCTACACCACTCCAGTCTAGCCCTCTCCAAATACCAGTGACTGCTGACACAGGTAAGCATGGTCAGTTGGGGTGGGAGGGTGTGAAGTCGACAGACTATGGAATAAAAAGTATAATTAAAACAATAAATAAATAACACCTATTCTGTAGTCTGTTGACATTCTCCTGCTGTTCCCCGCCACACTGCCCCACCACGCTTACCTGTGCTGGCCACCGCTGCAATCTCCTCTGCACAACTCCACTCTATGCCACTCCACAATACGCCACCCTGCCACACTGCACTCTATGCCACTGCACATAATGACTATATACTATATGCCAATGCACTTTAATCTGCACCACTCCACTCTACTCAACTTTACTTTACTCTGAAAAATCTACTCTATGCCACTATACTCTACACCAATGCACTCTATGCCAATGCTCTCCACTCTGCACCACCACACTCTATGCCACTGCACTCTATGCCTATGCACTATATGCCAATGCACTCTATGCCAATGCACTCTATGCCACTCTACAGCACTGTACTCTGCACTACAGCACTCTATTCCAATGCACTCTATGACACTTTACTCGGCACATAACAACACTCTGCATCACCCCACTCTATGCCACTGCACTCTACACCACTCCACTCTGCACCACTCTATGCCACTACACTCTCTGCCACTCTACTCTATGTCACTCTATTCTACTCTTCACCACTGAATTCTATACCATTGCACCCTATAGCACTCTACTCTGCACCACTCCACTGCACTATACTGGGCACCACTCTAATCTAGGCCACTGCATTCTATGATGCTGCACTGTATGCCACTGAGTTATATGCTGCTGGACTCAATGCCACTGCACTCTACCCTGCATCACTCCACTCTACATCACTTCACTCTACTCTGAAACAATGTACTCTACCCCACTGCACTAAATGCCACTGCACTCTATGTGAGAATTTGGCCTGGTATATGCTGTCCACCAGTTATAGTGAGCACCTTGCACCAGTCCAAACAACCCTCTATTGATGATAGGTTAAAGACAACCTTTATTGAAAGCTATCCTAGTGGTAGCTATGGAGAGCAGCCTCCAGGCTAAGTCTTGAAGGAATGTAAAGCAGCTTGTTTTACCAGTCTATAATCTCTTGAGTGGCTAAATGAAAGGAGACCACACCAGGTATAAATATAAAATATATGCATTTATTACTAAACACACCCCTCTAGTCTCTTTATGAGGCTAGAGGCAAAAGCACATAAGTTACACTTCAAATATTACAGTAAATTAGCACAATACACATTAGGCCCTAGGGGCGGACCGAACCATATACTAAGAAAGTGGTATAAGAACCACGACTTAACTAGACACAAGGCCTAGAGGCTGTAGAATCGCTGGGACCCCAAGGAACCACCCAAGGTAGTGACACAGGGTACCCACGGGGGCCGTGTGCAGTGTGAGAACACAGCCGCAAGCTCCCGTTAGCTTCTCTGGGGAAAGTCGCGGTAAGAATTTTAAAGCTTAAGGACACTTAGAGGTGGACAAGGAACAAACCCTTTTGGGCTTACATGATTCTAGGGCCAACACCCACGGGAGCACTGAAGTACTCTTGTTACCTCACCCAGGGAAGCCGGGTGCATAGGTGTAAAATGGTGTTGGGTCGCGTTGTCGTTTTCAATGGTAGAAGACTGAAAAGTGCTGATGCCGGAAGAGGAGAAATGTCCGAAGGGATCCAAGCCTGGATCGAAGATGTGAAGAACCTGAAAGCAGAGGGGACAGAGTATGGGTCACTTGCCAGTGACCAAGGGCACGATAGACGAATGCCCACCGATGTCGGGTGCTTCAGGTGAGAAGAGGGGAAGCTTGACTCTTCAGCCATGAGGACCAGGAGGTGCCGAGGACAACCAGGAGCTGGATTCGAGCTGTTCCATGAAGGATGTTGAGTGCTGCAGCATCGGTGCCCGGATTGGACACAATAAGCCTTGGCAAAAGCAACCCACGCATTAAGAGAAGAAATGCTTTGGTGCAGACCAGCAAGGTCCTGGGTACTCCCCAAGCAATGGAGAGTCAGGGCACATCTGGAGCAACCAGGGAAGCCCAATTGAAGTCAGAGTTCCCTTCACAGGAACCCACCAGTCGACGGACCAGGGTTCGTGAAGGAGCCTCAAGCAAACACACAAAGGGCAGGCTCACGGAACACTCATGGAGTGTAGGCCAGAAATCTTCAGTGGAAAAGGTGCTAGGGGTCTGGGCTACAAGTAACCCAATGCACAGCCTCAAAGGACGTCGAGAAGCTGATGCACTTGCAAATGTGCATGGTGTCCAGGGGTCCCGGTTCCAGGGTACCCACAAGAGCTACGGGTCTCAGCTTTTCTGGGGACACGGGACAGCCTCTGGGAAGTCTGGAAACTCACCTCCTGGGCTGCAAAGTCTTCGGAGTCCAGCGGGAGCTTCGGAGATGCAGACCAGTCAGATGCGTCTTTGGTGCCTGCCAAGCAGGGAAGTAACTCCTTTACTTCAAGGGAGATTCTTCAATCATCTAGTTGTGTAGATCATCAAAGTTCCAGGATTTCTGTATCAGCATTTCGTCCAGGTGTAATCTAAAGTCCTGTAGTTAAGGGTTCCTTACTTATACCCAAGGAAGGGGTTGGACATACTCTGGGAACCCACCTATGGGAGGGTTTGGAAAGAGGGGTGGCTACACCCATTTCCTTTGTTCAGTTTCATGCCAGACCAGGGGCTGGTAGCCCCTGCAACCAGTTTGAGCTGGACTATGCACAGGGACACCAAATGTGCCCCCAGTGCAGACTTCAAAGCACTCCTGGAGTGCTCCCACCCAGCCCTAATCCACTAAGGCCTGTTTGGGAGGTGGTAACACCTTCCTGTGACAGGAAACCTATTGTCCAGGCCTCCCCTGCCTGAGTTTCGGTCAGCAACAGGAGGCCAGACACGTGTCTGTGGCTGGCAGCATCCATTTTGTGATGCCAGGGCTCTGTTAGCTGGTACCAGGTATACCGGTGCTATCATGTCTCTCCCTCTAGAAGGGTGGGATCATACTCACACACTAGTTATTGGTGTGGGGGTATGATTCCAAGGTGTTTGACACCAAACACGACATGTTACCGTGCAGCCAGTCCGAAGTTAGCATTTACCGTTGGGTTATAATGCACTTAAGAGTATATGGTCAGGCTGCATCACAGACAACCCTGAAGAAGAGATTCCGAAGGCTGCAGAGGGGCTCTGCTCATGCATGGGCACCCTCTCACACAAAATCAAGCACCCTGCCTTCAGGATTGATAAGGCCTGCCATAGGGGTGACTGATAGGTTTATATGTGCAGTGATAGGTGAGATATAGTGATCCTATATCTCAGTAAGGGGGTGCATGCACCACCTTACCCAGGCTGTAGTAGAAGACCTGTGATGTCTTTTTGCAGGGCTCCCCAGGGATGGCATAATACATGCTCAAGCCCCTGGAACCCCTCTGGGGTACCTATGCCCCAGTATACCATATACTAGGGACTTATAAGGGCACCCCAGAATCCAGTCTGTGGTGTACCTAAGGTACATGGAATCAATTTAGAGAGGTAGCAGCTAGGCTGGAGTCCTGAATAGCAGGGCCCCAGCCAGACTAAAGTCGAAAACCAGTGAAACATCAGCAAAAAGTGGGGGTAACCATAAGAAGCAGATCCTACTCCCCTACACTCTACACCACTCTACTTCACTCTGTGCCACTACACTCTATTCCACTTCACTGTACTCTGAAACAATCTAGTCTATGCCACTTCACTCTGCCACTTTAGTCTACGTCATTCTACTCTTCTTTATTTCACTGCACTCTATGCCACTCTAGTCCAAACCACTGCACTTTATGCCACTGCCTTCTATGCCAATGCACTCTATCTCACTGCACTTTAAACCACTACACTCTACTTTGCCCTACTGTACTCTACACCACTCTGCTCTATGCCACTGGTCTCTGTGCCACTCAACACCACTGCACTCTTCGACACTCTACTCTGCAACACTGTACTCTCTGCCAGTGAACTCTACACTGCTCTACTCTGCACTACTGTACTCTGCCAATACACTCAACATTTCTCTACTCTGCATCACTGCACTCTATACCACTGCACTCTCTGCAACTCTAATCTACACCACTGCAATCCACACCGCTGCACTCTATGCCACTCCACTCTGGCCCACTCCACTCTGCGCCAATGCATGCTATTATGCACCAGCAACAACAATTAATGTCATTGCCTCAATTGTGTGCGTGTTGGTACAAGAAAGCTTCAGTAGAGCTGTCACAACACAGAAAAAGAGGTCAATTTCATGTGATGCACAAAAGGAAAGTCCAAGAATTAGAATAGTGTGTGGAACGGGATCCATAAAACCAACTACCCAGGTTCCGCCATCTTAATACACGATACTCTGTTCTTTATACCTGAGTATCGTAAGGGATTGCAGATTGCCAGATAGCAATCATAAGCAATGATAGCAAGAAGAATAAATTCTAAAGATGCTGTTAGAAATGGGGGTCTCTAGTAGGCAATGACTGGCCACTGTCCAAGTAGGGACCCTTCTTCCTAAGTCAGAGTAAGAGGGCTACACCCTTTGATAACACCTGCTCAACCCTTTGGTAACGTAGCACGAGCAGCTAGGCTTATCTCAGAGGCAGTGTGTGAAGCATTTATGACCATACACAGTAACACAGTGAAGAACACTACAAAGGGACACCACACAAGTAGTTATGAAAAATAAGTATCTTTATATATAGACTTAACACAAGACCAATAACGATAAAAAGCCACAATACCGTAAAATAGGATTACTCTTGAAATGCTGCAAAAATAGTTCAAAGTGGGCAAAGAGGAGTTCAGTTCAAAGCAGTGGTCTCTGCGACCCTTTTACTTACAAAGTACCTGAATTTAGTAGCAAAACAACCAAAATGTCACAAAGGAGCTGTAGCTATGATTTCCTGCACGCGAGGCCGTCGATTCGATGAATCCTTGCCGCGAGGGAGGAGACGATGCGCCGATCTGCTGATGCGTGCGGGGACGAGGCGACAAACTTCTGCACGCTAGCCCGTTGTTGCGATGACTCCTTGCCGCGAGGGAGGAGACGATGCGACGAACCTGTTGCATGTGCTGTCAGGTTGCGATGCAAAGCAATGGTGCTCCGCAAGGGAGCGATGATCCTGATGCGATGCGATGAAAATGGTAGACGCCCGGCGTCCGCGCTGCGATGTTGTGATGCAATTATCTCGATGCGATGATCTCTTGGAGTTAGCGAGCACTTGGAAGCCCTCAAACGTGCGATGCGTTGATCTTTGATTGCGAGCACTCAGCGGCAGCAGCGCGATGATTTTCCGGTGCGCTTTCAGCTGCGCCGGCTCGCAAACGTGCGTTAGCAACGATTTCAGCACTCTCTTCTCTGTAGTACAACTAGAGGCCCTGGAACTCACAGGAGCCTCACCTGCAGATAGAAATCCTTGCTGGGAGGAATCAGGAGGCTGATGGTGAAGTCTTATGTGCTTGAGACTCCAGCAGGAGGCTAGCTCTCTCCTAGCCCTTGGGTGATTGCTTTAGCAAGATTAATAAAAGTTTTCTCAAAGTCCTTTTCCCTCTTCTTCCAAGTCCAATAGTAACCACTGCAGGCCAATCCAAGAAACAGCACACAAGCACAAGAATAGTCACCTCCTGCAGATTCCTTCAGTTACACGGACAGAGGTTCGTCTTGATGTCCAGGAGCAATACAAATTGTAGGGGTTTCAGCACAGATATTTATACCCCAAAAGTCTTTGTTCTCAAAAGCTACAAGTCACTGAACCCAGCCAGAACCAGTTCTGATCAGTCCTGGAGCACTTTGTTTACCAGGCTGCATCCTTCCTTTCAGAAAGAGGGGGTCTGCCATAAGACGCACAGTAGGAGGTGGAGGCAGCATTCACCTTGCCAGGCACAGCCCTATTCAGGTCAAGGAACTACCCCTCCCCATACTCCAAATGCAGATCTCTCTATTCAACCCAGGTCTGACTCAGCCTGCCCTGTCCCTCCAAAACCAGACAGCTTATTCACATAACAGCAGAGCACACTGGACGGCTTAGGCAAGAAAATACCTACTTTCTAAAAGTGGTATTTTCAAACACAGAATATAAAAATAAACTTCACTAAAAGATGTATTTTAATATTCTGAGCTCAGGCATACTAAATTCTTTTTTCTACCATGTTCTTTGGGTCAGTTAGGATTATAGAATGTAATAGTCAAACTGCCCAGTTTGGCCTATGGAGAACAGATAGCCTTACAGTAATGAAAAACGAAATTGGGTGTAATTCACTACCAGGACATACTACACACACCAAGGCATGTCTTACCTTACACATACAATGCACCCTACCATAGGGGTGACTTACATGATGCCAAGGGAAGGTTCAGGGGCTGGGAAGTGGGTGCACTTCACAGCCAAGATGGCAGTTCTGGACTGCACACAGACTCTGCAGTGGCAGGTCTGAGACACACTTTACAAGCTGCTTCTGTGGGTGGCGCAAACCAGTGCTGCAGGCCCACCAGCAGCATTTGGTCTACCAGCCCTGGGCACACACAGGCCACGCTACTAGGGACTAACAGGTAAACCAAATAAGCCAATCATGGATATACCAATTCACATGTCATATTTACACAGGGAGCATTCGCGCTGTGGCACTTAATGGCAATGGCACAGCGCCCAGAGCATCTAACACCAGCAAAAACAGAGGGGAAAACAGCGAAAAATGGAAGGTAGACCCACGCCAATGGTGCCAGGCCTAACACGTGTCCCCTCCAGCTGAAATGTGGGGAGAACTACCCATCCCATTGGGAGTTCTCATCACTAAGGCGGAAAAATCTGGACAGACCATCAGCATTGGCGTGTTCTGTACCAGGGCGGTGTTCCACCGTGAAGTCCATACCCTGTAGGGAAATGGACCACCTCAACAACTTGGGATTCTCACCCCCTATCTGCATCAACCATCTGAGGGGCCTGTGGTCTGTCTGAACCCGGAAGTGAGTCCCAATCATGTATGGTCTCAGCTTCTTCCGTGCCCAGACCACAGCAAATGATTCACGCTCAATTGCACTTCACCTCTGTTCCAGTGGAAGTAACCTTCTACTAATGAAGACTACAGGTTGGTCTAGTCCCTCCTCATTTATCTGTGACAGAATGGCCCCCACCCATGCTCTGAACCATCTGTCTGGACAATAAATTCCTTAGCAAAATTGGGTGCCTGGAATACGGGTGCTGTACACATGGCAGTCTTGAGGGCATCAAATGCTTTCTGACAGGTGTCACTCCAGTTCACAATCTTTGGCTGCTTCCTGGAAGTCAGCTCAGTCAAGGGTGCAACAATGTTGCCATACCCCTTGACAAACCTCCTGTAGTAACCTGTGAGTCCTAAGAAGGCCCACACCTGGGTCTGGGTCCTTGGGGGCTCCCAAGCCAGGATGGTTTCAATCTTGGGCTTTAGTGGCGCCACCTGGCCACTTCCAACCTGGTGTCCCAAGTGCACCACAGAACCCTGCCCAATCTGGCACTTACTGGCCTTGATTGTGAGGCCTGCTCTGCTCAGCACCATTAACACTTCCCAGAGGTGGCGCAAGTGGTCCTCCCAAGAGGAACTAAACACTGCAATGTCATCCAGGTAGGCGGCACTGAAATCCTCCAGCCCAACCAACACCTGGTTGACCAACCTCTGAAAGGTGGCAGGGGCATTCTTCATCATAAAAGGGCATCACATGAAACTGGTGCAGAGACCCAACTACGGACAACATGACCACCCTCAAGCTCGCCTCGAAGACATCACCAGCTGCTCCAAGCCACCAAGAAAACCGCATTCAAGGAACGACTGGACAACAACGCCCACAACAGCAAGGAACTCTTCAACATCGTCAAAGAGCTCTCGAACCCTAGCGCCAGAAACAACGACATCACGCCCTCGCAAGACCTCTGCAACTCGCTCGCCTCGTTCTTCCACAGCAAGATTGCAGACATACCCAACAGTTTCAGCACACAGCCGACGCACCCTACGACCGGAACAACGCCCCCCACCACCACCCTCCATGCCTGGACCCCGGTCAACACCGAAGGCACCATCCGCACGATGAACTCCATCCACTCCGGATCACCTACCGGCCCCTGCCCTCACCACGCCTTCAACAAGGCCGACTCCGTCATCGCACCCCACCTGCGGGACATCATCAATGCCTCCTTCGACACCGCCACCTTCCCAGAGAGCTGGGAGCACGCCGAACTCAGCGCCCTACTGAAGAAACCATCAGCGGACCCCACCGACCTCAAAAACTACCGCCCCATCTCGCTCCTTCCTTTTCCGGCCAAAGTCATCGAGAAGACCGTCAACAGACAACTGGCCGCCTTCCTCGAGACAAAGGGATCCCTCGACCACTCGCAGTCTGGCTTCCGGGCCAACCACAGCACCGAGACCGCCCTCATCGCAGCCACCGACGACATCCGAGCCTTGCTCGACAACGGGGAAACTATGGCCCTCATCCTCCTGGACCTATCCGCGGCGTTCGACACGGTCTGCCACCGCACCCTAGTGCAGCGCCTCAACAACATCGGTATCCAGGAGAAGGCACTCGAATGGATCATCGCCTTCCTCGCCGGAAGAACACAGAGAGTCCGCCTCCCCCCGTTTAGATCCGAGGCCACCGAAGTCATCTGCGGCGTACCAGAAGGATCATCACTCAGCCCAAACCTCTTCAACATCTACATGAGCCCCCTCGCAGCCATCGCACGCCAACACAACCTCAACATCATCTCCTACGCCGACGACACCCAGCTGATCCTCTCCCTCACCAACGACCCCGCCACCGCCAGAACCAACCTACACGAAGGGATGAAAGACGTAGCCGAGTGGATGATGAACAGCCGCCTGAAACTGAACTCAGATAAGACGGAAGTCCTCATCCTGGGATCATCACCCTCCGCCTGGGATGACTCCTGGTGGCCCCCTGCCCTTGGCAGCGCACCCAAACCAACAGACCACGCACGCAACCTGGGCTTCATCCTGGACTCCTCCCTCTCCATGACCAGACAAGTCAACGCCGTCTCCGCATCATGCTTCAACATCCTTCGCATGCTACGTAAGATCTTCCGGTGGATCCCCACCAAAACCAGGAAGACGGTCACCCAGGCCCTCGTCACCAGCCGACTGGACTACGGCAACTCCCTCTACGCCGGAACCACAGCCAAACTCCAGAAACGACTCCAGCGCATCCAGAACGTCTCACCACGCCTCATCCTGGACATTCCCCAATACAGCCACATCTCCGTACACCTGAGAAACCTGCACTGGCTCCCCGTTAGCAAGAGAATCACGTTCCGACTCCTCACCCATGCACACAAAGCTCTCCACAACCAAGGCCCAAGATACCTCAACGACCGCTTGACCTTCTACACTCCCACCCGCCAGCTTCGATCGACCAGCCACGCCCTCGCCGCCGTCCCCCGCATCCGAAGAGCCACAACGGGAGGAAGATCCTTCTCCTACCTGGCTGCCAAGACGTGGAACTCCCTCCCCATCCACCTCCGCCTGACCCAAGACCACCTCTCCTTCAGGAAGCAACTCAAGACCTGGCTGTTCGAGCAGTAGCAGACCCCCCCCTCCCCCAAGCGCCTTGAGACCATCCGGGTGAGTAGCGCGCTATACAAATGCTTTGATTGATTGATTGATTGGTGTGGAGAATGCTGACCCCTCATTTGCCCCATCAGTTAAGGCGATCTGCCAGTACTCAGATGTTAGATCAAATGTGCTGAGGTACCGGGCAGCCCCTAACTGATCTATGAGCTCATGAGCTCTGGGTGCGCGTCGGTCTTTGTTATCGAATTGAGACATCAGTAGTCCACACAGAACCTAAGTTCAGGGGTGGCACCAGTCGCTGCAGCTTTTGGTACCAAGACCACGGGGCTGGACCAAGGGCTGCTAGAGGACTCAATCACCCCTAATGCAAACATTTTGGAGACCTCCTCCTTAATGTAGGCCCTGACCCTGTCAGTCACTCTGTAAGCCTTGTGATTGACAGGAGGACTGTCCCCGGTGTCTACCTCATCAACGCACCAATCAGTGACACCAGGCACCAGGGAAAACAAATCAGAAAATTGCCCCAACAGCTGGTGACAATCTCTTTGCTGCTCAGGGGTCAGTGTGGTGGAGAGGACCACACCCTCCACTGACCCATCCTTCTCTCCTGCACACAGGAGGTCAGGAAGAGGCTCACTCTCCTCCTCCATCCCAGCATCTGTGGCAAGAAGCATGCCCACTTCGGACCTCTCAAAGTGGGGTTTCAGGCGGTTCACATGCAGGACCCGCAAGGGGTTCCTGGGAGACTGAAAGTCCACCGAGTAGGTAACTGAACTTTTGCGCTTCCCCACCTCAAATGGACTGGTCCACTTATCTTGGAGTGCACAAGGCTCCACTGGAGCCCGTACCCAAACCTTCTGACCAGGTTGAAATTCGACCAGAGTGGCATTCTGGTCGTGCCAACGTTTCATTTCCTCCTGGCTGGCTTCCAGATTTGCCTCAGCAAGTTTCCTGAAACACCGAGTCTGGTTCCTGAAGGCCAACATTTAGCTAAATACATCTTGGGGAGGTTTCCTGGGAGATTGCTCCCAGCCTCCCTTGACCAGACTCAGAGGCCCTCTTACCAGATGGCCATACAGCAGTTCAAAGGGACTGAACCCTAAGGACTTCTGTGGCACCTCACGGTAGGCAAACAATAGGTATGGCAAGCGGACGTCCCACTTACGCCTCATGGGTTCTTCTAGGCCCATAATCATGCCCTTCAAGGTCCGGTTGAACCTTTCAACCAGACCATTTCCTTGGGGGTGGTAAGGAGTGGTGAACTTTTAAGTTTCCCCCCATCCTTCCAGAGAGACTTCATATACTGGGAGATGAAGTTGGTACCCCTGTCAGACACCACCTCTCTGGGCAACCCCACTCGGGAGAAGATCCCCATCAGTGCACGTCCCACCATAGGGACTGTCACTGTCCTGAGCGGGATGGATTCAGGGTACCGGGTGGCATGGTCCACCAAGACCAGGATGAACCTGTTGCCCATGGCTGTCTTGGGGTACAGAGGCCCCACAATGTCAATGCCCACTCACTCGAATAGGGTACTGACAACTGGAAAGTGCTGGAGTGGGGCCTTGATCTTCCCCCCACTCTTCACACTTGCCTGGCAAGTCTCACATGTCCTGCAATGAGCGTCTGAGCTCTTGCGCATTTGGGGCCAATAAAAGTGGGTGGCCAGCCTCTCAAAGGTCTGCTCTAGGAAGGCTCTGAAGCACTCGGGTACCACCAGCACACGGGCTGACCCCGGCTCAGCAGCCTTAGGCTCGGTATACAGGAGACTGTTCTCCCAATAAATCAGATGTGAACCAGATTTGTCACCTGCTGCTGTCGCTGCATACCCTCAAGAGAAGGGCAAACTCTTTGCTGCTCACAAAACTCCTCCCTGGTGGGCCCCCCTTCCTGCTGCCAATGGGTCAGCTCAGGCAGGTCCCCCAGTTAAGCGATCTGCTCTCTGGTAGGCTCCAGGGCATCCCCCTCACGGTCTGCTCCCTCCTGGGCCATGGGAACCAAGGGGGCCGGCTTCCCATGCCCCCTGCCCCTTCTCTCTAAGGCAGGGATCTGGGCCATACTCTCAGGCTCCAGATCCTTCTCAACACCCTCCTTGGCTGCCATGGACCGAGTGGTAGCACACGCCCACTTAGGCTGACCCAACATCTCTAAGTGAGATCTCCTCCCCACCGTAGCCCAGAAGGAGTTCTCCAAATCATTGCCCAACAGACAGTCTTCAGGCATGGCAGGCCTCACAGCCACCTGAAGAGTTCCTGAGAACCCCCCCCACTCAAAGGGAACCTGAGCCACCTAACATCAGCTCTCTGAGTTGTCTGCAGACACCACTGGGTAGAATGCATGGGGGACAACCTGCTCTTTGGACACCAACCATGAGCTGAAACCATTTACACTGCCTCCTGTGTCTCTTAGAGCCTCCACTCTATGGCCATTGACGGTCACCCACTGCCTGTACTTTTTAGTGTTATCAGGCAGTGTAGGCTTAGGGACCATCTCAAAGTCTCCTAATGAGACAAGGGTCAATTCTACGGGATCCCACCCACCTTGGGCACCCATCTCCTCCCCTCCCAGGGATACACTAGGAAGCTGGCGGGGTGGTGCACGGGGTGGTGCTTTAGCATCCCTTTGAGGACACTGGGGATCAAAGTATCTGTGGCCCACCTGACCACACCTAAAACAAATAAGGGGCCCCCTCTGAACAGGCCTACCTGTCGGGGGCACTGGCTCCTTCTCTTAGGGAGGCTGGGACACCACTGCTTGGTTCCCTTGGGAATTACTTTGTGGCCCTCTTTGGAACTCCCTCGGTTTACCCCTGTCCCCCCCACTTCTCTGCTGGGGACCCTGCCCACCTTTGGTGAAGTCTCCCACTAGACCATTGTGAACCCGGGTGCTCACCCAGCGGTCCACCTCCTCTGCAAGCTTCCTAGGGTTAGTCAGCTTGCAATCAATCAGGTGCTGGCATAGCTCAGGAAAGCAGTTACTAGATAAATGCTCCCATGCAATCAAATCACAAAGCTGCTCAAAAGCTTCTACTTTGCTACCTTTTACCCAGCGTTCCATTGCTCTGCAAAAAAAAAGACACATATTCAACCCAAGTGGCACCCTCTAGCTTCTTGCAGGTCCTAAACCTCTGCCTGTACATCTCAGGGGTCAAACCATAGTGGGTCATCAAAGCTTCCTTCATATGGGCATAAATCATCCAACTTTCTGGGGGCAGGTCCAACAAGGTATTCCTCCCCTCACTCACAAAGCGTACCCACAACCCCGCTCCCCAATCCTTCTCAGGGACCCGGTGGGACACCATGGCTAATTCATAGGCTGCAAACCATTGCCCAGTATCTTCACTTTTGTGGAAATCCTTAATAACCTCCTTGGGTATATACACTCTACTCTCAGTATGCACTACCGGTATGCTGCCACCAGAGGGGGAGATCTCTACACTCTTTGCTTTAATCTCCAACTCCCTCAATATTCTCTCATGCTCAAGTTTCATTTTCATAATCTCAAATTTTAACTTCTTGTTCTCTAGGTCCCTCTGACCATCCATTTTAAGCTTAGCAATCTCCATATTATGCCGCCTCTCTCTCCCCATCTCTTCTGGGGACAGCCCCCTTGTGGACACGCTAGTGCCCGGGCTGGAAATTGCTTTATCTCCCACCAAATCTACTACTTCACCCTGCTGCTCTCCTGCATTCCCTTCCCCCTCCACAGGCTCTCCCACATTGTTAGGGGCATCCCTGGCTTCTAGCCAGACCTTCAGCGCCTTGTAATACTCCTCCCTTCTAGTGAGACCTGTGATAGGTACTGTGAATTGCTTGCAGAAATATTTGAGCTGCTTGGTAGTGTAGGTTTCTAATTTCTCTTCTTCCCAGGAGAGATCCTCCGAGGCATTGGATCTGGGCTTGCCCATTGTAGCAATAACTGGCAATATTAATCAAAAATAGAATCAAAAAACCTCAAAAATGTATGTGGTCTGCACTCACCAGTAGTGTATACTATAATTACTGTATGCAATCACAAATGCAAGTCCAGATCCCACAGCTGCCACCAATGTTAGAAATGGGGTATCTAGTTGGCAATGGCTGGCCACTGTCCAAGTAGGGACACTTCTTTCTAAGTCAGAGTAAGAGGGCTACACCCTTTGATAACCCCTGCTCAACCCTGTGGTAACGAAGCACAAGCAGCTAGGCTTATCTCAGAGGCAGTGTGTGAAGCATTTATGACCAAACACAGTAACACAGTGAAGAACACTACAAATGGACACCACACAAGTAGTTATAAAAAATAAGTATCTTTATATATAGACCAATAACGATAAAAAGCCACAATACTGTAAAATAGGATTTCTCTTGAAATGCTGCAAAAATAGTTCAAAGTGTGCAAAGAGGAGTTCAGTTCAAAGCAGTGGTCTCTGCGACCCTTTTACTTACAAAGTACCTGGATTTCATAGCAAAACAACCAAAATGTCATAAAGGAGCTGTACCGATGATTTTCTGCACGCGAGGCCGGCGATGCGAGAAATCCTTGCCGCAAGGGAGGAGACGATGATCTTGTTGCGTGTGCAATCAGGTTGCGATGCGTAGAAACGTTTCTTCGTGAGGGAGCGACGATCCTGATGCAATACGATAAAAATGGCGGGCGCCCGGCATCCGCGCTGCGATGTTGTGAACCAATGATCTCCATTCGATGATCTCTTGGAGTCAGTGAGCACTTGGAAGCCCGCAAACGAGCGATGCAAGCACTCAGCGGCAGCAGCGCAATGATTTTCCGGTGCGCTTTCAGCTGCGGTGGCTCGCAAACATGCGTTAGCAACGATTTCAGCACTCTCTTCTCTGTAGTAGAACTAGAGGCCATAGAACTCACAGAAGCCTCACCTACAGATAGAAATCCTCGCTGGGTGGAATCAGGAGGCTGGTGGTGAAGTCTGATGTGCCTGAGACTTCAGCAGGAGGCTAGCTCTCTCCTAGCCTTTGGGTGATTGCTTTAGCAAGATTAATAAAAGTTTTCTCAAAGTCCTTTTCCCTCTTCTTCCAAGTCCAATAGTAACCACTGCAGGCCAATCCAAGAAACAGCACACAAGCACAAGGATAGTCACCTCCTGCAGATTCCTTCAGTCCCACGGAAAGATGTTCGTCTTGATGTCCAGGAGCAATACAAATTGAAGGGGTTTCAGCACAGATATTTATACCACAAAAAGTCTTTGTTCTCAAAAGCTACAAGTCACTGAACCCAGCCAGAACCAGTTCTGCTCAGTCCTGGAGCACTTTGTTTACCAGGTTGCATCATTCCTTTCAGAAATAGGGGGTCTACCATCAGACGCACAGTAGGAGGTGGAGCCAGCATTCACCTTGCCAGGCACAGCCCTATTCAGGTCAAGGAGCTACCCCTCCCCATACTCCAAATGCAGATCTCTCTACTCAACCCAGGTCTGACTCAGCCTGCCCTGTCCCTCCAAAACCAGACAGCCAATACACATAACAGCAGAGCACACTGGAAGGCTTAGGCAAGAAAATATCTACTTTCTAAAATTGGTATTTTCAAACACAGAATATAAAAATAAACTTCACTAAAAGATGTATTTTAATATTCTGAGCTCAGGCATACTAAATTTGTTTTTCTACCATGTTCCTTGGGTCAGTTAGGATTATAGAATGTAATAGTCAAACTGCCCAGTCTGGCCTATAGAGAACAGGTAGCCTTACAGTAGTGAAAAACGAAATTGGGTGTAATTCACTACCAGGACATGGTACACACACCAAGGCATGTCCTACCTTACACATACAATGCACCCTACCATAGGGGTGACTTACATGATGCCAAGGGAAGATTCAGGGGCTGGGAAGTGGGTGCACTTCACAGCCAAGATGGCAGTTCTGGACTGCACACAGACTCTGCAGTGGCAGGCCTGAGACACACTTTACAAGCTGCTTCTGTGGGTGGCGCAAACCAGCGCTGAAGGCCCACCAGCAGCATTTGGTCTACCAGCCCTGGGCACATACAGGCCACGCTACTAGGGACTAACAGGTAAACCAAATAAGCCAATCATGGATATACCAATTCACATGTCTTATTTACACAGGGAGCATTCGCGCTGTGGCACTGAATGGCAGTGGCACAGCGCCCAGAGCATTTAACACCGGCAACAACAGAGGAGACAACAGCGAGAAATGGAAGGGATTCCCACGCCAATGGTGCCAGGTCTAACAGACGCCATGGCCATGAAAAGTTATGCCTGAAGCAGACATTCTGTAAAAGAAATAGGGGCCCCTTTTGCAAAGAAGTGGACCAACATATGTGGAAAATGGTTGAGGTATAGCAAATGTGAATGAAGGACAAATTTGTGAGAAAAAAATACATTGGAGTGTGCAAATGCGAATTTGCGTACATCATTGCCATGACAGGAACATTTCCAACCAGAGTTGCTATGTAAAGCAAGAGAAAGATAACAAAAAGTGGTATTTGCAGTTGGGTAAGGTCTGAAAATACCACAACCAAGAAGTTGTCTGCATTGGTCAAATTATTTGCCTTCATTTGCTCTGGAAAACTGGATCTGAAGATGGGCTGCAATTGGACAGGCAACAGCTATTAGTATAAATTACAAACAATGGTAAAATTATAAATTGTTTGTCAAGAATATTATATAGGCTACATATTTCATAAAGTAAAAACTACTGGAAAACTGAAAAAAGTATACAATGTTTGTACTTGTAGTTTCTTTTTTCTTGGTAGAAACATATTTTGCTTTCAATGTTCCATTGGTTAGGAAATGGTTGAATGACCCCTTGTATGCAAGTAATTCTACATTAAATTCGTTTTTACCTGAAGTGTCATTTTTAGCAAAATTATGTCTGCACAATGAATGTCATATGGAAAGTCCAATAATATATGCTGAAACGGGAACCCCATTATTTGATGACAGAAAGGGGCATCAACCACATTGCCCAAGGTATAGGCAACCCAGACCACTAACTTTGTAACATTTTAATTTAAATTTGAAGTCCATAAGTTCATTAGCAGATGTAACCAGTAGCATAGGATTAACTACTGAAAACATTGTGTTACCTTATTACATTTAATAAGTAATAACATTTGTTTAGGAGCAAGTAGAAAAATCATTGTAATTTCGAATCCTTTTTAATAGTAAAGATGGGTTTTAAGTCACAACTCTGAAAATGTCGGGTATATCACCAACAAACTGCGACAACATCGCAGACCGCACATAGCGCAAATTTGTATAACGCCGGCTATCGCCGGAATCAATCGCCGAGATAACGCGTTATTATCAACACTTATCTCCAGGCCGATAAAAATTCCGGCGATAGCAGTGTAATGAGGGAACATCGCTGGAAATCCAGCGATGCAACTACAGCGCTAAGGGAATCCTTGTTAATAGGGAGATGTGGACTTAGGCTTAGAATCCACCTCCCATTATAAATATAGCTAAGTCTGACAATTTGCAGATGTTAGCTGATGGCAATAACCACGGTTAGCGGTAATTTTTATGTCACTATGGGTATCAGGGTCCAACTTGATGATACCGCGATGTGCGGTTAGCGACTTTTCCTGGGTTGTTTTCAGAGGGAAAGCCTAGGGAACGCCTACTTTGCATGTCATTAGCGATTATTATAGCTGACTTGCAAAGCGGCAATGACACGGACGCTATTGCCAGTAAGCCGTCGCTAACAGCTGTTAGCGACAGCTTACTGATAGGGCGATAAAAATATCACAGCTTTAGCGGCAAAAAGTGCCGCTAAAGCGGAGATATTGCCCTTGATGAAAAGCTCCATCATTTTTAAAAAGTTAGCATTTTCATGCCTAACCATTTGGAGCCTTTTGCCTGTACCCTGGGCCACATGACTAGGAGCAGTTGGCCTCTGTGAATTTCTTCCAGACAGCCACACACTAGAGGTACTGGGAATTGGCAAGATGGGCCATCCTGGCAGGATCAGGGGGCATAGTTGTGCACAGCCACGCTTGTACTACAAAGACACTGCCTCGGCACAGACACAAACACCTTCACACTATTATAACTACAGAGAGCCTGGGACCAGCGCAGGGAGTCAATACAATCCAGGCCTTTCTGTGAGAGAAAACATTCAGAAGTTTCTTCCACTTCAAAGATGGCACCAAGCATACAATTAAGGCCCTCAGCCTACTCTTCAGTTGACTTCTGGACCTGCTGTCGGGCTCTCAGGGAACATAGCAGGCTACAGGTAGCAGGATACTTCAGAGGACTTTCCTGCTACACCAAGAGGACTGCCCTGCTACCTGAAGCCTACTCTGTGCCCTCAGAGTACTGCCCTGATTCTTGAGATCTGATTCAATGCTTGAGTCCAATACTTCCATATTTACTCTTAGAGCATCAAGAACAGAAAATGCTCCAACCATCTTGAACCCTCACCTGGACCCAGCCTAAATGAGCAGTGACCTCCCAAGTAGTGTCCCTGTAGTCCTGGACCCTGGGAAGGTGTGCTAAAAGAGCCATGATAGCCCAAATTCAATACTTGGGACTTGAAACATTTTCTGCCTAAAGTGCTCTGAGAACCTGAGAACCAAGAGGAGACCGGGACCTACCTGCTAACAAATTTGCCCAAGGTGCCTTCCCAGGTGGCCTGACTTTGCTGTAGCTACATTTTTCTCCTCAGCAGCAAATCCCATTCAACGGCTCCTCGCAGAAAAGGTATCCAGCCTCATGGGGTCCTCGTCGGCGAAAGCCTGCATCTTTTGTAGGGGTGGGCGGAATTTGCGAAATTCAGTTTCGCAAATTATCGCGAAAATGTTAAAAATCTCCGCAAACACGGAAATATCGCGAAGATGCGGAAGTTTTCTTGCCGCCCGTTCGCTGTATTTTCTGCTTGGTCGCGGCTCGCCAACTTACCCATGTGGTTGCTCACGGGCGCGGCCATTTTGTTTTCACTTGTCTCGCGGTGCATGATCGCGAGAAGAAAGACGTGACCGCGCGATGCATGACGTGACTGCGGGCGCGAACTGTCGCGAGACAGCGCAAATGGCTACCAACAATCCAACATCTCTATGGAGAACGCGACCGGATCGGGAAAACTTGTCGGCGAACACGGGGATTCAGGTAAGGCGATCGCGCGCACGCGAGAATGTATTATTTTACAGCGCGATCAAGAAACAAATTATCACTAAGCTGCGGAATGCAGAAATTTTGACATTTTCGCGCTTTCTGCGGAACGCGAAAATGCTAAATTATTGCAATTTCTTTGAACGGAACGGAATTTTGGCCCAGGCCTAATCTTTTGCCTCACTGGAAATTTTTGAGTCTGAATGTAGAAATATTCACAGCGCTTTCATCCCCAATGATTACATCTCCTCCTCGGGCACCGCTGATTGCCTGGCCTGCTGAATTTTACCTACTCAGATACTCAGACATTTTTTTCAAAACTTCTTCAACGTCCAATGGTAAGCGGAGATTGGCTCCAATACACTTTGTGTATCCGTACTGTGCTACATTACGGTTGGGCATAACTTTCGACCTTGCCCCAGTCTTGCAACATTAGATGTCCGTGGTTGGCACTTTAATAATTTAGGTACCAGTTTTCACTTTAAACTTTCAAAATTCATAACTCCGGTTTTACTGATATGGTTTCTGCGATTTTTGTATCAAATAATATATTAAAGTTTACTTTGTTTGTCTATATTAGTGTGGGATTGTTCTTGTGTTTTCACTTCATGACTGCTTTTGTGCCAAGCTACCAGAGGTTTGACCACAGGTTTATTTAGTGACTTATGTGGTTCACCATGCCAGGGATTGTGGCTGTTGCTTGAGAAGGACTCACACCCCCCTCAACAAAGAACCCAAATACTCACAGCTTTCTAATACCAGGAAGCTATCTCCTGGTATCACAACATATATGAATGTCCTATTTTGACTATTTATGAGTTCAACGTTAAAGGATTGTGTTTTAATTTACTTGTGTAGCCCAACTTAAATAAGGATGATTCACAATAATGGCCACATTTCAAATTTCTGTGAGTACATAAAAAAAAAAAGAAGTTATGATTTCATTCACTTTGTGTTTTCCTCCCAGACAACCACACAATAGACGAACTGGGAATTGGTAAGATCGTCAGTGGAAAATCTGTTAAAGGAAGTTGAATTCGTTCATGAATGGCTTGTCCCAAAATGCATTGGGATTTTCTTGAAATATAAAGCTCAGCGTGTGATGATTTAGCAAGATGAATGGATATCCTTTAAATGTGATTAAATGAAATAAATGAAAACTTTCATTGCCAACTGTGATTACTGTATGAACATCTTTTAAGCACAGAAATTAACTGTTTACACATAACCAGGAGTGCATAACTTTATGTATATGATACTATCACAGGTTTGACACATCTCCAGTTCTATTGACCACAACTCCCTTTTCACTTTCGTTCTGCACCTCTCTTGCATCTTTCTGCACCCCTTTTGCCTCTTTCTGCAGAATGTGCAAGCATGTCAATCAGCACAAAGTGGCCTTAGAAGTCACCTTTGGATGTAAAATTGTTATATAAATTTACCAAGTACAGCTTAGAAGAATCATTCCAAGAAGGCAAAAAGGATGCGCCTCCCCGTTCCTGAAATGACTGAACAATCAGGCCAGCAATTTCCACTTTAAACAAGGCCGACAGACCCTCTTTAGCTCTGCCCGCTATAAATGGAGTGGCAGGAAAGCTACGTGAACCCATCAAATACAATATCCTTGCACTCCCACGTTTCTTGCATGAAAACTATATCACAGATCATAACGAAAGATCGCCATTCCACCAATGCGATCTTTGAGGCAACACCCGCTATGTTCCAATTTTGGATTTTCACGCATACATTGCCTATTTGGTCTTCATCGGCACCTAAACACCCACTTTCCCCTAAGGGGGAGGGCTAAGCAAGGGCAGAGAGGAAGGACAGAGATTAAATTTAAAAAAAATCCCCCACAGGATTTACTGAATGAAGTCCTACACACAAATGTTCCTGTGGGAGAATATTGTTTACTAGTTCAACCGGACTGGGGCTACAAAACACCCCACTCTCCTCCTCTAAACCTGACATCAAGGGCGAATGAATATAACAGGAAGAGGGTGGCATTTGAATAACAAGAGCCTGATTAACAAATGACCTGACTACCTCCTGAAGATCAGAACGGACAGACTCCTCCCCAAACTGTCAATCGATTTCTTCCATCCCAACCAATGGGGCATCTAGTCATCAGAATGTCTCTTGATGTGTCCCAGTTACCAGTAACGTTGTTATTCAGCCAATGGGCTGATTTATTCATTAGGCCTCTGGTAGTTTCCATATTGGTTTCTGTGAGCCTGGGCACATTTGTCAATACAACGACATACGGAGCAGATACTGGGGTAAGGTCTATCACGGGAAGAACGGCCAGGTATCGGGCACGGGCTACTTGTTTGATGGCAGGTTGAGATATTGGTAAGATGTCAAATGGATAGGGAGCACCTTTGCTTTGGACAGAGATGGTAGAAGTAAAGTCAAAGGCTGAGTACTGGGTACAACAGGTAATGGAAGACCTGAGATCAGGAGACCTCACCAGGTTAGATTCAATTTTTGCCAATCAGGCAAGAATGGGGCGCAACTTTGAGTCCAAGAGGTCACCTAGGCATTTGCTCAATTCATTCCAGGTATTCTCATTAAGCTCAACTGGGCCCCCAGGCGAGACATCATCTACAAGTTAATAGAATATCTCAAAAAGAGTGGGGGTCTAAGGGATGTGGTTTAATGACTCAAACAGTTTATTATCCCCAATTCAACTAATGTATACAAAAAGAAAAACTGTGAGTCAAAAAAGTTTTGTGACCGTAACATAACCACTCAGTAAATACTGATCTAAATCTAACTGCTGTCAACAAGGTACCAAATGTGTCAATAGGTGTGTGTATGCATGAGAAAGATTCCCATCACCCACAGCAAGTGGCTCGCTTCATCATTTGGGAACCTGGGAACTTCACCAAAGAACCATCCTCTACCAGATGGACCTAGATACTGGTTCAATGTGTGTCCCAAATGTATCTGTTGGTATATTATCTGAATCGAGGGAACCACAATAATAATGATAAGGAGTGATGTGTGCAGTGCTCGTGATAAGAAAGTGATGGTTAAGATTGGTTACCAAGGTACAGATATGTTTTTATTGAAGTGCTACCTTGATACCAAGATAAAATAAAACAGTGCTATAACAGTTTGAACAAATAACTGTGTTGGAAAAGACTGGTCTACATGTTTCAGCTCTTGGATAAATTATATCCCAGCTCTCGTCAGGACCAGAAAGCTACTGCAAAATTATGGTGTATTTAATACAAAAAACTCGAAAAACATACAACCTGGACCTTGTTCTCGGTACAGGGGAAATACCTGTGAAAATAACAGCAGTAATCAATTCAAACAGACAAACAGAGTGGTAAAGTGTCACAAATTGGTCAAAAAACCGCAAGGATATTGAGTCTATCAGTTTTGCGAAGGTACCATTTAGTGTACTAAAACAACTGTACAGCCATCACCTCAAGTGGAAAAAAATTTTAAGTTGTGATTCACCCGAATAGTTCTGGGTATGTGCCTCACCCCACCTGGCAACTGCTCAGGTTAGGAGGCACCGCTCTGGGGAATAATATAAGTGTGAAACATTATATCACCTGACCATGGTTGTTGAAATGTTAAACACTTGATATATAGCGCAAATTTAAAAACAAAGCGGATGGATCACACGGGAGTCTAATCATCGAGAAAGCATGTCTCTGTGCATTTCTACAATCGTGTCTCATTCTATAGGAAAAAATGTGCCCTAAAGGCATATGCAGATTGCTAGAACTACATTTTGTACTGGTCATCAATGTGCTAGAAGTTAGAAGTGCATCTTCTAAGTTTATATTATGTGTGTTTAATGCAGGCGACTAGTATAGTTTTGTATTTCGTTGTGGAATGGACTTCGCTCTAAGAGACTTATTGAGGACCTGTGCACATACACAATTTCCCTCTATATATAGGTTTCTCATAGAACAGCCATTTGTTGCATCATGATCAGGCCCCTTGCTTGTTAATGTCTGACTCTCCATAAAATTAACATACACCTGGAGAGCCATTTATTGAAACTGGATCCCTAGTGGGCTAAAACGATAAAAATAATAACGACAATCACACTACAGATTGTAAATTCTATCTGTATTTGATTCACGGCATAAACTAATTGCCACTGCCACAACTTAATGCAATAGGCAGGGCAAGACATTATCCGTGATCATATTGCCTCGTTTGCACCAAGTTCAGGATAAAAGACTACAAACACTTACAAAGACTACATTTCCCGACAAGACATGCACGGCACGCCAATACGCCATTGCGTCATCAGCCTGCGCTAGGTTTTGACGTAGATCACGCGCATGACGGCAGTGACGCCCTGCGGGTCCTCAAATAGGATTCCCTATTACCAATGTACACCTCCCCTTCTCGCTCAGAAGCCGCGAGAGGTACCGATGGAGAGGTAAGGTGCACACGATCATACTGCTTCTTAAACTATTCTCATTGTTAAACCTTCGCAGTTAAAATTGGTGACACTTCTTCCTTGAGTTGCGCTGAGCATTGGTTAGTCATTTTGACTAGAGAGACTTGGGCTGTAAGGTACAACGAACCGACAACCCTTACCAACAGGTTGCCTAGTTACCACAACACACGCCTTTTTAAGTAACAGCCTTACCTTAGCGTGTGTGTTACCCTCATTATGCGGCAATTCCACAACGAAATACAAAACTATACTCAGGGGCAGCTCTAGGGTCATGGTGGCCCTGTGCAGGGAGCGTAGGTAGGGGGCCCTGGAAGAGGGGGTCCGGGCAGGGTAGAGCTCAGGAAGGTGTTTTAATAAAACGTCCAGAAAAGGCGTTAGATAACCAGTACCTGCGGCTGCTTCTACCATTCCAAATTTGTCTCGGAACGATAAAATTTAGGAGGAGGGCATTGTGACACACGACGTGAGGGACTGGCACAGACGGATGCAGGGCCATGACAGGGGGGCCCCGGACCCACAGCCCCCCCCCCCCACAGAGACATGGTCTTGTGTATGCAACGTTCTGTTCGCTGCAATGTCTAGAGAAACAAGTCTGGAACGTGAGTCACTAGGGGAGGGGTAGGCGGTGTGCAGCCACTGATCCATGTGCTACACAACACCAATCAAGGTGTTTTGGTGGTGAGGTTGTGGCTCCCTGTTATCGCTCCAACCCGTTGTACATTGAAGTATGCCACAATTAACACCTGGAGCGGTTCGAACCAGTTTAAACTTCAGTATTAAAGAGTTTTAAGCACTATAATCTATGGATGAACAACAGTTTCAGATGGTATCAGTAGATAAGCTTCAGTAGCGCTTGATAAGTTAGAATAAACATTCAATACACTGGTGGTGCACATCCAGGCCCGAAGACCTGGACACCTCGAGTGTTCAAGTGTCCTCATGTCAACTACTAATAACTACTAATAACAAAACAAAACACAAATAGATCGTTCAGTTTTACACTACAACAGCCATAAGGACACAGCCCCAGCCCGGTGCGAGAAAAAGACTCGAATCTGGATGAATATAAAATCACGGCTAATCATGCTTTAAATAAATCACTCACACAAAGAAGGTATTTAACAGAGGGACTGATCCCAACACGATTAGTTTATCAAAACGTGAATGGATTGCCCCTTACGACGTTACAGAAATCAGACTCAAACACACCCCTCGCACTGAAGTCAGGGATGAGCCAGAATTGAAAAACACGAGGACTAATAAATAACTTAGCGACTTTACCGGTAACTGCTTAACTAGGAAGTGGGACACGCACTGTAGCCGATTAATCGATTCCTGGATGTTTCCAATTCTGAATGCCAATTTAGATGGCAGGTAATCGTATTCCGCTAGCTGCCTTATACTCTAACCTTTATAATAATAGAAAAAATGCCCACGAAAAATAACCCGTTCCCGTTCCCCCCGTTTATCCCTTGAACCCACATGACAGCGACTTTTCTGCAAGTTTGACGCGCAAAATCACGGCCGTTCACATTTCTTTAGAGGCACTGCTGTGGTAGCAAAATACAAAAGTTACGTACCCATACAGTTTGCACCAAACGCGGTTATTATTTTCCTACTACAATAAAGATAATAAGGCATTTACAATGCATCAAATAATACGTGCCGCCTCTGCTTAACAGAGGTTATCATAATATCCTATTAATGGGCATGGTTATCAGACCGGCGCGCCGCCCGGGGCCTACTCACCGTGCCGCGCTCAGACTGGGGAGTCCGCAACGCGCTGCTGCGGCCGCCGCCGAACTGCAGAGGCGCGAGAGCTGCAGGAGGGAATGCGGTGGTCGCCAATCATCTTGGGCTGCTGCACGCCTCCTCCCCCTGCTCCCCCGCCCGCGCACACAAGGCATGCGCCCGGCCCGCCCTCGCACAAGTGACGAGCCTCAGTGAGTAAGCACAGAAACCTCGGGCACCGTCTGCAAAGACCCTCACCCGGAGGCCGCCAAATCCCTGCCAGGGGCCGCCACGAATATGTATCCGATTCCTCGTCTCGTCGTGGCGGCCCCTGGGGTTTGGCGGCCCTGTGCAGGTGCACAGCTTGCACATGCCTAAAGCCGGCCCTGCTATACTAGTCGCCTGCATTAAACACACATAATATAAACTTAGAAGATGCACTTCTAACTTCTAGCACATTGATGACCAGTACAAAATGTAGTTCTAGCAATCTGCATATGCCTTTAGGGCACATTTTTTCCTATAGAATGAGACACGATTGTAGAAATGCACAGAGACATGCTTTCTCGATGATTAGACTCCCGTGTGATCCATCCGCTTTGTTTTTAAATTTGCGCTATATATCAAGTGTTTAACATTTCAACAACCATGGTCAGGTGATATAATGTTTCACACTTATATTATTCCCCAGAGCGGTGCCTCCTAACCTGAGCAGTTGCCAGGTGGGGTGAGGCACATACCCAGAACTATTCGGGTGAGTCACAACTTTAAATTTTTTTCCACTTGAGGTGATGGCTGTACAGTTGTTTTAGTACACTAAATGGTACCTTCGCAAAACTGATAGACTCAATATCCTTGCGGTTTTTTGACCAATTTGTGACACTTTACCACTCTGTTTGTCTGTTTGAATTGATTACTGCTGTTATTTTCACAGGTATTTCCCCTGTACCGAGAACAAGGTCCAGGTTGTATGTTTTTCGATTTTTTTGTATTAACACCATAATTTTGCAGTAGCTTCTGGTCCTGACGAGAGCTGGTATATAATTTATCCAAGAGCTGAAACATGTAGACCAGTCTTTTCCAACACAGTTATTTGTTCAAACTGTTATAGCACTGTTTTATTTTATCTTGGTATCAAGGTAGCACTTCAATAAAAACATATCTGTACCTTGGTAACCAATCTTAACCATCACTTTCTTATCACGAGCACTGCACACATCACTCCTTATCATTATTATTGTGGTTCCCTTGATTCAGATAATATACCAACAGATACATTTGGGACACACATTGAACCAGTATCTACGTCCATCTGGTAGAGGATGGTTCTTTGGTGAAGTTCCCAGGTTCCCAAATGATGAAGCGAGCCACTTGCTGTGGGTGATGGGAATCTTTCTCATGCATACACACACCTATTGACACATTTGGTACCTTGTTGCCAGCAGTTAGATTTAGATCAGTATTTACTGAGTGGTTATGTTACGGTCACAAAACTTTTTTGACTCACAGTTTTTCTTTTTGGAGACATCATCTACAGCCTTGTTATGTCAGGAATTTTGCAAATTTTTGGCTTATTGGATTTTGCAATTTTCCTCCTCTGCTTGGCTCTTGGGCCACTCTCCCCTTCAGAGTCGCACAACTCGTCACAAAACTGGGTGCCGCCGTCTGTGCATGTTGGGCCAGACTTCAAGCCTCCTCCAGGCACAACCCCCACGCAGCCTGGGCCTACACCCAAACTATGGACCTGTGTCGTAGGGCAAGTCAGGGTGCTTGGTTCCTCTGGAGGGCTTTTTACCCCAAGAAAGCTCTGAGATAGTAATGGGTCACAACAACTTTGATTAATCTGTGGAAGAGTTATCTCTTCAGTAGTAAGGGAAAGGCAACATTCTACCAGCCAGGTCTTGTTGGAAACCATGTCCACAGCTCGGGTTAAATAATTGTCGATTGTCGAGTGTGTATAGGGGGTGGTAACATGCTGGAGACACTTAGAGCACCCTTTCTCTTACCCATTGTAAGGACCTAACAGGAAGGGGAACGTAGATAAAATGCAGAAATGAGGGAAGCAGAGTAGACAAGCATTCCTTATACCAGGCAAACATGACCAGCCACTACTCTCTTAAATGTAAAGTAAGGAGGAGCCACTGTACCTTGGACTTTAAGGCTGTCATGAAGCTGTCATAGATACCAGGCTCGTCCACTGAAGGCCTTAGGGGGGTGGCCCAGTCAGCCTTATCCGGGCTTTGACGGGCGCAGACAAGCTTGTCTTTGGCCCGGGCATGCCTGCGCACAGCCCACGCTGCGGGAGCCCTCCAAGCTTTTCAAAAGTGTATACTGGTGCTGCGGGGTATTGAAGTTCCTGGCCCCCCAGTGCAGCTGGTGCCAAAGAAATACGGTGCTGGACTCCTGCACTGTGGGAGCCCTCCAAGCTTTTTAAAAGCAGGTCTTGGTGCTGCAGGCATCATCGGCGGTGAGGTGGCCGCAAGGGAGACATGGTAGTGAAGTTCCTGCCTCCCGGTACAGCTGGTGCCAAAGAAAACTGGTGCCAGGCGTCGCACGCTGTGGGAGCCCTCCAAGCTTTTCAAAATTGCCTCCTCACGCTGCGGACATCGTCATCAGCAAGTTGGCCACAAGGTATGCTGGGTACTGAAGTTCCTGGCCCCCCGGTGCAGCTGGCGCCAAAGAAATCCGGTGCCGGGTGCCCCATGCTGCGGGAGCCCTCCAAGCATTTTAAAAAACACCTCCTGGCACTGCGGGTGTTGGTGGCAGTGATTTGGCCACAAGGGAGGCTGGGTAGTGAAGTTCCTGGCCCCCCCAGAGCAACTGGTGCCAAAGAAATCCAGTGTCGGGCGTCCTGGCAGTTCTTTTACCAGTGTGTGTAACGGGGTTGCTATATTAGTCTATTCTTATACCTGGCTTGCTCCTATCTGTATTAGGTGTCTGTCTTGGGGGATAAGAGGATAATGAGTCTTTTATGGGACCATCCTCTGGAATTTGTCACGGGGCTTGCCATCATTTATTGAATCACAATTAGATATGGCTGACCATGCCAATATGGGGCTAAGATGGGTATTTGATGGTGAGGAGAGTGATACGTGGAGTTCCACCATCTCAATTTCTTTCGAGATGGCCCTAACTGCTCATTTTATAAACCCATCCAGTGGGGTCCCTGTGTTCTCTGGGGGGCCGCTGTGGTATTGCATTTCTCCAGGCTTCTCTCCCTCAGGCTTTAATAAGACAAAGAAAGTAAAAATTATCCTCTAAATATCCCAGGTGAAAAATATGATACTCCTACCAGAGTCACAATGTCTTTATTCTAGGGCCATGGAAGGTGACCCTGCTCTGCCTCTTCCTGTCACTGAAGGCTGCAGTACAGGACCACCCTTGGCTCGTTTGCATTCCACGAGGCAGGAATGCTGCTAGCGATATGAGCCCATAGGAAGGTCCGTCTCCTGTGGCCACAAGACTGCACATGCAACTCCTGGTGCTTTGTTTTCTGGAGGAAGGAGTCCCCTAGTTTGCTGCTGCCCTTTAGGGGCAAAGTACACCTTAAATGTTCAACAAAGTATCCCACAAGGAGGGAATGCTGCTAGTGCAATAAGCGAGCTGGGAGGCCCTACCCCTGCGGTCACCACACTGCAAATGTGCCTTCTGGTGCTTTGTTTACTTGGAGATGGAGTCCCCTGACTTCCTACTACATATTGGGGGCCAAGTACCCCCTCAATATTCCCAAAGTTTCCCATGAGGAGGGGGTGCTTTGAGTGCTATAAGCACTTTGGGAGGCCGGCTCCCTATGGTCAACGTATCACACATGCACCCCAGGCACCTTTGATCACTGGGAGATGGAGTCACCTAGCTTGCTGCTGTATGTTGGGGGCCAAGTACCCCTTCAATGCATAGCGTCCCATGAGGTGGGAGTGCTGTTAGCTCTATAAGCAAGTTGGGAGGTCCAGACCCCTGCGGTCACCACTCTGCACATGCGCCTCCTGGTACTTCGCTCACTTGGGATGGAGTCCCCTAGCTTGCAGCTGCATGTTGAGGCCAAGTACCCGTTCAATGTTCGTCAAAGAATGAGTCATAGGTATAATGTCCTTGGCAGGGATTCATCAAAAAACCTGCTTGGATGAACAATACCTCCTACAAAATGATGGGGTAATTATAAATGTATTTGTCTGGTAGTCTTATACTTCTGTTGAGCCAAGAATTTAGTCTCTCAAATATCTATGAGATAAAACCAATCACACCTTAATCACACCGTTAGTAGGGGATATAGAGGATGAGATTGGCAAAAACCTCTGTTTCTTCGTTACAAATTATCATAACCCCGGTCCATAGCTCTAGAATTGGAGGTGGCATCCTCATCTGACACATAGCCACTCTAGTCTTCACTAAAGGTTGCACAAGGGCAGAAAGTTGTCTGATTGGTTTGAGTAGTTTCTTCATGTAACCTTATAAGTCCCCAATGCATCTGTTTTCAAAATAAACAACAAAGACAAAAAAGCATCAATACAGATAGCTTTAAAATTCTTAAAAAGAAACAATTTATGTCAACTGATCATCGAAATATGAGTGGTCTGACTACAACAAGATAGACATAGGGGTCCCTATCGGCATCCCCCATAGGCCTCTGCGATGTGTCCTTAGGGACACATTTGATGCCCCCCCAAACACCCATGCACCGTGGGCCGGGCACAACATAATGCTTGGCACATGGATGATTGAAAACATCCCCTTTTCTTCTGCCGCATGTGCTGCGGCCATTTTTCCGGCCCGCAGCATAAGCTGCAATAGAAAAAGGAATGTTTACGAAAGCCTGCATAGTGGTCATATTGCAATTGGGCTGTCGGACAGTCTCAAGTCCGAAACAATGGCAGTCAGACACTATAAAGTGAGATCAAAGAACCATGATGTTGGTTTCTTCAGTAAATATATATATACATTGGTTGTGCGGAGAGTTGGCGCCAGAAGTAAAAAAATACATGTAGAATCTGTTCTAACAAAAGGTGGTGTCCTGGACATCTCAATCCAGTATTATACAGCCTTTGCTTTGCCTGTGCTCTCTATGCACACCATAATCATACTAGGGATATCATCATGGAATAAATGCCTATGAGTTAAGCTATACTTCAAAGCCATGGTATGAATTAGTCACTGCAGCCTGGCAACTTTTAGAGCAAGACTTGTCTGGAGAGTCTCAATTGTGACCAAGTCCCTTTACAATAGAACATGTAGGAGGATTGTGCTGGTATAAATTGTGCATAATCAGCATATATGGCAACTTAAGGTTGTGCACAGGTATGCCACCAAGATCATATGTTAAAACAGCAGTATCCCAACAAAACCTGGGTTATCCATCAACCCAAGAATGTAAAGTGTGCTTTGATTATAAATAAGAGAAATAGAATATTTAGGGAACATGAATACACACCCAAATAAAACTACAATTTTCGTTAACTTAATTCTCCTAATGATAGATAATGGTAACCCAATGTTGTGGTCAATCTAGGTGCTAAACTTCTCAAGGCTCTAGGTTGGCACTGTAATTGTTTCTGAGAACCAAATGATATTCTCTGTACAAGTATTTCCCTTAGCAACTATCCATAGATGTGTGCCCCGCCCTGGGAATTCCAGGTGTACTGCAAATGTCTGTTTCAATTATTATATAGGCTACAAACAGTTCTGAAATTTCTTCAACGGGAATTGTAAATAATGTTTTTTATTAAATATTAAATACTAGAAGGGCCTATACGTTATCCTTCAACATGTTGGAAACTTATGTTTTAAAGATATTGTTTTTGATATATCAAAAAACGTATTATATATATATATATATTCACTGAAAAAACCATTGGTTTTCATGCACGTTATAGTTAGGAATTGGTATTTAAAAAACCTTTGAAATGCACTGAAAAAAACAAATGTTTCAGGGGCATTACAGTTAGGAATTGGCATTTAAAAAATGTTAGAAATTCACTAAAAAAACCATAGGTTTCAGGGGCGTTATAGTTAGCTGGACATTTCCCTCGTACAAAACCCTAGAAATTCTCCTGTTATAGTTAGTTCAGCTAACTATTACTCGCGCCCCCGCAATGCACTGCTGATGACGTCACATATTACATAACTCATGACATGGTCAGTGACATCACTGATGACATCTCAAATGACATCACTGATGACATCATCCAGTGAATGTGTGTTTTTCTGAAAAGTTTTAATATGTTTTATATATTTATAGTGAAAGGCCTCTGGAAGAATGAGTGGGTGAATAAGTGTGTGAATGGGTGATTTTCTAGGTGCGTAACTGACTCTATAAGTGAGTCATTAAATGTATCTTACTGCAGACTAGTGACTAAACTGTGTGAATGTCTGTATGTGTCTGTGTGTTGGTGTATAAGCGGCTGTATGGTTTTGTGAATAGCTATATGAGTGTCTATATGGGTTATTGATTGGTTGTCTGAGTATCTGTATGGGTGCCTGAGTGTTTGTGTGGGTAGGGTGTGTGTGACTCTGTGCATAGATGTGTGAGAGGGTGATTCAGTGGGTGCAAGGTTTTAAGAGTGCAATTGTGATGGACTGTATGGTTGGGTAAGTGTATGTATGGGTGTGTTAGTGATTGAATGTATATCTCAGTTGTACATGTGTCAGTAGCTACATATGTGAAACGCAGTGTATATGTGTGTAAGAGTATATAACTATCTATATGTGAGACTGTGTGATTGCGGGAGTGGCTGTATGGATGAGTGTGTGCTTGTATTAGTAATTGTATAAGAGCGTCAGAATTTGTTAGTATTTTTATGAGTAAGTGAACTTGAGTGTGTTTAACTGTTTAGGCGAGTAAATTGGACTGTGTTTAATTATTTGCATGACTGACTAGGTGTGTCAGTACCTCAATAGATGATTAGCGGTCTGTGAGTGTCTATATAGGTGTATAAATGCATATGATAGTCTTGTACGGAGTGACTGTAAGTATGAGTGACTGTACAGGTGAGTGAGTGGAGATGTATGTATGCATAGTGGTCATATTGCAATTCGGCTGTCGGACGGTCACAAGTCCGAAACAATGGCAGTCAGACACTATAAAGCGAGATCAAAGAACCATGCTGGTGGTTTCTTCAGTAAAACTATATATATTGCTTGAGCAGAGAGTTGGCGCCAGAAGTAAAAAATACATGTAGAATCTGTTCTAACAAAAGGTGGTGTCCTAGACATCTCAATCCAGTATTATACAGCCTTTACTTTGCCTGTGCTCTCTATGCACACCATAATCATACTAGGGATATCATCATGGAATAAATGCCTATGAGTTAAGCTATACTTCAAAGCCATGGTATGAATTAGCCACTGCAGCCTGGCAACTTTTAGAGCAAGACTTGTCTGGAGAGTCTCAATTGTAACCAAGTCCCTTTACAATAGAACATGTAGGAGGATTGTGCTGGTATAAATTGTGCATAATCAGCATATATGGCAACTTAAGGTTGTGCACAGGTATGCCACCAAGATCATATGTTAAAACAGCAGTATCTCAACAAAACCTGGGTTATCCATCAACCCAAGAATGTAAAGTGTGCTTTGATTATAAAAAAGAGAAAGATAATATTTAGGGAACATGAATACACACCCAGATAAAACTACAACTTTCGTTAACTTAATTCTCCTACTGATAGATGATGGTAACGCAATGTTGTGGTCAATCTAGGAGCTAAACTTCTCAAGGCTCTATGTTGGCACTGTAATTGTTTCTGAGAACCAAATGATATTCTCTGTAGAAGTATTACCCTTAGCAACTATCCGTAGATGTGTGCCCCGCCCTGGGAATTCCAGGTGTACTGCAAATGTCTGTTTCAATTATTATATAGGCTACAGACAGTTCTTGAAATTTCTTCAACGGGAATTGTAAATAATGGTTTTTATTAAATATTAAATACTAGAAGGGCCTATACGTTATCCTTCAACATGTTGGAAGCTTATGTTTTAAAGATATTGTTTTTCATATATCAAAAAACGTATTATATATATATATATATATATATATATATATATATTCACTGAAAAAACCATTGGTTTTCATGCACGTTATAGTTAGGAATTGGTATTTAAAAAACCTTTGAAATTCACTGAAAAAACCAAAGGTTTCAGGGGCTTTATAGTTAGGAATTGGCATTTAAAAAACCTTAGAAATTCACTAAAAAAAACATAGGTTTCAGGGGCGTTATAGTTAGCTGGACATTTCCCTCGTACAAAACCCTAGAAATTCCCCTGTTATAGTTAGTTCAGCTAACTATAACTCGCACCCCCGCAATGCACTGCTGATGACGTCACATATTACATCACTCATGACATGGTCAGTGACATCACTGATGACATCACTGATGACATCTCAAATGACATCACTGATGACATCACTGATGACATCATCCAGTGACTGTGTGTTTTTCTGAAAAGTTTAAATACGTTTTATATATTTATAGTGAAAGGCCTATGGAAGAATGAGTGGGTGTAGAAGTGTGTGAATGGGTGATTTTATAGGTGCGTAACTGACTGTCTAAGTGAGTCATTAAATGTATCTTACTGCAGACTAGTGACTGAACTGTGTGAATGTCTGTATGTGTCTGTGTGTTGGTGTATACGTGGCTGTATGGTTTTGTGAATAGCTATATGAGTGTCTATATGGGTTATTGATTGGTTGTCTGAGTATCTGTATGGGTGCCTGAGTGTTTGTGTGGGTAGGGTGTGTATGACTCTGTGCATAGATGTGTGAGAGGGTGATTCAGTGGGTGCATGGTTTTAAGAGTGCAATTGTGATGGACTGTATGGTTGGGTGAGTGTATGTATGTGTGTGTTTGTGATTGAATGTATATCTCAGTTGTACATGTGTCAGTAACTACATATGTGGAACGCAGTGTATATGTGTGTAAGAGTATATAACTATCTATATGTGAGAGTGTGTGATTGCGGGAGTGGCTGTATGGATGAGTGTGTGCTTTTATTATTAATTGTATAAGAGCATCAGAATTTGTTAGTATTTTTATGAGTAAGTGAACTTGAGTGTGTTTAACTGTATAGGTGAGTAAATTGGACTGTGTTTAATTATTTGCATGACTGACTAGGTGTGTCAGTACCTCAATGGATGATTAGTGGTCTGTGAGTGTCTATATTTGGTGAATAAATGCATATGATAGTCTTGTACGGAGTGACTGTAAGTATGAGTGACTGTACAGGTGAGTGAATGGAGATGTATGTATGCATAGTGGTCATATTGCAATTGGGCTGTTGGACGGTCTCAAGTCCGAAACAATGGCAGTCAGACACTATAAAGTGAGATCAAAGAACCATGCTGGTGGTTTCTTCAGTAAAAATATATACATTACTTGTGCAGAGAGTTGGCGCCAGAAGTATAAAATACATGTAGAATCTGTTCTAACAAAAGGTGGTGTCCTGGACATCTCAATCCAGGATTATACAGCCTTTGCTTTGCCTGTGCTCTCTATGCACACCATAATCATACTAGGGATATCATCATGGAATAAATGCCTATGAGTTAAGCTATACTTCAAAGCCATGGTATGAATTAGTCACTGCAGCCTGGCAACTTTTAGACCAAGACTTGTCTGGAGAGTCTCAATTGTGACCAAGTCCCTTTACAATAGAACATGTAGGAGGATTGTGCTGGTATAAATTGTGCATAATCAGCATATATGGTAACTTAAGGTTATGCACAGGTATGCCACCAAGATCATATGTTAAAACAGCAGTATCCCAGCAAAACCTGGGTTATCCATCAACTCAAGAATATAAAGTGTGCTTTGATTATAAAGAGGAGAAATAGAATATTTAGGGAACATGAATACACACCCAAATAAAATTACAATTTTCGTTAACTTAATTCTCCTACTGATAGATAATGGTAACCCAATGTTGTGGTCAATCTAGGAGCTAAACTTCTCAAGGCTCTAGGTTGGCACTGTAATTGTTTCTGAGAACCAAATGATATTCTCTGTAGAATTATATCCCTTAGCAACTATCCGTAGATGTGTGCCCCGCCCTGGGAATTCCAGGTGTACTGCAAATGTCTGTTTAAATTATTATATAGTCTACAAACAGCTCTGAAATTTCTTCAACTGGAATTGTAAATAATGTTTTTTTTATCTATTAAATACTTGAAGGGCCTGTACGTTATCCTTCAACATGTTGGAAACTTATGTTTTAAAGATATTGTTTTTCATATATCAAAAAACGTAATATATATATATATATATTCACTGAAAAAACCATTGGTTTTCATGCACGTTATAGTTAGGAATTGGTTTTTAAAAAACCTTTGAAATTCACTGAAAAAACCAAAGGTTTCAGGGGCATTATAGTTAGGAATTGACAGTTAAAAAACCTTAGAAATTCACTAAAAAAACCATAGGTTTCAGGGGCGTTATAGTTAGCTGGACATTTCCCTCGTACAAAAACCCTAGAAATTCCCCTGTTATAGTTAGTTCAGCTAACTATAACTCGCGCCCCCGCAATGCACTGCTAATGACGTCACATATTACATCACTCATGACATGGCCAGTGACATCACTGATGACATCACTGATGACGTCTCAAATGACAACACTGATGACATCACTGATGACATCATCCAGTGAATGTGTGTTTTTCTGAAAAGTTTAAATATGTTTTATATATTTATAGTGAAAGGCCTATGGAAGAATGAGTGGGTGTATAAGTGTGTGAATGGGTGATTTTCTAGGTGCGTATCTGACTCTATAAGTGAGTCATTAAATGTATCTTACTCTAGACTAGTGACTAAACTGTGTGAATGTCTGTATGTGTCTGTGTGTTGGTGTATAAGTGGCTGTATGGTTTTGGGAATAGCTATATGAGTGTCTATATGGGTTATTGATTGGTTGTCTGAGTATCTGTATGGGTGCCTGAGTGTTTGTGTGGGTAGGGTGTGTGTGACTCTGTGCATAGATGTGCGGGAGGGTGATTCAGTGGGTGCATGGTTTTAAGAGTGCAATTGTGATGTACTGTATGGTTTGGTGAGTGTATGTATGGGTGTGTTAGTGATTGAATGTATATCTCAGTTGTACATGTGTCAGTAACTACATATGTGAAACGCAGTGTATATGTGTGTAAGAGTATATAACTATCTATATGTGAGAGTGTGTGATTGCGGGAGTGGCTGTATGGATGAGTGTGTGCTTGTATTAGTAATTGTATAAGAGCGTCAGAATTTGTTAGTATTTTTTTTTTTTTTAATATTTTTATTGTCCATGACAGTTCCTGTAAAAAATTCAATACATAGATATCTTGGCAATGAAAAGTGAAATTAATTAATATCAATATATAAATAATTTACAAAATGTATCCGATATTTCAATATTCATCCTATCTCTAGGAAATTTGTTAGCGCTCCCCAAATTAACAGACCAATACGTTTCTTCCGACCCCCCTTAATGCATACAGATTCCACTCGATTTCATAAATACGATACAGCTTAGCTCTCCAAAATTCAAAAGTCGGAGCCTCAGGTGATAACCATTCTGTAGCAATACATAACCGTGCCACAGTCATTGCAAGAAATAGAAAATGCTTGTGATCTTTTAATACTAAGCATCTATCTGTTTTTTGGCCTATTCCCAATAGCATAAGTGTAGAAGAAATCTTAAAAGAACACGATAATACCTGTGACAAAAATAATTCAACTCCATTCAAAAAATGAGATCATTTTGTGCAATAAAAAAGATATGCGCCATATCAGCTTCCGGATCCCCACAGCGAAAACATTTCCAATCATATTTATTTCCCCAATTTTCCATACGTTTAGGAGTATAATATAGTCTAAAGACCGTCTTGTAAACTTGAGCTTAAGTTAGCGGCCAAGCAGATCTCTTTTGACAATGATAAAGATTCCAAAATATCAATTTGGGGATCTCCCAACTGGTTTATCCAATATTGATTATATTTTTGAATATCATCATGTCTATATTCCATCAAAGCCGAGTAAAGTGGAGCAATCCTTTTTTGAAGACGGATCCCTTCTAATAAGTTATTTGGAGACGCCGCAATCTGATTTTTCAAACAGAAATCTCGGAGTTGAAGATACTTAAAAAATGAAGACTGTGGTAACTGATATTTATCTACCAGTTCAGCATATGTCACTAATATTGCTTTATTATCATATAGATCCCCAATTTTAGAGACCCCTTTTCTAACCCATAGCTTTGCATTATTATCCCAAAAGACCGAGGGAAGTACTTTATCAGCGTCAAAAGGACTATAATATGTAATTTTACCAAATTTGATCAGTTTTTTAACATTTCTCCATACTCTAAACGCTGAAACCAATACCTTAATACGTGTGTGCTTGTAATAATGACCCTCCAATTCCTTTAATAAGCAGCCTTTTGCATGTTCTCCCAACAATAAAAAAAAAATAGACGGGGCATCCGCTTCATTTTTCGGCGGATCGCCTGTCAAAATATAACTCATCTTTTGCAAGAAACAGACATAATAATAACTTAGGAAATCAGGCATATTTCGTCCGCCTCTTTCTTCAGGCAGCGTCAACCACTTCATAGCTCTACGAACTTTACCCGGAGCCCAAAAAAATTTCCCACAAATAATTTGTATTTGTTTAAGTGAAAATTCGAGTGGGATACTTCGAAATAGATATAGAATCTTAGCAAGAACATTCATCTTGATGATATTCCCTCTTCCGATTATAGATAATTGAAGTCTGCTCCATCTGTCTAATGATTGCTTAATTTGATATATAATCTCTTTCCAATTACTATCAACTATCTCTAGCATTCGAGTTTTAATTTTAATACCTAGATACGTAACCTCCTCTGTTACTCGAGGATCAATAAACTGTATACTTTTTGTACACAAGACTTGGGTTTTTGCAGAATTTAATTTATACCCAGATATAGCTCCAAAAGCTCTAGCTAATGATTCAATCTCCCCTATTGCCTCCCTAGGGTCAGTTGTCGTTATAGCTATATCATCTGCATATGCAAATACAGAATGTGAGATACCTGTCGCCAGAAAAGGTTTAATATAGGGCGATTTCTGTAAACTAATAATAAAAGGATGAATATACAACGCAAAAAGCAAAGGGGAGCAGGGGCACCCTTGTCGTGTACCTCTAGTTATATTGATCTTTTCAGATTTAAGGCCCATAGCAGCAATTCTTGCATTAGGTGCTTTATATAAGACCTGAATTGCGGTTAAAAAAGCTTTCCCAAATCTCATCCTTCTCATCACTTCCCATAGATAAACCCACTCTACGCGGTCAAAAGCTTTTTCCGCATCGGACAATATCAATGCTAAGTCCCTCTTTTCCACTTCTGCTATATCAAATAAAGTAATAACTTTATTAATATGAGAAACCGTTCCTCTTTTAGGTATAAAACCATGCTGAGTGATTGTGACTAATGACGATATAACCTTGGATAAGCGATTCGCGATCATTTTAGAATAAAGCTTACTGTCACAATTAAGCAGAGATATTGGTCGATAAGAGCCAGGTAATTCCGATGGTTTCCCCTTTTTACTAAATACAACTATTGATGCTTCATTCCATGTGTTTGGAGCAATTCCAATTTGTGCCATCCTAAACGTTTCTAACATCACAAACTTCAATGACTTAAAGAAACATTTATAAACCTCCCCCGGAATAAAATCAAGACCGGCAGCTTTGCCATTCGGTATACTGCTAACAGCACTCTCCAATTCTTCCATGGTAAAAGGACTATCCAGATCTTCTGCCTCTATTTTAGTTAATTGATTTAATATAAAGGCATCCGATATCTGAACTGAAGTGGAATCTGACTGCTGAGTGTAAAGTTCCGAGTAAAATTGATGGAAAATATCTAATATTGCCGTTGGAGCTTCACAAACCACCCCTGATTGATCCTGTAATTTCGAAATCAGCCGCGAAGTCGCTTTCATTTTCAATCTTAGCGTTAAAGGCCGACCAATACATTCTCCATATTCATAGATGTGTCTTCTATTTACTAAATATTTGCGAGCAATCTCTTCAGCCCACACCCCTGTTATAGTCGCTTTGCATTGTGCACTTTTTGCTTCCATTACAGAAACCTGCGTTAAGTTATCCTTTTTCTGTCACGTCCCGGTGCAGTTAGGGGCGGGAACCACACTGGAGGTGAGCGTGTGCGAGTGAATGCCGGGGCATTGGTGTGAGGGACTACATCTCCCAGAATCCGGTGAGGGGCGTCACCTACCTTCCCTCGAACTTCCTTCATAAGCTCCGCCCTGGGATTGCTCGGGGCTTGTCAATCCCGTTACTTTTGCAACTGCGTTTGACCTGCCGTCCTCGAGTCAAGCTCCTCTTGTCCCGCTGGCACCCTGCAGAACCTGATCTCAACCCGGAGCAGCCCCGCTGAGACCAGAACCGGAGTACTTCTCACACGCGCTGAGCCGCGCGTCCGGAGACCGTTATGGGGATAAGGTCCTCGCGACTCCAACTACGTTGCTGCCAAAGGTCTACCTCTGTAGTTCCCCGAAGGGGCTTGCTGATTTCGAACCCCCCCGCGCATTGGCGCGCAACATTGTATCTTTGCATCCTGATTCGACAGGGTGTTCCTCGGCGAGCCGTTTGAAAGGCTCGGATCCCGTTTTTGTTGTTTGCTCACCAAACCCCCAGAGGGGGACTCCAAGAGCCATTTTTTAAGGCTCGTGTTTGATTTATTAATACTTTCACTCGCCACAGTAACAGGAACTTCTCCAATGGGAATCGCTATTGGGTGAGACGGCTGTCTCTATCACTTCTGGGTTCCTGTCTAATTCGACACGTAAGTGGATCTCTATCCTTGATGGTCCTGCTCTAGCGAACCACAGTCCATCAGAGCTAAGTACTTTTTTCTTAAATGTATTTCAGAAGGAGTCTAGTTCGCATGCCATGAGAAGGGTGACACGCTTCTTGAGGTGGTTAGATAAGCCCTGGACTAAGAGAACCCTGTATCCGGCATTGTAAGTGTGTGGTTGTTGTCAGTAACCTTATAATCAATCAATCAATCAATGACATTTATAGAGCGCACTACATACCCGTAGGGTCTCAAGGCGCTGGGGGTGGGGGGGTGCCGCTACTGTTTGAACAGCCAGGTCTTCAGCTTCTTCCTGAAGGAGAGGTGGTCTTGGGTCAGGCGCAGGTCGGTCGGGAGGGAGTTCCAGGTCTTGGCGGCCAGGTAGGAGAAGGACCTTCCTCCTGTAGTCGCTCTTCGGATGCGGGGGACGGCGGCGAGGGCGTGGTTGGCTGATCGGAGGTGGCGTTTGGGAGCGTAGAAGTTGATTCGGCTGTTGAGGTAGCTCGGGCCTTGGTCGTGTAGGGCTTTGTGTGCGTGGGTGAGGAGGCGGAAGGTGATTCTTTTGTTGACGGGGAGCCAGTGAAGGTCTCTCAGATGTCCGGAGATGTGGCTGGTTCGTGGGATGTCGAGGATGAGTCTGGCTGAGGCGTTCTGGATCCGCTGGAGTCTCTTCTGGAGCTTGGCGGTGGTACCGGCGTAGAGGGCGTTGCCGTAGTCCAGTCGGCTAGTGACGAGGGCCTGGGTGACGGTCTTCCTGGTCTCGGTGGGGATCCACCCATCCTTCCTGACTGCTGGTAGTTCATAGAGTGTGTTCTCCTTATTTCTCACTGCAGGGAACACGGGGTGTATACAGTTGGAGTCCCAGAGCCTGACAGAAGTCTGTTACCTGTCCACTGCGAGTGAATTGCTGTTTTGCCTTTCTTGTTTCTTTTGTCCCTTTTTTCCCTTTCCCCTGATGGGGAGTGGTCCGGCGAGGGTACTATATATATACTCCCGGGCGGCTCCGCAGTGGGGGCAGGGTTCCCTGTCATCTTTCATCGCTCCCGCTGTATCCGGCTTGAAGGTTAGTGGTAATCTGCTTACAGTCTGACATTTTCATTATTGCTTTAGCAAGATCTACTTCTGCGGCCTTTAATAGTTCATAAAGCTCCCTCATTTGAGATCGTAGTTTATTTTGGTTATATAAACCGAAATTTATCGCTTCTCCTCTAAAGCAGGCCTTAAAAGTATCCCAAACTATTGAAATGTTGGCGGTGCCTAAATTAATGTTGAAAAACTCTGTCATCCACTCTGTCATATAAATTCTATATTGTTCGTCAAGACAGAGCTTCCTATCAAATGAAAAACTTCTTATGCTGCTGGATTCCTTTAAAATTGAACATACTATTAGTATAGGAGAATGATCCGATGTAACTGTTGGGAAGGTTTGTATCTTTATCTGACTTTGTATAGTCGAGGACGTAAAAAAATAATCTAACCGGACAAGTTTCTTGTGTGGTGCAGAGTAATAAGTATATCCCGGAAGGGTAGGATACCGTTTACTCCATATATCAACCAGACCGTGATCAACTACTAAATTATTTAAGGCCTTAAATACTCGCGGTTTACGTCCTTTATAATGTTCTAAACCTGCCATTAACTCTATAGTATTCAAATTAATATTAAGGTCTCCACATAAAATTAGCGAAGTACTCCAATTGGCAAGTTCAATATTTAATTGCTCCAAAACTTCGGCCTCATCTATATTAGATCCATATATTGAACAGATTGTGAAAACCATACCACGTACTGTAATTTCTGATATGGCACACCTACCCCATTTGTCAGCTAATTTACGACCCGTCAAGCAATATCCAGTTCTAGAAAGGATCATAACACCTCTTGTGTTATTAGTTTGTTGAGAAGCTACAATCAGCGTATAACCCCGGTCTACTATAAGTGTCCTTTTATCCCAGGATAAATGAGTTTCTTGTAAGCATAAGATATCTGGCTGAATAAACCGTATTTCTGCAGGAGTGGCTATATGGATGAGTGTGTGCTTGTATTATTAATTGTATAAGAGCATCAGAATTTGTTAGTATTTTTATGAGTAAGTGAACTTGAGTGTGTTTAACTGTATAGGTGAGTAAATTGGACTGTGTTTAATTATTTGCATGACTGACTAGGTGTGTCGGTACCTCAATGGATGAATAGCGGTCTGTGAGTGTCTATATAGGTGAATAAATGCATATGATAGTCTTGTACAGAGTGACTGTAAGTATGAGTGACTGTACAGGTGAGTGAGTGGAGATGTATGTATGCATAGTGGTTATATTGCAATTGGGCTGTCGGACGGTCTCAAGTCCGAAACAATGGCAGTCAGACACTATAAAGCGAGATCAAAGAACCATGCTGGTGGTTTCTTCAGTAAAAATATATACATTGCTTGTGCAGAGAGTTGGCGCCAGAAGTAAAGAAAACATGTAGAATCTGTTCTAACAAAAGGTGGTGTCCTGGACATCTCAATCCAGTATTATACAGCCTTTGCTTTGCCTGTGCTCTCTATGCACACCATAATCATACTAGGGATATCATCATGGAATAAATGCCTATGAGTTAAGCTATACTTCAAAGCCATGGTATGAATTAGTCACTGCAGCCTGGCAACTTTTAGAGCAAGACTTGTCTGGAGAGTCTCAATTGTGACCAAGTCCCTTTACAATAGAACATGTAGGAGGATTGTGCTGGTATAAATTGTGCATAATCAGCATATATGGCAACTTAAGGTTGTGCACAGGTATGCCACCAAGATCATATGTTAAAACAGCAGTATCCCAACAAAACCTGGGTTATCCATCAACCCAAGAATGTAAAGTGTGCTTTGATTATAAATAGGAGAAATATAATATTTTTAAGGAACATGAATACACACCCAAATAAAACTAAAACTTTTGTTAACTTAATTCTCCTACTGATAGATAATGGTAACCCAATGTTGTGGTCAATCTAGGAGCTAAACTTCTCAAGGCTCTAGGTTGGCACTGTAATTGTTTCTGAGAACCAAATGATATTCTCTGTAGAAGTATTTCCCTTAGCAACTATCTGTAGATGTGTGCCCCGCCATGGGAATTCCAGGTGTACTGCAAATGTCTGTTTCAATTATTATATAGTCTACAAACAGCTCTGAAATTTCTTCAACGGGAATTGTAAATATTGTTTTTTATTAAATATTGAATACTAGAAGGGCCTATACGTTATCCTTCAACATGTTGGAAACTTATGTTTTAAAGATATTGGGCCCGATTCACAGAACTAACTTAAGACAAAATCCTAAACTTACTACCATTTTGGTATTCACAGAAGGCACTTACTCATTTTGGTATTCACAGAAGGCACTTACTCATTTCGGTATTCACAGAAGTTAGGAGTCCTAATTTTAGGACTCCTAAATGCCTTCTGTGAATACCGAAAGTCTTAAAATTAGGATTTTTCTCAGTTTAGTAGTAGTATAGTTAGGACTCCTAACTTTAGGACTCCTAAATGCCTTCTGTGAATACCGAAAGTCCTAAAATTAGGATTTTTCTCAATTTAGTAGTCCTAAATTTAGGACTCCTAACTTTAGGACTCCTAAATGCCTTCTGTGAATACCGAAAGTCTTAAAATTAGGATTTTTCTCCGTTTAGTAGTAGTATAGTTAGGACTCCTAACTTTAGGACTCCTAAATGCCTTCTGTGAATACCGAAAGTCTTAAAATTAGGATTTATCTCAATTTAGTAGTCATAAATTTAGGACTCCTAACTTTAGGACTCCTAAATGCCTTCTGTGAATACCGAAAGCCTTAAAATTAGGTTTTTTCTCAGTTTAGTAGTTGTAAAGTTAGGAGTCCTAACCTTAGGACTCCTAAACTGAGAAAAATCCTAATTTTAAGACTTTCGGTATTCACAGAAGACATTTAGGAGTCCTAAAGTTAGGACTCCTAACTTCTGTGAATACCGAAGTGAGTAAGTGTCTTCTGTGAATACCAAAATGAGTAAGTGCCTTCTGTGAATACCAAAATGGTAGTAAGTTTAGGATTTTGTCTTAAGTTATGTCTGTGAATCGGGCCCATTGTTTTTCATATATCAAAAAACGTAATATATATATATATATATATATATATATTCACTGAAAAAACCATTGGTTTTCATGCACGTCATAGTTAGGAATTGTTTTTTAAAAAACCTTTGAAATTCACTGAAAAAACCAAAGGTTTCAGGGGCATTATAGTTAGGAATTGACATTTAAAAAACCTTAGAAATTCACTAAAAAACCATAGGTTTCAGGGGCGTTATAGTTAGCTGGACATTTCCCTCGTACAAAACCCTAGAAATTCCCCTGTTATAGTTAGTTCAGCTAACTATAACTCCCGCCCCCGCAATGCACTGCTGATGACGTCACATATTACATCACTCATGATATGGTCAGTGACATCACTGATGACATCACTGATGACATCTCAAATGACAACACTGATGACATCACTGATGACATCATCCAGTGAATGTGTGTTTTTCTGAAAAGTTTAAATATGTTTTATATATTTATAGTGAAAGGCCTATGGAAGAATGAGTGTGTGTAGAAGTGTGTGAATGGGTGATTTTCTAGGTGCGTAACTGACTCTCTAAGTGAGTCTTTAAATGTATCTTACAGCAGACTAGTGACTAAACTGTGTGAATGCCTGTATGACTCTGTGTGTTGGTGTATAAGTGGCTGTATGGTTTTCTGAATAGCTATATGAGTGTCTATATGGGTTATTGATTGGTTGTCTGAGTATCTGTATGGGTGCCTGAGTGTTTGTGTGGGTAGGGTGTGTGTGACTCTGTGCATAGATGTGTGAGAGGGTGATTCAGTGGGTGCATGGTTTTAAGAGTGCAATTGTGATGGACTGTATGGTTGGGTGAGTGTGTGTATGGGTGTGTTAGTGATTGAATGTATATCTCAGTTGTACATGTGTCAGTAACTACATATGTGAAACGCAGTGTATATGTGTGTAAGAGTATATAACTATCTATATGTGAGAGTGTGTGATTGCGGGAGTGGCTGTATTGATGAGTGTGTGCTTGTATTATTAATTGTATAAGAGCATCAGAATTTGTTAGTATTTTTATGAGTAAGTGAACTTGAGTGTGTTTAACTGTATAGGTGAGTAAATTGGACTGTGTTTAATTATTTGCATGACTGACTAGGTGTGTCGGTACCTCAATGGATGATTAGCGGTCTGTGAGTGTCTATATAGGTGAATAAATGCATATGATAGTCTTGTACGGAGTGACTGTAAGTATGAGTGACTATACAGGTGAGTGAGTGGAGATGTATGTATGCATAGTGGTTATATTGCAATTGGGCTGTCGGACGGTCTCAAGTCCGAAACAATGGCAGTCAGACACTATAAAGCGAGATCAAAGAACCATGCTGGTGGTTTCTTCAGTAAAAATATATACATTGCTTGTGCAGAGAGTTGGCGCCAGAAGTAAAAAATACATGCAGAATCTGTTCTAACAAAAGGTGGTGATCTGGACATCTCAATCCAGTATTATACAGCCTTTGCTTTGCCTGTGCTCTCTATGCACACCGTAATCATACTAGGGATATCATCATGGAATAAATGCCTATGAGTTAAGCTATACTTCAAAGCCATGGTATGAATTAGTCATTGCAGCCTGGCAACTTTTAGAGCAAGACTTGTCTGGAGAGTCTCAATTGTGACCAAGTCCCTTTACAATAGAACATGTAGGAGGATTGTGCTGGTATAAATTGTGCATAATCAGCATATATGGCAACTTAAGGTTGTGCACAGGTATGCCACCAAGATCATATGTTAAAACAGCAGTATCCCAACAAAACCTGGGTTATCCATCAACCCAAGAATGTAAAGTGTGCTTTGATTATAAATAGGAGAAATATAATATTTTTAAGGAACATGAATACACACCCAAATAAAACTAAAACTTTTGTTAACTTAATTCTCCTACTGATAGATAATGGTAACCCAATGTTGTGGTCAATCTAGGAGCTAAACTTCTCAAGGCTCTAGGTTGGCACTGTAATTGTTTCTGAGAACCAAATGATATTCTCTGTAGAAGTATTTCCCTTAGCAACTATCCGTAGATGTGTGCCCCGCCCTGGGAATTCCAGGTGTACTGCAAATGTCTGTTTCAATTATTATATAGTCTACAAACAGCTCTGAAATTTCTTCAACGGGAATCGTAAATAATGTTTTTTATTAAATATTAAATACTAGAAGGGCCTATACTTTATCCTTCAACATGTTGGAAACTTATGTTTTAAAGATATTGTTTTTCATGTATCAAAAAACGTTATATATATATATATATATTCACTGAAAAAACCATTGGTTTTCATGCACGTTATAGTTAGGAATTGGTTTTTAAAAAACCTTTGAAATTCACTGAAAAAACCAAAGGTTTCAGGGGCATTATAGTTAGGAATTGACATTTAAAAAACCTTAGAAATTCACTAAAAAACCATAGGTTTCAGGGGCGTTATAGTTAGCTGGACATTTCCCTCGTACAAAACCCTAGAAATTCCCCTGTTATAGTTAGTTCAGCTAACTATAACTCGCGCCCCCGCAATGCACTGCTGATGACATCACATATTACATCACTCATGATATGGTCAGTGACATCACTGATGACATCACTGAGACATCTCAAATGACAACACTGATGACATCACTGATGACATCATCCAGTGAATGTGTGTTTTTCTGAAAAGTTTTAATATGTTTTATATATTTATAGTGAAAGGCCTATGGAAGAATGAGTGGGTGTATAAGTGTGTGAATGGGTGATTTTCTAGGTGCGTATCTGACTCTATAAGTGAGTCATTAAATGTATCTTACTCTAGACTAGTGACTAAACTGTGTGAATGTCTGTATGTGTCTGTGTGTTGGTGTATAAGTGGCTGTATGGTTTTGGGAATAGCTATATGAGTGTCTATATGGGTTATTGATTGGTTTTCTGAGTATCTGTATGGGTGCCTGAGTGTTTGTGTGGGTAGGGTGTGTGTAACTCTGTGCATAGATGTGTGAGAGGGTGATTCAGTGGGTGCATGGTTTTAAGAGTGCAATTGTGATGGACTGTATGGTTTGGTGAGTGTATGTATGGGTGTGTTAGTGATTGAATGTATATCTCAGTTGTACATGTGTCAGTAACTACATATGGGAAACGCAGTGTATATGTGTGTAAGAGTATATAACTATCTATATGTGAGAGTGTGTGATTGCGGGAGTGGCTGTATGGATGAGTGTGTGCTTGTATTAGTAATTGTATAAGAGCGTCAGAATTTGTTAGTATTTTTATGAGTAAGTGAACTTGAGTGTGTTTAACTGTATAGGTGAGTAAATTGGACTGTGTTTAATTATTTGCATGACTGACTAGGTGTGTCAGTACCTCAATGGATGATTAGCAGTCTGTGAGTGTCTATATAGGTGCATAAATGCATATCATAGTCTTGTACGGAGTGACTGTAAGTATGAGTGACTGTACAGGTGAGTGAGTGGAGATGTATGTATTCATAGTGGTCATATTGCAATTGGGCTGTCGGACGGTCTCAAGTCCGAAATAATAGCAGTCAGACACTCTAAAGCGAGATCAAAGAACCATGCTGGTGGTTTCTTCAGTAAAAATATATACATTGCTTGTGCAGAGAGTTGGCGCCAGAAGTAAAAAATACATGTAGAATCTGTTCTAACAAAAGGTGGTGTCCTGGACATCTCAATCCAGTATTATACAGCCTTTACTTTGCCTGTGCTCTCTATGCACACCATAATCATACTAGGGATATCATCATGGAATAAATGCCTATGAGTTAAGCTATACTTCAAAGCCATAGTATGAATTAGTCACTGCAGCCTGGCAACTTTTAGAGCAAGACTTGTCTGGAGAGTCTCAATTGTGACCAAGTCCCTTTACAATAGAACATGTAGGAGGATTGTGCTGGTATACATTATGCATAATCAGCATAAATGGCAACTTAAGTTTGTGCACAGGTATGCCACCAAGATCATATGTTAAAAAAGCAGTATCCCAACAAAACCTGGGTTATCCATCAACCCAAGAATGTAAAGTGTGCTTTGATTATAAATAAGAGAAACAGAATATTTAGGGAACATGAATACACACCCAAATAAAACTTCAACTTTCGTTAACTTAATTCTCCAACTGATAGATAATGGTAACACAATGTTGTGGTCAATCTAGGAGCTAAACTTCTCAAGGCTCTAGGTTGGCACTGTAATTGTTTCTGAGAACCAAATGATATTCTCTGTAGAAGTATTTCCCTTAGCAACTATCCGTAGATGTGTGCCCCGCCCTGCGAATTCCAGGTGTACTGCAAATGTCTGTTTCATTTATTATATAGGCTACAAACAGTTCTGAAATTTCTTCAACGGGAATTGTAAATAATGTTTTTTATTAAATATTAAATACTAGAAGGGCCTATACGTTATCCTTCAACATGTTGGAAACGTATGTTTTAAAGATATTGTTTTTCATATATCAAAAAACGTATTATATATATATATATATATATATATATTCACTGAAAAAACCATTTGTTTTCATGCACGTTATAGTTAGGAATTGGTATTTAAAAAACCTTTGAAATTCACTGAAAAAACCAAAGGTTTCAGGGGCATTATAGTTAGGAATTGGCATTTAAAAAACCTTAGAAATCCACTAAAAAAAATATAGGTTTCAGGGGCGTTATAGTTAGCTGGACATTTCCCTCGTACAAAACCCTAGAAATTCCCCTGTTATAGTTAGTTCAGCTAAATATAACTCGCGCCCCCACAATGCACTGCTGATGACGTCACATATTACATCACTCATGACATGGTCAGTGACATCACTGATGACATCACTGATGACATCTCAAATGACATCACTGATGACATCACTGATGACATCATCCAGTGAATATGTGTTTTTCTGAAAAGTTTAAATATGTTTTATATATTTATAGTGAAATGCCTATGGAAGAATGAGTGGGTGTATAAGTGTGTGAATGGGTGATTTTCTAGGTGCGTATCTGACTCTATAAGTGAGTCATTAAATGTATCTTACTGCAGACTAGTGACTAAACTGTGTGAATGTCTGTATGTGCCTGTGTGTTGGTGTATAAGTGGCTGTATGGATTTGTGAATAGCTATATGAGTGTCTATATGGGTTATTGATTGGTTGTCTGAGTATCTGTATGGGTGCCTGAGTGTTTGTGTGGGTAGGGTGTGTGTGACTCTGTGCATAGATGTGTGAGAGGGTGATTCAGTGGGTGCATGGTTTTAAGAGTACAATTGTGATGGACTGTATGGTTGGGTGAGTGTATGTATGGGTGTGTTAGTGATTGAATGTATATCTCAGTTGTACAAGTGTCAGTAACTACATATGTGAAACGCAGTGTATATGTGTGTAAGAGGATATAACTATCTATATGTGAGAGTTTGTGATTGCGGGAGTGGCTGTATGGATGAGTGTGTGCTTGTATTAGTAATTGTATAAGAGCGTCAGAATTTGTTAGTATTTTTATGAGTAAGTGAACTTGAGTGTGTTTAACTGTATAGTATAGGTGAGTAAATTGGACTGTGTTTAATTATTTGCATGACTGACTAGGTGTGTCAGTACCTCAATGGATGATTAGCGGTCTGTGAGTGTCTATATAGGTGTATAAATGCATATGATAGTCTTGTACGGAGTGACTGTAAGTATGAGTGACTGTACAGTTGAGTGAGTGGAGATGTATGTAGACCTAAGAGTCAATGAGTGGGTATGTAGTTATTGGTATTGGAGTATCTATGGTTTTGAGAATGGCCGTCTATAATTTTGAGTCGGTGTATCAAAGGTTATATTAGGGTGTGAGAAGATGCACTAATTTATCACGTGGAGGATGTCATGAGTGATGTCATCAGTGATGTCACTGACCATGTCATGAGTGATGTAATATATTACGTCATCAGCAGTGCATTGCGGGGGCGCGAGTTCTAGTTAGCTGAACTAACTATAACAGGGGAATTTCTAGGGTTTTGTACGAGGGAAATGTCCAGCTAACTATAACGCCCCTGAAACCTATGTTTTTTTTAGTGAATTTCTAAGGTTTTTTAAATGCCAATTCCTAACTATAACGCCCCTGAAACCTTTGATTTTTTCAGTGAATTTCAAAGGTTTTTTAAATACCAATTCCTAACTATAACGTGCATGAAAACCAATGGTTTTTTCAGTGAATTTCAAAGGTTTTTTAAATGCTAATTCCTATCTATAACTTATCTCTAAAGATATCATGTTTAATGATTTTCATTGGATTTCTATATTTTTCAAATTCAGTGTGTCAATTTCATTAATTATGTTTTTTTGAAAAAATAAAATTATCACCATTTTTTAAATTTATTTTTTAAAATACTTCTTTTAAAAATTAAAAAATATTATTTGTTTTTATTGGGTTTTTCAAGCATATTTTTTATATTTAAAAAAATATTTCTTTAACTATATGTTCAAAACTTTATTTTATATATATTTTTTCCATGTTTTTGGATCCGCGCACCCTATGCGCACCGTTCTCGATCCCTACGCGATAGCATCCGCGCATGGTATGCGTTGGGTACGTGTTTAGCGCGCGATCGAAATGCAACATGTACGTGACTCCCAGCCTATACGCGACATGCTTGATGTACATAACGCGATGTTTACGCGCTTCCGCGATGCGTCATCTGCGTCTATGACGTGGTAGGTCCGCAAAATTTTTAACATTTAAAAAAACATAAATATATGTATTTCATGTGAATATTAATTGAAGACAAATTCTAAACTAGTCTTAAAACTAATATATTTTTACATCTAATCCTATAATTTTTTTAATTCAATTTCGCGGATGCGCGCTGGGTGCGTGCTGCGTATGCGCAGGGTGCGCGGATCCCATGTGACCTGCAAAAAAAGACATTTGATTGGTTCATTACACTTCCGTTTCTAACTATTGAAAGACCCCACCCAATTCAATCATTCTTTTTTGACCTTCTTTGGAGGAGCATCTCTTTGCAGAGAAGAATATTTTTTTAGACTAAGTTTACACTTAGCTCTAACTTATTTCAACTAAAAATGGCTTCTCGGCAGCAGGCATCACCTGCATCTCCTCATACATCTGAGGATGAATTTTTGGAGGAGGCACCACGCAAAGAACGTTTTTCTTCAGTGGTGTGGACATTTTTTACTTTTCCCGAGGGGCAGAATAAGACCAATGCCACCTTGGTCACATGCAAGATTTGCAAAAGAGTGCTGTCGCGAGTGGATCCTAACAAGAAATACTCGTGCGGCACGGCTAGTATGATGAAGCACCTAAGGACCCTTCAGCCAAACAATCTTGCACGAGAAGAGTGCAAACGGATGAGAAACACTCCTGCTCCTGCGCCTTTCTGAGTTTCTTTTCTTTTTCTTTTTTTTTCTGGCATGATTTTTCTATTTTTACATTGAAAAACAGTATCTGTAAAAAAGAATCACAAATAAATGTATATTAATAACTTTCAAATTTATACTATTCCATTACTGTACAAACACATTTTATATAAAAACTGACTAAGAAACTATAGCCCTGAACCACAAGTGTGACGATGGTTAAAACACTACATGCATTGTGCATACTACTTTGAAGCAGTTCATGCCCTAAAGCCTTCCTCACTAAAAGACTACATGCTAACTGACTGAATGATTACAGTACTATAAGGAGACACACTGGGTGAGTAACAGTGTGTTTGCTAGAAGTGTATGAATACTGACTGGTGAATTGAAGGTGTGAAAGACTACTGTGTAGGTAGTTAGAGGCCTTAATGCATAGTGAATAGGCATTTGAAGCAGTCTATGTGCTAAGGCCTGGCTCACTGCATGAGTACTTGGGAACTGACGGAATGATTAGAGTACAGCAAGGAGAGTGCCTGGGTGAATGTATAAGTGGTTGGCTTTTGACATAGTGAATGGATTAGTACTTGGTACTGAATGGGTCACTAGAGGAGTGCAAAGGGAGTGACAGGATGTTTGCTGGACTGTATGGATACTGACTAGGGAATTGAAGGTGTGAAAGACAAGTGTATAGTATGTTAGAAGACTGAATGCATACTGCATAGACATTTGAAGCAGTCTATGGGGTAATGTATGGTTCACAACATGAGTACTTGGAAACTGACTAAATCATCAGACTACTGCTAGGACAGTGCCTGGGTAAAACATTTAAATTTTCAGTTCTGGCACAGTGAAGAGAATAGTACATAGTACTGCACTTTAGTGTCAAACCCTGACTCATGTTATCAATGCATAAGCAAAGAATAGCTTCTAAAGCTACTAAAACTTGACAACATGACCGGTTTTAAAACAGTTATCTGTCAGCAAATACACAATGTTACCAAATGCTTCTATCACAATCCTTACCCAAATGCACACAGACTCACAGTGTGATTTTAGACAAGCGACACTATCCTAGGAGTTTACCAAAACTCATTCACTAGTCTAGAAGAGGTAAGGGTACTGCACACAATCTACATATTTAAGTACAGCACATTAGTGTCAAAGCATGACTCATTGTATTAATGCATAAGCAAATACTGGCTTCTAATGCTACTAAAACTTGACAACATGACCGGTTTTAAAACAGTTATCTGTCAGCAAATACACAATGTTTTCAAATGCTTCTATTCCAATCCTTTCCCAAATGCACACAGACTCACAGTGTGATTTTAGACAAGCAACACTATCCTAGGAGTTTACCAAAACTCATTCACAAGTCTAGAAGAGGTAAGGGTACTGCACACAATCTACATATTTAAGTACAGCACATTAGTGTCAAAGCATGACTCATTTAATCAACGCATAAGCAAAGACTGGCTTTAATGCTACTAAAACTTGACAACATCACAGGTTTTAAAAGAGTTATCTGCCAGAAAATACACGATGTTACCAAATGCTTCTCTCACAGTGGTTCCCAAATGCACAAAGACTCACAATGTGATTCTAGACAAGCACCACTATCCCTAGCAGCTTACAAAAACTCATTCACTACTGTGCAAGGGGTAAGGAGGCTACACACAATCTACATATTAAAGTTCAGCACATTAGTGTCAAAGCATGACTTATTTTATCAATGCATAAGCAAAGACTGGCTTCTAATGCTATTAAAACTTGACAACATGACAGGTTTTAAAACAGTTATCTGTCAGCAAATACACGATGTTACCAAATGCTTCTCTCACAGTGGTTCCCAAATGCACACATACTCACTGTGTGATTCTAGACAAACAACACTATTCCTTGCACTATACCAAAACACATTTCTTCATCTTGAAGGAGTACTATATTTTAGTATAGAAACATAACTCATTTCACAAATTCATAAACAATGACTGGTTTCTAATTCTACCAAAATAGAAAAACAGCACAGTTATCTGTCTGCAAACACATGAAAAACACAAATGCTTATCACAGAATGGTTTCTACATGCACACACACTATCAATAAGATTGTAGAGAAAAAAAGTACTCCCTACACTTTAGCAGGAGAAATACATTAGTCTGATTAAAATCAAGATCGCCTACATACATCCCCTCACAATTAAATAACTCACCTTTCAAGTTGTTTTGTAGATTAAGAAGTATATCAGTCATTCACCAGATATCAGTCACACACCAGATTTTCTTATACAGAGTCTCTGCACTGTGCACCTCTCAGCAATAACAAAGAATGGCAAAGTTTCCCTTTCATTTTCCACACATATACATGTAAACATCAAATCACAATCCTTCACACATAAATTCAAAAGCAAACACACATTTCTATTGGTTAAACATTTCAACCCTTTCCAAATGAAATACATTTCAACCCTTTCCCCAATCTGCCTTCTGCCTGTTAACATAGAAACAGGTCATGGAACACTGCACTGAGCAAACAGGTCACAAGTTCAGAACACAATGTTGCTAATCAAGACAGCAATTGTGCTTGACTTTTCAACATATCAGCTTATCATATATAATGTTCCTTTCACACACTTTTTGTTAACCAATAAGAATCATACGTTTAAAAAACAGAAACATGCACCCTACCTTTCAGTGTAGAAGGTTGTCATACAACCAATGATTTCTTGTCTTTTTTCAATTTTTTTTTCCTTGGATCCGCGCACCCAACGTGAGAGGATACGTGCACCAAACCCGATAGGATGTGCGCACCCTGCGCGCATTTCGCCATTTATTTTTTTTTAAAAAAGGGGGCCCCAGGGGGTCCTTCTGGGACCCCCTAAGCACCTCTAGAGGGTCAGAGTATTTCCACTCTGCCCCTTTATATGTTTTACACACTTATTCCCCTTGCTTCTTCAGCCTCGCTTCTACCGAGGCAGAAAATGCCGCCAACAGTTCCTGGTTTCGAATGTAGACAGACACTCGACAGCCAATTAGCATTCAGCTCGCGATCGGGAGGGTGCGTGCTCGATTCGGGGAGGGTGCGCTTACGGTGCGGGTAGGGTCCGCGGATCCTCCCCGGCCATAGATATCACTAACTTTTTTACCCTCATTTTCTCAGGAACTAATGAACAGATTCACACCATTTATGCAAAAGGCACGAGTCTGAACTGAGGACTACCTCTTTGCCAAATTTGGTGTCATTCCGTTCAGCGGTTCGGGCTGTAGCTGCGACAACAGATCCTATGGGAAATTGCATTTGGAAAACGCGTTTTGGGACCCCCCTTTTTCTCGGCCCCTGCTTTACGAATCACCACAAAACTTTCAGGGTAGGAGCGGAGCAGAGTTGGCCAAACGTTTGAAAAATTTCGCGAGGATTCATCAACCGGCACCAGACTTATTGGGAATAGAATGTCGCAGATTTCCTATGGAAAATAGGTCCTAACTATAACTATCTACTGGCGACCACCAGTAGATAATATTTCTTTTCATATTTCTCTTTTCATAGCTGACCAGAAAACATACATCACATTAACATATACATAGTGAAAATAAAAAAATCTCCCAGTGATCACATACACAAACATGAGACCTTGAAACCACATATAAACAAAATGTCCCTAAAAAAGTATTTTGTTCAGTGCATCCTTTTATCTTCAGTCCATATTCCAAGGATAACTGACATATGACATATTGTATTGTCTATGTTTTGACCCTGTTTTCAAGTGTTATGGACTATACATCATGGCGGATCTTCTTTAGGACTAAAACAAAACAAAGGGCAGCCTTAATTGTATTAAAAAAAGACACATTTGACGAGTCCAGAATGGTATCTCTTAGTTATGCACCATGACATCTCAGAACCCAGCCAGGGTTCACTCGATATGGGAATGGGGTTTATTTGTCTTGATCAGTTATCCTCCTTCAGTTGTAGTCCTGTTGGCCCAATCAGGGCTTCATTTGTTTTTGAATGTGACAAGCAGCAGCACCTGTCTTGTCTACTGTCCACTTGTGTATTTAATGTTCAATAAAAAACAATATTTACAATTCCCCTTGATTTTTTTTATTTTACCAAACATAACTCTTTGTAGCTCACAACTGTATACCCAGGTACTGAGAGGCACAGGGTAACCCCATTATATTTAATGGTAGTTATTATAAAGGCCCACAAATAGTTCCACTGTCAGAAGGGATAGAGTCACAAATGTTCTATTCACCTTTGCCCTAGCAAGTGGTTGTGTGTTTAGAAGAGTAATCATTATGAGTGCATCATCATCTTATTACCTTGGATTTAGAATGAAACTGTCAATAACAATAATTTCACTAATATGCTTATTGCATGGAATTACCACTTATTATGTGCTCTAAAATGTTCCTAAATTTCTCTTTGCATTGAATTCCTAAAAATCAGACAGCATAACCTTGGATATATAAAACAATAGCATATTTTCTTGTATACACCTAATTATAAAGCAGCAGCTTTGCTGATGGTTGGAATTAAGTGGTTAATCTGCACCTTCAAGTTAGTGTTGCTGGTAGAGAATCACCTTCACTCACACTCATATAAAATAAGGTAGATGTTTGGGTGTATTAACATCCCATTTGCATACATACAGCAAACCTTTTCATTGTAAATGTAGGTGCACAAACCCATCTAGGAAACTTAATGTATACCCACACTAGTAGGACTAGCTTCCTGATGGTGACTCCAGTATGCCTTACCCTGAGAACAGCCATCACTTGTTCTACTTATACTTGAACTAAGAAAGTCCACTATACAAGGGGTGCTTCTTCATGGAAGTGGAATGATGCTTGAAGTCTGAACTGTAGTATACACAAAATGATTCATGAATCAGCTCCTGGCTGTAGCATGCTGAGAAAAACTTTGGGCACTGGCACTTATTTTGCAAATTAAGCACTGCTGTTTGGGCAGTGATGCAATTTTAATAATGTCACCCAATCCTAACCAGAAGTGGAGGTGAAGAAAAATGGCCAGCCTCAGCTCTCTTCTGGCATCTGATAGGGCCATCCACAGGATCCTTTGCAAAGATACAAAGAGATGTAAACTTGTGTTTCCTGCCTGAATAAGTGAAGAGAAGCCATGGAAAACAGGAAACAGGGTTGGAATGGCATATCCTAATTAGGCTTCACACCTTTTACCTGTCTAAGGTCAGCTCATGTTTATTCTCATAAAATTAAAAAAGCAAGCTGACCCCCAAAGTCACATTTAAAATGCTTAAAATTGGATCTTGGTGGGCATTTTGTGTAGTACTTTGGATGTCAGGCTTGCGTTTTGTGAACGCAGACTGGAATCCGGTTATTTGCTCTAGACAGACCCTTCTGAGTGGTACCATGCTAGTGATGCTGCTGGTGACATTAAAGAGCATGTTGACGTTAATCTACACTTATATTAGTTTCTTTCTAAACGCCCAATGTATCAACACATTTCCCCATAGACACAGAATGAATAAACCCTGATACAACAGGCCATGATTGTCTCTATGCATCTGGTTTAGGAAATATACAATTCATTTATTTTGCACACACAACCTTGTAGATGTGAAGCAGCAATCTAATGCCACGCTCATCAAGACTGTTTGGGGCTTATTTACAAGTCCCTTGCCCTGCTGGTACATCACTTTCCCCATATGAGATGTGTTGCAATGGCGGTGCAAGGGGCTTGTAAATAAGCCCCTTTATTCCTTAGATTTTAGCGACAGAAATTTCTTGTTTATCTTACCTCAACATATTTGTCTACCTCAATGTGCAGAGAAACATTTGCCCTACATATTTTATCATGATTTATAAAGTGGGGCACAAGGGAGAACAGGCGTTCTATTTTTGTCTACAACAAAAACTATGTGCTCTGTGCTTCGTTTCAAACAAATTCTATTTTGTGTGTGTCACACAGAAACTGGCTCTACCAGTTTAAACAACAAATAACAGCATATATTTACTTGTTAATGCCTGTGTTTTGAACTGTGCTGATTTAATACACTGTGGTTCCGATGTGCTGCCATTGTCTGTTTCATGGAAAGGGATACTTATGTGGAACAACTACCTTTTAAATTCTATAACTCATCAATCCTCTCACTAACAAGGTCGCTTTTTATATAATTTAGACCAAGTTCCTTTTTTGCAGACTTACTGTGCTTCCTGATTAAAAGTGGAATCCGTTTATAGTGAGACTGTTCATTCCTTGTTTCAAGCTGCTGGTGCAGTGACATTGTTCTGGTGTGAATCGCTTCCCCATCTGACCAAAGCCTTCCCACCTTTTGCAATGTATGGTGCTTAGACATCATTGGCCTACCAAACTAAGTGGCCACAAGCCACAGGTAAGAAATGTGGCTCACATTTGGTGAGTTTTTTCCACCTGGGTACCCAGAAATTTGAGAAATGCACCGCTAGAAAGGGATGAGCCTCTCCTTTTTAACGGGTTCTCCCTCTGAAGGATTCATGTTTTTTGATTGCAAGTGCATCATAATGCCTGAGCAGGAAACACCCACTAGGCATCAGGGACAATCTTTTAGATGGTTGGACACACTGACAAAGAAGTCAACCCCACAGCAGAGAGGTGAACAATTGAAAATTATTTTCCCTAGACTGAGGAGGCAGAAGGGCACCACAGCAGACTGCAATCATCCTACCCTAGGGACGGTAAAGAGTAGCATCCATTTGGTTATCATTCATTCCTGCCAAGGGGCACCATTGGAAAGGGGAATCATCCAATTCCAAGGGCGCCTATCTTCCATGAACTCCTACTAAGTGATCTGGTCTGGGCCTGCAATTCTTGAGTTTCTGAGTTGCCCCCAACATAGAGGCCGGCCACCAAGGGGGAAATTAATTAACTTACATATTCTCTTCCCTCTTTAGGTTGATTTTGATCCTTATCATTGGGAGATTTGCATTCTGCACATATACTAACTTACATTATCTTATTGCTTTTTTTGCTGTCTCTAATACTTTTAGACCACACTTTTACTTGCACAGCATTGGTCTAGTGTCCTGTTATACTCATTGCTACTGCATCTTCTCTATGGTTGGGATTGTCTGTCATATCTATTGTATCTATTGTTTGTCTTAGTCTGAAATGGAATGTATATATGTCATAGCAGAAGAAAAAGCAGTTGGAGCTGGACAGCTGTATATGGTGTAACCTGTATGGATGGGATCTTTTCTTGAAGACTAAACCTTATCTTTAAATCTTCTTAAGACTGGAAATAATTATTTCAAATATTACAATTTGATTACATGTTTACTTTCTGTTCATATCTCACACACTACATTCTTAGTGCATTAACTTTTCTATGAGTACCTCTGCATTTTATGCCAGAGATGGCGTTGGATGATTGCTGCTCAACTCTTCATTCAAACAATGGAAGAGATATTTGAGGCCATTTTTGATACTGAGACTGCATCTGTGGTAGGGGACAGTGGCTCAGAATCTTGAAGTGATTTCTCAAATGGTGGAGTTCCATCTGAGGCTGATTTCTCTTCCAGGGATTCTGAAGAACATGGCCATGCAGGACAGCAAGGCAATGGTGATATCCTTGCAAGCACAATCTGGGCAGCTGAGATGTAGTGGCTTTGTAGCCCAATGCAGAATGAAGGCAGGTCCCTTGCAGAGAAGAGAAACAGTGCTCACCTGCCTTCCCCTAATAGATTTCAGCTGCAAATTTTCCCCATTCATTGGATGTAAAATCAAAACTGCAAATTATTTGCTCTTTGTTTACTTTAATGTTTTGTGGATGATGTACTCCTTCAGCTGATCAGTTTCCAGAGGATCATGGAGGCATTCTGATGCCTCATTCGAGGGTACATCTGTAGACCCCTACTTCACTTGGTGAGCTGAAACATGTTTGGCCTTACACTGCTCATGGGAATATTGTGAAAACCTAGGGTACAGTCTTACTGGTCTTCCCAAAACCCAGCTTCCAATTTGTCATTGCCAGAGATTGTTGTTTTGATTTTGGAGCATATGGCTCATTCTGAAGATAACTTAGAAGCATTGCCATGGGAATATCCAGGCCCAAGAGTTTTTTCAAAATGTGGCCTGCCATGGAACATTGTCTACTAAGTTTCCAGATGTATACTCCAGGCAAGACTATAGCAGTCGAGTCTTTGATACTGTACAAAGGGCAGCTGCTGTTCAGGCAGTTCATAACAAGCAAGCAAGCTTTTCATGGCATCAAGCTGTACATGTTTTACAGGTGCTTCAGTGGTTATGAATAACACAGAAAAAAGGCAGCCAACAGATTTAAGGAAAGTCTAGTTTGTGCCTAGGAGGAAACACTATGTTTTCTGTCAAACCCTCACCCACTAGGGTTATCACTTTGTGGTATGCTACATCATAGGGCCTTCCCAATTTGCTGCAGTATGGGCCATTCTGCGATCTACGGGTTACGCGGGAGCACTTTTAATGACTGTTAGAGACAAGAAGGTCTGTGAGGGAGGAGTGGGGAAGGCCAGGAGAGTCTTCAAAAGTAATTGGTTAGTGGGTCATAATTATTTTATGACGACCCCTAGTTGGTATGGTTAAAAAACAGGGAAAATATTAGGAAAAAGGCTCGACATGTTTCTAGCCTACCCCTATTGGCTATTCTTCAGGGCATAGCATATTGATTATTTTCTTCATTCATTCAACACCTGGTTCCACTCCTGTGGTTATACACTTAACAAAAGAGTAAAGGGTAACCCTGGTGGGTGAAGGTTTCACAGAAAACCTAGTGTTTCTCCCAGGCACAAACTAGACTTTAACTAAATCTGTTGGGTGCCTTTTTTCTGTGTTATGAATCATGTTTGGAGGACGGCCCCAGATCTTATCCTTTCACTCCCTCTCTATTTATGTTCTCAGTGGTTATGCATACAGCCTGAAAGAGCATTCTGGGAAGAACTCCAGTATGCAGAGTGCCCTTCCACATTATTCATTAATGAAAAGATTGTATGGGATCTTGCACAATAACTTATTTATAAAGGTTGTAATAGTTATTTTGAAAATTTCTATACATGTGTCTAGACCAAAAGTAGTAGCCAACACTGTGGCTGGTGATTAAGCCTGGGCAAAGCACTTCGCTACGCTCGCGTAGTTTGCGAAGTTTGTGCTACTTTACACTACGCGAATTGCACGTAGCACAGTGCAAACACGCGTAGTGTAGTGCAGCGGTCATTTTTTGCTTGCTCGCGGTCCTCAACGTAAAGTTGGCGACCGCGAGCAAGCAAAATGACATCCTGGCGAGACTTTTTCCTCTAACGCGATCAGCAACATCAAGTTGCCGATCGCGAGCGTGGAAAATAAACCTCCCGGTGAGCTTCTCAACGCAGGGAGGTCAGGTTTCTCATTGCAAGTGGTCGCGTATGCTCACGGCCGCTTGCGATGAGAAACTACCAGTCCGCGTTGAGAAAGCTGCCGCTCGAGGTGGAGTCTACTCGAGCGGCAGAAAACGACCGCTTGCACTGTGCAAGATGCAGTTTGCACTGATTGCACAGTGCCGGATGCTTGTCCGCACTGTGCAATCTTGCACAGTGCACTACGCAATTTGCGCAGCTATGCTTAGCTCACATAGTGCGAAGTGCACTTCGCGTAGCTACGCGTAGAGCTACTTCACAAACTACGCCCAGGGTTACGTGGTGGTGCAATTTACGTCCCCTCATACGATTGTACAAGAAGATTTTTTGTAAGATGCTACAAAAAGGTCACTGCAGTGTGTTGTGTTTCAATGACATGCTGGCTGTGAAATTTGTAGAAAGACAGAAAGTACATATGCTCACTAGTGCTCATGATGAGAGCACTTCTCTTGTCATGGTTTGGGAACATTTGGCTGAAGTGCATAAGCCTAACATCACATATCATGATGAGGTTAACAACAAGGATGGAATCAACAAATGGAATCAGTTACTTCAACCATATAATGTGAATTGTAAGACTCACAAATGGTACAAGAAGTAGGCTGGCCTGCTCATCCATTTGACAATGCTTAATGCCTATATGGTGAATCTGCAGACTATCAACCAAAGACCAATGTCCTTCCTAGATTTTAAGTCAACTGGTATTGATAGTCTTAATGCTGTAGAAGTGGTACCCTTTGATTCATCTGTTGTGGAGGACATTGCAAGGCTGCAAGTTTAGCACTTTGCTGTATCAAAACAAATTGTCAACTATATTGCAAATGCAACTTTTGTACTCAACATAGAAAGAGACAGGAAAGTTGTTACTCTGTCTCCAGTAGACATCTCAGTCAGGCGTCTGTTTTGCAAATTGTCTCATTTTACACCACACAAAAGTGAATCTCTGGGACAATGCCTGAAGTAGAGCCATCAGATCAAAGGTGAGTATATTACTTTAAACGGCTGTGCTCGCTCAAACAATTGCATAATTCAAAACTTTTTTCTTCAAAAATTCAATTTGACCACTGTGACATTACTACCAACAGTATATAGCTACACATTGATCATATGTGTGGTCTACTTACCAATTTCTACCACTGTGAAAATGTAGTGTAGTACTGTGGGAAATTGGGTTTCTAGTTGAGGGGTGAAACCCTACTCAAGCAGCAGACACAATTGTTGTCAGGGTGAAACACAAGCAAACTCCAAATTAACCTGTACTTAACCCTCTGGTAGCTTGGCACAAAAGCAGTCAGGTTTAACTTAGAGGCAATATGTAAATAATGTATGCAGCACTTCAAACTGTAAGAAACTGACAACCCAACACAATAAAATTACCACACTCTCAGCCGTCCGTCACATGGAAAGGGTTAAATTAATCTCTTCCAATGGTGAAAAACTGATACCACATCCTAGTCCGTTGTATTACCACACCGTGCAGGGAGCATACTCTAGTTTGAAAAGGATCTAGGAGGCAGAACTGTCTTGGACGTTTTTTAATCCAGACTCACTCTCCAGCTGTGTATGGCTCAGAAATCTGGGGTAGAATAACATATCTATTTTAATGACCTCAGAGAATGCATTTCTAAATAAATGTATTGATGTTACAACAGACTATACCAAATTACCCTCGGTTTGAATTTGGCCATGAACCCACTGGCACAGTAGTAAATCTTGAAACACGGTTAAAGTGATTGTGAGTATTGGAAAGATCTGAGTTTAGAAGGGAGTGTCAATCTCAGAAGAAACAAGTATATTCTTGAGCAACTTTGGTTGACCGGCCTGGTTCATATCTGGTTATGACTGGACTCAACATCCACAGGCAATTTGGTAAACTGAAACTGGATAAGAGCCTTGTTATACAATTTCGTCAAGGATCCTTAACACTGTCAATTTTAGGCACACTCATGGTCATCAATGCAAGGACAATTGAAATGTTCTTAACATTGTCCAGACTGCATAAAAAGAGAGGTACCTTTTTCTGGCCGTTCTATATGAAGCTCCAGAAAAGATTTGTTACCATATTGTGGAAGGCTCCTAATGTTCCCACCTCGGTCAGGCGTGTATATTACATGGATCCTAGTATGCAAGGGATGCACTTCTGAGAAAGCGTAAGACAGACACCATTGGTGCATGAAGGAATAAAACCAGAGGGGAATCTTTGAACATATTTACACACATCTATTTCTTTTTTATTTATAGTGATTTATAAAGCACGAACATGACCCCCCTGGTATCAGAGCTCTGTACAAAAGAGAGCGCTGATGAGGGTTGCAGTACAGTAAAGCACCTATCTCTTATGATATGCTGTACATAGAAGTCAAAGAGCAAGGTACAAGAACAATAGGATACAGTATGAAAGGGGGTGAATGACAGTTTCAAAAGAGTTCCTTTATAACACATGTTTTCTAATAATAAGGCTATGACTTACTTCTTGAAAAGGCTGACTGAGGTAACTGGCCTCGTTGAAGGTGGAAGAGAGTTCAATATTTTGGGAGCAGATCTGGTGACAGTGTTTTCCTTATTTCGAGTCTAATGTGATGCTTAGTGATTTGATGGAGTCTGATATGGTTAGGGTGCAGGTTAGCAATTTGAGGTTATGGGACCACAGTTGAGGTTGTTGGGATCTAAGAGGTTGGGAGAAAAGAATAAATTTGGTTTTCGGCAGATTTTGTTTTAGATAGTTGCGTGGCCGCTAGTCCTGTGTTTTCCTCAGAGTGTCTTCGAGTTTCTAGATAGCCTCTTGAGAGGAGAGATTGATGTAGAGTTGAGTATCATCAGCACACATGTGGTATAAGAATTGTCATTGTTTAAGGATTTCAGTGAGGGGCTCCATGTATAGATTGAAGAGCATTTTCAGAAATGTATTTCCTTGGGGAATGCCCATGTTGATGTCTGATACATCAGATAGGGTGTTGCTAATTTTGACTCTTTGTTGTGGGTTCTGCAAGAAGGTGGTAAACCAGTTAAGGATGGCTCCTGATAGGCCCATTCTGAATCGGCATTGCCACTGGGGAGACCCATTCTGGAATGCAGTGCCAGAGTGGGGTGAGTTGTCAGCTTGCAAACAAAACAGAAGCCACATTTTTACTGAAGCATACAAGAGTGATGGAGTACATTCTCTCCCAAACTGGATGTATTTTTGCCGGATTTACAGATGGGTGGACCATAAGTATGTCAGCAACAGATACTACTCTTCGTCCGTCGCTGACATAGTTTTCAGTTGGCGTGATGGGGTACGAGCCATTGGAGGCCCGACCACTTGACTGCTCACCTGATTTTTAGTGGGTTGTCAAATGGACAGTTTTTACTCCTCCTTACTGCTGTGAAAAACGTGGCAATGAGGGGCTGTAAAAACATTAAAATGATCTCCACGGCATAGGAGAAAATAGCAGTGGTGTGGAGGTATTTCACTTTTGTTTTAGTTTTTTTTGTTTTATTAATTCACAGTCTCACAAAAACAAAAAGCACTTTTCATTCCTAAATACAAGACCACAGAAAATAAATACAATTTATCTTACATATATCGCAAATTCAGACATTCATATGATCAAAGAACGCCCCCCAGACCTTAATAGCCATTTTCCGTTTCCTAGAGCCTTTAGCTGAATACACACTAAACTCTAAATTAAATGTACTATACATGCGGGCTCGCCACATTTCAAAAGCTGGGGCTTCAGGCTGCAACCATAAGGTAGCTGCACACAGATGAGCCACGGCCATAGCCATAAACAGTAAGTAACGATGTTTATACATAGGTCTTCCAGATTCTACATCTTGTCCCATCCCTAATAATATCATGGATGCTCAAATTTCAACAGTCACACAAGTAACACTAGACAAAAACATTTCTATATGACTAATATATAGAGTCAATTTACCACAAGAATAAAAAATTAGTAGACTGTCAGCATTATCAGCACCACAACGAAAGCATTTTCCATCATTCCTACCCCACCATTTCAACAACTTTGCTGGCGTGAAATACAAGTTAAACATAGTTTTAAAAAACTTGGGTTTTAAGGTTCACAGATAAGAGGACTTCACCTGCTGTTGTGATAGCTTTCTCCAGGGAGACTGTCTGTTCTCCTAAAATGTTGGCCCATTTAACATCATGCTTCTCCAAATTATCTACCCTAAAGGTTAACAGGATTTTATTTTAAAAAAACTATTTTCTCCTGGGACTTAATGTCCTCTATAAGTTTGTGCATTGCTGACGCTAGATTCTGTCTGGCCAAAAAACCCTGAATCTGAAGAAATGTAAAAAACTGCATCCTAGATAGATTGTATTTGGTTGCAAAATCCGAGAAGAAAGGATACAACCCTCCAGATTCATAAAAATCTCCAATTTGTAAGATACCCTTACTTCTCCAGTTTATTGCCACATAATCCCAAAATATCGATGGAAGTATCCTACTAGCATTAGTAGGTGTGTAATATATTATCCCCTCCAAACATAATTTTTTTCCTAATACATTTTCACACCTTGGAAACAGCCTCTATAACTTTAAAGCGCGTTCTTTTATAGTAGCTGCCGTCTAGTTCTTTAAACAAACCATTTTTAATCTCTGATCCTAGAAGCATTTGGTAAATTCACGGGGCTTCTGCGAGATTACTGACCTCCTCTCCAGTCAATAATATCCGCATGTTGGATAGAAAACACGCATAATAATAGAATGTGAAATCAGGAATCAACCAAACGCCCCTCTCTCTTGGAAGACTCATGAAGCGTACGGCTCGTCAAGGTTTCCCCGGAGCCCAAAGAAATTTAGCACAGAGTGCCTGTAATTGTTGGATTTGGGCCCGCGAGTCTTCTAAAGGGACTGATCTAAAAAAATATAAGACCCTTGGAAGTATATTCATTTTTAAAATGTTACTTCTGCCCAACAATGTGAAGTGAAGACGCCCCCATCTTTCAAGAGATTCTTTTATACTGCCCATTATAGCCACCCAGTTAGCCTCCACCAACTCCTTCATAGACACCAGAACTTTTATCCCTAGATATGTCACTTCCCTTACCACTCTTGGATCATTAGGCATACTATTATTTGTGCAGAGAATTTGCGTTTTTGTTGTATTCAACTTAGAGCCTGATCGCTTACAAAATTCTTGAGCTAAACTCTCCACCTCCGGTATAGCCATAACTGGATCGGAAGTTGTGATGGCTATATCGCTGGCATACGCGAAAACAGAATGATGAGTCCCCTGCACAAAAAAAGGTTTCACCAAGATACTTTTTTCCAACATACTTAAAAAAAGGGTGGATATACAGAGCAAACAACAAAGGCAAGCAGGGACATCCCTGCTGAGTCCCCTTAGTTATTTTTACCGGGTCCGATACCAAACCCATTGAGCACATCCTGGCTACCGTTGACTGATATAATACAGCCTGAATGAACCCTTGTCCAAAACCCATCCGATGCAGAATGGTCCAGAAATTGTCCCAGGCAAAACGATCAAACGCTTTTTCAGCGTCAAGTAATATTAGCCCTAGATCCCTAGATTCCGCCTGGGCTATATCAAATAAAGTCACTACTTTATTAATATGCGATACCGTTGTAGTATCTTCATGTAAGGTTAATACTGTTCTCCTGTATCTTCTAACTAGCTGCTCAGCCAGTGTGAGTGTTCCATGTGGAATGTTGACGTGACTGGAATGTTGGAGGTTGGTGTGGTGTGAGACAGTTGAGAGGATGGGCTGAGCAGCTAGCAGGCTGCTCCTGTTGAGGTTATTCTATGGACTTTACTATCTTAATAAATACGCTTAAGATCTATCCTGGCTACGTCTGCTGTGTCACATCAACCTATGGAACCAGGTCACTTCAACCGTCCCTCGGCCAGGAATGAAGCCATGTTGGTGTAGGGAAACCGATGGAGGAAAAACCTGTGCCAACCGGTTTGCCAATATTTTGGCATAGATTTTCCCATCACAGTTAACAAGTGAAATTGGTCAGTAGGACCACGGAAGCTCTGGCAGTTTTCCCTTCTTCCTAAATACCACAATACTGGCTTCATCCCAAGACCTAGGTGCTTGCCCATTTTGTGGTGCACAGAAGGTTGTCAACATATCGATTTTAATATCATGGAAAAAAGCTCTATACACCTCACCAGGGACCTTATCTGGCCCTGCAACCTTACCAGTCGCCAAATTATTAATAGCCATCTCTAATTCCTCCATTGTAATAGGTCTGTCTAATACCGCTACTTCCTCCTGATCTACCTGCATGAACTCTTTTTGAATACAAGGATTGCTCATTAAATCCTGTGACTTGTGTCCCGTGTAGAAGTCTGTATAAAACGTATCAAAAATCGTAAGGATCTCTCGAGGATCATGAATCATAATTTCTGAATCATTTCTAAGACCCGCGATTCCGTGATAAGCTTCCTTCGACTGAAGCAGTAAAGCTAGACATCGACTCACCACCTCACCATGCTTGTGACATTCCTTTTTATAAATTAAGTATTTTCGAGCGTTTTACTTATTCCATAAAAGATTAATTTTAGCCTGACATCTAGCCACACTAGTTTGAAGATCCGCAATATCATCATGCTGCGAAATCCCTTGCATTAGTTTTTCCTCCGCTATTCTCAATTAAGAGTATAATTCCTGTAGTTCCAATTTTACCTTCTTTTGGTAATACAGCCCAAAACTCAGTAGTTCCCCTCTGAAACAAGCTTTATAAGTGTCCCAAAGAACCGATACAGTGACAGAATGTCTATTATTATCAAAAAAGTCTTTAGTCCATATCTGCATATGCTCTCTAAAAACACTTTCAAGCAAAAGCTTCCTATCAAATGAGAATTTTTGGGGGATTGTGACTACAAAAAGTGTGGGGATTTCTAGAACTATTGGTGCATGATCAGAGGTAACCCTAGGAAATATGTGGATCTGTTCCCCCGTGAATAGTGCAGAAGAAATAAAAAAACAGTCGAGACGTACTCATTTCTGATGAGGATAACAGTAAAACATGAACCCAGGCGCAGGCGCTTGAAGAGAATCCCATGCATCCAGTATTCCATGATCCCTTAGCAGTTTATACAGTGCCTTAAAAACCCTGGGTTTCCTCCCCTTGTACCCTTGTATCCCACCCTGTAATTCTTTATTAACCAAATTTATATTAAAATCTCCACATAGTACAAAAGGCACCGGCCAGAGCGCAAGTTCTAGATTCAACTCTTCTAAAACCATAGATTTATCGAGATTAGACCCATAAATAGTACATAGTGTAAATGTTGTACTCCCCAGGCAGCATTACACAATTGCCCACGGTCCCAATTTATCTACTAAAAAACGACCCGAGGTCCGGATGGCGGGTTTGCCAAAGACTTTTGTTTTAGTTTATGTTTTTTCAAGAACAAAATCCCACTCTTGGAATTTGTTTTTGAAAAAACAAAAACATCATAAAAGTATGATGGATGGTACTGTCATTTTCACTGGGTCTACCATCAAACTTTTAATGCATTGATGGGAACTGTCTTCATGATGGTTCCTGCCAATGTTTAACGTTGTCTGCAGGGCTAGAGGACAACGCTAAATTTGGTGGGCGGAGGAGCCATAGTGTGGTGGAAGGAAAGTTCTTTGCCATACAGACAAACTTACCTCCCCCATCACACTTTAAATAAGACCCTTAAACTTCAGCCTAAAAGAAAGTGTACATGTCTATATGTATTGATTTGCAAGGTTTAGGCATGCCACAAACAATTTATTCAGGGTCTCATCTGAAATAGAGCTACTTGTGAGCAGGTACCAGGCTCAATCAGACAACAAGTTTCCTCTTGCACCCTGTACTTTTGTGCACACACACAGACTGCCACCCTTCCTCTCTGAGCCCACGAAAATCAACTGCGTAGTTCTCTAAGTATCGTCACTCAGCACTATGATCTTCAACATCTACATGGACCCCCTCACCGCCATCGTCAGACAGCATGGACTCAGCATAGTATCCTACGCCAATGACACCCAGCTCATCCTCTCCCTCACCAAGGACCCAATCAGCACCAAATTCAACTTCCAGGAAGGAATGAAGGATGTTGCATCCTGGATGAGCAGCAGCTGCCTGAAGCTCAACCCGGAGAAGAAAGAGGCCCCATTCTCGGACCCTCCCCCTCGGCACTGGACAACACCTGGTAGTCCACCGCCCTTGGCAGGCCCCCACCCTCACAAATCACTTACTGTTCGCAAGCGCGAGTGGGGAAAAAACTCCACTGCACTGAACTAAAATCAGTTTTCTAAGCTCCGCATGCTCCGTGGAGTGCGGAAAACTCTGCAAACTCTGAGAATGGAGCAGAGTTCATCGCCCAAGCCTACCTTAGATAGTACTAGATAATTGCAAAATATAGCATGATAGCCGACTGTTGAGAGCCTTTATGACTAGTGCAGAATAGAAGGGCTATTATACCATTAGAACATCCTACCCACTTATGATGGAATATTATAAACTAAACAGAAAAAGAATCATTGAACTGGTGGAGTATAAAGTCTTTGCCAGGCATAATTAACCACCAGCATATCCATTGTCTCCCGTGAGACTTCCAACATTTTAATGTTTTAGGAGTTCTTACAGCTGACCAATCAACTAATTATGTCCTCATCTTTTAGTTACATCTCACCGTTTCATTTTTTTGTCCAACACATAGTTTTCCTAGAAATCAACTTTTTGAACATATATAGAACAACCTCTTTCCACAGATGACCCAGTATTTTAGATAGAACTCAAGAAATTGCATGCTGTGCTGTATTGCTTAGCAATGGGTAATGTGATATTGTGTGCTTTGCCTATTTATCAATAGCTATGTAGCCTTAATCTAACACACCTATGTTTCTCCAAATAAAACTATGAATTTATCAGGTTCTTTGTGAATAACTTTTGTTGCTTGCTGAGTGCAGCTATCATTCCGTTGGGGTATGCTTTAAAATACTCCCATGCTGTATTATTTTTGTTTACACTGTATACATTTCTGGCCATTACAGCTTGTCATCTCCAGCTGAACCTCTTCCTTAAACATTCTAATTAAAAAACAATGGGATTGAGTATCTACAATGTAACTTCACTTAGTCCACTAACAAATGTAACTGACTTGTGCATAATCCGGGTACACCCGTTGCAAACCTCACCAGACAGACTGTTGGAGACATGTTTCAGTGGTAGTTTGTGTACAATGCCATTCTGCATTTGGAGTGTTTCCACTTCTTTCAAGTAAAGGAAATACTGAATTAATTTTGTTTTGTAGATTTAGCTACGTTGCAATCAAAATTGTCTTCTTTAGACAAAGTTACCATTTTACAAATGATGCTTCTTGTATTTAGGGAAGCATACACAGTCTAGTGTTACATTTATTATCATGCCAGCAGCATATTACAAATAGTTTCACTCATTTAATAATAAAAAAGGCATAATGCATTCACATAGGTGATCATTCTAGCATTTCATTTTTGTCTTCCTTAGGGAATTTTTAAACTCTTTGTTTTTCAAGCAGTATATTATGGGATTACACAGAGGAGTAAAAACAGTGTAGGACAAAGACATTATTTTGTTGTCTTGCATTGAATATGTTGTTGTTGGTCGGGCATATGTAATACACACACAGCCATAGAATAATATAACGACAGTCAGGTGAGATGCGCAGGTAGAAAAAGCCTTTTGTCTCCCCTCCACTGACTGGATTTTCAGGATTGTGGAGATAATGTTAATGTAAGATGTAATTATTAAAAGAAAGGAGATAATTGGGAGTAAAGCAACAACAATGTACGTCATTGTCTCAATTATGTGCGTGTTGGTACAAGAAAGCTTCAGTAGAGCTGTCACATCACAGAAAAAGTGGTTGATTTCATGTGAAGCACAGAAGGAAAGTCCAGAAATTAGGATAGTGTGTGGAACAGGATCCATAAAACCAACTACCCAGGTTCCAACCGCCATCTTAAAACAAAATACTCTGTTCATGATGGCTGTGTATCGTAAGGGATTGCAGATTGCTGCATAGCGATCATAAGCCATGACGGCAAGAAGAATAAATTCTAAAGACACCATGGCCATGAAAAGGTATGCCTGAAGCAGACATGCTGAAAATGAAATAAGGGCCCCTTTTGCAAAGAAGTGGGCCAACATATGTGGGAAAATGGTTGAGGTATAGCAAATGTCAATAAAGGACAAATTTATGAGGAAAAAATACATCGGAGTGTGCAACTGTGAATTTGCGTACACTATTGCCATGACAAGAACATTTCCAACCAGAATTCCTATGTAAAGCAAGAGAAAGATAACAAAAAGTGGTATTTGCAGTTGGATAAGGTCTGAAAATCCCACAATCAAGAAGTTGTCTACACTGGTCAAGTTCTTTGCCTTCATTTCCTCTGGAAAACTGGATCTGAAGATGGGCTGCAATTGGACAGACAACAGCTATTAGTATAAATTATAAACAATGGTAAAATTATAAATTGCTTGTTAGAAAAACCAAATAGGCTACATATTTTCATAAAGTGAAAACTCCTGGAAAATTGAATAAGTATAGAACGTTTTCAGTTGTAATTTTTTTTCTCTTGGTCGAAATATAATTTGCATTCAATGTTCCATTGGTTAAGAAATGGTTGATTACCCCTTGTATGAAAGTAATTCTACATTAAAGTAGTTTTTACCTGAAGTGTCATTTTTAACAAAATTATATCTGCACACTGATTGTCATATAGAAAGTCCAATAATATAGGTTGTAAGGGGAACCCCATTATTTGGTGACAGAAAGGGGCATCAACCACATTGCCTTAGGTACAGGCAACCCAGACCACTAACTTTGTAACATTATAATTTAACTTTGAAGTCCATGACTTCATTAGTAGATGCAATCAGTAGCACAAGATTAACTACAGATAGCATTGGGTTACCTTATTACATTTAATATGTCACAGACGTTGTCTGGGAGCAAGTAGAAAAATCATGTGTGGTCAGTGGCAGAACGAAAGTTGAAGGGGTCCCCCTGCAAGGTACACAGATTGGCCCCCGCTCCGGATTTAATCCGGAGCTCTCTGGTGTGAGTACAGTGCTGAGGGGGCCCCCTCTAGCTCAGGGCCCCCCGCACTGCGGGGGATGCGGGGGCCTGTGTTACGTCCCTGTGTTTGGTGTGTTAGGAAATGTAATTTAAAATCCTCTTTAATGGTGAAAATGGGTTTGAAGTCACAACTCTGAAAATGACACTTTTAGAAAGTTGGCATTTTCATGCCCTAACCATTTGGACCCTTTTGCCTGTACCCTGGGTCACAGGACTAGGAGCTGTTGCCTTTGTGCATTCCTTCCAGACAGCCACATATTAGAGGTACTGGTAATTGGCAAGATGGGCCATCCTGACAGGATGAAGGGGCACTGCTGTACACAGCCCTACTTGTACTACAAAAACACTGCCTTGGCTCAGACACAAATACCTTCACACTATTATGACTAAGTCAGCCTGGGACCAGAGCAGGGAGTAAAGAAAATCCAGGCTCTTCTGTTGGAGAAAATAATAAGAAGTGTCTTCCACTTCAAAGCTGCCACCAGGCTTAAAATTACAACCCTTACCCCTTCAGTTCACTTCTGGACCTGCTGTAGGACTCTCCGAGGACATAGCATGCTACAGGTAGCAGGGTACTTCAGAAGACTTCCTTGCTGCACCAAGAGGACTGCCCTGCTGCCTGAAGCCTGCTCTGTGCTACTGCCCTGCTTCTTGACACCTGATACTATGCTCAAGCCCAAGACTAACATATTTGCTCTTAGAGCATCAAGAACAGAAAAGGCTCCAACCATCTTGAACCCGCACTAGGAACCAGCCTAAATGAGCAGTGACCTCCCAAACGGTTCCACTGGAGTCCCGAACCCTGGGAAAGTGTGTTAAAAGAGCCGTGATAGCCCAAAGTCAGTAGTTGGGACATAAAACCTTTCTGCCAAAAGTGCTCTGCGAACCTGAGAACCACAAGGAGACCAGGGCATACCTGATAACTAATTTGCCCAAGGTGCATTGCCCGTCAGCTTGCCTTTGCTGTAGCTACGTTCTTCTCCGCAGCAGCAAATTCCATTTAGTGGCTCCTCGCAGAAAAGGTATCTGGCCTCATGGGCTCCTCTTCAGCTACAGCCTGCAACTTTTGCCCTACTGGAGAGTTTTGACTTTCATAAAATAGACTAAGGGCCAGATTCCAATATCACTGGGAAAGCCCTACTGCTGAGTCGCGCCCGTAGAGCCCGCATTTCTCGTGAGAAATGCGCATGCGCGGGTGTCCGCGCATGTGCATTTGCGTGAAGAAGTTACCATCCAGCAAGAAGATGGAGCCCCGGGATGAGGCACTGAAGGTAAGGTGGTTTCTTTACCTTTAACCTTCTTTAAATTATTTTAAAATGAGGGTGGGCGGGAGGCGGGTGGTGGGCAGCTCTTCTTCGCTGCGGCGTGTGTGTAGCGCTGCCTGCTACACCTACTTCGTAAACGGCGAAGTAGGCAGCGCTACGTGCACTCCGTGGGCGAATCGGAGCACGAAGCCCAGGGTTAATCAAGAGCATCACCCATAGAAAATCCTCCAAAATGTCCAACTCAGATGTTAAAGAGAGGCTTGGGTGGGTAGAGTGCTTAGTACCAGGCCTTCCTTTTGATGCTGAATTCAACACCAACAGCATTATTATGTAAAATGAAATGTGGTGTTAGGGGCGTGACTAAGCTAATAAGGCAGACTAGATAGGTTTGATGGAAGCTCCTGTGCTCATTACTTTATCCAGCAGCATCCTGGTCTGCATATTGAGTGCTTGTTCCTTCCCAGGGATTTACAAGATATGGTTGCTGCCATGGCACCGAATTGAGACTTGCTGGATGCACTGAAATGGAAAAAACAGATTGTGCCTTAATGCCATGTGGCTCGACAAACCCACATGATCAGAAGTGACAATGTCATAAAATAACTCACCACAAGCAAATAATAGTCAAGCTACAGTTAAACAACTTAAAACTGTGAAAGAACAATTCCAGTACAGGGACCAGCAGCATCTACACCAGAATGAAGCTTCCAAGCCAGGGTCTGCGTTTTGGAAGTGGATTCCAATAGTGAAGTTGAGCAGGAATCAGAAATGTTGTCAGTCACACCCATGACAGCAGGTGAGTTGTTCTAGGATTGTAGGGAATGAGGAACATAGGGTAAATCACTGAAACTAGGTGGGACTCTCATGGAGACTGTCATGCCCATTTATTGATCTTGCATATGGTTTGTAAGTGAATTTGTTGGTGGACCGGGCAGATGGTGCCTGGCCGAGATGGGAGAAAGATGTGTGCTGGTGTGCTGCAAGTGCGTATCCTATGAGGGGAGCACTGTGATTAGCTGCAGCCCACACATATTAATAGGGCGACAAAGCATAGTAAAGCTCAATGTTAGGCTAGCTCCCTCTCAAAATGCTCTCAGGAACAAATGAGTGGTTGCTGGGAGTCTCAGAAATTCTTGGTTCAGAGTTGTTTATTAAGTTTGTTACAGTTTTGGAAGATTGTTGAGCGGAAGGTTTTTGGAACCCCATGCCAGACAAGGCAAAAACATATTGGTTCATGTAGCACATTCGGATGGTATTGTGGAAGCTTAGAACAAAGAATGAACAAATAATACCAGCTCCCCGTCAGAATTTATTATAGCTCAACAAGATAATACAAATATGGGCAGCACAGAGACAGTCAGCATAGCTGTTGAATGTCCGAAGAAATGATGTTTCTGACAGCTTTTATTGGTACGAACCACAGAGGAAAATTGTCACTATTCATACAATATATTCAGTAAAAGTACAGGATTATGACACTTCAGTAGCATAGCCTCAGCAAGTTACACAAATATAGAAATCTAGACCAATCAGAAAATGCCAACTTTGTGTGATTCCTGCATGATCTGCATGGTCCGAGGTGTTGTGACTTGTTGCTACCCATGTGTCTTGAGTATATGACAAACCCTGGGACTTTCCATTCTAATGAAATGTATTTGCCTTAGTCGTTTTCCATAGAAATGATTGCAATATCTAGCACGTAACAGGGTTATTTCTAAATATGATGTGCTGAAACACTTGTGGCTAAGCTAGCATCCTCGGCTATTGTAATGTAATTCTTGAGCAAGCCTTGCATTATGAGAGCAGCTTTACTTTGAGCCGTGGAAAAGTACAAGCATTTGTTTGGTGATTTTATGTCAACTTTGGAGGGCCTGAAAAGAAAGACATTTGGTATCAACCCAAAAAGATGGTTCCCACAGTATCCCTGCTGGTGAGGTTCAGAGCCGCAGGAAGATCAATTTCCTACCTCGCCGCCAAGACCTGGAACACCGTGCCTCTCTACCTCAGGCAATGCCTGTCACTAACCCAATTAGGAAGGATCTCAAGACCTGGCTCTTCGACTGAACCTCTGGGCCCAGACTGATCTGCGTCCCCCTTCTCAGCGCCTTGAGACCCATGCAGGTGAGTAGGCACGCTATGTAAACCCCTGATTGAAAGAAGGGGTGGTTGGACATAAAAGATCAGTGCCCCCCCCTTGTGTTATGCCAGTAACAATGATGTATTTTGCCCACAGATTTAGTGCCCTGTCCCAGAACATAAGAGGTATGGGCAACCAACCTACAAGTGCATAGCTGCAAACAAAGGAGGGAGGTGGACATGTTTTGTCTACATTAGATGCACCGAACAAAGGAAGAGGGAGCTAAAATGAGCAAGAGACGAAAGGGTTAATAACATTATACTACCCTCTCTTCACAGGCAACGGGCGTTTTTACATGGCTGAGGCTTACTATCCTGTTTGCCCAAGTATAGCCCAATGACAGAATGTCCCAGTGTGTTCTAATGAACAAATAGAGCGCTAACAGTCTTACTTATGACAAATGTATGGCACACCTGAAGCCATCTTGATTGGAATAAAGTGGTAACACTTAAAACATTTAATTTACAAAGGAACAAAATGAGGAGCTTCATTTTTCCATAGACATTATGATTGGTGCTGCAGAAAGAAAAATTAGGGCACATTTTGACTTCTCAAATCCTCTTCTATTTCATAAAAAAATTCTGACATGCAGACTGAAACATGCACTTTGAATACCAGCAGCAGACTTCCCTGGTGAGCTTTAGATTTACTACAGTGATCTAATGAGCAACTAGAGTGCTAACATTCAGAATTTATGGCAAATGTGTGACACATGTGCATTCCTTCTTGATGAAACCAAAGTAAAAAACTGAAAGTATTTCCTACTGAGGAGACTGCAGGAAATTAGGAAACTTCATAACAAATAAATCTCCCAAGATGGCCACCAGAGACAAAAGAGCCCAAATGTAGCCCAAATATCACCCAGATGTAGCCCAAGTATAGCCCAATGACAGAATGTCCCAGAGTGTTCTAGCGAACAACTAGAGCGCTAACAGTCTTACTTATGACAAAAGAATGGCACACCTGAAGCCATCTTGATTGGAATAAAGTGGTAACACTTAAAACTTTTAATTTACAAAGGAACAAAATGAGGGGGTTCATTTTGCCATAGAAATTATGATTAGTTCTGCAGAAAGAAAAATTAGGGCACATTTTGACTTCTCAAATCCTCTTCTATTTCATAAAAAAAATCCGACATGCAGACTGAAACATGCACTTTGAATACCAGCAGCAGACTTCCCTGGTGAGCAGTAGTTTTACTACAGTGATCTAATGAGCAACTAGAGTGCTAACATTCAGAATTTATGGCAAATGTGTGACACATCTGAATGCCTTCTTGATGGAACCAAAGTAAAAAACTGAAAGTATTCCCACTGAGGAGACTGCAGTAAATAAGGAAATTAGGAAACTTCATAACAAATAAATCTCCAAGATGGCCACCAGAGACAAAAGAGCCCAAATGTAGCCCAAATATCACCCAGATGTAGCCCAAGTATAGCCCAATGACAGAATGTCCCAGAGTGTTCTTAAGAACAACTAGAGCGCTTACTGTCTTACTTATGACAAAAGTATGGCACACCTGAAGCCATCTTGATTGGAATTAACTGGTAACACTTAAAACATTTAATTTAAAAAGGAACACAATGAGGGGGTTTATTTTGCCATAGAAATTATGATTAGTCCTGAAGAAAGAAAAATTAGGGCACATTTTGAGTGACTTCTCAAATCCCCTTCTATTTCATTAAACAAATTCTGATATGCAGACTGAAACATGCACTTTTAATACCAGCAGCAGACTTCCGTGGTGAGCAGTAGCTTTACTACAGTGATCTAATGAGCAACTAGAGTGCTAACATTCAGAATTTATGGCAAATGTGTGACATATCTGAATACCTTCTTGATGGAATCAAAGTAAAAAACTGAAAGCATTTCCTACTGAGGAGACTGCAGTAAATGAGTAAATTAGGAAACTTCATAACAAATAAATCTCCCAAGATGACCACCAGAGACAAACGAGCCCAAATGCAGCACAAATATCACCCAGATGTAGCCCACATGTAGCCCAATGACAGAAGTGTGCAAAACACTTATTTTTTGTGTATTTGCAGTTTAATATAGTGCAGACTTGTCAGGTATTGGAGTGCTTTACATGAGAATTGGTTACATCACACAAGATCAAATTCATTTTGGTTGTAGACATGGGGAGATTAAATGATTTGACCAGAATCACCGAATGTTGAGCTGAAGCAGAAACTCCAACCTGGTTCCCCAGTTGCAAAGTCTGCAGCTCTGGAAGTAACACCACATCCTCTCGCCTAGGTGCAACATTTAATCAAGTGGTCAACTGGATAAAAAAACATAAAGATTACAAATAGTTATTTGTCGCTATTTGAAAACTCAGAAAATATGTCCTCATTTTGGTTTTTTAGAGCACTAACCATAATTTTGATGCAAATAAGACCCTCTCATATATGTAATTTCTAAAGGAAATACTCTAGGTATTACATTTTTGATTACATCAAGATGACGTCAGGCGTTCCACACTTTTGTAATAAATATAGAATGTTAGCAATCTAGTTGTTCATTGGGATACTGTTGAGAGGCAGAGACCAGGGGCACGGACTCTGAAAATTGAAGGCAGGTAGGAGAGTGCAGATGCAACAATTTGACCACACTGGGCAGGCAGGAAGGGCAGTGGCAGCACAACAGACTATGGAGGGCAGTGGAAAGGGGGGCAGGGGCAACAAACCAACAATACAGGACTGGCAAGAGAGGCTGTGGCAATATAATAGACCATTGTGGGCAGAAGGAAGAGGCAGTGGTAGTACAACCATACATGCCAACAGACCCGTTTCAGCCAGGAAACGTCCAATGTTTTTAAGCTCAAATGGTCTTTATTTGATCTGTCTCCTGTCTACAATCTCCTCTTTTTCAATGTAACTCAAAGGGGAAAATCAATACCCCAATTTTTTTTCAAAATCTCCCTCTTACCAAGTTCAAAATGTTCGCAAATATGGTACATTGGATCATGGTAGGCAGGAGGAATTGGGATAGGGACATGGACTCGGATAACAGAGGACAGGAGGGACATGGAGACGTGCACCAAATTGACCCTACAGGGCAGGCATCAGGGTTTGCAGCAGCACAATACACCACACAGCGCATGCGGGACGGGAGTGCAGCACAACAATCCATAGAAAGCAATAGGGAGGGGACAGGACCGTGCACATGGACAACAGAGAACAGAGGGGAAAGAGGCAATGGTAGCTAGCTGACCATAATGGACAGACAGGAGAGAAAGCTGCTGCATAACAGACCATAAAGGGCAGGAGGGACGGATCAGGGGCATTACAATGGAACAGACAAGCCAGGAGGGAGGGAATAGGGGTCTGCACATGGAAACAGAGGGCTGGGGGCAAGGGGGCAGGGCAGGGGCAGCAAGATGACCATGGAGGTCAGGCAGTTTGGGCACTAGAAACAAAACACACCATGGAGAGCAACAATGAGACTATGATGGCATACACACAGACCATGGAGGGAAGGTGGGAGGGGGTCAGGGGCAGCTAGCTGACCACACAGGGAAGGTGGGAGGGGCCATGGCAGCACAAAAGACCATGCATGGCAAGCAGGAGGGTTAGTGGCAGCACAATGGCTATGATGGGCAAGAAGGAGGGTGCAGGGGCATGCATAAAGGACCATGGAGGATAGAAGGGAGAGTCAGGACCTGGGCACAGACAAGAGAGTTCAGGGTAAGGGGCCTCACAACAGACCGCACGGGGCAGGCAGGAGGAGCAGTTGCAGCACAACAGACCAGGGAGGGCAGAAGGGTGTGGCAGTAAAATGAACCATGGATGACAGGAGGAAGGGGATAGGGGCATGGCATGTGGACAGGCAGGGTGGAGGTGGCAGGGACAGGTTACAGTCATCTGACAATGCTAGGCAGGTGGGAGGGGAGTGCAGCTCAACAGAACACTCAGAGTAGATAGGAGTGGCAGGTCCATGGAACATGGTGGGCAAAAAGGATGGAGCAGGGGCATGCACAAAGAGGGCAGGGGGAAGGAGAATAGGGGCAGCAAGCTAAGCACAGAGGCTAAGCAGGAGGTCAATGATGGGCCATAGACATGGGCAATGGAGGGCAGGACGAGTGGACTGGTACATCATGCTAAATGGAGGGCAGTGGCAGCACATCAGACCATGCATGGCAGGAAGGAGGATGCTAGTCCGTGGTTTCAGACAACAGAGGATAGGGAGGAGGTGGATGGGACAGCAAGCTAACTGTTCAGAGAAGGTGGGTATTAGGAACTTTATTGTTTTTAAAATGTGTGTCTGTGCGAACTACTTAAAATATGAACAAGTATGCAGCATATTCTCACTATTATTCAGGAAGAAGAGGACGTTTGTGACTGTGACTCCGGGCTCACTTGGCAGAAACACCCCCTGACCCTCCACCCCATCGCAAAATGTAATGCCCGTGAAAAGGGTAGGTGGACGCAGTGTTATAGAGAACATAGTCCTGGGAGCACGATTGAAAATAGATATAGTACATGGTATAAACTATGCACCAAAAAGTGTGATATAAGATGAACCGGGGCATGAAATATAAAATGCAATACATTGTGCGCAATGACAGATTCATTGGAGAGCGCGAGATAGCACAGGCACTAGCGTGTGCTATGCGATATGCGCCTAGGAGTGTAATATGCACAGGGCAGTGTTGTGTAACCTAACTAGTCTCTAAAGTTGTAATATAAAATATGTGCTGGGGAGTGTAACATTGCATATGCACTGTGACAAAGATATGGATCCCAGATTGTAATATGTATGGCATAGCACTGTGCGTTATAACATAGGCATCGAGGAAGGCACGTTAGATGGGGCAATATAACCCGTGTGAAGGCAAGTGTGGCATGACATATTCACAGGGTGGTGTTACAGTGCACATGGGCTAGAGAGTGTCATAGCATACGCACTAGCTGGTGAAATACAACACAGAGGTGTGAGGCACTCGGCGGGCACTGGTGGGTGTAACACAGCATTGGGCTCAGCCAGGAGCACGCTGTGACTCACAAGTGAGGTTAGTCTCCTTTCCAGAGAGTAAAATAAAAAGTATTACACATCTGGCGGTGGATGTGTGTTTTATTAACCGTGAGGGGGGTTTTTTGCATAGTTTGGTCGAATTTTTGTCGAATCCCCTTTGAATGGCTTGGTGTGCGTGTATATTAAATGTGCCCGTCAATAGCTACCCATGTTTGTATAAATAAACGCCAAGGGTGTCTACTTGGAGAGTACCCACCGGCGGGGGTGCCGGGATTAGGCACGGTAGGCCGTCAGACACGTCAGAGCTTCAATAGCTGTGTAAATACATTCCACGTGGATTCATTGTATGCATAGTTGCCTTTTAATGAATATCACGCAAATCGTCATGGTAATAGGTACATACGGATTGTCCAGCATGTCCTAGGTTTTTCTATAAATATATATTTTTTTTAAATAATAAAAACAACGGCCCCCATCCACTCCCGCTGCCCAGACATATTTTCCCACGGCTGTGCATCCAGGCCTCACTGCTCACCTTTTGCAGACAGGGCACCCTTCACATCATGCAGCGTGCTCCGCAAGCCTACAAGTCTTACATTTGGATCTGCGTCTTGATTTTTCCATGGTAGAGGACATACTAGTGCACCTATCATCATCGCAGGTTGCATGCGCCCTCCGTCTTTGCGATGCCACTAACTCAGTGACTAGTGAGGCCATGCACGTGGCGGTAGGCCCCGCTGTTCGATGGCTCAGACCTACATGTGGTGTCCGGACCACCGGGACAGTGCCATCACAGTGCATGCGATGAGAGCAACTTGCATGTGCGCCCCGTCTTCTTTATTGGTAGGGTCACGTGTCTTTTGACGCCTGTGCTGGATGGGTGTGGCGTGGGTGTATACCAGCTGTGAGGGAGTGGATGTGGCATAATGACAGCTAGACCTGTGACCAGCAAATCACTACAATGAAAATCTGGGCCATGTAGCGTTGTTGTCCTTTCCTGTAAGTGTAAGCAGAGTGGGCTGGCCTGGTGTATTCCAGTCCTGCGTGAGGCTGTGAAGAATGACTCCTGAGCTATGGGTGTGGCTCCATCGTGAGCTGTATGAGGAATCAACTGGGCCGCCATGCGGGTGTTTTTGTTGTAGTGCCACTGTCACCTGGGTCACAAGCGTCAATGTGTCACTCTGTTAGTCAAGTCCCACAACATGGCCAACATGGAAGGTACGGGAAATCACTGTCCCTATATTGATCCATAGTTCCACACAAGAAAGATGGTGGACATGACACATCTGTGTGGATGTGAATGTTTATTGCACATTCAGTGGAGTATTGCAGCTGTAGCAATACAGGGCCATGCAAAGTCCAAATTTCAGTTTTTGGGACATGGAGGGAAGCCAATTAGAGACAAGCTGGTTGGCTGAGTTAAGCTGCAGCAACATATGTACTTATACAATCACTCTGCCAATCCCCACACAATTATAAATTCACTATACACTCTCCTTGCACTACTCTAATAATCCAGTCTCTTCGTATGCACTTGTACAATGACCGAGACAAAGTTACATAACCAAAGTTTTCTCCCACTGTCAAAGGTAAGGTGGTTGCATACGCTGTCCAGAGCACAATGTAATGTGGTAGGGCCCAGGGGCAACATGTTGCATACATAATGAACACACGGACACAGATAGATAGTGGAACTGGGTATGGGCATATGCACACGACTCCTTTTTATTACCAGGGTCACATGTCCAGTGAGATCTGTGCTGGATGCGTGTGGGGCGAGTGTAAGCCAGCCCCCCGGGAATGGTTGGTGCTGGCAACAAGTACAACAGTAATCATTGGTCAGACACAGAGATTCAATCATAAAGGGTAAATGATTTGTGCTGCACTCAGGTAGGGGCACCAGATGTGAAATAATACAAAAAAGATTCTATCGTAAAGGGTCCATGACTTGTGGTACACTGAGGTAGGGGCACCAGATGTGAAATTATACACAAAATATTGTATCATAAAGGGTCAATGAGTTGTGCTGCATTGGGATAGGGGCATTAGAAGCATTCAGCGTGTGCGCAGCCAGTGATGAGGCGTGGTCCTGGCGGGCCGAACTGGGAGCAATGTCTCTTGCCTACTGGACTGCGTCATTTGCAATTGTGACTCGATTTGAATTATGAGCCCTGCAGTCCGCAATGTAGATGGAAGGCAATAGTCAGCACAGACACCGAGGAATGCTTTGTTTCACTTCCTCTTGACAAAATCCGAGGACGTAGAGTACAATTCTGTCTGCAATTATTAAATCATGTCTCAATTTAAATTGTGAGCTCTGCTGACCGCAGTGTAGGTAACAAAAGATGAAATATGTATGGAATACATTGTCGAAATGTGTAGGTTTCGGGGACGTTATAGTTAGTTGCCTACTGGACTCTGAAATTAATCTATCAAGACTGAATTCGAACTGTGAGCTCTGCTGGCCGCAGTGTAGACTGCCATTCAGTGTTCTTTTGGACTTGCAAGATGAATTTGGTGATTGTATTAAAGCTATCATTGATATCAAAAAAGTTTTTGAAGCAAGGATACTAAAAGGATATTATTTAGGTTTTTAAGACGTTGTAGTTAGTTGCCTACTGGACTCTGTAATTAATGAATAAAGACTCAATTTTAATTGTGACTCCTGCTGACCGCAGTGTAGGCCAGAGGCAGCGGTCAGCAAGGGCCCACAGCTACGTGGCGTTCAGTTGAGCTGCACAGTTATTGGCAATTCAGCGTGTGTGCAGCCAGCAATGATAAGTGGTGCACTAAGTTAGTGGCACCTGAAGCAACCAGCATGTGTAGAGCCTGCAATGATGCATGGTCCGGGCAGGCCGCACTGGTAGCAATGTCTTTTGTCTAATCAATTTTGCCCTAATAAGGCTACGAGGCAGTGACTTGTGGTGCACTGAGATGGTGGCACCTGTAGCACTCAGCGTGTGCGCACCCTGCGATGATGCGTGGTGCGGGCGGGCCGCACTGATAGCAATATTTTTCTCTAATGAATTCTGCCTCAGTAAGGCCACGTGGCGATGACTTGTGGTGCACTGAGTTAGTGGTACCTCTGGTGCTCAGCAGGTGTGCAGCAGCCAGCAATGATGCGTGGTCCAGGTGGACTGCACTGGGAGCAATGTGTCTTGACTACTGGACTGCGTCATCTGCAATCGCAACTCCATCTGAATTGTGAGTCCTGCTGTCCGCCGTGTACATCGAAGACAGTAGTGTGTACAGACGTAACTCTGCAGTGCTGTGCCGCTGTGTTTGCAGGGGGCTTGTGTCAAGGAGGCTCGCAGTCATAGCGGCAGCCACATGGCAGGGTGAGGGCCGCCGCTATGGCAAACGCGTTGGCCTTCACACAAGTGAACCACGCCCAGAGCCCCCGCCTATTTAATCACATTTCGACGCTGGAGTGGCGTAAGTTGGACCAGCCCTCTGCGCTTCCACTTACAGGGGACGACGACACAGGTACATAACCGAGATCTTCCCCACTGCCTGAGGTAACATGGTTGCGTCCATTGTCCACAACACTACAAGCACCAGCAGTATATGTACAAATGGAGAGGTTTGTGCTCGGCATAGTGAGGTCTGTCCTGCACATTACCGCTACACTTGGTATTGTGTGCATTATTATTGGTGGGTGACTTGTGTCCTTCACTCATGTTTGGTTGCCACATCTCGCAACATTCAGCTATTGTGTGGCTGAGGGGCAATGCCGTTTTTGGAAGGTTCGATGTCCTGTTGTGCGCTGCCTCGGTGGTAGTGGGGGGGGCGGTGGAGGGGTCCTGAGGGTGGTGGCAGTGGGTTTTGTGGCCTTCTTGGGTATGGGAGGTACATGATCAGTAGCTCTATGACATGAGTTGGTCTTCAGATGTGATTCTGGGCTGGGCTCCCTTTAGCACTGTAGGTAGTTGTTATACTTTACACCAGTAAAAGGCAGATGTTACATTCCTACTGCTAATGCAGATTATCGTCTGATTTATTATTATTATTAGCATTAGTTGCTGCATTCATTTGTGGCGATTTTTTTTGCGGAAGCTATTGCTGAAAAAATGGCGATATCGGCTGTTTTTAACAGGTTGAGAATGGAATGATAATTTAAAATCACTGAAAAAACTATAGGTTTAATGAACATTATAATTAGAAATTAGCATTTAAAAAACCGTTGAAATTTACTAAAACAACCATAGATTGCAGGGATGTTATAGTTACAAATTAGCATTTAAAAAACCTTTGAAAATCACTGAAAAAAACATAGGTTTCAGTGACGTTATAGTTAGTTGCACATTTCACTCGCATAAAACAATAGAAATTCAGCCACTTTAGTTAGTTGAGCTAACTATAACTCACGCCCCCACAATGCACTGCTGATGACATCACATATTACATCATTCATGACATGGTCAGTGACATCACTGATGATATCTCAAATGACATCACTGATGACATCACTGATTACATTATGCAGTAACTGTGTGTTTCTGTAAATTTAAAATATGTTTTATAAATATATTGGCCAAGGTATATTGAAGAATGAGTGGGTAATTAAGTGTGTGGATGGACAATTTAACTTTGGTACTTACCTTTATGGAGATAGGAAGTCGATATTTTGTCCATCAGTATTTTGGACACGATATTCTGATACCTGGATATTCTGACTAACGATATTATGTCTGTGATCCACCTCTCAGGGCCACACAAAATGTCCTTGCATGGCTTTATAAATCTAACTTAAGGTTTGCATCACACATGTATCATGTTGCATGATTTAAACAGGATGCAAACCTCTAATAAATAGGGTCCTCGTGTATTACTGATCCTGTGCATAGAGAATACTCTAAACACTCATACAATGTATCAATTACACTCTAAGATTAACCTTAAGTTTTATACAACACATTTACAACCAGAGTAATTGGTTTGCCCGCACTCTTTCAGAACATGTCCCATTGTTGCTTTATGGTGACAGGGGATGTAGTCGACCTAAGAAACACATGTGGAAATTTCAGCCTCTGGCCCTATTTATGCTAAGACCATAAGGTCATACATAATGGAATAATTTGAGTACAATGCCAACTCAAGTGGGCATTAATGCTGGGAATCAGATGCCTTTAAGATATACTTGAGGGTGGCAGACAAACTTAAACCAGGGAGGTGTTGAGCCTAAAAGATCAGCTCAGGAGGATGGACACCAAGACAGATTTGGTAACAAGGCCTTGAAGAGCTTCTCCCAAAGCAGTGTGCTTACGGAAAGGATTTGTCTAAATTTGTTTAATTAAATTATAAAGAGCCCTTGGTGTGGCAGCATGGTGAGTGGGACAAGCTGGGCAGACTACTAGCCTGGTTGGTCTGAAGAGGAGCTCAAAGAATGCCCTTGATGGCTTTGCCGACCTCCTCTGGACATGTAGTCATGACCAAAAATGATATAAACAACATAGTGACGCAAGCAGCCCTAAAAGTTGTGGGTGGTGATACACAGGTTGAATGAGAGAGTACATAAGCATGGCCCAATTAGTCATGCTGAATGGGAACTAAGGGGTTGCCTTCAACAAGTTTTTGTTGCACTTTATTGCTGCATTCTCTGCAATTTGCACTTGGGGGAATTAGTTACTTGTTTGCTTTTTACTGAGCTATTTTAACTATTTACTGCATCTAATTGTGGTATTATAATGATTTTAATGATCCTAAAAAGCTATCTGATGAATTTGCTTGATTTTACTCTATATTCCTGCTGTTGTTTTTGGCTATAGAGTTTGCTCTTATTGCCAGTTCAGCCCAAATTTAAGACACATTTTGGGGCAGTCAGCAGTCTGGCAATTTTCTGGAACAGAATGCTCATAGGTTGACCAGTGGACACTCAGATCTTGAACAAGTATTTGCTGCACTTTATTGCTGGATTCTCTGCAATTTGCACCTGAGAGGAACTTAGAGGTCTATTAGGATGGCGGCCTGAAAACCGCCCCGACTACCATGGTGGCGAAAATCAACCGCCCGCCAGTACTGCGGCAAAACCAGAGGTCAGATTAGGATCAACCGCCCAAAAAATATGACCGCGGCGGAATGAGGCCACCAAAGACCGCCCGTAGTGGGCGGAGCAAGAGAAAATCCGTCCGCGGCTGTCAGATTCATGACAGAAAAACACCAAACCACTGCCAGGATGGCGGAAAATTAGGATATCCCCGATGTGACCGCAGTACGTTCCGCTGTTTCCGACCACCGCTGTCGCAAACAGTGATGAATGGAAGATCCAGCAGAAGGGCTGAAGCATACCCATCGCTCCGGACGCTCGTGAAAAAAATGGTGGCCGTCTAAAAAAACACAAAGCCACAAAGTGCACTCAGCAAACTAGCCCTGCCCCCAAAAACACCTAACACATCCCTATGACACACCCCAATGGCAAATTCAAAAATACAAAACCCAGAACAACCCATACAACACACCTGACAGCAATCGTCCATCTTGACACACCCACATAGCTGAGCATAAAACGAGCCCCTTCCCTGACCAGAATCCTTTGCAATACTCCACAACTGAAGGGCTCAACACCAGAGCACAATGGAGAGACAAACCTGCACACATCACACATCACACCAGCACACCCAACACACAAACACCACCTACACCACCCCACCTCCCCACAACCCTCACAACTGCACCCCAAAACATTAGCACACCACACACCATGGCATCAAGTTGTCAGTCATGGTAGATGAGATAATCAGAGTAGAACCACAAGTGTTTGGTAACCTGGTCCAACAGACACCATTAGCCACCAGAAATCAACTGTGGGTAAGGATAGTTGACAAGGTCAATGCAGTAGGGACTTCCATGCGCAACAAACAGGAAATCATGAAGCGGTGGCATGACCTGAAGAGTGTTGTGCAAAAGAATGAAGAGCAAGAACCATGAGCTGGCTCAGAGGACTGACGGTGGCCCTCTCATTCCACCAAGAACATTCACTGCATGGCAGGAGACCGTACTTGCCGCACTGCATCCAGGGAGTTTCACAGGAATAGCCTGGGGAGTGTAGGCTGGTAGGGACAAACAAATGCATACAATTACACTTCTATGTACTGTCTTGTACAACTATAAAGCTACATCTCCGAGGCCCAAGTACATTAATCTGCACCACAATACCCAACATAGATGTAACATCCACTCCATCTGAATCACCCCACAGGTAGCCAACATTTACAGGGTTGTATGTGTCCAGGCAACCAGCACTACAATTCCCACCAGGCCTGCTGTCCCACACCTGAGCAGAATGTAGCACTCCACCCCACCCAGAAGCATGTGTCAGCCATTGTGTGGTTCACCCTCATCTAACAGGTAGGTAGCTATCTTCCCTGGGAGGGCTGTTTGGGGGTGGGAGGCCTGCACAACAACTCACACTAGCCCCCCTGTCCCACCCCTGAGCAGGATGTAGCACTCCCCCACCCAGATGCATGAGTCAGCCATTGCATTGTTCACTTCAAACTAACAGGTAGGTAGCCATTTACCAAGGTTGTTCTGTTTGTGGGTGGGAGGACTGCACTACTACTCCCACCATGACCCCTTGTTCCCCAGCTCAGGATGGAGCACTCCCTCTCACCCAGATGTATGTGTCAGCCATTGCATTGTTCACTTCAAACTAACAGGTAGGTAGCCATTTACCAAGGTTGCTCTGTTTGTGGGTGGGAGGCCTGCACTACTATTCCCACCATGCCCCCTTGCTCCCAAGCTCATCAAGATAGAGCGCTCCCTCCCAACCAGATGCATGTGTCAGCCATTGCATTGTTCACTTCAAACTAACAGGTAGGTAGCCATTTACCAATCCATGCATGCTCAAGCAGATTATCCATCAGTCGTGGCACAATGCTGTTACGCATGATATACGAGTCATGGGCCGAGGCTGGGAATTTGGCACAGATGTGTGAGATGATCATATCCACCTGGCAAACCACTTGCACATTGATGGCACGGAAATGCTTCCTGTTCCTGTAGATGTGTTCACGTGCCTGTGGTGGAACTAGGCCAACATGTGTGCAGTCAATGGCACCAACAACATTGGGATGTGTCCAAGTGCATAAAAATCTCCCTTCACAGCCGCCAATTCATGCATCATGGGGAAATGGAGATATCTGTCCTTGTAGATCATCATAGTGGACAGGACATTACATGGCACCATGCTGAACATAGGTTGCAACATCCCACCTGTGCTGGACACCATGCACTGGAAAGATCCAGCAGTAAATAAATGCAGGGTCGCCATCACCTTAGACGTTGGTCGGAAAGCACTCGGATATGTCCTGCGAGGCTGCAGGTGGGGCTTCAACATAGCACATAAGTCTTGGAGGGTGTCTCGATCCAGACGGAATTTCCGTATGACCTCCTCATCCTCCATGTCTGCCAGCACTGTGAAGGGACGATGCACACTTGGTCTCTTCCTAGGTGAGATGAAAGCGGACACATGTCAATGCGATCCACCAGGAGATGGGTCCGACATCTTACGTCTTGACTGACACAACGGCAACAATGACTAGCATCACAGTCCAGCTTACAGCACAACTTAATTGTAGGGACACCTTCAGATTCACCATCCGTACACCTGCCCACTTTTCACACAGCTAGCATCTCACAAACAATATCTGACTATGTGAATGCACAAAGGGATATGGCCACATCTTGCATGGGCAGCCCAGAGATTAGTTCCAACAGCATATGTGTGAAACTGCCACACTACTGTCTCCTACCTAGCTGCTGTTCCTGCCACACCTCCTTGCATAAGTCACACAGAGCACACATCAACCACACAATGACCCACAAATTTCTGTTTATTGACAACTATGTACATGAGCCAAGAAAAGTAGACAGTCAAATCTGCACATTGTGTAGTGAGATATTCATCACTGCGAGTTGCTCAGCCCTTTCACACATTGACATGTGTACCCATTAGAGAGCCCATCACAACACTGTTCTGTGTACATGCCCAGCTAAATCACAAGTGACATGTGAGTGAGTACATGCCAATATTTCTAATTACATACAACAACATGGCATGTGTAGTCAGCAGTGGGGTGAAGATTAAATTGGCAATGAGTGCACAATCATGTGCAATGAATCATGTGTCTACTGTGCACTGTTGAGAACTCGCCTTTGGCCATTCACACTGCATGACGTGTCCATAGGTGCTGTCAAGGTGATCTGACACCCAAATCACTGGATCAAATGCATGGCAGCCATATCGTGGTAGCTACCGCCTGACCCCAGCGGTGTGTCACTAACAGTGCCCAAGCCACACTCACGGTAGTGATAGGTATATACCTATGGTCAAATGGCGGTTGGCATGCTCTGCCACCTAAATCACAGTCATTCATTGTAATGTATGGAACACATATCGCGGTAGCTATCACTGGTCTCTGCAGTGTGTCTCCGCCAATGCCCAAGCCACACTTGCGGTAGTGATAGGCATATACCCATGGTCAAATGGAGGTTGGCATGCTCCGCCACCCAAATCATGGTCATTCATTGTAATGTATGGCACACATATTGTGGTAGCTATCACCTGGCCCCTGCGGTGTGTCACCACCCTGGACCATGCCCTACAGCCAATGGGAACCGCAATCGTGATACACTAATGCAATTTTGAAAATCCCGGTAGGTGTGCTCTGCCACTGCGAGGCCAGTCATTGGATCCAATTGAAAGATGCAAGACCACGGTAGCGACCGCCTGGCCCCTGCAGTGTGTCACCACCATGGACCACACCCTACAGCCAATGGGAACCGCAATCGCGGTAGACTAATGCAATTTTGAAAATTGCCATATGTGTGCTCTGCCACCGCGGGCCGGTCATTGGATGCAATTGAAAGATGCATGACCACGGTAGCAACCGCCAAGCCCCTGCGGTGTGTCACCACCATGGACCATGCCCTTTCAGCCAATGTGAACCGCAATCGCAGTAGACTAATGCAATTTTGAAAATCGCGGTACACAACAGCAGCAGCCCAAGCAGTCCAGGGCACAGACACCGTCCTCACAAAAACAAGCAGATAGTTGCCGTGCCCGCTGAGAAACTGGTGCCTGCTAAGAGCACACATAAAAAGAACTCCAAGGCAGAATAACCAACAACCTCAACTCCCATCCAGAGCCCTGTGAAGTAGGGAAAGTATGGCACTGTAGGGAGTACACCTGGTAAACAGGGGATGAAGGGACGCAGGGAAGGCCAGGCCAAGCGTACAGCTGGATCTAGCAAGTGCCCAGAGGGAGGGCCACCGGCTGCACCTGATGCAGCTTTGGTGAAGAGTGTGTCTGTTGTGCCTGCCCCACTTGCCACTCCTACCAAGACAGTTCTTGACTATCGAGTCCCCAAGAAGTAGAAAGGCACCCCTCCACATTCTCCCACCCACACTGTATCTCACGGCAGCATGACTCCATCTCCACATGCCATCACACAACCTGATCCAAGTAGCCCTCTGGCTTCCAAAGCCACTGATGCCTCTACCTCAGCTGGGCCTCTCTCACACCGGTCCATTCCTCCAACTGTCCCTGGTACTCAGCCACCTCCCAGTCTGACTGACAGCCAAGTCTGAGTGAAAGTCCCCCTCACACACCTGTCTCTCCCACAGCGGTGCCTGGACTGCCCATTTTGATCCCCCTAACTGTGTTCCTGACCATGACAGTGTACAGTCTCACCCATTCCCTGTGCAGGATCACATGTACCTACTCTGCACCTTGGACTGGCCACTGGCCTTGCTGTTTACCCATTCCCTGTGCAGCTTCTCATGTACTTACTCTGCACCTTGGAGTGGCCACTGGCCTTGATGTTCACTGCTATTTACCCCTTACCTGTGCAGGATCTCATGTACCTATTCTGCACCCTGGACTGGCCAATGGCCTGGTTGTTTGCCCATTCCCTGTGCAGCTTCTCATGTACTTACTCTGCACCTTGGACTGGCCACTGGCCTTGATGTTCACTGCTGTTTGTCCATTCCCTGTGTAGGATCTCATGTACCTCAGCTGCACTTTGTACTGGCCACTGGCCTTTATGTTCACTGCTGTTTGCCCCTTCCCTGTGCAGGATCTCTTGTACCCCATCTGCACTTTGTACTGGCCACTGGCCTTGATGTTCACTGCTGTTTGTCCCTTCTCTGTGCAGGATCTCATGTACCTCATCTGCACTTTGTACTGGCCACTGGCATTGATGTCCACTGCTATTTGCCCCTTCCCTGTGCAGGATCTCAAGTACCTCATCTGCACTTTGTCCTGGCCACTGGCCTTGGTCTTGTCTACTTTTGGTGCCTACCTGTTTAATATGTGAATCAAGACAGTTACTCCTGTTGTCTGCTTTGTCATTTTCCTTTCTAAATAAAGGGTTATGCCACTTCATCACTGCCAATGGCTTGTTTAATTTTGTCAGGGTTTTACAGAGGTGACAGGCACTTCAGTTCTTCTTGACTCTGAGGCTTGGGGGTGCAATGATGGTGGTTTGTGTTGAACTACTGTTCTCATAATAATTCTTTGGTCAGGTTAGCTATATTGTACACATGTCATGTTTGTATGCACTGCCAGAACAAAGTGGGATTTTATCCACAGTATTGCAGGCTGGCTGGCCAGGGTCATCATGGCTGTGTGATCATTTTTGATGTGTGCACAGCAGTGTTGGTGTATGCTCATCTTGTAATAGCCAGGCATCCTAGTCACATGGGTAAATTTAAATGTGTGCACTTGGGTGGTCAAGAAGTGTGCAGTGTGAAAGGGGTGACTTTGTCAGTAATGTTGATGTGTGTGTGCCTCTGAAATGTCAAATGCACACATGTGTTACCCAGGAGTTGAGTGCCTTTTAGTTGGATTGGTCAGCCCTGTGCTTGTGATTGTGTGCAAATGTGGGAGTTGTAGGTTGTCCTCTGTGCAGTGTGTTTGTGTGTGCTTGCACTTCTGGGGGACACCTGCTTGTTGTTGGTGGCAATTGTGAGTATGGAGAGAGTGTGACAGGCAAGTCAGTGTTTTGTTTTGTTGATCAGCCATGTGTCTTGATACTGTTTGTACTCACTGGGCACACTGGCCAGCCACACTGACATTGTGGGTGTGTTTTCTCATGCATATTTTTCACTTGGGGCTTTTTTGCCTCCATTATGGCATGTGGGCTGTGGAATCATACCAACCCATATCTGGGCTTCTGATGCCTACCCATTGTGAGTCTGCACTCCATCTATTTTTTATGGGGCACTCCTCACCTGCCCACTACTGGTGTATACACCACTTAACTCTCATGCCAGCTGTCCCCTTGGGTTGCTATAGGTTTGCCTCCCCATCACTTCATTTGTTACACTATGCTTTGTGGTGCTGATCTGTGCACAGGACCAATGTGCCACTCAGGACAGTTTCCCAATCGGTTATTTGTGATTTTCTTGTACTGTTTTGCAGCCATGGTTGCTCATATGCATTTCAACTGTTTGTTCTGCACCGTCCTCTGGTCATGTTGTTTTCACTAGAGGGTCTCAGACTGGTGCATCTGTGGGTGTTGGGTTAGCTGTATGTGTGAGGTACTGCTTCACTTCCTGGGTGTGATGTTGTCTGTGTGCTGTGCTGATGAGTGTTGTGGGGGTTCATGGTGTATCACTCATATCTGGGTGGAACTGGTATGTTTGGTGTGCACTCCTTGTCGTGTATGCAGTGCTGTGAGTGTATGTTGCCTTGTCCTTGCCTGGTGTGCACCCCCTGATGTCCTGCAGTGTTTGCAATGTGATGTATTGAAATGTGCATCTGCTGTGTGTTTCATGTGGATGTGTGCAGTGTTTGGCCTGTGTTGTCTCTTGCAGCTGACAGATGCTCTGTGTTTGATGTTCTATTTGCATGTCAGTGTGTGTGTTTTGTTGGTGTGTTATGATTCATTCAGATGTGTGCTTCCAATGTAGTGTGCAATACTTGTGTGTCTGTCACATGCACTTAGGGCTATTCTTGTTCCTGGGCTTGTTTTGGGTGCATCCTTGGGGTTTTCTCCTCTCATATGTGACCTGTCACCTGTAAGGATTGTGCATGTGCAAGCATGTGGTACACTGTGACATCATGTTGACTTGATGGGTGGTGTGGTATGTCTGTTTGTGTTTCATTGTAGGCCCATTGCTCCCAGTTTGTGTCCATGATTGTTTTGAGATGATGCACTTCTTGTCTGTTTTGGGGTATGTTGTCTGTGCATTGTTCCTGACTGATGAGGTTGTGTACTCCTGTTCTGTCTGGGCTCCCATTGGCTTTCCACAGGTTTGCTGCACAGGTTAGGTCTGGTCTTGTTCTACTTCTGTGTGTGTAGTTATTGAGTTTTGTGTTTGGCTGTTGTTTTTGTGCCAGCATTGGTTCAGGTATCCCTGAGTGTGTGTGTGTGTGTGTGATGTGTGTGGATTCCCCCCAGGGAGTGTGATTGTTTGTCAGTGTATTGGCTGGACATTATTGGCACCCTTCTGTGTGTTTGCCACTGGTGTTGTGTGCTGCAGGTGTGAGGTGTGGGGTATGTGTGAAGGATCCTACTTATGATTGACATTCATGGAGTGTAACAATGGGCCCTGTGAGTTGTGCTGCTGACATTCACCTGTCAAGTAGTCGGATACAGATGTGTGGCTGTTCACTGTTTGACTTAAGAGACTTCCTTTCATCCCTGTGCCTATACATGGTTTGTCTTGCTGTCTCCCGGAGTTGTTGCACAGAAGTGACTGTGGTTTAATTTCACTCACTGTGACAGCCATGTGTGATTTGATGGGCTAAGGTTGTTGTTATATGTTCCTTCTCTTGCATGTGATTTACACATGCTTAGTGGTTAGCTCCTTGGCCTATATTGCTGCTGACATCTCGTCGGAGTATGTGGCTGTGTGTCAGTGTGGGGCATGTCTGTGTGACTTGACAGGCTGAGTATCCAGTTGATTGTTCATATTCAGTGTGAGTGTTCATTTTGTGCTTGGACTCAGTTTTCTTGCCATGAGTGTAGTGTAGGTGTGGTGTGAGGGTTGCCCTGGCCCTGTGCTTCTGTGCTGTGTGTTCCTCTGCAGCTCACCTGCTGAGGCTGTATCCCTTGTTGTTTGCTGTGTGGTGCAGGGTGTGGGTTCACCGGGCTGGTTATTGTGCATGGGGGGCACAGAAGAGGCACATGGCATGTTCCTTCATGTTTGGGAGGGGCTAGTGTGTGGAGGGTGGATGTGTGGCCCTATGATCTTTGTGCACTTCCCATGCCTGGCGCTGGCCCTGCCTTCTGTGTTGTGCACATGTTTTCCCGTGTCTTCACTGCTGCAGTAACATGACCATTACATTGCATCAATATTGCGGTCAGTGGTTGACCTGGATGCGGAGGGGTGATTTGGTGACAGGCAGGACATGGGTAGGTACACTTGTGGATGTGTTCCTGTCCCCACCAGGGTTGCTGGTGTGGACAGGAACCCTATATCTGCCCAGAATTTGTGGGTTGTTGTTGTGTGCAGAGTTGTGTTATTGCGTACCTGAGGCATCTTCCGCGACGGTGCACAACTTGCTGGTAGTGTATCGGGTGCAGCACCGGCAAGATGTCTAGAGCTGGATCCATTGCGGTCGGACCGGGCAGAAAGGACCGGGAATCTGGTTTCGCACCCCGTAGTCGTGCTTCCGCCATCTCTGGTTGGGCGGTTTCTCCGCTCCAGGGCGACTGGCTGTTTGGGGCATCCTGATTTGTACAGCGGACTGGACGTCATTCCGCACGGCGGTGGGTCGCCATTGGCTCCCTCCTTCGCGGTGGCCGGCACATTTTGATGGCGGTTCGCATCGCACCGCGGCAGGCGGTTAATGGGCTATGTTTGGCCATACTAATATGGCGGGTGTGAGGACCGCTGCTGGCATATGGAAAGCTGTATTTTCCGCCACCGCACTGCGGTGGTGCCTCCGCCCGCCATCCTAATGGGCCCCTAAGTTACTTTTTTGTCATGTACTGACTATTATAATGATGCCCTACATCTATCAGGGATAGTACAATGATGTTAATGATCTTGAAAATGAACCTGATGAATTTGTGATTAACTGTTTAATATTTTATAACTGAAAAACTCACTTGTTTTTGCTCTAAAATATTAAAAGTTTACACTGAAGCATTACACAACGTTACATTGCCATCGAGTGTAAGCTATAACTGTTGTCCTGTCAAAAGGTACAACAAGAATTGTTGGCTCTCAAATTGTATAGGCCTTTATCCTTGTTAAACTTGAATTATAATATCTTGCCCAGGTTGATAGAAAAGAGGATCTATTAAGGGTCCACTATTACTTGATCCTATCATAGGAAACTGTTCATTAAGATTTCTGGAGTGTTTACATTGTTTGTGGTTTGACTAATTAACCACCAAATTCACCTGCTTATTCGCTGTAAGTCAAACGTCTGTTTTTTTGTACATATCAGGGCCTGTTCATAAACTGCATCTTGGAGTTTAATCATTAGTACTACAGTATTACTACTAAACATACAACAAAATGCTATTAGCAAACATATGTGCGGAAGCATCAAACCTGAATCTTATCTGTTCCTGCCCAGCGATGTCCTCCCCCACAGTGGAGTCTCTGCACATTTATGCATACAGTTTAGTAGTAAACGTGGGAGGAACAGGGGGGGGTGACTGGAAAATGGGACATAATTATAACTAAATGGGAGGGGATTAGGAAGGAGTAAGGAGGGTTTTATGGCGAGTCAGAGAGGGTTTAGAGGCCATTGTTATTCACACACTGCACTTCTATTGTTACTAAACCAAACAGGGTCCTAAAACAGTAGTAGATTACTTCAGCTCAGAGCAGTAGTAAGTAAAGCACCACACAATGCAAACCACTGGTCTTGTAATTTAAAAACAATGTAACATTTGTTTTTAAAATAGAATTAAATTACTTTAAATAATTCAATACATCACGTTTAACATTTATCAAATTCAAAATATATTTCTTACGTTTAAATAAAAAAAATATTTCTCACATACATTATAAAAAGTTATTTATTTGTTTATGCACTAATAATTATTACAAGTAATATTGCCACTGTGCAGTTATAATTAGGCCAGATTTTCCATGGGACGATTGTCTTTTTGTTTTGCTAACAATCTGGCACAGTGTGACAAATCTGTAAAAAATTTCAAAATGAAAGGTTCATCTACCTCAGCTTCTTCCTGAAAAGCTTTTGTGTGATCTGAATGGTTAAGGACAAGAAGAATGGGGTCCAAAAATGTGGATTTATTCATGTTAACACCCAGAGGAAGCTTTGCTCTCCAAAACAGAAAAACACCCTACTGGAATTTTGCAAAACATTAGGACTTTATTTTTTCAAGTGTACTTGATGCTAGGGTTTCAAACATCTAAAGCATGTGGCCAGAAGCCATGTGCAGTGTGGGGTTGGCTGCCCACGGTGGTCTAGATGAGGAAGTACAGCCAACACCCTGCAGAACACGGCCTTAGAGGGTGCTGTCTGCCCATGGCAAGGGCTGGGTGCAGGGCCTGTTCAGGTTGGGTGCTAAATAAATAACATCAAAATAACATGGAAATTCCCAAAAAACCATATCAGTGATGTTATAGTTAAGCATTGTAATAAGACATTCATTTACATAAAAAAACAGAAATTCACTTAAAAAAGATTAAATGGCATTATTTTTAGGTATGGTTATGGTAAAAAGAGTTCAGAATACCTTTAAAAAGTAAATCAAAGTTTAAACTGACCATAAAAGCATCAAACGTGTAACCATTAACCCTGAGAGAAGTTCGGCTCTGCTGGAGCGTTCGAGGTTTCTTGTTTAAATTATATAACGCTGAATGCAGAATGGATCTTAGTCATGTTTTCTTAGGTGCTGGGAGCCTTGAGTGGGATTAAACTGAAATTCAAACGGATGCAGTGGAACTGCTGGTCTGATACTTTATTCCCAAGAGTTTCTAATCATTCTTCTGGTGCCCAAAGAACCAGAAGGAGTACTCTTCTAAGGAGACCTTCTAAGGAGACTTCAAGGGAGGCATTTGGATATTCACAGGGTGTCAGCAGAAGACATCATCAGGGTCTAGTCCAGTTCAATCTGCCAAATGGTGCTCCTTCCCATCCTAGAACACTGATGCCAGGACACGGTTAATTTACCTAAAGGCCAAACCACCAAGCTCCCCATCACGCCAGAACACCAATGACAAACTGAAGGGCCCAGCTGTGGAACTGCTAAATGGTATACTGTATAAATGTGTACATTAAGATTAAATATTAAGTATAAAAATTGACTTATAATGTACAATTTCATAACATATAATACAAACCATAAAGGAAATCATTTCATGTTTCTTTAAATCATAAATGTTAGACCTGTCAGCCTTAGAGTGGTCCTCCCCCAAATGTTTTGCCTTTACCCTGCTATTTTTTGCTGAGTTCATTTGTGTTGGCCAAAGGACTCTAAGACTGCTCACCAGTGCTGAAGTGCTTGTGCTCCCTCCCTAAAACATGGTAAAATTGGTCTACGCCTGATGAGCAAATTTAGTTTACTTTTAAGCCTCTATCAAAGTGATATACTATATACCTAGGGCCTGTTAATGTAATGCTAGTAGTGGGCCCGCATCACTTATTGTGACTCCCACTTAAGTAGCACATTGAATCATGTCCCAGATCTGACATTGAAGCCTGAATGTAGTTTTAAACTGCCAATTCAATTTGCCAATATAAGCCAGTTGCTAAGCCTTTAGCTCCTCTTTTTTTGTATTTGGTCACCCCTAAAGTAGGTCTTAGGGCCTAATGACTTGGTGTAGTTGGCAGTTGCACTTTCTTTATTCCTCCCAGAACACACTAGAGGGATTAGATGTGCCCGGATGGGAGATCACTGGAAGGAAGGGGGCTGGAGCTGGGCACAGCCCCACGTGTAACTGAAAAGGCTGCCCCCTGCCTTCACACAAAGGACTTGTCAGTCCTGTGTTTTTCATGCAGTCCGCTCGAAGCCAGGGCTGGGGAAGCAGGAATCTTCAAGCCCTTCAAAGGGATGTGCCTAGAAATTCCACTTTAAAGAAAGCACCATGTATAAAAATAGGATCCTCAGATAAGCTACATTATTTCTATATATTAGGCACTCCCAATGTCTCCCCTAGGTGTCCTAATGGTGGGGGCCATGTACCTATAACCAGGGACCCTATAAAAGATGTTTTACACGCCCTGGTGAGGGAAAACCACAACGCACACGGGACGTCTCCTTGATGCAGAGTAAGGCAAGGCAGCAACATTTGCTGGGTTGTCTTACTTCATATCTTTGAGGCCATGCAAGGCCACACCGAGAGGCTTCGCGGTGCCTCATTGACATGATTGAGAGGCTTGTGCCGCCAGAGCATCAATAAGAGGGACACTCTGGCGGCGCAAGGCTCTGAAAAATAGGCACCTTGATTTTTGAGTGCAGCACCTGTCTCTTTAGGTGGCCTGCACTGATTAAAAAACAATTCATTCATTTGGAAATGTGAATAGAGGGATGGCGGCTGCTGCCCTTGTAGGACATCATCAGGGCTGTCCTGCCCTTAGAGGAGAGTCGCAAGTAAAGGCTTGCCAGATTATCATTTTTCAGGCAGGAGGATGTCTGAATGGGGAGTTTAAATGATACCTCTTTCTACATGGGATACATCACTGAATGCACATACTGGCTGGCAACCAGTCTAGTGCAACAGATCCAAGCTTACATATCTCATGCGTGTTAAGTGATGAACCTGGACCAGCAGAAGAGGGAGGACTCCCTGAGCAGATGCTCAGGCTAAGCGGTGCTTTCAACAAGATATAAACACAGAGAGGCAAGAAACAGAAGCCTCATGCACGTTTCATTCTAGAGCATGAGGACCACGGCCTGGCAAAACGCATGTCCACGTAAATACGACCGGCAGCAATACGGGGCACAACCCCTCTCTTCTCTACTCTAGGAAAGAAAAACCAACGCTGGACAAGACATAAAGCCGGGAGCAGAAGAATGTATTGCTCAAATCAGAGGAAAGCGTGGATACAATGGCATTTCAAAAGGTGCACCTGAAAAGATGGGAAAGACTCGAGTGAGCAGCACACCGAACTCTCAAATATAGCGCATGCAAAGAAACAACTCCCGTGCAGCTCACAAATCACACATTCAAGCTACAGCTGCTGCCAGGTGCACAAAAAACGGTGAAGCCATTGGTGCGAATTCACAAAGAATTTTCTGTGCCTTAATCTTGTAGTACTCATCGCACACTCCTGGAATTCAGGGTTAATACTCGAAGTACACACAATGAAGCCAGGAACTCAGGGACTTAGGGGTGAAAGTCCTGGAATTCAGGAGTAAGCCGAGAGAAATGGAAGGATATGTCACACCCACAGCATGTTTGTGAACTGGTGAATGTATGTCTGGCGGTAGAGAAAGGACGCTATTCCAACTGGTTCAAAGCACATTAATAATACATAATGCACCCTCTGAGCCATGGCAATGCAGAGTGCAGGGCATCCAGAGAACACTCACAATGTGTGATGCAGGGCCCGGCAGAGGCACGGAACCCGAGCCTGTGCATCACACTTCTATCACATCTCCTGGCTGAAAAGCACTCGAGAACTCACCCACATGAAAAGCAACAGCCTTGCCCATGCAAGCACACTGCTGTGACTGATACCCGAGTATACATTTACGTATGCCCCTTTTCTGGCACGTGCACTTTTAACGTTAAAATAATGCAATCGATTTCGTGGCGCAATGACAGCCTTTCCTGCTGAAATGGTTCCTAAATTCCACAAAGCTGAAAAGCACGAACACAAAATGTATTCTTGTGTATGCTTATCACACCCTATCTTGTAATTGTTGGTACTTACAGAAAGGTAAAAAAATACATTTGCACATTTAATTTAAGTCCGTGTATTTAATCATAATGTGGTGCGCTGACAGCTACTGGCCCTGATTCCTTGAACACGGCTGAAAGTTTCTTCATGTGCATGGATGTAGAAATGGGTCATATTGGAGGAGTTGATCAATATTTTTCAAGTGACTCCTGGAAGCCTGTGAGAGGGTTGTCCGGCAAACCTGTGAATTCCATTCAGCTTGAGAGAGTACAGGAGTGTGTGCTTTCGCATATAAAATGCAGGCAAGTGAACTTTAAAAAAAAAAAAAAAATGTTTCCTTGCTGGGATTATATCGCATCCCCCCACACTCGATCCCCTATCCAGAGCTGTCTCTTCCCCCTAACCTTCACATTCTGTAAAGTGATTCAGCCCTCCCCCTGGCATCAGTACTCCTTTGACCATTTTGGTAGCGGTCAAATATTGGCTTGTGATTTTTTTGTTTTTAAATGTGCACCATTTTAGTTGTGCACAAACGTTCTGGGTCTTCCCGCCACACAGCACTGAAAATAATATACTCGCCCTTACACCGGTGTGTGACTAAACACATTTGCAACAGAAATCCTGATATTTGTGAATGCAAAAGAAGGCCATGTGCTCAAATCCTGAGTCTCTTAGGACTGGAGCGAAAAGCATTGTAGAATGCATATTAAGGGAGCCACAAACACACACACACACGCCTGATTAATGCCTTTTCAAAGAAGCTCATCCTCCAGTAATAGCTCGCCTTGTAAAATTCTGGGATAGAGGGGAGAAAACATGAAGGAAGGTAGCCAAGTGCCAGTAACCAAGGCCTCTGCATGAACAATGCGGTTACCTAGTTAGCAGTCGGTCATTTCCTCTACCTGGCTCTCACAGGAGATTACTAATGGCTAGATAGCATATTAAAAGTGACACTTTAAACCCTCTTGCCGCCCATAGGGACATACTGTAGAGAGTGCTTACTGTATGATGTTCATCCTTCTGTTCTCTGAGTAGGCCAGTATCCAATGTGATGGAGTCCAGTGGTCCTGTGGTTGTTGTTTAGTATTCGGTGTGTAGGTGATTCTTTTTGTTCTTGTACAGACACTGCCTGTAAAACGTTGGCTAATGTGGGAACAAAATGGGCAGGCTGTAGGTGAAGGCGGTCACTCCTATATAGGGTCAACCTGTTATTTGTTCTTGAGTGCCCTTGATGGACTTCACCTCTCCTGTTGGTTTGGGAACTCGCAGTTCATAGGGGCATATCAGCAACAACTGGCGACAATTATCGCTAAGCGCACATAGCGCTAGGATAATTATTGCCGGCTAGCGTGGATTTTTATCGCTGAGATAGCGTGCTATTAGCAACGCTTATCCCAAAAGCGATAAAAATCCTAGCGCTAACTGCCTAACGTGAGATTATCGCTGGAAACCCAGCGATAATCTCACGAAATGTGACGTTAGCTTGCTGATAGGGACTCACAAACTTGGCCATGATATCCACCCTCCATAGGATATCATGGCTAAGTCAGTCCTGAAGCAGGCGTAAGGAAAGTAGCGATAACAGGGGTTATCGCTACTTTTCCTGCCGCTATGCTTCATAGCGTGGGGCTTGGTGATAGGAGAAATGTCGCTTAGCGAAATTTCTCCTATCATGTCTGGGTACGAACGCCCACTTTGCATCTCATTAGAGATGCAAAGCTGGGCATTAAGAATTTGTGCGCTAATGCAAGGTTTCACACGTTAGTGTGGCCTTGCTAATTAGGCGATAAAATTATCGCCTCTTTTCGGCCGAAAATGGCAGCAAAAGCGACGATAATTTTCTATCGCCGCCTTGTAAATATGCCCCTTAGTCTGTCTATGGTGCAATCCTCAGTGAATCTTTAGTGGATATCTGTCCTTTTGGCGCACTGCACGTTATAATTCTGCCCTTTAGTAATACACTTTTTGTTCACATTAGCTTGATTTTATCCTGTAAATGCATCATTTGGTTTAAAATCAAAAACTGCTGCAGTGCTAAAAAATGTGAGCAGATTAGCTTGAGTCGAGATAGTCGACTCAGGTTATAGTTAACAGTATTTGGCATGCAGAAGGCCCAACCTGATCTCAGAATTCGATGCAAACTCACAGTGAAATGCCCAAGATACTAGATAGATGCACTTTAAAATAGCATGTCTTGAGTTTTATCTGTTTTCAATCTCTATATGAATTGACTGTAAGGCACAAGGAGACATTGTTTATTTGTCCGATTTTATTAGAGCCTTTCTTATTCTTACATAAGTTATTGTTTTATGTTGTTGGCACCTTAATGGACTTGGGGGCATATGCATCAACATTAGCATTTGCGATTCCTTATTAGCGAAAAATAAGGATTCGCTAATAAGGAATAGCAAAAGGCTATGCATGTAGGAATCCCTATTTAAGGAATCGGTATTTAAGGAATCCCTATTTAAAGAATTGCTATTTAAGGATTCCTTAAATAGCGATTTTTGCTTTTGGGTTGATGCATTGGGATTGGGTATTTTTAACTTAATACCGGGAGCTATTAGCGATTCGGTATTTTACCGACTGGATTTTGGGTTGATGCATGAGGCTGATTATTGTCTAAATAAAATATTTTCAAAGTCACAAAAAGACTGCTTCAAGTGCAGGTGCCACATTTTTTATATTTGTTTTAAAAACATCTAAAACTGCGTTGTCGTTTACATATTTCTATGAAAAATGTCGCTCTTTTTGTGTAAAATATCAAATATCACAGTTTGATCCAGTTCAAAGCCAATCTGGTGCTTCTGACCGGGCCAGGCTAGACTGATCCATCGATCCAGTGCTTTATTTAAACTCAGCAGCTCAATGAAAATGTATGAAGAAGAACATTGAAAGAGCTGCCCAGATCCCATCCCTTCATTGCAACAACCATGAGCCAGGTTGTCTTACCTTTGAGAAGGTGGATCAATGACACCACCTGCACAGGGCACTCTCCTAGAGGGCACAACCGATGAACCCTTCTGGGCAGGAGTCACTTCACAAACAGATTCCACCAAAGACTGATGCTGGTGAAGGAGCTGCATCAGTGCCCCAGACAAGGAGGTGAGTCAGTGAAGCACAGTGCACAGCTTTATAAGCCAGCTCATGATCTGAGTTTGTTCTCATGGGGTTTGTTCCTCAAAGCTGGACACAGCACATGCAGTGGCACAGCTGCAGAAGTGAAGTTCATAATATTAATTGATTATTAAAAGTTCTGTATATTTCCCCTGATATGAATGATCTTTGAAGTTCAATTACAAGTAGTAATGTTTAATCTCCAAAGTTTTGAGATTGTATCTAACTTGACAATGCTATAAAGTTTGCAACATATTTCCAACATAATCTGTACAATTGCTTTCCATCAATGCATGTTTTTTCAAATGATTTAAAAAAAAAAAAGGTAATTTATTGTTCTGTAATGATTTTGTTGTTCCTCTCTGTGTTAGACCTGTTAGCCTTACGGTTGTCTTCCCGGACACCTTTTGCTTTCACCCCCCCCCCCCCTATTTACCTCCCGACTTCATTACTGTTGGCTTTAGGACTCTGCACTTACCACTGCTAAAGTGCTTATGTTTCCTTCCTAAAACACGGTTAAATTGGCTTATACCTGATTTGTATATTTAATTTACCTATAAATCCCTAGTAAAGTGTTATAACATATACATAGGGCCTGTTAATTAATTGCTACTAGTGGGCTTGCTGCAATCATTTTGCCTCACACTTAAGTAACCCCTTTGAACATGTTCCAGGTCTGTCATTGCAACCTGAGTGCAGTTTAAACCACCCTCATTCAACTTGCAATATAAACCCCTTGCCAAGCCTTAAACTCCCCTTTTATTGCATGAATGTCACCCCTTTGGTAGGCCCTAGGGTCACATGACTGGGTGGAAACAGCCCATAATGCAGGGTGCACTGTAAAGTTGAACATGTACTTTTATGATTTACATGTCCTGGCAGTGAAAAACTCACAAATGCGTTTTTTACTAATGGGGAGTAGGTGTCTGAGGAATTGTAATCTAAATTCCTCTTTAAATGTAAAGTTGGATTTTAAGTCACAATTCAGGCAATGCCACTTCTAAAAAGTTTGTATTTTCCTACCCTTGATCTTTGGTGCCAACAATCTGTCATGGGGTCACATGACTAGGTGTGAGTGCAGTTGGCCTTTGAATTTTCCTAACACATAGCCACAAAACTGAAGGACTAGGGGCCATATTCTCAAGGAGCTAACCCCGATTTAACGGCACTTTAGCGCAGCCAAAGTCGTGATAAATATACCTCCCCATTCGCAAGCCGGTGCCAACAGCCCACTGCACCACTTTTCCGGCGTTAGCATCCGCAACAAACATCGCCACGGATGACCCCGGCAACTATCGCTAATAAGATACAGAGTAGGCGTTCCCGAGCAAAAAGCAGCAACAACATCACTCCACAACATTCTCAATGACGAGCCAGATCTGCGATAAGAACACAAAACAAGCGATAAGGCGCGTTAGCAGCAGGAAATTAACACCTGCTCAGACCTGGTGCAAAGTCGGACAACAACCTGCACCAGACAAGAGAGCACGGCTCATAGCCACACATGAAGAACAACAGATGCCACGAGCAACTGAGCATGCAGCACGGACACCCAAGAGGGCCACAACACCCACCGACACCACACCCAGGCACGCAACATCCCCTCCGGGCCCACCCCTAACACCGGACAAAGAAACTGGACACCAACACCACGAATCCCGATACAAATATTTTGCCTGATGTCACACAAGCAGGAAAATCAACATATATGCGTGGCCAGAAAACGGAGAATCGGTCATACAGCAATGCAATCACCAACACAAAACAACATTCAAACAAAAGCCAAAACAACCATTTGGATGAGTCCTAGCGGGTCCTCACTGGACAATCCGTAGGATACAGCCTGGAAAACAAAATCCAAGACAAGAAGGTGTGCTATGCGCCCAACAAAGTAAAGAGAGGGAGAGAGCGAGGAAGAGAAACGGAGTGAGATTGCACAAGCAGCGCAAGGCCTCTCAGGCACCTGGCTCCACATGCCAACATGTGTGTGTGTATATCGTCATCCGTACATCATGAGCCCAAGGCCTTGTCCCAATCTCAGCGCCAAAGCCACAAGACATTCTGAAAACGCAAGTAGTAGTCAGACAAACATCATGGATGAAAGCTCCATTGTTACAATGAAGAAGGTGGGAGGACACCTGCACCTCTGACCTTGGCCCAGAACGCGGCTGGAACACCCTGAGAAAGATGCCATGGCAGATGGGGATGACTCCCACACCACGCATTGCGCAAATGAACTATCCGACTTATCCACATCCCACACACAGAAGCCCCTGCCTGAGGTTCCCCACGTATGGGAAGCCCTTGACACTCACGGAAATAGCAACCCATTCTCCCCAACGTTGCACACACATTCGAATCACTGCTCAGAGGTGTGGCATATCCTCCACACAACTGCTGCAGTACAGCAGAGTGCCAGCTCCACAAGATGCACCAACGCAATGGCAGGCCATCCCTGGCACATGCACAACCCCCGTCATGTGGAACAGTACAGTGCACGTATGCTGCATTTACTGGGAGCACTGCCACTGGCAGTGCTGCGGATCAGTTACCGGCTGAGCTTCCGCATTGCCTATGTCACCTGCGTCCAGCCCTGGTTCCACTGCCAAACATGCACATTTGATTGTCCCATGGATGTATGCCTATCCAACACAACCGTAGATGAATTAGACTATGACCTGTGTCTGAGCCCCCTGTTGGATCATGAACAGGAGTGTAACCGAGAATGCCGTGCATGGGATGCCTTGACATACTGCGTATATATTGACAGTTGTGCATGGGAGATTGCACAATTCCTTGTGTGCAGTGACCACATTGAGGTGCTCCCCTATTGGGCTGTGTTGTGGATTGGTGAAACAGCGTGGGCTGAGCACACCTGCCCAGACCAAATAATGGATTGGCTCACCCTGGTGTTCCTTGAACACATTGCACATGAAGCTGCACGGGCATTCATGGACGAGTAACTACGTTCCTGCAGCCACATCCGATTGTTACCCACAGCACAGGTCCCAACAACTTGTTGCATCGTGGGGAATGCTCACATATCCCAAAACAACAGAGGACACGTCTGCCTTCGTCAGGACTCTGGATGCATGTGTGTGGAACTATGCGTGTGTATACACACCTGTGCAAGGTGACGCAGGTCCATGGTGGGGGCAACACAGCGTCGTTTGGCAACATTGCCAATTCAGACACACTGCTGAGGGGAGAGCACACACATGGCAATGTAGCACAACATGTGAACCTGTTGTACCCTTTCACCTGATCACTGTCAGCAGAGCAGACAATTAACGCACTCCGGTGGGAGAGCACTATGCAGATCCCATGGGCATTGAGCTGTGCCCCTTCACACGTGGCAATGGGCAGACGCCAAACAACACATGACTCATCCAGCAAGGCAAGGTGGGCTGAGAACGTTGCCATCCATGATGATTGTTATCCATTCTTGCCTCACTATTTTCTAAACGTCGACATGTACCCATGCTGCGTGTAAGTGTCTTAAGCATGTCCCTTCCTGTTGTGGCTGTTGCCTCATCCGTACTGACACGCACATGCCAATAAAGTCTATGTCACTCCACTGGTGTTTAACTGCAATGTGTGTTGATTAGATTGTCCACTCGTGTGCCACAATGAGCATCGTCCCTAAACAGGGAGGAACTGACTGACGCATGTGCAATGGGGGTGGGTCCCTTTTGCAAGGTCCACCTCTGTGAGCCAGACATTCTTTTGGGATAGGTGCTGGCTGACCTGTGCACTTACGTGACTTCAGCAATGTGAGTATGGTGTCCAATCTCTGACCATGTGGCGCAATGTCATATATCAAAACAGAATGTGTTCACACAGATGTGTTTAAGTTCTGTTGTCACATGTGATGTAGGACATCACTCCTGGCCTGCTACCGATTTGGTCATTCCTACACACATGCCTATTCAACACATGGACGTGTGCCTACATTGGGGGGTTGTGAGATTGTTGTTGATGTGCAATGGGGACACAGCTAGTACTCACCTTCACAGTCATCCAATTGGCCATGTGTCTCAGGGATACACATGCGCATATATGTCAGTTACCAGGGTGTACCTTCATGTGCAATCATTTTCCCTACATCCAGCCATACTTCCATATGTGAGTGGACATAGTCATGGCACATCTGTGTGATTTAGAATGTTTTATTCACATTCAGGTGATTGACAGAGCCGCAGCTGTACATGGCCATCCAAGCCCATATCACATGGAAGCCCAGTGGTGGGGCAACCAGAGTCTTTTGGGGATTGAAAAGTGATTAGGAAGAGGAGGAGTGCCGTCCGTGGCAGGATTGCTGTGTAAATGTCCAGCAGTGAAGAAATGGCAGTCAGTTTCGGGGTCCGGGTGAATATCGCAGAGTGTTCCGGGGGTCAGTGGGAGGTATTGTCCCAAGGCATGATACATAGATCATAACCAGGCAGGGACCGGACATATGGCGGTGATGGATGCTACCGCCTCCTTCCTCACACAGTAATTACCATCACCGTCTTACTCTCCTGATATGGGTTCTGTGTCTGGTGTGTCCGGTGTGTGTTGTGGGGTAATGGCTGCATCACTGTGTGCCACTGACACATCAAACTTCGAAGGTCATGGGGCAGCATCACTGTGTGCCACTGACACATCAGGGGTCGGAGCTGTGTGTGTCGATGTTCCCGCTTCAGTCATCTGGGAAAGGCTCAGTGGCAGCAATGGCAAGATGATTTACTGCAGAACATTGAAGTTCCCAGCTACTACTCACTGGTGTCCAGCCATGGCAGCCATACTTCCAGCCTGCATCTGCTCCATGGTGTCCATTGACCTCCGCATCTGTGCCAACTCTGTGCTGTCGTTGCTGGTGCCTGTCTGACCAGACAGGTATTGTATTTGATTAATGGCCCCAGCGAGGTCAGCCAAGGTCTGTGGTGGAGCATGGTGCATACAGGGGGTGTCCGATGAGGACTGTGCGTGGTCCCTGATGGGACTCAGACACCCACGTATGGCATCAAGTTTGGCAGTCACAAGCTTGAAACCCACCCGCAGCTGTTCAGCCAACTCCACCTGGCATCCCCACACACGTTGTTGGAACTCCATGTATTCGTCGGGGGGATAAGGGAGATAGCTGTGGTGGTGTGTGTTTCCTGTTGTGTGGTCTGTGCAGGTGGTGGGCTCACCTTGGGGCTTCTGGCCTGCCCTGCTCCTGGGGATGGGGTGCGGAGGCTGTCATCATCTGTTGGAGGGTGTCTTGACATATGTGCATGTTGTCCTCTTCATCATCAATGATGGTAAGTGTGGTGTGCTCTGCAGGAGGTGTTGGTTGTCCCTCTGCAATGTGAAGGGGAGATGCAGGTTAACAGAGTTACACATGTATATTCAAGATTTGCAGCTGTTTACATTCAGACTGCATGCCAATGTACATTGTGACTGTTCTGGTGGAGCCGACTATTTGATGGCAGTCAGTGTGTTTTTCGACTACATGACAGATGTGTGGTAGTACCCGTGCATTATCATCACACAGTGTTAGGCAATGCCAGATGTGAGTGGACAGTTACTACGCACGTGCGGAACCTGTTGTGAGCCCTGTCCTGTGGTGTTGGTGTTGCACTTTGCACCACATTGGCATCATTGCTTATGTTCTGTGATTGCTATGTGTGCTGCATTGTGGGGGAGTTTCCCCTGCAGCTCTGATTTTGTGTAGCCTTCTCCCTTTGAGGCGGAATGTCTTTGAATTGTGTGCCTTTCGGGGGCTGAATTGTTTTTGACTTGGGTCATATGTGCTCTCGGATAGATTTTGTGGCCTGGGGCATTGTTCGTCTGCTGCGTGTATTATACGGCATGGGTTGTGGGTGCACGCAGACATGTCAGAGTGTGACTTGCTCCTTTACGGATGTGATCCACACTGGGCTACCTCCATGTCGATTTGTGGGCCATGTCATGTTTTTAGTCTGCTACCATGCTATGCTAGTGTTACTTGCATAGTCAGTGTGGGTCACAGAGCCGCTGCTTTGCTGGATTCAGCTCATGTGCATGGGTCGGTTGTGATATTGGTGATATAGAGGGGGGGCCCTTTGTGCACATTGTGGACGGGGGCCTACTTGGTGTTTCTATGTCTGCTGCAGTGTGCCAAGGATATCAGGGACATGTTCCACGATTATTATGGGTGTGCAGTGTGCTACACATAATTGTGCATGTGTGCCATTGTGCCCATCTCCCCCATCCCCCTACTGTCCCTGGTCGTTTCACACCCTGTTACCGTTAGGTCAGGTCATATCAAGCTGTATCCAGGCCCCCAAATCCTGCCACCGTCTCCACAGTGCTGACTGGCCACCATTTCCTCCAGCTCATCCTCTTCTCCTGTGTCGCAGGACTCTCCCCTCCAGTCGCCGTTGCTGTCTTCGTGTTGGCTGCGAGTTTCTGTTTGGTTTGGCTGTGCACTTCATGCCAGCGCCTCTTGACCTCCTCCAGTGACCTCCTCGACACTCTGACTGCATTGACATTGGTGATGATGGCCTGCCATATTTCCGTTTGGGTTGCCAGTGCCACAGTGGAGGTGCTGAACAGTTGTTGATGGTGTTCTATCACCTCCGTGACGATGATCCGGTCTTCCTGCGGACTGAACCTCATCTTCCTCTTCCTCTTCTCTTGTCCCTCCCTGAGCACGGGGTGCCTGGCTGGACCTCTGTGGGGCTTGTGGAGTTCGGCTTGTCCTCTGCACTCGGTCCGGGTGTGTCCATGGTGCTACGCAGTTTGAATTGATTTGTTTTTTTTTCCTTTCTTTTATAGTGCATTTTCCCGCCAGACGCTTGGGATTTGCAGATCTGTGGCTGGTTTTGACTGATTTTTGTACTGCGATTGGCCTCATCGCATGATTCTTTGCGTTCGCGTTTCGCATTTTTGCAGCATGGCGTTGATTTTCATGCTGACATTTGACGTATTTTCTGGTGACTATCACATGCTACCGCCGCGTTGTGAAAACTTGGTTGGCACAGCATACTTTTCCTGCGATGGGCTGCGATGTTGAGAGTTGCGTTAAGCTACTTTTGCCGTAGTTATCACACGTTCTTGTGAATATACCCCTAGGTGCGCCTGAATGGGCAATCACTGGAAGGAGGGGAGGGGGCAGAGCTGCACACAGGCCCAGTTACACATCAATAGACTGGGCCCTGCTCACACACAAGAACCTCTGGCGGGAAGAATTATTAATGGCCCTCAATCTCAGAGATAAACCCCCATGCACCTCAGAGTCATTGATTGTTTGTTTCTTAAAATCATATGCCTAGTCTGGAAAAAAAACCTCTGCATTGTGGTCCACAAATGTCCACAAAGACACAGTAGTTAACCTGGTGATGAATTTTTATTTAAAGTGTTTCAAATTGCAATGAGTACACTTGTGTTCAAAATGGTCCACTAGAGTGGTGGTTTTTTTCAAACATGATTGGTGATCTGAGGGAGGGTGGGTAGAGGAAGGGGAACTGTGGTCCTGTGCAATATTAGATCACTGATTTGATTTAAATGAGCACCAAAGTCTTTTGTGTCCATCAATGTTAATTCCAGTGTTTTTGGACAAAAGTTGTAACAATGAATATAAAACATTAACAGGCTTTTTATAATGTTGGGTGGAATCACTTCCTCCTGACACCAACTCAGTTATGGGACCGACCAACACCCGGTCAGCAATCCTGACCGCCTCATCTGGATGCGTCCAAACACTGTTTGGTCGCATTCCTATGTTTCACTATGGGAGCATGCATTATGACTGTAAACCGGCCGTAATTAATGCTACCATAGTGAAATGGGAAGTTCGGTTTATCACTGCTCCCCGTGGTAGGCACCTCAAGGAGCCTGTCACAAGGTGCAGGGATCAAGGTGCCCCCTCCAACCAGAGGCTGTGTACCAGAGGGGGCCTTGCTGGGGCCCCCCCAAACATGCTTTCTGACAGGGATTCCATGTCAGACAGACCCGCATGGAAACCTTGTCGGAAACCGTGATTGTCATCTCAAGGGCTGAAAGACCCGCACTTACGAATACTTGCCGGCTTCCAACATAATGAGGCGGTCCGAAAAGTAAACCGACTGGCCCATTACGATGTGGCCCTAAATTCTTTAAGGGACATATTGTAATCAACCCCTAAGTCTTCATTTACTTCTTTTTACTATGCTTTGCATTAGCGCTTACCAGCATCAGTCAAAAGACACTACAAGACATATTTATGTACGGTTTATGTCATATGCAAGATGGTGCTGGGGCAACACAAAATGTATATCGCATTTATCAAGCCACGCAAGGCCACCTTGCATTGCCTCCATGGCTTGATAAATCCAGAGCAACGCAAGGTAGCACAGATCATTGTGTTGCATTATTCTGCCTCACGGAAGTGTTCCATAGGCGGAGCGTGGGAGTTCCCACTCATCTACAAATGGATTTGGCATATTCCCAGATATTCAATTACTGGTAAACCTGGGAATGTGTCAAAATGCTATGCCTCCCCAGGTGAGGTGTAGCAGGGAGAAATATCTTTGTTTCTCCTCTTTTTTTCCCCTTTCTATGTGTGTAGAATTCCGCAGCACAGATACAGAGAGGAAAATGTCTCAGGGGATTGTTTTTGTACAGGAAGGTGCTTCTTCCTGCACAAAAACAATCCTGTCTACAACGCAGGCAACCTTGCACCACAGCGCAAGGGTGCCTGAGTTGGTCCTAGGCAGGCAAAAGAGCCCCAGCTCAAGGAAAGAACATTAATGCTTCGTATGATGTCAAATAAGGCACATTCCTACCCATTTCTTCACACATCATGCAGCAAGGCGGCTTGCTGCGCTTTGTGAAAACTTCATCAATATACCCCTACAGATGTTACTAGACTGAGTATACTATTGTGAAGCAGGTTTATTTAATGTTGACAGTGAGCATCTCATCTCAGTTGGGATGCCATGTTTATTTTGAGAGTGGCTGATATTTGAGTTAACTTTACAGACACTTCCAGTGAAATTAAAATTCACACATCTCAATTCCACAGATATTTACAGCTAGGACACGAAGGAACATATTTGTTTAATATACATGGCTTGATAAATCTAAAGTAGCTCAATGCTGTGCATATCGTTTTGTTGCATTACTCTGCCACAAGGAGGGGTTCCATGGGTGGAGCGTGGGTGAAAAACATACGTGGGCCCACTAGGTAAAAGTGCCAAGTGTGAGATCAAAATGGCGGCCCATTCACTTGCAATCTTAGCTAAGCTAAGATCCACATAATTCAGGGACAAGTGCAGAATATAGTACACATCACTGTGCCTCTGGAAGACAGGTTATATGAGTTGTAAAAAGGATTTTCTTCATAAGAATTGGCTATGCCCAAGACTTTTGAATTACCAATCTTCCATTTCCATAACTCTTTCTAGGGAACTTGTGAACCATATCTCCTTTTTCCACAATCTAGCACATTTAGCAAAAAAGGAAGTTGAGGGCTATCCCAAATTTGCTAAGGTGCTGATTGGGTTGGTTTCCTACTACCAGACGTGACACTGCAAAACATTGGATCACTCAAACAAGTCCACCAACACAGGACCGGTTCCAGGGAATAGATAGATGTGCTATCATGGGAAGATCAATATTCACTGTGAGAGACTGTCCCAGCAGGCATGCTAGAATTTGGGCCACTTTGATATCCCATTTTGAATTGTGTTGGTGATCTCTGTAAATATTTGTACAACTTCACTAGCTAACAAATCATTACCAATGACTGTTAAATATGGATCACTGACAGAATATCGAGGAGCAAAATATCGAGCTGCCAGAATATAGATGAGAATATATTGAGTGACAGAATATCGAATTCCTATCTACAAACAGGTAAGTACAAAAATATTGAATACTATGGTGCCAATTACGATCCGGTAAAAAAATAACCCGTACGACTCGTATCCGGTCTTTTTACCGTACGAATCGTACAAGTGCCGTACAAACTGCCAATTACGATTCGCATGGAAAAAAAACATACGAATCGCATTCGGAATAACTCCCCACACGTCCTCGGGTCAGAAAACGTGTCCGACACGGCCACGGACGAATTACCGTACAAATGTGAAAAGTGAAGTCCGACCGCGGAATTACGATCCATCCCGTGCGTCTGATGTTACAACCGTATGGTAAAAACACCGTCCGCACCGAACTCCCATAGCAACCATGGAGACATGTGCCCGCATACGCGCCCAACTCTCCCCCCAGCCCCCGTACGTTCGAGTCGTACTCCCCGTGTATGTACACCCCCGTGTATGTACACCCCCCTGTATGTACACCCCTGTACGTGTCATACCCCCCCCTGTATGTACACCCGTGTATGTGTCGTACCCCCTCTGTGTATGTACACCCCTGTACGTGTCGAACCCCCACCCGTGTATGTACACCCGTGTACGTGTCGTACCCCCCCGTGTATGTACACCCCTGTACGTGTCAAACCCCCACCCGTGTATGTACACCCGTGTACGTGTCATACCCCCGTGTATCTACACCCGTGTATGTGTCATACCCCCATGTATGTACACCCCTGTACGTGTCCTACCCCCGTGTATGTACACCCCTGTACGTGTCGAACCCCCACCCGTGTATGTACACCCGTGTACGTGCCGTACCCCCGTGTATCTACACCCGTGTACGTGTCGTACCACCTGTGTATCTACACCCTTGTACGTGTCGTATCCCCGTGTATCTACACCCGTGTACGTGTCGTACCCCCGTGTATGTACACCCCTGTACGTGTCGTACCCCCGTGTATGTACACCCCTGTACATGTCGAACCCCCCGTGTATGTACACCCCTGTACGTGTCAAACCCCCACCCGTGTATGTACACCCGTGTACATGTCGTACCCCCGTGTATGTACACCCCTGTACGTGTCGAACCCCCACCCGTGTATGTACACCCATGTACGTGTCGTACCCCCTGTGTATGTACACCCGTGTACGTGTCGTACCCCCGTGTATGTACACCCATGTACGTGTCGTACCCCCGTGTATGTACACCCCTGTACGTGTCGTACCCCCCATGTATGTACACCCCTGTACGTGTCGTACCCCCGTGTATGTACACCCCTGTACGTGTCAAACCCCCCGTGTATGTACACCCCTGTACGTGTTGAACCCCCACCCGTGTATGTACACCCTTGGACGTGTCGTACCCCCGTGTATGTACACCCCTGTACGCGTCGAACCCCCACCCGTGTATGTACACCCGTGTACGTGTCGCACCCCCCGTGTATGTACACCCGTGTACGTGTCGTACCCCCCCCTGTATGTACACCCCTGTACGTGTCGAACCCCCCGTGTATGTACACCCCTGTACGTGTCGAACCCCCACCCATGTATGTACACCCGTGTACGTGTCGTACCCCCCGTGTATGTACACCCCCGTACGTGTCGAACCCCCACCCGTGTATGTACACCCGTGTACATGTCGTACCCCCGTGTATGTACACCCATGTACGTGTCGTACCCCCGTGTATGTACACCCGTGTACGTGTCGTACCCCCCGTGTATGTACACCCCTGTACGTGTCGTACCCCCGTGTATGTACACCCCTGTACGTGTCGAACCCCCACCCGTGTACGTGTCGTACCCCCGTGCATCTACACCCGTGTACGTCAGAGTCGTACCCCCACCCGCGTATGCATGGAGCGTACACCCACCACAACATCCTAAGTACGGAGCGCACCCCAGGCCCCACATCACAACCGCATGTACGAGTCATACCAAGCCACACACAAGGACAGCACTGTACAACAAAATGGGCCATGTACACACGTATACACGCTAAAAACACACGTACACAACCAGGACAAACCAAAACGACACAAGAATACACCATTCGAATGGCACAAAGCCACAAAACATGTCCAACAACCACTAAAACACCACATTCACTGACCAGCAACTGCCAAAAACAAACAGAGGCCAAAAACACCACCACTCCTTATAACACACCCACCCAAAGTTCAAACACAGCCACACCCACCAATGGACCAATAAAAAGGGACCACACACACAAACCATGAGCCTTTGCAGCAGACTCACTGCTGCCAGACCCCACAGACAACCTACAGCACCATACTAGAAGCTTCACCACACCTTACACTTGCACACCTTCACACACACACCTTCACAAACACCCCCTCATCACATTCACACACACACCCAAACAACCACACCCACACACCCACAACCATCCACACACCCCCCCACCATCCACACCCACACCCCTTACCATGCCCACCAACAAGAATCCAAAGTTCACTAGCCGAGAGTTGGAGGTCCTTGTCGATGAAATCCTCAGAGTCGAGCCACACCTCTTTGGAACATTGGTCAGACAGACCAGCATTTCAGCACAAACAGCCATGTGGCAGACCATCGTCGATGCTGTGAATGCTGTTGCGGACACCAGAAGGAACAAGCAGGAATGCCAAGCCAGGTGGTACGATCTGCGGAAGAGGGTCCGAGCCAAGATGACGGATGAACACAACCAGGCCAACGTCACTGGAGGAGGGCCGGCCCGCAGACCCGTACAATACCATCCCTGGGAGGAGAGGGTGATGGCCATACTGCCGGTGGAGGCAGTGGAGGGATTAGGAGGACTCCGACACCCGGGTGAGTACACAAACAACGCACCTCACATGGGGGGAACGTCATCCACAACCAAACTCACAAACAGGCACGCAACCACCCCAAGCTATCGCATGACTCAACCACACTCCATGAACACGCACATGCCACTGGCGCCACCATGCCCACCATGCACCCATCTGGACAATGTCAAGTCACAGGCCACAGAAGACACCAACACATGACACGGTAACCCGGATGGCGGGAGGGTGGGCCTCAAAAATCACATAGTGCAACTCAGAAGCAGACACCAATGCCCCCTGACCATATGGCCTAGGTCACAGCCAGACAAACAGTGTGTCCCCACACAGGAAAGACTCGCCAGCAAATGGCGGACGCCTTGCATCAACACATGGGGGTGACGGCACGTTCTTGCACATGACAGCAGCTAATGAACAGCCAACACTGTGAAAGAGTGGCAGCACACACCACCAAGGCAGCAGTGCAGACACAACACCCAATGGGTGCCTGGAGATCAGAAACAAACTCACATCAACAATCCAAGTCCCATTCAAAGATCTGCCAAAAGTTTTTGCACAGTAAGCTGGGCTGAGGTGACAGAGGGTGACACACAGAGGGAGGGAGAGGGGGACAGAGAGGGAGGGAGACACAGGGAGACGGACAGAGGGAGGAGGCTGACACACAGAGGGAGGGAGAGGGGGACAGAGAGGGAGGGAGACACAGGGAGACGGACAGAGGGAGGAGGCTGACACACAGAGGGAGGGAGAGGGGGACAGAGAGGGAGGGAGACACAGGGAGACGGACAGAGGGAGGAGGCTGACACACAGAGGGAGGGAGAGGGGGACAGAGAGGGAGGGACACACAGGGAGACGGAAAGAGGGAGGAGGCTGACATACAGAGGGAGTGAGAGGGGGACAGGGAGGGAGGGAGACACAGGGAGACAGACACAGGGAGGAGGCTGACACACAGAGGGAGGGAGAGGGGGACAGAGAGGGAGGGAGACACAGGGAGAGCAAATCAGCCTTGTGGTGTGTGGGAATGTGTGACAGTCAGCAGGTGGACTGCGTGTATGTAGACAAGGGTGGCCAGTGCCAGCACCCCCCCTCTCCTCCATGGCAAAACACAGGGCCATGTCACAACCTGTGCACGAGCACAACGACAGCTACCTGCATCATATAAGTGTGTGGAACAACTGCATGTGCCCACGTACAGTGCCACACGGAAGGTGCCAATGCACAGCTTGCCACACCTGCCCACTCCACTGCTGACTGCAGTCACACTTGACGCAGCAAGTAAGACTGTGCCACACATAGGTAAAGTCGCCAAAGCTGTGCCCAAGGGGCATACCCATGCACAAGTGCACTGTGAGTGGAATGCAAGACATATCCAAATTCCCAGAGGAAATGTGCCAACTGTGAAACTAATTGAACATGGATGTTGCATGGAACAAAATTAATATTGTCTCTCTCACACACAGGTCAACGTCGTGGATCACCCCCCAACACTGGGGGGGAAGACTCACAGGACCCGGCTCTGCGGGAGGCCGACCCCACCGGCAGCGACGACTCTCACCACTCTGTGGACGACCCCGACCAACCTGGCCCCTCTGGTGTCCAACGACCTGCAGCACCTGCGTCAGGTACAACGGGGCCAACCACCACCCCCACTCCTGCCACATCCCAGGAGACACCCAGGATCCCTGCCCCACCACCACAAAGCAGCCAGTCTGTCCAGGAGGGACAAGGTTCTCCGGGCACCCAGGAGGAGGCAGGCAACACCGCAAATGCCATCCCTCAGGGGTCCCGGAGACCCGATGTGCCCACAAGGGCAGGCCAGGCGCAAGTGGGTAGGGGTGGTGGGAGTGGAGGACGGCGGAGGCGCCAGCCTGACCAGTTGGCTGGGGAACCGGTATATGCCCATGTCCGAAACATCCTGGACACATACCGGCAGGACACCACGGGCATGGCCCAGGTTCTGTCCGTCTTCGAGGGGATCAAGACCCAGCAGGCCCAACAACATGCGGAGCTACATGCCTGTCTACTGCAACACCAACGGAGGATGGAGGACAGACAGGCTGAGCTCATGACGGTGTTCACGGGAATTCACAGAACACTCCGTCGGATGGCCGACAACATGGGCAACCCTCCCTGTGCCAGAAGGCCTAGAACATCACCACCCACAGGGAGGGATCAGGAGAAGGAGGAGGAAACATCCGACGGAGCATCCCAAACATCGTCACGGCCTGCTTCTGAGGGTCCCCACAGGAGGGCGGGTCGTCCATGGAAAAGACCGTGAGGGTCGGCGCAACAGCACCATCTCCCAGGACACCTGGCCTGGCACCTGGCCCACTGGAGCAACAGCATCACAGCATCAAAAGACATTCTCTGCCACATGGCCTTGCTGGTCACTGTCTGACCAATGTTGACAAAGACTGTGGCATGGACTCTGAGGATTTCAAATGGCAAGGACACCAACTCCACACACCCGGAAAGCCCCTCATGTCAAACCCCCCCCCCACTAAAATAAAAAGTCACACCATGAAGAGAAGATGCCTGCTGGTTGCATTATTACCTTACATGTGTCTTGTAAAGTCTAACCATGCCTGAGTTCTCTTTTGACTTCAACCATCCACACCCTGGGGCCTGAGTCTGGCACAGGACACACATGGGTCACAGTGTATTAGGCAAGACAGACATGGAGCACCATAAACACCCGTGATGGGCACAACCAGCTGAGGGGGTGGCCGCACAACCGTGCCGACAGACATATTGAGTACAGCAACAGTCATGCGCAGAGGTCAGGGATCATGTGGAGTGTCCTAGGGGGCACCCAGGTATGTGTAGACAGGTGGCAGAACCATGTCCTGCAAGCTTGAGTCCGGTGGATGCAGAGAATGGTGGCATGGCCAACATTGGATGCATGGGGATGGCACATGTCACAATACCCACACAGTCATGGACATCATGCACAATACACAGTCTAATCCCACACAAACTGCTTGCATCTTGCTACTCGACACATAGACACATAGCCACTATCACGGAAAACCATGCCAGACATGCCGGATGCACCGTGGCAACACACCAGCATTGACTGAGAAGAGGCACCTTGGAGGCATAGGGACACCTTTATTAGTCATGTATTCGGGATTGCAGAGGCAACTCGGAGCACACATGAACAGTTCATGTGGAGTAACATGTGGGTCCAACACTGGCACCCCCCTTCCGCAGCACAAATGCGTGATAGCCATGGAACTGGCACACAAGTGTCGGCTAACAGCTAAACACCCCCTGCTGCTCACGGAGAGCCTGCCATACACCATTGATCCGCTGATGTGGAAGTCCCACAGCATGTCAAGCCAATGCAAACCGTATGTGTCCGAGGGCAGTGTTACACACATTGATGCCATCATCACATTCCACAATCCCATCACTGATGACTGTCAACAAGTCTGACCATCTATTCAGGTGTACCCAGCTGCATGTCATGTGTACCATGGTGATGCAACATGTCTGCAGAGGAACCAAACATCGACAGGGGCAGTGTGCATACATCGTGACCAACTGCCACACCCAATACACCCCTGATGCATCCCTTACCCTAAGGAGACTTCCAAACATGTCCGTGCCTGTAACGCTGAGTCAGCACACGATGACGTGTCCATGAGGAATAGCAGTGCCACAACAATGCAAGCAGCAGACGGCATGCGCAAGTACCTGGGGAAGAGAGACACACAAGAAGTCAGCCACAAAATCACAGCCACTTGCATGTGCATGTACTCGACACATGTAAGGATGACCACATGCTAGGTCACAATTATGACTGGGGAAATACACCCATCACTGGCACCATCACTCCAGTGACACATCCACACACACCTCTGACTCACGTGCCATACATGCAGGTGGAGACACACATCGCAACACATGCCCCACGGGGACCAATGCGTGCACACTCAGACACTGGTACTCACCACTAAGCAAAGAAGTCGCGTATGAGCCGAGTCCGGATGTCCTCTTGCGGCTCCACATCCTCCACATCACTAGCCCCATTGCCAAGCCCTTCATCCTTGATCCAGGATGAGTGGCACAGCTTTCTCAACTGCCATGTTGTGCAGCATGCAGCAGCCCATGAAGATTTTGCAGACCTTCGCCGGGGCATATGGGAGGGTGCCGCCGGTCTTGTGTAGGCACCTGAATCGGCTCTTCAGGAGGCCAAACGTCCTCTCTATCACTCGCCTTGTCCGGCCATGGGCGGTGTTGTAGCGGAGCTGGGCCGGCGTGATGGTGTTGCGGAGAGGTGTGATCAGCCATGGCATGTTGGGATAGCCAGCGTCCCCTACATGGAAAGCACATGGACATAAGTAGGACAGGAGTAACGGTCGTGCTGGAAGTCTACGCAAAATACAGGACAAACAGAGTGTACCCACCAACAACACATGCCCGTTCGTTGCGCAGCTGCGTCATCATTTCAGGCATCCTGCTACGCCTCATGATGTAGGCATCGTGTGCTGATCCTGGAAAACGAGCACAGACATGTGAAATCACCATGTTGGACAGAGACACCACAAGGGCAGTGATGGGGTGGTAGTGCTTGCGATTCCGGTACGCTACCTCCTGTGCGTGTGGTGGTACCAAAGCCACATGTGTCCCATCTATGGACCCAATGATATGGGGCATCCCTCCCAGGGCATAGAATCCACGCTTGACCCCAGTCAACATTTCTGGGGTAGGAAAATGGATGAAGTCATCCAGGTGAATCAACATGGCCTCTAAGAAATCATGCAGCACACGGCAGAACATGCTCTGGGACATGCCACCAACATGAGCTATGGTATTTTGAAAGGTACCCGTGGCTAGAAAATGTAGGGCTGCCATTACCTTCAGCTTGGGTGTCAGTGCCGTAGGATACCTGTGCTGCGGTTGCAGGTGTGGTGCCAGTCTCGCCATCAACTCCAGAATCAACGGTTGGGGGAAGCGGTAGCACCGGATACTGTCATTCTCCCGCATGGCAGCCAAGTCCGGAATTGGTCGGGCAAGAGGCGGCACTCTGCAGTGATTTGGAAGTGACAAGGAAGAGTGAGTGCACCACAACAACAATTGATTTGTAGTGTGCACATGTTAATCTGTCAATACACATATGCCACATACAGAGTCAGGTATGTGCTACATGCCCTGGACACGTATGGCTACCAGGTGACACTCCTACCAAGACCCAGCAACACACGGAGATTGTGAACGTCCACATGCCATGGCATGGGATTAGCTGTGTCCCAGTGCAAGTGAACAGCCAGACGCAAGACAGGAGTGACATACATCCACACATCAGCAGAAGTAGGATGTCGATTGAAGAGACTGGTAGCGGAACACTAGAGCCACAGGTCACATGTCATTACACTCGGACAGCCCACACACCTTGCCATGAAGGTGTACATGTCATGACTCACCACACATTCATAGAGAGGATGCAGACATGTCCTTGTTACGCTACTCCATGCCCCATGCATACATACGCACCTCACATCCAATACCACATGTGGCATGGTGTGCGGCCAGTGTGCCATGTCAATCTACACACAGACACATGTTGGTTGCAGCAACGGCTGCAGCTTTTGAGTGAGCTCCAACATCTACCTAATGGGAACCACCCACACATACATGACATAGTCACATCGTGCACCGTGGGTAGTGACATGTCAGGTGTGGTAACCCCTGTACCGGGCCTCAGGGGACACTTCCGTGTGTTGGTGTCCGTGCCATGCCAGTGACACTCATGCCAAGTGTGCAGTACGACATGCACACATGTCAAAGGAGTCAAGGGCATGCCTGGCACACATTGCACCATCACACATTACATAGGGCACCCCAAATGCATAGCAACGGCCCGTACACGCGTGCCTACGTTCACTTTCACTATGGGTGTCCTCGCGTATGCGTACTCGTAGTGGTACGGCCCGTACACACGCCTGTACGCTCACTATCACTACGTGTACGCATACGCGAGGACACCCATAGAGATAGGGAGCGTACAGGCGTGTGTACGGGCCGTACCACTATGAGTACGCATACGCGAGGACACCCATAGAGATAGGGAGCATACAGGCGTGTGTACGGGCCGTACCACTACGAGTACGCATACGCGAGGACACCCATAGTGAAAGTGAACGTAGGCACACGTGTACGGGCCGTTGCTATGCATTTGGGGTGCCCTAGGGCCCTGGAACGCACCGTACCTGTGTGTGAAGCTCAAAATTACATAGGGGACACATGAGGGACAAGTATTAAGGCCTACATGCATGCTGGTTGTCATGGAGACCAAGTTTAAAGTTTGAATTTGTTCTGGAAGGTGCACAGCAGAAATCAGTTGGAATGTATCTACTTTGTTGCAATGTGTTTGTGGGGTTGACATCATGCTGAAGAAAAAAACAGAATAAGAACCCACTGACTGCTAGGTTTGAAGGGATTGGAGGAAACATAGGATGCAAATGTGAGTGACCAATCACTCTGTACTCCTGTGCATGAAATGGGCCAGCAAGGCAGATATAAGGCAGCCAGGTCCCATGAGGGAGCACTTGCCTGCACATCTCTGTATTCCACGACCCAGCTGCTGCTACTGATTCCCTGGAACCATGTCAAGGGCTGTGGAGAGGTCACAGCCATTCACCCTGGAGGAGAACCTGGCTTTGCTGGATGTGATCCTCCCACATCACCCCATGCTGTATGGGCGACCAGGTTATCAGGTGAGTGCAGAGTCCACTAGCACAGACTGTGTCCCTTTTTTGTGACTGTGACTTCTGCCATTGTGTCCAGGTGTGACACACATGCTATGTACTGTAGGGGGTGTCCCGGGGGGGAATGCCTGATGTCTCCCAGCAGTGCCCAGAGACAGGAGGGGTATGTGCAGAGTCCTCCAAGCAGTGCCCAGAGACAGGAGGGGTGTGTGCAGAGTCCTCCCAGCAGTGCCCAGAGACAGGAGGGGTGGGTGCAGAGTCCTCCCAGCAGTGCCCAGAGACAGGAGGGGTGGGTGCAGAGTCCTCCCAGCAGTGCCCAGAGACAGGAGGGGTGTGTGCAGAGTCCTCCCAGTCGTACTTACACTGTTGGGGTGGGGGGTACGCTCCATGCATACGCGGGTGGGGGCACGGTCCTTACATATCCGTACCCACGCTGTGGAATGATTGTGCGGGCCGTCCCCAGGCCTTTGCCACGTGGGTACGAGCCGTCCCGCCATTGTTGGGGTGACGTAGGTGTGGACGTGGTATGACTGTATGGTTGTGTTGCCTGTTCGTGTCGTCAAGAACTTCCGTTGTGGCGGTCGCTGGCTTAGCTGGACACGCCCCCACCTCCTCGTAGTGACCAGGGCCTGAGGGTCAGGTATGTCCAGGGCATGTGTGCTGTGTGACTTTGGTGGGGGTTTTGTGGCCTGCCCTGGTCCTGCCACCCCCCCCCTTTACCCCCTCCCTTTGTTGTTCTGACCTTCTGCGGCGTCTGCGTCGTAACCTGTAGAGGAGGTCGACTGCTATGAGGGCCGGGATGACACGTAGGTTCGGGTCCATGTCTGTCCGTCGCGTACAGGTACTCCTTGTTCTCGTCGTCCTGTCTGTCCGTGTCGTACAGGTACTCCTTGTTCGCGTCGTCCTGATTTCCCGGCAGTTTTTGGCAGCCGGAAAATATTCACCGTGCGGGATGACGTCGGTGCGAATCGTAATTCCTGGTTCGTGAATGGCAGGCTGTGTGCGTCCCGACGTCACGTCGGCGCTTTCCCGGATCGCATTTGTACGTTTATTTTTGTCGGTCGGGGTTTTGTACGATTCGTACGGGAAAGGTGTTTCCGTGCGAATCGTAATTCCATGTTTGTATATTTTGGCGACCGGGTACGCGTCGGACGGAGAATATGCTCCGTCCGACGGTTCGTACCCGGTTTTTACAGGATCGTGATCGGCACCTAAATATCATTGTAAATGATATAGTTTGCTAAAATATCGACTTTTTTAAATGTCTTCAAAGTAATATAACATTAATTAAATAATAAATATAATTAGGTAAAACATACTTAAAAATAATAAAAACCATTAAAATTAATAAATAATAAATGGAATGTAAAAAAAACAAAAACTGCATTTCTATCTTGTATTATATATATTAACTTAATAATATTGAAAATAATTAATATTTTTAATTATAAAATGTAAAAAACATAATTTAAAATATAATGATATATATATATATTATCTACTGGGGGGTCGCCAGTAGATAGTTATAGTTAGGACCGAGTTTCCATAGGAAATCTGAAAATTCTATTTTGAATAACTTTGGCGCTGGTTGACGAATCCTCGCGAAATTTTCAAAACTAATGGGGCGCTCCGCTCAGCTCCTACCCTGAAAGTCTCGGGGTGATTCGTCAAGCGGGGGCTGAGAAAAAAGGGGGGTCCCAAAACACATTTTCCCCATGCATTTTCCCATAGGACCTTTAGTCGAAGGCACAGCCTGAACGGCTGAACAGAATTAATTGAAATTTGGCAAAGAGGTAGTCCGCAGGTCAGGGATGTGCCTTTTGCATATATGGAGTCAATCTGCTCAGTAGTTCCTGAGAAAATTGCAGTTAAAAGCACATAAATACCTATAAGCGCGCACCGCGCGCGCACCGCGCGCGCACCGTGCGCGCACCTTAACGTGCGCGAGCGTAATTCTGATTGGTGGTTTCATGTCAGTCAACGTTCGAATCGGTCGAAATCAGGACGTGTCGGCTGCCATTTTGTGTGTTGTGTGTGTGACAGGGAAAAAGAAAGGTGTCGAACGTGAAAAGGGGGCAGGGTAGAGAGTTACTGACCCCCTAGCCTTTGTCAGGGGGTCCCTGAAGGACCCCGAAGGGTGAAAAAAACATTTTTTTTTCAAAAAAAACCGCGGGGTGAAAAAACCTTAAAAAAAATATATATATATAAAAAATATAATAAAACATACATAACTTAGCATTTAAAAAACCCTACAAATTCACTTAAAAAACCATAGGTTTCACACACCTTATAGTTAGGAATTAGCATTTAAAAAACCTTGCAAATTCACTTAAAAAACCATAGGTTTCACACATGTTATAGTTAGCTGGACATTTCACTCATAAAAAACCATTGAAATTCCCCCGTTATAGTTAGTTCAGATAACTATAACTTCCGCGACCGCCACTCTATCACAAGGATGATGTCATCAGTGATGTCATGAGTGATGCCACTGACCATATCATGAGTGATGTAATATGTGACGTCATGAGCAGTGGATTGCGGTCACGTGAGTTATAGTTATCTGAACTAACTATAACGGGGGAATTTCAATGGATTTTTATGAGTGGAATGTCCAGCTAACTATAACATGTGTGAAACCTATGGTTTTTTAAATTAATATATATATATATATATATATATATATATCACCCAACTCTCCAACACGTAGAGAAACGGAGTCACACTCTCACGATTTAGCTGACAAACACTTTTATTTAACGATGATGGTGGCAGTGCTGATGCGTTGTGGTCCAAGGTGACCTTTCTCAAAGGTGAGCCACGCACTATTTTGTACTGTTAAGGTCCCCACATCGATTGCCTCCCTTTACAGTTTCCGTCCCTCTGGTGGACACAGTTATTATTACACGGCATACTGGTACATGGGGTTCATTTAGCAGCAGCGTTTTCAAACCCTCCAGTGGGTAGTACATTTTGTTTTCCTCAATATTATTTATTTAAGTATAGTCAGTGTCAGCATACAATCATGCTCCAAAACAACTCATTTTCAAAGCTGCTCAGAAACCATACCGTAGACAGTCTTCGGTGGCAGCCACTTTCCCTTTCTGTTTGCACGAGCACATCTTAAGGTTCCTGACGGGAAAGTCTGGCGCACTTGCTGGTTGTGCGTAACTCCCGCGGCTGAACCAAGCCGCTTTACATCACACCCAACTATCAAACACGTAGAGAAACAGAGTCGCACTCTCACGATTAGCTGACAAACACTTTTATTTAACGATGATGGTGGCAGTCCTGACGCGTTTCAGTCGAAGGTGACCTTCTCAAAGGTGAGCCACGCACTATTTAGTACTGTTAAGGTCCCCACATCGATTGCCTCCCTTTATAGTTTCTGTCCCTTTGGTGGATTTATATATATATATGTATACCTATAATATTAATATGAAAAATATGATAAGGTTAAAATATTAAAATAAATATTTAAAAAATAAATATTTTACACAATGTTAAAAATAACAATATTAAATACATTAGATAGCATAAAGGCTAAAATTACTATTTCCACTCCAACAAGTGGTAAAGTAGGGAAAGTGTTGGATAGCGGGTGGATACAAATGACTATTCCCAGTCCAGCGAGTAGAACAGTAGAGAAAATGTTGGCTAGCGGGTGGGTAAAAATTACTATTCTCATTCCAGTGAGTGCAACAGTAGGGAAATTGTTGGATAGCGGGTGGGTAAAAATTACTATTCCCACTCCAGTGAGTGCAACAGTAGGGAAAGTGTAGGATAGCGGGTGTGAATAATGTACTATTCCCACTCCACCGAGTGAAACAGTAGGGAATGTGTTGGATAGCTGGAAAGTAAAAATTACTATTCCCACTCCAGTGAGTGCAACAGTAGGGAAAGTGTTGGATAGTGGGTGGGTAAAAATTATTATTCCCACTCCAGTGAGTGCAACAGCAGGGAAAGTGTTTGATAGCAGGTGGGTAAAAATGACTATTCCCACTCCAGTGAGTGCAACAGTAGGGAAAGTGTTGGATAGCAGGAGGGTAAAAATGACTATTCCCACTCCAGTGAGTGCACCAGTAAAACTGTTGGATAGCGGGTGAGTAAAAAATACTATTCCCACTCCAGTGAGTGCCACAATAGGGAAAGTGTTGGAGAGTGGGAGGGTAAAATTACTATTCCCACTCCAGCGAATGCAACAGTAGGGAAAGTGTTGGATAGAGGGTGGTAATTTTTCAAAATTAATCTATCTACCAGCATTTTACCCTATAAACGTTACCTACAATATTGTAAAATATTTATAAATTAACATATTTAATTAACAATTAATGAATTAACTAATAACAATGAACAATAAAATGAATAACCATCAAATCTAAATTAATTCACACAATTAACATTATAAAATAATTTTTAATAAATATTATAGAAAAAAATAATAAAAATTACATTCAAATTAAATTACTTCCCACGCTACTCCCCTATCAACCCTCAACCCGCTCATAAAAAAGTACACAATTAACATATTCACAAAGTAATTATTAATAATTGATATCTAAATAATTACCAATTAATAAAAAAAATAACAGAACTGACATTATTACCAATTAATTATTAATTGTTATTGATATATTTATAATGAATTATTAACTAAATTAACAATATTAATTAATGCATAGTCAATTATTAATTAATTAAATAATTAATGAGTTAATTTCAATTAAATTACTTCCCACCCTATTCCCCTATAAACCCACATCCCGCTTCAGAATTAAATTTAGCAAAAAGTAATTAACACATAATTTATTAATTCTAAATAATTCTTAAAAAATATATTATAATTAAATTATTTCCCACCCTATTCCCCTATAAACCCACAACCTGCTACAGAATTACATTACGCAAAAATTAATTAAAATAACATTCTTTACTTTAAAAAAACTCAAACACACATTACAAAATATATACATACTGTAAACACAAATACTAACATACAAAACACAAAATAAAATCGATATGATTAACAACAATATTTTGGCAATTGATATTGTTAACTTCGATATTATTAAAATTGATATTTCTTATTTGCAGGTCGATATTCTTAACAACTACATTTTTGTAAGTCAATATCCTGTCCACTCGATATTAAAAACTCAATATTTTGTCCATTCGATATTTTTAATTCGATATTATGACTAATTACCGCTAAATATATATGACCATGATTTTAATTATTAAAAAATGAGGTATTACGCATTGCTGTAAAATAAAGCATACTGTAAAACCACAGTTGTGCACTCTCTTCAATGTGACTTCCAACACACCCATAAAGCAGTTGCTGTTGTGTTTTACTTCATACACCTGTTTCAATATCTTGCTGCTAAGTGCATTTCTTATGACTGTTCTTAGCCGGCTAGTGAGAGGTGAAGGAAGCAGCCAGTGAGGATTTGTTTGTGATGTAGGAATACCAACGGCTACGAAAGGGTGAACAGGCATGTTAGCAGAGGCATGTTTGACAAAATTGTCATCCGGGATAGAATAATGATTATTTTGGAGTATGTGTAAGAATTTTGGCAGGGTAGTCATCTTAAACATTGCTGCCTTTCCCAGCTGTGTCAGTGGTAGTTTCCTCTACTAGTCAACATCTGCCTGGATCTCTAATAGTATTCTTTGTGAGTTGCAGTCTAAATCAACCTTTCTATCTACTGTGACAAAGACAGGAAGATATTTGAATCCCTCAATCATCATCTGCAGTCGTCTGGGCAAATCTTCTAAGACTTGCTTTTCCCCCACTGGGTAGATATCTGATTCATCCCAGTTGATGGTGTATCAAGAATGATAACCATAATTATAGAAAAATGGAAGTATCTCTGGGATAGTCTATCTTGGGGAGGTAGCACAAAGAATGATAACATCTCCATATAGAGAAATACTTTCATCCTCTTCCGTCTCCTTCTTTGCCTGGAATTCCCTAATATCAGGGTGTTTCCTAATCAGACATTCCAGGACTAAAGCAAACAGCAGGGGGGATAAAGGGCAGGCATGCCTAGTACCTCGCTTAAAGGGCAATTCATTTGACAGTATGCCATTTACTCTAACCATGATTGATTGATCACTGTATAGTATTCTTATTCATTCCTGAACTTTAGGGCCAGAACCACGTTTCATCAGTGCCTGCATCAAAAAGAACCAGCGGACTGCATCAGTTCTGACTGCCTTTAGCCAGTTGTACAATCTATCAAATAAAGTCTAGTAGAACTCCTTCGCATAAGCCCGATTGGTCTTTACGGATAAAAGGAGAGAAAAACAACACCAATCTCATGACCAACACTGTTGCAAATATTTTATTCTTGACAATGAGGAGTGAGATTGGGTGATAGGAGCCTCAATGTGTAGCCGGTTTCCCTGGCTTGTGTATGACCACTATTGTGTCCCTTCGCAAGTCTGGTGGCAATCTCCCTCCCTGTCTGGCCTGTCTATACTATTGTAAGAGGTGCAGAGCAAGGATCTGGACATTGCTCTTAAAGAACTCAACTGGTATCCCATTAGAGCCTACAATTTTGTGTGCTTGTCTCTGTTATCTTTGAGAGAGTAATATGTTTTTCTAGGCGAGTATGGTCATCCAGTGGGAGGGTTAGCATTGGAATTGCTTCCAAGTAGGTCTCTATCTGAGAAGTTTCAGCTAGGGGGCGTGCCTCATAAATGGATTCAAAATAGCTAGCAAATGCTTGGGCAATCTCTAGGTCAGCAGCATAATCTCTTTACGCCCAAGCCAGTCTAACAATCTACCATCCTTATCATCTACATCATAAAGTCTTTGCTGCAAAGCCCGTATTTGGGCTCTCACTTCCCTATCTGCCAGACGGCAGAATATCTCCTGAAGGATTGCTAGGTTGCGGAGAGTCAGGGGTCTAGTTCAGTATCTGTATGCTCTTCAAGGGCTGCCAGTCTGTGTTCTATATCTTACATTTATTGTGCTTTCCTTTTCTGTTTGTGTGCTATAATGTTCTGGGCTCTATCTCTAACAACTGTTTTAATAGGCTCCCCATAGTATTACTGCTGAGTCCACAGATGCTTTGTTTTCTGCAAAGTATAACTTCATGTCAAACCTAAGTTCATTGGAGTCCGGGGTATCCCGCAGTTCCCAAGCATTCAATCTCCAGCCCGTGTCTGGGCGACACGATTTTGGTTCCTAAAGTTATCCAGAGTGGTGAGTGATCCGCTATGCCTCTCACCAAATATTCCGTGTTGTCTACTGTGGTTACCTCACTTGCTTAGGCAAAGATATAATCTAGTCTAGAGAAGACTCTATGGACGCCAAAGAAATAGGAATGTTTGCAGCTTTGAGGAAGACATCTATACCAGAGGACTGAGAGTCCTAGTGGAATGTCTCTTCGGGTGTTCTGATGGGGTGTTCTGAGTTTGTCGTGACCTATCCAATCTCATGAGCATTACATTGTTAAAATCCCCCTCACTATATGTAGTGAGGAGTCAGTTTCCAACAATATTTCTGTCACCCTCTTCATAGTGATTTGTTGCATTCTTGGGGGGGCATAAACACTAATAAACATAACATCCCCCCTGCCCTACACACCTGTACCACCAAATATTTTCTGTAAGGATCTATCCATGACTTTTGGATTCAGAAGGGGGGTGACTTCATAATTAAAATCATCACACCATGGGACCCTGAGGTGAATTTGTCTTGTTCCAAGGTGGTGTAAGCTCCTCTACTTAGAAAGCAGCTCCAAGATGCCATCAGGTGGGTCTGTTGAAAAAGACCACAACTGGTTTTAATCTCCTGATATAGATTTTTTAATTTATTTTATTTTATTTATAAAGTTTTATAAAGCGCAAACATGACCAAAATGTTGGTGTCAGAGCGCTGTACAACCTAATAAAAAGCATTAAATATGCAAGGAGCAAAATAAAGAATATACAGCATGAAAAGATAATACAAAGAGACATAGTGAAAACACCAGCAAAAAAATAAAATTGGCATGGATAGTTGCCTCAGATAGGAGGAGATTATTCAGTAGTCCCATTTTTACTTCATTTTTTAAACGAGCACTTATCCCAATTTTACTTTGTTCCCTATAGCATTCACATTCAAGGACAGAATGGAGGTCATCCCTTGATCTAAACTCTCACGCCCCACCATTTCTGTGGTTTTCTCTGTTAGTAGCTATGTAGTTGCACTGCTGTCTCCAATATCTCTGCTTTTGTAACTGAAAGAAATACCTTGGAATAACTTAACAAACTATAAATTCCTACCCTCCACCGCCTTCCTACATCTCCACCTCAAACGTGCATACCCTCATATCTGCAAGACAGCCATATCACAGGATAGTACAGAGAGGTATGTAGCCCTCCTTCACAAACACCACAACTATTAACTCTTTAAATCAAATGTTCCAATCAATTCACTCTCTCTTCTCACCCCTTAAACCCTCAGTCACACATACAACATGCATTTTATCTCATACCAGAATACATATATATATATATATATATATATCTTCTTCTTTGAATCTTTATTTCGGCAATATTTCAGCCATAAAAGAATACACAACATATTATACACATTAAAATTACAATGTTAAAAGAGCATCTAAAATGACATAGGCAAATGCAGATCAGGAATGTAAATTAATGTCAGTGTTAATATTAATTTTAGGACACACATTGTATCTGTAACTGACGTTACACAAGCAGAAAACATGCCCGGCTACTAGGCAGTATTAGATAGTATAAAACTCCTTTTAATCCAGAAAGCATGCAGATACTTGGCTAAGGCAAATACAATGTGACCTGCAGTTTCAGTCTTAAAAACCCTTAGTGCGTCCGAGCATTTCCTAAATCCAAGGTTCCTACATATAGGTACGATCCAATTCTGCCTTGCTCTGCTATAGAGTGGACAGAAAAAAAGAATGTGGCTTTCATCCTCTTTAATCATGTCACAGCCAATACAGTGTGAGGACCTAGTCGGGTACCATTTGCTTGTTAAACACGCTAGGGGGAGTGCACCAAACCTCCATTGTATGTATAGCTTCCTAGCCATAACAGGGAAAATTACATCCAAAAAATCTTCGAATCTTCGAATGAATAAACAGATTTGATCTCTATGAATGCTTTCACCATGGTACCATTCTTTGAATCATGGAGCCACGCATTAGAACATCGAAATCGGTATAACTCAGTGAATGTTTTCCCTGGGATCTCTCTGCAAGCTATTGCTGGATTCACCCACATATCTGCAAGACCCAGATTCGTAAATTCATCTTTGATATAGGAAAGCCAGGGGATATGTGCTATATATGTGTAACACCAGCCAATTTCAGATACGAAATCACGAAATCAAACACGGACACCGAGGAGAATTGCAATACGAGTCGGTTTAATCGCTGCAACCACAACAACGCGTTTCAGCTTTCGCCTTGTTCACAAGAAAAATTAGGGCACATTTTGACTTCTCAAATCCTCTTCTATTTTATAAAAAAATTATGACATGCAGACTGAAACATGCACTTTGAATACCAGCAGCAGACTTCCCTGGTGAGCAGTAGCTTTACTACAGTGATCTAATGAGCAACTAGAGTGCTAACATTCAGAATTTATGGCAAATGTGTGACACATCTGAATGCCTTCTTGATGGAACCAAAGTAAAAAAACTGAAAGTATTTCCTACTGAGGAGTGTAGTAAGGACTCCCTTAATACGTACATACATTGTTAAGTTAGCATAACCACGTCAGAAGTTAGAAAGCCATCTTGCTGCTTTTGCACACGACACTGCATTCACATGTTATTGCTTAAACGAACTGCTGACTCGAGTTTTGCCTCACACGAGATCAATCTGTTGTTACCATCCCGAGCTCTGCGAAGCGACCTTGGTCTGCACACGATGTGACAAACAGTCTGAGTTGTTAGACAATGCATGTTTTCCACTCTAGGTTGATCGACCCACTATTTAGTCATAACACACGAGCAGCTGCACATACCTGAAAGTTGGTGCTTTTAATATCACGGACATCATGTTTATTATTCAGACCGAAGACGAGCCTTCCTGCGAGAAGACTCCTGATGCTCCTGTGATGTGATTTCACTAAGCTGATCTTTGAGGCATGGGGTCCCCTATTCAAGCCTAAGAGACCTTCTGTTAGTATAATAATAATATTAGCTTCTTAGTAAAGGGAAGGTGGTAGTATCCACTGTCATTATAACATGATCACCCCTTTTATATTCTATGGAATTGTAACTATGTTGATGGTTTTGATTTTAATCATTTGTCTGCTTGTATTAGCCAAAGTACTGCATATTAGGACACGTGGTCTATAAAAATAAACTCTTTTTATTTTCACCGTGTCTCTGTTGATTCTTGTTGTGGACTGATGTGAGAATAATATACGAACAGGTATTTCCGATTCCCACCATTCCTGAGTATGTACTGAGTCGCGTGTTCTGGGTTGTCTTTTCATTGGGACCGCCGAGCTAAATCTCGGATAACGAATGGGACACTTATGCTAGCCGGATACTGGGTTCTGGGTTCTGAGGTGAGTTTCTGGTACACCACAACTCACTGAGGTCCAGGGGTTCTACGCATAGTTCTGTGTATAAGCAGAATCCCTGCAACAGGAGACTGCAGTAAATGATGAAATTAGGAAACTTCATAACAAATAAATCTCCCAAGATGGCCACCAGAGACAAAAGAGCCCAAATGAAGCCCAAATATCACCCAGATGTAGCCCACATGTAGCCCAATGACAGAAGTGTGCAAAACACTTATTTTTTGTGTATTTGCAGTTCTATATAGTGCAGACTTGTCAGGTATTGGAGTGCTTTACATGAGCATTGGTTACATCACACAAGATCAAATTCATTTTGGTTGTAGACATGGGGAGATTAAGTGATTTGACCAGAATCACAGAATGTTGAGCTGAAGCAGAAACTCCAACCTGGTTCCCCAGTTGCAAAGTCTGCAGCTCTGGAAGTAACACCACATCCTCTCCCCTAGGTGCAACATTTAATCAAATGGTCAACTGGATAAAAAAACATAAAGATTACAAATAATTTAAAAGTTCTTTGTCGCTATTTGAAAACTCAGAAAATATGTCCTCATTATAGTTTTTTAGAGCACTAACGATAATTTTGATGCAGATAAGACCCTCTCATATATGTAATTTCTAAAGGAAATACTCTAGGTATAACAGTTTTGATTACATCAAGATGACGTCAGGCGTTCCACACTTTTGTAATAAATATAGAATGTTAGCAATCTAGTTGTTCATTGGGATACTGTTGAGAGGCAGAGGCCAGGTCACGGACTCTGAAAATTGATGGCCGGTAGGACAGTGCAGAGGCAATAATTTGACCACACTGGGCAGGCAGGAAGGGCAGTGGCAGCACAACAGACTATGGAGGGCAGTGGAAAGGGGGGCAGGGGCAACAAACCAACAATATAGGACTGGCAAGAGAGGCTGTGGCAATATAATAGACCATTGTGGGGAGAAGGAAGAGGCAGTGGTAGTACAACCATACATGCCAACAGACCCGTTTCAGCCAGGAAAAGTCCAATGTTTTTAATCTCAAATGGGCTTAATTTGATCTGTCTTCTGTCTACAATCTCCTCTTTTTCAATGTAACTCAAAGGGGAAAATCAATACCCCAGTTTTTTTCAAAATCTCCCTCTTACCAAGTTCAAAATGTTCGCAAATATGGTACATTGGATCATGGTAGGCAGGAGGAATTGGGGTAGGGACATGGACTTGGATAACAGAGGACAGGAGGGACATGGAGAGGTGCACCAAACTGACCCTACAGGGCAGGCATCAGGGTTTGCAGCAGCACAATACACCACACAGCGCATGCGGGACGGGAGTGCAGCACAACAATCCATAGAAAGCAATAGGGAGGGGACAGGACCATGCACATGGACAACAGAGAACAGAGGGGAAAGAGGCAATGGTAGCAGGTCCATGGAACATGGTGGGCAAAAAGGATGGAGCAGGGGCATGCACAAAGACATCGGAGGGCAGGGGGAAGGAGAATAGGGGCAGCAAGCTAAGCACAGAGGCTAAGCAGGAGGTCAATGATGGGCCATAGAATTGGGCAATGAAGGGCAGGAGGAGTGGACTGGTACATCATGCTAAATGGAGGGCAGTGGCAGCACATCAGACCATGCATGGTAGGAGGGAGGAGGCTAGTCCATGGATTCAGACAACAGAGGATAGGGAGGAGGTGGATGGGGCAGCAAGCTAACTGTTCAGAGAAGGTGGGCATTAGGAACTTTTTTGTTTTTAAAATGTGTGTCTGTGCGAACTACTTAAAATATGAACAAGTATGCAGCATAATCTCACTTTTATTCAGGAAGAAGAGGACGTTTGTGACTGTGACTCCGGGCTCACTTGGTAGAAACACCCCCTGACCCTCCACCCCCATCGCAAAATGTAATGCCCGTGAAAAGAGTAGGTGGACGCAGTGTTATATAGAACATAGTCCTGAGAACAAGATTGAAAATGAAAACTAGATATAGTATATGGTATAAACTATGCACCAAAAAGTGTGATATAAGATGAACCGGGGCGTGAAATATAATATGCAATACATTGTGCGCAATGACAGATTCATTGGAGAGCGCGAGATAGCACAGGCACTAGCGCATGCTATGCGATATGCGCCTTGGAGTGTAATATGCACAGGGCAGTGTTGTGTAACCTATCTAGTCTCTAAAGTCGTAATATAAAATATGTGCTGGGGAGTGTAATGTTGCATATGCACTGTGACAAAGATATGGATCCCAGATTGTAATATGTATGGCATAGCGCTGTGCGTTATAACATAGGCATCGAGGAAGGCACGTTAGATGGGGCAATATAACCCGTGCGAAGGCAAGTGTGGCATGACATATTCACGGGGTGGTGTTACAGTGCACATGGGCTAGAGAGTGTCATAGCATACGCACTAGCTGGTGGAATACAACACAGAGGTGTGAGGCACTCGGCGGGCACTGGTGGGTGTAACACAGCATTGGGCTCAGCCAGGAGCACGCTCTGACTCTCAAGTGAGGTTTGTCTCCTTTCCAGAAAGTCAAATAAAAAGTATTACACATCCGGCGGTGGATGTGTGTTTTATTAACTGTGAGGGGGGTTTCTTACATAGTTTGGTCGAATTTTTGTCGAATCCCCTTTGAATGGCTTGGTGTGCGTGTGTATTAAATGTGCCCGTCAATAGCTACCCATGTTTGTTTAAATAAACGACAAGGGTGTCTACTTGGAGAGTACCCTCCGGCAAGGGCGCCGGGATTAGGCACGGTATGGCGTCAGACACGTCAGAGCTTCACTAGCGGTGTAAAAACATACCATGTGGATTCATTCTATGCATAGTCGCCTTTTAATGAATATCACGCAAATCGTTATGGTGATAGGTACATACGGTTTGTCCAGCATGTCCTAGGTGTTTCTATAAAGATATATTTTTTTAAAATAATAAAAAACAAAGGCCGGCCCCGGCGGATGGGGTCCCCGGGGCCATAAGTGGCCTGAGGAGGAGGGCAACGCAGCCTCTTCCTAAAGATTGTTTTTTTCAAAGGGCCATAACCCAGGGGTTGGGGTCCCCGGGGCCGATTAAGGCCTTGGGAGGGCCAAATTTATATTTTTCAACAAAAAAAATTAGGGTGCCGGCCCTGGGGGATGGGGTCCCCAGAGCCAGTAAATTAGAAAAAAAAGGGGGGCCACACAGCCCTCCTTCTTAAAAAAATAAAATAAATAAAAGACCGGCATCGCGCCGGAGGTCATGCCCCCTCCTTGCAGCACTCTGCAAACGCGCCCCCTGGCCAGTTGTAAGCTGGGGAATTAATTCCCCTTCAATACTGAGGGTCCCTGAGGGCCAATTAGCCCAACAGGTAACTCCAGTATGCGCCAGGAAGCTGTGTTGCAGAGAGGTGTTCTGAGGCCACGCCCCTTTTTACACCTCTATGCAACGCAGCTCTGTGGTGCTTACTGGAGGTACCTAGTGGGCTAGTTTGACCCTAGGAACCCTTAGGATTCAAGGGGACTTAATCTCTCAACTTAGAACGGCCACAGGGCGCGTTTACATAGTGGTGAAGGAAGGGGACGGGGCCTGAGGTGACGTGTGCAAACACGCCCTGTGGCGCATTTTAAGTTGGGGAAATAATTCCCTTTCAATCCTGAAGGACCCTCGGGGCCAACTAGCCCACCAGGTGCTTCCAGTAAGCGCCACTGCTCTGCGTTGCAGAGAGGTGGTCCAGGCCGTGCCACTTTTTACACCTCTCTGCAATGCAGCTCTGTGGCGCTTACTGGAGGTACCTAGTGGGCTAGTTGGACCCTAGGGACCCTCAGGATTCAAATAAACTTAATCTCCCAACTAAAAACGGCCACAGGGCGTGTTTAAACAGTGGTGAAGGGAGGGGACGGGGCCTGAGTTAACGTGTGCAAACAAGCCCTGTGGCGCGTTTTAAGTTGGGGAAATAATTCCCCTTTAATCCTGAGGGACCCCGGGGGCCAACTAGCCCACCAGGTGCTTCCAGTAAGCGCCACTGCGCTGCGTTGCAGAGAGATGGTCTAGGCCGTGCCCCTTTTTACATCTCTCTGCAACGCAGCTCTGTGGCGCTTACTGGAGGTACCTAGTGGTCTAGTTGGACCCTAGGGACCCTCAGGATTCAAGGGGACTTAATCTCCCAACTTAAAACGGCCACAGGGCATGTTTACACAGTGGGGAAGTGAGGGGACGGGGCCTGAGGTGACGTGTGCAAACACGCCCTGTGGCGTGTTTTAAGAGGTCGTTTTAATCCCCTGCCCTATTATATACTAGGGGCTTACAGAGGAGGTCATGCTGATCACAGGGGGACCCCAACGCATAGTGTTCCCTAGTGTATGTAGGTGTTTTCACTGTAATCTGAGTGTCTTTTAACATTGCACTGGCTCTAGGACTGGTTAGTCAGACTCAGTTAACACCAGTATCCGTCTGAAAAAGTTGAGGGTACAGGATGATTTTGCAACAAGGCTTCTTTCTGCTCTTCTGTTTGTTTTTTCTGCACGTTATCCTTCTTCCTGCACTTTTCTTCATCTTTGAGGACTTCTGTTGCTTCTTTCTGCATTTCTTTTTTTTCTTTCTGTGCGTTTTTTCTTCTTTCTTCACATGTCCTATCTCTGTAGCCATAGTTAGAAATTAGCATTTAAAAAACCTTTGAAATTCACTGAAAAAACCATAGGTTTCAGGCACGTTATAGTTAGGAATTAACATTTAAAAAACCTTAGAAATTCACTGAAAAAACCATAGGTTTCAGGGGCGTTATAGTTAGCTGGACTTTTCACTCATACAAAACCATTAAAATTCCCCCGTTATAGTTAGTTCAGCTAACTATAACGAGCGCGCCCGCAATGCACTGCTGATGACATCACATATTACATCACTCATGACATGGTCAGTGACATCACTCATGACATCTCAAATGACATCACTGATGACATCACTGATTACATCATCCAGTGAATGTGTGTTTTTCTGAAAATTACATATGTTTTATATATGTACATCTCAAGGTCGATGGAAGAATACATGGGTAGATAAGTGTCTAAATGGATGATTTGTTTTTGAAAAATTGATTGTATAACTGACTGATTAAGTGTATCTTAGTGAATACATGGCTTAGTGAGTAATGTTTAAATATGTAAATATCTGTATCAGTCTCTCACTTTGTGTATATGTGGCTGCATGGGTTGGTGAGTAGCTACATGAGTGTCTATATAGGTTATTAGTTGGTTTTTTGAGTATCAGTATGAGTGTCTGAGTGTCTGTATGGTTTGGTGAGGGGTATTATGTAGTGCATAGGTGCATACATGAGTGACTCACTGTTTGTATGTGTTGAAGACAGCATGTGTGCAGGACTGTATGGTTGGATGAGTGTGTGCATGGGTGTGTTATTGAGTGAATGACTGTCTCAATAGTGTCTTTATGAGTAACTACATATGTTTTAATCTAGTATATGTGACTATTGGTGTATATAAGTGAGTATATGTGAGAGTGAGAGATTGAAAGAGTTCCTGTATGAATAAGTATGTGTTTCTATAAGTGATTGTTTAAAAGACTAAGTATGTGTAAGTTTCTGTAGAAGTAAGTGTGGTGGTGTGTGTATAACTGTATATGCAAGTAAATGGATGTTTGATTCATTATTAGCATGAGTGACTGTGTGTGAGTAACTCTATGGATGAGTGGCGTTGTGTAACAGGATGTATAGGTGTATGAGTACATATGATGAGTGAGTACATGTATGAGTGACTGTATAGGACTGTTGGTGAATGAGTGGATGTGTATGTGGATCTTAGAGTTACTAAATTTGTTGTAGTAACTGATATTGGTATGTCCATTGTTTTGAAAATGTTAGTTTCTATTTTTGAATGTGTGTATCAAAGGTTATATTAGGGGGAGAGGAGGTCTGCCACTCTATCACAAGGATGATGTCATGAGTGATGTCATTTGAGAAGTCATCAGTGATGTCATGAGTGATGTCACTGACCATGTCATGAGTGATGTAATATGTGACGTCATCAGCAGTGCATTGCGGGCGCGCGAGTTATAGTTAGCTGAACTAACTATAACGGGGGAATTTCAATGGTTTTGTATGAGTGAAAAGTCCAGCTAACTATAACGCCCCTGAAACCTATGGTTTTTTCTGTGAATTTCTAAGGTTTTTTAAATGTTAATTCCTAACTATAATGTGCCTGAAACCTATGGTTTTTTCAGTGGAATATATATATATATATATATATATATATATATTCACTGAAAAAACCATAGGTTTCAGGGGTGTTATAGTTAGCTGGACTTTTCACTTGTACAAAACCATTGAAATTCCCCCGTTATAGTTAGTTCAGCTAACTATAACTCGCGCGCCCGCAATGCACTGCTGATGACGTCACATATTACATCACTCATGACATGGTCAGTGACATCACTCATGACATCACTGATGACATCTCAAATGACATCACTGATGACATCACTGATGACATCATCCAGTGAATGTGTGTTTTTCTGAAAATTAAATATGTTTTATATATGTATATCTCAAGGTCGATGGAAGAATAAATGGGTATATAAGTGTCTAAATGGATGATTTGTTTTTGAAAAATTGATTGTGTAACTGACTGATTAAGTGTATCATAGTGAATACATGGCTTAGTGAGTGATGTTTAAATATGTAAATATCTGTATCAGTCTCTCACTTTGTGTATAAGTGGCTGCATGGGTTGGTGAGTAGCTACATGGGTGTCTATATAGGTTATTAGTTGGTTTTTTGAGCATCAGTCTGAGTGTCTGCATGGTTCGGTGGGGGGTATTACGTAGTGCATAGGTGCATGAATGAGTGACTCACTGTTTGTATGTGTTGAACACAGCATGTGTGCAGGACTGTATGGGTGGATGAGTGTGTGTATGGGTGTGTTAGTGAGTGAATGACTGTCTCAATAGTGTCTTTATGAGTAACTACATATGTTTTAAACTAGTATATGTGACTAATGGTGTATATATGTGAGTATATGTGAGAGTGAGAGATTGAAAGAGTTCCTGTATGAATAAGTATGTGTTTCTATAAGTGATTGTTTAAAAGACTAAGTATGTGTAAGTTTCCGTAGAAGTAAGTGTGGTGGTGTGTGTATAACTGTATATGCAAGTAAATGTATGTTTGATTCTTTATTAGCATGAGTGACTATGTGTGTGAGTAACTCTATGGATGAGTGGCATTGTGTAACAGGATGTATAGGTGCATGAGTACATATGATGAGTGAGTACATGTATGAGTGACTGTATAGGACTGTTGGTGAATGAGTGGATGTGTATGTGGATCTTAGAATTACTGAAGAGGTTGTTGTAACTGGTATTGGTATGTCCATTGTTTTGAAAATTTTAGTCTCTATTTTTGAATGTGTGTATCACAGGTTATATTAGGGTGAGAGGAGGTCTGCCACTCTATCACAAGGATGATGTCATCAGTGATGTCATCAGTGATGTCATCAGTGATGTCATGAGTGATGTCACTGACCATGTCATGAGTGATGTAATATGTGACGTCATCAGCAGTGCATTGCGGGCGCGCGAGTTATAGTTAGCTGAACTAACTATAACGGGGGAATTTCAATGGTTTTGTACAAGTGAAAAGTCCAGCTAACTATAACACCCCTGAAACCTATGGTTTTTTCAGTGAATTTCTGAGGTTTTTTAAATGCTAATTCCTAACTATAACGTGCCTGAAACCTATGGTTTTTTCTGTGAATTTCAAAGGTTTTTTAAATGCTAATTTCTAACTATGCCTACAGAGATAGGACATGTGAAGAAAGAAGAAAAAATGCACAGAAAGAAACAAAAGAAGTGCAGAAAGAAGCAACAGAAGTCCTCAAATACGAAGGAAGTCCTCAAAAGTGCAGGAAGAAGGATAACGTGCAGAAAGAACAAAAAGAAGAGCAGAAAGAAGCCTTGTTGCAAAATCATCCTGTACCCTCAACTTTTTCAGACGGATACTGGTGGTAACTGAGTCTGACTAGCCAGTCCTAGAGCCAGTGCTATGTTAAAAGACACTTAGAATACAGTGAAAACACCTACATACACTAGGGAACATTATGCGTTGGGGTCCCCCTGTGATTAGCATGACCTCCTCTGTAAGCCCCTAGTACATAATAGGGCATGGGGATTAAAACTACCTCTTAAAACAGGCCACAGGGCGTTTTTGCACACGTTAACTCAGGCCCCGTCCCCTCCCTTCACCACTGTGTAAACACGCCCTGTGTCCATTTTTAGTTGGGAGATTAAGTTCATTTGAATCCTGAGGGTCCCTAGGGTCCAACTAGCCCACTAGGTACCTCCAGTAAATGCCACAGAGCTGTGTTGCAGAGAGGTGTAAAAAGTGGCACGGCCTGGACCACCTCCTTGCAATGCAGCTCAGTGGCGCTTACTGGAAGCACTTGGTGGGCTAGTTAGCCCCCAGGGGCCCTCAGTATTGAAGGGAAATGATATCCCCAATTTAAAACGTGCCATAGTGCGTGTTTGCACACGTCACCTCAGGCCCCGTCCCCTCCCTTCACCACTGTGTAAACGCGCCCTGTGGCTGTTCTAAGTTGAGAGATTAAGTCCCCTTGAATCCTAAGGGTCCCTAGGGTCAAACTAGACCACTAGGTACCTCCAGTAAGCGCCACAGAGCTGCGTTGCAGAGAGGTGTAAAAAGGGGCTTGGCCTCAGAACACCTGTCTGCAGCGCAGCTCCCTGGCGCATACTGGAGATGCCTGTTGGGGGCACGTTTGCAGAGTGCTGCTCGGAGGGGGCATGGCCTCCGGCACGATGCCAGTCTTTTATTTATTTTAATTTTTTAAGAAGGGGGGCTGTGTGGTTCCCCTTCTTATTCTAATTTATTGGCCCTGATGACCCCATCCCCCAGGGCCTGTCTCCTAATTATATTTTTTTGACCCCAATCCCTAGGGCCGGCCACTGTTTTTTATTATTTTAAAAAAATATTTATTTATAGACACACCTAGGACATGCTGGACAAACCGTACGTACCTATCACCATGACGATTTGCGGGATATTCATTAAAAGGCGACTATGCATGCAATGAATCCACGTGGAATGTATTTACACTACTAGTGAAGCTCTGACATGTCTGATGCCCTACCGTGCCTAATCCCGGTAGACACCCTTGTCGTTTATTTATACAAACATGGGTAGCTATTGACGGGCACATTTAATACACATGCACACCAAGCCATTCAAAGGGGATTCGACAAAAATTCGACCAAAACTATGCAAGAAACCCCCCTCACGGTTAATAAAACACACATCCACTGCCGGATGTGTAATACGTTTTATTTTACTCTCTGGAAAGGGGACGAACATCACTTGAGAGTCACAGCGCGCTCCTGACAGAGCCCAATGCTGTGTTACACCCACCATTGCCTGCCGAGTGCCACACACCTCTGTGTTGTATTCCACTAGCTAGTGCATATGCTATGACACTCTCTAGCCCATGTGCACTGTAACACCACCCCGTGAATATGTCATGCCACACTTGTCTTCGCACGGGTTATATTGCCCCATCTAACGTGCCTTCCTCGATGCCTATGTTATAACGCACAGTGCTATGCCATACATATTACAATCTGCGATCCATATCTGTGTCACAGTGCATATGCAACGTTACACTCCCCAGCACATATTTTATATTACAACTTTAGAGACTAGTTAGGTTACACAACACTGCCCTGTGCATATTACACTCCAAGGCGCATATCGCATAGCACGCGCTAGTGCCTGTGCTATCTCGCGCTCTCCAATGAATCTGTCATTGCGCACAATGTATTGCATATTATATTTCACGCCCGGTTCATCTTATATCACACTATTTGGTGCATAGTTTATACCATACACTATATCTAGTTTTCATTTTCAATCGTGCTCTCAGGACTATGTTCTATATAACACTGTGTTCACCTACCCTTTTCACGGGCATTACATTTTGCGATAGGGGGTGGAGGGTCAGGGGGTGTTTCTGCCAAGTGAGCCCGGAGTCACAGTCACAAACGTCCTCTTCTTCCTGAATAAAAGTGAGATTATGCTGCATACTTGTTCATATTTTAAGTAGTTCGCACAGACTCAATGTTTTAAAAACAATAAAGTTCCTAATACCCGCCTTCTCTGAACAGTTAGCTTGCTGCCCCATCCCCCTCCTCCCTATCCTCTGTTGTGTGAATCCATGGAATAGCCTCCTCCCTCCTGCCATGCATGGTCTGATGTGCTGCCACTGCCCTCAATTTAGTATGATGTACCAGTCCACTCCTCCTGCCCTCCATTGCCCAATTCTATGCCCCATCATTGACCTCCTGCTTAAACTCTGTGCTTAGCTTGCTGCCCCTATTCTCCTTCCCCCTGCCCTCCGATGTCTTTGTGCATGCCCCTGCTCCATCCTTTTTGCCCACCATGTCCCATGGACCTGCCACTCCTATCTACTCTGAGTGTTCTGTTGAGCTGCCACTCCCCTCCCACCTGCCTAGCATTGTCAGATGACTGTAACCTGTCCCTGCCACCTCCACCCTGCCTGTCCACATGCCATGCCCCTATCCTCTTCCTCCTGTCCTACATGGTCCATTGTACTGCCACACCCTTCTGCCCTCCCTGGTCTGTTGTGCTGCAACTGCTCCTCCTGCCTGCCCCGTGTGGTCTGTTGTGAGGTCCCTTCCCCTGAACTTTCTTGTCTGTGCACAGGTCCTGACCCTCCCTTCTATCCTCCATCGTCCTTTGTGCATGCCCCTGCACCCTCCTTCTTGCCCATCATAGCCATTGGTCTTCTGTGCTGCCATGGCCCCTCCCACCTTCCCTGTGTGGTCAGTTAGCTGCCCCTGACCCCCTCCCACCTTCCCTCCATGGTCTGTGTGTATGCCATCACAGTCTCACTGTTGCTCTTCATGGTGTGTCTTGCTTCTAGTGCCCATCCTGCCTGACCTCCATGGCTATCTTGCTGCTCCTGCCCTGCCCCCTTGCCCCCAGCCCTCTGTTTACATGTGAAGACCCCTACTCCCTCCCTCCTGGCTTGTCTGTTCCATTGTAATGCCCCTGATCCGTCCCTACTGCCCTTTATGGTCTGTAATGCTGCAGCTTTCTCTCCTGTCTGTCCATTATGGTCAGCTAGCTACCATTGCCTCTTGCCCCTCTGTTCTCTGTTGTCCATGTGCATGGTCCTGTCCCCTCCCTCTTGCTTTCTATGGATTGTTGTGCTGCACTCCCGTCCTGCATGCCCTGTGTGGTGTATTGTGCTGCTGCAAACCCTGATGCCTGCCCTGCAGGGTCAGTTTGGTGCACCTCTCCATGTCCCTCTTGTCCTCTGTTATCCAAGTCCATGTCCCTATCCCATTTCCTTCCATGACCCAATGTACCATACTTGCGAACATTTTGAACTTGGTAAGAGGGAGATTTTGAAAAAAAACTGGGGTATTGATTTTCCCCTTTGAGTTACATTGAAAAAGAGGATATTGTAGACAGGAGACAGATCAAATAAAGCCCATTTGAGCTTAAAAACATTGGACGTTTCCTGGCTGAATCGGGTCTGTTGGCATGTATGGTTGTACTACCATTGCCTCTTCCTTCTGCCCACAATGGTCTATTACATTGCCACAGCCTTGAAGGAGGGTAGATTTTGTATCACAGGGGGCCCCTGGCCCGTTCTGTCCACACCTGAAGTATGAGACCCTTGTCCTTGCCCTGCCAGCCGCATTTGTAGGCCGTATTAAATTGACCAGCGGGTCCTGTGTTGCTATATAATTATCCTGAGACATCCTTACCACTCAGCCAGCATAAAACCCCTGTGTAGGCCCTTCTGTTCAATATGTAGGCCTCTTTGTTAAATTGACCATAGCTCTGCAATTTTAGTGTATAGCAGTCTGAAGGCAGGTCTGCGAGGCCTTCTGCTCCAAACTAGTAGCCCCCACCCTACCCGAGTGCTCCGTGCTCGGTATCAAAGTTCAACATCCCACTGAAGCTGTCGACATACAGTAGGCTGCATCCTGGACTGGTACTTGCTTCCTGGGCAGGTTTCCCGCTTTTAAGGAAGTGGCAACCGCAGAGCGTCAAGTTAGGAGAACTGAGGAGATTTTGTACATGAATATATTGAATTCCCGTACAATACCCATTATTTTCTGCTTGCTCTATGGAACTTACGATAAGCGATTGGCCTGAGAGACTGACCTTTTCACCCAGTCCATTGTCAGCATTAAGTGGGTAAATGACGAAATGTCTGGTAAAATCTGCAGACGAAGCTTTTGGGTAGCATACGTAGGTAGATGTAGCGTGCAAAGGAGCCCACAAAATGATATAAAAAGGGAGCACCCACAGATATTGACGGACTACCTCGCCGTCTGTATGTAGGTTAACAGGCTGTGCAGGTTTTCCCCAAGAGCTGGGAGCTCTTGTCTTCCTTTGCTTAAAATGTCTTGCTCTGCTTTGCTTGAAGTATCTTATTCTATTTTACCTATATGAAATGTCATGTTATGTTTAACCATTGTTCTCTTTACTTTTGCATTTAAAAGATTTTGTATTGTAATTGCAGGAATGCTTGCTCTAAGAGTAAACGTGAGTGTTCCTAGGTAACATTTTCCTTGGTGTAACTTGTTTCTCATGATGCATTTATAGATGTGTTTTCTCTCTCTCTCTGTCAGTACATTAATTGAGATACAGAGAATATCATGACAGCTGTATGATTATCTGGATTCTGTATTTTGTACTTTATGTCTCTATTCTGCGGTTTCTTTGAAGTTGTATCTTCTCATTAAACTGCCATTGTATTCTGCCACCAATTCCATGTCTCATATGTCTGTTTTCTTCATTTTTGGAGCAAGCGTTCCTAGGCACCCCGGCTCAAATTAAGGTGCCCCTTTTGTCCCTGACTCACTCTCCTGCTCAGTTCTGTGGTGGCTCCCGGGGCTCTGGGGACCGCCTCTAGCTTCCTTGACCCGTAATAGATCTTCCCTCCAACAGCCTCTCTTGCAAGTCCTGTATTGTTGGTTTGTTGCCCCTGCCCCCCTTTCCACTGCCCTCCATAGTCTGTTGTGCTTCCACGGCCCTTCCTGCCTGCTCAGTGTGGTTAAATTGTTGCCTTTGCACTCTCCTACCTGCCTTCAATTTTCAGAGTCCGTGCCCCTGGCCTTTGCCTCTCAACAGTATCCCAATGAACAACTAGATTGCTAACATTCTATATTTATTACAAAAGTGTGGAACGCCTGACATCATCTTGATGTAATCAAAACTGTAATACCTAGAGCATTTCCTTTAGAAATTACATATATGAGAGGGTCTTATTGGCATCAAAATTATGGTTAGTGCTCTAAAAGACTAAAATAAGGACATTTTGTCTGAGTTTTCAAATAGCGACAAAGCACTTTTAAATTATTTGTTATCTTTATGTTTTTTTATCCAGTTGACCACTTGATTAAATGTTGCACTTAGGGGAGAGGATGTGGTGTTACTTCCAGAACTGCAGACTTTGCAACTGGGGAACCAGGTTGAAGTTTCTGCTTCAGCTCGACATTCTGTGATTCTGGTCAAATCATTTAGTCTCCCCATGTCTACAACCAAAATGAATATGTGCTTGTGTGATGTAACCAATGCTCATGTAAAGCACTCCAATACCTGACAAGTCTGCACTATATAACACTGCAAAAACACTAAATAATAAGTGTTTTGCACACTTCTGTCATTGGGCTATATTTGGGCTACATCTGGGTGATTTTGGGCTACATTTGGGCTCTTTTGTCTCCGGTGGCCATCTTGGGAGATTTATTTGTTATGAAGTTTCCTAATTTCCTCATGTACTGCAGTCTCCTCAGTAGGAAATGCTTTCAGTTTTTTACATTGATTCCATCATGAAGGTATTCAGATATGTCACACATTTGCCATAAATTCTGAATGTTAGCACTCTAGTTGCTCATTAGATCACTGTAGTAAAACTACTGTTCACCATGGAAGTCTGCTCCTGGTATTAAAAGTGCATGTTTCAGTCTGCATGTCAGAATTTTTTAATGAAATAGAAGAGGATTTGAGAAGTCACTCAAAATGTGCCCTCATTTTCTTTCTTCAGCATTAATGATAATTTCTATGGCAAAATGAACCCCCTCATTGTGTTCCTTTTTAAATTAAATGTTTTAAGTGTTACCAGTTTATTCCAATCAAGATGGCTTCAGGTGTGCCATACTTTTGTCATAATGAAGACAGTAAGCGCTCTAGTTGTTTTTAAGAACATTCTGGGACATTCTGTCATTGGGCTATACTTGGGCTACATCTGGGTGATATTTGGGCTACATTTGGGCTCTTTTGTCTCTGGTGGCCATCTTGGGAGACTTATTTGTTATGAAGTTTCCTAATTTCCTCATTTACTGCAGTCTCCTCAGTAGGAAATACTTTCAGTTTTTTACTTTGATTCCATCAAGAAGGCATTCAGATGTGTCACACATTTGCCATAAATTCAGAATGTTAGCACTCTTTTTGCTCATTAGATCACTGTAGTAAAGCTACTGCTCACCAGGGAAAACTGCTGCTGGTATTGAAAGTGCATGTTTCAGTCTGCATGTCAGAATTTTTTAATGAAATAGAAGAGGATTTGAGAAGTCACTCAAAATGTGCCCTAATTTTTCTTTCTGCAGCACTAATTATACTTTTTATGGAAAAATGAACCCCCTCATTTTGTTCCTTTTGAAATTAAATGTTTTAAGAGTTACCACTTTATTCCAAGCAAGATGTCTTCAGGTGTGCCATACATTTATCATAGGTAGGACTGTTAGCGCTCTAGTAGTTCTTTGGAACACTCTGGGAAGCTGCAGTAGAACACAAAGGAATCAACTGACAGTCTCTGCCCTTGTTGGATGTACATGTTTTACTGAGAATGTCAGACTTCATTCTCACATGACTGAGAAAGATAATGTGAATTTACAGAAAATAAGCTCTCAGTTTAGCTTATAGATCACCTTCCAAACCTCTGTGGTAAAAGCATGAGAAAATATTTTTCTCTCAATCATGATATCCCAGCAGAAGGCTTTTTCACATGGTGAAATCACCTTAGAACATACCACAATTCCTAAAATGAGTATGGTACCATCAACAAATGATTTATAATGTAACTAAAGTCTTAAAACCTTCTATTAACTGCAATGCTTTTTAATGAGGTGCTATCATGTATATTGGTCCCAAGATGGCTGCCAACACTTCTTGGATGAAGTGCTGACAGCCAATCAGATCTCCGGATGAGATGTGTGGTTAGGCTCCGCCCACATATATATATGCTTTTAAATGCTATTTTCTCAGGAAATACTGAACAGATTTACACCAGACCTGCAAAAGGCACTTCCTTGACCTTATGGCTACCTCTCTGCCAAATTTCAAGTAATTCTGTTCAGCCGTTCGGGCTGTAGCTGTGTCTAAAGGTCCTATGGAAAAATGCATGGGAAAAATGCGTTTTGGGACCCCCCTTTTATCTCAGCCCCCGCTTGACGAATCCCCCCGAGACTTTCAGGGTAGGAGCGGAGCGTAGCGCCCCACCTATTTTGAAAAATTCGCGAGGATTCGTCGACCGGCGCCAAAGTTATTCAAAATAGAATGTTGCGGATTTCCTATGGAAACGTGGTCCTAACTATAACTACCTACTGGCGACCGCCAGTAGGTAATATATATATATATATATATATATATTACCTACTGGCGGTCGCCAGTAGGTAGTTATAGTTAGGACCACGTTTCCATAGGAAAACCTCAACATTCTATTTTGAATAACTTTGGCGCCGGTCGACGAATCCTCGCGAATTTCTCAAAATAGGTGGGGCGCTATGCTCCGCTCCTACCCTGAAAGTGTCGGGGGGATCCGTCAAGCGGGCGCAGAGATAAAAGGGGGGTCCCAAAACGCGTTTTTCCCATGCATTTTTCCATAGGACCTTTAGAACGAGCTACAGCCCGAACGGCTGAACAGAATTACTCAAAATTTGGCAGAGAGGTAGTCCCTAGGTCAAGGAAGTGCCTTTTGTAGGTTTGGTGTAAATCTGTTCAGTAGATTCTGAGAAAATAGCCTTTAAATCAATATATATATCTGAGCCCGCTTACGGTACGCTTACCGTACGCTTACGGTAAGCGTACGGTGGCGTGCGCGAGCGCGATTCTGATTGGCTCTTAGATCTTAGTAAACATTCGAATCGGCCGAAACCAGGAAGCGGCGGCCGCCATTTTGTGTATTTCACTCTGAAAAAAAAGAGTGAAAACAAGGAAAGGGGGCAATGAGGAGAGTTACAGACCCCCTTACATTTGTGAGGGGGTCAAAGAAGGACTGTAAAGTACAAAGAAAACATTTATTGATTTTTAAAAAAATCACGGGGTACGCGTACGGTAAGCTTACGGTAAGCGTACGGTAGAAAAAAAAAAAAAAAAAAATGAAAATCAGATTTAAGTGTTTAGATATTAGGGGGCTCTAAAAAGAGCCGTTGTGTTTATGAAATGATTTTTTAGTGGTACCTACAAGTAAGTACAGATTTGTTGACGTGCTTTCTTGCTTTGTCATCGCACCTCGTGCCCACCGTGCGTGCACGGCACTAACTGCGTAAAGTGGGCACGCGGTGCGCGAAGCGCACCGCGTGCTCACTGTGCGCGCACGGTGCGCGAAGAGCACCGTGCGCGCACGGAACGAACTGCGTTAAGTGGGCGCGCACGCCACGAATGGCGTAAAGTAACTTAGCATTTAAAAAACCGTACAAATTCACTGAAAAAACCATAGGTTTCACACACGTTATAGTTAGGAATTAGCATTTAAAAAACCTTGCAAATTCACTGAAAAAACCATAGGTTTCACACATGTTATAGTTAGCGGAAATTTTACTGATAAAAAACCAATGAAATTCCCCCGTTATAATTAGTGCAGGCAACTATAACTCACGCGACCGCAATCTTCTGCTGATGACATATGTGTCTTTATGAAAAAAAAATATTTGTAATATATGTATAGCTAAAAATGTATGGAAGAAGACATGGGCAAATAAGTGTCTAAATACAGTATTAGCATCAGCAGAGGATTGCGGTCGCGTGAGTTATAGTTGCCTGCACTAACTATAACGGGGGAATTTCATTGGTTTTTTATCAGTAAAATTTCCGCTAACTATAACATATGTGAAACCTATGGTTTTTTCAGTGAATTTGCAAGGTTTTTTAAATGCTAATTCCTAACTATAACGTGTGTGAAACCTATGGTTTTTTCAGTAAATATATATATATATATATATATATATATATAAAATTCACTGAAAAAACCATAGGTTTCACACATGTTATAGTTAGCTGGACATTTCACTCGTACAAAACCATTGAAACTCCCCCGTTATAGTTAGTTCAGCTAACTATAACTCGCGTGACCGCAATCCACTGCTGATGACGTCACATACTACATCACTGATGACGTCATCCAGTGAGTGTGTGTTTCTGTAAAGTTTAAATATGTATAATATATATAGGGAAAGGCCTGTGGAAGAATGAGTGGCTGTACAAGTGTGTGAATGGATGATTTTCTAGGTGCGTAACTGACTCTATAAGTGAGTCATTTGAGATGTCATCAGTGATGTCATGAGTGATGTCACTGACCATGTCATGAGTGATGTAATATGTGACGTCATCAGCAGTGCATTGCGGGCGCGCGAGTTATAGTTAGCTGAACTAACTATAACGGGGGAATTTCAATGGTTTTGTATGAGTGAAAAGTCCAGCTAACTATAACGCCCCTGAAACCTATGGTTTTTTCTGTGAATTTCTAAGGTTTTTTAAATGTTAATTCCTAACTATAACGTGCCTGAAACCTATGGTTTTTTCAGTGGAATATATATATATATATATATATATATATATATATATATATATATATATATATATATATATATATATATATATATATATATATATATATATATATATATATATATAATTCACTGAAAAAACCATAGGTTTCACACATGTTATAGTTAGCTGGACATTTCACTCGTACAAAACCATTGAAACTCCCCCGTTATAGTTAGTTCAGCTAACTATAACTCGCGTGACCGCAATCCACTGCTGATGACGTCACATACTACATCACTGATGACGTCATCCAGTGAGTGTGTGTTTCTGTAAAGTTTAAATATGTATAATATATATAGGGAAAGGCCTGTGGAAGAATGAGTGGCTGTACAAGTGTGTGAATGGATGATTTTCTAGGTGCGTAACTGACTCTATAAGTGAGTCATTTGAGATGTCATCAGTGATGTCATGAGTGATGTCACTGACCATGTCATGAGTGATGTAATATGTGACGTCATCAGCAGTGGATTGCGGTCGCGCGAGTTATAGTTAGCTGAACTAACTATAACGGGGGAATTTCAATGGTTTTGTATGAGTGAAATGTCCAGCTAACTATAACATGTGTGAAACCTATGGTTTTTTCAGTGAATTTGCAAGGTTTTTAAATGCTAATTCCTAACTTAAAGTGTGTGAAACTTATGTTTTTTTAGTGAATTTGTAAGGTTTTTCAAATGCTAATTTATGTATGTATTATTATATTTTTTATATGTTTATTTTACAATAAACTACCTATGTATATAGTTATAGATTGATTGTATCCTGTAATATGGAATGGCTCAGCTCTTTTTTTTTTAATTTGGATAAAGTCGAACAGCATAGGTAATATCTTCTATAAACTTATAAAAAGTTGAATATTTTTTTTTTTAAGGGTTTTTCACAGCAATTCTTTTTATTAAAAAAAATGTTTTTTTTTTATTTACGAGGTCCTTTAGAGACCCCCTGAGAAGGTCTAGGGGGTCAGGGACTCTCTACCCTGCCCCCTTTTCACGTTCTCCACTTGGGTTTTTAGCTCTCTTCTGCCTATAAAACTCAAAATGGCGGCTGGGGGGTGCGCGCACCGTGCGCACACCCCGCGATTTTTTGAAAAAAATTAAATGTTTTTTTCACCCTTCGGTGTCCTTCAGGGACCCCCTGACAAAGGCTAGGGGGTCAGGAACTCTCTGCCCTGCCCCCTTTTCACGTTCTCCACCTTTCTTTTTCACTGTCACAGACAAAATGGCGTCCGACACTTCCTGATTTCGACCGATTGGAATGTTGACTGACATCTAACCACCAATCAGAATTACGCTCGCGTATAGATATTTATGTACTTTTAACTGCAGTTTTCTCAGGAACTACTGAACAGATTGACACCATATATGCAAAAGGCACATGCCTGACCTGAGGACTACCTCTTTGCCAAATTTCAAGTAATTCTGTTCAGCCGTTCGGGCTGTACCTTCGACTAAAGGTCTTATGGGAAAATGCATGGGGAAAACGTGTTTTGGGACCCCCCTTTTTTCTCAGCCCCCGCTTGATGAATCACCCCGAGACTTTCAGGGTAGGAGCTGAGCGGAGCGCCCCATTAGTTTTGAAAATTTCACGAAGATAAGTCAACCGGCGCCAAAGTTATTCAAAATAGAATTTTCAGATTACCTATGGGAAGTCCGTCCTAACTATAACTATCTACTGGCGACCGCCAGCCGCCAGTAGATTATATATATATATATATATATATATATATATATATATACCAGCCTTGTAGCTCACACTCTCACACTTAATACTCACTCATCTAAAGACTGTCTCAAAAAGAAGACAAGGTGAAATAAAGTGAATAAGGGAACAAGTGGGGAAGGGGAGGAAAGTAAAATATGAAAAGAGATGTGAGAACCGGGAGGTTGAATAGAGGAGAGGTACTGATGATGTTAGAAAGATTAAAGGGCTAAGCCCCTTGTCTCTGGGACAAGTGACAATCACCTCATGTCCCCTCCCTGGAGCCACAATTATGTCCTTGTAACTCTATTGGGTCTCTTGCTGCTTTCACCTTACATCTCATCAGGTTTGATGGAGTTCTGTTTTATCACGGTCAGTGTTTCTGAGGTTGACAGTTAGTGCCATTTTGTCAGAGTCTGCCACTGGTCATTTTCCGAGTCTGAGAAGAGTCCTCCATTTGTCTAAATGTCCAAGAGATCTACCTCTTCCTTTTCTTGGCTGATTTCTCCTTTTCATGGAGTTTCCAAATTTAGGCCTTGCCCCCAGATGTTCAGTGTCTCTATGGGTCTTATCCCTGTTGTGTGGCAGTTGCAAGTGTGGTCATTCCTCAAGCCAGTTCCAGGCTTCTTCTGGCATATAAAAGAAGTGAGTTTTGTCTTTGCAGTTCACTTTCAACCTGACTGGGAATTTAAGCATATATTGTATTTACAGCATTCAAAGTTTAGCCTATGTAGAATCAGATGCCCATCTTTAATTATGTACTTCTTGAGACTAGTCTGGAAAGATCATAATACAAGAAGATCTATGTTTGTGTTCATCCATTTTTCTCACTATCCGGAGTATCATGTTGGGGTCTTGAAATTTAAGGAGATGGATGATGATTGCCCTTGGGGGGTCCCCTGTTGTTGGCGAGCTATCATAGCTTGGTGCACTAACTCAAGTACAAAGCAGGTGGATAAATGTTCATCCCTGAATGTTGTTTTGAGCCACTCTCCCAGAAATCATGCCACATCGGTAGCCCCCACTCCTTCTGGGAATCCCATAAACTGCAGGTTATTATGCCTTTTGCAGTTGTCAGCATCATCTACCCTCCAGAGCAGATCTTTTGTGACTGCTTGTATTTCTTTGATACCAGATCCCGTTGTTCTCGTGTTGTATTCTAGTTTGGTCACTCTCCCTTCAAGTTCTATCACTCATTCTGCCACATTTCAGAGATCTTGTCGGAGCAGTGATCCTTCTGAGAGTACTTCTCTTATTTTTACTTCCAGGGTTGCTCTGGATTGTTGGATCACTTTCGGAATTATGGTATTTTTAGGTATATCCAGCGGTGCTTCCAATTCTGGGGTGGTTTCCATCACCTTGGTGTACTCATTTATTTTTCCCTGTAAGGGCATGATATTGATCCTTGTCTTTTGCCATGTTGCACGCGTTTCCTCTGCCTCTTCCATTGTCGAGGATGGAAGGAGCTGGGGGAGGTGAAGGGGAGGTTTGTGGTGTCACTCCCTACTCCAGACATGCATCTACCCCTTGATTTCCACACCTCGTAAATTTGTCAAGGAGGACCAGTATTGTCGCTTTACGTGGGTAGCACTATGGGAAAACCAGACTCTGAGTTACTGGTCTTCTCAAGTAGTACATTCATTTGATTCTGGTATAAGGCATTGTCTATTGGTTAATCCCAGGGGGACTATTTGACAAGTGCAATGCAGTGTGATCAGCTTTCATGCACCACATCTTCTAAGTCCCTGAACAGTCTGAACTGGTGATAAGCCCTCTCGGGGTGTATTGACACATAGAGAGTTAAGCTTACTGGCCTTGCCATCTCATGAATCTGGTCTTCCGATAACTGCGGGTCATGGGGGCATTGCCGGTCTGGCTGGATAGTGCACTATACCCCCTCAGACTCTGAAGCCACCCAAGTCCCTATCTTGGGATACAGCTGCATCTCTCAGGACGTCTGAACTGCAGTTTACTGGGGTGAAAGGCGGAGTATCACGTAGCTGCCGGGCAGTGCCAGCAACCAGGGGTCAAAGTGTTCTTATGTCCAGGATGCACTTCAGTCCTGTATGGTCAACTTTGGGGCAACATCAAAGAGAACATGTGGAAGACATCTGGATTCAATCCCCACGCCAAATGTTCTATATTATTTCTTCCCGTTTAGCAATGTTCTCTACCCAGGTGGATGGGAGGAGGAAGAAAGGGAATCCATAATCCCACTTTACCTCTCCCCACAAACAGGCAGTCTCCTTACCGCACATCAGATAAGTGTCAGCCGCTTCCGAGTGCCAATGCACACCAGTCTCTGATCTCATTTGGTCCCCTGTTTCTCTCTCATGTCATGTTCTCTGCAGTTTTCATGACTCTCCTTCCTTGCTACAAATTCACCTCAGGCAACGAGGATCCACTGCTGTGTTGTCCAATGCTTCCAGACGGACTTTGCTCTCGTGGTGTCCCACAGTCCAGTTCCTCCATCTCTTTAATTGGGGGGATGGTGGTCCCATCTACTCTGCTACATTTCAGGGAATCGAGGAGCAGCTTCTGAGCAATTGTGACCCTGAGTCTGGGGGTCTCGTATTCTGTTCAATCTGGGGAATATTGCCCGCATGAGTTGGAGTGTTGGAGCGACATATTCATGCAGGATTTTGTTAGGCCCCAGCAGGGCATCTATTCTGCTATCTTGCTGGCCATGCCAAGCCAATCTTATTCTTGGGCCTCAAAATGGAGTTGGCAGACCACTGTAGGGTGCTAGCTGCCTAGTCAGCATGGACTCACCAGGACAGCTTGTTGTTAACGGAGATCCCCAGATAATCACAGTCCTTGAAAATTTCAAGTGCTTAACTGGCAATTCTTGGTGGTTTAATCAGCAGTGGAGATGATACCATTGGCATTACTTTTGTCCCAAAAGGAGAGCATGGAACCCAAGAAGGAGGGGCAGGAGGAGGAAGGCCTCACCCCTGACTCCTGTTCAGCCCCAGGTCACAGACCATGGGCTGGAGAGCCTCAGGGTACAGATCGTGGGCTGGATGAGCAGTCGTAGGATACCACTCCTAAACTGGTAGGAGGTAGAGTGGAGAAAGGATGCTATGCACCTTGGGCTACCACCTCCACTCTGAGAGACTACTCAGGACAGAGACACCTGGATGGCCTGGGACCTGGTTTGGAATGCTGACAGCTGTCATTGACGTTTGTTGGTTGCTGTCCTGTGGACAGACTTTTTCTTGAGCTGGGGAGAGAAGTCAGACCCAATGGGTTGAATGGGTCACATCACTTTGTTGGCCATGATGGCACTGTATGCCTACTGGGATGCATCTGTGAACAACTTAAAGTTAGGCACTGCACAAATGGGGTCCTCAGGTGAGGAGAAGTATTCTCCATGGGTTAGCTATGTGGGCCGGGCACCAGAAAAAGCGCTTGATTCATGCTTGGCCCACACACAGAGCCCTCTCTGAGAACTTGCAAGGATAAGCCCTCCAGTTGGCTGCATGGGGCTCCTTTAAGGACACAGAAATGCTTAGTATGCACATTCTGTGGGTCATGAGCTGAGTTCACCATGTGCTGTTTCCATATATAAGGAGCAACCGTTCACGGCTCTTGTGCAGAGCACACTGCTGCCAGACTCATGAGGAATAGAGTCCCATGGCAGAGGTGCCTTGGGGCAATCTTTTATGGCCCTGATATTGCTTTGGACAGGAGGCAAGCCAACAAGCCCCTGAATAACACTTGGATCCCAAAGAGAGTAGCAGACAGGCAGGCCAGCACAAAAGTCCAATTGTAGATTGGCAGTTCCTCCAGCAGATCAGGAGGCCAGAACAACAGAGTAAGTAGTCCAAATGATGGTTTTTCCTTGCAGCACACCAGTGCTCTGGCAATGTGCAGTGTGTGGAGCCAGCAGCTTCTGATTACAAGCCCCAAACTTTAGCCGAGCCCTGGATCAAGAAGATCAGTAGAGGGTATATCAGCCCTTTTTGTGAGGTCAAGACACCACCTATTCAAATGTAAAGTGTGAACCACCTCTCCCTCTCTCAGCCCAGGAAGACTGTCTGTATGCAGATGAATGCAGACATATCCCCTGTAATACCCAGTTGTTCCTGTGTTGTGGCTGTCTAGATAGTATGCACAAAGTGTAAGTGTCACCCAGCCCAGATGTATATTGGAGTCAGGCTGCAAAGCACAAAAAGTCATAAGCACAGAGAAATGGGCACTTCCTAAAAGGTCTATTTCTAAAATAGTAATGTGAATTCCATCTACACTAGTAGCAGGATTTATCACCACCATTCTAAACATACCAAACATGGTAATGTTACTCCTTTCTGATCAGGAATTAGCATTTAAAAGTATATAAGGGAATTCCCAATGCTAGCCTATGAGAGGAGTAGGCATCACAGCAGTGAAAAATCAACTAGGCTGTTTGTCACTACCAGGACATGCCACACATAAAGCACATGTCCTACCTTTTACATAAACAGCACATGCCCATAGGGCTACCTAGGGCCTTCCTTAGGGGTGACCTATGAGTAATAAAAGAGGAGTTTACAGCTTTGCAAGTAGTTATAAATGGCAAGTTAAAGTGACAATAAACTGTGCACCCAGGCCCTGCAGAGGAAGGCCTGAGACAGATTTGAAAGGCTACTTCTGTGGGTGGCACAAGCAGTGCCACCCTCTAGTAGCATTTAATTTACAGGCCCTGGGTATATGGGATACCACCTTACAAGTAAATCAAATATTCTAAACAAGTGTAAACTAAGCATACCTTGTTTAGAGGAGAGAGAACATGCACTTTAGCACTGATTAGCAGTGGTAAAGCCCAGAGTCCTAAAGACAACAAAAAGAAGTGCAGAACACTGGGCGGGGAAAGCAACATGTTTGGGAATAACACTGCAGAAAGGGCCAGGTCCAACACTGTCCAAGAGTGATATTAGCCTATAGTTGCTTGGTAGCAGCTTATTTCCTTTTGTGTTGAATGGTACTATGATGGTGTATTGCCAGGAGCATGGGACGCAGTTTGTTTCCAGGACCATGATGAATATCTTAGTTAAGGATACAGATCAAGCCTTGTAATTGAAGCAAACCATATTATCTGGTACACCATCTGGGCCAGGTGCTTTGTTGGCTTTCTGGTCCAGGATTTCTCCTTCTACTTCTGGGTGAAAGATGATTAACTGCCTGTTAATGGCAGGAAATTGCATTAAACCAGGGCTGATGTACAGTCGAAACTGGAATATATAGTCTTAAAATGATGTCCCCAGTCTGTGCTGGAATATGGTGATCCTGGACCTTCTCCGAATTTTGCAGCAATTTCCCTTTAAAATGATTTGCTGTTCTTTTCTCCTACTGCCTTGTTCAAGTCTTGCCACATTTCTTGAAGGTGATTACATTTCATATGCCTATGTAGGGCTAGGTATTCTGTACTTGTTGCCCTATAGGTTTGCTCTTTTCCTGGAAAGGCATGCCCGTCATTACATACCCATGTCATCATCTCTTTGGTAGCTCTGTACTCTTTGTCTTACAAACCTTCATCAGGTTTCCTTCTTTTACTCCTTGATGTCTGTGAATCCTTTGAGAGTTTATCATAATCTATTAATATTGCCTCATGCTCATCTCTATCCATTGTGCTGGTCAAAATGTTTTCCAGGCACGCCTTTAGTAAGAGATCTTCATTTCAACAATTCTCTCTACTCCACTTTAGCGCTCTTTTGCTGTTTCTTGTCAAAGTGCTTTGCCTTTTTCTGCTCAGTCAGACTGCACAGTTAACTCATAAAGGATCATGGTCGCTCTCTGGTCTTTAAACTACTTCCATTTCCAACACTAGAGAATATAGTCAATTGGGCTAGCTCTTCTACTATTATGAATTTTTTGGGCACTGCAGGGCTGTCTGATATAGTTTGACCACTCAAAAAGGTGAACTGCAACTCACTGAATAATGTACCACTTGTGCTAGCTAGGAGAAGCAAACTTCCCAGTTTGGGTGATGGGATACCCCACCTGCTCTCCTCATCACTTTTTGCTGTCTCTCATTGGACTTCTGGTGGACAGATGTTAAATTCACCACAGACAGCCATTTCTGGGAGCCTTGTTCCTTATGCCGTCAACAATTGTATTTAAGGCTGCAAGTTGGTCCTCAAATTTGTTGCGTTTACTTGGGTTCAACTACACATTTAGAACATTCAGTGTGATGCAGATGTTTGTAGATGTATAGTTCAATTTCATTGAGATCTAGGTAGTTAAGCCACCAATTGCTCTCCCTCCTCTAAGCTTACTGCGCTCTCTAGCGAGACCCTTGAAATCTGAGGGCACCTGTGAGGCACTACTGATCTTTGCCGCCCACTTCTCCTGAAAGCAACATATCTCCTCTGTGCTTACAAATTCTATCTATTCAGTGTCCTCAAGGGTTGATTGCAGTCCAGCTACATTCCATGACAGGATAGTAATTCCATTTGCCCCACTTTGGGCATTATTACTGTCCGCGTTCTTTTGAGCGTGATTAGGAAATGGGTCTTTTTTATCATTATTCCATTTATTTCTCTAAGAAATATGTGATCATAACTGTGGCAGCTCTAGGCCAGGTTTTTTCAGAGCTATCCAGTACTGCTGGCAACCATTGCAAGTTTGCTTTGTCTATTCGGAGAGCAGGCCTTTTGTCCTGTTTGATTGTGACTGTCCTGTCGGCAATCGCTCTCCACATGGTCCCTGTCCTGTTACTTGCATCGCTTAGGGTGCCTGTTTGGCAGACCCTGTGGCTCTTGTTGCCAACTTTGTACAACATGCAATTCCTTCTGATGATCACACAGTGTGCCAGCTGACTTTGCCCTGCATTGCAGATGCATGTTCTAGCCTATCACATGCAGGCAATCTATGTTATACCTGACCAACTTTGGGGTGACTGATCTCTAAAACTCTACTTTGCTGTACATCCCCTTTCTTATTGCCCCAGATGCTGCGGGGTTGCAGTTACCCATTTTTACTAGTTTTATATCCTATGATGATGCAGTTGCATGAGAATTTAATACCACATGTGGTATATCGTTAAGCTAATCATATATAATATAAAACGGTATATCTTTGGACAACACTACAATGCTATGGCTGGACTGCACATTAAAAGCCAAGTGGCCCCCAATATGTGCATTGTAAGCCCATGGTGCGAGGTGCATAGTATAACAAATGTCAGATAGTTAGGAAAAGGATACTCCCACATTAAACAGTTTCAAATAGCTGTCATCACTGTGCAGGTAAAGCTATACTTTAAATTGCCAGGTCTAGTAATGAATAAGTTGCCTCACAGCTTTTCTCCCAATACTGAACGCACACCCGGCTGGCTGCAGATGATACAATTAGTACACAACTTGTGGCTTCTAGAAGATGGATGGCACATGTGATGTTAAGATTGGTCATTTGGCAGGGCATACCCATCTTGGCAGGGGCAAGAACAGTTAGCAAATGGGAGCTTTCATAGCTCTTCATTAGTAGTGGAAATCCCAATTAGGGCTGTCAGGAACAGAACATATTTATGCCCAGAGTCGTGCTGGACTTCTATCTGTGTTCTCAAGAAGAAAGAAAGTTTGTTTTAAAATTATCAAAGAGATAAACATACATGCCTATAAAGAAGAGGACCATTTTGGATGAGGAACTCTGGGAAAACTTGCAGTAAACGTGAGATAGAAAGTGCATGTGAAGTTACTGGAATTCTGCAAAGAAGTTGGCAGTAATGGGTAGGGGGAATGCTCCAGTCAGTGGCTATTCTATAAGCTAAGTTGGCATATGACCATCACTTGCTCGGAACATTGTTACTCTTGGTAAACCACAACACCCCAAGAGGAAGACTCTTTCTGACTACTGCAATTTGAAGATCGAAGAATGTCAGATTCCTGTTGGCCCCTGGGGAACAGTTATGCTTTTCTGTTGCTGCTACAGGGAAACATAAAGAGAATGTTTCTAACTCTAAGAAGGTAAAGCTGACCACAGTGGAGCCATTTCTAGAAAGATACCTGATGCCTAAAAGGCAGCACTCAGGATCTAATGGCTGCAGAAATTACAAGGTAGAACTGCTCAATAAATTTGGAATCATTCAATGTTTTGATCTGAGGAGGACTGGGGCGAGGTGCTGAGCCTTCATAAGAGAGATTGTACTTAAGTGGGCAATGTATTTTAGTTGTCCTGCCCTGAGCTTTCTGCTCAAAGAGATGGCTGTAACAGGACTAACCCTGGGAGGTGCACTCTGCTCTGCTCACAAAGTTTGCAGAGTTTTCTGCACTCTGTGTTATGCGGAGATTGCGGAGTCTCGAAACAATCCACCCCGTGTAGCAGAGTAGAGTTTTTTACCTCGCTCACTCGCATTCGTCAAAGTCAAGTTGGAGACCGCGAGGAATATCAACCTCTCCGTGAGATTTTACCTCGTTTGCGATCACCAACATCAAGTTGACCAGCTGGAGCATGAAAAATCAACCTCCCGGTGAGATTTCTCAACGTGGGGGGGTCAGATTTCTCATAGCGAGTGGTTGCCTATGCTCGTGACCACTCGAATTGAGAAACAGCCCGTTTACATTGGGAAAGCTGCCTCTCGAGTAGAAATCTGATCGAGCGGCATAAAAGGAAAGCAGGGACCTCTTGCGCTGTGCATGGTGCCGTTCACAATCATTGCACAGTGCAGACAAGCATCCGCACTGTGCAATCACCGCGAACAGCATTTTTCTATCCTACTCCACCGCTTGCAGAGCTCCGCGTAGTGCGGCAGAGTTTATTTTGCTCTTTGAGGTGTTCCGCATAGTGCAACTCTGCAAACTTTACCCATGGTTAAACAGGATTTTGTGCTGAAGGCATCTAATCTCACGGAGCCCAGCTTGTCTTCAACTTCCAGTCTTGTCCCGCGTGAGGATTTCAAAACCAAAAAACTGACTAAGTCTGAAGGAAATCATTGGACAGGGGTGAAACTGCAATTTAACTATAGCAGTCAAGTGACCTCGGAAACTGAGGAATGTTGCCATATTCCACTCTGCTTCTCTAGTGGCATAACTCAAGGCTTCACCTGGAGCTCAATGATGACCTATTCGAATTCAAGGGACCCTCTTCAACATCAACTTGCATTGGATCTCCAGAAGACATGGAGCTCCAGAAAAGCTATTATGTCTGATGGAGAAAAATTTAAAAATTGCGACCTCTTTTAGCCTATCTGACCTATGCTCCATCATGTTTCAATCAATCAATCAATCATGAATTTGTAGAGTGCACTACTCACCCGTGAGGGTCTCAAGGTGCTAGCGGAGGGAGGAGATCCGGATCAGTGTCAGCGTTGGGTCAATTGAAGAGCCAGGTCTTGATGTCCTTCCTGAAGGTTTGCAGAGTTGGAGAGTGTCTGATGTGCATGGGCAGATCATTCCAGGTCTTGGCTGCAATGTAGGAGAAGGCTCTCCTGCCTGTTCTTGTTCTGTGGATGCGGGGGACTTCTGCCAGGGTGAAGTCAGAGGAGCGGAGGTTCCTTTTGGGTACGTGGAAGGAAATTCTCTCGTTGAGGTATTTCGGGTCCGATGTCGTTGAGGGATTTGTAGGCGTGGGTGAGGAGTTTGAAGGTGACCCTCTTTTCGACGAGGAGTCAGTGGAGCTCTCGCAGTTGTCGGGTCATGTGCTCCTGGCGCGGAGTCCTGAGGATGAGTCTGGTGGCGGCGTTCTGGATCGTCTGGAGTCTGTGTAGTAGCGCTCTGCTTATTCCGGCATATAAGGCGTTTCCGTAGACCAGTCTGCTGGTTATGAGCGCGTGGGTGACGGTCTTTCTGCAGTCGGGGGGATCCATTTGAGGGTCTTGCGGAGGATGTGCAGGCAGTTGAAGCTTGTGGAAGTGATGGCGTTGATCTGGCGATTCATGGAGAGGGAGGAGTCGAGGATGATGCCAAGGTTCCGTGCGTGGTCCGTAGGGATGGGTGGATTCCCGAGGGTGGAGGGCCACCAGGTGGAGTTCCAGGCAGACGTGCAGTGTCCGAGGATGCGTTTTTGCAAGATATTTCCCCCCAAGCATGCAAACAGCATTCGCTAACAGGAGTAAAGCAACGCAAATGGGCGGAACAAGCAATTCCGCGTGTTCGCGGAACTCTGCGTGCTCGTGGAGATTTTTTACTGTTTCGCTGAGGTTTACATGTTTTTGACTGTTACTTTTCCTGGGGCGATCTTTGTCAAAAACCTGACATTTGACCTCCAGGTTAAAAGGACTGAGAGTTCTTGTTTTTAGCTTATCAAATGCCTGAGAAAAATCTTTCCGTTCCTCCCCAAGGAGCTAGGAGTGTCAGTGATAGGTGCACTAATGCATAATATCTCGCCTTGACTAATGTAACACTCTGTATTTGAATGACAAACGGTATTCCCTTAATAAACTTCCGGTTATCCAGAATGTGGTGGTGCAACTAGTTTTGGATGTTCATGAACATCAATCGGTGAGGGAGGGACTGAGGACTCTTCATTGGCTGCCAGTGAGGAAGAGGCTGTTGTTCAAAGCCCTGTGTCTGGTATTTAAGGCACGTAACCAGCAAGGCTCTTGTTATTTATGAACCTTTTTTAACTAGTATCTTCCCAGCAGACAGTTGTGATCTGTTGGTAAGAGGAAAGTGACTGTTCCCCGATTTAGGAAGTTGAGATGGGGTGAGCGTACATTTGGGATGAGCGTGCATTTTCGGTGTCAGCTGCTAGGTTATGGAACACTCTCCCGGTTCACATTGCTAGTATTAATTCATACTTTCTACATTGCATTTAGCAGGAATGTGAAGACTTGGCTTTTCTCACACCTATAATTGCCTTTGTTGGTTACCCCTGTATGTTCTTGCTGGTTACAGCTATTTGATGCCTATGGTTTAATGTGCTTTACAAATTTAGACTTATTCTTACAGGGGGAAGGGGTGGATAGGGAAGTAGCAGAATGGTACAACAAGTGGTGTGTGAGGACATGAATCAACTGACCAACATGTGGAAAGCGTGAAACTAAGGTCCTATATGAAGCCATCAGTTTGTGGGGTCACAACAGGGAACACCAAGGACTCTGCACTATCATGTGTGACACTCAATCCTGCATCAGAAGGGGAATCTGCAGTTCACTTTGATGGAGGGGGAGCACCTTCATGCCTACCAGGAGGTGGTCTTGGATAGCACCCATCGCTCGCTACAGACTATCCCTGGGTAGGCTGCACTTGCCCATCTTCTTCTGGTGATCACGTTCAGGTGCCCTAGTAAATGAAAAAGAGGGGACGTACTTGAAGCAACGTTGCTCCTCCTAGTCACAGGCATCTGAGGTTTCCATGATGAAGTACCTGGTATTGTTCGCCATGATCTTAAGGTTTTCTGGAAAAAGTAGGGAGTAGCACATTCCAGCTTGTCCAAGTTTCCTTTTCACGCCAAGTAACTAAGCCCACTTGCGCTGGACCTCCATAGTGTAGTCTGGGAAAATAGAAATTCAAATGCGAAAAGAACAATTGATGGATAAAATGCTGAAAAATGTCATACATTCATACCCAGTGCAGTGATCTTTGCCTAAATCAATTCTTTTTGTGCATTTGTCACCCTAAGTGGTATAGGTATGCCCAGGCGTGGGTCCTGTACTAGCCTTGTCACTGGAGTCAAGCTATCCTGGCTGATGAGGAGTGATACCCTGAAACCGGTCCTAGGATGCTTGTTTCCAGTCTCCTGAGCACCTGGCCTGGCAGTTTGGGCTGGACTTTTCTAATGGTGAACAGGGTCAAGACTGATTTGCATATAGTTAGGTCCAAACTGGAATGGCATTGTGAGCAAAAAATAATGGATTTAACCCAGATTTCTGTACTGGGAGGGAATGTTTGACATTGATCAGCATTTCTTTCATCAATTGTTCTTTTTGCACTTGTTGTCCTAAGTGGGACAAGTATGCCCAGATGTGGATTCTGTCTATGCTGTTTCACCGGAGTTAAGCTATCATGGCTGATGAGGGGTGATACCCCAAAATCGATCTTAGGATGCTTGCTTTCAGGGTCCAGGGAGGTCCTGTCCGGCCTGTTTCTGGTCCAGGAAGGACCAGGCCTATTAGTTTGAGCTGGACTTTTCCCATGGGGAGTAGGGTCAAGACTGATTTGCACATGACTGGGTCTAAATTGGAATAGCATGGTGAGCCAAAAAGGGAGGGATTTAGGCCGAGATTTCAATACTAGTAAACATAACATAACATGTGTATTTGTAGAGCGGACGTTCGCCCATAGGTCTCTTGGCGCTGAATAACAGATGTTTATTGTTAGCCAACTCAATGGTACTCATTTTATCAACCTCAGATGGATAAAAAAGGCTGAGTGGACCTGCCGGGATTGGAACCTGTGACCATGAGGTCAAACACAGGCCCCTGTAGTGGATGCATTAGTCCACTGAGCCCCAGAGACGGTGTACAAAGGAGTTGGTGTCTGATACCGTTGGTGAGTGTTTCACATTTTTTAACATTCCATCAACCACTTGTTATTTTTGCGCTTTTAGAAACTTGGCATTTTCCTGTCTTAGCCATTAGGGCCTGTAGCTTGTCTCTGTGTCACATGTAGGTGGCAGTTAGAGTTTATGTCTTCCTACTAGACACCCACACATAATAGAGAGCTTAGGTATAATATTTTATAAGTGTAACTTCTGATTGGGAAGAGATAAACCCTTCATGTCTGGTGTCTCTGGAATCACAATTTAAAATCCAAACTTAGGGTGTAATCAGATTTTAAGTTGCAGTTCTGACAATGACACTTTAGAAAGCTGACATGTTTTTGCTTTAACCATATTGTGCCTTTGGCCTGTCTCTGATCACAAGACTGGGTGTTGTTGGCAGATCGGCTTAGTTATTCCTTCTAGACATTCACACACAATGGGGAGCTTAGGTGTGTCTAGATGGGCCATCTCTGGCAGGATGGGAGGGCAGCGATAGGCACAGCCCCACTTACCCCTGAATAGGCTGTGCCCTACCTCCACACAAAGGATTACATACTCCCTGTAGTTAGTCTGGAAAACGGAATGGGGGTGGAAACCTGTGCACTTCAAACGGAAACCTATAGGAGCTTCTCCCACTTCAAAGGAGGTACAAGGTATACATATTGAACCTCAGACACCAACTCCTTAGTACACTTCTGGACTGTGGAAGACTCTACCAGGACAAAGGACTGCCTCTCTCCTTGAATGGGGTTCCCTAAAGGACAGCTTCCTGTAGTGTTGACCTGTTGCCTGCTGACCTCTTGCCTGGGTCAGAAGGACTGGACCTGCAACCTGTAACCAGGACCACCAGAGAGACTCCAAGGGCTAGGCTCTTGTAACCAGAATTAGATTCTGTAACTGTGAGTATTATCCCTCTAAGTGGTGCGATTCCAGTCCTGGAGCCTCAGAAGTGGGCCTGGAATTGTTCTGCCAGTCCATCTATGGCTCTAACAGAACCGAGGCATATCCCCTGCTGCACGACAAAACCCAAAGCACAAGCTACACTTTGCCTCTGCTGCATGGACTTCCCTGATGCAAGGACTTTGCATAGAAGTCCTGCAGCTCCATTGGAACTGCCTCTGCAATGCACACCCCAGACAGAGACTCGTGCATCACAAGCCCCTCGTTGATGGAATCCTCAATGATGACAAAGAACTTCACATTGCAGCCTAACAGCTCCTCTCAACAGGTGCATCACCTTGTCTGTGCGGGGCATCCTCAGTGCCGGAATTCACATTGCAAGCTCTCTTTGGCGGGACACTCAACGACAACGCAGGAACAAGCACCGCAGACTTGCAGCTCCTCCGAACCAACACATCACCTCGACTGTACCACGAATCATCAACCCGATTGGATTTAAGGCACTTTTTTTTCAGTGCGCCAAGATGGGTTCTGCTAGCCGGCCTGTGCTCAATCATGGCTGACTTGAACTTGTGACTGTGGCCCAGTCTAGCACAAACAGTTATCTACAGTTTTAAAAGGTCATATCTCAGGATCTACTGGTTAGATTTTTGTCATTTTGCTCTTGTTTTATTTATTAGAATCTACTCTATGTTTCAAATCTGGTATGGGATTCTTTTGTGGTGTGTTCCCACATTGTTACTGTTTAATATGTTGCACAAACGCTTTACACATTGCCTCTAAGTTAAGCCTGACTGCTCTGTGCTAAGCTACCCGAGGGTTGAGCACATAGTAATTTAGGGTTTCCTTGTGACTTCACCCTGACAAGGATTGTAGTTCCTGCTTGAGTAGAGTTTCACCCCCCTCAACCAGCAACCCAATATGTTACAAACATAAGTATCACGTCTTACAAAATTGTTTAGTGTGCGGACTCCTGACTTAGACAATGGTATATGTTTAATTATAACAAAGTAACGAGCATCTCAATTTGTGGCTTGGGTACCTTTGTAATCAGAACCTCAACACTGGAGCTTTGAATGAAAGCCAAAAACTAATGTCCAGAACCCCTATTCTAAAAGTTAATGGAACAAATCACATTTGCAGCAGGGAGTGGCAGCTTTGTTTCTCATCTGTCTTTTCTTTACTTATAGAAAATGCCACAAGATTTTCTTCATTTGTAGGAGTGTTTAATTCATGTTTTGCACTTAAAATTGCATTGGAGTATGCCTTAATTGCGTATGAATATCTTTAAAGGAGAACATTTGCATACTACTTTTAATCAGAAATCTTAAATTGTGTACATTGAATTGCAAGATTTGTTGACTTTATGAAACTTTCAAAAAATAGATTCCAGCTTTTTAAATACTATACAATGCTAATTGGCTTAATCTTATTACTAGGATCCCCAGAGGTGTACTCTGTTAAGGTTGGAGCATTTAATGATGAGCTACATGTAGATGAGGAAAAATCTCTGCTGCTGCTTGTGTGCCATGTCACACCCCCTGGACCATGTTCCTATAGACCATGTCCCTGTAGACAGACGCTAGTGTAGAGTTTCTTTATATAATTCTGCCTCTGAAGAATCAAGAGAAATCTGCAGGTCCCAGCTACACCCCTGATGATGCACGCCACCGCCAGCTCTCCAGTCGTTTTTGTGTTTCATGTATCTTCTGGAGCTGCTTATCATCTCCTCCTCGTCAGATAGTGTGAGGTACCTGCTGCTGGCATGAAGTGTAAAAATGCCTACCTTCACTGACAGGAAGTGCAGCATGCGTTTACCATTGTTGTCTTTCTACAAATTATTTGTTTATGAGATTCACAATGTATACAGTGTCTAGGGGATATTTGGGTGTTTTTCAATTTATCTTTCCCGAAACCATGTTAAAAATATTTAGAAAGCAACGTTGCAATTTGTTACTAAACAATACAGGTAGATGATTGCAAACAAAGAGAAAGTGCCATAAATGAGGGAAGTGCTGACTTCTCTACTGGCAGTGAAGACATATAGGGCCCTTGTACTGTGCACTCATTATTGAATCGATAGACTGAAGCAAAACATTATCTTTAAACAGAGCTTTACATAGAATTGAAATTTCTAATCTTTTCACACAATACCAACGTCGGTACATATTTATACTCTATGTAATCCAGTGCAAAGCTGACATCTGACATTTTCTTTTTGATAAGTAATTGTCCACCTGTTTGCTTTTCAGCAATCAATCAATCAGCATTTTTAAAGCGCACTCTGTCACCCCCAGGGGTAGCTGGACGCTGTGTCTCTGTCGCAGAGCCAGGTCTTGAGTCCTTTTCTGAAGTATGCTATTGATTCCAGGTCTTGGCTGCGATGTAGCAGAAGAAGCAGCCACCCCTGCAGGTGTGGCAGATGCAGGGGTTGTATGCTAGGGCTAATGAAGAAGAACATAGGTGTCTAGAGGGTTGGTGGAAGTTCATCAATGGTTGAGATAGGCAGGTCCTAGGTAGTGGAAGGCTTTGTAGGTGTGCTTGAGAGTTTTGTAATAGCATCTTTCCTGGATGGGGAGCCAGTAGAGGGCCCTGACATGGAGGGTGACATGGGTTTGTTTAGGGAGGTCCAAGATGAGTCTGGCAGTAGCATTCTGTATGGTATGGAGTCTTCTGAGAAGATTGATGGGGATGCCAGCAAAGAGGGTGTTGATGTAGTTGAGGCAGGTGGTGATGAGGGCATGAGTGACAGTCTTTCTAATGTTAGATGGGATCCATTGGAAGATCCTGTAGAGCATGCAAAGTATGTGGAAGCAGGAAGAGACAACTGCATTAAACTTATCGTTTCATGTTCAGTTTGGTGTTGATGATAATTCTGGGCCGAATTCCACAGGCCTCCAGCTGAGGTCCCATTCGGAGGTGTTCTTCATGAATATCAGTACTTCAGTTTTGTCGAAGTTGAGTTGGGAGCAGTTGTCTTTCATCCATTGTTCTACATTAGTCATGGCATTGCAGATGTTGGTTTTGTCATTGGTGGTGTCCTCGGTGAGCAAGAGAATCAGTTGAGTGTCGTCTTCGTAGGAGATTATATTGAGTCCATGGGATCTGACACCAACTGTGAGGGGGGTCATGTAGATGTTGAACAGGGTGGAGCTGAGGAAAGATCCTTGTGGTATGCTTCATGTTATGTCTTTGGATGCGGAGGTGAACGGAGGCTGTCGGATGCTCTTTGTGCATCCTGTAAGGAAAGAAATTGATCCACTTGATGTTGCTGTATGCTAATGATGTAGGGTCTGTTGATGAGGGTGTTGTGGGTGACTGTGTTGAACACCGCAGAGAGTTTAAGGAGGATCGGGGGCCATCATTTCTGCAGAGTCAAGGAGTGTTCTGATGTCGGTAATCAGCACTGTCTCAGTGCTGTGGTTGGCATGGAATCCTGATTCAGAGGCATCCAGTATGTGGTTTTGTTCCAGAAATTCAGTAAGCTTCGGGTTGATGGCTTTTTCAAGAACATTAGCTGGATTGGGAAGAAGCAAGATCAAGCAATAACTTTTGAGATCATTAGGGTAAGCATAGGCTTTCTTTAGGAGGGGTCTGACGTCTAAGTGTTCCCATCTGTCCATGGGGGTAGCTGTGGAGGTGGAGGTGTGGAGGATCCTGGTGAGTGGCGTGCTGATTGGGTTCATTGCGAGGCAGTAGAGGGAGTGGGGGCAGGGGTTGGTGAGTGCTCCGGAGAGTATGGAAAACATTATGGATGAGGTGGTCAGAGTTGGTAAGCAGTGACCAGGTAGTGGTGATTTGGCTGGTGTTTGCTGGTTCTGTTGAGGTTGTCGGGTTGATTGTGGAGGATTGGTTGTTGAAATTATTGGAGATGCTGGTGATCTTGCTGGGGAAGTAGTCTGAAAGGATGTCACAGAGATCTTGGGAGGGGTGGATGGTGTTTTCTATGGCTGCACATATTTAACCATATTGCCATCTGACAATTTAAAGCATATTCTTTAAGATGTCTTACTTATGGATCAGTGGATTTGTTTTGATGTGTTTTGAGTTGTCATTATTCAGAATAAGGCAATCATTGATGTGTGCCTTATTTAGGTGTATGAGGCATGCAGATGTGACTTGAGGCATGTGAGGGGGGGCGTTAATAGCACAAGCGAGAAGTAAAGGGTGGATGCAAAAAGCACAATAGATATGCAGAGAGGGAGCGCTGATGTACAAGAGAAAAATGAAGATGGGCATGCACAAGACAATGGAGCACATTGAATGATTGAAAGGTAAGTAGAGAATGGCCATTCATGGGCAGATAGATGATGGAAAAATGAGGATTGGCATGTAATGTACAAGTTAGTAGGGGACCCTAATGACACTGTAGGTCAGATAGGAATGCGCATTTATGTCAACATAGATAAGCAACATGTGGGTACTGATGGCAATAAAAAAACACAAAGTGGGCACTGGTGTCATAAATAATGAATGTTAGACACAGATATCTAAAAGCTGAATCAGTTAGAATGGATCACACAACAGGCAAGTGTGGAGTGAGCATTGATGAACAAGAGGCAAGTGTGGAGTGGGTAATTACGACACAACAGATAAGAAAAAAGTGAGCAAAAATTAAATAATAGATAAGTGCCAAGTCAGCAATTGGGGTCTAATGAGAGAGGACGTGGGTACTAATGGAATTCATCTGGACAAGATGAATTCTAACCTCCATGTTGCACAAAAAGCATTGGGACATGGCACCCTTGAAGCTCATTAGTTGAGGGTGTGAAGCCAGCCTTGGTGTTCAACAGCGCCTGTTGGGTCACAGAGGCCAAGGAGGTGGATTTCACCATTTTGGTAAATGTAAGTGTTTCACTTGTCACTTGACTATTTGTCCTTTCTGTGCTGTGTTGCAACCAGAAACCAGACTGATAACCCAGAAGGAAATGTCGCTTTTGGTCTTGTCAGGTATCAGGTTATTTTAATGCATCTTGTTAATTATTCCTCAGGAAGGAAAATTGCTGGTTGTAAAGTAGGTTGTCAGTTGTCAGAGTCCATTACAGCTTCTTCAAGGGAACAGAACTTTGTGGGGTGGAATCATGGCGGTGTTGTCTAGTTGGTCAGATGAGGTTTTTCATGTCTTAGAAGATATTATTCATTGTTATAGCTTCCCATTGAATGTTCATTTGGTAGTTCCTGTGTGGGGTCCACACAGCGCGTAGCATCCTGTTCAACTCTTTTCTCTTGATTGCTGTGTAGTGGGCAGCCTTGGTCTTCACGATGGCTTTTTGTGGGCAGTCTGGAGCTCTGATAAGGTCAGTAGTTCCCCTTGTCATTACGATCATTGCCATTGCTTTCCTTGTTGTCCTCGTTCTACCATGATAGAAATGCCCTTGATTATGGACAGCACAGCTTCAGAGAGAATGCTGTCTAATATAGGATAGAATCAAACAGCATGGTCAAAACATTGATGTTATGGGAAGATGCCTCTATGAATACTAGGCTTCCATGGAGTGTGGTAACTGGTAGGTGGGTTCCTTAAGTGCATTCCCTACAGCTTTGTTGGCATAATTTCTCCTTGGTCAGTGGGCACAAAGTGGATGTGGTGTTGGTCTGGAAAAATATTTCTTTGCTGTGTATGGTGATGGGGTGTCAGAAATCTGACACAGTCATGGTTGTTTGGTGAAGTGAATTCTATGTTCATTGTGTAGGCTGTGTAGTTTGCGGAGTGCAATGCTGAAAATGTTTCCCATTTTTGATAGGCATGGATGAGATGAGTGTTTTCTTTGCTCCCCTAGTCGGATTGGCATAAACATGCTCAGATGGATATGGAAACCACAAGCCAGATTGCCATTTGAGCACCCCACTGAGTTCTACCATTTGCCCCGCTACAATATTAACAGTGAGATGAAGTTCCATTTCGATTTACTTAGTATAATGCATTTTGGAAAATGTAGCACTCACAAATCTAACGGTAATACCAAATCTTATTACCCACAGATAATACTGAAAAGCCCTATCTGCTTAAAAGATTTGTGTCATATTTCTGGTTCCACCAGAAAATGATAGGTCAAACGATTTGCTATATTACGTACAGAAGATATAAATACGTGCAAATTTAATAGTGGGACCTTGCTGCTTTGTTGCATTGTGGAAAACATTTACATATGTGTAGAGGAGAGACTAAAGATAATGTGGGAAATATTCAGAAAGTTTGGCATTAATCTGGTTATCGTGGAATACCATCGGATGCCAATCAAAAAAAGAATCTTTTTTTAAGAAATGCTCCTAATTTTCCAGCTTTTTGTTAAATTTGTTTAAGACTACCAGTTTGAAACAACAGTATTATGCTGAAGTGATGCCTTCATTTGACCTTAACTTCTGAGTATTATTGAATCAGATTAATCTATTGTAAGTGGTAAAAAGCTGCCTATACTCTGCTTGTGCAGTGCAAGTCATTGCCACTGTGTTAGGGAGAACAGCTGAGTATTTCAATTTCACATCTGCATCCCTCTTCCCTGAAGCCCAACCCATCGACATTAAGCAGGCGGTCCACAAGTTCAAATTCTCAAAATCTTGAATCTTTGGGAAAACAACCTTCTGTCTTTCATAAAAAACACTGATGCTTGAGATCATTAAAACCCAAGAAATATGGAAAAATGCTAGCTCAGTAATTCAGGTGTAGTTGCATAAATTAAATCTGTTGTACATGGTAGGAGTTGGAAGTTAAAAATATTGAATAAGTGAAAACAGTATAGTTAAAAGACTTCATCCGATATAAAACACATCTAATCATCAAGTAGTGTGTGTCTATCGCCTCCGACACTGGGCGTCAAAGTAATTTGAAACAGCTTAGCTTCTTTAGCCTCCTGTGGTGTAAGGCACTTCGGAACAATTGTTTTCAGGCTAGGTGGTGATTCAGCCATGCCAATCGAGCTCAGGTGTTTGTCAGATGATTCTGACACCTGGAGACTCAGAAGGAACATTTATGCCATTGATCACAGCATCTAGGCACTGCTTCGTAATGTTTATTTGTTAGCAGAGTTTTGCCAGATGCAACAGCTCTGTGATGTTGATCAACACATTTGCAGCCACAATACACATTTGAGTTCCATGGGCGATGAAGAGTGGATTTAGCAATCCATGCAGTCCTGATAGGCACGCCTCCAATGCAAACCAGTGGCACCGACTGGACTGCCAAGGAGGTGGCTGTGAGCTATGTTTGCAGAATGGGGCCATTCACGTTTGTGTTTGTCTTTACACAGGAGGTAGCTGAGGAGGTTCTGTCACTAAAAGAATATAGTTGTAATAAAAATCCCTATAAGCTTGTTCCTCCACTGCAGTGCTATTCACTGGAGGACTATGGGAACAAATGTTTAATTAATACATTCTTGTGAATTAAATCCTGCAGCTATGGAATTTTCTAAAGCACATGTGAGACTCATTCCTGCCTGCCAGCAGCATTGAAAACTGAAGATGGCTCTAATCAATTGAAGCACTGAAGTTCTGTACTGCTTCTCTTGCCAGAGGTCTTTGTGCTGTATATTTATCTCTAAAGTATTCCTATGTCTCCTGGAGCACAACTGTATCATGCATGTATCATACTGCTCTTTTATAGGACTATTTACAGCAGTTTGCTTTTTTAGCCAAAAGTGTTTCATAAGTGCGTGTTTCATTTCCTCAGGGTTCCTGCTTCAGTATTACAGGAGAGTGCATGCTAAAGGCAGATACGTTTTAAGGCTTGGGCAAAGGGGGCGATTGCAAAGGGCCTCCACCTTCTACTTGGCCTCCTTGTTATTGTTCATGTTCATATGTCATTAACCAGCATATTTATTTGATTTTTCCACTCAATTGTTTATTTTTCCCCTTCTACATTTTTCTTTCTACTCTATTTTCATGTGTCTAGATTGTGTATTGTTTAGTCATGTAAAGTCATATTCATGTTTTAATTAGGTCTGGGCAAAAATGTAATTACTCTGGCATAATTTGTGTAATTTCAGATTATGCTTGTTATGCAAAACTCCCAAAAGTACGCCATTATGCCACTTTGTATGTACTGACATGCAAGTCACAGTAATTGTTTCCCATAAATGCACAAGGGGAACACAACACAACCTGCAATTGTTCAGGGTGCTTTTTTTTACACTGTTTTAAGCATCAAAATGCAGCCTTGGATCAAAAATGAACGCAATGATGCATTTCTCTCTAAAATATACCTCAAAAGTAATGATTTCCATTTTGCATACTTACATGGAATTTCAAGTAATTTTGTCACAATTTAGCATAGTTACACAAAATCAAGGTCTGCAAATTCTTTACATCCCTACATTTAGTTATCGTTTATTCAATTGGTACTAATATTTATTTTGTTTCCCAACCATCTTTACAAATTTGTTTTTGAATAATGACCTATATCGTTCCCCCATCAGTAATGTCAGGTCATGAAATATTTGTTGTTGAAGCCCTGTTAAAGGTAAACAGCTACTTTCACATATTTCGAAACTTGATGTTACTATTGTCAATTTTAGGCAATGAAATCCAAGAAATTCCAAAGACATTGGGCTGGTAAAGTGTTTTTCAATCCTGTTACAACAATTAAAGGTGAGGTGGCTGTTTTATATCATGAATCTCTGTCTATTATCCTTCTATTATAAGGAACATTATTAGTTGATATCGATATTGAATAAAATTGCTTTTTTTCAATATATATAGTCATGTTAAATTTGTTTCTCTTGTGATAATGTGATAGACAGTGTTTTAATGAAAAATGCGCTCCTTTTCTAGATAGGATGTCAGTGTTCAAAATTAGTTCCTATTAAATATCGTAAAATCTGCAAATCTACTTCACTCTCTAAATTAATGCTTAGAGGCATGGTCATATAGAATGTTCTACATTTTCTTTTGTTTAACAGCAATCTTTCACGCTTTGAATATATTATGCATACTGTCAACTTATGCCAGGTAAGTATTTTTGTCTCAGCATGTGCCAGTTACTGCTTGAATGTGGTGTTTCAAACTCAAATACAAAAATGGCAAATTGGGATTTAATAATCACCTTTATCATCTATTACATTCAACAAGGAGTTTAATTATTTTACCAATGAATTCTTTTAACTCAATGATCCTGCAGATATATCAGCTGTAAATAACTGGGCTTCATTTAAAAACACCGTCCATGCTTTCACACATTCTTACAGTCAGAAAGGAAAAATAATCCAATACTCAAAATAATGTCTTCTGCACATTCAAACTTTTGAACATTCATATTTAATTACAAAGACTCTTAATATGCTTTATGATTTTACTAGAGCAAAATTTGAACTCAACAAAATTGCTACTACTAATGGCAATAATACTTATTAAGTCAAACCTTTATGAGGGACAGAAGACAGACAATTGCTAACTAGCTATGTAAAAGTTACAAAATAATGTAAGTGAAATAACTGTAATATTAATTAAGAAAATACCACTGCAGCTATTTCTAATCCCGATACATCTCCGGCATTTGAAATACTTAATTAGAAATGATGTGCTGACCATAACCATTTTTCTTAAATGTTTTTCAATAATGTCCAACATTTTAATCTTCAGAATATTGATTTTTATGTCTTAAAGGATGATATATCTTAAAATGAAGTTATACAGGCATTTCATTGCATCAAATAAATTAAACCTGCTATCATCGATGTTTGTGAAGGAGCGGGTAGTACAACATTTTGTATACCTCCCCCATTCTGTATGAATATACTAATTGAATAATCTATTAATTATAATATTATTAAAAGAGTTTGCATGTATATTAAACCAACAATACTAATAACCAAACTACACGTGGGATTGCATGGCAAAATAACCTTTATGACTAAAATCCGTATGCATACCAACAGTAGTATATGTCGTAAATAGAATACTGCATGATATATGTTGCTTTTGTAATGTCTTGTAATGTTGCCCAGGAGGAGGACCAAAAGGGTGAATATAATTGCTTTAAATGTCGCTATACGATAGATAAATACAAGCACATAAAGTGATTAGTAAGGGGTTAACATTTGATTTATTATTTCTATGCATTAAATAATTACTCTTTTGTGTTTGTTTCGCTTAAGTTGGCGTTGGGCCTAAAACCCCAAATGAAGAAATTTTAGATAAACAGATATCGATTAACAAGAAATGAGTTTGTGGTTTATTGTGAAAGGTAAGATCTAAATCTTGAATGTGTTTTAGCTGGTTCTAAATCACCATCAAACAATCCAACTAAATGGTCCATTGATCATTGTGGGAGGAGTACCTTGATGTTTAGGATTGAGATCTGTAGTTGAAAGGGGTATTGATGTACATTGTTGTAAAATAACTTTTCTTTCCCTATAGGTTATAAGGTGTTCCCCTCACATGTCGAGCGTTTGAACCGCTCATCTCTCCTGTTGCGCGCAGACCGGAGAATGGTTAGTGTGAGTGTTGGTGTTATGGGTCCCACCAAAGACCACATGTGTGAATGAGTTAGTGTGACGTCGGGTCTGACGCAGGGAGGATACCGGTACGGGTGCTTTCCCCGTTACCAGAGTTTTTGCGCTCTATCAGTTGTCAGAGTAAATCTTACTTGAAGTTTCCCAGGTACTTCACAGGAGCAGAATGTTGCTAGTTCCCACTGCCTCGCCGAGTTTCCCCACACTCCCGAAGTAACTTTCTAGGGAGTATGAAGGGATTCTCGAAGGGGGAAAGGGGTAAGGGACAGAGAAGAGGCAGCCTCATCTTCAAGTACTGATGTCGTCTATCAGAAGCTACGCTATCTTGCTTCTTGCGCTGTTTGTGTGGTTAGACACCTTTCGAGACTGGGCTATTGCCTCTCTTCAATTAATGGGAGTCTTAGGTAAGGGCTCCAAAAACGATTTCCCAAAAAGTAACTACATTTTTGTATTTGCAGGTGATAATATACAAAGCCTTCCCACTCTTCAGGAACAACAACTCTGGTAAGTATGTTCTCTAGGTCTACATATTGAGCATAATATTCATAGTCAAATGCCTTTTGGTGAGAATTGCTGTTTGTTATAACTGAGCAATAGGGAGATTGAGATAAGATACAGGTTTCTTTTTAATTATATTCAGAGAACTATGTCTAGTATTTTTCTTAGAAATGTTTGCTTCAAGACTGTACTTGCAGAACTGGAACAGGGTTGACTGAATCTTCAAAACTGGAACAAAGCCAGAATTGAACTGCCGGTGTTTTGACAGGTCGTAAATCTTCTGACTCTATTCTTGGAAAAAACGTTGCGTAGCTTCCCAGAAAACTACAGACGGTACAACAAAACAAAATCTCTGCTACACTACCTCAAAATTTCACAGATGAAACACCAAGCACTGCTGCGAAGGCAACGAACTCGGTGAAGTGCGCACAGATGAGGGCAAGCGTGAGCCTCAGCTGTGCTGGGATATCACACGCTCATTGTTGGAAGCCTGGAGTGCTAACCTTAGCCCTTCCAGCCATCTTTAAGGACCGCACCTTGATTAGTTCAGTCCAGGCCTTGTCGGGTATCCTCCCAGGGGAGTAAAATGCTTTAGTTACCCTCCTTCTGCCAAATGCAGAAATAGCGCCCACAAGATGGAATCTGTTCTGCCAAGGTCTAAGGTTTCTGACAATGGTCCAGATATTGACCATTTTGCACGTTGTTTTTTTTATTTTTCTCCTAAATTCTTAGAAATCTATATCATTTATCTATTTTGCAACAAAGTACCATTTGCACTCTACCTGCCCATTTGGGTGAATGTGTTCACCAGGTAGGTTGTTTACTCTATATATTGTATATAAGATTTCCTGCTAATATTTTTAGAATTGAATGTTTCCACTGTGAAGTTTCATCTCTGACTTCTTTTTTAAAGTTATTGTGATTATTTATATTTGATGAATTCCTTTTTCGTAATGTGATGTATTTTAAATGAACCGTTGTGGTCAAAATAAAAGTTTAAACTAACTAACTAATCTTAAAACTCTATAGATTTTTTATTTATCATAACCTTGTGTTTCTGGTACTTTCCTAGCAGTAGCAATTACAGTTATCCCTAAAACAGGTACATTTTGTAAGACTCACAAGAATGTGAGAGTATATGCAGTGGAAGGCCAAGCCGAAAGCTCTAGTTACTTTAGGCCAAGAGCTATTGTTATATCAGATAAAAGGAGCTGGTGAATGTCAGTTCTTTTTTTTAACTGACATATTTGCCTAATTATAACATTGTTTTGACATTTGTTTTTTTCAGTGAATTTCGATTTTTTTAAAAAATATAAAGCAACATATTATTAGCATACCTAACTATAATTTCACTTTAACCTTTGCTATTTCAGTGAAATTTTCATTTTTTAATGTAATGCACTATTTTACAATACCCTACTATGCTAACCTAATGCATTGCGGGGTCTTTGGCTGTGCATTTATTTATTTTATTTTTATTTTTGTGTTTTATAGAGCGCAAACTTGACCCATGAGGGTATCAGAGCACTTTACAGAGTCATAGTGTTGTACAAAAGGCATGAAATAATAAAGTATACCATTGATAGGGAGGGGGCAGGGTATTGTCAAAGTATTGGGCACAGGGCTAGGTTGCCCAACTTCCACCACACATGATTTTTAGCTCAGTGCAGTGCTGATTTGGGTCTAGGGTCTGACCGCTCACCCTACAGGAGCCCAGCCCCTGCAGTGCATGCCATTTTATTGGCTTCAAGCCCTGGAATGTGGCAAGACCTTTTGCTCAGGTTGTGGCTAGCGAATGAGATTAGCTATTTTGGCCATACAGATTGAGGAAATTTGATTTTCGATCACGATCGCATTGAGCCGCCATTTTGTGCTCTGCCGCCATTTTGTGTTGCCCTCACACAGGCAGCACGACGATCGAAGTCTTTTCTGCTTTTCCTGCAATATTGTGTCGAAATAGCCTTGTGCCTCTGTTTACGAAGCTGGTGTTAGAGACTGGCCGAGTACACTAATCCCTGTCTGGTTCCTCTAATCCCTGTCTTGACTATCTGTTGGTTCACACTATTCTCTCTTGACTTTATCTTATCTTCTGGCCTTCGCTGTCCTCCGCTTGTATTCTCTTGTTTCACAGCTGTCCTCCAAAACACACGAACGTATCTCGCCACCTGCAAACCAGTTACAAACATGTTAATACCTTAACCTGTGGGAGGGGTGGCAAACACCGTTGGAGGAGAGGCTTCTTCGAGTTACTCGATACCTTATTTTTAAACCTTTTCTATTGGCTACGATTTGTTTTCAAACCTTCCTTATTGGTTCTTCATGTATGTATTGGGTGTATTTCTGGTTAATGTATATGTTATCTATGTACTATATAAGATTGTGCACCACGGAGTGAAGTTGCAGTCTCCTGAGAACATACCGTGTGTACTTATAGGACAACTGTACTAGCTGCAGCTAATAAAATCTGATCTTTTATGCCCACAGAGTGTCCCCGTGTCTCTGTTAGCTGAAGCAGGAGAACCCAGGAGATTAAGGCATACCCTGCGCCGCCAGGCCCAATAAAGGTTCTGGTTCTTCAACTGACGCCCAATGTGGGGCGGCTTCAGAGGTAGTGGTTCTGCCTGAAGGTCGTGAGGAACCCCGCAAGAAAATTCTGGAGGAATCGCGAGCCACGTCAAGCGACCCCTGTATGTCGAAAGTGGTCCGAAGATCTTTTGCAGCGCTGTTACTCCTTCCTGACAGCTACTGACGACTGCTGCCCTAACTGCCGCCCTGCCTTGGCCCTCTTTCGATGATGTATGGTAAGGCGAGATGATAGACGGGGCCTCTGTTGGTGTAAGAAGACATCTTAGTTAAGTATTGGTGGGTGGCTCCCACATTTGGTTCTTTGGTTCTTTGGTCCTTAGGTTCCTTGGTTCTTTGGTCCTTAGGTTCTTTGGTTCTTAGGTTCTTTGATTCAGGTATTGCAATAACCGAAGCCGAGGGGTAAGTACATTTGTGCTGAGTTAATTAAGTATTTAACCCCCTTGATGTTTGTGAACAGTCCAGTGAAATCACGAGATGCCTTGTCTGACTAAGTTTGAGAAACTTTATTGTATTGGTTGTAATAGGGATTCCCGGCTGGAGGACTCTTGTCCAATTCCTTCGGTTGGAACTCCCACTTATGAGCTCTATTCTAAACATGGTGTTGGCCCCATTGCCTTTAACAAGACATGGATCCGATACACGAAGAATGATGGTGTTTTAAAATGGCCAGAAAATGGTAGCTTTGAGCCTGATATACTAGATAATTTGGAAACTATTTTATTTAAAAGAAAAGCCCGGCCGGCAATGTTTGACTCTTTCCGCCTTTGGCGTAAGGAAGCCAAACAGAGAAAAATTAAACAAGAAAAACGAGATAAGAAAGCACAGGGTATGACAATTATACAGGCTGCTCAGCAACTTAAAGATAATGAAGCTGATAATGTGATGGAAATTTGAGAGAGACAGCATCGTATGGTGATAGATAAATGCTATCCGTTGTTGCCAGCTTCCCCCTCTGATAAAAGAAAGGATTTAGAGGAGGATTCCTTAATGTCTCACCTATTGAGATTGCCTCCGCCCTATGTACAAGGTGCTAATGCACCCCCGTTGTTACAGCCTGTTCAGCCGCCAGTTGCACCTCCGCCTGCTCCGGCTCTTCCACATTTGCCCCCTCAAGTATTGCCGCCTTTGCCAGCTTTGCCTTCGACTCCTTTACCTTCATCTTCTACGCCTTCCGCTCCTCCGGTAATTACTGACTTCCCTTCCGTTAGTCCGCCTAATACCTTGTCCCCTATCCTTATGTCCAATTCTCCGTCTATGCGTAAACGACTCACAGAAACGGTCTCTGGTCTTCTATCACCTTTCTTTGAGGCATTAAATGTGTCTCCGGCTTTTTCTCGAAGACAGTCTCGTAGTCAGTTCCCAGCTTCCGAAGAACGAGAAAAGATGCACTCTCTTGCTTGCAAATGGATTGAGAAGGGTCCTCGATATTGTGTACCTGACATTATGCCTACCTTCTCACAGTGGAATGCGCCTACACAGAGATATGTTTTCAATGCTATGTGTGATACTCTTATTAAAGGTTGGGAGGATATGGACTTGGGTTCGGTTCCTCAGGGTCTGTTAGACATTCAGGCTGATTTTGATAAGGGACTCATTGTGGGTTCTAAGGTTGAGGACGCTGTAAAGACACTTGTTTCCTTTAGAACCTTGTTTACTTCACAGACTTTTCTAGATTCCGATCCTTCAGTTAGGTTGACACTGAAAAATTATTCAATGAGAGAGGTTCCTCCGGTATGGAGAGAAGAGGTTCCAGCAGCAGGTGGTAATCCAGCTATTCCTGCTCACTTTCAGCGAATATGGGTACATGACCCCTGGAAAAGATCGGAAGTTTTAGCCCTTAAACAGTCTCTACCGGATCCTCGTAAAAACTCTGCAGGTTATTATAAAGAATTGTCACAAACTGTTGAAGCCTGCATCATGAATTTTGCAGATATCGATATGTTGATGGGGAATGTAATTCCACAAGCATTATGGGCTAGGATTCGTAAAGAGAATCATGCCCAAGAATTAGGTGGAAACTGGGATGCTATAATTGCCGCAGATAGAGACCAAGTGGGTGGTGCGAAGCCTGATGCTTTGATTTCAGAACTCCCTGGTAGGATTATTACATTAATGAAAACGATGATGCCTGCCTTGAGAGTTAACTGGGATAAACTAGCCGCATGTAAACAGAAGAAAGATGAGAGTGTCTCTGATTTCTTCACTCGTTTTGAGGAGACATTCAATGATCACAGTGGTCAGGACATTACTACGGAGGGTGGACAGCGGTTATTTGTAGATAAGTTTATATTTAATTTACTTCCCGAACTGTCGCATAAGTTAAAAGACTCCGAAAGTTCATGGGCTGTTTCTTCTTCAGCCCAGATATTGGCTACTGCTCAATATTATGAAAATAGAGATAAAGAAGAAAAAGATAAGCAAGAAAAAAAGACTAAAGAATTAAAAAGTAAGTTTCTCTTGCAACAGGCTTATCCACCTTGTTATGCTCAGCCCCAGTTTCACCAGCCTCCGCAGTTTCAGAGGGTGTATCAAAAGCCTGAGCCATATATTCCGCGACCTTTGCTAGGTCCTAATCAATGTGCCTATTGTAGAGAGGAAGGTCATTTCAAGAATAATTGTCCGGTTTTATTGCAGCAAAACGGGACACTATCTGCTCCACGAGGTCGTGCTGGCCTCCAGTCAGCAAACAAAGGTAGATGTCGAGGTATATTGACCCAAGAACAGCGTTCCCTTCCTCCCTCTAGTTCTGTGAACTATTTTGATCGGCAAAACGCTCGGTCTACACAGTATTACAATGAGGATTATTACATTGAAGACGGAAATGAAAGTCTTCATGCTAATTAGGACAGCCATGGACAAAGTAAGGGAGTTGTGTTGATCAGTATGGACCTTATGTTAATGTCACTGCAATGGGTGATTCAGAGCCATTTCTTTTAGATACTGGTGCGATGAGAAGTTCTATCATTCATTCAAAACTCCCTGGGGCACCTTTGTCTGGCTTAACAAATGTATCTGTAGGTTTTTCTGGCGTCCCAGTTCGTAATCCGGTTTCTTGCCCTTTGCCTATTTCAATTGGACCTTATGATTTAGAAGTTCCACTTCTCTTAACGAATGGTTGCGGTGAGAATCTATTGGGCTTGGATCTATTGAAAAGATTGCATGCAACAATATATTATTCTCCTTCTGGTGTATATCTCACTTTAGGACAGAAACTGACTTCTCCAATGTACTTGTCTAAAGATCAATTTCCTCCTGAATTGCTCTCTCCTCCTACAACGCTTTGGGCTACGGGTCCAAATGATGTTGGTTGTCTTGAAATTCCACCATATGTTGTCACTCTTAAGCCCAATGCTGAATTACCACGTGTTCCCCAATATAGAATTTCCACTGAAGGTGAAAGAGCGCTTCTGGAAATCATTCATGACTTGATTCAGAAAGATGTGGTTGAGGAAACGAGAGGTAACATATCTAATAGCCCTATTCTCCCTGTTCTTAAATGCGCTGATCCTTCTCAGCCCCCTGTTTATCGTTTTGCAATTGATCTTCGAGAGGTAAACAAAATTGTTGTACCACAGTTTCCTGTTGTCCCAGATATCACTGCGCTGATGACGATGATACCTTCTACAGCTGTTTGGTTTTCTGTTATCAATCTGAAAAATGCTTTCTTTAGTATTCTCATTGCCGAAGAGAGTAGGGACATTTTTGGCTTCTCTCTTGGAGGCCGAAGCTTCCGGTTCAAACGCGCACCTCAAGGCTATTGTGAAAGTCCCTCTATTTATAGTCAAGCTTTGAAATGTCATCTTGATGCTTTCTCTTTGCCGTCTGGTGCTGCTCTCATTCAGTACATGGACGATTTGTTAATCGCTGCTGATTCAGAGGATATATGTAAGAATGTGACAGTTGCATTGTTGCGACACTTATCTGATCTTAATCATAAGGTTTCACCTTCTAAGCTACAATATGTTCGTCGAGAGGTTACCTACTTGGGTCATCTCTTGTCAAAGGAGGGAAGACGATTAACCCCAGAATGTATCCAAGCTATTGCGCAAATGTCTGTGCCATCCACACAAAGAGAGGTACGTGCCTTCCTGGGCATCACTTCCTATTGTAGGCAGTGGATCCCTAACTTCTCTCTGTTAGCCAAACCTTTGTTGGCACTCACTATGAAAGATACGCCTCAGCCCCTTCCATGGACTGACGAGTGTCAGAGGAGTTTTACTGACTTACGTGTTGCTTTGTGTTCCGCTCCTGTACTAGGTACTCCTGATTACAGTAAGCCTTTTACGCTCTATGTTCATGAAAAAGAAGGTTGTGCGTTTTCAGTTTTAACGCAGCGATTTAGAGATAAACAGCGGCCATGTGCCTATTTTTCAGCTACGTTAGATCCAGTAGCTAAAGCATTGCCAAGTTGTCTTAAAGCGACAGCAGCAGCAGCAATTTCTATTCGAAAGTCTGCTGGAGTGGTGCTAGATAATACTCTCATCGTTATGGTGCCGCATGCAGTGGATACTTTGCTAAACAGAACAAAAACACAGCATCTTACGAGTGCTCGTTTGTCTGGATATGAGCTGACGCTCTTGGCTAGTCACGTGCATATCAAACGATGTAACACTTTAAATCCAGCTACCTTGTTGCCCCTTCCAGAAGAGAAAGGTGTTCAGGAGCAACATGATTGTTTCTTTCATACTGAGGAAGAGACAAAAGGTAGAATTGACTTAACCGATACGCCATTAGTGAATCCGGATGGAACGCTATGGGTAGATGGTTCTTGTTTTAAGCTTCCTAATGGCGAGACAACTTCAGCCTATGCTGTTATTACCTTGCATACAGTCGTGGAAACAGCACGCATCCGACATAACTCAGCCCAGGCAGCTGAACTGATAGCCTTAACCAGAGCGTGTGTGTTATCCGAAGGAAAAAGAGTGAACGTGTACACCGACAGTCAGTATGCTTTTGGTGTAGCGTTCAATTTTGGACGTTTGTGGAAAGAGAGGGGATTCCTTACTTCCCACGGCACTAAGATACAACATGGTCTGTTGGTGACTGATCTTCTTGAGTCACTTGCTTTGCCTACCCAGATAGCAATTGTGAAGTGTAGTGCGCACAGGAAGATTACTGACGATGTTGGTTGCGGGAATGCATTTGCAGATGAGGTAGCAAAAAAGACAGCCAGAGATGCTACAAGTCGCATGTATGTTGCGGACCCTTCAAATTGGGTCAGAGAAAGAGGAATGTACGAGGATAAAGTAGAAAGTGTGAAATCAATTCAAGAAGAGGCTACAGAGAAAGATTTGGGAAAGTGGAAAGAAAGTACAGGAATGTTAGATGAGATGGGATGTTGGGTAGAATTGTCCGAGCACCAACGTTGGCTGTTACTAGATGCCTATGTACTACCTGTAGTTACTATGGCGCATGGTCCAGCCCACCTAAGTGCGAAAGGAATATGCAAGCTTCTGGCTCCAGTATGGCAAAACGAGGGAATACCGAAGTGTGCAGACAATGTAGTGAAACATTGCATTGTTTGCCTAATGTACAGTCCGGGAAAGGGAATCCCAACTCCAGCAGGTCACTTTGCTCCTCCGACTTATCCATTTCAGGTGTTGCAAATCGATTACATTCACATGGAACGATGCAACAATGTCAAATATGTTCTAGTGGTAGTATGTGCCTTTTCCTGATGGATAGAGGCATATCCCCTGAAAGACAATACTGCTTTATCTACAGCCAAAGTACTTCTAGAGGAGTTTTTCCCTAGATTTGGTTTGCCGCGCATTGTCTGGAGTGACAATAGGAGCGAATTTGTGGGCCAAGTCATGCAAAAAGTTTGTGCAGGTCTTGGTATAGGACAAAAGTTCCATGCGGCAAACCATCCACAATCAGCGGGTCTAGTGGAGTGCTATAATGGCACCCTCAAACTCAAGCTTGCTAAAGTACAGGCTAGTACAGGCCTTAGTTGGCCCGATGCACTACCTTTGGCTCTTTTATCTACCAGAACGGCTGTGCATTCTCGTTTGGGACTTAGCCCTTATGAGGTAGTTTTTGGACGCCCAGCTAATATATGGGGAGTCCCTCGCCCTAAAAAGTATTCAGACTTGCCATACCCAATGTTTATTGATTACTTGCATGACCTCACAACTAAATTGCGTGTTCTCCATCAACAGGTTCAGAGCGCTTTGCCAGAGGCCTCCACAGACTCAGGTCATTCCATCCGACCAGGTGACTGGGTTTGTGTGAAGAATTTTCAAAGGATGAAGAATTTGGAGCCTCGCTGGAGGGAGCCCCGTCGGGTCCTCCTAACAACTCGTACAGCAGTGAAGGTTGAAGGAAAGAAAAACTGGATTCACGGCGTACACTGAAAAAAGGTTCCTTTGCCTTTGCCCTTTGATCAGTGGGTCCGCAAGGGTATAAGTGACTCTGAGAGTGAGAAGGTTCCCCGATTTGTACCCTTCAGTGATGCACGTTTGACTGGAACATTGTCGGAGAAATAAAACGACGACATTCTCGAAGAAGCTGTGCCATCACATTTTCGTCTGAACACCACAAATCCACGAACACTGTTTCAGGATCAGACGGTACCTGATAAAACTCATTACGATTTGAGACCCAGACTGAAGAAGAAAATTTGAAAATCTCTCTTCTATGTAGTTTCTATCCCGGTTGCAGGGTCACGGTAGGAGTCTTGGTTGTGACCTGAGTAGTGGCAATAGGCCTGCAGAACTTGCAGTGTCATAGGACGGCAGACAATCGTGATCAAGTGATTAAGGAAGATTGCCGTGAGCATCCACTTAGAAGATGGAAACTACATTAGGCGAAAGAGAGAGAAGAGCAAAAGGAAGAATAATCTTTGTAAAATAATATTCAATCGTTGTAGTATAACTTTATTATTGTGTATCCTATTGGCGTGTATAGGTTGGATTGTTTATGCTATGCAGCGAAAAGTTGTCCCTTCTTCTGTTACTGTGCCTTCTTATTCTACTATCTCTCCGCATCTCTTTCATACACTTCCTTAACATGAATTCGTAAGAAGAATCGAATACTACAATAATTTGTTTATTCAATTATTACACCAACACCAATTAGTAATTAATACAACCGATTGTTGGGTGTGTGGATTAATGCCTCATACCACAGAAAAAGGGATGCCATATTTAGTCCTTCCATTCTCTTATGAAGGTTGTGGTAAATAATTTAATTACCGGGACTTAATTTGATACAGAAACATAATAAAAATAGCTCAGTAAATAAGAGGCAGAATCCGTGGTATTAGAGGTTCGGAATGGGCTTTATTCCAATGGACGATTCGAATCGGTTGCTCCAAGTTCCATCACCACGAAGGTTCAGGAAGAGAAGTACATACTTTATTGATAATTAATCACTTTTATACAATAGGCATTACAGTGAAACAAATGCAAGAGGCGTAACAATTGATAGTGTAGATAAGAGATACATACGTAGCAAAAGTAGGCGTAACTGGGTGTGACTAAAGAACGTCATCAGGTGTGATGTCATAATAGGGTGGTTCCATGGAAGAATTTCGCAATGTCAGCAGAAATACTTGGCAGAAATGCGCGCGCAGCAACATGACGTGTGATTGACGTGCAACTAGGGGGTGAAGGGGACTTGACATTTAGCTCTACATGTGGCGACAGAAGTCTGGAGGGTCAAGTCAACCTAATCCCAAATCATATCTAACATCCTATGTTTAAAGAACTATGTTATCCAAAAGAGAGGTCTTCTTAGAGTAGAATCTTATTCTATACTGACTATACTGACTGTTAGTGCGTGTACAAGCGTCTAAGTGTCTACACTAGATGTGAGGGCAGAAATCTTCCGTAATAATAGGGCTATGAATTACTTGCATAAAGACAGAGAAGCCGGGCCTTTGCTCGGTAGCTGGAAGAATGTTTACTTAAACTCCTAGACAGGAATGCATTGGGCAGGGAGTGGAGCAGATAATTTCGAAGGTGAAATACAGTTTTTGGCAGGCAACAGGCTGATGTCAGGCTTCGTGAGCCGCGCAGGGAATGAGACAAAGTTCATGGTCACAGGTGCAGGCTCAGACTGGAGCTTTCAGAGGCAGAAGGCAAGAAAAGCTTGATGACAGAATCAGGGCCTACTTGCCTGGACTGTAAAATGGCATAAGTGAACCATATAAAACCGGTGGCCTTTCATACTTAGGAATGGAATATCCGGCCTATTCATGGCGGATCTGAAAGAGGACATGTTGACGGTGGACGCACATGTGTTTGCGTCTTCATAACTGGAACTGGAGGGAACATACATGTACTTGTGATTCATACATGAAACCGTTGGGGTCCAAGATAGGGGACATAACTGATCGGAAAAATCCATATTTCCACATTCCCTCCTTGTCCCCTACTTGCCCGTTAAGAGATATCAATCTTCATCAATCCATTGATCTGTTCATATAGCATCATTTGTTCTTCTTTTTTCTTCTGGGATGAATGAAATCTTGGTGCTGGAATACACGATGTGGCACACAGACCACAGATCGCTGGTCCACATTGTAGACATAGACAGCAACTGAATAGTATGAGAAGGCCAATACCTAGGAAGGATAGGACCTTCCATCCAAAGGTAGATAATACACTCCAAAACCAACCGGACCAAGTCCAGGTGCCTGGATCCTGGTGTATCTGGCTTACAATCTTATGAAGGCGAGTTATGGCTTTATATACAGATGGCGAATTTTCTGGTATGAAAATGCAACAACTTAATCCGATGACCCTACAAGCTCCGCCCCTATCGGCCAGGATGACGTCAAGGACAAGACGATTTTGAAGCACAACAATCCGCATAGCAGACTGCTCTTCTGTTAAATTGCCTAAGGCGGAAATAGTTTCGTTCACTACTGCTTCAAGGGTTCTAGTTAATCTACGTATCAGCTTACTATTAGTAACGGTACCTATATAGGGAAAGAGACCTTTATTGAAATCTGTGTATTTCTCCCATGCTGTTTCAGTGTAATCGACTATTGGGAGATCTCTCCTTTCTCTATTGTGAACTAAGTGAGTATTTCTGTGATAATCAGGAGGAGCTAGGAAAACAGGTGGCAAAAGAAATCCAATGTAGCAGGTACCATCCCAATCTAGAGGCAAACGTACATATGCCGTCTGACCACATATGAAATAGGAATGGCGGGAAGCTCTAAATGTAGACTTGCCTTGATCACTAAATTCTACTACAGTGGTGCATCTAATATGGCCCATATGTATGGAACCATTCTTTCTTACACATAATTCACCTTTTACTGGAAATATTGACATAGCGGGCAAAATTGGAGTAGCTTCGGATTCGACATTTAGGATCATAAGATTAAGCGTAAAATTACCTAATCCATACACTTCATTTTCTAGATCAGTTCCTGTTCTTTTGGGAAGTCCCTCCTTGTTAGGGTAGCAGACCTTAAGTAAAACTAAGTTCAAATTTCCCCATACCCAGTTATCTTGATAAACTGCAGAATTCGAATCTAGGGAATTAATTAAACTAAACCATGCTCCACAGGAGCCGTTGTGTGTGAACGGGTATGGAAAGAGAGGTAGAATTCCTTTATAATTCTGATAGGGAGGGAGTCGGCCACATATCCAACAATTTGTAGCATTGCTAACCTGATGGGAATGATGTAACATACTAATAAACGTGTTATTGCGCAGCGCAAATCTATAAGACAACTCAAGCGGAGGTAATTCACTAAAAGAATGTTCAGCAGTAACATTATAAACATGTCTAGAAATAGGATAATATATGTGCAACAATATACTTGCAGTAATTATTAAAAGACTTAAGAAAAACAAAATTAATAACGTCACTGTGCAATGACTACGCAGTGATTTACAGTACGCATGTCGTTTCAACATTTTTCGGGTGTTTTCTCTATTCAGGTCTAAGGGATACATGTCAGAGACAAATTCAACCGCTTCACCTTGGAGAGGACTTAAACAATCAAATTGCTCGACTGGTTAGATCTGAGTTTTAGTTTATATTGTTCGTGATTGCTCATTTCAACCAAAGGAAGTTTTGAGTCAATGGGTGAAGACACACGAGGTGTGGTATTTACATCCGATGGTAGTCCATGAAATTTCTTGATATGACTTGAATGTATCCAGCCTTTCCTGCCCTCGATCTTCACGGCTGTCCTTGTGGTGAGCAAGACCAGTTGCGGCGACCTCCACCTAGGATCCAGCTGAGTCTTCCGATCGAAGTTCCTCACTAAGACCAGATCCCCCGGGACTACGTCATGGGGTTTCACCTCAGTGTTGTCAGGAAAAGCTGCAGCTACCTGTGAACGACAAGATTGTAGTGCAGACATCAAGGAAGCCAAGTAATCTGTCAGCATATTACAGTCAATATCAGTTATTTTGCGTGGTATAGGCGTCCCCCACATATTTGGTGGTCTGCCAAAGATCACCTCATACGGGGATAGCCCTGTTCTAGAGTGTGCTACCATTCTCATGTAAAAGAGTGCAACTGGTAACGCTACTACCCAGTCGACACCTTTCTCTCTGCATATTTTGGACAATCTGATTTTCAGGATCTGATTATGTCTTTCTACGAGACCTGCTGCCTCGGGGTGTCGGACACAGTGGAATTTCCACTGATAGCCTAACAAAAGTGAAACGTGTTTCATTAATTCGGATGAGAACGGCTGGCCGTTATCTGAGTAGACAACACGTGGTAAACCGTATCGTGGGAAGAATTCTCGAACCAACTGTTTGGCAGTAGTCGGGGCAGTGTAATCTGAAACCGGGTATGCCTCTGTCCAACGGGAAAGAGCACAAACAACTACGAGAACATATTTGAATCCTCGACATCGTTCCATCTGGATATATTCCATCTGGAGGACTTCAAAAGGGTGATCAGGAGGCTGAAATCCACCCTGTTCTACGGGAACGCTTTTTCCTGGGTTGAACTGACAACAGATCATACAGGTACGAACTTTTTGTTTAGCTGCTGCTCGTAAATGTTTATTGAACCAAATGTGTTGAATGCTGTCTAGCATAGCTTTTTCTCCTAGATGCGCTGGACTATGTATAGTGTTAATAATGACTTGGAGCATTGAATCAGGAAGGAACCACACAGATTTTTCCTTCGTCATCCATCCTTGATCCGTTTGAATCCCTCCTAATTCAGTCCATTTCCTTATTTCATCTGGTGTAGCATGTGTCTGTATGTCAATTACGTCAAGAGTAGGATCTTTAATCGCCATACAATGTGTTGGCGTCGGGACTATTGTCTTTGTCATGTCGGATGTTTGAGTCTGAGCAGTCTGTTTAGCTGTTCTGTCAGCTAGATCATTGCCTTGGGAAATGATATCAGTAACTTTCGTATGAGCTTTACATTTCATAATTGATATTGCAGTGGGTAGATGTATTGCCTCTAATAAGGCATGAATGAGGGGTCCGTGCTGAATGTGGGCACCGTGAGAAGTTAAATAACCTCTCTCTCGCCACAGCACGCCGAAGTCATGTACAACTCCGAATGCATAACGTGAATCAGTGTATATGTTGACTTTTTTATTTGTGGCTTGAATACAGGCTTGTGTCAGAGCGATGAGCTCTGCGGCTTGAGCTGACAAGGTATTTATGCAATTTGTTTCAATGACTTCAGTGTCTGTTGTGACTGCGTAAGCGGCCACTAACTCTCCTGTATTTGTTCTCATACATGAACCATCTACATACAACGTCAGGTCTGAGTCTGACAATGGAACATCTGTCAAGTCTTGTCTGGGTTTCGTCGTAATTGTAATAACTTCAATACAGTCATGAGCTAGTGGGTCTGTTCCGATTACAGGTAAAAGTGTGGCAGGATTCAATGTGTTACAACGTCTGATTTCTATATGTGGCTGAAACAATGTTAATTCATACCCTGTAAGTCGCGCTATAGTCAAGTGTTGTGTTTGCGTTCGATTCACAAGAACCTCTACTGCATGTGGTACTTGAACTGTCAATGGATGTCCTAACACTATGGCATCGCTTTGTCTGATTGCTAAAGCTGTTGCTGCCACTGATTTTAGGCATGCAGGCAAAGCCTGAGCTACGGGATCTAATGTACTAGAAAAATAAGCACATGGTTTGTGTGATCCTGCTTGTTCCTGTGTGAGTACTGACAAGGCAGTACCTTCCCGCTCTGTAACAAAGAGTGTAAACTGTTTATTGTAACATGGTGTTGCTAAAACAGGTGCTTGGCATAAGGCTTTCTTTAGGCTTTCAAAAGCTTGTGTATGTTCCTGAGTCCAAGGGAGAACAGTCGATGTGGCTGCCTCCTGTGTTGTCAATTGAATGAGTGGTTTTGCTAGAAATGCATACTGAGGGATCCACTGCCTACAATATGAAGTGAGGCCTATGAAAGCCAGCACCTCCTTTTGTGTCTAGGGTATTGGCATGTTAGCTATTAACTGAATGCGATCGGGTGTAAGCTGCCTTCCCTCCTTGGACAGCGAGTGTCCAAGATAAACAACTCGCTGGACACAGAATTGCAGCTTAGAAGGGGACACCTTGTGCCCCTTTTCGGCTAGAAATTGTAAAACTGTCAGTGATGCTTTCTCACATTCGGGTTCGCTTCTAGCGGTGATCAGCAGATCATCAACATATTGAAGCAGAGCAGTGTTAACTGGCATGTGGATACTGTTGAGTTCTCGTTTCAGTGCTTGGCTATAGATGCTGGGGCTTTCTGTAAATCCTTGAGGTGCGCGTGTGAATTTAAAGCTACGTCCATTTAAACTAAATCCGAACAAGTATTGGCTTTCCGGATCTATTGGGACGCTGAAAAAGGCATTCTTGAGATCAATTACAGTAAAGAATGTTGCTTCGGAATCAATAGCTGTCAGTAATGACGAGATATCTGGGACCACAGGGAATTGTGGCACAATGCACTTGTTTAATTTGCGCAGATCAATAACCAATCGATATACTGGCGGGGCCTTTGGATCTGTTCGTTTAAGAATCGGAATTATCGGGGAATTACATACATTGGAGTCTGTTTCCACAACCACTCCTTGGGCAATGAGCTCGTCAATGATTTGCAGTAACGCCACTACAGCATCTGGTGGTAACTTGTATTGTCGCATTCGTGGTAGTACCACTCCTGCCTTTAATGTAACTCGATATGGTGTAATATTCATGCAACCAACATCAGTAGGGCCTTGTGCCCATAAATGTGTGGGTAAAGTCTGCAGTCGGGGATCCATGTCTCTAGACACATAGTGACCTTTGAAATCACGTAAAAACAATCTTACTCCTTCCGGAGAACAACATATTATAGCTCCTAGAGCTTTGAGTGTTTTTATACCTAACAGGTTTTCTGGACATGATTTAGTAAGCAATAAATCTGTAGTTCGGGTCAAAGGTCCTATCGTAAGTGGAAGAGGCTGTGATACTTCATTAACAATAGGTTTTCCTGAAAAACCAAGGGAAATATTCTGTGAGCCTGAGAGGGGTGCCCCTGGAACTTCACTACGTTTTATGGTTGTTCGACTTGCCCCTGTATCAAGTAAAAATTTTCTATCTTGGCCTAAGAATTCACTATGTACATAGGGTCCTTCTTGGTCTACAGGGACCTCGATAAGGGGTAAGTCAACTTCCCTCTCTAGGCTGGTTCATGCGTATCGCTGATAATCAGGATAGTCATACTGTGCGGTCTGGTACAGCTGTCGTGTCGTGGTTTGTGTAGCAGCAACAGGCAGCGCTGGTGCAGCTGGCACAAACTGTATAGACTGTGGTGGAGCGGGCATGGACTGTGCATGCTGCGGGGCTCCTTGTTCATTCTGATCCTGTCTAGGTGGCCGTGGTCTTTCCTTTGTAATACCTGTGGCGATATTACGCTTCAGGACCGGGCAATCGTGTATGTAATGTCCTGGCTGTTTACAATAGTTGCATGTCCCTTTTACAGGTCCTGCTGAATCAACGGAATGTGTCGTACCCTTTTTGTGTCCTTCCGCTGGAACTGTCTGGGAGACTAGCATTTTCATTTTCGTGTCTTTCATGCGTCTTTGTTCATGTTCTTGTTCCTCTCTAATTCTATTGTGATGATACTGTAACATTTGTAACATTTGTGATGGGGTGTTACCTTGCCAGGTACTCTCGAATTTTAATACTCTATTCTTCACTTGGGGTAAGGAGTTTTCAACTAATTTTGTCACAAACAGATGTGGGTATGATTCGCTACTTGCTTTTATGCCACTATTTATACCAAAACATTTTTCAAATCGGGCATAGAAATCACTAATGTCTTCATCTTGCTTTTGTTTACAGGCTGAAATTGTACCCCAGTCTTCCTTTTTCGTAGTTAATAAACGTGGCAGTACCTGTACTAGTAAACCTGGTAGTGCTTTAGTTTTATCCCCAAGCCCTGCTCCTGCAGTACGGGCCTTTTCTTCTGTTTCTAATGCTGTCCAGTCTATCTTTTGGTCTCCCACCTCCCACTCTTTTTCCTTGAGTTTTTCATAAATGCCAGCAGGCATTAATACCTTTAATATAGTCATAATGTCGGGATAGGTATACTCTCCCATGAGTAACATGTCTTTAATTTCTCGGTGGAAACCCGCTGGATCTTTGTCATGACTGGGTACCACTTTCTTCATTTGTAACAATTCTATTTTTGATATGGGCGTATATACAAATACACGTTTAAACTCATTGTCCTCGCCTTTTATTGGGTGTACTTCTCGTAAGGGATTCTGTCTGTCCATGTAATACGTGGTTCTTTCCTTGATGGGCAATGAGACATGTTCTGGGCATACAAAAATAATGTACTGCTTTCTTGATTCTAGTATTTCTTTTATTAACTTAGTACCTGAACCTCTCCATCTATTCGTGAGTAGTTCAGTCAATATATCAGGTAAGGGACCAGGATCTGAATGCTGACTTTTATATAGTATAAGGAGTTGTTGAATCATATAAATCCCAGCTAAACGCTGTTCATCTGGGGTGAGATTCAAAAATGTGTGTGCTACTGTATCATCACCATACTTTCCGGGACTGTCAACCCAATGAACGGCTGACCTGGCTAATTCTTGTTCATCCATAGAATCGAGAAAATGATAACCCCTTCGTTCTCGGAGTAATTTGTCAGCGGCTTGGAACGAATGCTCGGGGGACCTTATATTTATTATAGGTGTTTGGAAATTCCTGTTATTATCTGGACATATCGGACGTATCGGGTCAATAAAACATCTAGTACTATTACAAGATCTTCCTCTACCTACATAGGCTATGGTGTCTAACTGTCCTGTGGGCAGTCCTGATCCTTCCTCCTCGCTTTGTTCGAACTGGTCTACCGCTAATCTCTCTTCGTGTAGGCGTTCTATTTCTTTACGGATCTTTCGGCACATGGCTATTATACAATTTTGCTTATCATGTCTCCCTTCTGATATATTCTGGCTCCATCTGGTAAGAGTTTGCATTGCTTCCGGGTCTACCCCCGGTCGGTCTTGATTTCTGATCACACAATTTATGAGGAAACGTAACAGTTCCCCCTGTATATCCACTTTCTGGTATTCCATAGCTCTGTTAATACATTCAGAATCTCGCCCTGTCTGGACAAAATGATATATATTATCTAGATGCACAGTCATTCCTGGTATCTTCCCTAGATACACCGCGGCTCGTCTGATACGTAATGATGCCATGATCATTTCGTCCTCTTTGCCGGGCACAGGGTCATATCTACAATCTATAAGAAGTTCCTTAAGCGTGCGGGCATTTATGAGTTTGGGGGTACGTGAATGTGCTGATTCTTGAAAGGTAAGTTTATTTACTCTGGGTGGCGTAGAAAAAATGTTGGTAGCACCTCCGGTAGCCCCCTCTGGGGTATCGGGCGTGAAAGGATTCGTTGAACGCGATACAGCAACTATAGGTGTGGACACAGCTATAGAAGTAGCTGTAGGAACAGATGTAGAAACAGATGTGCTTGCCGGAACTTGTGTCAGGATTTGTTGCTGTAGAGATACAGATACTGGATCTTGGCGTTGAACCTCCCTGGCAGGCAGTCTATGTGAGGCGGGGTTAGCATACTCGGGAGCTACGTCATCTAAATATGAGGAAAGAAAAACATCTTCTGCGGTTTTAGGATGCCCCTTAGGATGCATTTTTATTGGAAATAATGGGGGTGGCAAGTCTTTTGGTATTTCCGGAGTGGCCTTAGGTAATCCCTCGGCCAGGAGGGGATACATACCATTCATAAGGGCATTTCTTTGTCTGTCTATTTGTTCTGATTTCACTCGTGTACCTTCTTCAATTAATAGATTTTCTCGGACTTTATTTGAATTCTCCTTATTTTTCTCTTCCTGTCGGAGTGCTTTTTCTGTACGTCTGTGAGATTCTTTACGCCATAACTCAACGGCGTCTTTCTGTGACTGTCTGACTTTCCTTTTCCATAACTCTTCCTCTACTTTCATGATGCACTCTGCATCCCAGGTCCCAGCTGCGGGCCACCTCTGACTTTCTGGTAATTCCTTGGTGGAGTCTACCCATAAATCAAGAAATAATATAGCGTCTAAGCCATGTTTATGATACATGAAGTACCCTGGAGTGTCCCTAGGAGGAATAGGAACAGCTTCTTCGAGTACCCCTTTTCTTGTTGTGATCTGTCTTAATTTCGAAAAGAGCGGCATATTGAGAACTGATCTGATACTTGATCTTGAACAAACTTAATACAAATAAACACAATAATGAACAGTCATTCACACCACAATATGCAGAACGTATTTAAAACATTTAACATTTAACATTTAACTGAGCAACAATGATGATGACGATCTAAGGAAAACTTAATCACTAAACATAATACTCGGCATTAACTGGATTATTCTGAATTTATATACTTGATATACTAGATATACTGCTAAACAGTACAGATACACTGCTGAAACAGTGCAGACCGGATTTGTGTACCCAAACCCGTCTTGACCGGCACAACCTATGTGCACGTCAGAACGCCTCCCCAGTAATGGTACTCACCGGGTAGCTCGGAACGGAAGGCCTCGGAACGGAACTGAACTGGACTGGACCGGACTGGACTCGACTCGAAAACTTCGGACACTTCGGGACTGCGGGACTTGGTGGGCCTCTGTATACCTCGGATCTTGCTCTCTCAGCTAGGCTCTGGTCGGGATACTTCGCACTTCTCACCGCCTCGTCTGGGTGTTGATCGCAGCCTCAGTCGCCCCCGCTTGACCGGAGGGAGATACAGGAAATCCTGCTGGTACGCGTTGTTGTCCGTCCAGCTGTGGCAGGAGACCGGGCCTGCAACGCACCGCCGGCGCGTGAGATGAGAAAGTGTCCCTGTTCGGGCGCCATTCATGTGGTAAATAATTTAATTACCGGGACTTAATTTGATACAGAAACATAATAAAAATAGCTCAGTAAATAAGAGGCAGAATCCGTGGTATTAGAGGTTCGGAATGGGCTTTATTCCAATGGACGATTCGAATCGGTTGCTCCAAGTTCCATCACCACGAAGGTTCAGGAAGTGAAGTACATACTTTATTGATAATTAATCACTTTTATACAATAGGCATTACAGTGAAACAAATGCAAGAGGCGTAACAATTGATAGTGTAGATAAGAGATACATACGTAGCAAAAGTAGGCGTAACTGGGTGTGACTAAAGAACGTCATCAGGTGTGATGTCATAATAGGGTGGTTCCATGGAAGAATTTCGCAATGTCAGCAGAAATACTTGGCAGAAATGCGCGCGCAGCAACATGACGTGTGATTGACGTGCAACTAGGGGGTGAAGGGGACTTGACATTTAGCTCTACATGTGGCGACAGAAGTCTGGAGGGTCAAGTCAACCTAATCCCAAATCATATCTAACATCCTATGTTTAAAGAACTATGTTATCCAAAAGAGAGGTCTTCTTAGAGTAGAATCTTATTCTATACTGACTATACTGACTGTTAGTGCGTGTACAAGCGTCTAAGTGTCTACACTAGATGCGAGGGCAGAAATCTTCCGTAATAATAGGGCTATGAATTACTTGCATAAAGACAGAGAAGCCGGGCCTTTGCTCGGTAGCTGGAAGAATGTTTACTTAAACTCCTAGACAGGAATGCATTGGGCAGGGAGCGGAGCAGATAATTTCGAAGGTGAAATACAGTTTTTGGCAGGCAACAGGCTGATGTCAGGCTTCGTGAGCCGCGCAGGGAATGAGACAAAGTTCATGGTCACAGATGCAGGCTCAGACTGGAGCTTTCAGAGGCAGAAGGCAAGAAAAGCTTGATGACAGAATCAGGGCCTACTTGCCTGGACTGTAAAATGGCATAAGTGAACCATATAAAACCGGTGGCCTTTCATACTTAGGAATGGAATATCCGGCCTATTCATGGCGGATCTGAAAGAGGACATGTTGACGGTGGACGCACATGTGTTTGCGTCTTCATAACTGGAACTGGAGGGAACATACATGTACTTGTGATTCATACATGAAACCGTTGGGGTCCAAGATAGGGGACATAACTGATCGGAAAAATCCATATTTCCACAAGGTTCTGCTTGGGCTTATTTTGTAATTTTCTCTAACGCCTATCAAAGCCGATTTAAACTAGGGGTGGGCGGAATTTGCGAAATCCACTTTCGCAAATTATCGCGAAAATGTTTAAAATTATCGCAAACAAGCGGAAATATCGCGAAGATGCGGAATTTTTTTTCCCGCATGTTCGTGAGATTTTCTGCATGGTTGCGGGTCGCCAACTTACCCATGTGGTTGCTCGCGGGCGCGGCCATCTTGTTTTGAGTTGTCTCGCGGTGCATGATCGCGAGAAGAAAGATGTGATCGCGCGACGCATGACGTCACTGCGGGCGCGAACTGTCGCGAGACAGCGCAAATGGCTAAAAACAATCCAACATCTCATGGAGAACGCGACCGGATCAAGAAAACTTGTCGGCGAACGCAGGGATTCAGGTAAGGCGATCCCGCGCGCGCGAGAATGTATTATTTTACAGCGCGAGCAAGAAACAAATTATTAAGCTGCGGAAAGCGGAAATTTTGACATTTTCGTGCTCTCCGCGGAACGCGAAAATGTCAAATTATCGCAATTTCCGCGAACGGAACAAAACTTTTGCCTAGGCCTAATTTAAACGACCTATCAGTTCTTATATTAACGGACCAGATTTCAGTAATAGTTCATTGATAAAGGGAATGGTAGCTATGGCTAAAATCATGGAAAACAGCAAAATTGCTGTTGATGAGAGAAAAGCATACGCTAATTGGAATGTCACCCATTATATTACAAGCCTTAGTGATAAAGTTAAACAAGGAACATTTTCACCAATTTGGACTGTACCTCATCAAGGCAATTTCTGTTTGCAAATCAATGGCCAAACTATTGACCCTGAACAAAGAAAAAAGCTTTTGTTCCCATACTTACATCCACTCCTCTCAGAATTCGCCGCCATTAGTACCATCTCAGGGCACGTATTTCATCTGTCACGATAGAGCCTATACGTGGATGCCGACTGGTTTTTCTGGAACTTGCTATATAGCTTTTCTTCTTCCCCCTACATACACTGCTTCTTCAAATTTTCATAAAAACAGATATGGCAGAGGAATTATTGATTCCAAAGACACAGCAGGTCAAGAGGGAGGAGAATTCCTAAAGGGATTTCTTCCTTTTTGGGGTCCTATGGCAAACAGCAGGAATATGAGGCAACTGGTTCGTGTCATAGAGAGTACCATAGACATCACTGTAGGAGCTTTGAGTAATATTACAGCGGAACTACAGGCGGATCGTCTTATGACTTTACAGAACCGAGTTGCCCTAGATGTCATTCTTGCAGATCGTGGTGGCGTCTGTAAATTGATCAAATTGAGTTGCTGTATTTATATACCTGATGACGCTCCGACAGTATACCAGGCCATCTCTAAATTACATATAATCTCTGAGTTAATTCATCAGAACGAAGGAGATTGGTCGTTATTGGGATGGTTTTGGGGACTACTGTCCAAATGGGGTTGGAAAGTGCTAACATTCCTTGGTATGGTTCTAGCCATCGTATTCTCTTGTTGTCTTTGTATGCACTGTGGCCCCGCCATCTGCGACCTTTGTGCTACTATGTGCATCCCAAAACCCAAGGCACAAATAACAGAGAATATTAGAATGATGTTACAGCAACAGCTTGATGACCTCATGGCCATCGACATCGACTCAGATTGACGTGAGTCTATGTATCTTGCCTGAGTTCTGGCAAAAGAAGGGTCCGAGGAAATTCGATTTTCGATCACGATCGCATTGAGCCGCCATTTTGTGCTCTGCCGCCATTTTGTGTTGCCCTCACTCAGGCAGCACGACGATCGAAGTCTTTTCTGCTTTTCCTGCAATATTGTGTCGAAATAGCCTTGTGCCTCTGTTTACGAAGCTGGTGTTAGAGACTGGCCGAGTACACTAATCCCTGTCTGGTTTCTCTAATCCCTGTCTTGACTATCTGTTGGTTCACACTATTCTCTTCTGACTTTATCTTATCTTCTGGCCTTCGCTGTCCACCGCTTGTATTCTCTTGTTTCACAACTGTCCTCCAAAACACACGAACATATCTCGCCACCTGCAAACCAGTTACAAACATGTTAATACCTTAACCTGTGGGAGGGGGGGCAAACACCGTTGGAGGAGAGGCTTCTTCGAGTTACTCGATACCTTATTTTTAAACCTTTTCTATTGGCTACGATTTGTTTTGAAACCTTCCTTATTGGTTATTCATGTATGTATTGGGTGTATTTCTGGTTAATGTATATGTTATCTATGTACTATATAAGATTGTGCGCCACAGAGTGAAGTGGCAGTCTCCTGAGAACATACCGTGTGTACTTATAGGACAACTGTACTAGCTGCAGCTAATAAAATCTGATCTTTTACACCGACAGAGTGTCCCCGTGTCTCTGTTAGCTGAAGCAGGAGAACCCAGGAGATTAAGGCGTACCCTGCGCCGCCATATCCCAATAAAGGTTCTGGTTCTTCAAGATCCGGGGGTCTGTCGATCCTCTGCAGAAGTACTGCATTGCTCTATAATACATACATTTTGTACCTTAATATCTCAAAAACTACTGAACGGATCCACACCAATTCCGTTGAGCTATTTTTGCGATATCTCAGTGCAGTGCTTCTATGGAAAAATGCATTTTGGGAAACCTCCTTTGTCTCCTTTGTCTCATCCCCAACTAGCCAGATAGCCCCAAAACTTTCCAGGTAGGACCTGACTCAGCTCAAACTTGTTTTGTGAAAATTAGTAAAAAGGTGCCAAAGTTTCCTATGGCAATGTGGGTGCATGTGTATGAGTGTCTGTGTGTATATATGTATACATAAGTTGGAGGACTCACAGGACCATGCACAGGCATGTTCCACAAGAAAACAGGAAGCACAGCAGGAGAAGTTGCCAGATTGTTTCTCTTCGACGTGGAAATTCAGTGTTGATCCCAGCAGTTGAAAAGAGGAAAGACAAAAACTATTATATTGTTGCAACAGACTGTCGGAAGAAACGCTGCAGGAGCATGATGCAGCAGCGGACAATCTGTTTGACGATCAAACCTCATCTACAAGTGAAACAACAAAGTGGTGGGAACATAAATGTTTCACTAAATATTTGGATGTGGGCCATGTGCTGTGTGGCCTGAAAATTCTCTTAGCACATTTCCAGCACAAATACACAACAAGAAGTGATTGAAAAGTTTAAAACAGAAGATAATCAACTCCTGAAGAAGCAGGAGAAAATCATTAAGGAATGCAAGCTACATACATTTCAGAGGGACAGAATTGATTATGAGCAAGGTCATATATTTACCGTTGCTCAAAGATTTGACAATTTTAAATGACAAACTCTAATTAATAATAATCGACCATGCAAAGAGATAAATACTACAGATACTGAAACAGAACTAGGTTCAGTTTTGGATACTGATACTGATACTGAAATTAACAAGCTACAAGGTCCTAGCGCCAACATAGGGACACAAGCCATTTTAATTGAACAATTAGATTTTTTAAAGACAGGGTTGCTCCCAAACACTGCGTCCAAAAAAGTCTAAGCACAAATGGCGGTGAATCAAACATAGACATCGAGACGCAGAAAAATAATTTAAAACAACAAAATTGGAGGAAAAAACAATACAAATTGATATCAATAGTGCCATTGTAAACCTTACGCCATTATCTCACAACAAAGCAGAACAAAACATTTTAGCTCTAGGTCTATGTAGGAAACTTGTTCTATATATACTACACCAAAATTAGGTATAGTGTGTAGAGAGTCCAGGGGACCCTAGAGATAGGCAGAGGTTAAAGTTAGAACCTTTCTCTCTATTTGTGGTAGAGTGGTCGAGCAGTAAGGCAGTATCAGAGGACAGTGTTAAGCATTCAATGTACACACTCAGTCAGCAAATGAATTCACACACTCAAGAACTGAACTCTAGGCCAATTGTTTTTGTATGAAAAATATACTGTTGTTTTATTTTTAGAACCAAGCAAGCCTGGCACAGGTAAGCATTAAATACTTTTCAGTAATACGTTGCTGAATATAGAACAGTTTGAAAATGCTATTGAAATTGTACTTTGTTTGATTGACAGGGAACGCAGTAGGTTGCAACACTTAGCAAATACAGTACATTGAAAGGAATAGGCTTTTTTCAGTAAATTACAGGTAAGTTACTTTTTACGTTACTTTTCTAACTCAGTTCTGGATACCTAGATTCAGCACTGGGACATTTCCTGCAAACAGGTAAGTAAATACGTTTTGGTTATTTGTGTGGTTCACAGGTAAGTAATTAACTGTGGGAGTTAACATGCCTAATCTTCTAATTCTTCTACCTCAACACATCACACACTCTTTTGGTTGCAAACATCATTTTTAACTCCCCTATTCGATCGTTATTTGACATTATCTAGCTTACTTTCGTAACCGATGTTAATCTACTGCATAACAACCTTCCTCTCTGTGTCAAACTTAGTTTGACCAACCAGCTTAATCCTGCTCAGTTTAAGGTGACGTGTCACACCCACCTATAAATCCCTGGTGCAAACCATCACTTGTTCTGATAGCTCCTCCCCAATCACACCCAGTGCCCGATTCTATCAGAAACATTTAAAGTAAAAAAGCAATACTTGACATGAAAAACAACCCACAAAATAAGACAAACGCTCCCCCTTCCCTATACTAAAATACAGATTGTGAAACTTCTAACTAATATGTGGATATCCCGATGTTTGTTAAATAAAGTGACTCATTTGTAAACTTCCAATCCTCAATGTCGTCAATTTAGTGGGCAGTCTCTGGCGTGACCTTCATGTGATCTGTTTTTATCCAATTTAATCATTTCGGGGTGCTGAACAGGTTGGAACGGTTCAGTACGATTCACAAGACATATTCCTGGCGCACACCCATTATTAATGTTTTAAGGTTCCTTTTAAACTTTTCTCAAATTTAGCGTTCAGCACTCGTGTGTGCTCCGTTCCGTGTGCACACCATATATGAATGCATGAAGAGAGATGGCCCGCACTTTGCAGGTCATCAAACGAGTTGCACATCCGAACAATCACTACAATATTCCTTTCCCCGCTAACTGCCCAGCTGCCGCCTCTCAGGCTATAATCCCTTCCTGGACCTCAATAATCAACGCCTCCCTCCTACAGGACTCAATTCCTGATTCGCTCAAGGCTGGCCAAGTTGTCCCCATCCTAAAAAAAAAACACGCTGGACCCTGCTTCCACTGAGAACTATAGAACCATATCCAAAATCCCACTCCTTGCCAAAGTTCTGGAAAAATGTGTGCAACAGTAGCTGAGCCTACACATCAACAAATTTCAGCTGCTAGATGACTTCCAATCCGGGTTCAGACCTGGACACAGCATGGAAAACACCCTCCTCCACATTGTGGATGACTCCCTCCAAGCCCTCGACCAAGGCAATACCTGTCTCTTAATCCTCCTAGATCTTTCCTCTGCCTTAGATACGGTTAACCACCAATCTCTCCTTGAACGCCTCAAAATCAGGATGGGGTTGGATGGCACTATCCTTGAATGGTTTAGATGCTTCCTCCAAAACCGCTCACAGTGTCCTCATCAACAGTAATCTATCCGCCCCCTCTCCGGTTACGGTTGGAGTCCCCCAAGGATCAACCCTCTCCCCTACCCTCTTCAACCTTTACCTTGAACCTCTCACCGAGGTGCTACGTGCCGCCAATATCTCCTACCTTATGTATGCCGACGATACACAGATCTACATAAAAATCTCTTCCCTTGAGGACATTTTCTCCCTGAACAAGGCCGTGAAGCTGACAGTCCATTGGCTCACCGCCAACCAACTTAAACTCAATGCAAATAAAACTGAATTTCTTCTGATCTCCCTACCCAAACCCAATCCAGACATCAAGGAATGGATCAAGACCGTCACAGCACTAAACTGCCCTCCTACCATTGTTGATCCCTTGGAATAACCCTTGATGGCAGCCTGAACATGCGTGGCCATATAAACTCGATGGCCAAAATGGCTGGATTCCACCGAGTTACCTAAGAAACCTAAAACCCTGTGTCCGACCTCAAAACGGCAATCCAGTCACTAGTCATTTCCAGACTAGAATATGGGTGCTCTACTCTCGCAGGGCTACCCAAGAAATCTCTGGCCCCATTGAAAGCCTGCCTCAGCAAAGCCGCCAGACTCCTAACTGGCTCAAAGAAATTCAACCACATCTCTCCCCACCTCAAAGTTCTGAACTGGCTTCCCCTAGAGGCCAGAATCCAATTTAAACTGGCCTGCAGCTCTTTACCACAATTCCCCTACATTTCTTGCGCAAAAACTCATGATATCCAGAGGAGCCAGAAACTCCTGATCTGCCAAAGACCTGTTGCTGTAACCAGCACGCTTCCGGAAGGAAAAAACCTACAATCGGGCCTTCTCTGGGGCTGCGCCAAGAATTTGGAACTCTCTCCCACCCGCCATCAGAAGACTTCTGTCCTTGGCACACTTTAAGAAGGAGACCAAAACCTTCTTCATGGGCAAATACTTTGTCTAATGAATACATTACAATCACCTCAGCGATATGTTCCAACCACCACCTCGACATTATCCACAGCTTCTATGGATGATATCTATTCCTGCACTCTAGGTATCCCCCCAAGAGTTGAGACTACGTGACTTCTTGTATAATGTATCTACCTGTTTTAATTTGTATCCCACATGTAGCCGGGACTTTAGACTGCGTGCTTTTCTTGTATAATGTATCCCCTATTTTACCCAATTGATCCCTCCCTTTCTAACGCTTTGTATTCCACCCTTAATCCTGTAAAGCGCTTTGATACCCTCACGGGTCTGGTTAGTGCTCTATAAAACTATAAAATAAATAAATAAGTAAATAAATAATTTGGAAGGGATCAGAGCAAAGCGCCAAAGACTTCATAGAAAATATAAATGTCAACAATTTAAATTTGCTTTTTTCAGGTCAAGTCAACAAAAATATAATACATTTTTTAGATTTTGAAATATTTGTGAAATATGGCAAACTTGAAACACAGCTTTATAGAAATAGCACATCAGGCAACTCAACTTCCTTTCACCCTCGACATTTGATAGCAAGTATTCCTTATGGGCAATTGCTACGCACCAAAACGAATTGTAGTTAGGCCTGGGCAGTAAATTCCATTCCGCTCGCAGAATTTGCGGCATTTGGGTAATTTCGCGTTCCGCGGAGAACGCAGAATTGGCAAAAATTCAGCGATCTGCGGCTACGCAGAATTTTTTGCTTGTTCGCCCTTTAAAAATGCGTGTTCGCAAGATATTTCTCCCCGAGCACGCAAACAGCGTTCGCGAACAGGAAAAAAGCATTATGAATTGGCAGAACAAGCAATTCCCCGTGTTCGCGGAACATTTGCGTGCTCACAGAGATATTTTACCATTTCACGGAGCTTTGTGCCCACTCCTAATTGTAGTTTGCCACAACAAATTAAGGCCTGTCAAAAAGATATGGCACACAGGTTTTTACAAAGAGGATACAACACAAGAAAGATCAATACTGCTCAAGTGAACATCTGTCACATTTTGGGGGAACACATCTTGTTTGGCCAACCAAAAAAAAAAAACTTGAATCAGAGAATATGGTCAGGCTTATTACCACATATAGCAATAAACATAAGAAATTAACTATGGCAGTTACTAAGAGCTGGCACCTAATTCTCTCTGATTCAACCATAGGAAAGATGGTTCCAGCAAGACCCCAAATAACCTACCGGTGAGCCAGTTAAATGAGAGACAGTTTGATGAGATCTAGTCCTGAGATGAAAAGGACTGGCAATTGGATGACTGGAGCCAAAGGGTTCCACAAATGTCACAAATGCCGAGCCTGTACCATAGATATAAATACCAAGGAATTGTACCTGCCCTTTGCAAATAAGTCTGTCATTTGACATGTCATCACAGATGTCATCAGTGATGTCACTGACCATGTCATGAGTGATGTAATATATGACATCATCAGCAGTGCATTGCAGGGCGCCAGTTATAGTTAGGAGGCCTGGGTGGTAAATTCCATTCCGCTTGCGGAAGTGCCAAAATTCCGCGATCCACGGCTTCACGGAATTTTTTGCTTGTTCGCGCTTTCAAAATGTGTGTTCGCAAGATATTTCCCCCGAGCATGCAAACAGCATTCGCGAACAGCAAAAAAGCACCGCAAATGGGCACAACAAGCAACTCTGCGTGCTCGCAAAGATTTTTTACCGTTTTGTGGAGCTTTACGTAGCCTGCCTACGCAAATTCCGCTGACCCCTAATGGTTAGCTCACCTAATTATACATTTCTCTGGTTTTGCACGTGTGAAATGACCAACTAACTATAACGTCCCTGAAACCTGAGTTTTTTTCAGTAAATTTATAAGGTTTTTTAAATGCTAATTTCTAACTATAACATCCTTAGAACCTACGGTTTTTCAGTGAATTTCAAAGGCTTTTTAAAGGCTAATTACTAACTATAAAGTGCCTGAAAGCTGTGATTTTTTCAGTGAATTTCATAAGTTTTTAAATGCTAATTTATAACTATAACATAGTAGTCACGTTTGCAGAGTGGTGCAGAAAGGAGGCTGGGCCTCCAAACTGAACTCAGGAATTCCACTGCATAGGACTTACAGGAGGTACCAGGAGGGCTTCTTGGCCCCTAAAGCCCCTCAGGAGTAAAGTGGACTTCAACCTTAAACCATAGAGAGCCAGGAGGCGTGTATGCAGAGTGGTGGAGAAAGGGGGCGTGACCTCTGAAGACCTCTTAGCAATACCACTGTGTGGGACTTACTGAAGTTAAAAGGAGGGGTAGTTGGCCCCCAAGGACATCCTTGGTGGACATCTACCCCTCCTGTTACTTCCAGTAAGTCCCACACAATAGCATTGGTAAGTTCTCACAGCAGGCCATGCCCCCTTTGCCCACCACTCTGGAAACACACTCCCTGCATGCTCTTGGATGCGGATTGAAGTCCCCTTTGATGCTGGGGGTCCTTAGGGGCCAGCAAGCCTACCTGATACCTCCAGTAAGCCCCAGATAGTGGTATGGCTGAGAGGTGGACACAGGCCACGCCCCCTTTCTGCACCACTCTGCAAATGCGCCTTGTGGCACAATCTTGGTTGCGGGATGAAGTACCCTTGCCCCCTGAGGTTCCCTGGGGGCCAACTAGTCCTCCTATTCTCTCTAGTAAGCCCCACACAGCTGGATTGCTGGGAGTGGTCCGAAGCAACGCCCCCTTTTTACACCACTCTGGAAATGTGAATCCTGGTGCACTGCTGCTCGTAGATTAAGTTCACTTTAGTCCTGAGGTCCTCAGGACACAAGAGGACCTCATTGCCCCACCAGCAGTGTGCCAAGAGGCCTGTTTGCGGAGTGGTGTAAAAAGGGGCATGGCCTCGACCACCTGTCAGCAATCCCACTGTATGGGGATTACTGGAGGCACCTAGTGGGACATTTGGCGACTAAGGACCCTTAAGGATCAAGGAGTCTTAATCCCCCAACCCCAGGAGGCACGTTTGCAGTGTGGTGCAGAGATGGGGCAGGGTCTCCAGCAAGATGTCGGCAGTTTTTTCATTTTCGTTTTATTAGAAGGAGGGCTGTGTGGCCCTCCTTTTCTCAATATTTTATGGGCCCTGGGGACCCCATCCTCTAGGGCCCGTGACTTTTTTTTTTTAAATGGGACGGGGCCGCGCTGCCTCCCTCCTGAGGCCATAATTAGCCCCAGGGATCCTATCCCCAGGGGTATTGCCTCGTTTATTATTTTTTTATTATTATTTTCATGGGAGGGTGGTCGCGTATATCCATGACCAGCGATCACTCCATAGTTTGGCTTTAATTTCTCAAAAACTACTGAACAGATTTGCATTAAATAACAAAAAAGACTACCTTTCTGCCAAATTTGATTTAATTCCGTTCAGCGGGTCGGGCTCTAGGTTCGACAGTGTGTGAGTATTTGAAGTGACATTACAAATGCACCCACATTTCGCACAACTATTTCTTGGTCCCCACTGCAAGAATCACCCCTAAACTTTCTGTGACACAGAGAACCTACTTTGGCACATATTTTAGAAAATGTCATGAAGATTGGTCAAATGACGCCAAAGTTACAAGCAAATCAAAATATGCTTTTCCAAAGGAACCTAGGTCCTAACTATAACTACATACTGGTGACCACCAGTAGGTAATATATAGATATGGCGATGCAATGTCTTTGCTGCGATAATCGGTTTATTCGATTTTTTTATACCAACGCCCTACAAAAATATGACTTTAAACAGTGCAGTAATAAACCTCTTGTGTCTAAAATACTGTAAAATACATTTTTAAATGTGGTGTTGCTCTTTGAATGTTGTCTGCTTTTCTTTTGCGATTTTGCGATGTGATCTCGATTATCGCGATCATAGCGATGTCTTTGCTGACTTTAAAAAATACAGAACTGAAATTATTTAACAAGAAAATGAACAATATTTTGGTTATGAGGATAGCACTGACAAGAGCTTTTGTGTTTATTGTGTGTATGTGACAGCTACACATAAGACTGGATGGAGAGTTTCAGGATACTTAGAAACACCCTGCTGCCTTCGTCTGTAAAGTGCATTCCATCTTTTTTTTTATAAATTCCATGCATGTCACAATGCAGGTTGTTGTTATGGATTGAGACCATGTTATGATCTCTTAGAAATGCAGAAACATTTTTATTAACATGTTGTTTGACTTTGTCTATTTGAGGACAGAATTGATTTGACCACTTCCATTTCCGTCTTTGGCATATATTACAATACACCAAGACAATGTGGGGGAAAAGCAACATCAGTTCTGCAAAGGTATCTTTCATTAGGATATCCAGCCCTATCCCAGTCAATGTGCCTAGGTCAGTGCCACCACAAACCACAATCATGAGGTGAGGAGCTTGGCAATTCACAATGGTTTTAGCCAAAGCCAGCAATTGATGTAACTTTAACCCTCTCTGACAAAAATTAGTAATCTCCACATTTGGCAAACCCAAGACCCTGTCAATACCTGTCATCCTTTTGCAGCCTATTTAGCCCAATAGACATAGTTGTGACAAAAATTCATACTCTAGCATTTTCAAGTGAAAGAGCAATAACAATTAGGAGAATGCTGGAGCTGAATGAGGTTGTTTTCCAAATAAAAAGCAGTTAAAATGGAGGTGCTATCTTTCATTTTTAAATTGATATTTGATTGGATGCTGTCAGCATGTAAGTGAATAAAATTGGTTACTGTGTTGGATGCATTAGCAAAAAGTCCTATTATTGGTTGTTGTTTAAAAAAAGAAACGTAATGCAGACATGGATATGCTTTTGAATCTGTGGAGTAAAGCACACCTAGTGTATCTCATTTGGAAGTAGCATGATCCTTCTAGATTGACCTGTGAACTTGTGACTTACTGGTTCCACTAGGTTGCAACATACACTGAGCTACGAGTGTATTGGGGAAAGTGTGTTTAAGAAACAGAATAGGTTTTAAAACACAGAATTTAACACATTTATATTTTAATTTCCAACACAGGCCTATGTAATATACTGTTGTGCAGTATTCAAGTAATAAAATAGAAGATAAATATAGGTTTGGACTCCCTTTTTTATCATGATTAGTCTGTGATGACGGCGTTAACATCGCAAAAATGCATAGACAGGAATCTCGTTTTGAAAGAGAGAGAAAGTGGTAACATATGCTAGCCATTCACAAGCAGAGATAGAATAGTCTAAAATAAAATGCATGATTTTATTTGCTGCCTTAACTTATCAGTGTCAAAACTGTCCAGAAAGAGCTGCAACAACAATACTATCTACAGACTCAATTCATTGGTATGTGCGTACTTTTTAATTATTTAAAAAATGTACATTAGAAATGAAGATGCCTATGGGAGTTTGATTAAAAAAAAGAGTATCACAGCTACATGAAAAAACATATATCAGATGAACTGCATCTGCCAGAGAGTATGTGTTTAAAAAAGTTTTAAATGTCTAAACATAATGTGCAGTACAGACAAATCTATGTTATTTGCATTCTGGGAATATGCGTACTTTTAGTTAGATTTAAACAGGAGTAGAACAGGAGTAGCGTAGTCACGAATAAAAGATAAGAAAATGTGCTGCACCTTTATATGAATTATAAAGTTGTAATAATTGTTAGGAAAATGCACTACGCCTGTATATGAATTATAAAGTTGTAATATTTGTTAGGTATGTATTAGGAAGTGTTTATAAATGTTGTTTTTAACTTATATGACCAGTTTGCATATGTTTAGATGGTGAGCTATGTTTTTTTCTGCTTGCAGATAGTTATATGTGCAATGAGACTCCTGAATTTACTTAAAGATGTTGAAAACAATATATTTTTGGAAAGATACCCTAAATGTGCATATCTATTATTAAATCACATACATGTTAACTTGGTGATCTATATCTTTAAGGCTGTTGAAAATTTCAGGTATATGATGAGGGTGGTGTATTTCTTGAAACATGCTGTGTTTTAAATTGAGTAGGGTTAATAGTGAAGAATGTCTCTTGAAAGTTGTTGTGCTAGCTTCACTTGGTGTGTAACTTTTCTTTGAGAGATCCTGAATATATGTTTTAAAAACACAAGAAATATTTGAGAATTGATGTAGGTGTGTCAGTAAGAAGTGTTTTTTTCTTCAAAAAGTGAGAATTGTTTTCAGTTTTAGAAACCTACTGATGCATGTTCATGCTGAGTAACAGAGCAATGTATGCTCCTAGACAGCCATGTATCCAATTATTTATCAAGTGTGACACCTAGAATTTACTCATACATAACTCAGAAGAAAAGTATAGGTATACTAAAATAGGTAGTTTGAGACTGACAGAAGGACTTAACACTGAGTCACATACATAGACACAACTGATATGTATCTAACAATAGAGGTACTTTCACAGTCAACCAGTCACTACTGAGGCACTCATCCAATCATCCAGCCACTACTCAGGCAGTCATCAATTCACTCACACACTTATTCAATTACCTAAGTAGTTCACTTGCACTCTTGTAATCATGCAGGCCCTAATTATGTATTGAGTGAACTATGCAGGCACTACCCTTGTATTCATCTACTGACCCACACACGAACCATTCACTTATACAATTAACAAGGCTGTACCTATGCAGTTATTCAAACACCCACTTACAACCCATGCACTAATCCAAATACTGAGGCACAATCCATGCACTCATCCAAACACATAGGCACTACTCATGCATTCATCTAATAACACAGGGAATACCATTGCAGTGAACCTATCTCCCATCCAGTACCTATGCACTCATGCGATTTCTGAAGCAATACTCTTGCACTAATACCATCAGCCCAGCAGAGCACTTGCTTTCATCCAATCAGTCAAGCGTTAACAATTGATTCATGCAATCACTCAGACACTAGTTATGCACTTATCTAATCAGCCAGGCACTACTGATGCACTCATTCAATTATCCAGGCACTACCCATGTACTTAATTAAACAGCAAGGCACTACCTGTTCACTCAACCCAAAAAAACATGGACAGCAGCCATGTACCCATCCAGTCACTGAAACAATACTCAAGCACACATCTAATCTGCTAGTTGCTATGCATGCACTTAAACAATCACATATGCACTATCCATGTACTCTATAAATCACCTATATACTATCTATGTACTCCTGCAATCATCCAGGCACAAGAGTTGCACTAATTTAATCATCCAACCACTGTCTATGCATGTATTGAATTATTGCGGGATTAGTCATGCATGTATCTAATCATTCAGGCACTACTTTAGCACTCTTCCAAACACCCAGATAGTAGTGATATTCTCATGGAAACACGCAGGCAGTAACTATGCAGATATGGAATGTCCCATGGAGTTCTCACATACTCAGGGAATCCTCCAGGCACTACTTGAGGCCTCAGGGAATCAACTATGCACTACCTATGCACACATTCAATAATCCAGGTAGTATTGATATATTCAACCACAGACACATGTATTTGGAATTTTTAGTGAGGAATATGTTGTATTTTACAACCATTTGGTGAATTATATTTACATCCTGTCAAACAATTCCGAAGCATTAGTGAGCTATATGATCTGATAGAAATTAATGTGCAGATTTGATATGCAAAATTTCCCAAAATTTGTATCTGATTCATCCAAGTGAAAAAGTACTAAGACACTAAATCCACCAGTGACACAGTGGTAGAGAGGCACACCAATAGCTCTTATGTTGTGTTTTCAGATTTACAGTACTGAGACACTGTATGCACTTGTACACTTTGGTTGATTAATTTTAAAATGCACTGCTGAAGGGATAAACTGGTTTGTTTACAATGTATATGTGAAAACTGAGATATTGTGCAGCTGTGTTGTAGAAGAGGGTGCTCTAATGTAAAAAGGTAACTAATAAATTAAGTTTTGTGTTTCGCTTTGCGTTTGATATATTGAAGTAAGTGCATGTAGTTATTTAGCTAGGTTTATCCGTAGATTTGAACATAACATAAAAACTGATTTTGTATTATCTGGAAGTCAGTAGTATAGTAGTTGGCACGTTGGCTAAAGTAACAACCTAAATATCAGCATTTTTTACAGCATAATATCTATGTAATTGCAGACAGTTTGAATGCCTACAAAAGGTCGGTGAAAAAAGCAACAGAAGCAACTACAGTATTTCTGAAGAACTGAGGCGCATAAGGGAGGTAATGCTGAAGAACAAAGAGCTACTGGTAAGAGGAAAAAGTCATTTCTTAAACATGTATGTGGACACCTTCAAAGATTACAAAATAATGAATATAAAAAGCAAACTATAAGAAAAGATAACAGTGGCCAATATCTATATTACAAAAACAGGAATGGATGTAACAAAGATGGACACACCTTAACCAGGAGACAGAAACAGTTCAAGAAATCAGAGCTAGGATGTTTTGTAGTTGATTAGTTGCAAATATAAAGAAGTATAGAAGAAATAGCGAGACCTTAAAAAAGGCAAAAAGAGTTGAGGGAGTAGTTGAGAAGGCCTTTGCTTTGAAGAGGAAGGTTTTCATTTTGATTATAAATTGAATGAAGTCTCTTGACAACATGGTGTTGTATATGAGGCGATAAAACCAGAAGAATAGATTAGGGAATAGAAGTATTTTTTGCACATTTTTTAGTGGAGAATGGATACATACTTCTACTACAGAGCCTTTCTTTAATGAAGAAAGCTATTTCCAGGATAACACATTAGTTCACGCTATTGGAGAACGATATTTTGAAATGAAAACTGGCACTCCTATAGCGAATGAGGTGATGGAATCTAGAAATTTAGAACAAGTTATTACAAAAGAGGTACAGGGAAAGCATAGTCAGACCCCATATACAAATTGAATTGTGGTAGTGTTTTTAGTATTCAACAGCAATCCATTATACTAAGTACATTTCTACATGTCTTTCCTAGGTGAAGTTTAAAACACAACAAGGTGCTCCTTTTGCTGTTGCCCTTTGGTTTCTCTGGCCTTACCTGCTGGCCCCGAATTTCTGCAGCTTCCAGCCTAAGCACAGTCCCCCCCGCCCTCTCGCCGCCACGTTTTGAAACCCGTGGCCGCAGCGTGGAGGGTGGGTGTGCGTGGACCACAGTACCCAGACTCCCCGGCCCATCTCCGGACACAGCGTCATCTTCTTAGCGCCCGGAGGCGCATTTAAGATTGCAGCACTCCCCGCGTCGCGGGACCGCGCGCGGGCTAAGCCCGGGCAAAGGGCGGGCCGTTGTGTGGCCGTTAGGAGGCCGGAGGTGGTTGGGTCGGGCCACCCCCCTTGACTGTCCAAAGGATGCTGGTATTGCAAGTATATTATTTTTAACTGGATGTAGTCAGTCATGAGTTACTACTGATTTAATGACTTGTTAGTACACAGGTCATATTTTGCAGCGCAGTACTAATTTTTTAATCACAAGACACTTAACTTACCGTAGCATTATTTAAATCGCATTAGTGTTCTTTCTGCTTCCTTTGCGATTCCCTGTGTTGTTTATTATTTACTGATGTGATTGGTGTTTGTTATGGCAAAAGCTAAAATGACAATGGATAATTATTTGGTCAAAAGGGTCACTATAATAAATAGCGAAAGACGTAGGTCGTTAGGGAAGGAGACCCTTGCAGATAATTTAGAGATATGCGCAGACGATAGCGCTCACACGCTTGCCATAGGGGATTCCTTAATTGAAGCTCACCCAGTGGGAAATTCGATTGATCCCATTGTGGACCTTGAGGTCGATACCTTAAGCTATGGTTCATTGGAGTCCGCAAAAGAGTGTGAACCCCTCCCATCTCCTCCGAAAAGAGCAGTTAGGAAATGTAGAAAGTCCCAACTTAAGAAGGGTAGTGTCCATCATAAGCCACCGATAGACCGTCTCCAGAGAACCACTGTGGCTCACGCTAAAATACAGACCCTTGATGAGGTTGAGAATTCTGCCCTCTCGGGGGTTATAGCGAAAATTTTCGAAGACAAACTAGCGCTTATGATTAAGCCTCTCGTAGATAAAATTGAAACCTTGTCAACAGAGGTATTAAGGCTGGGTGGTCTTCTACACGAAATGAAACAACCTATTACTTTGCCTACGGCTCCATTACAACTCGTCCATAATACCCCGCAAAACCCTTCTGAGGGGCGGCCCTCTACTGGTCCCACGGAATCACTACCACCAGTTGTTAGTGGTATTCGATCTAATATAGATTCACCTAGTAGTAAGGGGTCCAGAACAACAGTACAAAAATCACACTGTGTTAATCTCCCACCAGCCTGTGATCCTTACGTGGTTATTTTATCTAATGTTCCCCCACTTGACCCAGTAACCTCTAAATCTCCACACGAAACGCACAAATCACTTAAGAGGAAATCAGTAGCCTGGTTAAATAAAAACGGTGGTTTTCCTACTAACTTCTCAGACCAAATATTGTCTACTAGACGAGTTTTTTGGTTGGGAAACTCAAGGAAAACATGTAAGGGGGATTGTGTTATAATACATTTCAGACATCCCCAACATGTGGTAACCACCCTTTTAAGCGCAGCTTCTCTTGCACTAGGAGAGAACACTGTGCGTGTACATTCTTTGGGCTATTTCTATAGACACCTAGATAGACCAACACAAAAAACAATTGGGGAAAGATTCAATTGTACTAATAACCCACCAAAATTCGATGTCCCTCTGGAGAATAGATACACAGCACTGAGTGAACTAGACGAAAATGATTGACTCACAGAGGTTGATAAAAATAAAACCTTAGTTGGATTATTGGTCACCTGCCCAATAGAGACTCCTAAAGGTAGCGAATCCCAGGGTACAGAAACCATGGTAGCACTGAGGCTCTTAACTAAACCACTGGATGGGCAGCCCCATACAGCTGGGACCCTTAGTGATCGGTCGGGAGAGCAGGCTGAAGCTGGTCTAAAGATAGCTTCAAAGCTAACTGTAGCATGTCGAGAGTCTTTAAGCAAAAAAATCGTTGTTCATAAGGTGGTATTGGATAATTCTCCAGTGGATGACATTGCTAGTGATGTTATTAGATTAAGGGAATCTTCCCTAATGATAACTGATAATTCTAATATTAGCCTACTGTCCTGGAATATTGCTGGCCTCTCTAGGAACCTGAAGGACGTGGTATTAGGTTCATTTATAGAAAAGCATGATATTATCGTCCTTCAGGAAACCTGGATGGTAGAACCCCCCCACAGAGTAGGATATAAAACCTTTAGCTCTAAAGCAATTCCTTCAAATAGAGGAAGGGCATCCGGAGGGTTGGTCATCTGGGTTAAAGTTACCCTAGAAGTAGAGGTCAGTCAGCTATCTATCCCCTGTCTTGACCTGTTAGGAATAAAAATCGTGACCAATAAGAGAGGAGTCATCTATTTAATAAACATATATAATAGACCATATCCATCTAATAGAGAATCTAAGGTGATAGAAGTTTTGGATTCCACTTTAGAAGGTTTAGGAGGAAATGCTCAGCTCCTAATCTGTGGAGACTTCAATTGTAAATACGAGCCTATTCAGGATATAGAAAGATTGTTTGATGAGCAAGATGCTGCTAGCGATATCATGCCCCTGGAGGCTTTAAGCTTTGCTAAAAACTCAATAGCTGCCATACAGATCCTACAGATGACTGTGTCACACGATTTAAGATCATGTAACGGTCGCTTCCCCTCAGATAGTCCATCAGCTCCCACTTATTTCAAGGGAAGTCTTAGGTCACATATTGACTTCGTAATGGCCTCTCAAAATCTATGGAGATCATTAATTGATTTTAAGATCGACTCCAGAACAAAGAGTGATCATTTTCCCCTTCAACTATGGTTACACTCCGCTCTCTTCTCCCATAGATCATCTGCAGTAGGACCATTAGACTCCCCGGTTGGAGAGATACAGATATCTAATAATAGGCGTGCTATAAAATGGTCTTACATTGCGGGTAAAAAAGAAGCGCTGCCCAACATTTATAATAAATTTAGTGAAATCATTGGGACACCCCAAATGCCTTTACTAGGTACCCGGGGAGTACTTGATTTACATCTAAAGTTGGTCGACGCATTATCCCCTCTTCTGAGTAAAGTTTATAAAAAAGAAGGGAATAAAAACACAGATCATGTAGAGCTAGAAAATCAGTGGTACAACCAAGACTGCAGGGTTGCAAAATCACAGCTGATCTGTACAGTAAAAAGTGGGAACCAAAGTGACATAAAAAATGCAAGACTGGCCTATAAAAATACCTTGACCCAAGCAAAAAAAGTATGGGATGCTAACCTATGGGAGGACTTACTGAGCGCAGCTAAGTCACATGACCAAAGCACGTTCTGGAATTTAATTGCCAAGGGAAACAAGAAAGGTAGATCACAAAAGGACATCTTTTTGGATGAATTGACCTGGTGTGATCACTTCTCCAAACTCTATTCGATCAGTAAGGATGATCTGTCCCTTGCCAATGTAGATATTAATTTAGGCAATAGTGTTACACTATTACACTTTAGTCTGGAAGAAACAGAGCAGGCATTACTAGCTGTTAAAATAGGTAAAGCACCAGGGCCAGATAAAATCCCTGGCGACCTACTGAAACATGATGTTAAAGTGTGGGGGCCATATATTAACTTTTTAACTAACTCCATTGTGGCCGGTACACCAATTCCAGAATCATGGAAAGGGGCAGAAATCATAACAATTTTTAAAAAAGGTGATCGCCATGACCCTAGCAATTACCGCCCTATTAGTTTAATAGATGTTTTACAAAAAAATTTTGCCAGACATATTTTAAACAGGATTTTAGATTGGATTGAGGAGACAAAGATACTGTCCAAATACCAGGCAGGTTTCAGATCAAAAATTAGTACAGTTGATCAGGTGTTTAGATTTATGTGCATCTGCTGGAAATATATAAAGATCAGGCAGGGCAGTCTCTTTGTGGCATTTATAGACTTAAGGGCCGCCTTTGATCTCGTTCCCCGCAAATTGCTGTGGTCCTCGTTAAAGAAGTTAACTGTTCCTGGTGAGCTACTTAATGAACTTATCAGACTACATTCGGGGAATTATGCTAAAATTAGATGGGGTAAGGCTGGTGAATTATCCAAAGCGATCCCTGTAGATAGAGGGGTGCGCCAAGGTTGCGTACTAGCACCTACATTGTTCTCATTGTATGTTAATGATATTCCAACATACTTGAGGAACTGTGTCCATGATTCCCCGAAACTAGATGGCGAATTAATTACTTCCTTACTTTTCGCAGATGATACTATCCTTATTTCTCAGACTCTGAGAGGCTTGCAAAACTTGGTAAATTGTTTCCATAATTATTGTGTGGAACAGGGGTTAGAAATTAACCCAACGAAAACCAAATATATGGCCATAAATCCAACAAAAACCCCTAGGAAAAACTTGCTTTTAGAGAACCGTACACTGGAACAGGTAGAAAGTTTTAATTATTTGGGTTTGATGTTGGATAACAAATTGACCTGGCGAGGCCAGCAGAATAAAAGCTTGATATCCCTCAAACAAAATTCTCTCCCTATCCTAAAGGTGCATGGAGCAAGTTATTCCAAAGCTATTTCACCAGCACTAGAGGTTTTCAAAGCCAAGGCTCAATCAGCAGCACTTTACGGTGCTGAAATATGGGGGTACTGTAATTCCACTAAATTCGGGTTGATTGAAAATAAATTTGTGCGTAGTCTACTTAAAATACCGACTCGTACTCCAGTTGTCCCCTTGTTCTTGGATATCAACCTCAAAAGAACAGAGCACTTAGCCTCATTAAGACCACTATTGTATTGGATTAGGGTATGGTCAACCCCTGAGCTGAGAGACTACAAGGCCGGTCTGATTGAATTAATTAAACTGGATGTGCATCTGAAAACCCCATGGCTGAAGTATGTATGTGCGTGGTTTAGGAGACTAGGGCTCTTAAACTTTTGGGAGGACCCTCACAATCTGACCCAGTTTTCAAAAAAACTCCTTAAGGATACCTTTTGGTCCTATGTTCACGGTGAAATAATTCTGGGATCTCCTATTGGTATTCTGTCTCAGAACTTCTTAAATGTAAAAGATTCACCCAGCTTTGAGGAATTCATGGATGAGATTGCTCCTCCTCTAGCCAAATCACTTTACCTACAATTCAGGTATGGGGTTTTACTGTTAAAGACCTACACATGTAGGTGGGTTGGGGAAAATGGCTCAGATACGTGTATCATGTGTTCCCTTGGGGCTAAGGAAGATATTGCTTATATACTTTTTTTTAGCCCGGCTTATAAGAAACCGAGGACTTATTGGATTAAACCCCTTTGTAAAAATATGGGGATCGAGTCATACAAAGTAGCGGAGCGCATATTAAAATCTAACTCCTCTCAAGTGATGGTATATGTTATAAGTAGATTCTTATTCAATGTGTATATCATTAGGACAAGTTCTGGTTATAAATTGTAATTGTAAAGGGAGGAAATTATGGATTCCCCCTGCTCACAGTTCTATTCTATTAAGTCTACCTCAGTTTTAATATTGTTCTTTTTAAGAACTCTGGCTTTTAAATAAATTAATGTTATTTATATTTTACTTGGTATTGCTTAATCATGGAGAAATATTCACCTTTTGTCTACTGTATGTAAATTGTATATCACGACCTGTATGTATTTGTTTGTTTATGTATATTGGCTTTTATGGCTATATAGCCGAAATAAAGTATTGACTGACTGACTGACACAACATAAGTACTTTACATGGATTGGATCCTTCAAATGTAAGAAAGCACACACATTTGGAGGGACAAGCACTATCTTGTTTATCAAGGAAAGTGTGGCAAAGCACCTTTCATCATTTCAGGATGTAAGCTGTAGAGCTCTCAACAATGCAAACTTTAGTTAGGAGGCTGTACTATTTGAAAACTCCTGCTTTATGTTTCAGTGAAATTAATAGAGCGCTGTTGCACCATTCTGTGGCAGGAGTAAAAAAAAGTGTGTGATGATGTGCATTTTTAATGTATTTGTATATATTTGCGAAGTAAAAGCATGCACACTAAAATCATGTGTAGTAAAGGTATTTGCGAAGCAAAAACTTCGAAGTAAATACCTGCGGAGTAACGGTATGCTAAGTAACATCATATATTCGGGCTGTTAACGTGGATTCAAAAAGTGAAATAGGAAACAATGATAACTAAGAAATGTGTACTGTGTAACTATGTGTAGAGGACCGGAAAAAAAAGGCATTGTCCCCCTTGTGCTGATTCAATCAATTTTGTGGAACACCCCTATTCTTTTTCTATTATCACATTCATGCATACATACTCAAAGGGGCACATGCATCAAAGGTTTTTGCAATCGCAAACAGTTTGTTTCACAAAAATCGGCTGTTTGCGATAGCAAAATAGCCTTTTGCAATGCATGAAACTGTTTGGGACGTGCAATTTAGGTAATCACAATTTCTTACGATTTCCTAAATTGCGATTGCATTTAAATGCAATGCTAGAAGCCCTTTGAAATAGCAATTTCACATCATACCATCGATCAACAAGAACCCAACGCATTAGGCTGTAAACCTGCCTCTAAATTTACATCCATCCTAGACTTGCTGGGACCAAAAGTGTCTATTTTTGAGAAAACTGACTAAACTAATGAAATAAGATTAGAAATACATGGTTACCCCCCAATAGGGACCATGGGGAAAATGATAAATTGCAGGACAATATCAGCATCACAATAAAACCCTGGGACAAATGGGGATGTACAGTAATAATGGATACCCCTGATTACACCGCCAACATTTAATCTATGTGGCAGGTACCTGAACATTATAAAAAAGCTACTGTGTGGAGCCCTACACAAATTGAAAACACAGAAAGAAAGACTTACACATACAGCACTACGTAATGGAGATATATGTGAAAAAGAATGTGAGGTTCTCAACACACAGAATTGAGTCATTCTGGCCATTTATGGCATCCCAAAAATGCAGACAAACACAACGGATCCAACTGATCTCTCGCTGTTCCCCCATCATTTCATCTATCAACTCGCTTACAGAGCAGTTACCCAGATATGTGGATACATATTTGTTCCCCATGACAAAGAGTTATAAGAGATACCAGAGATATGATTGCCAAGATAGAGTGTGCCCTTTAATCCAGAACAGGAAATGTTTGTTCTGCTAGATATTAAGGCGCTTTACACAAATATTGCACAACAAGTAGCGATGAGAGCAGCAAAAGCCCTTCTAGAAAGATTTCCAGGTGATTGACCAAATACTTTCATAATGGAATGTTTAAAAATAGTACTCTTCCAAAATTATTCTGAATTCAATGGCAACATGTATCACCAAACTAAAGGCACTAGCATGGGAGCATCATGTGCTCCCAGCATAGTGAATATATACATGGGATAATATGAATGTAAACACATTTTTAATGAGGCTGCGCCAATCTTTAAAAAATGTAAAGAACTGGCATCACTTTATAGATTATATTTATTTGTATGGTCAGGAGAAGAAGAAGGCCTTCTAGACCTTATTCAGTGGCTTAATTCTGATAAAGTGAAACTTTTAGACATTTGGATTACAGGCACACTGGATATGCTAAAAGCCAATTTCTACATAAAACCTACAGCTAAAAACACAGTGCTTCAACATGCCAGTTTTCATCCAAATTGTCTAAAAGATTCCATCCCCTTGGGGACTTTCTTAGAATTAGAAGGAACTGTTCCACCATTAAAGAATATGAGATATATGGTAAAGCACTCAAACAGAGACTGCTTAAGTGAGGGTACCCTAGACTCCTGGTCCAACAAGCATTCAAGAGGGCAAAGTATTATAATCAAGATGCCCTCCCACAGGGACCTAATTGCAAGAAAGAAGACAAACTTGACTGTCTGATAAATCATTTGAATCTTGACAATCAAGTCAAAATAATTTTTGTCAAAAATTGGAAAATTCCGAATGTCAATAAGGATGATAGCATACTAGACAGACCTATTTTTGCATATAGAAGAAATGCAAATATAAAGGACAAACTAATCCAAACTAGGATGAAACCGAAAAAAGTACAAAAACAATGTTCTATTATAGGAACTAACCTGATCAAATGAAGCCACAGGTGTGGCACGTGTCATGCATGTGACACTGTCTTAATAACACACGGATGGCAATATGGAGGACATGCAGGTCTTTTAAAAGACATGACAAATTGTAGAAATTCTAATGTCATATACCTCATTTTATGCCCATGTCTTCTTGGATATATAGGCGAAACAGGCAGAGGCTTCAGGACCCGATATGCAGAACACAAGCTGGCGATTAGAACAAAAAACCTTCAAACACCCTTGCTCCAAAATTGCTGTGACCAAGGTCATACATAAAATGAGCTTAAGAGGATCATTTAGTAAAAACTGGAGCCAAACAAGGACATACTGTGATAGACACAAATAAAGATAGAGAGTCATACTGGATCTTCTTTCTTAATACAGTAAAGGAAGGGTTGAACGAGGAAATCATATGGCGAGTCACCTGATCCCTTCTATATTTTGTATCTTTCCTGCAACTATATCACTCTGTCCAATTTAGATATCCACCTTAGCCCAAGGGGGCATAGTTAGCCCTTAACACTTCGGATCAGGTTTCCAATTTTTTTTAATTCTATTATCTTGTACATTTCTAATATAACAATTCTTTCCTGTATGGACCATATCTATTAGGTAAAGATGAGGTAACAATCTTTTGTCTTATCAAACCTAGATATCCATCCCAGCCTAGGGGGGCTTAGTTAGCCATTAACAGCTAGGATGGTGTTTCTGCACATTCTTTTATTTATCTCTTCTTGGCCTTCCTACACGGCAATTCCTTTCATTGACTACTGCATTAATTAGGCATATCGGAGGTATTACATTTTCATATCATCAAGTTTGTATCAATGGCAAAGCTTGGCTATACATGATGTTACATATGTTTTGCATATTACAAATCGAGGATGCAAGTTCAGCTCATAACAATTATTATTTAGAACTAAATATAACAAAGAAATTATAGAAAATGAATAGCTGTTAAGGCACTTTCTAAGCATCTCTAGATGAAATAATCATGAGAGCCAGGAAATCAGGAGTTTTTCTTGAGATATTTCTTAATGAATTAGATACAATACACTCCACAATCGAGCCATTGCAAGATAGCACTTAGATATCTATATCGGAGTTCTATCCATTGTATGATGACGCCTCCATTAGTTAGTTATCTAGTAGTCTATCTGCTACTATAACTGTGACCTCCGTCATGACGTCAACACACCACTTGCATACACATTCATCATCTAATTCAAATTAAATCAGCATTCGCTTTGCAAAATCTCTCTAAGATGAGAAGGTGTTCAATGGATTAATCCAATCGAGAATTGCATGCCAGCGTCACAAGGTAATCATACAGGGTAGGGTCCTCAGCATTCGTATGTAACCAGCATTCGTATGTAATCTAGTTTAAAATAGACTATTGACGCCCATACTGATATCACACACATTGGAGTCTTCAGCTATTTTTAGGATCTACAATTTGCAGGCTGAAGAATAATAGGATTGCCAATAGCCTTTGTTTTTTAGGTTGTTCTTTAAATTGATTCCATTTTAAAATCTCTTTTAGGATTGAAAGTCAAATTGTAATATGGAGAATAAAATCAAGTTGCCTCAAGTCGTTTTGCACATACATAGCACATGAAACACAGAAAAAAAAGGTAATATATAGACATCATGACATCCCCTGCGTTTTAGAAAAAAAACTAAGCTATGGTGAGCAGTCCATGCTGTGAGTGCTAACATTATATTGCTCTATCTCTCTGACTACTTATAGCTTTTCAAACGGGGACTGCAATTGGTTCATCATGCATGTTATGCAGAGGACCTGCACCCCTAGCAAAATAAAAACATATTTAAGAAGGTAATCTCCATTAGTCTACTTCCTCCATTTGGGTAGAATGCTAATACCTTCATACTTGGGTACACAGCTATGAGAATATAATCGGAGCTCTGTTGCATATGTGCATAACTGGTAAATCATAAAATCACAGTTGGGAATGCTGCACATCTTTTTTTGGGGGGATCTTGTAGGATATAAGGTGAATCACCGTGGACAACCATTTTGGTCAAAATGTTTTTGAGTTTGCCTTCTGATTTCTTATTATATCTTTCTCTTGTCAATCAATCAGTTAAAGGTACTTTTCAGAGCAGAAACAACATTGGTGCAGGTTGGTATTAGAAGTTGTTGATATGACCAGGCTGGCCTTTTAAAGATGCCATAGTATTTACAGACACCCCCCATGTGGGTCTGCCAATTCATGAGGTACCATCACAATTTGTCCTGAAGAAGGTGGAGTTCAAATATTTTGTGCACGAAAAAAATCGTAGACTGGGCTTGACAAGATTCCTACCTACAACACAGACACGGTTGAGCAAATAGTCATATCCCCATTGTTTCTCAGGTAGTGATTGTAAAACATTGGATGGAAAAAGCATGAATGGCAAAAGTGTTTGAATGAATACATGTGAGTATGAGGAATGAGTGGTTTGGATTACGTGGGGGTAGATTAGTGCTATGATTGGGTATATTCCGCGTATAAAATGATGTATTTACATGGAAATTATTCCTTGTGTCCCAAATAAGGACTTTGTATATGAAATTTAGTGAATTGGTAATACTTATTGTATTACACTGTATAATAATGCACATATTATTGTATAGTACTGTATATATTATAATCACTTTACTATCTTTTCAATTGAAGTATAACGTATAACGTTTAAAGGAAAATAATAATTAAGATGAAGGAAACTGACAGTAATGATAAAAAGAAATAAAATCTGAACGATACAAGGAAAAAAAGTGTAATTGTTTAAATTGTTTACACTATGGCCAGCAATGGGAGCTAATCTAGGCCCCATAGGAAGAAATACAAGTCTGGTAGGACATTTTTTGCAATCTGTGGGGTAAGTAGTACTGCATGGCGTGGGTGCGAGTTATATTTTCTTGAGACAACTATACTTCTAATTGTTGAATTTCCATGGCTTTGTGAGTCTAACATTTGAATCTAAATAAAAAGTACCTCTAATGTTTGCATTTTTGAGTGAATTTTAAAGGTGTTTTATTTATATTTCCTAACTATAAAGTCTCTGTAACCTTTGTTTTTTAAATTTTTAATGTGCAGCAATATTTAACTATCTTACATTAATCCAGCCTTGCACAGTGGGGGTTGGCCAACCCCCTGCAGGGACCCTTTGGCCATGTGAAGAGGCGGGATGGCAGCAGGAGCTGGCCTGTGGCCAGGCCCTGTGTCCCACTTGCCATATGTAGGCAACCCGGGAGTGGGGCATGTAGTCCCTCTCACTGAGCCAATTATGACCCAGGAACCCATCCTCTGAGGCCATCCAATTAAAAAAATGGGAGTGGGGCTGAGTGGTCCCCGGGTGGATTTCAGCTCTGGGGCCCCATCCACTGGGGCACTGTAAATTAAAGAAAAGGGGAGGGGGAACACCAACCAATTAGTTTAAGCAGAGCGGCCCAGGCAGACACCCTCCCTGGGAATATAGTGTCCCCTGGGACCCCATGCCCTTGGGGATGGCTAATTAGTTCAAGGGTGCCACATCCCCTTCATAGGTCGATTTTGGCCCAGGCCACCCCATCCCCAGGGCCTGGCCACTTGTTCCTACGTGCTCGGGTCTCTCCCAGGGCACATAGTGTGCAGTGTTTGGGACAGTGGGATGATCCTTAATGCCACTGCGGTCCCTGCTGGCTCATCGCTTCCAGCAGGAGCCGGCATTGCTCCTGCATGCAGGGAGCAGCAACAAATTATTCCGTGATGTAATTTGAGATGTCATCAGTGATGTCATTAGCGACGTCACTGACCATGGCATGAGTGATATAATCTGCGAGGTCATAAGCAGTGTATTACAAGGCTGTAAGTTACAGTTAGCTCAGGTAACTATGACTGCCAAGTTTCAATGGTTTTATATGAGTGAAATTTGAGTCTAACTATAACAGCCGAAAAGGACACTTTTATTTTTCGTGCCACTACTGCGCAGTTTTTGCAACACAAAATCTTTTCCAAGGCAGAGCTTCACAAAGCAATCCGTTGCAATGCATTCCCCATTACAACGCAGTTTACTATTCTAACTCCACCGGAGTGTTACTTTGGGGAATGCATTGTAATAGTTTGCGGTGTAAAGCCCTGCGTTGTAAAAGATTTTGAGGTGTAAGAAATGCAGAGTATAGGCATGCTGTGTAACACATGCATGATATTTCCCATAACAGCCATGTAACCTTTGTCTTTTTCAATGAATTTCTAAGGTTTTTTTTAAATTCTATTTCCTAATGTCCCTGAAACCTTAATTTTTTTGTGAATTTCCTTGCTTTAACTAGTTGTCATGTTTGCAGAGGGCTGGAGAAAATAAGGGCGGGGCCTACATCAATCTTGCAGTAATCCTGCTGTGTTGGACATACTGGAGGTAACAAGAGGGCTTCTGGGCCCCCAAGAACCCTTAGAATCCAAGAGAACTACTTTCCCCAACCAGTAGTGTACCAGGAGGCGCATTTACAGATTGGTGGAGAAAGGAGGCGTCACCTCCAAAGATCTCCTAGCAATTTTGCTGTGTGGGACATACTGGAGATATGAGGAGGACTTGTTAGCCCCTAAAGACTCTCTAGAGCCAAGGGAACTTTGTCCCCAAATCACCAGTGCACCAGGAGGCACCTTTGCAGAATGGTGGAGAAATGGGGCATGGCCACCATAGTCCTCTCAACAATCATGCTCTGTGGGACTCACTGGAGGTGATAGGAGGGCTTGTTGGACCCAAGGACCCTCAGCATCCAAGGGGACTTCATCCCTCAACCAGCAGTACAACAGGAGGCGCATTTGAGAAAGAGGGTGCGGCCTTTGAAGTCCTCTCAACAATCTTGCTATGTGGTACTTACTGGAAGTAACAGGATGGCTCATCGGCCCCAAGGACCCTCTGGAGCCAAAGGGACTTCATCCCCCAACAGCACTGTGCCAGGAGGTACATTTACAGAGTGGTGGGGAAAGGGGGCGAGGCCTCCGGTGACTTGCTGGTCTTTTGAAAAATAATGCATTTGGGGAGGGAGCCTAGGGACCCCATTACCCAGGGCCGGGCCAATTTTAAAGAAGGACACATATCCTGGAAAAGGCATCTCGAGTTACTCAACATGGGTTGTGCCAAAATTGATAAATGCTTCAAAGACTTTCAAACCCCATTGACCGCTGTTCTCACCACAATTGAAACCTTGAGAGCGAGAACACCAGCAGCTAGCTCACTACCCTCTTCAATGCGTCTATAACCATGGCCATCATCCCCAAAAAATGGAAACATGCAGAAGTCAAACCCCTTCTCAAGAAACCGTCTACCGACCCCAGCAAACTCAAAAACTTCAGTCCCATCCCTCTACTCCCCTTCTCCAACAAAGTTCTTGAAAAAGCTGTAAAGCACCAACTCACTGATCACCTGGAGAGCAACCCTCTTCTGAACACCTCTAAATCCTGATTCTACACAGCCCATAGCACCAAAACCTCCCAATCACTGCCCCAAACTACATCATAAGTTTCCTCGACCTTGAAGAAACAGGGGCCCTGATCCTCTTTGACCTCTCAGCAGTGTTCAACACCATATCCCACTACACCCACATCAAAAGACAACATCTCATCAGAATCCAAGAAGACACTCTCAATTTGATCTCTTCCTTCTTCACTTGAAGAACCCAGAGAGTCCACTCACCACCCTTCATCTTGGAACCCAAGAGCATCATCTGTGGCATTCCTCAAGGCTTGTCCATCAGCCCAAATCTGTTCAATACCTACATTGTCAGCGCCCCTGGATTAAAATCATATCCTGCACAGACAACAACAAGCTCATTCTCCCATCTTAGAGCACCCCACTCCCACAAGAGTGCATGATGAGCGTTAGTACACACAATGAAAAGGGGGGAGAAGGAAAAAACCCTACCTCATCCTCCTCAAAAATAATATTAAAAAACAAACAAAGAGGTAGAGCAAACAACAGTCGTCCTATATCCGTTTACAAAATGTAGTAGATTACGAGAGCACACTTACTTTGTAAAAACTGCCCTCACCCACAACAAGTTGTGGCATGCTTCATCATAGGGTTGCTACTGACGCCTCTGCACAGACCAACGCTAGAGGCAGAGCAATAGGGAGGGGTAAACAATACAGCAGTGATAAAGAAAGAAGGAAAAGACAGGATCCTATGGAAGTGCAGATAGATCGTGAATTTAAAACTGGCTCTGGGATATCTCTATAATATTTTTATTCCTAGATTCCATAGTCAGAGTTAAAAAGGTATAATAGATATATCGCATGATGAGCGTTGCCGACTGAATGAAAAACTGTTGCCTGAAACTACACACAAACAAAACAGAAGTGCTGATCTTCAACCACAACACCTCCTTGGGGAATGATGCCTGGTGGGCCTCGGAGCTAGGACTCTCAACCACACCGGCAGATCATGCTCCAAACTTTGGCATTATCCTGGACAGCAAACTCACCATGAAAACCTAGCACAACACAATGTCATCCACCTGCTTATTAACTCTTCCTATCCTTGTAAAATCTCCAAATTGATCCCATCAGCACAAGACGCACGATCACTCAAGACCTAGTCACTAGCCACCTAGATTAAGGAAACACACTCTATGCAGGAATCACCACCCACCTCCTAAAGAGACTGCAAAGCATGCAGAACGCTATGGCCAAACTCATCCTTGACCTCTTCGTACAGACCCACATCCCTCCTCACTTCAAGAAATTCCACATGTTCCCCATGCAGAAGAGATGCTTATCCACAACTACAAAGGCCTGCACAGCCAAGGACCAACTTACATCAACCACCTTCAGAACTTCTAATAAACCTACAGAAGCCTGCGCTCTTCCTCCCTTGCACAAATCCCCCCTTGTCCTCTGAAGCAACAGTGCAGGATGCTCCTTCTCCAAACTCATGGCTAAATCCTAAAAATCCTCCCTCTGCACCTCCAGACGTCTACCTTTCTCCTGGAAATCCAAAAGACACTCACAACCTGGCTGTTAAACTGAACCCACCTGAAGCAGCAAGGCCTTGAATACCTGCATAGCCTCATGGGTGACTAGCTGTGCATTATAAATCCTGCTTGATTGATTGATTGATTGATTGATTATCATCACTGCATTTATTACAATGTATCAGGGCAAATTATGTGCTGATTTGTCAGGCAGTGTGCTCCCTCCAAACATTTTTAAGTGTGGGACTTATTAAGATTGGTAAAGAATACTGAATCTGTATGCCCAGGTTTGGGAACTTTTAGGCTGTATGAACCCATCTTCTTAATTTCCTAGCAGCCAACTTCAGAGAACTCACATGTCCAACAAACTTAAGAAATCAAAAGCTAGTGACCAGTAGATCAGGAAAAAGACTAGTTCTGAACAGAATAGGAGAACATCAACATTGCTACTCCAAGGCACATGACTGTTGTGATTTCACCATGGCCATTAACATAAATAGTGGTTTATGATTATAATCTTACACTGAGTCAACCCTCAATGTATTCTCAAATCACACATCACTATACCTGAATTGTATAACATCCATTTTACATATCAGAGATTTCAAATCTAGAAATAAAAAGAGCTAACTTAGCTCAGGGGATATGCCTTACTTTTTTACATAAATTCTCCTAAAATATGTTTTTTTCTAAAGATATCATCTATTCTTGAAGGACCAGGGTGCTGAAAAGTGGACATAGTCTTGCCTGGTTGGATTATTCAGTCTTAAAGCATGCTTTAACTCCAAAAGATACGGCGTGTATTTTAGTGAAGCCTGATTATTCTGACTACCTTTTCCTGAGGCAGGCTTATGTAATAGAGAATTTAAGGCTAAGTTCAATTTCCCTGATAACAACAACCTATCTGCTTTGAGGCAAAGAAGTAATTGTTCCAGTTTTTTTAAGGTTACTGAGGCAGCATTTGGATGAAAAACCTTCTTAAGAATAACATTTTATTGTTCAGAGAGTTATCTAATGTCTGCCTCCCTGATCCTTTATAACTATGAAAATTGACAAAGCTCTTTCTTATGCCACTTGCTAATGCGTAAGTGTCTGGAGATAGTTTTTAAAATAGTAAAATTTTCCATCTGAATTCCATTGCTTTTTCTGCTTCTCATCCTCTGATGAAAAGCAGTCTGTTGTGAAAAGGTGGTAGGATTGTCCTATCTTTTTATGTGTGGAGTCTATGCCATGAGTGTGGAGACATCGTAGCCGTAATTATACTGCTTGTAACATACCTTTGTGAATAGTAAAATATTGCAAACTTACATAAAAGTGTAAATTTACCTTTGTGAATCAGGCCCACTGTTTACAGAGGTGAACATTTGTACTGTAGTATATTACATTCTTGGTATCGTACTGGTTTGCTTCCATTGAACTAACTATAGAGACACACAAGAATGTAATTAAACCTGTCCATAATGAATTGTGGTCACCTTATTAGAAGGTTAATGTCATGGTCAGTGTTTCAGAATGAGGTAATGGACATAAAATAACTACAGTACTTTAAATTCTCCTGCACCCACTCTTGGCCCCCTAACTCGATCCAGTGTGTTCAAAAACCACAGTGTCTTTGCCACAAATAATGATCCAATCCTCAGATATTCTTTAAGTAAATGTATTAAGATTGTTTGTATGCTTATTTTCAGAACAGTAAACCAGAACCTTACCTGGAAAATGAAAGAAAATGTAAGCTTGGAGGTAGAGTTCCTTATTTTGGGATTTTCACATCTTCCTAAGCTACAAGCTCCACTTTTTGTTGCCTTTGCTTTCATATACTTGGTGACTGTAGCAGGAAACCTTCTGATTATTGCAACCATTTCCTCAAACTCTCATCTGCACACCCCCATGTACTTTTTCCTCACAAACTTGTCCTTCGTTGACATCAGTTACAGCTCAGTCATCTTGCCCCAAATGCTGGCCCACCTTTTTCTTGATGGAACACACGTATCTCTTTCTAAATGCTTAGTGCAAATGTATTTTTTAATGGTTATGGTATCCACAGAGCTTCTTCTCTTGACAGTCATGGCATATGATCGGTATGTGGCCATCTGCATTCCTTTACGTTACATGGTCATCATGAACAAAGATGTCTGTGCTCACATGGCTGCTGGAAGTTGGGCAGTTAGCTTCATTACCCCTCTTCCACACACCTTACTAATTTCTGAGCTCTCCTTCAGGAAATACTGCACTATCAACCACTTCTTCTGTGATATGACGGCTCTTCTAAAGGTTTCATCTAGCAACACTAACAGAATTGAGATATTTACCTATTTCATGGGTGCTACACAGTTGCTGATGTCATTTCTTACAATCATCATATCTTATATACACATCAGCTCTACCATCCTGAAAATGAAAACTACTGAGGGCCGGAGCAAACCTTTCTCCACATGTGCCTCCCATCTCACTGCAGTTGTATTATTCTATGGTTCTCTGTGCTCTGCATATGTAAGACCGACGTCATCATATTCAATGGAAGAAAACAAGATGTTGTCCTTAATGTATATTATTGTTACCCCGCTGTTTAACCCAATTATATATTGTATCAAAAATACAGAATTTAAACATGCTATAAGAAATAGAAAGGCTAAAGTACAGACTATTGGACTAAAGACAAAATCACTATGGTGTTAGTCATAACACCATAGTTGACAAATAAAGACTTTATAAACTGCTGTCAATTCAGGTAACTTTTACCTTCAGGAGATAATCGTGATGACAGAATTAATTTCCCTGGTTATTTTAACTGGTAAGCAGGCTTGGTGATTTTAACTTTGCCCTAGAAACATACTTATTGACAGCAAACTTCCATATATCTCTCACATATCTTATGGCAAAATGTATGTGAAACAATCACAACTAGCATCCACTTTAGATATACTTGGGAATCTATGAAGTGCATATTTGTAAACATTTCTACCATGTATTGCCTTTATTTGTACTATACAGAAAAAAGTAAGGGTGGGCGGAAGTTGCGAAATTGCCGTTCGCAAAATGCGAAATTTTGCGTGCTCGCAGAGATTTTGGGCTGATTAATGTTTTACTGAATTTTACCTTCAACTCGGGCTCCTGCTTTATTTATATCTGTAAGTGCTTCCTGTTGAGGTTTAATTTTTGGGACAGGAGCATTGTGCCAGAATGAATACTGCCCTGCATATTTACCATAGAGGATGCCACCGTTTTGTGCAATACCTCAACTCAACTGGAGTACTTTCTACTGGCTAATCAGTAAGTGCTACCTCTGTGGGTAAATGTATAGAGCTTTTCCTACACTACAGCTGCGTAAAGGGCCAGAAGAGTTGTCTCCAGCGACCATGTATGTCTGTAACTTTTGCCACCACACCGATGGGCGCCAGGGTCCCTCAAGTGAGCTGTCCATCATATTGGGGAAAGGGCGGGAAGACGTTGCACACCGCTGGTGTGTGGGCTGGGGCCAAACGGGCGGGGCTTCTATGCAGTTCACATGCCTCTTGTTTATAAAGGGTCAGAGACAGACCAGAGCAGCAGATGAGGAAAAAGAAACTCCTGGTGTCAGGAACTACACGGGGATTGCGCTCGAGAAACTCATGGATGCACAGACCTCCATCAAGGATTACAGCAAATTGTTGACGGTAGATATGGGGAGAAAGCACACCTGCCTATCCTCCACTGTGCTCACGAATCTTTTGTGCTGATTAATGCGTTACTGAATTTGACCTTGAACTCGAGCACCTGCTTTATTTATATCTGTAAGTGCTTCCTGTTGAGGTTTATTTTTTGTGACAGGAGCATCGTGCCAGAAGGAATCCTACCCTGCATATTTATTCAAGAAGAAGCCACCATTTTGTGCAATACCTCTACTCAACTGGAGTACTTTTTACTGGCTAATCAGTAAATGCTACCTCGGTGGGTAAATGTATAGTGCTTTTCCTACACTACAGCTGCGTAAAAGGTCAGAAGAGTTGTCTCCAGCGACCATGTGTGTCTGTAAATTTTGCCACCGCGCCGATGGGCACCGGAATCCCTCGAGTGAGCTGTTCATCATAGTGGGGAAAGGGCGGGAAGACGTTGCACACCACTGGTGTGTGGGCTGGGGACAAACGGGTGGGGCTTCTATGCAGTTCACATGCCTCTTGTTTACAAAGGGCCAGAGACCGACCAGAGCAGCAGGTGAGGAGACAGAACCTCCTGGTGTCAGGACCTACACAGGGATTGCGCTCGGGAAACTCATGGATGCACAGACCTGCAGCAAGGATTACAGCAAATTGTTGACGGTAGATATGGGGAGAAAGCACACCTGCCTAGCCTCCACCGTGCTCACAAATCTTTTGTGCTGATTAATGCGTTACTGAATTTGACCTTCAACTCGGGCACCTGCTTTATTTATATCTGTAAGTACTTCCTGTTGAGGTTTAATGACAGGAGCATCGTGCCAAAATGAATCCTGCCCTGCATATTTCCGTTCTGCCATGGATGACGGAAGTTTCAACATTTTCGCGTTCCGCGCGGAATGCGAAAATGTCAACATTTCACAATTTCCGCGAGTGGAACGGAAATTGTCTCTCACGCTTAGAAAAAAGTTGTAATTGGTAATGTGCTGCTGCACCTATGTAATGCCATGATAAATAGAGCAAGTCTCTCTCGATTTCTTAAATATGAATTTCAACTTCTTGTTTTTGCCTTCTACTATTCTGCGTCAATTCAGTTTACTCTTTGTAAATCTACTTTCTACATGAACACAGAGGGCCTGATTTACCAAATGATTGCATTGCCTGTGGGTCACACATGGTGTTTCAAGGGCAACGCATCCTTAAGTCAGACGTACCAAGCAACTCAGGCTACGTTGTGTGACCCTGAATATCTTGTAACTCTGGAGTAATGCACAGTTGCTCTACCTTGGAAAGGAGTTCCATGGGTGGTGCTTGGGTGTTCCCATGCATACACCCATAGAATGTGGCACATTCCCAGATTTACCAAGACTGGTAAGCCTGGCAATATGTCAAAATGCATGCTATGCATTTCTAATAAGGGTGCAATGAGGAAAACTATCTTTATTTCTCCTTGTTGGTTCCTCTAAGTGTTCTGCATTCCACAGCACACTTAGAAAATGGAAAAAGTTACTAAGGATTGTTTTTGTACAAGAAGGCGTCCCTGCAACGCAGGCACCCTTGTACCATGACACAAGGGTGCCTGTATTGGTGCTAGGCTGCACCAGTGCAAGGACAGAACAGGAACGCTCCATATCCTGATAGATACTGTATATTCCTTCCCTCTGAATTTGACTCTGCGCAGTGCATCAAGTTATCAAGCTGCGTAGCGCTGTGTCAGACTTTGATAAATCTGTCCCAAAGTGCTTATAAATGACCATTATGCTAAACTTGTTTCCAACCATACTGCCTGTCTGAGTTTTTCCCATGGCCTTCACAGTCAAAAAGACTACCTAGCTATTGTATTGTATTATCTTATGGCTGCTTTTTATAGTGGTTCATGTCCCTTTTGGAGCACTTAAGTGAATAACTGGATGGTTAGAGCGCTACTCTACGAGAATGCCTTGGTAGGGGCCATGTGTCTGTCATGTGTTCTATGTGCATAGTGTATTGATGTCATGCATGAGTCTGATGGGTTACTCTAATTCAGTGCCTCATTTGTAAAATATTAAGAGCCAGAGCTCTTGTCAGGAGGCCACTGCAGCTTGCACCACACATTACACCTTCCATGCTACCAATGATAGGAAAAACACAGCTACTAACCCTCACACTCCTACAACTGTGGCAGTTCAGACTATTCAAGGTCCTGAAAGCAATAAGAATAGTTTGGGACGGCTAGTAATTGTAATTTTTAATGTGTTTTGAATTATTAATTGACTGTTGGTGTGGTCATCTCTAAATTAGCCAGACAGCGCCACCTTGTTTCAGAGTATCACAAGTACTGGTGTTGACAATTAGGTGCCAGTCCTGAGCGCTGGACACCACCGCCTCAAATTAAACACTACTCTAATTGTATCTTTCCACTGGGTCTTGATGTGTATTACAGCAAAATGAGCGATAGATAGAATAAATCGTTATCAAGAGTGCCTGAGTGCATTGGCATGTGTGGGAAGTATTGTGGTGTGGTTAGCTTGGTAGTTGCTTAAACTTTGTTGCAAATGTGTAGCTGAACATATGCATAATGTGGAGCAAGGGAAGTTAGAGGCAGCTTCACATGTGTTTGTGTCTGCCACTTTTAGAGAATTTTCTTTCACTTTTGGATTGGTAAGGTCATGAGTTCTGTGTTGCCCTGTGAGATGGAAGATGGTTCAGTCTGCTCATTCTGGAGTCATCTCAGGAGGGCCCACATCTTCACTGCGCTCCCTAATTCCAGGAGGTCATACAGGTTTCTTGCCTTTATAAAGAGAAAAAACAAAAAGTAGATGCTTACACATTAAAGGGGAATGTATTTCCTTGTTTTTTTTAAATTTATGGACAGAGGGTCAACTGGTATGCCAATCTAAAGGAGTGGGTTCTTTTTTTTTAATACCTTTGCAATTTTGCTTGAGGAAGAATGGTCATTTAATTAAGCAGTCCTGTGGCTTAGACAGGGACTTGAAAGTTCAATATCTTGCAATGGGAAGCTAGTGCAACACTTTAAAGACTGGAGAGTAGTTAGTGGTCATGTGAGACATGTAGACAGATGTTTAGGATTTGTCTTGCTGATACAGTCTGGATTTTTTTAAGTTGCTTGGTGCAGAGCGAAGGGGGTCTCAAGAAAATCATAAGAAGAAGAAACAAGATGTTTTCATATAGTGTTTCTTATCACACCAACCATTTCTAAATGAGGCAAAAAAACACTAATGTTATATATTTTATGTGTTTGACTAACGAAACTATCCTCCCAGCTTGAGGTAGAGTTGCATAGTTATTGAAGGTCAACACGTGGGAGGAGGTAGCCAAAGCCGATTTAAGAAGTTACAGGAATATTCACTGGTTCATTTATTGTACTACTACACACCACCATGCATGGTCACTTAATGTGCATCACCTCTGAGCATGCACAGTTCTCACAATGGTCCATAGACTTCTCTGTTTTCCCAGTCACCAGACAAAGTCTACACTGGAAATCACATCTGAACTACAAGCTGCAACAAGCTCTGTACCCAATTGCAATTACAGCTAATCTCTTAATTGTTTCCTCTTTTGAAACATATTTTTATAGGTTTTATTTGATCAGGCTACTACTACCAGAGCTTTGGGATCCCCTTTTAACAAAGGTGTCCAATGGGGCTTCTTCTTCTTGGTCTAGATCCAACACTATCCTAATTTTAAAGAAGGGCAGTAAGAGTGACCCTAAATGTTACAAACCAATATCACTTCTAGAGTCCTCTGCAGAAGTATTGAGTAGAGTTATTCTGGAATGACTGCAACTGAGGCAGGAGATATAACTCCATACTGAGTGATTGTCAATATTGGTTTAAGAGGGGCATAGGAGCAGTCGTACAAACATCTCAACCTGCTGTACTAGAGTCAAGGACAAGAGCTAGCAGTGCCTTTGACCTGGTGAGCCACCTCAAGCTGTGTTCTACTAAGGCATACCTCAGGGCTCCTAGGGATCTCATCTCCTTGTAGGACCACATGTAAGGAAATCTAGCAGCAAGGTTGTGATATGGACCCAATGGGCAATGCACCATGCCCGTTGAATAAACAGGCGGGTTGCACAGGGTTGCTTTCTTGCACTTTTTTTTTCTCTATATAAATGGGGTAGATAAGGAATTACAAGCTTTTATTTCTGATGCTCTGAGAATATGCACCCATTTGGTTATACACAGACTCTTCAGTTTTAATGTCACAAACTCCTAATGGTTTGCAGCGACTTATAAATTAATTCACCTCTAACATGGGCCATAGGGAATTGAAGGTCAACCTTAAAAATACATATGCAATGTCATGTGGGAAGGAGACATTGAAGGGTGGTTCAAATTATATTCAGGAAGCAGGTATCCCCAATGTATACATCTTCTCATATTTAGGAATACAGATCTATTCATGTGGTGAATGATCCAATCAAAAGCAAATTAGTCAATATAACTTGTTTCGAACTATAGCAGCTGCGTTCAGATTTGCCACCCAGTTAGGCTCAAAGACAATAAGAGAAATAAACATTATCTCTAGAACTAAATCCCTCTCAGCGCTATGTACGAGGCAGGGCTTTGAGGATTTAGAAATAGTGCATCTATACAATGTCAGGAGAATAACTTCCTAAGGCATTTAGTTGTGGCACCTCACTCATCTCCAGATACAATTTTATGTAAGGATATAGGACTCCCCTCTAGGAGGACTCCTTGTATGTGAAACCTCCCCTGCTCTGGCTCGTAATGTGGTCGAAAGCTGAAACCTCATTTACTAAAGCTATAATCAAGGCTTGTTTGGCTCTGGATTCCATGGCTCTCTAATTGCAGAGTTTATCTATAACTGATTAATGACACAGACGTAAATTATCTAAAATCCCTAAAGAAAATTATACGATACCCTAAAAATTTATTTACTTATTATACTTTTCTTATAATTTAGCAATTACAAAGCTACCTTTTCATTGCTGTGCAAACCTGATGATGATCAACCATGTGATGTGGTGGATTGTTATGCGATGGCGGAAAATAAATTGAAGAAAGCTTAAATATTAAAGAACAGTGACTGTTGGAGTTACATGAATGAACTGTAATATTTTGTCGCTTTGAACTATTTTGGTGCTATTCTATTATTTTGTATATGTCTTATTGTTTCTCTTTTCTGGTTCATGAGACTTAAACCAAATTAAGATTTTTAATTATAATTTTGAAAACTACAACTGGTGCAAATTTTGCCTGCTTTTGTAATCCCGAACGATGGGTTGTGTGGTTGTCAATATCCTTTGGCCAATTGTACTTTTGCCGGTCACTAAAAAAATTAAGTAATTGTAAATGCACCAGCCCAGTGGCAAATCTGCCCCTCATGCAACCACATCCACCAGTTATCATCAACATTCCTTTGAGAGAAGAAGTCAACAGTTAGGAAGAATTAGACTCTTCCTCCCAAGCCAGCATCCAATCATGTCTTCTCAAGCTCGTTTTTTCTTCACCCTTCTGCGCCGCTCCATCACGCCCTGCGCACTTGATCAGTTCACTACTCAATTTCCACAAATTAGGTTCCTCATGGGCTTTTCAGCTAGTTCCTAGCTGGTGACCGGCAATTATTAACAATAAGAGGATTGTTTACAAACCGATTGTGCCACCAGTGTGTCACTTTTTTGATGCACCGGTAGCACCATGGGTTTGCCCATATTTCTAAGGTCACGTAAAGTCACCCTGTGTTGGACCCTTTCACACATTTACACTGTGTGAAAGTGGCGTTCCATGGGTGTTGCTGTGGGTGTTCCCATGCAACATCCATGGGATTTACAACATTTTGTAAAACTGGGAATGCATCAGCATCCTAAGCCTTCCTAGGGGAGGAATGGGAATGGTGCAACAAGGTGAAATACGTTTATTTCTCCTCATTTTTAACTCTTTCTATGTGTGCTGCATTCTGGGGCATGCATAGGAAAACAAAAAAAATAACATGCATGATTGGTTTTGTGCATGAAGTTGCTTTCTCCTGCAGAAAAACAATCATCCCCACAGTGCAGGCACCGTTGCAAAATGATGCAAGGATTCTTGCGCTGACACATGGGTGTGTCGCATTGTTGTAAATAAGACACATCCTTGTACTTTGAAAATGATGCAGCACAGCACAGCAGAATAGCTTGCTGGGCTGCATAATTTTCTTGTAGTTCAGGCCCCAAATCCATGAATTTCAACATAACAGCATTCACTTTAGTCCTTGAGAAGTGACCAAAGTCCCATGCCTTAATGATTTGCCTGTAAGTGAAAACATTGAAAAACTCCACTACTGTGTCCCATTATGTTACCGAGGGACAGGTCCACACGATGTGCTTCACATCTTGGGCATGCTTCATGTGCTTCTGGGTTTATAAGAGTAATTCTCTTTGGGGTTATGTGTACTCTGTTTAGGAATTAATACTGGATTAATATGAATCTGACATCTTTGTAACTCATGTAAGTCACTGTTAGACCCGGCCCTCGTAACATAGCTAGACCTGACCCCTGCACCTCACACCAGCCCCCAAACCCCCGGCCTAGCCGGTCCTTCCCACCAGAACTCGCACGCACCCAAACCGGACTCCCCCGTCTGTGGCCTTCTGCCCTTTTGGCCACACCGGGCCCGCGTGCCCACTTCATGCAACAAGATGGCCGCCCGGCCCCAGCGCGACCCTGGCCTAGAGGCGCCACTCCGGCTGGAGGACATCACGCTCCCCTTGGGATGAGAGAGGGAGTAGCAGTTTCTATCACACCTCTGCGCTTCCCTGGGACGGTGGGTTTCGATCGACCTGCCGGCCTCCCCGAGGGCTGGCTCCACGCCTGCTGGGTGTCTGGGACTCCTCCCGACCCGGCCCTGAAAGGATCAAAAGACAATGGCAGGAAACCCCAACAAGCGACCTCCAGGTGACAAGACCCCTGCCTGCACAGACTCCGGACATCAAAGAGGGGTCGCCCTATAACAAGGGGTGCTCTGGGACGGCCCGGCAGATTCGCCTTGGAACACCTGAGCCCTGCTGAGTGACTCGCGGCTCCCTGAAGATCGTAAGACCTCCGAACTGGTACCTGAGCCCTGCTGAGTGACTCGCGGCTCCCTGAAGATCGTGAGACCTCCGAACTTGTGCTTGAGCCCTGCTGAGTGACTCGCGGCTCCCTGAAGATCGTAAGACCCCCGAACTTGTGCTTGAGCCCTGCTGAGTGACTCGCGGCTCCCCGAAGATCGTAAGACCACCGAACTTGTATCCGAGCCTTGCTGAGTGACTCGCGGCTCCTGCAGACTCTCTTGGTCCCGCCGGACCCCACGACGACAAGCGTATCCCCCAGCTCGAGGATTGTGAGCTGTGCGCCGGGTACGCTCCTGCATTTGTTCCATATCCCCAAAGACTGTCCCGCTACCTCCTAACCCCCTCCAAGACTCTGAGAGCCCACGCTCTGCTTGTATATATTTGCCGTGCGGATCATAAAGATCCTACTACTCTAACTTGATAAAGATTTGCTCGTAAGAACTCCTCGTGTGGTGTCCCTCTGTCGTGTGGTGCCGAGTGTGCGATCCTAGATACGAGGTTCCTCCCGGAGGAATCTCCCGCCAGTGCCCGGCTACGATACTTCGAGGGTGGGTCTCAGGGCAGTCATGGCCCCCTCCGGGCCCCTCTGAGGTCGCCTTCTAACATTGGTGGCAAGCGACGGGATTCGGGCCCATAATCTAGAGATCGTACCGTGAACGGCTGATGCACTACCGACAAAGATGGCAGAAGGAAACGCCGTGGTTCTCATAGAAGACGACGCCAGTACCGTGTTCCAGGTGGAACAGCTGGAAGAGTACACTCACAAAGAACTAAAACAATTCTGTAAGGAACTCAGAATCGCTACCACTGGTCTCAACACTAAAGAAGATATGCAAAAGGCACTGAAAGCTTGGGTGGATTCTGGAGCCTCCCGGCCAGAAGGAGCGGGGGAGCCCCACGACGAAGCGGGACCCTCCCAAGGAGAACACAGCAGCAACCAGGTGCGAGGCTTCGTACCAGACGGGGGCCTATCCCCGGAGGAACTCGCAGACAGAGAAAAAAGTCGCCATCACGAGCTCGAATTAGCAAAACTCAAAATTGAGGGCGAGCTGAAATTAGCCGAGAAAAAGCTAGCAGTCGAACAGTTGCGAGTACAAGGAGAGCTGGAAGAGAAGAAACTCCAACGAGAACACGAGGGAAAGAGACTTCAACTGGAGCATGAACGCAGCCTGAAGGAAATAGAAAGCGGAGAAACGCGGCCCCCGGGGAACCGGGAGGCGGCCGCCCCAACGGAACAGAAGGTCCACATCCCCAAGGATGTGGTCAAAGAATATTATAAAAATGATGACATTCAGCAGTGGTTCCGGGCCTACGAGGTCGCCATGACCTCCCATCGGGTCCCACAGAAGGATTGGGGGGCTGGGCTATGGGGACGATTCCTGAGCGAAGGGAGAGACACCCTGCTCGACCTACCCACCTCCATGCAAACGTCCTATGAACACATGAAAGCGGCCCTCCTCACAAGGTACGGTCTCACCCCGGAGATGTACCGCCAGCGGTTCCGGGACTGACGGAAGATCCCGGGTACCACCTGGGTGGAATATGTGAATTTCTTCAGCCGCGCCTTCGATGGTTGGATCAAGGGCAGCAAGGTAACCACCCTGGAAGAACTAACGGAACTTATGTTGTGGGAACACCTGGCTGCGAACTGCTTTGTGGAACTCCGCCAGCATCTGCTCGACAGCAAGCTCACGGACCCAAGGAAGCTGGCTGTCGAGGCGGATCGCTGGACCAACACCCGGGTCTCCCGGGGCCCTGTAGGAGAGTACCCCCGAGCCAGTCAGGGACCACCCTGCCAGAGAGGGGGGGGAAACCAGGGAGGGCAGAGAGAGTCCCAGGCTAGTCCCCCGAAGTCCCAACCTCCACCTTTCCCGGCACCCCCACCTGCTGTATCCGCCCCCCCCTTAGACGGGGGCACCGGGTAACCATCACTTGTTTCCATTGCCAGAAGCCCGGGCATTACGCCAACGACCCTGAATGCCCCATGGCCCCACGCACCACCCAGGCAGCACCCCCTGCTAGACAGATAGCCAATGTAGCCCTGGGGGAGGAGGTTGAGGAGACCGAGGAGTGGGAACCCGCCACTATGGCCCTAGTATCCTTAGGAGATAGAGAGATGGGCCCTGGGAGCCTCCTGCCCTCTAACACAAAGAAATATGGGCAGCTCGTAACAATCAATGGCCACCAAGTAGAAGCCCTCCGTGACACCGGGGCCAGCATCACCGGTGTCCTCAGTCATTTAGTCCACGAAGACCAGGTCCTCCCCAACGTCTTTTGCCCTGTCATTTCAGCCGACAACACAGAAAGCCTATGTAAGGTAGCCCTGGTGCCCTTCGAGTGGGGAGGGGTGGTCGGTAAACTGAAGGTTGCAGTAAGAACCTCCCAGCCCGTCGACTGTCTCCTGGGGAACGACCCGGAAAGTTCCCCCTGGGGACAAGTTGAGCGCAAGACCCATCTAGGGATGATGGGCCTCCCTGAGTGGGTGTGCGCCACCACTCGATCCATGGCGGCCCGACTGACCCCCCTGAGGGAAGTCGACGAGGCCCAGACCCCTGAAGATAGGATGGTCCCAGCCGAGGGTCCCCCCATTACCCCACCAGAAGAGTCGATCGCCAGTGACGAACCCCCGCCTTCCGACTCCACCCCAGTCACCGAGTTCGGCGATCTGCCCGAATTAGCCCAGTGGCGCCACGAGGGGGGCCCCTCCCGAGAAGAGTTTTGCCGAGAGCAGGCTACCTGTCCCTCCCTGGACGGGCCCCCGCAACAGGCAGAGGCCCAGGCCGCGGGCGACCAGACGGGGACGCACCGGGTGTATTGGGAGAATGACCTCCTGTACAGCAAACAGAAGTCGGTGGAGCTAGGGTCCGGCCGGGTGCTGGTGGTACCCCTACGCTTCCGAAGCCCCCTCCTGGGCTTGGCCCACGATGTCCCCCTCGCAGGCCACTTGGGCCAGGACAAAACGTACAGTCGCCTCGTGACCCACTTCTACTGGCCCCGAATGAAAGCCGATGTAGGAGCCCACTGCAAGTCCTGTCCCACGTGCCAGGCCAGTGGGAAGAGCGGAGGGAAGAGCAAGGCTCCTGTAGTGTCGCATGCTTCGTTCTGCTTGGTCGCGTGATGTTGGAAATGGTCATCGCGCGAGCAAAGCAGAACGAGAGCATGTTTACAATTGAAATGAGGCAAGCTCGTGTTCACTCTGAGGAGTTGTCACGAGCGTGTAGCTGTTACGGGAACTGTTGTTAACATTTAAAGTGCAATGTACGTTAGACGTTGGTTACTGGCTTTGAACTACGGACAGGATGCATATGTCCGGTTGAGAGTTACAATAAAGAATACTTCTTCAATTCCTGTGTTAAGTGTAATCACTACACTTACAATTTGGCGACTTGGGTCTCAACCGGAGCAGATCCACGCATAATTTCATCGTATCTGGCATTTTCGTCAATTTTCTTCTTCCAGCCCTGAGGGACTGTTCGCATCCTGTTGCCGTCGGAGGTGTTCTTCGTGTGTTCCAACCTAATTGGTTCTTGTTTGGGAAGAACCGCCTCCTATTTTGAAGATTGGTTCGTGTTTGGGAAGAACCGCCTCCTATTTTGACCGGGAAAACTCATTCCGGGTTGGTGCAAGTTCATTGGCCAATCGGAAGGCTGTAATTCTTTTCCTCTTCAAGTCGGTGACAACGGAGCATTCACAAGCGTGAATCGGAAGCGAGTTAACCGGCGGATGGTTGTGCCAGTTCTACGACGTGATCTTGGTGAGGATATCACGTTTAAGCTTTTATTCTGAGGAAGCTGAAACGTTGCAAGGTACGGAGGTGTTGCTTTCTTTCAATAACATCGCAAGCCCTGTTGGAGCGCTTTGACTTACACGTTTGGGCATAATTGAGAGCGCTGCTGACTGTACTGTGTAGTCACAAGCGCTGAAGGTCACAGTGTGCACACGTTCTTCATAGCGTTTTAATTGTGAAAACGGTTACACTGTTCTAAATGACTGAATCTGGATAAATCGTTCTGGAGCAGTTTATTGAAGAGCCAACAGTGGTCATTTGTTCAAGAGTCATTTCTTCCATCTTCACAACGTTGACTAATCAGCTTTAAGGAAGCTTTGTTTTTTCATGTGGTACTGTGCTAATATTTCATAATATTGAAATAATCAAATGAGCTACAGTTAATAATTAGATTTATATTAAGAGGTAGCAATTTTTCAAAAAAAAAAATCTGCATCATAAGTTTATGTATTGATTGATTGTATAACATTTTATCAACAGGTCATAGGGTAACATTCTAAAACTGTGCGGCCATGGCTACTCCTGTCACCAGTATAACTGTCAATCCTCCAAAAGAGTTCTTATGTGTTCCGGGTGATCCACCAGTTCCGTGGTTACAGTGGAAGGAATATTTTATCAATTATTTGTTCACCATTGACCATGCTAACAAATTGTCTGCAGACAGGAAAAAAGGCTTATTGATGCACAGTTTAGGCCCAGAGGGTTTAAGGGTTTACAATAAGTTAAATAAGGATACTGTTGCAGGCGATGATAATGTGTTTAACCAAGCTATCAGACAACTAGACAATTATTTCTCCCCAAAAGTTTGTATTGGCGTCACACGTTTCAAGTTTTTTAAAAGAAAACAACTTAAGGATGAAACCTTTGATGATTTTGTAACTGCTCTCCAAAAGCTAGCCATTGATTGTAGATTTGGGGCTATTGAAGAGGAGCTAATCAGAGATCAGGTAGTGATGCATGCATATGATTCCGCTATTCAAGATAGGTTGTGGGTAAATGGGGATAATGCGCTTAAGGATGTTTTAGCCATTGCTAGGAAAGCTGAATTGTCGGGAAGATGTGCCAAGGCACTCAAAAAAGAGAATACTGATAATTCTCAGCAAGATACTGTAGCAAAGATTGGTCATAATCGTAGTAAAGAGAACTCATCCAAAGCTGTGGTAAAAAATAAGATGTCTAGAAAGGACAAAAATTTCAAGTGTTATCGTTGTGATAGCAAGAATCATCTAGCCAACGACAAAAGTTGTCCGGCTATCAAACAAAGATGCTCAATTTGTAAAAAAGTAGGCCATTTCAGCAAAGTTTGTCATGCTAGAAATGTTAAAAGGGAACATGTTAAATGTATTGAAGAAAGTTATCCGTCTTCCAGTAATGATGATAGTGAAGATGATTCTTTGAGCCCCATGAGTAATGTTGTGCTTAACATTATCCAAGATATTGATTCTAGCAAACCTATGTGTGACATCTCGTTAGGTGGTGTAAATGTTTACATCGCAGCGGATTCTGGTTCACCTTTTACCATTGTAAACGAATCAGTGTGGGCGGATAAATTCGTTATGAAGTTAGGCTCCAATTTAGATCCAGCTGATATTACACCGTTAAGCTACAATGGAGAACCAATTGAACTGTTAGGTTGTAGGGATTTGTTGTTTAGATTCAAGAACAGAAGTGCCCTGTGTAAATTGTATGTATCAAAGAAAGGTCCTTCTGTGTTGGGATGGAAGGACCAAAGGAAACTTGATATCATTCTTGATCCCAATGGGGTGGAACAGGTCTTGGTGGTGAATGAAGAAGAATCCCTTAAAAAAATGTTATTAAAAAAGTTTCCTGATGTCTGTTCTGGCAAATTGGGGAAATTGGAAGGTTTTGAACACCTTATTCGTCTCAAACCTGACCCTTCTCCAAAAGTTCACAAGGTACGCAATATACCTTTCTCAGTTAGAGAAGAAGTGGAAATAGAACTTGGCAGCTTGGTTGAGAAAGGTGTAATTGAACCGGTTGAAGCCTCTCAATGGGTTTCTCCATTGGTGGCAGCCAGAAAATCTAATGGTAAGCTCAGGCTATGCATTGATTTGAGACATTTAAATGATAACATCGTGATTGATCAATTTCCTTTACCAAAAATCAATGAAATGATTACAAAATGTAAAGGAATGAAAGTCTTTTCTACAATTGATTTATCACAAGCTTATCATCAGATTCCGTTGGTAGATTCGTGCAAACACTTAACAGCCTTTATTTCTCACATAGGATGTTTTCAATACACTCGGATGCCTTTTGGATTAGCCTCTGCGGCTGCAGTTTTTCAACGTTTAATGTTCAAGATTTTTGGTCATCTAAGATATGTGCTTATTTTCCAGGATGACATTTTAATTATGGCCAAGGATATTCAAGAGCACAAAGAAAAGTTATTTCATGTAATGTCTTTGTTACAAAAGTATGGTCTAACCATTGAACCATCCAAATGTAAGTTTGCTGCTAACACTGTAACTTATTTAGGACATGAAATTAGTGCCTCTGGAATTCTACCCAAGACAAAATTAGTTTCTGCTATTACAAATGCGCCCAGCCCCAAGAACAAAGATGAGGTGAAATCTTTTTTGGGGATGGTGGAGTTTTTTGCTAAGTTTGTGGAAAACTTTTCAAAAAGAACATGCCACATTAGAGAACTCCTAAAAACAAAGAAAGCTTTCACATGGTGCAGTCTGTGTCAAAAAGAATTCACTGATTTAAAAAAAGCTATAAGTACAGCTCCTGCACTTCAAGGGTTTGATCCTCAGGGAAAAAATATAATAACCACAGATGCCAGTGGTATAGGTATAGGAGCTGTCTTCTCGCAAATAGACCATAAGGGGGTAGAATCAATAGTGGCATATGCGTCTAGGTCGTTGTCTCCAGCGGAAACTAGATACGCAGTGATTGAGCGTGAAGCTCTTGCTTGTGCTTGGGGACTAGAGCATTTCCGAACCTTTGTGTGGGGAAGTGAGGTTATTATCAAATGCGATCATAAACCATTGGTGAAAGTTTTAAAAAATGTTGGCATGATTAATGTATCCTCCAGGCTTGCCAGGATTTCTATGAGACTGTTAGATTTTGTATATAATATTGAATATCTTCCAGGTAGGAAGAATGCGGTTGCTGATTTCCTGTCACGTCTGCCAGTCCAAATGATCGAAAACCAAGATGATCTGATGGACAGTGTGCAAGTTGCGGTTGTGTGGGATCATGGTTCAGATTCTTTTAGGAAAGAGGAATGGATTCAAGCTGTGTCCTCTGATGAGTGTTTAAAGAAAGTTATGGAATGTGTCACCAATGGATGGCCTCGTAAGTTGGAGGTTTGTGACATTAAACCTTTTTGGGAAGTCAGAAATGAGTTGTCTTGTGTGGAGGGAATCCTAATGAGAGGGGATAAAGTTGTTCCTCCTTTAGCTTTGAGAGACAAGATTCTCAGTTTGTGTCACGAGGGACATTTGGGCATTTCAAAAACTAAAGGCATAGTGAAAGGTAGATTTTGGTGGCCTGCTTTAGACATTTCTGTTGAGAGGTTAGTAAGGGATTGCAGTCTGTGTTCCACTTCTGACAAAACTCTTAAGACCCTTAGACCCCCTATGGGGGATTTTTTATGTCCTAATGCACCGTGGGAAAGTGTTGCAGTGGATATCATGGGTCCTATTGGGGTTTCTGGAAAATATGTCATCTCTATGATGGATGTATTTTCAAAATGGCCTGTGATCAAGATCATTAAAAAGATTGATACAGAGAATGTAATCAAATTCTTTGATGAAGTTTTCACTTCAGAAGGTACTCCGGCGAGTATTATCAGTGATAATGGAGTACAGTTTACCTCAGGAACCATGATTCAGTATTTAGCTAAGTGTGGTATAACACACAAAACCACATCCTTATACAATCCAAGTGGTAATGGTTTGGTTGAAAGGTATAACAGAGTCTTAAAAGGTGCAATCCAATTAGCGTCTCATAATAATGTTCCATGGGAGATTCAAATTTACAAAACGCTATGGGCTTATAGAGTGTCCATTGCTGATTCGACAAAATTTTCCCCTTTTGAACTCATGAGGGGTAGGAAACCAAGGGGTAAGTGGTACCCTGGTTGGTTTAAATGTTCTGGTGAAGTGGTTTGGTCCTCAGGAGAGGTTAAAAAGAATTTAGCGGTCAAACATGATGAGTATAAAAGGTTCTATGACAAGAAGTATAGCACCAAGGATGTCAATATCTCGGTTGGTCAATGGGTTAGAATCAGGAAACCTGGTTTTACAAAGAAAAGTGACAGCAAGTTTTTTCAACCACAGAGGGTACTTGCCTTTAAAAAAAATGCTGTAATTTTGGAAGATGGTAAGTGTTGGAATTTGAAGAGGGTTGCTTTATGCAATGCTCCAAAAGTTAATGGTTCATCGTCTTCTAAATCCAGCATGAAGTTGAGTTTAGATGAGGATGCGTGTCAACCCCTCACTGGTAGGGTTGTAAGAGAGCAGTTTGTTCCAACAGATTGTGGCAACATCAACGTTAGAGCAAAAAGAGTCATCAAACGTCCTGTTGCTTTAAATGACTATGTATGTGAATAATTTCCTTTTGTTGTATATAAAGGAGGAGATGTGTAGTGTCGCATGCTTCGTTCTGCTTGGTCGCGTGATGTTGGAAATGGTCATCGCGCGAGCAAAGCAGAACGAGAGCATGTTTACAATTGAAATGAGGCAAGCTCGTGTTCACTCTGAGGAGTTGTCACGAGCGTGTAGCTGTTACGGGAACTGTTGTTAACATTTAAAGTGCAATGTACGTTAGACGTTGGTTACTGGCTTTGAACTACGGACAGGATGCATATGTCCGGTTGAGAGTTACAATAAAGAATACTTCTTCAATTCCTGTGTTAAGTGTAATCACTACAGCTCCCCTCCAACCCTTCCCTGTCGTCAGTACCCCTTTTGAGCGGGTCGGGATCGACATTGTAGGGCCCCTGGACCCCCCAACTTCCCAAGGGCACCGGTTCATCCTCGTCCTGGTGGACCATGCCACCCGTTACCCTGAGGCCATCCCCCTGCGCACCGTCACGGCCCCCGTGGTGGGCCGGGCGTTGATGGGAATCTTCTCCCGCATGGGTTTCCCCCACGAGGTCGTGAGCGATCGCGGTACCAACTTTATCTCCCGATACATGAAGTCCTTATGGCAACAATGCGGGGTGTCCTATAAGTTCACCACCCCGTATCACCCCCAGGGAAACGGCCTGGTAGAGCGGTTTAACCTGACTCTGAAGGGGATGATCGCGGGCCTGGAAGAGCCCCTCCGGCGTAAGTGGGACATCCTGCTCCCCTGCCTCCTATTCGCATACCGCAAAGTTCCCCAGAAGTCCTTGGGGTTCAGCCCCTTTGAGTTACTCTACGGGCACCCCGTCAGGGGGCCCCTCAGCCTGGTCAAGGAAGGCTGGGAGGCGGCGCCTCGAGGCCCCCCCCGAGATGTGTTCCGGTATGTCCTGACCCTCCGAAATCAGACTAGAAGGTTCCGAGAGATGGCCGAGGCCAACCTGGAGGCGAGTCAGGAGGAGATGAAGCGCTGGTACGACCAGAACGCCACTCTGGTCGAGTTTCAGCCGGGCCAGCAGGTATGGGTCATGGCCCCCGTGAAACCCTGCGCCCTCCAGGATAAATGGACCGGGCCCTTCAAAGTGGTTGAGCGGAAGAGCCAGGTCACGTACTTAGTGGACGTCCAGTCGCCCCTCTACAGCCCAAAATCGAGGCCATCCTAGCCTGGGAACCCCCCACTACCCAAACGGAGGTCCGAGCCTTTCTGGGCCTCATGGGCTACTACCGGAGATTCATCCGGAATTACGGCAGCCTGGTCGGTCCCCTCACGGGACTCACGTCCAAAAAGCAGCCCAAGAAGGTGCAATGGTCCCCTGCCTGCCAAGAGACGTTCGAGGCCCTGAAAGCGGCCATGTGTACTGCCCCCGTCCTCCAGGCCCCCGACTACTCCAAGAGTTTGTGGTACAGACTGATGCCTCCGAGCATGGCATCGGGGCAGTCCTCTCCCAGGTGAATGACCAAGGCCTAGACCAGCCCGTGGCCTTCCTCAGCCGAAGGCTATTACCCAGGGAACAGAGATGGAGCACCATCGAGCGAGAGGCATTCGCCGTAGTCTGGGCCCTCAAGAAACTACGCCCTTACCTGTTCGGCACCCATTTCAAGGTCCAAACCGACCATCGCCCCTTGCGATGGCTCATGCAGATGCGAGGAGAAAACCCCAAGCTGCTGCGGTGGTCAATCTCCCTCCAGGGGATGGATTTCACCGTGGAACATCGCCCTGGGACTGACCACGCCAACGCCGATGGCCTCTCCCGGTTCTTCCGCCTCAGCGAAGAGAACCCCCAAGAAGATGGGTAGTTCTCTCCGGCTTTCAGCTGGGGGGGACGCATGTTAGACCCGGCCCTCGTAACATAGCTAGACCTGACCCCTGCACCTCACACCAGCCCCCAAACCCCCGGCCTAGCCGGTCCTTCCAACCAGAACTCGCACGCACCCAACCAGGACTCCCCCGTCCGTGGCCTTCTGCCCTTTTGGCCACACCGGGCCCGCGTGCCCACTTCATGCAACAAGATGGCCGCCCAGCCCCAGCGCGACCCTGGCCTAGAGGCGCCACTCCGGCTGGAGGACATCACGCTCCCCTTGGGATGAGAGAGGGAGGAGCAGTTTCTATCACACCTCTGCGCTTCCCTGGGACGGTGGGTTTCGATCGATCTGCCGGCCTCCCGAGGGCTGGCTCCACGCCTGCTGGGTGTCTGGGACTCCTCCCGACCCGGCCCTGAAAGGATCAAAAGACAATGGCAGGAAACCCCAACAAGCGACCCCCAGGTGACAAGACCACTGCCTGCACAGACTCCGGACATCAAAGAGGGGTTGCCCTATAACAAGGGGTGCTCTGGGACGGCCCGGCAGATTCGCCTTGGAACACCTGAGCCCTGCTGAGTGACTCGCGGCTCCCTGAAGATCGTAAGACCTCCGAACTGGTACCTGAGCCCTGCTGAGTGACTCGCGGCTCCCTGAAGATCGTAAGACCTCCGAACTTGTGCTTGAGCCCTGCTGAGTGACTCGCGGCTCCCTGAAGATCGTAAGACCACCAAACTTGTATCCGAGCCTTGCTGAGTGACTCGCGGCCCCTGCAGACTCTCTTGGTCCCGCCGGACCCCACGACGACAAGCGTATCCCCCAGCTCGAGGATTGTGAGCTGTGCGCCGGGTACGCTCCTGCATTTGTTCCATATCCCCAAAGACTGTCCCGCTACCTCCTAACCCCCTCCAAGACTCTGAGAGCCCACACTCTGCTTGTATATATTTGCCGTGCGGATCATAAAGATCCTACTACTCTAACTTGATAAAGATTTGCTCGTAAGAACTCCTTGTGTGGTGTCCCTCTGTCGTGTGGTGCCGAGTGTGCGATCCTAGATACGAGGTTCCTCCCGGAGGAATCTCCCGCCAGTGCCCGGCTACGATACTTTGAGGGTGGGTCTCAGGGCAGTCAGGGCCCCCTCCGGGCCCCTCTGAGGTCGCCTTCTAACAGTCACTCAAATTTCCCCAATGTTGTGATACCATCAGCAACATTATGGGTAGTTTATGTGCATACAGCAATCGTGTACATGTTATCTGTAGAGGACTAGCCCTCATATAACAGACAGTTCCAACAAGACTCCTTGGGAGCAGTCTCAGAAGATGGTCTCATGCAGGTACCTCCATAATGCCCCCAACTGTGGCATCCTCCACCTGGAAGTCCATTGTAACTGCGCCATGAGGTAGAATAATTGTAAATATGCGACTGTCAGTCCAACTTCATGAGACCATTGTCTGAGGTTAGGCAATGCAGTGCTGTTCCTCTGAGACCCACAAACGAAATCTAGTAGCACACCATCTATCTCCTGTCTATGGGCAAAGTAGTAAAGAAATATAGTAGCCATGGAAGAAGCATCATTGAAGAGGAAACAATACTCATGGACATTTGGAGCATGTGCCAGAATTTAGTAGCCTGGCTCAAAGAGAAAAGAGCTGTCATAATATTCCCTTCCTGGAATTGGTTCTCTGAGCAATAAATGCATACACTAGGTACTTAGGGCCTCATGTAGGTAAATAAAATTTACCGATTCTTAACCCCTTCAGCGCGGCGGGAATTCCCCCGCGGTGCTGAAGGGTTCGAGCGCGGGCGGGGCCATGACGGAACGGTTCCGTCATGAGCACAGCGCAACCGATGCTCATGACGGAACCGTTCCGTCATGGGCATGGAAGGGGTTAAATACCGAACCGTACCGATTCGGTATTTAAGAATCGGTAAGGTATATGTAGGTAATAATTCGGTAATATTTACCGAATCGGTAACATTCGGTATTCAAGAATCGGAATTTACCGAATCGGTAAATACCACGGTGGTATTTACCGAATCGGTAAATACCGAGGTGGTATTTACCGATTCGGTAAATACCGAGGTGGCATTTACCGATTCGGTAAATACCGAATCGGGAAAAAGAAATCACATGACTGGATGAAACAGCCCATCCTGTGCAACCACACCCCACCCAACCAGGAAGTGGCCACACCCAGGCAGGTGCACACAATTAACAGACTCTGGAGAGGCTTGGAGTGCAGAGGAGAGGCAGGGAGCCAGTGCCTCTTTGTGCAGCTCTAAATCAACATGTCCAGCCAGAGGACACAGAGAGGTGGAGGGGAAAGGAGGAGGAAGATGAAATTCAGCCCCAAGGAACTCGAGGTGCTAGTGTAGGAGGTGGTGAAGCAGCACCAGAAGCTGTTTGGGAGGCAGTCCCTGCAAGTGCCGGAGTCTGAGAAGCGCACTATATGGCTGGGTATCCAGGCGCAGGTCAATGCTGTGGGAGTGACACACAGGGACATCGAGGTACTCAAAAAGCGCTGGTAGGACCTGAGGATTGTGACAAAGAGGAAGATGGGGGAAATCCAGAAGGAGGCCAGCCAGACTGGAGGTGGAATCAACAGGGCACCTGCCCTCACCGAACTGGAGGAGCTGGTGGAGGCCACAATAGAGCACGAGAGCGTCGTGGGCCTTGGGGATGCCGACAGCTCTGCCAGAGCCGCCACCCAACAAGGTAAGAAGAATGCACAGCAATGTAGCCCCTCCTACCCCTCTCCCACATCCCCCATTGTGAAATGAGTATCCCACTCCAGTCCATGTGTTAGTTCAGAGAGGCAATGCATTATGGGAGATGTAGTCAGGGAACCCCCAACCATGAAGTGATTAGCACAGGACAACAATGCATGGTACACACATTAGCCAAAAGCAGGCAGAGGACAATGTGAGAGTGTTACATGAATTTATTGTGATGCTTGAAATGCAGCCCTTCAGGTACACTGAGCTGATGTTGCATTTCTGTCCACAGATGTAACATCGCGCAGGACTGCACATGGTACAGGAGAGAGGGCACACCGGCAAGACAGGTCTGCTCTGGCCAGCACGAGTACTGCACAGCCAGCATCACCACCACCACAGCCTGCATCACCACCACCACAGCCTGCATCACCACCACCACAGGCCGCATCACCACTCATGCATGAGTCACCGCCCACATCACCACTTGCAATTGTGATGCCGAGGAGGCGTGCTGCTGGCAGGTTGGCAGCGTTAGAAACCTCATCGGACGACAGCATGGGCCCGGAGCCAAACACAATGCCCCAGGATGGGAGCTCTGCCACTGTGCCCTCCACCTCACAGTCAGCACCCACGGGTGCAAGACGGCGCCGCAGGTCGCGGGTTCAGAGTCCACCAGCAGACGGTGACAGCCATGGGGTCTTTGCGGGACTCGAGGGCAACATGCTCAAGCAGCAGCGCCTACAAACAAAGGCAGTCATGTCAGTCCAGCGGCATGTGCGGGGACTGAGAACCACATTCAAAAACATGGGCAGGAACATCAGCGCAATGGCGGCAGGGATTACTGACATGGCAGCGGGCCTGCGGGACGTGTCACAGTCCATGCAGCTGTTGTGCAGCAAGTTAGACGCAGATAGAGCTGCAAGGCGCCGGGAACGCCAGAGGGGAGACAGGCACACCAGGGCACTCAACTGCCTGGCAACAGCAACTTGGAGAGGTGTGGCTCACTGGTTAGAGGTGGCAGACCCGTAAGCAGAGAATCGGCCAGAGACCAGGGTTCAATTCCCGACGCGGCAGGGTCGTGGACCAGGGTCAAAACGGACTCGATAATTCTCGCCTCGGTACCTACTCTAACCAGGAACACACTCGGCAACTCTGGGCATTAAGCTTGCCTCATCTCTACAACGGCCCCCCACAGACGCCGGGGATGCCTGGTTTCACCTTGGAGATACCCAGAAAGGGACCATCTCACAGGGATAGCCAGGACGGGTTCCCCAGCGGTCTACAGCGCCGGGACGCCCCGTTGCTGGGGCAGCTGTGCGCTTTACAAGTCTACAACATTTACATTTACATTTACATTTACATTTACATTTTACATTTTATAACTTCACTACTCTGCCGGCGCTCAGTCAACATGCAGGAGGGCCTGACACACTGCAGCAGCGACATTACTAGGGGGATGGTGCAGGTCACCAGTGCCCTGGAGGTGCTATTGACCAGTCAGGCGGCCACAAGTGGTGCAGGGGATGCTGCAGAAAGCATCGAGACCAGCAGCAGGAGCAGCATAACACCCCCGGTCCCAGATACCCACAGGAGCAGCAGGCTGCTTGGGGTTAGCAGTAGTGAGGAGGCTCAATCCATGCCATCCGGCACTGTAGCGCGTGGACGCAAGCATTAATGCTGCACCGCATAGCCAAATACTATTGGGTGACGTAACCCTGGACTTACTCCTTGTACATACGCAATGTTGCCAGAATGGCATATTTTTGGTGTTGTGGCGTAGTGCCGCATTAAAACTACGTCATGACATACAACAATTGGCTGTGTCCCCTTACTTACTCAGAAATAGTTGCATGTGATCTCTGCCCTTCTCTCTCTCCCATCTGTTGCTGTTGGCACTCCAGCAGCGTTGTCCTCTGGCTGACCTGAATCATCAACATTGTCCTCATAATCTGTTAGTTCCACCTCTGTACCTCTCTTTGTGGCAAGGTTGTGCAGCATTGCACAAGTGGCAATGATCTTGCAGCAGATGATGGGTGTGTACTGGCGTGCACCTCCGCTCTTGTGGAGGCAGCGGAACCTGCTTTTCAATATACCAAACGTGCGCTCCACCACGTTGCGTGTAGATTTGTGTGCCACGTTATATCGTCTCTCACTCTAGGTTGATGGGTGTAGGTAGGGAGTGAGGATGAATGACCGCACGGCATATGCACTGTCGCCTAGGTGAGTGAAAGTGAACCATCAGTCACATGTCTCAATACACTATGATTTGCAAGTTTCATGGGGCGTCACTGTTACTTACCTAGCAGGTATCCGATTTCAAATTCTCCGGCAAGCAGTCGTGTGTAGATCCCACTGTTCTGGAAGATGTAGGAGTCGTGGGTGCTCCCAGGAAACTTCGCTACAATATCAGTGATGATGTTCCCTGCATCGCAGATTACCTGCACATTGATGGAGTGGGTGGACTTTCTGTTCCTGTAGATGTGCTCAGTGGCAGCTGGTGGGCAGATTGGGATGTGTGTGCCATCAATACAGCCAATGACATGGGGGAACTGTGCCATGTGATAAAAATCAGTTTTAGTTTTCTGCAGTTCAGCCTGTGTGTTTGGGAAGCTGATGTAGTGGTGCATTCTCTGCATCATGGCATCCAGGAATTTCCTGAAGAAACGGGACAGGCAACTCTGGGATACACCACCCACCGCAGCTATCACCCCCTGGTAACTGCCAGATGCGAGTAGATGTAGGCTGCAGAGCACCTGCACATGTGGTGGTATGGCATGCGCCCTTCTTGTTGGCTGGTCCAGGAATGGGTGCAGGTCCCTGATCAGGTCCATGATGGTTTGTGGGTGTAGCCTGTACCTTTCATGTATCTCTGCGTCAGTCTGTTGAAAGAGTGTGATGCGCTGTCTGTAGATGCGTTCCTCCCGTCTCCAAATCCTCAGACCTGCTGCCTGTAGACGTAGGCGCCTTGCAATGACATACAGAGCGGCCATGTTGTCCACGCTGTTGCATTTTGGGATTGCTTATATGCACTGTTGATGCTTACCACCTGCTTTCAATCCGTGTTAATTACCGACTCTTAATTACCGAATTTCATGGATTTCTTAATTACCGAATTTACCTACATGTCTTTTTCAGTTTTACCACTTCATATTTACCACTTCATATTTACCACTTCATATTTACCACTTCATATTTACCGATTCGGTAAATCTGTATTCGGTAAATATGAATCGGTATTTACCGCTTCATATTTACCGAAAACTGGTTTTTGGCCTCCTACATCTCACTTGACTAAATACCGGTCGGTAACGGCATATTTACCGAATTTCAGCCGTTACCGACCGGTATTTAGCTACCTACATATGGCTAAGGGCCATATGTAGGTAGGCTAACATTTACCACTTCATAAATACCGAATTTTACCGAATCGGTATTTATGAAGTGGTAAATGATATGTAGGTAATCCATCCGTAATATTTACCGATTCGGAATGGGTCGGTAATTTATAATCGGTATTTACCGATTTGGTAATGGTAACTGGCTTCCCATTGATTCCTATGGGCCAGGAGGCCCATAGGAATCAATGGGAAGCCATTTACCATTACCGAATCGGTAAATACCGATTCGGTAATGGGGGGAGAACAATCAAGGGTGGCAGGGTGTCACAGTGACACCCTGTTGCACCCCTGATTCCTGCATGTGTGCACATGTGGCACACATACATGCCCTAAGGGCATGTATGTCTGCCACATTGCACACTTCAAAGTGCAAATAAATGCTTTTTTCCAGCTATTCGTCATTTACCACCAACTTTTAGTTGGTGGTAAATAACGAATCCCCAAGACAACCACACACTCCCCCTACATCTCATTTCAGGATTCGGTATTTACCGAATCGGTAATATTACCGAATCGGTAATTTTACCGATTCGGTAAATTACCGAATCCTGAAATGTGCCCCCTACATACCAAAAGCCTGTCGGTAACGGGATATTTACCGAAAATCGTCCGTTACCGACCGGTATTGGGCTTCCTACATATGGCCCTTAGTCTTCACTTAGCTTGTGGCTTGAAGCAGATCACTCACAGAAGACATTTAGAGCTAATTTAAAAGTGTTTCCTACTGAGATATTTATTTTCTGAGCTGTGCTTGGACTCCGGCCGTAACAGACATCCAGTGATTATGATTGTAAATGCATCATATTTCACCACTGATGATGTTGTTGTTCCCTTGTTTTCAATGACTTAAATGTGAATGGTTTTCCCAAGGGCTGGATGATAACCTGAGTCCCCTAATGCTTCAACTGTAAGGGGCTTATTTACAAGCCCTGTTCACCAGCAGAACGTTTCTTTTTTTTTACATTCTCTCGACTCAGATTGCAGAGCCATATCTATGAAGCCAAGGAAAGCCACCCTGCATGGCTTTTTATGGCCTTGTAGATTTGGTTTAAGGCAACTCAGCGCAAATCGCCAAGTTGCCTCACACAGCGTTGGCCTAGCGTGCCTTGGACATTAGGTTTAGACACATTTCCAGATTTACAAAATGGTAAAAATCTGTGAATGGGTCAAAACTGTGTGCCTCCCTAGGGGTGGCATAACGAGGAACACGAGAAAGAATAACTTTATTTCCCCTTGTTTTTTGTTTTTCTATGTGTGCTGCATTCTGGGGCACACAAAGAAAGAGGAAAACCTCTATTGATTGTTTTCTGAGGAAAAGTCTCCCTCCCTGTGCAAAAACAATCATTCATACAACAGGAAAATCTGCATTGGCACAAGGCAGCCATTTGTGTGACAATGCAGTGGAAGAGGCTAGGAATGCAGAGTATCTCATAGATATAGCACATTCCTACCCCACCCCCAGCCTCTTTTGATCCTTATGGGTGAGTAGTCGTATTTAACAAACGCCTGATTGATTGATTGATTGATTGATTGATTGATTGATTGATTGATTGATTGATTGATTGATTGATTGATTGATTGATTGACCCTGCCATATGTTTAGTAAAGCTCGGCCCTCTGTTTTCGTGACATGCATTACTTGAATGAAAGCAACTTGTGTGCTGCTCTTCTCATATATGAGTGCACATTGTATTGCTTACTCTGGGAGTTAAATTCCATGTGAGCACTTTAATATGAGTATTACTGTTAGCCATCATCATTCCCATTTATTCCTCTGCACCCATACCCTCTGAATATTTATCACAGAAAATGGTGTGGCATGCTTGCCAGCAAGAATAAACTGTGTGGAACATGAGCTAAAAACAAACATTATGATTCCCAGTCTCAACCCAAATAGAGAGGCCTCCAGATGTCAGTGCAGATGGGGGTACACCTGCGCATCAAGAGTGGTAAGAATGGAAAAGGACAGCCACACATGGCAGCCTGCAGCCACCAACCAGTCTATTAGCAATAAAGGACAAAGGATTTTAAGGTTCGACGACTAACACCTGAAACCCTGAAGCTCTGGTTCATCCCATTTGGGGTGGGGGTGTGGCCAAAGGCAGAGTGCAACACCTGCAGTAGACAACCAGGGGATTCCAAGGTAGTGTTCCTACAAACCTCAAACTATGCCTGAAATTGCACATTTTTCTTCACATCCACTAATGCCCACAAAAGGAAAGGATCAAACCGAGGCATTGGGAATCCTCTTGCAAGGTCTCCCATTGATCTTGGTTTGACCCATTACAGTCTGGGTCACTTTTATCAGGATCACTTTTTTTCTATTATCCCCAAAAACTCTAAATGGAGAAATATGTTTCCTGTTTTCTCCAGGACCACACAAATCATACAGTCACATAGTGTATTAAACCCTGCCTGCTCCCTCCCCCACATGTCTTCTCTCTCTTTACATCTACCAAGGCAAGGACAAAAATAATCACTCTACTCGTTGGACCTACAATGAATCATGTGCTTTCACTGCCCAATCCTAGTCCAGCCTCACAAACCACCCCACAGCCACACAAGTCCCACAGTCCAAAGGTTAATGAAATGGCAAAATAACTATTTTAATACAAATTGAACACACCTTATTTCCCTAGGCATCTTCAGCACCTGCCAATCAAACCCCTCACAAAAGGTTATTCTCCATGAGTCCCTTCTTTTGTCCATGTGTAATATATGTCGCAATATTACGTTTGTTAATATTTACCTTCTCACATATAAACTACACAATCTCGACTACCAACAAATCACCAAGGTAAGTGTACATAGGGGCATATCAACAAGGGCTTTATCTCTGCTTTTTTGGCTTTAAAAGCCAAAAAAGGAGAGATAAAACTAGCGCTCTATCAACAACAGGGTGCTAACACGCAAATTTGCATGTTAGCACCCTTTTACTCTACGCTTCCTCTTGCATCTCTAATGAGATGCAAAGGGGGCGTTCCAGAGTAAAATAATAGGCGAAATGTCGCTAAGCAACATTTCTCCTATTATCAAGAATGTCGCGAACCCTGTTAGAGACAAAAAAAGCAGCGCTAACCGCGGTTAACGCTGCTTTTTTATGTCTGGTATTTTTCTGACTTAGCCATGATATCCTATGGAAGGAGGATATCATGGCTAAGTTTGCCTGTCCCTATCAACAAGCTAACGTGAGATTATCGCTGGGTTTCCAGGGATAATCTCACGTTAGCCTGTTAGCGTGAGGATTTTTATCGCTATTGAGATAAGCGTTGCTAATAGCACGCTATCCCAACGATAAAAACTCACGCTAGCCGGCGATAATTATCCTAGCGCTAAGTGCGCTTAGCGATAATTATCGCTGGTTGTTGTTGATATGCCCCAAAGAGAGGTGTGGATTCTTCGCTTCACATGCACTTACATTAACTACACGCTGGTGGTCTCTGTGAGAGTCAATGTAAGGCGGTCCCAGGCGGTCCTAGGCGGTCCCAGGCGGTCATGCATTCACACACTGACCTTTACAATCTCCTTTAGATAGTGATATAGAAAACATGCCTCAGGCGCTAACACAAGCAAGAAAAGTAGCCTGGACCTCGTGGGGGCAGTTGGCTGCTCGCAGCCAAGGGCCCTGGTGCCACTGCACCTGCTTCCCTATTGATCCCTGTTTTGAAAGGAGTCTGGAGCCCCCAGAGCTGTGCAGCACTCTCAAACAGCCCAGGTACCTGCAGTGATGCACACTCAGGGTATCATGCAGTCGTGTGGTTACACGCATTGGTAAGTGTCAGAGAAGCATTGAAGATGCTTTTCACGTGCTCACACATATACAGATAAGCTTTTGTTGACCTAATGTAGATTGGATTGCCCTGACCACCGCTTGGACTCCCCCCAGAAAATACCAGTATCCAGAGGGTCATTCAAAACTTACAAAAGTGGAAATTAAATAAAGGCTGCAAGTATGCAACAGATATTCGTGAGCGTTTAGAGATGTTTTCGATTTATAACTGTTTCTCATGTCGGATACGTAATATACACATTTTCCATGCATTCGCTTCACTTCCAAATCAAATTCTGTGTAAGTTAAACCTTCAATTAACAATTTACTTCTAATGACTTTTCTTTGCAGCTGTGGCACATGCTGTGCCACTCGTACCCACCTTTTGGGACTCATTGGTAGGAAGGACTCAGGAGGGCAGGTGAGGGCAGTGAGTGATGCCATAAATAGGGCAGCGGTGAAGAGAACCGGGGCGGAGGGATTCTGAGACCCTGGGTTTGTGTCTCACGCTGCTCACTGCTGCTGGAGAGTGCCTGCCTTACTCCCCCTTTCCTTACTCCCCCTTTCCTTACTCCCCCTTTCCTTACACCTCCTTTCTTGTAGTACGGGGTCACCACCACCTCCCTTCCAGAGGCCTCTTCAGCTTTCCAAAACTCATCCTGTTGGGTCTTTTTTGAGGTAAGTGCCTCAGGCTCCGAGACCACGCATGCCAGGCTAGAGGGCTGTACATTGGATGCCTTCATTTAAACAGAGAAGACAATATGGAACCAGAATGGAGACAGTGCCAGTCCTCCCTCGGTGATCTGTGTAGATCCTGTATGACCTGTCATTGTCAAGACCCAGGAACAGGACTCTGTTATGTGCAGACTGACTAACTAGCACGTCATCGCCATCATTGCCATGCATTGTGGCATCGCAAAGATGGCCGCGTCGATGCTGACTGGGAGGTACCCAGAGTTATTGGTTCATCGTCCTCACTGCCAATGGCTCTGCGTGCCTCTGTTGGCATGTGCGGCTGCCACAGAGAGCCATTGCATGCACACCGGATTCTGGATCTGGTAACTTACTGCTGTGATGAAGCAACTGTGGGGAAGAGAAGGCGTTTGTCTCTTTAGCCAAGTGGTAAGAGGGAGGGATCGCTTCTCCTCTGTTCGCCCACCTTGCAGCGGTCTCCAGGGCCCAGAGCTTGGCAGCGGAAGGGGACGGCTGGCTCCCACACCTCTGGCCACCTGTCTCACTTCTTCAGAGACGCGGGTGGTTAGAGACCACGAATGCCCCCCCCCCCCCCCTCCACTGCCAACCTTCAGCTGCTGATTTCAGGTGACCCCAAGTGGAAGGGGCATGCCTTCTCAGAGAAGATGTACGTTGAGCAGTGACTCTACTCTCTGCTCTCATTGTGAGAGGAGGCAGACTGGCTGTGGAGAGGGAGGACGGTTTGATAGTGTGGTGTGGAAGGGTGGCAGGCAGCAGGTAGGGAGGCATGGAAGGGTGACAGGCACAAAGCAGGGAGGCATGGAGGGGTGACAGGCACCAGGTAGGAAGGCATGAAAGGGTAGCAGGCAGCAGGAAGGGAGGCACGGAAGGGTGGCAGGCAGCAGGAAGGGAGGCACGGAAGGGTGGCAGGCAGCAGGAAGGGAGGCACGGAAGGGTGGCAGGCAGCAGGTAGGGAGGCATGGAAGTGTGACAGGCACCAGGTAGGAAGGCATGAAAGGGTAGCAGGCAGCAGGAAGGGAGGCACGGAAGGGTGGCAGGCAGCAGGAAGGGTGGCACGGAAGGGTGGCAGGCAGCAGGAAGGGAGGCACGGAAGGGTGGCAGGCAGCAGGTAGGGAGGCATGGAAGGGTGACAGGCACCAGGTAGGGAGGCATGGAAGGGTAGCAGGCAGCAGTAAGGGAGGCACGGAAGGGTGGCAAGCAGCAGGTAGGGAGGCATGGAAGGGTGGCAGGCACCAGGTAGGGAGGCACGGAAGGGTGGCAAGCAGCAGGTAGGGAGGCATGGAAGGGTGACAGGCACCAGGTAGGGAGGCATGAAAGGGTGGCAGGCAGCAGGAAGGGAGGCACGGAAGGGTGGCAGGCAGCAGGTAGGGAGGCATGGAAGGGTGGCAGGCACAAGGTAGGGAGGCATGGAGGGGTGACAGGTACCAGGTAGGAAGGCATGAAAGGGTAGCAGGCAGCACGAAGGGAGGCACGGAAGGGTGGCAGGCAGCAGGTAGGGAGGCATGGAAGGGTGACAGGCACCAAGTAGGGAGGCATGAAAGGGTGGCAACCAGCAGGAAGGGAGGCATGGAAGGGTGGCAGGCAGCAGGAAGGAAGGCATGAAAGGGTGGCAGGCACAAGGTAGGGAGGCATGGAGGGGTGAAAGGCACCAGGTAGGGAGGCGTGGAAGGGTCACAGGCCGCAGGAAGGAAAGCATGGAAGGGTGACAGGCACCAGGTAGGGAGGCATGAAAGGGTGGCAGGCAGTAGGAAGAGAGGCATGGAAGGGTGGCAGGCACCAGGTAGGGAGGCATGAAAGGGTGGCAGGCAGTAGGAAGGTAGGCATCGAAGGGTGGCAGGCACCAGGTAGGGAGGCATGGAAGGGTGGGAGACAGCAGGAAGGGAGGCATGAACGGGTAGCAGGCAGCAGGTAGGGAGGCATGGAAGGATGGCAGGCACAAGGTAGGGAGGCATGGAGGGGTGACAGGCACCAGGTAGGGAGGCATGAAAGGGTAGCAGGCAGCAGGAAGGGAGGCACGGAAGGGTGGCAGGCAGCAGGTAGGGAGGCATGGAAGGGTGACAGGCACCAGGTAGGGAGGCATGAAAGGGTAGCAGGCAGCAGGAAGGGAGGCACGGAAGGGTGGCAGGCAGCAGGTAGGGAGGCATGTAAGACTGACAGGTACCAAGTAGGGAGGCATGAAAGGGTGGCAACCAGCAGGAAGGGAGGCATGGAAGGGTGGCAGGTAGCAGGAAGCAAGGCATGAAAGGGTGGCAGGCACAAGGTAGGGAGGCATGGAGGGGTGAAAGGCACCAGGTAGGGAGGCGTTGAAGGGTGACAGGCAGCAGGAAGGAAAGCATGGAAGGGTGACAGGCACCAGGTAGGGAGGCATGAAAGGGTGGCTGGCACCAGGTAGGGAGGCATGAAAGGGTGGCAGGCAGTAGGAAGGGAGGCATGGAAGGGTGGCAGGCACCAGGTAGGGAGGCATGGAAGGGTGGGAGACAGCAGGTAGAGAGGCATGAAAGGGTGGCAGGCAGTAGGAAGGGAGGCATGAAAGGGTGACAGGTACCAGGTAGGAAGGCATGAAAGGGTAGCAGGCAGCAGGAAGGGAGGCACGGAAGGGTGGCAGGCAGCAGGTAGGGAGGCATGGAAGGGTGACAGGCACCAAGTAGGGAGGCATGAAAGGGTGGCAACCAGCAGGAAGGGAGGCATGGAAGGGTGGCAGGCAGCAGGAAGGAAGGCATGAAAGGGTGGCAGGCACAAGGTAGGGAGGCATGGAGGGGTGAAAGGCACCAGGTAGGGAGGCGTGGAAGGGTGACAGGCCGCAGGAAGGAAAGCATGGAAGGGTGACAGGCACCAGGTAGGGAGGCATGAAAGGGTGGCAGGCAGTAGGAAGAGAGGCATGGAAGGGTGGCAGGCACCAGGTAGGGAGGCATGAAAGGGTGGCAGGCAGTAGGAAGGTAGGCATCGAAGGGTGGCAGGCACCAGGTAGGGAGGCATGAAAGGGTAGCAGGCAGCAGGAAGGGAGGCACGGAAGGGTGGCAGGCAGCAGGTAGGGAGGCATGGAAGGGTGACAGGCACCAGGTAGGGAGGCATGAAAGGGTAGCAGGCAGCAGGAAGGGAGGCACGGAAGGGTGGCAGGCAGCAGGTAGGGAGGCATGTAAGACTGACAGGTACCAAGTAGGGAGGCATGAAAGGGTGGCAACCAGCAGGAAGGGAGGCATGGAAGGGTGGCAGGTAGCAGGAAGCAAGGCATGAAAGGGTGGCAGGCACAAGGTAGGGAGGCATGGAGGGGTGAAAGGCACCAGGTAGGGAGGCGTTGAAGGGTGACAGGCAGCAGGAAGGAAAGCATGGAAGGGTGACAGGCACCAGGTAGGGAGGCATGAAAGGGTGGCTGGCACCAGGTAGGGAGGTATGAAAGGGTGGCAGGCAGTAGGAAGGGAGGCATGGAAGGGTGGCAGGCACCAGGTAGGGAGGCATGGAAGGGTGGGAGACAGCAGGTAGAGAGGCATGAAAGGGTGGCAGGCAGTAGGAAGGGAGGCATGAAAGGGTGGCAGGCAGCAGGAAGGGAGGCGTGGAAGGGTGGGAGACAGCAGGTAGGGAGGCATGAAAGGGTGGCAGGCAGTAGGAAGGGAGGCATGGAAGGGTGGCAGGCAGCAGGTAGGGAGGCATGGAAGGGTGGGAGACAGCAGGTAGGGAGGCATGGAAGGGTGGCAGGCACAAGGTAGGGAGTATGTTGCACTGAAGTGGAATTTGGGTATGCCAGTGGTTGGATGTGGAGGGCGGCGTGACACTAAGTCGTGGAATATATTTGTAAGAGGAAGGGGGAGGGGCAGGACTGCTTAAAGGGTGGTGTGGAAGGGAGGCCATATGGCACATAGAGATTGTTTTGTTAGGAGAGGTTTGTGGGATGGGACCTTCATACCAAGGTTGGTTGGGTTAGGCATGGCTCTCTCATGGATCCCCTGTCCTTCTGCTTCTCATGCATGGAGGGAGGAGAGAGTGGAGGGCCACAACACTGGAGATTGCGGACTGTGAATAAAAGGACTCAGAGTTACATCAGAGGGAACCTGACCTTGGCTTCTGTCTCTCTGATGTCTATTTGATGTCTCTCAGAACCCCTCAATAAAAAGCTACCCGTTCTCTACAGGCTTCTATATGTTCCTAATAGGACACCAATAATCATAATAATATTAATAAGAATACATGTTTGCTCCCCATGCCTCCTTAACTCTAGTCCTGTAGAACATGCTAGATGCTTTGTATGTCATTTAAAACAGCAAACAAGTTAACTGAAGCATAATAATGGTTGGACCATCAGTGTGAAAGAATTAACACTAATCTTAAAAACGTCACCTGTTTGGGTGAATTATGTCATACAGCACAGCTCCACCATCCAGTAGTTGTGCAGCACTTGGAATAGAACTGGTCAGATCTGTTTAATACACTTGACCTGAGCAAGATGTGCTTTGGAAAGCAGGAAGGAGTTGATGGGGAAAGAGAGCAGAGAGCAATGGAGGAAGACAGGAAGTTTTGTTTCTCAATGCAACAGTAAGGCACAGTTGCTCCTGCTCTTTTTTTACAAAGTTTTAAAGTTTGTCATCTTTGCCGAAATTTGTTCAATAACAGAATCCTCATGTCATAAGAAATAAAAAATAAAATCTTCACTAACTTCTTCACAGTAAAGTCTAAACCAAACTCACATATTTGGCGGAGTTTCAAGCAGACACATATTTAGTAAAGTTCAATTTCGCCACTTCTTCCAGTAATAGACATGCGGCATGTGCCAGCACTGATATGGCACGAAAGTAAGGAACCCTGGCAATGGGTGCACGTGAGGAGGAGTAAACAGGAAAGAGAGTGCTGTGTTTTTATTTCTTAAAATATCGTTAAATACCTTTTTAAAGCAGCTTTACAGCTTTCTAAGTACAAAATAATGCGTACAATTCAATACATGATTTATTCATAATGCTCATATTACAGTCAAATAATTTATGCACATAAAATACAACAAATATTACAACGTGAATGAAGACTTTCAAAAATATCGCAAGGACTAGTATACTTCATATTTATAAATTATTGTGTCGTGCTAAACCTCATCAAGCTTAAACGTTTTTTACCAGGTCGCACAGACAATATTCAATCATGCATCCATCCTGAAGCAGGGAGCACGCCCGACTGTGCCTGTTCTGAAATCTAAGGGGCAGATTTACTACTTCTGGCGCATCTCTGCTAATCAGCAGAGATGCGCCGGAAGAGTTGCGACACATCTGCCCTCCCGTGCGCCACCACTGATGCGCCGCATTTACAATGCGGCACACCGTGGCGCACGGATGGGCAGATGTGTGGTACATCCCCCGGCGGAAAGGCGACGCATAGCTGGAGCGGCGTTGCAAGCGTGATGCAGCTCCAGCAAGGCTTGGGGTGCCCCTATTCCTAACATGCTGCGTCAATCCTTACGCCTGTTTCAAGCAGGCGCAGGGTTTTGACACAGCATGGCCGTAAAAGTGACTGAGTGAAATCTTGTAGATTTCACTTAGCCACTTTTAGGAGGTGTTCCTGCGCAGGAACGTCCCCCCGTGCTGAAACGCCCACATGTGGCGCAGGGCTTTACAGCGTGACGCATCTCCCTAGATGCGTCACGTTGTAAATACCCCGCAGCATGGCGCTGGCTTTGCGCCGCCGCTGCGTCACAAAAGTGACGCAACGGCAGCACAAATGTGCCGTACGGGGCTTGTAGATCTGCCCCTCAGTTCTTATAAAGTTTAATCAAGGATTCTGAACCCTGCCGTTTTTTTTGTCTAGACTAACTAAAGAGAAGTATGAATGACTACAGTCTAAATCAGTGCCACAACTAAATTGTACAGAATAGTGTAGGTATGATGAGCAGATGGTATAAATAGTAATTAACCGATCATTTTGCACCAACCAATGGTTTTATATATTGTAGGTATTTACTAATGTTTTTCTCAAGGGATTGTGTGACACAAAATGAATCAATGCCAGAGTTGATTTTTTTACCAATAAAAGCTCTGCAGGTGGGTCACAAAATTACTCAGCGCCACACACACATATATGCAATAGTCAGTAATGTGCCATATGCCATATAGAACATGGAAGTAGGTTGCTCAAATCTTTGTGCTACAGCGACTTCCAGCGATGACTGCACTTTGCGCTACAGTGATGACAGCAACAACCATCAACGGCACCCATCAGTATCTTCACACTAGAGCAATGACCATCCACGATGCTCTACTCACTGCCTTCTCCATGTGCACTGAAATCTTTGCGCTAAACTTTTTCAGCTGGACTAACCTGGTTCCTGCATCTGGCCTGCACTCCATCACAGTCTGCCTGAACTTGTGACTTTCCCTCACTCTAGCATGACCGGATCACCGCAAGTAGCACTTTGTTATTTTAGGAGCTATACTTAACTACATTTTCACAAATTCATATCCTCGGTTCTACTGATTGGAATTTTTTGTCATTTTGGTATCAAAAATTATATTACATTTTACTCTTTTTTCTAAAATTGGTTTGAGATATTTCTTGTGTTGTGCTTTCCCTTTATACCTGTTTGTGTGCCACATACATTTTTTATACATTGCCTCTAAGTAAGTCTTCTGTGCCAAGCTACCAAATTTAGTGACTTTTGCGGTTCTCCCCCGACAGGGATTGTGGTTGTTGCTTGACAATGTTTCATAGCCCCTCAACCCACAACACAATTTCCAACAGGGAACATATAGAAATTGAACCAAAGTACTCTCAGGAAGGTCACTGAAGCTAAGTTACAAAAATATTTAACTACAACGACACAAAAAAGCTGATCAATAAACTAGGAGCTAAAATGTTGCTGTTGTCTTTCCAAATCTCATCTGGAAATTGTATTTTTTATAAAGGCAGTCTCTTCCCCTGAATAAAAATTAAAAAGGTTTAAAAACAGTATGGTTTGAGTTTGCCCTTCCAATCACAATTAGATAGTAAACATATTTTCACCTAAGAAAATGTCTAATAAGGTCAAGAACATCTTCATGAATTTTGCCTTACTCTCAAGAACTACTCATATCCTTTACTATCATATGTAAGGATGAAACATGATGGTTATGAATACAGAAATGCGAAGGAAGGACTTTTTGTTGTCAGAGTTCCATGAGCACAATCTAAGAAAAGATTTATTGAGGCAAGTACTAAAAGGATCATTGGGAATGATGGGATGTATTTTCTTATGTAAATGTAAATTGATACTTGTATAGCCCACTACTCACCCGCAAGGGTCTCAAGGCGCTTGTACGAATACCGCTGTGGAGCCCATCCTGGCTTTCCCTGTGAGGCGTCCACTCCTGGGCACCCCCAAGGTGGAGGCCAGGCATCCTTAGCGTTGTGGGGGCCATTGTGGAGATTAAGCAAGCTATTGCCCAGAGTTGCAGAGTGGGACTCCATGATTGGAATGGCACCGAGGCGAGAATTATCAGGTCCGTGGAATTTTTGAGCCCAAGACCCACCAATGTGCAAATACGGTTGGCAGTCCTTTGGCAATTCCCATGGTGGTCCCTTGAAAACAGGCACCACAATGGGAATGGCCTAAAAGTTCCAGCACGGCATGGACAGTGACGTCCTTGCCGTGCTGGAACTGGGCGGAATACAGACGGGGCACATGTTGTGCCCCCTGAATCTATCTCCATGGGGTGGGTGACATTGTGGCCCCCATAGGACACCCTTTATTCTTTCATAGCCAGCTTTTTCATAGTGGGGTTCCGCCATGGAGAAGCTAGTGGTGCAAGAGCTCAAAATATACTAAGCAGGACTGTGCCAGTCCCTGCTCAGCATAATGCATTGTTGTGCTCCGGCACCACCGCCAGGAAACGACTGTTCCCTGGCACAGTAGACGGTCCAGCACCGATAAAACTTTGTAAGTCGTAATCGCCACTCCTACACCACAGCAAGTGTGGCGGTCACAGGACCGCCAGACTCGTAATCAGGCCATGTATCTTTGGGGATATTGACAGCTATGTAAGACCAATGATTATCTACCTTACATTATACGCTGTTGGATTCTACTAAACAGTGATGAAGATTAAGTTCTGTTTAAATGTTACATTACTAGACCACAAACAGCTGCAGTGAAATAGTTTTCAATGACAGTGGACACAAAATGTACTTTAAGAACCATACTTGGACAATGACGTATTAGTAGAACAGAATCAGTATATATACAGACGTTTTGTGTGGTATTATCAAGATATAAATATGGATAATGACAAACTTTACAAGACCAATTAAATCACATATTAAAATTACCATTCAAGTAAACTTTTGAAGTGGGCAATTATGGGTAGGAAATGACTGAAGCAAATGTATGGCCATGTTGGGAATATGTTTGTGTTAGGAAAATGGGCATAGCTATTTTCTTCATGGGGAATCAAGAGTACTTAATAATTGTATCATGTACCCAGAACTGTAGGCTATCTCTTTCTGTGGAGTACATGGTGTATTTATTGTATGTATTTTACTACATTTGGTACATACTTTATAGGTTTCTGTTAGGAAAATGTGCATAGCTTTTTTCTAAAGGGAGCATGACTTGCTTTTACCTATCCCAGTCACTGAGGCTTATTACAATGTGGCCCGTAAAGGCTCTGACCGATGGTCAGAGCCTTCAGTGATGCATCATAACCGGCCGGCTGCATTATAATGCTGGCAGTCGGAAACTAAACCAGCCGGTCATTCCAGTGAGCTTCCTGGTCGGCCAGTTGAAACCGGATTGTAATGCCAAAGGGCAAGCCTTTCCGCCCTTGGTATTACAATGCACGGTTTCTGGCATGGTACCCAAGCCTGCCTTTCTGACATGAAAATTGTGCCAGAAAGCATGTTTGGCGGCCCCCAGCAGGGCCCCCGTGGGTGCGTGGCCTCCGGTTGGGGAATGAAGGGGCACCTATGGTGCCCCCCTGTTGAGCCCTGTATCTCGACATCATAATTAGTGCCACATTGTTTTACTTACTCCTCTTGAATTAATGAACACAGACATTTTAGATGGGAAATATGATGAGTGTTAAATCACTTTCAATGGCTCTCAATTTCATTTGCCACAATGTTGTAATGTGTTCCCTTGTAAAATTGGGAATACCTAGTTTTTACATAGGGAATTATGGCTGATAAGAGGATGTCATATAAATCAGGCACAGTATTTTACTTATTCCTGTAGGCATAATGGATAAAGCAGTTTTCTAAATGGGGAAGATGGCTATTAAATAGTTGTTTAATATCATAGACATGTTTATGGATAATAGTGATAATAGTTATAGCCCCCTGCTTCTTCTTGCTGGAGATTTAATACTTAGATTTCAATGACTATGACTGAATGTAGAATTCTTCACGGTGCCCATGGCAAAAGACCATCTGACTACAAAGATCCTTCCTCGGACACATCCTGTAACCTTGTTCCAATTAACGTTGCCATCTCAGAACAATTTGTTCATCAATTTTTCCAAGTCCCAAGGTAAGCAATGAGTTGGCCCAATCCACTTCTTGTATCCAAACCGCACTCTATTGCTGTAAGCCTTAACCTTCGACTTTGAACCTGTTTCAGGCGATTAGGTGTCTGCGGTTGGCGCTTTGATCCTTTAGGCACTGGTTTTCACACAAAAAAATGTACATGTATAACTCCGGTTCTGCGGATTGAATATTTTCCCATTTTGGTGTCAAATAATGCATTAAAATGTACTCTATTTTTCTAAATTAGTTTGGGATTTTTCTTCTGTTGTGTTTTCACTTTATTAATGTTTGTGTGCTGCATAAAATCTTTACACATTGCTCTCTAAGTTAAGCCTGAATTATTTTTGTGCCAAGCTACCCAGGGTTGAACACAGATTAATCCAGTGACTTTTTGTGGCTCATCCTGCAAGGGATTGCAGTTATTGCTTGACCAGGGCTCACACCCCAGTCAACTAACAACCCAATTTCCCACATGTTCAGAGGTGTAGATCAGGACGTGTGTCTCTGCAGTAAAATACAGTTATTTGCATTACACACAAATCCATTATATATAATTTGACACTTGAGTGACCCCTTTTTTAATTCTTCTTTATTTTCTTCATTGGCGATGTTCTCTCTTTTCTAAATGTAAGTGTCTTATCTTCCTTTTTGCACCATGGAGGTGGATCTGTGCAACTTTGTCACTCTCAGCGGGTCTGAGCTGCTAAAACTCTGCAAGCGGAGGGAGCTAAAAGCAAATAGGAGCACTATTCAGGTAGTTCTCAGGGCCATTAGGAGGGTCAGGTGGTGCCAGTTCATCTCTCTAGAGGATGACATGGATGATAATGAGGGAGAGGGAGCATAAACAGAGGATGAGGAAAGAGAGGGCCAAGCCTAGGGACCTGAGTTGCCAGGAGTGCCCAGCTTGATCCCAGCAGATTCCTAGGATTACTAGGGTGGGGCAGGGCGGAGTGTGTCTTCCAGGGGGCTGCCCTCAGAAGAGCTGGAAAGCAGGAAAGAAGAGAGGAAGCTCAAACTGGAGTTGGCCAAGCTAAAGATGGAAGAGAAGAGGATGGCCCATGAGCTCAGTCTCAGGGAGCAGGACTCAAGAGCAAAGAAGAAGGAGTCCAGCAATATTGGCGACTTGAGGGTCTGCATACCCAAGAACCTGGTTCCCAGTTATGTGGTGGAAGATGATCTAGATAAATGGTTCTTAACATATGAGGTAGCTCATAGGGTACAGAAGGTCCCAGAGGAGTAGTGGGTGTAGCTTGTAGAGATAGATGCCCACAGTGGAGAGGGACACAGTTCTCACAATTGAGATTGAGTACCAAACCAAGTATGCCCCCACATATTTGGGCCGTCCACTGAGACATAGTGAAAGAGGTTCAGGGACAGCCACAACACTCTCAAACCAGTCCTGGGTGGATTTCTGAGATTATTCCAGCAAGACATTGAAGGGCTGAGTGAGAGGCAGTAAAGTGGATGATTTTGTTAGGCTGTACAACCTGATTCAGAGGGAGTGCATGTTCAACAATTGTTTTACACCTGGTAGATAGCAAGCTTGCTGACCCCAGGAAGTTTGCTGAGGAGTTGCACCTCTGAGCCAGCACCAGAGTTTCCAAAAAGGTACCTGGGGTTGACCCCATGAAAGGTGGTTCAGGTTCCTCCCTACAGAGCGAGGGGGAGGTCAAGAGAGAGCCAGGCAAGTCAAAGATTAAGGGGAAGGAAAGGGTTCTCATGTCACCTTCTGAGAAGAAGGACGGGGGTTCTGGTGGATGGTGGCCCAGTGACACCCATTTCCAACCCCGCTGTTTTGATTGTTCCCAGCTAGGACATCATCAGATAATTTTGTCCTGAAGACAACTTTCCTTCTTCTGTCGTACTGTCTAGAAGCACTCTCGCAAAAGTCCTGCATTGCAGGAGGACTGGCAGCTGAATCAGAATGTATTTTTTTAGAAAGTCCCCTTCTTTTCTTTTTCTTTACTGGGGTCTTAAGGTCCAGTCCTTTCTTTTCCTGTTGTACTGCTCTTCTCTTCAGTAATCACAACTGCTTCCCCTTTCAGTTTTTTACATTCTGTGTCCTGAAATGAATTTGAAGAGTGGCAATACTGTTACCATTAAGGCTTTTTTTTTGTTTTGCGGTCTCTAAAGTCATACCCTTCCCTTCTAGATTCTCGAGAAGCGGATGATCAAGTCTGTCTTTTATCTTTGTCTTGTTTTATTTTCATCCCTACCGTTGCAAATGTATCCTTAATGGGACCCTCTGTGTCATTTTAGCTTTACAATGTGGTCTAATGTGTCAATGTACCTCAGGTATCTCCACCTACAGAGATATAACCATCCACAATTATTTTGGGAGTTCCAGTTCACGGTCTTGAACCGGAACTGCTTCCAGTGTCTGACATATTCCCAGAACTTAAGCTTCTCCCTTTATGTCGCTTAGAAGGATAGAGAAGGCTGTGGAGAAGTTTCCCATTATCTCCATTCCTAAATCCAGAGCCAGTGCAGCCCCATGCTTGTTTTGTACTTGTCTAAGTACATCAGGAAGGACCAGCAATGAAGGACTGTCATGAGTACTGGTATAAATGCATGCAAAATGCTTCCCCAAGATGCCTAGGATTACTTGGGTGGGGCAGGGCATAGTGTACACTCTTCTATCAGAGGCACCATCCCGAGAGGAAGACCCAAAGTCAGCATTCTGTGTTTGTCTTGGGGGGTAGTGTACAGATACACTGCTTCTAACAGGTTGGTCTTGTAAGCAATCCAAAAGGCCATTTCCTCTCACTTTGCAGGTGCATTTCTTGATAGAATGATAGCATTAATATACTGTTGATAAATGGTTTTTATTTGTATAGGATGCAGGTACTGCTGCAACACCAGATCTGGAGTGCAAAGTACATTACACAAACTGCACAAGTCTCCTGTATAAGGTGGCTGTGTAGTGTATTACCCCTACTACTTCTGCATGGTATACAGTTTCAGGGTGAGGAACAGGGTGTAACTAGCCAAGACTGGCCACGTAGCCCCCTTAATGCTCAGAGGCCCCAAGCAGACATGTCTGTGCAGGTGTGACAAATGACCAGCAAAACAATTTTGTTTTTTTGGGTTTGTTAAAGGGATTTCCAATTCCCTATAATGATATGTGTTGCCATGATGATTGGATTCAATTTGTAAGGGGAATCAAAGAATTAGAAAACCCACAGGATGTGGAATAACCTTTTATGAGTCAACCTTGACAAACCTATGGAAATAGGTGCTTCCTTATTCCCAATAGGAGGTAACCATGCTTTTTGCGGATATTTCTGTAATGATGTAATAATGGTTAAAATGTGTGAGATTAGAGTAAACTACTCAAGGCAAAACCATAAAATATGAGTCCTGCTTTGGGGGCCAACTGTTGAGTTACAACTTTGGCGTATCTCTACAGGGGTGCTTTCCCACCCATTTATGACACAGGTGAACTTCAGTGCACCAGCGATTAATGTGAAATATACGTTAATGAAGCCCTGCAAATCAGATAAAGGGATCAGGGGTACCATGGAAACAGCAGCAAACCTTATTTCATTATTCACAGTATCACGCAACTAAGGGATTTCAGAGGTGTGTAACTTACGTGGCTGTCACTATGTCATTTTATCCAGAAGCCCTTGCAAACTTTAAACTTTAGTAAAAATCACACATTTTCCTCACATTTTTGTGATGGAATCTCCGAGGAGCCACACATTTCTTACCGCCCTGAGTTTCCACATGTCCCCCGATAAGAATGGTACCTCACTTGTGTGGGTGAGCCAAGAGACCATGACAAAAACGGCTCTAAAATTCTGTGATAGATAAGCAATAGGGGTAGCTGTGGTATTTGGGGTCAAGCTGTGGTACCATCCATGCAAACCTATGAACTACAGACTTTTTTGAAAACAGGACAACCAAAGGATTCTAGGATGGTGTGCCTTGCATGGTTCCAAGGATGTTCTCAAACCCACAATTCCCTGCCCACCTCGAACTGTGCCTGAATTCATGCATTTTCTATACATTCCTGTAATGGAAACCTATGAATTTCACAGGAATCCACAAAACACCTACCACCCAATGTTACCTCACTTGTGCAGATAAAATGGCTATGCCACTTGTGTGACTTGCCTAGTGCTAGTAACAATAACAGAACAAACCGAGTTCAATTCCAGTTCCGGCTCCAGTTTAGAAAGTTTTCGGCGGTACCACTTGATTTGCGATCCACCTTGGTTTGAAGTAGAGGTAATCAGTAAGTTGAAATTTGTTTCTGAAATGTTTGTGAAGAATTGGTTTGTTAAGTTTTAGTTTGCAGTTTATGTGTACAAGGCTATTGTAAATGAAGGAGTGGTTAATTCACAACTGTGAATGAACTCTAGCTTTCAAGTTAAAATGAGGTCAACCATGTGCCCTGATGAGTTTGTTGCGCAGTTTTATTGGCTTTAGTATGTAGATGGAAAGCTTTTTGAGAAACCTATCCAAAAAGGCAGGGTTATATCCTATAACCTCCATCATGTCCCACACTATATAGTATACTGATGCAGTGTTTCTTTGACTTCTCCAATTTCTCACTACCATTCTCAGAACATCATCATTTTAATTGCCTTCTACAACTTCTCACTACTCTACTCAGGACATCATCATCATTTACAAGCGTATACATAGATTACTGAGCTTAGTTGTATTGTTGTGAATAGTAGATTCAACCTTCAAAGTCAATTGGGCCATTTCAAGCATGTATTAGGTAGTGTGGTTCAAAATAACCTCCTATACTCTTAGGTATAATTCAATCTAGATATTCAGTCTTGCATCCTATTGAAATATTATTTCAGCACACCATTTTATTTTAAAGCAGTCAGTCAATGTGGGATCCTTTAATGTCCCATCTGTAACTTAGTCTGAGTCTTAGCTTTAGGGTACTACTCTGGACTATCAATTGTGTTAACTTATTTCAGCCCTCTCAAGGACATTAGAGCGGCTTTACAAGAGAAGTAGACAGTGAGCTTCAGGTATTGGGAATATGCAATGTAATGCTGACCATGATGATATCTGTGCATGTCAGATAAAAGGAATCATGTTGAAAACAATGCATAGAAGATCTAATGAATGCATTAAAAGTGTTGAATGCACGAGTGGTATGAATAGAAGAAATGGTGCTTTTCAGTAGCAGCGGCAATGAGTGGCAGAGGCCAAATACATGGTTACAGTCTTAACTAACTACAGAAAAATACATCTTTGACTTGGTTCGTTTTCCAGGCAAAACTAAGGGTGGAGGTGGTTCCTAGTTACATATGCTACACATGAACCCTTCTCCCATAAATGAACACCTGCTAACAAAGAATCAATCATATCTGCTGAAAGTTTTGTGGCAGTCACTACTCACATTAATTTCCATGTCTCTAGAGAAATAAAATAATGAGAGGAGGAAATCCAACTGACATGGAGAAAATCTTTACTTTTCTAAAGCAATCATCTCTGTATGTGCTAACATTAATTCTGCAAATTATTCCTTTTGTGTTTCATTAAAGACTTATCAGGTTACAATGAAATCTGTAATACTATTTTATTGTTATTTTTGGTGGCCAGCAGTGAGAAAATACGTTATGGCATGAGTACTATCGTGTCAAACAATCAAAGTGTAACTGAAGTATGCGGAGCCCTCAGGTCCTTCTAAATCCTTTTCAGATCATAATATTCAGGTCAGCAGATTACATTATTTTGATGCACCAGAAAGTTACTGCATAATCATAGTAGTAATACCTTCCATTGTGAACATATATCATTTGTCTCAAACAGGGGTGGTAACTGTAATATAGTGGTAGTTAACATGTGTTTTCCATGAGCAATAAGCCCGAAACTGATCAATGACCAGAATGTGTGCATCTGGGGTTAGAAAAATTAGTGCGCATGTACATACCAACTAAGGTTATAGTGTTAGGGTTTAGCCGGCCCATTGGTCTGCACCACCAGCAAGGGACACATGGGTGGAGACATTGAACAAAACATATATGGACCTGGCAGCAAGAAACAAGGACATACATCCCTCAAGAAAGAATTGGTCCTCCTCCTTGCAACCATTAATAACAGACATGCACACATTACATTTTGCTTCAAGGGAAACGCAGGGTGCTGTCCCTATGGTGCCATTTTGAGTTGGTTTGTGAGATTTTGTATTTTGTAAGAGCAGCAAGTCTCATTAGAAATTTTAGAGGCGAGAGTAATCTCTTAATCAATAAAAAACATGACCTGGACAGATGACCGGGCAGGTATAAAGGAGTCACAGGCTTATGGGAAGGTTACGCGCTAGCACTTATGTCACTCTACATACTACCTGGCCTCCAGAGCACTACGTTTAAAGACCTAGGAACTCTCTTACTTTCGTTACCGGAAGGTCTCCTGGTGATCGGGAGGACTTCAATTCAGTGGCCTCGGGCCCACTAGACAGGCACCGACAACTTTATCTTGGGTCATATAATCAATGGCTGCCTGACTTCCTGGAAGCACTGGGATTGGTTGATGGGTGGAGAACGTACAACCCAGAAAGAATCCAACATACTTTCCACTCCAGGGCCCCTCATAGCCTTTCCAGTATAGACTCTAGATCTCTGCAAGCTGCTAACATCCACAAAATTAGGCATTTAGCTAGGGGAATCTCTGATCACTCCCCGGTATGGGTTCAGATAGTTCTCAGCCAGGCAAGGGTGGGGAGAATTGCCCCCATCAACCTGTGGTATTTCCGTGATCCTGGAATCCGTAAAGCAATACTCACTGCCATTGATACTTATTTCCAAGAAAATGAGGGGTTGTGGACTCCTCCCAGATTCTGTGGGAGGCGTTTAAATTAGTAATCCGGGGACAAGCACTGTTGCTAACTGCTGGGATGAAGAAAGACAGGCAGAAAGAGATTGTGAAAGCCAAGGCAGAAATCAGCAGATTGGAGGACGAATTAGAAACTGAGGTTACACACAGGAAACTTCATACACTACACCTTAAACAAGATGAATACAACAGTCTAGTAACTGACAGGGCCACAAGTCTTGGGAGGGAAAAGTTGGGCAGAATATACGACCTGGGAGACAAAGCAGGGAAACTAATCACCTGGCTTGACAAAAAGGAATGGGCTAGTCCAGTGGTACTGGAACTAATAGGTACAGATAACAGAATCACAACCAACCCACAAGACATTTCAAATTAATTTGCATCTCACTTCAATACAGTATACACGACCAGTGCACCATACACAGAAGACGGCTCACATGATCTACTGTGTGACATAGCACTCCCCACCCTGTTAGAGGAAGACCAACACTTCTTAGAAAGTATATTGACAAATGATGAAATAGCACAGGCCATTAGATCACTGCGCTCCCGAAAGACCCTTTCCCCCAATGGCCTACCCATTGAATTGTACAAACTTAATCCCGACAAGTTAGCCCCTTACCTGAAAGCCATGTTTGAAGAGAGCAAGGAGCTAGGAACACTGCCACTGGATCAAAGAGTGGCCACGCTGGTCACCGTACATAAGGAGAGTAAACCCAAAAGCAACTGCACCTCGTACTGTCCAATTTCCCTTCTAAACGCAGAGCCCAAAATTCTGGCCAAGCTGCTTGCAAACCGCCTAGTCAAAGTAATTGGCTGTCTAGTCCATCCTGACCAGTCAGGTTTCATGCCACACAGTAATATGGTGCAGAACTTACGGAGAGTACATGGAGTACTGGGGAGAACGGCTACGATTCAAGAGGAAGCCATAATTGTATAATTTGAAGCAGCCATGGCGTTTGACACCATTGAATGGCCTTACCTATTGGCAGTACTTGCGAAAATGGGATCTGGTCCAGGATTCATCCAGTCGGTAGAGATCTTGTATTCAGAGCCCCTAGCACAGGTCGTGGTCAACAATATGAAGTTGGACAAATTCACGCTAAGTCGGGGACCCGTTAAGGATGCCCTCTCTCTCCTCTCCTGTTCGCCCTTGCACTGGAACCACTTGTGGCATGGATTCGCTAGGACCCAGTAATATGAGGTCTGCGTTGGTCCCCCGATTGGGAGCACCGCATCTCTCTCTACGCTGATGATATTCTGTTCTTCCTAGCCTCCCCGAGGAAGTCATTGGTGTGTGTTTTAGACATCTTGGCAGTCTTTGGAAGATATTAAGATATTCTGGTTTCTCCATCAACTGGAGTAAATCCCTTCTATATGTCCTCAATGGAGACCCACCCACTCCACCATATTGCTACCCAATCCAAATTAACACAGTGGGCTTCAAATACCTGGGTATTTTTAATTCCCTGGACAAAAAACTTTGCTTTAACCATAATCTTCTCCCGCTGCTGCATAGGCTTAAACGTGATATAGCAAGTTGTAATAATCTTCTGCTCTCGCTATTGGGCAAAGCAGCCCTTTCCAAAATGATGTCGCTGCCACGTTTTCTGTATGCATTGCAGAACTCACTAGATCCTGTTCCAGCGACATACTTCGAAGAGATTGAGAGCCTGCAGAGAGACTTCTGTGGGACGGGAAACCTCACATCGCATTGCCCAAGCTTACACTGAATTGGTATGAAGAGGGATTAGCCTCCCAGATATCAAAAAACATTACTGGCCAGCACACCTTGCAGCCATTAATCATGGCACCTATGGTCGACCGGATGACCCGGGCTATGCCATGGACAGATGGTTTCTGCTGGGAGGGAATTACAATCGGGTACTCTATTCTAAACCTAAACGATACTCCTTGACTGGACCAACTGACCACTTGGTCCGAATATGGCACACCATTAACAAAACTCTGGGCTGGGAGCGAACACTCACATTGTCAACCTCCTTATGGGACTCCGAAAAATTGGGTGACTTGTGGAGATCGAAGGGATTCGGCAGATGGCACCTCATCGGGATCTCACAGGTCGAAGATATGTGGTAGAAGGGCGGCAACAACATGAGTTAGCTGACTCAGAGCACTTTAGATACACTCAAATCCGTCATGCACTACAGTCCCAATTCCCGAAAGGCTCCTCCCCTCTAGAACCCTCTCCACTGGATATTAGGCTTCTAGATGGCCACTTACCCGAGGAAGCCATATTGTTAACCTATAAAAAATTGATCAATAATACGGCACACCACCTCGGGCCCCTGCGAGAGAAAAAGGTGAGGGATGGCATTGAGCAAGATGATGAAGATAGGTAGGAAGAGTTGTAGCAATCTTGGCTAGGCTCAGGCTAGTTCAACTCAAAATTCTTCATAGAGTATACGTCACAGGGCCTTGTTTGGTACGCATGGGTAGGGCAGTCAGAGGGGATTGTCGGAGACAATGCGATCAAGAAGGCATGTTCCTACTTATAATATGGGAATGCAAATACATCCACTCATACTGGCGCAAAATCCACCACATTCTAAGCGAAGTGCTTACACTTGTCCTCCTCCCGAAAGCACGTAGATGCCTCTTGAACATATGGGAACCCAGACATTTAAATAATCACCACACGCAATGGGTCACATTAGGATTAATGTTGGCAAAGAGGAACATTGCACAACTGTGGGGAGCGTCGCAGCCACACAAAGAAGAGGCCTGGAAAGAAGACCTAGACTTGTGTATGCATAGAGAAAAGACTGTGTATACAGCCCGGTGCTGCCCTAAAAAATGGTCCAAAATATGAAACCCCTGGAACTCCTATCAAAGATATATTTGCAACCAACCACTTAGCATTGATTCAGACGATCCTTTCACCCCATAACCTGTACTTACAGTGCCCTGACATAGAAGTCTCTCTATTGTTGCCTTCGCTGAATGTAATGTACTTGATTCCTCTGTATTGCATACTGCATGTCGATGAATGTTTAATACAAAGAAATAAAATAAAAAATAAAAATAAAATTACAAAGACATAAAACAGCAATGTGTAATTAATACATATCACAGAGCAAGCAAGCCATTCTCAACTATTTTTGTCAGACAATATGACTACCTGCACACAATAAACCACACATCTCTTATGGATGGAAGCACAAGTCAAAGATAGTGCAAATGTTTATCTTGAAAAAGGATGACCAGTCAAGAATGTTCTTGAGTAATCCTCATATAAATGTAAGCTGTAGAACACTACCTTGTGGTCCACCTCTAAAACTAGACAAGAGGAAATAGCAACATGACTCAATAGAGAAGTTGCTTTAGACTGGAAAATAAGAAACATGTATCGATAGCAGGAGAACATGATCAATAACTTAAACAAATCTCACAGTCCTTCTGACTCCACACATTCAAGGGATTACAAGCCACCAAAGAAAATTAAAGAGAACATACAGCAACACAGAAAGCTCCCTGTTGAGTTTTCCTGACATACAATGCTGTACAGTTAGATGATGGGCTCAAACACATGTTGCACTCATGTTGTACAGCACCTCTCTACCTCTCATTACTCTTCCTCCTTGGATGCAGACTCAGCAGACTTGTTCACTGGGATGGCAGTGCTTAGTCACCAGGGGCAATTCTCATTCAGCTCCAGATATTAGCAATCTGCCACATGAACTAGCTCTATATTTTTTTCACTAAACACTAGCAGAGGGGGGGACAGGGAGCGATTCAAGAAAGAGTAGGTCCAGTACCAGTGCTCCCAAGGACGTATCTGTGCTCACTGGTTGGTGACTGTTCCTATTAGAGAGAGCTGTAACCTATTTGGTTACAAGAAAAAATATAAATAGATGGTCTCTAAGTGTGTTACTGATCTGATGAAGATGGGAATTTCGGGGGCGGAGCTTAGCTCACAGCGTAGATGGCTGCTTGAGCTCGGAGCTCCGGCGAGCATAACACCGATCATTCATTAATCCTGCCCTGCAAGCCTACCAAAATACTCCAAGATAGTGATGATGGCGCTAAAACAGACGCGCACCCGTCCGGTGTCATCCAGCGCCTGAGTCGAGCCGCGGACCGGCAGCAGGGATCGGAGACATCGGAGGCGTGCTGCGCCGGAGATCCCCGGCCTCGCGTGCAGACTCGGGCGGCTGTACGTCGCCGTGCGTGCGGCCGGCTGAGAGAGGAGGAGCCGCCCCGGCGCTGATGGCCGAAGAAGAAGTGAGGCATCCCGAGGCATGTGCTGAGGTGGGAAGCGCCGGCGGCTGTGAGGCACGGGAGAGACTTGCAGTCGAGCTGCAATGCGGTGATCCACCTGGGGGCTCCTGAGCTTGTCACACTGCTCACAGAGGGGAGCAGAGCTTCTGAATTGGGGCCTGACTCCAGCGCTGGTGCTGCAGAGCGGCTGGATAATACAGTGGAGGTCAGCGAGGGCAGACTGCCTGGGGCACGCAGGTGACGCGGAGTGGCTGCTCCTCATTAATTGCCCCGGACTTGGCATGTGTTAGCGGTACACAGAGCGCCACGTAGACGGGGAGGCCAGTGGAGCCGCGCTGCAGCGGCGGAGAGGTGGACTAACGCGGCGCGGACTGGCGGCTGATGTAGCGGTGGCTCAACTGTGGCCCCCAAAGGAGGTGGAACCTTGGAGAGAGTGGCTTGAGCATGGTGGCACCTCTCGGCACGAGCCCCAGGACGGCACATTGGGCTATTGCGGAGTGCGGGCGCTGACCAGTGCGGGGCAAAACGGTGCACTGCTGTGAGGAGTGTCGAGGCTAGGCGGCTGGGCGGCTGTGTAAACCGGAGGGGCCAGCAGTCGGTGCGCACACCGCGAAGGCAGACGCCAGCAGCCGTGAGGCGTGCAAGAGCAGAGATGGCGGAATGGGGCCCAGCTGAGCAGCGAGAAACGCGGGTGAGCACACGTGGTGCATTCTGAGGGCACGAGCTGCACGGCCGCCAGGTGTTGCGGCCCAAGATGGGTAAGACCGATAAATCCCAGCCTAAGATGAATTTTGAGCAGCGACGCCCCAGAGCCCAGACGCCATTGGAGGGGACGACGGGCGGTGCGTCTACCCACCCGGAAGAAGAGCAGGACATTCGGGGGTTGCTGCTGTCGATGGAAAAAGGGTTCCAGAGTGGCATTACCTCCCTCGGTGCCAAGATAGACGCACTATCGTACAGGATGGATCGTATGGGCGAGCGCTTAGACAAGCACGTGGAACGCCTGGACCAGACTGATGGACGTCTTTCGGAGGTGGAGGGAGCGCAGACGTCCCTGGACGTAGACCAGCGGAAACTTGAACGACAGATGCAGGCGCTACAAGACAAAACGGAGGACTTAGAAGCGCGTTCGCGTCGGTGCAACCTGCGCATTACAGGCCTACCGGAGACGACTTCGACGGGCCGCATGGAGTGCTTTGTAGAGACGCTGCTGATAGAGCTGCTGGGGAAGGAGGTGTTTTCGGGGATGTTCGTAGTGGAGAGGGCGCACAGGTCACTGGGCCCCAGGCCCCCACCGGGAGCGCCGCCTCGACCGATTATTGCAAAATTGTTGAACTATAGGGACAGGGATGCGGCCCTGAGGGTGGCCCGCGAGAAGAAAACTTTGACATACGAGGGGTCTACTATATCACTCTTCCCGGACTTCACGGCCAGAGTGCAGGAGGCTAGACGCCAGTTCGCCCCAGCCAAAAAACAGCTCTGGGACTTGGGCTTGGATTATGCGATGCTGTATCCTGCTAAATTGCGTGTCAACAGACAGGGCAAATCACACATTTTCCTGGACCCCAAAGCACTGCAGAAGGCGCTGAAGGACTGGACTAAGGGGCAGAAAAGGAGCCCAGCGACGCAACTGCAGGACGGCGCAAGGGACGGCGGACTGGACGATCAGGACTGATCCCGGAGGGCAGGCAAGATGGGGTTGCATCTCATGGCTGTAGTGTAGAGTTGAGTTGGGGTTGGTGTGGTGGCGAGGTTAGTGGGGATGGTGGTAGCTGTGAGCGAATAAAGGGGGTCTTGTGCGCATCTTCCCACCGGCGGAATAGCCGCAGGCGAGTGAATGCGGGAGGGGTTTACCTGGCCGGGCCCGAGCACGGCGCTCACACCTTGAGGGGTTTATGTACACTGTTTATCTGCGGTGGGTTGAGCGTGGGAGCTCCTGGGCTATTAGAGCCCGAGTAATGCTGAGGTGCCGTGGTCGACTATGGAAGAGATATGGTGGACGGGCAAATATTGGCTCGCCGGACCGGGTGGTGGCTGTCAGGGTCTAAGTGCTTCCACACAAGAGTGTGAGCGCTGAGCGATCTCCGCCCACGAGTGCGTTCCACAAGTGGGTCAATAAGTTAGGGGTAGGGAGGTGGGAGGTTTAGGGTGCCCAGATATGGGAAACTGCAAGGCCAAGTTGTGGTGGGTCTGCTGTGGGAGGAGGGGGGGGGGGTTCCATTTGTAGGGTTTTGAGGTTTAACTGCCAGTATGCATCGAGTTGTACATTTTTGAGCACCTGCTGCTTGCGACACGGAGTCATGGGCGATTTGAGCTCCGGCAAGAAAGATGTCCATTAATAGCACAAGCACGCCTGAACGCCTTGGCACTCTCAGAATTCTGACTTGGAATGTCAGGGGTCTGAATGATCACCGTAAGGTTTGTAAAGTTATGCACTACCTAAAGAGGCATGAGATAGACATAGCATTCCTTCGGGAAATGCATCTCCCTAACAGCAGTCCTATGCTGCGCTCCAGGGGGCTTGCCCATGCGGTGGGGTTCACAACACACTCCAGAGGGGTGTTGACTTGGGTCAACCCGAGGGCGGACTATAGAACACAGTTGGTAGCTACGGATAGCGCAGGCAGATTTGTGCTAACGCGTTTTCAGGGCAGAGGTTTGGATTTACTGTTGGTTAATTGCTATGGCCCGAACTTTGATTGCCCTGAATTCTACACTGAGTTGGCGGCCAAGATTAGGGACCTCGGACCGCGGAGGGTGCTGTGGGGAGGGGACTTTAATGTAGTTTTGAATCCTGGGAGGGACAGATCGGGCGTCCCAGTAAGGACACACTCGGCAGCGGCGAAGGCGATATCGCGAGAAATGCTTTGTTTAGATCTGGCAGATGTGTGGAGAACTCTCCACCCGGAACAGGGGGGCTTCACGCACTACTCGGCATACCACAGCTTGCATACGCGCATAGATTACTGGCTTGCATCGTCGACGCTCCTTTCGCTGGTGCGAGCATGTAGGGTGTTGCCGCGCACGCTCTCTGATCACTCTCCGGTGCTGATGCAGTTGGCCGCGCCCAGTAGAGCTGTTCCGCCATTTCTGTGGCGCTTTCCCTCATACTCGCTGATGGACCCCCTCTTTAAGGAGGAACCGGCGGACGCCATTGGGCAGTTCTTCGATACCAATCTGGGATCCGTGGACAGCTTCCAGACTATCTGGGAGACCTTTAAGGTCTATATCCGCTGAGTGGCAATGGCAAAACACTCGGGGGTCTTGCGGGACATTAGGCAGTGGCTGACAACGCTGGAGCGCAGGCTGGGAGACCTGGAGGCCCAGCAGCACGTAGCAGAGGTGGAGGGCGCGACTGAGGAGATGAAAGTCCTCCTGGCGGAATTTCACGAGACTGCGGATGCGGAAATACTGCACTTGGGGAAGTACGCTACCGCCAAGGTATATGGGGAGGGTGACAGACCCGGATCGATATTAGCTAATCTACTCAAAGCCCGTAGGCGTAGAGACGTTATCACCCAGGTCAGGTCGGAGGAAGGGTCGCTCTTAATGGACGAAGACGATATAGCTACGCGCTTTCAGTGTATGCTTCACAACAGACCGGCATGGAGGATAGCATAGGGGACTATCTGGACTATATTAAGCTGCCGTTTCTCTCGAACGAACACCGGAAATTTTTGGCCCTGCCTATTGAGCGGGACGAAATTCTGGAGGCACTGGCAAGCATGCGGGCGCATAGCGCACCGGGAGTGGACGGCCTCACTGTCGCTTTCTATCGAACCTTTATAGATCAGCTCCTCCCGCACATATCAACATTGTTTGATGACATGTGCGTTACAGGGCACATGCCGCCCTCCATGCGAGAAGCTCTTTTGGTCGCGATCCCAAAACCGGGTAAGCCTCCGGAGGAATGCAGTTCCTATAGGCCACTGTCGCTGTTAAACATCGACGCTAAACTATACGCTAAGGTTTTGGCCACTCAATTGGCCCTGCTAACCCCGGAGCTTGTTGCCCCGGAACAGGCGGGGTTCGTGCCCGGCAGGAACCTCACGTACAATCTGAGGACGGTGTTTGGAACCATGCAACATGTGCGCCCAGATCCGTGTGCGCTAGCCATCTTTCTTGACATGGATAAGGCTTTTGACTCTGTGGAATGGCCGTTTATGCGGCAGGTCCTGACGAGAATGGGGCTGGGCCCGGTTTTTCTGCAGCTGATTGGGGTGCTGTACAGCGGACCCACTGCGAGGCTACGGCTGGGAGACCGAGTTACTGGCGCGATGCCTATTTCGAGAGGGACGAGACAGGGCTCCCCCTGTCGCCTATCTTGTATGCACTGGTGGCGGAACCATTGGCGTGTGCCCTACGGGAATATCACAGTCTGAGGGGAATCAAATTCCCAAATTACAAGATACTCTGCTATACGTTCGGGACCCAGAAAATAACCTGGCCCCTGTGCTGCAGGTTCATTTTGGGGCACTCTCAGGCCTAAAGGTGAACTGGACCAAATCCATAGTGTTCCCGTTGACGCCGGTCACGGTCCCCTTTGAGATGGAGTATCCGCTGCAGTGGTCGGATGACGCGGTCCGCTACCTGGGAATCCAGCTGCATATGGATTCGGAGGTGGTGCTGTCTGAGAACTATGGCAGGGCTATCAGCAAACTTGAGGATGACGTGGAGGCTTGGATTAAGTTGCCTCTCTCGCTGCTGGGACGCATATCCATCATGAAGATGGTGGTGCTCCCCAGGTTCCTGTTCTTGTTTGTTAACATCCCCATGGTGCTCTCGTGCGCATTCTTTGCTAGGCTCAAAGGATCCCTGTTGCGGTTGGCGTGGGCGGGCGGGCAGGCACGAATCAGCTGGCAGGTTTTGACGTTGCCCTACCACTTGGGCAGCCTGGGGGCACCGGATCTCGAGCTATATTACAGGGTGGCGCAAGGGGCTCGGGCACACAGCTGGATGCATGGGGACGGAGCCTTCCCATATCTTAAATTGGAGACATTATTCGCAGCCCCGCTCCCGCTCCCTGCTGTCATCTTCGAGCCGTTGGATCGTAGAGCGGGGTTCCTGGACTCGCTAAACTCAACCCGACATGCCTGGAATAATATTTTACAGCGCACGCTGGGGGCGTTGCTGTACTCACCGGCGATGCCACTGGAATGGACGGGGTGGCTGACCCCCCTGCAAGGAAGAGGGGGTGGTGCGGTCACTCAAAGCGCTGGGTGTGCACACAATGGGGGACATGTTCGTGAACGGAGTAGTCAAGACGTGGGAGGAGGTAGCCGTGTCGGCGGGGGGTGTCACGCAGTTGCAACGTTTCCAATACCACAGAGTTAGACACGCTTGGAGACAGCTGCTGGGGGACGACATGGCGGGACCGCCGGAAGTCCCGGAGTTGTCCTTTATTATCAAAAACAATAGTCCCCAGAAGTTGATCTCTAAGTTATATTGCACGGCGCTGTCGCGGAGATCGCAGGAGTACACTAAGGCCCGACTGGCCTGGCAGAGAGACCTTGGCATTGCGGGCGACGACGCCATGTGGGCATACTGTTGTACGGGGATACGACACATCTCCCTGCACGGCAGACATAGGTTAGTTCACTTCGAATTTATAAATAGGAATTATTATACCCCGGAGTGACTGCATCGTTATTGCCTGCGAGAGGACTCAGCTTGTGAACAATGCAAGCACCCAATGGCAGACTTTATACACCTTGCGTGGTACTGCCCGGGCATATACAGATTCTGGGAGGCAGTCTATCGGCAGGTAGCTAGAGTGGCAGAGGTGAAGCTGGCTCCCGATCCGGCGGTGGCCCTGCTGGGACACTCCAGGGTGGTGCCAAAGGCGGCGCGGCGGTTGGTAGATATGGGGATGCTCATTGCGAAATGACGAGTGGCGCTAAGCTGGATGCATGGCCCCTTGCCCACAGTGGCACAGTGGAAAAGTGATGTACTCTACTGTTGCACTCAGACAGAGAGGTTCAGTGAGCTGCTGCCGCCGCGCAGTCGGCCCAAAAACATTTGGGGGCTATATGCCGAATATATTGGTAGGAGTGGCATGGAAGCGGAAAATGGACCGGAGGGGAGCAGCTCGGAGGGCGTAGCGGAGGAGGCTCCTGGGGAAAGCGCTGGAGGGGCAGAGGCATGAGATCCGCACTGGAGCGACCAGATTAGAGGTGATGTAGAATATCAGAGACGCCGCATGGTGTCGGGCACGGGTGGGAACTGAGTGCAATACTACCCACAGGGTGGCAGCTGGCAGGTGACCTCAACTGTTTGGACGGGGCGGGCGGGGCGGGGGGGTCTGTTGGGGTTCCCTGGCGGGGATAGGGGGAATAGAGTGTATGGCCAAAGGTACGGAATAGAGGTATTCAAGAGATGAGTAACACATGCCCTGAATGTGCTACTCTCAGGGGGTCACTTTAAAGACAATGTCTTCTTGTAAAAGCGACTTGGAATACTACAAGAGCTGCACCGGCTCCACATGGTGATGTCCGGCCTCCGGGATGTGGGATAGCCTGTGCTGTTGGGTTCAAATTTGCCAAACTGTAGCCGGCCCCCGGGTTGTAGGCACGGAGCTGTGTATGTTGAAGTGCCTTTAGCATTAAATAAAAATATTAAAAAAAAAAAAAGATGGGGAATTTCCCCTTTGGAAAGTAGTGCCCTCACACACTCTTGCGAGTGTCATGTTTGGGCATTATTCCTCGTGGGGATGGCTCTGCTGTCCTCCACGCACCCCGCAAGAGGGCTCTTTCTCGGAGATCTTTAAGGAGATGCCTCAGTTGTGCATGTGGGTGTGTCGGCCTAAAAGAGAGTTGGGGTGCTGGTGTATTAAAATTAACCCACCGGTACCTTAAAATGAATTTTATTTGTAGGTCTGTGGGGTAAGGATAAAGAACAAGTTTGTGGGAGACCATGGCACCTCTTATAAACAATTGAGGTAGAGGTAAAGGTACTACTCTGCTGCTCTCACTCCCGTGCATGTTTGTGAAAGTAAAGCCTGGTCGACATTTTTCACGCTGAAAAAGGGGTCCCTAGTGGATCCCAGTGCACTTCGTCAGGACCGTGTGGTGTGATTTAGTGCATAAAAAAAGTTAAAAATAGGAGCAGGGAACTAAACCCCTATAGTCCTATGGTACCTCAATTAAGGCTCTGGTTGAGTTATCGTACTCAGAGGAACACTTCAGTTGTAGTGTTCCTGTTAATTACCTAGAGGGAAAAAGGACTAAACAACAACAGACATAGTGAACAGACAAATAAGAGACATACAAAAAGCTCAGTGAATCAGCTTGTATCCACATTAAACTTCATTAAGTCAGCAGCATATGAATCACAACATACAATTCCTTTCGATCAGCATGTGTCTATGTTTCTTATTCTCATACGCCCATCTGAACATGTGTAGTGACAGTGCACTCTGTCTATATTGGTGGGTAAGTCGGAGGTCTCATGCGTAGGCCTCTCGTCATCTGTACAGGTTAGGCTAAAGCGCAGGAGCCATAACTCGTACTAAATCGTTTCAGTACTGAGAACTATTATTTGTTAAAAATACACAACATGCTCTAAAGAAGAGTATGGTAGCCGTTGTGCCTCGGTATATTTTTTCAATCATGGAATTCACAAAGAAAAAGATATTTCACACAATCTGTCACGCCAATAAAATCACATTATGCAGACATTTAGAATTCCTGATAGAAGTTCCACCTCCAATGTATCCAAAGACTAAAAAAAGTGATTTGTGGAATACATAAACTAATTTCAGCTACTGGTAATTTCCCAGGATGCATTCTGTTCCATCAATTATTTTGCCAAGTATGTCACTTTAGACGTGGGGCAGCCATACCCCAATCAGACTTTGTTCTCCTTCACTAAGAACTGACAAGAGTGCATTGCTAGGCAGGGAACCAAAGCAGCTGCAACACCAGGTTTTCAGCTTTTTTTGGGCTTCATCAAAGAGTTACGGATTGAATCTAATGGTATAGTGAGCAGGAGACCCACTTGTAGGCATACATCTTTCAATTCTAGTGACTGACTTAGAAAAAGAAAGAAAGTGATGGTTTGAAAACTTGTATTAAATCAACTTCTGGTGATTACTGAGATATTCTTGTCAGTCCATTGATTTTGGTCTACTGGGCCACTCCAGCCAGCAATATGGAAATCTTACTTTGAAAATAACAGTTTAATCTAAACTCTGAGGTCATTGCCCGTCTAGACAGGGACACAAGCAACCTTAGAATGGTTTGAGCTTTATTAAACCAGGTTAAGGATAATCTAATTTCTGGAGACAGTGGTTTTCTACTTTTAATTTGTATGTTTATTCCAGGAATTCCAGAGGAAAGGATCCTACAAAGTGATCTGATCACCCTATTCAGATTGTGACAATATTTTGAATTCCTTAGCCCATAGTCATGATTATGCAGGAAGTGGTCTTAAGAATACGATGGTGAATTAATATTCCAGTTTTATTGTAAAGCAATTGGTCACTGTTAGCATTTGAGTGGACTCATCAGGATACCAACATGGTGCCATGGAGTCAAACACAAATCCCTGTGGTAGATCAATTAATCTGCTGAGCCATCAGAGTCACTGATGCCTGGTTTCTATTAGTGTCCCCCAGAAATGCTGTCACAGTTGGGTACCTTCAAGCCCTGCTCTTGAGCAATCCATTACACATGTTGTCTGTGTTTGAAGAAGATCATCAGTAATGTGATTTATGTCCAAGTGAATGGAATAATGCAGTCACAAATGTCACATATTTCATGTGAGGCATGTTTCAAGGCTGTACACAATTTCACACTGGTGTTTCTTTCAAGAGGCTGATTCAAAGAGTAAATGTATCACTGGGAAAAATTTTGAAAATTTTGGGGAATCCAGAAGATGAGAAAAAAAGAAGGGAAAGAATTAACAATGACACTATGAGACACTATGAGAAGTAAGTGTAAGAGCATGTCACATTAGACCTGAGATATGAGCCACAGCTACCACCAGGCAGACAGCAGTGATTCACTCAGACGATCCCCATACAAGTGCCGGAATTATTGGCACACATTATTCTTCTAATTTCTGATAGCTATACATCCATAAACGTTGTTGTTGTTTTTCCTTAGCAGAAATACTTAGTCAATTTCTAGGAGAAGTATTTGCACACACGTTGTATTCCCCCGTACACAATCTGGATTGCATGAGACACAGGTGATAAGCTATACACCTCCCTATTACCTGCATGCAGTAGGCTGTAGAGTGCATGTACAGGGTTTCGGAGTGAATCATTACTGAGGTAGAGCCACATTTTCTTTGGTGCACACATGAATCGTAAATTTCCCACCTCTCAACTCTGTTTTAAAGACCTGTAAGAAAAGGACTAAGCAAATACTGGTTACTAGGTGAGTGAACATCAATGTAAACAAATCACCTGTTCAAACACTCGTCCAAAACAATTCAAATTTCTTGACTCCCACACTTTGGTGACAGTGCAAATAAAAAGCAACTATAGACGATGATACCCTACTTGAATCTACAGATCCAGCAATGACACTGGTATGGTGATGCACACACACAGACAAGATCAGTGGTAGAGTGCAGGCTTGGAGATTAAGTGTATATTCCCAAAATCTACACAAATATTGAGTGACAATACAGAATGATGTAGAGACATGATGTAGGGTAATTCCCACGTAAGCAGTGCTGCACAACATTGCAACCTGGAAGGGTCTAATATTATTGAAATTGGTGAAGAAGATTAGAAGGGTAATGAATCTCCCTGAAGCACCACCTATTGGCATGGATGTGGGGAACGCTAGTCCGGATAGGGCACAGACGACAAATGTCACCAATAAACATTTCCTATTTTATCAACATAAGTAGTGTAAAAAAAAAAAACACATGTACACAGTTTATATGTCCAAACATTCATTTGATGACTGTTTACCCATGTCAAACCCTACATGGAATCTGAGCTTTAATAAGTGATTTAGAAATCAAGGTATGGATGGACATAGATGTGGGACACCATTTAAGACACCCGCCATTCCTCTCCTAATGATGTTTCCTTTAAAATCTGATTGGCTGACCACCAGGGCTATGTCAACCTTAAAGCAGGCCTCCAGGTCTGGCCAGGTGCTACCATTATGCTTTCATGCCTATGCACAAAAGTATAATATCAAAAGTTAGTTTTGTGGTTGAAAAATGCATATAACTATTTTCTGTCTGAGTCTGTCTTTTATAGCTGTTTGGATAGGAGTTTCCAGGCATTTTTATGTGAGAGACCAGGGTACGATATATTTGCTAGCCAGTAAGACATGCAACTGAGTGAAGAGGGGCTAACATGGCACTCACCAAGGTGGTCAGGGTGGGGAGGGTGCCATAATTTAGCTCTTACAAAGCATCTTCCTTCTCATTTCCAGAATGTACATTCAGAAATGCTCCTAAATAAAAACTATGTCTTTGTTATCATGCAGGTTTTCCAACACATTGGTGCCGATTCCGATCCTGGAAAAATTTCCCCCGTATGAATCGTATCCGGATTTTTTTCCGTACGAATCGTACAAGTAGCGTACAGACTGCCAAGTACGATTCGCATGGGAAAAACTCCATACGAATCACATCGGGAACATTTCCCCACACGTCCTCGGGTCGGAAAATATGCCTGACACATCCCCGGACGATTTACCGTACGAATCAGAAAAATGAAGTCCGACCGTGCAAGTACGATCACACCCGTCCGTTCGATTTTACAACTGTATGGAAAAAACACCGTACGGACCGAACTCCTATAGCAACCATGGAGACATGTGCCCGCATACGCGCCGAACACCCCACCCCAGATCCCGTATGTAGGCGCAGAACACCCCCCAGCCCTCGTATGTACGCGCCGAACCCCCCCATCCCCCGCATGTACGCGCCAAACGCCCCCCGGCCGCGGATGTACGCGCCGAACCCCCACCAGTGTATGTATGGAGCGTACCCCCACCCGTGTATGTATGGAGCGTACCCACACCCCACCAGTGTATGTACGGAGCGTACCCCCACCCGTGTATGTACCGACCGTACCCCCACCCGTGTATGAATGGAGCGTACCCACACCCCACCAGTGTATGTACGGAGTGTACCCCCACCCGTGTATGTACGGAGCGTACACCCACCAGTGTATGTACGGACCGTACCCCCACCCGTGTATGTACGGACCGTACCCCCACCCGTGTATGCATGGAGCGTACCAACTCCCCACCCGTGTATGTATGGACCGTACCCCCACCCGTGTATGAATGGAGCGTACCCACACCCCACCAGTGTATGTACGGAACGTACCCCCACCCGTGTATGTACAGAGCGTACCCCCACCAGTGTATGTACAGAGCGTACCCCCACCCGTGTATGAATGGAGCGTACCAACACCCCACCAGTGTATGTACGGAGCGTACACCCAGCCCCCCCTGTATGTACAGTGCGAAACACCACCACCGATGGATGGTGCGGACCAACACCCTGCCTGTGTCTGTACGCACCCTACCCCAGGCCCCCACACCAGCACCCTCACCCAACATCGCGCATGTACGAGTTGTACTAAGCCATAGCAAAGGACAGCACTGTACAACAACATGGCCCATGTACGCACCGGTCAGACGCAAAAAACACTCGTACTGAACCAGGACAAACCAAAAAAACACAAGGAGAGTCAATTCGATGCACACAACACCACAAAATATGTCCAACAAGCCCAAATACATCCTATACACTGACCTGCAACTGACAAACAGCTAAACAGAGGCCCAAACCACTACCACTCCTTATAACACACCCACCCAAAGTTCAAACACATCCACACCCACAAATGGACCAATAAAAAGGCCCAGCACACACGAACCATGATCCTTTGCAACAGATCCACTACTGCCAGACCACAGAGACAACGCACTGCACCATACTACATACATAAATACACCTTACACTTGCACTCCTTCACACAACCACCATCACAAACACACCCTCATCACATTCACACACACACACACCTGCACAACCACACTCACACCCCCACAACCATCCACACCCACACCCCCACAACCATCCACACCCACACACCACACCATGCCCACTAACAAGATGACGGACGAGCACAACCAGGCCAACATCACTGGAGGAGGGCCGCCCCGCAGACTGGTACACTACCATCCCTTGGAGGAGCAGGCGATGGCCACGCTGCCGCCGGTGGGAGTAGTCAGATTAGAAGGAGTCCGAGAGCCTGGTGAGTACACAAACAACTCACCTCACATGGGGGAACGCCATACACAACCAAAATACCAATCATGCATGCAACCCCCCCCAAAGCCAGCACCGTACACAACCACACTCCAAAAACACACACATGCCACTAGCGCCTCCATGCCCCATGCCCCAAGCAAGGCCATGCCAAGTCACAGGCCACACAAAACACCAACACAAGACAGGATGTCCCCGATGCCGGGAGGGTGGGCCTCAAAACTAACATAGAGCAACTCTGAAGCACACAACAATGCCCTCAGCCCATATGGCCTAGGGCACAGCCATACAAACAGTGTGTCCCCACACAGTACTGTATTGCCTGCTAATGGTGGCCGCGTTGCAGGATGACATGGGTATGAAGGCACAATTTGCACATAACAGCAGCTAATGAAGACGCATCACTCTGAAAGAGTGTCAGCACACACCGCCACAGCAGCAGCGCAGACTCAGACACTCCGCCCAATGGGTGCCCGGAAATAAGAAACAAACCCACACGAACAAGCCAATTGCCTTTGAAAGACCTGCAAACTGTGTGTGCCCAGGAAGCTGGGCTGAGGTGACAGAGGGTGACACACAGAGGGAGGGAGAGGGGGAGAGAGAGGGACGGAGACAGAGGTGGACACAGGGAGACAGAAAGAGGGAGGGAGGAGGCTGACAGAGGGAGGGAGAAAGGGAGACAGACGGAGACGGACAGTGGGAGGAGGGTGACAGAGGGAGGGAGAAAGGGAGACGGACAGTGGGAGCAGGCTGACAGAGGGAGGGAGAAAGGGAGACAGAGGGAGACGGACAGAGGGAGGAGGCTGACAGAGGGAGGGAGAAAGGGAGAAGGACAGTGGGAGGAGGCTGACAGAGGGAGGGAGAAAGGGAGACAGAGGGAGACGGACAGTGGGAGGAGGCTGACAGAGGGAGGGAGAAAGGGAGACAGAGGGAGGAGGCTGGCAGAGGGAGGGAGAAAGGGAGACAGAGGGAGACGGACAGTGGGAGGAGGCTGACAGAGGGAGGGAGAAAGGGAGACAGAGGGAGACGGGACAGTGGGAGGAGGCTGACAGAGGGAGGGAGAAAGAGAGACAGAGGGAGGAGGCTGACAGAGGGAGAGAGAAAGGGAGACAGAGGGAGACGGACAGAGGGAGGAGGGTGACAGAGGGAGGGAGAAAGGGAGACGGACAGTGGGAGGAGGCTGACAGAGGGAGGGAGAAAGGGAGACAGAGGGAGACGGACAGAGGGAGGAGGCTGACAGAGGGAGGGAGAAAGGGAGACGGACAGTGGGAGGAGGCTGACAGAGGGAGGGAGAAAGGGAGACAGAGGGAGACGGACAGTGGGAGGAGGGTGACAGAGGGAGGGAGAAAGGGAGACGGACAGTGGGAGGAGGCTGACAGAGGGAGGGAGAAAGGGAGACAGAGGGAGACGGACAGTGGGAGGAGGCTGACAGAGGGAGGGAGAAAAGGAGACAGAGGGAGACGGACAGTGGGAGGAGGCTGGCAGAGGGAGGGAGAAAGGGAGACAGAGGGAGACGGACAGAGGGAGGAGGCTGACAGAGGGAGGGAGAAAGGGAGACAGAGGGAGACGGACAGTGGGAGGAGGCTGACAGAGGGAGGGAGAAAGGGAGACAAAGGGAGACGGACAGAGGGAGGAGGCTGACAGAGGGAGGGAGAAAGGGAGACAGAGGGAGACGGACAGTGGGAGGAGGCTGACAGAGGGAGAGAGAAAGGGAGACAGAGGGAGACGGACAGAGGGAGGAGGCTGACAGAGGGAGGGAGAAAGGGGGACAGAGGGAGACGGACAGTGGGAGGAGGCTGACAGAGGGAGGGAGAAAGGGAGACAGAGGGAGACGGGACAGTGGGAGGAGGCTGACAGAGGGAGGGAGAAAGGGAGACAGAGGGAGACGGACAGAGGGAGGAGGCTGACAGAGGGAGGGAGAAAGGGAGACAGAGGGAGACGGACAGTGGGAGGAGGCTGACAGAGGGAGGGAGAAAGGGAGACAGAGGGAGACGGACAGAGGGAGGAGGCTGACAGAGGGAGGGAGAAAGGGAGACAGAGGGAGACCAAATAACCCTTGGGTGGTGTGGCCATGTCCGCTCGTCAGCAGGTGGACTGTGTGCATGTAGACAAGGTTTGGCAGTGCGTGAACCCCCCCTTCAACCTTCGATAAACACTGGGCCATGTGTCAATCTGTGCACGAGTACATCCGTGCTGCAGGCACAAACATAACCTTACACCCAGTATACCCACCCACTGTGTTTGTCAGAACCCTGTCACAAATGGTTAATTTACCTACCTGCATTCTCAAATAGCATGGAAAAAACACCATTTGGCCACATACAGTGCAACACGTAAGGCGGCTCTGCATGGCTTGCTACGCCCTGTGGAAATATGGATTTTTCTGGTCAGTTATGTCCCCTACCTTGGACCCCAACGGTTCTATGTGCATGTTACAAGTACATGTATGTTTCCTCCAGTTCCAGTTATGAAGACGCAAATACATGTGCGTCCACCGTCAACATGTCCTCTGTCAGATCCGCCATGAATAGGCCGGATATTCCATTCCTAAATATGAAAGGCCACCGGTTTTATATGGCTCAGTTACTCCATTTTTCAGTCCAGGCAAGTAGGCCCTGATTCTGTCATCAAACTCTTCTTGCCTTCTGCCTCTGAAAACTCCAGTCTGAGCCTGCATCTGTGACCATGAACTTTGTCTCATTCTCTGCGCGGCTCACGAAGCCTGACATCAGCCTATTCTCTGCCAAGAACTGTATTTCACCTTCGAATTATCTGCTTCCCCCTCAGCCGATGCATTCCTGCCTAGTAGTTTAAGTAAACATTCTTCCAGTTACCAAGCAAAAGGCCCGGCTTCTCTGTCCTCATGCAAGTAATTCATAGTCCTGTTACCATGGAATATTCCTACCCCCTCGCATTTAGTGTAGACACTTAGACGCTTGTACACGCACGCACAGTCAGTATAGAATAGATTCTGTCCGAGAGTCCTTCTTTTGTGGATAACATAGTTCTTTAAACATAGGATGTTAGATATGATTTGGGATTAGGTTGACTTGACCCCCCAGACTTTTCGTCTCCACATGTAGAGCTAAATGTCAAGTCCCCTTCACCCCCTAGTTGCACGTCAATCACACGTCATGCTGCTGCGCGCGCATCTATGCCAAGTATTATCTTATAGATCCACCTATATATGACATCATAACCAATTATGTTCCTTTTTACTCCTTATTACACCCATTTTTTGGTTACGCAGATAAATCGTCATTTTCCTTATCAATTGTTACGCCTACTGCATTCGCCTCATTGTAATGTATGATCTATAAAAGTCATTTCTTGTCAATAAAGTATGTACTTCACTTCCTGAACCCCCGTGGTGATGGAACTTGGAGCAACCGATTATAATCGATCACTGGAATAAAGCCCATTCCGAACCTCTAATACCACGGATTCTGCCTCTCATTTTACTGAGCTATTTTATTATGTTTATATATCAAATTAAGTCCCGGTAAAGGAATTTTATTTACCACATGAATGGCGCCCGAACAGGGACACTTTCTCATCTCACGCGCCGGCGGTGAGTTGCAGGCCCGGTCTCCTGCCACAGCTGGACGGACAATAACGCGTACCAGCAGGATTTCCTGTATCTCCCTCCGGTCAAGCGGGGGCGACTGAGGCTGCGATCAACACCCAGACGAGGCGGTGAGAAGTGCGAAGTATCCCGACCAGAGCCTAGCTTAGAGAGCAAGATCCGAGGTATACAGAGGCCCACCAGTTCGAAGTCGAGTCCAGTTTCCGACGAGTCGAGTCGAGTCCAGTCCGGTCCAAGTCCGGTTTCTGAGGCCTTCCGTTTCCGAAGCTACCCGGTGAGTACCATTACTGGGGAGGCATTTCTGACGTGCACATAGGTTGTGCCGGTCAAGACGGGTTTGGGTACACAAATCCGGTCTGCACTGTTTCAGCAGTGTATCTGTACTGTTTAGCAGTATATCAAGTATTCCGAAGTATCTAGTTATTGTCAAAGAATTATGCTTGGTGATTAGTTATGCAGACGATCATCATTGTTGGTTATTTTAAAGGTTAAAAATATTTAATGTTTAATGTTTAATGTTTAATGTGTTAAACGTCCTGCATATTGTGGTATGAATGGTTGTTATTATTGTGTTTTTGTACTAAGTGTGTTCAAGATTAAGTATCAAATCAGTTCTCAATATGCCGCTCTTTTCGAAACTAAGACAGATCACTACAAGAAAAGGGGTACTCGAAGAAGCCGTTCCTATTCCTCCTAGGGACACTCCAGGGTACTTCATGTATCATAAACATGGCTTAGACACTATATTATTTCTTGATTTATGGGTAGTCTACACCAAGGAATTACCAGAAAGTCAGAGGTGGCCCACAGCGGGAACCTGGGATGCAGAGTGCATCATGAAAGTAGAAGAAGAGTTATGGAAAAGGAAAGTCAGACAGTCACAGAAAGATGCCGTTGAGTTATGGCGTAAAGAATCTCATAGACGTACAGAAAAGGCACGTAGACAGGAAGAGAAGAGTAAAGAGAATTCCAATAAAGTTCAAGAAAATCTATTAATTGAGGAAGGTATCCGAGTGAAATCAGAACAAGTCGATAGGCAAAGAAATGCCCTTATGAATGGTATGTATCCCCTCCTGGCCGAAGGATTACCTAAGGCTACTCCAGAAAAACCGAAAGACTTGCCACCCCCATTGTTCCCAATAAAGGTACATCCTAAGGGGCATCCTAGAACCGCAGAAGATGTTTTTCTTTCCTCATATTTAGATGACGCAGCTCCCGAGTATGCTAATTCCGCCCCACATAGACCGCATACCAGGGAGATCCAACGCCAAGATCCAGTACCCGTATCCCTACAGCAACAAATCGAGTCACAAGTTCCGGCAAGCACATCTGTTTCTACATCTGTTCCTACAGCTACTTCTATAGCTGTGTCCACACCTGTAGTTGCCGTGTCACGTTCAACGAATCCTTTCACACCCGACACCCCAGATGGGGCCACGGGAGGTGCTACCAATATTTTTTCTACGCCACCCAGAATGAATAAACTTACTTTTCAAGAGTCAGCACATTCACGTACACCCAAACTCATAAGTGCCCGTACGCTGAAGGAACTTCTTGTAGATTGTAGATATGACCCTGTGCCCGGCAAAGAGGACGAAATGACCCTGGCATCATTACGTATCAGACGAGCCGCGGTGTATCTAGGGAAGTTACCAGGAATGACTGCGCATCTAGATAATATATATCATTTTGTTCAAACAGGGCGAGATTCTGAATGTATTAACAGAGCTATGGAATATCAGAAAGTGGAGATACAGGGGGAACTGTTACGTTTCCTCATAAATTGTGTGATCAGAAATCAAGACCGACCAGGGGTAGACCCGGAAGCAATGCAAATTCTTACCAGATGGAGTCAGAATATATCAGAAGGAAGACATGATAAGCAAAATTGTATAATAGCCATGTGCCGAAAAATCCGAAAAGAAATAGAACGTCTACACGAAGAAAGATTAGCGGTAGACCAGTTCGAACAAAGCGAGGAAGAAGGATCAGGACTGCCCACAGGACAGTCAGACACCATAGCCTATGTAGGTAAAGGAAGATCTTGTAATAGTAATAGATGTCCTACTGACCCGATACGTCCGATATGTCCAGATAATAACAGGAATTTCCAAATACCTATAATTAACATCAGGTCAAACGAGCATTCGTTCCAAGCCGCCGACAAACTACTCCGAGAACGAAGGGGTTATCATTTCCTCGATTCTATGGATGAACAAGATTTAGCTAGGGCAGCTGTCCATTGGGTGGACAGTCCCGGAAAATATAGTGATGATACAGTAGCACGCACATTTTTGAATCTCACCCCAGATGAACAGCGGTTAGCTGGGATTTATATGATTCAACAACTCATTATACTATATCAGAGTCAGCATTCGGACCCTGGTCCCTTACCTGATATATTGACTGAATTGCTTATGAATAGATGGAGAGGTTCAGGTACTAAATTAATTAAAGAAATTCTAGAATCAAGAAAGCAGTATATTCTTTTTGTATGTTCAGACCGTGTCTCATTGCCCATCAAGGAAAGAACCACGTATTACATGGATAGACAGAATCCCCTACGAGAAGTGCACCCAATAAAGGGCGAGGACAACGAGTTTAAGCGCGTATTTGTATATACGCCCATATCAAAAATAGAATTGTTAGAAATGAAGAAAGTGGTACCCAGTCATGACAAAGATCCAGCGGGTTTTCACCGAGAAATTAAAGACATGTTACTCATGGGAGAGTATACCTATCCCGACATTATGACAATATTAAAGGTATTGATGCCTGCTGGCATTTATGAGAAACTCAGGGAAAAAGAGTGGGAGGTAGGAGACCAAAAGATAGAATGGTCAGTATTAGAAACAGAAGAAAAGGCCCGAACTGCAGGAGCAGGACTTGGGGATAAAACTAAAGCACTACCAGGTTTATTAGTACAGGTACTGCCACGTTTATTAACTATGAAAAAGGAAGATTGGGGTACAATTTCAGCCTGTAAACAGAAGCAAGATGAAGACACTAGTGATTACTATGCCCGATTTGAAAAATGTTTTGGTATAAATAGTGGCATAAAAGCAAGTAGCGAATCATACCCACATCTGTTTGTAACAAAATTAGTAGAAAATGCCCTGCCCCAAGTAAAGAATAGAGTATTAAAATTCGAGAGTACCTGGCAAGGTAACACTCCATCACAAATGTTACAAATGTTACAGTACCATCACAATAGAATTAGAGAGGAACAAGAACATGAACACAGACGCATGAAAGACACGAAAATGAAAATGCTAGTTTCTCAGACAGTTCCAGCTGAAGGACATAAAAAGGGTATGACACATTCCGATTCAGCAGGACCTGTAAAAGGGACATGCAATTATTGTAAAAAGCCAGGTCATTACGTACACGACTGTCCAGTTTTAAAACATAATATCGCCATAGGTAAAACACAAGAAAGATCACGGCCACTCAGACAAGATCAGAATGAACAAGGAGCTCTGCAGCATGCCCAGGCCATGCCAGCCGCACAACAGCCAATACAGTTTGTGCCAGCTGCACCACCGTTGCCTGTTGCTGCCACACAGACAACAACACGACAAATGTATCAGACCGCACAGTATGAATATCCTGAGTATCAGCGTTACGCATGAACTAGCCTAGAGAGGGAAGTTGACTTACCCCTTATTGAAATACCTGTAGATCAAGAAGGACCTTATGTACATAGTGAATTATTAGGCCAAGATAGAAAATTTTTACTCGATACAGGGGCAAGTCGAACAACTATAAAACGTAGTGAAGTTCCAGGGGCACCCCTCTCAGGCTCACAGAATATTTCCCTTGGTTTTTCAGGAAAACCTATTGTTAATGAAGTATCACAGCCTCTTCCACTTACGATAGGACCTCTGACCCGAACTACAGATTTATTGCTTACTAAATCATGTCCAGAAAACCTGTTAGGAATAAAGACATTGAAAGCTCTAGGAGCTATAATATGTTGTTCTCCGGAAGGAGTAAGGTTGTTTTTACGTGATTTTAAAGGTCATTATGTGTCTAGAGACATGGATCCCCGACTGCAGACTTTACCTACACATCTATGGGCACAAGGCCCTACTGATGTTGGTTGCATGAATATTACACCATATCGAGTCACATTAAAGGCAGGAGTGGTGCTACCACGAATGCGACAATACAAGTTACCACCAGATGCTGTAGTGGCTTTACTACAAATCATTGACGAGCTCATTGCCCAAGGAGTAGTTGTGGAAACAGACTCCAATGTATGTAATTCACCGATAATTCCGATTCTTAAACGAACAGATCCAAAGGCCCCGCCAGTATATCGATTGGTTATTGATCTGCGCGAATTAAACAAGTGCATTGTGCCACAATTTCCTGTGGTCCCAGATATCTCGTCATTATTGACAGCTATTGATTCTGAAGCAACATTCTTTACTGTAATCGATCTCAAGAATGCCTTTTTCAGCGTCCCAATAGATCCGGAGAGCCAATATTTGTTCGGATTTAGTTTAAATGGACGTAGCTTTAAATTCTCACGCGCACCTCAAGGATTTACAGAAAGCCCCAGCATCTATAGCCAAGCACTGAAACGAGAACTAGATAGTATCCACATGCCAGTTAACACTGCTCTGCTCCAATACGTCGATGATCTGCTGATCACCGCAAGAAGCGAACCGGAATGTGAAAAAGCATCACTGACAGTTTTAAAATTTCTAGCCGAAAAGGGGCACAAGGTGTCCCCTTCTAAGCTGCAATTCTGTGTCCAGCGAGTTGTTTATCTTGGACACTCGCTGTCCAAGGAGGGAAGGCAGCTTACACCCGACCGCATTCAGTTAATAGCTAACATGCCAATACCCAAGACACAAAAGGAAGTACGGGCTTTCATAGGCCTCACTTCATATTGTAGGCAGTGGATCCCTCAGTATGCATTTCTAGCAAAACCACTCATTCAGTTGACAACACAGGAGGCAGCCACATCGACTGTTCTCCCTTGGACTCAGGAACATACACAAGCTTTTGAAAGCTTAAAGAAAGCTTTATGTCAAGCACCTGTTTTAGCAACGCCATGTTACAGAAAACAGTTTACACTCTTTGTTACAGAACGCGAAGGTACTGCCTTGTCAGTACTCACACAGGAACAAGCAGGAGCACACAAACCATGTGCTTATTTTTCTAGTACATTAGATCCCGTAGCTCAGGCTTTGCCTGCATGCCTGAAATCAGTAGCAGCGACAGCTTTAGCAATCAGACAAAGCGATGCCATAGTGTTAGGACATCCATTGACAGTTCAAGTACCACATGCAGTAGAGGTTCTTGTAAATAGAACGCAAACACAACACTTGACTATAGCGCGACTTACAGGGTACGAGCTTACATTGTTTCAGCCACACATAGAAATCAGACGCTGTAACACATTAAATCCTGCCACACTTTTGCCAGTAACCGGAACAGACCCACTAGCTCATGACTGTATTGAAGTTATTACTATAACGACAAAACCCAGACAAGACTTAACCGATGTCCCATTGTCAGATCCAGACCTGACATTGTATGTAGATGGTTCATGTATGAGAACAAGTACAGGAGAGTTAGTGGCCGCTTACGCAGTCACAACAGATACTGAAGTCATTGAAACTAATCGTATAAATACTTTGTCAGCTCAAGCCGCAGAGCTTATTGCTCTGACACAAGCCTGTATTCAAGCCACAAATAAAAAAGTCAACATATACACTGATTCACGTTATGCATTCGGAGTTGTACATGACTTCGGCGTGCTATGGCGAGAGAGAGGTTATTTAACTTCCCACAGTGCCCACATTCAGCACGGACCCCTCATTCATGCCTTATTAGATGCAATACATCTACCTACTGCAATATCAATTATGAAATGTAAGGCTCATACGAAGGTTACTGATATCATTTCTCAAGGCAATGATCTAGCCGACAGAACAGCTAAACAGACTGCTCAAACTCAAACCCCCGACATAATAAAGACAATAGTCCCGACACCGACACAGTGTATGACAGTTAAAGATCCTACTCTTGACGTAATTGACATACAGACACATGCTACACCAGACGAAATAAAGAAATGGACTGAATTAGGAGGGATCCAAACGGACCAAGGATGGATGATGAAGGAAAAGTCTGTATGGTTCCTTCCTGATTCAATGGTCCAAGTTATAATTAACACTATACATAGTCCAGCACATCTAGGAGAAAAAGCTATGCTAGACAGCATTCAACACATTTGGTTCAATAAACATTTACGAGCAGCAGCCAAACAAAAAGTCCGTACCTGTATGATCTGTTGCCAGTTCAACCCAGGAAAAAGCGTTCCCGTAGAACAGGGTGGATTTCATCCTCCTGATCACCCTTTTGAAGTGCTCCAGATGGATTATATCCAGATGGAACGATGTCGAGGATTCAAATATGTTCTCGTAGTTGTCTGCGCTCTGTCCCGTTGGACGGAGGCATACCCGGTTTCAGATTACACTGCCCCGACTACTGCCAAACAGTTGGTTCGAGAATTCTTCCCACGATACGGTTTACCACGTGTTGTCTACTCAGATAACGGCCAGCCGTTCTCATCCGAATTAATGAAACATGTTTCACTTCTGTTAGGATATCAGTGGAAATTCCACTGTGTCCGACACCCCGAGGCAGCAGGTCTCGTAGAAAGACATAATCAGATACTGAAAATCAGATTGTCCAAAATATGCAGAGAGAAAGGTGTCGACTGGATAGTAGCGTTACCAGTTGCACTCTTTTACATGAGAATGGTAGCACACTCTCGAACAGGGCTATCCCCGTATGAGGTGATCTTTGGCAGACCACCAAATATGTGGGGGATGCCTATACCACGCAAAATAACTGATGTTGACTGTAATATGCTGACAGATTACTTGGCTTCCTTGATGTCTGCACTACAATCTTGTCGTTCACAGGTAGCTGCAGCCTTTCCCGACAACACTGAGGTGAAACCCCATGACGCAGTTCCGGGTGATCTCGTATTTGTGAGAAATTTCGACCGAAAGACTCAGCTGGAGCCCAGGTGGAAGACACCCAAGTTGGTTCTGCTCACTACAAGGACAGCCGTGAAGATCGAGGGCCGCAAGGGCTGGATTCATTCAAGTCATATCAAGAAATTTCATGGACTATCCTCGGATATAGACATTGTGCCCTGCACTCCCTCACAGACTGATTCAAAACTTCCTTTGGTTGAAAAGACTAAAACCGAACTCTATAAAGTAAAATTGAGGCCTAGAACGTCAGACAATTTGATTGTTTAAGTCCTCTCCAAGGTGAAGCGGTTGAATTTGTCTCTGACATGTATCCTCTAGACCTGAATCATGGACAGTCGCGGAAAATGTTGAAACGACAGGCGTATTGTAAATCACTGCGTAGCCATTGCATAGTGACATTAATAATCTTGTTTTCCTTAAGTCTTTTAATAATTACTGCAAGTATATTGTTGCACATATATTACCCTATTGCCAGAAACGTTTACAATGTTACCGCAGAACATTCTTTTAGTGACCTACCGCCGCATGAATTGTCTTATAGACTTGCGCTGCGCAATAACACTTTCATTAGTATGTTACATCATTCCCATCAGACTAGTAATGCCACCAATTGTTGGGTGTGTGGTCGGCTCCATCCCTATCAGAATTATGAAGGAGTCCTGCCATTCTTTCCACACCCATTTACACATAATGGCTCCTGTGGAGCATGGTTTAGTTTAATCAATTCCATAGACTCAGACACAGCAGTTTACCAAGATCATTGGGTATGGGGAAACCTGAACCTAGTTTTACTCAAGGTCTGCTACCCTGACAAGGAGGGTCGCCCCAAAAGAACAGGAACTGATCTAGAAAATGAAGTATATGGATTAGGTAATTTTACACCTAATCTCATGATTCTAAATGTCGAATCCGAAGTTGAACTAGTTTTACCCACCATGTCAGTATTCCCAGCGAAAGGTGAATTGTGTGTAAGAAAAGTTGGTTCCATACATATGGGCCATAGTAAATGCACTACTATAGTAGAGTTCAGTGATCAAGGCAAATCTTCATTTAGAGCTTATCGCCACTCCTACTTTATATGTGGTCAGACTGCATATATGCGTCTACCTCTAGATTGGGATGGTACCTGCTACATTGCATTCCTTTTGCCACCTGTTTTCCTAGCTCCTCCTGATTATTACAGAAATATTCATTTAGTACACAACAGAGAGCGGAGAGATCTCCCAATTGTCGATTACACTGAAACAGCATGGGAAAAATACACAGATTTCAATAAAGGTCTCTTTCCTTATATAGGTACTGTTACTAATAGTAAACTGATACGTAGATTAACTAGAACCCTTGAAGCAGTAGTGAATGAAACTATTTCCGCCCTAGGCAATTTAACAGAAGAGCAGTCTGCTATGCGGATTGTTGTGCTTCAAAATCGTCTTGTCCTTGACGTCATCCTGGCTGATAGGGGCGGAGCTTGTAGGGTCATCGGATCAAGCTGTTGCATTTTCATACCAGAAAATTCGCCATCTGTATATAAGGCCATAACCCGCCTTCATAAGATTGTAAGCCAGATACACCAGAACCCAGGCACTTGGACTTGGTCCGGTTGGTTTTGGAGTGTATTATCTACCTTTGGATGGAAGGTCCTATCTTTCCTAGGTATTGGCCTTCTCATACTATTCAGTTGCTGTCTATGTCTACAATGTGGACCAGCGATCTGTGGCCTGTGTGCCACATCGTGTATTCCACCACCAAGATCTCATTCGTCACGGAAGAAGAAAGAAGAACAAATGATGCTATACGAACAGATCAATGGATTAATGAAGATTGATATCTCTTGACGGGCAAGTAGGGGACAAGGAGGGAATGTGGAAATATGGATTTTTCTGGTCAGTTATGTCCCCTACCTTGGACCCCAACGGTTCTATGTGCATGTTACAAGTACATGTATGTTTCCTCCAGTTCCAGTTATGAAGACGCAAATACATGTGCGTCCACCGTCAACATGTCCTCTGTCAGATCCGCCATGAATAGGCCGGATATTCCATTCCTAAATATGAAAGGCCACCGGTTTTATATGGCTCAGTTACTCCATTTTTCAGTCCAGGCAAGTAGGCCCTGATTCTGTCATCAAACTCTTCTTGCCTTCTGCCTCTGAAAACTCCAGTCTGAGCCTGCATCTGTGACCATGAACTTTGTCTCATTCTCTGCGCGGCTCACGAAGCCTGACATCAGCCTATTCTCTGCCAAGAACTGTATTTCACCTTCGAATTATCTGCTTCCCCCTCAGCCGATGCATTCCTGCCTAGTAGTTTAAGTAAACATTCTTCCAGTTACCAAGCAAAAGGCCCGGCTTCTCTGTCCTCATGCAAGTAATTCATAGTCCTGTTACCATGGAATATTCCTACCCCCTCGCATTTAGTGTAGACACTTAGACGCTTGTACACGCACGCACAGTCAGTATAGAATAGATTCTGTCCGAGAGTCCTTCTTTTGTGGATAACATAGTTCTTTAAACATAGGATGTTAGATATGATTTGGGATTAGGTTGACTTGACCCCCCAGACTTTTCGTCTCCACATGTAGAGCTAAATGTCAAGTCCCCTTCACCCCCTAGTTGCACGTCAATCACACGTCATGCTGCTGCGCGCGCATCTATGCCAAGTATTATCTTATAGATCCACCTATATATGACATCATAACCAATTATGTTCCTTTTTACTCCTTATTACACCCATTTTTTGGTTACGCAGATAAATCGTCATTTTCCTTATCAATTGTTACGCCTACTGCATTCGCCTCATTGTAATGTATGATCTATAAAAGTCATTTCTTGTCAATAAAGTATGTACTTCACTTCCTGAACCCCCGTGGTGATGGAACTTGGAGCAACCGATTATAATCGATCACTGGAATAAAGCCCATTCCGAACCTCTAATACCACGGATTCTGCCTCTCATTTTACTGAGCTATTTTATTATGTTTATATATCAAATTAAGTCCCGGTAAAGGAATTTTATTTACCACAGCCCGCTCACTACACTGCTGACTGCGTTCCCAAAAGATGCATCAACTAAGATTGTGTCACACATAGGTAAAGTGTCGAAAGCTGTGGCCAAGGGACATACCCATGTACAAGTGCACTGTGAGAGGAATGCTAGCCAAATCCAACCACCCAGAGGAACTGTGCCAACTCAAAAATGAATGAAACATGGATGTTGAATGTAACACAATTAACACTGTCTCTCTCACACACAGGTCAACGTCGTCGACGGGGGGGAAGACTCACAGGACCAGGCTCTGCGTGAAGAGGACCCCACCGGCAGCGACTACTCTCACCACTCCGTGGATGACCCAGAACAACCTGGCCCCTCTGGTGTCCAACCACCTGCAGCACCTGCGTCAGGTACAACTGTGCCAACCACCACCCCCATTCCTGCCACATCCCAGGAGACACCCAGGAGCCCTGCCTGCACACAACAACACAGCCAGTCTGTCCAGGAGGGACAAGGTTCTCCGGGCACCCAGGAGGAGGCAGGCGACACCGCAAATGCCATCCCTCAGGGGTCCCGGAGACCCGATGTGCCCACAATGGCAGGCCAGGCGCAAGGGGCAGGGGTGGTGGGAGTGGAGGACGGCAGAGGCGCGAACCTGACCAGTTGGCTCAGGAACCGGTAATGTCACACGTCAGCAACATCCTGGACACATACCGGCGTGACGCCAGGGACATGGTCCAGATTGCGTCCACCCTCACAGACATCAAGGGGACCCTCGAGGAGATGAAGACCCTGCAGGCCGAGCAACATGCCTGTCAACAGCGACACCAAGGACGGATGGAGGCAAGACAGGCTGAGCTCGTGGCGGTGCAAACCGACATGACCCGTGTACTCCGTCGGATTGCCGAAAACATGGGCAACCCTCCCTGTGCCACCAGGTGAAGAACATCACCACACACAGGGAGGGATCAGGAGGAGGAGGATTCATCCAACAGAGCATCACAAGCATCGTCACGGCCTGCTTCTGAGGGTCCCCGCAGGAGGGTGGGTTGTCCACGCAAAAGACCGTGAGAGTCAGCGGAACATCACCATCTCCCAGGTCACCTGGCCTGGCACCTGGCCCTCTGGCCCAACAGCAGCACATCAGCAAATGACATTCTCTGCCACATGGCCTTGCTGGTCACTGTCTGACCAATGTTGACAAAGACTGTGACATAGACTCTGATGACTTTCAATGGCAAGGATACCAACTCCCCCTGTGAACTATGGATTCTACACTCCCGCCAAACACCTCTTGTCATCCCCCCAAACACGTGCCCCACCACAAATAAAAATCATCACAATCACGAGATGATGCCGTCATTTTGCATTATTCCACTACATGTGTGTGTTGTAAAGTCAAACCATGCCTGATTTCAGAAGTAACTCCAACCATCCATACCCTAGGGGTCTGAGTCTGGCACAGGACACACATGGGTCACAATGTATCATCCAATACAGACATGGAGCACCATACTCACCCGTGATGGGTCCAACCAGCTGAGGGGGTGCCCGCACAACTGTGCCTACAGACCTATTTAGAAGAGCAACAGTCATGCGCAGAGGTCAGGGATCATGTGGAGTGTCCTGGGGTGGGAGTCCCAGGTATGTGTAGACACGTGGCAGAGCCATGTCTTGCATGCTTGAGTCAGGTGGATGTGGAGAATGGTGGGCCGGCCAAGGTTGGATGCATGGAGATGGCACAATGGGGTGATGGATCACAGTGCCACAAGATTGTGTTGTGGTTGTGGGCTGCATCCTGAGTGTGTGCGTGGATTGAGAAGGTCATCCTGCATCTGGCAGTGATCCATTCCCCCGTCTCTGTTGGACGTTGATTTGGCCTGGTCGCCGGATGTAGAAGCAGAGCTGTGCAGATGCACCCTGGATGTGGACAAGTATCATGGGAGTTGTAACGCACATGTCCGTAGAGTGCAGGGTAGGATTAGACACGGATGTCGTAGTTGACCTGGGGGATGGTCTCCCTCTTGCCTTGAGGTGGATGGAACTGGGGATCTTGTGCATAATGCAGAGTGTGCTGCAGCATGAGGCACAGATGCTGCTGATCAGCATAGCACATGTCAGCAAGCAATCCATGATGAACACCAGCTCGTTTGCGTGGACACTGGGTGCCCTTGCTGCAGGGCCTGCAGCAGCATGCGCCATGTCAAGAAAACAATGCCACAAGTAGCACACAAAGACAAGGATCTCAGGAAGGAACTATGCAAAAGGTGTATGTCAAGGAAGGAATGTCTGGTTCAACAAGGCACACACACACACACACAAAGGATTCACATGCAGCACAGTGGCCGTTGTGGATACTGACATGCCACAATACCTACACAGCCATGGACATCATGCACAATACAGATTCTAATCCCTGACAAACAGCTTGCATCTTGCTACTCTACACATAGACTCATATGCACCATCTCTGAGAACAATGCCAGACATGCCACATGCACAGTGGCAACAGACCACCATTGACAGAGATGAGGCACCTAGGAGGCAGAGGGACACCTTTATTAGTCATGTGTGTCGGAATGCTAATGCAACTCTGTCAACACATACACAAGTCATGCGGATGAACACGTGGGACCAACACTGGCACCCCCCTTTGCACCACAGATGCTGGTAATCCATAGAACTGGCACACAAGTGACGGGTTACAGCTAAACACCCCCTGCTGCTCACGGAGAGGCTGCTATACACCATTGAGCCCCTATTGGGGAATTCACACACCATGTCAACCCGGTGCAACCCGTATGTTTCCGAGGGCAGTGATGGCTTCATCACAATCCACAATCCCATTACAGATGACTGTCACCAAGTCTGACCATCAATTCAGGTGAACTCAGCTCCATGTCATGTGGCCCATGGGGATTCTACATGTATGTAAAGTATCCAAACATGAACAGGAGCAGTGCACACACATTAAAAACAAATACCACTCCCAAAAAGCCGTGCTGCATCCCTTACCCTAAGGAGATTTTCAAACTTGTCCATGCATGTAACGCTGATTCAGCACATGTTGCTGTGTTCGTGAGGAATAGCAGGAGCACAACAATGCCACCAGCAGACAGCATGTGTAAGTACCTGTGGATGAGAGACACACCAGAAGTCAGCCAAAAGAAGCACATCCGCATGCATGTCCCGTTTTACCGCGCTGCGGTTTGTAAGGGCTGCAGATTTTAATATTTGACTTGGGGCAGTTTCTAGCGCGTTTTTTGCGCGTTTGGCACGTGTCCTTGTTTTATTTATTGTGCACTGGCTGGGCTCTCCCCCCCCTCACACCTGCATTTAAATTGTGGAATACTCACCACCGTTTTGGTGGGCCCGGGTTCTGTGGGTGGTCCGGGGATCGTCTTTCATCGGCGACCAGCGCCATCTTGGATTGGGTCCAGGCTTTTTGTGGCGGGCGCCATCTTGGAGCGTCCAGGCGCTCCTCCCTCCACTTCGGTGCCTATTTAAGGCACTTCTTATTGGTGGTCTGCCTGAAAGGTCCCGTTTTACCGCGCTGCGGTTTGTAAGGGCTGCAGATTTTAATATTTGACTTGGGGCAGTTTCTAGCGCGTTTTTTGCGCGTTTGGCACGTGTCCTTGTTTTATTTATTGTGCACTGGCTGGGCTCTCCCCCCCCTCACACCTGCATTTAAATTTTGGAATACTCACCACCGTTTTGGTGGGCCCGGGTTCTGTGGGTGGTCCGGGGATCGTCTTTCATCGGCGACCAGCGCCATCTTGGATTGGGTCCAGGCTTTTTGTGGCGGGCGCCATCTTGGAGCGTCCAGGCGCTCCTCCCTCCACTTCGGTGCCTATTTAAGGCACTTCTTATTGGTGGTCTGCCTGAAAGGTCCCGTTTTACCGCGCTGCGGTTTGTAAGGGCTGCAGATTTTAATATTTGACTTGGGGCAGTTTCTAGCGCGTTTTTTGCGCGTTTGGCACGTGTCCTTGTTTTATTTATTGTGCACTGGCTGGGCTCTCCCCCCCCTCACACCTGCATTTAAATTGTGGAATACTCACCACCGTTTTGGTGGGCCCGGGTTCTGTGGGTGGTCCGGGGATCGTCTTTCATCGGCGACCAGCGCCATCTTGGATTGGGTCCAGGCTTTTTGTGGCGGGCGCCATCTTGGAGCGTCCAGGCGCTCCTCCCTCCACTTCGGTGCCTATTTAAAGTCGCTCTCACCCGCGCAGCGGGAACGCGCAGCTAGGACGCCGTCGCTTGCCGGAGTCTTGCCAGAGTCCTGCCCGTCTGCGCCCGTCAGCGTCCCGGAGGCGTTTCGGCGGCGGGCGGGGCTCTGCTCACCGAGAATGAGTAATCCGGGCCTTTATTTGGTGCGGTACTCTTCTAGGGAGCTGCGCTCCTTGAATCATAGGGAGAGCCGCTGTTGTACTGTCTTTCCGGGCCGCTACAGAGGTAAGTCGCGATGTCCGGGTTGTGGCTGGCATCCGACACGGGTTCTGTCATCAGCCCCGCCTACTGACAGTGCTGGTGTAGAGTATGCCTGCATGCTGTTAAACACCAGATCTGCACGCAGCCATGCGCAACACATCTTTGAGCTCCTCGAGACAGAGAAGCCACTTTGCCTGATGCTGACGGAGACCTGGTGGGGTGAAGCTTCCAATCCTGATGTGGCTATGGCCATTCCGCCGGATTTTGATGTCTTTAGGAAGGACAGAGCAAAGGGCAGGGGTGGCGGGGTCGCATTGATGGTTAAGAAGGGCACGCCCTGCAACTATCCTGCCCACTGAGGACATCCGCGGCTCGGAATCGTTGGCTTTTTCAATTGTGCTAGCGCCGCATCAATCAGTAAAGGGACTGTTAGTCTACCGCCCCCCTGGTCCGCTTGGGACGTTTTTTGCTGATCTTGATTCAGTGCTGGTGGGCCTAGCACTGAGAGCAGAACACTGCGTAGTGGCGGGGGACTTTAACATCCGGATGGATGATCCGTCGGAACCCGCCGCTATTAAGCTTTTGGAGGCTATGACTCCGCTGGGTCTTACCCCGCATTTGCTGGGCCCGACCCATGACAAGGGGCACACTCTAGACCAGGTCTTCTCGACCTCGCCTCTAGTGGTGAAAGAGATTCTCCCGGTCTTGTGGTCGGATCACTGGCTGGCCAAATTTGTAATCAGCGGCAACGCCAGGGCGCCTTACTCTGTCTCACAGCAGCGGGGACGAGCCTTTAGAGCATTTAGCAGGGTGACCCCTGAGATGCTGGCTCAGGCTGCTGTGACGCACCCTTGTCCTCTGTCTGGCGAGCTAGAGAGAGATCTGGAGTCCCTGCAAGAATGGCTGACGGAGAGGCTGAATGACCTGGCCCCAGTCCCGCCCCCCCGCCTGACATCTAAGCGGGTCTCGGCCCCTTGGTTCACCCCTGCTCTGAAGGCTACGCGGCAGCGGTGCAAGGTAGCCGAAAGGGCCTGGCGGGCACATTATGACAGCAAGGACAGGTCTGCCTATATGGCTGTGGTTAAAGCTTACCACCGAGACATCCGCCTCGAAAAGAAAGCCTATCTTGCGGGGAGAATCGAAGCAGCTTCGAACTCCAGTAAGGAGATCTTTACCATCGTTCGAGAATTCATCTCCCCTCGGACTACTGCTTCGGAAGAGGGGCCCGCAGAATCTTGGGCGGCGGATCTTGCGTGTTTTTTTACAGGCAAGATCAAACTTATCCAGGACTCCTTTCTATCGAGTGAACTGGTCATATTGCCGCTGCCCGAGGCGGGCTTGCCTCCCTCAATTGCGCAGGGTGCCTTATTGGCTGAGTTTCCTTCTCTGCCAGCCTCAGCTTCTTTAGCGCTTATGGGCAACTTAAAATCTGGGTCTCCGCTTGACCCCTGCCCTGCTAAGCTCCTGGGTAAACTGGCGGAGGTGGTTAATCCGCTGGCGCACCCTCTTCTCAACCTCTCGCTGAGTCTGGGAGAGGTGCCGCCAGTATGGAAGCAGGCAATGGTCATCCCGCTGCTTAAAAAGCCGGGACTTGACCCGAAAGCCCCAGCCAATTATAGGCCAATTTCGTTGCTGCCGGCCCTTGCAAAAATTTTGGAGAAGCACGTTCAGTCGGTGCTCTCCAATTTTCTGGAGTCTCATGAGATTTTACATGACTCCCAGTCGGGCTTCCGTTCACATCGTAGCACCGAGACCGCGCTCCTTGAGGTTTCTGAAACCATTAAAGGGGTGTTGGATACCGGGGGCAAAGTCATGCTGGTGTTGTTGGACTTGTCGGCGGCTTTTGACACCGTCCCCCATGAGGGCCTGCTCGCAAGACTCTTTGAGATTGGTCTGCGAGGGACGGTGCTCAAATGGTTTTCTTCCTTTTTGGCCGGCCGCCGGCAAACGATCTGGAGATCATCTGACACCGCCGTAATGCCGCCTCTGGGAGTCGGGGTCCCTCAGGGCTCTATATTGAGCCCGACCCTTTTTAACATCTTTATGACCCCTTTGGTGGCGGTGGTGGAGTCATTTGGTGCCCGGATCGTGTCGTATGCCGACGACACCCAGCTCCTCTTCTCTTGCGAGAGAGGGGCTGACTTTGACGGGGAGAGTATCCAGAATTGCCTTGGGGCTGTGTTCGCATGGTTCCAACGGAACAGCCTCAAGTGCAATTCTGACAAATCGGAGGTACTCTTCTTTGGGTGCGAGACGGAGCCCAGCTGGCAGGCCTGGTGGCCCATCGACATGTTCCCTCCGTCCGGCTCTTCTCCCATGGCTAAAAACTTGGGGGTTAAGATGGACAAGGGGCTGACGATGAAAGCCCAGATCTTGGGGGTAACCGGCACTTGCTTCGGCCTGTTAAAAATTCTGCGGAGGTTCCTGCCTCTCTTATCCGAGGAGCACAGGAGGCTGACGGTGCAGGCTCTGATAGGCTCCAGGTTGGATTATGCCAACATTCTTTACCTGGGCCTGCCAGAGTATCTGCTACAAAGGCTTCAAGTTGTACAGAACGCGGCGGCCAGGGCCATCTTTGGCCTAAGTAGACGGGCCAGCGCCTCTGGGTTGTTGGTGGCGCTACACTGGCTACCCATCCGCAAACGGATTGCCTTTAAGGCTTTGACCGTGGCCTTCAAGGCGCTCCATGCGGTGGGAGCTAAACATCTTCAAAAGAGACTGACCTTCTACCATCCGACTCGCTCGTTGAGGTCAGAATCTCTACTTTTGGCGGCTGTTCCGCGTGTGAAGAGGGCTCGCCTGGGGGGCCGCTCTTTCAGTCTGTTGGCCCCACAGATGTGGAACGCACTACCGCTCCCTTTGAGGGGGGCGTTCACTCTCCTTGATTTTAGAAGAGGTCTCAAAACCTGGCTGTTTTCTCAATAGGTCTCCCAGTCGTTTGTTTTCTCTTTGTTTATCTTTTAACCTGTTTTTAGTTGTGTTGTGTTATTCTGAAATCTGTCTCCCTTACCTAAAAGCGCCGGGACACTCTTTTTGAGTAACCGTTGCGCTATACAAATGAATAAATAACATAACATAAATAACATAACATGTGCATGTACTCGACACGTATAAGGTTGTCAACATGCTAGGTGACAATGATGACTCTGGAAAAACATTCTTCCATTGCACCATCACTCGAGTGACACATCCAAACACACCTCTGACTCGGCAGACATGCAGATGGACACACACATTGCAACACATGCCACACACGGCCCAATGCGTGCACACTGAGACACTGGAACTCACCACTAAGCAAAGAAGTTGCGTATGAGCCGACTCCGGATGTCCTCTACCGCCTCCTCCTCCTCCACATCACTTGCCTCGTGACCAAGCCCTTCATCCTCCACGGGTGGATGGTCCTGCTCATCTGGATCCAGGATGAGTGGCACAGCTTTCTCCACTGCCATGTTGTGCAGCATGCAGCACACGAGGAAGATCTTGCAGACCTTCACCGGTGCATATGGGAGTGCGCCACCGTTCTTGTGGAGGCGACGGAATCGGCTCTTCAGGAGGCCAAACGTCCTCTCTATCACTCGCCTGGTCCACCCATGGGCGTTGTTGTAGCAGTGATCGGCAGCTGTGCTGGGGTTGCGGAGAGGCGTGATCAGCCATGGCATGTTGGGATAGCCAGCGTCCCCTACATGGAAACATCATGGACAACAGTGGGTCAGGAGAAGCAGTAAGACAGGAAGATGACGTTAAATACAGGACTGCCAGAGAATACCCACCAACAATACATGCTCGTTCGTTGCGCAGCTGCAGCATCAAGTTCAGGCACCCTGCTATGCCTCATGATGTAGGCATCGTGTGCTGATCCTGGAAAACGAGCACAGACATGTGAAATCACCATGTTGGCAAGACACACCACAAGGGCATTAATGGAGTGGTAATGCTTGCGGTTCCTATACGCTACCTCCTGTGCCTGTGGTGGTACCAAAGCCACATGTGTTCCATCTATGGACCCAATGACATGGGGCATCCCTCCCAGGGCATAGAACTCACACTTGACACCTGTCAACTGCTCAGGAGTTGGGAATTTTATGAACTCATCCAGGTGATCCAACATGGCCTCTAAAAAATCATGCAGAACACGGCTGAACATGGTTTGGGACATGCCACCAACATGGGCAATGGTATGTTGAAAGGTACCCGTGGCAAAGAAATGTAGGGCTGCCATCACCTTCATCTTGGGTGTCAGTGGAGTCGGATACCTGTGTAGCGGTTGGAGGTGTGGTGCCAGCCATGTCGTCAAGTCCTCAATCAAATGTTGGGGGAAGCGGTAGCGGCGTATACAGTCACGTTCCCTCAGGTCAGCCAAGTCCGGAATTGGTCGAGGGAGAGGCGGAGCCCTGCAGTCAATTAGAAGGGACAACGAAGAGTGAGTACAGTACACCACCAATGTCAATGTACTGAGCACATGTTGAACAGGCAATACACATATGCTACATACAGAGTCAGGTCTGTGCAATATGCCCTGGACACGTATGCCAGGCAGGTGACACTCCTACCAAGAGCCAGCTACAAACGTTGATTCTCAACCTCAATATGCCATGCCATGAAACTAGCTGTGGGCCAGTGTAAGTGAACAGGCAGACGCATTACAGGAGTTACAGACATCCACACATGTGCAGAAGAAGGATGTTTATTGTACAGACAGGTTGCGGAACACTAGAGGCACAGGTCACATGTCATAGAAAAAGGACAGACCACACACCTTGCCATGAAGGATTACATGTCAAGACTGATCACACATACATTGAGAGTATGCAGATATGTCCTTGTTTTGAAACTCCGTGTCGATGCATACATACACACCTTACGTCGGATTACACATGTGGGCTGGTGTGTGTAACAGTGTGCCATGGCCATCTACACACAGACACATGTTGGTTGCAGCAACTGCAGATGCATTTGACCAAACACCTACAGCAAACCTATGGGAACACATGACACACACATGACATAGTTACAGAGTGCAACGCGGGCATTCACATGTCAGGGGTAAGATTCCGTGTACCTGGCATCAGGGGACAGTTGCGGGTGTCAGTGACTGTGACATGCCAGTGGCACATGGCTCAACAAGTCTGTACTACATGCACACATGTCAAAGGAGTGAAGGGGATGTGTGGCACATGGGGCACCATCACACATGACATGTGTACACAGCTCATCATACTTTTATTAGCTTCACACCTCAGGAGTATAGTGCCACATCACAGCCTGACCCACCTGTGCCCGACACATGTAGTACTGCACAGACAATGCCTTGATGTCCAGCCTTGGCCAAGAATGACAGCTCAATTCCTTTCTGTGTGCCGCCTGTCACCACTGTCAGGTGTGAAACGCACCGTACATACGCTCTGAGGGTGTGTGTAGGGTCCCAATCACTATGGGAGTGCTGGCGTATGCGTACGCCACAGTGATATGGACCGTACACGCGTTTGTAGGGTCCCTATCACTATGGGAGTGCTGGCGTATGCGTACGCCACAGTGATACAGACCGTATACGTGTGTGTAGGGTCCCTATCACTATGGGAGTGCTGGCGTAGGCGTACGCCATAGTGATACGGACCGTACACACGTGTGTAGGGTCCCTATCAGTATGGGATTGCTGGCGTATGCTTACGCCATAGTGATACGGACCGTACACGCGTGTGTAGGGTCGCTATCACTACGGGAGTGCAGGCGTATGCGTACGCCATAGTGATTCAGACCGTACGCACGTGTGTAGGGTCCCTATCAGTATGGGAGTGCTGGCGTATGCGTACGCCACAGTGATACAGACCGTACACGCGTGTGTAGGGTCCCAATCACTATGGGAGTGCTGGCGTATGCGTACACCATAGTGATACGGACCGTAAACGCGTGTGTAGGGTCCCTATCACTATGGTGTACGCATACGACAGCACTCCCATAGTGATAGGGACCCTACACATGCGTGTACGGTCCATATCACTATGGCGTACGCATACGCCAGCACTCCCATACTGATAGGGACCCTACACACGCGTGTACAGTCCGTATCACTGCATTTGGGGTGCCCTAGGGCCATGGAACGGACCGTACCTGTGTGTAAATATTGAAATAACATAGGGGACACATGAGGGACAAGTATAAGGGCCTAAATGCATGCTGGTTGTCATGGAGACCCAGTTTAAAGTTTGAATTATTGCATCAGGTGGACAGCAGAAGTCGGTTGGAAACAATATACTTTGTTGCAAAGTGGTTGTTGACTTGACATCATGCTCAATTTTTAAACCATGCAAAGCCACTCACTGGGGTAGGTTTAAAGGGGTTGGAGGAAACGTAGGATGCTAATGTGACTGACCAATCACTCTGTACTCCTGTAAATGAAACAGGCCAGCAAGGCAGATATAAGGCAGCCAGGTCCCATGAGAGAGCACTTGCCTGCACATCCTTTCATTCCACAACACTGCTGCTGCTCGTGATTCCTCTGGCACCATGTCCAGGTCTGAGGAGAGGGCCCAGCCATTCACCATGGAGGAGAATATGGCGTTGGTGGATGTGATCCTCCCACAGTACACCATGCTGTATGGTCGACCAGGGGAGCAGGTGAGTGCAGACTACACTAGCTTAGACTGTGCCCCTTTTTTGTGACTGTGACTTCTGGCATTGTGTCCCTGTGTGACAGACATGCAATGTAGTTTCGAGTGGGTCCCAGGGTGGGGAAGGCCTCATGTCTCCCATGCAGAGCATGCTGTGGTTCCTGTGTGCACTCCTCACTTGCATTGTGCTTACTGTGACAATCAATGCATGGTGCATGCCACATTCTGCCTGGCTACTCCTCCTGGGAATGTTGTTGCTACAGTCCTGATGTGATTCTGTGGTCCCCCCAGTGTGACAGGTGACAGTACCCATAGATGTGTGTTTGTTTAGTGTACCTGTGCTGTGAGTGTCCAAATGATGTGTTCGTCCCCTGGACATTGGTGTGTGTGTAAGTCCCCTGTCATGTGGGTGAGTGCATATGGGGAGTGTTGCACACCAGCTGCATGAGGGATGGATATACCCTGCCCATGTGATGTGAGCAGGGAGCAGTGCTGTGTGACTGCCGTGCTGAGCCAGCCCCACACCTGTGACACCCCCCAGTCTAGTGGCACATGGGCAGAGTGAGGTTTGTACCCGCAGTTGGCAATGGCAGGTGATTGTCCTGTGCCTATGTGTGTCTGTGTACTCTGCTGAGGTAGCGTCAGTGGGCTGGGGCATGTGACTGCTTTGAGGTGCTGTACATAATCCTTGTGTAGCTTGTGATGCACAGTGTGATCCAGGATCATTGATTGTGTGGCACCCCTCATGCCACCTGTGTACTTTCAATGCCACGTAGTGCATTTTGCCTTCCACAGTGGATTATGTCCCTATGACAAATGTGCAATGAGTTGCCTGCATACCATGGCCTGTTCAAAGAAGACAAATTGTTAATATGTGTGTCTCTGTGTCATTGCTCAGGTGAATTAAAGTATTCTCACTTTTGCATCCTCACAGGTAGGCGTCCATGCCAAGGGGGAGATATGGAAGCAAGCCGTCAGTGCCGTAAGGAATACGGAGGGTCGGAAGCGGCGCCTAGCCCAGGTGAGGAAAGGCTGGCAGGATATCCAGTGCTGGACGAGGAGGATTGCACGGGTCCTGCTGGGGGACTCACCTGAGAGCCGGAAGAACAGTGGGTGCCGGCGTCTGACCCACATCCATAAGCGTGTGCTGGTGGTGGTCTTCCCCGACTTGGATAGGTGCTTACGGGAGAAGCAGCAGCAGGAAGGGGGTAGGTACATGTGTGTTTGTTGTGTGTCACCAGCTTTTGGAAGTGCGCAGTTGCATGGATACACTGCCAGGGTTTACATGTGCAGTGCATGACCAGTTCCCCAAAGTAAACCGGTGCTGTTCTTCCTCCCTTCCCCTCCTTGCCATGTGTTCCCTGGTCTGTGTGTAGTCACTCTTGCACAAGGTAATCTAGGCTGGCAGTTAATCCAAGTGCCCAATGCTTGCAGCATCATGTGTGGGGGTGGAGTGTAACAGGTTTTGGGACCTTGGCTGTGCCCTGGCCAGTTCAGTCATTGTGGGGTCCATGTCAGTTGGCACCGATGCTGAGTCCCAACATAGGAGTGTGTCTTTAAAGTGTACTGCCTTCCAGCATGCATGTCCAATGTTGTGCCCTCTGACATGATGTGCATGAGTGGGAGTAATGCATAGTGCAGGGACGGTTGCTTCAGTTGCAGTCATATCCATCCAGGACCATGGAGGTGTGTGGCCACTACCGTGCCCTGGGGCACCTTTTCCTAGGTATCATGTGTGTCATCCAACAATGTGGACATTCTCTGTGTCTTCGGCATAGGTTGGGCTCTGTGGCATTGTACCCTGGCCTCATCTGTATTGACGTAAACTGTGCTACATGTGTCCACTGTACAGTGTGACCCAATTGTGCTTGTGCATACTCACAGTGGGCAGTGCCTGTGTGTCTTGGAACGACAATCTGATGATGGTTGATTGTCAATGATATATGTGGACAGGCGCACCAGGGGTAGTTTGTGTACAATCCGGATTTAGTGCAGGCCATGTGTTTTTATCCCAGAGTAAGAGGTGTAAGTACTTCCTCTGTCTCAATCACATTGTCTCAGGTAGGGGGTGCTTTGTGCGGGCAAGGCCTACATGTCCAAATCTGAAGTCTCCCTGCTAGGTCTGGCCTGTGTGTGATGTTTGTCTGGACATACACTCAAGGTGCAGTGACCCAGTCATGTTGTGCATGTTTTAATGTATTAGCTTTGCAGCATGTGCAAAAAGTTAATAGACATGGTTCCTGCTCATCCCTTTTTTGTCAAAGCTGTGTGGTACAGATGCTGTGCACGATTGTCCCCAGAGCCTGGCTCCTCTGTCCTATTTGATATCAAGTAATTTGCTGTTGGGTCATGCTCTCCATTGTTTCTCAGTGGCATGGTGGGTCAATCAGCTGTGTGTTGCAGGGCCTACATATGTACCTTGTGTTGTGGATGTTACTCATGTTGCTTTTCAGGCTATGTACTGTGACCTATGTAGATTTGACTCATGTGACATATATATACAGGTGTCTGATTATTTCCTGTCTCTTCACCTTGCCCACAGCATCGTCGGGGGACTCCGAGGGAGACACTGGCACGGACCGTGAGGAGGGAGCAGGCACCAGTGGCAGCAGTGCTGTCTTGTCTGGCGCATCGAGTGGCACGGAGGCCGAGGGGAGTGAGGCGGAGGACCTGTCCAGTACCACCACCGACTATGACGCTGACGGGTCCGAGGCTGATCTCCCAGAGGGGGCGGAGGATGCTCCCACAGCTGACAGCAGCACTCGATCTCTACCCGCCCCCTCGATTCCCATCACCGGCCTCACACTTGCTCTGGTCCCTTCCCGCCGTGCTAGGTCACCATGTGTCTCCTTCTTGCCAGGCACCGCACCCCCTGCCCCTGTCTCCACTGCTGCCGCCAATGCCGAGTCTGTGGACATCCTGCGCCAGTTGCAGGTTGGTCAGACTGCGATGCTTAATGTCCTCCATGGCCACACACGAGTGCTCACCCAGATGGAGGCATACATGGAGGGCATCTCAGCTGCACAGTCTGACCAACGCCAGTTGCTGAGGTCCATTGACTCGACACTGACTGCAGCAGTGGGTCTCCTGCAGCGCTATGTCCCCCCCTACCCCTGCACCATCCACACTTCCCACTCCCATGCCTGTCCAAAGCACACCCAGACGTACCCATGCACGCACCCCACCAGACACAGGCACCACACCACCAGGGAAGGCCAAGCGCACACCTCCTGTCACGCACACACAGGGTCAAGTAGGCACACCCACTGGGTCGGGGGGCAAACGGAAGACACGCAGCCACAGTGGGAGTCCACATTCATCACAACCCACTACCTCCAAATCCAATCCCCTCAGCTCTCCTGGCCAGGATTCCACCAAATAATCCTTCATGGCCACTCTGTCCCTGAGCCCCAGTGTGACACCACCCCGCAAGCGGTCGAAGGAGTCCCCGGTCAGGGTAGTTGAGTCCCCCCCCCTGTCCACACCCTTCCCCAGTAGCGCTGCGACCCATCCCTCCGACACCCCCCCTCCTTGGGGCCTGTGGTTCCTTCGGGTGCAGGGGAGACGAAGGAGGACCTTGCAACCGTGTGCAGCGCCATTCTCACCTCCACCTTTGGCGCTGCCCCACTCCCTGTGGTGGAGTCCTCCGTCCCTGCACCCTCAACACCTACCCTTGCCCCTCCTGTCCCTGCGGTGCCTGGTCCTTCCCCCCCACATGATGCCCCCCCCTGTGGAAGCAAAGGAGGTATGAACTGTGCAGGCAAGCTAGGGGACACGCGTCCCTATGTGTCCCCCACCAGGAATTGGACTATGGATTGCCCTATGGGCCTTGTACATATTCAACTTTTAATAACAAATCTTTTTTTAATGCTGAATAAAGCTATGTTTTTTCCCTTTGCACACTACTGCTTTTCTGGTATTGCTGTTGGTGGTGCTGCTCCATGATTTGGGGTGGGGATAATTTGTTAGGTGTCTGGCAAATGTAGTAGTGTGCTGCTCATGGGATGGACCCTGGTATCTGTGTGCCATCACAAGGTATTTGCAAAATAACTTTGTTCATGTATGCTCTTACTGCATGGTGACATTGTCCCATGGTGTGTTCCTTCCTCTGTGGACCCTGCAGGGTGTTTCCTAAATGTTGTGCTGAGCTGTGTCTACATATCCTTGGTGCGTGACGGATCCGTTCTACTTTGGCCATGCATGCTGGGCAATGTCTCCACCTGCATCATTTGTGGCATCCTTGGTGGTCACTGTTCTTTGATTATGGAGTATATTGAAGTTACTTCATATGGACATGTTCCCTTTTACACACTATGCATGTGTGTACTCCCAGCCTCACATGTTACGTGTTCTGCAGGGTCTTTGAACACCTGACTGACAATTGTGGGCATTGTATCTGTGGGTACTGCACCCTTTTCTTTCCATGGGCACTGCTGGGAGGACTCTGCACCCACCCCTCCTGTGTCTGGGCACCGCTGGGAGTGATAGGCACCCACCCCTCCTATGTCTGGTCACTGCTGGGAGGACTCTGCACCCACCCCTCCTATGTCTGGGCACTGCTGGGAGGACTCTGCACCCACCCCTCCTGTGTCTGGGCACTGCTGGGAGGACTCTGCACCCACCCCTCCTGTGTCTGGGCACTGCTGGGAGGACTCTGCACCCACCCCTCCTGTGTCTGGGCACTGCTGGGAGTGATAGGCACCCACCCCTCCTATGTCTGGGCACTGCTGGGAGGACTCTGCACCCACCCCTCCTATGTCTGGGCACTGCTGGGAGGACTCTGCACTCACCCCTCCTGTGTCTGGGCACTGCTGGGAGGACTCTGCACCCACCCCTCCTGTGTCTGGGCACTGCTGGGAGTGATAGGCACCCACCCCTCCTATGTCTGGGCACTGCTGGGAGGACTCTGCACCCACCCCTCTTATGTCTGGGCACTGCTGGGAGGACTCTGCACCCACCCCTCCTGTGTCTGGGCACTGCTGGGAGGACTCTGCACCCACCCCTCCTCTGTCTGGGCACTGCTGGGAGTGATAGGCACCCACCCCTCCTAAGTCTGGGCACTGCTGAGTGGACTCTGCACCCACCCCTCCTGTGTCTGGGAACTGCTGGGAGTGATAGGCTCCCACCCCTCCTATGTCTGGGCACTGCTAGGAGGACTCTGCACCCACCCCTCCTGTGTCTGGGCACTGCTGAGAGGACTCTGCACCCACCCCTCCTGTGTCTGGGCACTGCTGGCAGTGATAGGCACCCACCCCTCCTATGTCTGGGCACTGCTGGGAGGACTCTGCACCCACCACTCCTATGTCTGGGCACTGCTGGGAGTGATAGGCACCCACCCCTCCTATGTCTGGTCACTGCTGGGAGGACTCTGCACCCACCCCTCCTGTGTCTGGGCACTGCTGGGAGTGATAGGCACCCACCCCTCCTATGTCTGGTCACTGCTGGGAGGACTCTGCACCCACCCCTCCTATGTCTGGGCACTGCTGGGAGGACTCTGCACCCACCCCTCCTGTGTCTGGGCACTGCTGGGAGGACTCTGCACCCACCCCTCCTGTGTCTGGGCACTGCTGGGAGGACTCTGCACCCACCCCTCCTGTGTCTGGGCACTGCTGGGAGTGATAGGCACCCACCCCTCCTATGTCTGGGCACTGCTGGGAGGACTCTGCACCCACCCCTCCTATGTCTGGGCACTGCTGGGAGGACTCTGCACTCACCCCTCCTGTGTCTGGGCACTGCTGGGAGGACTCTGCACCCACCCCTCCTGTGTCTGGGCACTGCTGGGAGTTATAGGCACCCACCCCTCCTATGTCTGGGCACTGCTGGGAGGACTCTGCACCCACCCCTCTTATGTCTGGGTACTGCTGGGAGGACTCTGCACCCACCCCTCCTGTGTCTGGGCACTGCTGGGAGGACTCTGCACCCACCCCTCCTGTGTCTGGGCACTGCTGGGAGTGATAGGCACCCACCCCTCCTAAGTCTGGGCACTGCTGAGAGGACTCTGCACCCACCCCTCCTGTGTCTGGGCACTGCTGGGAGTGATAGGCACCCACCCCTCCTATGTCTGGGCACTGCTGGGAGGACTCTGCACCCACCCCTCCTGTGTCTGGGCACTGCTGAGAGGACTCTGCTCCCACCCCTCCTGTGTCTGGGCACTGCTGGCAGTGATAGGCACCCACCCCTCCTATGTCTGGGCACTGCTGGGAGGACTCTGCACCCACCCCTCCCATGTCTGGGCACTGCTGGGAGGACTCTGCACCCACCCCTCCTGTGTCTGGGCACTGCTGGGAGGACTCTGCACCCACCCCTCCTGTGTCTGGGCACTGCTGGGAGGACTCTGCACCCACCCCTCCTGTGTCTGGGCATGTACGCCCGGGACATACATGGGTGTGGGTACGCTCCATTCATACACGGGTGGGGGTACGCTCCGTACATACACTGGTGGGGTGTGGGTACGCTCCATTCATACACGGGTGGGGGTACGCTCCGTACATACACTGGTGGGGTGTGGGTACGCTCCATTCATACACGGGTGGGGGTACGCTCCGTACATTCCCGTACCCACGATCTGCAGGCCTGGGTACGTACCGTACCCACGCCTTAGGAGCGTGGGTACGGGTCGTACAACGCCCACCCCTACGTCACCCCAACAATGGCGGTACGGCCCATACCCACGTTCTAAAGGCCTGGGTATGGGCCATACCAGCATTGTTGGGGTGATGTAGGGGTACGCGTGGTATGACCCGTACCCACGCTCTGAAGGGCTGGGTACGGTGCGTACCCCTACGGCACCCCATTGGGGGTCTGCACCGTACCCAGGCCTTCAGAGCGTGGGTACGGGTCGTACCACGCGTACCCCTACATCACCTCAACAATGCTGGTACGGCCCGTACCCAGGCCTTCAGAACGTGGGTACGGGCCGTACCGCCATTGTTGGGGTGACGTAGGGGTGGGCGTGGTACGACCCGTACACACGCTCATAAGGCGTGGGTACGGTATGTACCGGTATTGTTGTGTTGCCGGTTCGCGTCAACATCCACTTCCGTTGTGGCGGATGCTTGCGTTGCTGGACACGCCCCCACCCCCTCGAGGTGACCAGGTCCTGCAGGTCAGGTATGTCCAGGGCATGTGTGATTTGTGACTTGGGTGGGGGTTATGTGTCCTGCCCCTGCCCCCCCCCTTTGCCCCTAGGTGTTGTTCTGACCTTCTGCGGCGTCTGCGTCGGTTCCTGTGGAGCAGGTGGACTGCTATGAGTGCTGGGATGACACGTAGGTTTGGGTCCATGGTTGTCCGTCGCGTACAGGTGCTTCTTGTGCGCGTCGTCCTCATTTCCCGGCAGTTTTCGGCAGCCGGAGAATTTAATCTGTGCGGGGTGACGTCGGTGCGGATCGTACTTCCTGTTTCGTGAAACGCAGCCTGAATGCGTCCCGACGTCATGTCGGCGCTGTCTCGGATCACATTGGTATGTATTTTTTCGTCGGTCGGTGTTTTTTACGATTCGTACGGAAATGGTGTTTCCGTCGAATCGTACTTGCATGTTTGTAATGTTTTTTTCCCGGGTACGAATCGGACGGAGAAAACGCTCCGACCGACGGTTCGTACCCGGTTTCTCCAGGATCAGAATTGGCCCCATTATGTCAATTTTGACATGTCAGTGTGTTATAAAGATTTCATGACCATCACAGCCCACCTAGTCTTCCAGCAACTGACTTCACTCTGTGAATGTAGGTGTACAGGTGTTATTTGGCATGCAACTTGTTACCACAGACTAGGCCTGGGCTAAAATTCTGTTCCGCTCGCGGAAATTGCGATAATTTGACATTTTCGCGTTCCGCGTAGAGCGCGAAAATGTCCGCATTTTACCGGCAATTTTTTGCTTGCTCACGCTGTAAAATTACACATTCTCGCGTGCGCGCGAACGCCTTACCTGAATCCCCGCGTTCGCCGACAAGTTTTCCCGATCCAGTCGCGTTCTCCACGAGATGTTGGATTGTTGGTAGCCATTTGCGCTGTCTCAGTAACGTAATTCATCGCGCAATCACGTCTTTCTTCTCGCGATCATGCACCGCGAGACAAGTGAAAACAAGATGGTCGCGCCCGTGAGCAACTGCATGCGTAAGTTGGCGAGCCACGACCATGCAGAAAATACCACGAACGGGCGGAAAAAAACTTCCGCATCTTCGCGATATTTCCGCGTGTTTGCGGAGATTTTTAACATTTTTGCGATAATTTGCGAAAGTGAATTTCGCAAATTCCACCCACCCCTACCACAGACATGTAGCTATGCTAATGTGCCTCATGCGCTGCAATGATTGTAACCTGCAGGTCAAACATTCAAATTACATTGAGATAGCTCAAGAGGGTTAATGCAGCTATTATTGATATTTTTGTTTAACATACAGGGCACATGTTCTACTCCTCAGCAATAAATTCATTAGAATATGCCCCTGCAGCAAGACTCTGCATTCAATTTCTGTAGTATAACTTCGAGTCCATGCTGGGTGTTTTGCTTTGGTACCACAACAAGGGGTATGATAATTTTAATGAAATTATGCAACATAATACCTTTCTTCGAACGTTGATAAAATGAATGCCAAGGAGTTGGGAAATAATTCTTGCCAAGCTTGGCTCCTTACTCACTAAGGTAATTTGCCCTTTTGAGTAATGTACACTTGTAGTCAGTTTACTAAGTTTTAGCTATTCACAAAAATTGAGTGTGAAATTTCACAAAAAGTGCCAAAGTAGTAGCAAGACCGGCACCACACATGGTCAACCAGTGGCAGTGCAAAACCATCCAACAGAAAATATTGGAAGTAGGTGCTTTAAATAATCCCCAATAGGAATTCATGTTTAAATTAAATTATTTCAAATAGTGAAAAATGTAAATAAATGTAATACAATGTTAAACAAATATATAAAAAGTACATACTATTATATAAATGTACATATTTTAACAACCATATTTAATGTAAAATGTAACATATATATTATTTAAATATAATTACATTACTTATAGTTATTTGTATACATCACTTTAGTAGTCATTAAAGCATTACTTAATTTAACATTCAGAAACATATTTTTATATCATTTAATATATGTAAACTAATTAGACGATACTTCCAAATAAAAGGTATGGTGCAGCATATTATTCTTTAAAAGAGAGATATACAACTTTTTACCACTATATTTAAATTCTTAATATTTTAAATACTTTTTGGGGGGATAAATACACTTTTATTATTTTTCCACATACTTTATCATATGGAGCTCTCTACCTCAGTGATAAAGTATTGAGGATGTGTATTATTAAAAGTGATTAATAGAATTAATTACAAATATTGTATTTATATTTGAACAAAAATTATTTAAGATTAAACACATTTTATCCGTGCAAACTAGTAAATCAAAATAGATTATATTTCACTTTATCTATTTTAATTTTAACTATTTTAAGTAATTTAATGTTAGTTAGCATTATTTTCCATGGGGTTGGAATTTTAATTTACTGCCTTCTTTATTTTTAATCTTGGGGTGCTAGAGGTATTACTTTTTTACATGTAGTAAAACTCGGATTTTGTGACTAGCCAAAAGGAGTAAACTTACTCAAAAGTGTAAATTACTCAAAAGTGTAAGTTACCTTTGTAAATCAGGCCCTTCTTTTCTTCATTGCAAAGTGTACTTTGTGCCATGTACATAGGGCATTTAACTTTCTTCATAAGAACATGCTATGAGTTTCCTGACCTTTTACACAGGCAACGAGTACTGTAAAGATAAAATTACACCTGGAAGAAAGCATGTAGATGGCTGGGTCACTCATGTGTCAGCCAAGGTGTCAATCTCGGGTTCACTTTCAATTTATTTTGCTCACTGTTTGCTAGGTGTGGGGCAGGTGGCTAGTGTGAAGGACCTTCTATCACCTAACTTGGTTACATTAATAAGTAGGGCGATGGAGTCACTCTCTTCTGCATGCTGAGCTTTAACATACTAGAGAAAAGTTGCATCATGTAATGATCATCTTTTTTGGCCAATGGAACAATCCTAATTAGGTAACAGCCCCTTTCCACACACAGTCCACACATGTGGCACTTGGGTCAATTTGTGCCCATGGGCCGGCCTTTGGATGGCCCATGGGTCGTTCATCAAGATAAGTGACACAACTCTGTATACATCCCCATTCGCTATTTGACGTTCATCCACAGTCATATGTAAATACCTGCGGTAAAGAAAAAAAGTACAAAAAGTCATCCTTACAAGTTTTTGCTTTACAGCATACATGATGTGTAAATGTATTTTAGTAAAAGAAAACATTACCATAAGACACTTCAGAATACATTGTTACAAATAAAATGACATATATTTTGGCACATTTGCTGATATCATGGAGGTCAATGACTCATACATTTAATGTGTCTAGGATAAATATCTGGGGTATTTGAAGTGGAACGTTTTGGCTCAGCAAATTAGGTAACATTTGTAGTATTTACAAAGGTTGCAAGGTTTTAAAAAAAGCTACAATTCATCCTGCAAAATATGGAAAGCCACAAAAAATGCCAAAAAAACCCTCATTTAGACTGAGAAGTCCCTCACAAGACGAGCTTTAAAAGAAAACGCCTTCAAAAAGAAATGTTGAGATAATTGTGTTGTGGCTTAATTTTGAACACAGTCTAAAACCCTGCAGAAATCATGAAGATCGAAGAGTATACATTTTCCAAACCTTTGCTTCTGAAATTTACATTTTGTGCACCCATTGTGAATACTGTTATATCCTGATATGGCTAAATGAATGGTTTTGGGAATGGTTGTGCTATTTGAGAGGTGCCTCATCTAACATCAGGTTGCATCACTAATTGTTCATTTGCAGAGGGACACAAAACAACCTGCATAATGAAACCTTTATGATTGGCTATGAATTAAAGGGCACAGGCAAGAGCGGCCCCTGCAGGTAAGAGTGGTGAGGCAGGGTGGCCGGGGGTCAACAGATGACGATGAAGTAAAATTACATTTTAAAAAAAGACTTGGCGATGCGGCAAGGGCAAGGTAAGAGTTTTTCTTCTTTTAAATTTAATTTTACATTGTTGTCATCTGTCGACTCCCCCATACTGCTCTTTCCAGCATTGTCCACTCCTAGAAACAGGCCTGCAAAGGAAGGCAGACCTCAATCCCTACATTTGCATTCCCAAATGGAAAACGTTTTTAAGTAACTTGTGTCTATTTAAAGGAAAGTTGCTGCATTAAAAAAAAAAAAAAGTCTTATGAACAACTGGGTAACTGTATGCTTTTTCTGGGGCAGCACTGCACGATTTTTAATCTGGAAGCTGTGGTACCAGGGCAGGTTCCTCTTTGTGAATCAGTTACAGCACCAACTCTGGAGTGTGCTGCTGAGCAATGATTTGGGATTACACCTTTAGTTACAACGCATTTTTACATCTCTGTGACTGGTAAAAGAAAGTGGTTCCTATTTTCCAATGTTTTTTATGGTTTGCTTTTGCATTGCAAACTCTGAGAAAAGTTGAATATTTATGCACCTGTGCTTGTGCAACTGTGGGTTTACTGCTTTCCAATAAGAATATTTCTTCTTTTTGCAGATATGGCCAAATCCATCTCACAGCAACTCATTTTACAACGATTGTGTATTGTTTATATTTTCAAATAATGTGAACAGCAGTGGCCTGTGCAGGTAAGAGCAGTGGGGCCGGGTGGGGGGGCTTGCGGCAGATGAGCAGGAGGGAAAATTAAATAAATAATTCATTTTCCCTAGTTGTCATCTGTGGAAATCCCCTCCCCCACCCGGCCCACTGCTCTCACCTGCGTGGGCCGCTGCTGTGTGTGAACTATAGTTTGTTGAAACAATGAATTTTGAAAACATCACCTTCAAAGATGGCTTCTTCATTGTTGGCTTTTCAGATCTTCCACAGCTGCAAGTTCCACTTTTTGTTTCATTCTTGTTCATTTACATAATGTCACTGGCAGGAAATCTTTTTGTCATGACAATAATTTACATTAGTGCAAATCTGCACACCCCGATGTATTTCTTCCTCACAAATTTGTCATTCCTTGAAATCAGTTACACATCTGTTATTTTCCCCCGGATGCTGGCCCATTTCTTCCTTCAAGGCTCACATATTACCCTCCCCAGGTGTTTGCTGCAGATGTACTTTTTCATTGTCATGGTGTCTACAGAATTCCTTCTGCTTACTGTCATGGCTTATGATCGGTATGTGGCTATCTGTAGTCCCTTGCGTTATATGATTGTCATGAATAAGACTGTCTGCACACAGCTGGCCGCTGGAAGCTGGCTTATTGGTGTCATGGATGCTCTCCCACACACCATCTTAATTTCCAAGTTCTCCTTCTGTGATTCTCACACAATCAATCACTTCTTCTGTGATTTAACAGCCTTAATTAAGATCTCCTGCACGGACACTGAGATAATTGAGATCTTTACTGTTATGTTGGGTGTTGTACTGGCACTTATATCATTTCTCCTAATTATCACATCATATGTCAACATCATCACAGCCATCTTGAAAATCCAGTCTGCAGCAGGCAGGGGCAAGGCCTTCTCAACATGTGCTTCTCATCTTACAGTTGTTATTTTGTTCTACGGATCTCTCTGTTCTACATATATGAGGCCCATATCAACATATTCAATAAAGACCAATAAAATTATGTCTCTTACTTATACAGCTCTTACTCCGCTTTTTAACCCAATCATCTACAGTCTAAAAAATGAAGAGTTCAAACATGCCCTGAAGAAGACAAAAAAACTGATATAGAGTGCATACAGTGAATCTAGTCACTAATTTAATGGCTGTGGAACATAGCATCCAAGGAATATGAACTGCATAGTGCATGTGACAGCTTTAAATGCTTTAATGTTTTGATCCGTATACATTTGACTGTTTTTATGTAGGAAAAAGTAAACATATTAGCTTTGCCATGAATATATATTTACATGATGATGGAAGGCAAGATTTTTAAGGATTTATAAAGATTCACCTGGAAAACCTGTCAATGAATGAAGACTCGCGAGTGGAATTAGAGTTTGGGGGAGGGAGGACATCTGCTAAAATGGGAATGGATAGTTTGTTTGCTCTTTTTAGAGATTATTAATGTCAATATATGCATTTATGGAACCTGCAGTACTTTCTGACATATATCACACTTCCACCCAATTCTAAACTAAGCCCTTAGTATTATTTTTCCAAATTAGTTAACTGTTGTCTGTGAAGATAAATGCATACTATTTAACATGTTTATGTGGATAAACAAAATGTTTACACTGTTTTTGGGCTCCTGACTTACTTATGAACATATTAGTTGATAAATATTGTTTTGCGTATCAAATGTATGGATACTGAATTAGAAATCACCTATAGAATAATCATTAGGTCTATCTATGAGAAATTGGGTTACAGGTTGGGAGGTGAAACCCTACTTAAGCAGCTATCACAATCCTTGTCAGTGTGAGGCACAAGTAAACCCCAGATCAACCGGTGACCAACTCTCTGGTAGCTTGGCCCTGAGCACACAGACTTAACTTAGAGGCAATGTGTAAAGTATTTACGCAGCACTTCAAACAGTAATAAAATGACAACACAATGAAAATCTCATATTAATTTAGAAGAATAGAGGGAAATGTAATAAATAAAACCCAGCCAAAAATTTCACAAATGCAATCAGTATAACTGAAGATATAACAGTTTAAAGATTTCTATTAAAAAATCTCAAAAAAGCACAATGCGTCAACTGTGGATCTCTGATCCCGCCGGACTGGGCCGAAGTCACAAGTTCAAGCTGAGCACGATGAAGTGTGGGCCAGCTACAGGGATCCAGTTAGGGCCACTGAACAAGAGCACCTTAAATCATGTTTTGAGAAGTAGTGCAAGGTTCCACGTCAAGCATGTATTGCACAGCCAAGGCAATGCATCAGTTCTGAGGAGCGTTGAGGCTGTGATACGAGGATCTCTTTTATTATCGAGGCTGCTGTTGAGGGCTTTTCAATGCACGGGTCTATGTTGGGAAAGCTTCTCACAGATGGCGGTTGCAATGCGAGCTACACAGTCGATAAGGTGTCCTTCCGTTGGGAGAACCCTCTCAGCAGAGGCAATGAGTAAGTTCTGCTTGGGATTGTCACACTTAACAGAGAAAATGCGTTGGTTCTGCTGCCTCCACAGATGGACTGGAAGAGGTCCTTTAGGCCTACGTACGAGGGTCCAGGACGGGGGCCACCACGTGGCAGGGTAGGACAAACAGATGGCAGAGTCCAGCTGTTGAGTTCAAGGTTGTCAGAGCATTCAGTCCCTGGGGCTCTAGTCAGAAGGTCAGCCAATTAGCCCTTGGAGTCACTTTGAGGGTCTGGGTTTCAACAGATACAGGTCTAGCACTTCTCACCCAGGCAAGAGGGTAACATACAGCAAGTTAGCACAGCAGGGAACCAATTCCTGTAGAGTAGAAGTCCATCAGAGTGGCAGTCCTTTTCTGCAGCAAACAGTGGGGCATATCAACAACAACCGGCGATAATTATCTCTAAGCGCACTTAGCGCTAGGATAATTATCGCCGGCTAGCGTGAATTTTTATCGCTGAGATAGCGTGCTATTAGCAACGCTTATCTCAATAGCGATAAACATCCTCACGCTAACAGGCAAACGTGAGATTATCGCTGGAAACCCAGCGATAATCTCACGTTACCTTGTTGATAGGGACAGGCAAACTTAGCCATGATATCCTCCTTCCATAGGATATCATGGCTAAGTCTGAAAAATACCAGACGTAAAAAAGCAGCGTTAACCGCGGTTAGCCCTGCTTTTTTTGTCTCTAACAGGGTTAGCGACATTCTTGATAATAGGAGAAATGTCGCTTAGCGACATTTCTCCTATTATTTTACTCTGGAACGCCTCCTTTGCATCTCATTAGAGATGCAAGGGGAAGCGTAGAGTAAAAGGGTGCTAACATGCAAATTTGCATGTTAGCACCCTGTTGTTGATAGGGCGCTTGTTTTATCTCTCCGTTTTTGGCTTTTAAAGCCAAAAAAGCAGAGATAAAGCCCTTGTTGATATGCCCCAGTGTTTCTTCCTGGCTGATTATGTGCAGGTATATAAGTGTACTGAAGAGTTGGGGTCTGGCATCCAATCTGGGCCTTGCTTTGAAGTGGGAGAAGCTTCTAGAGGTTTCAACCCCCCCATAGATGTCAGGCATCATATTCCTCCCTGTCCTGGCCCCAGCATGTCTGGGGTCACAATAGACTTGTGACAAAGCCTTTGTGAGAGTTTTTGATGTGCAAGTATGGTAGGTGACCGCCCCTCCCTCGTTAACTCAGAGTAGCCGATCCTGTTAACACCTATTTATTTTCTCTTTTTTGCACAGTCTGGGAGCAATACTCAAAGACCAACTACCAGCTACACCTAGTCACGGGACCAGGAACAGAATGCAGACACCAAATGGTTAGGACAAGAAAATGAGCACTTTCTAAAAGTGCCATTTCAGGTCTATAAAAACAAATCTGACTTTACCATTAAAGAGGGTGTTTATGTACAATTTCTGCACACCAAACTCAACTTGATTCAGTTGGAAGTTACAGACTTATTAAATATAATAAGGTAACTCCGAGGTTATACTGTGGCAGAGGTAGGCCTTGCAGTAGTGAAAAACTACTTTTTATACTTTTCACTACCAAGATATGTAAATCTCAAAAGTACATGTCCTATTTTTTAAATACACTGCATCATGTCCTTTGGCCTGTTCAGGGCCTGTGCTCTGGGTGAAATGTCTACTAAAAAGAAAGATTTAGGACTTTTGCAAAATACTTTTTTGCTAGGTTGAAATTATACACACAGACAGCAATGGCAGTCCTTGGACATGCTTAAAGGGATACTCCATTGGATTGCACAGTCAGTGCTGCTGGCCCACTAGTACGGTACTTTACTAGGGACTTACAAGTAAATTAATGTGCCAATTGGGTTCAAGCCACTTCTACCATCTTTTAAGACAAGCGCACAAGCACTTTAGCCAACAAATACAGGTTCAGAAGCCAGGACGGTAAAGGCAAAACATCTGGGGATTAACCTGCTGAAAGGGCAAAATCTAACACAATCAAAGATCCTGACTGAGAACGAGTGTGTCCAGTATAAAACCAAAAGGTACATAATGTAACCAAAAATTATACAAATGTTAATATTTTGAACAAATTTGACAAAAATATGTTGCTAATTTGATAACATAGTATTCCTTCATGCCCCAGGGCTGCGTAAAATGTAAGCATGAAAGTAACTCACAACTTAGCTCCTCACATAACTTTCACTGCGCTTCAACTCACATGGCTTATACGCCCTGACAGCACCATGTGCCAGGTGCCTTACCATTGACAAAAATGGCAAATGATTGTGTTCATCAATTGATATTCATTCAGACATATTAAGACCCAAAGATAGTTCTACAAATGCTGACTGATGAGTGCTATACGAGGAGATGTGCTACTAAATCCAAATATGCAGCGATGGGGGAGAGAATATACATTTTCTACCTGTTGAGAGCTTGCATTGAATTACTTTGTTCATGGCAAAGGCCAGTCTTTCACACTTGACTCTAAGATGTTATGGCACAAAACAATCAACAATTTAGAAAGCCTGCTTTGTTATCAAATGCTAACAGTGGCTACTCAAAATATCCTGTAAACCAAAATTCACCAATGAGGTCAACTTAACAAGAGTGATCTCTGCACCACAAAGGAGACCATGTAATGTTGTGACCTCACACAGCCCCTGCTTGAGGTCTTCCAACTAATCTCTTATTATATTAATAAGAATTCATCGTGCTCTCATTCCATAAAATGTACATCTAACTTCAAGTTGTCGCTCCACAAGTTCAGCGCTCTGTTGAAACCCCTTTGCATCAGACTAGAAGCTGAGCTACACCTCAAAAGTGATTTCCAAAGCTATGCCCAAAAGTGCTATAAGTAAACTCAGATGGCTATGTAACACAAGATCATTCCTTTCATAGGCTGACTTCCAACTCTCTCTTCGTGCTATAGTCATCTTCTGTATAGAATATCGCAATGCGCTCCTCACTGCCCCTCAGAAATGTGTCTCACTTCCCTTATAGTTGTTTTACAATCTGCTGCCTGCCTAGTCTCCAATAACAAAATAAGCATTGTCAATGTCAATCACTCCCTTTAAAAGTGTTCTGCATTCTGCTGTCTGGCTAGTCTCCAATAACAATACAAGCATTGGCAATGTCAATTGGTCTGGCTTATAAATGCAAGTTCCTTTTCACACACTGGTGTGTTTGGCACTAAGTACCTTGTCCTAAATGCATTCCATTGCTCACTACTGTACACATGCATTTAATCATCCACTCACTGACTAACCCATGCATTCAGCTACTTATCCATCCACAATAATACACACAAAGCTCAACAAGCATAGGCACGCTATAACTGAAAAAGAAAAGTAGGAAAATATAAACACATCCCCTCTTATATTAGAATGCTTGAAATTAGCTTTAAAAATTAAAAATGGCCGCAGGCACCATTCTTGCAATGAGATTCAATATAAGTGTTATAAGTGTTGACCATCATAGAACAATAAACAATGGTGCACTCTGGACAGTACCATTCTAAGATGGATGCCTGGTTAAGAAGCAGTTGCCATATTGGATGGGGTACATTACATATTATATGTGTCGCAAGCAAGGGGTCCGGTAGCAATGTTTAGTGATGTACAGTGCATTCTAAAATATAATAATTAAATAGAAAAGGAGAAAGAAAGACATGAATGAATAGGGAAAAGAGAAAATATAAGCTTAAAAAAGAAACCAAACTAGATCTTTTATTGAGTGTAATCAATTGTTGGATTTAAAAGGTGCACAGCTATTCATAGAGTATCCTGGCACTAACTAGGTCTGTAGCCAATTACTCACAAACAAGTTATCTAAATTACCTTTTAAACAGCCAGGCCTTCAAATAGCATTTGAGGGAAAATTCATCCTATGTAGAATGGAGCTTAAGAGGAAAAGAGTTCCAAGTGGTCGCTGCAAGGAACAAAAAGGAAGCCCCTCCCTCACTTTTCTTCTTAGTTCTTTGGACCACTGCCAACAGTTCATCCAAAGAGTGGAGTAGTTGGGCCTGGGTAATAGGGTTTAATCCTATCCATAAGGTACCATGACCCACATAAATAGAAAGCTCTGTGAGTCAGGACAAGACACTTCAACCTAACTCTATCTTTGATGGGAAGCCAGTGTAGATCATTAAGATGCTGCTGAACGTGGCATTTTTTAGGCACTTTTAAAAGAAGCCTAGCTACCAAGTTCTGGATCACCTGTGGCCTTTTGAGTTGGTATGCTGGTAGGCCCCAATAAAAGGTGTTCGCGTACTCAAGTTGCAGCATGACAAGGGCAAGAACTATCATATTCTGAGTGTGTCCCAGAAGTAAGTTGAGGAATTTCTTCAAGGGTCTCAGAAGGTTATAGCACATGCCAACAACCACTCTAGCTTGAGTGTTCAAAGAGAATTTATTATCAAATTTGAATCTGAGATTCACAGCAGCTGCAGTAGAGGCCGGTGGAGGAAGAACATGACTAGGCCAACAATACCTGTCCATATCGGTCCAGGGGTTGATATGAAAAGTTATATCTTGGTTTTGCTGGTATTACATCGAAAATTGCTTCCACGCATCCATTGAATTACCGCTGACAGGCAAGCCTTAAAATTGATGAAGGAAGTGGGAGCGTTTTTGTCCCATGTGAGGACAATATGAGTATCATCGGCGTATGACATCACTAGCACGCCAAAGGTTTCAAGGAGTGCCGCAAGTGGTGCCATGTACAAGTTAACCTCAGAGCAGACACTTGGGGAAGAGGTGTGGCACCGCGGCCAGGGTGACTGACTCCGGAATCTGGGGATCACAGTTTGATCCCCGGCGCCAGCGGCAGATTAGCCCAGCACCATGTGACTCTGGACAATAGCTTGCTTTATCTTCCCGACGGCCCCCAGCGCCTAGAGACCTTTACGGGTGATTGTTTGCACTTTACAAATGTGGATTATTATTATTGGGGAACACCGAACACTAAATAATTAGGTTCTGATGACTAGGGTGCCATCCACACCGCCTGACTGCAGTTGCGGAGAAAAGAGAGGAGCCAGTCCAAGGTAGATCCGCATACTTCAGTGTAATGGCTTTTTTGTTGTTTCATTACAGCTTTCTCTGTCTCTGCTGGCTATCTGGCATGTTGCTCATTATTTAACTGTTGATTGCAACTATGTCTGGAGCCAATCATGCATGTGAGTAGTATTTGTATCCTGATTGTGATATTGCCAAAGTAAACCTTAGCATTTTTCTACAACACAATTGGATGATTGAAACACACCCTCTATCCCAGTTCATAAATGTTCATTGACTCTATGGTATTGTCTTTGTCATTATTAATATCATGTCTCTGCCGTATCATACCTAGAAATATACAAATAGATAATTTACTGCCGGACAGTATTACTATAAGACACTACTGCTGGTTCTAAGCAAATCATGAAATGGGTAGGTGCAGCAAGAGTGGTGATTGCTGGGTGCAAGAAAAAAGCAACTGGAGCACAGATTTCAATGCATTTCTTTGCTGCACAAATTCAAAGGAAGGGACATGTCCACCTGCCAGTAAGACTAATGCTGGTCGAATGATTGGGAGCCTGATCAGGAGTGTGGAGGACAGGCTTTACATCATCAGGGGAAATGAGTGAAATATTCCAGTGACCTAAAGGGGTACCCCCTACTCCACATTTTGTGACGTCCGCTGGCCCTGCGGACAACTCTTAACATTGGCAGGAATCGCCATCAAGGCAGCTCTTGGCAATGTGTTAAAAGTCTGAAGATGACTCTCAAAGTGGGATTTTCTTTTTTTGAAAAAACAAAAACTAATGATGTCCCACACCATGGGACTTGTCTCCCATGTTGTGAGTATCATTTAAAAAAATTTCACTGCCCCTTCCCACTAGGATTTTCATGGCTGTAAGGGAGAGCGTAAACTGTCCGACACTCTAAATTGGGTGGGCAATTGAATGGCCAAAACTCTGACGGCCCATCCTCCACCCAACTGTAAATCAGATAGGCGCACAAACAGTGTAGCAGAGAGGGTACTCCATCTCTACAAACTCCAGATCTAGAACTAAGTTCAAAACAGGGTAGATACCAGGTCCACTTTCTACTATTTTTCTGTAAATGAGGCTTAAATTGTGTGATGCTTTCCACCAGCAAGTCAAGTTTTTTTATTGCTTTCAGCTATCAAGCCATTTGAAAGCAGGAAAAAAAAAACATTGAAAAAACAAATAGCAGTGTGTTATACAAACAGTGGACAATCCACACCAAAGAGAATATTGCAAAATACAAAATCACAATGGACAAAGACTGGCCTCAGATACCATATAATCCAATAGGGCAACCAAAGTCTTGCACTGGGCAGATATCACACATGTAGAGGTTTAAGCAGGTACCACACAAGCTAGGAGTAGGCTGGAGCACACTGGGTCAGTACTTGATACCATTTTAAGAGAGGGTGATGGTAAAATGGCTCAGCAGTGCGCAAGAGCACACCGGTTTAGGAAATGTAAACTTAGCACAGTGGATTGAAGATGAACATGCTAACACATGGACATAGAGATGGACAGGTTAGCACAGGGACTGGGAGATGGACAGGTCAGAATATGAAGCTCAGAGATGTGAGGGTTTGCAGACAGGCTGTAAGGTGGGCAGATTAGGAGGTAGGCTCAGAGATGGGCAGAAAATAATATTTGCTCCAAGCAGACAGATTTGAAAAAGAAAATGGAAAACTGAACTAATGTGGCAGGTTTCAAGTCTATATTAGAACATTTAGGGAAACAATGTGGAATTTGCTTTTCTTAAACCTCTTGTCGCAAGTAGATGTTCTAATGATAGGGACTGTGTAATATACAAATATACACATACTTAAATTCATACATACCTTGGGTACATATTCAAAATGGGAAATCTATGTGTTGAAATATCCCCACAGGTAGATTTTCAGCTATGCTTCAGTGAAGATCTCGGCCACTGCACTGGAAAACTCTGAATGGAAGGTAACATTCACCTGAGCACAATCACACACACAAACCTGACTCATACATACTGTAAGCACATAAATCAAACCACAACATGAGCTCTGTCCTCTTCCACTTGTACTGTGTGACCCTCCAGACATCAAGAACCTGACCAAGCCTCAGAGAGACAGATCACCACCCTGAAGAGAACGAGGAGCTCCACTGAAGTGCAGACAAACCTCAGAGATAACTTTGTTGTTCAGCATTACAGACAATGTCATGCTCTGCCAACATATATAATTCATGGAGTGAAGATGAGGTCCATGTGACAAGAGCTAGCATTGTAATCTGTCTATCCATCCATCCATCCATCCATCCATCCATCCATCCATCCATCCATCCATCCATCCATCCATCCATCCATCCATCCATCTATCTATCTATCTATCTATCTATCTATCTATCTATCTATCTATCTATCTATCTATCTATCTATCTATCTATCTATCTATCTATCTATCTATCCATCCATCCATCCATCCATCCATCCATCCATCCATCCATCCATCCATCCATCCATCCATCCATCCATCCATCCATCCATCCATCTATCTATCTATCTATCTATCTATCTATCTATCTATCTATCTATCTATCTATCTATCTATCTATCTATCTATCTATCTATCTATCTATCTATCTATCTATCTATCTATATATAACAGACACAGACTCAAGGTCCACCTCCAGGAATAAGAGTCCGTGCCATCTGTACACTGGGGATGACTTTTGCTTCAACAGTCTCATCATGTTGTGCCAGTTTTACCTAATGTGCCCCACAATGTGTACTTCCGCCCCCAATGCATTGATAGACATTGCTGTGGGAGTAATCACAATCTGCCAGGAGAGTACTGCGAGAGCGCTGGAAAATACTTATTTTTTCTTTTGACCTCGGGGAGGGCCAAGTGGCCAGAGTCACCCTAACCAGCCCCTTTTTATTGCCTTTAATTTTAGTTTCTCATTTTCAGGACACGAGGACCGAGACCCTGGGTCCTTTAACAGCATCAGCAACACTTTGGGACTGGAGCTCATAGGATGTAACCTCAATTCAAGCTGCTACTGTGTCAGTGATGGATGCTGCTGTATGATTAAGAAAGTTATCACTTGGCAGTCATTCAATACAAGCAGTACAATTCAGTTGTCCCCAAATTATTGTTTTTATTTCTATTAAGTGATTTTTTTGGGATGTATTTTTTTTTTAAAGTTCTAATTTCACTTCTATAATTACCCCAGCTGGTACTCAATTACTCTAAATGATTACTCTAAATCATTTTGATTTATTTCATTTTTAGGTCTCGGCTAGCGAAGGCTGCGCTTGCGCAGTCTCGCTCGCGAGATTTAATGACTTTGAGTGACTTTTAGAAGAGGGGCTTGCTCCCGCCCCTCTTCTCTCCTGTTCTCCATTGGCTGGCCTCTTAAATGCAGGCCAGCCACTGGAGAAGAGGTCCAGTCACTCCGTTGTAGCCCCGTCCTTTTCGGATCGGGGGGCGTGTTTTTTAAAGAAAGTCTCATTCTCTCCTCCAGCCAATGGCTGGAGGAGAGAAAAGACAAACACGCCCCCGAATCCGAAAAGGACACTGCGTTTCTCCGAAGCATTTCTACTCTGCCTTGGAGAAAGGCGGTGGTGTCTTCCGGTGCCCTCGGCTTGTTCAGGCTTCTAATCGGATAACTTTCTTATCCTTCAGTGGTTAGGTCTTCCCCCCCCCTCCCCCAACACAACTCCCGGTCACGGCACAGCTAAAAGGTCCCACCTAGAGGATTTGTCAAAGCTCGCCTGATTGTGCACGCGGCCCGCCTTGGGGAAGCACATTTCAATAGTGCATCCTGCCTCTCCTCCTTCCCCCCTCGCCAGACACGCATGAAGCTGTCGAGTATGCTAATGAGCCCCTCTCCTGCCTTTGAAGTTTCTCCCGTTATCTGCGCTGTGCCCGTTGCCTTTTGCTCTTCATTTGTTTTAACAAGTTTCAGTATGCGCATTGTAAAGCCGCACATGAGCTCACGCGCTCCCAGGCAGCATGCTTTCAGACACATGAAAGTCGTGATGAAAGCGTACACATATTGCTTCCATAAATCTCTCCTTTTTGGCTCACATTTCTTCCTTCCGCTATTCCACCCACCCCCCTCCCCCCTTTTCTTAGCTCCGCTTGCTCCCTCCCTCCTTCCTCTGCACTTCGTGCTCGCCCTCGTTTCCTCTGTCTCATTCCTTGCTTGGTGTACCTCTCTGCCCGTCCCCCTATTTTCGCTCTTTAGCAGTCTCTTCTTCCCTTCTCTTCCCTTACCTGGTTGTCGTCTTTTCTCCCTTTCTAACTTTATCTCTCTGTCACGCTCACTTATTTTCCTATCCCTCTCACTCCCCTCCCCTTCTCTTTTCTACTCTTGCCCCCCCTCACTCGCTGTCTCACCCCCCACCTCTGTGTCTTAATACTCTGCGGTAAGAGGGGCCGGTCACGAGCATCCAGGCTCCGCTTTCATCCTCGTCTCTGTTAATTATTCGGTGGTCAATGATGAAAAGCCAAGACTTTTTTGCGCTACATTAGCACATTAAAAACAGTTACCCAGCACAAAAATTAATCAAATGCCCTCCTCAGTTGCTTGGTCTGATATTTCTACCCCCTCCATCATTCCCAGAAACGTCGGGAAATAAATTTCAGCGCTCCCTCCCACTCCCTCGCCCCACAGCCCCCAGCTCAGCTGGATGTCAGTTCACAAGGGTTCACTATTGGAAGCCGAGGCGGGGACAGAAAGCTGCTGTTCCCTGGCCGGCTCTGTGTGCCTGGTCAGCCGCCAGCTGTGCCCTGCAGCTGGCAGGAATCTCTAGCCCCCATCTAATGTTAACCGATGGCTCCATTTGATATGGGGCAGCATGTTGAGATAAACCAGAACTACCATTCCCACAATGCTTTGGCTGCTGAATAGAAGACCATGGCTGGTAAATAATACTCGACATTTGTGGTGTAGCTAGGGTACCCTGGGCCCTAGTGCAAGCAAGGACAAAGGGCCTTCTGACTGCTGGATGGGTAGTAAAATAAAGCAATCAGTGTCCCCCTCGTATATCTGGGCCGCTATAAGGAGCTTGTGTTTGGGCAAGAGAAAGTGTCCTCTTGAGCGCCTGGTGAAATCAAACCGACAGATTGTGTGTGAGGGGGGTGGCAATAGGTAGGGGTGATGACGAGCACAGGCATTCCGAGTGCGCCTGTTCCCGGAGCAGCATATGCCACAGCGGCTCTTTGTCTGCTCGTCTCCGAGACGCCATCTCAGATGCGCGTTACGGCTCTTGCAGGTCTGTACGAAGGCTGCACACAGCTGCCCCCTTCCCTCCAATGTTGCACCCAAAAAAAACTCTTTAATGGAGTTCTTCTGCAAGCATACTTTACATGGTTAAGCTCTCTTTGTACGCCATATTAGATAGACCTCGAGGGCTTTTTTCTCACTGACCATTCAGAGACAGTGCGGGCCGTGGGTGAGAGCGACGGGCAGCGCCATTTCACAGGAGCCCGCGGTCTCCTGCTGCGCGCCTGTCTCTGCCGGAATCCGGACCCTAGACTTGCAGTAAGTTTCTCAGCTCTTAAAGGATAACAGGCGTTGTTTGCCCCCGAGCATTTGCAAACTGCTCTGACATGTGATCTCCCTACCCAGCATGGCGCTCATTAGGCTGATTTTCAATACAAAGTTTGTATTATCAGCCGTCTCTAAGGGCAATTAGGAATGGGCGGCTCTGCGCACCAGACACCGGGTGACTCCGAGTGACTCATCTTTATTGGTTCCTTTGTCAGGGAGACAGTGATTGAGATGGCAGGGATGCGGCCTACCTGCCCATTTCATCGGGTAAATAGTGAAGAGAAATGGTGTGTAATTAATTGACAGTTAATATCGGCCCTGTTTAGTGTTCATCAGACACAAAGCGGGAGACGCTACCCAAAGGAACAAAGTAATGAGACAACCTTTGACGGGTTAAATTATCAAGGAACTGTGTGTAATTACCTGACAGTTAAAAAGGGGACCGTGCAAGGTATTTATGGGGTCTAGGATTTCAGTTTTGTGGGGGGCAAAAAAGAGGATTGGAAAAAAAAAAGACAAAGAAAGCAAACTACAGTGACAATGCAAATTATATTTTATGACTACGCCTTCGGGCCTGATAACTGGTGGGACCAGAAGGGCGCCGACATGAAAGAGACTCTGAGCCATTGTTATCACGATTTACCTAAGAATGCCACCTCTTTACTTAATACAGTTTACACGAACTGAGCGAACAAAGGAGCGCGCGAAAGAGTTTATTTCAAGAGCAAAGACAAATTAACTGTTTGCAGTGATACGTGGATCTGCTGTTTCACTGTTTAGAAGTTTGTGGTTATGTAATAACGACTACAGAATCAACGGTTGCAACGCATTGCTTTCTAATGATACAGGGGTGAGTATTTACAACACGCACTGCCCAACATCTCAAGAACCCGTCACCTTTAACTATGTACCTAGCATGATTAACCATTTGCACTTAAATATTTTTACGTTAAGGTAAAGCACAATTATTTTAATGTTTAATCTAATGAAGCATTTTATAGCGCAAAACCAACCTATTTAAATGGCCTCTTGGCCCACTTTAGAGTTGTAAGCCATTGGATAGATTGCCCCATATAATATTTGAAGTAAATTTGGTCAAACGATTCTAAGCCTTCTTACTTGTTTGTGTGCTCATATCTCAATTTTTTCTAAAAACTTTTACTGACTGATGAAGACAGCGACTACCTCTGTCAGTTTAGCATGTAGATTGTTCCGCTCCTTCATGGTGTGGGGTAGCATTTCTGCCTTACTCCTTCATTTATTTCAAAAAGAGTTTACGTGTCTGTATTTTAAAGGAGCCCCTCAGAAAAGGGGGGTTGCCTTGCCAGGGTTCAGTCTCTGCCGCTCTGCCCTTCAGATGTGTGAGGTGAGTGTTATGTCGCTGAGACATCGCCCCCCCCCCCCCCCCCCACATTAGCAGAATCCTAAGAACTAGTGGATTTTATAACCTCGAGGCATTTGTAATGGAGGGACTCGGGGAACTCTTCTACCCTCGGAAGGGAAAGCTGACGATCTTTTTCATTCCCTGGCACGTTTGGTACTCCTTGTAGTTTTGTACTGTTATCTCTTTGACTTAGGCCAAGACTACAATTCCCAGAATGCATGCGGCTAAATCACCTCGGGACTCGAGAGGAGTTGTGTTTATTGACTAAACTGCTGATTTTGGCACCTGGGTTCTAATCAGGCTTTTAGTCAATCTGGGTAAATTAGATCCAACCGCCCACCGCACCCCCTCGCCTGAAACCTATATATGCAATCTATTTCATATCATTAGGTATTTTTATATATGTCATGCGGGCTCACATTTTTCGGCCTGGTTGTCTTTGGGAGGAGTTGTATAGCACCCAGGAAAGAAACAGGAGAGCTCCTGTCAACAAAAAAACAAACTAAACTAGATTAACGGAGATGATTTGCATATTCATGACTGTCAAAGAATTGGAATTGCATGGTAGGCAAAAAAAGAATGTATTTAGGCCCAGATCTCTGTATTCGAGGTGAATGTTTGGCATTCAGCATTCGGTCCATCAATTGTTCTTTTTGCAGCAGTCAACATGACTGAGCCTGAAGGGTGAGAAGGGGCGATTTGGGCGTGGTGTATGGCAGGGGAATGGAAACCAAGGTCTCTCATTCCAGCACCCCAGGGTGGCACCGCAGAAGTGCTGCACGAAGGGCTGCATCAGACTGCTGCGCAGCTGTAAGGTAGGACACAGCAGAGTGTGGAAAATGAAAGGCCTGTTTGATGTACAGCTCTGATGCTCTGTGAAAGAGGGCTCCGCCAGGCCGAATCACACCAAGGCAGCTCTTCCGTACATTCAGTGGCATGCCGCAAAATGGCGGTGCCCCCTTAAACATGAGATGAGAGGCCCCTGAGCCTCCACTATCTCAGAGATATCCAATGCCCTTGTCCTAACAAGCATTTCCAATGCAACGGTCTCGGTGTTGTTAAAGTTAGAGCTATTGGCATTGCTCATTTGTTTATGTTTTTGTTTTTAAAACATGTAAAGAAACGGCATTGTTATTTACCATGTCAATAGCTTAATCAGTGTGTGTGTAGGTGGCTCTGTGTGTGGGTGCAAATGCAATAGGTCTCGCATTTGAGAGTGATTAAGCTATTGACATTGTAAATAACAATGCCATTTCTTTAAATGTTTTAAAAACAAAAACATAAACAAAAATAATGTCATGAGCAATGCCAATAGCTCTAACTTTACCAATGCCGAGACCATTGCATTGTAAATGCTTGTTTTGCCTTGTGTCCAGCAGTATACGTGCCTACATTGGGTGCCCTTTAACCTTATGTTGCAAAGGGGTTCCACCATTTAGTCCAACATGCTTTTTCGCTTTTGATTGCCTGGTTTTAAGACACGTACTGTGGAGGAGTCTAACTACCTGAGTCTCACTCTCGGTAAATGCGCATTAAATAGACTGAGTGCACTTGTCTGCCTTTTACAATAAGGCCATTGCGGAGCAGCTAGGATAAGAAGCATTAGGCTTATTAAATGCAAACATCGGTGCACATGCTCAGCCCGCTAATTGCTGCAGATAGTCTGGCCTAGAAGGGAATTCGTAGGATTGGTGTTGACCTGGGATAGGCCTTATAATATTAGTGGGCATTCATAGATAGGTCAGCATGGTTTAGTGGAAAATCTGTAATGCTTTCACTATATTATAAATAGGATGAAATCTGCCTTAAGGTACAATTGTACTCCATTTAGACTAATACAGTAAAGCAAGGGGAAAAACTGGGCGAAACCAAGACCACTAAAATTATGCAGCAGGAGAGTATCAAAGTATTTGGCAGGGTTTAGTAAATTTTGCAGCAAGAAAAGGAAAATTATGTTGCACAATGTGGCACTTTTTTTACAGTATTATGTCATTATTTTGTCCTTTGTACACTTGTTACCACTGTTTGGACATTGGTTGTACCTCATTTGTTCCAGTTTCACACTCAAATATAACTATAAGCAACAAGAAACGTGCTTTGGAAAGGGCATTCTACTGCGCAGAAACACGTGTTGCTGCACTTTTAGTATCTTTTGAACTGTTTGAGTTAGAAACAAAATTTATTTTGTTACCATCTGCAGATTATGCAGCAGATGGTGGATTACATGGCAAATGTGGCAAGTCTATAATTATAGAAAGATGCCTCAGCTGCAAAATCACATATTTCTCGTGTCCCTGGTTAAAACAATATTTATTTTGTAGTTTACAATATCACACATGTATGAGACATCAAGATTCGTCATATTTCTGTGGTCTAGCTCATTATCAGATGCCAGGCCTTTGTCCCCTCTACTTGACCAAGTTAAATCCTAGCAGATGAAACACAGAAAGGGAGCAATTATCAGTGATTGACCCAGTTCCTTTTGCGAAGAAAGGGGACACAGAGGAAATCTGCATCTGATAATTAGCTTATCACACTTCACCTGGGCTGGGACAGCTCATATCCACTACAATAAAGGAGGAGGCCCAGACCTCTGAAGTCAACATATAGAGGCTCCCCTTCATTTTTTGGGTGGGAAGAATAGAACGGTGGGGCCGGCATCGGCCACGCCAAAAGGTATAGCGGTCGAGCCGGCCCCCTCCGCGACGGTGGGGGGAGAGGGGGGGCGTGCCTTTCGTGCACGCTGGTGACGCGGCGGACGCCCCCCCCTCTCCCTCATTGGTTTCGGGTTTGGGGCGTGACCCGGAAGCGATTCTAATCGCTTCCGGGTCACGCTTAGGGGCAGACAACAGTGTAGGACTATAAAGGGACTGGGGAGCCCAGGAAGCCTCCCCTTAGTTCCTGGCTCCCCAGCTTGCCACCCCCGCGCCTCGCTAGGAGGCGGTAATATTTGTTTTCCCACCCACCATCCCCTAGAAGCAAATAGGTTGTAGTGGTTAGGTTGTGCTTTGAATTATCAGGATAAAGGTGAAAACAGTGTTTGAAATGCTAATTGTTTTTCCACAGGTCAGCTATCGTCGTATTTATGATGTATTTTGGTCAGGCGGTAAGGTCATGATCGGTGAGCAGTAAATTTAAGGTCCTTAGAGGGCGGCGCCATTCCCGAATGGTGTTGCCCAAGTGGGAGGGACAAGTGGTCTCTCCTAGAACTCCAGGGGCAGTTGGGTGCGGGGGAGGAGGGAGTCACACTTTCTCTAGGCTGATTGGCCATCCCGCACGTGCACAGCGGCTGCAAGGGCCCCTTTATGGATCAGGTATAGAGCGTACGGGGGTAACCGGGGGGGGGAAGTACCCTCACGGTGAATGGGCCCTCTGCGCAGGCGCACACCGGCTGGAGGGCGTGGTTACAATTTGATAAGGATCTGACACCAGTTAGTGACCTGGCCGTAGGCCCCTTTTTAGAAAGCAGAAAATAAAGTTTGTAAAGATTGATAAAGATATGTTTAGATAAGGATAGGAAACCTTTGTATTAGAGTTATGTTAAGGTTAGCCACTTGATATATGTAAACTTATCATTTGTAATCTGTGTAAAGTATATTTTCTGCTTTGTGTGTGTAAAATCTAATTTCAATGTTTATTAATTTCGTATAATAAATTCGGCCGGGGGGTGTCACGCCCCCTGCCTCCAAAGACTTCTCCCCTGTCACGGGTTTTCATTGTGGGGAGGAGGGGGTGTAGGGAGTACCTGGCCATATCTGGCAGTGATGTTAGCTGAGGTAAAGCATAGGACCTGAGAGGAGCTCTTCACAGAGTAAATGTTACAGCGCCATATTGGATTGTCCCAGAATGCTTTACAGGAGGTTTAGGACAGGAGTGGATGGATGATGATGCTCTGGTGCGGAACAAATGCAGATAAAGACCTATCCATGTTTCAGGAAGGCATCATTGGGAAGGAAGAAACTGTTTCATGGTTGTGGATCACAGTCACACCACAAGCCACAGCAGGGAACCCACTAGGCCACCATGAACCTGTGTTTGGCGGTCAGTCCTTGTGGTAATGGGACAACCCATGGCGGACAATATTTAAAAAACATGTTGTTTTTTTCTGGGTGGCACAATCGCACCTATGGAGGAAGTAGAATGTAAGAATGTAAGAACATTGATAAACAATTGAAGATAATATTGTCAGGGAGGTTGTCCTCTTGGTACACAGGACAACCCTTAGTGGTCCTCAATTGTTTGGGGGTAAAGTGTGTTTTTCCAGGAGAGGTGATTGCAGGCTCCAGGGGAACCGCACAGTTCCAACATAAAGAAAGGAAAGGTAGGTGGGGTCAGCTCTCAGGACATGGGTTGACCCCCTTTAGTAACTTTAGATCACTATGAGCTTCACTTTTTTATCTAAAGCTGTAGTATATGCAGGAAATATGCTTTATATGCCTTTTTTCTATAAATAATTTTTCCTGGTGGGGCCATTGTGCCCATTGAGGAAAACACACAATTATAAAATAAAATGCAACATAATCTATCACTATATAATCTGCATATTCATATATAAAACATGGATCTCAAATTTTTTACAGGTTAGTACAAATCTGGTGACTGGTCACACTAAGTAGAAGGCCCTGAGGAAGATTGACTGGTCATCTTTCAGTTGCTTATTTCTGTATTTGTTTGCTGTCCTGGTGCTAAGGGGGTGACATCTTTGTTCAGGCAGTGGTATCATGTTTTCAAATCACAAAATAATGAAGTAATACTATGAAAATACCTGCTACATTATCCTGCATAATTTGCTTTTTCTCGACGCCAAATTAAATCAATACTGTCTCATAATGTGGTGCTCTCCTGCCACATAATTACAGTGACCCTGGCGATATCACTGTGGGTTTTCACAAGGGGCACTTCTGTGCACAAAGTTGTAAGGGGTAAAATGTCAATGTGTGCTGTTTGAGGCCAAACATAGCTTTCAGCTATTGGAAATTAGTTTTATACTGTCAGAGGCCCAGCAGCTTGACACCGAACAGCTCCCCCAACAATAAAGGTTTGCATCAGCCATATAACAGTATGCTATAGTATTGGACATGTCGTAGGATGAAGTGAAACTGATTCTTCTTTTGTGTTTTTTAAGTGCCTTTTTAGAACCTTAACCTTCAGTTAAAAAAATAAGTAATTTTGTGTTTATTTACTGTTACACATATCTCACAAATACACACATTCACTGACAGCCTTCGACGTAGGACTGTGTTTCAGAAGGAAGGTTTTAGCCAGTCCACAGGGATGGCATCTTTGTGGGGGCTGCTGTCTAAGCCCACAAGTTATGGAGTCAGAGGAAAATGAAGTAGAATCTGAAAGTGATTTGTCAGTCTGCAAAGTTCCATCTGACGGATCATCTTCCTGCAATTCTGACGGACATGAGGATGGCAGTCGAGATGTTCCTCCATAAGCACAGTCTGTGCAGTGGAGCGACCGTAGCAGGGTAGACCAACCCAGACAGCAGGCACATGCAGCAAAAAGCAAAGACTCTCTTTACAGCCCCCCAATTTAGTGCACACACAAATACCATGTTCACTAGTGATACAGCCAATTTTCTATCGATTAATTACGCCTATCTGTTTTTTGATGATGACTTCCTTGAGCAAATTGTGCAGCAAACAAATTTGCATACAGAGCAATTTCGCAGGGAGCATGGATGAAGGCACTCACTCTTGGGCACACTGGAGGACTACCACCTCACTTGAGGATTTGAAGACATTTTCGGACCTTACTCTCAAAATGGGCTAGTGCACAAACCAAACTTGCATCGCTACTAGTCTATGCGCTCCGTTTGGTTAACACTCATTTTGCGCACAATACATGAGCAGCTACCCATATTGCAAACAAAATGTTTGTTTTCATTGCAAAAAAGTGATGTATCTATGTTGCATTTGGGACCCTTTCCTTTCACTGGCACGAGGCCTACTCAGACAAGTGAAGTTTTATCAGATGTTAGGAATGCCAGGTGGTAGAACATTTGTAGCCCCTCACATATTCCAGACATTTTCCTCACAGAAATGTGTGGAAAATTGTTTTTTTTATGTTTGCAAGGACTTCTGTGTAAATTTACCTAGTGAGAGCTATGCACATCATCACCCCAGGACTCCCCTGGCTTCCTAGTTTTGCCTAGGTGCTGGCTGGGCTAGGTCCCAACATCGACAGCTATCCACATCTCAAAAAATGGGTGTATTTTCAATGCAAAAATGTAATGGGTCTATGTTGCATTTGTGGGTGTTTCCTGTCACTGGCACAAGGCCTACCCACACAAGTGAGGTACTATGTTTATAGTGAGACTTAAGGGGATGCTATGTGGTGGGAAGTTTGTGGCCTCTTGCAGATCCCAGACATTTCCATTACAGAAATGTGAGGTAAATGTATGTTTTAGCCAAAGTTTGAGGTTTACACAGGACTCTAGATAAGAAAATCCACAGCTGCCCACAAAAGAAAATCATCAGTTTTCAGGGGAAACATGTGTTGTATCAATGTTTCATGTTGGGCCCTTTCCTGCTGCTGGCACTAGGCCTACCCACAGAAGTGAGTTAGCATTTTTATTGCAGACTTGGGGGAATGCTGGGTGGTACGAAATGTGTGGCTCCCCACAGATTCCAAACATTTTCCTCACAGAAATGTCAGGAAAATGTGCTTTTTTGTCAAAGTTTGAGGTTTGCAATGGCTTCTGGGTAATAAACCTTGGGGGCACCATGCAAGTAGCCCCACCCTGAATTTCCTTAAGTGTCTCATTTCATAAACTGTACAGGTTTGCTAGGATGCCCTAGGTACCAGCTGAACTAGGACCCAAAGTCCACAGCTACCTTCATTGAGAAAAAAGGTCAGTTTTCAATGGAAAAATATGATCTGTTTATGTTGCCTTTTGGGCCCTTTGCTGTTGCGAGCATTAGTCCTACCCACACAAGTAAGGTACCATTTTATTGGGAGAATAGGGGAAATGCTGGGTGGTAGGAAGATTGTGGTTCCCTGCAGATTCCATAACCTTCCATCACAGAAATATGAGGACATTTTTTTTTTAGTCAAAGTTTAAGGTTTGCAAGGAATTCTGGGTAACAAAACCTGGTAAGAGTCACACAAGTCACCCCACCTCTAATTACCCCTTGGTGTCTAGTTTTGAAAAACCTACATGTTTGCTAGGTTTCCCTAGGTGCCAGCTGAATTTGGATTCACAATCTACAACAAATCACATTTGGAAAAAAGGGTCAGTTTTTAATGGAACTATGCATTTGTCTATTTTGTGTTATAGGTAGTTTCTTATTGCAGGCATTAGACATACCCACACAAATGAGGTACCATTTTAATCCGAGACTTTTAGGAATGTTGGGTGGATGGAAGTGTCTGCCTCCCCACAGATTCCAGAACATTCCAACACAGAAATGTGAGAAAATGTGTTTTTGAGGCAAAGTTTAAGGTTTGGAAGGGAATCTGGATATAAAAAACCTGGTAAGAGCTGCGCAATTCACCCCGACCTGGATACCCCTACGTGTCTTGTTTCAACAAAACATACTGGTTTCGTTATTTTCCCTAGGCGTTGACTGGGCTAGGGTCCAAAATCGACAAGTACTGACATTTTCAGTGGTAAATGTGATGTGTCCATGTTAAGATGTTGGTGCCTTTCCTGTTGCAGGCACTAGGCCTACCCACACAAGTGAGGGATCATTTTTATTGGGAGAATTGCGGGAATGCTGTGTGGTATCAAATGTGGGACTGCCTACAGATTTCAGGAGTTTACCTCAAATAAATGTGTGGAAAATATAGATTTATAGTCAAAATTTGAGGATTGCAAGGTCATTATGGGTAAAAACATATGGTGAGAGCCACTCAATCCACCCCACAATGGATTTCCCTGGGTTTGCTAGGTTAGCCTAGGGCCCAAATTCTACACTGACCTACATTGGAAAGAAAGAGTCAGTTGTCAGTAGAAAAATGTGATGCTTCCATGTTGCATTTCGGCCCATTTCTTGTTTCAGGTACTAGGCCTACCTTCACAAGTGAGGTTTACTTTTATTAGAAGACATTTGGGAACAAGGAAGAGTGGAACATTTGTTATTACCAATTGTAATTTGCTGCATTTGTACCTTTCAACTGTAAGCCAGGGTGTAAAAGGAAGACACTCTGAATCAATTGATTATAGGGGTGCTTACAAATTTGAATATGTACAAATTACAACTGCTCCTAAACAGCAAGGGGCAGATTTATGAGGTTTTGCCGTAGGGAAGCGCAGCAGGCCTTCCTGCTGCGCTTCCCTACGGCAAAAGAAAAGGGCAGGGATGCGCCGTATCTATAAAATGCGGCGCATTCCTGTCCTTTTCCCCTGCGCCGGCGCACAATGGGCTGCCTGTGCCAACACAGGCACCTCTGCACCATGGTGCAATGGTGCCTGCGTTGCGGAGATGAATATTTTTGTACAGGAAGGGAAACCTTTCTGTACAAAAATAATCACAAGAAGTTTTTCCTCTATGTATGGGTGCTGCAGAATGCAGCACACATAGAAAAAGGAAAAACGAGGAGAAATAAAGATATTTCTCCCCGTTGCGCCTCCCTTATGCCTCCCCTGGGGAGGCGGAAGCTTTTGGAGCTGTCTCAGATTTACGATTTCTCGTAAATCTGGGGCAGTGTCAAAAGGCCATGGGTGTTGCTGGGAATGCCACCAGCAACACCCATTGCACGCCCCTTTAACACAGAACACTGCGTTAAAGGGACTGATATTTATGAGGCAGCATTAAGCCACAAAAAGTGGCTCAGTGCTGCCTGATAAATATCACGCAGGCTTCTGCGCCACGGAACGTCACAAAAAGTGACATTCCGATGGCGCAACAGGCCTCATAAATCTGCCCCAATATCATTTGCCCATTTCAGAAACTCATAATTTTCCCTGATACCCACTTTTCACTCTACATATTTTACCATATGAAGTGGTCTATACTCGGGACACTATCAAAAACCATTGTTTGGGGCAGCTCAGTTGTTGACTCTGGTTCTTCGAAAACCTTGAAACATTTCATATGGCTGCAATTAAAGGGGTCTAATGGATATATTAGTATATTGCTTTTGTAAATCAGCCATCGTGAAAAAAAATTACAGATGAAATAGTTGACATAAATGGCAGGTTTTTAATACTTCTTTTGAATATTTATTTTATTCAATACTTAGGGGCCTATTACGATTGCAAGTCCACCCACCACCGCAAAGGAGCACGGGACCGACTGCCGATGTTGCGGCGGTCCCGCCATTAAAATTAGGATGCGCCCGCCACACTGGGGGGCTCATCCTGGGCCTTTTACATTGCGGGTGGATCTGCTGGCTGCAGCCCTGCTCGCAATGGAAAAGGACTGTGCGCAGCATTGCCATGCACTACATGGCAGGCAAACATTAATTTTGCCTGGTTTCTCATTCTTCTCCAGCGGAGTCCACAAACCTTGAGTACCTTTGATTCCCCAGGATGTTGGAAAAAAGGATACATATTCAGTACCTTATGTGGGTAAAAAGCTATGGAGGCCTAGGCATAAAGCACCCAAAAAGGCCAAAAGGGTTCAACACTAGTTGGGAATAGGGGTGGGTGGTGAACTTGCTTCGCAGGTGGAGCTTGCAAAGTTTTGCCCACTTTGTGCTCCGCTTGGAGCTCGGAGTTCTGCAAAGATTCTGCCTGTCACCACCTCGTAGCTGAACTTACCGGTGCCGGCCCTCCACTGAAAAAAACATCAGCACACAAATGTCATTGCCAAAAACATATGCTCTCCTTGACATATTATAGTGGGGGGAGGGGCTCTTAAAATGTAGTTCATGTGTTTTGACGTTTTCTTGGGTGTGCAATGAAAGACTGGGGTGACTGAAGGAAGGGATGACAATTCTCTTTTGTTTGGCTCAAGGCCAAGCTTTCAGGCCTAGAATGTGCTTTAATATGTCGCAGTTACTGAAATATTGAGATTCATGCTATTGCACTAGAGCAACTGTTAATTTTAAAAGCCCTACTCTGTGTAGGTTCTTTCATGCCTGACGAAACGTCCAGAACTCTCTCCGCTCAGCACAGGAGCAGCCTCTGACCTCTGAAGGGTCTGCACACAATATCCTCTCTCTGACATCAGAGCCCATGCCTCAAAACCCCTCCAAACCCTGCCAGCTCACCAGTAAGATCCGTTCTGTCCTTCTCCGCTCTACAGCAGCACCATGCGGGTGAAGAAGACTACTGGGGAGAATGGGATGAGGGGCTGCCCAGTGTTGGGGAACCCATGGGACACTTCCAGAGGTTCCGTCTGACAGGAGCCGTAGCGCCTTCAGATGCTGCCCGTGATGTCAGTGGCCAACGCTACCCTGACCCCCGCACTGACGGACATGGCAGTGGCTCCCCCCACACACCCACCGGATGGGCCGCATCTAGCCCAGATTGGAATCAGCTGGAGTGGAGTCGAACCATCGGCAAGGGCAACTTCACCATAGACAACACAGCTGAGGGGAAGCATTTGTTCAAGATCAGGGAGGGGGCAGACTCTGACTTGAAGATGTCTGAAAGGTACTTTATGTTTGTTTTGTTTTACAAATGCTTTAAAAATGCACTTTCATGTCACCAGAAATGCTGGTTCATCCGCTGTCACGTGGTGGAAATGTCTCTGGCGGTGTGGCAGAGCGGTGCTGCACAGAATGCCACTGAGTTTTTCTTTTCTCCATGAGCTACACACACTCCTAGTTGCGAAAGCACCCAGCAGCTAACAATGAATGCATTTAAAAATGGTAAGGATTCCATTAGTAGTTAATGCCGAATTCTAACACGTGATTACAGTTTTATTAATGTGGTGACCCCTTGACAAAGACAATAGGAATGTATTTTATACTACTGTGTTAACCCTGTGACAAAGGCCGCAGGGCTGCCTATTTTTAAAATGACATACCTTACATTGTGATGTTGCAACTGGTATACGTTTAGGGCATCCTGATTATGGGGTTCAAGGCACACTAGGGTGAAATGTGAAATAAGAGTTTCACCAAAGGTATTTCCATACACCTGATATTTGTTTTTGTAATGCAACGTGTAGAATTTAGTAGTGTATGCATCTCAAAAGTGCACTTTTTACTTTTTGGAAGAAAATGCACTTACTTATCAATTATTTATTGGTAGCTGTTGTTGCTTGCCAAGGAACTGGAATGTCTAGCCCCCACAACCTCCCTTTAGTAGTCCTTGGACTGCTGTGCTTCATTACTGTGAGATATTCAAGTGTTACAATGAGATGACGATGGAGTTCCATGCCTCCACGTAGCACCTGAGAGCCGTGTTGCTGCCCCTCCCCCTCTTGAGGTCAATGATGGTGGCGGCGGCCGCAGGGCGTTCGCTGGTTCGTGCTTTGGCGGTGGCTGCGCTGTTTCTGTCCTTGTCTCTACCCGCCTGCGGTCTTTGGGCCTGAGCCGGAGTCAGAGTTTCTGTTGATTCCCAGGCGGAGAAATACTAAGATACTGAAATACTAATTACGCTGAGGCAGCGCCGGTCTGGTTTCCCTGCTTGCGTGCTGCTTTTGGCGCTGCGGTGTTGCAGGCATCCGACGTACCGAGGGAGACGAGGCCCACAGCTGTTTTCTTCCTGCTCCCTGTTGGCGGGTTGGAGCCTGACTGCTACCTTGCCCGGCTTCTGCTGGTGGATAGTTCCCTCTGGCATTGAATACGGTTGTGGCAAGCATCAAGTGAGTGAGCAGGGGAGGAGGTGGTCGGCTGCTCCGGTCACCCGGGAGGGAAACATGCAACGGTACTGCTCCCGTGGAGTGGTTGGAATAAAGCCGCTTTAGCTTTTGGCTTTCCCAAAATTTCTGTATGGACTGAGCAACCAATCTACTTTAATCTACTTTAAGTCATTGTACTTTTTTTGTGCACAGCCGCTTTTTTCCAAAAGTTTTGAAGGGGGAAAAATCGCTATTTCAGGCGGGTGAGAAAAAAAAGAAAAAAGAAAATACCTGGTGATTAGTGAGCGGTGTGAAGCCCCGGACTTTTTTTTTTCTTTGAACAATTATTGACGCACGCATTATGGGAAAGCTTTTAAATGCTCGTGTCAAAGCTAAGCAACGCCGACAGCAGGCAAAAGAGGCAGCGGCTAGGCTAATAGATGGAGCTGTCGACAAGGAAGGCGACTCGGTACGTTCATCAGAGAGTTCAGAGGCCGAGGATACATTAATAGAAAACTTAGTTCAACTGAATATGGGGGATGAATTTAGGGCCCGATTCACAGAATTAACTTAAGACAAAATCCTAAACTTACTACTTTTGGTATTCACAGAATGCACTTACTACTTTTGGTATTCACAGAATGGATTTACGACTACTAACTTTACGTCCGCACTCGGGCCGGAATGTCCGGCCTGGAGGCGGAGCTTCCGGCCCGGAGGTGGGGCTTCCAGGCCAGAGGCGGAGATGGAGTATGGTTGACTATTGATGAGATGTCTATCTTAATTCAATTTAGCACAAAATAGTCAACTATCACACTTAACAAATGACCTTTTCTGGTCCCCACTTTTTAAAAATCCCGGAAAATTGAGAAAAGCATTAAAATAACTGATAATTTTTGGAATACTTTAAATAAATTAAATTTCACGGTTCTGAGAGGTGCCAACTGGCGACGAATGCTTTTTTTTAGTAAGTGGCTTTTATATTACACCCATGCAACCTTGGCTAAAATGTATAGCACTACGTCGCCTACTTGTTTCAGGTGTACTCAACCGGACCTGGCTAACTGGTCTCATATAATGGCCTTTTGCCCTAAAATTAAGTTATTCTGGAAAGGAATGTTTTCTTTGCTTTCTCTTCATTTACATTTTACGTTCACCAGATATGAAAATTTAATTATATTTGGATTGGATCTAGAGTTAAATTTGGTTGATTCTATGGCGAAACTTTTGTATATTTTAGTAGCAGTGGCTAGATCATTGATCCTTCAGTATTGGAAGAGAGAAACAGTTCCAACTGTAGATGAATGGTATCAAAAAATTAAGAAAGTCAGGAAATCCGAATTTATATTTGCACAAAGGATTGGGGCACTGCGTAAATTCACCAAAATTTGGGAATCTTATTTTGACTGAAACTATCTGTCTGATTGTGGTAGATAAATTTCGATATTCGCTACTATAATTTAAATCGTTGAGTTGTCTGTATGTATGTTTTTTTGGGGTCTCTCTCTCTCTGCTGATGTACTATGTTTAGACCCAGCATATTATTTATGTATGATAATCTGTACTATCTGTTCCTAATGGATTGCCAAGAACCCAATAAAAATTATAAAAAAATAAATTAAAAAAAAGTGTTACAATGAGGTACATAGTTCCCAGTAAGGAGACAACTGTGGACATATTACTTGTTAGGTTATGTTATATTAAATGCATTTCTAGTGCGCACAGATTCTAACAGAGTGTCAAGGCGCGAGCCTAGAGACAGAGAGGTGAGCAGAATTAGATGAAAAGGTGGGTTTTCAGTTTTTTTTTTAACACACTGACGTCCTGAGTGCAACGGAGCGCGAGGGGCAGCGAATTATATCCTTCACATCTAATAACACAATTTCTTAAACTTCACACTTACGCATTCAGACATTGTACTGATGTGCTTGCACTTGAATGTAATACAACGTGGTATTGTTGTATCCTCACTTTGTGTTACACTGTCCAATCATGTCTTCATATCCTGCAACTCTATGCTGAGTGAATTTGTTTTGTTAGACCAAATATATGTACATGTATATGCAAGTGGTAGCGGTGCAGCGCAAAACTCACCAAAATGCATTGGAGCTTTGTAAAAGGTTAAAGGCAAGGATAGAATCAATAAATGATTGAAAGGGAAGCTGGGATCCAAGAGGTGGGGTAGACTGTTGATTTATTGGGATGCAGTGTCGTAAGGTCAGGAAGTAGATCCTCGTGGCTAATGCCTGGAATAACCTACCTATGGAACTGAGGACCTACCCATCGTAGACAATGTTTTGTAAAAAAAAAACTGAAAACCTGGCTCTTTCAATCTCCCCCTGGGGATGGGTGTTAGTTTCTGGTGATAGGCCTCCAGCTTAGGGCCAGTGGGCCTCAGGGGGTGGGGGGGTAGGCCTTGTGGTCTTGGTATTTGATGTCCTAGCGCGGGGACACTCCGTTGGAGTAACCAGGTGCTTTAGAAAGCTTAATAATAATAATTATTATTATTTAAAAGGTGATCCCTTACTCTCTCCTAAATCGGAACATACTCGCTGGCGACCTCGATGGAGGCATAGATGTTATTGAAGATCCTGGGCGACAATTGGTGATTGTAGTGCGCTGGGTTTTTCCTTCTTTTTCGACCATTCCCAACCTCCAACCAGATGGTGATTCAGCTGCTTCCGAAGAGGGAGTGGGCTGCTAAGGGGAGGTAATGGAGTTTCATCCAGAGTGGCAGGGGTGTGGTCATATTTTTAAATTTAACAGGGCCGCTGTGAGGTCAGAGGGTTGCCATCACCCATGTGTTAAAGTGTAATGTCTTGAACAGCACTTCTGAAGTAGCTTATTTAATTAAAAGTTCGCCGCCCACTTATTTTTACAGTTTTTTTGTATCTCACACCTTAGTGTTATCACCTTGACATCTTTATTTTTTAGTCTACTGCTATAAATATTGTTGTGATCTCTTGTTTGGTAATAGTGAGGACCGGCTTTACAAAATTAATAGTTAATTGCTCCCTCCACCCTCCACCCCTGTTCCTCTATCATCCTATAATGGTTTTGGAGGAGGTGGGTAGTTTATTTCCACCCTAATGTATTTCCAGCCATGGGGAGGCACCATGAGAAGTGTGGGGAGGCACACCACCCAGAGGCATGGAAAAATGGCCCAAACAAACATAGGTTCCAGCTCCCACCATTTTTGAACCGGTTGCATCATCTGCAAAGTCATAACAGCTCACCAACACACCAACACCCAATAAACAATCACACTGGAGTCAAAGACTTGCAAAGAATGTTAAAATGAGGAAACAGGCCTTCTCCTGCAACATACACAGGATCTGTAAAGAGGTCCCAAAGTTCATCAGGACTGCCCCGACCCCGCTGCAGATTTGACAATAGTTGAAGATTCACTCTAAAAAGTATGACTCTTTCTTGAAGTTACAGTCCACTTTCTCTCCTAAATAATGCCACGTTGACTGTGTTTGGGCCTTGGACCATGCACATCTCTCCATCACCTTCGGCTATGTTTGGCATGCTACATACATAAAGACTGATCACCATATAACTAATGAAACACTTGCTTCCCTGCCCCTCAGACTGGGACTCTGGTGCACATACATACTATGGAAGTGTGCAGATTAAATTTCACCCACAACGTTTGGCAATTCAACAAACGTTCCCCACAGTCAAATCTGCAAGCAAAAAGGGTTTTCATTTGGAAATCATTTTCGTGATAGGTTTTTTTTTTCAAATCTACGTTTGCACTTGTCTTTTTAACTTTAATATTTTGACGAAGTTTCAGATGTTTTTTAACTAAACTCCCAAGACTGCGGCAAAACTCCATGAGCGCAGAGCGCGGTCTGGCCGCTGGTTAGTCACGTGCTTGTCCTTTCACGCGGACCAGCTACATTTCCTAACCTATACAACCTGTACACATGTGTGGGCAGCTGCCATCTCAACCCCTGTGGTGGACAGAATTACGAATCATGTTTGGGTGGGGTGATGCAATCTGCTCCTAGAGTTCAAACAAGAAACCCTTTAATTGAAACACCCACAGAGAAAACTTTTAATGAGTGACCACGTTTTGGAAACTCAGGTCCGCAGCTGTGACACGAGGTGCAACTCCTGCAGCTCAGACTCAGTAATGAAACCTCAGGGGGGCCCACTGGTAATATTCAGCTTTTGAATCCCTATATAAGCTCACCCTTTCAGAGGTCACCCAACGAGAGGTGATCCTTGCCGCTGAAGATTCTCTGATCTGTGTTACCTTTGACCTGCACACACCTGTCCTCTATGTGTTGCATGTGTTCCTCAGTTGTCTCTATTGCAGCTGCCACTTCTCCATCACAGGAGACGCCTGTCCACTTTTCACATCTGTTTTTCGTCCATAGAATGTCTTGTTGATGGAAATACATATGATTGGTTGGTGAACACTGTGGTCTGTCCATCATCCCTGCTACTTGCTTGAAGGGAGTTCATGCCCCATCAGTTTGCTGTGCAGAGGAGGGATTTCAGCGCATCTGCACAAGAGCACTGTGGCTCAGACCACAAAGTATTTTAACTCAAGGCATCATCTGATGTTCTTGTCGGTGAGTTAAGGCAGTGCTTGGTCCAAACCCCTTTTACCACCGTATTGTAAAAACAGGATTCTGGAGGTGGTAATGTGTGGCAGTAACGTCTGTGCACATCTGTTGTGTGGCATTTTGTTGAGCTGAAGATGTGTACTGGCATTTTGTGCTGCTGTCCTTTTGTGCTGCTTCATTGCAGAATGATGTTTTTGGCAATATTGCAGTTTTTTTAAGTTGCTTTCTCTTTTGACAGTTTCAGTGGGTTGTACTACCTCATGTTTTACTTGTGGTGTTGTGGTATTGTGTTTTATTTACTTTAGATATGTCAACATATGCTGCAATATGTCCAGCCCGGCAAGAGAAGTGCATGACATTAAAGATCCTTCAACATTTCCCACTTTCTAAGGTGGTGAAACGCGCTGCTCCAGACACCAGTCAGGCTAACATTGTGGCAGGAAGTGAGGTCCGCGTTTATGGAGCCTTTGCTGTGTCCTTGTGTAACTGGATTTAGTGCTCAAAAGTACTCAAAATCCGTGTGTCTTCATTCCAGCAGAAAATTGACCCTTCAAAGTGTTTATGAGTATATATATATCTATATGAAACTTAGGTTGTGCGTCCCTAGTCAAAAGGCAGTAAAAAGTGCAATTTCTGTCGTAGACGTGCTTCATGGTGGCTGCAAGTCCCCATCAAAGTTTAAAGCTGAGTCGTTTTAAGGCACAGGCAGACAGGGCAAGTACCATCCACCTCCCCCTCCCTGGGAAAGTGATAGGGGGTCTGAAGGCAGCTGCCAGGATCATGTTGTTGTCTATAGGAAGACGCTAATATTTAATATCAAAGCTCGGTCTGCATCCCTCAAAGGACCCAGCGCTGTGGATCTCACCGTAGGGCTGTGAGACCAGGGTTCGATGGGGAGGGGGCTCTCCACTAACCGGGGGTGAGGAGGGATTCAGCCCAAGTTCTATGAATGCTTATTACTGCACTTGTGAGTCTGGATAGACAAGCCTTGAAGGAGAACCTGTCATACAATGTCCTGGGTGCAAAGATAAATCAACGTGCCGTTGGTGCGCTGCACTCACTCCCATCCGTATGTCTATGCACTCAGTCATCACCCATCCACTCCATCACTCATGCATCCATTTGTCCGCTCACAAACTCATTTTTCTATTAATGCATTTTTCTATCAACAATACGCTTCACCGACACATACACTTGTCAGTCATTCACAAGGGACATGCAGCCATCAGCCAGGCATTTTGGTTTTGCCAATGCTTGCTATACTTTTGCACTACAATGCTGTTTTTCCATAATGCTGCGAAGTTGCACTTTACTGGAAATGATGGGAATACATGTCACCATTTCACCTGATGGATGAACATGCTGGCAGTAGTCTTGTTTGACTTGCTCATGCTCCCACGCCAGGCTACATATCTGCAGAGCATGTTCCTGATGTCTTTTCATAAACATGCTCGAGGAAGGAGCTGTACTTCCCTCAAGTTTCCTCTAAACGCATGCAGAATTTTAGAAAATCGTTGTTTGCTGTTGTGCTTTCAGGCTGACACTATGTTTCTGGTAAATCCAAGTTTCTGGGAGCATGCCAAGTAATCTTTCCATCACTGCTTTTGCTTTTACTTCTAAACAATTTTGAAGCACCTGCATTATTTCTCCACACTGCTGTATCAAACCAGTTGTCATTCACCCTAGGTTTCTTTAGTTTTTAGTTTCACTGGGGACATGTCTCCTCAAGAGTGAGACTTTTTTTTTAACACATAATGATTCTTAGGTAAGGAAAGTAACCAACACTGATGCACACTGGTCTTAATGCCACTTTTGTGTTAAGGATAAGAGAAGAGGTGCTATATTTGGCCAGTACTGCCCAGTCTGCCGGTCATTTAGCTGTACTAATGACCCTACTATCCAGAGTGATTGTTCATCAGCCCATGGGCACCTAAAGCGTGCGGTGAAATGTAACCAAACCTCTAACCAAATGAACTCCAAAGCCAAATCTGGTTCTGCTGGATAAGGTCGGTAGAGCAATTGTATCAAAAATGGCAATAAACGAGTCACATTGTGGTGGCGGCCAAGCACAAGGCCTCCTTTAGCAGCTGAATAGAATAAAAACAAAACATAATTCATCACAAAAAAAAATACATTATATTTTTATGGAGACGTAGAATACAGAATGTGCCTATAATATATTGTAATGATGATATTGGAACTAAGGGCCCCTTTTCAAGGTAAGCAGTGAAGGGGTGCCCATCAAATACCATTGGATGCCCTGATCCTAGCCGCCATTAGAGGTGGGGGACTGTATTGTTTCAGACACCAGAGCCTTACCCTTTGCCTCCATTTGAAACATCTTCAAGGCAGACCAGTTGCCACAGAGAAACTAACTCCATGCTCTCAGAAGGCATTCCTGTCTATATTTTGAACTTTCTTTCCTGTCCTGAACTGCAGTGTGTACCACACCATACTGGTCTAAGAAAGGAAGAAGTAGCAAAGTCCCTGATGCACTTGGGGCATAACATTTTGTTTTTTCAAAAACAAGACCACTTTAGGGGTCCATCTTTCAAAGAAAAAAATATGAATCTGTCTAGTGCCATAACATCACAAGTCCGCAATCAATGAAGGGTTTTCAAAATTGCTGAGGAACCACTCAACGTTTAGCAAGCTCAACTCTGATGGTTGGTTTGCAGTGGGAGCAGCAGTGGCGGTATCTGTGACTCTAAGAGGTCAACTGATGCGAGCCAGTTACCCAAAAGGGCTGCTATTGCTTTTTAAGATGATGCGGTGGCCATTGACATCATCAGAGAGTGGTACAGCAACTTGCGTTACCCACTCACTAGCTCAGGAAAAGAAGGACTACTTTTGGCCCAGGTAAGTGCCTTCACACCTTAAACCTCAAGATTACCCTGAAAATATCCACATTATGATATCCTACTTTGGGGTTTTTTATGAGACAAAAAGGATAACAGTTTGTGATTACAATGGCCTGTGTCAGCATTGTTGACATATAGTTGTGCCTATGTTGTCTTGTTCCTCTGATCCATTAGGTGACTGAGCCTTAGGCCATAAATCCTGCCCACTAGTCCCCTTCCACACCCCTTTAGATTCCTTCTCTGGGGAGTCTTTGACCCAGATTCTTCATCACTACTCTACCTTTATTATCTATGCATGGGAACACCTGCTTTTTCGCTATTTGATTGATGTCTGTTGACTTGTATAAGCATGTTATTGGTTTGCTATATTACATTCATCCACAAAAAGCCCTCAAATTGATGAAGGCTACTTTAAGTGGTGACATTATAGGATGAAAAATATGACCAAAAGGCTAATTTGCAGCTTGGACAGGCATATAGTAAACATCAAAGTAAGTGGTGATCAAATAGTCATCTATTGGTTATTCTCTTATCAAAGCTGCTGTGATACTCAATAATACCAATGCACATTGAATCCTCAGTACAAGTCATGGCAACACTCTGAAGTGTCAAATTACCCATGTGTGGTAAAATTCTCAAAATTAGATGGCAGCGCTTGCCCAGACAAGGGAACCGGACCCAGTAATATATGGAATTATAGCTGGGTAACAGTGGATTACGGGATGTTTTTACCAAGGGATTCTGAGTGTCATCAAGAAGGCGATGAAAAGGAATCTCAATTGTCTATGATGTCACTCAGAAGTCCGAGGTGAAAACATCCCCCTAATTCACTTTTTACCCATCTGACATTGTATGATATGTGCGGCCCCTAATATCATATGTCACTGCTTTAAACAGCGACGCAGAGGCAGGGCAGCAATGGGGCAGCCACACACAGCATTGCCTCTCCTTGATGCACATGTCAAACAATATACCATACCTGTCATCCTTTGCCCACCCCACCACATTCCCTGCCTTCCTTCTCCCTCCTGCAGATGTGCTTACAGCTTTCAGTCAGAGCAGATAAGCAGCCTTGTGCTGAGAGGCCCTCAGAGAGCCCTGTCAGCCTGGCCTGAAACATCTTTATGATGTGGCAACAGCGGGTAAAAAGCACTGTAATCAATTTATGCTGGGTCATAGCACAGGAGCGGCGGGTATGCAGGAGGAGAGGGGACTAAGCGGGAGAGGGGGGAGGGGCACCAGTTGTCGCAGGGGGAATAAAAAAAGAAACCAAAACTTACATCCAGCCAGCCGTGTTGCGCTCCTCGTCACCTCTTCAGGAAGGCACAGGCTCCCAGAATGCCCTGCGGCCAATCCTGAATCTGCTCTTGCTCATGAGAGTAGCCTTGGGATTGGCCTGAGTCCCCTTGATTTACACTCCAGGACCGAATATGAGTCTGTGCCTGGTCTGTCCAACCCAGAGAGCTTTCACTGCGCATGATGGGTTGGAGCGGCCATACATGGACGGCCAGACCATGGCCAGACCATCATACCCAGTGATAGGAGTCCACTACAACTCCCCTCAGTGCCTGTCACTTCCAGGTCCCGCCCCAAGACTCGTCAGGAAAGGAAAAATAAAATTAGCTTTTTTTATTTTTCCTTCCCTGATGTTTTGGAGGGGGGGGGGGGGGGGGGTGACGCTCCTCTACCGTTGCGGAGGAGCCTCCACTGTCATAACAGTGAATTACCAGATTTAGAATCTGATAGAAATGATATAGGATACCTATGGACGTCATGCAAAACATACAGAATTATGGATGGGTAACAGTGAAACACTGGGGGATGTTTTTCAGCAAAGCTCCAGTTCTCATTGATGTCACTCTGAACCCCAAGGTGAAAAACTTCCCCATAATGGTGTTGTCTTTTGGATAGCCCCCACAATTATCTGCCCCTTTTTTTAACTTCTACGTTGAGGCAGTAGAGCAATGGGGGAGCGATAGATAGCATTGCTTCTGTCATGTATCCCTGCGCAAAAGGTAAAAAAAAAAATCAAAGATACCTTGACAGACTCCCAGCACTTTCCCTCCCTTTATTCTCACTCCTGTCCCAGTGCATTCTGCTTTCATTTAAGCAGAGAAGCAATGCTGAGCTGTCAGTTTGGCCTGGAGGATCATTTATGGCATCACTGCAGTGGGCAGCTAGTTCTTTTATGAGTTTGTGCTTTCATAGTTCTTAGATGTGGAAACGCACATAAATGATCGAGGCTCTCGATGAGAACCATACATAACATATAGAATTATAGGTGGGTAACAGTGAATTACAGGGATGTTTTTCACTACAGCCATTCTGAGTGACATGAAATAGACAACGAGAGTAAAGCTTGAGTTTTCAATGATTTCACTCTGAATCCCAAGGTGAAAAATAACTTTGATATTCACTTTTCACCCATCTATAATTTTATGCTCTGTGTGCCCTACCCCAAACATCTGCCCTTGCTTTCCACTGATATGCAGGGGCAGAGGAGTATTGGGGGTGCCATACATAGCATGTCCTATCTTCCCTTGGAAAAGTTACAAAAAGAAAACAATCTGACCTCCTGTCACCCACCGCTACCACTCTTTGTGACTCCACTACTCACTTTCAGAAGCTATGTACCCTGATTTCCAGTGCTGCACATACAGCCACCCACATAGCCCAGCCAGACCCGCCTAAAAGTGTTTGCAGAATGTGTAACCCACAGTTGCTCCATCACAGATGTGATTTATCAGATTCAGAATCTGACATTCACGCTGATGGCTCTCAGTGAGTACCATTCATAAAAGCCATTATGGCCTGAAATAAAATCCACCAATGTATAGATTAGATTTGTTGTCCCTCTAAATCTCGTTAACTGTTTCTGTCCCTTCTCCACAAGTATTTAAACCTACCTTTAAAGGGGAATCTTCCTACTCCTGCTGTGGGGAAAATAGAGATAAGTGATCAGTATTATATCCCTGCACATCAGGCCCTGTTCTCTCCCTTCTTAAACTGGAAACCCAACTCATAGATTGCTAACTAACAATCTTTCTATATTAAGCATAAAAATGAAGATACATAATTCCTTTGGAGCAAATCACTTAATTTTCAAACACAGAAAAAGGAACAATTTTCGTATGTACATGTGTATTATTGATGGTGTGTGGATTGCTACTACTCTTTGAACCTGATAACATTGTGTCAGTAAATTTGCTTAAATAGGCAACGAGGCATGACAAACATGACGGATCTGCTTGGATTCTTGAAAACTGCTAGGTAAGCTAATTCTGTTCACAGATTATCTCCTTGAAGTTGCAGTATATGTACCTACACACACTGACTCCTCCTACTCTGAACCTTAATTCAACAACACTGTGACTGATAAATGGGATATGGTAGAGGGTGTGGACAAGAGGAAGACTGGGTGTAGTGGCACATTAGAAAGGGGTATTGTAAGCAATTACCTTTTCTGCATAATTACCAAAGCTTTGCAGCTGGCCTCTTCTGGACTCACTGAGAGTCTCTAAGTGCCCTTCCCTGAGGACCAGAGTTCTTAGGAGTGTACTTCTGTGCTTGTTTGGGCACCAGAAGAAAGTTTGGAATCTCTTGAAAACAATGTCCTCAGACTTCCTAAACTTTGGCAGGACTCACCCAAAAAAATATCAGGCCAGCAGTTCCATAGCATAAGATTGATTTCAGATTCATCCCACTCAAAGGTTCCCACACCTCTGAACTCCTTCTTAGTTAGTACTTGGAAAGTGATGAGGGGGAAATATCCAAAGATCCAGATCTGAATCCAGAATCTGCTTCAGGTATTCTGCCCTGGGTTCCATAGCAGCTGCTATAGTTTCAGCGGCAACACACTTATGAAGGATCTTTCTTCCCAAACATTCAGATGTTTGTGGGGACCAATTCACTGGGTAAATCCAAAACCATGTTGGTGGGCCTGAAATTGCACCCAGCCATCATTAGACCTGGCACTCTTTGCAAGGGCCCAGCCAGCGTTTTTGTTTTGTCATCCCTTCTCTTTTCTAAATGTATTTCCGTTATTATTAGGACTGAGAAACAGTGCCCAAGTGCATGTATTCTCTAGCAAAAGCATGAGAAAAGTGGCCTAAATCTAATTGGCACATATCCTTTACTTCTGTGTCCCAAGTGTATGTACTAACTGTACCCAGGGCCTGAAACATTAAAGGATTCTAGTTGGTTTGCATCAGTCGTTGTATCACCCACTAAAGTAGCACTTTAATTTATGTCTCAGGCCTCTCATTGCAGCCCATAGTGAAGCGTTAAGCTACCATTTTGATGTGGAAAAATAGAACTTTTACCAGGACTAAACCTTCCTTTTTAGTACATAGAAGTCACCCTTGTGGTATGCCTTAGATGGTCATTGGACATGGTGCATTGCAGTATGATGCCGAGGTTTTGTGTGTGGTTCGTCTGGGTGGGAGGATTTCTGAGGGCAGAGGGCCACCAAGATTTGTTCTATGCACAGGGGGTGGAGCAAAGGATGAAGACTTCTGGATTTTCTGAGTTGAGTTTCAGGCAGCTGTTCTTCATCCAGGTGGCAACAGCTTCTATTCCTTCTTGGAAGGTGTGATTTGTGATGTTGGGTTTGTTGGTAAAAGAGAGGATCAGCTTGGTGTCATCAGTGTAAGAGACTATGTTGAGCCCTTGATTCCTGATGATAGTTGCAAGGGGGTCCATGTAGAAGAGGGTGTGGCTGATGGAGGAGCCCTGGAGCACTCCACTGTTGGTCTCTGCTGGTTCCAAGAGATAGGGAGTGAGTCTTACCCGCTGAGTTCTGCCTGTGAGGAAGGAGAATATCCAGTTTAGGGCCGTGCCGCAGATGCCGATGTCATGGAGTCTGGTGGTTAGGGTGTGGTAGGAAACGGTATTGAATGCAGCTGCGAGGTCCGGGAGAATGAGGGCTGCCATCTCACCCTGAACGAGGAAGGAGCAGATGCCATCGGTGGCGGTGAGTATGGAACTCTTTGTGCAGTGGTTGCTTCGGAATCTAGATTGGGAGCTGTCCAGGAAGTTGTTAGCTTCTATGAAGTTTTAGAGCTGCGTGTTGATGGCCTTTTAAATCACCTTGTCTTCGAATGGTAGCAGAGAGATGGGCCTGAAGTACTTCAGGTCTGTCGTGTCCACGTACGGTTTTTTCAGGAGGGGATGACTTTTGCAGTGTTTCCAGTTGTCGGGGAACGTGGTGGTCTCACAGGAGAAGTTGGTCTTTTATTTATTTATTTGCCTTTTTTTAGCAGTTATCTTCTGATGCAGTTCAGGTCCAGTGGCGGCTCTGTGGAAGATGTGGTGAGGACAGGGGTCTGAGGGTGCTCCTGTGTGGATGCTTTTCATGGTCTTCAAGGTATTTTCTGTTGTGAGAGGGATCCCTTTGGGCAGGGTCTGTTGGGTGGCGTTGCATGAGGGTGGAGCTGGAACGGTGAGGTTGTCTTGGTTGTTGAAGTTGTCATAGTACATCCTTAATCTTGTGGTGGAAGAAGGTGCTGAGAATGATGCAGAGGTCTTGGGAGGGGTGACTTCTGTTGTTTCGCTGCAGGGTTTGATGAATTCCTTGATGATGGAGAAGAGCTATTTGGTTTTGAGGTGTGTTTGTGAGGATTCCGTCTTGGACGGATTTCTTCCTTGTGGATTTGATAAGTTGGTGGTGTGTGGTGGTGGGTGCTTTGTAGGTGGCATGTTTTTCTGGGGTATTGTCGTTCCTTAATATCTTTTCAAACCATCTGCAGGAGTGTCTGGATTCTTGGAGTGCGGGGATGAAACAGTTACTTTATTAATGTGTCTTCCGGTGGTTTTCTGAAGGGCGCGAGTGTGTGGGAGCAGTTGGTAATCCAGCAGTGGTGGTGCATGCTTTGATGTTTACGTCTGACATAGTCAGTGGAAGGGTGCTGATGAGGGCGGAGGTGAGCTGGTCTTCAGTGACTTTGTTCCAGCTTCTGCAGGGGGGGGGCTATGGGTGTGCTTGTGTATGGTGTTTTTTTTAAAGAATTGGATGCAGTGGTGATCAGTCCAGAGGAGTTCTGTTGTGTGGCTGTAGGAGACGCTGTTTCCCCCATTGAAGATGGGGCTGGGTGTGTGTCCTGCTGTGTGCATGAGACAGTGACTAGTTGTTTCAGTCCTATGTTGTGGAGGTTTTCTAGGAGAGAGGCAGTGTTTGAGTCATCCTGGTTATCCAGTTGGAAGTTTAGGTCTCTGAGTAGGATGTAATCTGTGGATACGAGGGCGTGGGGTGCAATGAGGTAACTGATGGCAATAGTAAATGGAGTATGGGGGCTGGGTTGCCTGTAGATAAGGGTTCCGCAGAGAGTCATTTTGGGGTTGGGGTTGGTCTGTATCTGGAAGTGGAGCTGCTCCATGAGGGTTGTTGTGTGGTTATGGAGGGTGGTCATGCGGAGGGTGCTTTTGTGAATGTATCCATCTGGAATGGAGGTGGCGATGTTGAGTGCAGAGTTGCCGTTAGTCCAGGTTTTTATGAGGAAGGTGACGTTGAGCGAGTTGGTGTTGAGGAGGTGCCAGATTTCTATGGCGTGTTTGTGTATGGAACGTACATTGGGAGGATGAGTTTGAGTTCTTTGTGAGCAGTGATGTCTGGTGGGCTGGGAGATGCTGCTGGTGTACGGAGGTGGGTAAAGGTGCAGCAGTAGGGTAGACAGGAGAGAAGATCCTTGGTGTTGATCGGCATCCAGAGTTGGCAGTTGTTGCGTCTGTGGTTGAGATTGTGGAGGGTGCTGCATATGTAATTGATGCGGGTCAGAGGACCAGGGTCCCTAGTGCTGTTCATGTTTGGGTCACAGACGGGCAAAGACGGGCTTGATTTGGTACACCTTTGGCACGCCAGCTGGGCAGCTGTGCAGCAGCTGCCAACAGGTAAGGATCTAGGAGGGTGGGTCCGCTGGGAGGCAGTAAAGGCAAAGACACACTGGTGGAGGGAGGGGATGTGGGGGTGGCAGCAGCAGGGAAAAACAAAGAAAAAAGTGAGAAGTGAAAAGAGAAAATACATTAAAATGAAGGAAAGAGTGAGAAGAGAAAAGGACAAAAGTGATAGAAGGGCAGAATGAAGGGAAGTAGAAAAGGGGAACAAAAGGAAAGAGACAAGAGAGGATGAGCAGCAGAAGAACTGAGTGCTCTCCCACTGGACCACCAGGGATGAGGCACAGGTAGGAGCATGCAGGTGGAGGAGGGCCTCAAACACCCTGCAAGAGAGCTCAGGGGGCAGCACTGAGTGATGGAGTTGCGCAGGAGAGAGCAGTCGCACTGACAAGGTCAGTGGGCTCACTCTTCTTTCTGCACAGTGGCTGTAATTTAGTGGGGATTAGGTGGAGGGAGGGTCAGCTGGAAGGCAGGAGTGGGAAGGAGACACTGAAGGGGGGAGGGGACATGGGGGCAGCAGCTGGGGAGACTGAAGATAAGAGGGAGAAGTGAAAAGTGAAAACAAAGGAAAACTAAGGAAAGTGAGAAGTGAAAAGCAGAAAAGTGACAGCAGGGCAGCACGAAGGAAAGAGGAAATGGGTCACAAACGTAAAGAGGCAAGAGAGGCAGATGCAGAGCAGCAGAAGAGCAGAGTACTGTTCCAATGGACAACCAGTGATGAGGCGCAGGCAGGAGCCTGTGCGTGGAGGAGGGTCTCAAACACCCTGCAACAGAGAGCAGGGGGCTCAGCGGGCTGCACTTAGTGGTAGAGCTGCACGGGAGCAGAGCATTCACACTGACCAGGTCAGCTGTTCCCTACCACAACTTTTGCCTCCTAGACTAATTTGAGCCTTGACAGGGGAAAGTAGGAACTCTCCAGAAGAAGATGTGGGGGTTAGAAAATAGGTTTCCCCACACACACAGGCTGTCACCAGGTATAAATATTGGCCCTAAAGAACAACTCTTCAGTAAACTCCCGGAACTATGGGTGACTTCAGATATACTGCTCTTTCCCCTGAAGACTGCCCTACTGCTACCAGATGACTGTCATCCTGCTTGAAAGACTCCTTTGTTGCTTTATGGAAAACCGGACCATCTCATTGAACCCAGGACCACCAAAAGTAACTGCAAGAGCTATTTGGCTGGCCTCCTGTGTGATCTACAGGAACATAATAAGCTCCTGAGGCATTGAACCCTCCTGCCTGCCTCTGCTGGAGTGGGTTCTCATCCCCCAAGTGGTGCACCCCAGGTCCGGGATACTTGGTAGTGGTGTTGATAGTCCTACTCCTGCCTGAGTCTAAAAGATGGGAATTATAATTTAGGTCACAACTGTCAATCTCTTTCTTATACATATTATATGCATATGTTTTACAACAAAGCAGTGCTACTCACATACCTTTCTGCCGAGTCCCCACACTATTCAGATGGCTTAGACTGCCAGGGAGCATGTAGAAAAAACACCCTTGTTGAAATTTAGCCTTGTGCAAAGTCATTGATTATGGCTTTCCTATATGTGTACAATTCTCACCACACTTTCCTAAGCATGTATTCTCATGCAGGTTGCAGGAACATAGTAACATCTCTTCACACATGTTATGTTTTTATATGATCTAGTTTCAGAGTCAATATCTTTATGGCCAATACACATTGTTCCAAGGAGCCAAATAGAAGCACATTTACTTTTACAGTAATTCTGAGGGCACATCAATACCGTTGGTGGCTTGCTCAGGCAACAGTTTAGTCAGTATGACAAAGGTATGAGGACTAAAGATATATTTCTTATTTATCATGCCCTTAAGCAATCGCTTGTGTCTTAGACAGGTGTCATACTAGGCTATATTTACTGAAATAAAGGTTAACGTGATGTTACAGTTAGGTGTTCTAACGTAAAATAGACACTGATTTAAAAATATATATATATATATTAGTATAGTTTACTGAGCTAATCATAACTTACCCCTCTCTGTGCACCTTTTATGTCCTCACATATTACATTAATCAAGACATGTTATATAACATCATTGATGGCATCTCAAATGACTGTGTCCTTGAGTCCTGTAATCACCACCACAACATTTTATTTAGTGTTGTGGCTAGCCAATATGATTGTTCAGTGTCACAGGACCGGTTCTGGTCAGCAGTACCAAAATGGTAATTAGATGGAAAATATTTCTCGCCTGAAAGAAATGTCCTCTTAGGCCAAGTCAAACACACCAATTGCAAACACCACAAATATCCTTATTGAACCATTTCTGTATCATCAGAGTATAAACGTTCCAATCACAAGGAATTAAAAAAAAAAAAAACATTTTTTTATTTCAAAGTAAAAAAGTAAATAAAACACATGTACATTACAAAGTTTCCTTTAAAAACTACCAGAAGAGGAAAGAAAGGTAAGAGACTTTGTCGAAGTGAGCGACTCTATGTAGGGGTAATGAGCCAGTAACAATGCGTGCACTCGTGGACTATGTTAACTGTTAGTCGGGAGGTTTTTAAATGTAGCCTGATTCCCTATAGGGGGGCTGGATATTTAGATAGCTTCTCCCTTATCAGTGATTTTGGTCAGGCTCGCTCTGGGGGGCATGCGTGTCTCATTTGTACATACACGGGGTAACATGACGTGGAATTCCACGGTGGTTAGTGTGTTGTTGTTTTTTGGCAAACATAATACAGAGTGTATAATCACACGCTAATACTTGCAAAGACCGCATTTTGGAATGAGTCAGTCCATTTTTAGGTTTTTTTGTGGGTGGTCTTGATGTATTCTCCCTCTCTGGCACAATGAAAAGTCCTTCTAAGTAATAAAATGTATTGTGAGACTGCGGTTGGCTACTAGCAATGTGAGGTTAAATATGGTATTCATTGAGGTCCTAACAGTGAGTTGTTTTAAGATTTAGGAACCTTCATCCCAATACAAGAAGGAATGTGGTGACCAGATGGTGAGGACTGCTATATGCCCCCCCAGGGAGTCAATGAATGTTTCTGGACTCAAACCCAAGTCCAAGTCAAATGTGAAGGATTCTTCACATATCATTTCACTGCTGGAGGGAAAACCTTTTAATGGAGAGACTCAGTGTCTAGTTACCCTGGACATTGAGTCCTTCTATTCAGGACGATACAATAGAAATGACCAGGGCTCTACTGACTGATCTAGATTTAGTTGGAGCTGATAAGGGGTTTACTGTAGAATGCACCTCTATGATACTAAAGAACAACATCTTCCTCTTTAATGGCCAGTTGTATAAAGAAAAGAAAAGGACCAACATGGGGGCTACTTGTGCGCCAAGCTTGGCCTGTCTTTATGTAGGAGAGTTTGAGAAGAAGCACATCTATAATGAGCTGGCTCCCTTTTTTGAGAATGTAGCGGGCTGGTGTCTACATAGATGATGTTTTTTTGCATCTGGGAAGGCAGGGCCCGATTCACAGAACTAATCTGAGACAAAATCCTCAACTTAGTACTTTTGGTATTCACAGAAGGCATTTAGTAGTAGTAAAGTTAGGATTTTGTCTTAAGTCTATCCTAAGTCTGTCTTATGTCTGTCTTAAGTTTGTCTTAAGTCTGTCTTAAGTCTGTCTTAAGTTTGTCTTAAGTCGGTCTTAAGTCTGTCTTAAGTCTGTCTTAAGTCAAACTTAAGTCAAACTTAAGACAAAATCCTAAATTTACTACTACTAAATGTCTTCTGTTAATACCATAAGTGGTGCATTTAGGATTTTGTCTCAGGTTAGTTCTGTGAATCAGGCCCGCAGTATGGAACATCTTACTGAATTTCTTGCCTGGTTGAACTTGGGAGACCCTAACCTGAAGTTCACATGCAAATGCAGTAGGTCTATGGTAGATTTTCTAGATATAACAAAAGGATAACATTCCGTTCAGCCAGATTCTTCGTCTTCGAAGAAACTATTCTAACCTTGAAGATTTTTATAAACACTCTATGGAATTAAAAACTAAATTCAAGGAGAGAGGTTACCCTGAGAAATTAATCTCACATTATTTTAAAAGGGCCAGATTCTATAACAGGGACGCCATGATTTATAGCAATAGGAAAGAGAACAAAGAAAATAATCGATTCGTGTTCGTGAGTCATTTCTCTAAAATGAGCAACCAGATTAAAAACATGATAAATTAAAACTGGCACATTTTAAATGAAGAGGAGGTTGTAAACTTGGAGAAGCCTTTGTTTGCTTTTAAGAGGAACAAAAAATCTGAGAACTGAACATGTCCACACATACAGGGAAAAAAAATGAGGTGTTGAGAACACAATTATTAAAACTCCAGCCATTGGAAACACACGCTGTGGTGACTGCAACGTGTGAGAGTTATGTATATTAACTAAACAGATTAATGACAATGGGATTTGTGTCACTTCCAAAACTCTAAACAACTGCCATAGCCAAAATGTAGTATACCTAATTTGTTGTCCCTGTGGTTTGGGGTAGGTAGGAGAAACGGGCAGAAAAATACATACCAGATAACAGTAACATATGTCAGCTATAAGAGTTAAAAAAACAAATGCTCCTCTAGTGTCACACTTTGAAGAAGCTGGACACAAAGCTCGTGACATACGCTGGTTCATATTGGAAAAGTGGTAGGCGAGGTGGGGGCATGATAAAAAAGAGAAAAGATAGGGAACAATGGTTTATTTCCAAATTGAACTCAGTCCGCAAAGGGCTGAATCTGAGAGAAGAGTAGGACAGATTGGTGAGGTAAGAATATATTACGTTGTAGCCTTGAACACTACATACATTCAGGAGTTTGATTTTAGATCTATGTGTTATTTCAATAAGTAGGGTCTGAATATGAGTGGAAAAGTACCCAAACTCTTTGTATTTAGTATAGATTAGCATCTAACGTCCGAGGTGGTCCGGTCTCTAAAAAATGTATATTAGGGAGCTTAGGGTCAGTTAGTGAATTTTCAAATATGTGAAAAACAAGCAATTTTTCCTATAAGAGACACAAACATGAGGGTAACTAGTTCTTTAGTACCCTCGATAATATTTAAAGTAACAATTGTATTCCCAATTAGCATGTGTGAAGTGAAAGTTAATCACATGCCTTTTTGGAGGGACTGCAATAGAATAATGGGCTAGAGATTTATATTACACCTTTTTTTAGGTGGCATTCACCCTGATATTTTGTATATTCTTGATTGAAGGGACTGAAATAAAATGCTGATTATATACATGCATGCATGATTGGAGGGACTGCAATATTTAAATTGGACACTGTGCCCGAATTAACTCTTATATTTCTATGATGTGGCATGTCCATGAGAATTTTCTTTTTTTTTTGCTATGTGTGCTCTCTTTCACCTACAGATACTGATGCCCATATATATATATTTCCATTGCCATTTGACATTGGGTGTTGTTCTCTCGATTGAAACAGGTTGTGTATTATATGGTTTAGAACTTGAGTGTATTGTAGATATTGAAAATGCCCTGCACTTGGTTAACTATGGGAAAACATTTTTTTTATAGCTTTTAACTCATCTCTGGAGAGATTGGACCAGATCATATCGGCCATACGTCTTTGAAAGTTTTAGCGTTTTAAAAAAATATATTCAGGTCATGTCTGTGCTTTGATATTGGACCTAGAGCCTGTTGAGGAAGTTGTATATGTCCCACTTATGGTGTAATAAATCTTTTTATAGATTTGAATTTGTTGTCAGGGCGCTGGACTAGAAACTACTTGGTCTACGTCTCTGGCTGCCTCAGAGTCTATCGAGAATACTCTAACACTTGGTATTGTCAGGAATATACCTAGAAAGGTACTACTCTTTTTGAGTTTATGTGACCGAAGTGTAAAGGTTGTGTGGACTAGAATGTGAGAGTATTAAACAGTTGGAGCGTGAATGTGCTGTATCCTCAGGTTATAAATGAATTTTTAACAAATGGAAATGTATAGAAATTTCTATGTTTGATTCTTGTCTTTTTGTTTCTGTCTGTCTATATGTTTTTTAGACCATACAATTGATAGTTGGGAGAGATCTACAATCCTGAAGAAGGTGGTTTTTACCTAACTGTTACCCACCGAAACGTGTTGATACTTTTAATGTATAGACACTAGATCACTAAGGTATCTGCAAGTAAATGACATTTTATAAAGTATTCTCAATTAACAGATAATTCAAGTGTGTGTCTATTCTTTTCTCACGTTACTGTGCATAATTATTGTGTAACTGCATAGCTGTTTGTTATAACCTTCTTGTTATTGATTTAATGTATTGTAATGTCATTTTCGTGTTCATGACAATTTAGTGCATATGAAATCTCCAGGCATTTCTTCTGGTAGTTTTAAAGGAAACTTTGTAATTTACAAGTGTTTTATTGACTTTTTTACTTTGAAATAGATACATTTGTTTAAAACAATATCCTTGTGAATCTAACCTTTATGCTCTGATGATACAGTAATGGTGCAATAAGGATATTTGTGGTGTTTGTAATTGGTGTGTTTGACTTGGCTTAAGAGGACATTTCTTTAGGACTTTTGACTTACTGATGCTCCACCCCTGTTGGTCTTAGTGAGCCCCTCTCATTTTTTTGAGAGAAAAAGATTTCTCGGCCAGTGAGTACTATTTTTTCATTTTCGGTACTGCAGAACTCCTACGGAAGCAACTCTCTTTATATATTTATAGCCTCATATTGTGCATGTCATCCCATATGCTTCCCACTCTTCACCCCCTCGAGGGAATCCCCAAGAAGATTAGGAGGTAAAAAGTGGGGATATGTGAAAGCCAAAAATAACATGAATAGGTGTAAATGTATGTTACCCTGCTCATTGTTTAAACATCTCTATCATTATAGTTATATTCCTGGACTCCTGGCATCGAGACTTCTCCTCTGTCAAAGTCACAAACTTCTACAGTCGAATCGCTTTTTATCCACTTTGGCTGGAGGTATGACAAGTGTGCATTATTTTTTAGGAAAGTAGAAAGCCTAGTCAGGGAGAGATGGTGAGAGAGGGAGCGAGACAGGCAGAAAAAGACAGAGAGTGAGAGATATAGATTCAGCCGATCAGTGAGATACTTTCCATTAGGCTGAGTTCAAAATAAGTATTCACACCAGGTAGTGGACTGAATCAATCCTCTTGTGTTCTTGTGAATTTTATGTCAGTGAAGGGGGCCCGTATTGTTGGTGGTAAGGAAACATGGTGGGCCCGATATTTATAAGATGGGGTTACTTGCCAGAAATCACCGTGGGTTTTTGTTTGAAATTTATTTCATCTTGGATTTGGTACTACTGTCCTTTACAATGATGCCTCAACTATTCTGGATTCACACAATTATGGGCCCTGTAGCTCACTGTGCCCTAGGACTCAAGCTGCACTTCATTGATAAGGATCAACAAGACTAAAATCTGTTTGCAGAATTCACCCATCCATCCTATGCATAAAATGTCAGGTGCTTGTCAAGGGTTCGGCTACTTTGTTAATGAGTCATGCAGTGTAACAAAGACACATTGAGGAAAGATTGATTTTCAATGTATAAGTAGGTTTTATCCCTTCAAAGCGATATACTCATTTCCAGAGACAATGACATTAGTAACTACAACTGTGAAGTGTTGCCATTCAGGACATGCCCACACTATGGATACTTGGTGCTTTCTTTGCAAATGCTGCCACATTTAGTTAGATGTCTAGCTCAGCTGGCTCCATAGAAAGACAGATGGACCAGTTTTACTAAGGCAGCATTGTTTCATTCTATTTTCCCATTTGAACACAATCAGCCTGATTCTCAAGCTGCACTATGTAGTATGTTTTTTAGTACTACAACTGTTGCTACAAAAATGAGGTTTTGTCTATACCTCTGTTTGAAGAGTTATCCACACTGCCTGTAGAGTCTTTGAACATGCATACATACATTTTAGTAAAAATTGTGGGAAGAATACAGGGGAGTGGGTGAAAAAAGGGACACAATTAATACATAGGGAATGGAATAAAGGAGGAGTCAGAGGGGGTTGAGCAGGGTTTGAGGGGGGTTTATGGATTAATATCACCCTCTCTCAGAAGAGTATGCTATATGCTTTACTTTGGGGGCAGTAGACATATAACATACATTTTTGTAGAAATTGTAGACTTAGATTTTGCGAATACCAAAAGTAGAAAATTTACTACAACATATAAACTTACTCAAAAATGTAATTTACCTTGGTGATTAAGGCCCAGTGTGAGGACGTCTCCAGGAGGGACCTCTCTGGCCACAAACTGAAAACAGTCTTTTGTTCACCCTCTGTCTACCCCGTCCACATACCAACTCCAAGTTAACTAAACATTGTTTCTGATATTTTTACAAATCAAAGGGGAAAACAGCGCCATAATATTACTATTGTACAGGAACAATACAAAACATTTGTGGACAAGAATAACATGCAACTAAAAATGCCCTGTAGTGGCATGTTCCTACTCTATGCAGCACACATGCAAAAATAGATATTTTAAAGAAAATACACATTTTTTCCATATTTGCATCTGTCTCAAGGAGGTGCACATCCCTGTATTTAAGTGTTACTAGGCTTTGGGTCAAAAACCAAATGTGTATGACCTGTTAAATGCCTCCTTGATTCAAAGTATAGCTAAGCAGAGGAAAGCACTTTTCTGCATTATTTTTAGGAAACTTTCTTTAGAGTAAATAACAAATATTTGCACTGGTGTGCATTAGTTTGATGACTTTCCACTAGAACAATTTATTGAGAAGTCTGGCTCCTCACGTCTGGGGGTGCATAGCTACTTTTCTTTACTTAGGTTATAAAGCCCTTTGAGTTCAGATTGTCACTTTGACAGGGATTCAGCTCACTGTGGAAAGATGTGAGAAAGTGGTTCATTAGTTGAGGTCGGTGTGTATAAACTTCAAACAACAATGGTCACAATATGTTTAGGTGCAGTCAAATCTTTCAGTAATTTAAACCAGGGATCAACCCCTAGTAACAGTGGTAGACAGGCTTGGCTTGCAGAAAATGTGGAAAGCATTTAGGAGTACCAAAACAGGTAAAAAGTCAAAAACAACACAATAAACACCCCACTTAAATGTATAAAACTGAGAAACATTTTGTAAGCAAGATGAAACTAAAATGAAAAACAAATCCAACGAGAGAACCAGAGATATGAATTTTAAAGGATTTAAGTGGAAAAATTGCCAAGAAGAGCTGGCCACCAATTGCAGTCATTGGCCACAGTAGACAGGAAACCAGGTGCCATTTGAAGTCAGCAGCAAGGGAGCACAGGCCAGATACACCAAGTAGATTATCCCCCCTAGTCCCCTATTCTCAATCTGAAAAGGGACTTTTTAATTTTTTTGAGGAAAAATTCTACTCTATTGGATGCCGTGGAGCTGCTGGTCGGATCATTTTCATGGTCTGGATCCCTTGAAGCTGTGGAGCTCTGAAGAAAATGTTTTGAAAAAGATCAGAAACATCTTTTGGTGTTCAAACAACCATGGGAGTACACCTCAAAGGCCTCCAAGACCTCAGGAGGAATACTTAAGGATACTCAGGGTGTCAGGCGCAGGGCAAAAGCAAAGACAAGTCAATGTCCTGTTTCCACTGCGCAGGTGGGATTGTTCACAGATATGCACTCTTCAATGTTGTCACCCAATTACCTGGCAATCAGCAACACAAACCAATAAATAATTGTTAAATAAGTGAAATTTCTTTTTAAAAAAAAGTCAAGTGCACTTATGACACACACACTACTAAATACTAAACATTACATTACAAATTTATATATCAGGTGTATGGAAATTTCTTTGATGAAACCCTTATATCACAGTTCACCCCTAGCGTGTTGAGAATCGAATCATCACAGTGCCTCAAACGTATACCAGTTGCAGCATCACAATGTAAGGGGTCTAATTTTTTTTAAATAAAGGCAGCTCTGCAGGCTTTGTCATAGGGTTGCCACAGTAACATAAAAGACAGCCGTACTGGCTTTGTAAATAGGTCACCACAATAATAAATCTTTAAACTGCAAACACGCATAGGCAAGTTATACCATTTTACATCGATCAGAGTTGGGTGGGCAAATCCAGCAGGACAGAGGCCTAGGAGGCCAAAACAAATGCATTGGACAGCTACCTGACCACCAGAGCATTTTCTAGAGTGAGAGGGCATTTGAAAGTAGCACATGTAGAAATTTAATGTTACCATGTCCCTACAGTGACATGGCCCTAAAGGTAATTTCACTGCGACAGGCTTTGTTGTCCTGTTTGGAAAACAAGAGTGCAGATTAAAATAATATTGCTACTATCTCAGAAATTGGGACAAGCTAGGAGAAGAAAAGACCCATTCAATGATGAAGACAGATTTCTATTAAATAATAAGAAAATTAGAAAGTTACCATTTACCTGTCCAAAGTGTCAGAAGTCTACCAGCATTAGCCTATGCAAACTTCCAGCCGTGCTCAGCCTAAAAGAGTCTGAAAGAGATGTGTTATTCACACAATAGGCTGACCTAAATGGGCAGAGATGAGTCCTCTGCCTTTGGGGGCTTTGGGCATCCTGCAACACCACAGTGTCAAAATCTGCATGACCGGTCTGTCTGAACCATCTGTAAAGGTTTTCATCCTTCAAATGGGGAAAACAGGTTGCCAGGACAATTCTTGTGTATCCTCTATCCGGTTGCTAAAGGGCCCTGCTTTTGTCACACCAGACCTCTTTGTCTGGGTTTGTTGTAGGTACAGTGACAGCTTTGAACTGGAAGTTAGGAGTTTATTTTCAAGCCCCTATTGCCACCACAACATCACAAGCTCCATCAGTTTGCTGTGCAGATGAGGGATTTCAGCACATCTGCATCCCAGCTCAAGTAAGATAAACTCACTTAAAGTGCACTGTGGGTCAGACCACAACATATTTTAACTGGAGGCATCTCATGTTCTTGTCGGTAAGTTAAGGCAGTGCTTGGTCCAAACACCTTTAAGCACCACATTATGAAAACAGTGTTCTGGAGGTGGTAATGTGTGACAGAAACGTTTGTGCACGTCTGTTGTGTGGCATTTTGTTGAGCAGATGATGTGTAATGGCTTTTTGTGATGCAGTCCTTTTGTGCTGATTCATTGAAGGATGATGTTATTTTGTACTACTGCAGTTATTTTAAGTTGGTTTGTCATTTGACTGTTTTGGTGTGTTATGCCACCTCATGTTTTAATGGTGGTTTTATGTTAATGGGTTTTGTTTACTTATTTACTTTAGATATGTTAACAAATGCTGCAATATTTCCAGCCAGGCAAGAGAAGTGCATGACTTTAAAGATCCTTCAACATTTTCCCACTTTTTAAGGTGGTGAAATGCGCTGCTCCAGACACCAGTCAGGCTAACATTGTGGCAGGAAGTGAGGCCCGTGTTTATGGAACCTTTGCTGTGTCCTTGTGTAACTGGATTTAGTGCTCAAAAGCACTCAAAAACCGTGTGTCTTCATTCCAGCAGAAAATTGATGCTTCAAAGTGTTTATGTGTGTCTATATATATATATATATATTTATATATATATATGAAACTTAGGTTGTGCGTCCCTAGTCAAAAGGCAGTAAAAGTGCCATTTCTGTCATAGACATGCTTCATGGTGGCTGTAAGTCCCCATCAAAGTTTAAAGCTGAGTCGTTTTAAGGCACAGGCAGACAGGGCATGTACCATCCACCTCCCCCCTCCCTGGAAAGTGATAGGGTGTCTGAAGGCAGCTGCCAGGATCATGTTGTTGTCTATAGGAAGATGTTCATATTTAATATCAAAGCTCGGTCTGCACTCCTCAAAGGACCCAGTGCTGTGGATATCACCGTAGGGCTGTGAGACCAGGGTTCGATGGGGAGGGGGCTCTCCACCATCCGGGGTGAGGGGGGATTCAGCCCAAGTTCTATGAATGCTTATTACTGAACTACTGAGTCTGGATAGACAAGCCTTGAAGGAGAACCTGTCATCCAATTTCCTGGGTGCAAAGATAAACACAACATGCAGTTGGTGTGCTGCAAGGGCGTTATTTTAAATGCAGGATTTAACAGGATAAAAGGTAGGTACAGCTATTGTATCAAAAACGGCAACAAACGAGAACTAGTCACATTGTGGTGGCGGCCAAGTATAAGGCCTCCTTTGGGAGCTGAATAGGATGACAATAAAACAGAATTTTCCACAATAAAAAATGCATTTTATTTATTTGGAGACGTACAATATAGCATATGTACATAAAATATTGTAATGATGATATTGGAACTAAGGGGCCCCTTTTCAAAGTGAAAGATGCCCACAAAGTACCATTGGCTGCCCTGATCCCAGCCGCCACTAGTGGTGGGGGAACTGTATTGTTTCAGACACTAGAGCCTTATCCTTCTCCTTCATTTGAAACATCTTCAAGGCAGACCAGTTGCCACAGAGATACTAACTCCATGCTGTCACAGGGCATTCCTGTCTACATTTTGTACTTTCTTTCTCTGGGCTGCAGTGTGTACCACAATGTGGTGGTCTAACAAAGGAAGCAGTAGCAAAGTTGCTAATGCACCAGCGACATAAAATGTTTCATTTTAAAAACAACAGACCCCTTGGGGGTCCATCTATAAAAAAATGAATATGAATCAACCCAGTGCCATAACATCACTGGTCCACAATCATTGCTGAGGAACCACTCCGCATGTGCAAACTCAGGTGGTACCTGGGAGTTCCCAGCAGTTTGGAGATCAGAGATGTGCCTTCAAGCGGCCAACTGATGTGAGCCAGTTCCCAAAATGGGCTGCTATTGCTTTTCAAGGTGAAGCAATGGCCATTCACCTCAAAACAGAATGGTACAGCAACTTGCATTGTCCCTACACTAGCTCAGAAAAACAATGACTACTTTTGGCCCAGGTAAGTGCCATCACACCTTAAACTTCCAGATTTCCCTGCCAATAGCCAAATTATGATAATCATTTTTTGTGTTTTATCAAAAAGTTGATTTGAGACACCAAAAAGCTAACTCTTCTTTGTTTGTGATTCCAAATAGTTGTGCCTATGTTGTCTTGCTCCTCTGGTCCCATTAGGTGATTGAGCCTTAGGCCATGAATCCTGCCCACTAGTCCCTTTCACACTCCATTATATTTCTTCTCTGGGGAGTCTTTGACCCAGATTCTCCATCACTACTCTACCTTTATTATCTATGCCTGGGAACACCTGCTCTTTTATATTTGAGTAACGTCTGTTGGCTGCAATAAGCATGTTATTGGCCTGCTATATTACATACATCCATAAAAAGCTTCAACATTAGTTGGGCTACTTTAACTGCTGACATTATAAGATGAAAACTATGACCAAAAGCGAAGCTAATTTGCAGCTTGGACAGGCATATAGTAAACATCAAAGTAAGTGGTGATCAAATAGTCATCTATTGGTGATTTTCTTATAAAAGCTGCTGTGATACTAATAATACCAATGCAGATTGAATCCTCAGTACAAGTCATGGCAAGACTCTGAAGTGTCAAATTACCGATGTTTGGTAAAATTCTCAAAATTAGATGGCAGCGCTTGCCCAGGCAAGGGAACCGGACCCAGTAATATATGCAATTTTAGCTGAGTAACAGTGGATAACAGGGATGGTTTTTTTACCAAGGGATTCTGTGATTCTCAGTGTCATCAAGTAGGCAATGAGAACCCTGAGGTGAAATCATCCCCCTAACTCACTTTTTACCCATCTGTCATTTTATGATATGTACGGTTGCCTAAAGTCACACATCCCTGCTTTCAACAGCTATGACAGGCAGGGCAGTAACAAGGCAGCCACACACAGCGTTGCCTCTCCTTGATGCACATGTCAAACAATATACCATACCTGTCATCCTTTGCCCACCCCACCACTTTCCCCGCCTTCCTTCTCCCTCCTGCAGATGTGCTTTCAGCTTTCAGTCAGAGCAGATAAACAGCCTTGTGCTGACAAGCCCTCGGAGAGCCCTGTCAGCCTGGCCTAAAATATCTGTATGATGTAGCAACAGTTGGTAAATAGCTTTGCCATTAATGTATGCTAGGTCATACCACAGGAGCGGCCAGTATGCAAGAGGAGATGGGGGCAGGTGGGAGAGGGGGGTAGTGGCCCGAGGGGTCGCAGGGGAATAAAAAAAGTAAACAAAAACATACCTTAACTGGCAGTCTCACACTCCTCTACACCTCTTCAGAAAGGCACAGGCTCCCAGAATGCCCTGCTGCCAATCCTGCATCTGCTCTTGCACATGAGAGTAGCCTTGGGATTGGCCTGAGTCCCCTTGATTTACACTCCAGGACCGAATATGAGTCTGTGCCTGGTCTGTCCAACTCAGCTGTGAGAGCTTTCACTGCACATGATGGTTTGGCCGGCCATAGACGGCCGGCCAAACCATGGCCAAACCACCATGCGCAGTGATGGGAGTGCACTTCCACTCCCCTCAGTGCCTGTCACTACCAGCCACACCCCCAAAACTTTGCAGGAAAGGAAAAATAAAATGAGCTCTGCCTTATTTTTCCTTCCCTGATGTTTTGGGGGGGTGACGCTCCTCCACCGTAGAGGTGGAGCCTCCCCTGTCATAACAGTGAATTACCAGATTTAGAATCTGATAGAAATGATACAGGTTTCATATGGACGTCATGCAAAACATACAGAATTATGAATGGGTAACAGTGAAATACTTGGGGATGTTTTTCAGCTAAGCTCCAGATCTCATTGATGTCACTCTGAACCCCACTGTGAAAAATATCCCCGTAATTTGCTTTTACTTGTCTATAGTTTTATGTTTTGGTTTGCCCCCACAATCATCTGCCCCTTTTTTCAACTTCAATGTTGGGGCAGAGGAGTAATGGGGGAGCGATACATAGCATTGTTCCTGATCTGTATCCCTGCACAAAAGGTAAAAAACATAAGGATGCTTGTTTCCAGTCCAGGGAGGACCTGGCCAGGCAGTTTGGTCTGGACTGTTCCCATGAGGCGCAGGGTCAAGGCTTTTGCTTATGGCTTAGTCCAAACTGGGGTGGCGAAGAGAGCTAAAGAACGATGATGGATTCAGCCCAGGTCTGTGACTGGGGGTGAGTGTCTGAAAAGTTTCAGCATTCCGTCCGTCATTTCCGTTTACTTTGTTAGCCTTAAGTTGGCACTGTATGCCCAGACGTGAGTCCCTTGCTCACTTTGCCACTGGATTCAAGCTAGCCTGGCTGATGAGGGATGTTACCCCAAAACTGGTCCCAGGATGCTTGTTTCCAATCCAGGGTGGACCTGGCCAGGCAGTTGCTGGACTGTTCCCATGAGGCACAGGGATCAAAATTGATTTGCATATGGCCGGGTCTAATATGGGGTGGCGAAGTGAGCCAAAGAACGATGATGGGTTAAATCCAGATCTGTGACTGGGGGTCAGTGTCTGAAAAGTTTCAGCACTCCATCCATCATTTCCTTGTGTTTACTTTACTCTCCCTAAGTTAGCAGGGCATGCCCAGACAAGGGTCCCTTGCTCACTTTGCCATAGGATTCAAGCTAGCCTGGCTGATGAGGGGTGTTTCCCCAAAGCCGGTCCCAGGATGCTTGTTTGCGGTCCAGGGTGGACCTGGCCTGGCAGTTCGGGCTGGACTGTTCCCATGAGGACAGGGTCAAAATTGATTTGCATATGGCTGCGTCCAATCTGGGGTGGTGAAGTGAGCTAAAGAGTGATGATGGATTCAACCCAGATCTGTGACTGGGGGTGAGTGTCTGAAAAGTTTTAGCACTCCGTCCATCATTTCCTTGTGTTTACTTTGTTCTCCCTAAGTTGGCAGGGTATGCCCAGACGTGGGTCCCTTGCTCACTTTGCCACTGGATTCAAGCTAGCCTGGTAGATAAGGGGTGTTACCCTGAAACCGGTCCCAGGATGCTTGTTTCCTGTCCAAGGAGGAACTTGCCTGGCATTTCGGGCTGCACTGTTCCCATGAGGCACAGAGTTCCGACTGATTTGCATATGGATGGGTCCAAACTGGGGTGGCGAAGTGAGCCAAAGAACGATGATGGATTCAACCCAGATCTGTGACTGGGGGTGAGTGTCTGAAAAGTTTCAGCGCTCCATCCATCATTTCTTTGTGTTTACATAGAGTTGAAACTGTCACACAGGGGAATTTATTGGCCGCCTCCCCTTGCTCTGCTCCTGAGTCAGTACACAAGCGGCCTGAGATTTCTTCATCCTGTGCTACCATAATTCCTAATTCATTCAGCAGGATTGTTGTCTAAATTCTCATTGCATTTGCAAAAGGAAATTTAGAAAACTGAATGAGATGAGTACACATAACAATGTATATCACAACAGCAGCCATCACTGTGTAGCTCTTGTTAGGTCAAACTTTCCATAGGAATAGACTTTTTTGTTTTGCTAATAACTTTAGAGCTGTCTGACAAATCTTCACTTATGTTTAAAAGCCCTTTGCAGGCTGTCACTTTGGCAGGGATTTAGCTCACTGTTGTTTGATGTGAGAAAGTGGTTCATTAGTTGAGGTTATAAACTTCAAATAATAAAGTCCCTATATTTTTAGGTTGAGTCAAATTTGTCAGAAATCTGAACCACAGTTCAACCCCTGGTAGCAGTGGCAGACAGCCTTAGCTTACAGAAAATGTGGAAAGCATTTAGCAGTACTGTTAGAAATTTTTGGTCGGTTATGGCATGTGCCAAAGTCGGGCAGAAACCACCACTCTACTCAGGATAAGGGAGTTACACTCCTAAAATAACCCCTGCTCACCCCATTGGTAGTGTGGCACGAGCCGTCCGGCTAATCTTAGAGGCAATGTGTAAAGCATTTGCACACAACCAACAGTAATACAGTGTAAGCACTATGAAAGGACACCCCTCCAATATTTTTATATACTTAAGACAAGACAAAAAATTATATAAATCCACAATACAAAACTTAAAAATCTTCAATTATCAAAATATGCTTGAAAAAAGTTCCTTGAGGTCAATAGCTCCATCCAGGGGTATCATGGCGTTGTGAGCAAACAAATCCAAACAGTTCTGGCTGACCGCAATGTCGCTTGCCAGCTACGGGGTCGGGAAGACCCGATAATAGTATCTTTTAGAAATGCAGGGCATCCGCGACCACTTGTTTAGCTTCCGAAAGCACGGCGTGCGCAGGCGTCTGTTTCGGAGATCAGTGCATGAATCGTAATGGCCCATGCAGTCACGCTTGTTGCAGGTCGAACTCCCCTCTGTTGAAGTCAGGAGCGCTGGTGTCGGCAGGAATCGGGTGCTGCAGTGCGAAGTGCAGTGGTGTGGCATGCTGTGCGCTCAGGTCGTGGTGCGAGCGAAGGCTCAGTGGCAGGGTCAGATGGCATCGTCGGTGAGACCAGGGTCGTGGTGGGAGGTGAAGGTGGTGCTCGTCGCAGTGGTGGCAGGTCATGGTGCAAACAGCGTCCTTGCCGTGGCTGAAGCGCTGTCGTCATTTGACGAACTGGAGTCGATGGTGCCGGCGTCAGTAGGCCCAGGCTGCAGTGTGGGATGAAGGCAGTCCATCATGTAACTTTATGAGCGGTGCCCTCAAACTATGGTGCAAGCAGTGGCATAGATTTTGGCGTGGAGCGGCATCGTCGGGGACACCAAGATGTAGCTGTGAAGCAAGGCGGTGCGGAGTGCGGTGACCACAGGTTACGGTGCAAGCAGCTGCTCGTTGGCGGCATCAGCAGGCATCGTCGGTAAGACCAGGGTCACTGTGCGGCATCGTGGCGGTGCCCTCTGCGGTGCCTTCAGGACACGGAGTCAGCAGCAGCGTCGTAGACAGCATCGGATTGCTTTTTCCTCTGTTGCAGCACAAAACACACAGTTCCCAGTGTGGGGTCTTTGCTGTTCCTGAGACTTCTTGAACAGGGGGAATGTTCTACCTCAAGCCCTTGGAGAAAGTCACAAAAGTAGATTGCAGAAAGTTCAGTCCAGTCATTTCACTGCCCAAGACAGAAGCAGCCACTGCAGGACAACACAGCAAAGCACACAGCAAAGTGGTTGTTACTTCTCACAGCTTCTCCAGCTCTTCTTCTTGGCAGCCTTATTGATCCAAAAGAGTTCTAAAGTTCAGGGGTCTGGGCTCCAATGTTTATATCACAAAATCCTTTGATCTCTTAGGCAGAGAGTGTCTGTGCCCAGAAAGAACCAGTTCAGCCTTCTCTGGTGTGACTTCCTGGCAGGAGGTGGAGACTGCATTGTCAGAGACAAATCAGGCCCTTTGAGGTGCGAGGAAATCTCCTCCCTTTTGACCAATTGCAGCCCAGGTCTATTCAGCCCTTTCCTGACTATCTGGAGCCACTCCTGCTCCACAGCCTTCAGTCAGTCAAAACCCAGACAGGCAATCCACCTTCCAGCAGAGGCACACAGGATGACTGAGCTTTCTAAAAGTGGTATTTTCAAACACAGAATGTAAAAATCACCTTCACTAAAAGACACATCTTTAGATTCTGAGTTCAGGCATACTAAACTTTATTTTCCTACCTAGTTTCCAGTGCCAGTTATGTATATAAGATGTTATAAACAAACTTCCCCTTCTTTCCTATGGGGAACAGGTAGCCTTGCAATAGTGAAAAACGAATTTGGCAGAAATTCACTAGCAGGACATGCCACACACACACCAGGGCATGTCCTGCCTTTCACATACACAGCACCCTGCCCACAGGGGTACCTTGGGCCTATCTTAGGGGTGGCTGACATGTAAGAAAAGGGATGTTTAGGGCCTGGCAAGTGGGTGCACTTGCCAAGTCGACATGGAGGTACCAGACTGTGCACAGGCTCTGCAATGGCAGGCCAGAGTCACATTTACGGGCTGTTTGGGTGGGTGGCACAATCCAGTGCTGCAGCCCACCAACATCATTTGATCTTCAGTCCATGGCACACACAGTGCACTTTACTAGGGACTGACACATAAATCAAATAGGCTAATCATGGAAACACCAATCCATAACACATTGTACCCCAGGAGCACTTGCACTTTACCACTGTTCAGCACTGAGAAAAGTGCGCAGAAACACTAAGCCAGCACAAACAGATTCAAAACCGGGTAGTCAGAAAGCAAAAACTCAGGGGAAGCACGCCAAAAGATGCCAAGTCAAGCAAGTACCAAACAGGCAATAAGTAAAAAATGCAACATAATAAAAACCCTACACCAATTTATAAAAATTTAGAAAAATGTAATAAGCTAGATGACACTACAAGGAAACACATCCAATGAGAGAACCAGAGATATGAATTTTAAAACATTTAAGTGGAAAACGTGCCAAGAAGAGCAGGTCAACAATTTTAGTTAATGGTCACAGAAGACTCGAAACTAGATGTGATTTGAGGCCAACAGCAAGGGAGCTCAAACCAGATACACCAAGTAGATTACACCGAAATACTTAGATTTGATAAGAAAATTTAAAATGCCAATCAGGTATTAGCCAATTTCTACATATTTTATGGGTCACAGCACATACAATAGGCAAATTAGCAGTAATAAAGTCCAGTAAACAAATAGGGATAACCAGGCAATAAGGGGATTATTTTTACATATGAATAAAACAACATTGTCAAAGTGTGCACAAAACTCCTTTTATGTCTCATTACCAAGTATAAAACTGCTTCTATGCCACTCCACGTTTTATAGATACAAAACAGATCCTCATTTCATAAATCCGACTGGTGGCACATTTCCACTAGAGTAGAAGTTCATTGTTAAACGTTAATGTAAATGGAAGTTTTGTTTTAAAAGATGTACAGAAACCCCTCTTTAAGGCCCTAAATCTTTAGCTAGATAATGCAAGATAAGAGTGTAAAAAGAAGAAATCCAAGCTGCAGCTTTCAGCATTTACACAGCAAGTAAACTGGTTACCTGGACACATTTGAATAGTATTATTAGACCCAGAAATGTGACAGGCTCATCCATTTGAACTGCATAGCCCAAAATGAAAAAAGTACTAATTTGCTGATTCAATGGGGGTGACAGCTTCACAATTACATACCAATACAAGAAAACAATCAGAGAGTGTTTGAATTAATCTCAGCTGTTGATAGCTCTTTGTGGTCGAATTCCAATAATCTTAGTTTTTCTCCCTAAGACAGGGGCTAATAATAAACAAATTTGTCTTGACCGCCCCTTCATAGAGCAGTTCATCATAAATTTAGGCCATGCCCCCTCTGCGCAGAAAGAGAAAAAATCCCAGGCATTCTTTGGCTTTTGGATTTCATCTATGAGATGGAGCTTGACTCCCAAGTTTCTTACCTATGAGATTTAGCTTGAGCCTTAAGTCTCATCTGTGAGATAAAGCATGACTCCAGAGTTTCCCTTTAGTAAGGTGCAAAATACATCCTATATTTCATCCATAAGATAAAACTTGTTATGTACAACTCTGTCTTCACATTCCTTGATTGATTTCAATTCTTCTTTTTTAAACTTCTTTTTGACACTATGCATGTATGCGATAACCCTTTGCATAAGATTCAGATGTACTAATTTTACGTATTTGTTTTCAGGTGTTTATCAACAGCAAACTGTGACCTTTCATAAATGAAAGAAGAAAATCTGAGCTTAGAGGAACAGGAAGTATTCTTGATTGTTGGATTTTCCGATTTCCCACATTTGCAAGTTTTGCTTTTTGTTACATTTTTTCTGATTTACTTGGTAACTTTAATAGGGAACCTGCTCATTATGACAACAATATACTCAAACTTACATCTACACACACCAATGTACTTCTTCATCACCAATCTGTCCCTCATTGAAATCACTTACAGCTCAATCATCTTTCTACCAATGCTATCCCATTTCTTTCTTGTTGAAAACCGAGTGTCACTCACTGAGTGTCTCCTTCAGATGCATTTTTTCATGGTTATGGTGTCCATAGAAATCCTTCTTCTCACAGTCATGGCCTACGACCGGTATGTGGCCATCTGCAATCCCTTACGATACAGCAGAATAATGAACGTGGCTGTATGTTTTTGGCTGGCTGTGGGATGCTGGCTTTTTGGTCTCATAATCCCAGCAGGACATACAGTACTACTGTCTACCTTCACCTTCTGTGAGTCCCACAGAATCAACCACTTCTTTTGTGACGTGACAGCCTTGATGAAGATATCTTGTAGCAGCTCTAACAGTTTTGAGGTCTTAACCTACACAGTTGGTGCAATTGTCGGAATACTGTCATTTGTTCTGGTAACCATATCATATATCAATATTGTCTCTTCAATTCTGAAAATAAAATCAATAGGTGGGAGGCACAAAGCCTTCTCTACATGTGCCTCCCACCTAACTATTGTTATTTTATTCTATGGATCTGTCTGCTCTACATACATGCGTCCTACCTCAACATATTCAGTGAAAGACAACAAAATAATGTCCTTGTCATACATTGCTGTTGCTCCGTTGTGCAACCCTATTATATATAGTCTAAAAAACAAAGAATTTATAAATGCCCTGCGGAAGACAAAGAGTGAATTTTGACCAACAGGTTAAAAACAGCTTCCTTTTTAATGTTGAAATACAGACATCTCTGGTGGAGAATCCACAGGTCAAGATTGCCTTTACAATGGGATCTAGGCTGTTGTCACATACCTGAATCCTATATTTAGGATCTGTAGACAAAAGGATAGTTACTCATATAATCAAATGTCTCTTGACCAGTAGAATATCATCTTTAAGACCCAATAGGATTAATCAGTAGGAGGTTATGCTACTACACCTTTATCATACAGTGAATACAAGATGAAGGCTGTAAATAATCAAGACTGATGCTCCAAGTTATTGATTTAATTATTGTTTAAGCTCCCCAGCTTATAATCTCTGTGTTTCGAGTAGACCGATAAATGTTTGTATTTTTTCTGAGTTTATATTAGACTTCTCAATCACAATTAAATTGACAACTGCAAGACTATAAGTAGATCCTCAGTCATGGCTGTATATTTTAGTGGTACATGATGATACACTAGAGGACAAATGTTCAAGTCCTAAATGCCAAGAAACCAATCTTCCAAATATGTTGTGCTTCTGAACCCAGGCTTTGGATATTCAAATAAAGCATGTCAAAGTCATAGGGCAATGGAAATGTGAATCCCTCATCAAATATGCATATCCAACATCATGAGACAAAAACAAGTGAATAACAGCAGCTGCCATGATAGTTTGGGAACATCTAGCCCTGAGCACGACATGATGAGGACATAACAGTATTTGTCAGAAACAAAACCAAAAATGGTAGATGCCTTTTCTGATCTTAAATATCTATTGGGGACCAACGTAAACATAGGTACTCTTCATAAGTTGGAGATGGTCTCAGTATTATCTTAATTTTTCGGTTTTGTGAGGAAAAAAAGAGCATTTACATATCTTGAAAGATTCATAGCAATGAACCTTTAAATACATCTATGGTACTATTCCAGATTCAAGAAAGTCATTTGTAGGGATAGTTGCCTTATACTGTGTACTGGTATACTGCCACTAGGCATGTTCACATGTAGCTTGGCGCCTGTACAGACTGTAAATAAGCAAGCAGTTGAAAAAGGCAAATTTGTCCATTCTTTAAAATGAGAAAACTGTTCTCTATATGGTTGGAATAATCACCTACTTCCAAATCTTTTTAAAGAGCAGATCTTAGACAGACTGCTGCCTGGTTTATATCTGCAATAGAGGAAATACCAGGCCCAGCAGGATTTAGGATGGTCAGGATTTTTCAGCCAAAAGTAGGAAGAATGGAATGAGTAACTGCCAGTTTTGCTGTTGCCCTGTTAGCCAACTCTGAAAAGTATTCATGTAAACCTGGTGAAGGTTTGTGTCTTACTAATAACACTTTAACTCTGAAGCAGATACTGCTACCATTTGAGAATATGAAATAGTAATATATCAGGCAAGAGTGGGAATATAAATGTTGTAATCTGGCATTAAGCCAAAGGGTTTAGGGTTATGGATGAGGACAAAGGGGCTTTTACTCAAGGTATTTCAATTATAACTTAGTTAATTCAGTTTGCAAATGCCTTTGGCATCTAAAGAAAGACCTTGTTAAAGTTATGCATATATGGGCAATGAAGACTCAGAGGTGGGAAGATCTATTTTGATGATGCAGTTATTTAATTTTTCATCTGAAATTACCTTCATTTCGACATTGTACATATCTTGCAAGCTGATGGCAAGAAAACGAAAATATCTGTTTTAATCAATACGTCCTTTAATGTTATAATAACACCCACTTGACTCACCCCAAGAGAAGAGACGCTATAAGAATATAATTATTTATTAAAAAAGACTCTGAGCCTGATGGCGGTTTGTGCAAATCCCTAAATATATAAACATACAAAAGCATAAGGTAACGTAACTATGAGCCACTAAAACCCAATAAAACTTGATCTGACATTGATAGTGTGTTTTTTTTCCCAATGTTTTGCCTTCCGACCTCCTGTTTTTGCTGACTTAACTTTTGCTGACTTTAGCACTCTGCACACTTTACCACTGCCAACTAGTGCACAGTGCTTGTGCTCTCTCTTGGTAAGATTGACTTATACCCAATCTGTATATTTAATTTACCAACAGGTCCCAAGTAAAGAGGTACTACATGTTCCTAGGCCAGTAAATTAAATGCTATTCATGACCGTGCAGCACATATTTCGCCACCCACTTAAGTGGCCCTTTAAACATGTCTCAAGCCTGCCACTGCAGTGTGGTTATACAATTTTAAACTACCATTTCGACCTGGCAAGATAAGCCACTTGACAGGCCCAAACCTCCTTTTTCATACATAAACCCACCCTAGTGTAGACTCCACACTGCGCAAAGGGCAGGATGCAGTGACTTTTGGACATGTACTTATGAGTTTTTTATGTCCTGGTAATGAAAAACTGCTAAATAGTTTTCAGTACTGTGAGGCCTATCTCTCCCATTTAATTACATTGGGTTCCCTTATTACATATATTAAGTGGCAACTTTCAATTGGGAGCAGACAGGAATTTTGAGATTGGTGTCTGTTTAACTGTAATTTAAAGCCCTCTTTAAAGGTAAAGTCTGATTTAAGTTACCATTGTGAAAATGAGGATTACTACTGAGCTGCCCTGATACTCTGCTGTCCTGCTTGCTGACAAGGGAGAATGGACCTGCACCCTTTAACCCAGGATGAAATGACCTTAAGTGTCAGCAGACACACCTCCTATTCTGAGCTATAGGAACAAACCCAGCTCCTGTGGTCTCCCTGTATCTGCCCAGCTGGCCTACTGCCTACACCTGCAACTGGATCTGCCTGAGTTCTGCTGGCCTCCGCTGGAGTGAGTTCCTAACCCCCAAGAGGTGCTGCTCAGGTCCTGGACTCTTGGGGGCAAATCAGTAGAGCTCCTCTCCAAGAAGATTGAGAAATCCTGAAATGTTGGGCTCTTCATGACAGCGAATAGGCCAGCTTCCACCAAGATCTTGCCAGCCGTGCCCCCTGCCGACACAAAGCTGTGGAGAATCTGACTTTTCGTACCACAGCAACCTCATGCAACACGCTGCAACTCAATACCTACACTTTGTGCTACAGCATTGACAGCCCATGGAGACTGCCAATGCAAATCTCCAGCAAGAACCAGCGGCGATGCCTGGTCTGCTCTTCATGCTAGATTGGTGGCCATCTGTGACTCTCTCTCTCTACTCCTCACAGTCCCTTCCAACTCTTCATGATGGTCTTTTGAAGGTAACTCCTATAGAAGGACTAACCTGGTCCCTGTATCTGGCCCATGCTTCTTTGCAGTCTGCCTGACCTTCACCTGGTCTCGCACAGCCAGATAGCTGTGGGTGGCACCTTGTGCTTTCAAGCGCTTTACTTACCTGAAATCTTTAAAATTGCATATCTCTGGTTCTACTGAGTTCATATTTGTCATTGTGGTCTCAAATAATTTACTACATCTTACCCTACTCTTCTAAATTGGTGTGGGATTTTCATTGTGTTGTGTTTTCGCTTTATTACTGTTTGAAGTGCTGCATACAACTATACACATTGCCTCTAAATTAACCCTTACTCTTGTTGTGCCAAGCTACCAGAGGGTTAAGCATCGCTTAGTTTGGGGTTTGCTTGTGTTTTACCCTGATAGAGATTGGGGTTGCTGCTATAGAAGGGTTTCATACCTCTCAACTAGTAACCCAATTTCTTACATGCCTCTTTTCTTGTGTTCCCCTTAAGCAAATTCTGACAAATTATGTCTAATTGCTCTCAATATCCTAGAATGTTGCCAAGCAATTATTGGCTGTGGCAGACCCCTGGGCTTCATGCAAAACTTCAAACAGTCAACCCTAGAATAAATCCTAAACAAAAGAGTGCAGCTTCAAACAAGACTCCTGCTTGTAATACAGCCCTTCATTCCAGCTGAAGAATACTAGCAAGTGATCCAGTCTGTATTATTATCTAGAATGGACTATAGCAACCTCTTATTCACATACGTGCAATTATTTTGAAACAACAAATATGGAGAGTTTGAAAAATAAAAATGGGGTACTCAATTTGCCCCACTGACGTACATTGAAGCAAACGCCTGAGCTGTGTCTGTTGAAATGTATGTATTCACTGGATTACAAAAAATGTATTTTGCTCCTATCAAAGCAGCAATTCATGCTGCTGTCAGACTGGTTTCTGGGGCCAATAAAAATGTATCAATGTTACTCCAATCCTTCTCTCTTTGCACTGGATCCAGATTAAGGCTAAATGCACTCTCAAACCTGCTTGCACTACTCACAAAAGTATTCTCTTTGAATACTAATATTGCTTAACATTTTTTTCTGGGTGGTCAACATCATCTACGAAGCTCAGATACCTTAATGCTTGAAAACTCCATCTGCAGAAATAAAAGAATGCTTAAGCATTGCTTCACTGTGCACCCAAGCTGTGGAATCTTAATTCCACCTACTCTCAGAACAAGCCATTCCTACCCAGTCTTTAAAAATGTAGTGAAAAGAATATTATTGTGGGAACACCTCGTAAGGTGAAGCTTTTCCTTGCTGGGACTGAAAGACGCCTCACTAAATGACTTGTTGAATGACTACTCTCTTATACATCAGAACCTGGGACCCTCCCTAAACTGGACCTTCCTTTATATAAAGTAGATGTACACAATGACATATGATTCTTTCACATAGATTAAATATAAACCCGCTTATTCCATTATAATTGATAACTATGCCCTTTCTGTTATTCTCTGACTTTCCAAATACATTTAACATTCAGCAACTCGGCTTTAAATGACCTGTGTACATTTCATGCATAATACATAGAGCATCATTAGGATGGCGGGCAGACTTTGTCCACCCGCCATCCTTTCGTATAATGGGACCGCCCACAATAGGTGCATGGGTCCCATGGGTGACATTAGAATGCGCCCGCCACACTGGCGGGCGCATCATGCATTCTTGACATTGCGGCGGGCGGTGCTCTCAGCACTGCCCGATGCAATGTGCACCCCCCAGAATCCCTGGGTCCCGCTACGGGCCCCCAATGGCAAGAACCGCCTGCCTTTCCATAGCGAAAGGCAACACCCCGCATGCATCATAATATGGATGGCGGTGTCTACCAGACACCGCCACCATATTAACTGCTTTTCTGCCCGGTAGACAATTGGGCGGATTGCCTGCTGGCGAAAATCCGGTGGACGGTCTTTCCATCCGCCGGGGTTCCCCCTGCCACAGTAATATGGTGGGGGGAATTGGCATGTGGGCGGGAGAAATTGTCGGGCGGATCGCCACCGCCCGACATACTAATGGGCCTCATAGTGTTTGTTCAGTGCCACAATAGTCACTTACAAGTATTCTATCTATTCACCATTGTATCATGCTTGATTATTAATTAATTATTATTATGGATTGTAAGTTATTTACTGTTTCTTCTTTGTAGAGATCTTTGTCACAGCCTGGGTCGTTAGCCTGTTGCTCAAAATCCCATTTAGATAAATGAAGAACGTGTTTTGTGGTGCTGCACTGACACAGTATGGTAAAGTAAATAATCCTCAAGGTGGACAGTTTTGAGTTCACATACTCACCCAGCTCATTTTCTTAATACATGCTTTGACAAGAATTTTAGCGTGCAAGGACGTCCAAAGGAGTTAGTTACAGACAATGGCACACATGTTGACTTAAAAAAAAAATGAAAGACTTTCTTTCATCATATCAAGTTCCCTTCTTCAAATGGCCTTGTTGAAAGAGAGAATACATTTGTGAAGGAGGGGATACAATCAGCTTTGGCATGCAATGTATAAGTAGATGATTTCTTACATAAATAAATCCAGTCATACTTAACCACTCCACATTCTACCATTGGAATTTCACCTTTCCGGTTGCAAGAAAAGAGAGAACACAGGGGGAATGTGTGTCCAGATTGGTTAAAAGATATAAAAAATAAGAGTAGTACATGTGTTGCATGCTGTGATAAACAAAAGTTGAAGAACACTGTTTTAGCGTGTCAAAACTTACCGAGAAAATACTTTGACTTAAAACACAAAACTAGAAATCAAAAATTAATATTAGGTGATTGAGTCATGGTCAGGAACCTTATTAAGGTTAATAAAGGTGCTTCGAATTACTCATGTCCTGCTCAAGTTTTGAAAGTTTCTAAAGGCTCTCTTTTTTTAGATAAAAAGGGGTGGTAGAATAGAGAAACAATTTTCCAGTTGACTTATTTTCAAGCTCATAAGATCTTGTCTGTTTACAATCCTACTGAAGATGAAAAGGATGACAATCCTCATCTGTTAGGTAATCAATCATCCACTGGTGGAAGTGTCATACCCATTTCTAATGTTATTTCTCTACCTGTTCTAAGCTCCAATGTTGCTACTGCTAAACAACATCAAGATGATTTATTTTATGCAACAAAATAATAGCGTGAGTGATGGGTAGCCCAATGCTGACAATTCCATCACACTCAACAATAATTCCAGGACATCCCTCAAGTGCTCTTTACCGCCTAGGTTTTAAAGATTTTTATGTATATTAGTTTTATTTCTGTAAATAGGTGACAATGTGTAGTGCACTAATAATTCTTTAGGTATTTATTTAATTGCAACTAATGTTCCATGCTTACATTCCAGAATTGTTTGTACTCGCAGGCCTCACCCACTTTCATCTACATGTTTACTATCAAGGTGCCAATTCCGATCCTGTAAAACCCGGGTACGAATCGTCGTTCGGAGCGTTTTCTCCATACGACTCTTACCCGGGAAAACCACCTTACAAACAAGCAAGTACGATTCGTACAGAAATACCATTTCTGTACGAATCGTAAAAAATTACGAGTGTGGAAAAAATACCCACAATTCCGATCCGGGACATCGCGGACGTGACGTACGGACGGAGTCAGGCAGCGTTTTACGGACCAGCAAGTACGATTCGTGCCTATCTCACTCCGCACGGATCTTTTTTTACGGCAGCCAAAAACTGCCGGGAAATCGAGGACGACGCGAAGAAGGAGCACCAGTACGCAACAGACAGCCATGGACCCCATCCTATGTGTCATCCCAGCCCTCATAGCCTATGACCTGGTGCACAGAAACCCACGCAGACGCCGCAGAAGGTCAGCACAACACCCAGGGGCAAAGGGGGGGCGAGGGGCAGGAAACATAACCCCCACCCAAGTAAAAATGTTAAAATGACCTGTACATACAAATTCCCACGAACCATCACAACGGAAGTGGACGTGGATGCATACCCATCACCAGAGCATGGGTATGGCCCGTACCACCATTGTAGTGGTGATGTAGGGGTACGTGCCGCACCCACGCCCTCAGAGCCTGGGTACGGCCCGTACCACCATTGTAGTGGTGATGTATGGGTACGCACCATACCCACACACCCAGAGCGTGTGTACGGCGCGTACCCCTACATCACCACTACAATGGTGGTACGGGCCGTACCCACTCTCTGGGGGCGTGGGTATGGCGCGTACCCCTACATCACCACTACAATGGTGGTACAGGCCGTACCTATGCACAGGGCAGCAGTGTTCTGCACCAAGGGTGTGGGTGGTTGGGTGGGTGGCTGCAGAGTACTCCCAGCAGTGGACCGAGACATGTGAGGGGTGGGTGCCTATCACTCCCAGCAGTGGACAGAGACATGTGAGGGGTGGGTGCCTATCACTCCCAGCAGTGGACAGAGATATGGGGGTGGGTGCCTATCACTCCCAACAGTGGACAGAGACATGTGAGGGGTGGGTGCCTATCACTCCCAGCAGTGGACAAAGACATGAGGGGGGTGGGTGCCTATCACTCCCAGCATTGCCCAGACATATGAGGGGTGGGTGCCTATCACTCCCAGCAGGGGACAGAGACATGGGGGTGGGTGCCTATCACTCCCAGCAGTGCCCAGACATATGAGGGGTGGGTGCCTATCACTCCCAGCAGTGGACAGAGACATGGGGGTGGGTGCCTATCACTCCCAGCAGTGCCCAGACATATGAGGGGTGGGTGCCTATCACTCCCAGCAGTGGACAGAGACATGTGAGGGGTGCGTGCCAATCATTCCCAGCAGTGGACAGAAACATGGGGGTGGGTGCCTATCACTCCCAGCAGTGGACAGAGACATGTGAGGGGTGGGTGCCTATCACTCCCAGCAGTGGACAGAGACATGGGGGTGGGTGCCTATCACTCCCAACAGTGGACAGAGACATGTGAGGGGTGGGTGCCTATCACTCCCAGCAGTGGACAGAGACATGGGGGTGGGTGCCTATCACTCACAGCAGTGGACAGAGACATGTGAGGGGTGGGTGCCTATCACTTCCAGCAGTGGACAGAGATATGGGGGTGGGTGCCTATCACTCCCAGCAGTGGACAGAGACATGTGAGGGGTGGGTGCCTATCACTCCCAGCAGTGGACAGAGACATGTGAGGGGTGGGTGCCCATCACTCCCAACTGTGCCCAGACATATGAGGGGTGGGTGCCTATCACTCCCAGCAGTGGACAGAGACATAGGGGTGGGTGCCTATCACTCCCAGCAGTGCCCAGACATATGAGGGGTGGGTGCCTATCACTCCCAGCAGTGGACAGAGACATGTGAGGGGTGGGTGCCTATCACTCCCAGCAGTCCCCAGACATATGAGGGGTGGGTGCCTATCACTCCCAGCAGAGGACAGAGACATATGAGGGGTGGGTGCCTATCACTCCCAGCAGTGGACAGAGACATGGGGGTGGGTGCCTATCACTCCCAGCAGTGCCCAGACATATGAGGGGTGGGTGCCTATCACTCCCAGCAGTGGACAGAGACATGTGAGGGGTGGGTGCCTATCACTCCCAGCAGTGGACAGAGAGATGGGGGTGGGTGCCTATCACTCCCAGCAGTGCCCAGACATATGAGGGGTGGGTGCCTATCACTCCCAGCAGTGGACAGAGACATGTGAGGGGTGGGTGCCTATCACTCCCAGCAGTGCCCAGACATATGAGGGGTGGGTGCCTATCACTCCCAGCAGTGGACAGAGATATGGGGGTGGGTGCCTATCACTCCCAGCAGTGCCCAGACATATGAGGGGTGGGTGCCTATCAATCCCAGCAGTGGACAGAGACATGTGAGGGATGGGTGCCTATCACTCCCAGCTGTGGACAGAGAGATGGGAAAGGGTGCCTATCACTCCCAGCAGTGGACCGAGACATATGAGGGGTGGGTGCCTATCACTCCCAGCAGTGGACAGAGACATGTGAGGGGTGGGTGCCTATCACTCCCAGCAGTGGACAGAAAGATGGGGGTGGGTCCCTATCACTCCCAGCAGTGTCGAGACATGTGAGGGGTGGGTGCCTATCACTCCCTGCAGTGGACAGAGACATGTGAGGGGTGGGTGCCTATCACTCACAACAGTGGACAGAGACATGTGAGGGGTGGGTGCCTATCACTCCCAGCAGTGGACAGAGAGATGGGGGTGGGTGCCTATCACTCCCAGCAGTGCCCAGACATATGAGGGGTGGGTGCCTATCACTCCCAGCAGTGGCCAGAGACATGGGGGTGGGTGCCTATCACTCCCAGCAGTGGACAGAGACATGTGAGGGGTGGGTGCCTATCGCTCCGAGCAGTGGACAGAGACATGGGGGTGGGTGCCTATCACCCCCAGCAGTGCCCTGACATATGAGGGGCGGGTGCCTATCACTCCCAGCAGTGGACAGAGAGATGGGGGTGGGTGCCTATCACTACCAGCAGTGCCCAAACATATGAGGGGTGGGTGCCTATCACTCCCAGCAGTGGACAGAGACATGTGAGGGGTGGGTGCATCATCCTCAGATGACCACAACGCCATGGGTTCATGAACGCATCCCCAATGTGCGAATATGTTGAGAGTGCCAAATCAACACATCACTGACAGCAGTGTCCCACACCCATGAGGATGGATTTCTTCCCCCCACTGCATGACACGCCACATGTGGGTGTGATGGCAAATGACACATGCATACCCATCCCTGGCGGATGCAGCACAATACACACACTGAGATCATGTTACAAGACTGTATAGTTATGTGAAAGCCTACTAAACCAAGAGAGCCAAAGGGAACACACAGTGTCACGCACATTCCAGGACAGATAGGAATGTACAGGTGCAGGCACAGCCACCAAGTTGTTGTCTCCCATGGAAGGAATAGGGTGGACTTCCCACAGATACAATGCCCTCAATTGTCAGTCAGGTGACCAAATACCCTGCAGAACAAGTACCATATGTGTGCTACTCTGAGAGTACACACATGCATAGTGCGGAAAAGGGACCATTTCCACATGGAGGCATAGCAACATACTCCAGACACAGGTACAGTGACTTCCAAGGATGGCACAGACGATGCAGCCGGAGGCATTGCTGAGCAGGCATGGACATAGTTGAAGCGATCCGTCAGCCACAAAGGAAATGTAGACACAGATCAGCTCAACAATTGTGCAACTCCCTGCAGGGAAGATGTCAGGTGCCAGAGAGGAAGGGACACTCCTAAGGGACAATGTCTCCAAACTATAAGAGCATACACGACCAAAGAATCATTGCAGAGACCTTGTGATGGTACGCAGAAACCAGCCTCCACCCCATGAGCACCAGACTCCAACATTTCCCAGACACCTAACACATGATCACCACCACAACTCATGGAGCATCAGCACCAACATCAAGACCTGAAAAGCAATTGTGTTCAAAGGAAAAACAAAATGCTTTATTCAGTTGGAAAGGCTAATATTTACAAAGGCCATAGGCCAGTCCAGATCATAAGTCCTGGGGGGGGACACATCGCAACATGTCTCCCCTAGCTTGCCTGCACATCTGAAACCTATGGTTCATCGACTGGGGTGGGGGCATCCTGTGGGGAAGGACCAGGCACCGCAGGTACAGGAGGGGGAAGGGTAGGTGTTATGGGTGCAGGGACGGACGACTCCCCCACAGGGGGTGGGGCAGCGCCAAAGGTGGATTCAAGCACAGTGCTGCATACTACTTGCATACTACTGCCAGGTCGCCCAGTGGCACCCCTGCACCCGAATTAAACACAGGCCCCAAAAAGGGGGAGGGTAGGAGGGATGGGGTGCAGCGCTGCTGGGGGAGGGGGTGGACAGGGGGGGGACTCAACTCCCCTACCCGTGGAGTGCCTTGCCCGTTTGCACGCTGGTGAGCCAGTGGGGCTGAAGCCCAGCCAAGTAGCTCTCCTTCTCCGATTGTGGGGCAGGGGAGCTGAGGGGAGTGCGATGGTAGGGACTGGGTGGTGAGGCATGCGGAGTCCAACTGTGGCTGTGTGTCTGCTTGTGTGCCCTAGACCCAGTGGGTGTGCCTACTTCCCCCTGAGTGTGCGTGACAGTAGGTGTGCGCTTTCCCTTCCCTGTTGGTGTGCTGGCTGTGTCTGGTGTGGTGCCTGCCGTGGAATGTGTGTGTGTGCTTGGGACAGGCATGGGAGTGGGAAGTTTGGATGGTGCAGGGGTAGGTGGGGGGACGAAGCGCTGCAGGAGACTCACTGCTGCCGTCAGTGACGGGTCCATGGACCTCAGCAACATACGTTGTTCAGACATCGCTGATGACATGCCCTCCATGTACGACACCATCTGTGTCAGCAGTCTGGTGTGGCCATGGAGGACAGTCAGGATCGATGTCTGCCCAACCTGCAACTGCCGCTGAATGTCCACAGACTCGGCAGTAAGGGCAGCAGGGGGGGCAGGGGCAGGGGGTGCGGTGCCTGTCACGAAGGAGACACGGTGGTGCCTAGCACGGACAGAAGGGACCGGAGCAACTGGGAGGGCGGTGATGGGAATGGAGGGGGCGGTGACAGTTGTATTGCTGCTGCCAGCTGTTGGAGCAGCCTCCGCCCCCTCAGGGAGTTCAGCCTCGGACCCGTCTGCGTCGTGGTCGGTGTTGGTACTACCTAGGTCCTCTGCCGCACTCCCCTCACCCTCCGTGCCACTTGATGCTGACGACTCGCCAGGAGTGGTGGCACTGGTGCTGGATCCCTCCTCCACGCCCGTGCAGGTGTCTCCCTCGGTGTCCCCTGATGAAAGGGAAGAATATAAACTATTGGGACCTGTTGACAAGTGTAGTGAGAGCCAAGGTACAAGACTTCATGAATAACAACTTAAAACATGCCATCTGTCACATGGCCATCCGTACCATGATGACACAGTTGGCAACACATCTGACACACTACCTGTCATGTGGATTGGCACACATGTCCAGACACAGGACAATGCATTAGCCAATGGCCCTGAAATAGTGTTGGAATAAGGAGCTCCTGCACTGAGGATACACCCTGATGGGAACGAAGAATGTCCACACAGATGTCAGCACACACAGACAAAACTACATAGCATCTGGAGCACACACCCGTGCCAATGATGGATGAGCAGTGTTAGAAGGGGACCTCAGAGGGGCCCGGAGGGGGCCCTGACTGCCCTGAGACCCACCCTCAAAGTATCGTAGCCGGGCACTGGCGGGAGACTCCGCAGGGGAGGAATCTCGTATCTAGGATCATACACTCGGCACCACACGACAAAGAGACACCACACCGAGGGTTCTTAGGATTCAAGCTTTATCAAATCGAAGTGGTAGGATCTTTATGATCAGCAAGGCAGATATTTACAAGTAGAGCGTGGGCTCACAGAGTCTTGGCGGGGGTAGGAGGTAGCGGGACAGTCTTTGGGGGGATATGGATCAAATGCAGGAGCGTACCCGGCGCACAGCTCACAATCCTCGAGCCGGGGGATACGCTTGTCGACGTGGGGTCCGGCGGGACCAAAGAGAGTCTGGGGGAGCCGCGAGTCACTCAGCAGGCTCAAGCACGAGTTCGGAGGTCTTACGATCTTCAGGGAGCCGCGAGTCACTCAGCAGGGCTCAGATGTTCCAAAGCGAATCTGCCGGACAGTTCCAGCGCACCCCTTGTTATAGGTCGACCCCTCTTTGATGTCCGGAGTCTGTGCAGGCAGGGGTCTTGTCACCTGGGGGTCGCTTGTCGAGGTTTCCTGCCATTGTCTTTTGATCCTTTCAGGGCCGGGTCGGGAGGAGTCCCAGACACCCAGCAGGCGTGGAGCCAGCCCTCATGGAGGCCGGAGGGCCGATCGAAACCCATCGTCCCAGGGGAGTTCAGAGGTGCGATAGAAACTGCTCCTCCCTCTCTCATCCCCTGGAAGCGTGATGTCCTCCAGCCGGAGTGGCGCCTCTAGGCCCGGGATGTGCTGGGGCCGGGCGGCCATCTTGGTGCATGAAGTGGGCACGCGTGCCCGGGGTGGCCGAAAGGAGAGAGGCCAAGGACGGGGATGCCCGGGTCGCGTGTGTGTGTTCTGGTGGGACGGATCGGCTGGGCCGTGTGCTTGGGGTCCCAGGTACCAGGTTAGGTAGTGCGAGGACAGGAAGAGCCATGCTACGAGGCCGGGTCTAACACGCATCCCCCCCAGCTGAAAGCCGGAGAGAACTACCCATCATCTTGGGGGGTTCTCTTCGCTGAGGCGGAAGAACCGGGAGAGGCCGTCAGCGTTGGCGTGGTCCGTACCAGGGCGATGTTCCACGGTGAAATCCATTCCCTGGAAGGAGATTGACCACCGCAGTAGCTTGGGGTTTTCTCCTCGCATCTGCATGAGCCATCGCAAGGGCCGATGGTCGGTTTGGACTTTGAAATGGGTGCCAAACAGGTAAGGGCGCAGCTTCTTGAGGGCCCAGACTACAGCAAATGCTTCGCGCTCAATGGTGCTCCACCTCTGTTCTCTGGGCAACAGCCGCCGGCTGAGGAAGGCGATGGGCTGGTCTAGGCCTTGGTCATTCACCTGGGACAGGACGGCTCCAATGCCATGCTCGGAGGCATCGGTCTGGACTACAAACTCCTTGGAGTAGTCGGGAGCCTGGAGGACGGGGGCCGTGCACATGGCCTTATTTAGGGCATCAAACGCTTCCTGGCAGGCAGTCATCCACTGCACCCTCTTGGGCTGTTTTTTGGATGTGAGTTCGGTGAGGGGGCCAACCAGGCTGCCATACCCCCGGATGAATCTTCGGTAGTAGCCAGTGAGGCCCAGGAAGGCTCGGACCTCCGTTTGGGTGGTGGGTGGTTTCCAGGCTAGGATGGTGTCGATCTTCGGCTGTAGAGGGGCGACCTGACCGCTCCCGACCTGGTGCCCCAGGTAGACTACTGATCCTTGCCCAATCTGGCACTTGCTGGCTTTTACTGTGAGGCCTGCCTGGCGCAGGGCGGTTAGCACTCGCCGGAGGTGCTGGAGGTGCTCACTCCATCCGGAACTGAAAACGGCGATGTCGTCTAGATAGGCCGCACTGAACTGTTCCATCCCGGCCAGGACCCTATTCACCAGTCGCTGGAAGGTGGCCGGGGCATTTTTCATTCCGAAGGGCATTACGCGGAAGCGATAATGCCCATCTGGGGTGGAGAAGGCAGGGGGTCCGGGAGGGGATTGGACTCATCTTTGGCCCCGTCGTCGGTGGCCAGCAGGAGGCTCAGTTCTGTCCGCACGAAGTGAGGCTTGAGGCGGTTCACGTGTAGGACCCGCAGGGGATCCCGGGGCGACTGGACGTCCACCAAGTACGTGACGGGACTCTTCCGCTCAATCACTTTGAAGGGCCCGGTCCACTTGTCCTGGAGGGCACCAGGCTTCACGGGGGCCATGACCCATACCTGCTGGCCCGGCTGGAACTCGACCAGAGTGGCATTCTGGTCGTACCAGCGCTTCATCTCTTCTTGGCTTGCCTCCAGGTTGGCCTCGGCCAGCTCTCGGAACTTCCTGGTCTGGTTCCAGAGGGCCAGAACGTATTGGAACACATCTCGTGGGGTGGTCTGGGGTGCTGCCTCCCACCCTTCCTTAACTAAGCTGAGGGGACCTCGGACGGGGTGTCCATATAGTAATTCAAACGGGCTGAACCCCAAGGACTTCTGTGGGACTTCCCGGTAAGCGAACAGGAGGCAGGGGAGCAGGACGTCCCACTTACGCCGAAGGGGTTCTTCTAGGCCGTTGATCATCCCTTTCAGAGTCCTGTTAAACCTTTCTACTAGGCCGTTCCCTTGGGGATGGTACGGGGTGGTGAACTTATAGGACACTCCACATTGTTGCCACAGGGACGTCATGTATTTTGAGATAAAATTAGTGCCGCGATCGCTCACGACCTCGCGGGGAAAACCCACCCGGGAAAAGATCCCCATCAGGGCTCGGCCCACCACGGGAGCCGTGACGGTGCGTAGGGGGATCGCCTCAGTGTATCGGGAGCCGTGATCCACTAGGACCAGGATGAAACGGTGACCTTGGGAGGTGGGGGGATCTAGGGGCCCCATGATGTCGATCCCGACTCGTTCGAATGGGGTACTGATGACCGGGAAGGGTTGGAGGGGAGCCTTGCGCTTCCCCCCACTCTTCCCACTAGCCTGGCACGTGGGACAGGACTTGCAGTGGGCTTCTACAGCTGCTTTCATCCTAGGCCAGTAAAAGTGAGTCACAAGATGGCTGTAGGTTTTGTCTTGACCCAGGTGGCCGGCGAGGGGGACGTCGTTGGCCAAGCCCAGGAGGAAGTCTCGGAAGCGTAGGGGTACCACCAGCACCCGGCCGGATCCTAGCTCCACCGACTTCTGCTCACTGTACAAGAGGTTATTCTCCCAATAAACTCGGTTTGGTCGCCTGCGGCTTGGCCCTCGGCCTGGTGCCGCAGTCCGACCAGGGAAGGACAGGTGGCTTGCTCCCGGCAGAACTCCTCCCGGGTGGGCCCGCCCTCGTGGCGCCACGGGGCCAATTCGGCCAGATCGCCTAACTCGGGGACCGGGGTGGTGTCGGACGGTGAGGGTTCGTCGCTGGCGACTGACCCTCCCGATGGGGGGACGGGAGGACCCTCGGCGGGGACTGCTCTGACTCCCTCGGTCGGGGTGTTCTCGACTTCCCCCAGGGGGTGAGTCGGGCGGACATAGATCGGGTGGTGGCGCACACCCACTCGGGGAGTCCCATCATTCCTAGGTGGGCCTTGCGCTCGACGTACTTCCAGGGAGAACTCTCCAGGTCGTTCCCTAAGAGGCAGTCGACCGGCTGGGAGGTTCTTACAGCAACCCTCAGTTTACCTATCACCCCTCCCCACTCAAACAGCACCAGGGCTACCTGACACATACTCTCTCTATTATCTGCGGAAATTACGGGGCAAAAGACGTTGGGTAGGATCTGCTCCTCGGGGACTAAGTGCCTGAGGACACCGGTGATGCTGGCCCCGGTGTCTCGCAGGGCTTCTATTTGGTGGCCATTGATCTTGACGAGCTGCCCGTACTTCTTCGTGTTGGAGGGCAGGAGGCTACCAGGGACCATCTCTCTATCCCCCAGGGATACTAGGGCCATAGCTGCGGGTTCCCACTCCCCGGTGTCCTCAACCTCCTCCCCCAGGGCTACGTTGGCTATCTGTCTAGCAGGGTTTGCAGCAGGGGGGACCTGGGGGGCCATGGGGCACTCCGGGTCATTGGCGTAGTGCCCGGGCCTCAGACAACGGAAACAAGTGATGGTTACCCGGTGCCCCCGTCTCCCGGGGGGTCCGGAGACTGGTGGGGGGGCCCCGGGAAAGGTGTAGGTTGGGCCTTCGGGGGACTCGACTGGGACTCTCTCTGCCCTCCCTGGTTCCCTCCCCCTCTCTGGTGGGGTGGTCCCTGACTGGCTCGGGGGTATTCTCCTACAATGCTCCGGGGGACCCGGGTGTTGGTCCAGCGGTCTGCTTCCACAGCCAGCTTCCGGGGATCGGTGAGTTTGCTGTCGAGCAGATGCTGGCGTAGTTCCACAAAGCAGTTCGCAGCCAGGTGTTTCCACAACATGAGGTCGGTGAGTTCCTCGAGGGTGGTGACCTTGCTGCCCTTGATCCACCCATCGAAGGCCCGACTGAAAAAGTTTACATACTCCACCCAGGTGGTGCCCGGGATCTTCCTGCAGTCCCGGAATCGCTGACGGTACATCTCTGGGGTGAGGCCATACCTGGTGAGGAGAGCCTCTTCCATGTGGCTGTAGGAGGTCTGCAGGGAGAGGGGTAGGTCGAGCAGGGTGTCCCTTCCTTCGCTCAGAAACCGTCCCCACAGCCCTGCCCCCCAGTCCTTCTGCGGGACCCGATGAGAGGTCATGGCGACCTCGTAGGCCCTGAACCATTGTTGAATGTCATAATTTTTATAATATTCTTTGACCACGTCCTTGGGGATGTGGACCTTCTGTTCCACCGGGGAGGCCGCCTCTCGGTTCCCCGGGGGCCTCCCTTCCTCGTTTCTGGCTTTGAGCTCGATCTCCTTCAAGCTGCGTTCGTGCTCTAGTTGGAGCTTCCTTCCTTCGTGCTCCCGTTGGAGCTTCTTCTCTTCCAATTCGCCTTGTACGCGAGTCTGGGGGAGCCGCGAGTCACTCAGCAGGCTCAAGCACGAGTTCGGAGGTCTTACGATCTTCAGGGAGCCGCGAGTCACTCAGCAGGGCTCAAGCACAAGTTCGGAGTTCTTACGATCTTCAGGGAGCCGCGAGTCACTCAGCAGGGCTCAGATGTTCCAAAGCGAATCTGCCGGACAGTTCCAGCGCACCCCTTGTTATAGGTCAACCCCTCTTTGATGTCCGGAGTCTGTGCAGGCAGGGGTCTTGTCACCTGGGGGTCGCTTGTCGAGGTTTCCTGCCATTGTCTTTTGATCCTTTCAGGGCCGGGTCGGGAGGAGTCCCAGACACCCAGCAGGCATGGAGCCAGCCCTCAGGGAGGCCGGAGGGCCGATCGAAACCCATCGTCCCAGGGGAGTTCAGAGGTGCGATAGAAACTGCTCCTCCCTCTCTCATCCCCTGGAAGCGTGATGTCCTCCAGCCGGAGTGGCGCCTCTAGGCCCGGGTTGTGCTGGGGCCGGGCGGCCATCTTGGTGCATGAAGTGGGCACGCGTGCCCGGGGTGGCCGAAAGGAGAGAGGCCATGGACGGGGATGCCCGGGTCGCGTGTGTGTGTTCTGGTGGGACGGATCGGCTGGGCCGTGTGCTTGGGGTCCCAGGTACCAGGTTAGGTAGTGCGAGGAAAGGAAGAGCCATGCTACGAGGCTGGGTCTAACAAGCAGGAAACATGTCTTTTGACTTTTGACACATGCTGCAAAGCACAAACATGACACCATTCACAACATGCCTGGGTCACTGCACCTTGAGTGTCTGTCCAGAAAATTATCACATACAGGTCACACCTGGCAAGGAGACATGAGTTTTGGACATGTAGGTCTTTCATGCACAAACCCCCCATACATGAGACAATGTGAATGAGACAGAGCAAGTAGGTACACCTCTGAATCTGTGTTTACTAAAAGGGAAATCAAGAACTCCTAAATGGACTCAACATCACCTCGTGAGGCTGACCACACATATTTGTGACAAGCAACCATCAACTGATAGTTGTACATAGACACACAGGCACTGCCCAGTGTGAGTATGCACAAGCCTAATGGGGTCACCCTGTACAGTGGACACATGTTGCACACTTTACGTAAATACAAATTAGGGCAGGGAACAATGCCACAGAGGCAAAACTACGCTGAACACACAGAGACTGGCCACAGTGTGTGATGCCACAAATGATTCCTAGGATAAGGTGTCTCGGGGGACAGTAGTGTGCACACTGCTCCATGGTCCTGGAATGATCTGACTGTAACAGGAGCAACCGTCCCGGCCCTATGCATATCTCCCACTCATGCACACCATGTCTGATGCCACTACATTGGTCATGCATGCTGCAAGTGTGTGTATTTTAAACCTCACACTCCTATGTGGACCCTCAGGCCAGTGCCAACAATGATGGACCCCCAAATGAGTGGACAGGACAGGCCACAGGCAAGGTACCAACAGATGTCACAGACCACCCCCACACATGATGCAGAAAGCATAGTGCACCTTAATGACCTTGCAGCCTAGATGACCATGTGCAATAGTGATTATACACAGACCAGGGAACACATGTCAAGGAGAGGAAGGGAGGAAGAACAGCAGCGGTTTACTTTGGGGAACAGGATATGCACTGCACATATAAACCCTCGCAGTGCATCTATGCGACTGAGCACTTCCAAAAGCTGGTGACACACAACAAACACACATGTACCTACCCCTTCCTGCTGCTGCTTCTCCTGTAACCGCCTATCCAAGTCAGGGAAGGCCACCGCCAGGACACGCTTCATTTGGTGGGTCAGGTGCCGACGCCTGCCGTGTTTGCGTGGAGGTGAGTCCCCCAGCAGGACCAGGGCGATCCTCCTGGTCCAGCACCGGATGTCCTGCCAGCGTTTCCTCACCTGGGCCAGGCGCCGACTGCGACCCTCCATCTTGATCACGGCCCTGACGGCCCACTTCCATATCCTGCCCTTCTCGTAGGCGGTTACCTGTGAGGATGACAAAGTGAGAATAGATCACTACACCTGCTCCATGTCACAGAGACACACATTAGAACATCTTTGATTTGTTGAACAGGGCATCGGATGCTGCCAACTAATAAGACCTTTGTCATAGGAACATTCGCCTCTGTGTAAGGCCCAATGCACTACATGGCATTGAAAGTACACAGGTGGCATGAGGGGTGCGACACACTCCCTGATCATGGCACACACTGTACATCACAAACAACACAAGGCTGATGGACAGCACCTCCAAGCACTCACAGGCCACTGACACAACCTCAGCAGAGTACACAGACACACACAGGCACAAATCATTCACCTGCCAGTGGCAACAGGGGCTAGAAACCTCAATCTGCACATGTGCCACTTGCCTGGGGGGTTTCACAGGTGTGGGGCTAGCCCACCAAGTCAGACACACAGCATGGCTTCATTCACACATCAGATGGGTAGAGCAGTTGCCCCCTCCATGCAGCTGTGATGCAACACTCCACATAGACACTCACCCACATGACAAGGAACATTCACACACATCAATGTCCAGGGGGCGTACACATCATTTGGACACCCTCACCACAGCTCCACTCAACTCGCACACATCTGTGGGTACAGTCACCTGTCACACCGGGGGGAAAACAGAATCACCTCAGGACTATAGAACTAGAATGGGCAAAAGGATTAGCCATGCTGAATGTGCCATGCGCCATGCAGTGAATGTCACAGTACGCACAATGCAAGTGAGTAGTACAGACATGAACCACATCATGCTCTGCATGACAGACATAAGCCATTCACCCCCCCCCCCCGGGACCCACTCTAGACTACATTGCATGTCTGTCACACCTGGGCACAATGCCAGAAGTGACAGTCACAAAAAGAAGTGGCACAGTCTAAGCTAACGGAGTCAGCACTCACCTACTCCCCTGGTCGACCATACAGGCTGGGGTACTGTGGGAGGATGACGTCCAGCAACGCCTGATTCTCCTCCTGGGTGAAAGGCTGGGCCCTCTCCACAGTCCGCGACATGGTGCCAGAGGTAGCCAAGACAGCAGCAGTGGTGTAAAATCAAAGGTTGTGCAGGCAAGTGCCCTCTCATGGGTTCTGGCTGACTTATATCTGCCTTGCTGGCCTATTTCATGTACAGGAGTACAGAGTGATTGGTCAGACTCATTTGCATCCTACGTTTCCTCCAATCCCTTTGAAAATACACCAGTGACAGCATTAGCATTTTTTCAAATTTTCAGCATCATGTCAAGTCAAGAACCACTTTGCAACAATGTATAATGTGGCCAACTGCTTTTTCCAGGCCACATGATGGAAAAATTTGAACTTGGAACTGGGTATCCATGACAAGCAGCATGCATTTAGGCCCAAATACTTGTCCCTTATGTGTCCCCTTTGTAATTTTCTAATCCGCACACATGTACGGTGCGTTTCACACGTACCCCTAGGGCATCACTACTCTAGTGATACAGGCCGTACACGCGAGTGTATGGTTCGTATCCCTATGGTAGTGTAGCTGTAGGCGTACGCCATAGTGATACGGGCTATACACGCGTGTGTAGGGTTCGTAACCCTATGGTAGTGTAGCCGTAGGCGTACGCCATAGTGATACTAACCCTACACACGCGTGTACATGCCGTATCACTATGGTGTACGCCTATGGCTACGCTACCATAGGGATACAGACCCTACACACACGTGTACGGCCCGTATCACTATGGCATACGCCTACGGCTACACTACCATAGGGATATGACCCCTACACACGCGTGTACATGCCGTACCACTATGGCGTACGCCTACGGCTACACTACCATAGGGATACAAACCCTACACACGCGTGTACGTGCCGTATCACTATGGCGTATGCCTACGGCTACACTACCATAGGGACACGAACCCTACACACGTGTGTACGTGCCGTATCACTATGGCGTACGCCTACGGCTACACTACCATAGGGAGCCGAACCCTACACACGCGTGTACGGCCCATATCACTATGGCGTACGCCTACGGCTACACTACCATAGGGATACGACCCCTACACAAGCGTGTACGTGCCGTATCACTATGGCGTACACCTACGGCTACACTACCAGAGAGATACGAACCCTACACACGTGTGTACGTGCCGTATCACTATGGCGTACGCCTACGGCTACACTACCATAGGGATACGACCCCTACACATGCGTGTACGTGCCGTATCACTATGGCGTACGTCTACGGCTACACTACCATAGGGATACGAACCCTACACACGCGTGTACGTGCCGTATCACTATGGCGTATGCCTACGGCTGCACTACCATATGGATACGAACCCTACACACGTGTGTACGTGCTGTATCACTATGGCGTATGCCTACGGCTACACTACCATAGAGATAGGACCAGTGTGTACACGTACGTGTACTATGGTAGTACACGTACATGTACACACTGCTCATACAGGTACGTGTGTTCGATCCGTACACACACGCGTACTCCTACCCAACGCAAATATAGTGATACGACCGTACACAGGCCCTCAGAGCGTGTGTACGGTGCGTTTCAAAGCTTACACTGGTGATAAGAGGCACACAGGAAAGGAATGGAGGTGTCATACTCGCACAAGGCTGGACATCAAGTCATTGTCAGTGCAGTCCTTCATGTTTAGGGCCTAGGTGTGTCAAGCAGTGATGTGGCACATCTCTCCCCATGTGTTAACCCAATAGATGTGTGATGACCTGTGTACACATGTCATGTGTGATGGGGCACTATGTGGCACACTTCCCCTTCACACCTTTTACATGTGTGCATGTAGTACTAACTTGTCAAGCACTGCATCACTGGTATGGTACAGTCACCAACACCCGCAACTGTCCCCTGATGCCAGATTCACAGATAATGACACCTGACATCTAACTACCAGCGTGCCACAATGTGACTATGTCATGTGTGTGTCATGTGTTCCCATGAGCTTGCTGTTGGTGTTCCGTCAACTGCATCTGCTGTTGATGCATCCAACATGTGTCTGTGTGTAGATGGCCATGGCACACAATTACGCACACCAGGCCACATGTGGAATCACACGTAACGTGTGTCTGCATGCATAGAACATGGACTTGCGAGCTGAGGACATATCTGCGTGGTCTCAATGTATGTGTGATCAGTTTTGACATGTACCCCTTCATGGCAAGGTGTGTGGTCTGTCCTTTTTGAAGGGCATGTGACCTGTGCGTCTAGCTTGCCGCCAGCTGTCTGTATGAGATAATATCCTTCTAATGCACATATGTGGATGTATGTCACTCCTGTAATGTGGCTGGCTGTTCACTTACACTGGCCCAAGCTAGTTTCATGGCATGGCATGTGGACCTTGAGAATCCACATTTGTGGTTGGCTCTTGGTAGGAGTATCACCTGGCTGGCATACGTGTCCAGGATGTATTGCACAGACCAGACTCTGTATGTGGCATATGTGTATTAGCTGTTGAACATGTGCTCAGTTCATTGACATTGGTGTGGTAATGTACTCACTCTTCGTTATCCCGTCCATATATCTGCAGGGCACTGCCTCTCTCCCGACCAATGCCAGAGTTGGCTGCCCTGAGGGACCGTGACTGCATACGCCGCTACCGCTTCTCGCAACAGTTGATTGAGAACTTGACCACAAAGCTGGCACCACACCTCCAACCGCTACACAGGTATCCTACTGCGCTGACCCCCAAGATGAAGGTAATGTCAGCCCTACATTTTTTTGCCACCGGTACATTCCAATTCACCATAGCTGATGTTGGTGGCATGTCCCAGACCATGTTCAGCCGTGTCCTGCATGATGTTTTAGAAGGCATGTTGGTTCACCTGGATGAATTCATACATTTTCCAACTCGTGAGCAGTTGACGGGTGTCAAGGGTGAGTTCTATGCCCTGGGAGGGATGCCCCATGTAATTGGGTCTATTGATGGGACACATGTGGCTTTGGTACCACCACAGGCACAGGAGGTAGGCTATAGAAACCGCAAACATTATCACTCCATAAATGCCCTTGTGGTGTGTCTTGCTAACATGCTGATTTCCCATATATGTGCACGTTTTCCAGGGTCAGCACACAATGCCTACATCATGAGGCGTAGCAGGGTGCCAGAAATTATGCTGCAGCTGCACAACGAACGAGCATGTCTTGTTGGTGGGTATACTCTGTTTGTCCTGTACTTAGCAGTATCTTAGTATCTTACAGCTTCTCCTGACCCACTTCTGTACATGATGTTTCCATGTAGGGGACTCTGGCTATCCCAACATGCCATGGCTGATGACGCCTCTCCGCAACCCCAGAACAGCTGCAGATCAACGTTACAACAATGTCCATGGGCAGACCAGGCGAGTGATTGAGAGGACGTTTGGCCTCCTGAAGAGCGGATTCAGGTGCCTCCACAAAACAGGCGGATCCCTCCCATATGCACCGGTGAAGGTCTGCAAAATCTTCCTCGTGTGCTGCATGCTGCACAACATGGCAGTGGAGAAAGCTGTGCCACTCATCCTGGATCCGGATGAGCAGGAACATCCACCCGTGGAGGATGAAGGGCTTGGTCATGAGGCAAGTGATGAGGAGGAGGAGGAGGACATCCGGAGTCAGCTCATACGCAACTTCTTCTCATGATGGTGAGTCCCTGGGTCGGAGTGTGCACGCTTGGGGCCTTGTGTGGCATGTGTTGCAATGTGTGTGTCCAGCTGCACGTATGCTAAGTGACTTAGAGGTGTGTTCTGATGTGTCACTCGATTGATGATGTAATTCCACAACTTTTCGCAGAGACACTCAATTTTCAACTAGCATGGTGACAACCTTATACATGTAGAGTAACTGACCATGCGTGCGGATGACCATCTTTTAGCTGACTTCTTGTGTGTCTCTCATCCCCTGGTAGTTGCGCATGCTGTCTGCTCGTGGCATCGTTGGGCTCCTGCTATTCCTCATGAGTATTGCAACGTGTGCAGAATCAGCGTTACATGCACGGACATGGTGAAAAGTCTCCTTTGGGTAAGGATTTTGGCACGGCATTTTGGGTGTGGTAGTTGTTTTGAATGTGTGTGCACTGCTCCTGTGCATGTTTTGATACTATGCATACATGTTGACTCACCATGGGACACATGACAAGGAGCATGACTCACATGAATTGATAGTCACACTTGGTGACAGTCATCTGTAATGGGCTTGTGGAATGTGATGAAGGCATCAATGTGTGTGAAACTTCCCTCTGAAACATATGGGATGCTACGGGTTGACATAGTGTGGGACATCCCCATAAGAGGCTCAATGGGGAATAGCAGCCTCTCCGTGTGCAGAAGGGTGTGTTTGGCTGACCTCCGTCACTTGTGTGGCAGTTCAATGAATTTACAGCATCTGTGGTGAAAAGGGGGGGGCAGTGTAGGTCCCACATGTTAATCCACATGACCTGTGCGTCAGTTCATATTGATGCATTTGTCTAGGTGTGACCCTGAGTAATAAAGGTGTTCCTCACCATCCAAGGTGCCTCGTCTCTGTCGATGCAGGTCTCTTGCCACTGTGCATGTGGCATCTCTGGCATATTTGTCAGAGATTTAGCATATGAGTCTATGTGTAGATTAGCAACATGCATGTTGTTCTTCATGGATTTGATTCTCTATTGTGCATGAAGTCCATGGCTGTGTATGTATTTTGGCATCTCTGTCCACACAACGGGCCCTCAACACCTGCTGAGGGTGTGTTTCCTGTGCGCAGCTCAGCCTTCAGTTTCCTGATCCGCTGTCAGTCATATTTGGTGATTGTGCATCCATTGTCTCTGTGTGTGCCATGGTGAACCTGACACTCCTTCCTTTAGATACACCTGTTGCAGTTGTCCTTTCTGACATCCTTGTATTTGTGTGCAACTTGTGGCATGGTTTCAAGGGCATGCCAGCTGCTGCAGCAGGCCCTGCAGGAAGGACACACAAAAATTCCGGATTGGGCAACACTCACGCCTCTAAGATGCTCCTCCCTTCCTCCCTCCACCCATTAATTTGGGTGTCATCAGCTTGTCAGTGACACAGTTGCGGCCACGCGGTGCCAACGGCTGTACCATCTGCACATGCAACGTGCACATTGCACCACCCTCATGTCCTTGCATGTCCCACATCACACTACAGTCTGATGTTGCAGCCACCCACCAAGCAATGCCCATCCGAAAAAATCTACCGCCTGCACTCAGGCATACACTAAGCGCACACACAACACCTTTTCATGATGAGTGTGCAACTCTAACTGCCTACACAGCGCTGTCATGCATTCCAGGCCCTGTCAGACCAACCAGGTCATGTCCCTCCTACTCCCCACCGGCTCTGTACCCCAGCAAGGCCATGGGAGTGGGACTCAAGGCCTCTGCATGTAGTATGGTGTCATTGTCTGGCACATGGCAGAGGTATCATCTCTCAGCGTGTCAATATACAATGTGTCCAGGATCCCCATCTACACCATCACATGCGCACAGCACCTCATCATCATCTTGTGTGCCATTGACAGCCAGGTGCTCCTCACACTCAGCAAAGACACAGACCTTGCCAGTTCACATATTCAATGATGCATGAGATTCATTTGCGGATGGCTGGACATCAGCCACCTGATGCTGGACTTGTACAGGACTGAGGTCAGCATCTGAGGATTGTCCCCTTACAGCTGGCTCAAATGCTTGTGTCCCACCCGCAAGAGCCCTGCACAAGCACCCAGTGGCCACGCACACAAGCTGGTGTGCATCATGTATTGCTCGCTCACATTTGCCATGCTAATCACCAGCATCTGTACCTCAGGCTGCAACACCCTCTGCATTATGCACATGATCCCCAGATCGATCCACTCCAAGGCAAGACAGACCATCCCCCATGTCCACGATGACATCCATGTCAAATACTGCCCTGCCCTCTACGGAGCAAGTACATTAAGACTCCAAGGATACTTGTCCACATCCAGGGTGCATCTGCACAGCTCAGCTTCAACATCCAGCACCCCAGCCACATCACCGTCCAGCAGAGATAGCTGCAATGGATCACTGTCTGCTGCAGGATGACCTTCAGACTCCACACCCACACACAGGAGGCAGGCCACGACCCCGACACCAAACCATCCTTGTACCACTGCCATCCAAGACCCCATTGGGCCATCTCCGTGCATCCAACCTTGCCCTGGCCACCATTCTTCACATCCACCGAACTCCAGCATGCAGGACATAGTTCTCCCACCTGGCCAAACATACCTGGGACTCCCTCCCCATGAAACTCCACATGAGCCATGATCTCTGCGCCTTCCTGATACTCTTCCACATAGGTCTGTCCGCACAGTATTTCAAGCCCCCCTTAGCAGGTTGAGCCCATCACGGGTGACTATTGTGCTCCATGTCTGTATTGAATGATACATTGTGACCCATGTGTGTCCTGTGCCAGACTCAGATCCCAGGGTATGGATGGGTGGAGGTATTTCAACACTCAGGCATAGTTTGACATTTACACACACAGATGTTGTGGACTAATGCAAACTCACTGCAACATCTCATGACTTAAATAAGAATTTATTTGTGGTGGGGTAAGTATTTTGTTGGATAAAATGAGGTGCTCGCCGGGTGCCTAGAATCCAAAGTTCACAGGTGGAGATGGGATCCTCTGCATTGGAAGTCATCAGAGTCCAGACCACAGTGTTGGTCATCATTGGTCAGACTGTGACCAGCAAGTCCATGTGGCAGATAATGTCATTGAATGAGGTCTGCTGTTGCGCCAGAGGGCCAGGTGCCAGGCCAGGTGACCTGGGAGATGTGGATGGTCTGCTGACTCTCACGGTCTTTTCCGTGGATGACCCACCTTCCTAGGGGGACCCTCAGATGCAGGCCTTGACGATGCTTGTGATGCTCCCTCGGACGAATCCTCCTCCTCCTCCCCCCTCCCTGTGGCTGGTGGTGGTCTTCGCCTGGTGGCACAGGGAGGGTTGCCCATGTTGTCGACGATCCGAAGGAGTGACCGGCTCATGTCCGTTTGCACCACCAGGAGCTCAGCCAGTCTTGCCTCCATCCGTCCTTGGTGTTGTTGTTGACTGGCATGTTGCTCGGCCTGCAGGTTCTTCATCTCGTTGAGGGTCCCTTTGATGTCTGTGAGAGTCGACACTACCTGGCTGATGCCCCTGGTGTCACGCCGGTATGTGTCCAGGATGTGGTGTTTGTGCAACATACCGGTTCCCTCAGCTGGCTGGTCAGGTGCTCGTCTCCACCTGCCTCCACTCCCACCACCCCTGCCCACACGAGCAGGGCCTGCCGTTGTGGGCACATCGGGTCTACGGGACCCCTGAGGGATGGCATTTGCGGGGTTGTCTGCCTCCTCCTGGGTGCCCGGAGAACCTTGTCCCTCCTGGTCCGACTGGCTCTGTTGTTCAGTGCAAGCAGGGCTCCTGGGTGTTTCCTGGGATGTGGCAGGAATGGGGGTGGTGCTTGGCACAGATGTACCTGACACAGGTGCTGCAGGGGCTTGGGCACCAGAGGGGCCAGGTTGGTCAGGGTCATCCACAGAGTGGTGAGAGTCGTCGCTGCCGGTGGGATCATCTTCACGCTGAGCCTGGGACTGTTAATCTTTCCCCCCCAGTGTTTGGGGGGAGATTCATGACGTTTCCGTGTGTGTGAGAGAGAGACAATGTTAATGGTGTTTCATGCAACATCCATGTTTCATACATATTCAAGTTGCCACAGTTCCTCTGGGTAGTTGGTTATGCCTAGCATTCCTCTCAAAGAACACTTGTGGATGGGTATGTTGCGGGGGAGAGATTGATATGTTCTCCTGAGTCTTTGGCCTGTCTAATTACTGCTAGGATGCTTATTTGGCTATGGATTGGTCTTGTTGTGTCACATATCCATTGTGGGAGTGGCTGAATCCGTTGCCTGCGGCGGGGTGGGTGCTTGTGTAAGGGGTGGGGGGGGTGTGACCGTGCATGCTGTTGGGTGTAGTGAGATTTGGCATTGGGTCTCCCAGGTGCTGTGTCTGTCTCCTCATGGTGCATGCTGGCATGACAGTGAGTGTGAGTTCCTGTGCTCGGTTTGTGGCATGTGTAGTTGGTGTTTGAGTGTACAGTGGTCACAGGAGGGCCTTGTGCTGTCTACAGTGTCAGCTACCTTGTCAGTACTTGGCCAGTCCCTGTGCATTGAGCATGGTGCATGGGTATATCCCTAGGCCATATGGGCTGAGGGCATTGGTGTCTGCTTCAGAGTTGCACGATGTGTTTGGTGAGCCCCACCCTCCCAGCATCGCGGACATCCAGTCTTGGGTTTGTGTTTCATGTAGCCTGTGACTTGGCATGGCCTTGCTTGGTGAATGGGGCATGGACCCATTAGTGGCATGTGTGTGGTTTTTGAGTGTGGTTGTGTCCGGTGAGGGCTTTGGGGTAGTTGCGTGCATTAGCTGTGGTTGGGGTGTTGATGCCATTCCCCCCATGTTACGTGAGTTGTTTCTGTACTCACCAGGCTCTGAGACTCCTTCAAGTCCGTGTACTCCCACCAGCGGAAGCGTGGCCATCACCTTCTCCTCCCAGGGATGGTAATGTACCGGTCTGCGGGGCAGCCCACCTCCAGTGATGTTACTCTGGGCATATTGTTCGTTCATCTTGCGCTTGACTGCCCTGCGCAGATCGTACCACCTGGCTTGGCATTCATGCCTGGTCCTTCTGATGGGCGTTACAGCATTGACCCGATCGACGATCCTCTGCCACATGGCTGATTTCTCAGCTATGCTGGTATGTCTGACCAATGTTCCAAAGAGCTGTGGCTCGACTCTGATGACTTCGTTGACAAGGATGTCCAGCTCCTCCCTTGTGAACTTTGGATTCTTGTCTGTGGGCATGATGTGGGGTGTGGGTGTGGATGGTTGTGGGTGTGTGGGTGTGGATATGACGGTGTGGGTGTGAATGTGAAGAGGGGGTGTTTGTGAAGGTAGTTTTGTGAAGGTGTGTGAGTTTGAGGTGTAGTTAAGGTGTGAGTAAGGTGCAGTTGTTTGTCTGTGGGGTCTGGCAGCAGTGGGTCTGTTGCAAAGGCTCATGGTTTGTGTGTGTGGGCCCTTTTTATTGGTCCATTTGTGGGTGTGGCTGGGTTTGAACTTTTGGTGGGTGTGTTATAAGAGGTGGTTGTGGTTTTGGCCTCTGTTTGCCTGTTTGGATGTGCCAGGTCAGTGTTTTTGATGTATTTTATCCTGTGGACATGTTTTGTGGTGTTGTGCCTTCAAATTGTCCCTCCTTGTGCTGTTTGACAGTATCCTGGTTCAGTACTAGTCGTTTTCGCGTATGAAGGTGCGTACATACGCTATGTTGTTGTACAGTGGTCACATATGCAATGGTGTTGTACAAATCGTACATACGCGATGCTGGGAGAGGGTGCTGGTGTACGAGCCCGGGGTAGGGTGTGTACAGGCACAGTGCTGGTGTACAGGGTTGGGATACGATGCGTACAGGCACGGCCATGGTGTACAGCTATGGGGTACGGTACGTACAGGCACGGGGCTGGGGTATAGTGTTGGGGTACGTTGCGTACAAGCACGGGCCTGGGGTATGGTGTTGGGGTAGGGTGCGTACAGGCACGGCCATGGTATACGGGCATGGGGTACGGTGCGTACAGGCACGGGGATGGGGTACGGTGTTGGGGTACGGTGCGTACAGGCACGGGCATGGTGTACGGGCCTGGGGTACGGTGCGTACAGGCACGGGGCTGGGTTATGGTGTTGGGGTATGGTGCGTACAGGCACAGGGCTGGTGTACGGTGTTGGGGTACGGTGCGTACAGTTACGGGGCTGTGGTACGGAGGTGGTGTACGGCGAAGTCATTTGAGATGTCATCAGTGATGTCATGAGTGATGTCAGTGACCATGTCATGAGTGATGTTATATGTGACGTCATCAGCAGTGGATTGCGGGTGCGCGAGTTATAGTTAGCTTCACTAACTATAACGGGGTAATTTCATTGTTTTTTTACGAGTGAAATGTCCAGCTAACTATAACGTCTGTGAAACCTATGGTTTTTTCAGTGAATTTGCAAGGTTTTTAAAATGCAAATTCCTAACTATAACGTGTGTGAAACCCATGGTTTTTTCAGTGAATTTGTATGGTTTTTTAAATGCTAATTCTTATATTTAACGTGTGATTTTTTTTTTTTTCTTCTTTTTGTAAGGTTTTTTACATCTATTTTTACTTTATATTCTCTTTAAACACTATGGTAAAATTTTTAAAATTCTGCAATATATAATTTTTCACCTTTTTTTAACCAAACAGGTAAGATATAGTAGTATAACATAGTGAATCTTTTTTTTTTTTTTTTTTTTTTACGTGCGCGTACGGTAAGCTTACCGTAAGTGCACGTTTTGCTTTACTTACGTAATATTTCTACTCTGTTTGCGTATGGTTACGCAATTTACGTAGACGTCCATACTGCATACGCGACACGTAAGCGCATACGTTACACGCGCACGCTACACGGAAGTGTTGGAGCTTGCCTGTTATGCGCATGCGCGCATGCGCGTGTCTTTTATACGCGCATGCGTAATTTTACCGTAAGCGCTCCGTAAGCGCTCCGTAAGCGTAACGTACGCGCACGGGTGGTAATGTGATCAAGAAACAGCACTTTTGATTGGTTTAAAGTACTTTCAGTTCTAGAACTCTCCTACACCACACCCATTCCCCTCATTTCTGCTTGTGATCCCTTAGGAGAAGGAGCTGAGTTGTCTTTGTGATACGATGGCAGAACAGCAGTCCTCTTCTGAGAGTGAGCCAGGTAGCAGCATCATCAGAGAGAGAAGGAGGAAACAAAAGACTTCTTTTGTATGGGAATATTTCACCTATCCAGAGGGGCAGAAAAAGGTAAAGGCTCCTTTAGTCACCTGCTCACTTTGTGAGCGTGTCTTATCTAGAGGGAATCCTAGGAAGAAGTATTCCTTTGGAAATCACTCTATGGTTAGACACATTAAGGATAAACATCCCAGGACTTATGCTAGACATACTGGAGAAACATCTCCAGTAAGTCACCCAAGCACACCTGCAGAAGGTCAGCCGAGTACATCTTCGGCAGCTCAGCCGAGCCCTTCCTCTGCGGTGGGAGCATCACCCTCTTCTGGTCCTCTGGATATAAACCCTCGTTTTGGGAGGGTTAAAATGAGGTGCACAAGATGTTATGGCCTTATTGTTCATGCGGAGACCAGTGTTTCCCTCATAAACAATAGGATAGACCAGCACATCTGTGGTCCTTGTTAGTATTCCCATTGTTTCTTTCCTCTTTCCCTTTATGAACACAACGGTTCTTTTAAGAGCCAACCTTACTTCTTAACTTTTAAAAAAAAAAATGAATTGACTTTTTTTATTAAATTTTTTCAACCGTGCGCGTACGCGCATTTTTTTTTTTTTTAATAAAAAAACCCCAAAAATGTAATCAACCTACAAGGTCCATGAGGGACTACTACAGAAATGAAAAAAGCATAGAGAAGAGTAGTGAAAAAAGTGAGCATTAAAGTAAATGTGTGATAATTCCTGAAATTTCACACTTACCTGACAAAGAAAATAACTAAAAGAAAAATAAGTGATTTATTTTACTTGCTGTAAAGAAGTTTATTTTTATATTTTTCCTTTCTCAATCTGTAAAAAAAGAAAAATGTATTAATATTTAACAATACATTTTAGAATACAGTGCACATATTTTCATATTTCAACAAACATATTTTTGCCCATTTTTTGCTGTTTTCAGAATATATTGCATTTTACTGTAAATCGTAAAAGCAATTGCATTCATCACTTAACAGCGGGCAAAAAAAAAAAACAATCAGAAAGATTGTTTAAAAAAAGCCCAGAATCTCTTCTCATTAAAACATACCGTAATATAAACCTCACGTAAGAACAATCACTAATTTCAGTAAATATCGTCCGAAAATTCTGTTGCATAAGCATAATCACCAAAATAATTTGTGTCAAAGAAGTCCACAATGCAAATTATTACCTTTCCGTAAGGCCAAATGGTAATTTTCATAATAATATTTGATGACATTTCCGATGGTAATCCAATATAATGGAAATAATGTTTTCGACAGATGTTGCAATTTCTTTCTAAAATTTTGGTTTCAGAAAAATTAAATAGGAATTTGCTAAATCAAAAGGCAAACGTTGCTTGAAAACCAATTCAGAATCATTACACAGTGTCCAGCCTTTTTCACATTTAAGAACAACTGTGTAATGACCAGAAGTTACAAAAGGCCCATCATGGAAAATTATTGCAACTGTGACAAAAGTTTTGCCAGAAATTGATAATTGCTGTCCTGTAAATTTCTTTATTAAAGTGTCCAATTTTGTTCCGTCAGCTCTACAACGTTGCATCATTAAAATTACATACTGTCCATATTTCTTTAAAAATAACGTTGAAAACATGTCTGATTTACATTTAGAACATTCCATGTTGTGATTGGCATCTTTAACTAATTTACTAAAAGTCACTGATTTAGTCTCTGGCAATGTTAAATAGATAAACCTTTCTGAATCAACATTAGAGCTGCATGTGTAGAAACAGTTTTCACAACTAAGTTCCCATTTATAAGACAGACCAAACATATTTTCTATTTCTACCCCTTCATCTTCAAGTACCAAAAGAATGTGCATCAAGAATTCCTGTGCATCTTGCTGGACATTCTGTGAAAACTGTGTTCGGCCTGAACAAACATCTAATAGATTTCTAATTTCATTCGCACTTTCTATTTTTGCTTTATCAACACTCAGTTTCTAATAAACAAGACTTAGCACAGAACAGAATCTTTTTTCATGATTTTCTATTATCTGCTCTTGCAAACTTTCAAGATAAAATACAACATTCAGCAATACATTTGCATAGCAGTTGACACCAGAGCTATTTTCAAAATGGAAACCAACAACCTGTTCAACATTGTCCTTTTTCTTTTTGCTTGCAATCACATGACTCTCTTTTTGTTTTCTCTTCTCTACATCCTCATTACAGATATTCTCAAATCTCCTTTTCCGACAAACAACACGTTTCTCCAACACAGGATACTGACCTAAATGAGGAGCATAGGTTCTTCTTAATCTATTGTACTCATTAACACAATTTGCATCAGCACTAACTTTTGAGTCATCAAAGTCTATCATGAATAAACCAGATAATGTTTTAACTCGTGACAAAGCAACATATGCCATACCTTCTTTGAACACTGTAGATCCAATGTTTACAAATGCACTATCAACAGTTAATCCTTGACACTTGTGAATAGTTACAGCATATGCTAGAGAAAATGGAAACTGCTTCCTACGTACATATAAGTCTTTCACAAGCAAAAAACGGACTGAACAACGACTAATGTCTTTTACCTCTTCAATCTGATCAAATTTTATTTTTAAAAACTCAATTCCTTCTTTTTTCTGGTAGTTAACAAAACCCACAACTTTACCCATAGCTCCATTTACTAAACCTTTTTCAACATCCAAATTTCTCCTTAGAAATACTCGACAGTTCATGCAAAGATATCGATTTTTTTCTAATCCAGCTGTTTTCGAAATGTTCTTCTCTAGAGAATCCAATTTATTTTTCAGTTCGCCTGTTAATGTAATAGTAATTCTTTCATGTTGGATTTTGTCCACTGCTTCCATTTTCTTAATCTCTTCCTTTTCCAATTTCAAAAGTTCCTCATTGAATAACGAGCATTCACGTAGTGTTGGCATTAAGCAGAGTACAGTATTTTTTTCTGCAATGTTCTTGTATATTTTCTCTGCAACTATTTCCTCATTTGGAAATAAATTATGTAGCAACCGACTCTGTATTGATTTTCTTACTACTTCTGTGAGTAGTCGAATTCTGCTATCTTTCAGAATACTTCCATATTCTTCATCATTTGCTTGCCTCATATTGGTAGTGAGTTCTTTGTACTCAAAGAATGACCAAATATTCGCATTACCAATGCTTCCTAATGACTTCTTCGTGTCCTCATGTGTCACAGTATTAAACACTGGTTGTCCTTTAACTGGAGTGAGCTGCAGTAGATCCCCAAAAACTATAACATGTTTTCCTCCAAATAGTCTCTTTTTAGAATTTGCTGCATTCTTAAATGCCCAAAGGCAAGCATTAAGTTTGATACCATGCTTACCTCATCAATAATGAGAACTTGCATCTTCTTCAACACTCTTGAAACTTCGAAACATGCTTCGCCTGTTAGCTTGTGATATTCTATTTTGTTCTCATGCTCCACTGGTAACATTAGCAAGCGATGGAGAGTAATTCCTTTAATATTATATGCTGCTAATCCAGTTGGAGCAGTAACAACACAAGATAAAGTTGAATCAGTTTTTTGCTGTAGGTAGCTTCTGATGACTTTAATTAAGAAACTTTTCCCACTTCCAGCTTGTCCACTCACATACAACCTAATTGGTTCAAATGCTGTGCATGTGCACTCTTTATTTTCATGTAGTAATCCGTGATCAATTTTTTTTCTGACCTCCTCATAAATTTGTCGTCGTTCTTCATTCAGTTGTTGTTCCAAATCTGGTAAGTCTCTTGAATCTTCCTTTGCTTCATTCATAGCCGTTTCCACTTCAGTCATGGCTATTGCAGCTTCATTTTCTACGATTGGTTGTCCTAGGGGATCTTGACTGAGCGTTCCAGAACTTTGGCTGTCTTGAGAACTGTCTCTAGCTACTTCAGCTGCAATTGTAGCTTCCTGTTCAATTTCTTCGTTTAACATTTGGACATAATTCCTGAAAATACTGCATTCAATGGTATCTTTACATGCATTAAATGAATCCTCATAGCTTTGAAATTCTCCAAGTAGTTCGTCCTCTGAACGCCATGGTTTAAACAACTGTAAAAGTGCCAAGTAGTAAAATTCCTTTTTGTCAGTAGTGTCACAACTCAGCTTCCTGTGATTAATCAAACTTCCTTTTATTTGCTTCACTAAACATCCTTCCTCACCAATGACTTTATATTTTCCATTGTTGATGTCTTCTGTGGCTTTCCGTGAAAAAATGTAGTTCTGCAGCACTTCATAGAGACACATGTTCTCAAGATGATGACTTCTTTTTGGGTAATATGTGTCCAACATGTTTGTTTTCAAAATATCTGTACTTTCTGGGTCGTTCTCGGCCAAATATTCAATTTCTCCAACAGATTTCAGTACCCGATTTCGCATTCCTGCAAGGCCTAAACTGACCCAAATTATTCTTCTCGATTTCGAGTAAAGACTTGCAGATGATAACCTATCTGAACATTCGTAGGATCCAATTTCTCGATGCGTTAACATCCTCAAACTGAAACTGTACAGCTTCTTACTGACAGTCTTCTCGTGAGAAATCTCTTCCCACATTTCATTCAATTCAGTTTTCTCAGATTTAGTAAAGTATGATGTGACATACCGAGCAACAGCAATAGAATTGTCTGCCACATACCGAATATCCATGTTAGCATTCCACATGGATAAAATGACTGGGTTGTAGTCATTTATATATTTTGACTCTTCTTTTCTTCTCAGATTGTACGTATTTTTGGGAGATTTTCTTGTAATAGTATGTCGCACAGCTGACATAAAACTGTTGACTCTTCCTTTTGAAAGAACAGGTCTTGGAAATCCAAATCGACATTTTGTGTAGAATTTATCTTTGGTCTTGTACTTCCGTCGACAGTATTTTCCACAGCGATGACTTTGAAAACGTAAAACTTGCTCTTTTAACTTTTTCTCTTCTGTGCTTTTAGGTATAGCACATGTTGCATATTCTTCAATGAAAGATAGCACTGCTTCATCAGCATCTGATCCAAATTTTGGAGCATCCTTGATCCACAACAGCATATGAATGTAAGGAGCACCTCTTGCTTGGTACTCTTTTCTCCAAAAGAAATCCAAAACTTCTCCAAGTGGTGGATTTTTTTTGTTGCAGATAAAGGACATCATAGCCTCAAATCTATGATTGAAATATCTGCAAACATTAACCGCATCCAATGAGCACAGTTCTCCTGCTGTCTTGTATTCAATGTTTTTAATGTTTGAATTAGCCTCTCGTAGAAAATCCAGTAAATCATCCCAAGCGTATTCGGCACAGCTTAGGGTTAGGAACCATGTTGGAGTTCCTAAATTCCGTAACATACATTTCAATGGCGTCTGTACCAATATTCATTCGTCCCACGCTGACAAGCCATCAGATTGATCAATTGTGATTCCAAATGATCATCTCGCTGCTGCACTTTGTTCATAAAATCCTTAGCAGACACATTATGTAGATGTGTTCCACTTTTTAAAATGTGGTTTACTGCATAAGATAATGCAGACAAGTCACTTTCAAATAACAGATGGAACAAATAAGGAATACTTTGACGAAATCTGGGATCTTCTGCATATAATCTTGTAGCCCGATACTCAGAAGCAGGAATCTGGACTGGACGTTCATCATATCGTCCACCTTCTCCTGTAGGAAACAGCTGGGGAAAACATTGAGCTTCCAAACTCTCCTCCCATACACTCACAGGAGTTCCTTGTGCTTTTTTCATTTGAAACAGATCAATGGTGTTTGCCATTACTTCTTTTGAATGAAGAGGATGTATGCTGACATGTTCATAAATTTCTTCTTCTTTTGACTTGTCAACTTTTTCAATTTGCCCAGTTGGTGTGTCTGTGTCTCCTTCTAAATCTTCTTCATCTTCATCCATATAAATGGCTTCATACCATTTATTATTCCTTTTCAAATATAAATTTGCTCTTTGTACTTTCCGTACATCTACCAATTCCTGCCAAATTTTCTTATTCTTTGTAGGTACACCATTAACCAGAATAACTAATGGTTCAGTTTCCAAAGTATCTGTGTCATTAATTTCCATATTTGTTTTCAAATCCAACGGCAAATAGACAACTCTTCTTTTTAAACCTCTCTGTAAATCTGAAGGAGGTAATTTGCCTGTTTTGGGTTCCATACGTACTATGGTCTGGAACGGATGAACGCATTGAATGAGTATAGACTCATACGTATTTAAATCAGAAAGTTCTGCAGGAACTTCAACCAATTCTAAATTATTATGTACAGCTCTAGCTGGCATTTTATTTTCTTCCAACTTGTTGTAACAGTATTTACAAATGCGATGATCTTCACCCAAATCAAAACAATTTTCAAGAAATATATATGTTGCAAAATCCTTCCACTTATAATTATCTTCTTCTTCACTTTTTTTGTAGAGATCAACATTCCTTGTTTGGATTTTGTAATGGCTTCTCCGGCAACAAATACAAGTAATTTTTGGTCTTTCATTAGAGATGATAGCAAATTTTGTAATTTGATCTTCAAATTTCCTATTTACGGAGGGTTCTACATTCTCTTCCACATTTTCCTCAATAACTGTGTCATTCCCTGCACTTTCTTGTTCTGGCCCAAAGTAACAAAACTGAATCTCATCAGTAACCTTCTCAACATCTGATACAGATCCACGAAACAGAGCCTTATTCAACTCATTTAACTTTAGTGCTGGACTTTTAGCAAAATACAATCTTCTCACAAATTTCCTAATTTCAGTATGATGAACTGCCAGCATCCTAAAATGGTGAAAAACACTTTGACAAACTTTCCTAGATAAACAAGCCAGAGAGTGACCTTGCAAACCAGTATTCTCTCTCACTCTGCATGGATCTAGTCCTTGAAGCACCTTAATCTTCTGTTTAACACTCTTTTTACTATATTCTCTTAAAAACTCACGTAATTTATCAATAGATTCCTGTCGCAAAGTACAAATACTATTACAATTCCAAGTATACACTGGGGCTTTAGGAAGTCTCCCCATAGCCTCATCTGCAATCACTTCTTCCTCATTTCTGGGAACCATTTTCTCCTTTTCCATTATACAACCATCCTTAACTTCATATGCTCGACCACTGGTGTCAACTGCATGTAGCAAACTATTACTTTGAAGATAACTCTCTTCATTAAAAAATGGTTCAGTACTTGAACTATGCATCCATTCTCCTAAAAACACTTTACAAAAGTTATTTCTTTTTACTACTCTTTTCTTTTTGCTTTGTGACTTCATTACATTAACTATTTTTTCTAATGTACGCATCCTGTTCAAAATTAAAATGAATAGTTTTCTTTTTAAATTTAAAGCCTTTGCTACAATGGCTTCAATATCTTTTTTTCTCTTTAAAAAGTTTGCTCTTTTCTTATATTTTTTCACATCCTTTAGCAAATTGGACATCACTCTTCTCTGAAACATTTTCCTACGGATCTCTTTAAATGCTGATTTTCTTTTCAAATTAATTATTATAGCTTCTGCTTGTACATTAGCATTTAGTAAATTCTCACTATTCTCCTGTTGTTTTCTACTTGAAACAGTTTTTCCAATGGGGGCATTTTTTAAATTTTTCCATTTTTTGAATATATTTTTAAAGAATTCCTTTGTTTGCTTACCAGAAGACTTTTTCTTTTTCCCAACATGAGCATCTTCAACTAACTTAGGTCCTCCAGTTGTCTTCAAATAAACCTTTTTTTTCTGTTGTTTTCTTTGTCTTGATTTTATAGGCATTTTATATTTCCTTCACTGCTCTGCAGCAATACCTGAAAGAAACTAAAAAAAAATACCTTTTTTGTAATTTAAATATATTACTATATTTGTCATGATCATTTATTTTCTTATAACACTATCTATCCCTTTCCTACAAGTGAAAAACACAAGAAAACCAACACGAACAGAACACGATATTTTTTTTGCAATTCAAAAGCACACTTATTTTTTTTTTTTTTGCAATTGTTAATTACTCTAACAGTCTGACACATTTTCTTTATAGTTTACAGAGGCAGAAAACAGCACATGTGCAATCTGCTTTTTTCAAGCATATACATGTGTAACCTGGCATACTGACGGCACTCCTGCAAAGATAATGAACCTTGGTGATGTTGAATGCATTAGCATTTGTCAGGGGGTCCAAAAATGCCATAAAAGACTCATGCTGTGACTTTACGCAGAAAATGAAATTTGCTTGCCAATTTCAATGCACACTTACTACTGTTTTTTTCCTGCAAGCGTTAATTACTCTAACAGTCGCATACATTTTCATTACAGTTTTCAGACACAGAAAACAGCACATATCCAAACAGCTTTTTCTGACCATGAACATGTGTGACCTTGGTGACTGACTACACTCCAGCAAAAGAAATCAGCCTTAGTGATGTTGAATGTATTAGCGTTACTCACTGCTTCCATGAAACACCAGTCACTTGTGAATACTCAGCATGATTCTACAGGTTAAACTGCTGGGTGTGTGCTAACAGTCTGCTTATGCAGACTGTGTATTTTCAGTTGCAAGAGACATATGCATGGTTACTTCCCAAAAGAACCAGAGAGACACCAAATACATCTCTGACAGCAATTCCTCTATGCTCACAGACTCATGCTGTGATTTTACGCGTAAAATGAAATTTGCTTGCCATTTTCAAAGCACACTTACTACTGTTTTCTGTGTTTTTAGGCAGAAAATGAAATTTGCTTGCCAATTTCAAAGCACACTTGGTACTGTTTTTTTCCTGCAAGCGTTAATTACTCTAACAGTCGCATACATTTTCATTACAGTTTTCAGACACAGAAAACAGCACATATCCAAACAGCTTTTTCTGACCATGAACATGTGTGACCTTGGTGACTGACTACACTCCAGCAAAAGAAATCAGCCTTAGTGATGTTGAATATATTAGCGTTACTCACTGCTTCCATGAAACACCAGTCCCTTGTGAATACTCAGCATGATTCTACAGGTTAAACTACTGGGTGTGTGCTAACAGTCTGCTTATGCAGACTGTGTATTTTGAGTTGGAAGAGACATATGCATGGTTACTTCCCAAAAGAACCAGAGAGACACCAAATACATATCTGACAGCAATTCCTCTATGCTCACAGACTCATGATGTGATTTTACGCGTAAAATGAAATTTGCTTGCTATTTTCAAAGCACACTTACTACTGTTTTCTGTGTTTTTAGGCAGAGAACGAAATTTGCTTGCCAATTTCAAAGCACACTTAGTACTGTTTTTTTCCTGCAAGCGTTAATTATTCTAACAGTTGCATACATTTTCATTACAGTTTTCAGACACAGAAAACAGCACATATCCAAACAGCTTTTTCTGACCATGAACATGTGTGACCTTGGTGACTGACTACAATCCAGCAAAAGAAATCACCCTTAGTGATGTTGAATGTATTAGCGTTACTCACTGCTTCCATAAAACACCAGTCACTTGTGAATACTCAGCATGATTCTACAGGATAAACTGCTGGGTGTGTGCTAACAGTCTGCTTATGCAGACTGTGTATTTTCAGTAGCAAGAGACATACGCATGGTTACTTCCCAAAAGAACCAGAGAAACACGAAATACATCTCTGACAGCAATTCCTGTGCTCATAGACTCATGCAAAATTCACCACATACATCCCCTCTTAAACTTATAACTCACCTTTAAAATGTGTTAGTTGAGAAAGAAATGTGGCACTCAAACAGCAGACTATCACAGTCAGAATATCAGAGCTGTACACCTCTCTCCTCTGAGCAGAACCAATTAATGGCAATGTTTCCCTCTCTTTTTTCACACTTATACATGTTAATTACAAATCTCTGTGCTTCCCACTTTTTTTTAAATGAAATCATACATTTCTATTGGTTGAAAACTTCAACCCTTTTCCAAATGTTCCCTTCCCCCAACTTGACTTTTGCCTGCTACCATAGCAACAGCTCATGGAACACTGCTGTGAGGAGAGAGGTCAGAAGTTCACCACACAATGTTTCAAATCAAAAGACCAAGAGTGCTTCACCTGTCCAACCTAACAGCAAATCCAAACTATTCTTCTGTGGGAACACAATTTTCTAAACCAATACAAAACATGCTTCTATAAATGTACACATACAGCCTAGTTTTTAGTGTAGAATGGTGTGAAACAGCCAATGAGTTCTTTTTATTTAAAAAAAATATGTATGCCTCCATTTTCAAACTGTCTTTCATTTCATTTTGCCATTCTACTGAAAGACACCTTCAGAGTGCATCCAGATCTCCTTGAAAGATGTTCACAGTGTGGATTGTAGGTCACAGCTATGTCTTCTGGAGTGAAACATTTGCAGAAAAAAGAGGTATGGTGAGAGACCTTGCTTTGCCAAATGTAGACATTAAATGGATTGGTCAGAGAGGGTTAAAGTGACACCAATTAATGCCTTTGGTGAAAACCTTTCTACATCTCCCACACCCTAACCTTATTATTGTGCACTGTGGTGGAAATGACCTAGGCACTTTAACTGGTGTAGGTCTGGAAATGCTTATTAAGGACACCTTTGTGCAATTGATGTCGCTTTTTCCTCATTCTGCCTTTGTATATTCTAACATATGCCAAAGACAAAAGTGGAACTGGTCCTACCAATTTTGTCCGCAGATTGACAAAGCAAGAAAGCACGTCAACAAATCTGTTTCTGCTTTCCTCAGAGACTATGGTATGGGTTCTATATACCACAACAACTTGCGTTACAACATGCAAGACATTTATAGAGGAGACGGTGTGCATTTCAATGATGAAGGGAACAGAGTCTTCCTCTTAAACTTTAGACTCTGCATCGGTACTTACTTGTAGGTACCAAAAAACGCTTAATGAACACAACAGCTCTTTTTAGAGCACCCTAATATCTTATCACCTAAATTTGTTTTTTTCTTCTTTTTTTGTTATTTTCTACCGTACGCGTACGGTAAGCTTACCGTACGCGCACCCCGCGATTTAAAAAAAAACATTTTAATGTATTTTTCATACTTTTATGGCCTTCTTGGACCCCCTGACAAACGCTAGGGGGTCTGCAACTCTCTTCGTTGCCCCCTTTCCACGTTCTCCTCCTTTTTTTATCAGTGTGTGACACACAAAATGGAGGCCGACACTTCCTGATTTCGACCGATTCGAATGTTTACAGTCATGTAACCACCAATCAGAATTGAGCTCGCGCATGGCACCGTGCGCATACGGTAAGCTTACCGTAAGCGCTCGGAGCGCGCCTATAGATATATATATATTGATTCAAATGCTATTTTCTCAGCAAATACTGAACACATTTACACCAGACCTACAAAAGGCACATCCCTGACCTGAGGACTACCTCTTTGCCAAATTTCAAGTAATTCTGTTCAGCCGTTCGGGCTGCAGCTTGGACTAAAGGTCTTATGGAAAAATGCATGGGGAAAACGCGTTTTGGGACCCCCCCTTTTTCTCAGCCCCCACTTGACGAATCCCCCCGAGACTTTCAGGGAAAGAGCGGAGCGGAGCGCCCCACCTATTTTGAGAATTTCGCGAGGATTCGTCAATCGGCGCCAAAGTTATTCAAAATAGAATGTTGCGGATTTCCTATGGAAACACGGTCCTAACTATAACTACCTACTGGCGACCGCCAGTAGGTAATGTATATATATATATCTATATATTTATATACATTGAAAAAAAAACATAGTTTTCAGGGATGTTATTGTTAGAAATTAGCACTTAAAAAACCTTAAAAATTCACAGAAAAAAACACAGGTTTCAGGGACGTTATAATTAGTTGGACATTTCACTCATACAAAACCAGAGAAATTCAGTTGTTATAGTTAGTTGAGATAACTGTAACTCACGCCTCTGCAATGCACTGCTGATGACGTCAAATATTACATCACTCATGACATGGTCAGTGACATCACTGATGACAACACTGATGACATCTCAAATGACATCACTGATGATATCAATGATGACATCATCCAGTGACTGTTTGTTTCTATAAAGTTTAAATATGTTTTATATATATATATATATATATATATATATATCCAAAGTAGAAGAAAAGCAATCCCAGTGCGCTCTCAGGAGACAAATCCACAGACACGAATTGCACAGAAGGGTTGTTTATTCCACTAGTGGAATAAACAACCCTTCTGTGCAATTCGTGTCTGTGGATTTGTCTCCTGAGAGCGCACTGGGATTGCTTTTCTTCTACTTTGGAACTTTAATTACCGGCACGCTCCGCCGGAGTGTGCGCCACCTCCCATTTGGGTCGATACAGTCAGAAGGGGCATTTTGTGTTTATCTATATATATATATATTCACTGAAAAAACCATAGGTTTCACACATGTTATAGTTAGCGGAAATTTTACTGATAAAAAACCAATGAAATTCCCCCGTTATAGTTAGTGCAGGCAACTATAACTCACGCGACCGCAATCCTCTGCTGATGCTAATACTGTATTTAGACACTTATTTGCCCATGTCTTCTTCCATACATTTTTAGCTATACATATATTACAAATATTTTTTTTTCATAAAGACACATATGTCATCAGCAGAAGATTGCGGTCGCGTGAGTTATAGTTGCCTGCACTAACTATAACGGGGGAATTTCATTGGTTTTTTATCAGTAAAATTTCCGCTAACTATAACATGTGTGAAACCTATGGTTTTTTCAGTGAATTTGCAAGGTTTTTTAAATGCTAATTCCTAACTATAACGTGTGTGAAACCTATGGTTTTTTCAGTGAATTTGTACGGTTTTTTAAATGCTAAGTTACTTTACGCCATTCGTGGCGTGCGCGCCCACTTAACGCAGTTCGTTCCGTGCGCGCACGGTGCGCTTCGCGCACCGTGCGCGCACACTGAGCACGCGGTGCGCTTCGCGCACCGCGCGCCCACTTTACGCAGTTAGTGCCGTGCACGCACGGTGGGCACGCGGTGCGATGACAAAGCAAGAAAGCACGTCAACAAATCTGTTTCTGCTTTCCTCCGTGACTATGGTATGGGTGCCATTTACCACAACAACTTGCGTTATGACATGCAAGACATTTATAGAGGAGATGGTGTGCACTTCAATGATGAAGGGAACAGAGTCTTCCTCTTGAACCTTAGACTCTGCATCGGTACTTACTTGTAGGTACCACTAAAAAATCATTTCATAAACACAACGGCTCTTTTTAGAGCCCCCTAATATCTAAACACTTAAATCTGATTTTCATTTTTTTTTTTTTTCCTACCGTACGCTTACCGTAAGCTTACCGTACGCGTACCCCGTGATTTTTTTTAAAATCAATAAATGTTTTCTTTGTACTTTTCTGTCCTTCTTTGACCCCCTTACAAATGTTAGGGGGTCTGTAACTCTCCTCATTGCCCCCTTTCCTTGTTTTCACTCTTTTTTTTCAGAGTGAAATACACAAAATGGCGGCCGCCGCTTCCTGGTTTCGGCCGATTCGAATGTTTACTAAGATCTAAGAGCCAATCAGAATCGCGCTCGCGCACGCCACCGTACGCTTACCGTAAGCGTACGGTAAGCGTACCGTAAGCGGGCTCAGATATATATATTGATTTAAAGGCTATTTTCTCAGAATCTACTGAACAGATTTACACCAAACCTACAAAAGGCACTTCCTTGACCTAGGGACTACCTCTCTGCCAAATTTTGAGTAATTCTGTTCAGCCGTTCGGGCTGTAGCTCGTTCTAAAGGTCCTATGGAAAAATGCATGGGAAAAACGCGTTTTGGGACCCCCCTTTTATCTCAGCCCCCGCTTGACGGATCCCCCCGAGACTTTCAGGGTAGGAGCGGAGCGTAGCGCCCCACCTATTTTGAGAAATTCGCGAGGATTCGTCGACCGGCGCCAAAGTTATTCAAAATAGAATGTTGAGGTTTTCCTATGGAAACGTGGTCCTAACTATAACTACCTACTGGCGACCGCCAGTAGGTAATATATATATATATATATATATATATATATATATATATATATATATATTGGTCGCCAGTAGATAATTATAGTTAGGACCTATTTTCCATAGGAAATCCGCAACATTCTATTGGGAATATCTTTGGCGCCGGTTGATGAATCTTCGCACAATTTTCCAAACTTTTGGCCAGCTCCGCTCCGCTCCTACCCTGAAAGTTTCATGGTGTTTCGTCAAGCGGGGTGCGAGAAAAAAGGGGGGTCCCAAAACACATTTTCCCCATGCAATTTCCCATAGGACCTGTTGTCGCAGCTACAGCCCTAACTGCTGAACGAAATTACACCAAATTTGGCAAGGAAGTAGTCCTCAGTTCAGACTTGTGCCTTTTGCTTAAATGGTGTAAATCTGTTCAGAAGTTCCTGAGAAAGTTAGAGTTAAAAGTTAGTGATATCTATGGCCGGGGAGGATCCGCGGATCCTCCCCGAACCCTCCCGGGCACGAGCTGAATGCCAATTGGCTGCCAACACTCTGAATCAGGAAGTGTTGGCAGCCATCTTGTGCCTCGGTAGAACTGAGGCACAAGAAAGCACAAAAACAAAGCCGCAAAACGCGACAAGGTGGCAGGGTAGAAACACCCTGACCCCCTAGGCCTGATCAGGGGGTCCCACAAGGACCCCCAGGGCCCAAAAATGTATTTTTTTTAAAACAAAATCAGCGAGATTCGCGCACCCAGCGCAAATTTTGGCCGGAAAAAAAAAGCGCGGGCTCCCGCGCTTCTTTGGTAATTGGCCCCCGGGGGGATCAAATCCTGGGGGCAGAAATAAAAAAGTGTGGGGGGTCCCAATCCCCCCCACACTGCCCCGGGGACCGCCACCCCCTGGGGCTCAGAGATAGTATATTGGGGGGCTCACGGCCCCCCAGCCCCGGGGACCACCACCCCTGGGGCTTATAGAAAATGGGTGGGGGGGCTCACAGCCCCCCCAGCCCCGGGGACCGCCACCACCCCAGGGCTTGAAATTATTTGCGATGGGGGGGCTCTCAGGCCCCCCCCAGCCCCGGGGACTGCCTCCCCCAAGGGCCGGCTCCTGCAGTGTCTCGGGGTGCCCACCCCCGGGACACTGCTGTTTGCAATGACAGGGTGGGAGCCTCGCAGCTCCCACCCTTTCATTGCAAACTGCTTTGCTTCATTGAAGCAAGAGCAGGGAAACCTGCTCTCGCTTCAATGAAGCAAACCTGATTGCTTTTACACATGGGGAGCAGCATGTTAGCTGCTCCCCATGTCGAAAAGCAATGCCGGCAGAAAAGATCGGGATCGGGCCGGAGGCCACGCCCCGTCCTTACACCACTTGGCAAACGCGCCCCCTGGTGCGTTTGCAGAGGGGGAACTAATTATTTCCCTTGAATACTGGGGGTCCCTGGGGGCCAACTAGCCCACCAGAAACCTCCAGTATGCGCCAGGGGGCTGCGTTGCAGAGAAGTGTAATGAGGTCACACCCCTTTTTACACCTCTCTGCAACGCAGCTTTGTGGCGCTTACTGGAGGTACCTGGTGGCCTAGTTGGCCGCTTGGGGACCTCAGGATTCAAGGGGATGTAATCCCCCAACTTAAAACGTGCCACGGGGCGCGTTTGCACAGTGGTGAAGGTAGGGGGTGGGGCCTGAGGTGATACTGTGCAAACACGCCCTGTGGCGCCTTTTAAGTTGGAGAATTCATTCCTCTTCAAGTGAGAGGTCCCCTAGGGGTCAACTAGCCCACCAGGTACCTCCAGTAAGTGCCACGGAGCTGCGTTGCAGAGTGTTGTAAAAAGGGGCGTGGCCTCTGAACACCTCTCTGCAATGCAGCTCCCTGGAGCATACTGGAGGTACCTGGTGGGCAAGTTGGCCGCCAGGGGACCTCAGGATTCAAGGGGACTTAATCCCCCAACTTAAAACACGCCACAGGGCGCGTTTGCACAGTGGTGAAGGTAGGGGGCGGGGCCTCAGGTGATATGTGTGCAAACACGCCCTGTGGCGCGTTTTAATTTAGGGAATTCATTCCTCTTCAATCCAGAGGTCCCCTAGGGGCCAACTAGCCCACCAGGTACCTCCAGGAAGCGCCACGGAGCTGCGTTGCAGAGTGTTGTAAAAAGGGGCGTGTCCTCTGAACACCGCTCTGCAATGCAGCTCCCTGACGCATACTGGAGGTACCTGGTGGGCTAGTTGGCCCCCAGGGGACCGCAGGATTGAAGAGGAATTAATTCCCCAACTTAAAACGCGCCACAGGGCGTGTTTGCACACGTCACCTCAGGCCCCGCCCCCTTCCTTTACCATTGTACAAATATTCCTCTAAAATCAGCCAAACTACGAATTCCGATTTACTCACCTGTTATCAGGAGAGAACCCAGGGCTGCATCTTTTAGCCCAGCACTGACCATGAAAAATAATTCTAAGCGTACTTACCAGTAACTTGTATTTCCTTCCATAGGAATCCATTGTGTGGTTTTCACCAGAAAAGTTTGTAAGTGTCCATTTTTGAAACGTACAAATATTCCTCTAAAATCAGCCGAACGACAAATTCAGATTTCCTCACCTGTAATCAGTAGAGGTCCCAGTGCTGCATCTTTTAGCCCAGCACGGACCCTGAAAAGTAATTCTAAGCGTACTTACCAGTAACTTGTATTTCCTTCCATAGGAATCCATTGTGTGGTTTTCACCAGAAAAGTTTGTAAGTGTCCATTTTTGAAACGTACAAATATTCCTCTAAAATCAGCCGAACTATGAATTCCGATTTACTCACCTGTAATCAGGAGAGAACCCAGTGCTGCATCTTTTAGCCCAGCACTGACCCTGAAAAGTAATTCTGAGCGTACCTACCAGTAACTTGTATTTCCTTCCATAGGAATCCATTGTGTGGTTTTCAGCAGAAAATTTTCTGTCAATTTTTAAACGTACAAATATTCCTCTAAAATCAGCCGAACTACGAATTCTGATCTACTCACCTGTTATCAGGAGAGAACCCAGGGCTGCATCTTTTAGCCCAGCACTGACCCTGAAAAGTAATTCTAAGCGACCTTACCAGTAACTTGTATTTCCTTCTATAGGAATCCATTGTGTGGTTTTGACCAGAACATTTTCAAAGTGTCCATTTTTGAAACGTACAAATATTCCTAAAAAATCAGCCGAACTACGAATTCCGATTTACTCACCTGTTATCAGGAGAGAACCCAGGGCTGCATCTTTTAGCCCAGCACTGACCCTGAAAAGTAATTCTAAGCGTACTTACAAGTAACTTGTATTTCCTTCCATAGGAATCCATTGTGTGGTTTTCACCAGAACATTTTCTGCTTCCATTTTTGAAACGTAGAAATATTCCTCTAAAATCAGCAGAACTACGAATTCCGATTTACTCACCTGTAATCAGGAGAGAACCCAGGGCTGCATCTTTTAGCCCAGCACTGACGCGGAAGAGTCATTCTAAGCGTACTTACCAGTAACTTGTATTTCCTTCTATAGGAATCCATTGTGTGGTTTTCACCAGAAAAGTTTCTAAGTGTCTATTTTCACAAATTAAAAATATTCCTAAAAAATCGTCTGTATGACTTAAACACATTCTTTCAACTGTTTACAGGAGGTTGGCCAGTGCTGGATCCAGGATCCATCATTGAGTAAGAAAAAGTAATGATAACACTACTTACTTGCTAAGTGAATTTTCTGCCATAGGATAACATTGGTGATTCTATGTGAAAAAATTTCTAAGTGTCAACTTTTAAAATACAATAATATTCCTTAAAAATAACTACTGTAACCAAACCGCTTTTACTCAACTATTTACAGGAGATGTCCAAGGACTGAATCTAGGATCCAGTCCTGTGGTTAGAAAAGTAATCCATAAAGTAACTAATTGCATTTCACTAGAAATTCACATTGAGCTCAATGTTGCTTTGTGTTTGAAATTGTGTTGCCCATTGCAACAACTGTAACTACTGTACTCAAAAGTCTGTTGCCTATTTGCCATGTATTTAAACTAAAGTAATTCATTCTGAGAAAGTATATTTTGTATTGTAATTTATAATGTAATTATAATGTAATTAAAAAAAATATATCTAAAAATAAATAGCTAAAAAAATATAGTAAATCAGTATCAAAAAATTGTCATTTACAAAACCTTTGAAATTCAATGAAAAAACCATAGGTTTCAGGCCTGATATAGTTAGGAATTAGCATTTAAAAAACCTTTGAAATTCACTGAAAAAAACATAGGTTTCAGGGGCGTTTTAGTTAGGAATTGGCATTTAAAAACCTTAGAGATTCACTGAAAAAGCCATAGGTTTCAGGGGCGTTATAGTTAGCTGGACATTTCCCTCGTACAAAACCCTAGAAATTCCCCTGTTATAGTTAGTGCAGCTAACTATAACTCGCGCCCCCGCAATGCACTGCTGATGACGTCATTTATTACATCACTCATGACATGGTCAGTGACATCACTGATGACATCACTGATGACATCTGAAATGACATAACTGATGACATCACTGATGACATCATCCAGTGAGTGTGTGTTTCTGTAAATTTTAAATATGTTTAATATATATATAGGGAAAAACCTATGGAAGAATGAGTAGGTGTATAAGTGTGTGAATGGATGATTTAGTAGGTGCGTGACTGACTCTATAAGTGACTCATTAAACGTATCTTACTCCAGACTACTGACTAAACTGTGTGAATGTCTGTATCTGTCGGTCTGTTGGTGTATAAGCGGCTGCATGGTTTTGTGAATAGCTATATGAGAGTTTCTATGGGTTATTGATTGGTTGTCTGAGTATCTATTTGGGTGCCTGAGTGTTTGTGTGGGCGGGGTGTGTGTGACTCTGTGCATACATGTGTGAGTGGGTGATTCTATGGGTGCATGGTTTTAAGAGTGCATCTGTGATGGAGTGTATGGTTGGGTGAGTTTATGTATGGGTGTGTTAGTGATTGAATGTATATCTCAGTGGTACATGTGTGAGTAACTACATATGTGAAAGGCAGTATATATGTGTGTAAGAGTATATAAGTGGGTATATGTGAGAGTGTGTGATTGTTAGAGTGGCTGTATGGATGAGTGTGTGCTTGTATCAGTGATTGTATAAGAGCGTAAGAATGTGGTACTATTTTTATGAGTAAGTGAACTTGTGTATGTATAACTGCATAGGTGAGTAAATGGGAGTGTGATTAATTATTTGCATGACTGACTAGGTGTGAGAGTACATCTATGGATGATTGGTGGTGTGTGAGTGTATATGTAGGTGTATAAATGCATATGATAGTCCTGTACTGAGTGACTGTAAGTATGAGTGACTGTACAGGTGAGTGAATGGATGTGTGTGTAGATCTAAGAGTCAATGAGTGGGTATGTAGTTATTGGTATTGGAGTATCTATGGTTTTGAGAATGGACATCTGAAATTTTGATTGAGTATATCAAAGGCTGTGAGAAGATGCACTAATTTATCACATGGATGACGTCATCAGTGATGTCATCAGTGATGTAATTTCAGATGTCATCAGTGATGTCACTGACCATGTCATGAGTGATGTAATATGTGACGTCATCAGCAGTGCTTTGCGGGGGCGCGAGTTATAATAACGGGGGAATTTCTAGGGTTTTGTACGAGGGAAATGTCCAGCTAACTATAACGCCCCTGAAACCTATGTTTTTTTCAGCGAATATATACATATATATATATATATGCCATGGTGTATTGAAGAATGAGTGGGTATATGAGTGTCTGAATAGATGATTTAGTAGGTGTGTGACTGACTGTATAAGTGGGCGATTAAACATGCCTGAATACATAGGTTAGTGACTGAACTTTATGAATGTCTGTATCAGTCTGTCAGTTGGTGTGTAAGCGGCTACTTGGGTTGGTGAGTAGCTATATGAGTGTCTATATTGGTAATTGATTGGTTGTCTGAGTATCTGTACGGGTGCCTGAGTGTCTGTGTGGGTGGGTGGGGGATGTTTGACACTGTTAGATGCATGGGACGAATCCTGGTGGCCGGCTATGCTGGGAGCTGCCCGACACCCACCAAGCACGCACGCAAGCTGGGCTTCATCCTGGACTCCACGCTCCTTATGACCCGGCAAGTTAACGCCGTCTCCTCCTCCTGCTTCAACATCCTCTGCATGCTCCGAAACATCTACAGATGGATTCCCACCAAAACCAGCAGAATGGTCACCCAAGCACTCGTGAGCAGCAGGCTAAATTACGGCAACGCCCTCTACGCAGGGACCACGGCCACACTCCAGAAGAGACTTCAACACATACAAAACGCCTCAGCACCCCTCATCCTCAGACTCCCTCACAACAGCCACATCACCACCCACCTGAGAGACCTGCAATGACTCCCGGTCGACAAGAGGATCACCTTAAAGCTCCTCACCCACGCCCACAAAGCACTCCACAACGCCGGACCAGCATACCTTAACGAATGACTATCTTTCTATACCCCGAACTGCCAGCTTCGCTCCGCCGACCTCACCCTCACCACCATCCAACGCATCTGCCGAATGACCACCAGCAGCAGATCATTCTCCCACTTCGCCGCCAAGATGTGGAACACCCTCCCAGCCCACCTACGGCAGACCCATGGCCTGTTGACCTTCAGGAGACTCCTCAAGACCTGGCTGTTTGACCGGTAGCTGCTCCCCCCACCCATATATCCTTCAGACCCTCACGGGTGAGTAGCGCACTTTACAAATGTCTTGATTGATTGATTGATTGATTGATTGCATAGATGTGTGAGTGGGTGATTCACTTGGTGTATGGGTTCAAGAGTGCATCTGTGAAGGGCTGTATGGGTGGGTGAGTGTGTGTATGTGGATGTTGGTGAGTGAATGGATGTCTCAGTGGTACATGTGTGTGTAACTACATATGTGGAAGGCAGTATATGTTATTGTTAGACTATATAAATGACTATATGTGAGAGTGAGTGATTGTGTGAGTGGCTATGGATGAGTGTGTGCTTGTGTCAGTGATTGTATAAGAGAGTAAGTATGTGTTAGTTTCTGAATGAATAAATGTGATGGTGTGTGTATAACTGTATAGATGAGTAAATGGGAGTGTGATTGATTCTTTGCATGACTGACTATGTGTCTGGGTAACTCTATGGGTGAGTGGTGGTGTGTGAGGGTCAATATGGGTACATCAGTGCATATGATAGTGCTGTATTGATAAGTGACTGCATGTATGAGTGACTGTGTGGGTGAATGAGTGGATATGTGTTTATACCTAGGAAGCATTAGGTGGGTATGTAGGGACTGGTATTAGTGTCTATGGTTATAAAAATGGTAGTCTGTATTTTAGAGTGGGTGTATCAAAGGTTATATTAGGGTGTGAAGATGTATATCAGATATTAAGTGGATGATGTCATCAGTGATGTCATTTGAGATGTCATCAGTGATATCATCAGTGATGTCACTGACCATGTCATGAGTGATATAATATGTGACATCATCAGAAGGGCATTGCGGAGGCGCACGTTATAGTTATCTCAAATAACTATAACGGTTGAATTTCTCTGGTTTTGTACGAGTGAAATGTCCAACTAACTATAATGTCCCTTAAACCTGTGTTTCAGTGAATTTCTAAGGTTTTTTAAATGCTAATTTCTAACTATAACCTATGTTTTTTTCATTCAATTTCAGAGGTTTCTAAATGCTAAATCATAACTATAATTTCCCTGAAACCGTTTTTTAGTGAATTTCTAAGATTTTTAAAAAAAGCTAATTTCTTAATATGCCTACATAGGTAGGACGGTTCAGTGACTTAATATCGAGAGACAAAATATCGACTACACAAAATATCGACACCAAAATATAGAAGGACAGAATATTGACTCCCTATCTACAAACAGGTAAGTACTAAAATATTGATTCCAAAATATAGAATGTTAAAATATAGTTAGCTAAAATATTGAATTTTTTAAATGTATTAAAAATAATATAAAAGGAATTAAATATTAAAAACAATTAAATAAAACATGCATAATATAATATAAAAAAGCTTAACATGTAAACATAATAAAAGTAATGTAAAAAAAGTAGAGATGTTGGTGGATAGTGAGATTACTATTCCCACTCCAGTGAGTTCAACAGTAGGGAAAATGTTGGATAGCGTAGGGGTAAAAATTACTATTCCCACTCCAAAGAGTGCAACAGTAGGGAAAGCGTTGGATAGCGGAAAGGTAAAAATTACTATTCCCACTCCAGAGACTGTAACAGTAGGGAAAGCATTGGATAGCGGGAAGGGAAAAATTACTATTCCCACTCCAGTGAGTGCAACAGTAGGGAAAGCGTTGGATAGCGTAGGGGTAAAAATTACTATTCCCACTCCAGTGAGAGCAACAGTAGGGAAAGCGTTGGATAGCGTAGGGGTAAAAATGACTATTCCCACTCCAAAGAGTGCAACAGTAGGGAAAGCATTGGATAGCGGGAGAGTAAAAATGTATATTCCCACTCCAGAGAGTGCAACAGTAGGGAAATCGTTGGATAGCGGGAAGGGAAAATTCACTATTCCCACTCTAGTGAGTGCAACAATAGGGAAAGCATTGGATAGCGTAGGGGTAAAAATTACTATTCCCACTCCAAAGAGTGCAACAGTAGGGAAAACTTTGGATAGCGTATGGGTAAAAATTACTATTCCCACTCCAAAGAGTGCAACAGTAGGGAAAGCGTTGGATAGCGGGAGGATAACATTTACTATTCCCATTCCAGAGCGTGCAACAGTAGGGAAAGCGTTGGCTAGCGGGAAGGGAAAAATTACTATTCCCATTCCAGTGAGTGCAACAGTAGGGAAAGTGTTGGATAGCGTAGCGGTAAAACTTACTATTCCCACTCCAGTGAATGCAACAGTAGGGAAAACGCTGGATAGTGTAGGGCTGAAAATTACTATTCCCACTCCAAAGAGTGTAACAGGAGGGAAAGCGTTGGATAGCAGGAGGGTAAAATTTACTATTCCCACTCCAGTGAGTGCAACAGTAGGGAAAGAGTTGGATAGCAGGAGGGTAAAAAATACTATTCCCACTCCTGAGAGTGCAAAAGTAGGGAAAGTAATGATTTAATTTTAAAATAAGCTTACATTAATTATCCATACCAATAAAAATTGAATTAAAAATAATTACCAATTAATAAAAAGTAATTATCATTGAAAAAAATTAATTACCAATTAATACAAATTAATTACCAATTTATAATTAAATATCAATTAATTATCAATACATATAAATAAAAAATTAATATTTACTTTATTACAATTAATTTATTTCTCACCCAATTCCCCTATAAACCCACAACCCACACCCAATAATAAAAAATACAATTAACATTATCAATTAATCAATTAATAAAAATTATTTAGCAATTAATACAAATTAATTACCCATTAATACAAATTAATTACCAATTAATAATTAATTATCAATCAATTAATTATCAAACATATAAATATAATTAATATTTAATTAACCATAATTAAATTACTTCCCACCCTATTCCCCTATAAACCCACAACCCGCTACGGAAATAAATTACGCAAATAATCAATTACATAACATTCATTAGTTTAAAAAAATTAAACATACATTACAAAAATAATACATAATTTTAACACATATACTACCGTATATAAGACTAAAAAAATCGATATTATACATATCTATATTTTCAAATTCGATATTATGGTATACTTAAAATTCGATATTATGGAAATCGATATTTCATACCCCAATTTCGATATTCTGACCTATCTATATTTTGATATTTCGATATCCTGTCCACTCTATATTTAAAATTCGATATTCAGGGCAGTCGATATTTCTGAATCGATATTTAGGGTGTTCACCAGGTAGGACATGTGCAGAAGAAAGGTGCAGAAAGAAGCAAGAGAAATACAGAAAGAGGCAACAGAAGTCCAAAAAGAAAAAGAAAGGGGCAGAAAGAAGCAAGAGAAATGCAAAAAGAACCAACAGAGGTGCAGAAAGAGGCCTACTTTGACTGTACCTTACAACAAACTCATAGAAAGTAGCCTAATCACTAATCCTTCTCCCAAGAAGTCTTATACCTTACTTTTCTCTTAGTTTACTAATAATTGACTGCTCAGAATGTTAGGCCTACCTATCAAATATAAAACAGCAATCCTAAGCATATCACTGTTGCAAGTGTGACCAAGTTTGTGAAGGTATGCATGTGTGTCTCTGATTTTACTGAATGACATGTTACATAAAAATAAACATAGACATTCTTAAATACCTGTGTTTAAAACAGCTTACTCTGTAAATATGTGTACAAAAAGGTGTATGTTTTTCTTTCTGCTCACAATACAGGGCACATGGGTATTCAATGGTATATTTGAGGGGTTCTATAACACCTATATACATAAGACATGTCTGCCTGTGCAACTGAATGACAGAGCAGAACTGAGAACATTTAACCACCTATAGAAGAAGTACCCACTTTTTAAGCTACCATCTTCAGATGCATAACACATGTGAGAATATATATACAAGTAGATATATACCTCAGTCAAAAGAGCACACATATCTTTAAATTTGAGAGCGTGCACTTCCCATTTGAGTACAGAAAGAGATGAGAGAAGTACGGAAAGGAGCAGGAGATGTGCAAAAAAAACCAAAAGAAGTGCAGAAAGAAGGAACAGAGGTGCAGAAAGATGCAATAGGGGAGAAGAAAGAGGGAAGAGGGATACAGAAAGAGATAAAAAGGTGCATAAAAAAGCAAGAGAGGTGCAGAAAGAAACAAAATCAGTATAGAAAGAAGGAACAGAGGTCCAGAAAGAGGCAAGAGGGGTGCAGAAAGAGGCACGAGGGGTGAAGAAAGAAGTAAGAGAGATGCTCAAATAAGCAAGAGAAGTGCAGAAAGAAGCAACAGGGGTGCAGAAGGATGGATGAAGGGAAGAGAAAAAGGCAAGCGAAGTGCAAAAAGAAGCAACAGAGATAAAAAAAGGGGGAAGAGGGATGGAGAAAGAGGCAAGAGGGCAGTTAAAAGAAGCAAGAGAGGTAGAGAAAGAAACAAAAGAAATACAGAAAGAAGCAACAGTTGTACAGAAAGAGGCAAGAGGAGTGTAGAAAGAGGGTAGCAGGGTGAAAAAAGAGGCAGACCGTGTGCAGAAAGAAGCAAGAGAAGTGCAGAAAGAAGCAAGGGAAGTGCAGAAAAAAGCAACAGAAATGCAGAAAGTGAGAAGTGGGGTAGAGAAAGAGGGAAGAGGGATGCAGAAAGAAACAAAAGAAGTGAAAAAAGAAGAAACAGAGGTGAAGAAAGAGGCAAGAGGGGAGCAGAAAGAGGGAAAAGGAGTACAGAAAGAGGCATGAGGGGTGCAGAAAAAAGCATTAGAGGTACAGAAAAAAGCAAGAGAAGTGCATAAAGAAGCAACAGATATGAATAACCGGGGAACAGGGGTGGAGAAAGTAGCAAGAGGGATGCAGAAAGAAGCTTGAGAGGTGCAGAACGAAACAAAAGAAGTGCAGAAAGAAGGAACAGAGGTGCAGAAAGAGGCAAGAGTAGTGCCGGAAGAGGGGTGTGAAAGAGGCACAAGGGGTGCAGAAAGAAGTAAGAGAGGTGCAGAAAGAGGGAAGAGGGGTGCAGCAAGAGGCACAGGGTTACAGAAAGAAGGGACAGAGGTGCAGAAAGAAGCAATAGAGGTGCAGAAAGAGGGATGAGGCATGGAAAAGAGGCAAAAGGAGTGCAGAAAGAGAGATGAGCGGTGCAGAAAGAAGCACGAGGGGTGCAGAATGAAGCAACAGAGGTACAGAAAGGGGAAAGTGAGGTGGAGAAAGAGGCAAGAGCGATACAGAAAGAAGCAGGAGAGTTGCAGAAAGAAACAAAAGAAGTGCAGAAAGAAGGAACATAGGTGCAGAAAGAGGCATGAGGGGGTCAGAAAGAGGGGAAAAGGTTGCAGATAGAGGCACAATGGTTGCAGAAAGAAGAGACTGGGGTGCAGAAAGAAGCAAAAGAAGTGCAGAAAGAAGCAACAGAGGTGCAGAAAGAGGGATTAGGGGTACAAAAATGAAGCAAGAGGACTGCAGAAAGAAGCAAGAGAGATGCAGAAAGAAGCAAGAGCAATGCAAAAAGAAGCAACAGAGATGAATAAAGGGGGAAGTGGGGTGGAGAAAGAGGCAAGGGGGATACAGAAAGAGACAAGAGAACCACAGAAAGAAACTAAAGAAGTGCATAAAGAAGAAAGAGAGGTGCAGAAAGAGGCAAGAGGGATACAGAAAGAGGGAAGAGGGGTGTGAAAGATGTACAAGGGGTGCAGAAAGAAGCAAGAGGCATGCAGAAAAAAGAAAGAGCTGCAGAAACAAATCAACAGAAATGCAGAAAGAAGGAATAGAGGTAAGTAGGGTGCAGAAAGAGGAAAGAGGGGTGCTGAAAGAGGCAAAAGGGTCACAGAAAGAAGGGACAGTGGTGCAGAAAGAAGCAAGAGAAGTGCAGAAAGAAGCAACAGATGAGCAGGAAGAGGTATGAGGGGGGAAGAAAGAGGCAAAAGAAGTGCAGAAAGAGGGAAGAGGGGTACAGAAAGAGGCACAAAGGTTGCAAAAGATGGGACAGAGGTGCAAAAAGAAGCAAGAGGAGAGCAAAAACAAGCAACAGAGGAGCAGAAAGAGGGATGAGGGGTAGAGAAAGAGATATGAGAAGTGCAGAAAGAAACAATAAAGAGATGCAAAAAGGAGAACAGAGGTGGAGAAAGTGGCAAGAGGAGTGGAGAAAGAGGGAAGAGGGGTGCAGAAAGAAGCACGAGTAGGACAGAAAGATACAAGAGAGGTGTAGAAAGAAGCAGGAGGAGTTCAGGAAAAGGCAACAGAGGTGCTGAAAGAGGCAAGAGGGGTGCAAAAAAAGAGAAGAGGGGTGCAGAAAGAGGCACAAGGAGTACAGAAAGAAACAAGAGACATGCGGAAAGACACAAAAGAATTGCAGGAAGAAGGAGCATACGTGCACAAAAAGGCAACAGGGGTGCAGAAAGATGGAAGAGCGGTGGAGAAAGACGCAATGGCGTGCAGAAAGAAGCATGAGAGCTGCTGAAAGAAACAAGAGAAGTGCAGAAATAAGGAACAGAGATGCAGAAAGAGGCAAGGGGGTGCAGACAGAGGCAAAAGTGGGTGCAGAAAGAAGCGAGAGGTATAGAGAGAAATAAAAGAAGTGCAGACAGAAGGAACAGAGGTGCAAAAAGAAGCAAGAGGGGTGCACAAAGAGAGAAGAGGGGTGTGAAAGAGGCACAAGGAGTGCAAAAAGAAGCAAGAAGAGTACAGAAAGAAGCAATAGAGGTTCAGAAAGAGGTTAAAGGGTTGCAAAAAGATAGAAGAAGGGTGCAGAAAGAAACAAGAGATGTGGAGAAAGAAACAAAAGAAGTGTAGAAAAAAGAACAGAGGTGTATAAAGAGGCAAAAGGGGTGCAGAAAGAGGCAACGGGGTGCAAAAAGAAGCAAGAGAGCTGCAGAAAGAAACACAAAAAGTGCCGAAAGAAGGAACAGAGGTGCTGAAAGAGGCAAGAGGGGTGCAGAAATAGGGAAGAGGGGTGCAGAAAGAGGCAAAAGGGGTGCAGAAAGAAGTGTGAGGTGCAGAAAGAAACAAAAGAGGTGCAGAAAGAAGGAACAGAAGGGCAGAAAGAGGGCAAGAGTGGTGCAGTAAGAGGGGGTGAAAAAGGCATGAGGGGTGCAGAAAGAAGCAAAAGAGGTGCAGAAAGAAGCAACAGAGGTGTAGAAAAGGGAAAGGGGGTGGAGAAAGAGACAAGAGAATTTCAGAAAGAAGGGACCTAGGTGCAGAAAGAAGCAAGAGAAGTACAGGAAAGAGGCAACAGAGGTGCAGAAAGACGGATGAGGGGTGGTGAAAGAGGCAAAGGAGGTACAGAAATAAGCAACAGAGATGCAAAAAGGGAAACAGGGTAGAGAAAGCGTCAAGGGGGGTGCAGAAAGATGGAAGAGAGGTACAGAAAGAAACAAAAGAAGTGCAGAAAGAAGGAACAGAGGCTCAGAAAGAGGCAAGAGGGGGGCAGAAAGAGGGAAGAGGAGTACAGAAAGAAGCACGAGTGGTACAGAAAGAAGCAAGAGAGGGATAGAAATAAGCATGAGGAGTGCGGAAAGAAGCACCAGAGGTGCATAAAGAGGCAAGAGTGGTGCAAAAAGAGGGAAGAGGGATACAGAAAGAGGCACAAGGGGTGCAGAAAGAAGCAAGAGACGTGCAGAAAGAAATAAAAAAGTGCAGAAACAAAGAACAGAGGTGAAGAAAGAGGCAACAGTGGTGCATAAAGAGGGAAGAGGGGTGGAGAAAGAGGCGAGGGTGTACACAAAGAAGTATGAGAGCTGCAGAAAGGAACACAAGAAGTGCAGAAAGAAGGAACCGAGGTGCAGAAAAAGACAGGAGGGGTGCTAAAAGAGGCAAAAGGGGTGCAGAAAGAAGCAAGAGGTGTAGAAAGAAAGAAAAGAAGGGCAGACAGAAGGAACAGAGGTGCCGAAAGAGGCAAGCTGGGTGCACAAAGAGGGCAGAGGGGTGTGAAAGAGGCACGAGGAGTGCAGAAAAAAGCAAGAGGATTTCAGAAAGTAGCAACAGAGGTACAGAAAGAGGCAAGAGGGGTGCAAAAATAGGGAAGAGGCATGCAGAAAGAGGCACTTAGGGTACAGAAAAGATTCAAGAGATGTGCAAAAAGAAGAACAGAGGTGCAGAATGAGAGTGGATGGGTGGAGAAAGAGGCAAGGGGGTGCAGAAAGAAGCATGAGAGCTGCAGAAAGAGAAAGAAGAAGTGCAGAAAAAAGGAACAGAGGTGAAGAAAGAGGGGTGCAGAAAGAGGCAAAAGGGGTACAGGAAGAAGTAAGAGGTGCAAAAGAAACAAAAGAAGTGCAGAAAGAAGGAACAGAGGTGAAGAAACAGGAAAGAGGGGTGCGGGATGGGTGTGAAAGAGTCACGATGGGTGCAGAGAGAAGCAAGAGAGGTGCAGAAAGTAGCAACAGAGGTGCAGAAAGAGGGAAGAGGGTTAGAGAAAGAGACAAGACAAGTGCAGAAATAAGCAACTGAGATGCAGAAAAGGAGAAGAAGAGTAAAAAAGAGGCAAGAGGGGTGCAGAAAGAAGCAAGAGAGGTGCAGAAAGAAACAAAAGATTTACAGAAAGATGGAACAGCGGTGCAGAAAGAGCAGGAGGGGTGCAGAAAGAGGCAAGCGAGGTGCACCAAGAAGCAAGAGGTGTGCAGAAAGAAGCAAGTGAGGTGCAGAAAGAGGCAAGAGGGGTACACAAAAAAGCAAGTCAGGTGCTGCAAGAGGCAACAGAGGTGCAGAAAGAGGCAAAATAGGTGCAGAAAGTAGAAGAGATTTGCAGAAAGATGCAAGAGAAGTACAGAAAAAGAAAGAAAGGTGCAGAAAGAGGCAACAGAGGTGCAGAAAGAGGCAAAAGAGATGCAGAAAGTAGAAGAGATTTGCAGAAAGAAGCAAGACAAGTTCAGAAAAAGAAAGAGAGGCGCAGAAAGAAGCAAGAGTGGCTTGACCCCATTAGTACCAATTTCACACCCACATTTAGCAATAAGTAACAGGTGACCATTCTATGTTTACATAGGGCCTTCTACTAAGCTATTACACTTGTCGCTGCATTTTTGGGAACGTTTTAGCCGTTTGAGCTGTAAACAAGGCTTTTTTTCTTCAAATCTGCAAATTAGGCAGCCTATGATGGATTATGTGGCTAATGTGGAATATGTATAATTGTGCGAATGTCGATGCAGCTAAAAAGTCGCATACTTCCAGTGGCCCTGCTCATACGTCTGACTAGGTCCAGAAATGCTCCTCAGTGATTCCTTCTTTTCTTGTCTCATTGAGTTCAAAGTTTAGCTTCTATGGAAATAAGGAAGACTAAACCTGAGGTTACCACTCCACAACACAGACTATGATACATCATAATTACTCTCCATCGCACACAATCCCACTCTACATAATTCATATACACTAAATATTATTACTTTCTATCCACAAAATTTCACTGAGCAACTTACCACATAATTTCACTACACACAACGTACATCCACTACACTCCAAAAAACATTATTAAAAAACTTTTAAAGTCACAACTCCGATAGCTCAAACTCTTGCAAATGCAAGACCTATTACATTACAAATGCTTCTTTAACTGATAGTCGCACTTGCAGAGTGGTGAAGAAAGGGGGCTGGGCCTCCAACCAGTACTCAGGAATTCTGCTGCGTATGACTTACAGGAGGACCATAGTGTGCCAGGAGGTGCATTTGCAGAGTGGAGGAGAAAGGGGGCATGGCCTCCGAAGACCTCTTAGCAATACCACTGTGTGGAACTTACTGGACGTAACAGGAGTAGATGGCCCGAAAGGACTTCCTTGGAGGCCAACTACCCCTCCTATTACCTCTAGTAAGCCCCTTTCAATGCTGGGGATCCTTAGAGGCCAACTAACCTACCTGATACCTTCAGTATGTCCCAGATAGTAGGATTGCTGACAGGTGGACACAGGCCACACCCCCTTTGTCCACCTCTCTGCAAATGCACCTCCTGGCGTGCTCTGGATTGGGAGATTAGGTTCCCTTCCCTCCTGAGGGTCCCTGGGGGCCAACTAGCCCACCAGGTACCTCCAGTAAGCCCCACAAAAGCTGGATTGCTGAGAGTGGTCCGAGGCCATACCCCCTTTTTATACCACTCTGCAATCCCACCTCCTGGTGCACTGCTGCTTGGGGGATGAAGTCCACTTTACTCCTGAGGTCCTCAGGACACAAGAGGACTTCTTCACCCCACCAGCAATGTGCCAAGAGGCGCGTCTGCTGAGTGGTGTAAAAAGGGGCATGGCCTCAGACCACCTCTCAGTAATCCCACTGTGTGGGGCTTACTGGAAGTAGCAGGTGGGCTAGTTGGCCCCATGGACCCTCAGGATTCAAGCCGACTTAATCCCCCAAACCAGAATGTGCCAGGAGATGCTTTTCCAAAATAGTGCAGGGAGGCGGTCGGGCCGTCTTTTCATTTGTTTAGATATTTGTAGAAGGGGGCTGTGTGGCCCCCTTCTCCTGCTTCCTCTTTTTAATTTTTTTTTAATAAATAGTACAGGAGTGGGGCCGCAAGGCCCCCCTGACCTGGGCCACTATTGGCCCCGGGGACCCCATCCACGGTGCCTGGCCTTACATTGGGGACTGCGGGGGGAGCCCCAATGCCCCTGCGGTCCCAGCCCGCTTCCCGTCTCCTGCAGAAGCCGGCATTGCTTTTGGACAAGAGAGCTGGTAACATGCAGCTCCCCTTGTCCAAAAGCAATTCCGCGAAGCAAAGTTTGCAATGTCCCATGGGTGGGCATACCGGGACATTTCTGGAGCTGGCCCTGGGGGATGGAGGGCTCCTAACAAGTTTAAAGCCCCAGGGATGTGGTGGTCCCTTGGGCCTGGGGTCCACAATGGACCCCCAAATTTCAATAATTAGTTTCCCGGGGAGGTGGTGGGCCCCACCCCAGGTCAGTACTTTTTAGAATAGCCCCGGGGAGGTGGAGGTCCCCGGGGCTTGGCGGGGCCCATGAGCCCCCCCTATAATTATGTAAAGCCCATGGAGATAGCAGTCCCGGGACTTGGGGGATCTGTGAGGCCCCCCTAAATGAATAAAAGCTCCAGGGAGGTGGTGGTCTCCAGGGCTAGGTGGGGCCTGATGGCCCCCAACATAATATTAATCATGCCCCAGGAAGGTGGTGGTCCCCGGGGCTGAAGGGGCCTCCACAGTCCCCGCATATATTTTACTTATTGCCCCCTGGACCTGGCTCACCCGGGGGCCTATTAAAACAAAGTGCAGTAGACCACTTTGCTTTTTTTTCTATTTTCTCAGCGGGATTCACGGACCCAGCGTGAATTATGCCAAAAAAAACAAAAAAAATGATTTCTTTGGCCCATGGGGTCCTTGTGGGACCCCCTGAGCAGGCCTAAGGGGTAAGGGTGTTTCTACCCTGCCCCATTTTCATCATTTTAAATTTTTTTTTAACCTTTTTCCCTGTGACTCAGTTTTACAGAGTCACCAGATGGCTGCCATTACTTCCTGGTTTGGAGTGTTGGCTGCCAATCAAAATGAAGCTTGTGATCGGGAGGGTTCGCGAATACTCCTTGGTTACCAGATATCAATAGTGTTATTTTTTTATTTCTCAGGAAGTACTGAACAATTTCCACCATTGAACAAGAGGAACAGTTCTAAACCAAGACCAATCTTTTTGCCAAATTTGGTGTAACTCAGTTAAGCAGTTCGGGCTGTAGCTTTGTCTAAAGTTTCCTATGGAAATAATTATGGAGAAAACAAATTTTGGTACCCCCTTTTTTTCTCAGCTGCGCTCAATGATTCACCCCGAAATTTTCAAGATAGGACCTGACCTGAGCGAACAATTAGTTTTGAATATTTTGTAAAGATTCGTCAAACGGTGCCAAAGATATTGGCAAATCAGAAAGTGTTTTTCCTAAGGAAACTAGGTCCTAACTATAACTACCTTTTGGCAACCGCCAGTAGGTAATATATATATATATGTATATATATTTGCTGAAAAGAAAAAAAGATTACAAGGACAATACAGTTAGCAAATAGAATTTGAAAAAAAACTCAGAAATGCACTAAAAAGAACTAACGCTATAGGGACATTATAATTAGGGTCAGATTTTACTCATACAAAACCAGAAATGTAGCCGTTATTGTTACCCGAGCTAACTATAACTCGTGCCCTCGCACTGCACTGCTTACAACCTCACATATTGCATCACTCATGACATGGTCATTATATGAGTTAACTACCAACAGAGAGCCTGATTCACAAAGGGCCTCAGCACTCATGGTAGAGGCCCAGCAGTCGTATGGGAGTCTTCACATTCTGGGCAGAATTTCCGCAATGAGAATTTCTTTTGTGGCGATTCCGCTCTGAGTGGGGCGACTCCCCCATAACTGTGAGGCTCTGCCATGAGTGCAGAGGCCCTTTGTGAATCAGACCCAGATTGTTTAAGGAATGCTGTTTTTTGCCATTACATTTAAGATGATCAGTTTCTGATGGGGAAAAATGCAAGAGTTCGATCTACACAATCATTTACTTTCAGAAAATGTTATGTACAATGAACCCCACCATGGTTTCCAGAAACTCAGCCTGTGATTTGGGAAAAACTTTTTGTGTATTTATTCTAGATAAGAGGACATTTATAAATGACCTAATAACCCTTGAAAGTGTATTTTGTGATACGCTACCTGAATAGCTATAATGACATGGCAAGCCTGATGTTTGAAGGCGCAGAATAAACAGCAAATTAATATGTCTAGGATTGCATTTACAGCACCGAGCATTTCTTACTGATAGTGAATCCAATGCATCTGTCGTGTCCAATACTGCCAGCTTGGTTAATTTGCATTTAGCCTATATCTCGATCTCTTCCTGTTCTAAAACTATACCTCGCTGTCTGCAAATATGCTGATTTCTCCTCTTTCCTCTCTGCTGGGCTCACAAAATCTCAATTTTCCTCATCATCACAATGCAACCTGCCATTTTTAAAAGTTGTACTCAATTCAGGGACTCATGTTATAGGTTGCAACCAATTGTTGCCACTTTAAGGTTATTTGTACATGCAAAGTTTTCTTCTTCCAAATAATCAAAGTTTGCTTCATGTATATCATTTTTGATTTTCTATTAAGACATCATATCCTCTTGCTGACTTGTATTGCTGACTGCTGTCTGGCCCCTAGTGTTTGTGCTCTAATGCATAAAACAGGGCAAGATTTACTAATCTCAAATTGACACAGTTAAGTTTCCAGTAAAGCCATGGCATATGGTACAGGAAACACACCAATGGCATTGAGATCACCTGTGGACTGATGTACACATTGTAATCCACTAGGCTCACAATCAAAACATGATTTCACTACTATAGGGGAAGCCTGACAGGTGCAGCTTTAAAACCAGGAAGTTAGCCTGGCAAAAAAATAATCTTGTTTGACAGAAAATAATTCTACTTCTAAATTATATATTGGCCTATGAAAGCCTATAGCCCACAAAGTAAAAACACGATATTTAAAAGTGGAATACACAAGAAAGTAGGACTAGCATGTTTCTGCAGTGAATAACCCCCAAAAGCTTCGCTGGCTAGAGTTGTCAGCGCTTGAAGAAAGACCACCCTAAGTTGAAAGGTCTAATAGGGGGTCATGAGATTTTTGTTTTTCAGAAAAAAATTCCTGCTTTGGTAGATTTTTTCAGAAAATCTAAACAGATTTGAGACCCATTTACCAACGTTTTTGTACATTGAAGAGAGTGCAGAGATGATCACAGGACAAGCAAGGTGACTATACTTTGCCGGTCAAACAATAAATCAGACACTAAGTCCCAAATTAGAAGTCTTGACCATGTGAAGATGGCAAAAGTATTTGGCAAACTCAAGGACTTTGTTGATCACAAAATGTTAACTTTCTATAAGGATCTTTTCCAACGGATTCAGCAGGACCTTGCCCAATGGGTATCCGACTTCAAGTGGACATGATTGGATATAGTCTTCAGCCTTTCCCCACTGGAGAATATTGATTTCCATAAAAAAAGACTGGAGGCCTGATTATGAGTTTGGCCACCCTGGAGCCATTGTCCCACTCCAGGACTGCCAAACATGGTCGCCTGCCAGATTACGAGTATTTTGCAGTCCAGAGAGTGGTCCTTTGGCTTTCCCACAGTGGTGCCTTTTACAAAGGCAGTGAAATGGGAATGTCAAAGCCAAGCAGGAAAGGAGCTTCATGCCCACAAGGAGGTGCACCATCTGATGCTCTGCATGCATCCTACGGGCCTGAGGCAGCAGGGGCCCTATTGGGCCATCTTTGTTTTCTTACCACCAGCATTTTCAGGGCAGCCTCATTGCCTTGAAACTGCTGGCGGTTAGGAAATTTGTAATATGATTGGCTGTTATGTAGCGGCACCGCCAAGCATATTGCAACCTCAAGGCCACCGCCCCACTGCCCATTGCAGTTACCCAGCCGTTGTGGCAGTCTCACTACGGTCTGACTGCTGTAGTCATAATGCGGTGGGTGGATAACTGGAGCGGCAGGCCTCAACCGCCACTATACCTCCACCACTGGACCGCCAAAATTGTGAACAGGCCCTAAGTCTGAAGACAAAATCTTTAATTGGATGACCGGCTTGGGGTATCCAACCTCCCCTTATAGTCTACCTAAAACAACACCTCACTCCTGTTCAACTGTAAATAGCAACTTCCAATTGGTGTGCTGCTTTTCCTGGCTGATATTTGCAACAAAATATTTAAAAAAAATATTTATGGTATGGTCCATGGGTAAAATTTTATCATGTTTGTGTTATTTTTCACACTGCATAGAAATTGGATGTGAGGTTTTTATTGGGTTAATCTTTCACTGAGTTAAATCTATCTGCTCTGGGCCTTAGCTACCCGAAGTTGGGCCAAGTTTTGTTTATTGAACTTGTGTGTTAATCCTAATGAGAATGTAGACTTATTGGTTAGGAAGGACTTACATCCTTCCCAGCTAATAACTCATTCCTTTACACAAACCATTTTGTGACTGGTTGATGAATTGCAAAATGTTATTCTAGATAATCAAGTGGAATGAATTGTAGCAAAACCAAAAGGAAATGAGTAAGAGGTAACAAGAGATTCCTGTTACTACTGCTTCATATTATCTTCTACTATGATAACTTAAAAAGTGGGTGTTTTTCCAATTGATTGGCACTGTCAAGGGGTGACAAGTAGGTCCAACTCATGCAAATATTTTCATGTACAAGTTTGAGGGGCATGATGTCATCAACAATATCTAACAGAAAGGTAAAATCATACATTATAAATTGTGTATTGATTATATTAGTAGGCTTTTGAAAGGCAACCATAGAATTAAATAGCGGTTAAAGGGAATAGTGAAGTAAGATTCAGCATTACAATTGGACAGCAGCAACACATTTCCTAAGATAAGTGAATAAAACCTTTGAAGGAAGGGTTTATAAAAATTGGTCACAAAACTGACTGATGGGAATATGTTCCTGCATCTCCAAAGCTTCCAACCGGAATCTATGAAAACGCACTGTTTAGCCAAATCCTACGATATAAATGTATAATATCGAATGTTATGTTATGCAGACTTGTAGAGTGCAGTTTCATCCAGGATGGCACCCTGGTGCTGAGCAGTTGTGAGTCTAGCCACACATAGGGCCTATTGGTTCTTCTAGAAAGGAAGGAAGGGAGGGGACGGGGAAAAGTGCTCCCTCCCTGAACACCTTCAGGAAGACCCTCAAGACCTGGCTCTTCGGCTAACTGATTTGTAGACCCCCCCCCCCTCAGTGCCTTGAGACCCTCATGGGTGAGTAGCACGCTTACAAACCCCCTGACTGATTTGTTGATAGAAAGCTTCAGTTTCTTGCTGTATTCAAGAATTAAAGAGGAGGTCCTGATGTGTAGTGGCAGGTCATTCCATGCTTTTGGAGTGATATAGGAGAAGGCTCAACCACCATATCTGCTTTTGCCTGGGGTTTGTGCTAGTAGAAGCCCAGACCAGTGGAGGTGTCTGGAAGGGTTGTCAAAGTAGATGCAATTTTTGAAGTATGATGGGCCAGTAGTATGTTGTGTCTTGAAACTGTGGGTGAGGATTTTGAATTATGCTCATTTGTCTAAAGGGACCTATTGGAGCTCCTTCAGGTATGGTGAGATGTGGATGTGGCAAAGCACGTTGAAATTGATTCTGGGTGCTGAGTTTTGAATGGTCCGTAGCCTTCTAGTGAGCTTTTTTGTTGATCTTGGAATAGTAGATGTTCTCATAGTCTGGTTTGCTTGTGACCAGAGCATGTGTGACAGCTTTTTGGGTACTAATTGAGTGACATTTGAACATCTTCCTCAGCATTTTCAAGTTATGAACGCATGAGGCAGCGATGACATTTACTCTGGTATTCATGTAGTATTTGCTGTTGATGATGATCCTGAGGCTCTTGGCATGGGTGTTATGAGTGGGTGTCAGTCCTAACTTTGTCTGCCAGGTGGAGTCCTACTGTGATGTGCCCTTCCCATCGATCATGATTTTGGTCTTGTTGATGGTCAGCTTTAGACAATTGGTCTTCATCCAACCCGTGATTTCAGTGATGCAAGCATTAAAATTGGGTACTGGGCATTTTCTCCATGAGAGAGAAAATTAGTTGAATGGCATCAACGTACAGGAGTTTTTTAATCAGTGCTCACTGTCTCAAGTTCAATACTAAAAACAAACACATTTCTACTCAACAAACACCATGCATCCTTCTCAGTTTAGTAATGGTTGTCTCCGCCAACATCTTATGTTGCTCCTATCCTATTATCAGGAGTTCCAAGTAATTTTGCTTTGTCCTGTATAATGGATGAACCTTAACATATAAATCAGTGGCATTACAAGAAATGTAACTCCTCAAGTTACTCTTGTAATGTGGAATTCTGATCAAATTAAAAAAATCACATCATGGTGGAGTATTTTCCCCCCAAGTCTCCAGATTAATGTGAGCTGGCAAGCACGAGTGAAATTTGGCATCCCGTAGTGCAATTTTCTAATGCCGGCAGTCACAAGCAGTCGCAGTCAGAGGGATGCTTCTTGAGTAGATTTTCTACTCGAGCTGCTGAAAAGTCGCAGTGCACTCTTGCCCACCACAAGTTATTTTTCAGTGCTGCTCACGCTACCAGCGCTAAATTGCAGCATGCCATACATAAGTTCCACCCTTTGGAATAACTTTGCAAAATCTCGCTCAGTTTATATGTAACTCTGTGGAATTCTGCAGAGTGAAACTGTGTGAGTACTGCACACTACTAATAAAAACATATTTTTCAAATATGAAGATCTCAATAACATGTTTACAGAGAAACTTTATTTCATACACCTGTGACCAAGTAATTTGAAAACATGTTTAAGTACATAATACCAGACAAAGAACTAACACAAGTAATCTTGGCCTATTGGCATCCATGAAAATGAGGACCATGGAAACTGTAACACTATTGTAAAAAGAAATTGATTTATTAAGTTTTATATGCAACAGATCACTGATTTAAACACAATACATGTCATTAGTTGTCTTCAAGGATGCTCTGCACAGAAGAATCAGAAACATGTTTTCTATTATCCACCAGGAGATAGTTACTTCTTCATAGAACCTTGGATGGGCCACATTACCACTATCCTGAGCAACAACAATCATACCTTTCTTGGTGACTTCAATCTGCACTGACGGATTCCCACTGTCTCTAGATACCAGCTATTTTCCTCCTTCATTCTGGAAAAAAACATTTAATACAGTACTCACTGAAATGTTGTTTCATCAAAAAGGCTACAATGGGAGAGGATGTAGCCTTTTGGCTAGAGCAGGCAATGTCGAAGCTGGTGAACCGGGTTTGAGTCTCGGCAACGACCCTCAACATCCTGTGGCTCTGGGCAAATCACTTAATCTCCCCGTGCCTAACAAAAACGAATGTGTCCTCAAGTAACGAAACTGGTGCTATGTAAAGCACTCTGATACCCGATATCTTCGGGTCTAGTTTGCGCTATATCAAACTCTAAAAAAAAAACAGAAAAAAAAAAAACATTACAACAAAAACTATTGACATCATTTAATCCTGGGTGACTGCACACAGTCTCAAAATCAATGCTCAAAAATACAGATGTTTTCTGTCTTGCACCAAGCATTCACCTCAGTTTAGAAATGGTTGTCTCCACCAACACCTTATGTTGCTTGACTCCTATTATCAGGAATTCCAAATTAACTGGACTTGTCTTTGACTTTAGTTAGAACCTCCCTGTAAATATCAATAGCATCAAAAGAAATGTAACTCCTCAGTTTAGACTAATCAGAAAGCTTAAACCTTTTGTAGCACAACAAGACCACAATTTAACCTCTAGTTCTATGCATGCTGTTCACACAGCCAACCCTTAAGTGGCACCTTGACCCTCTCAAAACCTCCCCATGTGCAGCAGCCCTCCTGATCTCAGGGGCTGGAGGATTCTGATCATAATATTCCTGTACTCCACATATAAAAATGCTATCTACACTACCTCCTGCTCTCCTACCCTGTTCCTACTAAACAAACATTTCCCACTTTTCCTAATATTTTATTCCAGACCACCAAGCACTTTTTTGGTCTGTCAGTTGTTAAGGGGTGCCAGACAAATATCGCTCATATATGGATGGACTTGTTATTAGCCTGCTCAATACCGTGAAGAGACTGTGACGAAAGTGTTAGTCCTGTAACCTTTGCTTATTTATATCCTCTGGACCAGTCCAAAAACTGCATTGTTTCAACCCTCTCGAGCACAGGCACTAATCATTATGAACTTTGGATGTGATGTTCTGCAATTACAATTTTGACTTGTCTATCCTGTGTCTACCTTTCGCTTATTTTGCGTGTCTATTGTACTTTTGGATGACCAGTTCAAGTCATGTGTAAAGTACACTGTTGTTCAAGGACATCTCTATGCTGTACAACGTTGAAATAAAGAAATAAATCCATATAAAAATAAATATGATGCAATTCAAATTCATTAGCAGATAGAGGGAAGTGAAACAAAGACTACATTATATTTGTTTGTTTACTAGCATACGGTCACTAGTATTTTTCGAACATCTTTCCTCCAGCTATACATCAGAAATGGTATGAGGTACCATAATTTATGATTAATTATTTTATTTTATTTATGATCTATGGGCTGTGACATATTGCACATAATGTGGAAACAAGATATGTTTATGAATTCTTTTTTTGTAAGTTTTTAATTAATTCCTTATGATTTTGGTGTGCTTGAACAGACAGTATATGTATGTGTTAGTATTATTATTTCCACATTTTTCACATTAAACATAATTTGTGGAAGTCACAGAGTCTTGTCACACATGAACAACTTTTCTTTTATTTTCAGCTATTTTCTCACAACGTCATGCAATACGTGCGATGAGCCTCAGATGCTAAATATTCTATATGTTTTGCAATGCCGATTTTTACATTAAAGGCATTTTAAAGCTTGGGGCCTTCGGGCCTTCTTGCCCCTGAACAGTAAAAACTTTACTTCTTCCAGTCCCTGAACCATAAAATCCCAATACCACCCTTTATTTCTTTCTGCCACTAAATCCTTCAAACCCATTAACTCCCTTTTCCTGTACCCTCCCTTGAACTATAAAAAAAACATGTACCTTCCTTTACCATTACCCTCCCCTGAGCCCTAGAGGCCCCTTAGCTCTCTTTTCCTTTATCTGACCCTAAACCCTTACAAAAGGTCTTATGTCCTATTACCTCTTCCCACTCCTAAACACTAAAAAAAAAAGCTTAACTCTGTTTACCACTAACCACCCTCAAACCCTAAAAAATCTTTACCTTGCTCTCCCCATAACCTTAAAATCCCTTTACCTACCTTTACCTCTTTATGCCCCTGAAGCTCAAAAAAACCTTATCTTTCTTTCCAACTACCCTTCCTTGAACACTTGCTACTCATTTTCTTCCTTCACCTCTTCCTCCCTCACCGTTACCATCCTCAACCCTTACCTACTCCAAATCCTTAATCCACCCTTTTTTAAAATAAATGATATTATGATTATTGCATAAAGAAATACTTCCCAGTGTGGTAAAATACCAGAGAGTAACGTAAAAGGATGGGACCTGTGTGGCACTTACCTTGGTAATATTTAACTATGTTGTAATGTCCTGAAGGGAAAAAACACCACACCATAACTTAACAACCTTAACTCTTTTGTGTTGGAATCCGGGGTTATAGCTATAATACTATCCGTTGTTCACAAGGCTTATTGGACTAGAGGGCTGTGTTGTTTAGCTCCCACTAATCCGTAGAATCTGTGCATTTGTTGGACAACATAAACTTTGGATGAGGTGTCTAGACTGATTCTGAGCATCCCCAGAGGATATTTTGGCCTAGGGCCCAATTCACAAAAGTAATCTGAGACAAAATCCTAACTTTACTACACCTAAATGCCCTTTGTGAATACCAAAAGTCGTAAAGTTAGGATTTTGTCTCAGTTAAACTTACGTCTTGGTCTTAAGTCTAAAGAAAGTAACACTTAAGTTTAACTAAGACAAAATATTAAATTTACTACACCTTAATGACCTTTGTGATTACCAAAAGTCGTAAAGTTAGGATTTTGTATCAGATTACTTTTGTGAATCGGGCCCCTAGACACCAGCAAGCTCACAGTGCTACCATATGCCCCCCTAACCATAAGAGGGAGCTAATGGTTTCTGATAACCACTGAACATGACAACTCTGACCCCTCAGGGATCGTGGAAACAGATTAGAACCTTTCACTCAGTCACTCATGCTCATGGATGCTCAAAGAAATATACAGAATACACAGCGGGAATTTGTAAAGATTTTTATTGGGCCAATGTTGGAAACCGGGCAACCGCGTTAGCAGTTACCAGGTTCCCAGCACAGTGGTAGCTTGGCTCGAGCGGTTGGGGATCAGGCACCGTGTTAAGCGTACGTCACACCCTCACAATAACCATGCGTTCATCCGTTCCAAAAACGACACTACACCGTAAAAATTATGAAAGACAAGATGAAAATATATATGTCTTTATCTTATTTTCTCTTAGTTGCAGGTTTCATAACATAAATACAATACAATAGGATTTTCCTTTAAAAGAGCAGGTCAAATAAACAATGCTACTTTGGGATTTCAATAAATAGGTTCAGGTCCTCACTAAGCAAAGAATAAATAGATGTGCAATAAATACAGACGGCAAATAAATACAGTCAGACAATAAATACAGTGCAAGAATAAATTAGTGGAAGGCAATAAATAAAGCACCCTCAATAAATAAGGAAAAGCAATCAATGACAGTTACAGATCAGATCACTTTCATGAGGTAACTTGGTCTTACTTTGCCCATACACAGCACGTGGTCATTTGGGTGGCATGGGGGTGTCCCACCTAGATTGGTCAAGGCTGGGGCCTAAGCTGAGGCAGAACAAGGGTAACCTAAAGATCTGGCCCTCCAAACTACACAGCCCCTCACAGATGTCACTGCACCAGTCTTAGTTCACCCCTGGCACTCCCAGGCTGGTTCTAACACCCCTCTAGCCCCTAGAATGGTCTTTTAGGGCTCCACGGGGCCTCAGATGCCCCCTCTACCACTTACTGCCCTTTTCACGATGATCGGCTCCGCTCGGCACCGTGTCGACGCCGTGAGGCGGCTCCGGATCGATGTCGCTGGGCGGCCTCGACTCGATGTCGCTGGGCGGTCTCGACTCGATGTCGCCTTCCGGCGTCGCAGGGACACGGTCTCCCCGCTTCCGGGTGTCTCCGGAGTGCGATCTCCACTCCCGACCTCCGGCGCGCTTCACCTCAGTTTCCGGCGACTCCGGTGGGCGGACTTCACTCCCCCGTCGACGCCTCACCTCGACCTCGGGTGAATCTCCACTCGACCTCCGGCGCCTCTCCACGACCTCCGTCGGCACCCTCACCTCGACCTCGGGTGAATCTCCACTCGACCTCCGGCGCCTCTCCACGACCTCCGTCGGCGCCCTCACCTCGACCTCGGGTGAATCTCCACTCGACCTCCAGTGCCTCTCCATGACCTCTGTCGGCGCCCTCACTCGACCTCTGACGGCTCCGGGTACGACGTCTGCTTTCTGTCAGCGCCGCTTCTCTACCTCAGGCCCCAGGTCTCCAGGCTTCTCTACGTCAGGACTTCAGGAGGACACTGCTGAACAGGTCAGGAGCTTGCTGTTCTTCCTCTTTAAGGCCTGTTTAAAATGTTCAGTTCCTTAAGATGGTTCTTCTGGTCTTGGTCCCACACAGGGCTTTAGGCTGGGCTTGGTCAGTAGGGACTAGCATCAAGGGTGGGTTTCTGGACCACACTCCAAGCACTGGTTTCCACCCCTGCTGCCTTACTCCGACCTCCTTCTATCTCTGTCCTCTCTCCTCTCTAGTCAGATGCCAACTGCCACTCTGAGATGGCCTCCCAACATTCTAAACTGCCTCCCACTGTCACAGGGTTCTAGAATGTTACAGAAGGTTCTAGAAACCTCCAGTGGGTTCTGGTGATGTCACAGGTGACAATGGGTGGCCACCATTTTGTGGCTCAGGCCCTCAGACAGAAGTTCCAGGGGTAGGGAAAATGGCTCCCTGACCCTGCATCAACACTAAAAAGTCTGGTGGTTCCCAAAAAGGAAAAATTATAACAGGGTTTGAGGCAAAAGTGGGACAAAATAAATAATGATGAGAAGGGACCACCCAAAGGGCTGACAGGTCTAACAGCCAACATTATCTTTGTATAGAATAAATGTGCTGTGATAATCAGTAGACAGAAGTAGAGGAAAGTGATTACCAGCCCCAACAGCATAAATAGTTGATATAGTTCTTCCATGGTGCTAAAACAGTGTATAAATGCAGGCATATAAACAAGGCAGTAACCAAGCATGCTCCTACCATGCGTATCATACTCTGCGTGTACGTAGAGTGTGTGTAGGTATAAAGACAAGAATCCCCCCAAGGGATGATCCAACCCCATTACCTGACTGGAGGGAATGTAGGAGCCCATCTTGGTCACAAAATGGACACCCCCTCATTGAGATGTCAGACCATTGTGTAGTGAAGTCTCAGCATGCATGAACCCTCAGCGTCAGCTGAAGTGCCTTCTCTGCTAATCTTTTTGGGTGCTCTTTATTTCAAATAGAAATCATCCTTGCGATGTGCATGTAGATTAGCAATGTTATGGATATGTAGATAGCCCTGTCACCCCTGCTGCCCACAATCGCTGATGACGTTCCCAGAGGTGGAACTCGAAGCATGTTTATGGAGCAAAGGTAAATCCATCCAGTTTCCACAGCAACCGCTGAGGGAGGGACTGCATTCTGTGAGCGCATTGCAGAGCCGGCGCCCATACCAACAGGAGACAAAACTTCCCAGAGTGGCTCGAAGAATGCATTCATCAGCAATAGAATACGCTGGGGAAAACAAAACCCATGGGACTTCAAGGGGTCCATCAGTACTTCAATGTCTAATGGCGCATCCAATTGTGATCCGAGGCATAGATTCAATACACATTCATGGCTGCAAAGAAGGCAGTGGAATACAGGTTGTGCACAGTGAATCCAAACAGGCCTGATGGACAAGTACCAGTGCTTGTTTAGTTCTTGAAGCTGAGGTGTGCCGAAGGAGTGTACCATGCGCTCATGGCACCACAGTACAAGCAGTGCTGTCTCAATTCTGGGTTGACGTGGGACGTCTATTGCGAGCAGAAATATTAAAATCAAGATTCCCATCTCAAGAAGCAGGACAAGCGGCAGCCCTCCGAAAACGCATCCCAACACGGAGTGTATGGAAGATGGTAGAACTCTTAAAATCATCTGAAAGATCCAATACATTTAAAAAAGTGAACTATTCCCTTTGTATTAGACATATTGAAGATACAGTAGACCAGCTACCCAAAATGCAGGAGGAAATTAATGAGGAGTAGTGTCTGTATCTCAGATGAGAACCTTGCAACCTGGAGTTCAAGATCTCTCTAGCTGAAGTTAAGGCCACATCTTTTTGAAAAAGCATGTCTTTAAATTGGCTCAGAGAATCAAAGTGTTTGTTGAAGGCCATAGCATTGCCTTCCTACCTGTGCTGGCAGGTGGAAACAATAATTGTGTGCAACAAGTGACTATGAAATTAACTGTCACTAGCCAAGTGATGCCTGGTTCCATTCCACAGCAACAATTGTCATTCAGCATCCAATAGCTCCTATTTGAGAACAGCTTGAAAACGGGATAATTCACGGCAGCTGGAGAACCCTTCAGATAACAGAACAGTTTTGCAAATGAAGCATTCCATGCTCCATGAAGAGACATGTCCTTGCTAATTAAGGACCCATTTAAAGCATCCTCACAGTTGGAACCATAAGAAGACCTTCAGTATCCCCATTCTTGGATTTAAACCTGAATCGTAATTCCCAGTTGTCATACACATGACCTTCTCCTAGTGTTTTGTATATGCCTACATGCCGGTATTGTAGACAATATTGGAATTGGAAAGTTGTAACTGGTAGGGGGATGTAACCATGGATTATCCAGTCAGTGGATAGTGTCTCAGCCACTGTGAAAAGTAATTGGTCTAATTTTTCAATGTGAAACATGGTATATTTAGCATCGCTGCGTGCTATTACTATCTGTATTTCTGTTAGATTATATCCAGAAAACATTCTAGTACTATTGATGTAATGCCATGGCACATGGCCAGAAGGTGATGTTTTCAACATTCAGCTTAGTATTACAATAGACTGCAGTTGTGTTTGTCCATGTTTTAAAATAGACATGTCTTGCTGTATTATGTTGATTGCAGACAATGCTATGTTGCTCAGAGAATAAATTCTGGATGATAATGTGATCATAGCATTGTCAACCACAGTCAAAGCCTTTTCTAAGTTAACCCTGTCGATCTATTGGCAAATCTTCCACAGCTCATTGTATATTCCATACAAGACGCACTTTTGACATGGGTTCCAGGGACCTAACAAAAAATCCTTGAGCTCCATGTCATCAGAAAGAAGGGACATGTGTTGCTTCACCTGAAAGAGTGTTGAGAATTTTAGCCAATTAAGGCACAACTTGCCAACACTATTTTATATCACCAACCCTGAGTGCTCTTATTCTACATATCGCTGATTAGGTCTATTGATCCTAAACCCTTCGATACAGCTCAGGAATCTAGATTGACACCCATTTCTGTCCACAGGCCAAGTCAACCATCCCTTCTAATTGGGATCTGATGAATTAAAAGAACCGTTACCTATTATGGTAGCTGGTATATCCCCAATGAAGTAAGTTAAGTGCTGCCAGTTCTCAAAGCATGAGAATGAGGGAATACAAAGTGTGTTCAAATCCTTCATCTTGGCTATTCCAGTACACCAAGTTTGTTCCACTGTTTTATTCAGGAAAAGGTGTGCTATGAGGCAGGCTCTGAAAAAGGCCTCAGTTCCCTGAACCTGCCAATCTTTTGTCCCCCAGACAGATTTTGTGTCTGTCATGTCTTTCTAAAGGTCAAAACCCTGCACTGATAGTTGGGAAACAAAGGAAGAAGAGTATATCGGCTTGGTGTGTGTTAGCATATTTGTTTTTGCAAGTGTAGGTGCAAGTCTATAAAATAAAAAGCTCAGTCAGATGTGTCAAAACCAAAAAAATAAGCAAACTTTTGTGGAAATGTTTTTGAACTACCTTTCGAAGGTGTTGAGCAGTTTTCCCATTGTGTTATTTTGAGCAGTACCTGGGATACTAGCTTTATGTAAAAAGTGATGAACATAATGTTGAAACAAAACATGTCACCAAAGTTAGACATACCTTCATACAATTCATCATTAGAAAATACAGCTGATTTCTCTAGGCCTGCAAGCAAATTGTACACAGTTTTAATGTCCCAATCATCAGAGAAAGTACTAGAGGTGATGACATAATTTAAGGAAATTTTAAACAAAAAAGGTATTTGTAAAAATTCAGCAGGACCATACACATCATATATTACCCTGTCCCACACTATTCCTTTTGGAACTGGAACTGCTTTAATGTTCACCAGGGATTGGTCTCTTAGTTTGCAGTGCGATGATGAATGTGGTTTCAAAACCAAGTTCACAAGTTCTACGGCAGAGTGTTCTGGGAGATAGTGTCAATTCAGAAGTAGGAAAAAGACAGTCACCAAAACAATCCAGAGGACCAGGAATAGTAATCCAAATGTAATCCAGTAATATAACCTAGGAGTAAGAATGTATGTCTTTTCCAGCCAAAGGCTGAGAGAATATACTCGTAGCTTGAAAGGGAGAGGCAGATGTGCCAGTTCTGGTTTGCTTGAATTTGATGAGAAGTTGTCATAATGTACGAAGTAACCAGACACTGTTCAGTCCATATGTGGCAGCTCAGCAGGTTTTGTAGAAGTGGGAGATGACTCTAATTGTGGCATATTCACATAGATGTTGTCAATGTATCTAATTGAAATTTGAGTTCCTGTACTTGTTGATTTATAGTTGTAGATGGTTCAACAGAAAGGGGTAATACTTCATTGTTGCTTACAACCTATATTTGGAGAGGAGAAATCTTACATTTGAACTTCCTGAACGGTTGCGAGAGGAGTGAGGCAGCTAACCAGGAGCCCACGTAGCCTACTGTTGAAAATCAGCCACATAGTGTGATTTGATCAGATCAATTGAAACAAACCTTTTGTCTATGTGACTGGCAAGGCGCAAAAGAAGTACAGTTCTGGTACCTTTGTCAGCCAAGACAGGTACAGCCACTCTGTAAGATGGCCCAAATTCTTACTTGATCAAAATTTTTTACCTGACTAGGTCCCCAATCTTCGGGACCCAGAAGGTTCTTGCCAGTACAACCTTCACTTCTCCAGTTGTGGTGCGTTTTACTTGGACATTGTTTGACCACCCTGGAATTCATTGAGTTCCTATTAAACAGCCAAACGTACATGAATGTCAAATGGTGTTTCTGCCACCACTGTGCTGACATTATCGAGGTCTGGTACCCACATTCTCACACTAAACAGGCCTTCATATTGAGGACACCACACCAGGGATTTTCTTGGCATGTTATTGAGTGCCCTTTGGACTCCATATAGGCGATTGACCCAACTGTAACCCAAGCCTAATACCCTTGCGATTAAGCACTGTTTTAGGTCACAGTTTTTCCTCTGGACTACTGAATTTCTCTTGGGATGGTAAGGGGAGTATGTAAAGGCCACACCTAAACTTCCCATGGCTTGTTTGTAAGCCCGAGAGCTAAACAGCCGTCCCTGGTCAGAATGTAGTATACAATAGCTTACGTCTCAATAAAGAATCACAAATTCTTTATAACCATTGGAGCATCAGCTGAGCGCTGTGGCCAAACCCACAGGAATAAGGAGTATGAATCCACTGCCACCAAGATGTGCTATTAGCCCCATCTGAGTGTTAGGTTCCGCAGTGGTCCAAATAAACACAAGCCAGAGACTTGTCTGAGATAAATAGAGGTTTCTGAGATGGATGTGCTACGGGTGAGTCTTTCATCTGCTGGCAGATGTCACATGTTTGCCCCTGCATATGCTGAACCCAGACCCTCATGTGCAGCTGGTATTAGTCCAAATCTGCAATCAGTTTTCGGTATTACTCTGTCCCCCACTCCTGGATTCTGAGCATTATGAATGTTTTGTGAATCTGACTTGTAGGAGTTCTTGAGTTGAAATCCTTTCGGTAGGTGGGTGTTGTTGTAAGCAGCATTGACAGCCACCATGATGTCTCTGTCTAATCTCATATTAGAACAAGTGATTTCAGCAACTGCAGCAGTAGGGACTGTTGCCTTAGTGGCTTTGTCAGCCATGGAATTCCCTTCAACATGAACGCCAAGACACTGATGACTCAATGTGTAGAAAACATGAGTCTGTGGCAAGCATTCTTTCAGCTTTATAGCCTGTCACCAAAAGCAGTTTGTGCCTGATTGTGCAAGCCTTGGACTTTGAAATCTATTCTGGTCCCAATAGTGAAGATATTTATTATAGGACTGGACACAGTAGTATGAATCACACACTATAAGTGTGGCGAATTTGTGATCCATACTTTGCAGTGAAGGTATCAGGGCTTTCAGTCCCCTAGGGATTGAGTGGGTGTTTTTTATTACAGGACTTTCCATCATGCATGCGCCCCTTTACAATTGCGCATTCCACGGAATATTGATGTTATGTCCCTACAGCAGGCTGAGCAGATCCTTCAGTATATATTAGATGTAATCATATCAATCTAGAGGCATTATTTGATTTGGAAGAGGACATGCTTATTCTTACTGCTGGAATGCCTGTGTTTGTAATGTAGAATCGAGTCTGTAATCTATGTCTGTTGCATTGACAGAGTTAGCCCATTGTACCCACTGTGGATGCAATGCTTTGGCACTTGGATCGCTTGCTTTAGTGAAAGCCTCTAAGTTCAGTACGGAGGTTAAGACAATTACTTGTTTACCCTGAGCCAGTACTCTTTCTCTTACTACAGCATTCTGTACCACTGTGAGAATTTTCTCAGTGGGTGCAAAATGCATTTCAACATTCGTGTACAAGTGTGATTTGTATGCAATGGGTATGGTACCACTTTCATTGAAAGGGATATAGGTGTACCTTGTTGGTACAGCAACTATGCGGATCACCAAGTTAGTTGTGTTTACACATGTGTGCATTTGTTTGGAAGTTATCATGTCACCTAGTACAGAACGTAAAATGATGATCCTGTGTCCAATGGTTGATTAAAAAATCAGGTCTAATTAATTCATAGAATGGTTTTACTCGTTCTGAGTAATCCAAAATGTATGTTCTGCCAACATTTAAATATCTGAAAATGGATAGTAGTCTTTTTGGAGTCGTTGGAGATTAGAACAGTGAGCGTTTTTCTAAAGAATAAGCTGCCAGGATTTTACCTTCACTTGAAAGCTCTTATCCCGGAAACAGGACATTGAGATGGGCAATATTTGATTTTTTTTATAACATTTGTAACCCAGGTGAGTGAACCCAAGAATTATGTGTTCAATCTAGCCAAGTGTTGCATTAACTCATAGTCCATCCGATAAATATTTTCCACATAGGACAATGCCTCCTCATCAAATATTTGAAGAAACTCTGTTACCCTGGCTGAGTACAGCCCAGGGCTGGTCTTATACCCTTGAGTTAAACGGCAACCTTGATGCTGTAAACCTAGCACTTAGACAAGTATCACATTTCTACTACCAGAGGCTATGTTCTGGCAGCAAAATCCATTTAGGATATCTAGTGTTGTTTTGTATTTTTTACGCACTATGTTATTCATCTGTGCTGCACTAATTCCAAAACTAGATGATATGAATGCTCTGGTTTCTTCAAAGGCAACAGAGGTGCATTCATGGACGAGGTGCAATTTTCTATTACACCCTGGTATTTAAGTTGGTATAGGATTTCCATAACTTTTTTTTGTAGCTTTATGCTTTATTGGGTACTGTCTCTTAGGTTGAGGGACAGATTTTAATGGGATTTCATGATGGGGAGACTCATCATCTCATCCAACATGATTGCGGTTAAGTGAAGGAGCTAGCACTAACGACCACTCCTTGGCATATGAATGTTCAACTGAATCTTGAATGAGGTCAGAGAAAGCTGGTAAAATTACAGTTTCTCCCAGTGGGCATTCTATTACAAATTCAGGTGGCCAATACTTTTCAGCCAAAAGAATCTCATACCATATGTCAGGTTCTTCCAAAAGAGTGTCTTGATGTTTTTAGGTATGTCTACCTATATTTGGGGCGCTAATTCATCTAAACGATGTGGGACACTTACCCTTGTATCAGCTGTTTCCAATGTGATATGCTCATTCAGAGCTAATACCACAAGATGATCCATCAGGTTCTGTCGAGCTATTGTGATATCTGCAGAGCTGTCCAGCATTGTCACTGCCCATTCACCGTTAAGCGCAGAGTCCTCAGTAGCATGTCCTATATCAATGCCAGCTACCTTCTTCCTATTGAATTGAGGTTTTGGAGTCTTTTGTTTGTCTTCATTTTTAAGTATGTAGTCTGAAGTGTGATATGTTTCCCTTTTCAACTTCACACATTCTTCTGATTTCCACTCTGACCAACCACCTCTCTCTGAATGTGTATTGTATGAACACTAAAAGGAACAAGAGGAACGTGTATCAATATCTTTATACCTGACAGGCTTTCTAATATTATTACGGTTTCATAAATTGTATTTTTTGTCAGTTGTTTCCTGCTAAGGAGACCTACCCCGTGATTGTGTCTTAGTTTGTTTATTTTTTTGTTTATAATCCCATTACTTCTTAGAAGAATCTGATGTTTGATTAAAGTTATGCTTTTCAGAATAACTCTTAACTTGTGGTTTCCCAAGTCTGGCTCCCAAACTATCTCTACCCAGCATAGCATAGCTTTCTTTTATAATCTTAGGATATTCCTGCTCATGCTGTGCAGGAAAGAAATCCCTCAGGCATTGATGTATGGACAATTCTGCTTTTTCTCCCTGGATGTTGCTCAACCTATGTGCCGATGCCACACCAAAATTGCCCATCATTTTCATCCTCAAGTGCAAGGCGGTGCTGCCCCATATTCATACTATACTTGCTTGAGTATTTCAGGTAAAACTGCCTTTGAAGGGGTACCATGAGTTATCGTGTAAACTGCAGCGAAGACTGTACCTCATGTGGCACAATCTTTCAACGGGAGAGCCATCCTCATTGGCAAGCAAATTGTTAATATTCTGTGTTTTTCATTCAGGCCCATATTGGAAAAAAATACTTCAAGCTGGCTTGTTTTCCATGCTATCCAGAATGGAATTTGCTCCTGACTGGTGGGAATTTCTCCCACTACGGAGTTCAGCATTTAGGGGTTGATACCTGTGGTAGCTAATTGTGGTAGTGCAGCCTGAGCAGCCCACTAAGGGTTAACTGTCAGCGATTGCATAGTGAACTGCTGCTCATTTTCTTTTCAAAATTCCTAAATATGAATCAGCTAGAAGAGTAATCAGGAACCTTTTTTGGCAACCAGTCAGACAACGCTGTAGGTTCAAAGTTCTCTGCCTGGCATATAAATCATTGCACGGACTGGGGTCAGCCCATTTCAAGGAGAAACTCAAATGGTATGTCCCAGTGAGGATGCTTCGGTCAGGCTCCGCCATGGACCTGACCGTCCCCTCATTTTGGAGGACCACCTGGGCGGGAAGAGTTTTTTCAGAACAACAGCTGGCTTTGAAATAGCCTTCCACTGACACTAAAAGCTGCTCCCTCTCTACTAACCTTCAGAAAGGCCTGGCTTTTCTCGCAGGTCTAGAAGGCACTTGACCATTTGTTAGATTCACTTCTAACATTTCTGCAACTATATCCTTTATTCTACAGCGCCAAGACACCTACGGGCAGTAGTTTGTGCTTTCCAAATTTAATGCATTCATTCATTCATTTCTGTAAATCTTTACAAAATCTTTGTATAGTGTTGTTATTCCTGATGTATCTAAATTAACAAGATTAGGATGCATTGTAGGAGCTAGGACTGGCCAAGTTGCTCCTTCTTTACTGAGTGGACTGAGTCTCACATGTTCAACATTATGGGGGAAGGCGCCTTTAATCCAATTTATGTGCTCCTTGTATGTTAGCAGAAGTTCTATGTCCACATTTGAAAATTATTCCTCTGGTGTTTCATCTTCAATGTTTGTGTGAAACAATAGTGTGCGTGCATCCGCAGCCAGGAACTTAACCTAAGAATAGAATACCTCTATTCTGAATGCTATGTTTGCCTCTTTCACGAAGGTAATGGCCCCACCCATTGCTGTGAGGCCGTAATGTATTAATTTCATAGTGACTGTATGTCTGCAACTTTCTGTTTAGAGAAACTACATCTTCTCCACTGCCTTCTCCATTTGCAGACATTGTGCAAAGTGAATAGAATTTTAGTAAATTAATTTATGGAGAGTTTACAAAATGTGGGAAAATGTTTTTATCCTCAAGCTTGAATAACCTACAGCCAATACATAGGGTATACCTACTCAGCTGAGGCGGATTTCCCTTCCCACTCCGGTTTGGAGGTGAGTAGGGGTCTATAAAAAAAGCACAGCTAAAATACTCAGATCATTAAATAAGAACTCAACCAATGTTCGGTGCCATGTTGTGTAGTTCCCACTAACCCGTAGGACCTGCATGCTTGCTGGACAACAAAAACTCTGGGTAAGGTGCCTAGACTACTTCCGAGCAATCCCACAGGATATGTTGGCCTAGAGACCAGCTAGCTCATAGTCCCACCATAAGCCCACCAAATCGAATGGTTTCTGGCACGACTGAACATGACAACCCTGACATCTCATGGATCGTGGCAACAGATCAGAACCTTTCCCTCAGTCATTCGTGCTTCCTTGTGTTCAGAGAAATATACAGAATACACAGTGGGACATTTTCAATATTTTTATTGAACTTACTTTAGTCCTGTACAGAATACATGTGCTGCAGTAATCAGTAGACAGAAGCAAATGAAAGTGATTACCAGCACCAAAATAGTAGATATTGTTCTTCCATTGTGCTAGAAACTATATGCAGACACATAAACAAGCCAGTAACCAGGTGTTCTCCTATTATGCATCCCCTACTCAGGGTGTATCTAGAGTGTGTGTAGAGTGTGTGTAGGTGTGAAGCAAAGAATCCCTCCAAGGGATGATCCAACCGTATCACCAGGCTTGGTCACAAACTGGACACTCCCTCATGGAGATGTCAGACAACTGCGTGGTAAAGTCTCAGCATGCAGGGATGCTCGGTGTCAGCAGAAGTGCATCGTTTCCTAATCTTTTAGGATGATCTTTATTTATAATGGAAAGCAGCCTTGCGATGTGTGTTTAGATTAGCAATGTAATGGATATGTAGATAGGCCTGTCGCCCCATGGTTGAAGGTAGAATGACATTTGTACATAGTGCGTAGAAGGGCCTTGTATATGATGTTCGAGACATCAAGATAATGTTGTGTGAAGCTAGATTGGTAAACAAAGTAGTTTCAGAGAAACTAATGCAACATTACTTTGCATGCAAATATATGCAAAAGGTCTTGGCAGAAATGTTATTGTGAAAAAAAGGGCAATGTAAGAAATGAACAACATCGCTAAAAGGGCCTTGTTTGGGCACATAACAGCTGAAAACCTATTAATACCTGTCAAGATTCAATGATTGTCCACTTTACAATTGACCATCAATGATTGTTGAAATAACTACAGTAGGTGTTAGACGTTTGTAGTAGTGGGCCTTAAACACTAGAGCTTCCTACTGCAGGAAACAACGGGAACAATGTAGACACTTGCATTGTGCTAAGTTTGTCAAAAGCTGAACTGTGTAGGACTGCATTCTACGGAAGTACTACCTAAGGAACAAAAAAGAATATGAATAGGAGACCCTCCTTGCACCCAGCTTGACTATACCTTGTTTTGAATCTTGCTCTGTATTTACCTTTCTATATAGGTTAAAGCAGTAGCCTTAGGCAATCTAGCAGTGCTGAATAAAACCTTTAATACAGGGGACAATAGGATACATTAGCATAACATAACATAGCATAATGTGTGTGTGGTGTTGTGTGGAATGGAGTAGCGTGCCATAGTGTGACAAGACATGATGTAGCTATAACAAGGTGGGTTTAAAATAACAGGGAAGCATTAGACACATGCCAGGCACAAAAATACCTTTTCTCTGATATCAAAAGAGCCTTTTTACTCCAGAAAACAGTAACACATGAAAGTCATGGAGTAAATTAAATGGATAAAACTCCAAAATGTACAGTTTATACCTTTGCCTTTACACTACAAACAACATCATGAACATTATGGCAGCCAGCTCACGAACTCTAGTTGGAAACTTAGACAAATACTCGGATCATCCTATTGAGATGAAACCATATCTCACAGCAGAGAGTACCAAAGCCCTTAATTTAAAATGAACACAAAGAGTACAATAGGTGTGAGCTGCCAAACAGGCAAACATTCATTTTCCTCAATTATTTTGTTCAAATTGATTTTGTTCCCCTGATCATCCTACCTTTTATCGGTTGTATCCAGGGGCCCTCTTACCGTTGTTTTCGAACATGGAACATGATGCTCTTATATTTGTTGTTAGGTTGGAGACAGCTTTGAGGGCCAGATGTACTGCCATTGGATTTAGCGCCTCGAAATTTGCATCAAATTGCGAGTTGCAAATTGTGAGGCGCTAAATCCAATGTACAACAGTGTCAGAGACAATGTTAGCGATTCCCAATGGGGTTGCAAAATGCAAGGCTCATTAATATTCATGAGCCACTCGCAATTTGCGATCCCATTGGGAATGGCCAGCCTCACAGGCAGGTGTAATACAAAAGACAATAGTCCTGGACCTGTATTTGGAATCAATCAATGATTATAATTCGACAATTTACTCAACATAAACAGTGCAAAACAACAACCAAAAATCTAGATCACCATATATTTATTCAAATCAATTGGTAGGACCCAGACAGTATTCAATACAATAAGCAATTTGAAGAAGAGAGAAAAGGTTGGTCCAGAAGGAGGCATGCAGAAAAAACAGGGTGCTCAAAATTGAAGTAATAAGAAGTTTAAGTAAGTCAAAAGCAAAAGATGGACTGGTTGTGAATCACCGTCCTTGGATAACCTGGCCCAATTATATAATCACAAAAGGTTCCAAATAGAAATTAATTCTAGGATGGCACGTAGAAAAATAGGGTCCAGGTTAGATAAAGTGGGCGTCGACGTTTCGATCCGACTTGTAGCCAAAGGGGCAAGTTATTCCTCGGCCATGCGGATCTTCATCAGGACAGGATGGAGCAACCTAAAATTGGGTAGGGGACCAAGGGTCAGGTCGTTGCACTTAAGGTTAAAAACTAGAGGCATAATAATTTTCATATGTGTATTTAAAATAGTCTCACCCATCATTCAAGGTAAGGACTGGGGACTGTGGTTCCTTGATTGAATCCGACAGAATAGATTCGTTGGGTTTATAATCGACACGCCCCGGTAGCTTCACAATGATTAAAGCGATTCAAGGCTGTAAAAGTCAATTTAGAATTAAATTCAAAGGAACCAAAGCTATAACGTATAACATAATTTGTCAGCGTAATCTAAAAGGATAAGATAGTCGCACTGATTAAAATACCTTGGAAGTTATTTCCAATGGATATGCCCCAGTGGCGTCAGGATGATAATTAATATTCACTTCCAGCTGCCAGCTGCAAAAATCAAAAGTAGACCTATATTCAGATACCAAATGGAGCTTCACGTATAATTAGATTGAACCGTCAATGTTAACGATGAAAAAACACAACAGTCAACCGGTCCCAAGGATTAAGGTAGGGCAGAACAGACAACACCGGGTGTGTTCGAAGAGCATCACCCGCTAATATTAGTAAGGAGACTATTCAGCTTATCGATATATACTATTCACAGAACTAATAGATGGAGGGTCCCGGGACAGAATTATGTCAAATTAGCATCTCGAAAAAAGGCAGGAGTGAATACTTACTAAGGTTCAGTCAAAAATACTCCGGGGGTTTAGAAAACGCGCGCGCGCTCCCAATCCGCGACCGTCTCCAGGCTTGTAAGAATGCCTAATGGAGGCGGTCGACGCGCTCGCGTTGTAAAAAGCGTGGGGCATAACGTAGTCGGTAAGGAAAGGGAGGACAGACTCTCCCGGTGTACAAGCAGCATGAGGCATAACATAGTCGGTAAGGAAGGGGAGGACAGACTCTCCCGGTGTACATATAAACAAACAATTTACAAAACGTCATGAAACAATATATTAAATATATATAAGCAAATTATATGATAACAACGAGACACAATAATGACAGGACTTAATACAACTTTACAAATTAAATAAATCAACAATATTGACAAACAGAATGCTCAAAGAAGGGGGGGAGGAGAATTGATTTATAACACACAAAAATAACAAAAATTAACACAAATTTAAAATTCTCATTACAAACAACAATTGCAATATAAATGAGTCAACAATATTGACAACATAATAATCAAAGAGACATCTCATTTAATTTACGTACCAAGAAATACACATTGGACTTGGCCCACTGATGTCCCACACTAGATCCCTAGTGCAATAGGTGGGGAGCTAACTATTACTCAACACATAGACCTGAAATCAGCGCACCAACCACCAGATCCCTGGTGTGGTGCCTCAATATTAAGGCCAAAATCATGTATTAGTTAGTACAGACACTTGCCTACTGATCTCCTCAAATTAATTTAAACCTCGGGTAACTGTGTTCAGAAGGTGTATCCATTTACACTCCCGTTTGTTAAGCACCACGCTGAAATCACCCCCTCTTGGGTTAGGTTTGACCTTTTCAATGACCCACCATCTAAGGCTATCAACTGCATGATCAAACCTAATAAAATGTTCGACCAGTGGGGCACCCTGTACCTTACATCGTATCCGGCTACAGTGCTGCAGAATACGGCATTTAACTTTCTGGATGGTTTGTCCCACATATATAAACCCACAAGGACAGATGATCGCATAAAGCACCCCGCTAGTGTTGCAGTTACTGTGTTCGTGTAATGTATATGTTTGGTCATTATGTGTAAACTCGGTCATCTCTTTCGACATTGGGCAGGCTTTACATAGGCCGCACTTATGGTGGCCCTTGACTGGAGGGGTCCCCCATAGAGTGGTCTGTCCAGGGGTCCTTGGTGTATGTAATAGAGATTTCACCACAGTATCCCTAATATTTCTGCATTTCCTGAATGCATGTAAAGGGGTCGGTATATTACCCAATTCATCAGCTACCAAATGCCAGTGCTGATTGATGGTCTTCTTAATAGCATTGCTTTTGGTGTTAAAAGTAGTTACACACACTAGACGTTCATCCTTGATGATATTTTTAGCCTTTGGGACTAGTAATAAATCCCTATGGTTATGCCATGCTCGTTTGCGTGCTCTCTTTAGCAGTCTAATGGGGTATCCACGTTCACACAGTCTGGCTAGGAGACCTGCTGACTCCTCAAAATAATCCTCTTTTTTAGAACAGTTCCTCCGTAACCTCAGGAACTGGCCAAAGGGCAAATTGTCCCTTAGATTACGAGGGTGATGACTGGTGTATCTCAAGAGGGTGTTACGTTCGCTGCTTTTCCTGCACAAACTAGTGTATAATTTACCTGACTGGGCATTTATTTTAATATCCAGAAAATTGATTGTCTCTCTGCTGGACTCAAGAGTGAACTGAATATCAGTGGAGCAGGTGTTAAGCCACTGATGAAAAGATGCAAGTTGTTCCTCGATACCCTTCCAGATTATTAGGACGTCATCAATGTAACGTCGCCAAAGCCCAATGCAGTCAATGTATGGATTATACTCATTGAGAACAAAGCGTTGTTCATATTCATTCATGAATATGATGGCCAAATTAGGAGCGAAGCTCGCCCCCATCGCCACGCCCTTAGTTTGTACATAGTACTCACCCAAGAATGTAAAGTAGTTTCTGGTCATGGCAATCCGTAAAAGCTCGATGATGAATTCAGTAGGGACCCTATGTGGTGTGGGTCGTCTATTCAATACTACCTCAATGCATGTAAGGGCTGTATTCTGCGGAATATTGGTATATAGTGATGTTATATCCATAGTTGCCAGAATGTCTGTGCTAGAATCATATGGACGCTCATCTACCAATTGAATCGTCTCCATAGTGTCTTTCAAATAAGTAGGGGTGCTTTCAGCAATAGGTTTCAAGAACACGTCAATGTACTTGCAAAGTGGTTCCAGAATGGAGCCGCAACCTGAGATTATAGGTCTACCTGGTGGGTGCTCCATACGTTTGTGTATTTTAGGGAGGGTATAGATCGTGGGCATTCTAGGATGTTTATTATTGAGGTACTCGTATTCCAGTTTACTAAGGAGACCTGATTCAAAAGCCTCATGGGTAACATGCCTTATAGTGTCACTGATTTCTTGAGTGGGATCCCTTCTCAGCTTCACATAGTTACCTTCAATGGATAACTGTGAAAGAATTTCTTCCTCATAATCTTCCATATTTTGTACCACAATGGCACCACCCTTGTCCGCTGGTTTTATTTGGCAGAAAACAACTTCTACTGGGATTGTCCTGGAACACGACACACTGTGGCTAAGATGCAGTTTTGCTGACTCTGACATCTATCCTGCAAAGGTGATAGCCTCTTCTACACAGGGCGGCTTCCTAGCACATCATACTCAGATATAGGCAGTTAGGCTATCCCAGGGGATCTGGCAGAGGGTACACCTACTATGCTCTTAATAGTATTACGAGTTTTTGGTAGGAGTATAACCATATAGTAATATTCCAATGGTTGTACTGTTTATCTTCTGACAAAAGATTTCAGCACACTCATACTAGAATGCAACAGTTTCAATAAATGTTTGAAAAGGCAATTAATATATTTCTTGTGTTTATCTAGGGCATGCAATAGTAAACAACTAGAAGGTAGATCTTTTTCAAAAATTTCCTTGATGAATAAAGTGTGGACATGTTCGAGGTTGCTAATACCATCTGGTTCATTGGTAGGTTTAGGAGTTCAGATGGGAAACTGTGAGATAGCTAAGAATTAGGCCAACATTTCCTGATGATATGTGTGAACAAAGTTTTCATAGTCTCACACTTATGTTGTCCAGATACACAGTCCTACTAAATTTGAAGGAACGGTGTACAATTTTCATGTAGTGAAATGCAGGAAGCCACCTTGCTGAGCTGCGCTGCTCTGCCTTAAAGGTAAATGGCATGAATGTGCTGCATTTGTTCTCATGCACATTCATGTCTTTCCCCTGTGCTGGCACACCCCTGTTTGCCTTGCGCCAACATAGGGACCCTTGCACCATCGCGCATGGTTTGCGTGCAATGTAAGAAGGATTGTTTCTGACTGGGAAGGGACATAGACCTGTACAAAAACAATTTTAAGATGCAGCACAATTCAGCACACATAGAAAGAGGAAAATACAAGAAGGAAACAATAAGATATTTCTCCTCGTTATAACTCCCTTGGGATTGGTAGCGTTTTGAAGCATTACCAGGTCTACCACTAATGGTAAACCTGGGAATGTGTCAAAATCCGTGAGTGTGCATTTAGGAACACCCATGCTCCTCTCATGGTACATCTCTCTGGGACAAACAGCAATTTGCTCTGCCTTGTATTACTCCAGATTTATCAAGTCATGCAGGGCCATGCATGGTGGCCGTGGGGCAAATTTACAAGGATGTAACTCCACTGCAGCATTATCTTTTGACACTGCAGGTTGTCTTTTTTTACCCCCTTTTTGCAGAGTGATGCTACTGCCGTTTAGTATCACTATTCCACTGCTAGCACCTATGATTTTCTATGTCACTTTGGCTAGCGGCATTTACCAAACATTATATGCAAGGTAGGCAAACTGACACTTCCATAAGCACAAGGATTTACAAAAAATCTGCAAATTTTTCAAAACTGCGGCTAGGTCCCATTAGCGGCAGATTTTTTACTTCTAGGGAAAAGCTGGTTTTAAAAATTACGCTAGTACGAATGTTAATGTTAATTAAACTTATAGAATGCACTTTTACCTTGGGGTGGCCTAGCGCTAGCTCCCTGAATTGGACCTGGTAGGTACCTAGTTAAAACCGCGGTGCCTAATTACAGAAAAGCAAGGATTGTAAGGCCTTTATGAAGGCCTGCAGATTTGGGGTGGCACGAACTGTCAGGGGTAGTTCTGTCCAGGCCCTTGTGGAGCCTGTGAAGAGGCTTCTACCTCCCCAGGTCGATTTCTTTATACCTAGATACTGCCTACGATTTGGAACTAACTGATCTGAGTGTCCTATTGGGTACATACCATTTGAACTTCTGATTACAGTAAGATGGTCCTATGTTGTGAAGTACCTTGAACGCAATGCAGAGGGATTGAAACGTTACCCTATTCTTCACTGGCCGCCAATGGGGTTTTTGAATTACATTTCTTGGACAGCCAAACTTTGGCGTGCGAGACGGCAGTCTTGTAGCAGCATTTTGCAGCACCTGCAGCTTCTTCAGGTGTTGTTACTGTAGATTCATCTAGAGACTGTTGAAATAATCTAACCTGGCATTATTACAGTCCTTTGAGAGTTTAGGGCAATAAAATCTAGGGTCCTTTGTATCTTTCTAAGAATGAAGACGGTCGATAAAGTTAAGGCGTTCACCTGACTGGCAAAGGAGAGCTTACTGTCTACAATCACTCCCAAATGTTTCACTTTATCAACCGTTCTGGTTAGGCAACCCAACTCACCGGCCAGCAACTTGCGGACTAGAAGGAGGGGTCATTTCCAAATAGTACTATCTCAGTTTTATTAGAGATAGGTTTTAGGCAGTTACTACTCATCCATGTGCTAACAGCTAACATGCAATCATTACATTTTTTGCCGTACGTGCTATACTGGTTCATAACCGCCATGACCATCTGAGTATCATCGCCGTACGAGGTCAGAGAAAAACTGAAGGAGTTGATTATCGGAACCTGGGATGCTGCATGTACATTGAAAAGGAAAGGACTAATGGACGAGCCCTGGGGCACTCCACATTGAAGTTGAAAGGGTTCTGACTTGAAAGGGTCTAAGGCCAAAAATTGCTAACTATCTGCTCGGAAGGATCGCAAGAGCTAGAGGATTGACCCCTGGGCACCTGTAGCTGCTAGCCACTGCATCAAGATGTCATGGTAGATGGTATTGAAGGCTGCTGAGAGATCCAGCAGGATGAGAGCGGCTTTACCCCCCCATCTAGTGCCACTCTGATTTCGTCCTCCAATTTAATCTGTGCCGATTGTGTGATGAAAGCAGAGAGTTGATGATTCATGGCTTTCACAAAGTGTACTGTGGCCAGTGGAAGAGGAGGAATAAGGTGGAAATTGTTCGGGTCATTGGGGTTGAGGCTAGGTTTCTTTAAGATAGTTCGAATACAGACAACTTTCCATATCTTGGGGAAATGGCCAGAGCCAAATGTAGTGTTAAACACTGTGGTAAGGTTATCCACGATGACGTTCTGTGCCAGTTTTAAAATTGCCACTGGCAAGGATCTAGAGGAGATATCCTGATTTTGCAATAGAAATAATATCTCCCATCTGCCTAGGTATGTGAATCTAGAAAACTGAGGTCAATAAACATCATTAAAGATATTTTCTACTTTACTCGGAAAATGCATAGCAATGTTGTTGCACAATTGCTGTGTGCTAGCAATTTCAGGTGTGTTCAATGATGTAAGAGTCATAACTGTCTTAACAGTTCTTTAGAGGAATTTTTGCCACTCTCGGTTTTCTGGGTGTAGTAGTTTGTTTTTTCCTTAACTAGAAGGGATTTGACGTGATGAGACAAGATTTATACTTGCCGTTCTCCTTACTGTCATACTCTGATCTCCACATGCGTTCTTGTTTTTTACAGGTTCATTTTTGTTTTGTTTTAGTGCTTCCAAATACTGGGGGCAGAAGGGCGACTATACCCACCTTGATGGTTAATTCTGGGGTGACTGAGGTTACTGCCACGTCTAACCATTTGAAGTAGTTATACGCGTCGCTGTCTACCTCTTCAGTGTCGGCTGGTTAAGAGGCAGTAAGAAGTTCCTGAAGACATTGCAGGTTAATTATTTTCCAAGCACACGTTTTCCCTGGGTTGTTTTTTGTCTTTAGCATGGCAGGACCACCCGAGATGGCATTATTAAACAAAACTGCAGAATGGTCAGACCAGGGCAAAGGCAGAATCAGGGGCGGCTGGTGACATTTGAAAGTGGTGAGGCGTAAAACAGTTGTCGTAGTTCACTGTGAGCATAGCGAGTGAGCCTGAACACACTTCCCCCCCCCGAGAAAATTTTGAAAAAACAGTGGGCAAATGGTGTATTTTCAAGCAATAATAAGAACAGACGGAATTGGTGATGAAAATAACAGAAACAAAAAATGAGATAAAGAGAAGGGGTCAGGGTGAGGCCTGCAAGCGATGGACAGGTAGTGTGTCAGGTCAGAGATCTACAAATAGGGACTGAAGAAACAGTGTGATGGACACAGGCAGGCGCAGAGGTGATGGACCGACAGTGTGACCAGGCAGGGAGGTAAGTGATGTACAGATCTCTTGTCATTCATTAGAACAGGAAGAGACAGATGGGTGATGGAGATACAGTGTTTGTCAGAATAGACAGTGTATCAGGCACATAGACTGTGGGTTGTAGATAGAGGGAGTGACCGAACAGGCATGGGGTAAGTGATGGACAGAACGTGTGTCAAGGTGTCAAGATAGGCAGACAGATGCTTTATACAGGGGGTGTTGGTGATGGGCAGAGAGGGTCAGGACAAACAGGATGCAAATGACATGAAGGTTCCAGAGTGTCCAAATAAAGAAAATGTAATGACAATACAAGTAATGTCCAGCAATCACAACCTAACTATGCATTAATATTTCAGGTAGGGTGCAGTAATCATAACAAATATGTTACACTGTCACTCTACCTCTTTGTAACTGTACCTCAATCAAAGAACATCCCCAGATTCTCACTCACCATAATAATAACCGGGTCACGGCCACATAACAAAGAGACAACACATTCCCCCAAAGTAAGTCACACAGCATATCAGTGTCAGGAAAACAGACCCTGTCGATAGGACCTGTATAGGTTATCCTTCAATAATGGCACTGCGGTACCTTGTAAGGTAGAAGTCTGCAACCGCATATGTTCCCAAAATGAGCACCATCTGGTAGCAACCGTGTGAAAGCCCTCGCTGTGTGTACATCACAGGCAATCGTCTGCCGGTAAAGAAGGCCTGTGATCCTCGATGGCACAATTTCAATAACAGAGCTTCGTGAGATTGCAAACGTCCCTGCACATCCGCGCAATAAATGGGAAACGATAGCAAACAATTCACTCCTTTGGCAATCGTCTGGTGTCTACATTTAAATTCAGAAATAGTTGTTTTTCAACACCAGAAAACATGACAAAAGATGACCGATTTCACAAACAAAAAAAAAGACATAGGGAGGGGTGAAAATAATCACTTTCTGCCTGTGTATTGCTGATCGCTTGCTCACCAAAATTCAGAACAAGCGAGAATGAGGGTTCAGAATGTTACATTCCTAAGGGTGATACCCCGTTGCAGTACGATAACATGGTCAATAAATTCCACCATGTTAGTCTAATGTGATCCAGGACATCAATTATTACACAGTTATCAGCCAGTTGCGGGCAGCATGACGGGCGGGTGGGGGGATCGCATGGGGGGGTTGCGCGTGATGAGGTAGGGAGGGAAGCGGCGGGAGGGGTTTAAAAAACAGAAAATAAAACGTACCTTCTCCCGGGTCCCGCATTTTCGTTTTCCTGCTGCCACAGCTCTCGAGGTTTTGCAAGCATGAAGAAACATACCTCTAGAATAAGGTGAGAAGCAGGGTTGAGGCTAGAAAAGGTGAAAGCAGGAGGATTGGACAACCCGGGCACATAGGAAAAAGTTATCTAGAGCCCTCTTCTGCATCACGCCTTTATTAGTCAGTGAAACAACTCCTCACACTGTCCCTGTTTATGACTTGGAAAACAATAACAAGCTATTCAACAAATGTTAACATTACCTCAAAAGCGCTGCTCATGGCTTTACATGGTGCTGCTGCGCCACTCTGGCAGACGAGCCACGGGGTGTTCCCTTTTTCATTACTGCCAGATCTCGAGGCTCGCAATATGTGCAGGGGGAGTCACGTGAGGCAGGGGGGGGGTCGCGGGGGGAGGGGGGGGGGTTAAAAATACAGTTAATAAAAAAACCGGGGACACTTACCTGACCGCCGGGTCCGCGCCGCATCTGCTATGTGTTCCTGTGCCGGGGTCGCCGCCGCTTTGGCGCCTTCGCGTCATCCAGTCAGGGGAGGAGGCGGGATCTTAGAACTAGAAGAATGTTCTCTGAGCTGAGCTACGTGACTACGTCAGATCAGGGCGAGCCGAAAATCCGACCGAAGTCCTGGAAAACCAGCAGCTTCAGGTAGCGCCTGCTTGCCCTCACCACTGCCTCACAGACACACTCTGCACATGCGTGACTTGGGCGATATTGAAGTCGAACGAACGTCCACCACACGTCATGCGCAGGGTGTGTGTGTGTTTGTACAACAAGGCTGGGCTGCACTGCAGTGCTAACACTGTTTCAAGGTGTCTGTCTTAGTGTCTTGTCTTCCTCTGCTCCGACCCCGATCCTCGTCCGTCCGGAGGCGGGTGGGGCAACGCCCCATTCGCCCCTATGCACCATCCGCCCCTGGGCAGAATGTCATTAAATGAAAGAAAAGAGTGGTTTGAAAAGATGCCGTCCAGTGTACACCGGTGACATGCATGGGTCCTATCACCAGGAGAGGCAAGTCAAACCCATTCATGACATCAATAAATCGTGCTGATTCTGCGTGAGAGCCCACTTCCAAATGGAAGCTAACCCTCCTAGCATGGTCATGTTGAAAGAGGCTAGTCCGTCTTCTAAAAGGCTGTTAACATTATCAATGAAGGATGGTCTAGGGGCCCAAGATACTAGAACTCCTTTGAAGCTGTGTTGTGTAATGGGTTGGATGCTAAACACAAGCGCTTCACACTTCTGTGATGGAACTGCTAAAAAAGGAGTTTAGACTTTCTCTCTTTATATGATCGCAAGGTCCCCCTCCCCTCCTACCTGGTCTGTCCAAGGTGTAAATTTCGAAACCAGAGGTGGTGGCTTAAAATAGACTAGTACCTGAGGCCGGTTCAGTCCAGATTTAGGTCACAAACACAATGTCCATCTGATGGGTTTCTATGAACTCACCACATTCTAGACTATGGGGCATATTCTCAAGGACTTATTGTCAAGTTATCACACTTTATCACAGCCAAAGTGGTGATAAATTTATCGCACGATTCACAAGCTGGTGCTAACAGCCGATATCACCAGTTTTCCTGCGATAGCAACTGCAAAAAACATCGCCAATGAGATGCAGAGTAGGCATTCCCATCTAAAAAGCAGCAACAACACCACTTCGCAACATTCTCAACGACCAGCCAGATTTGCAATTAGATCCCAAAACAGGCGATAAGGCACGTTAGCAGCAGGGATTTAACACCTGCTCTGACCTGGTGTAAAGTTGGATGACAACCTGCACCATGAAAGGGAGCCCAGCCCACAGCCACACGTAAAGGACAACAGATGCCATGGAGCTACTGGTCATGCAGCACGGACACCTAAGAGGGCCACAACAACCACCTTCACCACCCCCAGGCCCGCCAACCCCCCCAGGCCCTCTCCACGAGCCCTACCACGGGCACCCCCCCCGGACAAAGATATCTCACATCAACCTTACGGAATCATGAACCAAAAATTTGCATGATGTCGCACATTGACTAAAATCAACCTTCATGTGTGGACAGAAAAAGGAGAACCATTCATTCAAATTTTAATTTTCAAAAAAATCATTTAATTCGAAATAAACTCAAAACAAATATTTGGCAGAGTCATGGCGGGTCTTCTCGGGACAATCTGTAAGTCACAGCCTGCAAGACAAAAACCAAGATAAGAATGTGTGTCATGCGCACATCAAATGACAGAGCGAGAGAGAGAAAGCGAGAGAGAGAGAGAAAGAGAGAGAGAGAGAGAGAAAGAGAGAGAGAAAGAAAGGGAGAGAGAGGGAGAGAAAGAGAGAGAGAGAGAAAAAGAAAGGGAGAAAGTCAGGAAGAGAAAGAGAGAGAGAGAGAGAGGGAGAGAGAGGGAGAGAAAAAGAAAGGGAGAGAGAGGGAAGAGAGAGAGAAAGAATGGGAGAGAGAGAGAGAGCGAGAGGAAGAGAGGGAGAGTGAGAGAGAATGCTGACACTGCGGTCCCAGGCCTCACTGCTCACTTGCTGCCACTGGTGTGGCTCCAACCACGTGCAGGTATACACTGCAGTCCACCAGGTCCCTTATCTGAAACAGAGTCCAGAGTCAATGATGGCAGAGTTCATAACATTGCAGAAGGCAACATCAAATGCCCGCCCTTGTGCACCCAGGCTGCCACACCCCAGCCCATCCCGCCGCCCAGCGGTGCTTGCCAGCCCCTGGGCACACAGGCTGCAGCACCCCAGCCCATTCTGCCACCCAGCGGTGCTTTCCAGCCCTTGCGCACCCAGGCTGCCACACCCCAGCCCATCGCGCCGCCCAGCGGTGCTTGCCAGCCCCTGCGCCCCAAGGCCTCACTGCTCACCTTCCACCACCGGCGTGTCTCCAAGAGGGCCCACCACGTGCCGGTCAAGGATCCAAGCATAGGGCCCGTGACCTTGGCAGCCTCCATAGCATGCAGCCCCACACTGCGGGCCACAAGCTCAAACAGGTGATTCTGGGTCTTGATTTAATTTTGCAATGGCAGAGAACATATCAGTGCACACGGCATCATCGCAGGCTGCACACCCACTCAGCCCTATAGGTGACACTAACTCTGTAAACCGCGAGGCCATGCCATGTGGCGGTTGACACAAACAGCCCGCTGGCTCAGGCCTACACTTCAGTCAAGCAGAGCACACACAAATCCTCACCAGTCCGGACCGCCAGGACGGCGCATCATTGCAGACTGTACACCCGCTCAGCACTTAAGGTGCCCCTACCTCAGAGCACCGAATGTCACCGTCCCGTGGTGGTAGGCCCGTGCCGGCCAAAGTGCCTCGGATGCCATCAACTCTGAGCACTTCAACTCATGGGCCCTTTCTGATTAAGTCCCATGGTGCGGACGGCATTATGCCAACTCCAGCAGTGGGGAATGTGCTGTGGTAGTGCCATTGGCCCTCATGCATAAATATGAACCACACGCATACACCCAGAAAGAGAGTGGAAATGGCATCCAGCACATGTGCCCGGCCCTTTTTATTGGCAAAGTCACATGTGCTGTGACAAGTGTGCTGCATGGGTGTGGCATGGGTGTGAACTTGCCGTGAGGGAGTGGCTGTGGCATGCTGACAACTAGACCTGTGATCAGCAGATCACGACAGGGAATACCTGGGACATGTAGCGTTGTCATCCCCCCTGTGAGCGTGAACGGAGTGGGCTGGCCTGGCACATGCCAGCCCAGCATAGGGGTGTGAACAATGACCCGGGGCACTGGGCATGGTTCCGTCCTGGCCTGGACAAGGAAGTGACTAATGCGTGTGTCTCTGTTGTAGTGTCGGCGCCACCCGGAACGCAATCGGCAATGTAGCACCCTACGACTCAAGTCCAACAACATGAGCAACATGGATATAAGGGGGACTCACTGACCCTACATCCATCCATACTTTCACACTTAAATGATCATAGACATGACACATCTGTCTGAAAATGAATGTTCAATGCACATTCAGTGGAGTGTTTTAGCTGGAGCAGTACAGGGCCATGCATACCCCATTTCACATTGTTGGTGCTTGGAGGGCCAGCCATAGTCCTTTAGGAATGACAAGTTAATCAGAAGAGAAAGAGTCCAGCCCGCAGTCTGATTGCTGTGTCATTGGTGACCAAACAGAATATGGCAGTCCATGTCGAGGTCCAAGGTGTGTGTCTCTGAGTGTATCGGGGTACAGTGGAAGGTGATGATGCAAAGGGCAGAACCAAGCAGGAACAGGCCATGTGGCGGAGATGAATGCTACCACTTCCTTCTTACCACCAAGGCAGATTCATCTGCATCTTCGTCCTCTGCTGTTTCATGTGCCTCACATGTGGGTGGTGGTGTTCTGTCCCCAGCACTGTGTGGCAGTGGCACCTCAGGGGCCGGAGGTGGAATGTCTGCCGCACTGATTGCACTGACACTTCAGGGTGCGGAGATGTGGATGGAGTGGTAGCAGCAGCAGTCATCCGTGCCAGGTCTTGTGGCAGCAAATCCATGAGGATGGTCTTCAGGGCATTGAGGAACCCAGCTACCTCCCGCTGGTGTGCATACGTGGTGGCCACTCTTTCCGCCTGCATCTGCTCCATGTTCTCCATGATCATCTGCATGTGTCCCAACTCCCGGGTGACATCGGCGGTTTGTACCACATTGTTGTCAATGTTGATGTGCTCTGCATGTTATGTGTGTGTGCTGCATTTTGGGAGAGGCGCCCCTGCAGCTTTGATTTTGCTGCCCCTTATCCCTTTCATGCAGTGTGCCTTTGACTTCTCTGCTGAGATGTTGCATACATGGGTACATTGGTCTTTTGGTTGGAGTTGGGGGTCTGTGGCATGGTTTGTCCACAGATGTGTTGTTGACAACAGGGGTTGTTTGTGCACGAGGATGTGTCGGACTGTGACCTGCTCCTTTACGGATGTGGTCCACACTCAGCCACCTCAGTGTCGTTGCATGCAACATTTCATGGTATATTGACTGCAGCCATGCTATTGGTCATGCAGTGTCACTTGCATTGTCAGTGTTGCTCACAGACAAGCCGCATTGCTGGGTTTGACACATGTGCATGGGTTGGTTGTGAGATTGGTGGTGTGTGGGATGGGCACCCTCTGGGCACATAGTCGACGGGGGCCTACTTGCTTTTCCTAGATGTGCTGCAGTGTGGCAAGGGGATCAGGGACCTGATCTAGAGTCATTGTGGATGTGCAGTGTGCTCTACTTAATTGTGCATCTGTGCCATTGTGCCCATATCCCCCCGTCTCCCTAGTCCCTGGTCATTACTCACCCTGTTGCTGTTGTATCAGGTCTTGTTGAGCAATGTCAGGTCCCCCAACTCCTGCCACTGTCTCCATACTGATGACTGTGGACACCATTTCTTCCATCTCATTCAGCTCCTCTTGTGGCGCTGGACTCCCACCTCCGGTCTGCATTGCTGCCTTCCGGTTTTTGGTGAGTTTCTGCTTGGTTTTGTGCTTCACATCATTCCAGCATGTGTTGACCTCTTCCATTGACCTCTTCAGCACTCCGACTGCCATATCCCATTTTTTGTTGCTAATGACATAGTGGAGGTGACGAACAGTAGCTGATGGTGTTCTATCACCTCCGTTATCAGGATCTTGTTTTCCTGCAGACTGAACCGCGCCTTTCTCTTCTTCTTGTCCTTGCCTTTCCCTGACCCCGAGGTCCCAGCTTGGGCCTCCAGGGGGCTTGTGGGGTTTGCATTGTCCTCTGCACTCAGTCTGGGTGCATCCATGGTGCTACGCAGTTTATTTTTTGGGGGGGGGTTTGACTGCTTTTATCGTGCATTTTCCCACATGAGGCGTGGGAATTGCAGGCCTGTCATTGGTTATCACTGATTTTTGTATCGCGATTTGGGGCATCGCCACTTTTTTTCGTTGGTGTTTCACATTGTTTAGGCTTCGCATTATCATGAGACTATCGCATGGTGCCGCCGTGTTGAGAATACGTTAACATGGTGTTATTTTCCCGTGATAGACTGTGATGTGAGAAGTTGCATTAAGCTAATTTTGTGATGATTAACACACTGAGAATATCCCCCTATGCTTTATGATGGATATTCCATTAAACAGGGCACAGAAAAGGGGCTTATCTCTCTTAGCTTTTTGAAAAGATGGCCTTTGAGGAGGACGAATTGCATAGCAGACCCAAATCACTGTGGCAAGCTCAACTACGTCATGGATCTACTGCTATTTCAGCTAGTAGCATCAAGGAGACCATCACCATCATCACCACCATCACGGGGGGAGTGCAGGAGAAGGGAGCGTACATACCATCAGAGGATAACCCTTATGGACCTCTGGGAGGAAGAGGTCATTACCCATTACAGGCTCAAGAGGGAGTCCATTGTTTGCCTCCTGCACCTGATTGCCCCTAGGCTGCAGCCAACATCTCAGCGCTGCACCAACATACCTACGCAGGCCAAACTACTGGCTGTACTACAAATGCTGCCATCTGGAGCTTTCTAACCCACCACAGCCAGAGTGGCAGGAGTATCCCAGGCATCCTACTCAAGGATGCTCCCCACCAACCTGGATGCCATCATAAAACTCACATTCCAGTACCTCTACTTCCCCAACACAGTGCAATAACAACAGGATAGCAAGCAAGGCTTTTAGGCCATTGCAGGTTTTCCACATGTGTTGGGGGGCCTCGCAGGTATGCAGTACTGCAAGCCACAACAAAGTCCATCTCTCATTTACCCTACATTAAGGATGAATACCATGGCCATTGTGGTGGCCTTTCCCATACAACACCAATGAAGATCACACACGTTTACACACATCCAATGTACAGGGACCCTGGGACAGTGTGCAAGTAGTGTGCCATCCAAGGGGAGGTGATAAAAAGATACATAATCACATGTCTCATTATTATGTCCCATTATTCCGTATAGCACATTGAAGGAGGTAATAGCATGGAATGTTTGAAATTTGCGCTAAAATGTGTCCCTTAAAACAAGACAGCATGTCAGGACACTATGCTGGTATAAATGCACTTTGGTGCAAGAAGGGGTGGTGTTGCCATTAGTCACTATTATGTGAGTAGGTGCATGTTGAGAAAACGTGGATGTGGTGTGTCAACTGAAATGTAAATTCCATCAATTCAATTTAGATATACGTTAGCTCAGCCTTTCCACATCCATTGATGTCCAGTGGGACAAATGCTACATGAGGACCTATGTGTGCATTTAATTGTATCAAAGACCCACACATTTGCAAATAAAGTACAATGAGGCTGTCAAAAATATTGCTGAACAAGGCAATCCATGTGTGTGTGAAGTCTTTGTGTCATATGTCAATCCCATGGGCAAGCGGCATGAAAACATATCACACATATGTGAAACTGAAAAATGTGGCCATATATAGACCTCACTGGATACCCTCAACTACACTGCATCACATAACAAATCATATACACACATCACATCGAATGTGTACAACATGTACATGTTTTATATGCCAAAACTACTGCAGTACTCATCCAAGGTGCGAGACTCTGCAGCAAGGTGCCCCCTCATGCACAAACTACATCCCCCATGACAGCAGCCACCAATGCTGTTTTCAGGGAAATACTGTGACTGTCATGGAGATATGCTGCACTGCTTCAACCTGTGCAGACATATAACTAATGGACACTGAATCATGTGGAAGATATAGCCTACACAGTCCCAAAGATGTGTGACACTGTAGTGTACCCAATATTCCTGCACATTACCAAACATCTACTAACTCTTGTGTACTGTTACCATAGTAGACTCTGTTGTGAGAAGTTGACCTGATATATGCTGTCCACTAGTTATAGTGGGCACCTTGTATCAGTCCAAACAACCCCTTATTGGTTATAGGTTAAAGACAACCTTTATTGAAAGCTATCCTAGTGGTAGCTATGGAGAGCAGCCTTCAGGCTAAGTCTTGAAAGAATGTAAAGCAGCTTGTTTTACCAGTCTATAATCACTTGAGTCACTAAATGAAAGATATCCACATATATGTATTTATTACTAAACACACCCTCCTAGTCTCTTTATGATACTAGAGGTCAAACACATAAGTTACACTTCAATAATCAGAGTAAAATAGCACAAATACACGTCAGGCCCTAGGGGCGAGCCAAACTATATACTAAAATAGTGGTATAATAACCACGACTTAACTAGACACAAGGCCTAGAGCCTGTAGAATCGCTGGGACACCAAGGAACCACCCAAGGTAGTGACACAGGGGACCCACGGGTGCCGTGTGCAGTGTGTGAACACAGCCGCAGGTTCCTGTTAGCTTCTATGGGGAGGAGTGTGGAGTGAATTATAAATTCACCACACCCTATCACCTACAATGCAATGGTTTAGTTGAAAGGTTCAACAAAACCTTAAAGGGCATGATTAAAGGGCTCCCAGAAAAGTGTAGGCGAAGATGGGACATACTCTTGCCCTGCCTTTTATTTGCATACAGGTAGGTGCCTCAAAACGGAATGTGAGAAGTTGGTCTGATATATGCTGTCCACTAGTTATAGTGGGTACCTTGTATCAGTCCAAACAACCCCTTTTTGGTTATAGGTTAAAGACAACCTTTATTGAAAGCTATCCTAGTGGTAGCTATGGAGAGCAACCTTCAGGCTAAGTCTTGAAGGAATGTAAAGCAGCTTGTCTTACCAGTCTAAAATCTCTTGAGTTACTAAATGAAAGATATCCACACCAGGTATATATATATATAAAATATATGTATTTATTACTAAACACACCCTCCTAGTCTCTTTATGAGACTAGAGGTTAAAACACATGTTACACTTCAATAATCACAGTAAAATAGCACAAATACACATCAGGCCCTAGGGGCGAACCAAACCATATACTAAAATAGTGGTATAAGAATGACGACTTAACTAGACACAAGGTCTAGAGCCTGTAGAATCGCTGGGACCCGAAGGAACCACCCAAGGTAGTGACACAGGGGACCCACGGGGGCCGTGTGCAGTGTGTGAACACAGCCGCGAGCTCCCATTAGCTTCTATGGGAAAGTCGCGGATAGATTTTTAAAGATTAGGGACACTTAGAAATGAGTCAGGACCAAACCCTTTTGGACTTAGGACGTTCTAGGGCTAGCACCCACGGGTTCACGGGAGTACTCGTGTTACCTCACCCAGGGAAGCCGGGTGCATAGGTGTCTTTTGGTGTCGGGTCGTGTCGTCGATTTCAATGGGAGCTGGCGAAGAAGTGCTGCTGCCTTGAAGATTCGAAGTGTCCGAAGAGATCCAAGCCTGGATCGAGGATGAGAAGAACCTGAAAGTAGAGGGGACAGAGTCTGGGTCACTAGCCAGTGACCAGGAAGGCGCTGGGCAGATGCCCACCAATGTTGGGTGATTTCAGGTGAAAGAGTTGAAGCTGGACTCTTCAGCTACGAGGACCAGGAGGTGTCGAGGACAACCAGGAGCTGGATTCGAGCTGTCCCACGAAGGATGTCGAGTGCTGCAGTGTTGGTGCCCGGCTTGGACACAACAAACCTTGGCAACAGCAACCCAAACAGAAAAAGAAGAAATGCTTCAGTGCAGACCAGCAAGGCCTGAGGTACTCACCACTTGGTTGGGAGTCAGGGCACGTCTGGAGCAACCAGGGAAGCCCAAGGAAATACAAAGTTACCCCCGCCAGGGACCCACCAGTCAATGGACCAGGGATCGCGAAGGGACCACAAGATGAAAGACAAAATGGTAGCCCATGGGTCACTCAGAATGACCAGGCCAACAATCTTCAGTGGATTCAGTGCTCGAGGTGGGGGCTACAAGACAGCCCAAGTATGACTTCAAGAGACGTCAAGAAGTTAATGCACTTGCAGAAATGCACGGTGAACACCATTTCCGGTTCCACGCTATGCACAAGGGCTGCGGGTCTCAGCTTTGCTGGGGACTCGGGTCCGCTTTGGATATGTCTGGAAATCCTCTTCCTGGGCTGCAAATACTTCGGAGTCCAGCGGGAGCTTCGATAATGCAGACCAGCAAAATGCTTTGTTGGTGCCTGCCAGGCAGGGGAGTCACTCCTTGACCCCAGGTGAGATTTCTTCAGTCCTCTGGTCTTTAGCAGAGTGTTGAAGGTCCAGGATTTGGCTTCAGAGTTTCGTCCAGGGTAATCTAAAATTCTGGTTACATAGGTTCCTTACTTATACATTAGGAAGGGGTTGGACTAGCTCTGGGGACCCACCTATGGGAGGGTTTGGAAAGAGGGGTGGCTACACCCATTTCCTTTGTCCACTTTCATGCCAGAGCAGGGGCTGGTAGCCCCTGAACCGGTTTGAGCTGGACTATGCACAGGGACACCAAATGTGCCCCCAGTGCAGGACTTCAAAGCACTCAGAGAGTGATCCCACCCAGCCCTAATACACATAATCCTTTCTGGGAGGTGGTTACACCTCCCTGTGACAGGAAACCTATTGTCCAGGCCTCCCCTGCTGGAGTTTCGGTCAGCAGCAGGAGGCCAGACCTGTGTCTGTGGCTGCAGCATCCATTATGTGATGCCAGGGCTCCATTAGGTTTCTACTGGGTAGACCAGTACAGTCATGTCTCTCCCTCTAGAAGGGTGGGATCATACTCCCACACCAGTTACTGGTGTGGGGACATGATTCCAAGGTGTTTGACACCAAACACGACATGTTTCCGTGCAGCCAGACCAAAGTTAGCATTTACCGTTTGGTTATAATGCACTTAAGAGTATATGGTCAGGCTGCACTACAAACAGCATCAGAGAAGGGTCTCCAAACACTGCAGAGGGGCTCTGCTCATGCAGGGGCCCCTTCTCATATAATAACCAAGCACTCTGCCTTCAGGATTGATAAGGCCTGTCATAGGAGTGACATATAGGTTTATATGTGTGTATATGTATAGTGATATAGGTATCCTATCAGAGTAAGGGGTGCATGCACCACCTTACCCAGGCTGCAGTGGCAGACCTGTGGTGTCATTTTGGGTTGGCTTTCCAGGGGTGGCATAATACATGCTTCAGCCCCTGGTAGGCCTCTGGGGTACCTATTCCCTGGGTACATAGTATACCATATACTAGGTATAAGGGCAACTCAGATCCAATCTGAACTATACCTAAAGTACATGGAATCATTTTAGAGAGGACGCAGCTAGGCAGGGGCCCTGAATAGCAGGGAACCAGCCAGACTAAAGTCGAAAAACAGTGAAACATCAGCAAAATGTGGGGGTAAACATGTGAAGCAGATCCTACTCACCTACAGTGAACTCATTAGCCACATTTTGAGGTAGCCTGAGATCATAAGGTCTTTGCTGAACTTCTCTGACATACTTTTGTTTGGATCGGTAAGAACACATAACTGTACACCTATTGCCAAACATACTTTCGTTTGGATCGGTAACAAAACCAGCTTGTGGGTTTTGTCTGACCTGTGGGACTTTTATCTTCACAGATAGTTTATGTTGGGTACATCCGTGACGTTCCCTTGTATACAGACCCCCCCAGACACAGTTCATTGACTCCATCACAGACGCCGTCAGCACGCACTCCAAAGCCTCCACAGACTACATCATCCTCGGAGAAATTACCTTCTACCTCGGGAACACCAACGACAGCAACTCCACCACACTGCTGGACAACCTTGCCAACCTCGGCCTCAAACAGCTCGTCACGACACCCACCCACTCCGCTGGACACACGCTCGACTCCATTTTCTCCACCAGCAGCCACGTCTCCATCAGCCACACCACCGAACTCCACTGGACAGACCATCGCTGCATCCACTTCACCTTCAAGAAATCCACCGCACACAACCACCAGCATAGAATCCCCCACCGCAGCTGGAACAAGGTCACCGAAGACCAGCTAATCACCACCCATGCCCAAGACCCGCCGACCGACCACACCGACACCAACACAGCTGCCGCAACCTCAAGCAATGGATTGACGACTGCTTCAACACTCTCACCCCGATCAAGAAACCCACAAACAGACGCACCGACAGAAGAGCCATCTGGTTCACCACCGACCTCCAGATATCCAAGCAGACCTGCCGGAGACTAGAGAACAAATAACGCCGCGAGCAAACACCGAACAAAAACGCAGCCCTCAAGAATGCCAGCCGCAGACACCACCAACTCATTTGAATGGCCAAAAGGAGCTCCTTCAAGGAACGCATCGACAACAACGCACACATTAGCAAAGAGCTCTTCAACATCGTGAAGGAACTAGCCAACCCCAGGTCCAGCTCCAATGACATCCCGCCGTCACAAGACCTCTGCGACTCCCTAGATACCTTCTTCCACCGCAAGATCGCAGACATCCACGACAGCTTCAACACCCAGACCTATTCGACAGCAGCCTACACCCCAGAATCACCGCCCCCCAGTCACACCAGCCGCTTGATCTCCTGGAACCACGTCAATGACGAAGACACCATCAAGACCATGAACACCATCCATCCCGGCTCACCATCTGAACCCTGCCCCCACCACATCTTCAACAAAGCGAGCTCCATCATCGCACCCCAAGTCCGCAAGATCTTCAACAGCTCATTCGAGACTGCCACCTCCCCGGAAAGCTGGAAACACGCAGAGATCAACGCCCTACTCAAGAAACCCAAGGCGGACCCAAAGGACCTCAAGAACTTCTAGGCCATCTCCCTGCTCCCGTTCCCAGTAAAAGTCATCGAGAAGATCGTCAACAGACAACTGACCCAATTCCTCGAAGAGAACAGCACCCTGGAGTCGTCCCAATCTGTATTTTGCAGCAACCGAGCACCGAAACCGCCCTCAGCACCGCCACCGATGACATCAGAGCCCTGCTAGACAACAGAAAAACCGCTGCCCTCATCCTCCTGGACCTCTTGGCCGCCTTCAACACCGTCTGCCACCACACCCTGCGCACACGCCTCTACAACGCGGGGATCTGCAAAAAAGCCCTGGACTGGATCACCTCCTTCCTCACCGACAGGACCCAGAGAGTCCGCCTCCCTCCATTCCGATCTGAAGCCACCAAGATCACCTGCGGTGTACCCCAAGGATCATCCCTCAGCCCGACCCTCTTCAACGTCTACATGACACTGCTTGCCAACATCGTCCGATCACATGACCTCAACATAGTCTCATACGCCGACGACACCCAGCTAATCCTCTCCCTCACCAAAGACCCCGCCAAAGCCAAAACCAACTTCCACGCAGGGATGAAGGCCGTCGCCGAATGGATGAAGAGCAGCCGCCTCAAACTGAACTGGAACAAGATGGAGGTCCTCATTCTCTGCTCCACCCCTTCCGCCTGGGATGACTCCTGGTGGCCAGCCTTGCTGGGAACTGCGCCGACACCCACTGGCCAAGCACGCAACCTGGAGTTCATCCAGGAATCTTCTCTGTCAATGACCCAACAAAGTCAACATCGTCTCCTCCTCCTGCTTCAACACCCTCTGCATGCTTCGCAAGATCTACAGATGTATCCCCACCAAAACCAGAAAGACGGTCACCCAGGCCCTTGTCACCCGCATGCTGGACTATGGCAACACCCTCTACGCAGAAACCACCGCCAAACTAAAGAAGAGACTCCAAAGCTTACAAAACGCTTCCGCATGCATCATCCTCGACATCCCCCGCCACAGCCACATCACCACCCACCTGAAGGACCTGCACTGGCTTCCCATCAAAAAGAGGATCACTTTCAAGCTCCTCACCCACGCTCACAAAGCACTCCACAACTCTGGACCAGCATACCTCAACAAGCGACTCACCTTCTACACCCCAAACCGCCAGCTCTGCTCCGCCGACCTCGCCCTCGCCACCATTCCACGAATCCACCGAACAACCACCGGCAGCAGATCCTTCTCCCACCTCGCCGTCAAGACATGGAACACTCTACCCATCCACCTGCGACAGACCCAGGACCTGCTGACCTTCAGGAGACTCCTCAAGACCTGGCTGTTTGACCTGTAGCTGCCCCCCTTCCCTCCAGCGCCTTGAGACCCTCATGGGTGAGTAGCATGCTTTATAAATGGTTGATTGATTGATTGATTGAAGAGATAAGATGACTTAGTTTACACATAGAATAGGACACAAATTTTGGAGCTATCAGTGGTCCGCTTTTGTTTTATAATTTATATTTTTGATCATAAAAAGTTAATGAAGAATGTAATTTGCTATGCTTGGCTCTTTCTATACTGCTATATCTCAAAGTAAAATAAGAGGCCCCCTAAGGTCTTTATATACAATATATTTTCCCTGTCTTGGGAGTGTCGATTATTAGCAGGGGGTGCTTTTGTTTCAATCAATAACAAGGTGGGTTTCCTATAACATTGAAGCACTAGACACATACCAGGCACAAAATGACATTTTCTCTGACTCTAAAAACACTATTACATGAAAATCAAGCAGAAAAAAAGGAAATTAATTAACTCTAAAATGTACATTTAATAGCTCTGCCTTTACACTACCAAAAGCATCATAAACATTATGGCAGCCATCTCACATACTCTAGTTGGAAACTTTGACAAACACTAAAACATCCTATTGAAATGGAACCACATTGCACAGCAGTGAGTACCACAGCCGCTCTTTTAAAACAGTACAATAGGTGTGAGCTGCCAAACAGGCAAAACATGCAATTACCTCACATGTGACAGATATTGGTTTATATCAATGATAGGGGTTCACCTAACAATTACATTTGTGTAAGAATGAAACATATTGAATGTTTAAGCATACTGCACTGAGTCACTACATTTCCATTGGTTTGCATACACTTTACTGGTTTGTGTACAGTAACAAAGGTTTGAAGAATCAAATATGTTGGAGAAAGCATTGGTAAGCAATTGGTATATCAATAAAGCCAGGTGATTTATGTGAGAAAGCATACCATCTAAAGTGTGCATTTTTTTTTGCATAACATATTGGTTTATGTTCTAAATGTTACGAACAATATAATGCTGCCTCTGTTTACTGCATTGTTGCTTGCACAGTATACTGGTGTGCTTTCACAATGTATAGTGTGTGGGCCTCCACACTGGTTTGCCCTCATAATGAATTAATTTGTATCCACAACGAGTAGGTTACGGGTATCTGCTATTGGCATGCATGCATAACACACTGGTTGAGACATGTAATATATCGGTTGAGGTGCGTAAGATATTTGTTTGCTCAAATAATGCATTGATTGCATGAAAAGCACACTGATTTACACATATGTAATACTTCTTTTCCAATCTAACACATGAGTGCCAATGTTGAATATAACTGTTCATATCCATACCATATTGGCTTAATGTAACTGTTGGTTCAGTGTAATTGTTTATATACATACGATATTGGCTAATGCACTGAATTGCATGCATTATATACTGGGTGAAATGTGTGAACTAATGATTTCAAAACAAGTACACTGCTTGCATTCACAATGCACTGGTAGACAGGCATAATTGCATGGATTGTGATAGATAATGTACTGGTAGACAGGCATAATTGCATGGATTGTGATAGATAATGTACTGGTAGACAGGCATAATTGCATGGATTGTGATAGATAATGCACTGGTAGACAGGCATAATTGCATGGATTGTGATAGATAATGTACTGGTAGACAGGCATAATTGCATGGATTGTGATAGATAATGTACTGGTAGACAGGCATAATTGCATGGATTGTGATAGATAATGTACTGGTAGACAGGCATAATTGCATGGATTGTGATAGATAATGCACTGGTAGACAGGCATAATTGCATGGATTGTGATAGATAATGTACTGGTAGACAGGCAGAATTGCATGGATTGTGATAGATAATGCACTGGTAGACAGGCATAATTGCATGGATTGTGATAGATAATGCACTGGTAGACAGGCATAATTGCATGGATTGTGATAGATAATGTACTGGTAGACAGGCATAATTGCATGGATTGTGATAGATAATGCACTGGTAGACAGGCATAATTGCATGGATTGTGATAGATAATGCACTGGTAGACAGGCATAATTGCATGGATTGTGGTAGATAATGTACTGGTAGACAGGCATAATTGCATGGATTGTGATAGATAATGCACTGGTAGACAGGCATAATTGCATGGATTGTGATAGATAATGCACTGGTAGACAGGCATAATTGCATGGATTGTGGTAGATAATGTACTGGTTAACTATTGAAAATGTCCGAGCTTGTAAGGGGCTCTGTGACCCCTTGTGTAATATTGATAGCACTGATGCACTTGTGCCACCTATTTTCAGAGGGTCCTCCATCATTTGCATGGGGGCATGACCCAAAGCAATGAGGGATTTACATTGCATCTGCACCCATGCCACAATGCAGATGAAGGCGCTGAGGCAAATAGATTCTTAATAGGTGCACTGGCAATACACCACAACGAGATCGCACACTCTCTGTGCACCCTCCAGTGGCAGCCCTTTGGAGGGGCAAAGGAGGTCCCAAAGAACTACAGACTGCCCCTCTTGCAGGGAGGTGTTGTCACTCGCTGCATCTGCTTGCAGGGGATGTCTGTCCCCTCTCTAAAGTGCAGACAGTCTCCGCCTGCCTGTGAAGCAGGGAGAAGCTTCTAAGCAGCTGCTCCTTATTTAATTGAATCTGCTGACCTCCAGGCAGCTATGAGGCTGCTGTCTGCCCTGGGTAAGAGCATTTATGACAAGATTGTCCACTATTCTGGTCCGCGCCCTGCCCCTGTTGAAACGTGCACCATGGTGGAAGCTGGAACATTGCGTCCTATCTATAATAGGGACCCAGGTAATCTTTACAGGTGTGTATTAAAGTATTAACACATTTTCATCTTTCTATTCCAATAGGCCCTGAGAGCAATGAATAGTGCTAAAACTAGAATTCCCAGCAAGAAACAGGAGCAGGCGTTCTTGCATTATTTTATATGAGTCTGTATCACAGGTTCTTAGAAGATCTGTTAGACTGCTTCTGAATTTCTGCAGGTTATCTGTAAACTTTTTTGGGGAGTTTGATGTACACCATTCTCAAATGAAAGGGTGCCTGCATAGTAATGAGGATTGATTTTGTGCGGGAAGGGACACCTTCCTCCATAAAAACAATCCTGAGAGGCAGCACAATACAGCACACAATGAAAGAGGAAATAACATGGAGAAATAAAGATATTTCTCCTCATTATGGCAGGCTAAGGGAGGTGCAGGATTTGGGAGCAAACCCATTTCAAAATACAAGAGTGGATGAATGGGAACGCCCATGTACCACCCATGGAATGCCTCCCTGGCACAAAGTAATGCAAGGCAGCAGCATCCATTCCAATGTATCACTTGTTTTTTTGCAAAGCAACACAAATAGCCATATATTTTGCTTTGTAAATATCAAAAATGCTTTTACATGAAGTCAGCATTAAAAAAAAACATTGCAAACCTGATGAAAAACCTTTGTAAATCTGTGCCTTCATCACAAGGTCTTCTGTCACCTTTACCCAGTTCAGCAATTTTCAATTGCTAATGATTTTACAGTCTGTTAAATCACACTTCAAATGGACAAACCATCATCTGCAGCTGTAAACAGATGGCATGAGTAAAAGATCGAAAGCATTTCTTCTGCTGGTTAATGGATAGGGCCTGATTCCGATCACTCGCGCTTACGGTGGTCCATCCACCGCATTATAACTTTAAAAGTCGTTGTGGCAGAGGACGGCTGGCTCCGCCAGGGAAGACTCGTTCCCTGGCTGTGGTGGAGATGTGCCACCATTTAATATGCGCAGCTGGACTGGCTCAGTCCCGCTGAGCATATTGTGAGTTCCTGCAGTGCCAGCTATTCCATGGCAGGAGCCCTGACATGAAAAGGCTGGTGGTGCAGTACTAAAGGGGGCACCCATTTCCCCCTCCATGGGGATACATTCAGGGGGGCACAACTTGTGTCCCCTATCTGTATGCCCCCAAAGTTCCAGCATGGCATGGATGTCACCGCCCATGCCGTGCTGGAACTTTTTTTACCATTCCCATTGTGGTTCCTGTTTTCCAGGCACCACCATGGGAAAAGCACTGGACCATCTGCCTTACATAACTTCAACTCGTAATAAGGCGGGCCTTCCATACACGGCTTTGGCAGTGCTGTGTCAGCAGAGAGCCGGCTCAGCACCACCAAACTCTATCTGCCCCACCCAGAGTGCTTCACAGGAAGAGAATTTTTTCAGAGCATTAGAAAATTGGAGCTTCTAGATTCCTGAGAACTTCTGACCCCTGTTATTGACTTAACTTGCTCAAATGTCTTGAGTCACATGTTTTTTTGTAAATCCCCTCCAAACCTATGTTTTTCCTGTTAATTAGCCGGTGGGTTTAGGGAACAAAACAAGTATGCATGGGCATGCCAAAAACAAGTATTGATATATTTTAGTCAAAAATCAGTATGTGGTGTATTAAAAGCAGCATATTGAGCTTCAACCCAAATGTGTTATTCTAGAGAACCATACATTTATGTGTGTCTATCAGTTAGCTATCCATGAAAATCAGTGTGGTAAACATGCAAACAAGCAGGTCTCGAATGAGAACATGAATGTTACTAAACATATAAACTAGTACTATCGGACAATGAAGCAATACATTATGCATATAAATCATAGAATTAAATATGTGACCAATTCAATATGGATGCAAATCAGTGTGGCATACATGTAAACCAGCACATCATGCTTGTGAACCTGGACATCATACATGCAAGCCAGTATGTAATGTGTTCAAACTAATAGATTGTACAATATTTAAGACTTTGAATATGAATATGCATTTATCAAATGTACTGTCACAGAGGTATATTTGCACTATGCTAAACCCTATTAGCCACACATAGACTGCTGTAGAGAAGAGAAATGTTTTACGTTTTCTTTTTTTAAATGTGAATTGGAGCAGCGTGTCCCATAATTTGGCAGCTGCCTCCAAGAAGGCTCTGTTACTCCACCTAGTTGTCTTAGTTTTAGAGAGCTTAATCAGGTATTGATGACTAGAGTGTGGATGGTGGGCTAAAGCATGCCATTGAGATGTGCCAGCCAAACATTCTGGGCAGCCAAAATATAGGGCTCTGGTAACTAAAATCACAGCTTTTAAACTAACTCTCTTGTTGACCGGGAGCCTGTGTGGTCTGCATAGGACAGGTGACATATGTGCTATTTTTGGAACTGTTTGAGATGAGACTTTTAGCCATATTTTTACTAAGGCCAAATAGATGGCATTGCCGTAATCAAGATGGGATTGCATCAGTGCAGTTACAGCTGAGGAATGGAGGTTCTGTTCTAAAAATGGCAGCATAAGCTTTCGACATTTTAGTGCCAGAAACAGGTTTTAGCTACATTTCATACTTGGGGCCATATTTATCAGTTTTTGTGGTAAAGCTCGACAGGGCCCACTTTAATTCTCCAGTTTAGCTTCACATTTCAACTTGACATCTTTTTATAATTGTGACTTTTTACATGTTTTACATTTACAAGGTGATGCACTGAGAAGCTTTTCTTCATGCCTTTTATTTCTTAGTAAGTATTATTATCATGTTGTTCATACACTTTGCCCAACACTAGGCACAGGGAACATTATGCCCTTATGTTTGCTTGTTCAGGTGGAGACAGCCTTTCAGGCTCGAGGCTCCAGACAACCCATTGCATCAACTCTGCACCTTTGACACAGTGTGATTTTAACAGCTCTTTTATTATATAAATGGACTCTGCATTACGTTTGGCAGAGGGGGGCTTCAGCTGGGATTGTCCTGGAACGCGACGCACTGTGGCTAAGATGCAGTCCTGCTGACTCTGACCTCTATTCTTTAGAGGGCGCTGGCCTGATCTACACAGGCCAGCTTTCTCACACATCATGGTCAGGTATGGGGGGGAGTTATCCCAGGGGATGTGACAGAGGGTACACTCACTATGCTCTCAAAAGTACTGAATGTGTTAGGCAGGAGTGTAAACATAAAATAATGTTATAATGGTTAAACGGTTTATCTTTTTTACCATTCTTGTAATGATGGTTACAAAGCTTTGCTTCTTCTGCCTAATAATTGCAGCACACTCTTTTTACACAAGAATGTGATTGTTTCAATAAATGTTTGAAAAGCCAATTTGTATCTTTCTTGAGTTTACCTTGGGCTTGCAAATGTAAGCAACAAGAAGGTAGACTTTTTTCCATGATTTCCTTGGGGAATAAATAATGTCATGTTTGAGTTTGCTGATCCCATTTGGTACCTTGGTAAGTTTGGGGGTAAAGACGGGGTACTGTGAGCTAAGTAGGAATTAGGCTAACATTTCCTGATGATATGTGTGAACATATTCTCACGTTTATGTTGTCCAGATACACAGTCCTACATATTTCGGAGGAATCGTGTAACCCTTTAATGCAGTGCAATGCAGCAAGCCACCTCGCTGCGTTGCACTGCGCGAAAGGGAAATGGCAGGAATGTGATGAATTCAAAGTTAGGCCAAATGACGTCCTTTCCTTGTAATGGCGCAGTTTTGACTGCCTAGCTCCAACACAGGTCCCCTTGCACCATGGTGCAAGAGTGCCTGCATTGTAAGCAGGATTGCTTTTGTGCGGGAAGGGACACCTTCCTGCACAATCATTCCTGCGAGGCAGCACACATAGAAAGAGGAAAAAGCGAGGAGAAATATTGATATTTGTCCTTGTTACACCTCCCTTCAAGAAGCATAGCATCTTGACACATTATCACGTCTGCCACTACTGGTAAACCAAGGTATGCTCTAAAATCTATGGGTGGCACATGGTAACACCCACGCTCCTCCCATGGTACATGTCCCTGGGGCAGAGAAACGCAAGGCAGCGATTTGCACTGCCTTTTGTTAATCCAGATTTATCAAGACATGCAGGGCCATGTAAGGTGGCCTTGTGTGGCTTGATAATTCTGACTTTAGTGTTGCGTCACCCTTGCACCCCCTTTGCATGGTGCAAGGGTGACTGTGTGAAAAGGCCTCACCTCCCACAGGATGGCATTATCAGAAGAAAATTCATTTTTCTCCTTGTCATTTCCTCTTTCTATCTGTGCTGCATCCTGTCTTGAGGGATTGTGTTTGTACGGCAAGGTACACCTTCCTGCACAAACCCTATTCTCCCTGCAAGGCAGGTGCCCTTGCACCGTGGTTCAAGGGAGCCTGCATTGCCGCTAGGCTGCCTGAAGTGCACCAGCACTATGAAAGAGCAGTAGCGCATCATATCCTAGTACATAAGGCGCATTTCTGCTTTTTTCCTTTCACACAACACAGCCCAGCAAACAGAAGGTAAATCCGGACCTCCGTTACCAAGCAGAAAAACCCTGCCTGTCTGGATGCAATGACGTAACAAGTAGTTCACACCTACTGAATTTTAAAATGCCGAACACGGAAAGCACACACACACACACAAAAAAACTTGTCCTTCTGAAAATTTAAAATAATGGATATCAATTCACTCTAAATTTGAGCATTTATTCATTCATGCAAGGAGTGTGAACACATCCAGGCAGCTGTCTGTCTCTCCTTATCAGACCTCTGATTGACACCATTGTGGCATAGTTGTTCAATTCCTCGCTGGTACCCGCTCCTGAATTTCATAGGATAAACTTCTAAATTGAATTCCCGACTTTTAATGACCAACAAAGTTTAATTACCCAGATCAGCAGCTGTGACACAAGTTATAGCGTTTGTTCTCCAGCTTCAGGGATAAGGTCTCAGGAGGGCCCTTCAGTGGTGAACAGTGTGTGCCTCCTCACCTCACCACGTCCATAAAAAGGGAACATAGGAGAGGTGTGCAGATGCGCCTTGGCCACAACTATGTCCGCCATCTTGCTTTCGGTGACGTTGTCCGGTGCCCTTTGCTTTTCTCTGCAGCAGCTCCTGCATCACCATCACTGAAGTTACAGGTCCATTTTTCAAACCTCTTTTTCAACGCTGAAATCAGTTTTTTGAGGCCATAGTTGCTCACTGCATTTTGGATTCTGGTTTCTGATTGGTGGTTTGCGCAGGTGTGCATCGCAAGGTTTGAACACATCGCATCCAGGTATGAGTAACTGTGACACTGACTTATTCCTTTCGAAAACATGATCAAAAAATAAAAAATCAGACAATTGTAAACGAGTCAATGTGTGTAGGGAGTCAGATAGTTTTCTAGTTTCAGCACCAAGAGCATCATTCAAATCACGGTGTCAATTTCAGGTGCAAACTTACCTTGGTAAAAATTACATCTGCACTTGGAACCGCCTGTTTCTTGTAAAAAGTAGGTTTAAAACCTTGAGCGTGCTGTGTACATGTGTTAATTACGTCAGGTTCGCACATGCTGAAAACTCATTTTATAGGGTTTGCATGAAAACGTACTACCAGCTAAAAGCGGATGTAAACGAGCGCACCTGAAGGAAGTAAGTGCTCGAAGGGCCCACAGTGCCATTTGTACTCATTCAGAGACGTGGGTTTAAATAAACCCCCTTGTTACTTTCGAGCAGCCACAAAGAGTTTTAAATAGAAGAAAAAAAAACTACCCAAATAAACACAATAATCTATGTTCGGAAACATGCTGTGGAATGATTGCGTGCAAGCCTCAATAGAGTTAAATATATCTTAGGAGCTGGTGTACTTAATTTAAAAATGGATGACAATGTAATTTGTTTCGGAGGAGATGAAAATGTCTCTTGAATCGCACTTTAAGTCATTGTCTTTGCTCCCACCCCCGTGCCCCCTGGATAGTGCCATGGTGTTTGGCACCAGGGGACCGTCTCAGCCAGACCCAGCAACAAATTCATCCATTCTCAGGCTCTCCGCTTAGGCTCTCACCACACGTCTAACACGGCGGAGTCTGCAAGGTTCATTCTCCAGCCCTGAAAATAATGCGCATGCGCTCTCACCGGACAGCCTGAAAACACACATGGCACACTTCCTCTCCGCAGCGACACCTCACTCTTATATTAGATAACATCAGGCCAGCACCACGTCACATACTTTGGCTCATTTCACGAGCAAGAATCAAAGTCAAATAATGTGCCTAAACTTCAAAGCTCTATTTTTGAAGAAATTGCACTTTTTTTGGCTAAACTCCACGGCATTTTGAGTGGCTTAAAAAGACTCAGAGGCCGCACCTCACTGAAGCTTGAGTGAGGCGCCTTGCTACAAACTGTCTTTTGCACGGAAAGAGTCTCTGGTACTGCAGCCATTATGCGGAGCTCTCGGTCCACTTGAGTAGAACATATCCTACGAATTTGGGGCTAGAAGAACACATCATTGTAATTGTCCCAAACACACTGATCCAGTGTTTGCCAGCTTTAAAATGTGTTTTTTGAATAGTCCAAAACTATTTTAGAAGCCAGTAAACTTTTACGACTTGCAAAATGGCTTTGAAAGTGGATCCTAATTTGAAATTTGAAAAAGTCATTTTTTATGTGTCTCTTCCAAGTTGCAAGCCGGTATGTGATGCACCGGAAATATGCTAATAAAGCTTTGGAAATTACTATCCGTGCAGTACGGGTGGTAATGCATTCGAGGAGATCACTGACAATTCTCACATGTTCTTTTTTTAATTCTCACATGTTCTTTTTTTAATTCTCACATGTTCTTTTTTTAAATTCCGCCTTTCGTACTTTCAGGAAAATAGGCTGTTTGTAATAAAAAAGGTTTTCTTTATTAAGGACAATCACAGACATTTTGGTCTACTGACCCTAGCAGGCCACCATCTCTGTGATGACCTCCAATCAGTGTGAGCTGCAGTCTGTGTCCAACCTCATAACTATATTGAAAGAAGGTCAAATTGCAACCCACTCCGAATCTTTCTTTGGTAATCCAATCTAATCTTTTATAGGTTGGTTCACAAAAGTGTATAGTCACAAAAGTGCCTGTGACATATTGCAAGCAGTATTTGTGACCAGGAAGTGCGTATATCTGGACCGTGGCGACGAGTATCTGGATCTTGTGGCCATAGCTTCTGGCCATTCCCAACAAGAGCCACCTTGCATGATGTGCTGGCTATAGATGGGATGTCAGCACATTGACACTGTGATCACCAATGTGCTGGTGGGTGCAAAGGTCTTGGTCTCCAGACACTGGAGAACAAGTCCTGTTCCATCCTGCGGCAGGAGGCTAACTGAGCTAGAACACGTGCCTCCTCCGGAGAGACTGATCTACCAGAGGCAGGACACTTCTTGGGGCACATTGCCCGAGTCAAGCCCTGCATAATGAATGATGGTCTTGTGCATGTTGTCATGTGTTGTTTCAGCGCTCTGATTAAGAGTTGTTTTATTCTGCATATTCTACGAATAGCTCTGTTCCCCTGCTTGATATTGTCTCTTGGATCCTTGTTTTTAGTATGTGCTTTACGGCAATGTTGAATTCCTTCCTAGTCTTCTAATTTTAAGAGTTTTGCACTATGTCTGCTGCTTGCTGTAGTTCTATGAATGCCGCTGATGCAGCGCGGAAACCTGGGTAACGGGAATCAAGACGAAAACCCCGTACCTAATATATATCCTCCCTTCGTCACAGACTAAATATCACATTAACACATTTACTCATACAATCATTGGTGGGGCCCATAACACCAACATTCACACTCTGCTTCTCACTGGCCTGTACTTACGGGAGGCATAACTGTTTCCAAGCGCTGACATGAAAGGAATACCTTATAACCTATTGAGAGAGAACTTATTTACACTTCTATTCACTAATACCCTTATTACTGCACATCTTAATTCTAAACATCAAGATACTCCTTCCACGTATTCGAAAGATCAAATTAGTTGTTTTGAGTTTAGTGCTTTAGTCTAGCTAAAACATACTCAAAATTCCTGATCTACTCCTCTTTAATAAACGAACAAACACATTTTCTTGTTATTCAATATTTTGTTTATCTAGATAATGCAAGAATTTTAGTTCCATCTAGCAAATGTATTAATCATTACGCAAATCACAGAATACCATATTTACCTATTCTGGCTATCGGTCGTCCTCTAAGTCATCAAATTTAGTCGTCAGCACGCTACAGTCCCAAAGATCAGGTCAAGGACCAGAGACGTGCAGATATCGATCAGTACCCATAGAATGTTCGATAGTCCATAGTTCATCAAGAAATTGGGCAGCAATTCAGTCTGTCAAAGATTCAGGAACACAGCTGTCATGAAGCATCACTGTAGTCTCCGTCAGCAAAGGAAGGACGAGAAAGAGTAACATAGAATAGATCTCTCTCTATTCTACCAACTTTTATAATAAAAGTAATGACAAAATTTAACATTTGCTTAGTTTAGGCTCTTTCGATTGGTCAGTTGGGGTCGTCAAGTGAAGTTTCACACAGTTCGGGTTGTTGGGTCATCCTACATGTTCCACCCGGATTTTATGAAAGTCTATTGTCAAAAACTCTTGGCACGCATCCCATCGTGACCTTGGTTGGGTACACAGTGTCTGGGGTCGGTAAACAGACATAATATCGAATTCAAAATATCGACAGGACAGAATATCGAGTTTTTAATATAGAATGGACAGAATATCGAATTGCCAAAATATAGTGGTGAAGAATATCGAAAATCAGGTAAGAAATAAAATATCGATTTAAATAATATAGAAGTAAGTAATATTGACAGTCATAATATAGTTGTTAAAAATATCGATTTTTTTTATAGTGTTTTAAGTGTTAGTATATGTGTTAAAAGTATGTATACATTTTGGAATGTATGTTTGAATATTTTTAAAGTAATGAATTTTATGTTATTTAATTTTTGTGTAATTTAATTCCGTAGCGGGTTGTGGGTTTATAGGGGATAAGGGTGGGAAGTAATTTAATTATAGTACATTAAAGAATAATTTTTAGGAATTATTAATTATTTTTAATTTAATTTTGCGTTTTACTTCTGTAGCGGGTTGTGGGTTGATAGGGGAATAGGGTGGGAAGTAATTTAATTGTTATTAGGTAATTATTAATTGGCATTTAAAATTAATTGGTTGTTGATCAATTATTAATTGGTAAATAATTTGTATTAATTTGTAATTAATTAGTATTAATTGGTTAATTGATAATTATGTTAATTGTATTAATTTATTATTTGTAGCGGGTTGTGGGTTTATAGGGGAATATGGTGGGAATAAATTTAATTGTAAATAATTAATTATTTAAATAATTTTTGTATATTGCTAATTAATTTATTCTTAATTAATTATTAATTGGTATTAATTTTATTTATTAATTTTTGGTATTGAAAATGAATTGGTTGTTAATTAATTATTAATAGGTTATTAATAAAAAAATACATTGGTATTTATTATAAAGTAAATATTGCATATTGTTTGATTGGTAATTAATTTTAATATTTGTATTTGGTATTAATAATTTATTTATTTTTAATTAAATATTAAATTATTATTTTCCCTACTATTGCACTCACTGGAGTGGGAATAGTTATTTTTACCCCTACGCTATGCAACGCTTTCCCTACTATTGCACTCACTGGAGTGGGAATAATAATGTTTACCCCTACGGTATCCAACGCTTACCCTAGAGTTGCACTCACTGGAGTGTGAATAGTAAATTTTACCCTCCCGCTATCCAACGCTTTCCTTACTGTTTCACTCTCTGGAGTGGGAATAGTAATTTTTACCCCAACGCTATCCAACGCTTTCCCTATTGTTGCACTCTTTGGAGTGGGAATAGTAATATTTACCCCTACGCTATCCAACGCTTTCCCTACTGTTGCACTCTTTGGACTGGGAATAGTAATTTGTACCCTCCTGCTATCCAACGCTTTCCCTACTGTTGCACTCTCTGGAGTGGGAATAGTAATTTTTACCCCTACGCTATCCAACGCTTACCCTACAGTTGCACTCACTGGAGTGGGAATAGTAATTTTTACCCCTACGCTATCCAACGCTTTCCCTACTGTTGCACTCTCTGGAGTGGGAATAGTAATTTTTACCCCTACGCTATCCAACGCTTTCCCTACTGTTGCACTCTCTGGAGTGGGAATAGTAATTTTTACCCCTACGCTATCCAACGCTTTCCCTACTGTTGCACTCTTTGGAGTAGGAATAGTAATTTTTACCCCTACGCCATCTGACGTTTTCCCTACTGTTGCACTCACTGGAGTGGGAATAGTAAATTTTGCCATCCCGCTATCCAACGCTTTCCCTACTGTTGCACTCTCTGAAGTGGGAATAGTAATTTTTACCCCTACGCTATCCAACGCTTTCCCTACTGTTGCACTCTCTGGAGTGGGAATAGTAATTTTTAGCCCTACTCTATCCAACGCTTTCCCTACTGTTGCACTCTCTGGAGTGGGAATAGTAATTTTTACCCCTACGCTATCCAAAGCTTTCCCTACTGTTGCACTCTTTGGAGTGGGAATAGTAATTTTTACCCCTACGCCATCTGACGTTTTCCCTACTGTTGCACTCACTGGAGTGGGAATAGTAAATTTTGCCCTCCCGCTATCCAACGCTTTCCCTACTGTTGCACTCTCTGAAGTGGGAATAGTAATTTTTACCCCTACGCTATCCAACGCTTTCACTACTGTTGCACTCTCTGGAGTGGGAATAGTAATTTTTAGCCCTACTCTATCCAACATTTTCCCTACTGTTGCACTCTTTGGAGTGGGAATAGTAATTTTTACCCCTACGCTATCCAACGCTTTCCCTACTGTTGCACTCTTTGGAGTGGGAATAGTAATTTTTACCCCTACGCCATCTGACGTTTTCCCTACTGTTGCACTCACTGGAGTGGGAATAGTAAATTTTGCCCTCCCGCTATCCAACGCTTTCCCTACTGTTGCACTCTCTGAAGTGGGAATAGTAATTTTTACCCCTACGCTATCCAACCCTTTCCCCACTGTTGCACTCTCTGGAGTGGGAATAGTAATTTTTAGCCCTACTCTATCCAACACTTTCCCTACTGTTGCACTCTTTGGAGTGGGAATAGTAATTTTTACCCCTACGCTATCCAATGCTTTCCCTACTGTTGAACTCACTGGAGTGGGAATAGTAAATTTTAACCTCCCGCTATCCAACGCTTTCCCTACTGTTGCACTCTCTGGAGTGTGAATATTAATTTTTACCCCTACGCTATCCAACGCTTTCACTACTGTTGCACTCTCTGGAGTGGGAATAGTAATTTTTACTCTCCCGCTTTCCAACGTTTTCCCTACTATTGCACTTACTGGAGTGGGAATAGTAAATCTTACCCGCCCGCTATCCTACGCAAAAAATATTGCATTTTTTAAATTAATATTACGTTAATATATGGTTTTTTTTTACTTACAGTAATTATTTATTAATTTTAAAGTAATTTAAGTATTTTTAAGTATGTTTCAGTTAATTACATGTTTTATTTAATTAATTTTACATTAATTTTAAGACATTTACAATAATTCGATATTGTGACTAACTATATTTTTTACAACGATATTTTGGATTCTATATTTTTGTACTTACCGGTTTGGAGATAGGGCTTCGATATTTTGGCATTCTATATTTTTCCTTCAATATTTGGCAATGAGATATTCTTCTTCTCAATATTTCGTCAGTGATCCCTGGGGTCATCTCGAGGCTACTGGTACGTGCGGTTGGCGCACGCGCACTTGGTCTGAAACCTCGTGGAATGGTAGCCGTCGCGTCGTGTGTGTCAGTCGGCCATCTTGCCTCTAGGCCCAAAGGATAACTTAAGCAAAACAAACACAAAAAGTAATTAAAACATAGAAATAACAAATAAAATGTTAAACCCTCACTAATTCCCCTATGTGCTTGTAATTATCTAGCATACGGTGACATTTAAAGCGTTCATATTCACCCAGTAATGTCATCTGGTGCAACATTTGATAACGTCACAAAAGCAACATATATATCATGCGATATTCTATTTTTCTAGTATTAGTGTGCGTACATAGGTTAATTACAAATTATTTTAGCCATGCCAAATGCAGATCCCACGTATGTTTCGTGAATTAGTAAGGTTGATTACATTTTCACACAAACCCATTAATAGTATTATAATTAATAGATTATTCTAATTAGTATGAATATGCAGAATAGGGGGGTATACAAAATTGTGTACTACCCGCCCCATCAATCCCCCCTTTGGTGATTATATCACCACACCTTCAAAATGTTGTATCTCTTTTTATGGAATCAGAAGCGATTTCTTGCTTTTTATTCATAACTCAGTTTCCCCTGTCTCTTCTCTTTTCGCTGTCTTATACATACTCTCCTTGACTTCTTCTAATTCTATTTCTTCAAATTCCCTCTCTTGTTTCTTATCTTTTCTCCTTAAAATTTCTCTTTTTCACTTTTTCTGATTTTTATTCCTTTTACGACAGATACACCCTAATCCTATTATTAATACTATGAATCACACATGTTAATGGAAATAAGATTTTACCTAAAAAGGTACAACCTAGATTGACTAAGAAATTCTTAATAGCAGATATCTTCTTTCCAATCTTTTCCCAAACACCTTCAACCTCCAGTGGTGCAATTTCGTCATGCAGTTCAGTTATATTCTTAATATAAATTTTCAAGTCTTTACTTTCGTCTGGAATGTAAGTACAACAATGTTGAACATTCAGCAATCCACAGACTCCACCCTCCTTTGCCAATAATATATCAAGGGCAAGTCGATTTTGCATTACCATGGCACGCATGGCAACCATTTCAGTGTTTGCCAATAAAAATCCTCCAGCGGTGCTTGTTGACAAGCGTTCCACTACTGTTGAAAGCCTTCTAATTTTGTTTGCATTCAGAGATATTCCCACTGCTGGTATCAATGCTCCAAAGATATCACCCACAATTTCTGACCAAGATTCTCTCTTTCTACGTGCTAAATAACTACCTAAATTATGTACACCATCTTCTCCTCTTTCCATATGAAAAATCTTCGGGAAAACCAGGCCTACATAACATGTGCCATACCAATGGTCTGGAAAACGATAATATGCCTTGTTCCCACAAATAAAGTATAACCCAGGAAAAACTGGATCTTTTCCACCTTTAAATCCCCATCCACCCATGATTCGGTATGTATCATGGCACTCACTATCACCTACAAAGTAATTATCATATGCAGTCTGATTCCTTCTAATACATAATTTCCCTTTCTGAGGCCAATCTAAAGCCATAGTCGGACTAGCTTCTCCTTTCAACTGTTTTTCCATTTCTACATCCCAGACTGTCTTCTCCACTGTTCCCTCAGATGCCTTCCTTTGCATTTTCAATCTCCTTTCTTCAACCATATCCAAAAATGTATTTTCTTCTTTCTTCAAACTGGAAGTCAAATTGTTTTTAAATATATATTCTAATGTTAGTTCTTTAGTTTCTAAGAAAAATTTACCTAATACTTTTGCAGGTTTTACCTTGTTTAGCTTGTTAATTGATGGTACTTGTGAAAATATGTTATGTACGTCTGAAAAATAATACTCTAATTTCCCTGTTTGATAAAATAAACTAGCTACTACACTACAAGTTATTCCATAAGTTACTGGAAGGTGGTGATAAGTCACTCCCTCCGATACAGATGCAGGTAACTGCATACAAACGTAGGAGTCCCTTACGTCCATTGTGTTTACATATTCATACAACAATTTCGAAAGTACATTATTAGAAAAATCCGTTATAGACCTGTCTTTATGTAAATAGTTTTTATCTATTCTAGTCGGAACTACCCATTGAATCTTTTCTATATTAGCTCTGTTTTCACTATATCCTTCTGTTGTATCTATAGTAACCTTAAATGAGATCAGGAGAGCAAGTATGCTCCACAGAAGCATTAGTAATCCTGTACAACAACAACACATTTTACACCATCTTCTCAAAAATATACATCTACCTTTTCTACTATCTGTGTTTGCCATTGTTTGTTAAAATGGACAGTGTCTTTTGACTTAGCCTCTTGTACTTCACAACTAGTTTGTCTAACCAAAGGCTCTAAGCACCTACTTGGTTCTACCAGTTTTATCTTTTTCCGTATTTTATTGTCTTTCCATTAGCAGCTTTCTTGTCTCATTCAGTTTGGCATCTCATCATCTTTCACCTTTCCTTCGTGATCTGAATACAGAATGTCCTGAACATCTGCTTCTTCTCCAATATCGCACAAGATAACTCTCAGGATTTCCGATTCTTCGTCCTCCTCAACCACTTCTGGTACAGTCACCTCTGGATTTCCTTGGCTATCCACCTCTTCTTTTACTTCAGGCAGGGCCACATATGTCCATTCTGGCAACTTATACTTCTGGTTAGGTTTTCTCGTTCTTTTGCTTTCTTTAATTACAACTATTTCTTCGTCTTTTGATTTCTCCTGACTCGTCACTTCATTCACCTGTTCAGCTCTTGGTGAATTTACTCGTGTCAGTCGATATCTCAATCATTTTATTTTATTCGGCCAAACATCGTCTTTTGCTGCTTCTTTCAATTTACTTCCTTTATCATTCTTTTCAGTTCTACAAGCTCTTTTTTCTTAGAACTCAACCTTCAGGTACTTCGTCTTCGCTTTCCTCTGACTCTGTCTCAACTTGCTTTTTACTTTCAACAGTTTCACCACTTCTTTTGTTTTCCCTACTTCTGTCCCTCCTCGAATCTCCAGCACACAATTGTCCTGCTGACTACTTATCCCTGCTTCTAACTGAATGTTGGAGTTCCCTACACCTCCTCGGGGGTCTTACGCAGAAATCTTTCCCTCTCTCTCTGTATCTGGCACCTGTCCATCTAAATGAGTTATTTCAGGCGGAATTTCTCTCAATCTTTCATCCAGAACTTCTCTTTCAGTGATTTCTTTAATTGTCTCTTCACTGTCTTTTTCTTTGTCTTTTCCTAGAACATTGAGTTCCATGTTCAGTCTCTGAGTCTGAGCTGGTATCAGAAATCTGTAACCTTCTTCTCAGGGAAATACTTCTGGGGACAAAAGTTAGACTTGGCTCTGATTCCCCCCTTTCACGGTTTTCAATGGGTTTTTGTCTCCTCGTCATCTGATTCAGTACTGGATTCTGATTCATCAAAATACTCCTTTTCTGTGCTATCCACTGGATTTGGAATTCTCAATGTGTGACTTGCATGAATCCAATTTCTCAGTCCAGCACACTTCACAGCTGTTGTTGGGGTTAAGATAACCTATCGTGGTTTTCCCCACCTTGGAACCAAACAGTTTCTTCTTCTGTGTTCTTTTATTCTCACCCAGTCCCCTGGGCTCAGATCATGGGCTTGCTTCTTTTCGAGGGTGGTGGCATCCGCTCCAACCTGATGAAACACAGAATGAACTGCGTCAGCCAGGCTTTTACAGTAATCCAACACCATGTCATCAATTATAGGTAACAGCTTGTTGACTGGTATGAACACATGCCCCATCGCTCTGCCCATGATAATTTCATGGGGGCTCAACCCTGTAGTTCGGTCTGGAATTGTTCTAATAGTCATGAGTACAAGAGGCAAGACATCAGGCCATTTCATACCTGTGGCTAAACACATTTTCCCTATCCTGTTTTTGACCATTCATCTGTTCCACCACACCAGAAGCCTCTGGGCGATAGACACAATGTAGTTTTTGCTGTACATTCAATGCTTCACAAATCAATTTTATGATCTCATTATGGAAATGTCTTCCTCGGTCTGATTCAATGGTTACAGGGAATCCGAATCTAGGGATAAATTCCCTCAAAAGTAATTTTGCCACTGTTATTCCATCATTTCTCCTTGTTGGGAATGCTTCTACCCATCTAGAAAACAAACAGACCATAACTAGAACATACCTCAACCTGTTACAAGGAGGCATCTCAATGAAATCCACTTGCAATCTGGTAAAAGGCCCTCCTTCTCGACCTATTGTTCCTAGGCTCACTACAGTCTTTCTTCCAGGGTTGTATTGCTGACATATAAGGCATCTTTGACAAAGACTTTCTGCTACAAGTCTACATTTTGCATTGTATCAGGTCTGCTTAAATGACCTGATCATGGCATCTCTCCCTATGTGTCCCTGACCATGATACATCAATGCCATGGCAGACATCATGCTATCAGGCATAACTGATCTTCCATCTCGATAGACCCACACATGATCCTTTTCTCTTGGTGCACATCCTGCTTTTACCCACTGTTTCATTTCCTCATCTCCTGCTTCTTCCTGCAACTGCCTCACTTCCTCCCAGGTACCTACAGTGTTAGTAAACATCAAAGAGTAAGAAATCACCTCTTTCTCCTTTGCCCTGTTTATTGAATTCTGATTACGTGCCCAGTATTGAGCCATATGGTTGGCGTATTTATTGCCAATAGCGATGTAATCACCACTCTGACTGTGGGCAGCACACTTCACAACAGCCAATTGCCTGGGCAGCTATATCGCCTCAAGCAATTTTCCAACCACCTCAGCATTCTTAATGGGAGTTCCACTCGATGTCAAAAACCCTCTCTGCAGCCATATTTGACCGAAGTCGTGTACAACTCCGAATCTGTACTGGCTGTCAGTTATCACAGTCACTCTCACACTCTTCCCAATCTTACATGCTCTAGTCAAAGCAACAAGTTCACCTACTTGGGCCGATTTTACTCCCTTGAGGTAGGATGCTTCCATTACTGCTGCAACGGTGCATACTGCATATGCTGCACTCAACATTCCATCATCTGTTCTCAAACAGGAGCCATCTACAAACATCACAAAGTCACTTTCTGGTAATGGGACATCTTGTATGTCAGGACGCGGTTTGGTACAGAAATCGAGTACATCCAGACAATCATGATCTGCTTCATCTCTGACTTCCACATTCTCAGCATCAGACAACAATGTTGAAGGATTCACATTCAAGCATCTTATAAGACTTACATTCGTTGCACCTAATATGACTTTCTCATACTTAGTCAGCCGACTATGTGTCATATACTGAGTGCGACTCCTTGTTAAAAGGATTGCCACATCGTGAGGTACAAACAGTTTCACAGGATATCCCATCACAATTCCTTCACTCTGTTCCAAACTCCGACAGGTAGCAGCCACTGCTTTCAAGCACCCAGTTAAGGCTACAGCTACTGGGTCTAGCATTGATGAGAAGTCTGCAATTGGTCTCCTCAGTTTTCCATGCTTCTGTATTAAAACAGAGAGTGCACATCCATTACTCTCACTGCAGTACAACTCAAACTCTTTTTCATAATCAGGCATACCTAATGCAGGTGCTTCACACAACCCATCTCTCAATCACTTAAAAGTTGCCAATTCCTCTTTGTTCAAATCAATAGGATCTCTCACATCACTTCTTGTCAAACGTACCAAAGGCTTTCCAATCAAAGAGAAATTGCGAATCCATTGACGACAGTATCCAACCATTCCAAGAAACATTCTCACCTCTCTTTGGGTCATGGGGGCTCTCATTCCTTTTATGATCCTGATTCTGTCTATTGTTATCTTTCTCAGTCCTTTTTCGATATTATGGCCTAAATATTGTACTTCTTTCTTGCAAAATTGTAATTTTGATGGTGACACTTTAAGTCCTCCATCAGCCAGATGATTCAGCAAGGCTATAGTGTCTATCTCACAAGCCTCACGGGTTTTTGACGCCACAAGAAGGTCGTCGATGTATTGAACTAACACTGAATTTTCGGGCATTTCTAGACTCTCCAAGGATTTCTTCAATATCTGATTAAATATTGAGGGGCTTTCTGTATACCCCTGTGGAATTCGGCACCAAGCCAAAATACATTCGCCAAACTGAAACGCAAAAATCTGCTGACTGTCATGATGCAATGGGATGGAAAAAAAAGCATGGCATAGATCAATCACTGTATACCATTCTGCATCATGGGGAATCTGGTACAAAATCACAGATGAATTTGGTACAATGGGACAGCAAGATACAACAATTTTGTTTATCTTTCTCAGATCTTGTACTATCCTGAACTTTCCATTAGGCTTTTTCAGTCCCATAATCGGGGAATTACATGGACTACTCATTATTTCTCTCAGAATGCCTTGTTTTAACATCTTTTCAATCAAAGGAGTAGCTCCTTCAATTATCTCAGGTGTCAATTTATATTGAGGGACATTTGGATAGCTTATTCCTTCCTTCACTGTTATTTTTAATGGATCTACATTTCTCATTAGTCCCACATCTTCTCCTGTGAAATCCAAAACTTCTGCTTTTACGGACTTTAGGTAATTCATCAGGGTTAAATACAGCATAAGTTTCAGTAACCTCATTTTCTCTGTTTGCCATAGTCATTTTATACAACACATCTTCATCGGGGGTCTCAAAGGCTATCCCATCAGGGGTACAGAATATAGGGCAATTCATCTTACACAGTAAATCCCTACCTAACAAATTCACAGCACTTGTATCGCACACGACAAAGTGGTGCATTTCTGAGAATTTCCCTATGCTAACTTTCACTGGTTTTGTAAGATAAGTTTTAATCTGTCTGTTGGATACACCAACTACTTGGATCGTTTCATCCGAGAGAGGAAGATTCTTAACATCAGCTGACCTGACAGTTGATCGAGTAGCACCAGTATCGACTAGAAAAGTAATACTTTCTTTGTTTATCTTCCCATCCACAAATGGGCCTGTCTGTTCTACTTCTAGAGTTGCACCAAGTACGCACTCTTCTTCCTCCTTTCGGCACAGTCAATAACCCTCTTCAGAATCGCTCTCATCGTGTTGTAGCCAATACTGCGAAACAGCGCTAGCGCGCGGCAGCTTAGTTACCTGTTCTTTGTTGTAGAATCCTGTCTCATTACTGTATTTCTGTGAGTTTTTGCTCTGTGGAAAAGGCGGTTTTGGCACCTGATGCTGTTGGGTAACAACCTGCTGCTGTTGCTGCGGTTGACCACTCACCTCATTCTGCACCTGTGGATTCAATGATGCATTTTCATTGTTAGTACTTGGGGGAAATTTACACTCAGATTTCCAATGCCCTACTCTAACGCAATTATGAAATGGGAATTTCTTTTTAGCTTCTTCTATATTAAAATTTCCCTTACCTTTCCCAGGAATTAATCTTTGTCTAGGGCCTGTATTATTCGCTTGTTCTGCCAACTGAGCTTCCTGCCTCTCTGCTACCTTTACTTGTGCCCACATAGCTTTCTTTTTTAATTTACGCTGTTTTGCTTCAATCTCATCACTGAAATATTTTGCATGTCTCAATACTTCATCTATTTTCTTATTTTGCCAATCTACAGTATGTTGTTTGATCATCTCACTAATCTCTGGACGTAAACCAAATACAAATCTGTATACGAAATGACTTAAATCCTTTTCACTCAAATTTTCATCACCACTAAATTGTTTGAAGGTCAAAATCAGCCTTTCATAATATGCATGTACTGACTCTTTGCTTTCCTGATGAGTTCTGTCAATTTTCACCCAATCTGTTTCTTTAGGAGGTACTTTATTTTTCAAAAAGGCAATAACCTGTTCATATTTCTTCATAACCTCTGGGTCTGGAGCCCCTGTCTTTGGATCCCTAGGGTATTCTTGTGTAGGCCAACTAATCATTAATTTGCACTCTGTCCATAAATCTGCTGGCACTATTATGTCAAACAGGCTATTCAGATCAATCCATAATACTTTAGACAATTTCACAAATCTGTCCACTTGCCTATACCACTCGACAGGCTTTTCTCGTAGTCAAGGGAAATCATTCGTAAATTACAAAATATCTTGTCTTGTCCATGGAACATGTACATATCCTCCTCCTGGAATTTCTCTCATGGGGCACTCTGTCACTACCTTTTCTTTTTCTCTCACCGGGAATGCTACAAATGTTTTATCTGAGGCATCATCTCGTTTTCGGTACCACCTGCTTCTCCATTTATCTACATCTCCCCATTTTCTCAACAAAATAATTATCTCCTTAATCTGAGTTATCCGCCCTGTGGTGTTCAAATTTTCAATATCTTTTTCAGTGAAATCTATTCGATATGGTTTTTGTAAAGCCTTTACCTTTTCAATATCTATACCCATTTCATTTGCTACTTCTTCTAGTCTTTCATGCAGATTTTTCGCTCTCCATGTTACACTTTTGCACAAAAATAGTAATTCCTCATCCTGATAAGTTTTTAATTTCTCTGTGGGGATAGTTCCTACTATTAACTCTTCCAGTACCATTCGTAATTTGTCCACATCTATTGATTGGGATTCTTTGTCTTTTCTCTGCAAGCTTCTCAACCATTCACTCAATTCTTCTGAAGATGGACCTACTGATTTCTCTACATTACATCGTTCTGAATCCCTTTGTGTCTCTAATATTGACTCCATTGTCATTGTATGTCTTTCTGCTATATTTGGGCTTATAAATGGGTTACTCGAAACATTTGGTTCGATCATACTCATTGTCTGTCTCTATGGATTTTCATTTAGGTTCTGTTTTGGCTTCTCAATCAGTTTATTGCTATTATAAGGAACTGTCAAACAATGTTCACTATCTTTCTGTTTATCAAAAATAGGCATCACAGGGCCCATAGTCACTGGAACAGTTACAGCTTCTAGATTTTTAGTCAATTCTCTTATCTTTTCAGTTAATTCTAGAGTTGTTTTCGCTAATTCTGCCGAATTTTCACCATTTACCTTATTATCTGACTGTCTCTCTACCTCTCTAATGGAATTATTTTTCTCTAATTCTTGGGACACTGGTTCTGACTTAATGATTCATAACGTTTCTCTCATTGGGGCACTTGGTGTCAACATTTCTGATTCTGGTTGATACGGAGGTGGATTTTTATAAAACATGTCATCAAGAACATCATCCTCTGATTCATTCACTCCATACCCTCTTGATTCAACATTATGTGTTTTTCCGTACATTTTCTACCTCCAACTTCTTCAGCAGTTCTTACAGGAAACAGTCCTTCAGTCATACTCGCATTCCGCCACCTTCTCATTCTCTCATCATGAGTGTCATGCCCATATCTACCAAACATGTACTTATATCTTCCGCCACTCCTCTGTCTCTCTCTTTCATGCATTTCATCTTCCCATTCGGTCAATGCTTCAAACTGTGTCGGTCTTGGTCTCGATTCTAGATTCATCATTCTTTCTCTCAAATTTCTCAAAACTGCTAAATTAAACAAACCATGCTCTGGAAATGCCAAGACACCATCGTCTTTAGTGTATTTTACCCAATTGTCTAACCAAATACAAGTATGATATCCGTATTTCGCCACCATAAAGGATGCAGGGGTTTTCGGTGGAGGAAGCAACTGTCCTTCCCTAGTCGCAATCGGTTTGTCCTTTTTAAACCACTTCTTAATTTTCCCAAACCAGGACTTTTTCTCCTTTTCTGGTGGATCGCAATACATCTTTTCTGTCTTCCTTGTATCGCTAGTCTCTCCTTACGACTGTACTATTGTTCTTGACCAATCGTAGTGCAACTCACACTAACGCACCAATCCGGAGCGTCTACGTCACTTATGCAATTCTCCAATCTCAGCGCGACTTACACTAACGCACCAATCCGTAGCGTCTACAACACCCTGTATTTCTCCACTCCTATCGCGGCGAACACTAACGCACCAACCAGGAGAGTCTACGTCTCTAACTGACTGGCCAATCCCAGCGCGGTCTTTCTGACGTCAGCAGCCGCTGCCGCAGCTCCTGCTCCTCTTGACCCCACCTTTACAAAATTTGCTTGGTAAGATTTTTACGTCTTTTCCGATTCACAAATCTGTTAGTAACAACATAAAAATGCCACCATTGTCCGCTTCGCTAACAAAAGAACAGTCAATGACCTTTTCTCATAAGAATTCCGTCGTTCCCGAGAGCAGCGCTTACCTCTGCCCTACTATGGAATTGTTACTTCCGTTGATAAAGTAGCACATCCCTCTACCTTACCCTTCTAACAAGCATCAGCTAACCATTTCTCCAGAATTAAGACACCTAGTTGGAGACCCAATGCTCCTGAGAAATAAAGCCAGAGTTTCACAATTAACCTGAATGCCTTTTCATTCACACACTTTCATACGGAAAATGTAGTTCATTCACACAGAATTCTGTCTTTCCCGAGTACAGCGAACAGTCTGTCCTACTACAGAATTATTAAACTCGTTAATAAAGTAGCACTTCCCTCTACTTTATCCTTCTAGCAAGCTTAGGGAACACCTATTACCTTTCCAGTGATAAGCGTAATCAGAGTGCCTTTTGGACTCCTGGTACTTAGGACCAAAATTTCACAGGTGACCTTCGCTTTCATACACTTCTCTCATACAGAAAATGTCCCTAATGGCAACACACGACGATGTTACCAAATCGAACCCAGACAATGCGTTGTGCAACTTCACTCGTTACACATTTCCCCTGTGTACCCACAGGGCAACAACAATTCCGTCTTTCCCAAGAGCAGCGCTTACCTCTGCTCTACTACGGAACTGTTACAAACTTCCGACTTCCTACATCCCAGAAGCCGTCAAACAACATAGAACTCGACGTGACTCAACATAAAGGTGACGATTCCGATCCATTAAAAATTATTTGCGTACGACCCGTATCCGTATTTGTTTACGTACGAGTCGGAGAAGCACCGTACAAATGTCCAAGTACGATTCGTCCGTGAAAAAAATCTACGAATAGCGTCAGGAAAAGTATACGAGAGTGCGTCAGAAAGTGTGCACGTCCGAATATCGTCGGGAAAAGTGTACGAGAGTGATCCGGACATTGTTACGTGCAAATCGTAAAACACAAGTCAGAGCGTGCAAGTACGATCCCGACCGTCCATCAGAATACACAATCGCACATAAAAAGTCCCGTACGGAGCCAACGCAGTACCACACATGTACACAGGTAAACTCATGCCCGTGTATGAGGCGTACAGACCCCCCACCCCCAAATATGTCAGCACCGTACACCACCCTGTCCGCACTGTACCCCAGCCCCGCAACAGTACATGCCGTACCCCCCCATGTATGCGCCTTCTCCCCCCTGTCCGCACTGTACCCCAGCCCCGTACCTGTACGTGCTGTACCCCCCATGTACGCACCGTACCCCCATGTACGCGCCTTCCCCCCTGTCCACACTGTACCCCAGCCCCGCACCTGTACGCGCCTTACTTCCCCATGTATGCGCCGTACCCCCCCATGTACGCGCCGTACCCCCCATGTACGCGCCGTACCCCCCCTGTCCGCACTGTACCCCAGCCCCGCCCCTGTACGTGCCGTACCCCCCCCTGTACGTGCCGTACCCCCCCATGTACACGCCTTCCCCCCCTGTCCGCAGTGTACCCCAGCCCCGCACCTGTACGTGCCATACCCCCATGTACGTGCCGTACCCCCATGTATGCGCTGTACCCCCATGTACGCGCCGTACCCCCATGTAGGTGCATCACCCCTGCATGTACGTACCATACCTCCGCATGTACGTGCCGCACCCCATGGCCGCACGTATACGCACCGTACCCCCACCGCATGTACGCGCCTTACCCCATGTACGCACCGTATCTCCGCATATACGCGCCGCACCCCATGGCCGCACGTGTACGCACCGTACCCCCACCGCATGTATGCGCCTTACCCCCCATGTACATGCCGTACCTCCGCATGTACACGCCGTTCCCCAGGGCCGCACGTGTACGCACCGAACCCCCACCGCATGTACGCGCCGCACCCCAACACCGTTCCCCAGCACCCTCACCCAGCATCGCATATGTACGGATCGTACCTACGCGAAAATGACTCTTACAGAACCAGGACACTGTAAAACAGCACAAGGAGGGTCAATTCGACTCGAACAACACCACAAAACACGTCTACATGACAAAATACATCTCAATGACTGACCTGGCACATCCAAACAGGCAAACAGAGGCCCCAAATCACAACCACCACTTATAACACACCCACCAAAATTCAAACACAGCCACACCCAAAAGAGGACCAATAAAAAGGGCCCACACACACAACCCATAAGCCTTTGCAACAGACCCACTGCTGCCAGACCCCACTGAGAAACAACTCCACATAGAAACCACTCCATATCACTCATACCTCCACTACACCTTCACTCACACACCTTCACACAACCTCCTCCACAAACATCCCCCTCTTCACATTCACACCCACACCATCACATTCACACCCACACACCCACAACCATCCACACCCACACCCACACCCCACACCATGCCCACAGACAAGAATCCAAAGTTCACTACGGCGGAGCTGGACCTCCTTGTCAACGAAGTCATCAGAGTCGAGCCACAGCTCTTTGGAACATTGGTCAGATAGACCAGCATAGCTGAAAAATCTGCCACGTGGCAGAGGATCGTCGACAAGGTCAATGCTGTTGCGCCCATCCGAAGGACCAGGCATGAATGCCAAGCCAGGTGGTACGATCTGCGCAGGGCGGTCAAGAGGAAAATGAACGAAGAATATGCCCAGACTAACATCACTGGAGGTGGGCCGCCCCGCAGACCCATACACTACCATCCCTGGAAGGAGAAGGTGATGGCCCTGCTACCGCCGGTGGGAGTACACGGAGTCGAAGGAGTCGCAGAGCCTGGTGAGTACACAAACAACTTACGTAACATGGGGGCAATGGGGTCCACACCACATATACACCAAATGCACGCAACTTCCCCCAAGCACTCACTGCAAACAACCACATTCAAAACCCACACTCATGCCACTAACGTCACCATGCACCCTTCACAAATCAAGGCAAGGCCATATCCAAGACTACAACAACCACAAACACAAGACTGGATGTCCAGGAGGCTGGGAGGGTGGGTCCCACACAATACATTGTGAAAATGAGACGCAGACACCAATGCCCTCAGCCCATATGGCATAGGTACATAACCATGCACAATGCACAGGGACTGGCAAAGTACTGACAAGGTAGCTGACACTTGGCCCTGCTGTATGCAGCACAAGGCCCTCCTGGGACCACTGTACACTCAAACACCAACTCCACAAGCACAGGTATCTAGCACAGGAACTCACACTCACTGTCATGCCAGCATGCACCATGAGGGGACACACACATCACCTGGGAGACTTGCTGGGAGTGAACCAGGCAGAGCTAGCTCGCATCCAGCGTGTCCAAAATGCGGCAGCCAGGATGTTGGTTGGCCTCCCTAAATTTTGCTCAGCGCGACGCACTATCCAAGATCTCCACTGGCTGCCAGTAGGGCAAAGGATCAAGTTTAAGGCTCTCTGCCTGACTTTTAAAATCCTTAAATTGGCCTCTCCTCCTATCCTTGCCCAGACTATCTCTTATTATATCCCTTTCAGAGCTCTCTGGTCATCAGGGCAAAATCTTGCCATTGTCCCACGCTACAAAAGAACAAGAATAGGTGGACGCTCTTTTGCAGTGTTGGCGGCCTCTCTTTGGAACACTCTGCCTACCTCACTCCATTCTATTCCCGATCTGCTCCTGTTTAGGAAGGCATTGAAAACCTTCCTATTCTCCACAGTCTAACTCTCTGCTGATCTGGTCTTCTCAATGTATGTTGTGTTTGTCACCATCTCTTTAGCGCCGGGACGCCTCTTGGCTGCGGCATCTGTGCGCTTTATAAAAATTATATAACATAACATAACATAACTCAATGACAACTCACACTACACACTACAGCAGGCCCGGCCACAACACCCCCCTAACACAGGCAAACACACCCGGGGCAGGCAACGGATTTACACACTCCCACAATGGACATGTGACACAACAAGACCGATCCAGAGCCAAATAAGCATCAGAGCAAACAATCTACAGGTCAAACACTCAGGAGAACATCCCAATCTGTCCCCCGCAACATACCCATCCCCAAGTAGACATTGAGAAGAATGCTAGGCACATCCAACTACCTGGAGGAACTGTGTCAACTTGAATATGTATGAAACATAGATGTCGCATGAAACACCATTAACATTGTTTCTCTCTCACACACAGGGCAACATCGTCGATCTCCCCCAACACTGTGGGGGAAGAATATCAGTCCCAGGCACCGCGTGAAGACGATCCCACCGGCAGCGACGACTCTCACCACTCCGTGGATGACCCCGACCAACCTGGACCCTCTGGTGCCCAAACCCCTGCAGCACCTGCGTCAGGTACATCTGTGCCAACCACCACCCCCATTCCTGCCACATCCCAGGACACACCCAGGAGCCCTGCTCGCACTGAACAACAGAGCTAGTCTGACCAGGAGGGCCAAGGTCCTCCGGGCACCCAGGAGGAGGCAGGCAACCCTGCAAATGCCATCCCTCAGGGGTCCCATAGACCCGATGTGCCCACAAGGACAGGCCAGGCTCAAGTGGGATGGGGTGGTGGGAGTGGAGGCAGGCGGAGGCGCGAACCTGACCACCCAGCTCAGGACCCCAGTATGTCACACATACGCAACATCCTGGACTCATACCGGCGTGACACAAGAGGCATCAACCAGGTCGTGTCACGACTCTCCGAGATGCAGGGGACCCTCGATGACATTAAGAACCTGCAGGTCGAGCATCATGCCAGTCATCAACAACACCAAGGATGGATGGAGGCAAGACTGGCTGAGCTCCTGGCGGTGCGCAGGGACGTGAGCCAATCACTCCGTCAGATCGCCCAAAGCCTGGCAAACCCTCCCTGTGCCACCAGGCGTAGACCAGCACCAGACACAGGGAGGGAGGAGGAGGAGGATTCGTCTGACGGAGCGTCCCAAACATCGTCAAGGCCTGCATCTGAGGGTCCCCCGAGGAAGGTGGGTCGTCCACGGAAAAGACCGTGAGAGTCAGTGGACCATCCCCATCTCCCGGGTCACCTGACCTGGCACCTGGCCCTCTGGCGCAACAGCAGCACCTCATCCAATGACATTCTCTGCCACATGGACTTGCTGGTCACAGTCTGACCAATGATGACCAACACTGTGCTCTGGACTCTGATGACTTCCAATGCCAAGGATACCATCTCCCCCTGTGAACTTTGGATTCTATTCCCCCGGTACAGCACCCAATTGCATCTACCAAACCACTTACTCCACCGTAAATAAATATTTCACTTTGGACATGAGACGTTCTTGTCATTTTGCAACATTCAACGACATATGTGTGGGGAAATGTCAAACTATGGCCGAGTGTTGAACCAACTCCAGCCATCCATACCCTGGGATCAGAGTCTGGTACAGGACACACATGTGTCACAAGGTATCATTCAATGTAGGCATGGAGCACAACACTCACCTGTGATGGCCTCTGGCTGCCGAGGGGGTGCTTGCTAAACTGTGCGGACAGACCTATTTGGGAGATCATCATCAAGGCGTAGAGGTCATGGCTCATGTGGAGGTGTCTCGGGGAGGGAGTCCCAGGTATGTGTGGCCAGGTGGGAGAACAATGTCCTGTATGCTGGAGTACGGTGGATGTGAAGAACGGTGGCCAGGGCAAGGTTGGATGCACAGAGATGGCCCAACGGGATCTAGGATGACAGACGTATAAGGTTGGTTGGGGTTCGGGGTTGTGGACGGCCTCCTGAGTGTGGGTGGGGAGTGTGGAGGTCACCCTGCAGCAGACAGTGATACATTGCAGCTATCCATGGTGGACGGTGAGGTGGCTGGGGCGCAGGGGGTTGAATCTGAGGTGTGCAGATGCCCCCTGGATGTGGACAAGTTTCCTGGGAGTCTGGATGTACTTGCTCCGTAGCGGGCAGGGCAGTATTTGACACGGATGTTGTCATGGGCCTGGGGGATGGGCTGTCTTTTCTTGGAGTGGATCTATCTGTGGATCATGTGCATAATGCAGAGGGCGTTGCAGCATCAGGTGCTGTGGACGAGCATGGCAAATGTGACCGAGCCAAACATGATGCACACCATCTTGTGTGTGTGGCAACTGGGTGCTTGTGCAGGGCTCTTGCGTGTGGGACACAGGCACTTGACCCAGCTGGAAGGGGACAATCCTCTGATGTTCAGCTCAGTCCTGTACAAGTCCAGCCTCAGGTGGCTTGTGTGCAGCCATTCATCAATAGATCTCATGCATACTTGAATGATGGAACTGCCAATGTCTGTGTCTTTGTTGAGGGTGAGGAGCACCTGGCTGTCAATGGCATACAAGCTGATGATGAGGTGCTGTGCGCATGTGATGGTGGAGAGGGGTGTCCTGGACACTCTGTAGATTGACATGCTGAGAGATGATACCTGTGCCATGTCCCAGACGATGACACCATACTACATGCCGAACCCTTGAGTCCCTCTCCCATGCCCTTGCTGGGCTACAGAGCCGGTGGGGAGTATTAGGGACATGACCTGGTTGGTGTGACAGGGGCTGGAAGGCGGGGCAACGCAGTGTAGGCCGTTGGAGTTGCACACTCAGCATGCAAAGGTGTCGTGTGTGTGCCCAGGGTATGTCTGACAGCAGGCGTTAGATGTGCAGATGGACATAGCTCGGAGTGTGGCTGATACATCAGACTGTAGTGTGATGTGGGTAATGCAAGGACAGGATGGTGGTGCAATGTGCACCTTGCATGTGCTGATGGTCCAGCCTTTGGCACTGCGTGGCGGCAACAGTGGCATAGACAAGCTGAGGACAGCAAAATGAATGGGTGGAGGGAGGAAGTGAGGAGCATCCTGGAGGCGTGTGTGTTGCCAAATCTGGATACTCTGTTGGCCCTTGCTGCAGGGGCCACAGCAGCTGGCGGCATCTCCTTGCAAAATGACAGAACTTGCACACATAGACTAGGATGTCAGAAGGACAACTGCAACAGGCGTGTGTGTAAAGTAAGGAGTGATGAGTGTCACATGGCACACCCAGACACAATACATGCACAATCACCAAAGAAGCATGACACCGGATCAGGAAACTGAAAGCCGACCAGCGCACAGGAGACGCACCCTCAGCAGCTGTTGGTGGCCCATTGTGCGGACCAACATGCAAAAAAACATACACGACCATGTACTTCATGCCCAATAGGGAGCCTAACCCATGATCAACTGCATGCATGTTCCTCAACTACACATGGACTCCTATGCATAATCTCCCACAACTATGCCAGACATGCCGCATGCAAAGTGGCAAGAGACCTGCATTAACAGAGTTGAGCCACCTTGGAGTGTGACAAACACCTTTATTACTCAGCCTCACACTAAGGGAAATGCATCAATCGGAACAGACTCACAGGTCATTTGGCTGACCATGTGTGACCTACACTGGACACCCCCTTCAACACACAGATGTGTAAATCCTACTGAGCTGGCACACAAGTGAAGGGGTTGAGCCTAACACCCCTTGCTGCACACGGAGAGTCTACAATTCCCCATTGAGCCTCATATGGGGATGTCCCACACTATGTCCACCATTAGCATCCCGTATGTTCCTGGAAGACGTCATACACACATTGATGAATTCATCAGAATCAACACACCATGACAGATGACTGTCAGGAAGGGTGACCATCAATTCATGGTAGCCATGCAACACGTCATGTGCTCCATGGTGTGTCGACATGTATGCATGGTAACACAACATGCACTGGATCAGCCCCCACATACCACAAACACGTACCACCCACTAAATGCCTTGCTGCACTCCTTAATGACTTTTCACCATGTCCGTGCATGTAACTCTGATCTAGCACACGTTGCAATACTCATGAGAAATAGCAGCAGGGCAATGATGACATTAGCAGACGACACCTGCAAGAACCTGGGGAGGACAGACACACAAAAAGTCAGCGAAGAGCTAGTAATCCGCAGACATGGACATGTACTCTACAGGAATGATGTTGTCACCATGCGCTTAAAAATTTAAGTGTCCCAGCTAAAATGTGTGGAATGACATCATCACTTGAATGACACATCAGAACACACCTCCAAGTCACTTAGCACACAGTCAGCTGGACACACACATTGCAACACATGCCACACAAGGCTCAAAGCGTGCACACTCAGACACAGGGACTCACCATTATGAGAAGAAGTTGCGGATAAGCTATCTCCGGATGTCCTCATCCTCATCCTCATCCTCACTTGCCCCGTCCCCAAGCCGTTCATCCTCCACGGGTGGTTGATCCTGCTCATCCGGAACAAGGATGAGTGGCACGACCTTCTCCACTGCCATGTTGTGCAGCAAGTAGCACACAAGGAAGATTTTGTAGACCTTCACCGGAGTGCGCCGCCAGTCTTGTGGAGGCACCGGAATCTGCTCTTCAGGAGTCCAAACGTCCTCTCAATCACGCGCCTCGTCTGCCCATGGGTGTCGTTGTACCGGTGTTCTGCGGCTGTTCTGGGGTTGCGGAGAGGCGTCATCAGCCATGGCATGTTGGGATAGCCAGAGTCCCCTACATGGAAACATCATGTGAAGAAGTGGGTCAGGAGATGCCAGAAGATACTAAGATAGCGCTAAACCCTGGACTAACAGAGTATACCCACCAACAAGACATGCTCGTTCCGCGTGCAGCTGCAGCATCATTTCTGGAACCCTGCTACGCCTCATGATGTAGGCATCGTGTGCGGACCCTGGAAAACGGGCACAGACATGGGAAATGGACATGTTAGGCAGACACACCACAAGGGCATTGATAGAGTGGTAATGTTTGCGGTTCCTAAAGGCTACCTCCTGTGCCTGTGGTGGCACCAAAGCCACATGTTTCCCATCAATGGCCCCAATTATGTGAGGCATCCCTCCCAGGGCATAGAACTCACCCTTGACACGTGTCAACTGCTCACAAGTGGGAGAATGGATGAATTCATCTAGGTGCACCAACATGGCTTCTAAAACATCATGCAGGACACGGCTGAACATAGTCTGGGACATGCCACCAACATCAGCTATGGTCAATTGAAACGTGCCGGTGGCAAAAAAATGTAGGGCTGCCATCACCTTCATCTTGGGGGTCAGAGCTGTAGGATACCTGTGTTGGGGTTGGAGGTGTGGTTCAAAGCGGCGTGTCAAGTTCTTTATCAACTCTTGCGAGAAGCGGTATCTGCGGATGCAGTCATATTCACGCATGGCATCCAGGTCTGGCATTCGTCTGGGGAGAGGCGGTGCCCTGCAGAGATTTGGAAGGAATAACGAAGAGTGAGTACATCACCACACCAATGTCACTGAGGTGAGCACATGTACAACAGCTAATACACATCTGCTAAATACAGAGTCTGGTCTGTGCAATACATCCAGGACACATAGGTCAGCCAGGTGATACACAATAGTTGAATGGCAATGTTTGACGTGACATGCCATTAAATTGCTATGGGCCAGTGTAAGTGGGCAGCCAGACACATTACATGAGTGACAGACATCCCCATATCAGCATTTGAAGGATGTTATCTCATACAGACAGCTGGCGGGAGTCTAGACGCACAGGTCACATGTCATCTGAAAAAGGTCAGATAACACACATTTACATGAAGGGGTACATGTCAATACCTGATGACACAGACATTGAGACAACGCAGATATTGCCTCATGTCAGGAAGTTATCTTCAAACCATCATGACACATGTAACGTGTGAGTCCACATGTGGCATGGTGTGCGTATCTGTGTGTCATGCACATATGCACACAGACACATGTTGGATGCTGCAACAGCAGATGGAGTTGACGGACCACCAACGGCATGCGCATGGGAACACATGACACACACATGACATAGTCACATCGTGGCACGCTGGGAGTCACATGTCAGGTGTCATCATCCGTGTACCTGGCATCAGGGGACAGTTGCGGTGGTCGGTGACTGTGCCATACCAGTGATGCAGTGCTTGACACGTATGTCTGACGTGCACACATGTGCAAAGTGTGAAGGGGAAGTGTGCCACGTAGTGCCCCATCACACATGACATGTGTAAACAGCTCATCACACATCTATTGTGCCACAACATGAGGAGACATGTGCCACATCACTGCCCGACACACCTAGGCCCTGCACATGAAGGACTGCACTGCCAATGACTTGATGTACAGCCTTGTGTGAGTCTGTCACCTCCATTCCTTTTGTGTGCGCCTCCTATCACCAGTGTAAGCTGTGGAAGCAGTACACACGTTCTGAGGACGTGTGTACGGCCCGTACTCACGCGTGTACGTGCCGTACACGTGTGAGTACGGCCCGTATCACTATGGCCTACGGTACACCAACTATAGTGATAGGCCCGTACTCACGCGTGTACGTGCCGTACACACGTGAGTACGGCCCGTATCACTATGGCCTACGGTACACCAACTATAGGGATAGGCCCGTACTCACGCATGTACGGCACGTACACGCGTGAGTACAGGCCGTACACACTATAGTTGGTGTACCGTAGGCCATAGTGATACAGGCCGTACTCACGCGTGTACGGCACATACACGCGTGAGTACGGGCCTATCACTATAGTTGGTGAACCGTAGGCCATAGTGAGTATGGGCCGTACTCACGCGTGTACGTGGCGTACACGCATGAGTACGTGCCTATCACTATAGTTGCTGAACCGTAGGCCATAGTGAGTACGGGCCGTACTCACACGTGTACGTCGCGTACACACGTGAGTACGGCCCGTATCACTATGGCCTACGGTTCACCAACTATAGTGATAGGCCCGTACTCACGCGTGTACGGCACGTACACGCGTGTGTACGGGCCGTACACACTATAGTTGGTGTACCGTAGGCCATAGTGATACGGGCCGTGCTCACGCGTGTATGCCATGTACACGCACGAGTACAGGGCTGTATCCCTGTAGTAATCGTGCCCTTGGGGTACGTGTGAAATGCACCGTACCTGTGTGGGGAATTCAAAATTACAATGGGGACACATGAGGGACGAGTTTTAGGGCCTAAATGCATGCTGGTTGTCATGGATACCGAGTTTCAACTTCAAATTTGTACGTCATGTGATCTGGAAATAGCAGTTGGCCACATTATACATTGTTGCAAAGTGGTTGTTGACTTGAGATGCTGCTGCACATTTGAAAAATGCTAATGCTGTCACTGGTGTATGTCTAAAGGTATTGGAGGAAACGTACGATGCAAATGAGTCTGACCAATCACTCTGTACTCCTGTAAATGAAATAGGCCAGCAAGGCAGATATAAGGCAGGCAGAACCCATGAGAGGGCACTTGCCTGCACAACCTCTGATTCTTGAACACTGCTGCTGTTATTGCTTCCTCTGGCACCATGTCCAGGTCTGTGGAGAGGGCTCAGCCCTTCACCCAGGAGGAGAATCAAGCCCTGCTGGACGTGATCCTCCCACAGTACCCCATGCTGTATGGTAGACCAGGGGAGCAGGTGAGTGCTGACTCCACTAGCTTTGACTGTGCCCCTTTTTTTGTGACTGCAACTTCTGGCACTTTGTCCAGGTGTGACAGACATGCTATGTTGTTTAGAGTGGGTCCCAGGGGGGGAAAGGCTCATGTCTCTCATGCAGAGCATGATGTGGCAAATGTGTGCACTCCTCACTTGCATTGTGCTTACTGTGACATTCACTGCATGGTGCATGGCACATTCAGCCAGGCTAATCCTCTTGGGCATTCTTGTTCTATGATGTGTACGCCCCCTGGTCATTGATGTGTGTGAATGTTCCTTGTCATGTGGGTGAGTGCCTATGTGGAGTGTTTCACCACAGCTGCATGGAGGAGGCAACAGCTCTACCCATCTGATGTGAGAAGTAAGCCGTGCTGTGTGTCTGACTTGCTGAGCTAGCCCCATGCCTGGGAACACCCCCGGGAAAGTGGCACATGTGCAGAGTGAGGTTTGTATCTGCTGTTGCCAATGGCAGGTGATTAGTCTCTGCCTGTGTGTGTCTGTGTAAACTGCTGAGGTAGCGTCAGTGGCCTGGGGCATGTGACTGCTGGAGGTGCTGTCCATCAGCCTGTTGTTGCTTGTGAAGCAGTGTGTGCCATGATCAGGGAGTGTGTTGAACCCCTCATGCTACCTGTGTACTTTCAATGCCATGTCGTGCATTGGGGCTTACACAGAGGCGAATGTCACTATGGCAAAGGTACTATAATTTGGCAGCATACTATGCCCCGTTCACAAACTCAAAGATGTTCAAATGTGTGTCTCTGTGACATGGTGCAGGTGTAGTGATGTAGCCTCACTTTCGCATCCTCACAGGTGACCGCCTCCCATAAGGAGAGGATTTGGAAGAGAGCCGTCAGGGCCTTGAATACGGTTGAGGGTTGCAGTCGGCGCCTGCCACAAGTGAGGAAACGCTGGCAGGACATCCGGTGCTGGACCAGAAGGATCGCCCGTTTCCAGCTGGGGGACTAACCACCCCGAAAACAAGGAGGGCGCCGGAGACTGACCCACCAAAGGAAGCGTGTCATGGCGGTGGTCTTCCCCGACATGGATAGGCGGTTACAGGAGAGACAGCAGCAGGAAGGGGGTAGGTACATGTGTGTTTGGTGTGTGTCAGCAGCTTTTGGGAGTGCTCAGTCACCTGGATACACTGCCAGGGTTTATTTGTGCAGTGCATATCCTGTTCCCCCAAGTCAAGTGGTGCTTTTCTTCCTCCCTTCCCCTCCTTGACATGTGTTCCCTGGTCTGTGTGTAATCACTATTGCACATGGTCATCTAGGCTGAAAGTTAATCAAGGTGCACAATGCTTTCAGCATGGGGGGGTGGGGGGGTCTGTGACATGTGTTGGTCCCTTGCCTGTGCACTGTCCTGTCATTTTGGGGGCTATAATTGTTGGCACTGTCCTGAGTCTCAACATAGGAGTGTGAGTTTTCAAATGGACAGACTTGCAGCATGCATGACAGATGTAGTGGCCTCAGACATGATGTGCATGAGTGGGAGATGTGCATAGTGCCGGTACGGTTGCTCCTGTCACAGTCAGATCATTCCAGGACCATGGAGCAGTGTGCCCACTACAGTCCCCTGAGACACCTTTTCCTAGGAAACATGTGTGGCATTAGACACTGTGCCCATTCTCTGTGTGTTCAGCATAGGTTGGCCTCTGTGGCATCGTTCCATGGCCTCATTTGTATTCACGTAAAGTGTGCTACATGTGTCCACTGTCCAAGGTGACCCCATTAGGCTTGTGCATCCTCACACTGGGCAGTGCCTGTGTGTCTATGTACAACTATCTGTTGATGGTTGTTTGTCACAAATATGTGTGGTCAGCCTCACAAGATGATGTTGAGTACATATAAGATTTTCTTGATGCACATATTGGTGAAACCCGATTAAGAAGTGTAACTACTTGCTCTGTCTCCATCACATTGTCTCAGGTAGGGGGGGTTTGTGCAGGAAAGGCCTACATGTCCAAACCTATTTGTCTCCTTGCCAGGTCTGAGCTGTGTGTGCTAATAGTCTGGACAGACACTCAACGGGCAGTGAGCCAGGCATGTTGTGCAGGGTGTAATGTTTGTGCCTTGCAGCCTGTGTTGAAAGTGAAAAGACATGTTTCCTGCTCATGGCTTTTTTCCACCGGTGTGTGCTCCTGATGCTACGTAGTTTGGTCTGTGTGTGCTGACATATTTGTGGACATTCTTGGTTCACATGTGGGTGTCTCCTCAGTCCATGTGCTCCTTATTCCAACACAATTGCAGTGCCATTAGTTTCTGCATTGTCCTGTGTCTGGACATGTGTGCGACTCCACATTACGGGTAGAGGGTCAGATGTGTTGCCAACTGGGTCATCATGGTACGGATGGCCATGTGACAGGTGGCATGATTCAAGTTGTTAGTCAAGATGTCTTGTGCCTTGGCACTCACTACACTAGTCAACATGTCCCAATGTTTTGATGCTTGTCTTAGAGTTTTGGATCAGAAGGACAATGATGTGCCTGCATGACAGATGTCTCAAAAGGAAGTGCACAACAAACCGCCATTACACTGTTGGTGGACACGCAGGCACATTTCACACAAAGGCACAGTTCTGTACACAACATTGATTAGAGATTATACATATACATGTTCCCACAGTGTGTTTGCAATTGTGTTAGTCCTCGGTTGTTGCTGATACCACCTTACGGGTGTCAAGTCATCAAGACCAACGTGGTGCCATGTATATGTAAATCCTGATACCAAATTTCTTTTTAACAGTGGCTTATTAGCATTAGGCTGTCAGCTCATGCAATGACTGTGTAAATGTAGTTACTTGTGCACCTCCTTGTGTTACTTCTGTTATCCAGGTACATGTGTGTTGTGTTCCAAAAGTGGCACTTTCACACATTCTAAACATGTTGATTGTGTAAAGTGTTGTGATTCCCAAGGGATCACAATGTATTTCTTTAGTGTTTCTAAATTACTCACAGGTCTCTCAGTGTGGGGACACGTTCATCATTGGCGTCTGTTATTTGGGCTTGGGGGCACCAACACTGTTTCTTTCCAGTGAAGAAGAGGTGGCATGCCTTCATAGTCTGTCTGTGCTCCACTGTTCCCAGACACTAGGTGCTCTGTAAAATTGGATATCGATGAATTATCAGTTGTGACATGATCTTTTTTTCAGCTGGCATGGTGGGTGGACCAAATGGGGAGTGCAGGGCTTACAGATGTGCGGAGTATTCTAGATGTTACTCATGATTCATTTCCTAATATGCACAGTGACCTATTTTGTTTGGTCTCATGTGTCAGATGTACACAGGTGACTGATTATTTCATGTCTCTTCACCTTGCACACAGCATCGTCGGGGGAGACCGAGGGAGACACCGGCACAGACCAGGAGGAGGGAGCGAGCAGCGGTGCCAAATCGAGTGGCACCGAAGGCGAGGGGAGTCAGGCGGAGGACCTGTCCAGTAACAACAGTGACTACGATGCTGACGGGTCTGAAGCTGAGCTCCCTGAGGGGGCGGATTCTGCTACAACAGCTGGCAGCAGCACTCCAACTATCACCGCCCCCTCCATTCCCATCACCGCCCTCCCACTTGCTCGTGTCCCTTCTGTCTGTGCTAGGCAACAACGTGTCTCCTTTGTGCCAGGCACCGCACCCCCTGCCCCTGTCTCCCCTGCTGCCCTCACTGCCGAGTCTGTGGACATTCAGCGGCAGTTGCAAGTTGGGCAGACATCGATCCTGACTGTCCTCCATGGACACACCAGACTGCTGACACAGCTGGTATCGTACATGGAGGGCATGTCATCAGCGATGTCTGACCAACGCATGTTGCTGAGGTCCATGGACTCGTCACTGACGGCAGCAGTGGATCTCCTGCAGCGCTGCGTCCCCCCCACCCCAGCACCATCCACACTTCCCACTCCCATGCCTGTCCCAAGCACACGCAGACATTCACAGCCACACACCCCACCAGACACAGGCAGCACACCAACAGGGAAGGCGAAGCGCACACCTCCTGTCACCCACACACCGGGGGAAGGAGGCACACCCACGGGGTGTAGGGCACACAGGCAGCCACGCAGACAGAGTCAAAGTCCGCATGCCTCACTCCCAAGTCCCTCCGATGTGACTCCCCTCGGCTCCCCTGCCCCACAATCGGAGAAGGATGCCTACTTGGCTGGGCCTCAGCCCCACAATATCACCATCACGCAAACGGGCGAGGCACTCTGCGGGTGGGGGAGTTGAGTCACCACCCCTGTCCACAACCTCCCCCAGTAGCGCTGCAACCCATCCCTCCGACCCCCCCACTCCTTGGGGCCTGCGGTTCCTTCGGGTGCAGGGGAGACACTGGAGGAACTTGCCGAGGTGTGCAGCACCATGCTGACCTCCACCTTTGGCGCTGCACCATCCCCTGTGGTGGAATCGTCAGTCCCTGCACCCACAACACCTTCCCCACCCCCTCCTATCCCTGCGGTGCCTGGTCCTTCCCCACATGATGCCCCCCCCAGTCACTGAACCAGAGGTGTAGTATGTGCAAGCAAACTCGGGGAGACCCATTGATATATGTCCCCCCCCCAGGACTATGCATCTTGCATCCACATGTGGACTGGCCTATGGGCCTTGGACATTTTCGCATTATCACTACATTTTTTTGGATGCTGAATAAAGCTTTTTGTTTTTTAGTTGACCACTATGGTGTTTCAGGTATTGATGTTGCTGCTGATGCTCCATGATTTGGGGTGGTGATCATGTGTTAGGTGTCTAGGAAATGTTGTAGTCTGCTGCTCATGGGGTGGACCCTGGTATCTACGTGCCATCACAAGGTCTCTGAATGTAATCTTTGGTGATGTATGCTCTTGGTGTTTGGAGACATTGTCCCAAGGAGTGTTCCTTCCTGTGTGGCACCTGACATCTTCCCTGCAGTGAGTTGCAGAATTGTTGTGCTGACCTCTGTCTACATTTCCTTGGTGTGTGACGGATCCATTCAACAATGTCCATGCCTGCTCATCAATGTCTCCGGCTGCATCGTCTGTGCCATCCTTGCTAGTCACTGTACTTGTGTATAGAGTATGTTGACATGCCTTCATGTTGATTTTGTCCCTTTCCAACACTATGCATGTGTGTCCACCCAGCCAAGCACACATATGGTACTTGTCCTGCAGGGTATTTGTTCACCTGACTCACAATGGTGGGCATTGTCTCTGTGTGAAGTCCACCCTATTCCTTCCATGGGAGACAACAACTTTGTGGCTGTCCCAGCACCTGTACGTTCCTATCAGTCCAGGTATATGCGTGGCAGTGTGTGTTCCCGTTGGCTCTCTCAGTTTAGTAGGCTTTAACATGACTATACAGTCTTGTGACATGATCTCTGTGTGTGTATAATGCTGCATCCGACAGGGGTGGGTATGCATGTGTGATTTGTCCTCACATCCACATGTGGTGTGTCATGCAGTGAGGGAAATACATGCATCCTCATGGGGGTGGGACACTGCTGTCAGTGATGTGTTGTTATGGCACTCTCAACATAGTCGCACATTAAGGGTGCGTTCATACACCCATGGAGTTGTGGGCATCTGAGGAAGATGTACACACCCCCATGTCTCTGTCCACTGATGTTAGTCCTCTGCACCCACCCCTCATAGGTATGGGCACTGCTGGGAGTGTTAGGCACCCACCCCTCATATGTCTGGGCACTGCTGGGAGTGGTGGGCACCCACCCCTCATGACTGGGCACTGCTGGGAGTGTTAGGAACCCACCCCTCATATGTCTGGGCACTGCTGGGAGTGTTAGGCACCCACCCCTCATATGTCTTGCCACTGCTGGGAGTGTTAGGCACCCACCCCTCATATGTCTGGGCACTGCTGGGAGTGGTGGGCACCCACCCCTCATGTCTGGGCACTGCTGGGAGTGTTAGGAACCCACCCCTCATATGTCTAGGCACTGCTGGGAGTGTTAGGCACCCACCCCTCAAATGTCTGGGCACTGCTGGGAGTGTTAGGCACCCACCCCTCATATGTCTGGGCACTGCTGGGAGTGGTGGGCACTCACCCCTCATATGTCTGGGCACTGCTGGGAGTGATAGGCACACACCCAAACACCCACTTGCGCCCTTGCTGTGGTACACTGCTGCCCTGGGCATACACCACCCCCAATTTACAGCTGATGTGCTGCACCAAGCCATACACCTACATCCGTGGCATGTGTACGCCTTGTATCCATCATGTAATGGGGCTGTAGGGGTACGCGTGGTACGGCCCATACCCATGCTCTGGGGGCGTGGGTACGGTCCGTACACGCGTACCCCTACGTCACCACTACAATGGTGGTACGGCCCGTACCCACGCTCTGGGGGCGTGGGTACGCTCCGTACATGCGTACCCCTACATCACCACTGCAATGGTGGTACGGCCCGTACCCACGCTCTGGAGAGCGTGGGTACGGGCCGTACCACCATTGTGGCGGTGACGTAGGGGTACGCGTGGTACGGCCCGTACCCACGCTCTGGGGGCGTGGGTACGGTCCGTACACACGTACCCCTACGTCACCACTACAATGGTGGTACAGACCGTACCCACGCTCTGGGGGCGTGGGTACGCTCCGTACACGCGTACCCCTACATCACCACTGCAATGGTGGTACGGCCCGTACCCACGCTCTGGAGAGCGTGGGTACGGGCCGTGCCACCATTGTGACGGTGACATAGGGGTACGCGTGGTACGGCCTGTACCCACGCTTTGGGGGCATGGGTACGGTCCGTACACGCGTACCCCTACGTCACCACTACAATGGTGGTACGGACCGTACCCACGCTCTGGGGGGCGTGGGTACGTCCCGTACCACCATTGTGGTGGTGACGGGTACGCGTCCATGTCCACTTCCGTTGTGGTGGGACGTGGGATTGGTGGACACGCCCCCCGAAGTGACCAGACCATGGCGGTAATTAATGTGCAGAATGTATTAGTATTTTGTGGGGTGTGGGTTATGTTTCCTGCCCCCTGCACACACACACATACCCCTTAGCCCCTGGGGGTTGTTCTGACCTTCTGCGGCGTCTGCGTCGGTTTCTGTACATGACGTGGTAGGCTATGAGGGCCGGGATGACACGTAGGTTGGGGTCCATCGCTGTCCGTCGCGTACCGGTGCTCCTTCTTCGCGTCGTCCTCAATTTCCTGGCAGTGTTTGGCACCTGTAAAAAATGCTGCGTGCGGAGTGACGTCTGCACGAATCGTACTTGCTGGTCCGTAGAACGCTGCCTGACTTCGTCCGGACGTCGCGTATATGCGCCGTCCAGAATCTGATTTTTATGTATTTTTTTGCCGGTCGGTGTTTTGTACAACTCGTACGGAAATTGTATTTCTGTACGAATCGTACTTGCGAGTTTGTAAGGTGTTTTTTTCGGGTACGAGTCGGACGGAGAACACGCTCCTTATGACCATTTGTACCCGGGTTTTACAGGATCAGAATCGACACCAGAGTGTTAATACATAAACCAATATTCTTCCAAACATCCACAATCAATAAACAATAAGCAGAATTGAAAAATCAATAAGCGATAATCAAATCAATAGGCAATAATCACCAAACCAAAACAATAAAAACCATCATACTGCTACCAGAAAAACTGATGCAGCGCGGAAACCTGGGTAGCGGGAATCAAGACGAAAACCCTGTACCTAATATATATCCTCCCTTCGTCACATACCAAATATCACATTAATACATTCACTCATACAATCATTGGTGGGGCCCATGACACCAACATTCACACTCTGCTTCTCACTGGCCTGTACTTATGGAAGGGATAACTGTTTCTAAGCGCTGACATGAAAGGAATACCTTATAACCTATAGAGAGAGAACTTATTTACACTTCTATTCACTAATACCCTTATTACTGCACATCTTAATCCTGAACATCAAGATACTCCTTCCACGTATTCAACAGATCAAATTAGTTGTTTTGAGTTTAATGCTTTAGTCTAGCTAAAACATACTCAAAATTCCTGATCTACTCCTCTTTAATAAATGACCAAACACATTTTCTTGTTATTCAATATTTTGTTTATCTAGATAATGCAAGAATTTTAGTTCCATCTAGCAAATTTATTAATCATTACGCAAATCACAGAATACCATATTTACCTATTCTGGCTATCATCAAATTTAGTCGTCAGCACGCTATAGTCCCAGAGATCAGGTCAAGGACCAGAGACGTGCAGATATCGATCAGTACCCATAGAATGTTCGATAGTCCATAGTTCAACAAGAAATTGGACAGCAATTCAGTCTGTCAAAGATTCAGGAACACAGCCGTCATGAAGCGTCACCGCCGTCTCTGTCAGCAAACGAAGTACGAGAAAGATTAACATAGAATAGTTCCCTCTCTATTCTACCATCTTTTATAATAAAAGTAATGACAAAATGTAACATTTGCTTAGTTTGGGCCCTTTCGATTGGTCAGTTGGGGTCGTCCAGTGAAGATTCACACAGTTCGGGTTGTTAGGTCATCCTACATGTTCCATCCGGTTTTCATAAACGTCTATTGTCAAAAACTCTTGGCAGGCATCCCATCGTGACCTTGGTTGGGTACACAGAGTCTGGGGTCATCTCGAGGCTACTAGTATGTGCGGTTGGCGCACGCGCACTTGGTCTGAAACCTCGTGGAATGGTAGCCGTCTCATCGTGTGTGCCAGTCAGCCATCTTGTCTCTAGGCCCAAAGGATAACTTAAGCAAAACAAACACAAAAAGCAATTAAAACATAGAAATAACGAATAAAATGTTAAACCCTCACTAATTCCCCTATGTGCTTGTAATTATCTAGCATATGGCGACATTTAAAGCGTTCATATTCACCCAGTGATGTCATCTGGTGCAACATACGATAACGTCACAAAAGCAACATATATATCATGCGATATTCTATTTTTCTAGTATTAGTGTTCATTCATAGGTTAATTACAAATTATTTTAGCCATGCAAAATGCAGAGCCCACGTATGTTTCGTAAATTAGTAAGATTGATTAAATTTTCACACAAACCCATTAATAGTATTATAACTAATAGATTATTCTAATTAGTATGAACATGCAGAATAGGGGGGTATACAAAATGTTGTACTACCCGCTCCATCACCTCATTTGAATTACTTGCATTTTCTACTTCTTATTGAGTGTTCCAAATGCAACCAATCGCCTGTTTTCTCCTCCTTTCTGCTATTCATTTACCTTTCCCCACGAGGGACAGTTTCCTAATATTGGTATTTTACTTCTTGAAGTCAACTCCATTACCTTTCATTCTACGTTAGTTTAACTCCTACGCACCTGCAGATTTGCTGTGGTTATTGTATGTCGTGAATTACCTTAAAAGGTTGAAAAACATAAAAGGAACGAGAAAGACAAGCCAGGCACAGCCCCATGCTCATCCAAATAAAAGAAGTAACCCTCCAATATTTAGGAAACACTGAAAGGTCATCGCTTTGACTTGTTATTCCAGCTGCATCCCACAAGGTTATCCCACCATATAGAATGCAGGGATGAATCAAGATCAACTGTTCACTTCTGTAATAACAAATTATGCAAAGAAACTAAAGTTCAAAGACTCAAGATGGTTTGTCCCACATTTTCCAAGGGCTCGTCCAGCACATTTCATCTAACTTAGATCATAATGTGGTGGTCTCGCAGACCTTATAATTAGCACTCTGAGGGGTCCCAGTAGGAGCCAGTGCTGTTTGAATGTCAGGAGGCTCGTTTTTTATTACCACACACACTAGTTAAAGGACAGTGAATTTAAATGCTCACGTTTCTTCCTCTCCTTATGGGCGGTAGTGGCTCTTCTAAGAACTCATAACTGGAAGAATCACACTGCAGTGGACATTGAGAAGGAGAAGGACCTCTGTCCTACAACAATAAACTAAGGGACGCATTATCAACGGCCAGAGATAATTATCGCTGGCCGTGCTTAGCGATAATGTTATCACAGGCTATATCTGCAATTTCTCGCCCTGGTAGCGTGTTATTAACAACGCGTTTCCCCAGGGCGACAAAAATTTCAGAGATAGCGAGGTTATCTCCCTTTTGCAGGGAACATCACTGGTTCTCAAACGATGTTCCCTGCAAAACACATATCAACATAATCCACCCCCTATGTTAGGGGTGGCTAAGTCAGGATTTTAGCAGACGTTAGATTTTGGCGAAAACGGCCGTCTTCGCCAAAATCTAACATGTGCTAAAATCATGTGGGCTGCCTTGCTAATATCTCGATGTAAACATCAGCGATATTTGCAAGGTAGGCCATCCGGGGTATGCCCAGTAACGCCCACTTTGCATCTCATTAGAGATGCAGAGCTGGGCGTTAACGGAAAGGGCGTTGAGGCATGGAAACACGCGTTAGCGTGTCCATGCTGACAGGGCGATAAAAGTGCAGCTAAAGCGGCGATATTTCCCTTGATGATATGCCCCTTTATTGTTTAGTTAGAAAACCCATGATCGCTCTGTTCACCACGAGGAAGTAATGTGTGTAGGAAATTGGGTTACTGGTTGAGAGGGTGAAAGACTGCTCAAGCAGTGACCACAATCCTTGTCAGGGTGAAACAAAAGCAAAACCTAAATTAAACTGTAATCATCATCTGGTAGCTTGGCAGAAAAGCAGTCAGGATTAACTTAGAGGCAATGTATAAAGTATCTATGCAGCACTCAAACAGTAATAAAAAGAAGCCACAGCACAAGAAAAATCCCACAGTAATTTAGAAAAATAGAGAACATTGTAATACATAATTTGAAACCAAATGAAAAAAAAAATCTATTCAGTAGAACGGAGACATGCCATTTTAAACATTTATTAGAATACAATGCTTAGAAGCATAAAGCACCAACTGTGGTTATCTGGTTGTGCTGGAGCGGACAAAGTCACAAGTTAAGACTAATTGCGATGAAGTGCGGGTAAGACACAAAGGCCAAGTTAGGCTCGATGAACAAAGTACCTTAGCTCTCAGTTGCGGGGCATTGCAAGATCCTGCATAGGGAATGCGTTGTGCTACAGCGGTTCCTGTGGGCTGATGGGTGGCTGTTAGACCTGGCACCTTGGCGTGAGTTTCCCTTCCACTTTTTGATGGTGTGCCTCGATTGTTTTGCTGGTGTTGTCCGCTCAGGGCACTGCGCCACGGCTAATCCGTGCCGCAGTGCAAGTGCTCCCTAGGTAAAGTGTACCTGTAATTGATGTCCATGATTGGTTTATTGGATTCACTGTCAGTCCCCAGTAAAGTGCACCAGGGGTGCCAGGGCTTGTGAATGCCAATGCTGCTGGTGGGCTTGCAGCGCTGGTTGCGCCACCCACGGAAGCGGCCTTGTAAAGTGTGTCTAGGGTCTGCCACCGCAGACCCTGTGCGCGGTCCGGGACCGTCGCGCTGACTGCGCAAGTGCCCCCACTTGCCAGTCCCTAAACCTTCCCTTACCTACATATTAGCCACCCCTCTGGTAGGCCCAAGGGCAGGGTGCATTGTAGGCATAAGGTAAGACATGCCCTGGTGTGTGTGGCATGTCTTAGTAGTGAATTACAGCCCTTTCCGTTCTTCACTATTGAAGGCTACCTGCTCTCCATAGGCCAGAATGGGCTGCTGGGATCACGCCAACGCTGTGACCCCAGTGGACTCAGAGAGCATGGTAGAGTGTCAAGTTTGGTATGCCTGAACTCAGAATAATAAAATACTTCTTGTAGTCAAGTTTATTTTAATATCCTGGGTTTGTAAATACTACTTTTAGAAAGTTAGTATTTACTGACCTGACCATCTCAGTCCGCCTCTGGTGTGTGTGTGTGTTCTGCCTAGCAACAGTAAGGAGCAGGGTGGGGGGATCCCCAGAGACAGGTTGGCTGCCAGGTGGTGGGTAGAGAGATTATACCTGGATGGGTGGGAGGAGTACGCCTTGACTCTTGAATAGACCTGTGCTCTGCCACCACAAAGCCGGCGCCACCCCCTGTGGGGCGGCTGATGTCTCTGCCCTGCTGCTGAAAGGAAAGAGCAGAGTCACCATAACAAAGTGCTCCAGAACTGGACTGAGCCAGGCCTAGGCCCCCTGGCGCTAAAGAACAAAAGAATCATGGTATAAAAGTAGGAGCCTGGCTCCTAAGAAATCAGAATCCTGTTTACCACAAAGAACCTCTGCCCGACTAGAAGGAGAAGGAGACGCTGGAGGAGCTGGCCTGCTGCCTGCCTTGCTGAGAAAGGAGAGGAAGAGACTTACTGAAAAGACTTTGCTACTTTGTGCTTGAACATTCTCCAAGGGCTTGATCTGAGCTTGCCCCCTGAACTGAACCCCAGGAACAGTGGGTTCTCTGTGCTTCTTGCTCGTCCTCCAATTCGAGCCGTGTGTGCATCCCGCTGGAAAAGAGACTGCGCCCCTCATCGCCCCTCCTAGGGCCGTGACACTCAGAAGCTCGCCTGCCTCCAACCCGTGAGAGCCCCGCTCCGTCCCGAGCCGCTCTCTGTTCCCGGGCCAGGCCGCCTGCATCCCTGTCACCGCCTGCCATTGGAGTGCGCTGAACGCGCTATCACCCCTCCTGCCGGAAGCCGTCCGACGACTGTGATCTACGCCGGGTCATCCAGCTGCACTGACTGTGCCCTGTGACCCCGCTTCGCTATCCCCGGACATCTCAGGCCGCGCCGCCCCCGCTGTGGAGACCCTCCTGCACCGCCGTGCTACAGGGTCGCTGGCCGCGCCTGCCTACGTGCCCACACCTGCTGATTGAGGACCCAAGAACACTTCCCAAGCTGAGAGTCGCACCGACCTGTGCCGAACTCTCCACATCACGAAAGAAGTTCCAGCATCGGGCTCGGGGCCCGCAACGCCTTATTTCCCCGTTCGCAGGAGTCGATCTCTGTGAGTACTGGAACTACAAGTAAAGAGACTACGAACTATCCATTTGAAACTACGAACCAAGAACATTTGCCTGCTGTATAACCTGGTGGCCTAGCGAAAACGTTATTGGTCTTGTGATAAGTCTGCTGAGATATATATACCTTATTTTTACATAAAGAAACGTATTTTTATATATATCCAAGTCTGGTGTCCGTTTCTGGGGGGGATTAATGTATTTACTGTGTGTATGATTGTAAGTGCTTAACCAACAACGCCTGAGGAATCGCCTTGGCTGCTCACGCCACGCACCTAGAGGGTGAGCAAGGGTCATTCAAAAGGGGTTATCCTGCGCCCTGACGTGGAGGAGAGGGTTCCTGCTTGACACAAGGGCAACCTTGCGCCAACCAGAGATCCCCGACTCTAACATTGTTGGCAGCGGTTGGGATTTCGGATTTGCACTTGTAATTTGCATACAGTGAATTATTAATCACCAGATAGTGAGAGCAGACCAAATAACGCAGCCACAGGTTTGTAATTGTTGAACTTTGTTGAGACATCTGCCATTACTGCAACCATGCCTGGCTCGCTCTCTGCTGGAAGAGCGCTCTCCGTGATTTCTGGAATGGATGAGGTGGATTGGGAGAGACTGGAAGGCTACACGATGGAGCAATTGAAAGGCTACAGTGTAAAATTCAGAGTCCCCCATGCTGGATGCAAGAGGAAGCCCCAGTACACCAAGGCGTTGAGAGCCTGGAAGGAGTCACGAGACCTACGGAATGCGGGGGACATCGTTCCACCCGACAACCTTGAGGAGCCCAGCAGAGGCCGGTCGCCAGAGGAGCTGGCAGACAGGGCAGCCGACAGGGCGCATGCAATGGAGATGGCAAAGTTGGCAGGACAAATGGAAATGGAAAAGCAGAAGTTGGCCCTGGAGGCACAACAACGCCAAATGGATCACGATATCAGATTGAAGGAGTTGGAGCTGAAGGCGAAAAGTTTGGACACCGCTCCTTCTGGTGGCAGCACTCCACCAGCGCAGGTAGAGTCCAAGGTGTACATCCCCAAAGATGTAGTAAAGGAGTATTTCAGAAAGGATGACATAGGGCAGTGGTTTAGGGCCTACGAGGTGGCCATGTCCTCACACCGGGTCCCTGAGAAAGACTGGGGAGCGGGGTTGTGGGGAAGGTTCCTTGCTGAAGGGCGGGACACACTGTTAGATTTGCCCTTAGAAGTCCAAACCTCATACCCCCATATGAAGGAAGCTTTAATGACCAGGTATGGGTTAACTCCGGAGCTATATCGACAGAGGTTCAGGGAGACCAAGAAGATCCCTGAGAGTACGTATGTGGAATATGTGACCTTTTTCTGCAGAGCGCTGGATGGTTGGGTGAAGGGTAGCAAAGTGAATGATTATCAAGGGCTGCTTGATTTAATTGCATGGGAGCACTTGTCCAGTCAATGTTTTCCTGAGCTACGCCAGCACCTGATAGATAGCAAGCTGTCCAACCCGAGGAAGCTTGCTGAGGAGGCGGACCGCTGGCTCAGCACCAGGGTCCACAAGGGTCAAGTGGGAGACTCCGCCAAAGGTGGGCAGGGTCCCCAGCAGAAGAGTGGGGGGGACAAGGGTAAGCAGAAGGGGTTCCAAAAAGGCCCCCAAAGTAATTCCCAAGGGAACCAGCAGAAGGGTTCTCAGCCTCCCCCAACCCCGCAGCAGAACGGGGCCCCGACAGGTAGACCTGTTCCCAAGGGGCCCTTCAATTGTTATAAGTGTGGTGATCCGGGTCACATTGCCTCTGATCCTAAGTGTCGCCTGTTTGGTAAGACCGCACCCACTGGTGCTCCACCCCGGCAAGTAGCTAGTGTTAACTTTGGGGAGGAAGTAGCAGTCCAGGAGGGTGGGGGTCCCGGGCAGATGACCCTAGTCTCGCTAGGAGACAGTGAGATGGTCCCTGTAACCTACCTACCCTCTAACACTAAGAAATATGGGCAGGTGGTGACCATCAATGGAAAGAAGGTTGAGGCTCTTAGAGATACAGGAGCCAGCGTGACCTCGGTGAGGCAACACCTGGTGTCTCAAGAGCAGATTGTACCCCATGCCTACTGTAGGGTTGTCAATGCTGACAACGTAGAGAGTCGTTGTCCAATGGCTCAAGTTCCCTTTGAGTGGGGGGAGGTCTCTGGTACTCTACAAGTCGCTGTGAGAACTGACATGCCTGTAGACTGTCTGCTAGGGAACGACCTGGAGAGTTCCCCTTGGGAAAAGGTGGAGAAGACCACGCATCTGAGGATGGTGGGTCTACCCGACTGGGCGTGCGTGACCACCCGGTCCATGGCAGCCAGTAGGGGTGTTGAGAGGGTCCCGGAGCCTGAGGGAGAGGTCCAGGAACCGGCCTTAGGGAGAAGGCGCCGGAGGCGCGGGAAACCGGCCCCCGAAGTTCCCACGGCCCAGGAGGAAGTAGACCCTGAGGGGGATACTCTGGAGCCTACCGGGGAACAGATTGCCGAGCTGGGAGATCTGCCTGAGCTGACCCATTGGCAGCAAGAAGGAGGTCCCTCCAGGGAGGAATTCTGCAGGGAGCAGAAAGAATGCCCTTCTCTCGTGGGTATGCGGCAACAGGCTGCAGACCAGGCCAATGGTGTTCAGGCCAAAACACACTACGTGTACTGGGAGAGTGACCTCCTGTATTCCGAGCCTAAGGCTGCTGAACCTGGGTCAGCCCGTGTGCTGGTGGTACCCCAGAAGTTCAGAACCTTCCTACTGGGGCTGGCTCATGATGTGCCTTTAGCAGGACATTTGGGGATGGACAAGACCTATGACAGGCTTGTCACCCACTTTTACTGGCCCCAAATGCACAAGAATTCAGATTCCTACTGCCGAACCTGTCAGACTTGCCAGGCAAGTGGTAAGAGCGGAGGGAAGCACAAGGCTCCTCTGCAACCTTTCCCTGTGGTCGGTACGCCATTCCAACGAGTGGGTATTGATATTGTGGGGCCTCTGGACCCCAAGACAGCCCTGGGCAACAGGTTCATCCTGGTCTTGGTGGACCATGCCACCCGGTACCCTGAAGCCATCCCTTTGAGGACAGTGACGGCCCCCGTGGTGGGACGGGCACTGATGGGAATTTTCTCCCGAGTGGGATTCCCTCTAGAGGTGGTGAGCGACAGGGGGACCAATTTCATATCCACGTATATGAAATCCCTGTGGGAGGAGTGTGGGGTAACTTACAAGTTCACCACTCCTTACCACCCCCAAGGAAATGGGTTGGTTGAGAGATTCAACCGAACCCTCAAAGGCATGATCATGGGCCTGGACGGTCCAATGAGGCGTAAGTGGGACGTCCTCTTGCCATGCCTGCTCTTCGCTTACCGAGAGGTGCCGCAGAAGTCTCTAGGGTTCAGCCCCTTTGAGCTTCTGTATGGTCACCCGGTAAGAGGACCTCTGAGTTTGGTAAAGGAAGGCTGGGAGCAATCTCCCAGGAAACCTCCCCAGAATGTATATAGTTACATGCTGGCCTTCCGAAACCAGACTCGGCGTTTCAGGCAACTTGCTGAGGCAAATCTGGAAGCCAGCCAGGAGGAGATGAAGCGGTGGTACGACCGGAATGCCACTCTGGTAGAGCTTCAACCTGGACAAAAGGTGTGGGTCTTGGCCCCAGTGGAGCCTTGTGCACTTCAGGATAAGTGGACAGGTCCATTTGAGGTTGTGGAGCGCAAAAGTCCTATCACCTACCTGGTGGACATGCAGACTCCCAGGAACCCTCTGAGGGTCCTACATGTTAACCGCCTTAAGCCCCACTTAGAGAGGACCGAAGTGGGCATGCTGCTGGCCACTGATGATGGAATGGAAGAGGAGACCGAGCCTCTTCCTGACCTCTTAGTGGCCTCTGAGAAAGATGGGTCAGTGGATGGAGTTAACCTCTCACCCACCCTGACGCCCGAACAACAGGAAGACTGCCGCCACTTGCTGGGACAGTTTTCCGACCGATTCTCCCTGGTTCCTGGTGTCACAGATTGGTGCGTCCATGATGTGGACACAGGAGACAGCTTACCTGTGAAGCACAAGGCTTACAGGGTAACTGACAGGGTCAGAGCTTGCATCAAGGAGGAGGTCTCCAAAATGCTTGCGCTAGGGGTGGTTGAGTCCTCCAGCAGTCCTTGGTCCAGCCCCGTGGTCTTGGTCCCCAAAGCTGCTGCGCCGGGAGCCACACCTGAACTCCGGTTCTGTGTGGACTACAGAGGACTCAATTCAGTCACGAAGACTGACGCGCACCCCATCCCCAGAGCTGATGAGCTCATTGATCGGCTGGGGGCTGCCCGGTTCCTCAGTACGTTTGATTTAACGTCTGGGTACTGGCAGATCGCCTTGACCGATGGGGCCAAAGAGAGGTCAGCATTCTCTACACCAGATGGGCACTTCCAGTTCCGAGTCATGCCATTTGGGATGAAGAATGCCCCTGCCACCTTTCAGAGGTTGGTCAACCAGGTACTGGTTGGGCTGGATGCGTTCAGTGCCGCCTACCTGGATGACATCGCAGTGTTCAGTGCCACCTGGCCTGAACACCTGCGCCACCTCTGGGAAGTGTTGATGGCGCTGCGCCGAGCAGGCCTCACGATCAAGGCAAGCAAGTGCCAGATCGGGCAGGGTTCCGTGGTGTACTTGGGACACCAAGTGGGGAGTGGCAAGGTGGCACCCTTGCAACCCAAAATTGAGACCATCCTGGCTTGGGAACCCCCCAAGACGCAGACCGCAGTGAGGGCCTTCCTGGGGCTCACTGGGTACTACAGGAGGTTTGTCAAGGGCTATGGAACGATCGTTGCCCCCTTGACAGAGCTGACTTCGAAGAAGCAGCCCAGGAACGTGATTTGGACTGACACCTGTCAGAAAGCTTTCGACACCTTGAAGACTGCCATGTGCACGGCGCCCGTGCTCTTGGCCCCTGACTTCTCCAAGGAATTCCTAGTGCAGACAGACGCTTCAGAGCATGGTGTAGGGGCTGTTCTTTCACAGATGACTGAGGAGGGCTGGGACCAACCCGTAGCCTTCATCAGTAGGAGGTTACTTCCACGGGAAAGTAGGTGGAGTGCAATTGAGCGAGAAGCATTTGCTGTGGTCTGGGCGCTGAAGAAGCTAAGACCCTACTTGTTTGGGTCTCACTTCCGGGTTCAGACGGACCACAGGCCCCTCAGATGGTTGATGCAAATGAGGGGTGAAAACCCGAAGCTGTTGAGGTGGTCCATCTCCCTACAGGGTATGGACTTTACGGTGGAACACCGTCCTGGTACAGATCACGCCAACGCTGACGGTCTGTCCAGGTATTTCCGCCTTAGTGACGAGGAACCCCCTGGGCAAGGGTAGTTCTCCCCACATTTCAGCTGGAGGGGACACGTGTTAGACCTGGCACCTTGGCGTGAGTTTCCCTTCCACTTTTTGATGGTGTGCCTCGATTGTTTTGCTGGTGTTGTCCGCTCAGGGCACTGCGCCACGGCTAATCCGTGCCGCAGTGCAAGTGCTCCCTAGGTAAAGTGTACCTGTAATTGATGTCCATGATTGGTTTATTGGATTCACTGTCAGTCCCCAGTAAAGTGCACCAGGGGTGCCAGGGCTTGTGAATGCCAATGCTGCTGGTGGGCTTGCAGCGCTGGTTGCGCCACCCACGGAAGCGGCCTTGTAAAGTGTGTCTAGGGTCTGCCACCGCAGACCCTGTGCGCGGTCCGGGACCGTCGCGCTGACTGCGCAAGTGCCCCCACTTGCCAGTCCCTAAACCTTCCCTTACCTACATATTAGCCACCCCTCTGGTAGGCCCAAGGGCAGGGTGCATTGTAGGCATAAGGTAAGACATGCCCTGGTGTGTGTGGCATGTCTTAGTAGTGAATTACAGCCCTTTCCGTTCTTCACTATTGAAGGCTACCTGCTCTCCATAGGCCAGAATGGGCTGCTGGGATCACGCCAACGCTGTGACCCCAGTGGACTCAGAGAGCATGGTAGAGTGTCAAGTTTGGTATGCCTGAACTCAGAATAATAAAATACTTCTTGTAGTCAAGTTTATTTTAATATCCTGGGTTTGTAAATACTACTTTTAGAAAGTTAGTATTTACTGACCTGACCATCTCAGTCCGCCTCTGGTGTGTGTGTGTGTTCTGCCTAGCAACAGTAAGGAGCAGGGTGGGGGGATCCCCAGAGACAGGTTGGCTGCCAGGTGGTGGGTAGAGAGATTATACCTGGATGGGTGGGAGGAGTACGCCTTGACTCTTGAATAGACCTGTGCTCTGCCACCACAAAGCCGGCGCCACCCCCTGTGGGGCGGCTGATGTCTCTGCCCTGCTGCTGAAAGGAAAGAGCAGAGTCACCATAACAAAGTGCTCCAGAACTGGACTGAGCCAGGCCTAGGCCCCCTGGCGCTAAAGAACAAAAGAATCATGGTATAAAAGTAGGAGCCTGGCTCCTAAGAAATCAGAATCCTGTTTACCACAAAGAACCTCTGCCCGACTAGAAGGAGAAGGAGACGCTGGAGGAGCTGGCCTGCTGCCTGCCTTGCTGAGAAAGGAGAGGAAGAGACTTACTGAAAAGACTTTGCTACTTTGTGCTTGAACATTCTCCAAGGGCTTGATCTGAGCTTGCCCCCTGAACTGAACCCCAGGAACAGTGGGTTCTCTGTGCTTCTTGCTCGTCCTCCAATTCGAGCCGTGTGTGCATCCCGCTGGAAAAGAGACTGCGCCCCTCATCGCCCCTCCTAGGGCCGTGACACTCAGAAGCTCGCCTGCCTCCAACCCGTGAGAGCCCCGCTCCGTCCCGAGCCGCTCTCTGTTCCCGGGCCAGGCCGCCTGCATCCCTGTCACCGCCTGCCATTGGAGTGCGCTGAACGCGCTATCACCCCTCCTGCCGGAAGCCGTCCGACGACTGTGATCTACGCCGGGTCATCCAGCTGCACTGACTGTGCCCTGTGACCCCGCTTCGCTATCCCCGGACATCTCAGGCCGCGCCGCCCCCGCTGTGGAGACCCTCCTGCACCGCCGTGCTACAGGGTCGCTGGCCGCGCCTGCCTACGTGCCCACACCTGCTGATTGAGGACCCAAGAACACTTCCCAAGCTGAGAGTCGCACCGACCTGTGCCGAACTCTCCACATCACGAAAGAAGTTCCAGCATCGGGCTCGGGGCCCGCAACGCCTTATTTCCCCGTTCGCAGGAGTCGATCTCTGTGAGTACTGGAACTACAAGTAAAGAGACTACGAACTATCCATTTGAAACTACGAACCAAGAACATTTGCCTGCTGTATAACCTGGTGGCCTAGCGAAAACGTTATTGGTCTTGTGATAAGTCTGCTGAGATATATATACCTTATTTTTACATAAAGAAACGTATTTTTATATATATCCAAGTCTGGTGTCCGTTTCTGGGGGGGATTAATGTATTTACTGTGTGTATGATTGTAAGTGCTTAACCAACAACGCCTGAGGAATCGCCTTGGCTGCTCACGCCACGCACCTAGAGGGTGAGCAAGGGTCATTCAAAAGGGGTTATCCTGCGCCCTGACGTGGAGGAGAGGGTTCCTGCTTGACACAAGGGCAACCTTGCGCCAACCAGAGATCCCCGACTCTAACAGTGGCAATGCAAGGTCCTGTGCAGATGCTTTATGCAGTGGTGGTTTAGAGGAGCTGCACGGCTACAATGCAAGGTCCTGTATTTAGATGCATTGGGATATATCTTGCAGAGGTGGTTCCAATGGGCTGCGGGGCGATGCATTTCACTGTGTCAGTTCTGTTAGATACACAGCTGTTTCAGCAGAGCACCTGCAGGCCCCCTTCAAAGGGTCCAGGACTGGGACTGCATCACTTGGGGGGCAAGAATCGCAACAGGGCCTAGGTGCTGGGTTCATGCTGGTTGAAGACTTTTCTTTCCCTGAGGCTCTAATCAGGTGGTTCACCTCCTTCTTACAGAACAGAAAACAAAGAGTCAAAATCAGCATCACATTATTCAGATGTAGTGAACATCGACAAGGGCCTTCCGCATGGAACTACAATTTCAAAAAAGCTCTTCATCTATACATGGAACCACTCATTGAAATCCTGAATCAATCAAAAATCTAATTACACATAAATGCTGATGATACCCAGCTCTACATCAAACTCTCCTCTCAAGAGGAAATCTGGAGACTGGTGACACCATAAGAAAAGCACAGAACTGGCTGACCTCAACCATCTAAAGCTAAATCCACTGAATTCCAATGTCATCACTTTCGTTTAACTCCTGAGATCTCTATAGCCGTAACTATGGTCTTTTAACCTCAAATCAAGTAACTGCACCCCAACCATCTGGGACTCCATAAAGTCACTAGGCATCACACAAACTCAAAACTAAGGGGCTTATTTACAAGCCACTTGTGCCGCTAGTGTGTCACTTTTTCCTATATTAAAAGTGACGCACCAGCCCCACAAGGGGCTTGCAAATAAGCCCCTAAACATGCAAGGTTCATATACAAGCTACAACCATAAATGCTACCTACAGCTGCACCTTCTAAGAAACCTCAAACCCTTAATTCTGCCAGGAGACCTCAAAACAGTAGTTCAATCCCTAGTACTCTCAAGACTAGACCTAAAGCCAGCCTAGCCCCTATGAAAGTGACAATAAATGCAGCAGCAAGACTTGCAACAGGCACAAGTCATTTTCATCACATTTCCACATCACTCAGAGCCCTCAACTTGCTTCCAATTGAAGGTAGAATCCAATTTAATATTGCATGTGTAACACACAAAGCTCTACACAACTTTAGTCCTAAATATAGGTGAGTAGGATCAAGCTATCAGAAGGCAGAAGGATGCCCAGAAGTGCTAAATCCCTCATACTAGAGCCAGCAAGATTTAAAAAAAAGAAAACTCACAGTCACACTTTTGCCGGATCTGCTCCAAAAATGTGGAATTCCCAACCACCCTCAATGAGAGCATCCACCACACTCAGCCTTTTCAAGAAGGAAGTGAAAGCCATCCTTCTAGGAAAACATGAACCATAAGAGAACTACTTTGAAACTTCAATTTACTCTATTTTCTATTGTATCCTATTGTTTTTACCCTCCACTTTGAATTCTATGCACACAGTATTTTAACTGATAGGTGTTTTTACTGTACTGTAGCCCTCATCAGCTTTCTCTTTGTACAGTTTCTTGCTACCATGATGGTCATGTTCGCACTTTATAAAACACAATAAATACATTTTAAAAAGTGTAAGCAAAAGGATAGAATTAGTTTTGCCAGAGTAAATATGTACAAGGTAAATATAAATGTATTCTTTGGAAAAAGATTGACATATAACATAAAATATTAGTAAAAGCGAATATAAGGTAATGATGAGATTAATAAGAGTGGCATCATGAGGTTGATAGACAAAGGGGGATAGTGGTACATAATACATTTATCCCTTAAAAAAGGGTGTCTTGTGTATAACTCCCTGGCAACAGTTAGATCACTCCAACTGCAGTCATCTTAGGAATCATAAGGATTCTTGATATAATAGCAGGCTACCAGCAATGCTCAATTTGTAAAAAGAAATAAGTGCCAGGGCCCACATCAGGAAGCCCCTGCCAGGGCTGCCAATGTCCGTACCAACACAACTATGAACCATCACACTCTTACAAGTGTGACAATTCAGGCTATTCCAAGCTGTAAGAATGGCTGGGTAAAAGGTATTAGTATTTTTTCAATATATATTATATTAATAATACATTGTTGTTATGCTCATCTCTAAAGTAGATAGACAGCCCCACCATGTGGCCGACTGTCATAAGTGCCAGTGTGGACACGTGCCGGTGTCAAGCACAGGAAACCAATTGCTCAACTTAAGCACTGGTTATCACATATGTGGCCATTCTTGATACAATTCTGTCTGCCTCTAACTTAATAATAGCACATCTATGCAAATTATGAGCATTTTTGTTAATAACATGGCTTTCCCTGTGATAACTGTAGCCCACCTTTAACATATTTTTGATATGTTTTTAATTTTGACTAACCCTGACACTATGGACCCTTAAATCGTACATACTGTGGTCTATCCTGGTGCTATTCTGTGTGTTCCAAAAGAATAGTCCACCCAAATGATATTGTAGCCATCAGTTTTTACATTCTGGCCATCACTGTCAAAGCAAATGCTGAGCCTTGACTTGTTGCTAGCATTTTTTTATACGATTCTGGCTTTCTTTGTCACAGTAGTGGGCAATCCCTGACATTGAGTGGCATTCTAGAAAGCATTCTGGCTATTACTGGCATAGTAGTGATACACAGTTCACATAGGTGCCGATCACGATCCGGTAAAAACCGGGTACGAACCGTCGGACGGAGCATATTCTCCGTCCGACGCGTACCCGGTCGTCAATTTCTACAAACAAGGAATTACGAATCGCACGGGTACACCATGACCGTACGATTCGTAAAAAAGTCCGACCGAACAAAAAAACACCTACCAATGCGATCCGGGAAAGTGCCGACCTGACGTCGGGACGCTCGCAGCCAGCCATTCACGACCCAGGAATCACGATTCGCACCGACGTCACCCCGCACGGTGAATATTTTGCGGCAGCCAAAAACTGCCGGGAAATCAGGACGACGCGAACAAGGACCACCAGTACGCGACGGACAGACGACGACGCGAACAAGGAGGACCAGTACGTGACGGACACACAGGACGACGCCACCAAGGAGGACCCGTACGCGACAGGACGACGCGATTGGAGTACCAGTACGCGACGGACAGACATGGACCCGAACCTACGAGTCATCCCTGCCCTCATAGCAGTCCACCTGCTCTACAGGCACCGACGCAGACGCCGCAGAAGGTCAGAATAACTAAGGGAGGGGGGAAAGTGGGGTGGGGTGGGGGTGGCACGACCAGGGCAGGCCACAAAACAACCACATAAGTCACACATGGCCTGGACATACCTGACTCCCATGCCCTGGTCACCACGAGGGGGTGGGGGTGTGTCCTGATAAGCCAGCGACCGCCACAACGGAAGTCCGTCACCACGCGAACCGGCAACACAACCAGACAGGTACGTCCCGTACCCACGCCTGAAGAGCGTGGGTACGAGTCGTACCACGCCCACACACACGTCACCCCAACAATGGCGGGACGGATCGTACCCACGTGGCAAAGGCCTGGGTACGGCCCGCACAAGCATCACATAGCGTGGGGACGATATGTACGGACCCTACCCCCACCCGCGTATGCATGGAGCGTACCCCCACCCCAACAGTGTAAGTACGACTCGAACCCTCACCCGCGGACGTACGGACCGTACCCCCACCCCCACCAGTGTAAGTACGAGCCGTACCCCCACCCCAACAGTGTAAGTACGACCCGTACCCCCACCCGCGTATGCATGGAGCGTACCCCCCATGCCAACAGTGTAAGTACGACCCGTACCCCCACGCGCGTATGCATGGAGCGTGCCCCCCACCCCAACAGTGTAAGTACGACTCGAACCCTCACCCGCGGACGTACGGACCATACCCCCACCCCCACCAGTCTAAGTACGAGCCGTACCCCCACCCGCGTATGCAAGGAGCGTACCCCCCACCCCAACAGTGTAAGTACGACTCGAACCCTCACCCGCGGACGTACGGACCGTACCCCCACCCCCACCAGTGTAAGTACGACCCGTACCCCCACCCGCGTATGCAAGGAGCGTACCCCCCACCCCAACAGTGTAAGTACGACTCGAACCCTCACCCGCGGACGTACGGACCATACCCCCACCCCCACCAGTGTAAGTACGAGCCGTACCCCCACCCGCGTATGCAAGGAGCGTACCCCCCACCCCAACAGTGTAAGTACGACTCGAACCCTCACCCGCGGACGTACGGACCGTACCCCCACCCCCACCAGTGTAAGTACGACCCGTACCCCCACCCGCGTATGCATGGAGCGTACCCCCCATGCCAACAGTGTAAGTACGACACGAACCCTCACCCGCGTATGCATGGAGCGTACCCCCCACCCCAACAGTGTAAGTACGACCCGTACCCTCACCTCGAATGCATGGAGCGCACCCACACCGTGTATGTCCCATGCGTACATATCCAGAAATTGGAGGTGTGTGTGCAGAGTCCTCCCAGCAGTGCCCAGAGACAGGAGGGTGTGTGCAGAGTCCTCCCAGCAGTGCCCTGAGACAGGAGGGGTGGGTGTGGAGTCCTCCCAGCAGTGCCCTGAGACAGGAGGGGTGGGTGTGGAGTCCTCCCAGCAGTGCCCTGAGACAGGAGGGGTGGGTGCAGAGTCCTCCCAGCAGTGCCCAGACGCAGGAGGGGTGGGTGCCTATCACTCCCAGCAGTGCCCAGAGTCAGGAGGGGTGGGTGCAGAGTCCTCCCAGCAGTGTCCAGACCCAGGAGGGGTGTGTGCAGAGTCCTCCCAGCAGTGCCCAGAGACAGGAGGGTGTGTGCAGAGTCCTCCCAGCAGTGCCCTGAGACAGGAGGGGTGGGTGCCCATCACTCCCAGCAGTGCCCTGAGACAGGAGGGGTGTGTGCAGAGTCCTCCCAGCAGTGCCCTGAGACAGGAGGGGTGGGTGCAGAGTCCTCCCAGCAGTGCCCTGAGACAGGAGGGGTGGGTGTGGAGTCCTCCCAGCAGTGTCCAGACCCAGGAGGGGTGTGTGCAGAGTCCTCCCAGCAGTGTCCAGACCCAGGAGGGGTGTGTGCAGAGTCCTCCCAGCAGTGTCCAGACCCAGGAGGGGTGTGTGCAGAGTCCTCCCAGCAGTGTCCAGACCCAGGAGGGGTGTGTGCAGAGTCCTCCCAGCAGTGCCCAGAGACAGGAGGGTGTGTGCAGAGTCCTCCCAGCAGTGTCCAGACCCAGGAGGGGTGTGTGCAGAGTCCTCCCAGCAGTGTCCAGACCCAGGAGGGGTGTGTGCAGAGTCCTCCCAGCAGTGCCCAGAGACAGGAGGGTGTGTGCAGAGTCCTCCCAGCAGTGTCCAGACCCAGGAGGGGTGTGTGCAGAGTCCTCCCAGCAGTGTCCAGACCCAGGAGGGGTGTGTGCAGAGTCCTCCCAGCAGTGCCCAGAGACAGGAGGGTGTGTGCAGAGTCCTCCCAGCAGTGCCCAGACACAGGAGGGGTGTAACACATGTGTGTGATGCCAGAATTACCCACATCCATACTGCCTACAAGGGAACATGTCCCCATGAACTCATGTCAACTTACTCCACACACAAGTACAGTGATCACCAAGGATGCCACGATTGTTGCAGGTGGAGACATGCCCATGCATGCATGGCCAAAGTAGAAGGGCTCCGTCACACACACAGCTCATGTAGACACAGTTCTGCGCTAAACATTGTGAACACCCTGCAGGGAAGAAACTGGGTACACAGAGGAAGGAATACACCCTGGGACATTTGAACCATGCAGTAACTGCTGACATGACCTAAGGAAGTTAGCCAACACCTTGTGATGGCACACAGATCCCAGGGTCGCCCCAAAGAGCAGAACACTACTACAAATCCCACACACCCAAAGCGTTAAACACCACCCAAAACATTGTAGCAGCCCCACCAACACCAATACCACCATAGCAGGAGTGTGAGAATGACAACAAAAATAAGCTTTATTCAGCATGAGCACAATGTCCGTGGATCGCAGGCAGTTCAAATTCAACAAAGGCCATAGGGCAGTCAATGATTCCCAGCTGGATGGGGGACACAGTGGGATGTGTGTCCCCTACCTTGCCTGCACAGTCAAATGCCATCGTCTTCCATACTGGTGAGGGCATCAGGGGGGGGGAAGCAACAGGCACCGCAGGGACATCAGGGCAAAGGGGCGGCGTTGTGGGTGCAGGGATGGAGGACTCAAGCACAGGGGGTGTGTCATGGCCAAAGGCGGAGGCCAGGATGGCACTACACACCTTAGCAAGGTCCTCCAGGGAGTCCCCTGCACCCGAAGTGACCTCAGGCCCCAAGGAGGGGGGGGGTCAGAGGGATGGGTTGCAGCGCCACCGGGGGAGGGTGGAGACAGGGGGGGAGACTCAACCACCCTGACCGAGGACTTCCTTGACCGCTTGCGTGGTGGCGGAACTGTGGGGCTCAGGGACAGAGCGGCCATGAAGGAGTCCTTGGGGGAGATGTGGCCAGGAGAGCTGAGGGGAGGGGATTTGGAGGGAGTGGATTGTGTGGAATGCGGACTCCCACTCTGGCTGCGTGTCACACGTTTGCCCCCGACCCAGTGGGTGTGCCTATCTCACCCTGTGTGTGCGTGTCAGGAGGAGTGAGGTGGACCTTCCCTGCTGGTGTGGTGCCTGTGTCTGTTGTGGTGGGTGCATGCCGACGTCTGGGTGTACGTGGGACAGGCATGGAAGTGGGAAGTGTGGATGGGGCAGGGGTAGGTGGGGGGAGGTCGCGCTGCAGGAGACCCACTGCTGCAGTCAGTGTGGAGTCTATGGACCTCAGCAAGTTGCGTTGGTCAGCCTGCGAAGAATGAATGCCCTCCAAGAATGCCTCGATGTTGGTGAGGGTTTTTCCGTGGGAATGGAGGACATTAAGGATCGCAGCCTGACCAACCTGCATTTGCCGCTGGATGTCCATAGACTCAGCATTGGCAGCAGCTGTGGAGACAGGGGCAGGGGGTGCGGTGCCTGGCAGGAAGGAGACATGCGGTGACCGGGCACGCTGGGAAGGGACACGAGCAAGTGGGAGGCGGCTGATGGGAACTGAGGGGGCGGTGCCAGGTGTTGTTCCACTGTCAGCTGCTGGTGCAGCCTCCGCCAACTCGGAGACATCCTCCTCGGACCTGTCAGCCTCGTATTCTGATGTGCCAGTCGACAGGTCCTCGGCCGCACTATCCTCCGCCTCTGTCCCACTCGATGTGCCAGCCCCGATGTCACGGCTGGCACTGGTGCTCGGTCCCTCCGCCTGGTCTGTGTCCATGTCTCCCTCTGTGTCCCCCGACGATGCTGTGGGCAGGGTGGAGAGACAGAAATTAATCAGACACCTGTACACATCTGTCACATGAGTCCAATCTACATAGTCAACATTGCATAGCCTGAAGAGGAAGATCCCTAACATCTGCTACACAAGGTACCGATGTAGGGCATGAAACACACAGTTGGTTGAGCCACCATGCCACTGAAATACCATGGAGAGTATGAGACAATAGCTAAAGACAGGAAACGGAGTCTGACATAGCACCCAGGCCCTGGGGACAATCCTGCCCAGCATCTGCACCACACAGCGTTGGTGAAAATACCGATGACCAGGGACAATAACCATGAACTTGAGACACATGCTGCATAGGTAATGCTGCAAACATGCCCAACATTACTCGGTCACTGCACCTTGCGTGTGTGTCCAGTAACATCACACACTGGCCAGACCCAGCAAGTAGAAATCAGGATTTGACACATAGGCATTGCCCGCCCCAAACAACCCCCACACGATGCAAATTGTTGAGACACAGGTGGCACCAACATCTCATAGTCTGGGTGATAAACACAGGGGCAGGCAAAAAGGAAGATTGGACGCCAAACAGCCAAGGTGCGCCTGTACAAATAATGAGGCACCAGTGCCCATCCTCAGATGAGTATAACAAGACACACAGGCACTGGCAACTGTGAGTATGAAGAAGGACAATCAGGTCAGGCTGCACAGTGGACACCTGTACATAATAGCACGTCTATATACATGGTGACAGGGGACAATGGCACAGAGCACAACCTACGCTGTAGACAGTGAGAGTGTCCACGTTGATGATGACACATACAATACTGAGGATAAGGTGCCCCAGGGGACAGTAGTGGGCACGCAACTACATGCTACAGAATGGTCATGACTGCTACACACGTCACCATCCCTGCACTATGCGTATCGCACACTCATGCACATCATGTCACAGGCCACAACATAGGACATGCGCTATGAGGCATGACACATGAGAGACCAACTCCCATGTCTGGAGTCAGCATCAGTGCCAACTGACATGGAACCCACATGCAGTGCACTTGACAGTTCACAGGCAAGGTCCCACAACCTGTTACACACCACCACCACACATGATGCTACAGTCATTGTTCTCGTGGACAAAGCGCCAGCCTACATTACCTTGTGAAGGAGTGACTACACACAGACCAGGGAACACATTGCAAGGAGGGGAAGGGTGGCAGGGGCGCAGCGCTATACTGGGGCAAACAGGATCTGCACAGCACCTTTAAACCCTGCCAGTGAATTCATGCCACAGTGCCCTTACAAATGCCGGTGACACACAACAAACGCACATGTACCTACCCCCTTCCGCCTGCTGCATCGCCTGTAAGCGCCTCTCCAGGTCTGGAAAGACCACCGGCAGCACACGCCTGTGGAGGTGGCTCAGACGGCGGCGGCCGCGGTTCTTGTGGCTCTCAGGTGAGTCCCCCAGCAGGAGCCGTGCAATCCTCCGCGTCCAGCACCGGATATCCTGCCAGCGTTTCCTCACCTGGGACAGGCTCCGCCTCCGACCATCCACACGCCTCACGGCACTGACGGCGGTCAGCCAGATCTGCTCCTTGGCAGTGGCGCCTACCTGTGAGGAAGAACAAGTGACACCACATCAATACACCAGCCACATGTCACATAGAGACATATGAGAACAAATTGGCTGGTTACAACAAGGCATGTCATGCAGCCAACGCATTGCACCTCTGTCATAGGGACATCATCCTCTGGTGAGGGAAAAGGCAGTACGTGCCATAGTGGGTACACAGGTGGAATGATGGCAATGTCACAATCAATGATCAAGGCTCACACTGTGCATCACACCCACCCCTCCTGTCTCAGGGCACTGCTGGGAGCACTCTGTACCCACCCCTCCTGTCTCAGGGCACTGCTGGGAGCACTCTGTACCCACCCCTCCTGTCTCAGGGCACTGCTGGGAGCACTCTGTACCCACCCCTCCTGTCTCAGGGCACTGCTGGGAGGACTTCGCACCCACCCCCCCCTGGTACCCCCCCGACAGTACATGGCATGTGTGTCACACCAGGACACAATGCCGGAAGTCACAGTCAGAACACAGGGACAGTCTGTGGCAGTGGCCTATGCACTCACCTGATACCCTGGTCGCCCATACAGCATGGGGTACTGTGGGAGGATCACATCCAGCAGAGCCATGTTCTCCTCCAGGGTGAATGGCTGTGACCTCTCCACAGCCCTTGACATGGTTCCAGGGAATCAGTAGCAGCAGCTTGGTCGACAAATGCAAATATGTGCAGGCAAGTACTCCCTCATGGGACCTGGCTGCCTTATATGTGCCCTTCTGCCCAGTCTCATGCACAGGAGTACAGAGTGATTGGTCACTCACATTTGCATCCTATGTTTCCACCAATCCCTTCAAACCTAGCAGTCTGTGGGTTCCCTATCAGTTTCATTATCCTGCATGATGTAACCCCCACAAACACATTGCAACAAAGTAGAACAATTCCAACTGACTTCTGCTGTGCACCTTCCAGAACAATTTCGAAATTTGAACTTTGTCTCCATGACAACCAGCATGCATGTAGGCCTTAATACTTGTCCCCTATGTAATTTGGAGAATCACACACAGGTACGGTGCGTTTCGGGGCCCTAGGGCACCCCAAATGCATGGCAACGGCCCGTACATGCATCCTACGTTCACTATCACTATGGGTCTGCACGCGTATGTGTACACGTAGTGGTACGGACCGTACACACGCATGTACGCTCACTATCACTACGGGTCTGCACGCGTATGCGTACACGTAGTGGTACGGACCGTACACACGCATGTACGCTCACTATCACTACGGGTCTGCACGCGTATGCGTACACGTAGTGGTACGGACCGTACACACGCATGTACGCTCACTATCACTATGGGTCTCCTCGCGTATGCGTACTCATAGTGGTACGGACCGTACACACGCATGTACGCTCACTATCACTACGGGTCTGCACGCGTATGCGTACACGTAGTGGTACGGACCGTACACACGCATGTACGCTCACTATCACTACGGGTCTGCACGCGTATGCGTACACGTAGTGGTACGGACCGTACACATGCATGTACGCTCAATATCACTACGTGTACGCATACGCGTGCAGACCCATAGTGATAGTGAGCGTACATGCGTGTGTACGGTCCGTACCACTACGAGTACGCATACGCGAGGAGACCCATAGTGATAGTGAGCGTACATGCGTGTGTACAGTCCGTAACACTACGGGTACGCATACGCGTGCAGACCCATAGTGATAGTGAGCGTACATGCGTGTGTACGGTCCGTACCACTACGAGTACGCATACGCGAGGAGACCCATAGTGATAGTGAGCGTACATGCGTGTGTACGGTCCGTAACACTACGGGTACGCATACGCGTGCAGACCCATAGTGATAGTGAGCGTACATGCGAGTGTACGGCCCTCTCACTATGGTTCAGCACGCGTATGCGTACTCGTAGTGGTACGGACCGTACAAATGCCTGTACGTTCGCCATCACGATGGGTACACATACGGCAGCACTCCCACAGTGATTTGGAAACATACACAGGCCCTCTTAGCAGCAGTACGGCGGTTTGTACACATCACTGTGGTGATGGGCAACACACAGGTAGGAATAGGGCGGACATACATGTCCATCGATGGACATACTTGTCCAGGAATGGACATCAATGCATCGCCTGTGCATTACTACATGTGTGGGGCACAGGTGTCACAGGCTGTGATGTGGAACATGCCTCCTGAGTGGAGGAGGCACCAGATGTATGATGAGATGTGTACAGGTGTACTGTGTGAGGGTGCAATGTGTGCCAGGCATGCCCTTGACTCCTATGACATGTGTGCATGTCGTACTGCGCACTTGGGGTGAGCGTCACTGGCATGGCACGGACACCAACACACGGAAGTGTCCCATGATGCCCGGTACAGGGGTCATGACACATGACTTGTCACTAGCCACAGTGCACAATGTGACCATGTCATTTATGTGTCCGGGATTTACATCAGGTTGATGTAGTAGCACCCTCAAAAGCTGCAGCCGTTGCAGCAACCAACATGTGTCTGTGTGTAGATTGTCATTGCACACTGTTCCGCACACCATGACACATGTGTTATCGGATGTGAGGTGCACATGTATGCATGGGACACGGAGTAGCGTGACAAGGCCATGTCAGCATCCTCACAAGGAATGTGTGGTGAGTCATGACATGTGCACCTTCATGGCAAGGTGTGTGGGCAGGCCTAGTGTAATGTCATGTGACCTGTGGCTCCGGTGTTCCGCTACCAGTCTCTGCAATCGGCATCCTACTTCTGCTGATGTGTGGGTGTATGTCACTCCTGTGTTGCGTCTGGCTGTTCACTTGCACTGGGACACAGCTATTCCCATGGCGTGGCATGGGGAGGTTCTCAATCTCCGTGTGTAGCTGGGTCTTGGAAGGAGTGTCACCTTGCATCCATACGTGTCCTGGGCATGTAGCACGTATCTGACTCCCTATGTGGCATGTGTGTATTGCCAGATTTACATGTGCTCAGTAGACATGAGTTGTTGTCGTAGTGCACTCACTCTTCCTTGTCACTTCCAAATTACTGCAGAGCGCCGCCTGTTGCCCGAATAATTCCAGACTTGGCTGCCATGCAGGAGAATGACAGGATCCGGCTCTACCGCTTCACCCAACCGTTGATTCTGGAGCTGACGGCGAGACTGGCACCACACCTGCAACCGCAGCACAGGTATCCTACGGCACTGACACCCCAGCTGAAGGTAATGGCTGCCCTACATTTTCTTGCCACGGGTACCTTCCAAAATACCATAGCTCATGTTGGTGGCATGTCCCAGAGCATGTTCAGCGGTGTGCTGCATGATTTCTTGGAGGCCATGTTGATTCACCTGGATGACTTCATCAAGTTCCCAACCCCTGAACAGATGACAGAGGTCAAGCGTGGTTTCTATGCCCTGGGAGGGATGCCCCATGTCATTGGGTCCATAGATGGGACACATGTAGGTTTGGTACCACCACACGCACGGGAGGTGGCGTACCGAAATCGAAAGCACTACCACTCCATCAATGCCCTTGTGGTGTGTCTGTCCAACATGGTGATTTCACATGTCTGTGCTCGTTTTCCAGGATCAGCACACGATGCCTACATCATGAGGCGTAGCGGGATGCCTGATATGATGATGCAGCTGCGCAACGAACGGGCATGTGTTGTTGGTGGGTACAGTCTGTCTGTCCTGTATTCTGTATAGCCGAGCAGCACGACCGCTTCGCCAGTTCTAACGATATCCATGTGCTTTCCATGTAGGGGACACTGGCTATCCCAACATGCCTTGGCTGCTGACACCTCTCCGCAACCCCATCACGCCGGCCCAGCTCCGCTACAACACCGCCCATGGCCAGACAAGGCGTGTGATAGAGAGGACGTTTGGCATGCTGAAGAGCCGATTCCGGTGCCTCCACAAGACCGGCGGCGCACTCCCATATGCCCCGGCGAAGGTTTGCAAGATCTTCATGGTCTGCTGCATGCTGCACAACATGGCAGTTGAAAGAGCTGTGCCACTCATCCTGAATCAACATGACGAGGACCATCCACCCGTGGAGGACGAAGGCCTTGGCAATGGGGCTAGTGATGTGGAGGATGTGGAGCCGCAAGAGGACATCCGGACTCGGCTCATACGCGACTTCTTTGCTTAGTGGTGAGTACCAGTGTCTGAGTGTGCACGCCTTGGTCCCCGTGTGGCATGTGTTGTGATGTGTGTGTCCACCTGCATGTAAGGCACGTGAGTCAGAGGTGTGTGTGGGTGTGTCACTGGAGTGATGGTGGCAGTGATGGTAGTATTTCCCCAGTCATAATTGTGACCTAGCATGTTGTCATCCATACATGTGTCGAGTCAATGCACATGCAAGTGGCTGTGCTTTTTGTGGCTGACTTCTTGTGTGTCTCTCTTCCCCAGGTACCTGCGCATGCCATCTGCTGGTTGCATTGTTGTGGCACTGCTATTCCTCATGGACATGGCATCGTGGGCTGACTCAGCGTTACAGGCACGGACACGTTTGGAAGTCTCCATGGGGTAAGGGATGCATCTGGGGTGTATTGGGTGTGGCAGTTGTTCACGATGTGTGCACACTGCCCAGGTCGGGGTTTGGTTCCTCTGCAGTCATGTGGCATCCCCATGGGACACGACATGCAGCTGGGTACACCAGAATAGATGGGCTGCCTGGTTGTCAGTCATCAGTGATGGGATGGTGGATTGTGATGATGGCATCAATGTGTGTGACACTGCCCTCGGACACATACGGTTGACATTGGCTTGACATGGCGTGGGACTTCCACATCAGCGGATCTATGGTGTATGGCAGGCTCTCCGTGTGCAGCTGTGGGTATTTAGCTGTTAGCCGACGCTTGTGTGCCAGTACCATGGCTATCACGCATTTGTGCTGCAGAAGGGGGGTGCCAGTGTTTGAGCCACATGTTACTCCACATGATGTGTTCATGTGTACTTCAAGTTGCCTCTGCAATCCCAAAAACATGACTATTAAAGGTGTCCCTATGCCTCCAAGGTGCCTCTGCTCAGTCAATGCTGGTGTGTTGGCACGGTGCATCCTGCATGTCTGGCATGGTATTCCCAGATTGTGGCTATGTGTCAATGTGTCGAGTGGCAAGATGCAAGCTGTGTGTGTGTGCTGAGACTGTGTATTGGGCATGATGTCCATGACTGTGTGGGTAGTGTGACATGTGCCATCCCCATGCATCCAACGTTGTCCAGGCCCCCATTCTCTGCATCCACCGGACTCAAGCTTGCAGGACATGGTTCTGCCACCTGTCTACACGTACCTGGGTGCCCCCCAGGACACGGGCCAGGTTCCCTGACCTCTGCGCATGACTGTTGCTGTACTCAATGTGTCTGTCAGCACGGTTGTTCGGCCACCCCCTCAGCTGGTTCTGACCATCACGGGTGTGTATGGTGCTCCATGTCTGTCTTGCCTAATAAACTGTGACCCATGTGTCCTGTGCCAGACTCAGGCCCCAGGGTGTGGATGGTTGAAGTGAACAGATGACTCAGGCATGTTTAGACTGTACAAGACACATGTTAGGTAATAATGCTACCAGCAGGCATCTACTCTTAATAGTGTGATTTATTAGGGGGGGGGGGGGGGACAAAGTGGGGGGCTTTCCGGGATTAGGGAATCCAAAGTTCAGTAGGGGAGTTGGTGTCCTTGCCATTGGAAATCCTCAGAGTCCATGCCACAGTCTTTGTCAACATTGGTCAGCCAGTGACCAGCAGGGCCATGTGGCAGAGAATGTCTCTTGATGCTGTGATGCTGTTGCTCCAGTGGGCCAGGTGCCAGGCCAGGTGTCCTGGGAGATGGTGATGTAGCAGCCACCCTCACGGTCCTTTCCGTGGATGACCCGGCTTCCTGCGGGGAACCTCAGCAGCACGCCGTGACGACGTCTGGGATGCTCCGTCGGATGTTTCCTCCTCCTCCTCATGATCCCTCCCTGTGGGTGGTGATGTTCTCCGCCTTCTGGCACAGGGAGGGTCGGCCATGGTGTCGGCCATCCGACGGAGTTCAGCGTGAATCCCCTGGGACGCCGTCACTTGCTCAGCCTGTCTGTCCTCCATCCTCCGTTGGTGTAGCTGTAGACAGGCTATTAGCTCCGCATGTTGCTGGGCCTGCTGGACCTTGATCCCCTCGAGGACGGACACAACCTGGGCCATGCCCGTGGTGTCCTGCCGGTATGAGTCCAGGATGTTACGGACATGTGAAAATACCGGATCCCCAGCCAACTGGTCAGGCTCGCGCCTCCGCCGTCCTCCACTCCCACCACCCCTGCCCACTTGCGTCTGGCCTGCACTTGTGGGCACATCGGGTCTCCGGGACCCCTGAGGGGTGGCATTGGCGTTGTCGCCTGCCTCCTCCTGGGTGCCCGGGACACCGTGTCCCTCCTGGCGAGCCTGGCTGCATTGTGGTGTTGGGGCAGGGATCCTGGGTGTCTCCTGGGATGTGGCAGGAGTGGGGGTGGTGGTTGGCACGGTTGTACCTGACGCAGGTGCTGCAGGTGGTTGGACACCAGAGGGGCCAGGTCGGTCGGGGTCGTCCGCAGAGTGGTGAGAGTGGTCGCTGCCGGTGGGATCGGTCTCCTGCAGATCCGGGTCCTGTGAGTGTTCCCCCCCAGTGTTGGGGGGTGCAGCACGACGTTGACCTGTGTGTGAGAGAGAAAATGTTAATTTTGATCCATGCAACATCCATGTTTCATCCGTTACAAAGTCGGCACATTTCCTCTTGGAATTAGGATCTGTCTTGCATTCCACTCACAGTGCACTTGTGCATGTGTGTGTCCCTTGGGCACCAATTTGGCCCCTTTAACTATGTGTGGCACAGTCTTACTTGCTGCGTCAAGTGTGACTGCAGTCAGCAGTGGAGTGTGCATGTGTGCCGAGCTATGCATTTGCGCCTTCCTTGTAGCACTGTACATGTGCACATGGAGTGGATCCACACACTCATATGATGCAGGTGGCTGTCCTTGTGCTCGTGTACAGGTTGTGACATGGCCCTGCGTTTTGCCATGATGAAGAGGGGGGGTTCTGGCACTGGCCACCCTTGTCTACATGCACGCAGTCCACCTGCTGACGAGCAGACATTCCCACACACCACAGGACTGATTTGCTCTCCCTGTGTCTCCCTCCTTCTCTGTCCCCCTCTCCCTCCCTCTCTGTCCCCCTCTCCCTCCCTCTGTGTCCCCCTCTCCCTCCCTCTGTGTCCCCCTCTCCCTCCCTCTCTGTCCCCCTCTCCCTCCCTCTGTGTGTCAGCCTCCTCCCTCTGTCCGTCTCCCTCCCTCTCAGTCCCCCTCTCCCTCCCTCTGTGTCCCCCTCTCCCTCCCTCTCTGTCCCCCTCTCCCTCCCTCTGTGTGTCAGCCTCCTCCCTCTGTCCGTCTCCCTCCCTCTCAGTCCCCCTCTCCCTCCCTCTGTGTCCCCCTCTCCCTCCCTCCGTGTGTCACCCTCTGTCACCTTGGCCCAGCTTCCTGGGCACACACTGTTAGCAGATCTTTGAGTGGCCCTTGGCCTGTTGATGTGAGTTTGTTTCTGATCTCCAGGCACCCATTTTGTCTGCTGTGTGTCTGTGCGCTGCTGCTGTGGTGGTGTGTGCTGCCACTCTTTCACACTGTTGGCTGTTCATTAGCTGCTGGCATGTGCAAAACAGTGCCTTCACCCCCATGTGTTGATGCAAGGCATCCGCCATTTGCTGGCAAGTCATTCCTGTGTTGGGACACAGTGTTTGTCTGGCTGTGACCTAGGCCATATGGGCAGAGGGCATTGTTGTCTGCTTTGGAGTCGCACTATGTGATTCTTGGTGCCCAGCCTCCCGCCATCCGGGTTACCGTGTCATGTGTTGTTGTCTTCTGTGGCCTGTGACTTGACATTGTCCAGCTGGGTGCATGGGGCATGGTGGCAGCAGTGGCATGTGCCTGCTCATGGAGTGTGGTTGAGTAATGCGATGGCTTGTGGTGGTTGCGTGGCTGTTATTAATTTTGGTTGTGGTTGCAGTTCCCCCCATGTGAGGTGCGTTGTTTGTGTACTCACCCGGGTCTCGGAGTCCTTCTACTCCTTCAACTGCCTCCACCGGCAGTATGGCCATCACCCTCTCCTCCCAGGGATGGTACTGTACGGGTCTGCGGGAGGGCCCTCCTCCGGTGGCGTTGGCCTGGTCGTGTTCCTCCTGTCTCTTGGCTCTGACCCTCCTCCGCAGATCGTACCACCTGTTCTGGCAATCCTGCTTGGTCCTCCTGGTGTCCGCAACAGCATTCACAGCATCGACGATGGTCTGCCACATGGCTGTTTTGGCTGCCTGGCTGGTGCTTCTGACCAATGTTCCAAAGATCTGTGGCTCGACTCTGAGGATTTGATCAACAAGGACCTCCAACTCTCGGTGACTGAACTTTGGATTCTTGTAGTGGGCATGGTGAGGGGTGTGGGTGGGGATGGTGTGGGTGTGGGGGGTGTGTGGATGTTGGGGGGGGGTGTGGATGGTTGTGTGTGTGTGTGAATGTGATGAGAGGGTGTTTGTGAGGGTGGTCGTGTGAAGGTGTGCAAGTGTAAGATGTGGTGTCGCTTGTAGTCTGGTTCTGTGGTGTCTGGCAGCAGTGGGTCTGTTGCAAAGGCTCATGGTTTGTGTGTGTGGGCCCTTTTTATTGGTCCATGGGTGGGTGTGGCAGTGTTTGAATTTTGGGTGGGTTTGTTATAAGGAGTGGTGGTGTATTGGGCCTCTGTTTGTTTTTGACAGTTGCAGGTCAGTGATTGTGTTATTTTAGTGGTTGTTGGCCATGTTTAGTGGCTGTGTGCCTTTCGAATGGTGTATTGTTGGGTTGTTTTGTTTTGTCCTTGTTGTGTACGTGCGTTTTGAGCGTGTGTACGGTGTGTACATGGGCCATTTGGTTGTACGATTTGGTCCTTGTGTGTGGCTTTGTACGACTCGTACATGCGGTTGTGATGTTGGGGCATGGGGTGCGCTCCGTACTTAGGAGGTTGTGTTGGGGGTGCGCCAGGAACGTACTGGGGTGGGGGTACGACTGGAACGTACTGGGGTGTACATAGACGGTGGTACGACACGTACAGGGGTGGGGGGGTGTACATAGACGGTGGTACGACACGTACAGGGGTGGGGGGGTGTACATTGACGGTGGTACGACACGTACTGGGGTGGGGGTACGACTGGAACGTACTGGGGTGTACATAGACGGTGGTACGACACGTACAGGGGTGGGGGGGTGTACATTGACGGTGGTACGACACGTACAGGGGTGGGGGGGTGTACATTGACGGTGGTACGACACGTACAGGGGTGGGGGGGTGTACATTGACGGTGGTACGACACGTACTGGGGTGGGGGTACGACTGGAACGTACTGGGGTGTACATAGACGGTGGTACGACACGTACAGGGGTGGGGGGGTGTACATAGACGGTGGTACGACACGTACAGGGGTGGGGGGGTGTACATTGACGGTGGTACGACACGTACTGGGGTGGGGGTACGACTGGAACGTACTGGGGTGTACATAGACGGTGGTACGACACATACAGGGGTGGGGGGGTGTACATTGATGGTGGTACGACACGTACAGGGGTGGGGGGGTGTACATTGACGGTGGTACGACACGTACAGGGGTGGGGGGGTGTACATTGACGGTGGTACGACACGTACTGGGGTGGGGGTACGACTGGAACGTACTGGGGTGTACATAGACGGTGGTACGACACGTACAGGGGTGGGGGGGTGTACATTGACGGTGGTACGACACGTACAGGGGTGGGGGGGTGTACATTGACGGTGGTACGACACGTACTGGGGTGGGGGGGTGTACATTGACGGTGGTACGACACGTACTGGGGTGGGGGTACGACTGGAACGTACTGGGGTGTAGGTAGACGGGGCTATGACACGTACTGGGGTGGGGGTGTGGCTCGAACGTACTGGGGTGTAGGTACACGGGGGGTACGACACGTACTGGGGTGGGGGTACGACTGGAACGTACTGGGGTGTAGGTAGACGGGGCCATGACACGTACTGGGGTGGGGGTGTGGCTCGAACGTACTGGGGTGTAGGTACACGGGGGGTACGACACGTACTGGGGTGGGGGTACGACTGGAATGTACTGGGGTGTAGGTAGACGGGGCTATGACACGTACTGGGGTGGGGGTGTGGCTCGAACGTACTGGGGTGTAGGTACACGGGGGGTACGACACGTACTGGGGTGGGGGTGCGACTGGAACGTACTGGGGTGTACATAGACGGTGGTACGACACGTACAGGGGTGGGGGGGTGTACATTGACGGTGGTACGACACGTACTGGGATGGGGGTACGACTGGAACGTACTGGGGTGTACATAGACGGGTGGGGGTATACATATACGGGGGGTACGTGTCGGACGTACGGGGGCTGGGGGGAGTGTTGGGCGCGTATGCGGGCACATGTCTCCATGGTTGCTATAGGTGTTCGGTGCGGACGGTGTTTTTTCCATACGGTTGTAGGCTCGGACGCACGGGATGGATCGTGATTCCTCGGTCGGACTTGGATTTTTACGTTTGTAAGGTAAATCGTCCGAGGACGTGTCGGACACATTTTCCGACCCGAGGACGTGTGGGGAATGATTCCCGGTGCGGTTCGTATGGACTTTTTACCATGCGAATCGTGATTGCCAGTTCGTACGGCACTTGTACGATTCGTACGGTAAAAAGACCCGATACGAGTCGCACAGGGGAATTTTTTACCGGATCGTGATCGCCACCATAGTGTCTGCAATATTACTTGGGTTCTAGCTATTTCTCCAATAACAGTACCTTGACATATTGGGTGCATATTTGGTGAGACTGTAGTTGTATCTGATAATATGGTGACACATCCTTGCCACATTGTGAGTTTACCTGACAAAAGTTTTTCTATCACTTGAATGAATGGCTAAATGAATTAATGAATTATTACACATAATGCACACACAACCTATTATTGTTTTGTGGGTCCTAATCATAGCAGTTTCCTAAAACAAATGGCATGTTAAGCTTTCCTAAGCTAAGCTTTGCTTTGACAGATACTTGTCTGTGGACAGAAGTAACTTCCTGGTTTCTGAAATTACAACTTGTCTAAGGAACCTGGCTTTATTAAACAGAGATGAAAGTATGAAATTGTTGAGACATTTGGTAATTTTGTTTGTAGAAAGTTTTATGTATCGCATACATGGTCCTAGCATGTCAGAACGATGTAAAAAACGAGAAAGTGGATGTGTCTTGGAATGGTGGGCTACTGCCGCTAGTGGATACCAAACCTTTCACTAATAGCAAGCCTCTACAGAGACTGGCACTGTGTCTGATCTCCTACCTTGGAACAGTGAAAGCATGAACTCCTTCCTCGAGCTGGGAGAAAGTCCTTGTTGGGCCCTGTTAGAAATGGGGTTTCAAGTTGGCAGAGCTATGCACCGTGTCCAAGCAGGAACCACCACTCTAGTCAGGGAAAGCTAGATACACACTAACAGATAACCTGTGTTTACCCTCTGGTAGCTTGGCACAGAACAGTCAGGCTTATTTAAAGAGGCAAAGTGTAAAGCATTTGTGCAACACACACACACACACACAGCAACACAATGAAAATATCACAAAAAACTCCACAGAATCTTACAAAAACAGATAATAATTTTATGAATAAAGCAATACCAACACAACAAAAATCCTGTACATAGAACCATCCATATAAATTTTTATTGTAGTGCTTAGAAGCAAATAGCGTTTAGGTGGCACTGGACCGGGGTAAATTCAAAGTTCAGGATGACAGGCACGCTGCAAAAGTACCTTAGATGGAGGAAGCATCAAAGACTTGATGAGTCAGGTTCAATCCATGCAGGCAATGAAGGTCTTGTTGACAAACCCCTTTACAATGCAGGCGATACGTTATCGTCGAGCTGCGCTATCCATTGTCATCCACCTGTGCAGTCTGCTGACATGATATCGTTGATTAGCTACTGCATCAGCATCGAAGGGCAATGTTAGCGCAAAGTTGGCACTGTGTCAATTTGTATGGTTCTGCACAGCAGAAGCTCACTTTCAAGGGCACAGGACTGGATTGAAACCACTAAGATGGCCCAGGTGCTTCTGCGGATTTGCAGGAAGTCTTTGATGTTCCTAAGGCTTCAGAAGAGGGGCAAGAAAGCATGCCCTTGCAGCAACTCTGTGCTTAAGTGAGATGGGCCCAGTTCTTTTCCTCAGCAGGGCAGAGGGAAGCAAGTAGCAGGCAACAGAAAGTTCATCATAGTAGAAAAGCAGTTCTTCTAGATCAGCAGTTCCACAGAGTGTCTTCCTTGTAGCAGACCCACAGCCCTTCTTCTTACCAGATGTCCAGAAGTGTACTGTATTGGTATAGGCGAGGCTCAGTACTTTCACACAGCTGTGCCTTTGAAGTGAGGGTGACTTCAAAGCAATCCTTAAAGTGTCCCCCTTTCTTCCCAATCCTGGCTCCACACCATCAGTAGAGGGATAATCAGCACTTTGTGTGAGAAACAGGACACTGCTTATTCAGGTGTAAGTAAAAAAAACAGATCATGGACGGAATGCTGCAAAAACTGAAAATTCACCCCCAGTCACAGGTTAAATCCATTGTTTTATGGGTCACCACTCCACCCCAGTTTGGACCCAGCAATATTCAAATCAGCTAGACCCTGCTCCCCATGGGAACAGTCCAGCAAAAACTGCCAGGCTAGGTCCTCCCTGGACCAAAAACAAGCACCCTCAGACCAGTTTCGGGGTATCAACTCTCATCATCCAGACTAGCTTGAATCCAGTGGTGAGCATGGGACCCACTACTGGGCATGCCCTTCCCACTCAGAGCAACAAAAGCAAAAAGCAAAAAGCAAAAAAAGCAGATGATGGATGGAATGTGAAACAAATCAAACACCAACCCCCAGTCACAGATCTGGGTTAAATCCTTTTTTTTCCCTCCCCATGTCACCCCAGTTTGGACCCAGCCATATGGACATCAGACTTGACCCTGCCCCCAGCCCGAACTGCAAGGCCAGGTCCGCCTTGGACTGGTTTCTGGGTATTAGACCTCACCAGCTAGGCAAGATTGAATCCAGTGGCACAGTTAGCACTGGACCCACAGCTGGGTATACCAACTCACCTTATTGAAGTGTAAGTATCAGTTATGCCTTCTCTTCCTGCCCAGGAAGAGCTGTCAGAATGCACACAAGTTATTTGTCACACCCACCCGTCCTATGTTTGTAGCTGTCTAGAAGGCATGCACAAAGTGTAGCTACCCCCCATCCCAGATGTGTGTTGGAGACATGCTGCAAGGCACACAAAGCAGTAAGGGCCAGATGAACAACCCTATTTTGGGGCTGCAAACGGGAGATCGGCCCATTTGCGACTGCAAAAAAGGTTCCAGGCATGTACAAATGCAATTTTGCGAGTCACTGAATAGCAATTGTGACTCTTGCTATTAGGAAGGGGCGTCCCTTCCTAATAGCGAGTCACCATGCAATGTACTGTTGGTTTGCGAGTGCCTTTGTGGCTGCAAAACACTTGCAGTTTACCACCTACTTCAAGTAGGTGGTAAACAACTCGCAAATGGGAAGGTGTCCCCAGGGAACCCCTTCCCCTTTGTGAATGTGTATGTACATATTATTTAAGAGCAGGCAGTGGTGCTAAGGATCACTGCCTGCCCTTAAAAAATGAAACTGAAAAAGTTCATTTTTCTTTTTTAAATGCAACCCATTTTCCTTTAAAGAAAATGGGCTGCATTTAAAAAAAATGCTTTATTTAAAAGCAGTCCCAGACATAGTGGTCTGCTGACCTCAGCAGACCACCATCCCTGGGAGTGCCAGCCATTTCCAATGGGGTGGCAAATTGCAACAGCCTCATTAATATTCAAGAGGTATGCAATTTGCGACCCCATTGGGATGGGAATCACAGACAGTGTCTGAGATACTGTTGTACATTACGTTTAGCGAGTCGCAAATTAGAAGTCGCAATTTTGTGCAATTTGCGAATCGCTAAACTTAATTATCGTACATCTGGCCCTAAGTGAAGAGAAATGCTCACTTTCAAAAAGTGCAAAAAGAACAATTGATGGACATAATGCAGAACAATGTCGTACATTCACCCCAGTACAGAGAACTGGACCTAAATCCATTGTTTTTTTGCTCACAATGCCATTCAAGTTTGGACCCACCCACATGCAAACCAGTCTTGACCCTGCCCCCAATGGGAACAGTCCAGCCCGAACTGCCAGGCCAGGGCCTCCCTGGACCGGAAACAAGCATCCTAGGACCAGTTTCGGGGTTTCACCCCTCATCAGCCAGAATAGCTTGACTCCACTGGCATGGAGAGCACTGGACCCATGTCTGGGCATACCCGTCCCACTCAGAGTGACAAATGCAAAAAAAACAATTGATGGACAGAATGCAGAACAATGTCGGCTGACAAAGGGTGATGCCCTGAAACCAGTCCAAGGATGATTGTTTCCGGTCCAGAGAGGACCTGGCTTGGCGGTTTGGGCTGGACTGTTCCCACAAGGAACAGGGTCAAGATTGATTTGCTTATGGCTGGGTCCAAACTGGGGTGCTGTGTTGAGCAAAAGAATAATGGATTTAACCCAGATCCTTGTGACTGGGGGTGAATGTTTGCATTGTCCAGCATTCAGTCCATCAATTGTTTCTGTTGCATGTGATGCCCTAAGTGGTAAGGGTATGCCCAGACGTAGGTCCCTTGCTCAACACACCACTGCAATTAAGCTAGCCTGGCTGATGAAGGGTGATGCCCTGAAACCGGTCCCAGGATGCTTGTTTCCAGTCCAGGGAGGACCTTGCTTGGCAGTTCGGGCTGGACTGTTCCCACAAGGAACAGGGTCAAGACTGATTTGCATATGGCTGGGTCAAAACTGGGGTGGTGTGGTGAGCAAAAGAATGATGGATTTAACCCAGATCCTTGTGACGTGGTGTGAATGTTTGCATTATCCAGCATTCGGTCCATCAATTTTTTCTTTGCATATGACGCCCTAAGTGGGAAGGGTGTGATTAAATTTGGGTCTCGTGCTCACTACACCACTGGAATCAAGCTAGCCTGGCCGATGAAGGGTGATGCCCTGAAACCGGTCCCAGGATGCTTCTTTCCGGTCCAGGGAGGACCTGGCTTGGCAGTTCGGGCTGGACTGTTCCCACAAGGAACAGGGTCAAGACTGATTTGCATATGGCTCGGTCCAAACTGGGGTGGTGTGGTGAGCAAAAGAATGATGGATTTAACCCAGATCCTTGTGACTGGGGGGGAATGTTTGCATTGTCCAGCATACCGTCCCTCAATTGTTAATTTTGCATATGACTCCCTAAGTGGGAAGGGTATGCCCAGAAGTGGGTCCCGTGCTCACTACACCACTGGAATCAAGCTAGCCTGGCTGATGAAGGGTGATGCCCCGAAACCGGTCCCAGGATGTTTGTTTCCGGTCCAGGGAGGACCTGGCTTGTTTCTTTTGCACTTTCAAAAAGTGCCATTTCTAAAATAGTATAGTTAAATCCAACTTTACCAATAAATAGAATTTATCATTACCTATCCAAAGATATGGAATATGATGTAGTTACTCATTTCTGGTCAGGAATGACAACTTAAAGTGTTTTAAGGAATTCCCAACGTTAACCTATGCATAGCGCAATGTTCACTAGGTTATACCAAGGATTCCCTGGGGTTTCAAAAATGTATGTTAGGTCGCATTTTAATGATAATATATCTGCCATCCAGACCCTGATATAGTACTTGAACATTGCTGCTTGACATTCTAAAGTAATTTTTTTCCTGGTTGACTATGAGCTGGTTAGCCTTATTAAACGAGTTCAAGGCATTCAGTGCCCGCTGCACACGCTTCCCTAAGTCAGTTGTGTACAAATTAAACAGTAGGGGAGGCAGGACGCACCCCTGCTTTAGGCCCCTATTTGTCCTGATTTTTCAGGTGATTCTTCAGGTGGCTGATCCTGGACCGGTGGGCACGCAAACCCATGTTTCAGAGTTCAACGAGATTATGACACTTAGCAGGTTTTTGGGTATGCCCCAGGCATCCAGCTTCCTCCATTTGATTTCCATATCCACCCTGTTGAATGACACATTATAATCTATGGAGCAACAGGACATGGATAAGCTGCTGTGTTTGGCAGCTCGGTGCCTTAGGAAGGATGGTGCTATGATATTGTCCACTGTTGATGCCCCAGCTTTGAAGCCTAATTGAAATAAACTGAAGGATATGTTGGTTGCTAGCCCAGGCTTCCAAGAGTTCCAGCAGGATACATGCATATATTTTGGTTTCCATGTTAAGCAGTGTGATTAAGCCGCAATTAGCAAATATTGACTATTCCCCCTTTTTGGGCAGAGGATTGAGACTTCCCACATGTCCGGGACCAGCCCACCTTGAAGTTTTCGCCCAGATGTCTGGCTCCACTTTGAACAGTGATGCTGGCAAGCCTCGTCCTCTCATTGTGTGACACTTATAACACTTATAACAACAGGGGAAGGAAACAACAGATCTTAATATTTCATAGTTATTAGCATTCATTTTTTTATTGACCTCAGAAAGATAGAAAGATGGGACTGCCTTACTGGGATTCAAGCCTTTAACCTACAAATTGCCTCTTATGTGAACAGCAAGCAATCAAATGACTGAGTCTTCCTCGTTGCATGTGCTAAACAAGATGCTGTGAATATTTCAAATGAAATCCTATTCCAAATGCCTAGCAATGTCCATATTGGTCCTTATCTATTGAACAATGTTACACTGTGCACTGTGCGATTAAAGTATAGGGAAATCCACTCTCACTAAGAAGAGCTGGACTTTTACAGACTACAGGTCCTATGTACAAACCACCCTTTGTAGTATTTTTGTAGTAGTGTATTAGTAATAAGAACATACTACATATTCATAAACCATTGGCAGAGGCCTATGTGTCCACATGTCCAATCTTTTGCTGTGCAAAAATCTCCGCCCCAACTGTAGAGGCTCCGACATGTAGGTATTTCTTTTAGTAGTAAGTAATTTATTGCATGATTAATTAAAACCTTTGCAAAAAGTCCCTAAAAACACAATGAGGGTTTGTTAAAAAGAATCGTTATAAAAATACATTCAACAACATTCATGGGTACATTTTAACCAAGATATCGTGATCATTAAAACAAGTCACATAACAGGTTCTTAATCTAGTAATAGAAGCCAAATTCTTCCAAATGGTCTTGAAAGTGTCCATGCGATAAGTTCTTTAAAAGTGGCCATCAAGAATAAAGTGCCAGCATGCTGTGTGTCTAACTAAGCTTGCAAGCAGGTCAATTCATTATTGTCCATTCCTTACGCAGTAACCATTTGAGGTACTGGTTGTTTTAACTAACAGGGCTAAAGGCAAGAAACAGAACCTGCATAAAAAATTTAAAAACATCTTGTTGCTTGATATATTATATAAAACATTAAAAACACACTACAAGTGAAATGGTGAACCTCAACTTATCATCTCTTGAGACTTGAGCATAGACGTAAAAGTAGATATGAACCTTACTTATTTAATATTCAAAGCAGTATTTTGCGGGTTCACAGCCTCAATGATAGCCATCCTACTTGTAAAAATTTGCATGTTGTTGAACTCTGGCCGAAGTAATCGTCTGCATGCTTCTAGACTTCCAGACAAACCTGCAGGGGTCATCAGATGGTTGGAGTTGCCACTTTTGGAAGTAATCCAGTGTTGGTAAGGCCCCCAGGCGGAGAGCCATTAGGCAACTCTTGATCTGCCGTAAATTATTCAGTTCCAGATACTCTTGCCTCCTTGAAGATTTGTAGGAGCCCATCACCATCCAGGATTGGGGCCCGAGAACCAATGCTACTTTATCAAAAAGTTTGCTGACAAGCCGGGTGATAATATTGGCTATATTTTAAAACTCATTTTGGGTAATTCCCACTGATCATGCCTCTCAGATGTGTAGGTCATCCATGCAGGTCTCCAGATAGCTTGCATGGGTGGTCGTATCTCAGTCTTTCTTTAACTCATTCCATAATAGTCCATCAAGTGAGTTGGCAGTTTTTGCTCCAAACTGGAGGCACAACTTGACATATGCTGAATTCTTGGCTATGAATTGTTTAAGGAGACACACCTGTGCTGGTGAAGCAGAGTTTGGTAGTACGATAATACATTCACAGATTTTTATCATCAGAGCATCTATTAGCTTTGTATCAGTTCCCAGCCAGATCTCACTTTCATAAGATAGATTCAGAGCAGCTTTGCCTGCAAAACATGCATCCTGGTTCCCACCATCCTAGTAGCTAGGCTAAAAAAGGCAGCCTGAATGGCATTAGCCTTATTTTTAATTGCAACCATTTGTTTCTTGAAGGTTCCACTGGAATCCACCCAGACCCCAGGTATTTGTATTCTGTGGCTCCCTCATTAAAAGTCCCACCCATCTTTCATGAACCCTGCATATTAAATCTTTTTCCAAAATAATTATTTTAGTTGTTTCTAAATGAACCTCCAATTTGTTCTGTGCTGTATATTTTTTTTAAAAAGTGGTTATCAACCTCTGCAGGCCCACTCTTGTTCAACTCAGCATTACCAGGTTGTCTGCATAAAGAAATTTGTATATTGGCTTATTCCCCAATATTGGTGACTGCAAATTGACACTTTCAAGCGATCTTGTTAAATCTGAAATACGTAGGTTGAAGAGTAGGTTGGTGTTGGTCAGCACACAGCCTTGCTGCAGGCCTTCAAAGGTTTTGATTTTTCTCTAGAGGACACTACCATCACCAACTTTTATATGCAGCCACGTGTCTGAATAGAGCAGTTCCAATCGCTTCCTTGAGACCTGATTGAATGTTACCTTAAATACTAAAAAGCACATTTACAGTGAGGAATGCATTGGTGTCGTGCGATCTATTAACATGGAGATTAACACTAAGAGGTTGATTACGATGTTGGTCGTAAAGCCTCCGACCGCTAGTTAGAAGCTTTCCAACTGCATAGATTTAACTCAGATATGTGACTGCTGTCCTACTGCCCTATTACGAAGTCGGCGGTCAGAACGTAAATCGGCCTATCATTCCGACTTGGTTCCAACCGGCTCTCTGAGTCTTTCAACTCGTCTGTACAGCACTGTAATCCCCTATGGATCGATTTTCCGCCGTCGGGATTACAATGGTGGTTTCCCACAGCCTTTCTGTGCTGGCCTTTCCAGCATGAAAAGGCTGTTGGAAAGTGGCTTTGGGGGCCTCTAGCAGGGCCCCCTTCACTCTACATACTATGGTTGGTGGTCGAGAGCCTGCACTGTGTGGCAGGCTCAGAGGATCCCCCATTTCTATTTAGGAGCCTGTATTATGGCTGGTTTACGGCCGTGACACAAGCTCCCATAGAGAGAAGTGAGTATGCGACTGAACAGTGTTCAGTTGCATTGTAATCAGGCGGTCGGATCCGCTGACCTCAGGTCAGTCAGTCCCAAGTCCAAGACAGTGTCGGCCGGAGGCAATTCCGACTGACATCATAATAAGGCCCTAAATCTGAGGGGCACCCTGCCTATAATGGTAACCGATTCATTAGAACGATTCCTCTTGTGGTAACCCACCCCTCCAGGTCTTTCAGCAATAGCTCTGCAAAATATTTGCCTCAATATTGATTAGGGTAATCAGCCGATCATTAATGGGCTTCATGGGGTCCTCTCCCTTATGTATTGGATGAAATATAGAACCCTACCTAGTCTACGGGAGAAATTACATCTGAAGGATAGAACTATACAGGAGCCTCTCAGCCCAGATTTTAGTGGCTCTTTTAAAGAGAGCCTGTAGTAACTCATTCAGAACCAGTGCACATTTGGACCAAGTGCTGTTAATTATTAATTGCATAGTAAATGTGGGAGGGACAGGGAATGGGTGGAAAATAGAAAATATTTATGATTGAAGGAGTGGTTTAGAGAGGAGGAAGGAAAGTGAGGGTTAAGGAGGGATATAGGGAGAAACATGAACCATCAAAAGAAAGATAAAGCAAAGAAATAAATGTAAATCATTTTTTAAAATAATTCAAACACTTTTAATGAATTCTGTACATCATTTTTCAATAATTATTAATAATTAATAAAAATATATTGCGTTTAAATGTATGTGCTTTATTAAATCTAAACATATAAAAAATAGTGTTAATGTAAAAGAATTACAATTTTAAATTTAAATTAATCACATTTTAAATTTAAAATATGTTATTGATGATGTAGTATTTTTGCTTCTCTTCTACATTTAAAAGGAAATATATAAAAGAGTTGAAATTAATATTTCACCTAAAAATATTTTTGCAATTTTCAAAAAGTTTAAGAACATTTTTGTTACTTTCCTTATACTTTAACATTAGGAGATACACAGTCAGGGCAGAGCACTCCATATTATAACTTACAGGGAAAAGTTCCCTAAACTTTAACATACTGTGAGTTCCAACGACACAGCATATATCTCTACATAGTGAAGTATGGGTAAATTTAAAAAAAAGTTTATTGAACTTGGAAAGCATTAGTAAAAATATTTTGAGATTAAATACCATGCAGATATGCCTTACTTTGTAATACCTTGATGATCACACTGAGCACCTCTTTAAGTGCAACGTTCTTAAAAAGTGCTCAACGGATTTACTTCAGATCCCAAAAAGCATGCTTTCTGAGTAACATTATAGATTACTACCAAAATTGGTTTGATTCCTTTCAGCCTTTTTTCTGTATCTGAGAGCAAATTTTCCTATGAGAATTAAAATGTTAAATCCTTATTTGGGGACACTCATTTGTCTTTGCTCATGCTGAAAACATGAGCTCAAACTTTTTTAAATGTTTCAAGAAGATTCGTCAAAAGGCGTCAAATTGTTAAGCAAAACAAAAAAAGCTCTTTCATGGAAACTCAGACCTATATGTGACTACACAGTAGCTGTAACTCTAAATAATGTCATTCTATGTAATTGTGTACTGTATTTTTCGGAAAATATTATTCAAGATGTCATATGTGGGAGGAGTTTATCCTTATTATTCACTCACTCTGAGGGAAAGATGCTGATGCGTCTTTTTGTATTAGGGCTTGTAATTATTCTAACTATTGCCACATGTGCTGTGGCTAGGTATTATTCTAACTATTGCCACATGTGCTGTGGCTAGGTAATGTCTTGAAAGTACATTGTATTATTACATTTATTCATGAAATTGGCTTCTTACTTACTTTTTTCTCTTTATGTAATGACATTTGTTAAGTTTTAAAGAATACGTTTATTATTAGAAATGTGATAGAAACTATAAAAAAAGAACACATATGAATAATATAATAAAATAACAGAAAACAATTGAGGAATGAGGAGGAGAAAAGAAAGAAAAAAGTGGAAATATGCACCTGATTCATATAAACCTTTGCCAGATTGTAAGCATATTATGAGTAATAAAATATATAACAAAAGATACAATTTTAGAAAGATAATTTGTTTAGGAGTGGGGAGTCAAGGAGCTGTATAACTGATGCCATAGGATCTTTTGTTTTAAAAAAAGGGATAAAGCGTGCATATAAGCAGTATCCAATTGATGATTATGGCAAACTGCGTACCATCATGCTTTAGATGATAATTGCGTAGAGTCCTTCCAATTTTGTGTTATTTGCTGAAATGCAATTACTGATGTTAAATCCGATATTTTCACACTCAGTAAACCAATAACCCATTCGTCAGATACACTTCCCAAAAATATTTAAAAAATAGAGTAAGGTATATTGGAATGAAATATAGAATTAATCTGGCCCGAGCTTGTGTCCAAAAAGCAGAAACGGGGGGACATCGGAGTAGTAAGTGCTTCAAATTAACTTGTTGTGTTGAACAAGTATCCAGAATGTATGGGTTGATCTTATGTAGGAATGCCGGCCACAGAAAAAGTCTATTGTATTTGAAAAAAAGTGTCTGCTGCTCAGTAGGATTTCCCAATTTTGATCCGAATCTGTTTGCAAGGTGATATTGGTAAAGTGATGAAGAGAACCCTTTCCCATGCTAATGCAGTGCTGGATTTAGGTCTATCAATATAAATATATTGCAAGTGTAAGATGATAGTGGATGCCTTTGGATTTGTGTACACAAGGTCAGCAAAAGAATTGTGAGGTGTTGGAGTAGATTTGATATGAGTGTATACGTTAAAATAATGTTCTATAAAGTTATAAATGTGTTTCAGAAAGTGGATGGCAGGCTAAATAGTACCTGAGCTTGTGAGATAAGGGAGTCCTGGATAAACAATTGATTAACCCAATTGAGCCCTCTGGTCCTCTAAGTTTTCCAATAAATAGGTCTGTTTTTCATTGGTAGTCCAAAAAGAAACATAGGTCTGCGGCAGATTATGAACTAACAGAAGCTAAGAGTTTATAAGTGCTCCTGAATATTGGATTGGTACATTTTATACGCTTTAGCATAATTGATTAAGTATTTGTAAATTGAAAAAGATTATAAAAATGTGTTTTCCAGATCTTCCCATAATGGAGTATATGGTAAAGAAGGCTTAATCCAGTGCATGGATTGCTTTAATAAGAATGCCTTATGACAGTTGAAGAAATTGGGAAAATTCACTCCACCTTCAACCTTTGGACTTTTTAATTTGAGTAAAGACATGCAATGCTTTTTTATTATTCCAAAGAAAAGAACAGAATATTGAATTCATCCTTGTGTATTATTTAAGAGAACTATTCAAAGGTTTTGAAAAAGTAAAAAGAATAATGGGAATGAACATCATTTTTATAGTATCAGGATGATCCCACCATGACAAATGTAAAGGATGCCATGTGATTTTTAATGAAGTGATTTTATGGTCACAATATTGACAGAGATGGAAGTGGAAGTTCTAAGGGACAGGGTGAATTAAATGCCAAAATACTTAAGTTGTTTAGATTGTCAATTAAAGTTAGAGGAGGAAAAATCATGCATGAAAGTGGATGTATTCAGGGGTAAGATTTTGAATTTGTCATGGTTCAATTTATATCCGGATACTAAAGCACAAGAGGTAACTTCTGACACAAAAGCAGGGAGTGAAGAATGAGGATGTGATATAAATAACAAAATGTCATCAGCATATGCTGATAATTTATTATGCTGAGTGTTGTGAGTGAATCCATGTATGTCTGTATTTTGCTTGGTCTTAGACAAGAATGACTCTACAACCAAATTAAAAAGAAACTGTTAAAGAGGACAACCTTGACAGTCTCCTCTGCTGAGAGAGAAGTATGGGGAGGTCAATCTATTAACACAAATGGTGGCTTGAGGAGAAGTATAAAGAAGATAAGTTAAAGCAGACATTATTGGGCCAAACCAAGCGAGGAGAGGAAATTGGAATGTCCGATTTATTGCAAACAAGAGCCTTCTATATATTTAAGGCAATGGCTGCCACAGATTCAGACATACCTCCATATTTGCAAATAATATCAAAGAACAAGTGAGAGTTGTTTAAGAGTTATCTGCCTTTAACAAAACCAGATTACTCATTTTTTAAAAGGTCAGGAAGAAAGGTTTTTAGCCTAGAAGCTAGTGCTTTAGGAAAACTCTTATCGTCAAGGTTGACAAGAGAAGTAAGTTGATCATTCTTTCAATAATGTGAGTCCTTCCCCTCCTTCGGGTTAAGACAAAAAGGAGCATCTAGAAAAGATCCTGATGAGGTGGAAAAATGAGTATAGGAGCGAATAAGGGCACATCATTTGGGGAGAAGTAGTTTGAAGAAGTGTATATAAAATTCAGCAGTGAAACCGTCAGGCCCTGGAGCTTTGTCTTTTTTGAGAGAGAGCCTTGTAAGGAGAAGTTCTGTATGTGAAATGTTTGTCTCTAAAGATGTCAAATCTATTGGGGGAAGAGTCTGGTTTATGTACAGAGGACAAGTACTGTAAAATGTGATGGTCCTAGGGCAAATGTTACGGTGTATATAAATTTCTTTGAATTTCTTAAATTGAGCTAAAATATCTGAGTCCTCATAGTGGGTTGTATCAGTGTCTTCTATAATGGATTCAATAAGTATATTGTTCTGCTTGATTTTCAGATAGTTTGCCCATAAATACCCAGATTTGTTTTGGCACTGGATTTGAAGAGATAAGATGCCAGATTGTCAGTAGAGATATTGTTAAATTGAAGCTTAGTGGTAATGAGTGTTATCGATTGTTGTGTGTGAGAGGTGTTATAAGAATACTCAAGGTATTTAATTTCCTCAAAAATAGGTTTAGACTGGATTTGGGATAGCTGTCTTTTCTTAGAGACAAAGTTAATGATGACATATCAGGCTGAGGATTTGAATGCATCCCATATGATGTGAAAAGGGAACAACTCCTTCTGGTTTAAGAGAAAACATTAGTGAAAGAAGAGGTGAAAGTGGTGTCCAACAGTAAAGAATTATTAAATCTCCATCTTTTGGGAGAGATGGACTAAGGTAAAACGTCTAAATGTGCAGAGACTGGAGCATGATCGGAGATTAAGATGGAATCTATATCTGCTGAGTAAAATGGTTGAGTGAGATAGTGGGAAGTGAAAAATTAATCTATTCGGCATTGTGTATGGTGTACCAGGGAGAAATAAGTGTACATCCCTAAGCTGGAGTTGCATAATCACCAGGCATCTGTTAGGTGGTGTTGCTGAAGAGTATGCAGAAATGCTTATTTTTAGGGATATAATCAGATGAGGATTGTCTGTCAAGAAATGGATCAACAAGTAGATTACAATCACCTGCACAAACTAGATTATCATCTGGCTAGTGTAAGAGCTTTTGGGCGATAGAAGACCAAAATTTACAATCAGGGGCGTTAGGAGCATATACATTAAAAATAACAATTTGAACCTTATCAATACATAATTTGAGCAATAACCATCTTCGCTCTAAGTCAATTTCTTGAGACACCAGTAGCAAATTTAAGGATTTGTGACATAAAAGAATTTTTCACATTGCCAGATGAGAAGAAAATGTCAACCACCCACCCTTTCCATAGTTTCATAGATTAATTTTCTGAAAGTTGGGATTTTTGCAGTAAAGCAATCTGAGCATTAAGCTTTGACAAATAAGTCAGGCCTCTTTGTCTTTTGTTTGGGGAGTTCAAACCTCTGACATTCCAAGAAACCAGTGTCAAAACCATTGAGATGAAACAGATTGAAGAGTACAATCCGACATTAAATTAAAAGAGATATCATGGAGCCGTATGAGTAATGAGAAGATTAACACCATGAATAAGAAGTAATAGAATGAGAAAAAACAGATCGATAAAGGGAAGAAAGAAGAGAAGAGAGGCAAATAAAAGAAAGCAGAGAGGAAATAAAAATACACTGAGTAAGAGAAAAAGGAAGGAGGTGAAAAAAATTACAAAAAAGGAGAACATACGTAACAGTACTTTGATGGGGGTGGGGGAGAGATCACATGTAAAAGACAGCACGTCCTATCCTCAGAAGGAAGCTAGGTGCAGAGAGGGTGGTAGGATATGGAATGGGAGATGAGGACAAGCACAACAGGGATGCATCTCCTGTAATAAAAGAAACATATTGTAGTAAATTAACCAAAGGCGCACCTCATATCTCTCAACATTGCAAAAACATGGGAATAAATAAGACAACAATTATGAGAACACAAAGGTACTATAATATCTCTCAACTACAGGTAAAGAACATGTGAGAATGTCTGCACCTCATATATTTCAATGAATTGGTTGGTGTGTCGATGTCCATAGTCTTTGATCTACAAGTTGCAAGAAAAGCCTTTAAATTGAGTGTGTTCGGATAAGATGTCATCATATTGTTATATGTGTCTTTAAAAAGACAGGGGTGAAAGAGCTCATAGTGGGCTCGAATAGAGCTCTGTAAAGGTCAAATACTCAAAATGTCTCTTCACCAGTCTGCTGTACTCTTGGCATACCCTTACAAAATAATGGGGTGACCCATACTAGTCCATGGACCTTGGTAATGCTCGGTATAGAAAACAATGGTCCTAGACTAATTACCTTAGGAAGGTATTCATTAAGTCAAAATCTATGACCATGATACACATAGAACTCAAGTTACATCATAAGTGTACCCCAGTAGTTTCTCAATTCAATTAAGTATATCCTCAAAAAGACACACAAGCACCATAAATAGCTTCAATAGTGACAGTTTAATCTCACAGTTATTATAACAGATCACTGTAGGGAACGTTTCAAAACAGAAAAGAGGGTTGCTCCAGGGGAGTGTGGAAAAAGGATTGTGCTCCTGAGAATAGAACAGATGTATAGGGAGGGAAATCAGAGAGTAGTTAAAACAATCAATTACACATAGTAATGTCCTTATTAAACTGATTGTGGTTTACAGTAGCACCGGTTTTACAATGGGGCCTGCATCTCATGGATTCAAAAGTACTTTTCTGTTTCTTGATGTTGTACAGAGTATGTTCTTCTGTAAAGAGGTAGGGATGGGGTGAAGTATGGTACAGACCCACTAGGGAAAAGTGTTGACTTTTCGACTTTTCTCTGGTGGAAAACTACCGGCTTGTGCCGGACATGAACAAAGGAGGTACACAGAGATGAGCTAGCACCTGCTAGAGGGGTGCACTATCAGTATCTCAAGGCCACTGTGCCAAGTCTCAGCATCTCCTAACGTGGGAGCAGAGCTACATGTACACACTGGAATGCAGAAGCAGGATAATTGTCTGTTAGTGAGGCTAGTTACAGCCTTCAACAGGAAAGAAAATAATAATGAAATACAGTGTTCTGCTGAGGCAAGCAATTCTGAATACATGGGGCCTAATAGGAGAACAGCCCAGGCAGTCTAGTAAGGATTACGAAATACAAAATGGAGTCACACTAGCTAATTGTTCTGCTCGATTTTCCCGGCCTTCTTGTGAGGAAAAGATGATTAAATGTGACTTCAGTCTCTTACCATTCAAGTCTAAGGGTTAGAGTAGTGAATGGAGCCTATTTACTAGGCACTTCGACATGATTCTGTGCTCTTCCCCATAGATCAGGGCTCGCACACATAGCCTAGGGGATAGATTCGTTAGTATTAGGGATAACCTGTCCTGTAGTGAGGGTATTTCATGGAGCCGTGCTGAATTCAGGCCTGGTAGGCCTCAAACGGGAGAGACTCCATCTTTCTTTCTGCTCCGGCAGCTTGGGATGCTTCTAGGTCAAATGTAATGTTTTAGTTATGAGGTGTTATTCGCTTGGAGAGAACCGGTTCAGGCCGGCCCTTATCGAAGGATTGTATTTTTCTTCATGCCGAAGACACTACATCAGGCCTTCCGGCTGGGAACGTGTCCTTGGTACGGGGAGGTACAAGAATTTGGTGGGCGGCAGGTTACGGGCCGGAATTTTCCATGAGGAAACGCACCTCTATATTAGTGAAAGTCTGAGGCAGTTACATGTTCAGTCCGTAGGCGGCATCTAGCCGTTAGCAGTAAAGCTACTACTTATTCCAGGGAAGACAGACGCCATCTTGAAGGCGGAGAAGAACCGAGAGACAGATGCTTTCCTAGCAGAATAGCCAGAGAGGAGAGAGTAGCCGATAAGGAAGAGGTCCCAGTGACTCGGAGAGGGGTGATTCCAGGCGAGCCGAGGCACAGACGAGAAGGGAACCTAGATGACCACTGAGTGCAGGCTACATACTACTAAGGTGATGTCGACCCTTTCTTATTAGAGTGTACAACTTAATCTTTCACTTTTCTTTGCAGGTTATGTGTTATATCGTAATGTTATGTGATTGTGTATGTAATGAGTAATAAAGTATCCAGTTTGTAGTGAACCAACATGTGCTGCGTGTTCTTGTATAAGAGGGTAGCCTATTCTTCTAGTCAGCTGCGGCTACATGAACAGATGTTAACCCTGATCAGGTAAGTGGTAACTGAATAAGGGAAAGAGGAGCCCCTCGAACCTGAGAACAGGCTATGCTCGAACTGGCAATCCTTGTGTGATCTGATGAATAGTGAGACTGATTCCCTTTTTGTATGTTATGGTGATCATAGGATGAACTGTCGTATGAGACTGCTGTCTAGGTAGAGAGGTCTGGATTCGTATAGGATCGCGAGGCCGCCACTTGTGATACTGTCGTATGGGCAGAGAGGTCTGGATTCGTAGGGGATCGCGAGGCCGCCGATTGTGCTGAGACTGCCGTCTGGGTAGAGAGGTCTGGATTCGGATGGGATCGCGAGGCCGCCACTTGTGATACTGTCGTATGGGCAGAGAGGTCTGGATCCGTATGGGATCGCGAGGCCGCCGATTGTGCTGAGACTGCTGTCTGGGTAGAGAGGTCTGGGTTCGTATGGGACCGCGAGGCCGCCACTTGTGATACTGTCGTATGGGCAGAGAGGTCTGGATCCGTATGGGATCGCGAGGCCGCCGATTGTGCTGAGACTGCCGTCTGGGTAGAGAGGTCTGGGTTCGTATGGGACCGCGAGGCCGCCACTTGTGATACTGTCGTATGGGCAGAGAGGTCTGGATCCGTATGGGATCGCGAGGCCGCCACTTGTGATACTGTCGTATGGGCAGAGAGGTCTGGATTCGTAGGGGATCGCGAGGCCGCCACTTGTGATACTGTCGTATGGGCAGAGAGGTCTGGATCCGTATGGGATCGCAAGGCCGCCGATTGTGCTGAGACTGCTGTGTGGGTAGAGAGGTCTGGGTTCGTATGGGACCGCGAGGCCGCCACTTGTGATACTGTCGTATGGGCAGAGAGGTCTGGATCCGTATGGGATCGCGAGGCCGCCGATTGTGCTGAGACTGCCGTCTGGGTAGAGAGGTCTGGGTTCGTATGGGACCGCGAGGCCGCCACTTGTGATACTGTCGTATGGGCAGAGAGGTCTGGATCCGTATGGGATCGCGAGGCCGCCACTTGTGATACTGTCGTATGGGCAGAGAGGTCTGGATTCGTAGGGGATCGCGAGGCCGCCACTTGTGATACTGTCGTATGGGCAGAGAGGTCTGGATCCGTATGAGATCGCGAGGCCGCCGATTATAAGAGGTCTTGGTATGCATAGTAGGAATCCCCTGTCCTTAGGTGGTAGATATATGTGGTTGCAGGATTGTAAATAGGTTCTAGGGAGGGGGTAACGTTCTGGCTGGGTTAGTGAGGCTCTGATGAGCGGGTTCTATCTGATCCGAAAACCCAAGCAGAACATTTGGCGTCACGAACCGTTTACGAAACCTGTGTGCGTTGTGGTTGTATTGTGTTTGCCTTCGGCGCGTGCGTGGTTTTGTTTGTATATTATTTGTATATACCTGCGTGTAGTTTTCTTTTCTCTTTCTTCTTTTTCTTTTTCTCTTTTTCTTTCTTTTCCAAGATGTTTTCTAGAAAGTCGAAATCTACTTTTAAGTTGCCCGTTGATATTCCCGGCTGGGATTCAACGCCTTATGAAGCCTTAGCCCGTGAGTGGGCTGATTCTACTGGTTTGAGTGAGAATTGGAATTCTTTTTTGGAGCCGGCTAATGTGATTACTTGTTTACAGAAGGCGCCGGTATCTAAGGGTGATGAGCTTCCCGTTTTGGGGCGCAGAGGTTGGATTGTTCTGTCTGCGTACAGAATTCTGCATGAGAGGTTGTTGAAGTTACAGAACTTGCATAAGAATTTGGAAGCGAACTTTGTTGAGATTCAGAATGCTCATACTTTGTTGCAATGTCAAAATAAGTTGCTTGCTGATAAACTTGAGACGTACCAAACTATTGCCGAGAGGGCGGCTGCGCGAATTGCTCGTTATAAATACAAGAATCGTCGTGGTCGGGTTTCGACGCGAAAGGTGCGTCTAGTCGTGGCGAAAGCCGGACTGGATTGGAATCCTGATGAATGGGATGGTAATATCTGGAACTCGAGTGATTCTCCTTCCTCGGGTGAGGAGTCTGCCAAGCGCGAGTCCTCTCGCTCCGGCCGTGATTGTAAGTCTGCTTCTTGCGCCTCTGATGGTGCACCCCGTGATTGCGCTCGTCCTTCGAGCGGAGTCGATGCTTCTTACACTGATTGTTCCTCTACGTGTCCTGGTCGAGCTCCTTGTGATGCTCGTCCCGCGGTCTCGGTGCATCCAGTTTTTCGGCGGAAGGTGCAGCAGGCTCCCGGTGCTCCGAATGGTATTGCTTTAGACTCTTTGGAGGATTTTACTCAACAAGAAATTAGTGATATTTTGCAGCGATTTCGGCAGCGAGCTGGTGAGACCTTACTCACATGGATGGTGCGCCTTTATGAACTGGGCGCTGCTGGCATTATGTTGGATGCTGGCGATTGTTTTAAGTTTTGTTCCTTGAGTTCGGATTCTACTTTACAGGATCATTTTCGTAACTTTAATGCTGGTGGTCAAATTTCTTTGCTTCAATTGGCGACTGAGGGTTGTAATCAAAAATATCCTACTGAGTCTGACTGGCCTGTGAATGACAAACCGTGGTATACTTTGCGCGATGCTGCACAACGTCTCAAAGAGGAGGTGATGAAAACGGCAATTTTTCTGAATAATGCTGACAGGTTGCTTGATGGTTTCTTGACATCTTCTGTGCGGAATCGTGTTATTCGTTCTTCCCCTGTTGCTTATAAGCAGGTCATGATGACTTTATTGATTAATCAGACTGGTAACATGTTATCTGTGGTGCTGGAATCGGTACGCCAACTCGGTGAGTTGGGTGAGTGGTTTAAACCTGAACGGCAGTCCCGGCCTGACACTCGTACTCCTGGTGACAATAAACTTACTAGACGTGATATGTTTTTTGGTCTTATGGCCGATGGTGTGCGGAAGGAGGACATTGATGGTGAGACTACTTCTCGTTTGTGGGAAATGTTTCGCAAACGTGGCTTGGATCGAAAGGAGTGTGCCCGGCGTGTTCGGACGACTGAGTGTGATCGTGGTTTTTCTGACGGTAGCGGTGATGACGACCGCCGTGGGCGCTCTGATCGTCGTGATGATCGACGTTATGTACGTGATTTGTCCCCCCGTCGTGTGAGAGACAGGGAGAGAGAGGGGGAAAGAGAGAGGGGGAGAGATGATTATGTTAACAGCAGACGTAGAGATGATAGGGATCAATCCCCTGAGTTGAGAAGGAGAGAGGATCGACATATATTGGCCGATCGAAACCCGCAGTACAATGCAGAGAACAGTAATCCATTTCGTAATGGAGATGGATATGAACAGGAGGTATCGATACCTGGGAAACGTGAGAGTCTTTATCCTGATTTATCCTGGTACACAGAACACAGTAAAAAGGACTAGGAAATAGGTCAAGCTCCAGTACACAGATGGGCTCACAGAGATAATAGACCCTATGTAGATATTGATATTTATTGGAGACATCGTAATATCCAAAGGGCCCGAGCATTGGTAGATACAGGAGCGGAGGCCACTCTTATTCATGGAAAATCAAAGAAGTTTAAAGGTCAGCCTTTTACAATTACCGGATTAGGTGGAAAGGAAACTCCCGCAGTTCAAACCTTACTTGAAATGAGAATAGGTAGAATTCCTAGAAAAGAATACTCTGTATTAGTGGTGCCACTCTTAGAATTCATAATTGGAATTGATATTTTGAAAGGAATGACTTTGCACTTAGATGATGGATGTTACCAATTTGGAACTAAACATTATATATCGTCCAGGCCTGTACGGGTTGGTCGTTTAAGAATGCCCCCCATAAAAGTTCCCCAGGCGACAAAAGTGGTTCGTCAGAAGCAGTATCGTATTCCAGGTGGTCATGAAGAGATTAGTACCACTATTCAGGAGTTGGTGGATGCAGGAGTTATAACCCCAGTTACTTCTGCTTGGAATAATCCTGTTTGGCCTGTACGTAAGAGTGATAATTCTTGGCGCATGACTGTTGATTATCGAGAATTGAATAGACACACACCCTCTTTGACTGTTGCAGTACCGGATGTGATTACCCTAATTGAAAGAATCCAAAAACATCCAGGTACATGGTATGCGTCCATTGATATTGCTAATGCTTTCTTTTCGATTCCGATTGCCCCTGAGTGTCAGGAACAATTCAGTTTTACGTGGAACGGGCGTCAGATGACGTTTAGAAGTCTTCCCCAGGGCTATGTGCATAGTCCTACGATATGTCACCGGCTGGTGGCAGAGCATCTGGCTGAGGTACCGGTTCATCCGCAAATTCAGATATGTCACTATATTGATGATATTTTGATCCAAGGCGAATCACAAGAGGAAGTTCAGACCCAATTGGATAGAGTCATTGAGTGCTTGCGTGAGAAAGGTTGGGAAATCAACCCGGATAAATTACAAGGTCCGTCCCAGGCTGTGAAATTTTTGGGTATTAATTGGCAGGAAGGGCACCGAGAAGTGATCCCTCAGGTTAAACAGAAAATTCTTGATTTTGCAGTTCCGAGAAATAGGAAAGAAGCCCAAAGCTTCATTGGTTTGTTTGGTTTTTGGCGCCAGCATATTCCTCATTTGAGTCAAATATTGGCCCCTTTGTACCAGGTCACTCGTAAAAAGAATGCATTTGAATGGGGTAAACCACAGCAAGATGCGTTCAGTCTGGCAAAAGAAGCAATTCAGCATGCTCTGGATCTATGGCCTGTATGTGATGGTGATGTGGATTTGAATGTGTCTGTACAAGGCCTTTATGCGAATTGGAGTTTGTGGCAGAAACAAGGCAAGAGTAGAGTACCGTTAGGTTTCTGGACTAAAAAGTTACCTGATGCTGGTGAGTGTTATACACCTTTTGAGAAACAGTTACTTGCATGTTATTGGGCTCTGGTGGATACCGAGCAATTGACTTTGGGACATGATATAGTTTTGCGACCTGAGATTCCTATCATGCAGTGGGTTATGAGTTCGCCGAAAACTCACCGAATTGGACACGCTCAAGAGGCGAGTGTGATTAAATGGAAATGGTATATACAAGACAGGGCACGTGTGGGACAAAAAGGAGTTGCATCTTTGCATGAGCAGGTGGCACGGGCACCATCAACTGAGACTGAGAGTGAATGTTCCGTACCTTTAATACAGGAGTCTCCTGTTAAGTGGGGTAAACCTTTTGATGATTTGTCCGCAGAGGACAGAAACCATGTCTGGTTTACGGATGGTTCAGCAAGGTTCATAGGGACGAAACGGCATTGGAAGGCAGTGTCCTATAATCCGATCACACAAAAATTGCTGAGTACAAGTGGTGAGGGTAAGAGCAGTCAATTTGCTGAACTCTATGCTGTTTATCAAGTTCTGAAACAAGAGTTACCTGGCACATGTCATATTTTTACCGATTCTTGGTCTACTGCCAATGGACTGGCAATTTGGTTACCGACTTGGCATTCCCATAGTTGGAAAATCCATTCAAAAGAACTGTGGGGAAAAGAATTATGGCAGGAGATTTGGGAAATGCTCCCACAGAGTACTGTTACAATCTTCCATGTGGATGCTCATACCCCGATAGACTCTCTTGACAAATTCTTTCATAATATTGCAGATGAGAAATCTAAAATTGCTGAGGCAGTGGTGGACAGGCAAGATTCTGATATTGCGGGATTGGCGAAATGGGCCCACCAGAAAGCAGGACACTTTGGAGAGAAAGCCACTAGCAGGTGGGCTGCTGATCGAGGAATTTATATTCCCCTAGATTTAATCAAAAATGTTATTCTACATTGTCCCATTTGTCAGCATATCAGGCAGCGCAAAGTGCCCCAAATTGTTAAAGGTCATTTACATCGCGGGAAATTACCCGCTCAAATTTGGCAGATTGATTACATTGGTCCACTTCCTATGAGTAGGAATTGTCAATATGTTTGCACTATTGTTGATACATACAGTGGCCTGTTGGTGGCCCTTCCCTGTAAGCAAGCTACCCAATTGAATACTATTAAAACGTTGGAATTGATTATGATGTATTATGGTGTGCCATTCCAAATTCAATCTGATAATGCATCCCATTTTCGTGGAAGATTGGTACAGGAATTCTGTGTGGAAAACAATATTGAATGGGTGTTTCATATGCCATATTATCCACAGGCCTCGGGTCTTGTGGAGAGGTTGAATGGACTGCTAAAAAGTCAATTACGTAAATTAACAGATGACAAGTATAAGAATTGGCGAGACTTTTTGCCTCAAGCGCTATTGATTTTGAATAACCGTCCTTTTCTAAATGCTGAATCCCCACTTATGCGTTTGTTTCCTCCGAATGTTGATGCTAAGCCCAATGAAATCAGAGAGACCGTGATGTACTGGGAGATTACTCCCGGAGCTTTGGCTCCATGTAGAGCGACCCCAGGGTCGGCAGGTTTAGACCTGCATGCCATGGATGACACCGTTATAAAAAGTAAGGATCGAGTCATCATTGAAACCGGTGTTGGTGTTCATATACCAACTGGAAATTTTGGATTAATCACCCCTAGATCGGGGCTGGCTGTAAAAGGCATTCAGGTGCTTGGAGGAATCATTGATAGTGATTATCAGGGAGAGATTAAGGTGCTCCTGCTGAATAGCAGTGAGGTTGACTTACTGATACATCAAACTGACCGAGTGGCTCAATTGCTAATAATGCCTGTCTTCAGTGGTGAGATGACAAAAGGCACTGCCCCAACGTTGCTAACTGTACGAGGCCAGAAAGGTTTTGGCTCCACAGATAATCCTGGGGCCAGAGTTTGGGTGCAGTCGCCTAAGATTCCCCCTGAACAAGCAGAAGTGATTGCAACCGGTCAAGACAACACCATTTTAGTTATGAGACCAGGGAAAGATAGCTGGGAAGCAGTCCCGGCTGACAAATGTTACTTACGAGAATGAATAATGCCTGTATTTGATTCTCTTTCAGATCATTCTTTGGACTGTTGCTGCAGGATGTGTCGGCGTTGGACTCCTTTTGGGCTGGTACGACGAGAGAGGAGGGATCCCATCAACCCGGGCTGAGTTGAGAACCCGAGTGTCGCGTTCCTTCGCTGCGTGGGATTCGTCGCCGAACTTTTGGATTACATTGGCCAAGCAAGTGACTAAAGCCCCTCATTTCTGCTTGACACCGATGAGATCGGTGACGGACATTCTGGCAACTTGTTTAGTTGCTGTCCCTGCTTCATTGGAGACTTTGACTCATATTTTTAATATATCAAGTGCTCGCCCCAATGTTCTTCTGGGCGATTTCGCTGCCCATGAGTATTGCCCCTTGTGTACTGTACTGTCAGACCCGATACCGCCCATCCAGTCCCAAATAGTTACCTATAATATCACACAGGGTGATTTATGTTTTTTCCTTACTTGTGATCCTAGGGTGATTTCTGAATGTATGCGTTTAAGATTGAAAGGTGCCACTTCATTCACCGCTCATGAACGAACTTTGTGCCTTCAAAGGACACCAAAAACATGTACTTCTGTTCAGAATAACATGACTTGCAAGAGTATGGTTGTTACCCCCAGTCATTATCGCATGATGTTACTACCTGCCGGATGGCTTTTCTCATGTGGTAATACTTCCTGGCCATATATCCCCGCAAATATTTCTGGAGGCCCTTGTGCCATTACTAGACTGAGCTTGCTAATGTTCTCATCACATCCGAATGCCAACTCTCGTGTGATTCGAGATACAGTGAGGTTACAGGAGGATTGTGACTCATCTTTGCATTTATATTCCAAGTCTGAATACCTTAGCCTGGCTATTTCAATTGTTGGTGTTCCTGCTTTGGCAGTTTATAATGCCAAATCTATTGGGAAAATGGCCTGCTGGATGGTAAAATCCATCAATCATACTTCTACAGTCCTGTCTGACATGCTATTAGACGCCCAGGGTGAACGAAGGGCTATCTTGCAAAATCGAGCGGCCATTGATTATCTTTTGCTTAAACATGGACACGATTGTTCTGATTTTGAGGGTCTTTGTTGTTTTAACTTGTCGGATCATACAAAATCCATTCAAGCTCACATTGATAAACTACATGAATTGACAGAAGAAGTTAGAAAACACATTGACCAGGGCTGGTTTGACTGGCTCTTTAATTGGTTACCTGATTTACATATGTTACGTCAAATATTAGGAGGTATTCTGATTACTATCGGCATTTTGATTTCTATCTGTTGCTTTATTCAGTGTATTCCTTCACTACTTCAATTCTGCACACCTGGTACTAGACATAGATCAGTTAGTCTTGTTTCATATTATTCTTCCACAGATATTAGTTCCGTTTAATGAATGTGTAATAGTCAAGGGTGAAATGTTCTGCTCGATTTTCCCGGCCTTCTTGTGAGGAAAAGATGATTAAATGTGACGTCAGTCTCTTACCATTCAAGTCTAAGGGTTAGAGTAGTAAATGGAGCCTATTTACTAGGCACTTCGACATGATTCTGTGCTCTTCCCCATAGATCAGGGCTCGCACACATGGCCTAGGGGATAGATTCGTTAGTATTAGGGATAACCTGTCCTGTAGTGAGGGTATTTCATGGAGCCGTGCTGAATTCAGGCCTGGTAGGCCTCAAACGGGAGAGACTCCATCTTTCTTTCTGCTCCGGCAGCTTGAGATGCTTCTAGGTCAAATGTAATGTTTTAGTTATGAGGTGTTATTCGCTTATAGAGAACCGGTTCAGGCCGGCCCTTATCGAAGGATTGTATTTTTCTTCATGCCGAAGACACTACATCAGGCCGGCCGGCTGGGAACGTGTCCTTGGTACGGGGAGGTACAAGAATTTGGTGGACGGCAGGTTACGGGCCGGAATTTTCCATGAGGAAACGCACCTCTATATTAGTGAAAGTCTGAGGCAGTTACATGTTCAGTCCGTAGGCGGCATCTAGCCGTTAGCAGTAAAGCTACTACTTATAACAGGGAAGACAGACGCCATCTTGAAGGCGGAGAAGAACCGAGAGACAGATGCTTTCCTAGCAGAATAGCCAGAGAGGAGAGAGTAGCCGATAAGGAAGAGGTCCCAGTGACTCGGAGAGGGGTGATTCCAGGCGAGCCGAGGCACAGACGAGAAGGGAACCTAGATGACCACTGAGTGCAGGCTACATACTACTAAGGTGATGTCGACCCTTTCTTATTAGAGTGTACAACTTAATCTTTCACTTTTCTTTGCAGGTTATGTGTTATATCGTAATGTTATGTGATTGTGTATGTAATGAGTAATAAAGTATCCAGTTTGTAGTGAACCAACATGTGCTGCGTGTTCTTGTATAAGAGGGTAGCCTATTCTTCTAGTCAGCTGCGGCTACATGAACAGATGTTAACCCTGATCAGGTAAGTGGTAACTGAATAAGGGAAAGAGGAGCCCCTCGAACCTGAGAACAGGCTATGCTCGAACTGGCAATCCTTGTGTGATCTGATGAATAGTGAGACTGATTCCCTTTTTGTATGTTATGGTGATCATAGGATGAACTGTCGTATGAGACTGCTGTCTAGGTAGAGAGGTCTGGATTCGTATAGGATCGCGAGGCCGCCACTTGTGATACTGTCGTATGGGCAGAGAGGTCTGGATTCGTAGGGGATCGCGAGGCCGCCGATTGTGCTGAGACTGCCGTCTGGGTAGAGAGGTCTGGATTCGGATGGGATCGCGAGGCCGCCACTTGTGATACTGTCGTATGGGCAGAGAGGTCTGGATCCGTATGGGATCGCGAGGCCGCCGATTGTGCTGAGACCGCCGTCTGGGTAGAGAGGTCTGGGTTCGTATGGGACCGCGAGGCCGCCACTTGTGATACTGTCGTATGGGCAGAGAGGTCTGGATCCATATGGGATCGCGAGGCCGCCGATTGTGCTGAGACTGCCGTCTGGGTAGAGATGTCTGGGTTCGTATGGGACCGCGAGGCCGCCACTTGTGATACTGTCGTATGGGCAGAGAGGTCTGGATCCGTATGGGATCGCGAGGCCGCCACTTGTGATACTGTCGTATGGGCAGAGAGGTCTGGATTCGTAGGGGATCGCGAGGCCGCCACTTGTGATACTGTCGTATGGGCAGAGAGGTCTGGATCCGTATGGGATCGCGAGGCCGCCGATTATAAGAGGTCTTGGTATGCATAGTAGGAATCCCCTGTCCTTAGGTGGTAGATATATGTGGTTGCAGGATTGTAAATAGGTTCTAGGGAGGGGGTAACGTTCTGGCTGGGTTAGTGAGGCTCTGATGAGCGGGTTCTATCTGATCCGAAAACCCAAGCAGAACACTAATAGAAGGTCTACATGATGCAGGGGTAACTCAGTGGGTTACATAGCGCAATACAAATGCATGTATCTTAGCCACACAATGCTAACATAATATAACATAACGAGTGCATTATGGGAGAGGGGTATTTCAAATCTAATAGCATGAGTGGCTGAAAGCTTTATTGCTTTCCAGCAGGGTCTTTACAATTCTAAGGGAGGTGAGGGATATTGTCTATCCATTTATTAGTCAAAGGGAAAACAAAGCAAAGGCAAACATCAAAATTGCACTTAATATTCGAAGACTCCTTCGTCTATTAACATTATCGACTGGATTTCTTGCAGCATCATGGGGGAGCACTTATTGTCATGTTTGGGCAACGGAACACTGGGAGTGAGTTTGCTTATGCAATAGGTGGAGCAGGCTGGGAGACAACGTATGCATAGACAGCCTGTGAAAATGACCCCTGCAATGGCTATCAGGACAAGTAGTATTTTCCAACCCCATGACATCAATAAACCCCAGAGCCATCCGGAGAGGGACCAGGTACCATTGTCTTTGTGAATTTCAGAAGTCAGTATATGCAATTTCTATATTGCAGAATATACAGTCAGGGTGCTGTCAGGTATGTATACACAGCAGCTGCTACCGATGACACGGCAGGCTCCACCCCTGTCAGCTAAGATAACATCTAAAACCATCCGATTTTGAAGCGAGACAAGTCTCGTACCCTGGAGCTCGACTGTAATGTTGATCAGTATACCTGCAGTGGTGTTAATGACTCCCTCACCGACTCTGGCCAGGCGTTGAATATTGTGGGCATTGGACATGAGACCCCAGAATGGTATGAGACCCTTTATTATGTCAGTAAACTGCTGCAAGGAAGTATCTGTTTGGTCAATATCATCTGCGTCTATAACCCTTTTAGCATGGAAAACTGGGGCATCTCTACTCTGCAGGCGGTGTGTTCTGTGGTAGTTGGAAGGAGCTATATAAACAGGGGGAAGGAGGTAAGAAAGGTAGCATCGCCCACACCATCCCTCAGGGAGCCACACATAGCCGTGAGCACCACAAAGAAAATAAACATTGATCAGTGGGATCAATGGCGGACTTTTTGACATTCTCAAAATAGAAGTGACATTACATCTACTGTTACTCACCTCTATGTCTCCCGTCCCTTGAACACAAAGGGGGACTGGTACTTCCAACATGGCCAGGGGTATGGGCTTGTCATCAGTGCCATTACGGGCTTGGAAGGATTTGTAATATTCAGATATATTGAACTGTGAGAACCTATTTCTGTCCACTTGTGTTCTGTTTGCTCCCCTACCTTTATTCATTGCTCTGAGGCAAGAACTCAAGAATTTTCGGTCAAATCATCCATCTCCAGGGGAGGCACCATGTGGGGATCTATGCTGAGGATACACATTCATAGTCAGAGAACGAGAACAAGAACTGGTGCTCCGGTGTTCCAAAGGGAGAACGAGCTGCTCCAACTAAGCAAGGTAAACCAACCCTCACAACTATCAACATAGGACGGAGGCATAGGTTGCAAATTCTCACTGTGATGTGTAACCGAAGGTAGCAATCCTCACACCCAACATTTCGATGTGTTAAAAACAGCATGTGTTTGATGAAACGTCTGGATAAAAATATTATCTTTATAGGACTTCCGGTGCTCCTCTTTTTGAGGTGCTAAAGTGCCAATAATATGTTCAGGTGTCGGTGTGGCACTTATCCAAACATGCACTGGGCATTTCTCTTCTAGGAAATACAGTATCCCAAATACAAACATCAGAGAAAGCAAAATTATTATCATGAATACCATTTTAGTCTTGGGGGACCAGGAGGACCAAACGGGACCATGCGGAGCTGGATATGGAGCTGCAAAAGGCAGCTCCTAATCAGGAATGGGTGGACCAAAGGGATACATTTTGAAAACACTTTTGGGAATTGGAGCCTCAATACAACCGGTCAGAGGGGTGTTCCTCTTTCCTGTGTCTGTCGTGAACCTCACAGGCAGGCTCCTATCGTTCAGCAAACACTCCCATGGTGGAGCTGCGCAATTGCAGCCCTTGCTGAAAAACAATTGCGGCCCTTAATGAGAAAAAAATCCTTCTTCTTTCAGGATAGGGCAACCTCCCTCCAGGGCAAATACCCTCAGCGATCCTGTCCATTGTCCAGAGGCAGTGCAACAATGTTCTTCACTATAATCTAAAACAGGCACCAGAGGCAAGGCACCTGCAGCCTAAGCTCAAGTCCTTCCCTAACTCCTATCTTGCCCTGCCGGTGCACTGTCCTTCCGTTGGGGCCGCAGATTGTACCTGGTACATCTAGGATCTTCCTCGTTGACAAATAGGGGCAAAAACTCAGATTCAGTTGGGGGTCGAGACACAGATGTTTGCATGCCAGGAGCTGGAGTATCCGTTGCGTCCCTTATCTCAGGGGGTATCGCCTCGAATAAGGCCTCGTCACTCTCCTTGTCTGTTCACGCCCCTCTCAGTGTTGGAGAAAGGGATGAAATGGGAAACCAGCTCTTCTTCCTGGCCGGCGATCCGGTCACGCACCCAGGCATCGTACGGAAGCAGAAGATGCACCTTTTTCACTTGAGAGGTGTCGACCCTGTGCTTTCTGCTGTTGATCTTCACAGCCATGCGGGTGGCCAAAAGCACTTGGGCAGGTCCCTTCCACCTCGGCTCTAAACAATGTTTGTGCTGAAACTGCCGGTCCATCACAAAATCCCTGTGCTGGATCTGGTGCCCGGGGCCCTCTGGCACTGGTTGTAGAGCAGCATGTATCTGTTGGTAAAGAGAACGGATATCTTTAGACAGGGCATACAAATAGTCAATCAAAAGAGGGTATTCTATCTCTGAAAAATGCTTGGGTCTCTGGACACCCCAGACATTGGCAGGACGTCCGAAGACAAACTCATAGGGTGACAGCCCTGTTCTGGAGTGTGCTGTCACCCTTGTGGACAGTAATGCTAAGGGCAATGCATCTGGCCATTGCAATCCTGTGCTTTCATGTATCTTCGCTATCTTCTGTTTGAGAGTACCATTTTACTTCTCAGCAAGACCTGCTGACTGGGGATGATTTGCTGCATGCAATTTCTATGTAATCTGTAGGCCCTTACACACCATATCAATTATCAATGACTTTTGCATTGAAGTGGCTCCCATTGTCACTCAAGATTACACGTAGCAATCCTTAGTGTGGGAAGTAATCTTTTAAAAATCTCTTTGCCATGGCCGTATTCTCTTTAGCGGGATAGACGTCAATCCACTTACTGAATGCGCAAACTACCACTAGTACATATTTCAGGTTATTCACTCGTTCCATTTCGATGAAATCCATTTGGAGAACCTCGAAAGGGAAGGAAGGTGGTGCAAAGTTGCCAGCAGGTGTAGGGGTACCCTTTCCAGGATTGCGCTTTAGGCAAACAATACAGTGCTTTACCAAATGTGTGGCAACCTTAGGGATATTCTTATTCTGCCATACTGGGTATAACAGTTTACATATTCCTTTGGCACTAATGTGCACCGGGCCATGAGCCAAGGTGACTACGGGGAGAACAAACGCATTTGACTACAACCATCTCTGTTTCCATGACAAATCAGTCCAACACCCATCCTCATCCAAATGTCCTATCCTTTTCTCCCACATTTCCAGTTCATCTACAGTCACCTCTCTATATATTTCCTTTACACTTTACACTGTATCCTCAAACATCCCATTGTCTAGAACCCATCTAGCAGGACCTGCCACAAATATTTTATTCATTTTTGATTGAGCTGTCTCCATAGCTGTTTGGTTAGCAAAAGCATTACCCCTTCCAACATCATCTACAACAGCCTTGTGTGTGCTGCCCTTGATTATAGCCAACCTGTCCGGGAGCCTAAGTATCAGGGGACCATGTTGTATCCTTTGCCCATGGGATGTCAAGAACCCTCTCTCTGCCCAGAGGCGTCCAAAATTATGGGCCACCCTAAAGGCATACTGGCTGTCAGTGTAAAAATGAACAGCCAGTCCCTCACTCAACTCACAGGCTCTCAGAAGGGCGACTAACTCTGCTGCTTGGGCCGACTGGTATGGAATGCGAGATCTCCCAACTACTGTACATAGAGTGGTAATCGCATAGGTTGCAGTGGCAGTGCCATTCGGCAATTCGAAACAAGAGCCATCAACATATAGTTCCCCTTCGTTTCCACTTCGGTCCGGAATAGGTAATCATGAACATCATTGTCCTTTTCTTCCAAAGGGAGGGGTAGTAACATGGCTGGATTCAAGGTAGCACATCTTTTGATGGTAATGTGCAAAGCAAATAATCTTAGCTCATACCAAGTGAGATGCACACTGGTGAGGTGCTGTGTCTTTGTCTTATTCAAAAGCGTATCCACAGCATAAGGTACCATAACTGTGAGGGCAATATCAATGACGAGCCCTGCCGATTGCCTGATAGATACTGCCGCTGCCACAGCTGCTCTCAGACAGCTCGGGAGCGCTATGGCGACATTATCCAAAATGGCAGAGAAGTAAGAGCAGGGTCTCTCCTTAATACCAAAACCATGTGTTAGTACAGAGAGCATGTAAACATCCACCTCATTTACATAGAGCACAAAAGGCTTCTGATAGTCAGGAGTGCCAAGCATAGGAGCAGAGCAAAGAGCAGTCTTTAATTGTTCAAAAGCTTGCTGGCAAAGGCTCATGCACATCTTTGGTGGTGAGGTAAAGAAGGGGTTTTGTTAGTAAGGAAAAATTCGGGATCCAATGCCGACAATACAAAGTTATCCCCAGGTACGCGCGTACCTCGCATTGTGTTTTAGGAACAGTCATGTAAGAAATAGCAGCTATGCGTTCAATAGTGAAATTTCAAAAGTGACACCTTGTGTGCATGACGTGCCAAATGTAACAATAATTTAACCGTGGCCTCCTTACAACCTTCTTCAATGTCCGAGACCACCAAGAGATCATCAACATATTGCAGCAACACATTACCAGAGGGAAGTTCCAAAGCATCTAATTGTGCTTTCAAAGCCTGACTATAAATACTGGGGCTTTCCGTATAGTCTTGTGGAGCACGACAGAATCTAAAGCTCCGACCGGCTATTGCAAATCCATACAGATGACGGCTGTCGGTGTGTATTGGTATGCTATAGAAGGTGTTTTTCAAATCAATTACTGCGAAGAATTTAGCTGTTGGGGAATCATTGTCAGGATCGTGGTAATGTCAGGCACAACAGGATATTGGGGAACCAACATTTTATTGACCTCTCTGAGGTAAACATCAGGATGAGTGTCAGGACAGTCCAAGGGGGCCTTTTTAAGAATAGGGGGAATAGGGCTATTGCATACGTTCACTGCTGTCTCTTCAATCACACCAGATCAACTCCTGAATTATTTGCATCAAGGCCTTCTCTCCTGCCTGGGATATCTTGTAATGAGGTATTTGGGGCAGACTAGAATTTTCCTTTATCTGCATAGAGACTGGTGGGATCTGAATCAACCCTACATTTGTATCTCCTGCAGCCCATATTGTGTGTGGTACATCTCGGAACTCGGGAGTTAGAGGATCATCCTTTTCAAAGCATTGCTTAGCACGGGCAACTCCCTGTCCAACAGTCATGCAAACACCGTCTGGGGAACAGTAGATTGTTTCATGCAATCTTTTTAACAGATCTAGTCCTAGTAAGTTCTCACCAGAATTGGACGTCAATAGAAATGGTAAGTCAACTGTAAAAGGGCAAATAGTCAAAGCAAGAGGCTTGGAAATTAGGCTAACAACCGGTACACCTGAGAAACCCACTGAAACATTGTTTTGGCCAGACAGAGCTGCCCCCGGGACCAGTGAATGGGAAACAGAGCTATTCATAGCCTGTGTGACAACTATAATTTTTTCAGAGGTACCTTGCAAATCTACAGTAACGTACGGTCCACGCTGATCTACAGGCACCGGAACTGGTCCCTCGCCCTGCCCTTGGCTGTCCTAGCTGTGAGACAACCCCCTTACGTCGTCCATGTCATAGTCGTCATGGTACCACTGTCTTCCCTGAGGGTAATCAAAATAATTCCCGCCCTGCCTATTGTTAGGCACATCACCTGCCTGTAGCCCCCCTCGGCCTCCTCCTTCTCACCCTCTGCCTCCAAAACCCTGATCTCTCGGAACCCCACCTTTCTGCAACAATTCCAGACACTCATGCCCCTCCTTTTTACTATACACACATTGGTTGGGTCCCATGGGAACAACTGACGCAACACCCCTGGTCCTCTGTCTCTCCCTCTCACAACTTGCTGCATCCAACACCCTTGTCTTCAAATCTTTTGACTTCTTTTTAACCCTTTCTTTATCCTCATTGTTACTGTGCTCATAATACTGTGCCATACTTAATATTACTGATGGGGAGGATGTTGTCCAAGTACTTTCCGAACCCTGCAACCTCGTGGCAACCTCAGGGAGTAAGTTAGTGATGAATCTGTTCACAAACAAACGGACACCACCCTCCCGTGACAAATCCTGACCAGTAAAGTCGAGAAACACCCCTTCAAATCTGGTGAAGAAGTCTGACACACTCTCATCCTTCTTCTGATGACATGCAGTCAACTTATCCCAGTCCACTTTCTTCGGTGGGAATAAGGGAGTGCATGTATGCAATAATGCGCCCAGGTAAAGCCAATAACTCTGCCTCTGGTTTCTCCCCGGGCTTGTGCTCATTATCCCATACCCTAATCTCGCACCATGTGCCGCCCAACTCCAGTGCATGGTCCTGCGTGTGGACATGTCTCCATATATCTACAGGTACTAACAAGCCAAAAAATAACTCTATGTCAGCTAACGTGATTACCGTGGAGGAGGCCGCCTCTGTCAGTTCTTTATAATATGCAGTTGGGTTTTTTCATGGGTCTGGTAACTGGCTCTTTAGGGAAAGGACCTCACTCCTTTTCCAAGGAGTATAGATCCATTGCTCCTGAATCCGAGCTTTGAATCGGTGTCTTATTACTGTATCTGTAGAGTCGCACAATTCTGGTATTTCAGGGTGATAAATAGGGTGGACTTCGTTCATAGGGTGCAGCGTCCCCAACATAGGAACCTTCTGGAGTAACCTACCGCAGTAACTCACCAAAGTAGACACATTACCGAAAACCTTGTTCAGGCCATATCTGTAACATACACTCTTTCCCGAATATCACAGATGATCTGCGGTGCAGTATCATGGAAACACTGTTCCCACAACAATTCTATGAGTGTGGCTTAAGGGCATGCTGCTGTGTGAATGGCTCGTAATCTTTCATCACACTCCACACATCCTCCACGCTATAGATCAAATGCCGGGCCCATTGGGTTGACTGACTCACCACCATCTGTTTTTCCTCAGATCCCACAGCAGAGTGCACCAACACTTTCTCAATGCAGTCTGATGCTGCTGCCCAATTGGCCCCAGGTATTCCTCGTACAGGTGTCTCTGTATGTAACGGTGTGTGTGGCATGGCACCCATAGGGCAAAGGGCAGATGCCGAAACAGGCACCAGCATGTAGTGGGACAGAGCTGTAGGTGTAAAGGAAGTGTAGTGGACAAAGACAGGGCAGGGGAAGGGATAGTCAAGACAGGGGAAATAGAGGTGTACGTCCCTGTGGCCGGCGGTATTACAAGGGAGGCAAGTGGGGCTGTATCTGAGGCCACAGAAATAAATGTGGTGGGGTCTGAAGCAGCAGTACCAGAAGGATCAGATGGAACAGCCCCAGAGGTCAAGGACGAAGATGTGGGGACCATGGGATCCATCCGATGTGGGGCATGAGGTGGTGGGGGGCGAGAATCCAAGAGCTCCTCAACAAGCTCATCTCCTCCATCCGTAGCAACATAACTTTTGTCAGTCTGCAGCCAAAACTTCCTATCAGCACACTCTATGCCCTTCTCGGTCTTTTCCCTTTCGTAGGCTACTACCTTCTGTGTAATAGTATGTGTTTGCTATCTGTGAACCTCCTTTTCTGCTCACATGGGCCGCTGCTTTGCTTCTTTCTGCCATTCTCTTACAGAATCAAACATGGACTCCCTACTCCTCTTAGCAAACAATTTGTCCTGCAGGAAATGTATTTTGTGCTCATCAAACGAGCCAGTAAGTGGCCATTGCAGCTCAGCATTGTCCTGCGTATATTTATTCCACAATGTGCTAAACATAATAGGGCCAATACCACGCTTGACATATATGTCAAAATTCGGGGTACCCTCCGGAGGTGCAGGTTGGCTCTCTTCCAACCGAGCATCAGTAGAACAACATCGACATCTGAAACATCCTAACTTACTTAAACAAGGCATCTTAATATAAGACACATGCACTGGCCCTAACGGACAAACAACACCCTAAACGGTAACACAAAAGACAAGATAGCAAAGTCGCACAAGAGCCAAACCACCTGTGCGGACAGCATAGTCGCTCCTCGTGCAAACACACATTCTACCAACATTGTCACCAACATTAGTCTGCAGACCACGCAACACACAGACACACGAGCACATCACAGATCAGCCCACAGGTTGCATCACATTCAAGACAACAACCCAAGCAACCATACTAAGTTCAAAGCGACAGGCTTTAACCCCAGACCTTTTGAACATACATCAATTACCAGTTACCGTGGCAGATTGTCCGCAAACAGTCCCAGACCTTTTCTAGCGCGGGCCAAATTTCCAGTTGGCCTGGCAGACTGTTCACGAACATTCTGTGTCTTTTTCAAGGGTCTGCAAACTGCCAAGTACAAACCAAGTCGGAATCAAACCGCACCAAGACACAGCCCGTCGACTCGTGTCGTTCAAGCAAGGCAGTTCGCAAACTGCACCCAAGACAGTCTAGAGACTGTACCGAGGACAGGCCTCAGCCCCAGACCTTTTCAAGAGCAAATCCAATTACTAGTTGGTCTGGCAGATTACCTATGAATGGTCCCAGACCTTCTCACAAAGAGGCCAATTAACAGTTGGCCCGGTAGACTGCTCACAAGCGCTCTGTGTCCCTCAAGGGTCTGCAGACCCACCAAGTCCAAGACTAGACAGTCCGCAGACTATACCAGACACAGCCCACAGGCTTGTGCCATTCAAGCAAGGTGTCTTTTCCAAGAATCAGTCACTCACCTGGTGCATATAGGTTTAGTCAGGTAATTCCCCACTGCCGACTCTTCCGACCCAAACTGTCAGCTCCAAGGTTTCGTCTTCTCAGGAGCCCAGCCGGTGACCAAGCTCGGCCTTATGGATGTAGGGCCCGGATCCGCCCGACTGACCAGACACCACCCCAGCCCCTATGACCTGATTATGGGTGAGGGTGCCACAATTTGTGGGGTCCCTGTTCGGGCGCCAACTGAAGGACGTGGCCCTCTAGGGCCACGCGGGTATTATACAACAACCTGCTATGCCTTCTCATGAACAAAGGAGGTACACAGAGTTGAGATAGCAGCTGCCAGAGGGGTACATTATCAGTATTTCAAGGCCACTGTGCCGTGTCTCAGTGTCTCCTAACGTGGGAGCAGAGCTACATATATACAATGGAATGCAGAAGCAGGATAATTGTCTGCATGTATTTTAGCCACACAATACTAACCTAATATAACGTAACAAGTGCATTATGGCAGAGGGGAATTTCAAATCTAACACTGTTCATAATCTTGTTGTATTTGCTATGTTCGCCCTAGGTGGCCAAGGGTATGCCTACACAAGAGTCCCTTTCTTTCTGTGCCACTGAATTCAAGGTAGCATGTCTAATGAGGGGTGATACCCCGAAACCAGTATCAGGATCCTTGTTTTTGGTGCAGAGAGGACCTGGCCTTGCAGTACGGGCTGGACTGTTCCCAAGGGAGCAGGGTCAAAACGGATTTGCATATGGCTGGGTCCATACTAGGGTGGCATGTTGAGCAAAAGAACATTGGATTTAACCCAGGTCACTTGACTGGGTATGAGTGTTTGAAAATTTCCAGCACTCCGTCCATCATCTTGTTGTGTTTGGAATGTTAAGTGGTGGCCCCACTGGAAAATTCATTAGCTGAGGTAAGGCGGTTTTGAAGAAAGAGGTAGGATTTATCTGTTCGGATTCTTCAGGAAGATCGTAAATTTGAAGGTTCATCCTTTTATTGTGGTTTTCAAAGTTTTCTATCTGTTTCTGCAAGGTAGCAACTAGTGTCTGAAGAGAGCTCAGTGTGAGAGAGGTTGTGCTAACATTACTGATTTGCTGCTCCACAATAGATAGTCGTTCTTCCATATGTGACCATCTATCGTTAAGAATCAGTATCTTGGCATTAGTCTCGTCCATATATGGGCCCATGGCCCTAATGTCCTCCAGCAAAGATTCAATGAGATAGTAGGAAGAGACATAGTAGGAGATGGAAGGTCTTTTTTTGCTTCTCTTTATTTATTCTTTGCCAGGATTAGGTTGTGTAGACATGACGGCCGAAGTAGAGGAAGATGCAGTGTAGGGCCACTACACAAGTTTACTTGAAGAGGACCTGAGGCGTTGTTTAAGAACTTTGAATCTGCCCGAAAGCTAAAGTCCCTGCCAGCATAGGTGTAACAAAACAAATTGACACAGATGGATAGCACTGAAAATGAGCACAAAGGCATACGAATTAGCCTAACCAACTGATGATGTATTGAAAATAGCAGGAAGAGTTCATTATATAGCCTCAAATGTTAGTCAGTTAATCGTGCAGATCTAAACAATAAATGCCATTGTGCGCATAAGAAATCACCTCTGGCTACAGAGCATAGGGTTTATCTCTTGGTGCAGATCAAAAAGCAGTTCCAATGTGTAATGAGTGACCGCATCCTCCACACTCAAAATGGCAGCCACTTCCGAGGCAATGAAGCGCACAGCCTATAATTCAAAAAGCAAATCCTCCCAAGCACCAAAAATGATGCGTGCAGCTGCCACTGCACAATACCCCTTCATGGTGTGTCTCAATGAACTTGTATGGCCCAGGAGGCCACTGTCACACCACTGCTCTGATTAATCTTGATCAAGCATCAAGCCAACCCCCAAAATTTTGGTAATGATTAATTTGACATTCGAATAAAGATATAAACTGATAATTGGAGGAAGCCTAATTGTGCATATTTGATTTCTCCTTAATGGTTTTGATTGATTGTTTGAGCTTAGTATTCTCCCTTATCTGTATATAGCTCCTACAGGAAGAATCGATTTTCACTGGCGATAAGGTTAAAAGGAACTGGATTCAGACCACATGGGAGCCGACTGGGGTGGCTGTCAACAACATTAATCAGTAGAAGTCATGACTGTACTAGTGTCTGAATAGCCACTGATGCTGATACACCATCATTATCCATGTGGTCCGGAAACATCAATGGTCTCACCCTGAAATTCCAATCTCTTGACCCGAATATTTTTTTAAAGACCCACAAAGTCATACTCCTCCAGGAAATATGGGCTGAGACAAACCAACCATTAGAAGGCTAGTGAGGATATGGGACCCTTGCCCAAGAACCCATAAGTTTGGTAGACCAAAAGGTGGACTATCGATTTAAGTTTCAGTCAAGTTAAAAACAACATTCGATCAGTTATTATTTTAGGAGGACTGGCTTACTGGTATTAGGGTTAACAGCTTTAGACCACAGCAACCATTATTGTTGATAAACATGTACATTATCCAAGTGCCAGAGAGAAAAGCTCTAAGTTTACTCATCTAACCCAAATCATGTGTGCCCTACTCAATGATTATACCAAAGCAGCTTGCTTGATCACAGGGTAATACAACACAAACCTCTTCCAAGACCTTCCGGAAGACTATGAGGGTATGTCCTAAGGGAAAACTCAAAAAACCATAGATCAAGCAAAACCCAATGGTTGAAAATACAGTAAGTTCGGCGAATACATGGTTCTACAACTCACCAGCATGAGCTATACAATCTTGAATGGTCGTGTTCCAAAGGACAAGCCAGTGAATAGACAAACAAACAGTCAGAGTGGAAGTGGTGGTCCCAACATCTCAGAAGAAGGCATCCTTTTTAACCACCACTTTGAAGCTACAGATAAGGAAGCCAGCACTGTTGTCAACGTGGCACAAATGGTACCCTAAACCGGAAAGGGTTGCCCGTAACAATTACAACTCTTCGCCGATTGGACTGTTCCCAAGGAAGGTGATCCATACATGGACAGCAGTGCTAGAACAGCATCTACAACAGAAGCATTACCCCTGCAACAAGACTTACAGTACTATGAAAATAGCGATCTGGAAGTCCTGGCATCTCAAATAGCACACATCATAACAAATGGACGATCTGATTGAGTGCCCGGGCCAAACGGCTACCACAGGCACTATACAAAAAAGATATTTTGTTCTGGGCGGAAAAGCTTGGAACATTATTCAACTGTTGTCAGACCACGTCATTGATACCACACTCATTGCATGAGGATATAATGCATGCTATCTATACAGGAGGCATAAGATCAGACCCAAAGAACTATAGCTTGATAGCCTTTCTTGACAGCGATGCCAAATACTACGCCTAAACAGTTACTCCCCATTAACCAGACAGGATTTGTGGCCAAATCAGGGATCTTATCCAATTTACTTACAATATCAGTCCTGATGGACAAACAACAGCCTCAAAATCCCAAATACACTGCTGCTTTGTCAATTTTAGAGCAGCATTTGATCGGGTGCCAAGGGGGCTACAGTGGGCTTCGTTGCAGAAATAGGGGATACCTCAACCCCTCTTGGAGGCCATCCTCTAGCTTCATACTAGCACATGGATCTGCATTAAATTGGTTGAAGGAGCACATATTTTGAGTAAAATACTGACACCATGACGAGTGAAACAGGGGTGTGCGTCGGCCCCCCTGCTCTTTAACCTCTTTATCGCAGACCTATTGCAGTCCTTCAATGACATCAACAGCCACTTCCCAAAAAATAGTCTTACCCAGGTTAGCAACCTGCTGTACACAGATGATCTAGCCCTGCTCAGTTATATGAGGGTAGGCTTACAGCGACTTCTTGACAAACTGTGCATTTACACAACTGCGAACAAACTGGAAGTGAACCTGACAAAAACTAAGGTTGTAACCTATGAAAGGAGAAAATATCAAGGACACAGGAACATTCCTACAAACATTTATGGGTCCATATTCACAGAAGATGTTCCTTCTTAAAACATCGACAAGAGGTTAGAGCTAATGCCCTGATATCACAGTTGACATTTACAAAACTATTTAAACAGCTACTGGGCCCAAGCTTGTCTCCATTAACAACAGTCATGAGGGCAACAATTCTCCCCTCCTTAACCTATGGCCAGGAAATCATGCTTGGAAAAGACTCCAGCCTGTTGAATAAACTCATTGTAAAAATGTATAAGCAAGTACTGAGATTACCAATATTTTCATCTCCATCCCATGTCAGACTTCAATTTGGCCTTTCAGATCAGTGGGCAGCAGGGGCTGGTGCTCACCTTAAACTGTGCAACAAATTACGAAAGGCCAGGGCTGTCTGTCTGAAGGCACTGCTATTAGCCAACAAGGTCCTGTACATCATTGGCACTTAGAAGACTGCTTGCATCTCCTAAAAGCAAAATAACTCTTGGACAGCAATCCAACTCAACAATATTTTAAAATGTGAATGAGGAGGAGCATGCGTTGCTGGTCATTTCAGTCAGAGTACAACTGGCAAAACACCAACACACCTGGACAATTAGAACTGGATATCAGCTAGCCACCACAGCATCTTATTTGCCCTGCACATTTGCTGTTCACTGGAAAACAACATTTATGGCCTTCAGGTTAGGGGAGTGGCCCTTCCTTAACCATTTAGCCAGCTGGAGGCGCCCTAGCAATAGTAAAATCTGCAGGTGCTGTGGAACATGTAAGGAAGCACTTGAACATGTAATATATGTCTGTCCAGCATTGCTTAAAGAACATAGGGTCAGCTTACAAGGAGAATGGAACAAACTTAGGGACTGATTATGATGGCAGTGAGCCCGCCACTGGCATCCCGCCGGTGGTGGTCTCACCAGTATTGTAGGCAGGTTGCCCATACGCCATATTACAATGGCGGGCCGTTTGATGGTGGTCGGAAAGTCAGACCGCCATGCATCCGATGGACTCCTTGAGCACACCAGTGCATCGGAGGCAGCTATAATCCCTACAATGTGGTGTTGCCTGCCAGGCACCATTGTAGGGATTATGATGTCCTTCCCCGCCAGCCAATTCATGGCGATTTACCCACCATGAAAAGTCTGGTGGAAAGGGACATTGGGGGCCTGTAGTGGGTCCCACTTCCCCCAGCCCTTAATTTTGGGTGTTGGGGGCACCTATGTTACCCCCCTACATATCCCTGCACCATGTGGCAGGCACTGTATGGTTTCTGCCACGTAGTGCAAGGATATGTGCAGTGTCCCTATTTTGCATTGCGGCGGGTGTTGCGGCCGGCAGCACCCACCACAATACAAATTATAGGCATTGCGACCTCAATAGTGGCAGTCACATTGTAATGTCTATTTTGGGACCGTCAACAGCTTGTTGGGTGGTCCCGATTCCCGATAGGCTGGCGGGTGGGCGTAAGTCTGCTCACCATCCTAATCAGCCCCTCTGTGTCCACATTTGTTGACAGGCCATCATTGCCTCTTTAAAGTACAACATCTTGTTCACCAAGTTCTTTATGACCGCAGCCAAAAAGTTATAGTTTATCTAAGAATACCTGGGGACACTGATAGTTTGGCAGAGCAGGAGCAAAGTCATAAATTTGAGAGGTTCACTGATAGATTATTGAGGAAAAAATACAGGTGAAAAAAATATTGAAGAAAAATTTTAGAATACAAAAATATCGACTGCCTATTCTTAACCCCTTCCCCGCTCATGACGGAATCACTCCGTCATGAGCCACGGTTGCCGTGTGCTCATGACGGAGTGGTTCGGTCATGCCGCGACCGTTGGCGGCCGCTCCGCCCACGCGGCGCTGTTTCCCCGCCTGTGCGGGGGGACAATGCAACTGGGCGGAGTCATGACGGAACCACTCCGTCATGAGCACAGCTCAACCGTGGCTCATGACGGAGTGGCTCCGTCATGAGCACAGCGCCACCGCGCTGCCCCCCCACACCCTCCAGCGCTGCGGCAGAATTCCCGCCGCAGCGAAGGGGTTAAAAAAGGTAAGTACAAAAATATAAAAAAATAGATAATTTACAAAAAATAGTTATCTTAAATATCGATTTTTACATATATAATGTAAAATATTAAAATAAACATATATTAAATACTAGCATTCCTTTCACAAAAAATAAATAATATTTAAATGTATATTTAAACAAATAAACTTACTTTTAAAAATGTAAACATACACACATATATAATTTGTATGAACCTACATATATAAATAAACTAATATTTTAAATGATACTATAATGTAATACATCATAAATATTATAATATTATCAATACTATGTGTAAACATATTTAAATATACCAAAAACATAAAATATTAAAAAAGAAAACTAATACATTTAACCCCTTCAGTGCGGCGCGGATTACCGCGCTGTGCTGAAGGGTTCGTGCGCGGGCGGGGCCGTGATGGAGTGGTTCCGTCATCCGCACAGCGCGACCGACGCGCATGACGGAACCGCTCCGTCACACGCATCGAAGGGGTTTAAATAAAAAATAACACATTTTTTTAATTTAATTGTAAATAATATACAAACCAAAAATATTGACATTTAATAATATTATTATAATAAATCAAGCACATAATTATCTAAATTGCAACAACATAAAATAAATTATTAAATATTCAAATAAATACATATAGATTTCCCATTACATAAACAAAATATGCACTCCCACCTAACGCAACTCACCAAATTCTTTACATCACACAAAAATAGGATTTACTACTCTAACTACAATAAATTTAACATTAATTAAAATATAACATTGGAAAATACTACAATTTACTATTCCCAGTACAATTAACACAACAATAAATATTATAATTAACAAAAAAATCATATAAATCATATTCCACTTCAGTCAGTGCAAAAGTAGGGAAAGTGTGTGGATAGCGGAGGGGAAAAATTTATTATTCCCACTCCAGTCAGTGCAACTGTAGGTAACATGTTGGATTGCGGAGGGAAAAAAATAATTTGCCCACTCCAGTCAGTGGAACTGTAGGGAAAGTGATGGATTGCGGGGGGATACATTGAATATTGCCACTCCAGTCAATGCAACTGTAGAGAAAGTTTGTGACTTATGAAGGGGAGAAATTTAATATTCCCACGCCAGTCAGTGCAACTGTAGGGAAAGTGTTGGATTGTGCAGGGGAAACATTTAATATGCCCACTCTAGTCAGTCCAACTGCAGGGAAAGTGTTGGATTGCAAAGGGGTAACATTTACTATTACCACTCCAGTCAGTGCAACAGTAGGGAAAGTGTTGGATTGCGGAAGGGAAAAATTTACTATTCCCACTCCAGTCAGTGCAACAGTAGCGAAAGTGTTGGATTTTAGAGGGGTAACATGTACTACTCCCACAATATCTTAAACAAAATGAAAATAATTTTTAAAAATTAAAGAAATAAAAATATATTTAATATACAAATATTATTTATGTGTTCATTTATTTATGGAAAACTAAACATAAATTCATTAAAATTAATTAACTTCTCACCCTTTCCAGCTATAAACTCCAGAACCCCAACCTAAAATGAAACTAAAAAAAAATGAATGAGACAATTAAATTGTCTCTGAAGGCATTTGCTATGTACAGTTGTGATGGCCCATCACAGAACATAAGTCATACATAAAAGGGCTTATTTAGAAGACCCTTATACTGCTGGCCTTTCACTTCTAACAACTTCAAACGAGATGCAGCGGTGCCACTAAAGCCTTGTAAAAAAGGCCTATTATGATGTTCCAATGATACTCCGTGCATACCTCCCCTGAGTTTTTCATCATTAAAATGCCATGGCTTTCACTGCTTAGCTCACCTCTGAATCCTGCAGCACACATTATACTGATCTTTAAAAGCATTTCCTATTCGTAATGGGTATAGTTCCTTGGTGCCCACAATGGTTACGCTGTGCTTTGCACTGGCTTGCCTTACTACATACCTGCAAATCCCTCATGCTGCATTTGCATGGCCTCATTCAGGGTTTATTGAGGCCAGAGCCACTAGAGCTGCCTTTACTGAATTAACGCATATGTTAAATGACTTCAGTACGAGAGGCCAAATATGTGTCAGATGGGACTCCACCCACATGGTACAGTGTCCGAGGGCATGCTTGCCTGAATGAGACACATGTTATGTTATGTTAATTGAGTTTATAAGGTGCACAGCTACCCCAAGGGGTTCACCGGGGCCAGCCTGAAAGAGAAAGAAAGACCGAAAAAGGGGATTACTGGTTAAACAACAACGTTTTCAGACATCTGCGAAAGTTCTCATAAACTTTTTCTTTAAGTTATGACATGGGAAGGGAGTTCCACAGAGAAGGTCCTAGGTAGACAAAGGATCACCCACCCATGTGCGTCAATCTGATTCTAGGGACCGTAAATTTCATCTGAGTTGTAGAACGGAGGGGGCGTGAAGGAGTATAGGGTTGAACTAAAGATTGCAGGTATTGAGGGTCTGGTTTTGATTTTAAACATGTAAAGGGATGCATGGGACATAAGTGTACGATATCATGCACTCAGCAGCACTGACAGGTACAGCACTCGTGTTACTTAGCCGACTTCTACACACAAATTGAGATGCATGTAGCAAACTTATTTACTAGTGCCTGTGAGTATGGTATGTGAATTGTGTAGCTGCACAGTGTCATCCAAACCAACTAAAATTGTGTAATTTGGTGGTGTTACGGGTCAGCACATGGTTCAGCAAAACAGCCAACTGGTGCATGTGTAAGGCATTTAGATGTACTTTTTATTCAGCCAGCCTTACCAATGTAAATCGTTCAGGCATGTCAACTGTGTCATCTAAACACATACAACCCAAAGGGCTACATAGCCAATAGACTTGCATATGTACTGTACCTTTGTTTCATATCAAATATGTGTAGTAAGTTTTAATAATATGATTTACATGTTATATCTTGTAGCTGGACCCCCCTGATACATGGAATTTGAGATGGCCACCTTCAGGAACCCTAACTTCACTGGTAAGTACCCTCATCAGTGCTATTTGTGTACAGCAAGGAGTGAGAGTGATGTCAGATGATGTAGGTATTGCCAGATTCAATGTGCATTCACATCACAATTGAACTTAAATGAGAAATAGGCCATGCAAAGTTGTGGCAACGTGTTGCTTGTCTATCAGCCTCTGACTACTGTCGAGGACACTCTGCCTATCAGGGATGGGCCATGACAGGGGGCCATGATCCCAGTGTCACACAATGCTAATGTATGTGGTAGTGGATAAACTTCAGAAATTGATGTGGCTGTGAATGCTATAGAATGAATGTCAGTTGGGCATGTCATGATATTGGGAGCATGCATTGAGCGGTGGCAGATTTGACCTGTAGCAACTCCAGGTGTGGAGTTGTTGCAGGTAAAATCTGAGAAGGTTCATATGCCTCAGCATGATGTGGGGTATTATTCCTGCGTCCATTTTTACATCATCATACCTACCAAGTTATCTGTATAGGTAGCAATGTGCCCTGACATGGCTCCTTGCCTTATCAATTACGCAGCATTGTGAGACAAGACATGTGCTTTGAAGACATAGCCCTTCTGAATGTGTTATATGCCTATGGCATAAAGGCCCTGCAGGAGTCAGAATGTACACTAATACACAGTGAAGGTGAACATTTGTACCATTCCATGGGCACTGAAGATTTTTGTATCCAAGCATTATAATTAGATCTGTCAATGGTGTTGCTATTGCACAGTATAACAATTGGCCTTTCTTTTTAATTAAGGCTGAGGACATCTGATATGCTAGATAATAGGTATGTGTATAGTCACTCTAAGCTGCAAGATCAAAATAGGCTGTAAGGGCTACAACATTAGGCGTAATGGTAAATATGATATTTCATGATGTTGATGCCTGTCCCTAGTCAGTCTTTGAGTGACATTTATCCTCATTGTTTCAACTTACAACATGACCCCTGATGAGCTGGGCCACTATAAAAAATGGAAGGTGAACTCCCACTACATCAAAAGGGTCGCCAAGGAACAAGGGCCATAAAGAGGCATTAGAGTTAGAGAAGGCTCAGAGGAAGTTGTCTCTATTTCCAATGGGACCACCAATCACCACAAGGGGCAGCTCAAGGCCACCATATACAGTCAAATTCAAGTGACTCACAAACAGCCGGCCTTAATACCTCCACCAGTGGGCCTTCTCTACCACCAGCACCCATACTCCAGCCCACAGGAGCGCCCTCGCATTTTGAGCAGGACATGAGGAAGGACATCTCTGACCTGAAACTCAGAGTGGCAGTCCTTGAGAAGAAGCTGGACCAGGCCATGTCCCTGCTGCAGGACATAAAGCAGGCATTTGGGCAGGACAAAAGATGATTGTCACAGGGACTCCTTCTGCTGTTCCTCCCGCTTGACTTGCAGACTTTTATAGAAAAGGTTTTTATAGGTTAGTGTTGTTTTAGTAATAATGTAGTGATATTGGTTTTAGGGGATTTTTAGTGATGGGTTAATTTGTTAGTGGGTAGGGCTACTTTGGGTTAAGTAGGGGGAGGGGATTTATGTGTTTTATATATATGAGAAATAAAAAATATCGTAAAAAAGTAAAAACAATTACGAATTTACAAACAAAATATGTGATTGTTTAGGTTTCTATGTATAGGTAGTTGATGTTTAGGTGTAGTTTTTATTGTCCTTGCATGAAGATGTGAATTAAGGGGGTAGGGGCTTGATGTTTATCATGTTGGGCTAATTGCTTAGAGTAAGCTAAGTTAAGGTAATCTAGTTTTATACAGTAGATCTAAGAGTTTGCTACGTCCAGGTGTATGTCATAATTTACTCTGTTTCGAGTTAGTATGTGTGCTCAGGTAAAGTTTTGTGCATGCATTAATCATTGCTTGCAGTGTCTAGCAACATGTCTGAGTGGGTATCTTAGATATGGACAGGGATCTGTCAGTTTGTCCATGACTTTACATGATCTTACGATCAGACATTGTTGAGCAGTGGACCTGGCATTCTTTGATGAATTATGATATTGTGCTCATCTTGTGTTCACTTACAAGATCGTCATGTGTGTTGTTAATGCAACATGCTTTCAAGGATGTTGTGCTCAATAACTTTTACACATATAAGGCCCGATTCACAAAGGTAAAGTGAGACGAAAGTCTAACTTTACGACTTTTGGTATTTGCACAGGGTATTTAAGAGTCTTTTGTCTCAGACTCCACAAACAGAATATAGAGCTTTGGCTAGTAGTTGGTGTAATTGCCTCCTAGATTGGCCAATTGTGAGCCTGGTCCTGACTCAGAGAGACACACAACACACGGGTAGTACTTATTGGTGCATTCATTTAAAAAATGGTAATGTTGTAGGAGATCAAAGCTAAAGTCGATCGGACAGCCACCCAAAAGGATGTTTAGAGCCAGTGGATGTCCAGACTGAGTCCTTGTGGGGAACATGTCATGAGACATGTTGAGGTGAGGAGTGCTTCAGTCAGGAGGATGACCAAAGTGTCATTAGGGAGGATCGGCCACATTGACATTCAACAAATGGTCTAGGTGAACAGGGCAACGTCAAAATGAAGACAGTGACAGTGGAAGTTCCTCATCATGTTGATCAGCACAGGGCTAAGGAGAAACTGGGTATATGGAAAAGATGACTGCTACCGGACACTTCATTGGAAAGAGGTACCATCCACATCTTCCTCCTCTATTGTCTGCGGTGTCTCCCATGAGGGTAGTGTAGATGAGGCAGCCAAGAGAGGCAAACACACATCAGGGGTGAAAGATGTGTATCCTGTGCCTGCAGCAGCACTTATCTATTCCAATATATGAGGCAACATAGCAGCGAGGAGGATCTGCTGGTGTTTCAACACAGCAGCAACATTGCGGTAGTAGGCAGCCATGAGAGCCATGTGGTAGTCCTGCTTCCACACCATGGACTCAAAGAATAGTTCTGAAAACCCCCAGCTCTTTGGCCACATCGGTGGTGCAACTTTGGCAGGGCAGTTGTTGACGCCTGTGCCTCATGACACCAGTGATGTCAACCAGGGACTGCAAGAGGCCACAGAGGAAAGAGTAGGTGCCTCTGATGGTGGCAGTGTTATCCATATTGGGACTGAGATACCCCCAGACTCCTTCTATGGTAGCCGTCAGGGTCTCCATCTCTGCCCACACATTTTCTGCCAACTTCCTCTGGACTCCTACTGCAGTCCGTTTGAATGTAATCCATGTGTCCTTGGAGTCCAGAGGTGTATGTGTGGTGGGAGGTGGTATCCGTTGGTTGTTAGACAGGTATCTGGGGATGCCACAACACTGCTGATGATGCTGGAGATGATGTCCCAGTGTTATGTTATGTTATGTTAGGTTATGTTAGATATTCTTATATGGCGCGCAGCTGCCTCAGAGAAGAGGCGTCCGGCACTGGTAGCAGTGTCAGTAGAAAGCTAGAGGCTAAACCAAGGAGAACAGGTAGGTTTTGGTGGCCTTACAAAAGGATAGCAAGCAATCCAGGCAACGAATCTGAATAGGGAAGGAATTCCACAGTTTAGCGGCTATATACCGGAAGGACCGGCCCCGAGCTCGGAGGCGCTTCACCCGAGGGACCGTAGCCAAATATTTCTCAGCAGAGCGTAGCTGGTGAGTGGGTACATAGGGAACCAGCAGATTAGAAAGAATCTCAGGGAATTAAAGCTTTAGTATTTTGAAGGTAAGAATTAGCGCTTTGAATTCAATCAATTCAATCCTTTTGGACATAGGTAACCAATGTAGACGGCGCATTGCACTCGTCATGGAACAAGTTCTAGGGAGCCTCAACAGGACTGGGGCGGCTGCATTCTGGACTCGCTGAAGACGAGTCACTTCTGCCTTGTTTGCGCCTAACATGAGTGAGTTAGAGTAGTCCAGTCTGGACAAAATAGTCGCCTGGACTATCAACTGGTGGGTGAGTGGATCGAAGAAACCCAACATGGGCCTCAGTCCCCGGAGTAGGTCAAAGCAGGTGCCTGCAACCTTCATAGTGTGCTCCTGAAACCCAAGAGTGGAATCGAGCCAGACACCAAGATCTTCACAGCCGACTTAGGGGTGGGGGCTTTGCCCAAGGTCGCCAGCCACCATTGCGTACTCCAGAACCCCTTATCTCTCCCCACCAACAACACTTCTGACTTCTGACAGTGGAGTCCAGGAGCTCTTGAAGGGTGTTATGGTCGATGGTTGGTAGGTTGTCCTCATCATCAGCATCACTGAGGTACAGGACAGGGTGCTAGCCAGGAGGTAAGGGTTCATCCTTTACAATGAGATGGGGAAATGCTATTGCCAATGTCTTCTACATGTTGAAATGGTTTAAAGCGGTTGACAAACAAAGTGCATGACATGACACTTTCAGTTTCTCATTGTTGCATAGGACAGCCCTTACACTAGGGTGTGGATGGCAAATAGCACTGTATTTCCATTTCAGATGACGGGCCTTCAGCATTGTCATCAGTTCTACTGTGTGCTTACTGAGTGGATGGGCCCTGTCCTAGTAGTCAGATTCCTGTTACTGACATTCATGCCATTTCATCATGACCAGAGTTGGTTATATGCAGGTTGTCAGACAATTCTTTAATCTGATCCATGTACTTGTATATGTCCATGCCCACTCTGGCAGTTTCAAATTAGGTCCGGGTAGTTGATTTACTGCCACACAGTGATGGAACCCTGATCATACAATGACTCTCCTGTGCTTATGACACCTACATTATGAGTGGCCATATCCAATGGACTGACATGGCAGGATGTTATAGAATTACCAGTAAAGCCAAGAACCTCAGATGCCTTGGTCTCAGTCAGCACTACCAGGAATTCATTCAGGTTAATACAATTCAAACTAATTTCTCATGTTATGTCTCGTATTTCAATTTTTCTTTGTGTAATCTATTTCAGTAATTTGTTCATCAACATAATATTCTATTACCTAAACCACTCCAGTTACTTTGGATAACTTTTGTTTCATGCTTAAAAAATTATTAGCTACAACAACAATGAAATCTTGTCTGATATTCGAATTGAAAAGTGGTACGCATTTCGGGGTGGCAATCCCTTCTCCAGGGGCTTCTCTAAACAAAAAACAACAATAATGTAACAAGTTCGAGAATTTCACTACATCATAAATTAAATATCACTTGCAAAATATTGTTAAACCATTATCTCTCATGAGAAGTAATGATAGCCACAGTGGCGTTCAACATGCATGATGGTAATGTTAAAGGCCTCAGTTGAGGGGATCATTGTGTAGAAATAAAAGATTTGAAGATTCAGAATGTGCCCTGTTTTTTAAGTATTGTGCTTCTGTTTCATTTCATGCTGATATGCAAGTGACTGGGGTCCAACAAGAATGACACATACAATCCAAAGAGTGAAAATAAAAAGAGTGAAAATAAAATAAAAAAGAGGTTAAAAAATTCAAATGATACTCTGCTTAGATGCATAGCCACCATGTCTAAACATGGTTAAAAACTCGAAGTGGGGCAATTCCTACCGGACTTCTAAATACTGACTTCTTCAAGAATCCTGCTTTAAAAAGTGTTGTAATCGAATAATAACATATCATGTTAAAGTTGTGATAGTTGATGTTTAAGGAGATTAAGTGGATCTTAATCAAGACACAACTAACATACCTACTTCTGAGGGAAAATCGTATGACAGTATGAAAACTTAGCAATTCCTCGCTGTCACAAAAAAATGAAAATGCAAAAAATATAAGAAATTACAAGTGTTAAAAAATTTTGAAAAGTTGTTCCACTGCAAAAGTAGCCCCATCATACCTGGTGTTAACTTAGAGAACCCCGATATTACTCAAAATCTCCGAACAGCAATCAAACAAAACCTTTGTACTCCTCTCTTCTCCTACTGGAAAACCCTCATGGAAACCACGTTTTCCGAATTAATCAGTCAATCACGATAAGGGTCATAAAGCTCTGACCGGTGCAACATCTATTCTATCGACGTGACACTCATGTTAGTGTAATTTTTTCCAGGCACTAATCCATCCTAACGCCATGTACTGCTGTATTGTAAATACGATGCTAACGTGGCATTAGTAAGTGTTATACAGCAGTAGTCATTTGTTGGGCGCTCCACTTCAGCAATAGCAAATATGCTTACATTATGTGTTTCTTTTCAGGTTATCTTCAACTACAAGCCAACTCTAACGCTTTCCAAATGAAAGAAGACAATTTGAGCTCAAAGGAAGAGTTCTTGATTGTTGGATTTTCAGATTTTCCACAACTGCAAGTTCCACTTTTTATTGCATTTTTACTGATTTACTTAATAACTTTGATGGGAAACCTGCTTATTATAACAACAGTTTACTCTAACTCGCTTCTGCACACACCCATGTATTTCTTCATTACAAATTTGTCCTTCATTGAAATTACTTACAGCTCAATCATTTTTCTACCTATGCTAGCGCATTTCTTTCTAGAAGAAACTTATGTGTCACTCATGGCGTGTCTACTGCAGGTATATTTTTTCATGGTGATGTTGGTCATAGAAGTCCTCCTCCTGACAGTCATGGCTTACGATCGGTATGTGGCCATCTGCAATCCCTTGCATTACACTACCATGATGAATAAGGCTGCATGCATGGGGATGGCAGCTGCATGCTGGATTGTTGGTTCCACCATCCCTACCCCTCACATTGTACAAATGTCTTACTTATCATTCTGTGCCTCTCACACAATCAACCACTTCTTCTGTGATTTGACAGCCTTGATGAAGATTTCTTGCAGTAGTACTCACGTAATTGAAATCCTAAATTACACATTAGGTCAAATATTTCCACTGTCATTTTTTCTAATAATCACATCCTATGTCAAAATCTTTTCTTCCATTCTGAAAATTAAATCAAAGGGCGGGAGACATAAAGCCCTTTCTACATGTGGCTCCCACCTAACTGTTGTTATTTTATTCTATGGATCCGTTTGTACTACGTACATGCGTCCAGCCTCAACATTTTCGGTAAAAGATAACAAAATAATATCTTTGTCATACATTGTTGTTGCGCCGTTGAGTAACCCTTTTATATACAGTCTAAAAAATAAAGAGTTTCTAAGGGCTCTTTGGAAGACAAAGAGTGAATCATGAATATCATGTAAACTAATGCAAACATTTATTTTTAAAGGTTGCAATACTTAATGCCCTTAATAAAAAAAAAGGTGTGCCATATGCTCATTGCAAATCAATAAAACCTACTGTAAAAGCCTTCAATAAAATTATTCAGATTTCCACTAACTGTGTCTGTTCTATCAATCAAACCTAACATACGATCTTGCTACCTTTTACAGGGGAGGCCATTTTCTCATCATAGTATAACGTCTCACGAGAAATACCCTAATCTCTTTACTGTAATTTTCAGTGGAACTGTACCTGTCACATGCACAGGATGAACAATGTTTTAGCAAGACAACTCATATAATGACCCTTTCACCCCATAAATGATACACTTGCATGTGTCAAAAAAGTAATCTGACAATACCGTGCTTGTTGTTTATAAGGACTAGTCCAGTTTGACACTTGTTTGGCAAATTGTTTGGTATTGAACTATGTCTGTTTAACTGTCTTTCTCCCATTCCAACTCACCTTTGAGCCCTGCTTGAAAGCCAAAATCCATTAGACCTTGCGTTCTGTAATCATTGCAAATCTCCTATCCTCTACTCCAGTCCCTAGTCCCAATTTCCTTGACATCAGTTCTAGCCTGGCTTCTATTACAGCAATTTAATATTAAAGAGCCATATTAGAAGTGGTGGTAATGCTTGCACCAAGTTGCTGTCGATTGTTACAGTTTTTCATTTGCTTTCACAATTCAAGAATGTTAAATTTAGGCAATTTTATCCACTCCCACATAGTTATGACCATGGAACAAATTCATAGAGTGATGACAGATTTCGGTCACAGTATATATCATTTGTTGGTGTCATACTAATTTTAGGCATTGTGGTGAGTTCCAAAGTGATTTTGCCTTGATCTTCTACAGTTATTGGATAAACCATGTTTGAGATAAAATTCTTTTCTTCTATGATTTTGTCAAAGAAGGTATGGAAGTTGCTCCAGAAGCTAAAATGAGAACATATTTCATATACATATTTACCAGTACATTCATCAGCCTTGTGTGAAAAAAAAATGTGACATGCTGAGTGAACCATGTACTTCAAACAGCAGTTGCAGGCGATTGTCAAGAAAGCTAAAATGCAACATTTTCTCTAATATCTTCCTCACCAATATCAGAAAAAATATATGAGATGCTGTGTGAAACATCTATACCAGAAGCAGTCTGTTAGAGGACTTCCAAGTGATCTACTGTAACTTCACCGCAGAGTTATGAAGACACAGGCTTTTACATTTTATAATTATACTATTCAATATGCTACTCCATATGATAATTTGCGGGTATACACTTGCAAATAAGCCACACTTTCAAAGTATAATCAAAATCTGCATTTATGTTTTTCTTTTTCGTGGACATGCAAAATACTCAGGGGCAGATTTACATGCCCTTTGCGCCACTTTTGCGTAATTTTTAATCTGAGAAACGTGACGCAAAAGTGGCGCAAGGGGTTTGTAAATCTGCCCCTCAGTGTTTTTTGGAAGAGAAGCTCATTGTTTCTTTTACAAATGTTAGAACAGATAGAACTAATTGGAAGCCTGTTGTGATTTACACCATGCAAAGGGGTGCGTGAGAGCATCCTGTACCATGTAGTGCAGACCGATGATACATCCAAGGCCATGCAGCTGAGTGCGCCTTCGTTCCTTGATGGAAACTTCAGGAGTTTGGCAGTTCCAAGAAGACTGTGCAACCTGATTGGTCCACGGTTAGAGGAGTTATTGGGAAAGAGATGAAAATGAAATGTATTTTTCTTAAGTGTCTTTGTAAAGTTTTAGCAGATTCTATCCTGACTTTATTGAGAGAAGATTTTTTCCCTGAATCCTGGTAGAGGAGGTCCTGCCTGACTTTTCTTAGGGAAGCCCTTTCCCTGACTTTGCTATTTCTTATTTGTGGTTCTTGATTTACACTCTTTAACTCCTATACTTCCTTTGATCTGAACCTTTACTTGGTTCATTAAAGACTGAAACCTTCTGCCTAGTATTTCTCCTTATCACTCTCAGATGCTTTATTTTGTTTTGAGTAGTTCCTTTTCAGTATAGTTCTGGACCTGCAGATAAACTGCCATGAAGGTCGCCTGCTGAAAGGACTACCACTCTGCTGCACGGTTTTTCAGATGTTTCCTTGCTCAATTGCTGCCTTTCTACTCTGCATCTCTCTTGCCTGGGGAAGGAAAAGTAGAACTGGACTTGCAACATAAACCTAGGACTACCAGAGTAAATCCAAAGGGCTAGTTTTGCCTACTGATCTGAGCTTCAGGGACACAAAAGGGTCCCTTCACATTGTATCCACACCTGTACCCAGCCTGAGCGGGTCCTGACTCTCCAAGTGGTGCCCCACCAGTCCTCAACGCTTGGAAGTGGTGCAGAAGGTGACCAGATAGCCAAAATCCAAAAGTGGGTAAAATCTGAACTGAGAACCGGAAGGAGACTGGAACCAACCTGCTCGACCATCCACCTAAGGTACAACACCAGTCAGATTTACTCCTCAGCTTGTCTACAGCCCTCTGCCTGACCCCACTGGAGATTTTTTACTTCCATATCAGACATTAAGTGCAAACATAAAAATATTCACTGCTTCTTTGACTCAATGTGATCTAACAATGATGTTCCCTCTTCCGACACCTCCTACAGCCTTGCTCCACTGAACTTTACCATCTCAGAAAACTTTTTCTCAAAATTTCTCCTATTTCCAAAGGTAAGGGCTGACTGGGCCTAGTCCATTTTTGCACCAGAGCTGCACTCCATCGAGGTCAGCTATATTTTTCATCTTTGACACAGTCTCGCACAACTAGATGTCAGTGGTTGACTCTGATCTTTCAGAACAAACCGCAGAGGTGGGGGCATTGTGATCATCCACAAAAGCAACATCTCCTTAACAGAATAAGACTCCTTCAAATATAACTCATTCAAATATCTAACCACCACAATTAAGACAAGTGACAAAAAACGCTAAACTGCCATCTCCTCTTCCATCCTCCAGGCAACACCCCTCCATTCGGTGAACACCTTTTAGACCTGATAACCCACTGCTCTCTCCTAGACTCCAACAACATAATACTAGGTGACTTCAACCTACATTGGAACGATAAAAACGACTCTCTAATCCAATCCCTGAATGAACTTCTTCGCAACAACAATCTTAACCCAGCACTGCACCAAACAAAGCCACAATAGGAGTGTAATTCTAGATGCCATCATAGCTTACAAAGACACAATCACTATTGACATATCCTTCCTGTTAACTGGTCAGACCACCATATCATTCTATTCCACATCAATCAGGCATGCCACCACCTACCCTGTACACAGGAATCCCCCCATTGGGTGAGAAATCTAAGACAGATCCCCCTTGCCAACCTAGAAGAAAGGGTAACCTCACTCCTTCCCACAACTGAACTCACCTCGCACTACAATGCAACAATGACTTCCATACTCAACCAGATTGCCCCCTGGAAATGAAAAAAAGCCAGAACCATCTCTTCGAGATCTTGGTTCAACAATGACCTAAACTCGGAAAGAAAAAAACTAAGAGCTGCAGAAAGACTCTAGAGAAACAACTTGACCATTGTCCACCTCGACCTACTCAAATCTGAACGTAGGGGATATAAAAAACACATCAAGAATGAAAAAACCTGATTCTTCCGTGATTCACTAAACAATGCCAAAAATCGACTCAAAGAACTCTTTAATATCAATAGACAAGAAACTTACAAGCCCCCCTCTTCCTTAGTGAAGACCTCCAAAGAACTATGTAACAACTTTGCCGATTTCTTCAATGAGAAGATCACCAACATCGAGCTCTCCTTGGACGACAACCGCAGAATTCCCAACATAAGCCCGCCCACCAGAAAAGAAGACTACAACCCACCCAGGCACCCCCCCCCATCAACTGGAAATCTTTCGCTCCCATCTCAGAAGAAGAGATCATCAAATTGATTACCAGTTCCAAACCCTCATCATACTTCTTGGACCCTATCCCTGCGTGACTGGTTAAGCAGCTCAAACTCATCCTAGCCCCGCTCTGGACCAAGATTATAAATAGCTCCCTAAGAACCAGAGTCATGCCAGACTGTCTCAAAATTAGTCAAGTACCGCCCCTACTAAAAAAAATGGGCTCTGATGAAGTACTGGGTATTTTAAGCCCAGCGGTGCAGGGGAACACACCCTATGACTTCGGGGTTCTTCCTGTTTCAGACCTACAGAAACACAGAGTCTTCTGGGTGAAGTCAAAGATCAGTTTATTGGCTGCAGACCAATTACAGGCGTCCTAGAAGTACAACAGCATGTATGTTCTCAGGAGACTGCCAAATATCACAGAAACTAGCTTCTTCTTAAATACAGATTTTCCTGCCTCAGGCATACATTCCTAAGTTTATGGCATGGTCATTCAAAGTGTACATTACAAACGAAAAAGCAGAGTCATGATGACCATCCCAAATTCCAGTGAAGCCAGCCCGCAATTATTTACACAGTAAAGCTCATATCCCACATCAGATATCGATAGGCCCCAATAAACATGAGCATCTCCTGTTTTGGGAAACAAGCCATAAAGCAGGAATCAGCAATGTGTGAAAGAGATTAGCCGGAGGCTTGTGTAGGATGAAAAGACTTTATGGTGTGTCAAGCCCTGATGCTAATCACAGGTGGGCAGAGGACGGGGAACTCGTGAGACCAGTTTGACCTGGGGCAGCGGAGCCAAGCTGCCCAGGTCACAGAGAAGTCAAGGAAAGGCACATGTGCTCTAAAAGACCCGTTTTAACTTCATACTATATGGCCTATGTTAGGGCAACCATAAGATGGCCACCGATACAAAATGGAACCCACGTAGTGATGTGAAATAGCGTATACGCACTGCATTCATAGCTAAAACGTTACAGAAAGCACTCGTACATACCGCATTAACCATTCGCGGTTCACTACTACCGGGATAGACAGGGGTAGGGCCCTATCTCCTACGCGGTCCCAAATTCTAAAGTACGACAGACCCTCCTTTTGCCCTTACATAGGCAATAACTTTACTCATTTCAATCCGAGTCTAGGTCAATATTCACGAAGTCATGGAGATGTTGCTGTAGCATCATCCTATTACTTAGCTCGTCCCTCGATACAGGTTTCCTTACACATAATGTAGCACAGAGACCACATATCGCGGGAGCACACTGTATGCATAGACAGAACAGGAAAAGGATGGCTAAGATCATTCCAATGACCATCAGAACTTTCCAACCCCATGCAGATATCAGTTCCCAGAACCACCCCACCAGTGACCAATCTCCTTTATCCACGTGTATGGACTCAGATATTTTATGCAGTTTGGAGATGGCTTGATAGACTGTTGGAGCGTTGTCTGGTATGAAAATGCAACAACTGGATTGGATAACCTTACATACCCCACCACGGTCTGCAAGTATAACGTCCAGAACCATGCGGTTCTGCAAAGTCATGAGGCAATCCGCTTGGAGCTCAGCTGTGAAATTACCAAGGGCACCAGCCGTAACATTAACAGTGGATTCAACCACACGAGTCAGCTGTCTCAGGTTCCTACTATTGACCATAGGTCCCCAAAACGGCAGGAAGCCCAAAAAGAAATCTCCCGCTTCCTGACTGGCAGTATCTTCCTTACTAATCACGCCTCTCACAATTCTGGTCTTGTGATAGTCAGAGGCAGCAGTAAATGTTGGCGGTAGCAGATTTGCAATATAACATGTGCCCGAGAAATCAGGGGGCAACCATGTATATGCTCGGTCATTGCAGATAAAATATGTACCCTTGGCAGCCAAAAACGCTGGGGAAAACTGCGACAGAAAAGTGTACGTTTCAGTACAGTCACTTCTTCCCAGTTGAGCTCTAGGATTCTGACCATTACCTTGCAAACAGAACCAACCTATGTGGGGTACGACCCAGATTGGGGATGAGATTTTCCGCTGTCTTTCACCTAGACTAATACTATACCCCGTCGCGTTCCACCCTACATAAGCTCTCAGCTCTTCTTTGGGAATGGATGAGTATGCATCGATATCTCTACTCATATCGGCAATTCCTTTCACTAAAGCTTTGTTATTGGTGCTAGGTCTGATGGAACGCGGTTGTCGCGGGGAGTACACTTCTAGTGCATAGAGAAACATGGTCTGGAATGCCCATGACGATCCATTATAACTATACGGCAGCACCAGATAGGGAATACCCTTATTAATGGTATGTGGCATTAAACCATACACCCAACAATTGGTTGTATTCATAACTAGTTGGTGTTGGTGCAGGAGCTGAATAAACGAGTTGTTTACAAATTCTGACCGTCTTGCTTGTTCATGTTCAGGTAGAGGGTGAAAAGAGTGTGAGGAGATAGTAGGAGGAGGCATAGGCTGTACAGTGGGGGCAATAGGCTCTTGAAAGGAAAGGAATACAGATCCTACAGTAAACACTACCATACTACATAATACAAACAGGCATAATAATACAAAACATTTGGTTCTCATTATTTTACACATTCTTGTTTTAAAGTTCATTTTCTCAGTGAGTCTCTCCATCTTAAAAAACTCCATCTTCTAATCGTGCCGCTCGCGGCGGGTGAGTATCTTCTGCTAAGGAGTACGCCTGTCAGTCCAGGGAACGCCCTAGACCAACCAGAACCGTCGACCTAACGTCTTCGGCCTGTACCCAAAAGTCTTGGCACCGCGACCCTGCGGCTGAACCCGGATGGTGGTTCGAAAAACAAAAATCAAGAAAGTCCTTCAGATGGGAGAGCTCTGGTTATCAGGAAAAAAGGTAAAAGAAAAAGAATATTTATTTGTCCGTGGGCCTTGGCCTCAGATTGTAACGAAAACGGCCAGGCACTGTTTGATCTTGAAACAAGAGTTCAGGCTCTGTAGTGTCCAATCGAAGTGACGGTGGCACAGCTTCTTGCAAAATATCGTCACTTTCCTGTGCTGAGGCTGTGCCTTTTATGCGTGCATCACTGAACGGCACAAAACGAGGTACAGTGTCTGTTTCAGAGTCTGCGATACCCTCCTGGACCCACTGGTCATACGGCAGAGGCAAAGGAATCCTTTTGATGTGGGCGCCGTGGATCCAGTTTTTCTTCCCCTTTACTCGAACCGCTGATCTCGTAGATAGGAGCACGAGATGAGGGCCGATCCAACGAGGCTCATCGTTGCTCTTGCGCTGAAATCTTTTTACCAAGGTCCACGTGCCTGGGTCAATAGGGTGTCCTGGAGCCTCAGAAGCCGGAGGGAGAGTATCATGCACCTGTTGGTGTAAAACACGCAGTTTAGCTGTCAATTCGTGCAAGTAATCAAGTAACACTGGATGCTCGATCTCACTGAATCTCGTCGGTCTTGGCACACCCCATACATTGGCCGGGCGGCCAAAAACGACCTCGTAGGGACTAAGTCCCACTCGTGAGTGTACGGTCATTCTGGTGGACAGGAGTGCTAGAGGCAGAGCGTCAGGCCATTTAAGACCTGAGCTCGCTTGGATTTTGGCCAGCTTAAGTTTGAGAGCGCCATTGTAGCGCTCTACTAGTCCAGCTGATTGGGGGTGGTTTGCAGCGTGAAACTTCTGCCTTATACCTAGTCCCTCACACACATTCTTCATCACTTGGACCACAAACTCACTTCCATTATCACTCCACACCATTCTTGGCATTCCAAACCTAGGGAAAAATTCCTTCACAAGCGCTTTGGCTGTGGATAGAGCAGTGTTATCTTTTAAAGGGTAGGCCTCTATCCATTTTGAGAAAGCGCAAACAACCACCAATACATATTTCAGGTTGTTGCACCTTTCCATGTGGACAAAATCCAACTGCAAAACTTCAAATGGATATGATGGAGGCGCAAAATGACCAGCTGGAGTCGGGGTTCCCCTACCAGGGTTGTACTTCAAGCATACCATACAATTCTTGACCATATTCTCTGCACACTTAGGAATTCCAGCATTCTGCCATACTGGAGCCAACAACTTACAGATTCCTTTCGTACTGATGTGTGCCATTCCATGTGCCATAGTAACCACTGGAAGCACATATGCATCAGGTAACAACCATCGCCTATGTTCTGACAAATCAATCCAACAACCATTCTCATCCAACTTACCCATACTTTCTCTCCACTTGCTTAACTCTTTCTCTGTGGCTTCAGCTTGAAGGGACTTTACACTCTCTATTGTGTTTTCACACATTCCAACATCACCAACCCATCTGGCAGGGCCTGCAACATACATTCGAGTCTTCACATCTTTTGCTGTTTCTTTCGCGACTTCATCAGCAAACGCATTACCACGACCAACATCATCAGTGATTTTCTTGTGCGCACTGCATTTCATAATCGCAACTTGTAACGGTAGGGTCAGCGACTCAAGGAGATCATTCACCAACTTGCCATTCTGAATCTTAGCTCCATGCGAGGTCAGGAACCCACGCTCCTTCCACAATCGGCCAAAACTATGAGCCACGCCAAAGGCGTACTGGCTATCTGTGTATATATTCACTCTCATTCCTTCAGACAACACGCATGCTCTCGTAAGGGCAATCAATTCTGCTGCTTGAGCTGAATTTTGTGGCACACGCGCAGTTTCAACAATCGTGTGCAAAGTCATGATAGCATATGCAGCAGTCGTATCACCATTCGGAAGCTTGAAACACGAACCATCCACCCATAAAGTACCATCACACTCAGTTAGGGGAGTATCTTTAAGATCTACTCTCCCTTTTGTCTCTTCTTCTGTTCTGAACAGACAATCATGTTGCTCAATCTCATCTAGGTCTGCTGGAATTGGTAATAGTGTAGCTGGATTCAACGTGTTGCATCTCTTTATGTGTATATGGTTTGCTAACAGTGTCAGCTCATAGCCAGATAATCGCGCACTAGTTAAGTGTTGTGTCTTAGTCCTGTTTAACAATGTGTCCACAGCATGTGGAACCATAACAATCAATGTGTTATCCATTACTAGGCCAGCAGACTGTCGAATAGACATGGCTGTGGCGGCTGTGGCTCTCAAACAGCTTGGCAATGCCCTCGCTACAGGGTCCAAGGTTGATGAAAAATACGCGCATGGACGCGGTCTGTCGCCAAAAGGCTGCGTTAACACTGATAATGCACAACCATCTTTCTCGTGAACATACAATGTAAAAGGCTTGCTGTAGTCAGGGGTACCCAACACAGGAGCTGAACACAATGCATTACGCAATTCCAAAAAACTTTTCTGGCACTCTTCAGACCATGGGATAGGATTCGGTGTGTCTTTACATGTCAATGCCAACAAAGGTTTTGCCAACAAGGAAAAATTAGGAATCCAATGCCTACAGTATGAAGTAATGCCCAAGAAAGCACGCACTTCTCTCTGTGTTCTTGGCACACTCAACTGTGCAATGGCTTGAATTCGTTCTGGGGTCAGTCTCCTTCGATAAGAGATGACCTAAGTAGGTCACTTCTTGTCGACAATATTGCAGCTTTGAGAGAGACACTTTGTGATGGAAGGCAGACAAATGACGCAACAATGACAAGGTAGCATGTTTGCAAATCTTTTCAGTATCCGCGGCGATCAATAATTCATCGACGTACTGAATGAGGATAGCGCCATTGGGTAAAACCAGTGCATCAAGCTGCGCTTTCAAAGCCTGACTGTATATTAATGGACTTTCACAGTAGCCCTGGGGAGCGCGTTTAAAGCGGAAGCTTCGACCTCCTAAACTAAAGCCAAAAATGTCTCTGCTCTCCTCTGCAATTGGGATGCTAAAGAAAGCATTCTTTAGATCGATTACTGAGAACCATGCAGCGGAGGCTGGAATCATGGTTAACAAGGCAGTTATATCAGGGACAACTGGATCTGTGGTACAACAATCTTATTAACCTCTCTAAGATCAATCACAAATCTGTAAACAGGTGGCTGTGAAGGATCCGTTCGTTTTAAGACAGGTAAAACAGGACTATTGCAAACGTTGCCTCTTGTCTCTTCAATTACACCCTTCTTAATCAAATCACTGACAATTGCTAACAATGCTTTCTGACCCTCATTGGAGATCTTATACTGGGGAATACGTGGCAATCTGACATTGGCTTTTAAAGTGACCACATATGGCGGTATTTCCAAGAGACCCACATCATTGGGACCAGTAGCCCAAAGGGCATCCGGAAGGGATGACAATTCAGGTGGCATCGCATTTTTAGACAAATACATCGGGGAAATCACTTTCTTTCTTACCTAACGTAAGTTGTACTCCTGAAGGAGAACAATATAGCGTTGCATGCAATCTTTTTAGCAAATCTAAGCCTAGCAAATTTTCACCACAACCTGTTGTTAGAATGAGGGGTGCTTTTAGCTCACAAGGTCCAACAGAAAGTGACATAGGACTAGAAATCGGGTTCCTAACTGGGGCGCCAGAAAAACCTACTGAGACATTCATTTCGCCAGACAAAGGCGCGCCAGGGAGTTTTGAATGCATGATTGAACTCTTTGCAGCACCAGTATCCAGCAGAAAGGGCTCCGTTACATTTGCTGTAGTTACTTTAACATAAGGTCCGCTCTGATCCACTGGCACTGAAACAACTCCCTCTCTCTGGCTACGGCTGTCCTAGTAATCATCATCTTCTGCATTGTCGTCTTCTGCATAATAATCGTTATTGTAGTACTGAGCTGTATTACCAGTCGCGTTGGCTTGCTGATCAAAGCTATTCATGGTATTTTGAGGCGGAAGAGGACGCGCGTTCCGGAGAACATTTCCACGCCCTCTGCCTCTAGGAGCTTGCTGACCACCTCTACCTCTTGCGCCATACGCATTACTGTTACGCTGCATTAATTTAGGACAACTATACTTGAAATGACCTTCCTCTTTGCAATATGAACATTGGTTAGGACCTACAGGGATTCGTGGTTGATAATACCCATTCATTTGCTGACTATTCTGAAACTGTTGGGGCTGCTGATAGACACCTTGTGTTTGCCTATAATTATTCTGTCCTCCACGTGGCGGGTAGGCCTGCTGCAAAAGGACCTTTGTCTTTAGTTCCTTCGTTTTCTTATCTGTTCTATCCTTCTCATCTTTGTCTCTATTCTCATAATACTGTGCAGTAGCCGGTATTTGCGCTGAAGAGGAAACAGCCCAAGAACTTTCTGAGTCTTTTAATTTCTTACACAACTCGGGAAGTAGATTCTGCACAAATTTATCAACGAATAACCGTTGGCCACCTTCAGTGCTCATGTCTTGACCACTGTGGTCGATAAACGTTTCCTCAAACCTGGTAAAGAAATCTGACACTGTTTCATCTTTCTTCTGCTTACATGCGGACAGTTTGTTCCAATTTACGCGCATCGCAGGCATTATAGTTTTCATGTAGGTAATAATTCTACCAGGGAGCTCTGCTACCAAAGGCTCAGGTTTTGCACCACCAACTTGTCTAGCGTCTGCAGCAACGATATTAGCCCATGTGTCACCCAATTCTGCAGCGTGATCTACATTACGAATGGATCCCCATAAGGGCTGTGGAACCACATTCCCAAACAGCATATCTATGTCGGCTAGATTCATTACACATGATTCTGCAGTTTGTGACAACTCCTTATAATATCCTGCAGGGTTTTTACGGGGATCAGGCAATGTCTGTTTAAGTGCTAACACCTCAGATCTCTTCCATGGGACATGTACCCAAACACGCTGGAAATATGGCTGAACAGGTGGGTTAGCAGCTGGATCACCAGGTCTCCAAACTGGATGAACCTCGCGCATCGGATATTGGCGCGCTTTTACCTCCTTCCCTACAGGGAAATCCTGGTCAAACAATGATTGCTGACAATCGCCATTTCTGAGGGACAGTAAAGTCGCAACTGCTTTATCTACATTGGGGCCCACAATTACACCTGTTTCGAAATCAAATCGCACTCGACACAATTCCTGTGGGTTTGGGTTTGCACCCTTATCCTCCAATTCCTCACAGAGGAATTCACACATTTTATCAAAAACATACCTCTGTTTTGGGGCATCCCATTGATGAAAAACATTAACAACCGATTCCACATCATAGCATGATGGGAAACCAATCCAACTACGCGCCAGATGATCCAACACCTCTTTCTCTTCGGGACCAGGTAGCTGACTACGCAATTGCTTACGCTGTAAGCCAGGAGTCGCACTAGATGACCCAAACAGAGGGGACATTAAACTAGTAACTACATTAGCCAGTCATTGTCGTGCTGAAGGAGAAGTTGAGGCGAAAACAGGGGGATAGACAGAGGGAAGAAAAACAGACTCAGATACAGGTACCGGGGTAGTGTAAGAAGGAGCACCAGGGGCAGCTGCTGGCGCGCTAGGCAAAGTCGCAGGAAGCGCGGGGGTAACAGGTGGCAAAACTGGCGGCCCTTGAGAGGGCTGCACTGCAGGGATAGGAGCCAGCTGAGGAGGAGCTGGCGGCTGCGGGAAGGCTTGCGGCATATTTACTAGAGGCTGCGCATTTACAAGCAGTGGAGGTGCTGTGGCATTTTGCGCATATGGGGGTGGCGAACTTAACAAATGGGACATTAGGGAATCTTTCTCCTTCTCTTTTGTCTCATCTTGCACAAGGGGTGACAAAACAGGGTAACATTTATCCATCCCTAGTTTGCGCTGCCTGTGCAACTGTTCCTTCATTTGTTCCTCCTCATTATCTTTAAATTGCACAGCTGCTTGCATCACTGACATACCTCTCTCTCTCTTATCTCTTTTCGCTAGCTTTATTTCCTTCTGTTTAGCTTCCTTTCGCCATAGGCGGAAAGAATCAAACATCGCCGGCCGGGCTTTCTTTTTAAACAATTTAACTCCCAAATTATCTAAGATATCTGTATCGAAACTACCATTTTGGGGCCATTTTAAAACACCGTCCTTTCTGGTGTATCGGATCCATATTTCATTATAGGCAATGGGGCCCACACCATGTTTTACATAAAGCTAATAAGTTGGAGTTCCAATTGGAGGAACCGGACATGAATCCTCTAACTGGAAATCCCTTCCACGACCCAAACAAAACAATCTACAAAATACACTAGAACCAGGCATCTTCGCTCACTAGTCTAGTTTCAAACGTCAAAGGATTATCGAATACGATAGTCTCGTGAATACACGAGTCCTCTGGCTTTGGGACTTGCAAGCACCAAATCGAAATGATCCCGAAGGATACCAAATTCAAACTGGGAGACGCTCCACTTATACTTAACTGAATATTGATGATCGATGGCGTCACCAGAAGACTCTCTCGATTGTTTCGCTCCACCAAAATCGTCAAGGGTCCAAAACAGGGCGATTAATCAGGGCAGCAGTCCTTCGTAGCCGTCGGGACGTGGAGAACCTCGCAGAAAAGACCTTCGGACCACGTCGACATGCAGGGGTCGATGAAGTGGCGGCCTTCCTCCAGAATTTCCACACGAAGCTCCTCACGAACCTCTGGCTTGGACCGGTACCGCTGAAATCGAGCCCCACATTGGGCGCCAACTGAAGTACTGGGTATTTTAAGCCCAGCGGTGCAGGGGAACACACCCTATGACTTCGGGGTTCTTCCTGTTTCAGACCTACAGAAACACAGTCTTCTGGGTGAAGTCAAAGATCAGTTTATTCGCTGCAGACCAATTACAGGCGTCCTAGAAGTACAACAGCATGTATGTTCTCAGGAGACTGCCAAATATCACAGAAACGAGCTTCTTCTTAAATACAGATTTTCCTGCCTCAGGCATACATTCCTAAGTTTATGGCATGGTCATTCAAAGTGTACATTACAAACGAAAAAGCAGAGTCATGATGACCATCCCACATTCCAGTGAAGCCAGCCCGCAATTATTTACACAGTAAAGCTCAGATCCCACATCAGATATCGATAGGCCCCAATAAACATGAGCATCTCCTGTTTTGGGAAACAAGCCAAAAAGCAGGAATCAGCAATGTGTGAAAGAGATTAGCCGGAGGCTTGTGTAGGATGAAAAGACTTTATGGTGTGTCAAGCCCTGATGCTAATCACAGGTGGCCAGAGGACGGGGAACTCGTGAGACCAGTTTGACCTGGGGCAGCGGAGCCAAGCTGCCCAGGTCACAGAGAAGTCAAGGAAAGGCGCATGTGCTCTAAAAGACCCGTTTTAACTTCATACTATATGGCCTATGTTAGGGCAACCATAAGATGGCCACCGATACAAAATGGAACCCACGTAGTGATGTGAAATAGCGTATACGCAGTGCATTCATAGCTAAAACGTTACAGAAAGCACTCGTACATACCGCATTAACCATTCGCGGTTCACTACTACCGGGATAGACAGGGGTAGGGCCCTATCTCCTACGCGGTCCCAAATTCTTAAGTACGACACTGACCCCAATGATCTTAACAACTTCAGGCCTGTCTCCAATCTCCCATTTTTAGCAAAAATCTTAGCAAGATGTGTCCTCCTGCAACTAACCCAACACATCGAGAGCAACAACATTCTAGACCCTCATCAATCAGGTTTCAGAAAAGGTTGTAGCACTGAGACAGTGATCTTGAATGTCATTGATGATGTTCTTAAATCACTAGACACTGTTAGACAATGATAGCTGCTGTCTACTCATTCTCCTGGATTTATCAGCAGCCTTCGACACGGTTGACCACAAACTGCTCATCAATGTACTGCAGGAAAGAATTGGAGCAGATGAGCTGGTCCTACAGTGTTTTCCTCCTTCCTGCAGAACCGCACCGAAAGTGTAAAAATTAAAAACTGCACGTCGGACCGATGCCCCTTTAAACTGGGGTGTTCTGCAAGGTTCAGTTCTCTCCCCATCACTATTCAACATCTACATGGAGCCCCTCTCCAAGATACTCAAACAAGTTAACATCCCTTTCCACCTATATGTGGACCATACCCATATCTACCTAGAAACTTCCTCCATTGATGACATACAGAGACTAAACATTACCCTAAAAGAAATCCAACACTGGTTATCCCTCAACCACCTGAAACTCAACCAAGGCAAGACGGAAATCCTCATCATTGCCAACAAAGATAAGACCCCCCAAGTTACAGATCAGTTAAAAACCATTGACGCTCTCAATTTCAGTCTCAAACTGGCAGACTCCATAAAATCACTGGGAATCACTCTGGACCCAAACTTAGACATGGTCAAACACATCAAGAACACCACTAAGAGTGCTTTTATTAACCTAAAACTGCTCAACAAAATAAAACCATTCATCCCTCCCAATGACCTCAAACAAGCTACTCAATCCCTCGTACTGTTCAGATTGGACTACGGGAACTCATCCCTCACAGGCTCAGCTAAATCCCACTTAGCTCCCCTCAGAACAACTCTTAATACAGCAGCCAGGATGGTCACTGGAAGAAAAAAATACAATCACATCTTTCCTGCTCTCAGAGAGCTAAAACGGATCCCAACAGAAATGCGCGTATCTTCAGAACAGCCTGTCTCACACACAAAGCCCTGCATACCGGTAAACCTGCATACTTGGCCTCCAAACTTATCAAAGTCGGTCAGACTAGGAACCTCAGGAGTACTAACACTCTACTTCTCATTCCCCCAAAAACTCGCAAACAAAAAGCCCTATTACGCTTCTTCTCTGGAAATGCACCCAAAATGTGGAACTCCATATCAGGACTAACCCCTCCTTTCCTAAATTCAAAAGCCAGCTCAAAGACCTTTTTCTCAACCAATCTCTCTCAAATGAATAGCTGACGCTCGACATTGTACCTCACCCAGGGCAGAATTCAATCACTTTAAGAGGATTTATACTTCACCTACCCCTTGTCTTATTACTTTGTCCCCCTTCCTTGAACTGGATTCGTCACAAACTCAGTGTGTTTATTTGTTACTCTTTTGTTTGAACTGTACTCGTCACGAATCAATATGTTCTATTACTGTCACTTCTTGTGTCTGATGACATTCTGATACAATGTTGTAAAGCGCTCCGATACCTTCAGGTCTAGCTAGCGCTATATAAAACAAACAAAAAAAATCATAACTCCGGTTATACTGATATGATTTTTGTTGCTGGTTGCTTTTTGTGCCAAGCATATCCGTGTACAGCACATGTTAATTTTATGACTCTTTGTGGTTCATTCTGCAAGGGATAGTGGCTGTTGCCTGACAAGGGCTCACATCCCAATCAACAAACAACCCAATTTTTCAGTGTCCCTAAGCAGGTTGCAGTACTGTTAGAAGGAAGTCCGGTACTTATTTAGGACATCATGTTGAGAAAGGACCACTGAAAGTGTCACAGGAAAGAATATCTCCTATTCTTAAAATGAACCCTCCAAACACACAGAGGGAAGTCAGGAAGTTTCTGGGAACGGTGGGCTACTGTTACCAGTGGATACCCAATGTTTTACTAGTGGCACAGAATCTACAGAGGCTCGTACACTAAGATGGGCCTGATTCCCCTCCCTTGGGACAAAGGATATATGAACACCTTCCTTGAGTTCAAAGAAAGTGTTTGTTGGCCCCTAGCTGTAGCAATGCCAGATTACAGTAAGGATCTAATAATGCATTGAAGTGAGAGACAAGAGTGTGCTTTCTCAGTGCTTACACAAACCAATGGTGACTGAAAGTGACCTGTTGCATATTTTACTGCCACTCTTGGGTCAGTAAATACTGGCTGCCGGGTTGCCTAATGTAGGCCTAGCTGGTAAACTCAATTCCGCCGGTAGAGTTTGAGATGTTTTGCCTAATCTGTGCTCCACCTGGAGGGCATAGTTCTGGAAAAACTCTGGAAAACGCTTGTGTGGCAGTGTTTCTCAAACTCGACTCTCCAACGTTAAGTTGGCAAGCGAGAAAACGTTAGCGCTTTGATGAGTCCTGGTGTAATTTCTCAACACCGGTGGTCGAGGCAGGTCACGACCGTCTGCGTTGAGAGAGTTGTCGCTTGAGTAGAAAATCTACACGAGCGGCAGAAAGAAGCAGTGCCCTCTGGTGCATGGTGTCGTTTGTGCTGGTTTTACATTGTGGAACAAGCTCTCAGAGCTAAAATTTAGCGCAAGCTTCGCAATGTGCAAAAATTCTGCCACTCTGAGACTTGTGGAATTTTTATGTAACACTGTGGAATTCCAAGGAGTACAACTCTACAAGTTCTGCCCATACTTAGCCTATATAGTGGTGGCAGTTGGTGGCAGCATACAGTAAAGGGAAAGCATTGTGATGCGTACTTCCTCACTGTGATGGTAAATCACTCTATGGAGGTCCTTCTGACTCACACTAAGACACAGCACATAACCAGTTGTTGCCTGACCAGTTAGGAGCAAGTGATACAGAAAGAGGCAACATCATGTTAAAATGATGCTTGTGATTTAACCCCGCCACATTGTTGCCCTTGCCTGAAGATGAAACAGATAAGTGGTACCAAACCAAGGCCTGATATCAGAGACGACCCCCTTAAAGAGTATGATTATGAAATGTTTGTGGACATCTCCTGTCTGAGAGATGATAGGGGAAATTTGAGAGCTGCTTATACTGATTGCACCTTAGAAGGTGTAGTGAAAGCCTGCTGGTTGGGCAATATAACCACTGCCTAGGTGGGTAAATTGCTCACACTGACCAGAGCGTATTCTGCTTCTGACCAATTAGGAGTTACCATTTACAATGATAGTCAGTATGGCTTTAGTGTGGTGTGCAACGTTGGACAGTTGTGATTACAGAGAGGGTTTATGACATCCTATGAGTCTCCCACTAGGAATGAAAAATATGTCATGAGACCGTTCAAGGCCTTGCAAATGCCTCTCAAGATACCAGTTCTAAATTTGCCAGCACACAGAAGTAGAAATTATGATGAGATTGCCAGATATTGTGCTCATCGGTTCAGAGCCTTCATTGGGAAATACTTAAATAAATCTAAAAGTGAAACTACCATGAACATGCTGTTAACCATGGAAGGAGGTTTAAAGGTTACTGGAAGAGGTACCTAAGTTTTAACAGCAGGGATGGTTAAGTTAAGAGCAGGTTGTGAGAACATATGGAAGACCCTTTCTGCTAGAGAGCTTGTTGTTACCAATTACACACCCGTAGGGAGTGAAGACATGGTGAGTTTGTTCAGGCACAAATGGTTAACATTTCTTTTAGAGTGATAGCTGAGAATCCTTGTCATCGATGTGTGACATCTCGACAGCTTAATGTAGGAAGTAGAACTTCAATGACAGTGAGTGATATAGGGAGATACGGAGGTCATTTCCATCACAAGAAGCTATATTGCATTAATATGCCTGTATGTAATGGGCTTCTAAAGATTTTATCTGTGGTGTGCATCTTCTCCTGCTGGGTGGAGGCATACCCAGCTAGGACAAATTACAGTCTTACTGTAGCTCAAATATGTCTGCCTGAATTGGTTCTTCATTTAGGATTCCCAGTTTCTCTTCAGTCAGACCATGATTGTTAGACCTGGCATCTTTTGGCATGTCTTCCCTGTCTTTTTGCTTTCTGATCTTCCGGTTTTAACTCTGTTTTTCCTGAGTTAGTGTCTCTGCCCACTCTCTCACTGCTGTTCAGTGTTAAAGTGCAAGTGCTCCGATTATAAAATGTGTTATGGATTGGTGTTTCCATAATTGGCCTATTTGGTTTTGCTGGTAAGTACCTAGTACATTACACTGAGAGTGCCAGGGCCTGTAAATAAAATGCTACTAGTGGGCCTGCAGCACAGATTGTGCCATCCACAGAAATAGCCCTGTAAATGTAACTCAGACCTGCCACGCAAAGTCTGCATGCAGTTTGTAACTGCCATGTCGACCTGGCAAGTGTACCCACTTGCCAGGACCTACTCTTCCCTTTTTTGACACATGTCACCCCTAAGGTAGGCCCAAGCTACCCCTGTGGGCAGGGTGCTGTGTAGGTTAAAGGTAGGGCATGTACTGGTGTGTGTGCCATGTCCTGGTAGTGAATTACAGTGCCTATTCATGTTTCATGATGGAAAGGCTATCCGTCTCATGGGATAGAATGGGAGTTTTACTTATAACATCATGTAAGCATAACTTCCCATAGGATCAAGATCGGAAAATAAACTTTAGTATGCCTGAACTCAGAATGTAAAAATGCATCTTTTAGTAAAGATGATTTTTATGTTCTGTGTTTGAAAATAGCACTTTTAGAAAGAAGGTATTTTCTTGCTTAGCCATTGTGTGTGCCTCTGATGAGTTTGTGGATTGACTGTCTGGCTTTGGAGTGACAGGGGCTGGGGATGTGCATTCTCTACAGATAGCCATTGGGGGAATCAATGTGTGTCCTGCCTTTCCTGGATGAGCCAGGGCTGGGCTGACTAGACCTGGGCTGCCTTTAACAGTAGTTTGGGGGAGATTTCCTTGCACCTGAACGGGCATGATCTACCTTGAACAATGCTGTCTCCACCTCCTGCCAGGAAACTGGGCCAGATAGGGCAGAACTGGTTTGGACTAAGCAACGAATGAGAGAACAACGTGTTGAACTGGTGTTGGGACCCAGACACCAGTACTTTCGAACTTGCTGTAATCAAGGAACCTGCCAAGAAGAAGAGCTGGCAGAGTTGCCAGAAGGGGTACTGCCCTTTTGCTGTGTTGATGCTTTGTTGCTTTGCTGGGTTGGCCTGCCTGCCGTTGCTGCTTCTGCTTTGGGCAGTGAAAGGACTGGACTGAACTTTCTTTACTTGTGCTGAGTATCTCCAAGGGATTGAAGTAGTGCTTTCCTCCAGTTCTGAAGTCTCAGGGACTGCAAAGACTTCACCAATCCCTGGGTACTGCTTCTGGAACCGTTATTTCAGTTGCCACAGAGGAGGGAAAAGCAACCAACTCTGTCACTGACTCCGTCGCTGGCTCTGTGTCCTGAAGGCACTGCTGAGAGCACTGCCGCATCTCACACTGCGAACCTGGTCTCACTGACGATGACGACCGACCGACTGCGCCGCCACTGAGCCACCGCCCTGGTCTCACCAACCCTATTGCTGCCCGCTGACTCTGACACCGGTGACTGAATTGTGGCTGCGGGTATACCGTGCGTAAGTTTCAAGATGCACCGCCTCGTCCAACACCGCAGTCTGGGCTGACTGACGGCAGCTTGCCGCAATTGGCTCTGTCACCAACACAGTGATCTGTCAGCACCGCATCGAGCACTGCCTTCACTCCCACTGCAGACCTGGTCTCGCCGACACAACGGATGGCTGTCACTGAGTCACTGCCTGCACCCTACATTGAGGTCCCCGCACGAAGCACTGCTTCACGTCACAGTGCAACCGCAACAGTTGCCACAACCGGCATGCACCAACATGTTGGCCGCAACGCAAAAGATACTGTTTACACCCCCAAATTAACGCATTCAGACAGAACTGTTGGATTATGTTGTTTTCAGTATCGCTGTAGCCCCGAACGGAGCTACCATTAGGCCTGGGCGAAAATTTTGTTACGTTCGTAGAAATTGCGATAATTTGACATTTTCGCATTCCGCCGAGAGCGCGAAAATGTCAAAAATTCCGGTTTCCGCAGCTTGGCGATAATTTGTTTCTTGCTCGCGCTATAAAATAATACATTCTAGCACGCGCGCGATCGCCTTACCTGAATCCCTGCGTTCGCCGACAAGTTTTCTTGATCCGGTCGCGTTCTCCATGAGATGTTGTATTGTTTTTAGCCATTTGCGCTGTCTCGCGACAGTTCGCGCCCGCAGTGACGTCATGCGTCGCGCGATCACGTCTTTCTTCTCGCGATCATGCACCGCGAGAAAACTCAAAACAAGATGGCCACGCCCGCAAGCAACCACATGGGTAAGTTGGCGACCCGCAACCATGCAGAAAATCTCACGAACATGCCGGAAAAAAACTTACGCATCTTCGCGATATTTCCGCTTGTTTGCGATAATTTTAAACATTTTCGCGATAATTTGCGAAAGTTAATTTCGCAAATTCTGCCCACCCCTAGCTACCATAAGAACTGTGTTGTTCAGATACTTCTGCAAATTTAGGGATGTCTTGCAAAGTATATATTTTTAAGTACCGTATGGTGAATTCTTATAATTTTAGTCTTGATTTGGATATATAAAAATATTGGATATTTTTCTAAACTGGAGTGGTGCCCTATTGTAGTGCTTTCAATGTATTACTGTTGGTTATGTGCAAATGTTTTACATACTACCTCTAAGATAAGCCTGACTGCTTGTGCCAGGCTACCAAGGGTATACGCAGGGGTTATTTTAGGAGTGTAACTCCCTTATCCTGACTAGAAGGAAGGATCCCTATTTGGGCAAAGTTGCAAATCATTGCCAACTAGAAACCCCCATTTATAACAGTAAATTAATAAGATCCTGAGGATGCTACATGTAGTCTTACAAATAGATCATAAACTGCATTGTAGTTACCGGGTTGCAGCATCAGGGTTTGTTGAACAAACCAATGGTATGCTTACATTTCTTGCCAAATTGTGCGTTTCTGCATCCCTTAAGTGACCAGATGCTTAACCTCTAGTATTGATGCGTCTCCGAAGTACCCTTGATTGGATAACCTGATTGTTGCTGCAAGAGACTGCCTGCTGTGACTGCCAATGTGCTTGTGAATATTGAAGATGATGTGATTCATGAGAACTACAAAGGACTGGTTAATTTGATGCATTTTGTTTCTCACCAGGTCAAAGCAGCAACTGCCCTTCCAAGCCAAGAGCAGTGCCATGACATCAGTCCCAAATAATAGATTCTGATGAAAGGGCACCTCAGAATGTCATGCCTGGAACCCCTTTGGCATGGCCAAATGTGGCTTTCCATAACTGGGTACATTCATCCCACACTCAATTAGTGAGACACACAGGTGAAGAAGTAGTGACAACAACCACTGATTTGGTGAGTTGAGATCCTGATTGCCTTGAAGGAGCAGATGGGGGAAAAGAGTGCACCAAGGTATCTCAAAGTCAGCAAATGTCTCAAAGTCAAGAACTGTTGTGAAGGCAAGTTGGAGAAAGTGCTTGGCAATGAGTTCCACCAAGTCCAAGTCACAGCCAAGGTGCTAAGCCTGTGGTGAATGAACCAACAGTAACCACAGTGAACCAATCCAGTGAAGTAAGGAGTAACAGGTTTGATGCGGAAGAAGGACCGAGTAATGTGACCAGTGGGAAACTAAGAGCAAGTGTATCTGCGGATCGTTTCCCACAGACTATCACCAAAGAGACAGAACCAGACACACTGAGTAACACTGAAGATGAACAGCCAGTGGTCAGCAGATCAAGGAGAATTACTGTGGGGATGTGCTTTGCTGGCAGAGTGCTCAATCCAATACTTTATGATTTGGTCAAAGAACAGTGCCTGCAGAACCACCTTGAATAAGGCTACCAAGAGGAAGTTACCTGTTTTTTCAGAGCAGTGACACTACAGGTGAGCTTTTTCCATGAACTGAAATTTATTGAATTTCTGAAGATTCCCTAGGGCCAAGGCTCCTTTGGAAGAGAAGGGTTGTCATTTTAGAAGAAGATGTCTTAGGGAAGACCCAGCAAGATAACCGTGTATATAAAATAATTGTATGAAACAGCAAAGATTTGCAAGTTTGCCCAAATTAAAACAAAAAGTGGAAATCATTTTTTTTTCTTTTTGGAAATATAAAAGACAATGCTCTCCTTGCCATGGGAAATAACTCCCATGATGTGGGGAGTAGTTACCGGATTCCATTGTCCCTCACTGCCAGGGTTTCTCCTGGGTTTTTTATGTGCCCAGCACAGTTTCTCCTCCGAGTTTGGAGAGAGCTCAATGTCTCTTTTGCTACTTTTTGATACAAGGAGCAAGGTTGTGGTTATTTTGGCATTGTTGTGGTAATTCACGGCCATTTGCTCTCTCCAGTTACCCTGCCTCCTTGGTTATGAATTTATTTGGTGTACATTCAAGTTGAACTCATGACGATTTTAGTTTGCTTGCATGCACAATATATTACTCTACGTTTTTGCACTCATTTTTTAGATACTTCACGCAAAAATACCTAATTAGATCAGTAAAAACCTTAGATTTTAAATAGTAGTTTTGGGATTTTCTATTCTGGCTCCCTAAATTGGCCAATATTCGACATGTACAGGCAAGTAAGTAAGTACGTTCATTATGCGTGAATAATGAAAACAGTTGCATATACATAGTACATATATAAACACAATTTATACAAAGTTTAAAAGGAAATAAAAGCCTTGTTTTGGTACACATTGGAAAAATAAACCTTTGGACTTTTGAACTAAAAGTGAGAATTTCTGGTTTCAGTTTTTCTTAATTTTGACCAATATGTATCATTTTGATGCCAAGAAACAAATATTTATTTAAAAATTAATGCATGAGGGTTTGGATTTCCTCTAGTGTACAACAATTTGAAGGAGGGGGAATCAGGCAGTTGTGCTGGGGAGGGTCTTATTTCCCCTGTCTCTGACCGTGTGCCATTAAGATTGCAGTATGGACCTGAGTAAAGTGGCAATGCTTATATTAATTAAGTATTTTGGGCAAATTACCGCTGTGCAAAGTAGTTTTTTAAAGCATAGTTTTTGATTTGCACTTGAGACGTTCTTTTTCCCTCAATCCTTGTCCATTTGCAGGATGATTGCAATATAAACCCGTTGAAGGTGGTTGTAGTGTTGGGCCTCAGGCCAACATGCTGGTAAATGGCCGAAACTGACACTGCATATTTGGGTACGATAACTGGCCACGAGCACGTGCACCTGGGCCCTTTTATTTGTGGGGCCACGTCACTTGTGACACCCATGATGGATGGGTGTGTGGGTGCAGTGTGTTCAGCCCTCAAGGGTGTGGCTGGAAGTACAGCTTGCTGCGGAACACTAGAGCGTCTCCTGCAGGACATTAGATTCCTCCCCAACTTTATTTACGAACAAACAAATGTTAGTCCAAGCTGTGGGGACAAAATAAAACAGCTAACTAAATACCACAGGGTCCATCAGTCTTCTGAGTCAGGTGGCAGAACGACGTCAGACATGAGCTAGTGACTTTGCTGGCAGCAGGACCTTCTCGGCGGGCACCCGTAGTTTAACCTGAAGGGTTAAGGACACGACCACTGGCTCGGAGACGTATGCTGCATACCGTCAGTTCACTGATGATGACATGTCTTGCGACCTTGCTGACGTCGGTGTTGGTCTGTGGTGAGTTCTAACAGTTCCGTATAGTGGGTTGCGTCATGGATGTGGACGGAGTCACCAAGTGAGAGATCACTGAAGTGTTGCCTGATCAAATGCCTCAGTTGAACCGCTTGGCTGTAACCGATAACCTGTCGGTGGGGCAATGTCTCTTCTCTGTCTCCCGCCTGGGGAGGCCCGTTGTCGGGGTTGCTGCGGGACTGAAGGAGGGCTGCGCTGGGGCCGCTTGTGTGCCGACTGGGGGCAGCTGCAGAGGGGCAGTTACTTAGTCGCACGCACAACCCTCATGGGTGAATGAGTCTTGGCCAAGACTTGCTGCCGTGGTTCCGGTGGAGGCCAGGTTCGCAGATAGCTTCTGATTACTTTAGTCGGCTGGTGTGGCAATGGTGTAAGACTCCAGTCCATCGGTACTCTGGGAGCGGTGTTTGACGCATGTGCTGATGGCTGGCGTGATGGCGGTTGTCAGCCATGTGGTGACTCGGGATGGCAGGTGGTGGTGACTTGCTGGGAGGGTTGGATGTCAGGAGGGATTTGGCAGCCGTGTGCCTCCGCCTTGCTGAGGTTGAGTTTCCGTGGCAGCTTGACATGTAGAGTGTTTGGACCCTGTCTTGCCTGGTTGGGGCCACTGCCAACTCCAGCTTGAGGCGGTGTGATGGCGGACACCCTGTGGCATCTGCAGACAGGAGCAGGAATGCCGCTTGACTTAGACTGCCGACGCTCAGGGATGGACGGTTGCCTGGGGAAGTGTTGGGATGAGACGCGGTTTGCGCTTGCTGCGGCTTATGTTCGGTTCACCTGTGAGGCTGTATCCAGGGACGTTGGTCCACCTTGGTGGCTGTCTGGTGTGTCAGGGTGTGCTCTTGGCTTGCTGTGCCAGTCCTCGGTCTTCTCCCTTTGTTAGTCTGTTCAGCCCACCTGTGCTCATCTGGTTTTCAGGGTGACAGGACTCTCTCCTTTCTTCAAGGGCGTTGTGCTTGGACCTCGAGGTGGCGCTGTCGTGGCGCCGGCTTCTGCCTTCACTCCGGTGCGCTCCTTGCTTGCTGGGCGACGTGACATCCGGTCGCGTGTCACTGGTTGTTGGAGCGCATGTTGCTGTGGCAGCCTCCCATTTGGAGCATGTGACTCCCCTCTTGCCTGTCTTGGGGCCACCTCTGACTCCGCAGAGAGGCAGTGTGAGGGAGGACACTCTGTGTGGTCCTTGGCCCACCGCGGGGCTTTGTTGGTGCAGCAGAGATGTGGTCATTCTCTGTGCTGCGTTCAGTCGTGCTTCATTGTTGAGATGTCTCCATCTCTCGGGCGCCTGCCCGTGCTGTCGGATTCACTGGCACGGTCTTCTGTGTGCCTCTGATGTGGTGCGCTCTGTTTTCTTCTGGGACACCTTCTCTGGCACGTGGTGTGCCTGGGGTGTGGTTTGCAGCGATGCTTGAGCACCGGGAGGAGCAGCTGATGCGATTTCTTTGCTGCCCGTGCCGTTGGGCGGCCACATGTGGGGCGTGCTCTGCACCAGTCGTTTCTTGTGCTGTCGAGGGGGACAGCTCCCTTGAGACGTTGCTGTCTGTTCCGCTGGCTTGTGTCTTGTGGCAGCGTGGAATCTGCAGTGGCGTTCCCACTGGGGTGAGTGTTGCTGTGTGCCTCGAATGGCCGGTCTGTGACCTGGATGTCTAGGGGTCTTTGGGATGGACATGGAAGTAGTCGTGTCCGCTGACTTTCTTTCCTGTGCCGCTGTGACTCCTTCAGCTGTGCAGGGCCTTCACTGATTCTTGGAGGGTGACCTTGCTGCTTTTGCTTGCAGGGTGCAGAGGGCCATTCTCTGAGCACTCTTCTCTGAGGGCGCGTCTTGCTCTGCCTGGTGCAGTCTGTCTCCACACCTGGGCATGGGCAGGCAGTCTCTCCCCTAATGGTGGTGTGGCCTCTATGACCTGATGACTGTCTTGCTGTCTTGCTTGTGTGGAGGAGTGTGGCTCAATGGTTAGAGTGTCAGACCCTGAAGCAGAGTTCTGGCCAGGGACCAGGGTTCGATTCCCGCCTCGGCAGGGCTCGGGCTCAATTTCCTCGGACCTGTCTATTCTCGCCTCGGTGCCTTTTCTAATCACAGGCCCCACGCTGCAACTCTGGGCAATATCTTGCTTAGCCTCCACACCGGCCCCAACAGCGCTAAGGATGCCTGGCTTTACCCTGGGGGTGCCCAGGAGTGGACACTTCACAGGGAAAGCCAGGAGGGGTTCCACAGCGGTATGAGTATCAGCGCCAGGAAACCGCAAAAGGCGACACCGCAAGGTGGCCGTCTGGTGACAGTGCGCTCTATAAGTACCTTGACATTTACATTTACATTCACGCTCGCCGGGCTTCGTGGTGCTTCAGAGACCCCTGTGTTGTCTGCTGTTGCTGGCTGGTTGGTGAAGCGTAGCACTGTGCTCTGGTGCTGGTCTGTGGGTGGCAGGGCCCCCACACTTGTCGCTGGTCTGCTGCTCTTGCCTGCTGACGTCGTTCGTGGTGGGCAATCAGTGTGATTGACTGCTTTCTGGATGCATTGGTAGGTATTTTCCTGCCAGGATCCCTTTTCAGTTTCTTCGTGCCTTTCCCGACTGGGCAGTGGTGCACCAGGCCTCACTTTCGGCCCACCTTGCTGTTTGGGATGATTGGTGTGGGGTACAGCTGGTTATCTGCTCTGGCCAAACGCAGGTGGCGCTGCGATCGTTCCAGTGGCTTGCCCAGGTTGCTGTTTACACATGGTACCACTCTTGTGTGAGCAGATGTGGGTGCGGTGCGCAATGCTGGCCACCGGGCAGCCCTGACGTCATGGCTGGTGGCAACGGCAGGTGTACCTTCTTGTGATAGGTAAGCGGAGACATGTGCTCCTGGAGGGCTACTGGCGGTGGGCAATGCTGCCAATGTCTCTCTTGGGTGCGCCCTGGGCGCTGTAGGTCCAGGGAGTGTTGGCACATGGGCAGGGCCTGCCTGCCACTTTCTTTGCAGTGTGTCTTGCTGGGTGATGCTCCCTCCCTGCCTTTTGTGGGGCAAGTCAGGCTTGGCAGGATGTGGTGCGTGGACTTACTGGCTTCTTTAAACAGGCGTTGAACTTTTCCTGGAGCAGCTGGCTTGCGGCAGTGGGACGGCCTTATTGCTTGTGCTTGCCGGTGTGGCGTTGTGCTGCTGTGCGCGCATGCCTTTATAAACTAGCAACGGTAGGTGGCCACTAGGTGGCGCTGTGGCGGCGGCTCTCTCCCGGCCGCGGTGGTGTTTCCCTCTCGATGTGTGCCACGCTGTGCTCTCATCAGGCGGGTGCATCCGTACACAATGCCCCGGTGCCGGCGAGACGCACTGCCCGAGTCCCGCTCTGTGGAGACTGCCGACGGACTGGAAATCACAGTCTTGGCAGGTGGGTGCAAACGGATCCGTGGGGCATGGCAGGCGCTGCGTTGTGGCAGAGTGGTAGGCTCTCTAGCCCATGCGGGCTGCTCACTATTATAGCCTGGGGGCTTGCCTGCTGGAACGGCATTGTGCTCTGGCATGCGGCGTGGTTACCTTCACGTTGGAGGGGGTCTCGCCGGATTCTCAGCCTTTAGGTTGTTGTTAGTGCTTTCTCCTGGCCCTTCTTTCGTCGGGACGCTCGCCGACGGGCTCTTACAGTTCATCACTGCCGGATAGCCGCTGGCTGTACGGGCGAGGGAATGGGGCGAAGTTGCTGGGTTTTCTCCTACGCCGGGATCGCCCGTTCACTTTCCTCAGCCTCGGACATCTGAGGGGGGTATGTGTGGGGCACGGCCAGATTCAGACGCGGCTTTGTGGCTGCAGAGAGTTGTGTCATGCCTGACCACCACTGCAGTCACTGGAGGCTGTGGGCATTGCCATGGGGTGCCGCTTCCGAGACACGTCCCTTATCTTCCCCCACGAATGACAAGAGCGTGTCGAGCTTCAGGCATGCAGGATTAGCAGCCCTCCTCGCTGCCAGTGTAGTGTTGTGCCTCAGGCCCACATGCTGGTAAATGACCGAGACTAACACTGCATAGTTGGGTACGATAACTGGCCACGAGAACGTGCACCTGGGCCCTTTTGTTTGTGGGGACATTTCACTCGTGACACCCATGATGGATGGGTGTGTGGGTGCAGTGTGTCCAGCCCTCAAGGGTGAGGCCGGAAGTACAGCTTCCTGCGGAACACTAGAACGTGTCCCGCAGGACATTACATTGGTAGTTCTTCAATTGTTGGTATATTTCGAGCAAAATGTCTGCTCTGCAAAGTGTGTTTTTTTAAAGGCATAGTTTGAATGGGCATGCTTGCCCAGTTTGTCGAGGTCTGTTGGTCGTACTGGTTATCCAGAGATATATTTAATCCTTTAGGTCCCTGATGATTAACCAGATGTGCCAATATTTGTTTAACAATTTTATCTAGGTGCTCAGCTGGAGTGCCAATGTTCGATTAGAATTTGAAAATTGCATTATACTTCCAATTGAAGTGACCCTGCTTCAAGCGTGGATTTGTGTTGTTTGAGAAACGTTTACTATGCAATGTAGACCTCTACAAATGTAATTCCAGGTTAGAGCCGTAAGTAATTGCTGCATGGACAAGCTTGCTAGACTTGGCTCTGATTTGTGAGTTGTTTCAGTCTTTACTTAGGGGCGGATTACGATGATGTCTGGAAATGCTACAGATGGGATTCTGTATTGCAGAATCCGATTCGAAACACTTCTCTCTGAACGAATTGCACACATTTCTCAATGACCGACTACAATGCCCGGAAACTGTTGGGGCAGAGAGAATCGGTTCCAAAAATCATTCGGACAGCCTGAGTTTTATAAAGCCAAATGGTACAGCTCTATAGACATGGTTTCTGAACGAGCAACTACGATGACCGATTCGGACTGCCCTTCCAATTCATTCTGCCCAATACAAATTGGCTGTTGGAATCTTTCTTTAGGGTCCCATTGCGGACCCCCCTTCACCCAGAGGCGTCCGATTGGGGCCCATGGGGGTACACAAGGGACTCCTCTTCCCAACTGTGCATAATGTGGCAGGCACCATTTGGTGCCCGCCACAGGGTGCAAGGTTTTCCTCAAAGACCCCTTTTTTTTAATGGAAGCCTGTGCTCTCGTTTGGAACACAGGTTCCCATTGATGTAAATGCGAGTCCCACCGAATTATATGCTCCAGCTGGTAAGTTACCTCGTAGTGACAGTTCAGCCCAGTTCTTTATAAATGAACCCCTTCCAGCCAGAGTCTGCTTCTGTAGTTCAAATTCTAAACTTATCTGTGCGGGGTTGGTATAATTTGAAAGATGAACAATCGTTCTGTATGACTTAGTGATTATTTTGTCCAGTCCAATTGCATCTTTTCCACGCATTGACTCACCCCCATAGGTAATCATCAGAAGGAATGTTGTATGGCAAATGTTCTTGTGTTGCCTTTCCGTCTCAGAGCTTCAATTTGAGATTTGAAAGACCCTTTCTCATCTTATGACTCTGAGATATTTATATTCTGTGACTGGTTCTAGGTGTTGTGCATCCAGATGCCAGTGCAGTTTTTCCTTTTTGGTGTAGTTTACTGCCATTGTGTTTGTCTTGCCTAAATTAATCTTCAGTGCATTCTCATGTGAAAATTCTTGTGTTGCATCAAGTAAATGTTGTAGTCCAAATGGAGTGTGACTTACTAAGATTAAGTCATCGGCATAAAGAAGATTGTAGATGGTTGCCCTTCCAAGCTTAGGGGAATTTGATTTACAGTTATCCAGCCTTGCTGGTAGATCTGCTATAAAAAGTTTAAATAGCATGGGATGGGAGCAAGGTCACGCCCTTGTTTTATGGTGGTGGTTATGCATCTGAAGAGGTGTATCCCGGCTCCCAGCTTCACATTTACCCACAAGGGCAGGATGTTGGTGGTTGTTCCTATGGGTTTTGAAAAGCTGTTCTGGTTTATTGGCATAATGGATATAGCAGAGACCCAGGATGTGAGTTCTTGCAGGATCACACCTGCATAATATTTGGTGTCATTATCAATCAGGGCAACAAGTCAGTAGTTTTTGATGTCACCCTTGTCGCCCTGCTTGTGGATTGGTGAGATTGTTGATCCCTTCCACGATTCTGGGAATATTCCGTTATTCATGATCTGATTGTACACTCCTGCCAGAATATTGGATGAATATGGTCAACCATTTGTCTCTGTTGGATCTAATCGGTGTTATTACTGCTACTGGTTCATTGGGCATCGGTATAGTTGCCTTCAGGATTTTGACAGGTCCCATTGTTGCAATTGAGGCATATATTGACAAGCCTCCTTTTCAATGACTGTATCTAGCTTCTTTACGAGTGTGGACATGTTGGGAAGTGTGCCCCTGCAGGTGTATAGGTTGTTCAGCCCAGGTCTCCTGAAGGAGTGTGAGGTCAAAGGTTTGAAGGTGGGTCAGTAACTGTTGGTCTGTTACTTGTTTGCCAGGTTATAGATGTACCCTGTGCACATACGGATTGGTATAGGCTCTGCCAGGTTTGGGGAGGTATAGCGAGTTGTCTGTCTTTGGGGGGCCACTAAGTTTGAATGTTCATGCTAGCCGGCTCCAGTTCATCCCAGCTGTTTCATCCAGTGACTTATTTCTATTTCTTGATTCATTTATATCCCTTGTATTGTTAGAGTAGCCCATGGATAGTGGAGAGGTACTTCTTGAGCCCCTTAGTACTGAGTGGATGGTATGTTGGTCTTGAAGTCTAGCCATGAGCGAATTTTCAGTTAACAGTGGTGTAGGATAGTCTGCTTTGTAATGGGGTATATCCTTATCCCCCATTGATGGAATGAGGACAATTCATTCCTTACCTTTTTATCTCTCTCTTTTGTGAGCCATGTTGTTTTGATTGCCTCCAGTCCCTGCACATTGTAAGCATAAGTACATTTAATAGCTGCTAGCGGAAAGGCTCTGAACAGGATTTTGATTCTCCGAATCCGATTCAGAACCTATGTTTCTGTCCGAATCGAATACATTCCCTACCAACCAATTACGATGCAAGGAAACTGTTCAGGCGGTACAATTCGACTCAGAATGACTTGGGCTGTCCGAACAGAACCGAATTGGACAGCCTGAGTCGTCTGTAAATACATTTTAATTACTTACTCATTAGTTGCCAATTAATAGATAATTAATTGATAATTAATTATGTTAAATGTTTATTAAAAAGAAATCAGGTGTGGGCTGTGGCGTTTATAGGGGCAAAGGGAGGGAACTCTTTTAATTTTAATTAACAATTAGTTGTTAATTAATATTAAATAATTAATTGATAATTGTGTTTATTCAGTACTTTTTTTTAGGTGTGGTTTGTGTAGTTTATAGGCTAAAGAGTGGGAAGTAATTTAATTTTAATTAATTAATATTTAGTTGCCGGAATCTATTAGTTATTTAATTGAAAATTAAATATTTTTATTGTGTTATTCATTTTTAGTTTAGTTTACTTTTAGGTGGGGTTTCTGGGGTTTACAGGTGTAAACGGTGAGAAGGTAACTAATTTGAACCACATAATAATTATTGTTTTAATTAATTAAATCCAGAATCTTTCATCCCTCTGTTTTGCTTAACTTAAGTCACTATAAAAATGAATCAGCTAGTCCCAGACTATACTTGGAAAACCATTTTTCATGCTGAAGTCACATCTAGAAAAGATTATGCTAACATCTTGTATATGGGTCTTTCTGCATACTTGATTCACAGGCTTCAGATTGTCCAGAATGCTGTGGCAAGATTGATTCTAAGAATCCCAGTTTAACAATCAGTCACCCTGCATCGGAAACATTTGCTTTGGTTACGAGTGATAAAATGTGCTGAATTTAAAGCTCTAGTCTTTGCCTACAGAGACTTTTCCCTGCAAGGTCCTAAATAGATAAGGCACAAGCCGTACCACTAATCCAGCTTGCTCAGATCCAACAACCTTTTGTTGTTGCAAGTTCCTAAAGCACGTAAAGGCAGAAGAGGGGGCAGATCCTTTTCCCATTTTACGCCCAAACTTTTTAATGCCCTCTGCCTTGCTTTATAAGCTTTTCCTCTGTGTCCTTTTTCAAAAAGAAGTAAAAAATGTTTTTTTCGAATTCATTTTTGTTGATTATATCATTGATTTAGTGCCTGTAGGATACTCATTCCGCTTAGCCCCTGGTTGCTTCTTTTGAAGCAGCTGTGCGCTTAAATGGTTTATTATTATTAATATTATTATTATTAGTAGTAGTAGTACTTATACATAGGTTAAATATCCAAATTGTGAATATAACTATTTCAACATATTTCCTGGTTAGCAGGGTCACAGTGCACAAAGTCAAAAAACCATCAGTATCAGTCCAAAAAACTGGGGTGATCATGTGAAAAGATATTTTTCTACAGATATCTTTTCTAATAGATGCTCAAACCAGTGCTGCAATGTCGTCAAACTTTATCTGTTCAAATCCAGTTCATTCAAATACCATATATGTGATGTAAGAGATGGTCCGGAAAGCCATCCCATTTTACCTACCACTCTACCAACTTGGTGGGACACTGCCTTTGCTCAAACACTTGCTTGTACTATCATTATGATCAGTATATTTCTGTATTCCACGCAGGCCTCCTTTTTAATGTCTGATTTAAAATTAACCGCATCTGCCCTGAACATTGCCACCGCAACACCTATTGACTACAAGATGAAACACCACGATGGCACCAAGAGACACGGAGGTGGCATCACCATAGTACACACAGACTTGATCATCTTTACCATCACCAAAGATGTGACCATGCAAATCATGGAACACATGAAGTTCCAGTTCCACACTTGCGCCAAAACCACCATCAAACGTACCCTTGTCTATAGACCCCCAGGACCAGGAAACGGCCTCATTGACACCATCGCTGAATTCATCACCTCACTCGATATTGAATCTGAACACTGCATCTTCCTGGAAGACCTCAAATTCCACCTGGATGATGGCACCAACACCAACTCTATCAATCTCCTGGAATGACTGGAAAACTTCGGCCTCAAGCAGCAGGTCACAGACCCCACCAACAAAGCAAGACACTTTCTGGACCCCATCTTCACGGCCAGTAACAGAATCGGATACAGCCAGACCATGGAAATTTCCTGGTCAGACCACTCTATCATACACTTCACCTTTGCTGGACCTCCCCACAGCCCCCAACTGACACAGCACTACCTTACGCAACTGGACTGAGGTCACTTAGCACCAATGAACCAACGCCCTCAGCAGCATCCAACCCAATTATCACCACTGACCTTAACCAGTCAGGCGAAAACTTCAATGCCTGGATAACTAGCGCCGCTGATCGAGTCGATCCCACCAAACCTGCCACAATGCACAGATACACCAAACGAGCCAGTTGGTACACCACAGATCTTAGCTCATTGGATCGCAGATGTGCACAACTCGAAAGAATATAGCAAACCTACAGGGATGACAATGACCGAGACACCTTCACGTCAGCCCTTGATGAATACCACCGCCAGATCAAAGGCATGAAAAAAGAAGCCCTTACACACCAGATTGAGACCAGCCAAACCAAACTAAGGAACTTTTCTCCACTGTCAGAGAGTTTGCCTGCCCATCAGCCACTGAAAATTCAATCCCCATCTCACAAGAACTCTGTGACGCCCTTGCCCACCACTTCCACAAGATAGCAACCATCTACATATTGTTCGGTCCCCAACCCACCGATCTCCTCAGCATTCCATCGAACGCTGCCAACGACCATCCACTCACCACATGGGAACAACTCAGTAGACCCAACACAACCACACTAATAAGCTCAATCCACTCAGGAGCATCCATTGACACATTCCTGAACAAGTCTTCAACCGCAGAAGCAATAAGATCAGTCACCATCTTATGACTATCCTCAATGCCTCCATTACCAAAGTCACTTTTCCTGATGCCTGGAAACACGCTGAGGTCAGATCCCTCCTCAAAAAACCCCTGTGCAGACCCCAGTGAGCTTCAGAGCTACCATTCTCACTGCTGTTTTTTGCCGTCAAAGTCTTGGAGAAGGCCATCAATCTCAAACTCAGCAAAAACCTGGAGAGGAACAATCTACTGGACCCTTTCCCAATCAAGATTCAGAGCAAATCACAACATCGAGATAGCCCTGATTGCTGCAACAGATGACCTCCGCACCCTACTCAACAGAGGAGAATCAGCCGCCCCAATCCTTCCTGTCCTCTCCACAGCCTTCAACACCATCTCCCACTACACTCTAATCAATTGACTGCACCTGCTTGGAATCACAGACAAAGTGCTCAGATGGATGGCATAGTTTTTCACAGGGTACCCAGAGACAATTATTCTCCCTCTCTTTAACTCTCAACGCAAGAACACCATCTGTAGCATCCCGCAAGGCTTGTCCCTCAACCCAACCCTCTTCAACATCTTCATGATAAACCTTGCAGACATTGTCAGAAACCACAACATCAACAAGGTCTCCTCCATCGATCACACTCAGCTCGTACTCTCGCTCTCAGCAGACCCGACCACAACAAAGACCAACTCCCACAACTGTATGAAGAACGTCTCAGTCTGGATGAAGAACAACAGCCCGAAGCTCCACATGAAAAGAATGGAAGTATAGAGCTTCACCCTCCAGAACCACTCCTGGTGGGCATCAGATCAACCCCCACTCTGAAAGACTATGCCTGCTGCCTCAGCATCATCCTGGACAGTGACCTCTGCATGAAACGTCAGGTCAAAGCTGTCTCTTCAGCCTGCTTTCACACCCTCTGCATGCTCTGCAAAATCTTTAAGTGGCTCCCCATCAGCACCAGGAAACTGTGATGCAGGCCCTCATCACCAACCGACTGGACAACTATAATGCACTCTATGTGGGCACCACCACCAAACTCATGAAAACACTCCAATAAATCAAGAAAGCAGAAGCCAGGATGATCCTCAACCTGCCCAAGAGAACCCACATCACCCAATTCACTGGCTTCTCATCCAGAGGTTTTGCCAATTCAATCTCCTGTCCCACACCTACAAAGCATTCCACGGTCAAGGGCAAGCCTCCATGAACTACTGTCTGAATGTCCACCTACCCCCAGGGAACCTCCGCTCACCTTGCTCAGATACCACAAATCTACCTTTGCCGCACCGGAGGACACTCCTTATCCAACCTCGCCGCCAAGTCCTGAAACACCCTTCCCATCCACCTAAGTATGGCACCCACAATGACTCACTTCAGGAGGGACTCAAAGCCTGGGTCTTCAACTGATACCCTCAGCACAGAGACTGAATACCATCCTGGGTGATAAGCTGCGCTTTATAAGTACTGCCTGATTTATTGATTGATTTATCAAACTTCCTTTGTTCAAATCAGTTTATTAAAATACCATTTATGTGACATACGTTTGGTTCTGGAAAGCCATCCCATATTACCTGCAATTGATTGACCACTTACTTGGACTATCAGTTTGTTCAGTGCATTTCTGTTTAAACCATTCCATGCAGGCCCCCTCTGTACTGTATGATTTAAAACTCCCAGGGTTTGTCTTTCTCCTCCCATAACTTTTCAAGTTGTTTCCTGAGCACATAGGGCGTAGGCATTAGCCATTCAACATTCACTCGCTTGTCCCAAAGGGCCAGAAGAAAGCATATGGGACTGTACAATCCAGTCTCTTTCGCTTCATTCTGGCACCAATATTCCTGCTGCTTCTGGAGCATCTCTTTCTTCATAGCATTCATCACCTTACGCAACTGTCCATTTACCTTCATTTCATTTGCATTGTTCATTAGTCCCTGCTCCCGTTCAGGTAGGGAGGCTTCTATTGCTCTGATGTATACCTCCTCTATTTTGCATGAAAACACTAACTATATAACTTACTGATTATAATTTTACTAATGGTGTGGTGTGTGATATTAATTCAACATTTTGCATACACAAATTACACGTGGGAAATTGCTATTTGCATGGCAGAATAACTCAAATAACTAAAATACGTACGCATATTAATAGTAGTATATGTGGTAATTAGATATTGCATGATTTATGTTGCTTACGTGATTGGATCCTAAAGGTGAATATTATTACTTTAAATGTCGCTATATGCTAGGAAAATACTAATACATAAAGGGATTAGTGAGGGTATAACATTAGAATCATCATTTCTTTGTATTAATTATTCTTTTATGTTTGTTTCGCTTAAGTTAGCATTTGGGCCTACCCTAAAATGGAGTCGAAAATCGAGTTCAGAAGTGGCCACCGTCTCATGAGCGCGATACCTACTGCACAGACTCGGATGGCTCCGTGAACTTCCTGAAGACCCCAGCACCCAATGTCCTCGGTCAAGGATAGGATCTTGGTGGACTGCCAAACCCAGACAGTAAAAACTGGTTTAAAATGAACAATTGGATCATACAAGTAAACCCAAAACATTGTAACATAAGGACTATGTCATCTACGGAAGTGAACCAGCAAAATCCATGAGAAACCTAAGTGAATAAAAATCGGACGTTTTCGATCAGCCAATCACAGACTTTCTTTGCCTAAAAATGTTTCATGTTATCCCGAAATTTATTATAAAAAGAGTAGTAGAATAGGGAGGGGTTGGTTGTTCCTGGGTTGTTGCTGGCTTGTCCTGGCTTGTTCCAATTTCCTGGCGTCTATGCTGGCGATGACAGATGCTTGCACGATTTCTGGTCCTATGGAGATCTTTGGGACTGTAACGTGCTGAGCAAAGAACTTTCGGACTTTGAGCTTTGGCCTGCTTTATTTGGACAATTTAATGGCTAATTTGATTATGTAGAGCCAATGAATTAGACAAAACCCAGATAGCAAGAATAGGTAAATATTATGACCTGCGATTTGAATTAATTGATCTAGAAATTCTAAAACTTTTGATGAAACAAATGCTAATATTAATTGCAAACAAAATTTAGATAAGTTTGTGGTTTTTTGATAAAGAGAATAAAGGATTCTGACTCAAAATGTGTTTTAGCTGGTTCTAAATCACCATCAACCAATCCAACTAATTGGTCCGTCGACCAAGTGGGGGGTGTGCCTTGATGTTTGGGATTAGGAATCTATAGGTGGCGAATGTTAATGTATATTCTGTAAAATAACTTTTTTTTCATCCCTATAGGTTATAAGGTACCCCCCACATATCCAGCGCGATATCATCATCCCTCCTGTGTGCAAACATGTGAGTTGAGACATGTGAGTGTTGGTGTTATGGGCCCCACCAATGACTGCATGTGTGAATGAGCTAGTGTTACGTTGGGTCTGCGACGCAGGGAGGATAGTTGTGTATATATATTTCTCCGGTCACGCGCTGGATCAGTTTTTCTGGTAGCAGGATGATGGTTTTATTGCATTGGTTTGGTGACTATTGCTTATAGATTTGAATGTTGCTTATTGATATCCTATTTAGAATATTGATTATTGATTGTGGATGTTGGATAAGTATCGGTTTATGTATTAACACTCTATGCTGAGTTGCGTTACATTCTATGTTGTTTGACGACTTCTGGGATGTAGGAAGTCGGAAGTTTGTAATGATTCCGTAGTAGGGCAGATTGTCCGCTGCTCTCGGGAAAGACGGAATTATTGTGCCCTGTAGGTACACGGGGAAAATGTGTGACGATTGGAGTTGCACGACGCATTGTCGGGTTCGATTTGGTAACATCATCGTGTGTTGCCATTAGGGATATTTTCTGTATGAAAGAAGTGTATGGGTAGCGAAGGCCACCTGTGAAATTTTGGTCTTAAGTACCAGGAGTCCAAAAGGCACTCTGATTACGCTTATCACTGGAAAGGTAATAGGTGTTTCCTACGCTTGTTAGAAGGATAAAGTAGAGGGAAGTGCTACTTTATTAACGAGTGTAATAATTCTGTAGTAGGTTATTCGCTGCTCTCGGGAAAGACAGGATTCTGTGTGAATGAACTACATTTTCCGTATGAATGTGTGTAAATGAAATAGCATTCAGGTTAATTGTGAAACTCTGGTTTTAATTCTCAGGAGCATTGGGTCTCCAACAGGTGATTTATTTCTAGAGAAACGGTTAACTAATGCTCGCTAGAAGGGTAAAGTAGAGGGAAGTGCTACTTTATGAACAGATGTAATGATTCCGTAGTAGGGCAGATTGTCCGCTTCTCTCGGGAAAGACGGAATTCTTGTGAAAAAGGTCAAGACTATCCTTTTGTTAGCGAAACAGATAATGGTGGCGTTTTTATGTCATTACTAACAGAATTTTAGTAAAAAGTGAATGTAAAAAGTTTGCCGATAAATTTTGTAAAGGAGTGGTCAGCAGAAGCAGGAGTAACGAGAAAAGCTGACATCAGAAAGACCGCGCTGGGATTGGATAGTCAGTAAGAGACGTAGACGCTCCTGAGGTTCCGTGTGAGACGGGACGGCACTTTTTGAGTGGTGACGAATATGGCTGAGTTTGGTATCTGCGAACCGCAAATGACGAGTATAGTGGGTGTACGAAGTTTCGCTATGCAGCCACGTATGGTTCGTCTCATTTTTGGGTTCGTTCATCCGAACCCTCGGGTTCCATTTTAGATACAGCATCCATTTTGTTTCTTGCCCTCAGGTAGCCAGCGAACGGGCTTCTTGTCCGCTTCGTGACCCTGGGACTCTCAAGCTAGTACGAAGGACATGTTTCCTTTGAGGTGACTTTTATGATGAGGGGAATGACACGAGTAAGGCAGATGGCCCCGCTCAAGGCCCATCTTGCCGCTCCGGTCTATTGTTTCAGTCACGCATACATTAGACACGAGGTCTTTGACCCCTCTATCGAGTTTCCTCTATTGCCCTCACACTCTTTTCTAACCTGTTGTGCATCCTTGTCTTTTTCTCTCATCTGTTTTTCGTCCTTCCTCTTAATGTGTTTATGGTTAGGATGAAATGTGTTTATTGCGGAGGGGATATGTTTTTACAGTTGGGAACCGGCATGACTGTTGTAATTATGTTCCGGCCTCCTGAAACATGAACGCGACCCTTTTGAAGTTTATTGTGGGAACTGAGTTGTAACCTTTGTTCACCATACTGTGCTATGGCCAAAACCTGTATAAAAGGAGCGATCCACTTCTACGAATTTGAAGCAGTCTCCGAGAACCTACACGTTGTGTACTTCTTGTGACTTCTGTATCCCTGCAGTAATAAACGCTGATCTCTGACGTCGCTGGAAGTGTCCCGTGTCTCTGTGTTTGGTACGCCAGAACAGGTAACCCACGAAGGTTTCAGGTGTTGTTCCCTGGCACCGCTGGGTCTTAAGAATAACCCAGTCCTTCAGTTGGCGCCCAACGTGGGGCGACATCAACGGTACCGGTCCAAAGCCCGACGATCGTGAGGAACTTCGTGTGAAATCTCCGAGGGAAGGTGCACCCCGCTTCATCGATCCAGTTGTCGAAATAAGTGGCCCGACGTCTTTTCCCGCGAAGATCCCCGCCTCCTGACGGCTGCGACGGACCGATGCCCTGACTGTCGACCTGTTTTGGCGCCTGGCGTAGTCCTTTGTACGGCGAGACGATCAACGGGCCTTCCTGGTGACGCCATTGTTCTCTCAGTTAAGTATTTGTGGGTCGCTCCCAGTGTTGCTTTGTTGTTTGCATGGTTCCATAGCATTCGTGGTTCTTAGTTGTTGGGTTTTATTTGACGATTGCAATTGCCAAAAACCGAGGGTCTTGCATTTTTGCGAGGACATCGTAATTCGATAACCCTTGAAGTTTGTATACTCGGTTAGTGTGCACGATGCCTGGCCGTAGTACTTTGTTTGGGTTTCTCAAATGTTGCAGCATGGATTCCCGGCTGGAGGATTCATGTCCGATACCTCCGGCTGGAACTCCGCTTTACGAGCTCTATAGTCGTCATGGCGTGGGTCCTATCGTATATAATGAATATTGGGTTCGTTACACTAAAAAGGATGGCGTCCTTAGTTGGCCACCTCATGGTAGTTTCGAGACTGCCATTTTAGATAACTTGGAAGCTAAATTATTTAAAAGGAAAGCTAGGCCGGCCATGTTTGATTCCTTCCGGTTATGGCGGAAAGAGGCCAAACAGAAAGAAATCAAACAGAATAAGAAAAATAAACGAGAAGGTGTTATTACGGTGATGCGGAATGCTGAACAGTATCAGTTAGACAAAGATGAGAAAGAGCAGGAAGTTAGTGCTCGGCTCCACCACATGGCAGTGGACAAATGTTATCCGGCTCTACCTTCTACGATCGATAAGACAGGAGAAGAATCGATGGAGGATTCGCTTTTGTCTTATCTGATGAAATCGCCACCTCCCTATGCTCCCGATGTTATGGGTCCCGTTCATCCACCCCTTCCTCAACCCGCTGTTTTGGCGGCTGCTGGTCAGCCCGCCGTTCCTCCCGTACTCCCGAATCCCCTTGGGCCACAGATCGTCCATCCTTTTGTTCCGGCTTCTCTCCCCACTGCGCCTTTCCAAGTCCCTCCTCAGCCTGTCGTTCCCGCTACTCCTGCTGCTGCGTCTACTTCTACTGTTTCCACCCCTATGGCTGCTACGCCTGCATCTTCTTCCTCTTCTCCTTCTGTTCGTAGTCGTCTCTTGACTGCTGTTGCTTCTCTTTATTCTCCGCTCTTTGGGCCGATACTTGGTTTGACTCTTTCAGATGTTGCTCAAAGACGCAGCCAGCTTCCTGATGGTAGGGAACGTGAATCGTTGGTGAAAACGGCACGTAGATGGATTCGTAACCCTGTTAAATACACCCCACGTGTAGTGTTTGAAACGTTTTCTCAGTTTAATGTGCCCACGCAACGATTTGTGTTCGAAGAATTGTGTAAGTCATTGAAAGAGGAGTGGGACGATGATATAGCTGATGATATACCACCTGAGGTTTCCGAGCTACAGCTTCGGTTTGCCACGGGTATAATCGTAGGTGACAAAGTTCGAGAGGCTCTGGAACGCTTGTTATCCTTTCGATGTACAGTGCAACCACGTGCACTGTTTAAGGACGCGACCGCGGAATGGATGGCACAACCTGGTCAATATCCTATGCGGGAAGTTCCTCCGGTATGGATGCCAGGTGATGCTGCTGCTAACCCTCCTGTCCCAGGCCATTTCCAGAGAGTGTGGATACACCTCCCTTGGAAGCGATCGGAAGTTTTGCAAGTGAAACAATCCCTACCTGATCCCCGTAGGAATCCTGCGGGTTATTATAAGGAGCTGTCCCAATTGGTGGATGCTACTGTTATGAACCTAGCCGATATTGATATGTTGTTCGGCAATGTGGTGCCTCAGCCGATTTGGGCGAAAATTCGTCACGAGAATCACGTAGCCGAGTTAGGCGGTGACTGGGCTGCCCTTACAGCGGCAGATGCCCGACAGGTCGGTGGGGCTAAACCTGAACAGATTATTGTGGCTTTGCCCCAGAGGATAATTACCCTCATGAAAACGCTTATGCCAGCGATGCGCGTCAATTGGGACAAATTATCAGCGTGCAAGCAAAAGAGGGATGAAAGTGTTTCTGATTTCTTTACGAGATTTGAGGAAGCGTTCATTGATCATAGTGGTCAGGACATGGGTTCCGAGGGTGGTCAGCGGCTGTTCGTTGATAAGTTTGTATCAAATTTGTTGCCTGACCTTAGCAACAAGTTGAAGAATTCTGAGAGTGCGTGGGCTGTTTCTACCACTGCCCAAATATTGGCTACGGCCCAATATTACGAAAATAGAGAAAAAGAGGAAAGTGAGCGTGCAGAAAAGAAAACGAAGGATCTCAAAACTAAGGTCTTGTTGCAGCAAGCCTATCCACCGCGTTCGAATTTCAGTGATACACAGCAGCCAAACAGATCGCAATCACAGTTTTCCAGATCGCAGACGCGAAATGCTTCTCCCGCACCTCGCTTTGTGTTGGGATATAATCAATGCGCATATTGTCGTGGGGAAGGCCATCTGAAGTTTGACTGTCCGGTTCTCCGTGATAGGACCAATGGTGTGTCGGCTCGAGGAGGACGTAGTGGTCCTCAACAGGTTTCTCGTGGTAGAGGTCGTGGAGTTACTCAGAATCAGGCTGACCGTTTTTCAACGTCTGCGGACTCGCAAAATTGTTTCGATCGGCGCGACCTGCCGTCCGGTCGGTCTGCACAGTATCATGTGGACGACTGCTATGTTGAGTGTGATGTTGATGCGGATGGTATCTACTAGGACAGCCATAGACAAAGGAAGGGAGAAGTATCAGTTCCGGTTGATCAGAGAGGGCCTTATGTTGCAGTAGCCACTTTGGGCGTTGTTGAGCCTTTTCTGTTGGACACTGGTGCAGCAAAAAGTACCATCATGCATTCAAAACTCCCTGGCGCGCCTTTGTCTGGCTTAACGAATGTTTCCGTTGGATTTTCTGGCGCCCCCGTTAGCAATCCAGTTTCTAGCCCTTTGCCCGTTACAATTGGGTCTCATGAGCTGGAAGCTCCTTTGATTTTGACTACTGGTTGTGGTGAGAATCTTTTGGGTTTAGATTTGTTGAAAAGGTTACACGCGACTTTGTACTGTTCTCCTACGGGTGTGGAGCTTACGTTGGGTAAGAGCGTGATTTCCCCTATGTATTTATCGATCGACAAGCTCCCATCGGAATTGAGATCTCTTCCAGACTCCTTGTGGGCGACAGGTCCCAATGACGTGGGCCTGTTGGATATACCACCTTATGTTGTCCAACTAAAAGTTGGTGCGCGTTTGCCACGTATACCTCAGTATCGTATTTCCCTTGATGGTGAAAGGGCACTGTTAGCGATCATTTACGATCTGATCGGCAAAGATGTTATTGAGGAGACACGAGGTAATGTGTGCAATAGTCCCGTGTTGCCTATTCTGAAACGAACGGATCCCTCCAAGCCTCCCGTGTATCGTCTAGTTATCGACTTACGGGAGGTAAATAAAGTCGTTGTTCCGCAGTTTCCTGTGGTGCCAGACATTACAGCTTTATTGACTCTGATTCCAGCCACTGCATCATGGTTCTCGGTGATCGATCTGAAGAATGCGTTCTTTAGCATTCCGATTGCTGAGGAAAGCAGAGACTTGTTCGGTTTCTCATTAGGTGGTCGCAGCTTCAGATTCAAACGCGCTCCACAGGGCTACTGTGAGAGTCCATCAATCTACAGCCAAGCTCTTAAAAGTCAACTTGATGCGTTTGTGTTACCGGCCGGTGCAGCCTTGATTCAGTACGTTGATGATTTGTTGGTTGCTGCTGACACTGAACAGCTCTGTAGAGCCGCTACAGTGTCCTTGTTACAGCATCTCTGCGCTTTGCATCATAAAGTGTCCCCTTCCAAATTACAATACTGTTGTCAAGAAGTTACCTATCTCGGTCACTTATTGTCAAAGGCGGGAAGAAGGTTGACCCCTGAACGAATTGCAGCAATTGCTCGAATGACTGTGCCAGCAACTCAGAGAGATGTGCGTGCCTTTTTAGGTATCACATCATACTGCAGACAGTGGATCCCGAACTTTTCACTGTTAGCGAAGCCATTGGTAGCTCTCACGTGCAAGGACGTTTCGATTCCTTTGCCTTGGACGGAGGAATGTCAGAAAAGTTTTTCTGAACTACGTGATGCGCTGTGTTCAGCTCCTGTGTTAGGTACTCCTGATTACAGCAAGCCTTTCACATTATACGTCCATGAGAGGGACGGTTGTGCGTTGAGTGTTCTAACGCAACAATTTGGTGATAAGCAGCGTCCGTGTGCATATTTTTCCTCGACCTTAGACCCGGTGGCTAGAGCGTTGCCAAGTTGCTTGAGGGCGACAGCGGCAGCTGCGGCGTCTATTCGGCAGTCCGCAGGTCTGGTCATGGACAATATGCTCATAGTAATGGTTCCGCATGCAGTTGATACGCTCTTGAATCGGACGAAGACTCAACATCTGACGAGTGCAAGGTTGTCTGGTTACGAGCTGACCCTCTTGGCAAGTCATATACAGATCAAGCGTTGTAACGTACTAAATCCGGCGACATTGTTGCCGATTAATATGGAATCAGATGATGTGCTGCCCCATGATTGTTATTTACGGACTGAGGAAGAAACAAAAGGTCGTGTGGACCTGAAAAACACTCCTTTGTCAGATCCTGATGGTACTTTGTATGTGGATGGCTCTTGCTTCAAATTGCCGAATGGCGATGTGACGACTGCGTATGCTGTGGTGACGTTGAGCACGGTGGTGGAAACTGCGAGATTGAACCAGAATTCTGCGCAAGCGGCAGAGTTAATTGCATTGACAAGAGCGTGTGTTCTGTCGAAGGGAAAGCGAGTGAATGTGTTCACTGACAGTCAATATGCATTTGGTGTTGCGCATAACTTTGGAAGATTGTGGAGAGAAAGAGGATTTATGACATCGCATGGTACGAAGATCCAACACGGGCATCTCGTGAATGATCTTTTGGATGCACTTACGTTGCCTAAACAAGTGGCGATTGTTAAATGCAGTGCACATCGAAAAGTGACGGATGATGTTGGTCGTGGTAATGCATTTGCGGATGAAATCGCTAAGGAAACGGCTAAGAATATTGCGACTCGAATGTATGTTACGAGTTCAGTAAGGTGGCCGACGGAGACTGGTATGTGTGAAAATACTATTGAGAGTGTGAAAGCAATTCAGAACGAAGCTACTGAAGCCGAAAAGACCAAGTGGAAAGAAAGTACAGGGAAATTGGATATGCATGGATGTTGGGTTGACCTGACGGAATGTCAGAGGTGGATGTTACCAGACGCGTATGTATTAGCTGTTGTGACGATGGCTCATGGGTTGTCACATATTAGTGCGAAAGGAATATGTAAGTTCTTGTCTCCTGTATGGAGGAATGATGGTATCGCTAAGTGTGCCGAAAGAGTGGTTAAGAATTGTATGGTGTGTTTGATGCACAATCCCGGAAAAGGCACCCCCACTCCACCTGGCCATTTCGCTCCTCCTGCCTGTCCCTTTGAGGTTATCCAGCTGGACTTCATCCATATGGAGAGATGCAATAATCTGAAGTATGTTCTGGTTGTGGTTTGCGCGTTCTCCAGATGGATTGAGGCCTATCCTCTTAAAGATAATACTGCCCTGTCCACAGCAAAAATCCTGCTGAAGGAATACTTTCCTAGGTATGGAATGCCGCGGATTGTGTGGTCGGATAATGGAAGTGAGTTTGTGGGAAGTGTAATGCAGAGTGTGTGTAAGGGCCTTGGAATTCGTCAGAAATTCCACAGTGCTAATCATCCTCAGGCAGCGGGTCTGGTTGAAGGGTACAATGGTACCCTGAAGCTGAAACTCGCTAAGATTCAAGCTACGACTAGTCTGTCATGGCCTGATGCCTTGCCTCTGGCTCTCCTATCGACCAGAGCAACCGTACACTCTCGAGTAGGGCTCAGCCCATATGAGATTGTGTTCGGTCGCCCTGCGAATATTTGGGGAGTCCCGAGGCCTAGGGCTGTTGATAGTCTTGAATATCCAATGTTGATCGATTATTTGCATGATTTGACCACTAAACTACGGTTAATTCATCAACAGGTCTTTGAAGCCTTACCAACGCAGACAGAGGGTCCTGGACACCAGCTCCGGCCAGGAGACTGGGTGGTTACCCGAAACTTTGGTCGAAAGCGTAATTTGGAGCCAAGATTTGTCGGACCCCACCAAGTCTTGTTGACGACGAGGACAGCGGTTCGACTGGAGGGCCGGAAAAATTGGGTGCATGCCAGCCACACAAAGAAGGTACCGATCCCCTTACCAACCGACGGTTGGGTGAGAACTGGGATTTCGGCCGCAGAAACTGAGACTCCTTTGCGCTTTGTGCCATTTAGCGACGCTCAACTTGTGGAGGAGGATTTGTCATATCCAGATCCACAAGTGGAGTCACCAGTAGCAGAGAACCCAAGGTCTGACTCGTCATCCACTTCATTGAACACTGTTGCGCCAGCTGAACAATTGTTCGTAGAGCAAACTCGACCTGGAAGAAGTCGATACTTTCTTCGTTCAAGGACTAATAAAAATTAACAGTATAGTTTTTTTTATGTTACGAATATTATGGACAATTACATCCTTTCTTTCTGAGTTTTTGTGCTTTCCACTGCTAAGAGACTTGTAATAAAATTGAACGTTTCGAGGAAACCTCGCCATCCGGGTCACCGTAGGGCCGTGCGGGTACTTCTTTCTGTTTAGCAGGTTTCTGACGCTAGGTTGGTTACTTTTGTCGATCTCTGGGATCTCCTGGGGATTGAGAATCGCTACTCAGAACGAAGTGCGTCAAGTACGTCACGGACGGTTTGTAGAGGATGGCATTCTCTAAGCTAGTGGACGAAGAAAGGGTGTCAGCACAGAGATCAGAGTTATGGAGGGTTGTACGAACAAAATGTTTTCTGTTTCAGGTGTTTCTATTGTTCCTAACCGTATCTATGTTATGGGTGGGTGGAGTGTATTTCGGAATATCGTTGTTCTTGCCTTCTGTTTCACCTACCTCTTCTCTTAACCTAAGTTCCCTCACCACTGTCTCCCCACATTCCTTTCATCCTTTGCCTCAACATGAGCAGGTTAGACGTGCGGAATTCATGAATAATTCCTTTGTTCAACTCCTACATCAGCATCAGTTGGTGGTGAATACTACCAATTGTTGGGTATGTGGGTTAATGCCACACACCATGGATAGGGGTATTCCGTATTTGGTCCTTCCATACAGTTCCCAGGGTTCAGCTCGAGCATTCCAAACTATGTTCCGCAGTGCACTAGATTCCTACCCCAGTCGAGAGCCACGGTCTGTTAACTTTGGTCCTGGGCCGTACCACAAGCCTTTGGCGATAGCCATAGCAGATCTGGATAGAGATGTTTTTGATGCATCACTCATTCCAGATGAAGAAGTACAGGCCTATAAGGACCTGAGTGAGACTGAGTATAGTACATCAGTGGGTGATAGACAGCTTAAGAGCTCGTCCCCAATATGGATTGTACCGCACCTTGGAAATTTCTGTTTGCAGGGTTTGGGTCGAAATCCGAGAGCACAACTTGGGAACAGTGCTTGCACTGAAACGTATGTCCTACCGATGCTCTCCTCCCCTGTTTTTCTGACTGCTAAGGGCACCTATTTTGTGTGTTATGAACGCGCATATACATGGTTACCCCGCGACTTTTCGGGTACCTGTTATATTGCGAATCTTTTACCTCCGACCTTCACAGTTGCTTCGGACTACCACAAAACTAGAGTCGTGAGAGGCGTCATTAGCAAAGAGGATACTGCTGGTCAAGAAGCAGGAGACTTCTTTAAGGGTTTCTTGCCATTTTGGGGACCTATGGTTAATAGAAGGAACCTAAGACAGTTGACCCGTGTGGTAGAGTCGACTGCTAATATTACTGCAAATGCCCTTGGTAATCTAACAGCTGAACTACAGGCGGATAGACTCATGACGTTGCAGAACCGTATGGTTCTAGACGTTGTTCTTGCAGATAGAGGGGGTGTGTGTAAAATTATCCATTCGAGTTGTTGCATTTTTATTCCTGACAATGCTCCAACTGTTTACCAAGCCATCTCGAAGTTGCACAAGATTTCCGAGTCCATACACGTGGACGAAGGTAATTGGACGCTCCTAGGATGGTTTTGGGGCCTGATGTCAACCTGGGGTTGGAAGATTCTAATGATCGTAGGGGCTGTTGTAGCGTTTCTGTTTACGTGTTGTCTTTGTGTACAGTGTGGTCCTGCCTTATGTGGCTTATGTGCTGCGACGTGTATAAGGCGGCCATCTGTTACTAAGGAGACATTGATGAATAGAATGATGTTCCAGCAGCAGCTGAACGATCTGATGAATATTGATATAGATTCCGATCTTGACTAGTGCTTGCCTACATGAGGGCAAAAGGAGCGTCTGAGGTTCCGTGTGAGACGGGACGGCACTTTTTGAGTGGTGACGAATATGGCTGAGTTTGGTATCTGCGAACCGCAAATGACGAGTATAGTGGGTGTACGAAGTTTCGCTATGCAGCCACGTATGGTTCGTCTCATTTTTGGGTTCGTTCATCCGAACCCTCGGGTTCCATTTTAGATACAGCATCCATTTTGTTTCTTGCCCTCAGGTAGCCAGCGAACGGGCTTCTTGTCCGCTTCGTGACCCTGGGACTCTCAAGCTAGTACGAAGGACATGTTTCCTTTGAGGTGACTTTTATGATGAGGGGAATGACACGAGTAAGGCAGATGGCCCCGCTCAAGGCCCATCTTGCCGCTCCGGTCTATTGTTTCAGTCACGCATACATTAGACACGAGGTCTTTGACCCCTCTATCGAGTTTCCTCTATTGCCCTCACACTCTTTTCTAACCTGTTGTGCATCCTTGTCTTTTTCTCTCATCTGTTTTTCGTCCTTCCTCTTAATGTGTTTATGGTTAGGATGAAATGTGTTTATTGCGGAGGGGATATGTTTTTACAGTTGGGAACCGGCATGACTGTTGTAATTATGTTCCGGCCTCCTGAAACATGAACGCGACCCTTTTGAAGTTTATTGTGGGAACTGAGTTGTAACCTTTGTTCACCATACTGTGCTATGGCCAAAACCTGTATAAAAGGAGCGATCCACTTCTACGAATTTGAAGCAGTCTCCGAGAACCTACACGTTGTGTACTTCTTGTGACTTCTGTATCCCTGCAGTAATAAACGCTGATCTCTGACGTCGCTGGAAGTGTCCCGTGTCTCTGTGTTTGGTACGCCAGAACAGGTAACCCACGAAGGTTTCAGGTGTTGTTCCCTGGCACCGCTGGGTCTTAAGAATAACCCAGTCCTTCACTCCCGATTGGTGAATTAGTGTGCGCCGCGCTAGGAGTGGAGAATTACAGGGTGACGTAGACACCCCAGATTGGTGCGTTAGTGAGAGTCGCGCTGGGATTGGAGAGTTGTAAAAGTGACATAGACGCTCCGGATTGGTGCGTTAGTGTGAGATGCGCTACGATTGGATAAAACAAACAAAACAGTCGTAGAAGAAATCTAGCGATACAGAAAAGAGAAAATGATGAATTACGATCCACCGGAGAAAGAGAAAAAGTCCTGGTTCGGAAAGATCAAGAACTTATTTAAAAAGGACAAACCGATTGTGACTAGAGAGGGACAGTTGCTTCCTCCAGCAAAATCACCTGCATCCTTTATGGTTGCGAAATGTGGTTATCATACATGTATTTGGTTAGACAATTGGGCAAAGTATACAAAAGATGATGGAGTTTTAGCATTTCCGGAACATGGTACATTTAATTTAGCGGTTTTGAAAAATGTGACAGAAAAAATGATGAAACTAGATCCAAGACCTACACCTACACAGTTTGAAGCATTGGCAGAATGGGAAGATGAGATGTATGACAGAGAACAGCAACGGAGTGGCGGAAGGTACAGATATATGTTTGGTAGACCATGTGGACAAGGAAATCATGATGATAGAATGAGGAGATGGCGAAGTGCAAATATGACTACTAGTAGAAAATGTACCGAAAAGAGAAATAATACAGGATCGGAAGGTTATAAGTATGGTGTGCATGAGTCAGAGGATGATGTTCTTGAGGACATGTTTTATAAAAATCCACCCCTGTATCAACCAAATTCCACATTATTGACACCAAGTTCCCCAGTAAAAGAATCACCACAAAATATAAAGTTCGAATCAGTACCACATGAGGTAGGAAGATATAATCCCTTCAGAAAAATAGAAAATACTCAACCTAGTAAAATGTCAAATGAAAATTCAGCTGAATTAGCCAGAACTACTTTAGAGTTAACTGAGAAGATTAGGGAATTAACTAAAAATATGGAAGCTGTAACTGTTCCTGTAGGACCTGTAATGCCGATTTTTGATAAACAAAAGGACAGTGAGCATTGTCTGACGATTCCTTATAACAGTAACAGAGAAAATGAAATTCAAAGAAGAGATACAAGAGAAAATTCATGGGGACAAGCAGTAGGAATTTCCGAACAAAGTACTCCTTAAAATTTGACAGTAAATCAGAGTCTAGCAAATAGAGTAATAATGACGACAGAGTCAGTGCCATTGAAGAACCAGAACCTTTTGGACCTGGCGGCGCAGGGTACGCCCTCTGTCTCCGGAGTTCACCTGCTTCGCTACACAGAGACACGGGACACTCTGTCGGCGTTAGAAGATTGGATTTATTTAGCTGCAGCTAGTACAGTTATCCTAGAAGTACACAAAGTAGGTTCTCAGGAGACTGCCACTTCACTCTGTGGCGCATCAGATTAAATACTATACAATACATAATTATTAACGAGATACACTCCCAAAGCATATAAGAAAAGAGCCAATAGGGAAAGTTGAAAAACAAAGCAGAACCAATAAGAAAGGTTCGAAAACAGAAATATCAGATGACTCGAAGAGACCTCTCCTCCAACTGTGTTTGTCACCCCACCTTCGAACTAATTCATTAACAGATTATAACTAACTTGCAGGTGGTGAGATACGTTTGTGTGTATTGGAGGACAGTTGTGAAACTAGAGAATTCTTGCAAGAGACAGTGAAGGCCAGTCGATAAGATATGATCAGGAAAGAATAGTGTGAGGCAACAGATAGTTGAAACAGGGATTAGGAGAGCCAGACAGGGATTAGTGTACTCGGCTAGTTCTAACACCAGCTTCGCAAATAAAGGCCGAGGACGTATTTTGACACCGGGCTACAGAAAAAGCAGAATAGACTTCTTTCGCTGTGCTGCCTGAGTGATGGCAACACAAAATGGCGGCGGGTCACAAAATGGCGGGTCGATTCGATCGTGATCGAAAATCGAAGTTGCTCACCAGGATCACCAAAAAGTTTAGAACAGACACAAAATTAAATGATTCCTGTAAGTCCTACTTCTGATGAATTAAGTGAATGGCTAAGAAGTTTACAGCAAAAAGATGCTGAGCCTAGACCTTTAGATGAGTCCAAATTAAAAATAGTGTTAGAAGAATTAATAGTAGGGACTATTCCTACGGAAAAGTTAAAAACCTATCAGGATGAAGAATTAATGTTTCTGTGCAAAAGTATAACGTGGGGAGCGAGAAATTTACATGAAAGATTAGAAGAAGTAGCAAAAGAAATGGGTATTGACTTTGAAAAGGTAAAGGCATTACAAAAACCATACAGAGTAGATACTACAGGACGAACAACTCAGATTAAAGACTTAATTATTTTACTGAGAAAATGGGGCGAAAATGGGGGGAAAATGGGGCGATGTAGACAAATGGAAAAGTAGATGGTTTCAAAAACGAGATGATACAACAGATAAAATGTTTGCAGCTTACCCAGTAAGAGAAATAGAAAAGGTAGTAACTGAATGTCCCATGAGAGAGATTCCAGGCGGAGCCTATGTACATGTTCCCTGGACCAGACAAGATATTTTGTCATTTACCAATGATTTTCCACGACTGCGCGAGAATCCAGTGGCGTGGTATAGGCAGGTAGACAGGTTTGTAAAATTATCAACAGTATTATGGATTGATTTGAATAGTTTATTTGATATAATTGTACCAGCAGATCTATGGACAGAATGTAAAATTACAATAAGTTGACCTACCCAAGAATACCCTAGAGACCCAAAATCAGGTGCCCCTGATCCAGAAGTAATGAGAAAATATGAACAAGTAATTACCTTTTTGAAAAATAAAGTACCTCCTAAAGAGACTGATTGGGTAAAGATTCATAGAACTCATCAATAAGCGAAGGAATCTGTACACGCATATTACGAAAGGTTAATTCTTGTCTTTAAGCAGTATAGTGGTGATGAAAATTTGAGTCATTTTGTATATCGATTTGTGTATGGGTTGCGACCTGACGCAATTGAAATGATTAAACAGCATACAGTACATTGGCAAAATAAAAAGATAGATGAAGTACTGAGACATGCAAAATATTTTAGTGATGAAATTGAAGCAAAGCAGCGTAAATTAAAAGATAAAGCCATGTGGGCTCAAGTAAAAGTAGCAGAGAGACAGGAACCTCAATTGATTGAACAGGCAAATGGTACGGGCATGAGACAAAAACTCAATATTGGAAAAGGGAAAGGACAAATTAATCTAGATGAAGCCAAAAAGAAATGGCCATGTCATAATTGCGGAAGAATAGGGCATTGGAAAACTGAGTATAAATTTCCCCTAAGTGCTAATGGTGATAATGCATCATTGAATTCACAGGTGCAGAATGAGGTGAGTTGTCAACCACAGCGACAGCAGCAGGTTGTTGCCCAACAGAATCAGGTGCCAGAACCGCCTTTTCCACAGAGCGTAAATCCTCAGAAATACAGTAATGAGACAGGATTCTACAACGAAGAACAGGTAACTAAACTGCCGCGCTCTAGTGCTGTCTCGCAGTATTGGCTACAACACTATGAGAGTGAGTCAGAAGAAAATTATTCACGGTGCCGAGTGGAGGAAGAGGAGTGCGTACTTGGCGCAACTCTAGAAGTAGACCGGACAGGCCCATTTGTGAATGGAAAGGTAAATGACGAAAACATTACTTTCCTAGTAGATACTGGTGCTACTCGTTCAAATGTTAGATCAGCTGATGTTAAAAATCTTCCTCTCTCGGATGAAACGATCCAAGTAATTGGAGTATCCAACAGACAGATAAAACCGTATCTCACTGAACCAGTTAAAGTTCACATAGGGAAATTTTCTAAAATGCACCGTTTTGTTGTGTGCGATTCAAGCCCTATAAATTTGTTGGGGAGCGATTTGCTGTGCAAAATGAATTGCACAATATTTTGTACTCCAGATGATATAGCATTTGAGACTCCTGATGAGGATGTACTGTATAAAATGACTCTGGCTAATATGGAACCTGAGATTACCAAGGCATTTGCTGTATTTGACCCCAAGAAATTGCCTCAAGAATTGAAAAAGACAGTAAAAATGGAGGTATGGGATTTCACAGGAGAAGATGTGGGATTAATGTAAAATGTAGATCCCATAAAAATTGCTATAAAGGAAGGAGTAAGTTACCCAAATATTCCATAGTACAAATTGACACCCGAGATAATTGCAGGAGTCACTCCTATAATAGACAGAATGATTGAACAAGGTATTTTGAAGGAAATAATGAGCAGTCCATGTAATTCACCAATTATGGGTCTGAAAAAGCCCAACTGAACTTTTAGAATAGTACAAGACCTGAGAAAAATAAATAAAATCGTTGTATCTTGTTGTCCCATTGTACCGAATCCATCAGTGATTTTGTATCAAATTCTTCATGATGCAAAATGGTATACGGTGATTGATTTGTGTCATGCTTTCTTTTCCATTCCATTGCACCCTGACAGCCAACAAATGTTTGCGTTCCGGTTTGGTGAACGTATTTTGGCATGGTGCCAAATCCCACAGGGGTATACAGAGAGTCCCTCAATATTCAATCAGATATTGAAAAAGTCCCTAGAAGATTTAAAAATGCCCGAAAGTTCGGTTCTGGTCCAATATATAGACGATCTGCTTGTGGCATCAAGAACTCGAGAAGCTTGTGTAGTGGACACCATTGCATTGTTGAATCATCTGGCAGATGGAGGACTTAAAGTATCCCCATCGAAATTGCAATTCTGTCAGAAAGAAGTACAATATTGAGGCCACAAAATTGAAAAAGGACTGAGAAAAGTAACTGCAGATAGAATCAAAATAATAAAAGGAATGAGAGCCCCAATGAAGCAAAGAGAAGTGAGAATGTTTCTTGGAATGGTTGGATATTGTCGTCAGTGGATAAGTAACTTTTCCCTGATTGCAAAACCTTTGGTACGGTTGACAAGGAGTGACGTAAAAGATCCCATTGAATTAAATAAAGAAGAGTTGACAGCTTTTAAACAATTGAGAGATACTTTGTGTGAAGCACCAGCACTTGGCATGCCTGACAATGAGAAAGAATTTGAGCTCCGTTTCCGCGAAAGAAATGGATGTGCACTTTCTATGTTACTACAAAAACGTGGAAAACTGAGGAGACGAATTGCATATTTTTCAGCTATATTAGACCCTGTAGCTGTAGCATTGCCTGGTTGTTTGAAAGCGGTAGCAGCCACTTGTAAGAGTCTGGAACAGAGTGAAGGAATTGTGATGGGATATCCTGTGAGAGTGTTTGTACCTCATGATGTGGTAATCCTTTTAACAAGGAGCCACACTCAGTTCATGACGCATAGCCATCTGACTAAATATGAGAAAGTCATCCTAGGTGCAAATTGCTTGAGGTGAAACAGCTGCCTAAGCAGTTAGCTGTGGTAAAATGTGCGGCCCATTCTAGGTCAAATGACTATATTTCAGCTGGCAACCAATTTCCCAATGATATGGCTCAATATTGCGCACGTAATTAGAACTCTTTGAATCGGGGAAGAGAAAGATAAATGAATTCATGTCCTTTGTTGTTTACTAACACTGTGAATACATGGGAAGAAGTGAGGCAGTTGCAGGAAGAAGCAGGAGATGAGGAAATGAGACAGTGGGTAAAAGTAGGATGTGCTCCACGGGAAACAGATCATGTGTGGGTTTATCGGGATGGAAGACCAGTCATGCCTGATAGCATGGTTTCTACCATGGCACGCATGTATCATGGACAGGCACATGTAGGAAGAGATGCTATGATCAGACTTTTCAAACAGACATGGTATAATGCAAAATTTAGACTTGTAGCTGAAAGTCTTTGTCAAAGATGCCTTATATGTCAGCAATTCAATCCTGGAAGAAAAACAGTGGCAAGTCTGGGAACAATAGGTTGAGAAGGAGGGACTTTCACCAGAATGCAAATTGACTTCATTGAAATGCCCCCCTGCAACAGGTTGAGGTATGTTCTAGTGATGGTTTGTCTGTTCTCTCGATGGGTGGAAGCCTACCCAACAAGAAGTGATGGAATTACAGTAGCCAAGCTATTTTTGAGAGAGTTCATTCCAAGGTTTGGTTTTCCAGTTATGATTGAGTCAGATAGAGGAATACATTTCCATAATGAAATCATGAAATTTATTTGTGAAGCATTGAATGTACAATAGAAACAACATTGTGCCTATCGCCCAGAGGCTTCTGGTGTGGTGGAACAAGTAAATGGCACCATTAAAAACAGACTGGGAAAAATGTGTTTAGCCACAGGTTTGAAATGGCCTGATGCCTTGCCTCTAGTACTCATGACTATTAGATCTATTCCAGATAGGAATACAAGCTTGATTCCCCATGAAATCATCATGGGAAGAGCAATGCGACATTTTTTCATACCAGTCAACGAGCTATTCCCTATATCTGATGACTTGGTGTTGGATTATTGCAAGGGATTGGCTGATTCCGTTTATTCTGTGTTCCATCAGGTTGGATCGGATGCCACCACTCTTGAAAATAAGCCAGCTCATGATCTGAGCCCAGGTGACTGGGTGAGAATAAAAGTGAAAACCAAAGGAAATGATGGACGGAGTGTTGAACATTGCAAGCACTCACCCCCAGTCAACTGATCTGGGTTTAATCCATCACCGTTCTTTAGCCCACTCTGCCACCCCAGTTGAGACATGGCCATATGCAAATCAGTCTGACCCTGTGCCTCATGGGAACAGTCCAGCCCGAACTGCCAAACCATGTCTTCCCTGGACCGGAAACAAGCATCCTAGTACCGGTTTCTGGCATTTCAGCCGTCTTCAGCCAGGCTTGCTTGAATCCAGTGCAAAGTGAGCAAGGGACTCACGTCTGAGCATACCCTGCCAACTTATGGCGAACAAAGCGGTACAAAAGGGGGTAGTGATGGACGGAGCATCAGAACCAATCAAACACTCACACCCAGTCAACAGATCTGGGTTTGATCCATCACCGTTCTTTAGCCCACTCTGCCACCCAAGTTCAGACATGGCCATATGCAAATCAGTCTGACCCTGTGCCTCATGGGAACAGTCCAGCTTGAACTGCCAAGCCATGCCTTCCCTGGGGTCAGTATTAAAATTAGGATTTTTCTCAGTTTAGGAGTCCTAAAGTTAGGACTCCTAACTTTACTACTACTAAACTGAGAAAAATCCTAATTTTAAGACTTTCGGTATTCACAGAAGGCATTTAGGAGTCCTAAAGTTAGGACTCCTAACTTTACTACTACTAAACTGAGAAAAATCCTAATTTTAAGACTTTCGGTATTCACAGAAGGCATTTAGGAGTCCTAAAGTTAGGACTCCTAACTTCTGTGAATACCAAAATGAGTAAGTGCCTTCTGTGAATACCAAAATGAGTAAGTGCCTTCTGTGAATACCAAAATGGTAGTAAGTTTAGGATTTTGTCTTAAGTTAGTTCTGTGAATCGGGCCCTGTGTGCAGAAGCCGTCAAGGTCAAAGAACAATGTATGCTGTTGAATTCAGGGTGATCGTCTCACACTCTAGACACAACAAGCACACAGCTGCAAATATCTGAAACTCAGGTGCCTTTAATATTGCATTTGCATGCATGATTCAGACACCTGGAGAAAACCTTTCCAGACACAGAGAGCAGATCTGATCTTGTGATGTGATTCACCTAAGCTGATCTTTGAGGTATGGGGTTCCCTATTCAAACCTAGAGACCTTCTATTATTATATAAAACTAGCTTACTAGCCAGGAGAGGGTGGTACACAAGGTATTATGGGACCTGTTTCCACTCTCATTGTAGTATGAAATCTCCTTTTGTTTTTTATGGTATTGTAACAATGCTGATGGTTTTATTTCTAATCATTTGTCTACTTATGTTAGCCAAAGAACTGCACCTCAGAGCACGTAGTTAAAAATAAACATTTTAAACCTTTCCGTGTCTCTGATTACTCACGTTGTGGACTGATATGAGAACAATAAAGAAAAGGTGCTCTTGATTTCCACCATTCCTGAGAGTATTCTAAGTCGCTTGTTCTGTGTTGTCTAATCATTGTTAGCTTCGAGATGATACGGAGAACGAATGAGACACTGATGCTAGCCGGATAGGGGTTCTGGGTACTGAGGTGAGTTTTTTGGTATACCACAATTCACTGAGGTCCTGGTTTCCTGCACATAGTTCTGTGCTTGAGCAGAATCCCCGCAACATTGCGCACCCAACGTTTTGGTCTTATGATTGAGACACCTTAGTAGTGCTTATATTTGTCCACAACACCCTCACTCTTGTTTCCGGTTGACGGGAGTGACGGTTTAAACCTACCTATAAGGTTAACTTATAGGTTCATTCAAGCTTGACAATTAAAAAGGTTTCTATTTCAATTACTGACCCTTTTTGTGCTACGGTTAATATAGATTGTTTTACTTCTCTGCGTACTTCTGGCTGAAGTTGCTATTGCAGCGCATAGTTGCGCATCTCTCCGGCATCATTTGACACAGTTCGGGGTGCCAGACAATGGAATGTCTATTATCTTTGTAGTGAGTGCCGATGAATCATTCCCCTATGAACTGTTTTACTCTTGGGTTACCTTTCCGGAGGTGAATGCAGATGATAAGACGTTTCACGCATACACTCCTACCGCAGTTCCAGCTAATCACACGCCGTATAGAACGCAGGAAATTCCAATTTCCGCTTGGCAGCATCGTATTTGGTTCAATGGTGCCCTCCCCCACACCGTAACTCCGGTTCAGTTAGGACCCTTGTCCATTCTTGGAGCCACTTGGTCAGTCTTGGCCAGGTTCACACCTCATCCACGATATTTGCAAGTCCCAGTGGATGACTTACGTCAACTCCATACCGCCTTGATTGCAGTACATAGGGCTTTAGTGCAATACGTCTCTCGCAATGTCCAGGTGGGGGCACCTGGGGTTGTGACGCAACCAGCTGGCCCGGCCAGGAATACTATTAGTCCCGTCATGGTTAATTAGGTAATGGGCAAGCGCCCCAAGATTAAGGACGATATGCCTTATTGGCTTGCTGAAAAATTTTACCAGCTGGAAGCAGTGTTTCCTAATTCTACTCCTGTGGAAAAACACAGGATCCTTACCATTAGTTTTCAGAAAGACTTAGTCCCAGAGGTAACAGATTGTGAGAACTGGGGTAAAGTATTTGCAGTGGTCTACGCGAAGTGCTTCGGCACACCATCTATGACTTTACTGCCCTCCGTGATCAAGTGTGTTCAGGATGAGCATGGTCCAGAGGCGGCGGTCAAGCTGGGAATGAGGCTTGTCGGTGTGTTCGACGTAGTTGCTGATCTCATCCTTGCTGACGTCAAGGGAGATGCGGTTAACTTTCAAGTGTCGAATGAGCTGCGCCTTTCGCCGACGTTGATAAACCCAGGCAGTTACCAAGAATTACTGCGGAGGCTTATAAGACCATTGGCCGCAATAGTTTGGGTGTTAAGCCTTTTGCTAAAACAACAGCGCAACTGCAAACTCAGACGGTTAAGTCTAGTAAAGACGACGTCCAGCTTTTTCTAAACAAAATTGGAAAACTAAGAAACAGGAGAAGCAGCAACAGAAACAGGGGTCTTGTCCCGCATCACCAATACCAGTGACTACTGAACGCACACATGAATTGTGCGATTGCACTCGAATTAGGTCTCCTGATAGATTTCAGGTCCCTGAACAACATTCTCCTCGTTCTTCACAGGCAACATCGGTCTCACAGTTCGGTGGAGGTGAACATGGTAGAGGTTGGGGTGCCCCACAAGGACGTTGATGAGTACAGGCCCCAGCTAGGCCCACAGCATACAAGGGTTCGCCCTCCTGTAACGGAAAACTAGAAGGAAGTTGGCACGGAAACTGCAAAGTACAAAGACAAAGTTTATTATCCCTTAAGGGTGGTCCTACAACCTATACAACACTCTTCAGTATTCCATAGAGTAGCACAAAGAACTTGCGTACATAGTCCCCTTTTATACACAACAGAGGGGCTCATAAGTGGGTGGATACAACATGGAGCAAAATGCATTACCTTTTATGGGCTTTTTCGATACAGAATAAATATGTGGGCGGAGTAACTAATTTCCTGAGCCCGCGAAAACATGGTCAAACAAGGACAAACTGATAACAGATGTGGTCAAGTCTGGGCATGCGCCAGACGGACAAAGGAGCTATTTATAGATTGTTACTGGGCAGATTGTAGAGCAACTAGCAGGAAGATAGGACTCGTCTCGTGCAAAGCACGTGGAGACATGACAACACAAAATGGAGTCCAAACATTAGTCAACATAGTGAGGGAAACTTGGCACAACGCAGGGGAATTCATGTCTTTGGTGAATGCTTAATCACATCGCTGTTTCAATTTTCAACAGACGACCCTTTCAGCATTCACTGAAGACATTCGGTTTATTAGGATAATCATCATATATGTCAATTTTCATCATTTCTTCTACTTCCTTAGTTAAATGTTTCTGATAGGTGACATTGGCAATAGCTTTCTTATCAGGAATACAGAATGACACACATAGGGAACAGAGTAAAGGACCACATTGGACACAAATGCAACAAGAAAACAGAATTGCTACGATAATACAGAGACCAGTTAAAACCTTCCATCCCCATGTAGTAATCAAAGCTCAAAACCATCCAGAAAAGGTCCAAGTGCCATTTTCTGTATGGATTTCAGCTGCAATTTTATGCAATTTATTGATAGCATTATAAACTGATGGCGTGTGGTCAGGAATAAACACACAACAACTACTTCCAATAATTTTACACGCTCCACCTCGGTCAGCTAACATAACATCTAATACCATACGATTCTGTAATGCAACAATTCTAGTAATTTGCAATTCTTCCGTAAGATTCCCAAGAGCAGCAGCGGTCTGATTTGTCACAGCCTCTACAACTCTTGTTAATCTTCGAACTTTCCTACTATTTAGGGCAGCTCCAACAAAGAAAAACAATCCTAAGTTGAAATCAATATACTGTTGCAAACTCGTATCAGTTTGATCGACATCATCAATAGATAGAGTACGTCTATACCTATTTACAGTCACATTATTCAACAACTTCAAATCTTTATGATAAGATGCAGGTGCCAAGAATACAGGAGGTAATAAGAATGCTACATAACATACTCCGGACCAACCGGCTGGCAAACGATAATAACCTTTATTCCCACATACGAAGTATGTGTTATGGGGTGCTAAGAAAGTACTGTTATTCAATCCATCAATATTCAGGATAATGATACAGTCACTAACACCAACAGGAATATAACCCACACTCTGGACACACAGGTCTGCTTGAGCTTGTGCCACTTGAATCACAAATTGTTCCTTCCCTACAGTGTCTCTAGTGTTCGTAAAAATGTAGGGGATCGATTCATTGTCTGGTCGATACTCTTCCCATTCCCATATCGTCCCATTCGCTTGTGGGTAACCATCTTTATCTTGATGACATTCTCTGTGAGTCTAAAGAGTAATCGTCCCACTGTAGGTTTCCGGGTGGCAAAAAGCAAAGTATACCATGCTCTACAAGAGCCATTATGAGAAAAGGGAAGAGGTATGAATGGCGTTCCTCCTTTCTTCTGATGAGCTGGCATCATACCACATATCCAACAGTTCGTAGCATTTGTAGCAACATGGGTATGATGCAACATCTGGATGAAAGTGTTATTCAGATAAGACTGACGATGCTTCAATTCTTGATACGGAAGGGTATAAAAGTAGTGCTCTTCAGGCACTGGAGTGGTCAAAACAAGCAACTCACGGGCAGGAGTCACATCCTCAATAAACCATGTAGTTATACCAACAATAGCCACAATGATAATAAAGCTTGTCGCACAAAGAATCTTCTTCGTCTCCATCTTGTAGTAAGGAGTCAATATCTTCCTGAAACTAAAAGGTTGTCAGAACTCTTCCCCTTAGGCAGCCGTTGATTTCTTCACCAGCGGGCCAAGACGGGTGTCGCTATACTAATGCAGGGCTGATCCCCCCCCTTGCCACATTGGCTCTCCGTTTCACTAACCTAAGGGCCGTTCTGACAACTTTGGATACAGCAATCACTTTCTTGGTCTGAGGTGATATCTCCTTCTTTCAGGAATCACCTGGTCCGGGAAGAGCTCCTCAGTGTCGTTCGGTTCCACAGCACGGCCTTTCTCCGCAGTCAGGATTTCTCGATGGTCGGTCAACACAGCAGGCTCCAGCAATCCAGACGGCACTTTGCGGCAGTGCAAGGAGTGGATCGGAAACCCGCACAGCTGTCCTCGTTGCGAGCAAGACTTGCTCAGGACCAACCCATCTCGGCTCCAAACTGTTCGTTCTTTTGAAGACTTTGAAGACTTTGATCATCACCTGATCACCAGGTCGGAGATTATGGCCTTCACCGGTGGACCGATCAGGGAGCGCCTCTCGAACCTGTTGATGAATGGAAACCAAATTATCCGTTAACTGTGCCAGATAATCATTCATCATTACACAAGGTACATCATACACGGACTTAGGTTTTGGTGGACCCCAAATATTCATTGGGCGTCCAAAGACGATCTCATAAGGTGTGAGACCGGTTCGAGAATGCGGTATCGATCTAATTGACAATAATGCCAGCGGCAAAGCGTCTGGCCAAGTCAAAGAAGTCGAAGCTTGGATCATAGCGATCTTGAGCTTCAGAGTACCGTTATACTTCTCAACCAATCCTGCAGACTGAGGGTGAAATACTGCATGGAACTTCTGGGTAATGCCTAAACCCTTCAGAACATACTTTATAACGTCTGCTATAAAATGAGGTCCGTTATCACTCCACAACAATCTGCAAACACCGTATCGAGGGAAGAACTCCTTCAATAGCATCTTGGCTGTAGTCATTGCAGTATTGTCTTTCGTAGGGTATGCCTCAACCCATTTGCTGAAGGCACAAATCACTGCTAAAACATACTTCAGATTGTTACAGCGCTCAAGCTGGATGTAATCCATCTGCAAAACCTCAAAGGGTGCAGTAGGTGTCGCAAATCCTCCTGCTGGAGTTCGGGTACCCTTTCCCGGGTTATATCTCAGGCAAATCATGCAGGTCTGCACTACCCTCTTTGCCGTACTAGCGATCTCCGGATGCTCCCAAACTCGTGTGAGTAATTTAACAATTGCGGAAGCTCCGACATGCGCTAGTCCATGTGCCATCTGAACCATAGGTTGTACGAAGGCTGTGGGTACTTCCATTTATCCATCTGCTTATTTCTCCAACATCCTTCGTCATCTATTTCTCCATCATTGGACCATTGCTCCCGTTCCTTATCGGAAGCGGTCCTCTGTATTTCCAGCACTTCTCTCCTAGCATCGTGCCATCTTTCTGCCTGCGACTTCACAACATACATTGCAGTAGCACCAGGCTGCATCGCAGTCTCTCGTGCCACCCGGTCTGCCAAAGCATTCCCTTCTCCAACTTTATCAACCACTTTCTTATGGGCACTACATTCAATTATAGCAATCTTCTTGGGGTATGTTAATGCAGTCAAAAGGTTGTGAACTAACTCCCCGTACATTATCTGCGCTCCATGTGACGTTAGAAACCCTCTCTCCTTCCAGAGTAGGCCGAAATCGTGCGCTACTCGGAAGGCATAGCGGCTATCTGTATAAACATTCACACACAATCCTGCACTGAGCTCACATGCTCGTGTTAATGCTATCAGTTCCGCTGCCTGAGCTGATTTCTGCGGTATGCGTGCTGTCTCCACTATTGTTTGCAGTGTGGTGATTGCATACGCTGCTGAAGTCGTACCATCTGGTAGCTTCAGGCATGATCCGTCCACCCACAGTTCTCCATCTACATCTGTAAAGGCCGTATCCTGGAGATCAATACGACCCTTTGTCTGTTCCTCAGTCACAAGAATACAGTTGTGTGCTTTCCGTGCTTCAGACTGAGTTTCCGGGAACGGCAACAATGTGGCCGGATTTAACGTTACACACCTCTTTAACGTAATATGAGGAGCCAAAAGCGTCAACTCATATCCCGTTAAACGGGCACTGGTCAAATGCTGTGTCTTTGTCTGATTAAGCAGGGCATCAACAGCATGGGGGACTAATACCAACAGTTTGTGAGATAACACAATTCCCTCACTTTGACGTATTGACACAGCTGTCGCCGCAACCGAGCGAAAACAACCAGGCAATGCTCGGGCAACAGGATCAAGTACGGCTGAAAAATATGCACAAGGGCGCTGCTTGTCGCCGTGCATCTGCACTAAAACTGATAATGCACATCCATCTTTCTCATGCACATACAGTGAAAAGGGCTTCGTATAATCAGGAGTCCCTAACACTGGTGCTGAAAAAAGGGCCTGTCGCAATTGCTGAAATGCAATTTCACACTCATTTGACCAGGTAAGAGGAATTGGTGTGTCCTTTGTCAAAAGGGCTAACAATGGTTTAGCTATGTGTGAAAACCCCAATATCCATTGCCTACAAAAAGAAACAAGACCCAAAAATGCCCGCACGTCCTTCTGTGTGGAAGGCACTGGCGTGTCCAAAATTGCTTGAATACGATCTGGCGTGAGTGCACGCCCCTCCTTAGACAAAAGGTGACCCAAATAAGTCACCTTTGGTCTACAGAATTGCAATTTCTTCTTCGACACCTTGTGATTGTGAGATGCCAAAAAGGAAAGCAAGGATAACGTACTTTTCTCACACAGCTCAGGGGTGTCAGCCGCAAACAAGATGTCATCGACATATTGTATAAGGGCGACACCCTCGGGCAGAACAAAGGAATCCAATTGCCTTTTCAATGCTTGACTGTAAATGCTAGGGCTTTCTGTGTAGCCCTGGGGAACTCTACAAAATCTATAAGACCTATTATTCAAAGTAAAACCAAAAAGGTATCGGCTATCGGGATGAATAGGGATCGAAAAGAAGGCATTTTATAAATCAATAACTGAAAACGTGGTCGCCGTTGGCGGGACCAAAGTGAGCAACGTCGTGATATCAGAAACCACTGGATACTGAGGTATCACAATCTTGTTCACTTCCCTTAAATCAATGATAAACCGATAAACCCTGGCATCCGTATCCTTCTTCAAAATGGGTAAAATAGGACTGTTTCAAACATTATAGGGAACTTCTTCCACTACCCCCACTTTAATCAAATCCTGCACAATCTGAATGAGTGCCTCCTCCCCCTCCTGGGAAATGCGATACTGAGGGAGGCGCGGTAACACCGCACCCTCCTGGACACTAATATGGACCGGTGGAATCACCATCTGTCCCACATCCGTATCCGAAGTAGCCCACAAAGAATGAGGGAGGGAAGCTAACACAGTATCATCCACGACCACACACATTTGGTCTGTCATCGGGTGATTATCATTTAATATCACACGTACTCCAGCGGGAGAGCAGCGGATCGTAGCTCTGAAGTGCTTGAGCATATCAAGACCCATAATGTTATCAGGCGTGTTCGGGGCAAGCAGAAACGGACAGGGTGCAGAAAAGGGATCAACATGGAATGCAAGGGGTCGGGAAAGAGGGCTTCGAGAGAGTGTACCATCAAACCCTACCGATGTGACCATTAAGCCAGATGGGGGAGCCCTCGGAACCAATTGTTTTGACAGCGCACTGCGGGTCGCTCCTGTATCAACTAGGAACCGATCAGTAGAACCCAAAACCTTTGCTGAAACATAAGGACCCTTCTGATCAACCGGCACTTCAACTGATTCTAACCCCCATCCAACGCATTCCTATGCGTGCTGCGGATCATGGTACCCAAAGCGGTCAGTCCCTGACATTTGATACTGGTGCTGTCGATCAAATACATTGGGTCTATCTCGCTGCTGCGCGTTAGGTTCAAAACGAGCACGATCAGTAGAATTCCCTCTGAAATTCGAAAAGCCCCCTCTACCTCTCGGTGGTCCCTGACCACGTCCCTGACGAGATACATACAACGCTGGACAATCTCTGGCCCAATGGCCCGACTGTTTACAATACGCACATTGATTCCTATTTACATCTGACCGACCCGAAGGGGGACCATAGAATCCTCCCCTACCTCTGTCGACACCCCGACGAGGCGGACCATACACTTGTGCTAACATCACCTTTGTTTTCAAATCTTTCGATTTCTTCTCCTCCTGCCCCTTCACTTCTTGTTCCTGACGCTCATAATACTGAGCCATAGTCAAGAGAGATGCCGGAGACGAGGTGGACCAAGAACTTTCACTCGCTTTTAAACGAGCTGCTATTCCCGGTAATAAATTTGCCACATATTTATCCACAAAAAGATGGCGACCCTTATCATCGGTAAGTGACTGACCACTGAAATCATGAAACGTCTCCTCAAAGCGCGTAAAGAAATCTGAGACTGATTCATCAACCTTCTGTTTACACGACGCTAACATATTCCAGTCAATCTTTTTAGGGGGAATAATCGTTTTCAACTTAGTCAAGATAGCAGCAGGAAGATCTAAAATAATCCGCGGTGGTTTTTGCGCGGGTTTTCTTTCCCTATCCTCATCCTCAATCTCAGACCACCTAGCCTTAAAAGCGGGAACATCATCCACCTTTCGCACAGATCTCCACATATCAGGTGGTAATATGAGTCCAAAGAACAAATCTATATCTGCTAAAGTCATAGTACAAGAATTCAAGGCCCCTTCGACCTCTTCATAAAAGGCCGCTGGGTTCTTGCGGGGGTCAGGCAATGCATTCTTTAATGCCATAACATCAGCCCTATGCCAGGGAGTATAGACCCAATTATACACAAAATATCCCTTAGCATCGGCGGAAGTAATATCCGAACTAGTTCCCGCTCCTTTAGGAGGAACATACAAAGGTGCTGCCTCTCGCATCGGTTTAGCATGCACTAGTTCGCTCTTATCTGAGTGGGAGGTAGATGACTGGTCATTGCCGATACGTGGATTCGTCTGCTCCTGTTCCCCTGCCTTAAGGCGCGCTCTCTCTTTAAGGTCACTCGCCGCGTCCCGTAATGCAAACAGCCGTCGAACCGCATCAGGTGCCTTAGAGGGAGAAAAAACACCGTTACGCAATGCTTTAGCATCTAATACTACATCATCAGGCTCAAAAACTTCGGAATATTTCCGAAAGGCAGAAATCACTTCATCAGAAAAGGCGCCCAAAAAATACAACTTCTCCCTGTCCTGCCACTGTTCCAAAGAATCCAATAACTCAGTAAGGAATAACTTGCCCTTAAATGCACGAAGAGAAATTTTCCGAAGCTCACCCATACGATCAACTGATAACATAGACCGCGTGTCTACCTTATCCGAAACCACTCCAGAATCCTGTGATCTCGGGGCAGACGCGCCAGCATAAGGAGGCGGAGAACGATCTAATAAATAAAAATCATCTTCAAGATTAGTAAGGACAGGATAAAGTGGCTGGCGGTCAGCATATTGACCCGAGACTTGCAACCTACGCTCTTTCTCTTGTCTCTCCGCCAATTCTCTTTCCTCCCGGCTCTTCTCTTCCTGCGCTCTCACATGATCATTTTTCCGTTGCTCTTTATCAAACAGCGCTTTCTCACGTTTCTCTCGCTCACGCACTTCCTTCACCCATAACCGTACACACTCAAACATGTCTTGCCGAGCACGGCGTTTACACATGCACTGTTCCACATACTCAATCTTACGCATATCAAACGATCCATACAAAGGCCAGCGCAACTCAGGATCCTTTTTGGTGTATTTCCTCCATACCGTGCTGTACATTATAGAAGAAAGACCATGCTTCACATACATATCCCTATTAGGAGTCCCCTCCGGGGGGGCTGGAGCAGATTCCTCGAGGTTTAACCGGTTTCCAAAGCAACAGCACCACTTACGGAGTGCGCTAAAAGCAGGCATGCTCAAAAATAATGCAAAATATGCAGTATTATCAAAAAAATGCCGTTCAAATTTACACAGCTCCGGAGAAATATCTCCACATTACCTGCCTATATGTGTTGCAACGCATATATTCTCACAATAATCAATACAAAATATGACCGGTCATCACAAAACCAAACTCAAATAGCCAACCCAGGCTTCAAAACTCGGAGCAAGTACCGTACAACGGTTCTTACCAATCAAGATTGTCCAGATTCCAACTGCCAAGTTCCACAATTCGCCCAAACGGCTATCGCGGCAAACCGACAGAAGAGATCTCAGTCGAGGACCGGCGCTACCCAGAAGGTCAGTTCGGAAGGGGAGGAAGAAAAACCTCGGGATGCCAGGGCTAAAAGACGCCGCTGGCAGTGATCACATCCCCGGTCAAATTCCTCACCTTCGCCACGACCAATCCTTCGAGCATCCGAGTCGCCGATGAGCCCCACGTGACGGGCGCCAATTGATGAGTACAGGCCCCAGCTAGGCCCACAGCATACAAGGGTTCGCCCTCCTGTAACGGAAAACTAGAAGGAAGTTGGCACGGAAACTGCAAAGTACAAAGACAAAGTTTATTAACCCTTAAGGGTGGTCCTACAACCTATACAACACTCTTCAGTATTGCATAGAGTAGCACAAAGAACTTGCGTACATAGTCCCCTTTTATACACAACAGAGGGGCTCATAAGTGGGTGGATACAACATGGAGCAAAATGCATTACCTTTTATGGGCTTTTTCGATACAGAATAAATATGTGGGCGGAGTAACTAATTTCCTGAGCCCGCGAAAACATGGTCAAACAAGGACAAACTGATAACAGATGTGGTCAAGTCTGGGCATGCGCCAGACGGACAAAGGAGCTATTTATAGATTGTTACTGGGCAGATTGTAGAGCAACTAGCAGGAAGATATGACCCGTCTCGTGCAAAGCACGTGGAGACATGACAACACAAAATGGAGTCCAAACATTAGTCAACATAGTGAGGGAAACTTGGCCCAACGCAGGGGAATTCATGTCTTTGGTGAATGCTTAATCACATCGCTGTTTCAATTTTCAACAACGTGAACAGCCCCGCCCGGCTGATGGTAAAGGCAAGCAGGACGAATTTGCACGTCAAATACCTCTGTTTCAGAAAAAGAAAGTTGCTGCACTAACAGCGAGGCATGCCACAGATAGTGAGAACACAGCTTCAGAACCTGACATGGGCACTAACGCTGCTAGACAGCGCAGCGGAGGTTACAATAGTGGGGCAAGCACTGCGTCCATATCTGAAGGCAACTGCAACTGACAAGTTTATTGCTGTAGAAACTGTTGATACTAGAGTGGCTCCCCCTGACAGACTATATGACATAGTCCTTTTAATTGAAGGTGACATACAATGCACCATAAAAGGGATTATTTTGGGAAAATCTAACCGCTACATATGACATTTTGCTAGCTTAGGTGGACTAACCCCCAGCTTTTGTTTTGGCCACTCCCAGAGGGGAGGAGGTAACCCTCCCATCTTTCGCACACACTGTGCCGAAACAGAACTTTGCAGAAGAGTGGGCAAAAGTGCCTGCTCCGGTGTTGTACCGTACTCAGGTTGGGTGGGATAACTTGTCACCAAGTCGTGAGATTCCATTACGGTCTATGCCACAGCCACAACCCCAATATCCCATGTGCCGAGGATCTAGATCTCACATCGCAGATATCCTTGAAGAATTGGAATATCAAGGAGTAATTGAAACATGTGTGTCACCCATGAAAAATCCTCTTTTCCTTGTAACCAAACCTGATGGGTCGTACCGCCTAGTTTTGGATTATCTGCATTTGAGCTTTCATTGTCGAACGTGCGCGGTACAAAATACCCACAGTTCTGCCCTCGTTGATAGTCTCATGAGAAAAAGGTTTAAGACCACACTTGACATTTCCATTGGCTTTTACAGCCATAACCTGTCCTATATTAGTAGTCAATGGACAACCTTTACTTCTAGCGGCAAACAGAAATAGTATAAAAGATTAGCCATGGGCTATAAAAACAGTCTTGGTGTCTTTGCCGCACGTGTAGTCTTTCTGTTGGAGAGCATTGACCCTGATGCGTACTCGTATGTTGATGATATCTATCTCACAGACGACGAATTAAGGGCGCATCTGTGTCGCGTTGACCGCATCATTGTTATGTTTGCGGACATCGGTTACAAATTTAACTTTGCAAATTCACACATTGCAGAGTATACAGTGTTGTTTTTGGGCTATGAACTCAACAACGAAGGTCGAGGTTTAGCACCTCACTTCCTGGAGAAATGCGCATGTTTACGCACTCCGACAACTTTAAAAAAACTACAATCTTTGCTGGGTTTTTTACATTTTGGGCGTTCTTACATTTCCGATTATACCCAGTGGATCAAGTCGCTATATGCCTTGGAACAACCAACTTTTTCCAAATCGACCTGGCTGCCAGAACATTCAGCTATCCTGCAATCTTTGCAGGCTGATCTTCTTGCTTCTAAATACTTATGATGCGTGATAACCACACAAACCTCGTTATCAAAATTGTGCCTGGCGCAGTGGGTTTCACGTACTTGACATTTAATGAAGGGGACATGGTCCCAATTACTTACAAGTCACTTGTACACTTCGGCTGATATGCGCTTTTCCACGGTCGAAAAAGTTTTGACTGCAGTCCAAATGGCGATTCTAAAGGAGAGAGCGCTGTCGCAGGGGAAATGATTGTTGATTGTCACACCGTATCCTGCCCTTAAGGCAGTGACGAAAGTCAGTGTACTGAATTCTAAAGCTTTGCATCCACGTTGGATACAATGGGCTGCTTCTTTGACGTCTCCAGATGTCACTTTCATCTTTGATGCCTCATTACAGACTCAGGAGTATTTGCAGTATGAATTTGTTCATCCAGCACCTCTGTCCTTGCGCCCGCTTGAGGATTACTATTGTATCATTTACACTGACGGTTTGGCGCAACCGGCGACGGATTCCAAGACCGCTTATTTAGCAGCCTGCGCAATAGTGGCTGGTAATTTTGTGAATGGAGAATTCAAGTCTGATTTTGTGCATACGCAGACATTGGGTGATTGTACCGCCCAGTTGGCGGAGCTTCATGCTCTGGTGCTTGCACTGGAGTTTGCTAATCCTCGAGTGACTACTCTTATTGTGAGTGATTCATTTTACTGTGTTCAGTCTTTCAACAAAAATGTAATCTTTTGGCCTCAAAATGAGTATCGTGATTCCAAAGGTAGCACAATCAAACATAAAATGCTTTGGGTTTGAGTCGCAGAAGTTAAACAACGTCTGCCGCTCATGAATGTAATCCACACTCTTGGTCACCAGCGCGTTGGGGTACACGCTGTTGGCAACAGTTTAGCTGACGAGGTAGCAAAAACAGCAGTGGCAACATATCTAGTAGCAGCAGTTACAAGATCCAAAAGTAAAATTGACAATGACATCTTGGCAGCCATTGCTGCAACAGAGAAGGGTGATAATTACCCTCGAGGTTTCCCTTCTAAATACTCTTATCATTTAAGTCCTGATAAAGTTCCCTATGTGAGAATTAACAACGTTGGTGCCAGATTGATTCCCAACGCGGACCGCAAACTTGCTTTGATAACAGCCGCTCACGAAGGTATGGCCTCTGCCCATGCCGGCGTTTCAGTGACTGTCACTATCTTATAACAACGTTACTGGTGGCGCAGATTGTATAAACAAATTTGTGATTATGTCCTTGCTTGTGACATTTGCCAGCAGATTAAACCTTCAACTGCTGCACGTCCACCTCAAACACAGTTGTACATATCTAATAAACCACTTGGGTGTGTTTATTTGGATCACTGCGGTCCTTTCTCCTCTGATACTGCGTTTAAGTACAACTTAGTTGCAGTGGATTCGTGCACACCTTTTCCATGGGTCTGGCCACAAAGGAGTGCTGATGTTTCAACTGTGCTCAGGGATTTGCGTGTCTTTGTGGGAATTTTTGCATGTGGTACCCTCCATTCGGATCAGGGTCCAGCATTCGCCTCTAAGGCGTACAAGGATGCCATGAGATCTTTGGGAGTCCAAGTCAACTTTTCGTCTCCATACCTGCCTGAGGGCAATAGTGTTGTGGATTGAATGAACTGTGATTTAAAGCAAACCTTGACAGCTAGAGTTTTAGGTACTGGCAGGAACTGGTTGGACCACTTGTATAGCATTCAACGTGCACTTAATAATCTCCCTAGAAGGTCTCTGGGTGGCGGACTCCATCCAAAATGCTCTTTGGCATAAAAATGTTTGTCCCGGAACTTGATGGTCTAGACATGGCGGCATCGGCCACACCCTTTGACGTAGATGATCATTCTGCTGTATTACGGAATCTACAAGAGCCCCTAGACAGTCTTGCAAAGGAACACTTGCCCTCCACAACTGATGCCGCACTTCAGATTCCGGTAGTTGGCTGGCTACCTAGAGTTGGTGACCTGGTCCATGAGAAGGTGGAGAACAAGAAGGAGTTTGGCCACTCTTATCGTGCACCGGTTTCAGTGCTTGGCATGCAGGGTACAAAAACAGTCATTTTACCTCAACTTCCTGGTCGCAAGGATAACAGGTACATCTCCATTGTCTCCAGCGGTCTCTTGTCCAGCAATGCTGAGAAATTCTGTTTTGGCTCCGGCAACTACCAACAGGCCTGACATTGCCATTGAGATGCATACAGTTACTTATCCTTTATTGACTCCACCGGCTGGTGGTCCTGTTGAAGATACTGAGTATGCCTATCCCACGTATGTGTCGTTGCCTGGTTTGCAATAAAGTGCAGTTGACCAGTCACGTTTTTCATTTGACACTAACTCTGCAACATCTAATTCCCCATCGAAAATTTCTGTTTTTGCTGTTTGGTTTCGAAGACATTGTTTAATTCCCCCTTGGACTTACATTTGTCTAGTGCTCATATCTATTTTTTTGTTCATGTCCATTAGATTTATGGTTGTCTTTTTTCGTCTAGTGAATGGACATTATCTAACCGAAAGATCTGCAATTAGGTTAATTGATGGAACTTTGGCACCCCACTCCTCATCACACATCATGAAGAGGGACCAGACTTCTGTTAATATTACTGCCTGGCCTGTGTTAGATGGGATTGTATGGGATGCTGTAAAATTTCTAATTCATGGCCCCACAGAGTTGATTAATGTCCCCAATGTATTTCATGTTTCTATGGTGGATGTTGTGAAACAAAACATACGCTCTGACGATTGGGATGTCCAAGCCGTAGAGGCTCTTTTTTCTGATTTGAAATATTATGCTGCTTTTGACGCTGAAGATTTGTATTTAGACTCAGCAAATTATGGAGAGTTGTTTTGCTACCAACATTATGGCAATCATTTCCTGCATAAAGCAAATACTTTTAGAAATGTTGTTAATTATACACAATGGGAACATTGTCCAGCTCCCATTGAAGGCAGCTCCAAAACTCTGGTGAAAAAATGTACATATTTTACTGATTTCAGTGTATCTAAACCTGGCAACTTTTATTTTAAAATGGGTGCTGTGCCAGCTTCCAAAGTTAGACTGACCCATACCAAATTGTTGTATTCGAAATCCTTTCTGAATGACTTGGCTATAGGGGGTTATGAGCTGTGGAAAGATAGTATTGAATCTTAAATCTGTTTGGGGTTCCAAAACCTGGCAGGTACAAGGTTCTGAGGCTTTGCATCGTGCATGCCTTATTCCGAACCACATGTTGTTTTTGAATTCTACCATTTTCAGACCACCTGCTATGGATTGGCTACTTCTAAAAAGTTGAATTCCCCGACTGTTTCTGATCTGGGCGCTTAACACACAGATTTGTCCCTAGATGAATTGCAGTCCTTAGTTACTAATACATCCTTTAATATTTCCACCCTGGATCCTGAGGGATGGTTATTATGGCAGAAAAGTTCTGAATCCTGTCAACATCGTTTTCTGGGTCTGCTCCCTTGCTATACACTGGTTAGGGTGGACCCCCGATTTGAATCTTCCCATTCGGTCACTACCTATTCCGTAGGTAAATTATGTAAAAACTGGCTTACACATTCCACCTTAGCGTCAGTTGAACATCATTTATCCAAATTAAATGACAAAGTAGATTTGAATGATTTTGTCAAGGGCCCTGTGGGTGGCAGGTCCAAAAGATGGGAGTATGCTGTTTACAACGAAGTTTGGAAATTATTTCAAATTGAAGCTGCTTCTAGATTAAGAGCTATTGATCAAGCAAATTTGGAAAAAGTCGTTGCTGTCATTGATAATAGCATTAACACTCTTTCTTCCAGAATTTACACATTAGATAATATTGTTTCTTCTGTTGTGAATATTGTACAAGATGACGTCTGTTTTATACCATGGTCAAAATCAATTGCGTTCTATCATGCAGTTTGCATGGACTTTACAAACATTGAAGGCTGGGAAAGTTCCCTGGGACTACATGAACACATCATCTTTATTCCTGCTGTTTAATCTGACTGATAAACAACAGTTGATGTCCCTGAAGGATGCAACATATTCACTATTGCATATTGAAAAGGTGGAACCTTTACCTTTCTCTGTGGCCACATCGAACTCAGCTGTGTGGCTTATCCATGGGTTAATCACACTAACTTTTCCTTTGTTTAAGTTCAGTCCATGTATGAAACACTATGCCATAGGCAGATATGAAACACTAGGTACCGCTTTCCTTCATGAAGTTTGGTCTCTCCCATTTACATACAGGTGCATGAGAGAGGGTAAAGAGGTTTATTTCAAAGGAGAGCATTGTACTTCCACACCTGATCAGTCAGTAGTTTGTAATAACATCCAATTGCATGGCGCATGCAACGTTCACGCCCCAAATTTAGCTTGCATTCTGAAGGGAAATCTCGTGCCAGCGATTACACACACTTTCATGTTATTGGCTAACGATAGTTATTTGCTTTTAAATAATGAGACATACTGCAGGATGCTAGTAGGGATTCCGTACATTGTAACTGTCTCACAACGAGTAGTCTGTTGTAAGAATGGGCTTTTTCCACCCCCGCATGGGAGACTCGATGTATCCATCTGGCCTTCCATACCAACCTTGAAAGCAGAGTTCAACAAGATGAGCAGAATAAGGGCTCTATAGTCTCAAAAAGAAGTCGCCCTGACTTCCTCTCGTAAAACATTTGTCCTTCACGTAGTAAACACCCGCACCGAGGTGCACGCTCTTTTAAATACTGATCTCCCCCTTCATTTCGGTGCTCTGATTCACACTATATTCAATGCCTCGTCAACAACTGGCTTGCCACATTTTTTCAAAGTTGTGGGCTCCGGCCTTGTGACCTCGTTCTAAACAATATTTGGTGTGATACCGGCATTTTTTCATTCTATTTTTTCCTGCGTCTTCGGCTGGCTTCCATTAATTCTCGCCTTGACTGCTGGTGTGCTGCTGTTGGTTTGTTTGCTCCGCAATGGCTGCACAATCTGTGTCACATGACTGCCTGCCCCGGCTGCTTCAACTGCGCAACCGTATGCTTGAATACTATGGAACACTACCACTGGCCCCTTTGAGCATAGCCTATGGATTATCCTTCCAGTTCTCATACTTTACTTGCGTGCAACCTGTTTTCCATTGCCTAGATTGTTCATTTGAATGGGCTCTGGATTTGTGCCTGTCGAACACAGTGTCTCCTGCCCCGGAATATGATCGACTGATGAGTCCCTTAGTGGCTCATGAGTTAGACTGTCCTGGTATCGGGATTATGGCATGTGCAGCAGCACATGGAATCCTAGGAATTTGGGATATATATGCTGCAGCACATGACTTCCTGGTGCAAAGTTATCTTGAAGAACACACAAGTTGTCCTCTGAAGGTGCTAGAGGCTCCGGTAATCGAAGAACATGTATGCTATTTTAGTTTATTAGATTGGATGGCTGACTCATTTACTGAAGATTACAATGACTTCCTCTTGGAGGCTGTTGCCACATACTGTGCCTATACGTTGATGGATTAAATTGGCTGTTGTCCATCTTCCTCACATATCAACTGGATTTTTTTATTTTTTTATTTTTTGATCCCGAAGGGGCTCTGTAGCACCCCTGATTGATTTTTTTTTTTTTTTTTCTCAACAAACTTTTCGAACATTCACTACTATTAATACGGATAGGCAATATATGAACTTGGTTCTGTCTCACTCGAACATGAACTCTGCGTTCCTACATTTCTTCCCTATTTTTGTTGTGGTCCGATCAAGGGAGGGTGTAGTGGAGACAGGGTTTTGTCTGCATACAATGCTATGTTAGCATACGCGTTTTAGATGTTAGCACCATCTTGCCACTTTGCTGCTTTTGCACACGACACTACAGGTAGTTGTTATTACAAGTAAAACTGCTTGCTTGCTTTTTCTTCACATGAGAACGGTCTGTTTTTCACATCTCTAGACGTGCACATCAACCTTAGTCTGAACACTGTGTGCAGAAACTGTCAAGTTCAAATAACAATGTATGCTGTTGAATTCAGGTTGATTGGCCCACGCTCTAGACACAACAAGCACACAGCTGCAAATATCTGAAACTCGGGTGCCTTTAATATTGCATTTGCATGCATTATTCAGACACTTGAAGAAAACCTTTCCAGACACAGAGAGCAGAGCTGATCCTGTGATGTGATTCACCTAAGCTGATCTTTGAGGTATGGGGTACCCCATTCAAACCTAGAGACCTTCTATTATTATATAAAACTAGCTTACTAGCCAGGGGATGGTAGTACACAAGGTATTATAGGACCTGTTTCCACTATCATTGTAATATGATTTCTCCCTTCGTTTTTTATGGGATTGTAACAATGCTGATGGTTTTATTTCTAATCATTTGTCTGCTTATGTTAGCCAAAGAACTGCACCTTAGAGCACGTAGATAAAAATAAACATTTTGAACTTTTCCGTGTCTCTGATTACTCACGTTGTGGACTGATATGAGAACAATACCAAAAAGGTGCTCTTGATTCCCACCATTCCTGGGTTGTCTAATCATTGGTAGCTTCAAGATGATACGGGGAAGGGGTCGTGGAGGGGGGCCTGTCCACAGACTCTGCCAGGTCGTGGAGGGGGGCCTGTCCACAGACTCTGCCAGGTCAGGGAGGGGGTCCTGTCCACAGACTGTGCCAGGTCAGGGAGTGGGGCCTGTCCACAGATTCTGCCAGGTCGTAGAGGGGGGCCTGTCCACAGACTCTGCCAGGTCGTGGAGTGGGGCCTGTCCACAGACTCTGCCAGGTCAGGGAGGGGGTCCTGTCAACAGACTCTGCCAGGTCAGGGAGTGGGGCCTGTCACAGACTCTGCCAGGTTAGGGAGGGGGGGCTGTCCACAGACTCTGCCAGGTCAGGGAGGGTGGCCTGTCCACAGACTCTGCCAGGTCAGGAAGGGGGGCCGGTCCACAGACTCTGCCAGGTCAGGGAGGGGGGCCTGCCCACAGACTCTGCCAGGTCAGGGAGGGTGGCCTGTCCACAGACTCTGCCAGGTCAGGGAGTGGGGGCCTGTCCACAGACTCTGCCAGGTCAGGGAGGGGGGCCTGTCCACAGACTCTGCCAGGTTGTGGAGGGGGGCCTGTCCACAGACTCTGCCAGGTCAGGGAGGGGGGCCTGTCCACAGACTCTGCCAGGTCAGGGAGGGTTGCTTGTCCACAGACTCTGCCAGGTCAGGGAGGGGGTCCTGTCCACAGACTCTGCCAGGTCGGGGAGGGGGGCCTGTCCACAGACTCTGCCAGATCAGGGAGGGGGGCCTGTCCACAGACTCTGCCAGGTCAGGGAGGGTGGCCTGTCCACAGACTCTGCCAGGTCGTGGAGGGGGGCCTGTCCACAGACTCTGCCAGGTCAGGGAGGGGGGCCTGTCCACAGACTCTGCCAGGTCAGGGAGGGGCTGCTGCATCCTGTGGAGTGCAAAAGCGAAGTGCCAGCCGGCCCAGATTGTGAAAGCGTTTTAACTTCTGGGGCTTCTCGCAGGGGAAAAGCACAATTTGCTGAAATCTCCAGACTTATAGACAAAAGGCATCCGTAAAAGGAATGATGACGGACAGCGGACATGACACCAAAACAATGGATGGTCCGTGGAATTTATAGACGGTTGGTCACACTACGATGTCTTTCGTCAATGAGATTCTACTCAGAGTGGACAGTACCCCCTGCTCCAGGCGTGGGCACATTCTGCGACACTTAGACTTCAGCTCTCTGGCCCTTGGTGGATCAATTCACCTTAGCTGATTTTGATGGCCCCTTCTTGTGACACGTGCATGATCTGCACTCCTGTACTCCATCCCACCTGACCTGTACCTGTATGCATTAAATCAAATCTCCATTGACTTCCTGTGCAGAAAATGGTGAGGGCAGCCTAGAGGCTAACACGATAACCCAGGTCTGGCTGTGGTACTCATACAAATCACAGAAGTCACGTGATTCTGTTCAGGTACAGCTCTCCGTGCCACTTTTTCAAAATGTGCGCATCCTGAGATTGTAAACAAACTCTGTTTTGATCTTCAGCACTATCCCACGTGCCTGCTCCCACCCAGTGACACAACACAAAATGATGGGCCCCCTGGGAGAAGGAGATGAGGGGCCCCTCAGTCTTCAATATGTTATATATATTCATTGACCTTTAGCCGAGGGGAGGTCTACCTGAAGGGTTGGGGGTCCCTGGATGGTTGGGACACCCTCCCGCACCACAGGGCTACAAGAACATTCCTTACACCCCAGCTCCCAACTAGATGCCACAGACCATTCATTTCTATTTGCAATAAAATGTGTCTCCATATAGAGGAGGTAGTGGCCTGAAGCAAATACCTCCATGAACATCATGATATGATCCAAAGATTGTTACAATGCCAACACGATCTAATGAACCCCTCTGAGCCTTGCATCAGCAGTTTTTGACCATGAGACAAAGGGGGGAAGTGGAGACTCCAACCCCAAACTTCCCCGGCCCGGAGGAGGGCCGCACCCAGCGCCATAGGCGCAGGAGCGCTATTTTACTACCCATGGTGCCCTGCAAGAGTAGGCCTGTCTGCACCCATCCGCAGCCATACAAGGCCCGGACGTGCCATTCCTCTTGGCTCCACTGTGAAATTCTCTCTACTCAGCTTGCCCCATCCTAGGAATGGGTAAGTTTTGGCCCCTCTATTGAAGATTTTTAAGACACAATGGGGTATATTCACAAGAACGTGTGATAAACAACAGCAAAAAATGTTACGCAACTTTACACATCGCAGCCTAGCGCGGGAAAATAACCAGTGTCAGCAGGGAATTCACAACAAGGCGGTACTAAGCAATTGTCTGCCGACACCGCGGGTAATGGCCGCGATACAACCAACTCGATGGAGATAAAAACACAAAAAAACCTTCAATGGGCCAAAGCGTGATGAGGAAATCAGGGATAGGCAGCGCCAGGCCTACAACACACACCTGGCAGGTGGGAAAAATCACCATAAAAGTAGAAAAAACACCCAAACACAAACTGACCAACACCCAAGCACCATGGAGGCAGCCGGAGCAGGCACAGAGGACGAGCGCAACACCACAAGCACCCCAGTTGACCAGCCCGAGACCTCGGGGACAGGGAAGGGCAAGGACAAGAAGACAAGGAAAATGAAGTTCAGTCCGCAGGCAAACAGGATCATAGTCACAGAGGTGATGGAACACCATCAACGACTGTTTGTCACATCCAACGTGACATTGGGCACCAAAAATGGAATATGGCAGGACATAGTGGACAAGGTAAATGCCGTCAGAGAGCACAAGCGGACAATGGACGAGGTCAAGAGGCGATGGAATGACATCAAGCAAAAGACCAAGGAGAAACTCGCAGCCAAACAGAAGGTAGTAATGCAGACTGGAGGTGGGGGCCCAGCGCCACAGCTCGTGCTGGATGACATGGAGGAGCTGGTGTTGACAGTCATCAGTGTGGATACTGTGGTTGGCGTCGGGGGATCGGACACTTCTTGACAGGACACTACACAACCACAACAGGGTGAGTGACCACCAGGTACTGATGGGTTTGTGTTCTGAAGGAGGCACTACCATTTATTTCCGCCACATGGCCTGTTTCTTCTTGGTGCCGTACATGGCCCCATGACCTTCCATTGACCTCCACCGATGCACTCACCTTGGACAGCGACATGTACTGCCATATCCTGTTTGACTGCGGACTGTACCCTTCCTCTCCTACAGTAATTGTCATCCCCGGATGGACTCTGGCTGGCCCTCCACATGGCCATATTGTGTAGTGTGCTTGGCATGGCCCTGTACCGCTCCAGCTGTAAAACTGCACTGGATATGCAATAAACATCCAGTGACGCACTGCTGTGTCATGTCTTCCATCAACCATGTATGAATGTGTGGCTGAATGTAGGGACAGTGATTTCCCTTGCGTCAATGAGGCTCGTCCTGTGGGATGCCAGTCAGAGGGTGCTACATTGCCTATTGTGTTCCAGGTGCTTTTGACACTGCAACAGGGACACACGCATCAGTCACTTCCTTGTCCTGGCATGGACTGAACCATGCCCAGAGCCCGCAAGGCATTGTTGCAGGCATTGCGCTGGTCTGGCGTACGGCAGGCCAGACCACTCTGCTTACGCTCCGAGGAGGGGCCATCATTGCTACCCGTCACAGGCATACTCGCTGGTGGTGTGCAGGTCACTGGTCTAGTTGTCAGCTTGTCACAGCCACTCCCTGAGGGCAGGTTTGCACACACACCACACCCATCCTGCACAGGTGTCACAGGCCATGTGACTCCGCCAACATAAGGAGCGGACAACATCACATTTCCCACTGCCGGTGGTGACTGGATGACAGATGCTTCACGGTTCCCAATCATAAAGGGCCCATGAGTTGTTGCGCACAGGGTTAGTGGCACCCAAGGCCTTGCGTCCCGCACAGGCCCACCACCATATGACACTGACTGGGGTTGCACAGGGTTAATGGCACCCCGAAACCTTGCGGCCATCACAGGCCTATTACCACATGACACTGACTGGGGTTACACAGGGTTAGAGGCACCAGAAGCTTTGCGGCCAGCACAGGCACCCGCAATGGGACTGTGACTTTGGGTGCACTGAGGCAGGGGCACCTGAAGTGCTGAGCAGATGTACAGCCTGCAATGATGCCCCGTCCTGGCGGTCCGGACAGCTCAGGTTTTGTGTGCCCTGCTGGACCGCAGTGTAGGCCAGAGCCAGCGGGCAGCGCGGGCCTACCGCCACAAGGTGTCACTTCCGGGATCACAGAGTTAGTAGCACCTATGAGGCTGAGCGGGTGTGAAACCTGCGTTAATGTCCTGTGCACTGGTATGTCCTCTGCCATGGAGTAATCAAGACCCAGCACCAAAACGTGAGACCTGATGGCCTGCGGAGCGGGGCTGCATGATGTGTAGGGTGCCATGTCAGCGGGCCCCGGGCTTGTGGCTGGCAGCGGCACATGGTGGAACCTCTTTCATGCACGCTGGTGGCAGAAGGTGAGCAGTGAGGCCTGGGTGTGCATGGGCGGGCATGCTCCGATGTGCGGCGAGAGGGGCTGGGGTGCATCTGCCTGAGTGCGCAGGGGCGGGCAGGCTATGTTGTCTTGTGCAATTGTGTTTACTGTGCCAATCATGTATCTGGACTCTGTTTCAGATGACGGGTCTGTCCCAGATGTGTGACCTGGCGGATTGCAATACATACCCGCAAGTGGTTGGAGACACACCAGTGGCAGCAGGTGAGCAGTGTGGCCTGAGTGCGCAGGGACGGCACTCTCTCTCTCTCTCCCCTCTCTTCTTCTCTCTCTCTCTCTCTCTCCCCCTCTCTTCTTCTCTCTTTCCCCCTCTCTTCTTCTCTCTCTCTCTCTTCCCCTCTCTTCTTCTCTCTCTCCCCTCTCTTCTTCTCTCTCTCCCCCCTCATCTTCTCTCTCTCCCTCTCTTCTTCTCTCTCTCTCTCTCTCTCCCTCCCTCTCTTCCTGGCTCTCTCTCTGTCATTTGATGTGCACCGGGCACACCTTCTCATCATGGTTTTTGTCTTGAAGGCTGTGACCTACGGATTGTCCCGAGGGGAGCCACCATGTGTGTTCATTTCAGTTCTGTGTTCCTTTCAATAAAGTTTCATTTGTTGCTTCGGAGGTGAATGTGTGATACTCATTTTTGTGACGACACATGCATGCCACCAGTTGTGATTGTGCGACATCATGCGGAATATTTTGTACATGTTTAGGTGTTGCTGATGTGACATGTCTGTGGTGGTGGGGGGGTGCCAGGGAGGGGGGGTCCTGGGGGTGGTGGCGGATGGTGTTGTTGCCCTTTTGGCCCTCCGGGCTGCATGTTCAGTTGCCCGGGTGCATCTGTTTTTCTTCAGGTGTGTCTGTGGGCTGTGCTTCCTTTTGTGGTGCAGGCTGCCGTCCGATTTTGCACCAGGGCAGGTGTTAGTTTCCTGGTGCTAACGCGCCTTATCGCCTGTTTTGTGTTATTATCGCCGATCTGGCTGGTCGCTGAGAATGTTGAGGTGTGGTGTTGTTGCGGCTTTTGGCACGGCAACACCTACTCTGCATCTCATTAGCGATAGTTGTGGGGGTCATCTGTGGTTATGTTTTGTGCGGCTGCTTTTGCAGGTAAACTGGTGCTGTGGGCTGTTAACACCAGCTTGTGATTGAGGCAAAAACTTTATCGCAACTTTGGCAGTGATAATGTGCCGTTAACTCGGCAATAGCTCCTTGTGAATATGGCCCAATGTCTCCCTATTACTACCTACAAGGCTGAAGTTTGGGGAATTGAGAATTGCAATCAAATCCAAGAGCATAGATTCTTTAGGAAAATTCTGGAGGTACCGATCTCTAGCTCTAATTTTGAAAGTCATAGCAAACTGAGCATCCCTATGTCGAGGACTATATTAGTGCCTACCCATTGCTTTTTGGCTCGCAATTTAGAATAACACGGAGAGAGGTCTTACAAAAGGCATTATAAAAGATTGCCTCTCTTGTGATGAAAGCAGAAATATCCTTTGGTTGGCATTCATGGATTCTTGCATGCATAGGATAGGCTGTTAATAACTGTTTTAGAATTAAGGTGGTCCTCACACCATCAATGAAAAACAGTTGCAGACCACCTGGTTTAAACTTATGCACGCTGAGAGACTGAAGAAGGAGTCTGGTAAATCAAGAGTGACAGGTTATCTGGATATAAATCCTGAAGTGCATTTACCTCAAAGATATATGATTAGCTGTATGGGGCACTGGGAGTGCAGATTGCTGTTCCGTTTCAGGTTATATATCTGTGAAGCTTCCCATTAGGGAGGTCGGGTCAATCAATGTTACATTTCTTACTGCAATTTATTTGCATTGTATATAAAAGTATTATATTACCCCTCATCAAGAGGCTCCACATTACTGATTTCAGAGAAGCTTATAAGACTCTGCTCAAGCTGATCATTGAGGACATTTTCCCTCATGTCTTGTTGTTTTTAAAAATTGCCATGCTGGCTCGACAAACAATGACTGCCTTATAGTTTTAGCAGTATAATGATATGGAGATTTATAGATTTTTCTACCAGGAAAGATAATGATTCAAAGTGTCTGTTTGATTTAAAATATTTATTCATTTTTGTTTGTTTACTTTTATGGCTGCTTGTGTACCCGAATAAACATTTGAATCTTAATCTGACCCGGACCTATTTATGTGATTTTTGCACCCTGTTACCACTCTGGTACATGTTGTTATAAACTGTTTTTCCATTTCTAATTGTCTTTTGTTTAACTTCTCTAATGTTTTATGATTAAGCACATGTTTGATTCATTTTAAATATGACAACTCATTTGCAGCCGACTTTACAGCAGCACTGGGTGCTAGTGGTAGCCAAGTGATTAAGTGTGGCAGGTGGATTCCTCATTAATTTCTGGGAACCTTGCAGCTCCACATACTGACCTTCTGGAAAAATTGGAATTTGTGTAACAAAACCACTTGCTCCCTCTATGGCAGACCATTGACATGTTTCACGTTTCACGAGCTCTAATGTGAGTTTTGACTCACTGTCCTCAAAATTTGAAGCATTCTGACACTGTGTGGTTGGGTGACACCATTCTAGAACAGCAAAGGATGATTGAGGAAGAGAAAGAGGGGGCAAAAATTACACAATGTTTCGAATCCCATACTGTTGCGGTAGGGGAGGTTGCAGACACAGTTCAGAGGTGTCTGTGTGTGTGTTTAGAGGGGGGGGGTGGTAGTTGCCTTTTAGCCAAGGAGCTGACTTAAGTGCCTAAAGCCTAGAATTTTAACCCACTCTGGTGCTTGGTTGATAATCGTCAAATTATCAGCACATTTTGTAATCCCTGCAGGCCTAAATTTGGAAATGTGAGTGATATGGATTGAAAATTCCTCTCCAATGAAATGTAACTGTGTAACAGAAACCTATAAATCTCCAGTTTGATTTTTGTAATGTTGGGCCCTTTCAAGACCCCTCCCTGCCTCCTCTCATATATGGATCGGTCTCCATGGCCACAAAAGGCAGTACATATCACCTAGGGCAGGATGCCACCGATAAGAGGTGGTTGCTGTGAGTGGGGTTGTATGCTCATCTTAGCATAGCTTTGTTTGAAGGTACTGGGTAGACAGTGCCTGCCAGGCTTGTGTTTGATAAGTGTGAGTTTTTAAAGAATTGTTATGTTCTAATACTGATATCAGAATACCTGATTTTGGATGACGGTATACGTTTTTTAATTCACCACCACTTACTGCAGTTAAGTTCTGTCAATCCCGAGGGCCAGACTTATCATTGACTTGCGCCCCTCTAGCGCCATGCAAGTCGGATTTATAATGCCACGCAGGGCCAATGCTTGCATGGTCCTGCATGAGTTGATAAATCTAGAGTAACGCACGGTAGCACAAATCCAGTAGTGGCTGGTGTTTTGTATGAGTGACAGGGCGGGCAGGAGGAGGGGCGAGGGGGGTCATATGGGTTGCACTCCCCTCAGTGCTGTCACTCCCCAGACCCATCCCAAGACTCAGCAGGAAAGGAGAGATATTGTTTTATTTTTCCTTACCTGCCGTTCTTGGGAGGGGCGCTCCTCTGCCATAATGGAGGAGCCGCTGATGCGCAAGTAGCTGACTTGCATTACTCTGCACCAGGGGGCATTCCATGGGAGGAGCATGGGTGTTCCCACCCATCCACATTTGGATTTTGGCTCATTCCCAGATTTCCCATCAGTGGCAGTCCTGGAATGTGTCAAAAGACCATACCTCCCCGGGGTAAGCATAACAAGAAGAAACATCTTTATTTCTCCTTGTTTTTCCTCTTTCTAAGTGTTCTGCATCTGCAACACAAGTAGAAAGAGGAAAATGCCTCTGAAGATTGTTTTTGTGTGGGAGATGCCCCTTCCAGTGCTAAAAGAATCCTGCCTGTAACGTAGGCACCCTTGCTCCATACTGCAAGGGGTCTGCATTGGCGTTAGGCAGCCAGAAGTGCTCCAGTGCAAGTAAAGGACAGGGATGTGCCTTATAATGTTAAATATTGTGCATTCCCGCCCTCTACCTTTCATGCAGCACAGTGCAGCAAGGTGGCCTGCTGGGTTGGCTGTGTGAAAGTATGATAAATATGGGTCCAGATGTTTGTGAATCAGGAGCCTGTGCAGCTCAGCTTCTAGGCAGTTAATACAGTCAAGTTCTGCTGTTCCAATGGACATACATGTTATCTGATGAGTGGAGAAGAAAAGGAGGGGAACCTGGAAGAAAGATTGAAATTAGGCAATCTACTAAACTGCTAAGCTATTTGGAGGGTTGTAGTCCTTAACATTGATTACAAAAATATCTAATGACCAACATTTTGAGGTCAAAATCCAACAACTAAAATTTAGTTTTCCAGAGTCTGAGTCGCAAAAAAGTTGTAAAAATACACTGAAAGATCTACATTTACATTTGTATGTAGATGTGTTACTTTCTTGAATTCAATAATTCCACATGGTATCTCAATGATCAGCTATGCCTAGCACAGGATTTCATGCACATTTCTTAGACAATCACATGATTTGCAAATAGGAATCCCATTTTCTGACTACAGAGACCTTTGTTAAATCTACTTTTTGTTTGTGCATGGGAAAATATTTTTCGTTGGGGACAAACTCCTTCCCTTTACACCCCTAGCAAATTTGGCAATCATCCATTTCCCTTCTCAACCTTTAAAGCAATTTTCACCAGTGTATGCCCGGAGTAAATCCACAACACTTTCCTGGATGACCAATGAAACCGGAGAAGTTTGTAAATGTTCACACATATAGCTGTTTGTGTGTGGGTCATTTTTGTGATGTGCAGGCATGAGGATACCAGACCTTCCCTATAGCATAAACACTGACTCACAAGATGATGGTGCACACATGGGCATTAAGTTAGCCTAAAGGTCGCACCCACTATTTATACCTTCCACGATTAACCCAGAGTCAAGACCATTGCCATGGACACGCAGGGTCTCTTTGCTGTACTTCAACAGATGGGTTGAAACTACAACATATTATTCCCCCATAACTTTCAAATAAAAAATCTGTGTTCTTAAAGGCAAACAGAACTTTTATGAAACCTCAAGTCACTGAGCGTCCTGCAGCTGAGCTGCTGTCAGTCTTATGGTATGGCGCTCGACCACAAAGTCCCGACATAGTTGAATAGAAGTAGGTTCCACTTTAAATGCCGAGTAGTAACTGCCCAGCCTAGTTTAGGCCATTGGCAATTGAAATTTTTTGTTAGCTAGATCATGGTGAACCTCAGGTTTGGCACCATTGAATATAGAGTCATAAGTTTCATCAGTGTCATGACCACATGAACACTGATGATGACACTGATATTCTTATCAACCATCTCACTAGGAAACCATGGTGATATATTGCCTGGTTGTGGAGGACACTCTTAATGCCTCCTATACCAGGACACGTTGTTAGTTATCTCAATGCATCATAGGATTGCTGACCCCTGTTTCTTTTCAATATGCCCTTTATCTCCTGCTTACGTGTTGGGTCACTTTATTCCTTCTTCTTTGAAAATGGCTCATTCACTGTTGTTGGAGTCTGTGATGGATGGGATGGCAAGGGCATTGAGGGCTTGTCTGCCACTGGCACATGCCTTGTGACAGCTTTAGGCGTGTTGTAATATTCTCTAAAGAACTAATACAGGGTCCACTGAACCAACCTTGATACTCAGGTTACCTTATTTAATGTGCATATGAATCCCTCAACTTCTCAGTTTTCTTCAGGCCAAGCCCATATTCTTGTTACCTTTGGATGTCTAACGTTCATTGACTTGAGGTATCAACTGAACTCATCAATTTGTAACAGTGGCCAGTTATCAGTCCGGAACCTCATGGGGAAATATGTGTTTAGCAAACATTGGAATCACTTCCTTGGTAGTAGTGAACAACACAAATTCCAGCTGTGTATGCAGGCAAATTGGCAAAGTCCATGTAAAAGCAGCACCAATGCCGTACTGGTGACTCTTCCAAAGTGATTGGGTCAGTGGGTCTGGTAGCCCACTTATTTAGCAAGAAATCATACTTTTTGTAGGTATCCTCTTCTCAGGGTTAAAGATCCCCTGGTGACCTCAATGAGCGAGGTCAAGAACAGCAGGGACTAGGGAATTTGAAATAGGAAGCCTTCTTCTTTTTAGAACGAGACCATTGTATGATAGGGCTAGCTCATTGGGCATTTGATATATAGCTTGAAACCACTACTGTGCTACAGGTGTTTTGGTGTGGAATGGTGGCAATGAGTGAATCCTGTGCATTGGAATTCATGAACCATCTGGCTTGTTCCAGGCAGTTGTTTTCTTGAGGAGCAGCCCTGATTTTTTTCAATTTCCAAATGCTATGCAAACAGGCCTCATCAGTAACTAACTTGACATATTTATTGGTCCCTTCAACTTTGTGTTCCCCTTCATTTGAAAATTTGCTCAGGTGCCTTGATAGGTAGGCTTCAGTATTTTCTTGTTCAGGCTGAGACACTACATTGAACCGGACTCCTGGAGGTGGAGAATCACCCATTTTTTGATCTACTTTAGCAGTTTTGCTGTCGCTTCTTTAAACAATGGTATAAGTCAATTGTGCTCATTTCCAACTTGTAACTGATTATGTTAACATGCAGACAGTCCCATAATATGACAATTGCTTTCTTTTTATGTGGGAGTATCTCTCATTAGCCTCAGTTAGCATTCTGCAGACATAGGGTACAGTACCACTGGTTTGTGTACTGCAGCTGAGGCAAAATCACACTCAGTCTAGTAGAACTGGCATTGACAAGGAATTCAGTAGGTAGACTAGGATCATAGTATCTCATTATTCATTTGGCAATGAAGATTTATTTAGTGTTGTGGAATTGCTCTTGCTGTTCGCCAGTACACATTTATTGAGTTTTTCAGTTTTTCAAATGCCTCTATGTAGTTTGGTAAGTGTGACCAGGTTTAGAAAGAAATGCTTGAAATTTGCAAGATGCTTGCGAATTTTGCAAGTGGCAGCTTTCTTGACATCTTGTATATTTCACAGGTCAAGTGCTACAACCTCCAAGGTGAAACCGTATTCAAATAAATTGATTTTCTCTCTGAGGAATTCACATTCATCCTGTTGGAGAGTGTTTTTAGGCAATGACTGTATTCCTCTAGAATTGTTTCATGAAGAAGGATATGGTTACTGACATTTAGTACACCTGAGCGTCCTGCTAGCTCCTCCCGGATGCACTGTTGGAATATTTACACCATGCTAGAGATTCCAAAATTGAAGCACCAATATCATTGGAGTCCAAATGGGTGAAGAACGGTATGTATCAGGATACTCGGCACAGTTTTAGCTGATTGTATCCTGACCTAAGGTCAATATCACTGAAGTATTTATCTCCGTTGACTTCCCCTACAATGTCATCTACAGTTGGAGTTTAATGTAGCTGTTTTTTGATGACCTTTTTAGGTAGCCTCAGTTCCACCCAAATCCTCACCACCCCTGGATGTTTTGGTTTCTTAGATGTAATGAACAATGACACCAAGGCAGTGGGATCTTTCAACCCTCTCAATTATTCCAGTTCCTTCTATGCTCTTGATATCATTTCAACCTTTGTACTGACAAGAAAGCAAATTTGAAGGTGGCATAACACTGGGTAATGTTCAGCTTCACTCTTTTTTTAGGCAACCTATGTCTTGGAATACGCCTGGAAATTCTTGCAGCATGTCTTCAATCAAGTTTTCTTTGACATGAGGCATAGAGTGTCTGTGAGATTGCACCTGGTCACAGTGGTCCATCCTGAGGCAGTCACAAAACATTGGGCTGTAGACTGTGTGGGTGTCATGTGAGACTGCATTGTGAAAGTTCCCCACTAGCTCCAGTGGTTTTCTTCTGGTGTATGTGTATACGCTGGTGACAGTGGAGGTGAGAGTAGGTTGATGATGTAGTGTTTTGTAGTCACACCAGAACAGAATGCACACAGTGGCCCCGGTGTCAATGAGGCATTTGAACTCTGAATCTTCACTTCAGGTGGCAGTGCAAGTGACTCTTTAACTTGCCGTCATTCATGATCACAGAAAAGAGATGGCTGCATTTGTTTTCACGCTCTAACCTGCTGTCGGTCTCTATGGGTAGGATGTGCTTGGGTGTTGCTTCAAGAGGTTTCACTGCTTTTTTGTGCTTTCAGTTCAGCTAGCATTTGTGAGCGTTGTTTTCATTGGAAGATCAGAAAATGTTTGCCACATGATTTGACTTGTGTTTAGCAAGTTTTGCTATTGGCAGGACATGGGGTGTCCTACTGAGCTGGGTTCCCACAGTAGCCACTGAACCTGGTGTTTATTTTTTTTCCTCAAAAGCTTCCTGACTGCCACACTTTCTTATGTCACTGGATCTGCAGGTTTAGCTTTGATTAATTTGGTGGCCAAAGATGCTTCAAATGTGTGCCGTGTAAACATTGGGCATTTGATATAATCCAGCTGGGAATGGAATTTTGTCTTGCGTCAAAATACCTCTTCTAAACTGCTTTGAGTGGCACCCCAGGTTGATCTATACTCTGATCCTGATCTCTTCTTATGCATTGGTGAATCAGTATGTACTGGCAAGCATCTGGAGGCGAGCATAAACATGTCAAAGTTCATAGTCTTTGTTGGGTTGAGAGCTGAATTGTAGTTTGAGTGTGGCTAGCATGGCAATGTTGTCGTTAGGTGGACCTGCATCTGCCAAGCTATGGAATATCTTGTCTATTTTAGCACCAGAATCGTTTAGGAGAAACACCCTCTTTCTGGTGTTTTCAGTCTCCTTAGTTGCTGAACCTTGCAGTTAATTCTTCAGTAGCTGGCGCCACAGCTGGATTAGCACTGGCTTGCAGAGATAGGCAAGCGTAGATGAGATGGGGCCCATCTCATCAGCAAGTTGTTGCTTTTTTCTGGTGCTTTGCCCTGGTGTGAGGGTACCTGGATTTTTGCCATAACATACACACAGGCCCACATGTTGATGGGTTACACATGCACCTCATACCAGCCTAAAGCTTGTGCACATGGTACTCTTTACTCATACCTTATGCTGATGCACCGGACACGACTATCATTGCCCAGCAGCATGCAGGGTCACAGGAAGAATCAGCAGAAAATGGTTTAACTGGCTTCATAACAGGTGTATGCAAATATCCAAGGGTATCCATGCCCAGGAATGACCAGGAAACCAGTAAATCCAACTAATTGAGAGGGATTTATGGGTAGGGGTCTCTTCTATTGCACAATAGGGTTGTGAAGAGAAGGTAAAATGTTTCAAAGTGAGTATTCAGGTGAAGGAGTAGTGAGGGCTTAGGGGGGATTGACAGAGAGTGGAGTAATCAAGATGTAGTTGCAGGGATCAGAACTGAAAAAGGACCTTAAGGGAGTGTCATATAGGTGGGAGGGACAGAAAACAAGAGGGTGGGCAATCAAAGAAAAAGAGGGAGAGGAGACCAGAGTAGGAAGGGGGGTAGGACATTGAGCACAAGAAGGAAGAAACAGTGAGAAAATGAGTTCTTAGGAGAGAAAGGGAAATGGGGAATGGGGCAAAGCAAGAAGAGAATGAGGAGAGGATACATAAAATGTAAAGATATTTTTGGAAAGATATAGTAGTTGGTGTACAGTGTTAGAGGTGTAATGAGACACAGGTAGAAAGAATCAGAAAGTACCCAGTTGGTAGTAAATTGAAGAGCACAAAATGAATAGATTAGATAGTGGGAGAGAAAAAATTAACATAAGAAACTAGGTGAGATGTGTGAATTATTCAGAAGAAGCGTAGGGAAGAAGGGGAAGGACTAGAAGTGAATAGGATAAATATAAGTTCAGTTATTGTCTAAGGCTGATATCAAGGCAATGACAAGCAGCATTGAGTTGGATGAATATTAAAACATTTTAGAATGCATGTAGGTTTCAGTGCTTCTTAAAGTGACATAATGGTGGTGGAGAATTAGCCTTATTTATTGCTTGCCTCACCCGACCTTTCATTATCAGAGAAGGCTAAAAATAATAAAATCTATTTTGAAAGCACCAGAGATTTGTCTGCATGGGATTTTAACTAGGCCTGGGCTAAAATTCCGTTCCACTCGCGGAAATTGCGATAATTTGACATTTTCGTGTTCCGCGGAGAGCGCGAAAATGTCAAAATTTCCGCAATCCGCATTTTATCGGCAATTTTTTGCTTGCTCGCGCTGTAAAATAATACATTCTCGCGTGCGAGCGATCGCCTTACCTGAATCCCCGCGTTCGCCGACAAGTTTTCCTGATCCGGTCGCGCTCTCCACGAGATGTTGGATTGTTGGTAGCCATTTGCGCTGTCTCGCGACAGTTCGCGCCCGCAGTAACGTCATTCGTCGCGCGATCACGTCTTTCTTCTCGCGATCATGCACCGTCAGACAAGTGAAAACAAGATGGACACGCCCGCGAGCAACCGCATGGGTAAGTTGGCGAGCTGCGACCACGCAGAAAATACAGCAAACGGACGGGAAAAAAACTTCCGCATCTTCGCGATATTTCTGCATGTTTGCTGAGATTTTTAACATTTTCGTAATAATTTGCGAAAGTGAATTTCGCAAATTCCGCCCACCCCTAATTTTAACATATAAAATTGCTAAAGAATGGGCTGACTCTATCAACCAGCTTGTCAAAAAGCAAAATTAGTCCACCGTAAATTCACTAGCATCAATTAAGAAAAACAATCTGAGTATAGACTTCAAACATGCATTGGCACAAGAAAAGGAGCAGAGGTAGAATCAAATGAAGCCTTTGATTGGCACGGCAAAGTGGCAAGGAGTCAAGGAAGGGCTGGAATTACTAATTTTCCCTGTTTGGAAACATTGAGAGCAGGATCAGGCTATGCATCAGCACCGATGATTTGGTGCACAGCCAATGTTCAGGACACTTGAGTTCACATCCATTGTTGCAGAGGAAACAAATTCAACAGTGGCTCAATGAAATAATATCACGAAGAGCTCTTCTTTTGAGTCTTCTAGCTGGTTGATAGCTCTGGGATACAGTTTTGGCAATTCCTGCACCTCTAAAGCCACTTGGTCCATTGGGTGCTGTCTCTTTTCAGCGGGTATATGAAACAATGTCAACCACTAAATCACTGATTTCTCACAACTTCTGCAAAAAAAATATTGTATACCAAAATATATCCCATCCTATGCACAAATAAGAAATAGAAAAAAATGCTAACTAATAAATCAAAGTTATAACTATCAAGAAATATTGTTAACTCTTTATATTTTAAACCCTTTTTAACTGCTCATGTATCAAGATGTGCTTTTATGGTTTGTTTTAAACCAAATAAGGTTTCTTAACACTACTACCATAATGTTGAACACAAAAATAAATTATAACAAAATAATGTTGCAATATTAGCTATACACAAAATCATAAAAACATTGAAAACAACATCAAGGTGCATGGATTAGCTGCAAAGCGCGATGGCCGCTGCCTAGCGAGGCTCTGTGACTCCCATTTCCTCCCCCGCCTATCCCCCACACTTATCCGTAGCTCAGAAGAGAAATGTGTCTACCGGAAGGCATCCAGTAGCTAATCCCGAAGTGGCGGGGTCTGCGTACCACCCTGAGACCCAGAGAATGGCGTATCTAGCCCGCGGCCTACTGAGGATGCACTCACCGGGACCTCGCATGGAGGAGGAGACTGCATGTATGCCCAGGTACCCCTGTGGCCCGAGCCACAGATCCTGGGTTGGCGTAGCCAGGAAAAGAATTTGACTACAAGAGGGCATCCAACATCTCCCCACAAAGCGGCGGTCTCTGCAGAGTGCTCAGTGCCCCAGATAGCACCACGCTGAGACTTCGGCCTACTAAGGGAACGAGTGCTGGGACCTCACGTAGAGGCGGAGGCGGCATGTGTGCGCACATACCCCACCTGGCTGTATCACAGATCTCGTAACTGCCACACCGCTTGGCTTCCTGTTCCACCCGATTACAGACCACCATATCAGGACAGGCCTGGGGGGCAGAGGCCAAGCGGCCTCACAACAAGTATAGAGGCGCCCGCTTCACCCAGCATCACAAGGCAATTGAAATGGGGAGTACGCAGTAGGCTAGCACATCAGGCCTGCCGTGGGTACACAAATGCTATATGCGGAAGGTGATTCGCATAACCACATTACCCTGGATTCTATAGTTTGCCAGCATACTTTGCGGGCCACTGGACTGGAGCAACAAGCGGCCCGTGATTTTCCAGAGGGCATAAACACTGGGCTTTACTGCTATGCCAACACCTCTAACTTCCCCTTTGAGACAACGCCCTATTGTCACGACACTCCAGACCTCCTCATGTGTGAGCCTCAGCAACTCATACTAGAGGTCGGGAAGGTACGGGAGGGGTGGGACCCAAATACAATTGTCTGCCCGGCCTCTTCCTGAAGACGTGACCAGCCCCAGCACATGCAGGGTTCACAACCGGGTTGCAAGGGGTAGGCATATTAATCAAGAACTCGTTCCCTTTCACCATACAATCTACATGGTCTGACGACTGGGGCAGAAATATAGGAATTTCAGGTCTCTGGGAGGGTAAAGTCACTACGTTTGTTTCAGTGTACGTACCTCCAGGTTTTCAGGGCAATACTTTTAAGGACCTGGGTGCGATCCTATTGTCACTCCCAGAGGGCCTCCTTATGATGGGGGGGACTTTAATGCAGTAGTTTCTGAAGAATTGGATCGACACCCTCAACAAGACATCAGAACCGCACATAGGTGGCTACCCGACTTCCTCGAGGCCATGGGGGTTTGTGGATGGGTGGATACATAATCCAGATAGGGTCCAGTACATCTTTTTGTCAGGTGCCCATCGCAGCTGTTCCCGCATTGATTATATCCTAGTTCCAGTGTCGCAAGCACTCAATATTTGAGAGATGTGACACTTAGGCAGGGGTATCTCCGATCACTCACCGCTTTGGATACATGTAGTTCTAGGCCAAACAAGCACTGGGAGAGTCGCTCCCATCAGTCCGTGGTATCTCCAAGACCCTGACACCCGAAAGAAAACAACCCAGGCCACAGACCACTATTTTCATGAAAATGAGGGTACAGTGGAATCTGCCCAAACATTGTGGGAAGCCTACAAATCGGTAATCCGCGGGCAAGCCCTGTCCCTGATTGCGGGTAAGAAAAAAGACAAGCAGAAAGACATAGTGCAAGCAGAAGACGAGGTCCTTAGATTGTAGGAAGAGCTAGAACTGGCGGTAACCCCTGAGAAATTGCACCTCCTGCAACTCAAACAAGACGAGTTCAAGGCCTTAGCAACAGACAAAGCCAGGGCTTAAGGGAGGGAAACACAAAGCAGAATTTATGAACATGGGGATAAGGCGGGAAAGTTAATCGCATGGCTAGATAGGAAGGAATGGGCCAACCGTCTCGTACCTGAGCTACAGGGACAGGATACCGACCCTATCACAGACCCACAAGAAATCGCTGACCAGTTTGCCAAACACCATAAGACTGTGTACCGCACGGAAGGGCAGTACACAGAAGAAGATAATCGTGCCTTAATTCACGACATTTCACTTCCCACCCTAACAGATGAAAACCATGAATAGTTTGAGGCTGATTTTTCAGATGATGAAACAGCTCAGGCAATATAGGCGATTCATTCAGGGAAAGCCTTGGGTACTAATGGCATACCAATCGAGCTCTACAAGCTCAGACCTGACAGGATAGCTCCATACCTTCTCTCAATGTTTATAGACAGCAAAGAAAAAGGTACACTCCCAACTGACCAAAGGATAGCTAACATTGTTGTCATTCACAAAGAAGGTAAACCCCAAACCAGATGTGCCTCATATAAGCCAATATCTCTTCTCAACGCAGAACCCAAGATCCTTGCAAAACTGTTGGTGATCCAGTAAGTAAAAGTTACAGACACCCTAGTACATCCTGACCAATCATGCTTCATGACACATAGCAACACAGCCTTTCACCTGAGCAGAGTTCACAGATTTTTGGGAAGAGCAGCCACTATCCAAGAACCAGCAATACTGGTCTCGCTAGACGCCACCATGGCGTTTGACATGGTGGAATGGCCATACCTCTTCGCTGTACTTGACAAGATGGGATTCAGGCCCAACTTTGTGAGCTGGATCTGATTACTATATTCAGAACCAATGGCTCAAGTTGTGGTAAACAATCGCAAATCAAAGGTATTTCAACTGAGCCGTAGTACACGCCAGGGGTGTCCCCTGTCCCCGCTCCTGTTTGCTCTGGCTTTGGAGACCCTGACAGCGTGAATCCGCAAGGACCCAGTTATTCGCAGTATTGGTCCCAAGACTGGGAAGATAAGATATCCTTGTATGCAGATGACATTCTGTTATATCTGACTTCCCCAAGAGCCTCGTTAATATGCACATTAGATATTCTGGCAGTGATTTGCCGATATTCCGGATTCACCATAAACTGGGCCAAGTCCATTGTTTATGTCCTACGAGGAGATCTGCCTGTTCTCGCGAGGCATTGCCAATCCAGATAATGACAGAAGACTTTCAATACCTTGGCATTTTCCTTTCACTGAACCCCTTGCTCCGCTTCGCCCGGAACCTCCTGCCACCAATACAAAGATTGAAACGGGACATAGGGAACTGGAAGTCTCTGCCCCTCTCGTTGCTGGGTAAAGCCGCCCTCTTTAAAATGATGGCACTGCCCCGCTTCCTCTACGCCCTCCAGAACTCATTAGATCCGGTTCCCAAATCTTATTTCCAGGAAATAGAGAGCTTCCAACAGAATCTACTGTGGGATGGAAAACCCTGAATCGCCGTAACTAAACTCACCCTCAATTGGTACGACGGAGGCATCAGCCTCCCAGATATAAAAAAATACTACTGGGCGACCCAACTAGCGGCCATAAATCAGGGGACCTACGGTCACCTTGATGACCCAGGATACACCATGGACAGATGGCTCCTCCCAGGGGAAGACTATAGTAGAGTGCTCAATTCTAGACCCTGTAGGTACCCCTTAGCAGGACCAACCTCACACTCAGTACATATATGGCATGTTGTGAACAAACATCTGGGTTGGGACTGCAGAGTCACCCTGGCAACACCCCAGTGGAACTCTGAAAAACTGGGGAACCTGTGGCAAACCAGGGGCTCTGATAAATGGGATATTATAGAAATCTCCCAGATCAAGGATCTTTCTGTTAAAGATGAGATCATCCCGTTTGCCTCCCTCCAACAACAGTATAGCTTGGCAGACACTGAACGCTATAGATATCTCCAAATTCAGCGTGCCCTCCAGACCCACCTCACTAGTAGGTCTTCCCTCCCGGATGCCTCTCCCTTGGAGGATAAAATACTCGACGGCCACCTGCCCGAAAAGGCCATCTCCTTGATCTATACAAAACAAATTAATAATATGGAAGATCCCGAGGAAGGTGGCGATCCAGGCCAGACTGCGATTAGTGCAACTCAAGATTCTCCAGAGGATATACATAACTGGACCAGGATTGGTCCGTATGGGTAAAGCTGACAGTGGGGAGTGCAGATGTAAGTGTTGGAAAGACGGCACTTTCATCCATATTTTATGGGAGTGCGAACAAATACAAACCTACTGGCATGCCATACATCGCACACTCAGCAAGTTACTCACAATAGACTTGCGCCCGGAGGTGCGCAGGTGCCTCTTGAACATTTGGGAACCGACAGACCTCACCTCCTACACTACGCTATGGGCAACACTAGCACTAATGATTTCAAAGAGAAACATCGCACGACACTGGGGAGCCCCCCGAACAACCAGAATAGAAATATGGAAGGAATATCTAGATTGGTGCATGTTCAGAGAGAAGTCAGTCTACATAACCAGAGGGTTTCCCAAGAAATGGAACAGGGTCTGGGGACCTTAGAACTCGTACAGAGGAGATATCTGCACTCCATCGGCACCCCTGCATGAAGATGAGAACCTTACATCCCCCTGAGTGTTCCACATTGTGCACTGTGACTTGAATCTCTGTAATCCAATTACATTATTCTTTACCCAACCTTTCATATTTGCCTGCTGTTATATTTTTAGGCAATACTGAAAATGGAAAGTCGGGGGGCGTGGCCAGGCGCCAAGTGTAATGGCCGCCTGATCCCGGAGCTCCGCCGGGGCCGTTGGTGTCCCCTGTAAATCCTCTACATATCCGCGCTGGGAGATCGACTGTGAGGTCCCCCCCATCTCCCCCTGGCCAAGTGCTCACCTGGTGGCTCAGCTGACTCCGGCGGACGCCGCACGGCGCTGGGAAACGGCCGCGACGGGCGGAGGCAGTCCGGCGCTTCTCCTCTGGAGCTCCGTTGACGCTCCTGGCACCAACCGAGGCCCCGGCTTGGGCCTAGACAGCGATGTGCCCGGAGGGGTGCTGGTGAGGAGGGGAGTGAACCCGCCGCGGCGGCGGACCGCTACTGGACCCTTGGCGCCCGTCTGCACTGGTGGCAGGATTCCGACGCCCTGAGGGCGGGTGCGCTCACGCAGCGGGGGCCGCAGCTGAAAGGACGCCCATGGCCGGGAGAGAGGCGGCTGCATCGTGCCTGGCCGCCGGCGGAACGAAGTGAGGGCCCGACTGGGGCCGCAGCTGTGAGGTGCCCTGCGTAGCTCGCCAGGTGAGGGCCCGCAATTGTGGCTGTGGACTAGCTGACCGTTTGGTGTGTGGCGACGCGACTCGCGCCCGGCGACTGGACTGCTCGTTGGCGGCGAGGGCCTCCTTCTCCGTGCTGGTCCCTGGAGGGGCCTGGGGGCCGTGGACGCGCCGCTCGAGCCGGGTTGGAGCTGGCACGAACCAGACGGCATTCAAGGGCTGCGGCAGGTGGGGGCACAGCCGGCCCACGAGCTATCCGATACGCCATGCGGCCTAAAGGCGGCTCCAGGACCCAGACCAACAAACTGGACCAGTACACCGTAGCCAAGGCGCCGACGCAGCTGGAAGGGGCCGCAAAGGAGGCCGCAGGACCGGCAGAACCCTCCTTGAGGTCCATTATGGCCGCAATCCAATCCCTGGGGGCAAACTTGGAGACCAAAATGGACAAAATCAGGTAAACCTGCTCCGAGCCGACCTGGGGAAAACCGCGGACCGGTCCAAGGCGAACGAGGTGGACATAAAGGCCCTGCAGGATTCGGAAAAGCGGCTCGAGGGCAGGGTGAATGACCTTGTGCATCAACATCGGCTGATGGCCCAGCGGCTCGACGACCAGGAAGGTAGGGCCCGGAGAAGCAACATCCGCGTCGTAGGTGTGGTGGAAGGCCTTGAAGGGGACTGCATGGAGCTCTTTCTAGAGGAACTGATCCTCAGGCACCTGAAACCCAAGCGCCTCTCGAAGCTCTTCACAATCGAGCGGGCGCACAGGGCCCCGATCCCGCGACCCAGACCTGGGGCCCCACCACGGACGATCATAGCCAAAATACTGAATTTCCGAGACCGGGATGCAATCCTCCAGGCGGCGAGACAGCACGGTGATCTACAGTATGAGGGGGCCACGGTCCGCTTCTTTCCTGATTTCACGCTACAGGTCCAGCGGGAAAGGCGTTCCTTTCAAGGGGGCAAGGCGGCGTTACGAGATCGTGGGATCCGGTACATGATGTTCTTTCCCGCCAAATTGAAGATTATGACAGGTGGCAGATCCCTCTTCTTCACCTCGCCGGCTGCGGTGCAGGAGTGGCTGGACTCGGACGCGACAGCGGAAGCTTCCCGACGGGACGACGATCGACGGCGGAGCACCGGGCACCCCTCCCCGGGGTCAGCTGCAGAACGTGCGGAGGGTGGTGAGCTGAGTCAGCGGTCCTGGCGTTCCAGGTCAAACAGCCCCCGTTGGGACTCACCCAGGGACGGTGCAGGGCGATGAGACCACGAGGGCTGAGAGAAGACGCCGGACTGTAAAGTATACCATGGGGTTCCTTTGAAGGTGGTAGTTGCTGGGCCACAAGACATTATGCCTGCCTGGCCCTTTCGGGGCTGGCTCCAGTTTAGGAGGGGCGCTGTGGCCTGAGGGGTGGCACACACTGGGACACCACGGACAGGCGGCTAGGAGGGGGCTGGCCCAAGAACTTCCCTGGTCGAGTTCCCCCCGGGTCCACCGGGGCAGGGTTGGGCGACAGGCGCTCTGCTAATTGGGGTGGTGGGTAGTTCAAAGCCCACGGAGCAGGGGGCAGGGAGGGGGGGTTTGTTTATGCACGGGGGGTAGGGATGTTGGGGTTGGATTTGAAGGAGAGGGGGTGGATTGCACTGTTTGCCAGGGCTGTTCTATTTGATATTTGGTGCAATTATGGGGGGGAACCATGGAGGGGTGGGAATTGGGGATCCTCTACGGTCACACAAACTATGTCAGCAAGTACGCAGCCGGGGTAGTGGGACGGAGCACCCTGACAAGGCACGGCTGTGGCTAGGAGATGGGAAAAAAGTTTGAAGGTCCTTAGTTGGAACGTCAATGGTTTGGGGGACAGACTCAAACGCACTATAGTCCTACAATTTCTCAAACGGCACCAACCGGATGTGGTGTTCATGCAAGAAACACACTTGATGGGGAACGTCTGTCATGCCCTGAATAGATGTGGTTATATTCTAGCAGCACACTCAGGTTTCACCTTCGGATCGCGGGGGTTGGGGATACTATTGCGTCGTTCGTTGCCCCTCCACATAGACCTCACCAAGACTGACCCGCAGGGCCGCTTCACGGCTATATCTGGGCGGTGGGAAGGCCGTACGATTAACCTACTCTCAGTGTATGTCCCGCCAGGCCTCCAGGCCCGGGCCTTCGAAGACCTGGGCACACTTCTCCTTTCACTTCCAGAGGGTCAGCTAGTACTGGGAGGGGACTTCAATGCAGTGGCCTCAGGATCCCGAGATAGGCAGCCCCCCAGAGACCTGCCCCAGGGGCAAGGGTGGCTGGCGGACTTTCTTGAGGCCTTCGGGCTCACGGATGTCTGGCGCCTGCTCCATCCCACCGACAGCAAATTTACGTTTTTCTCAAGGGCGCATCACTCGTTCTCACGACTGGACTACATCCTCACCCTGCTGCAACAGGATATGGTGGTGCTCGAGGCAGAGCTCCTCCCTAGAGGCATTTCTGATCATTCACCGGTCCGGACCCATATCACATTTGGGAGCGGTCGGGAGGGCTTCTTACCCCCAATAAACGCCTGGCATCTGAAACATGAGGTCACCAGGAAGCACATCTCCACCTCCATCTCACGCTACTTCAAGGAAAACGCTGGGTCGGTCGACTCCCCGGTCACCCTTTGGGAGGCATTTAAACCTGTGGTGAGGGGTGAGGCGCTCTCGGCCATAGCGGCCAGGAGGCGGGAGCAGTGCCAGCAGGTCGCGACACTTGAGGCAGAGTTGGAGGTCCTGGAGAGGGAGGCGGAATCAAGCATCCTAGGACCGGTTTCTGGCTATCAGCCGTCATCAGCCAGGATAGCTTGACTCCAGTGGCGTAGTGAGCACGGGTCCCACGTCTGGGAATACCCATCCCACTTAGGGCGAAAAGCGTTACAACAAACAAATGATGGACGGAATGGTGACAATTCAGACATTCTCCCCCAGTCAAGAGATCTGGGTTAAATCCATCGTTCTTTTGCCCACTACGCCACCCCAGTTCAGACATGGCATATGCAAATCAGTCTTGACCCTGTACCTCATGGGAACAGTCCAGCCCGAACTGCCAAGCCATGTCTTCCCTGGACCGGAATCAAGCATCCTAGGACCGGTTTCTGGCTATCAGCCGTCATCAGCCAGGATAGCTTGACTCCAGTGGCGTAGTGAGCACGGGTCCCACGTCTGGGAATACCCATCCCACTTAGGGCGAAAAGCGTTACAACAAACAAATGATGGACGGAATGCTGACAATGCAGACATTGTCCCCCAGTCAAGAGATCTGGGTTAAATCCATCGTTCTTTTGCCCACTACGCCACCCCAGTTCAGACATGGCCATATGCAAATCAGTCTTGACCCTGTACCTCATGGGAACAGTCCAGCCCGAACTGCCAAGCCATGTCTTCCCTGGACCGGAATCAAGCATCCTAGGACCGGTTTCTGGCTATCAGCCGTCATCAGCCAGGATAGCTTGACTCCAGTGGCGTAGTGAGCACGGGTCCCACGTCTGGGAATACCCATCCCACCCAACCATTTCAGTATTTACCAAAAGAAAGCCTCCAGCGGTGCTTGTTGACAAGCGATCCACCACTGTTGACAGCTTCCGAATGCCAAAGGCATTTAAAGAAATTCCCACTGCTGGAATTAAAGCTCCAAAAATATCTCCTACAATTTCTGTCCATGTTTCTCTTCTATAGCGTGTTAATGGATTAGTTTGTTCAGCATCGTCTACTCTATCCATGTGAAAAATCTTTGGAAAGACCAGGCCAACATAACATGTGCCAAACCAATGGTCAGGCAAATGGTAATAAGCCTTTTTCCCACAAATATAATACACTCCCGGAAAAACTGGATCTTCTCCTCCTCTAAATCCCCATCCGGTTGCAATAAAGTATGTATCATGGCACTCACTAGTCCCTATGAAATAATAATCATACTGGGATTTTTTCCTGGTAATGCATAGTTTGCCTTTCTGTGGTGCATCTATAGCCATAGTTGGACTGGCTCAATTTTTCAATTCTTTTTCTTTCTCAATATCCCACATTGTTTCACTCATTTTATGCCCTTCTGCTTTCTTGTGCATGTTCAACCTTCTTCTCTCAAACATGTCTAGAAAATTCTTCTCTTCTCCCTTCAAACTGCAAGTTAAATTGTTCTTAAAAAACATATTCTAAGGTTAATTCTTTAGTTTCCCAAAAAATCTCACCTAAAGTGTTAGCTTCTTGTGCAGGATTCAGTTCTTTATTCATAGGCAATTGCCCAAGAATATTATCTACATTAGACATATTATAATCTAATTTCCCTAACTGATAAAATATACTAATCAACACACTACATGAAATTCCATACGTAGCCGGAAGATGATGATAAGTCACTCCTTCCGAAACAGAGGCAGGTAATTGCATGCAAACGTAGCAATCCCTTACTTCCATTGTCTTTACGTATTCATACAACAATTTTGAAAAAACATTGCTAGAAAAATCATTAATTGACCTATCCTTATGTATATGTACATTGCTAGTTCTAATTGGTACTATCTTCTGTGAACTCTTCCCTATATTAGTCCTGTTCTCAGTATGTCCTTCTAAAGTGTCTATAGTGACTCTAAAAGAAACCAGTAGAGCAAGCACGCTCCAAAGCAGCATTAATAATCCTGTACAGCAGCAGCACATCTTGCACCATCTTTTCAGAAAGGTACATCCTACTTTGATTATTCTCAGTGATAGCCATTTTGTTAATTTGACCGTGTCTTTTGACTTAGCCTCTTCTACTCCACTACCGAACTTTTTAGGGCAACAAGTACCCACCAGATTATTACAATCTATTAGTTCTTAATTTTACTTCTTCACTTTCTTCTTCAAGTGACTTCCTTGGATTTACTCAATTTGGATTTTCATCACTTTTCACTGTTTCTTCATCATCAAACTGTATCAGGTCCTGAACATCCGTCTCTTCTCCAATGTCGGACAAGATAACTCTCAGGATTCCCACAGCTTCTTCTTCAGCAACCACTTTCAGTAAAGCCTCCTCTGGACTTCCTTGACTGTCTGCCTCTTCTCCTTGTTCAGGCAGTGCCACATACGTCCATTCTGGTGACTTATACCTCTGGTTTGGTTTTCTTATTCTTTTAGTTCTCTCAGGTATCTTTGTTTCTTCTTCTTTAGTTGGATTTTGACTTGACACTTTGTTCACTTGTTCAGCTTTCGAAGAGTTAACTCGTGTCAGTCTATACCTCAGTCTCTTTATCTTATTGGGCCAATGATCTCCTTTAGCATTTCTCTTTTGTCTTCCTTCTTTATTGTTTCTTTCTCCAAGCCAAGTTCTCTTTCTCAGAACTCGTCCTCCATGTATCTCATTGTCACTTTCATCAGACTCTGTCTCAGTTGCCTCTTGTTCATCAACAGTTTTCTTTTCTCCAACAACCTTCTTTCCTCCAACAGTCTCTTTTTCCACCAATTGAGTTTCCCTACTTCTGTCCCTCCTCGGGTCTCCGACACGCAATCTTCTTGCTGTCTACTTGTCCCTTCACCTAGCTTGTTGTTGATGTTCCCTACACCTCCTCGGGGTTTTTCCGCAATCTGTCCTTCTCTGTCTTTTCCTGTCCCTTCTTCTTCAGGATTTATCTCAGGTGGAACTTGTTCAATTTCCTCATTTGATTCTGGTGTCACTTCTGTTGGAATGTTCTTTTCTTTTCTTTCTTTCTTTTTGTGTTGGTCACTGTTAGCTGAAACCTCAGGTATTTCTTCAGAATCTGAACTCGCCTCTGCGTTTTGCACTGTTCTTTTTAAAACCTCTTCTGGTGGGATGAAAATTTCTCTTGACTCACTTTCGCTACTTTCAGGATTCTTTTTTCTTCTTACTGCCTCACTGTCTGCATCATCACTGGAATCTGATTCTTCAAAGTATTCTTTTCCAGTGCCGTCTCTTGGATTTGGAACTCTCAATGTGTGACTTGCATGTATCCAATGTTTCACTCCAGCACACTTCACAGCAGTCGTTGTGGTCAGAATCACTTGTCTTGGCCTTCCCCACCTTGGAACCAGGCAATTCCTTCTGTGAACTTTTATCCTTACCCAGTCCCCTGGGCTCAGATCATGGGCTGGTTTCTTTTCAAGTGTGGTGGTGTCTTCTCCAACCTGGTGAAACACAGAATGAACTGCGTCAGCCAGGCCTTTACAGTAATCCAAAATCATGTCATCAGTTATAGTCATCAGCTTGTTGACTGGTACAAATGCATGTCTCATAGCACGTCCCATGATAATTTCATGTGGACTCAAACCTGTTGTTCTGTCTGGAGTAGACCTAATGGTCATCAGGACTAGAGGCAAGACATCGGGCCATTTCATTCCTGTGACTAGGCACATTTTGCCAATTCTGTTTTTGATGGTACCATTTATTTGTTCAACCACACCAGAAGCCTCTGGTCGGTAAGCACAATGTAGCTTCTGCTGTACACTCAATGCTTCACAGATCAGACCCATGATTTCATTATAAAAATGTCCTCTTCTGTCTGATTCAATGGTTACTGGGAACCCGTACCTTGGGATGAACTCTCTTAACAGTAGCTTGGCCACTGTTATCCAATCATTTCTTCTTGTTGGATATGCCTCCACCCACCTGGAGAACAAACAGACCACCACCAGGACATACCTCAATCTGTTGACTTGGGGCATTTCAATGAAATCTATCTGCATTCTTGTGAAGGGTCCTCCCTCTCTGCCTATTGTTCCTAGGCTCACCACTTTTTTCATTCCAGGATTGAATTGCTGACATATCAGACATCTCTGACAGAGACTCTCTGCTATCAGCCTGAATTTTGGACTATACCAGGTCTGCTTAAAGGCCCTTATCATAGCATCCCTCCCCAGGTGTCCTTGGCCATGATACATCCTTGCCATTGTTGATAGCATGCTATTTGGCATGACTGGTCTTCCATCCCTATAGACCCACACATGATCTTTTTCCCTAGGTGCACAACCTGCTTTCACCCAATCTTTCATTTCCTCATCTCCTTCCTCATCCTGCAGCTGTTTCACTCCCTCCCATGTTCCCACCTCATTAGTAAACATTAAGGAACAAGAAGACATTTCTCTTTCTTTACTCCGATTAATGGAATGATTATTCCTTGCACAGTATTGTGCTATGTCATTTGCAAATTTGTTCCCAACGGTGACAAAATCATCACCTTGACCATGAGCAGCACATTTTACAACTGCTAGTTCTCTAGGCAGCTGTATCGCCTCTAGCAATTTTTCAACCACTTCAGCATTCTTTATGGGAGTTCCACTTGAGGTCAGGAAACCTCTTTGTAGCCATACCTGGCCAAAATCATGGACAACTCCGAAGCCATACTGGCTGTCAGTCATCACAGTCACTCTCACATTCCTTCCAATCTTGCAGGCTTTTGTTAGTGCCATCAATTCTGCCACCTGAGCGGATTTAACTCCTTTCAAAGGTGATGCTTCCACAACTCCTGAAACTGTACACACAGCGTATGCAGCACTCAGTGTTCCTTCATCCGTTCTAAAGCAAGATCCATCCACAAACAACACATGATCACTCTCAGGCAGTGGCAGATCTCTTATGTCTGGCCTTGGTTTTGTACAATAATCAAGCACATCCAGGCAGTCATGATCAACTTCATTTCTCATTCCCACACATTCAGCATCAGGTAACAGTGTCGCTGGATTCACATTCACACATCTCTCCAGGCTCACATTGGTTGCACCAAGAATGACTTTCTCATATTTAGTCAGCCGACTATGAGACATGAACTGTGTCCGGCTCCTGGTTAAAAGGATTGCCACATCATGAGGTACAAATACCCGTACAGGATATCCCATTATGATTCCCTCACTTTGTTCCAGACTTTTACAGGTAGCAGCTACTGCTTTTAGGCAACCTGGTAAACCCACAGCTACTGGGTCAAGTGTTGATGAGAAGCAGGCAATTGGCCTTCTCAGACGTCCATGTTTCTGGATTAACACTGAAAGTGCACATCCATTTCACTCACTACAGTACAGCTCAAATTCTTTTTCATAATCTGGCATTCCCAGGGCAGGAGCTTCACACAGCCTGTTCTTTAACTCTTTAAATGCTGCCATTTCTTCTGGGTTTAGTTCCAATGGGTCTTTCACCTCACTTTTGGTCAATTTAATCAATGGCTTGGCAATCAAGGAAAAGTTACTTATCCATTGACGACAGTAGCCAACCATTCCCAAAAACATTCTTACTTCTCTTTGTGCCATTGGGGCCCTCATTCCCCTGATGATTTTAATCCTATCAATGGTCACCTTCCTCAGGCCTTTCTCAATTTTATGTCCCAGATACTGGACTTCTTTCCTGCAGAATTGCAATTTGGCTGGAGATACCTTTAATCCTCCATCTGCCAAGTGATTCAGTAAAGCAATAGTGTCTACTTCACAGGCTTCACGTGTTTTTGATGCCACAAGCAGGTCATCAATGTATTGGACCAAAACTGAATTTTCAGGCATTGTTAGACTCTCCAGAGATTTCTTCAGCAATTGATTAAATATCGAAGGGCTCTCTGTATACCCTTGTGGAATTCGGCACCATGCCAGAATTCGCTCTCCAAATCTAAATGAAAATATTGGCTGGCTGTCATGATGCAACGGGATTGAAAAGAAAGCATGACACAAATCAATTACAGTATACCATTCTGCATCATGGGGAATCTGATACAAAATCACTGATGGATTTGGCACAATGGGACAGCATGACACAACAATCTTGTTAATTTTTCTCAAATCCTGTACTATTCTGAACTTTCCATTAGGTTTCTTCAGTCCCATTATTGGTGAATTACATGGACTGCTCAATATTTCTCTTAACACCCCTTGCTGAATCATTTTCTCAATTATAGGTGTTATTCCTTCAATTATTTCAGGTGTCAATCTGTATTGTGGAATGTTTGGGTAAACCACTCCTTCTTTTACAGTAATTTTTACTGGGTCTACATTTCTCATCAGGCCCACATCTTCTCCAGTAAAATCCCAAACTGCTGCTTTCACTGTCTGTTTCAATTCTGGGGGTAATGCATCTGGATTAAACACAGCATATGTTCCCAAAGCCTCACATTCCCTGTTATCCATGGTCATTCTGTATAGGACATCCTCATCTGGTGTTTCAAAGGTTATTCCATCTAGAGAACAGAAAATAGTGCAATTCATCTTGCACAGCAGATCCCTGCCTAGCAAGTTCACGGGACTAGTGTCACACACCACAAATCGGTGCATGTATGAGAATTTCCCTATTCTAACCCTTACTGGTTCAGTAAAATGAGTTTTAATCTGTGTGTTAGACACACCAACTACTTGGATTGCTTCATCCGAGAGAGGAAGATTCTTTATATCAGCTGACCTGACAGTTGATCTCGTAGCTCCTGTGTCAACTAGAAAAGTAACACTTTTACCATTGATTTTTCCATCTACAAAAGGTCCTGCCTGGTCTATTTCTAGAGTTGCGCCAAGTACGCACTCCTCCTCCTCTCTTCGGCACCGTCAGAAGTCTCCCTCAGAATCACTTCCCTCATTTTTCAGCCAATATTGAGATACAGCGCTTGCGCGTTTTGGCTTGATTACCTGCTCTTCATCGTAGAACCCCGACTCTTGGCTGTACTTCTGGGATCCTCTCCTCTGTGGCAAGGGTGGTTTTGGCACCTGATTCTGCTGCTTAACAGCCTTCTGCTGTTGCTGACGCTGACCACACCCCTCACTCTGCACCTGTGAATTCAATGATGGATTGTCATCATTAGTAGACGGTGGATTCTTACACTCAGATTTCCAGTGCCCTAATTTTCCACAGTTGTGGCAAGGGAATTTCTTCTTTGCTTCCTCAATATTTCCTTTCCATTTTCCTGGACCAAACCTGGGTTTATTACCTGGGTTATTTGCTTGTTCAACCAACTGAGCTTCCTGTCTTTCTGCAACTGTCACCTGTGCCCACATTGCCTTTTCTTTCAGTTTCCTTTGGTTTGCCTCAATCTCATCACCGAAGTATTTTGCATATCTCAAGATCTCATCAATCTTTTTTCTCTGCCAGTCTACGGTATGCTGCCTTATCATTTCACTGATTTCAGGTCGCAAGCCATATACAAATCTATATACAAAATGGCTCAGGTCCTTGTCCCCCAGATGTTCATCTCCACTGAACTGTTTGAAAGCCAGTATTAGTCTTTCATAATATGCATGGACTGATTCTTTCAATTCTTGATGTGTTCGATCTATTTTAACCCAGTCTGTTTCCTTGGGGGGTACCTTATTTTTCAAGAAGGCCATAACCTGTTCATACTTTTTCATGACCTCCGGATCTGGAGCTCCTGTCTTTGGATCTCTTGGGTATTCCTTAGTGGGCCAGTCTATGACTATTTTACATTCTGCCCACAGGTCTGCTGGTACAATTATATCAAACAGACTATTCAGGTCGATCCACAGCACTTTTGACAACTTCACAAATCTGTCGACCTGTCTATACCACTCGACGGGCTTCTCCCTTGGTCGAGGGAAATCATTTGTAAATGATAAAATATCCTGTCTGGTCCATGGAACATGTACGTACACACCTCCTGGAATCTCCCTCATGGGGTAGGCTGTCACTGCTTTCTCCTTTTCTTTCAGAGGGAATGTCGAGTAAGTTCTGTCTGCTGCATCCTCTCGCTTTCTATACCATCTATCTTTCCATCTCTCCACATCGCCCCATTTTCTCAGCAAAGCAATCATCTCCTTAATCTGACCTGTTCGGCCTGCATTGTTCAAATTCTCAATGTCCTTATCTGTAAAATCCACTCGGTAAGGCTTTTGTAAAGCTTTTACCTTGTCCATGTCAATCCCCGTTTCACTGGCTATTCCTTTCAACCTGTCATGTATATTCTTTGCTCTCCATGTGATGCTCTTACATAAGAATAGAATCTCCCCTTCCTGATAATTTTTCAGCGTTTCTGTAGGGATTGTTCCTACAATCAGCTCCTCCATTTCCATACGTAGTCTAGCTACATCAAGTCCCTGGGATTCTTTTTCTTTCCTCTGCAAAGCCTTCAGCCAATCATTCAAATCTTCAGCAGTTATTCCCACAGATTTTTTTACGCCCCCTGGTTCTGACACTCTTTGTGGTTCTAGGATTGATCCTCTGTTCCCTTCCACACATCCAGAATTCAAACTTGAATTAGTCTGCACACTCAATTCTCCTCCACATATGGTATGTCTCCACTGATTTTCTCCCGTTCTCCACTGTGTTTCTCCTGCTCTCATTTCTGCCTGCTCTGGAGGAACAATCAATCTATTGCCCACATATGGAACTGTCAAACCACTTTCGCCCGTCCTCTGCTTATCGAAAATCGGCATAACCGGACCTATTGTCACAGGCACTGTAACTGCCTCAAGATTCTTAGTCAGTTCCCTGATTTTCTCTGTCAATTCAAAGGTAGTTATTGCTAGTTCTCTGGTCTTTTCATCCTCAACTTCATTCTCCCTTTCTCTCTCTCTTTCTCTCTCTCTTTCTCTTTCTCTCTCTCTTTCTCTCTCTCTTTCTCTCTCTCTCTCTCTTTCTGCCAGAAAACTACAGCTTTACAATTCAGGGGTCATAACCTCTGTCTTTATGATCCGCAGGGTGTCTCTCATTGGGGTAACTGCTGTTCCTACCTCTGGTTCTCGTCTATACGGGGGTGGTCTTTTGTAGAGCATGTCCTCTAGGACATCGTCATCAGACTCGTTCGCCCCATACCTCCTTGTTTCTACATTATGTTCTTTCTCTGTACACTTTCTCCCTTCCGTCTCCTCTGCTATTCTTACAGGATATAATCCCTCGGTCATACTGGCATCACGCCATCGTCTCATCCGGTCATGATGGGTTTCGCGATCATACTTTCGCCCGAACATATACCGGTAATTCCCTCCACTCCTCTGCTTTTCTCGCTCATGCATTTCATCTTCCATTCAGTTAATGCCTCAAATTGGGTTGGCCTAGGCCGAGGCTCTAGACACATCATCCGCTCCCATAAGTTTCTCAGTATGGCCAGATTAAATGAGCCATGTTCCGGGAAAGCTAGAACCCCATCCTCTTTTGTATACTTCAGCCAGTTATCTAACCAAATACAGGTATGATACCCATACTTTGCAACCATGAAGGATGCGGGGGTTCTTATTGGGGGAAGTAACTGTCCTTCCCTAGTCACAATATCCTTATCCTTGTCAAACCAGTTCTTAACCTTACTAAACAAGGATTTATTTTTCTTTTCCTCAGCGTGGTAATACATTTTCTTATTTTCCGCAACCCTTTCGTCTTTCTACAACTGTACGATCTCCTGTCCAATTGCAGTGCGACTCACACCAACGCACCAATCCTGGAGCGTCTACGTCACTAACTCAGTCCACGAATCCCAGCGCGACTCACACCAACGCACCAATCCTGGAGCGTCTACGTCACCTTGTATGTCTCCCAATCCTTGTGCGGCGTACACTAGCACACCAATCACCGTGCTTCCACTGTTCTAATCCACTGTCCAATCACAGCGCGGTCTTCCTGACGTCAGCAGTCGCTGCAGCAGCTTCTGCTCCTGTCTCCTGTCTCTCTCGTCTACCCCTCCTTTACAAAACTGCTCGGTAGACTTTGTTTCAACTTCTACGAGTCTGTTAGTTACAACATACAAACATCTCCATTGTCTGCTTCGCTAGCCACAGAACAGCAAATGACCTTTCCCACGAGAATGCCGCCTTTCCCGAGAGCAGCGCTTACCTCTGCCCTACTACGGAATCGTTACTTCCGTTGATAAAGTAGCACATCCCTCTACTCTACCCTTCTAACAAGCACCAATTAACTGTTCTCTCTGGAATGCTCCTAAGAGTTTCACAATTAACCAGAATGCCTTCTCATTCACGCACTTTCACACCAGAAAATGTAGTACATTCACACAGAATTCTGTCTTTCCCGAGAACAGCGAACAGTCTGTCCTACTACAGAATTGTATCACACGTTAACAAAGCAGCGCTTACCTCTGCTCTGTCCTTCTAACAAGCTCAGAGAATACCTATTACCTTTCCAGTGATAAGCGTTATCGGAATGCCATAAGGATCCCTGATACCTAAGACCAGAACTTCACAGATAACCTTCGCTATCATATACACTTCTCTCACACAGAAAATACGTTTCTAATGGCAACACACGGCGATGCTACCTCATCGAACCCAGAGAATGCGTCGCGCAACTTCAATTGTCACACGTTTTCCCCTGTCTGCATACAGGGCCAACAATCCCGCCTTTTTCCGAGAGCAGCACTCCCTCTGCCCTACTACGGAACTGTCACCGACTCCCTACGTCCCAGAAGCCGTACGCAATACATAAAACTCAATACATTTCCGACATATAGTGTTAGTACAAATATCAATCAATAATCAACAAGCCTATATACACGCTATTTCGCCAGATCAAGACAATAGTTAACCATCATTCTGTTACCAAGAAACTGGTGCAGATTGGAGCTTCCGAATCCCCTCTACTTCCACTGACGGAGTGATTTCACAGTCACAAACACACACACACATCACACGCTGGTGGGGCCCATTACACCAACATTCATCCTACCACTCTATCCGTTTGCATAAGGGGAAACATTTCAATATCTAACCAATCTGCATGTACCCTGAGGTCAATGGCATCAACTAGTTGCTATAGATCTGGTGAAAACATTTCTGACATGCAAATAAATTCAATAACACGACAATAAAATAACCACCCGACACAGAGATTCAAACAGAATATTTGTTTATCTAAAATTGTATGGAAAGCCAATTAAATGCAAATTCATTTCTCTCATATTTACCTATTCTGGCTAAAAGTCAGATCCTAAGTCAGAACCGGTCCTCAGCAAAATAATCAAAGTTTCTAGCCGTCATGTAGAGTCACCGTCCTCTCCGTCAGCATCGGGACCTCGGATCATCAGTTCGGGAAGAAGTGGCGCTAGACCTCTCTAGTCTACTAATATTTATACTAAAGTTACATTCCAAAATGTTGCAATCATATCATACAAAACGGGTGAATGGCGGAAATTATGTCGTCTTGGTACATTGGGATACATCCGAACATTTTCACACACATTGATCGTCTCAAATAATGAATAGAAAATAAAGGGTCCATAACTAATTTGTTACTTCTACGGATGTCTCTTTTGGATAAATTGTATCCCTTTCGTGGGATCATTACAAGTTCATAAAGTCAGTATTTTGTTTAGCAACAAATATCATGTTCAGGGGCACTTGGCATCTCTCCTGGATTTGTCGTCATGATCATGGCTTTTCAGTTTGACAAGAGGGCAAGGTCACAGGCAGCGCAAAGCCTCCTTGCAAAATTTCCATCAACTCGAATGCAGGCTGCGGTTGGTAGCCATATTTTGGTAGGCCACATTGGTCAACTTAAGTAAAATGAAACACAAAACAAAATTACTGCACGGAAATGATTATACAGTGTTATTCCCCTACTAATACCCTTATGTGTATGTATTTATCTAGCCATTTGCGACATCAAAAACCATTAATGCATATTAATTATAAGCGCAAAACACAATAACATCACATAAGCAAAATCTATTTCGTCAATTTGCTCACCAACTTAGTTCATTTATTAATTTAGCCATGCAATAGCATTCCCACGTGTAATTCTTCTGTTAATAAGGTTGATTAAACAAGACTTGACAAATCTTTAGTAGTTATTAATTAATCAGTAGTACTTTTAAGTATAACATGCGAAAATGAAACAGGTATTTGGTTTTAAAGAAAAATCCCTGCTCCATCAGTAACACTTAAAACATTTAATCTACAAAGGAACAAAATGAGGGGGTTCATTTTGCCATAGAAATTATGATTCATTCTGCAGAAAGAAAAATTAGGGCACATTCTGACTTCTCAAATCCTCTTCTATTTCATAAAAAAATTCTGACATGCAGACTGAAACATGCACTTTGAATACCAGCAGCAGACTTCCTGGTGAGCAGTAGTTTTACTACAGTGATCTAATGAGCAACTAGAGTGCTAACATTCAGAATTTATGGCAAATGTGTGACACATCTGAATGCCTTCTTGATGGAACCTAAAAAAAAACTGAAAATATTCCCACTGAGGAGACTGCAGTAAATGAGGAAATTAGGAAACTTTATAACAAATAAATCTCCCAAGATGGCCACCAGAGACAAAAGAGCACAAATGTAGCCCAAATATCACCCAGATGTAGCCCAAGTATAGCCCAATGACAGAATGTCCCAGAGTGTTCTTAAGAACAACTAGAGCGCTTACTGTCTTACTTATGACAAAAGTATGGCACACCTGAAGCCATATTGATTGGAATAAACTGGTAACACTTAAAACATTTAATTGAACAAGGAACACAATGAGGGGGTTAATTTTGCCATAGAAATTATGATTAGTGCTGAAGAAAGAAAAATTAGGGCACATTTTGAGTGACTTCTCAAATCCTCTTCTATTTCATAAACAAATTCTGATATGCAGACTGAAACATGCACTTTTAATACCAGCAGCAGACGTCCGTGGTGAGCAGTAGATTTACTACAGTGATCTAATGAGCAACTAGAGTGCTAACATTCAGAATTTTTGGCAAATGTGTGACATATCTGAATACCTTCTTGATGGAATCAAAGTAAACAACCGAAAGCATTTCCTACTGAGGAGACTGCAGTAAATGAGGAAATTAGGAAACTTCATAACAAATAAATCTCCTAAGATGGCCACCAGAGACAAAAGAGCCCAAATGCAGCACAGATATCACCCAGATGTAGCCCACATGTATCCCAATGACAGAAGTGTGCAAAACACTTATTTTTTGTGTATTTGTAGTTTTATATAGTGCAGACTTGTCAGGTATTGGAGTGCTTTACATGAGCATTGGTTACATCACACAAGATCAAATTCATGTTGGTTGTAGTGAAGTACTGGGTAATTTAGACCCAGCGGTGCAGGGGCACACACCCTATGACTTCTGGGTTCACCCTGTTCCGGACCTACAGAAACACAGAGTCTTCTGGGTGAAGTCAAAGATTCGTTTATTGGCTGCAGACCAATGACAGGTATCCTAGAAGTACAACAGCGTGTATGTTCTCAGGAGACTGCTGAAAATCATAGGAACGGACTTCATCTTAAATACAAAATATCATGCTCCAGGCACACATTCCTTGGTTTACGATATGGCCATATAAAGGTATACATTACAAACGAAAAAGCAGAGTCATGATGACCATCCCACATTCCAGTTCGGCCAGCCCACAATGATTTACACAGTAAGGTTCAGATCCCACGTTTGATATATATAGACCCCCCAATAAACATGAGCATCTCCTGTTTTGGGAAACAAGTCATAAAGCAGGAACAAGCAGGTGTGGAAGAGATTAGCCGGGGGATTGTGTAGGATGAAAGGGTTTTATGATGGGTCAAGCCCTGATGCTAATCACAGGTGGACGGAGGAAGGGGAGCTCGTGAGACCGGTTTGACCCGGGGCAGCAAAGCCAGCTGCCCAGGTCACAGAGAAGTCAGAGGGAAAGCCCATGTACTGTGAGGCCCGTATTTACTCCATTATAGCCTATGTGAGGGCAATGACAAGATGGCCACTGCTTCCAAAATGGAACCCGCGTAGTGGAGCAGAATAACGTGTACACAGTGCATTCATAGCTAGAACGGTATATAAAGCACTCGTACATGCCGCATTTACCATTTGCGGTTCGCTAATACCAAGATAGACAGGTGTAGGGCCCTGTCCCCTACGCGGTCCCGAATATTAAAGTACGACAGACCCTCCTTTTGCCCTTACATAGGCAATCACTATACTCATCTTAATCCGAGTCTAGGTCAATGTTCACGAAGTCATGGAGATGTTGCTGTAGCATCATCCTATTGCTTAGTTCGTCCCTCGATACAGGTTTCCTTACACATAAGGTAGTACAGAGACCACATATCGCGGGAGCACACTGTATACACAGACAGAACAGGAAAAGAATGGCTAAGATCATTCCAATGACCATCAGAACTTTCCAACCCCAGGCAGATATCAATTCCCAGAACCACCCCACCAGTGACCAATCTCCCTTATCCACGTGTATGGCTTCAGATATTTTATGGAGTTTGGAGATGGCTTGATACACTGTTGGAGCATTATCTGGTATGAAAATGCAGCAACTGGATTGGATGACCTTGCATACCCCACCGCGGTCTGCAAGAATAACGTCTAGAACCATGCGGTTCTGCAGAGTCATAAGGCGATCCGCTTGGAGCTCAGCTGTCAGATTACTAAGGGCACCAGCCGTTACATTGACAGTGGATTCAACCACACGTGTCAGTTGTCTCAGGTTCCTACTATTGACCATAGGTCCCCAAAACGGCAGGAAACCCAAGAAGAAGTCTCCTGCTTCCTGACCGGCAGTGTCCTCCTTACTAATCACACCTCTCACAACTCTGGTCTTGTGATAGTCAGAGGCGGCAGTAAATGTCGGCGGTAGCAAGTTCGCGATATAACATGTGCCCGAGAAATCAGGGGGCAGCCATGTATATGCTCGGTCATGACAGATGAAATATGTGCCCTTGGCAGCCAGAAACGCAGGGGAGAACTGTGACGGGAAAGTGTACGTTTCAGTACAGTCACTTCTTCCCAGTTGAGCTCGAGGATTCTGACCATTACCCTGTAAGCAGAACCGACCCATGTGGGGTACGACCCAGATTGGAGATGAGATTTTTCGCTGTCTTTCACCCAGACTAATACTATACCCCGTCGCGTTCCATCCTACATAAGGTCTCAACTCTTCTTTGGGAATGGATGAGTATGCATCGATATCCCTACTCATATCGGCAACTCCTTTCATCAAAGCCTTATTATTGGTGATAGGTCTGATGGAACGCGGTTGGCGAGGGGAATATGTATCCAGAGCATAGAGAAACATGGTCTGGAATGCCCATGACGATCCATTGTAACTGTACGGCAGCACCAGGTAGGGAATACCCTTGTTAATGGTATGTGGCATTAACCCACACACCCAGCAATTGGTCGTATTCATTACCAGTTGGTTCTGGTGCAAGAGTTGGATAAACGAGTTATTTACGAACTCTGATCGTCTGGTCTGTTCGTGCTCAGGCAAAGGGTGAAAAGAGTGAGAGGAGGCAGTAGAAAGAGGTATAGGCTGTTCAGTGGGTGCAATGGGCTTTTGAGCGGAGAAAAACACAAATCCTACAATAAACATTATGATACTACACAGTATAAAAAGACACAAAAAGACAAAACATTTACTTTTCATAATTTTACACATCCTTGCGTTAGAGTTCATTTCCTCAATCGGTCTCTCCATCTTAAAAAACTCCATCCTCTACTCGGGCCGCTCGCGGCGGATGAGTTTCTTCTGCTAAGGGGCACGCCTGTCAGTCCAGGGAAACGCCCTAGACCAACCAGAACCGTTGACCTAGCGTCTTCGGCCTGTACCCCAAAGTCTTGGCACCGCGACCCTGCGGCAGAACCCGGATGGTGGTTCGAAAAACAAAAAATCAAGAAAGTCCTTCAGATGGGAGAGCAAAAAATGTCAAAAGGGAAATCGTAAGGAAATCTTTATTTGTCCATGGGCCTTGGTCTCAAATTATAGCGGAGACGGCCAGGTGCTGTTTGGTCTTGAAACAAAAGTTCAGGCTCAGTGGTGTCCAGTCGACTTGATGGCGGCACAGCTTCCTGCAGAATATTGTCACTCTCTTGGTCTGAAACTGTGCCTCATAAGCGTGCGTCACTGAATGGTACAGAACGAGGTACAGTGTCTGTCTCTGAGTCGGCGATACCCTCCTTGACCCACTGGTCATATGGCAGAGGCAAGGGGACTACTTTGCAGTGGGTACCATGAATCCAGTGCTTCTTCCCTTTCACTCGCACTGCTGATCTTGTCGAAAGAAGAACAAGATGAGGGCCGATCCAGCGAGGCTCGTCGTTGCTCTTGCGCTGGAAATTTCGGACTAGCACCCACGTACCAGGGTTGATAGGGTGTCCGGGAGGTTCAGAGGCTTGGGGAAGAGTATCATGTACCTGTTGGTGCAAAACACGCAGTTTAACAGTCAAATCATACAGGTAATCGAGCAGTACTGGATGTTCTATTTCACTAAATTTCGCCGGTCTTGGCACGCCCCATACATTAGCCGGGCGGCCAAAGACGACCTCATAAGGGCTAAGTCCCACTCGTGAGTGTATGGTCATTCTGGTGGACAGGAGTGCTAGGGGCAGAGCGTCAGGCCATTTAAGACCGGTGCTCGCCTGGATTTTAGCCAGCTTGAGCTTTAAGGCTCCATTGTAGCGTTCTACTAATCCAGCTGATTGGGGGTGATTTGCAGCGTGGAACTTCTGCTTTATCCCTAGCCCTTCACATACATTCTTCATCACTTTACCCACAAACTCACTTCCGTTATCACACCACACCATTCTTGGCATCCCAAACCTAGGGAAGAATTCTTTCACAAGGGCTTTGGCTGTGGATAGGGCAGTGTTATCTTTCAGAGGATAAGCCTCAATCCATTTTGAGAAAGCACAAACAACCACCAATACATATTTCAGGTTGTTGCCTCTTTCCATGTGAATAAAGTCCAGCTGCAAAACTTCAAATGGACATGATGGGGGTGCAAAGTGACCAGCCGGAGTTGGGGTTCCCCTACCAGGGTTGTACTTCAAACATACTATGCAATTCTTGACCACATTCTCTGCACACTTGGGAATCCCAGCATTCTGCCATACTGGGGCTAACAACTTGCATATACCTTTCGTACTGAAATGTGCCATTCCATGTGCCATAGTAACCACTGGAAGCACATATGCATCAGGCAACAACCATCGCCTATGTTCTGTCAGATCAATCCAACAACCATTCTCATCCAACTTACCCATACTTTCTCTCCACTTGCTTAACTCTTCCTCTGTGGCTTCAGCTTGAAGCGACTTCACACTTTCTATTGTGTTCTCACACATTCCCACATCATTAACCCATCTTGCGGGGCCTGCAACATACATTCTAGTCTTCACATTCTGTGCTGTTTCTTTCGCGGTCTCATCAGCAAACGCATTCCCACGTCCAACATCATCTGTGACTTTCCTGTGCGCACTGCATTTCATGATCGCAACTTGCAACGGTAGGGTCAGTGACTCAAGGAGATCATTCACCAACTTGCCATTCTGAATTTTAGCTCCATGCGACGTCAGGAACCCACGCTCCTTCCACAATTGGCCAAAATTATGAGCCACGCCAAAGGCGTACTGGCTATCCGTGTATATATTCACTCTCATTCCTTCAGACAACACACATGCTCTTGTGAGGGCGATTAATTCCGCTGCTTGGGCCGAATTATGTGGCACTCGTGCAGTTTCCACGACCGTGTGCAAAGTCGTGATAGCATATGCAGCAGTCGTGTCACCATTAGGGAGCTTGAAACATGACCCATCTACCCATAAAGTGCCATCACACTCAGTCAGGGGAGTATCTTTTAGATCTACTCTCCCTTTCGTCTCTTCTTCTGTTCTGAACAGACAGTCATGTTGCTCAATCTCATCTGAGTCTGCTGGAATTGGCAACTATGTGGCTGGATTCAGCGTATTGCATCTCTTTATGTGTATGTGATTAGCTAACAGTGTAAGCTCGTAGCCCGATAATCGTGCACTAGTCAAGTGTTGTGTCTTAGTTCTATTTAATAATGTGTCTACAGCATGTGGAACCATGACAATCAATGTGTTGTCCATTACCAAACCAGCAGATTGTCGGATAGACATCGCTGCAGCAGCTGTCGCTCTCAGACAGCTTGGCAATGCCCTCGCTACAGGGTCCAAGGTAGATGAAAAATATGCGCATGGGCGCGGTCTGTCGCCAAAAGGCTGTGTTAACACTGACAACGCACATCCATCTTTCTCGTGAACATACAATGTAAAAGGCTTACTGTAGTCGGGGGTACCCAACACAGGTGCTGAACATAATGCATTACGCAATTCCACAAAACTTTTCTGGCACTCTTCAGACCATGGGATAGGATTCGGTGTGTCTTTGCATGTTAAGGCTAACAAAGGTTTTGCCAATAAAGAAAAACTAGGGATCCAATGCCTACAGTATGAAGTGATGCCCAAGAAAGCACGTACTTCTCTCTGTGTCCTTGGCACACTCAACTGTGCAATGGCTTGAATTCTTTCTGGGGTCAGTTTCCTTCCCTCCTTCGATAAGAGATGACCTAAGTAGGTCACCTCTTGTCGACAATATTGCAGCTTAGAGAGAGACACTTTGTGATGGAAAGCGGATAAATGGCGCAACAGTGACAATGTGGCTTCTTTACAAATCTTTTCAGTATCCGCAGCGATTAGTAAATCGTCCACGTACTGAATCAGAATAGCGCCACTAGGTAAAACAAGTTCATCAAGCTGCGCTTTCAAAGCCTGACTGTATATGGATGGACTCTCACAGTAGCCCTGGGGAGCGCGTTTGAAGCGGAAGCTTCGGCCTCCCAGACTAAAACCAAAAATATCTCTACTCTCTTCTGCGATTGGGATACTAAAGAAAGCATTCTTTAAATCGATCACCGAAAACCATGCAACAGAGGCTGGAATCATCGTTAACAAGGCAGTTATATCGGGGACAACCGGAAACTGTGGCACAACAATCTTATTAACCTCTCTGAGATCAATCACAAATCTGTAAACAGGTGGCTGTGAAGGGTCCGTTCGTTTTAAGACAGGTAAAATCGGGCTATTGCAAACGTTGCCTCTTGTCTCTTCTATCACACCCTTCTTAATCAAGTCGCTGACAATGTCTAACAATGCTTTCTGCCCTTCATTAGAGATCTTGTACTGGGGAATACGTGGCAGTCTGACATTAGCCTTTAGAGTCACCACATATGGCGGTATCTCCAAGAGGCCCACATCACTGGGACCAGTAGCCCAAAGGGCATCCGGAAGGGATGACAATTCAGGTGGCATCGTGTTTTTAGACAAATACATTGGGGAAATCACTTTCTTACCTAATGTAAGTTGTACTCCTGAAGGAGAACAATACAGTGTAGCGTGCAATCTTTTCAATAAATCTAATCCTAGCAAATTCTCACCACCACCTGTTGTCAGAATCAGGGGTGCTTTCAGCTCGCAAGGTCCAACAGAAAGTGACATGGGACTGGAAATCGGGTTCCTAACTGGGGCGCCAGAAAAACCTACTGAAACATTTATATCGCCAGACAAAGGTGCGCCAGGGAGTTTTGAATGCATGATCGAACTCTTTGCAGCACCAGTGTCTAGCAGAAAAGGCTCCGTTACATTTGCTGTCGTCACCTCAACATACGGTCCACTCTGATCCACTGGCACTGAAACAACTCCCTCTCTCTGTCTACGGCTGTCCTAGTAATCATTATTCTCTGCATCACCGTCCTCTGCATAATAATCATTATTATAATACTGGGCCGTATTACTAATCGCGTTAGCTTGCTGATCAAAGCTATTGATGGTACTTTGAGGCGGCAGAGGACGCGCGTTCTGGGGAACACTTCCACGCCCTCTGCCTCTAGGAGCTTGCTGACCACCCCTACCTCTTGCGCCATACGCATTACCGTTCCGCTGCATTAATTTAGGGCAACTGTATTTAAAATGACCTTCCTCTTTACAGTATGAACATTGGTTGGGACCTACAGGGACACGCGGTTGATAATACCCTTTCATTTGCTGGTTGTTCTGAAACTGTTGGGGTTGGTGATAGACACCTTGGGGTTGCCTATAATTATTCTGACCTCCACGTGGCGGATAGGCCTGCTGTAAATGGACCTTTGTCTTTAGTTCCTTTGTTTTCTTTCCTGTTCTATCTTTCTCGTCCTTATCTCTATTTTCATAATACTGTGCAGTAGCCAGTATTTGCGCTGAAGAAGAAACAGCCCAAGAACTTTCTGAATCTTTTAACTTTTTACACAGGTCAGGAAGTAAATTCTGCACAAACTTATCCACAAATAACCGTTGGCCACCCTCAGTACTCATATCTTGCCCACTGTGATCAATAAACGTTTCTTCAAACCTAGTAAAGAAGTCTGACACTGTCTCATCTTTCTTCTGCTTGCATGCAGATAACTTGTCCCAATTTACGCGCATCGCAGGCATTATTGTCTTCATGTACGTGATGATTCTACCAGGCAGTTCAGCTACTAAAGGTTCTGGTTTCGCACCACCCGTTTGTCTAGCATCAGCAGCAACAATGTTAGCCCATGTATCCCCTAGTTCTGCATTGTGATCGACATTACGAATTGATCCCCATAGAGGCTGTGGAACAACATTACCGAACAACATGTCTATGTCGGCCAGATTCATAATGCATGACCCTGCCGTCTGTGACAACTCTTTATAATAACCTGCTGGGTTTTTACGGGGATCAGGCAAGGACTGCTTAAGCGCTAACACCTCAGAGCGCTTCCATGGAACATGCACCCAAACACGCTGGAAATGCGCTGCCACAGCGGGGTTACCACCGGCAGCTGCAACCGCTTCCTTCCATACCGGGGGAACTTCTCTCATAGGGTATTGGCGCGCTTTTGCCTTTTTCCCCACAAGGACCTCTTGTTCAAACATTGACTGTTGGCAATCGTCATTCCTGAAGGACAATACAACCGCAACTGCTTTATCTACTTCGCGGTCCACAATTATTCCAGTTCCAAAATCGAACCTCACTCTACACAATTCCTGCGGGTTTGGATTTTTACCACTATCCTCCAATTCTTCACAGAGAATTTCACACATTTTCTCAAACACATATCTCTGTTTCGGGGCATCCCATTGATGGAAAATGTTGACAACTGATTCCACATCATACAGTGAAGGAAAAACAATCCATCTACGCGCCATGTTATCTATTACCTTTTTCTCATCGGGGTTAGGCAATTGGCTGCGCAACTGCTTACGCTGTAAACCAGGAGTCGCACCAGATGACTCAAAGAGAGGAGACATTAATGTAGTAACCACATTAGCTAAGCGCTGTCGCGCTGAAGGAGAAGCTGAGGCGAGAACAGGGGGAAAAACAGAGGGAAGAAAAGAGGATGTAGAGACAGGTACTGGAGTGGTGGAAAGAAGAGTGTTAGGGGAGGCAGTTACTGTATTAGGCAAAGTCGCAGGAAGTGCGGGGGCAGTGGGAAGCACAACTGGCGGCGCTTGAGAGGGCTGCGCTACATGAATAGGAACTGGCTGCAAAGCAACTGGCGGTTGCGGCAAGGCTTGCAGTATATGCACTGGAGGCGGCATATTTACAAGCTGGGGAGGCGCCGTGGCAGTTTGAGCATACGGGGGTGGCGAACTCAACAAATGTGACATCAGGGGATCTTTCTCCTTTTCTTCGGACTCATTCTGCTTAGAATGTGGTAAAGCTGGGTAACATTTGTCAATCCCTAACTTATGCTGCCTGTGCAATTGCTCACTCATTTGCTCCTCTTCATTGTCTTTAAATTGTACAGCTGCTTGCATTACTGACATACCTCTCTCTCTCTTATTCTTTTTCGCTAACTTAATTTCCTTTTGTTTGGCTTCCTTTCGCCATAAGCGGAAAGAGTCAAACATCGCCGGCCGGGCTTTCTTCTTAAACAATTTAATTTCCAAATTATCTAAAATATCGGTGTTAGAGTCGGGGATCTCTGGTTGGCGCAAGGTTGCCCTTGTGTCAAGCAGGAACCCTCTCCTCCACGTCAGGGCGCAGGATAACCCCTCGCGAATGACCCTTGCTCACCCTCTAGGTGCGTGGCGTGAGCAGCCAAGGCGATTCCTCAGGCGTTGTTGGTTAAGCACTTACAATCGTACACACAGTAAATACATCAATCCCCCCAGAAACGGACACCAGACTTGGATATATATAAAAATACGATTCTTTATGTAAAAATAAGGTATATATATCTCAACAGACTTATCACAAGACCAATAACGTTGTCGCTAGGCCACCAGGTTATACAGCAGGCAAATGTTCTTGGTTCGTAGTTTCAAATGGATACTTCGTAGTCTCTTTACTCGTAGTTCCAGTACTCACAGAGATCGGTTCCTGCGAACGGGGAAATAAGGCGTTGCGGGCCCCGAGCCCGATTCTGGACTTCTTTCGTGATTAGGAGAGTCGGCACAGGTCGGTGCGACTCTCAGCTTGGGAGGTGTTCTTGGGTCCTCAATCAGCAGGTGTGGGCACGTAGGCAGGCGCGGCCAGCGACCCTTTAGCACGGCGGTGCAGGAGGGTCTCCACAGCGGGGGCGGCGCGGCCTGAGAAGTCCGGGGATAGCGAAGCGGGGTCGCAGGGCACGGTTAGTGCAGCTGGGTGACCCGGCGTAGATCACAGTCGTCGGACGGCTTCCGGCAGGAGGGGTGATAGCGCGTTCAGCGCACTCCAATGGCAGGCGGTGACAGGGATGCAGGCGGCCTGGCCCGGGAACAGAGAGCGGCTCCGGACGGAGCGGGGCTCTCACGGGTTGGAGGCAGGCGAGCTTCTGAGTGTCACGGCCCTAGGAGGGGCGATGAGGGGCGCAGTCTCTTTTCCAGCGGGATGCACACACGGCTCGAATTGGAGGACGAGCAAGAAGCACAGAGAACCCACTGTTCCTGGGGTTCAGTTCAGGGGGCAAGCTCAGATCAAGCCCTTGGAGAATGTTCAAGCACAAAGTAGCAAAGTCTTTTCAGTAAGTCTCTTCCTCTCCTCTCTCAGCAAGGCAAGCAGCAGGCCAGCTCCTCCGGCGTCTTCTTCTCCTTCTAGTCGGGCAGAGGTTCTTTGTGGTAAACAGGATTCTGATTTCTTAGGAGCCAGGCTCCTACTTTTATACCATGATTCTTTTGTTCTTTAGCGCCAGGGGGCCTAGGCCTGGCTCAGTCCAGTTCTGGAGCACTTTGTTATGGTGAGTCTGCTCTTTCCTTTCAGCAGCCGGGCAGAGACATCAGCCGCCCCACAGGGGGTGGCGCCGGCTTTGTGGTGGCAGAGCACAGGTCTATTCAAGAGTCAAGGTGTACTCCTCCCACCCATCCAGGTGTAATCTCTCTACCCACCACCTGGCAGCCAACCTGTCTCTGGGGATTCCCCAACCCTGCTCCTTACTGTTGCCAGGCAGAACACACACACACACAGCAGAGGCGGACTGAGATGGTCAGGTCAGTAAATACTAACTTTCTAAAAGTAGTATTTACAAACCCAGGATATTAAAATAAATTTGACTACAAGAAGTATTTTATTATTCTGAGTTCAGGCATACTAAACTTGACACTCTACCATGCTCTCTGAGTCCACTGGGGTCACAGCGTTGGCGTGATCCCAGCAGCCCATTCTGTCCTATGGAGAGCAGGGAGCCTTCAATAGTGAAGAACGAAAATGGCTGTAATTCACTACTAAGACATGCCACACACATCAGGGCATGTCCTACCTTATACCTACAATGCACCCTGCCCTTGGGCCTACCAGAGGGGTGGCTAATATGTGGGTAAGGGAAGGTTTAGGGACTGGCAAGTGGGGGCACTTGCGTAGTCAGCGCGACGGTCCCGGACCGCGCACAGGGTCTGCGGTGGCAGACCCTAGACACATTTTACAAGGCCGCTTCCGTGGGTGGCGCAACCAGCGCTGCAAGCCCACCAGCAGCATTGGCATCCACAAGCCCTGGCACCCCTGGTGCACTTTACTGGGGACTGACAGTGAATCCAATAAACCAATCATGGACATCAATTACAGGTACACTTTACCTAGGGAGCACTTGCACTGCGGCACGGATTAGCCGTGGCGCAGTGCCCTGAGCGGACAACACCAGCAAAACAGTCGAGGCACACCATCAAAAAGTGGAAGGGAAACTCACGCCAAGGTGCCAGGTCTAACAATCGGTATCAAAACTCCCATTTTGGGGCCATTTTAAAACACCATCTTTCCTGGTGTAGTGGATCCACACTTCGTTATATGCAATGGGGCCTACGCCATGTTTTACATAGAGCTCATAAGTTGGAGTTCCAACCGGAGGAACCGGACATGATTCCTCTAGCTGGAAATCTTTTCCACAACCCAAACAGAATATTCCACCAAATAGTCCAGAACCAGGCATCTTTGCTCACTAGTCTAGATCCAAACGTCAAAGGATTATCGATTACGATATTCTCGTGAATACACGAGTCCTCTGGTTTTGGCGTTTGCAAACTCCAAAGTATCAAATCACCAAATTAAATGATCCCGAAGGATACCAAAAACAAATGGGAGACGCTCCACTTATACTTAACTGAATATTGCTGATCGATGGCGTCACCAGAAGACTCTCTCGATTGTTTCGCTCTCTCAAAACTCGTCAAGGGTCCAAAACAGGTCGATTAATCAGGGCAGCAGTCCTTCGTAGCCGTCGGGACGCGGAGAACCTCGCAGAAAAGACTTTCGGACCACGTCGACATGCAGGGGTCGATGAAGTGGCGGCCTTCCTCCGGAATTTCCACACGAAGCTCCTCACGAACCTCTGGCTTGGACTGGTACCGCTGAAATCGTCCCGAGTTGGGCGCCAAACTGAAGTACTGGGTAATTTAGACCCAGCGGTGCAGGGGCACACACCCTATGACTTCTGGGTTCACCCTGTTCCGGACCTACAGAAACACAGAGTCTTCTGGGTGAAGTCAAAGATTCGTTTATTGGCTGCAGACCAATGACAGGTATCCTAGAAGTACAACAGCGTGTATGTTCTCAGGAGACTGCTGAAAATCATAGGAACGGACTTCATCTTAAATACAAAATATCATGCTCCAGGCACACATTCCTTGGTTTACGATATGGCCATATAAAGGTATACATTACAAACGAAAAAGCAGAGTCATGATGACCATCCCACATTCCAGTTCGGCCAGCCCACAATGATTTACACAGTAAGGTTCAGATCCCACGTTTGATGTAAATAGACCCCCCAATAAACATGAGCATCTCCTGTTTTGGGAAACAAGTCATAAAGCAGGAACAAGCAGGTGTGGAAGAGATTAGCCGGGGGATTGTGTAGGATGAAAGGGTTTTATGATGGGTCAAGCCCTGATGCTAATCACAGGTGGACGGAGGAAGGGGAGCTCGTGAGACCGGTTTGACCCGGGGCAGCAAAGCCAGCTGCCCAGGTCACAGAGAAGTCAGAGGGAAAGCCCATGTACTGTGAGGCCCGTATTTACTCCATTATAGCCTATGTGAGGGCAATGACAAGATGGCCACTGCTTCCAAAATGGAACCCGCGTAGTGGAGCAGAATAACGTGTACACAGTGCATTCATAGCTAGAACGGTATATAAAGCACTCGTACATGCCGCATTTACCATTTGCGGTTCGCTAATACCAAGATAGACAGGGGTAGGGCCCTGTCCCCTACGCGGTCCCGAATATTAAAGTACGACAGTAGATATGGGGAGATTAAGTGATTTGACCAGAATCACAGAATGTTGAGCTGAAGCAGAAACTCCAACCTGGTTCCCCAGTTGCAAAGTCTGCAGCTCTGGAAGTAACACCACATCCTCTCCCCTAGGTGCAACATTTAATCAAGTGGTCAACTGGATAAAAAAACATAAAGATTACAAATAATTTAAAAGTTCTTTGTCACTATTTGAAAACTCAGAAAATATGTCCTCATTTTAGTTTTTTAGAGCACTAACCATAATTTGTATGCAAATAAGACCCTCTCATATATGTAATTTCTAAAGAAATACTCTAGGTATTCCAGTTTTGATTACATCAAGATGACGTCAGGCGTGCCACACTTTTGTAATAAATATAGAATGTTAGCAATCTAGTTGTTCATTGGGATACTGTTGAGAGGCAGAGGCCAGGGGCACGGACTCTGAAAATTGAAGGCAGGTAGGAGAGTGCAGATGCAACAATTTCATCACACTGGGCAGGCAGGAAGGGCAGTGGCAGCACAACAGACTATGGAGGGCCGTGGAAAAGGGGGCAGGGTCAACAAACCAACAATACAGGACTGACAAGAGAGGTTGTGGCAATATAATAGACCATTGTGGGCAGAAGGAAGAGGCAGTGGTAGTACAACCATACATGCCAACAGACCTGTTTCAGCCAGGAAACGTCCAATGTTTTTAAGCTCAAATGGGCTTTATTTGATCTGTCTCCTGTCTACAATCTCCTCTTTTTCAATGTAACTCAAAGGGGAAAATCAATACCCCAGCTTTTTTCAAAATCTCCCTCTTACCAAGTTCAAAATGTTTGCAAGTATGGTACATTGGATCATGGTAGCCAGGAGGAATTGAGGTAGGGACATGGACTCGGATAACAGAGGACAGGAGGGACATGGAGAGGTGCACCAAACTGACCCTACAGGGCAGGCATCAGGGTTTGCAGCAGCACAATACACCACACAGCGCATGCGGGACGGGAGTGCAGCACAACAATCCATAGAAAGCAATAGGGAGGGGACAGGACCATGCACATGGACAACAGAAAACAGAGGGGAAAGAGGCAATGGTAGCTAGCTGACTATAATGGACAGACAGGAGAGAAAGCTGCAACATAACAGACCATAAAGGGCAGGAGGGACAGATCAGGGGCATTACAATGGAACAGACTAGCCAGGAGGGAGGGAATAGGGGTCTGCACATGAAAACAGAGGGCTGGGGGCAAGGGGGCAGGGCAGGAGTAGCAAGATGACCATGGAGGTCAGGCAGGATGGGCACTAGAAACAAGACACACCATGGAGAGCAACAATGAGACTATGATTGTATACTCATAGCCCATAGAGGGAAGGTGGAGGGGGTCAGGGGCAGCTAGCTGACCACACAGAGAAGGTGGGAGGGGCCGTGGCAGCACAAAAGACCATGCATGGCATGCGGGAGGGTAAATGGCAGCACACTGGCTATGATGGGCAAGAAGGAGGGTGCAGGGGCATGCACAAAGGACCATTGAGGATAGAAAGGAGGGTCAGGACCTGGGCACAGACAAGAGAGTTCTGGGGAAGGGGCCTCACAACAGACCGCGCGGGGCAGGCAGGAGGAGCAGTTGCAGCACAACAGACCAGGGAGTGGCAGTAAAATGGACCATGGAGGACAGGAGGAAGGGGATAGGGGCATGGCATGTGGACAGGCAGTGTGGAGGTGGCAGGGACAGGTTACAGTCATCTGACAATGCTAGGCAGGTGGGAGGGGAGTGGCAGCTCAACAGAACACTCAGAGTAGATAGGAGAGGCAGGTCCACGGAACATGGTGGGCAAAAAGGATGGAGCTGGGGCATGCACAAAGAAATCGGAGGGCAGGGGGAAGGAGAATAGGGACAGCCAGCTAAGCACAGAGGCTAAGCAGGAGGTCAATGATGGGCCATAGAATTGGGCAATGGAGGGCAGGAGGAGTGGACTGGTACATCATGCTAAATGGAGGGCAGTGGCAGCACATCAGACCATGCATGGCAGGAGGGAGGAGGCTAGTCCATGGATTCACACAACAGAGGATAGGGAGGAGGTGGATGGGGCAGCAAGCTAACTCTTCAGAGAAGGTGGGTATTAGGAACTTTATTGTTTTTAAAATGTGTGTCTGTGCGAACTACTTAAAATATGAACAAGTATGCAGCATAATCTCACTTTTATTCAGGAAGAAGAGGACGTTTGTGACTGTGACTCCGGGCTCACTTGGCAGAAACACCCCCTGACCCTCCACCCCCCATCGCAAAATGTAATGCCCGTGAAAAGGGTAGGTGGACGCAGTGTTATATAGAACATAGTCCTGAGAGCATGATTGAAAATGAAAACTAGATATAGTATATGGTATAAACTATGCACCAAAAAGTGTGATATAAGATGAACCGGGCGTGAAATATAATATGCAATAGATTGTGTGCAATGACAGATTCATTGGAGAGCGCGAGATAGCACAGGCACTAGCGCGTGCTATGCGATATGCACCTTGGAGTGTAATATGTACAGGGCAGTGTTGTGTAACCTAACAAGTCTCTAAAGTTGTAATATAAAATATGTGCTGGGGAGTGTAATGTTGCATATGCACTGTGACAAAGATATGGATCCCAGATTGTAATATGTATGGCATAGCGCTGTGCGTTATAACATAGGCATCGAGGAAGGCACGTCAGATGGGGCAATTTAACCCGTGCGAAGGCAAGTGTGGCATGACATATTCACGGGGTGGTGTTATAGTGCACATGGGCTAGAGAATGTCATAGCATACGCACTAGCTGGTGGAATACAACACAGAGGTGTGAGGCACTCGGCGGGCACTGGTGGGTGTAACACAGCATTGGGCTCAGCCATGAGCATGCTGTGACTCTCAAGTGAGGTTCGTCTCCTTTCCAGAGAGTAAAATAAAAAGTATTACACATCCAGCGATGGATGTGTGTTTTATTGACCGTGAGGGGGGTTTCTTGCATAGTTTGGTTGAAATTTTGTCGAATCCCCTTTGAATGGCTTTGTGTGCGTGTATATTAAATGTGCCTGTCAATAGCTACCCATGTTTGTATAAATAAACGACAAGGGTGTCTACTTGGAGAGTTCCCACCGGCAGGGGCGCCGGGATTAGGCACGGTAGGGTGTCAGACACGTCAGAGCTTCACTAGCGGTGTAAATACATTCCATGTGGATTCATTCTATGCATAGTCGCCTTTTAATGAATATCACGCAAATTGTCATGGTGATAGGTACATACGGTTTGTCCAGCATGTCCTAGGTGTTTCTCTAAATATATATATTTTTTTAATAATAAAAAACAAAGGCCGGCCCCGGGGGATGGGGTCCCCGGGGCCATAAGTGGCCTGAGGAGGGGGGCAACACAGCCCCCTCCTAAAGAATTAAACAAAAAAAAGGCCATGACCCGGGGTTTGGGGTCCCCGGGGCCGATTAAGGCCTTGGCGGGCCAAATTAATTTTTTTCAACAAAAAAAGTTAGGGTGCCGGCCCTGGGGGATGGAGTCCCCAGGGCCAGTAAATTAGAAAAAGAAGGGGGGGCCACACAGCCCTCCTTCTTAAAAAAAATAAATAAATAAAAGACCGTCATCATGCCAGAGGCCATGCCCCCTCCTTGCAGCACTCTACAAACGTGCCCCCTGGCCAGTTGTAAGTTGGGGAATTAATTCCCCTTCAATACTGAGGGTCCCTGAGGGCCAACTAGCCCAACAGGTATCTCCAGTATGCGCCAGGGAGCTGCGTTGCAGACAGGTGTTCTGAGGCCATGCCCCTTTTTACACCTCTATGCAACGCAGCTCTGTGGCGCTTACTGGAGGTACCTAGTGGGCTAGTTTGACCCTAGGGACACTTAGGATTCAAGGGGACTTAATCTCTCAACTTAGAACGGCCACAGGGTGCGTTTACACAGTGGTGAAGGGAGGGGACGGGGCCTGAGGTGACGTGTGCAAACACGCCCTGTGGTGCGTTTTAAGTTGGGGAAATAATTCCCTTTCAATCCTGAGGGACCCTGGGGGCCAACTAGCCCACCAGGTGCTTCCAGTTAGCGCCACTGCTCTGCGTTGCAGAGAGGTGGTGCAGGCCGTGCCCCTTTTTACACCTCTCTGCAATGGCGCTTACTGGACGTACCTAGTGGGCTATTTTGCCCCTAGGGATCCTCAGGATTCAAGGGGACTTAATCTCCCAACTTAAAAAACAGCCACAGGGCGTGTTTACACAGTGGGGAAGGGAGGGGACGGGGCCTGAGGTGACGTGTGCAAACACACCCTATGGCACGTTTTAAGTTGGGGAAATAATTCCCCTTCAATCCTGAGGGCCCCTGGGGGCTAACTAGCCCACCAGGTGCTTCCAGTAAGCGCCACTGAGCTGCGTTGCAGAGAGGTGGTCCAGGCCGTGCCACTTTTTACACCTCTCTGCAACACAGCTCCGTGGCGCTTACTGGAGGTACCTAGCGGGCTAGTTGGACCCTAGGGACCTTCAGGATTCAAATGAACTTAATCTCCCAACTAAAAATGGCCACAGGGCGTGTTTACACAGTGGTGAAGGGAGGGGACGGGCCATGAGTTAACTTGTGCAAACAAGCTCAGTGGCGCGTTTTAAGTTGGGGAAATAATTCCCCTTCAATCCTGAGGGACCCTGGTGGCCAACTAGCCCACCAGGTGCTTCCAGTAAGCGCCACTGCGCTGAATTGCAGAGAGGTGGTCTAGGCCGTGCCCCTTTTTAAATCTCTCTGCAACGCAGCTCTGTGGTGCTTACTGGAGGTACCTAGTGGTCTAGTTGGACCCTAGGGACCCTCAGGATTCAAGGGGACTTAATCTCCCAACTTAAAACGGCCACAGGGCGTGTTTACACAGTGGGGAAGTGAGGGGACGGGGCCTGAGGTGACGTGTTCAAACACGCCCTGTGGCGTGTTTTAAGAGGTAGTTTTAATCCCCTCCCTATATACTAGGGGCTTACAGAGGAGGTCATGCTGATCACAGAGGGACCCCAATGCATAGTTTTCCCTAGTGTGTGTAGGTGTTTTCACTATATTCTGAGTGTCTTTTAACATAGCACTGGCTCTAGGACTGGTTAGTCAGACTCAGTTACCACCAGTATCCGTCTGAAAAAGTTGAGGGTACAGGATGATTTTGCAACAAGGCTTCTTTCTTCCTGCACTTTTCTTCATCTTTGAGGACTTCTGTTGCTTTTTTATGCATTTCTTTTTTTTTGTCTGTGAGTTTTTTCTTCTTTCTTCACATGTCCTATCTCCGTAGGCATAGTTAGAAATTAGCATTTAAAAAACCTTTGAAATTCACTAAAAAAAACATAGGTTTCAGGGGCGTTATAGTTAGCTGGACTTTTCACTCGTACAAAACCATTGAAATTCCCCCGTTATAGTTAGTTCAGCTAACTATAACTCGTGCTCCCGCAATGCACTGCTGATGACGTCACATATTGCATCACTCATGACATGGTCAGTGACATCACTCATGACATCACTGATGACATCTCAAATGACATCACTGATGACATCATCCTTGTGATAGAGTGGCAGACCTCCTCTCCCCTAATATAACCTTAGATACACACATTCAAAAATAGAAACTAAAATTTTCAAAACAATGTACATACCAATATCAGTTACAACAACCTATTCAGTAATTCTAAGATCCACATACACATCCACTCATTCACCAACAGTCCTATACAGTCACTCATACATGTACTCACTCATCATATGTACTCATTCACCTATACATCCTGTTACACAACGCCACTCATCCATAGAGTTACTCACACAGATAGTCACTCATGCTAATAAAGAATCAAACATCAATTTACTTGCATATACAGTTATACACACACCACCACACTTACTTTTACAGAAACTTACACATACTTAGTCTTTTAAACAATCACTTATAGAAGCACATACTTATTCATACAGGAACTCTTTCAATCTCTCACTCTCACATATACTCACTTAAATACACCAATAGTCACATATACTAGTTTAAAACATATGTAGTTACTCATAAAGATAGTCATTCACTCACTGTAGGAGAGTAGGGTCTGCTATCCTATGGTCACCCCAAATTTTTGCTTTTTGCTTCACTGGTTTTTGACATATTGAGGCTGTGGGCCTGCCAATCAGACCCCCAGCCTGCTGTTCTCTCTAATAAATTAAAACTATGCACCCTAGGTGCATAACCAATTGGAAGTGGATCACCCTGTCAGCCCCTGTACCAGTGTACACTAGGTACCCAGGGCATTGGTGTACCCAAGGCCTGCCAGGGGCTGAAGCATGTATTATGCCACCCCAGGCTTGGCCTAACAATTTGACACAACTGGCTGATCACTCAGCTGGGGTAAGTTGGTGTAATCACCTCTTACTTAGGTGTAGTATACCTATACCTAACCTTAAATGGGACACATGGTAACCTATAAGTCACTCCTATGGCAGGCCTTAACAATCCTGAAGGCAGAGTGCTTGGTTCCATGTGAGATGGTGCTCTGGCATGAGCTGAGCCTGTCTGCAGTGGTCGGAACAACTTCCTTCTACTGTTTCCAGATATCGTCATACCATATACTCTTAAGTGCATTATGAACCTCGCGGTTAAATGCTATCTTTGGTTTGGCTTTATCAAAGCATGTCGAGTAAGGTGTCATACGAATTGGAATACTAACCCCTCACCAATTCTGGCGACGGGGTTAGCATTCCACCCTTCTAGAGGGACACGACATGTACAGTACCTGAAACCCGGGTAAAATCAGACATAGCCTCAGCTCCACAAAATGGATGCTGCCACCACAGACAAAAGTCTGCCCTCCTGCTGCTGGGAGTCCTTCCAGCTTGGGAGGTGTGGACAAAGGGTTTCCTGCCAGGGGAGGTGCGTGCACCACCCCAGACAGGATTTTGTGTATTGGTCAGGTAGGGCTTGAAAGAAACCAGACATGCCTGTGGCTCACAAGGAGCCTCGGTGCATATGCCAGTTCAAACCGGTCCTGGGGCACACCAGTCCCGGGCCTGGGGCGAGCTGGACAAAGGATTGGGGGTGTAACCACCCCCCTTCCTGGTCCCACCCATAGGGAGGGACCTAGCAGGTAGTCCGGCCCCTAGAATCCGCTTAAAGGTAGGAGCTGTGTCCTAAGACTTCAGACATCCTGGAATCAACTTGAAACTAAGAAGAAGACGGGAACTTCGACATTCTGCTGCACAGAAGACTGAAGGAAATCTCCCCTGTGATCAGGGAGTGACCACCTTGCTAACGCAAGCACCATCCAGCGAATCAATGTCTGCTTGGCCGCTGCCTCCCGCCGGAGCCCGAGCCCAGAGACTGACAAGACCTGGACCTCCAGACCTCTCACCGCCCGATCCACAGTCCCTGAAAAGAGGAGACCCGTGGAGGCACCGAGACACGTGGAGCCAGCCATCTTGAAACGACCACGACAAGCTGACAAGTGCAACAACCGAGGCTCCCTCCAAGTTGTGCTTTGGGATCTGAGAAGCCCAACTCTCGAGCAGCATCTGCAGCAAAGGTGAGCCCTCCAGCATCTCCACGATCTGCGTGGGGCCCTTCTGCATTTTGCCACTCGACGCGCCTAACCGGTTGCTGGCCCGCTGGCTAGTAGCCATCTTGGCGACGAACTTTACGAAATACACCACTGGTCTGGTTGCTCTAGACTGGCCCTTGCTCCCCTCCAAAGGAGCAGTCCTTCTGACCTTGCTGGTCAGAACCATCAGCTTATTTCATCTCCTACAACAATTGCTTTTGCCTAGGCTTGTTTGCTTCGATCAAGTCGCCGACACCGCCGACAGCGAGAGCCTGCGTGAGACAGCTCGTGAACCGACTCCTGGACGTCGTCGACCTCTAGGGACCACGTGGCTGCAGAGACAAGCTACACCTTTCTTCCTGTTTGCACCCGACATTGCCTGGTACCCACCTGGTGCCACGCTGGTCACTGGCTAGTGACTGTGAACACTGTCCCCTCTGCTTACAGGTCTTCAACATCTCTGATCCACTCTTGGATCCACTGCATCTCTCCCAGACCGACCGCCTGCAGCATCTTTGTCTTCAGGCTCCACGGAACAGATAGAAGAAACCCGACGCACTTCGAGGCCTATGCACCCGCTTCCTGTGGGTGAGGTAAAACTGGCACTCCTGTGCCCAAGTGTAGTATTACATCTCTAGTGCCTGTGTTCCAAATCTTGAGTTCCTAGTCCACCCGGAAGATCCTCTTTGCAGTAACTTTGTACTTTTTACGCACCCATTGAAACCTATGGGAGCACGCGTGTGACTATTTGCTCTGCACACGCCACCCGTGGACCTCCTGGTCACTAACTGAAGTTAGCTCCTTGTAGGCCCAGCGATTCTAGAGGCCCTAGGCCTTTTCCCTTTTCTGTTCGTGGTACTTATACCACTATTTTAGTATATGGTTCGAGCGGCCACCAGGGCCTATCCATATAAAGTGCAACTTCTGTGTATTCTACTGTAATCTTGTTTGACGATTTGTGCTCCTGTGCTCATAAAGAGACTAGGGGTTACTTTGAGAAATAAATACATATATATTTTGAATATATATCTGTGTGGTGTCCTTTCATTGGTATAAAAGGGGGTTACATGTGGTAAAACAGCTGGCTTAACACGCTTCACGAGTTTAGCCTCAAAGACTGCTTAGCCTACGCTACCACTAGGGCAGCTAGTCCGAAAAGGTTGACTTACAACCACACCATAAGGGTTGCTTGGCATGGTACAAGGTGATCACTTTAACTAGTGAGCATCATATACCAGGCCAACTTCTCACATTGGTGAGCAGCGGTTGGATTTGAGCTTGCTGTGTTTTACCATTGTAATCTCTTGGTTACCAATTGAAAGATCACATAGGTACCTGTAGGTACATATAAAACAAGATTAGATATACATAAGTTCTACTGAACTTAGTTGTTGTAGAGCAAAGGGAGTAGCACACCCTGACTACAACTACTAGATAGGTTTAGTAGGTAAACCCAAGTGTAGGTAGATTGCAACACATCCACCCACACTTAAGAGCAATGGCCGGGGCAGAGGGGTCCACTGTACCCATCTCTGTTGAGAGTGACCCCCAGAGGGCACCATCCAGCTTTGCTACCCTTAACCAGAATGAGCTCAGGCATTTGGCAACTCTTAGAGGCCTTAAACAGCCCAAGAACCCTACCTCTGCTGAGCTCAGAGAACTCTTGCAAAATGATGAGAATCAGAGAGAACTCAAGAAAGCTTCCCAGTTAGCCCCCTTAGGGTCAGGAACAGGAGGCCCCCCTTCTGAAGATGCTACAGAGGTACCCAGTTCCAATAGCCATCCCTTAGATGAGAATCATACTACAGGGGAGGAAAGTGGTGAGGATACAGAAAGTAGTGAAGATGAAGGGAGAACTAGCCCAGTGCCAAGTGTTATACTTGGCCCAGCTAAACTAAGGCTATTGGGGATTGACAGTGGGGTTACCCCATTGGATCTCCCCAGTGGACTTAACACAGGGCTTGGGAGGCAAAGGAATCACTCAGGTGACTCCAATGCTTCCCATGGCTCTAGAGGCTCTCAAGGTCACTCCAGGAAAAGGATGACCACCCCTCAGAGGAGGGAACATGAGGCCAGAATGCAGGAAGCCCAGCTGAGGATCAGGAAGCAGGAGCTAGAGGTAGCCCTGATGGAAGAAAAACTGAACAAGGCTTGGCAACCTAGAGAGAGTGGGTCTATACCCACTGGTGGCAGCATTGTCCCTAAGGACAAAGATAGGGTATTTGATAATAGGAACCTGTCTAAGGTTGTGCCCCCCTACAAAAGTGGGGATGACATCCACAAATGGATAACTGCTCTTGAGAGAGCCTGCAAGGTACAGCAGGTTCCTGAAGACCAGTGGGCAGCAATCCTCTGGCTCTCCTTTGAAGGAAGAGGCAGAGACAGACTCCTCACTGTTAGAGAAGAGGATGTCAGAAATTACAGAGTCCTGAAGAGTGTTCTGGTAGATGGGTTAGGCTTAACCACTGAACAGTACAGGTTAATGTTCAGAGACACCCAAAAGACACAGACTCAGGACTGGTCTGAATATGTTGAATGTGCCACTAAGGCTTTGGAGGGTTGGTTGCTGGGAAGTAAGGTATCTGATTTTACAGGATTGTATAATTTGATGATGAGAGAACAGATTTTAAATAACTGTCAAAACCAGCAACTGCATCAACACTTGGTTGACTCTGATCTGACCTCTCCCCAAGAATTGGGAAAGAAGGCAGACAAATGGGTCAGAACCAGGGTTAAGCAAAAGAACCAGAACCAGGGCCAAGGGGGTGATCAGAAGAAAACAGACCAAAAGGGTGGAGATCAGAAATCTAAAGACCAGAAGTATTCAACAGGGCCCCAAACTACTGCTAAGGAGGGTGGGTCCCAACAACAGTCCAAAAAGAAGAAAGAAGGTCAAAAGAAACCCTGGTGCAATCATTGCAAAAATACAACTCACTGGACTAGTGATTGCAAAAAGGGTGGAGCCCCCAACACTGTTGCCCCTAAGGCACCTGCTCCCAGTACTACTGTTAGCAGTGTTATTCCCCAGACAAAGGGTGTAGTGGGAATCACTATGGGAACTGAAGGAGATTCTGACTTAGACAGAACCCTGACACAGGCAGTCTTGATCTGTGATGGGGACATTGATTTGTCCCTGACTGTGAGCCCCAGTAACCTGGGCAAGTACAGACAGACTCCTTTAATTAATGACAAAGTGGCTCAAGCCTACAGGGACACATGTGCCAGTGTCACTATGGTGACACCAGGCTTTGTGGACCCTGGATAGTACATACCAGGTGAGAACTACCTGGTGACCAATGCCAGCAATGCCACTACTTCACATAGTGTGGCAGTTGTTAACTTCTCATGGGGAGGGGTAACTGGCCTCAAAAGGGTTGTGGTTAGTGCAGACCTCCCAGTAGAATGTTTGTTGGGCAATGACCTAGAGAGTTCTCTATGGTCAGAAGTGGAGTACAGGACTCATGCAGAGATGTTAGGTATATCATCACATGTCCTTGCTGTGACCAGGTCACAGGCCAAAAAGTGCCTCACTGAACCTCAGGTCTTGGATCCTGGAACAATGGACCAAGCACCTACCAAGAAGAAGAACAGGAGGGTCAAGGCTGTGCCTTCCCCCCTGCCTCAGAGTGATGATCAGCCTTCCCTGGAAGCTGATCTAGAGGACCCTGAAGGAACTGTCCCTGAAGAGCTTGAACCTGATCAGGTTGAGTTTCTGGGGACAGGGGGACCTTCAAGGGCTGACTTGAGGCAGGCTCAGTTATCCTGTCCCTCTCTTGAACCCCTCAGACAGCTGGCTGCTGCTGAGGCTGCTGGGAATGCTCAAGGTACCCATAAAGTGTATTGGGATGAAGGGCTCCTTTATTCGGAGGCTAGAGACCCCAAGCCTGGTGCTACCAGGAGGTTGGTTATACCTCTGCAATTTAGGGGCTTCCTTCTTACCTTGGCCCATGATATTCCTTTAGCAGGACACTTAGGCCAGAACAAGACTTGGGACAGGCTTGTCCCTCACTTTCACTGGCCTCATATGAATGAAGATACAAAGGAGTTTTGTCGCTCCTGTGTGACCTGCCAAGCCAGTGGCAAATCAGGTGGCACAACAAAGGCCCCCCTAATACCACTACCTGTGGTGGGGGTCCCCTTTGAAAGAGTGGGAATAGACATAGTGGGTCCCATGGATCCTCCCACTGCATCTGGGCACAGATTTATACTGGTGGTAGTGGATCATGCCACCAGGTATCCAGAGGCAATTCCCCTTAGGACCACTACAGCTCCTGTTGTGGCCAGGGCCCTGCTGGGAGTATTCTCCAGAGTGGGGTTTCCTAAGGAGGTAGTATCTGACAGAGGTACCAACTTTATGTCAGGATACTTGACAGCTATGTGGAAGGAATGTGGTGTCAACTACAAGTTCACCACCCCTTATCACCCACAATGCAATGGGCTTGTTGAGAGATTCAACAAGACCCTAAAGGGTATGATCAAAGGATTACCTGAAAAGCTCAGGCGAAGATGGGACATCCTTCTACCCTGCCTTCTGTTTGCTTACAGAGAGGTCCCACAAAAAGGAGTTGGCTACAGCCCCTTTGAATTGTTGTTTGGGCACCCTGTAAGAGGCCCACTGTGTTTGGTGAAGGAAGGATGGGAGTTACCTCTCAAAAAGCCTAAGCTGGACATAGTGGACTATGTACTTGGTCTCCGCTCCAGGATGGCTGAGTATATGGAAGGTCCAAAACCTTGAGGCAAGCCAGGCCTTACAGAAAGCTTGGCATGACCAAAAGGCTGTCTTGGTTGAGTTTCAGCCAGGACAGAAGGTATGGGTGTTGGAGCCAGTGGCCCCAGCAGCACTCCAAGACAAATGGTCTCGACCCCATACAATCCTGGAAAAGAAGGGAGAGGTCACCTACTTGGTCGACCTAGGAACTCCCAGGAGTCCCCACAGGGTACTCCATGTTAACAGGCTTAAAGCATATGTTGACAGGGCAGACATGGGTTTGCTCATGGCTACAGATGAGGGACAGGAGGAAGAGAGTGACCCTCTCCCAGACCTGTTGTCTCAGAACCCTGAAGATGGCTCAGTGGAAGGAGTGACCCTTGGAGGCAACCTCACTGCCCATCAGCAGACTGAATGCAGACAGGTTCTACAATCATTTTCACATATGTTTTCCTTGATACCTAGTCAAACTGACTGGTGTACCCATGTGGTGGACACTGGTGACAGTCTGCCTGTAAAGAACAAGCTTTACAGACAACCTGACCACGTCAGGGACTGTATAAAGGCTGAGGTACATAAAATGCTGGAATTAGGTGTCATTGAACCCTCAGAGAGCCCCTGGGCTAGCCCAGTGGTTCTGGTCCCCAAACCTCACACCAAAGATGGCAAGAGAGAGATGAGGTTCTGTGTGGACTACAGGGGTCTCAATGCTGTCACCAGGACAGATGCACACCCTATTCCAAGGGCAGATGAGCTCATAGACAAACTAGCTTCTGCAAAGTTTTTGAGCACATTTGACTTAACAGCTGGCTATTGGCAAATCAGATTAGCTGAGGAGTCTAAGGCCAAAACAGCATTCTCAACCCCAGGTGGGCACTACCAGTTTGTGGTGATGCCCTTTGGTCTGAAGAATGCACCTGCCACCTTCCAAAGGCTGGTGAACCAAGTCCTTACTGGGTTGGATGACTTTTGCGCAGCATATCTTGATGACATTGCTGTCTTTAGCTCCACCTGGGAGGATCACCTGATCCACCTGAAGAAGGCTCTTGAGGCTCTGCAAAGGGCAGGCCTCACTATCAAGGCTACTAAGTGCCAGATAGGGCAGAGTAAGGTTGTATATTTGGGCCACCTTGTAGGTGGAGGCCAAGTTCAACCACTGGAGAGTAAGATACAATCCATCAAGGACTGGTCCCCTCCAACCACCCAGACTCAAGTTCGAGCTTTCTTGGGCTTGACTGGGTACTACAGGAAGTTTGTTAAGAACTATGGGTCCATTGTGACTCCTCTTAATGATCTGACATCCAAGAAGATGCCCAAAAAGGTTCAGTGGACAGTAAGCTGTCAAAAGGCATTTGATGACCTGAAGGAGGCCATGTGCTCTGCACCTATCCTGAAAAGTCCTGACTACTCCAAAGAGTTTATTGTCCAAACAGATGCTTCTGAGTTGGGTGTGGGAGCTGTGCTGTCACAACTTAATGTAGATGGTCAAGACCAACCCATTGCTTTTATTAGCAGAAGGTTGACCCCCAGAGAGAAGAATTGGTCAGCTATTGAGAGGGAGGCCTTTGCTGTGGTGTGGGCCCTGAAGAAGCTGAGGCCATACTTGTTTGGCACTCACTTCAAGATTCAGACCGACCATAAGCCCCTCTTGTGGCTAAATCAGATGAAGGGTGAAAACCCCAAACTGCTTAGGTGGTCCATTTCCCTACAGGGGATGGACTTTACAGTGGAGCACCGGCCAGGTACTGACCATGGGAATGCAGATGGTCTCTCCAGGTACTTCCACTTAGGACATGAAGACGAGACTGGTCAAGGCTAGTTTAATGTCCCAGCGTTTGGGGAGGGGTTGTGTAGGAGAGTAGGGTCTGCTATCCTATGGTCACCCCAAATTTTTGCTTTTTGCTTCACTGGTTTTTGACATATTGAGGCTGTGGGCCTGCCAATCAGACCCCCAGCCTGCTGTTCTCTCTACTAAATTAAAACTATGCACCCTAGGTGCATAACCAATTTGAAGTGGATCACCCTGTCAGCCCCTGTACCAGTGTACACTAGGTACCCAGGGCATTGGTGTACCCAAGGCCTGCCAGGGGCTGAAGCATGTATTATGCCACCCCAGGCTTGGCCTAACAATTTGACACAACTGGCTGATCACTCAGCTGGGGTAAGTTGGTGTAATCACCTCTTACTTAGGTGTAGTATACCTATACCTAACCTTAAATGGGACACATGGTAACCTATAAGTCACTCCTATGGCAGGCCTTAACAATCCTGAAGGCAGAGTGCTTGGTTCCATGTGAGATGGTGCTCTGGCGTGAGCTGAGCCTGTCTGCAGTGGTCGGAACAACTTCCTTCTACTGTTTCCAGATATCGTCATACCATATACTCTTAAGTGCATTATGAACCTCGCGGTTAAATGCTATCTTTGGTTTGGCTTTATCAAAGCATGTCGAGTAAGGTGTCATACGAATTGGAATACTAACCCCTCGCCAATTCTGGCAACGGGGTTAGCATTCCACCCTTCTAGAGGGACACGACATGTACAGTACCTGAAACCCGGGTAAAATCAGACATAGCCTCAGCTCCACAAAATGGATGCTGCCACCACAGACACAAGTCTGCCCTCCTGCTGCTGGGAGTCCTTCCAGCTTGGGAGGTGTGGACAAAGGGTTTCCTGCCAGGGGAGGTGCGTGCACCACCCCAGACAGGATTTTGTGTATTGGTCAGGTAGGGCTTGAAAGAAACCAGACATGCCTGTGGCTCACAAGGAGCCTCGGTGCATATGCCAGTTCAAACCGGTCCTGGGGCACACCAGTCCCGGGCCTGGGGCGAGCTGGACAAAGGATTGGGGGTGTAACCACCCCCCTTCCTGGTCCCACCCATAGGGAGGGACCTAGCAGGTAGTCCGGCCCCTAGAATCCGCTTAAAGGTAGGAGCTGTGTCCTAAGACTTCAGACATCCTGGAATCAACTTGAAACTAAGAAGAAGACGGGAACTTCGACATTCTGCTGCACAGAAGACTGAAGGAAATCTCCCCTGTGGTCAGGGAGTGACCACCTTGCTAACGCAAGCACCATCCAGCGAATCAACGTCTGCTTTGCCGCCGCCTCCCGCCGGAGCCCGAGCCCAGAGACTGACAAGACCTGGACCTCCAGACCTCTCACCGCCCGATCCACAGTCCCTGAAAAGAGGAGACCCGTGGAGGCACCGAGACACGTGGAGCCAGCCATCTTGAAACGACCACGACAAGCTGACAAGTGCAACAACCGAGGCTCCCTCAAGTTGTGCTTTGGGATCTGAGAAGCCCAACTCTCGAGCAGCATCTGCACCAAAGGTGAGCCCTCCAGCATCTCCACGATCTGCGTGGGGCCCTTCTGCATTTTGCCACTCGACGCGCCTAACCGGTTGCTGGCCCGCTGGCTAGTAGCCATCTTGGCGACGAACTTTACGAAATACACCGCTGGTCTGGTTGCTCCAGACTGGCCCTTGCTCCCCTCCAAAGGAGCAGTCCTTCTGACCTTGCTGGTCAGAACCATCAGCTTATTTCATCTCCTACAACAATTGCTTTTGCCAAGGCTTGTTTGCTTCGATCAAGTCGCCGACACCGCCGACAGCGAGAGCCTGCGTGGGCAGCTCGTGAACCGACTCCTGGATGTCGTCGACCTCCAGGGACCACGTGGCTGCAGAGACAAGCTACACCTTTCTTCCTGTTTGCACCCGACATTGCCTGGTACCCACCTGGTGCCACGCTGGTCACTGGCTAGTGACTGTGAACACTGTCCCCTCTGCTTACAGGTCTTCACCTTCTCCGATCTACTCTTGGACTACTGCATCTCTCCCGGACCGACCGCCTGCAGCATCTTTGTCTTCAGGCTCCACGGAACAGATAGAAGAAACCCGACGCACTTCGAGGCCTATGCACCCGCTTCCTGTGGGTGAGGTAAAACTGGCACTCCTGTGCCCAAGTGTAGTATTACATCTCTAGTGCCTGTGTTCCAAATCTTGAGTTCCTAGTCCACCCGGAAGATCCTCTTTGCAGTAACTTTGTACTTTTTACGCACCCATTGAAACCTATGGGTTACTTTGAGAAATAAATACATATATATTTTGAATATATATCTGTGTGGTGTCCTTTCATTGGTATAAAAGGGGGTAACATGTGGTAAAACAGCTGGCTTAACACGCTTCACGAGTTTAGCCTCAAAGACTGCTTAGCCTACGCTACCACTAGGGCAGCTAGTCCGAAAAGGTTGACTTACAACCACACCATAAGGGTTGCTTGGCATGGTACAAGGTGATCACTTTAACTAGTGAGCATCATATACCAGGCCAACTTCTCACACTCACTAACACACCCATGCACACACTCATCCACCCATACAGTCCTGCACACATGCTGTCTTCAACACATACAAACAGTGAGTCACACATTCATGCACCTATGAACTAGATAATACCCCCCACCGAACCATAGACACTCAGACACTCATACTGATACTCAAAAAACCAACTAATAACCTATATAGGCACTCATGTAGCTACTCACCAACCCATGCAGCCACTTATACACAAAGTGAGAGACTGATACAGATATTTACATATTTAAACATTACTCACTAAGCCATGTATTCACTAAGATACACTTAATCAGTCAGTTATACAATCAATTTTTCAAAAACAAATCAACCATTTAGACACTTATATACCCATTTATTCTTCCATCGACCTTGAGATATACATGTATAAAACATATGTAATTTTCAGAAAAACACACATTCACTGGATAATGTCATCAGTGATGTCATCAGTGATGTCATTTGAGATGTCATCAGTGATGTCATGAGTGATGTCCCTGACCATGTCATGAGTGATGTAATATGTGTCGTCATCAGCAGTGCATTGCGGGCGCGCGAGTTATAGTTAGCTGAACTAACGGGGGAATTTCAATGGTTTTGTACGAGTGAAAAGTCCATCTAACTATAACGCCCCTGAAACCTATTGTTTTTTCAGTGAATATATATATATATATTTATATATATATACACACACACATACACATATATACATAGACATTTGATTTTTTTGCACTTTTATATCGCCCCGACGGTTTTTCTATGCGCGGGCTGTTTCCTTCCATGTTGTCAGCTTGAAGCACGACTTGCTTGGAGTGCACACACGAAATACGTACTGTAACAACCGGACATCATGAACATGGAACGTCACCAACAGTAAGACCAAGTGTTCATATTTAACAACCACACTTACTTTTACAGAAACTTACACATACTTAGTCTTTTAAACAATCACTTATAGAAGCACATACTTATTCATACAGGAACTCTTTCAATCTCTCACTCTCACATATACTCACGTATATACACCAATAGTCACATATACTAGTTTAAAACATATGTAGTTACTCATAAAGATAGTCATTCACTCACTAACACACCCATGCACACACTCATCCACCCATACAGTCCTGCACACATGCTGTCTTCAACACATACAAACAGTGAGTCACTCATTCATGCACCTATGAACTACAAAATACCCCCCACCGAACCATAGACACTCAGACACTCATACTGATACTCAAAAAACCAACTAATAACCTATATAGGCACTCATGTAGCTACTCACCAACCCATGCAGCCACTTATACACAAAGTGAGAGACTGATACAGATATTTACATATTTAAACATTACTCACTAAGCCATGTATTCACTAAGATACACTTAATCAGTCAGTTATACAATCAATTTTTCAAAAACAAATCAACCATTTAGACACTTATATACCCATTTATTCTTCCATCGACCTTGAGATATACATATATAAAACATATGTAATTTTCAGAAAAACACACATTCACTGGATAATGTCATCAGTGATGTCATCAGTGATGTCATTTGAGATGTCATCAGTGATGTCATGAGTGATGTCCCTGACCATGTCATGAGTGATGTAATATGTGTCGTCATCAGCAGTGCATTGCGGGCGCGCGAGTTATAGTTAGCTGAACTAACGGGGGAATTTCAATGGTTTTGTACGAGTGAAAAGTCCAGCTAACTATAACGCCCCTGAAACCTATGGTTTTTTCCGTGAATATATATATATATATATATATATATATATATATATATAAACACACACACATACACATATATACATACACATTTGATTTTTTTGCAGTTTTATATCGCCCCGACGGTTTTTCTATGCGCGGGGTGTTTCCTTCCATGTTGTCAGCTAGAAGCTGCTTGAACTTGCTTGGAGTGCACACACGAAATACGTACTGTAACAACCGGACATCATGAACATGGAACGTCACCAACAGTAAGACCAAGTGTTCATATTTAACAAGCGCGTTCAGTTAGAAGGGCACGTCAGACCTACAGGGAAATATCCAAAATAGCGCAAAAGGTTAGAGGAAGGACAATAAACAAACAAGGCCATCGGGCTGTTTTCACTTACAGCTGCCCAACATAAAAACTCGGTTATGTCAAGGCGCTTGAGAAAGGAAGCATCAAACAAGGTATGGGGAGGGAAGCCTGCCCTCGTCCCGCCATTTATTCCTTTCCAAGTGCGCACCCTTGAAGGATTTCCCATTCACAGCCCTCCTTTGCACGCGCCAAGTAGAGTCACCTTTCTGTGGCTCTTCTCAAATCTGTACTGCCTAGTGCCCTTACTTCCGGAGTGTGCGTGCGCAGGGTATCTACTTTCTACCTTCTGCCGCTTCTTCCCAAAAATGCGTGCAGGAGGGATGCCTTACCCCATGAAGGTCATTCTTGCCAAGCGACGTCCGGGTTGTGCTTCCTTACACCCCAATCGCCTTCCACTCAGAATGTTAGTTTGTCTCTACTCCCCTGCCTGGGTATGCCGTGCCCTGACCCCGCTGACAGGGGCTGCTCCAGGCACAGCCCCTCCAGGGGAGGTGGAGGAGGGGCAGCCGGCGTGTTTACACAGCCCCTGAAACATAAGGGCTGGGGAGTCGCGACAAACCTGCAAAGGCAATCAAGAAGCCCTAGGAGGCGAGGCTAAGGCGCGGAGAGGAGACAGCGTGCGGACAATAAAAACCAAAGTCACTTACCAATGACAGAGCCGACTGGCGCGTGCTCCAGGTGTGAAGGCAGCAAGGTAGCATTGTTGCAGGAAGCCCGGAGCGTGCAATACACGTGACACCTCGTAAAGGTAAGAACATTATTTGCGACACACGGAAAGCAGAGGAGCCAGCCCGGGTGGGCCGGCCCAACAAGCAAAAGGGAGGCAACCCAGAAAGCTTATTTCCAATGGCAGCCCACCGTTTACCATAAATGGTAATGCAAGCCAGTGGAAATAAGGGGCGGGGCTTCAAGCCCTTCTCTCAAAGTCCTCCTTGACAATAAATCACGCGGAGCGATCTGCGCATGTGCGCAGCAACGCTAGGCGAGAACTAAAAAACATTGTGGTTGGGGAAGCACTAAAAGAAATCCTGGGGCGGCTTGCCCTGTTACGCCAGCAGTGTGGACAGCGCTGGAAGGTGCCAGCCAGGCAGAGGATGGAGATTAGGGACCAGGATCTTCAGGAGAATGCATACGGGTCAGTGACATGCAAAGGGCGGCTGGACATTGAGCAGGCACTGGGAGCTGTGCACAGCATTTCTGAAGCCGTCACCCCCCATAATGTCTTCTGTGCAGCTAAAAGACACACTAAAAAAGCATTACAGTTAAGGGAGCGCTAAAAGGAATCATGGAGCTGTTTGCTGCTGGTGCCACAGCGAGGAGAACGCTGGAAGATGGTGGCCGTTCTGAGGGTGAACAGCAGTGACTGGGACCTTCAGGAGGAGAACGGAAGATGGCGGCCGAACTGAGAGGGTGAACAGCAGTGACCTGGACCTTCAGGAGGAGGTCGGAAGATGGTGGCCGGGCTGAGAGGGTGAACAGCAGTGACCTGGACCTTCAGGAGGAGGACGGAAGATGGCAGCTGGGCTGAGGGTTAATAGCAGTGACCAAAGCCTTTAGGAGGAGGATGGAAGATGGCGGCTGGGCTGAGGGTGAACAGCAGTGACCAAAACCTTTAGGAGGAGGACGGAAGATGGCGGCGGGACTGAGAGTGAATTGCAGTGACCAAAACCTTTAGGAGGAGGACGGAAGATGGCGTCTGGGCTGAGGGTGAACAGCAGTGACTGGAGCCTTCAGGAGGAGGACGGAAGATGGAGGCCGGGCTGAGGGTGAACAAAAAGAACCACACTGAGCAAGGGGAAAAGCAGAGGGGGTGTACTTAACAACCAAACAGAAGAAAAATGGCCAACACTGACAAATGGTACCTGATAAAAGCGGACGATCACTAATGAAATAAACCGATCTGTACTTGAGCAGTGCTCCCGAGCAACAAAACAGAAGTGACGTATTTGGTTTGCAACCAATTAGAAGGCTGCAAAGAAGAGCGACACTGAAATCATCCTATGGTAAGCTGGAGGTAGGATTACAGTAAGTTTCGTTTTTACCACAGGTCTTGCATACAGCGCATGTGCGCTGATACTCGACCTAAAAAGGATAGGAAATTGCCTTCACAAAGTAAATTACTGGCCCTGGCACTGAAGTACATGTTTTTCTCATCTTTACTTTAAGTGCAAGACAGCCAATGGCTAAAGTCAGCTGACCCATGTCAGTTTCCACTATCTTGCAGGAGCAAATATGGACCAGCAATCCTCCCCATAATCAGTCTCAACACACAACTAAAACAGGTGCCGACAACCGTTCTCAAGGAGAAAGGAGGTAGATGGCAAAGGTCAACACAGGATGGAAAGGAATCTTGTTCCTCGTCACAACTAATCGGCCAGCTTCTCACTCAGAAGGTCCCCTCTTTACTGGATTTGAGTCTGTAGAGAAAAACAAAAACACCTGTTAGATGGCAGTGACTATACTATGAATAATGCCCATGCATAAGTGTTTCTGCACTGGATCACGTAAATAAGTGCACTCACCACAGAGAGAACACTGTGGCCATCATAGGCTGGAGAGTTACCATCACTCGTTTAATTGCAAAGATTACAAGGTTGCATTTTAGGAAGTTGCAGAACACTGATTTTCGACCAAAGGAATCAGAAGGATCACAGGAACAAAAGCATAGCTCCAACGGAGCAGAGGAAAAGCGAGAACCATTTCACAGACTTGTATGCTTCTCCGGAAACATTAGTAGTCCAGTAGTAGGATTAGTGAACTGACCTTGGTTGGTAGCAATCCGTGTTTCCAATGAAGGAGTTTGTCCTCACTGGAATGACAACCACAAAAACAAAGCGAACGTGCAGCACCCAGGAGCCGAAAGAGTGCTGTCCAACAAAACTCAAAGCTCTAGCACAGGTCCACTGGAATCCTGATTCTCCAGAAAGCACCCAACTAGGGGAGCATTGCTTGAAGCAGGAAAAAGAACAGGAAAAAATGAGCGATGCAAAACCGCATCTATAGGACTGAAGGTAGATTCAGGGTATCGAGGGAGACGGGCAAAGGCAGGACTGCATGCAGGAAGAGCTCCAAAACGCTTGAAAGCAAGGAGGTGGGGCCAAGAGTCAAAACAGGAAACTTGAATCCAAGCACAGATAAGAGCACTGGTACAGCTTAAACACAGAGCCACCGCCTCACTCCAGGACGCCCCTCCTACAGGTCCCTCATACTCCCTCAAACCTTGCAGGAGGTTGGCATAGTGCAACGGATCACAAGCAGAGATAAACAGGTACGGGGGTTAGTGGAAACATAACAAGTGTACATTCTACCCCACTGATTAACATTGTCGGAAACTGGGAGGAGGGCTGAAGCCCAGGGGGTCAAATAAGTGTGTTAACCCTTTTGCCGCGGCGGGAATTCCGCCGCGGTGCTGGGGGGTGCGGGGGGGCAGCGCGGTGGCGCTGTGCTCATGACGGAGCCGCTCCGTCATGAGCCACGGTTGAGCTGTGCTCATGACGGAACGGTTCCGTCATGACTCCGCCCATTTGCGTTGTCCCCCCGCACAGGCGGGGAAACAGCGCCGCGTAGGCGGAGCGGCCGCCAACGGCCGTAACATGACGGAACCGTTCCGTCATGAGTACACGGCAACCGTGGCTCATGACGGAGCGGCTCCGTCATGAGCGGGGAAGGGGTTAAACAAAAATAGCTCAGAAAGCAATTACCCACGGGAGACCGACTATGCAAGAAGTGCAAGGTGTAGCAGTTCTCCCCTCCAAAGTGTGACTGGAGGGGGGGGCATTTCAGGATGGAATGCATGGAACCTGCAGGGAAGAGGTGTGCACCCGATCTGTGGGTTCTCAAGACTTACCCTCAGGGGAATAACTAACCCAATCAATAAAATAGTTTTATTTGCCATTTTGCCTCTTTAACCCAGTTTGTGTCATACCTCAAACTCTACCTTTCCCCCTATGAATATTGGCAGTGGAGAGGGTGCGGGATGGGACGAGGTATCAAATGTAGACATATGACCGACACGGTGTACATGGAATTCCATGGGTAAATCAAATTTTAATGCTACTGGATTGATTTCTTTGGAGACCATGTAGGGCCCAATGTTTTGGGGGTTGAAGCTTATGGGCTCCTGCTAACCTCTGATTCTTAGTTGCCAACCACACCTGGGGGCATATCAGCAACACCCAGCGATAATTATCGCTCAGCGCTCTTAGCGCTAGGATAATTATCGCCGGCTAGCGTGGATTTTTATCACTGAGATAGCGTGCTATTAGCAACGCTTATCTCCTCAGCGATAAAAATCCTCACGCTAACTGCCTAACGTGAGATTATCGCTGGAAACCCAGCGATAATCTCACCCAATGTGGCGTTAGCTTGCTGATAGGCACTCACAAACTTCGCCATGATATCCACCTTCCATAGGATATCATGGCTAAGTCAGTCCTGAAGCAGGCGTAAGGAAAGGAGTGATAACAGGGGTTATCGCTACCTTGATGATAGGAGAAATATCGCTTAGCGACATTTCTCCTGTCATGTTAGGTCAGGAACGCCCACTTTGCATCTCATTAGAGATGTAAAGCTGGGCGTTAGGAATCCTGACGCTAAAGCAAGGTTTCACGCGTTAGCGTGGCCTTGCTAATTAGGCGATAAAATTATCACCGCTTTTCGACCGAAAACGGCCGCAAAAGTGGGGATAATTTTTTATCTCCTGCTTGTAAATATGCCCCCAAGTCTCTTACTGCAAAAGGTGGAGCTAGATGGCAATGACATTTGAATTTATCCTTCATGGTGGTTTTGGACTCCTGAAATTCGATTTCTGGTTTTAGACCAAATTTGAACAAGATTATCATGGTGTAATTTGACAGCTGGGATTGGTGTCAGTCAGTCATAAATCTTTAATCAGAGTTAACAATAAATCCATAAAAGCAAAAGAAAAGGAAGACAACTTTTACTCACTATAAAAAAAACAGAAACGTATATTTGAGTAAAACCATTAGCAGCTCATATGATTATTAAAAGTTATGAAAATACAGCTTCAGTCAAAATCAATTAGAAAAATAGAAACCACCACCATTTTTGTATAGGAGTGAAGAGTGCAAATTAGCAAAATACAATTATCAGTCAAAGCTGGTAGTCCTCCTGTACCAGTTAGCAACAAAACTCAGGTAAATGAGTAAATGATTTGGTTCTAATAGTGGAAGGGAAATGAGACAAGCGTCACAGGTGTAAACCTAAGTGTCTTATAGAATTCAATAAAGAGCAAAAGAGACTGTCCACGTAAAAGTTCTTGATCTTAAAAACATGTCAATTTCATTCAATACCAAAGTGCAGAGTCTTCCTAGCATTCATACAAGCCCATAAAAACGTAGCGACTGAGCAACATATAAAAGGATCTGGGAGGGATTTATAAAAATAAAAGTGCTACTCGAGATTGATTACAATTACAGCTTTGTATGATTGGGATAATATACCTTGCACGAGGATATTCATAAAAAGCACAGAATAAAACAATGTGGAGATCAGACTGTTTAGATACCATACCAGAAGGGCAGACTGATAGGTCGGAATGGGTATATTATTTGGCAGGAAATCCCAGCATCAGAGGGATTAAATTCATTTGAAATCTGATTAAAATGTGTCTGTGCTGGGAGGTATTTGTGGTTCCTAGATAAGAATACCCTTCCTCTAAAATTTAGAGTATTTGTAAATACAGTGTTAGAAATGGGATTTCTGGATGGCTAAGGCTTGCACCAAAGCCAGGCAGAAACCACCACTCTAGTCAGGACAAGGGAGTTACACGCTGAAGAGAACCCCTGCTCACCCCCTTGTTAGCTTGGCATGAGCAGTCAGGCTTATTCCAGAGGCAATGTGTAAAGCGTTTGCGCAACACACACACAGCAGCAACACACTAGGCACACCAGAAAAGAAACTCCACACAAAGTTATATATGTAAATAGCCTTTGTTTTATCCAAAATACATTAGAATATTAATTACACAATATACACTGTGCCAACTGGCACTAAGCAATATTCACAGGGGATTATATACACATGACAGGGCCAATTGGGCCATTGTCAGAACTATCACAAAGCACAAATACCAAATGGAGAACACACCAAGTAATTACTGGCAAAATACTGTAGTCAGCATTATATCCTGCAACATAAATCATATTATGCAATCAGCATCACATTAGGCGTAAAACACATTATGCGCCAACCTCATAGGTATAAACCACTTTAGGCAATAAGCATCACCAGCATAAACACAGTATGCAATAACCTCATAAGCATAAACATCATATTAAAGGCATAAATCAGGGTGTGTAAATCACATCTATCGTAGGCACCACATAAATCACATTGGGGCCTGGCGCCCTATCAACCTAACACTGACCCCCTGGCCAACTGGCCTTCTCAGAGGGCTCAAATACCCAATGTACTAAATGGCAGGGTGGCTGCCACTGCAGCAGAAATAAAAGTGCGCAATTGCACTGGCACCACTGTGCCTCCTGGGTCCCCACTGGGGCTCCTAGCAATTAACTGGCCTAGACGTTGCAGCTGCCGCTAATTGTGGTGCAGCTGTGCAGAAAAATTGGGGCACTGGCACTCACTTTGCCCTCTGGGGACCCACTGGGGCTTCACCAACAAGTAAAGTCAAACATTGCAGCTGCCCGCGCTCTCGCGGTGCAGCTGGGATAATGCGGCCTGGCACGTCTGTGCCTCTCCTGTCCCACTCAGGGACTCTACAACAAAATGCCCGCAATCGTTTGAGCGGCCCGCTCTCCTGCGGGTCTGCTCAGGAACTAGGCGCTACTACTAGAGTGCCTCGTGAGTACTGCCAATGCATCGACTTGAGCCCCGCTCACCGAGCTCTCCTCGGACTCTGATCTCCTCTTGCGGCTGGTCACAGACACCGACACTGTGTCTGGGCTGGCCGCTCTTCCTGGGCCTCTCGAGACCCGAGGCGGTGGAGGTTGAAAGGGAGATTGCATAGCTGCGATCCCTCTGGCACCCGCTGGGCTCTCTCTCACTCACGGGAGCCCTAGGCAGGCATGCGCTGACCTCCGGGACTCCTCAGCACCCGGGAACATATGTAGCCGCGACTTGCGGACACTGAGGCGGGGTAGGCTCCCGCCATCCTTCCGGCTCCGCTCCTCACTGCATCAAAGGCCCCGCCCACAGTCAGGCAAGGCGGACTGACTTCCTGGTCACCGCGCAATTGTGTCAGCCGCTTCTCTTCTTCTCGGCGCAATGCGGGGTGGGCACCCGCTTGAAATGAAGCACAAAAGCGGGGTGGGCACCCGCAAATATCTCCAAACGCAGGGTCGGCACCCGCTGTCAATTAAAAGCATCAAACGGGGTAGGCTCCCGCTCGGCTGCAAAATGCGGGGTGGGCACCTGCTCCATGATGCATCACGAGGGAATCCCTACGACTGGGATTTCCTCTGAAAAGGACGGGCAGCTCAGCGCTGCGAAGCCCACGTGCTCCTCTTGGGCAAATCCGAATATAGTAAACAGTTTCTTTAGGCAGATAGATACATATCGATCAAAAGAGACCTTTTTCAAGTAGGAGGACTTAAGTTCGAGCTTAGAGATTTTCTGGCAAGCGCTAGGGTTCTCAAAAATTTCTTGATCTCTGTGTCAGTTAGGGTCTTTCCAACATAATGTAGCCATGCTATTTTTTGCCATTTATCCGTTCTAAGGCAGTTTTTTGATTTAATCAGTTGGGTTAGGCTCACCGTGTCCCTGTACCATACAGACTGCCATAACATTATTGGAGCTAGCTTGATACTGTCAATCAGGTAGAGCACGCCTAACTCCAGCTGACAAGTATAGTTTGGAGAGGACTTAGGGAGAGAGGATATACCCTTAAAGAAACTATCATCCAGGTTTTGGAGAAGGCTTACAGATTGCATCCTCCAAACGCCTGCCCCGTAAGAGGCAGCGGAGACTATTTTAGTTTGGTAAATTTGATTGATAGTTTCAATAGGTTTAAATCTCAGCCTTCTAGTGAAAGCTGGTATTGCCCCTACACTCCTCTTCATCCCTAGAGCCGTATTGTCAACCATTTTCACCCAAGACTGTAACTTATCAAAAACAACCTCAAGATAAGGAAATTCATCTACCAACTCCAAATTCTGAGTGCTGCTATTAAAGGAAGGAAGTTTTTTACTCACCGCCAACCTTGGTGCAAGAATAAAGGATTTTGACTCATTAACCTGTAAATCTAATGAGGCAATAAAGGCTACATAGTCCCTTATTAAGTGCTGGAGGGCAAACCTGTTCTGGCAATCGTGACAGCGTCTTCGGCATATACCAGTATCAGAATGCTGCAGCCATCAAAAATGGGTACATCCGACGTTGACCCCCTAAGTGCTTCCCCAATCCCTTTAGTGTAAATGGAGAATAGGAAGGTGCAAGAACGCACCTTTGTCTTACTCCCCTACTGATCTTAAAGGGGCGAGTGCAGTCCCCACTTTTGCAGTCGCCCTGATGCTTTAGCACTGGCGTATAATTGGCAAATAAAAATTATTATTGCAGGATCGATCACCATGGTGTCCATTAACTCCCATAGTTTAGTAAGGGTCACGGAATCAAAAGCGGCACTGAGGTCCATAAATGCCCAAAATATTTGACCACCCTTAGCTATAGTTTACTTGTCAATTGTCAGGCTCAGGTGAAGGCACTGATCAATTGTACCTTTCCCTTCTTGAAATCCATATTGTGCTTCTATCATTATGTTTTTTTCCCTGGCCCACTCCTCCAGCCTGTGTAGTAATAGTAGCCCCATTACTTTTGCTGTTGGGACCACTAAAGAAATCGGTCGATAGTTCTGAGAGATCTTCTTGTCTCCATTTTTAAAAATTGGGATTATTATACTAGTAGACCATGGGGCCTGTTTTGCTATTGCATTTAGCACATTCATGAGAAGGGGGGCCCACAGCTCCTGATGAGTTAAAAATAGATCAATTGGGACCCCGTCCGGGCCTGGGGCTTTCACACCTATATATTTTCCCTGGCCGGATTGTATCTCTTCCAAAGATAATGTCAAATGCTTAGTCATTGGGAGGAGATTACTGTCAATTCTGGAGGTATTTGAAGCAGAATGACTTTAGGATGAAGCCCCAGAGAATACAAAATTGTGATATCTTGTATGCTGAATGTGTATTGTTGTTATATGCAAATTCTGCTAATGGAACTGTTTGGAGCCAATTGCTATAACAGGTACTCAATAAGATTCGTAAATAATGTTCCAACGACAGGTTGATTTCTTCTGTTTGTCCGTCTGACTGTGGGTGGTAAGCAGAAGACAGACGATGATCAGTCTGGAGGGCAGTACAGACTCATTGTCAGAATCTGGAGACAAACTTTATAACACAGTCAGAAACAATAGCAGTGGGTAGGCCATGTAAATGGATCACCTGACTAATAAACACATCAACCAGTTCTTTGGCTGTGGGGAGTTGTTTTAGAGAAATAAAGTGGGACATTTTAGTAACAAGGTCCACCACTACAAGAATGGTGTGGTATAGCCATGAGTGAAAGGGAAATAAGTGTAGAAATGCACATGCATGGAGTACCAGGGAGTAGGAGGGATGGGCAATGTCTTTAGTAAACCAGCATAGCACAGTGGGAAGCTTTTTGATGGGCACATGTGGGACAGGTTTGAACGTAAGTCTGCACATCTCTTGTCATACTGTTCCACCAATACCATCGCTTACATGTTTGTTTTGTTTTTTCTTCACCTTGATGACTTGCTAAGGGTGTGGAATGACGCCAATGCAAAACCTTTTGTTGCCACTCCAGAGTCGAAACATATAATTTGTTTACAGCGTACAATAAGCCGTCTTTGATACTGTTGACTAGATCAACCAACCAGTCATGAGGCTGCACAGTATGAAGGGTCAAAGACAACTCTCTCAGAGAGAGCATCTGCTTCATCCTGTTTTGTGCCAGGACTGTAAGTGATAACAGAGTCATACTCATTAAAGATCAGTGCCCACCTCATCTGGGGCCTCATGTAGGTAGCATACCAGTTACCACTTCTAAAATACCGAACGATACCGAATCGGTATTTTAGAAGTGGTAACTCGTATGTAGGTAATGAGTCGGTATTTTTTACCGATTCGTTACAATTCGGTAATTACCGAATCGGTATTTACCGATTCGGTAATGAGGCATACCTTCCCATTGATGGGAAGGTATGCCTCATTACCGAATCGGTAAATACCGATTCGGTAATGGGGGGAACACATGCAAGGGTGGCAGGGTGTCACATTGACACCCTGTTGCACCCCTGATTCGGCCATGTGTGCACATGTGGCACACATACATGCCCTAAGGGCATGTATGTATGCCACATTGCACACTGCTACGCGCGTAAAAATGCATTAACACATACATTAATTATTTACCACCAACTATAAGTTGGTGGTAAATACCGACTCTTAATCACACCCTCACACTCCCCCTACATCTCGATTTTGGTGTCGGAATTTACCGAATCGGTAAAATTACCGATTCGGAAAAGTTACCGATTCGGTAACATTACCGATTCGGTATTATTACCGAATCGGTAATTTTACCGATTCGGTAAATTCCGACACCACAAATTGTCCCCCTACATACCAATAGCCAATATACCGGTCGGTAACGGTATAATTACCGAAAATCGGCCGTTACCGACCGGTATTTGGCTACCTACATGAGGCCCCTGGTGTGGAGTAAGAGCTCTGGGGAGTATAAAGAATTACAAATTTCTATGGTCAGAATATATTGTTATTGTGTGAGGTTACCCTTACATATAATGCATCCATTCCTGAAATGCGAGTTTAATAGCCAGTAACTCACGAACAGTAATAATATAACTCTGCTCAGCCAGTAGTAGTGTTTTAGAGAAATAGGCTATAGGATGTATCCTTCCAGTTTTCTTATCTCTCTGGGACAATGTGCCTCCTACCCCGAATTGTGAGGCATCAGCTTCAACATGAAATGGCTGAGATGGGTCTATATGCTTCAAGATGGAAACAGAAGTAAACTTCTCGTCTCAGGCTGTTTAGATCAGTTCACAGAAGTGGACTTATGCATAACTTAGTGATGGGGGAAATTATGTCAGAAAACTGAGCAACAAATCACTGATAGAAGTTGGCGAAACCAGGAAATGATTGAGCCTCTTGCACTGAACACAGACTGGGCCATTGTAGAATGGCATCTATTTTCTTGGGGTCTATGTGAATGCCTGATGGGGATATGATAAACCCCAAGAAGTCCAACTGGGTTGAGTGAAACACACACTTGTCCAGCATAGTGAATAAATGGTGCTCTCTAAGATGCTGTAGAACATTTTTACATGGTCTGCATGTTCTTCTCCAGTCTGGGAATATAGCAGAATATCATTGATATACAATGACGAATAGATCCAAATAATCCTGCAGGATTTTGTTGCTGAAACACTGAAAAGCCATTTAAGCATTGCACAAATCAAAAGTCATGTCACAATATTCGAACAGGCTGTACTTTTTGCAAAAGGCAGTTTTCCATTTGTCTTCCTCCCATACTCTAATCATTTGATAGGCTCCGCCAAATCAAGCTTGGTATTTATGGGTAACTTTTTTACCTGGTCTAGTATTAGTGATGAGTAGAAGTGGGTATTTATTTTAATCGTCACCTTATTCGATGCTCTATAGTCAATGATTGGCCTGCAGATCCCCTCCCCTTTTTCCCACAAAAACAACTGAGAAGACACAGGGGAAGAAGAATGAATGATAATTCCACAAGGTATCAAGTCGTCTATGTGTTCCTGCAGGTGATTTTTTTTGGGTGTGGTGGCAAGGCAGTAGCTTTAATTTTGCCGAAAACATAATGGAACTCAAAATACTGAGAGGGTAACTTGGTAGAATCCAAAGACATGGAAGCTGCACAACAAAGATGAGTTACCCAATATTTTGCTTCCTGATAACAATGTAACATAAAGAATCAGGTATTCAGGGTCACATTATGAGCAGACCAATCTATATGAGTGGTATGTTCTTAAAGCCAAGGAACACCAAGTTGGCCCCAAATTTGGGTGTATCGATCTAATCAAAATGTATTACCCTGAAGTTTCTATTATCACATATCATAACCATATCATTAGTAGGTTAAGTGATGAGTCCTGAGGAAACTTCAGACCCATTTACAGTTCTAACAAGTCATGGATGTTCTTTGGGTATGAAGACAACGCCCAATGCTTTAGCAATGGTAATATCCCAAAAATTCCCAGCCGCTCCAGAATCTAATAAGATTGGAAATGTCTTTCGAAGCTGGGTAGATATAACTGAGATAATTGTTTTTGTAAAATGTATAGGGACACAAGCCAAAGTATTTGCCAAGTATGAGATAAAGTATGGGATGAAATAAAGGGCAGTATTCGAAAGGGTTGATCGCACCCCCTTTCAAGTTCTTTATTTTTCCAACACATCATCTTGGTGATCAACAAGGGCCACAGACATTTGTGGAAACTTGGGTTTCACTGGATAGTCCCTATCAAAATACCCCCTTTACACAAATTCAATCTGTGTCTTTTTTCATGTTCTGTTGTAGAAAGGGGACTTTTGCAGTGGCATGCTGTTATCTCGTTTTACAACTTGTCCTTTCTTTTCACTACAAAACACCAACACTCGTGATGAATAATTCCTGGACCTCTCTCCTCTTCTTTCTCCTAACCTATGATCTAGCTTGACCACTAGATCTATAAAGGCTGCATAATCCTCAGGAGGACCCACAATCCGAGAGAGAATATCCTTGAGATTGTCACAGAGACCATAGGAGAAGAGAGAAGTCCTTTTCTTCTCTGTCCAATGCGTTTCTGCAACAAGTCTCTTGAAATCCGTTAGATACTTGATCAAGTCCTTAGAACCCTGCTTTAGGTTCAACATTTCATTATAGCTTGCTTGCATAAATGTATGTTTTGAAACTAGACTCCGCGTTTTTTCTTTATACAGGACAAAATCATAACAAATTGGGTCGTCATTTTCAACCAAGTGAATGGTCCCATTGGCTAAATAAGAAATCAGAAAAGCCACCTTGGCTGCATCATCAGCAAACCCTGAAGGACAAAGAGAAACTGGAGATTACATTAATTCATAAAAACATTGCGCTTCATACTCTCTCCAGTAAACCTTTCTGGCACTACCAATGGGACCAGTCTTGGTGTCATAACAGTCACATTCAGTGGCTGACTAGTTTCAGGTCTGGAACAGGATGCATATATGTTATGTGCGGAAACTGGCAAATGCCCTGGTTGTATTCATGTTGTGCGTGCTTTAGGGCAGGCCCCAGAAGCAATTCTCCCTGGATCTCTTAGGGATTTGTACTGCTATAATTCAGGTTTGAAGTATTGATTTTCTGCTTTTAGGTTCTCTACTTCAGACTACATAGTAGACAGGACTCGGGCTAATTCTGCTATTGTCGGGGTTGTCTCTTCTAAGGTACTAGGGGACCTTGCATCTGTTGAAATAAAAGTGCCTCCTTGCTCTATCTTCGCCCAGGCTTAAAATAATTTGTGGGACTGGCTTGCGGATAGATTCCTACTAACCTGATTTTCCGGATCTGCAGGAGCGAAGATGGGCCAGCAATCCTCTCCCCGAACCAGTCCCAACACAAAACTAAAAATGGGTGCTGAAAACCGTTCTCAGAGAGAAAGGAGGTAGATGAGGGGCAAAGTTCAACACAGGATGGAAAGGAATCTTGATCCTCGCCACAACTGATCTGTGAGATTCCCCTCTTTGCTGGATTTGAGTCTTTAGAGGAATACAAAAACAGCACCCAGTAGATGTCAGTGACTTTCCTAAGAACAAAAGACCCATGCATAAGTTTCTCTTCACTGGATCCCTCAAATAATTGCACTCACCATGGAGAGCACACTGTGGCCATCACAGGAAGGCAAGTTACCATCACTCGTCTAATTACAAACATAACCAGGTTGTATTCAATAAAGTTCCAGAATACTTATTTTCCATCAAAGGGATCAGAAGAACCTCATGAACAAAATAATAACTCCAACAAAGTGAAGGAAAAGCAGGAGCAATATCACAGTCTGTTATGTTTCCCTGGAAACATTTGTAGTCCAATAATGAAGGATCAGGGTACTGATTTGGGTTTGTAGCAATTCACGTTCCCAATGAAAGACGTTGTCCTCATAGGAATGAGGACAATAAAAACCGTAAACACATGGCACTCAGGGGATGGAAAAGTGCCATTGAACAAAACTCAAAGTTCTAGCACACGACTGCTAGAATCCTGATTGTCTAGAAAGCCGCCAATAGGGGAGTGCAGCCTGAAGCAGGGAAAAGAACAGGACTGGTACCCGGACAAATGAGTGATGCAAAATCACATTTATGGCACGGAAGGCAGATGCAGGTTAACCAGGAATGCGACGAAGGCGAGTCTGCGGCATCAATACATGCATACACTGAAATGCAGGAAAGCAAGGAGGCAGGCTCAAGAGTCAACACATAAAGCTTGAAGCTTGAAGCCAAGCATGGATAAGAGCACAGGCACGGCTTAAATAAAGAGCCACCATCCCACTCCAGAATGCCCCTCCTATAGGTCTCTCGTACTCCTTCAAATCTTGCGGGAGGTCAGCATAGTGCAAGGGAACAAGAGCAGAAATAAACAGGTACGAGATTAGTGAAACATAACGAGTACTCATTCTAACCCACTAATCAACATATTCAGAAATTTGGAGGAGGGCTCAGACCAAAGGGGTCAATTAAGGGCTTTAAACCAAATATGTCAGAAAGCTCTGAGTCAAGGGAGACCTAGTGCGTAAGAAGCACAAGGATTAACAACCCAATTCCCTATAGTGTCTGCCATGATGGGCAGAAGCAGAATATGAATGGCAGTTAACAGACCAATGCATGATGAGAGCTGTTGATAAGCTCCTTTGTATCTGCATAAATATATAATTAAAGTTTATTTATGATTTGTTTTATTACACAGAGATGGTGAGACAGCAAAAAATCACAGAAGGTGGGAACTGATTGAAAAGAAGATAGGAGCAAGATGGCGGCCGCAGCAGTGGCCGGTTAAGCGAGTGCTCTCCACCTCGCAAGCCTTCTGGTGTATTCGATGCAATTAATGGCGTTTTCACTCACCTAATACCCATGGTTTGGGTTGCTAGGATGTTGGAATCAGTTCTAGCACAGTAGAGCCCGTATTGCTACCATTCGGATTCCCGCTTCTGGAGCTTAGATCTCGGAGTTTCTTGACGCTGAATTTATTGCCTACGCTTTTGAGATTTTCATGTGCTGCGGCTGCCTGGTGTGAGCTGAGGAGTCTGCTGTGCCGATGGCGCCGCGTCTCAGGACCTGTTGGTGGCTGCACCTCCGGAAGAAGCATGGTAGGGAAGAGCCGTAACAGAGGGACTGGTCATTCGGTTTGTACCCCGGTGAGAACGCGGCAGATGGCCGCTGGGGAAAAATCGGCCGAGAAGTTGGCAGAAAAGCTTGGTAAGGCTCCAGTTAATCGGCAGGAAGTCAGTGCCGGTGGTAGCGGAGATTGAATTGGACACAGTACATCACATTCCTGCAATGTTCAAGTTAAAGAGTAAAGCACGTAGAGATTCTGCCCCACCTGGTGAACGTTGTTCTGGTGAAGGGGGGGTACAGCATGGTATAAATGAACAGGAGCTGCAACAAGATACACAAGCAACTCCGGCCGTCCTGATTTCGATCAGCCCTGACAGGAGAATTCTGGGAGATGTAGTCCAGGCAGGACTAGAACAATCTTGTGCAGAGTTGGAGGTGGTAGCGCAGCAAGCAGCACAACAGGCACTGAAGTCGCATTATGAGAAGGGGAAGATGCCTAGTACTATACCCAATGGCTCTGGAACCTTAGCTAAGTCGTTAAATCTAAAGTCTGGAGGTATAGAGTTGCCGACAGGCCCACCTGATTTGCCGGACAAAGCTTCAACTACGGAGGACTTTTTCTCACTATCCAATAGGTCTTCAGTGGATAGTGTGGTACAGGACTGGTTGGAGGGGGCTAGCACGGGAGGAGAGGAGGAGAATCTTGAGGATTCCGTGGATCCTCCGGGGCGACGTGATCAGACGGCTAGAAGAGGGGTCACGAGAGGCTCAGAGGCCTCCTCTACGTGGGATGAACAGAGTTCGCCAAACTTTGTTATATCTGGCATATCGGGTGAAGCCGTCTCGGCCGTTCAAGCTCAACCAATGGGAAAAGACCCAGCCCTGGGAGAGATAACTTTAGCTACCATCTATGACTTAATTATGACTCACAGGGCAGAGACCCAGGCCGGCCTAATACACACTCAGAACGCATGTAAACGCCTCCAGAATGCTGTTAGACGAGTTGCTAAGACCTGCTCGGATGTTTCTACAAGGATGACTGAGGCTGAGACAAGGATCTCCACATTGGAGGATGAATTAGGGGTTCAGAAGAAATCAGCGGAGTCTCTCAAGGCATATCGGGATGATGTCCACTGGAAAGTGACTGACCTTGAAAATAGGTCTAGACGTAACTATCTGAGAGTGCTTGGGATTCCGGAGGGAAAGGAAGGGTCTGACTCGTTAAGATTTATGGTGGAGTTGTTGTCAGAGGCTTTTCCGGAGCTGGGGCACTGGGAGTGGCAAAAGGAGGTACAAAGGGCGCATAGATTCCCATTTGTACAGAAGAAGGGGCAAGTGTCAGCCTTCCCCAGGGCTATTTTGATTTCATTGAATAACTTTAGGGTGAGAGAGGAACTCTATGATCTAGCACGCCCGAATAAAAGGAGAAATGCCAAGGGGTGCGAGTCTTTGTTCGACCAGACTATTGTCAGGATACAGTTGAGCAACGTTGGAAGCTAAGACAGCTTATCCCAGGGTTTCAAGCTAAGGGGGCTCAGGTGTTTCTTCAGAATCCAGCTAAATTGAAGGTGGTTAAGGGTGGTCACAGCCAGTTTTTTACATCTGAAATTAAGGCAAATGAATACCTTCAGTCAATTTGATTATTACTTTATAGGGCTTTATGTTCATAGGATCTGGATGTATTCTGATGCTGGGCATATGAAGCTCAATCAGGAGGGGTTAATGTGGTCAATGGGTGCTGGCCTCTATTCGTTTATTTAGCTTGGGGCCTAATAATATGAAAGGAAGGTGATTTTGAGTTGTAAGGTTGCTATGTGGTGAATTACGTCCCTGGTTTCATGTTTCTTGTAATCGCTGGGAAGGTCGTAGAGGTGGAAGTTGGGCACTGGGCTTTACCATCATAAGGGAAGATTTTCCCAATGCTCTATGAGGGGGGTAAAGGGGGGGATGGGGGGAAGGGCTGGTCGTGTAGGGGGTGGGCACGGGGGGGGTTGGGAAGGTGGGGGTGGGGATGGGGATGGGGAGTTGTCGGGGCAGGGTTTAAATGATTCAGCGAGGCACAAAGACTATATATTGCTTATTAGGGTGCTTCAGTTAAAACTAGCATATATGCAGGGTAGGATTAAAAAATTTGAGTTAGCTCTTAAAAGATTTCAGCTGTACCAGGTGCATATGAAGCTAGTAAGCTGCTGGGTTAAAACTGGTTGGTGGGGGAAACCCTACAATGTTAAGTTTCTAAAAATAAATCTGGAATTTGATATTGATTTTGGATGGGGAAATTAATTTGCTGCACACTTAATATCTGTGGGTTGAATGATTTTAGGAAAAGACGTGTGTTAGCTAGAATTATATATTCAAGCTCATGGGATTTGCTTTTCTTACAGGAGACGCGTATAGCATGGTCCAATAGGGCTTGGTTTAGTTCTTTAGTGCTTGAACTGTTGGCATGTACATCCCAGTCAGTCAATGTTAAAGGTGTCGCGATACTTGCTAAAAAGGGGTTATTCGAGGTTAAAAAGCATAAAGCTGATAAGTTTGGTCGTTGGGTCATGATGGAGGTAGTGGTTTCTCAGCAAGTTATTACATTATGTTCAATATATGTGCCAAATTTGGATGATCCAGGTATTTTTCAAGTAATTAATACAGAATTATCATTATATTCGCAGCCTATGATAGTCTGTGGTGATCTAAATATTCATCTCCACTCGCAGTTAAATATAAGAACAGCAGAATCTTATACAGGCAGGAAACCGAGAGGTTTTAAGAGCCTGCAGTCGTTAGTTCAAGACCAAGGTTTATATGATGTGTGGGTGGAACTTAATCCAGGTCAAGATGGGTATACATACTTTTCTGCCCCACATGGGAAGATGGCACGGTTAGACTTCTTTTTGGTCTCTGATGTTATTCTATCAAGGGCCTCTATTAAGGTACTCCCCAAAATTATATCGGGTCATAATCCAGTAGTACTCGAGTTTGAGTGCACCGGGTTAACGGCTAGGACTACAAAATGGACTTTTGATAGAAAGTTATTGTTTAATGAAGATTATTGTAGCTGGATGGAGAAATGGATCCCCGAATTTATCCAGGCGAATATAGAGTCTGCCAGGACGGATGTTGTTTGGGACACACTCAAGGCTGGGATAAGAGGCGAGACAGTGAGATTTGTTGCAAGGAAACGAAAAACTGAGCGTCTGAAATCTGCAAATGATTTAGCGGCCCTCTCTCGGCTCGAGCAAAAATTAGTTCAGGAGATAAATTGTGCAGGGAGGGTCAGGGAGGTGCAGGCGGAAGTCGCTGCCTTTCGAGCAAATATATATCAAGGATATGCAGATGTAGCAGCTGCTAAGTATCAAGTACATAGGAGTGACCTTTATGAGTATGGAGAGAAGGTAGGGAGTGTACTTGCCAACAGGCTTCGTCAAAAAGAGGCCTACTCTAGGATAGCTAAGATTAAAGATATGGATGGGAATCTGTTAGAGTCCCCCTCTCTGATCCATGATTCTTTTAAAAAGTATCACGAAAAATTATATACGGCAGAGTCGGTTGCAAGAGCTGAGAGGTATCTAGAGGAAATGGTCTGCTCGGAGTTAGAGGAGCTGGATAAAGACGCATTATCGGAAGGGGTCTCTTGGGTAGAGATCGAAACTGCTATGATGTCGCTAGCCTCAGGGAAGGCGATGGGTTCGGATTCGATCCCTTTAGAGTTTTATATTAAGTTTAGGAAGACTTTAGAGGGGATAATGACCTCAGTATTTCAAGAGGCGTTCGATGGGGTCCCTCCGGCCTCCTGGTCGCAAACAGTTATAGTAGTTTTTAGGAAAAAAGGAAAGGATCCCCATGAGCTTTCCTCATACCGGCCAATCTCTCTCATAAATGCTGATAATAAAATGTACTCGAAATGCTTGGCAAGGAGATTAGGGGGAGTCATTACCCCTCTAGTCTCACTACAACAACATGGGTTCATTGCTGTGAGAGGGACTACGGATCATGTTAGGCGACTTATTTCCGTATTTGACTGGGCCCAGGCGATGGGGGCCCCTGTAGGGGTGGCCCTGTTGGATGCCGAGAAGGCATTCAACAGGGTCTCATGGGAGTTTTTATGGGCAGTAATGAGGTGGAAGTCATTTCCTAATGGCTTTATACGGGCAATACAGTCAATGTATCTTACTCCTAGCGAAATAGTCCGGTTGGGGGGAGAAGAGTCACAGAGGTTTATGGTTAACAGGGGCACCCAGCAGGGGTGCCCATGCTCCCCACTTCTGTTTGCCCTATTTATAGATCCTCTTATTACTAGGCTAGAGACTGATATGGAAATTAGTCCGGTAACTGCGCACTCATATTCAGTTAAAGTCCTGGCATATGCCGATGATCTAGTGGTTCTATCTATAGACATGAATAAGGCTTTGAAGAGAATCGAGGCTATTACTAAGAATTTTGGTGCAGTGTCTGGTTACAAATTAAATTTAGAGAAGACGCAAGTGCTGCATACGGAAGTTGGATTACCTTTGGAGGTGGAGGTAGCCACAGAGGCAATGTATTTAGGCATAATTATTTCACCCCAAATTCAAAATATTCCAAGGATTAATGCAGAGCCGATGATTGTCTCATCAAATAAAACCTTGGAGCGACTAAATCGACTGCATCTTTCCTTATATGGAAGGGGTAATGTGTTGAAAATGTCGATTTTTCCGAAGTTCCTATATTTGTTTCGGGCTACCCCAATTCTGTTTCCCAATCTTATATTTAATAAAATAGAACAAATGTTCTCACGTTTTCTGTGGGGCTATCGCCGCTCGAGAAGGGCAATTAAATGGCTCTATTGGCCGGTAGAGCGAGGAGGCCTGGCTCTCCCAAATTTTTATTTATATTACTGTGCTACGCTACTCCAATTTATGGGTGTTTTGGTTTGTGGTAAGATAGCGGTTTTGGATCCCGCTTTTTCTCCATCTTTATACGAGTGGTGTTTGGGGGAATCGGCGCGAGGGCTACTTCTAAAAATTGTGGAGCCAAGATACTATAAAAAGACTAGGTTTAAAATTATCCAGACAGCACACTAAGGTGCCAATTACGATCCGGTAAACACCGGGTACGAACCATCGGACGGAGCATATTCTCCGTCCGACGCGAACCCGGTCGTAAAAAAATACAAACATGGAATTACGATTCGCACGGGAACACCATTTCCGTACGAATCGTAAAAAATCCCGACCGAACAAAATAAACCTACAAATGCGATCCGGGAAAGCGCCGACCTGACGTCGGGACGCTCGCAGCCTGCCATTCACGAACCAGGAATTACGATTCGCACCGACGTCATCCCGCACGGTGAATATTTTCCGGCAGCCAAAAACTGCCGGGAAATCAGGACGACGCGAACAAGGACCACCAGTACGCGACGGACAGACAGGACGACGCGAACAAGGAGGACCAGTACGCGACGGACACACAGGACGACGCGAACAAGGAGGACCAGTACGCGACGGACACACAGGACGACGCGAACAAGGAGGACCAGTACGCGACGGACACACAGGACGACGCGAACAAGGAGGACCCGTACGCGACGGACAGACATGGACCCGAACCTACGTGTCATCCCGGCCCTCATAGTGTTAAATGGTAGCGGCAATTTCAGTCGATAACCCTTCAAGTGTTGCCCGGCTGTAATCGCCTCTTATACCATTCGATGTTAAACCAATAAAGAGGCAGGCGCCGGAGACTGGAAGGCAGGAAACAAAGTTTTATTCCGTCGGAGCAGAACACATCAGATCAGACAGCAAGGTATCGTCACGAGGTACTCTAACTGCATCTCTGAGGCCTGGCCTCTTATACACAGGTTTATGACTTTATTGCAGGGTTATCGTACATGGCACATTCTTGAGATTGTCTTGGAACATGAAAGAACATCCTCGGAATCCCCACTTCGAGCTCGTTCCCACACATATCTACAGTGGAAGTCCCCACCCCATCTACAGTAGGAGATGGCTATCACACAGCTGGACATTCCGCCAATTCCCGGGGGTGTGTGCGACCGGCCGGGTCTCAGGGGGTAGGGGCTTTGATCTACTGTAATCCCTTTGATGTGGGGTGTTTCCCTTACAGTAGGGGCAATAAACTGCATCCGCAGGGCTAGGTGATGGCCTGGGATCGATTCGGACAATGGGGCGCAGAGAAAGGGGGTTATCAAAAGAGATGCATGACCATGTATGGGATGTCGGTCAGGCGTGGGATGTGGTTCCATGGCAGGGTCGCGCAGAAGGAGAGGGTTTATGGCCCGTGTATGAGAGAGCGGGGGAGGCCGGCGCGCGGGGGATGCTTGCAGTGCCAGGGGAACGCGCTGGCGACCGACAATGAGCGGGGGAGAGAGTGGGGTGCCTAAAATGGCGGCCGTGCGTTCGCTGTGCGTGGCGCTGGGGAGAGGCAAGATGGCGCAGATAATGTTCAGTTACAAGCTAAATTTCCACAGTCCTCCCTTTTAACATATCTCGCCAGCTTGCATGGCCGACATTCACCTTCGTTAACCCTCCAGCTATAATATCGTTAATGTTTTTCATACATTCCTTAAAGATACAGAGTTTTTAGGGCAGGCAGGAGTAATCTGACACATTTATACATAGTTACATACAGTTGATAAAGTAGGCGAGGAGGTAGTACATACAAAATTACATCAGCTGCGCCGCATGTCAGGCCCAGGGATAGGAGGAGGGGAGCTTGTTTGAGCACAAATAGGATACTGTAAAGCAAAAATGTTTCTGGCAAAACAAGGGATATTTCGTACATTACTTAAGGCCCAGACTTCGTGTGGATCAAAAATAGTCAGTATAGTCGTGTGCATGGCTGGTGTTGTATGAATGTCATTATACAAAGTTAGATTTTCTTAACTTCTCAGTGTACAGTCGGAAGTGACTGATGCAACATCATGAAAACTCGATAGGAAGATAGTTAATATAAAAAGGTGGTTGGGAGAGGATTTCGACTTAACATGGGCTCTTCTTTCCAGTGTCCTATTATAAAGAGCCATCACTGGTAAGCTCTTATTGTTGTTCTTCTTTTGTTGGCGCTGTTGAGCACCGGCGGTGGAGCTAAGGTCCAGCTCAAATCCAATTTCTCACGTGGCAGGGTGTGACCATTCGCTGTTCTCTGATCATAGTCCTGTTCCCTTAGCACAGTTCATCATAGGTACTTTGAGACAGGGTACCCGCCTTAGTTAAGTCAAATTCAAAATCCATAGAGAAGGGGTGTGGCGTGCTTCGGGATGCCGGGGGAAGAGGGGGTGGAGTGGGATCGGATCAAAATGCGGACCAAGGAGAGCAGAATCTTCCAGCATTGGGCCCATTAATCGGGCCCGACGGGTTGGGACTTCAGGCACGCTGGTCAGTGAGCAGGGGGCCTCGATATAGCCCTTCGTTCTATCGCTTATCATCCTGATAATGGTGCCTTGTCCCACGCCCTTTTTGCTTCGTCGCTTCCCCCTTGGTCGATGCCATAGATGTTCCATGGTCCGCAGCCAGGCTGTGCATCACGTCCGACCCCTCTCTTCCGATGGCAGCACGTTATCTTTAAATGAGTACAAGAAACAAAATCTTAGAGAGTTGGCAGGGAAGACATTTACACACTTCATCCTCTCTCCCAACCACCGAGTAGTTGCGGAAATGCTTTTATCGGTTGCTGTATGATTGATGTCTATTAACTCTGATGTTAGTGTGCGTGTTACTAATCTATTAATCATTGCTGTGGTGCAGGTTTCTGTGGGTGTCCCTGTCCATCGTCTGGCCTTCTAGGTGTCGATTCCTGCGCCCTATAATCGTTGCAGGAAGCCTGACATCTGTCAACCCTTTGGTCTATTAAAAATTCGAACCGGCTTCTCCGGTAGAGACTCGTTCATTTCAACACAAGTTTTGTTAATACACATTTCCCTCCGAGGACTGCTAAGTTTATGAAAAAGTGCGAGGTGCTACTGTCATGGGTTCACAAGTATCCATTTCAGGGAGGAACATAAGCTAAACATTATTCTTGCTGGAGACAATAGGTAACCCTTATCAGTTTAGGCGATGTATTTTTAGAGAATAAGGTCATCAGCTGTTTCGTTCGAAATACTCTGAGACGGCTAGTATAGGGCTGGGGTTATTTTAGGAGAACGGGGTGCTTTAGACATTCTATTTCGGGGTAATTGGGCGGGGGCAATCCTGGGCGGTGGAGATGGTGTTTGTTAAAGCCCAAAAAAAAAAACGAAAACCACTGACATGTAGTCCCCGTGATGAGGGCCAAATTGGGAGACATCAGTCGTCTTACCTGTCCTTTCTTTCTCAGCCAATTAAGCCCAACATTTGCAGAAAGGAGAGGTAGTAACGTGGTAAAGTATGGTCGTTTTGTTTCTGTCAATTTGTTCGAACACCACCGTGTTTCAGGCCAATTATACACTTACCGAAGAGGTATGTGTCGTTAATTTATTCAAAAAGAAAGAGGGCAAGAAAGCCTTTAGTGAGGGAGGGAGAGAGAGTGAGAGAGAGAGAGAGAGAGAGAGAGAGAGAGAGAGAGAGAGAGAGAGACGTGTGCATCAAGTAGGCTATTTGGCATGTGTACGACACAAAACGAGAGAGAGGGACATGTGTATGATAATAGGCCACTTGGTGCACACACAACATGGAGTAGCATGGGTCTGTCCTATGTAAGAAAACACAAGCGGGGGAAAGACATAAATTCGGTGATCACGTACACACAAATACCGGATAGGGTGTGACAGTACATGCATCAAGCGCAGAAACTTAAGACGGAGACTCAGGGCTACGTTGAGTATGGGGACCTCTCCTTTCCTGTCCTCTTTCCTATGCATGCTGCGTATTTTCAGTATTTTGTAGTTTATCTTGGGGGGGGGTGTCGGACCTTTTACTCTCCTCCTTTTGATCGATGGACGAGTACTTCAATCATACGGTGACACTCTCTTCAAGTGACCCAAGCATGAAATGCATACACATTCATACCGTATAATCGTAGCACACATGCACAATCATACCATACAGTTTTTCATGTTCCCAATGGTGGTCTGCACTTTACGCACTATCCCACAATGTTTGTCTATGTTTTTCCTGATATTGAACACGGTGCGGTCCAGGTCCACTCCATTCTTCAGTCGGAACTTCGTCGTGACCTATAGAGGGGAAAAAGAGGGCAGGGGATGTGCAGTATTCAAAGTACCTTAGCGCGCGTAGACACGAAAAAGTTCTACTTACCAAGTACCAGGCTAGCCGCAGGAGTGGGTAATACCACAGACCTATTATTCCTTTTGTCCGAGACAAAGATGCTCTATTTCATTCATCTCCTAAATCCGGGTTCCCTGGTCGTACATGCATTTCTCAATCGGTCGTGTATTATGGTGCAAGATACCATACCTTGCGTTCGGCATATACCTGAAGCTATAGTTGACCATTGTTTGACAACTCTTGGAAAAAGACAGGTGTGATGGGTACAAATTCCGTTAATCAAAAAGATTCAGGCAAATGGGGTCTGCATTATCTGTTTTCTATTGCTTGGGAGTAACAACCATTTATTCAAAAGAAAAAAAAAATCCTTTACCAGGCTAGATGATTTGTCATGACACTGATTCCGTAATTCCTTATAAGAAGCCCTTTATTTAAAACAATGTCAGTATACAAATACGGGCCTACAACCGCTATAGGCCGGCCACGGCGTGAGAGGCGTCGAGTATCATGAGCAACACTATTTTAGCATAAAATCGGTTCCCTCCCCGCCCCCCCCGACCATCATGTGTGGAAACATCGCATACATATCTCTTTTTAACACAAATGCCACGTGACTGGAACGCCACAAGGAGTTGTAGGCCTCCCCTACATCGGCGCCATTTTGGGGCGAGGTCGGGCCAGTGTACAGTCTAAGTCTTTCCATGAATTAGCTGTTGGACCAGAATTCCTTTCGGTAGTTCGAGAACCTTCGTTAGCGTCAGCTTGCGTCAGCATGGCGTCACCGCGATCTTGTAGCAATGCCGTGGTCCGTTCTTGGGGCGGGGCAGCAGGCGGGTTCTTCCGCCGACGCCTTGAATCAGTCTTTCTCACTGCACCAAGCGGAGGCAAGGTGGCTGCCGCCCGGGGCAAAGAACAATGGCGGTGGTTTGTCCTTACCGGAAGTCCGCGGGAGTCGAGTGCCAATGACTCCAGCAGACTCTGCAAAGCTGAGGGGGCGTTTTGTCAAGGGTGAGGCCCACGCCCAAGCAGACAAGCTTTCGAGTCCAGAATCGTCTCACGGTGGGCTAGGCCTGGATCCGGAGAACCGACCGCCGGAGTCCAAAGGCAGCAGTAGCAGCAGCTCTTCGGTACAGCCACCGGTGTGGGTCCAGCAGCAGCAACGACAGCAGTTCGGATGGTATCGCCACCGGGGTGGGTCCAGTAGCAGCAACGACAGCAGTTCGGATGGTATCGCCACCGGGGTGGGTCCCCGATTACTCGGCTGCGGGGGCCCACTCCTCGCGTCGGGCGCTAGTGGCAACCCTGGTGAACCCGTGCTTGGGTGGTTGTCCGGCGGTCGAGTGCAGGGGCGCCAACTCGGCTGAACGGCGAATGAAGTGGCAGGGCACAACTCGGCTGGCCGGCGAGTAAAATGGCAGGGTGCAACTCGGCTGGCCGGTGAAAGAGATGGTTGGGGTGCCCTCATCTGCTGGCGAGCCTCCACCTGGGGAGGTGGGGGAGGCCCGTCCGCGTCGCTTCCCCCCGCCAGGGCACCCTCCGTTATTGAAGGAAGAAGAGAATGGGAAGATCCGCACAGCGTGGCAGACTCCGCCTTGGCGCTGCCAGAGCTTCGGCGCTTCGTGCAGCCTCCGGCCTATTCGCACAGTCGTCCGCCACTGATGTCAATGGATTTTTGCATGGCTTTTATAGCCCAAAGCCGACTAAAAGGACCGCCCAAAACAGGCCAATGTTGCAACTTCGAGGAAGGAGAGGCGAGGACGGTGTCACGTGGACGTAAATGCTTTGGGATGCAGGTCGCAGCAGACTGTCATGTAAATAGTTGTTTAAAACGTGTTTTAACCTGTTCATCTTGTCGGAATGTTGTTATACCTATAAGTTATTAAAATGTTTAACCATACTACTTTGTTGGAGTGTTGTACATATTTGCAATCTAGTTAGTGTAATCGGAAAATGGCATTGTCCAATTGCGCGTGATCCTAGTCAAGTTCGGTGACGTTGATGGTGGGTATCAACAGACTTCCGGTTGTGTCTACTGGGCGGGGTGGGTGGTAGGGCAGACATGTTTAGGCAGCGAGAGCGATGGAGCCGGGCTACCTCGTGGCCGTCTTGACCGTGAGCTTGGTTCCTTCCCCTAGTTCCATATATCCCACAAAGGGCTATTTCCCAGCGTTTCTTTAGTTTTGTAGGGTCAAAAAGGATCCTACCAGTGGCCACTGACTCTCGGGGTCCCCCTTTGTATATTTTATGCCATAGCTTGCTATAAGCTACGGCGACTAGTCCATATTTTAGTGAACATGTCCTTATTAGGGGTGCCCTCCAGTGGAGCCGGATGGTTCACCTCTAATAAGCGGTCCGGGCAGAACCAACTACCAATCAGTGGGGAGAAGATAGGCATGACGGGTTTCAACGGGGACAAAAGTCAGCACTACCTATCTTTTCACTGCTTGCAAAGACTAGACAGAATATCTCTATTCCTCGTTATTTGTAAGCAGAGAATACCTCCAAAGAACCAATATCGAACAACTAGTGTTCGGACAATCAATCAATCAATCAATGGGGAGATAAAGATAGGCACGACGGGTTACAACGGGGACAAAAGTCTGCGTTACCTACCCTTCACTATTTGCAAAGACTAGACAGAATATTTCTATTCTACGTTATTTGCAAACAGAGAATATCTCAAAGAGCACTATTCTTCAAAAACAATCAATGTTCGGACAATCAATCAGTGGGGAGATAAAGATAGGCACGACGGGTTACAACGGGGACAAAAGTCTGCGTTGCCTACCCTTCACTATCTGCAAAGGGAGAGAGAGAGAGAGAGTATTTCTACTCCTCCCCGTTTGTAGACAGCGAATATCTCAAAGAGAACAATCAATGAGCAATACTAGTATTTCAAACAATCAATCAATTATTTCGCAATTTGTCGTGTTTCACGACCTTACCCGGACCGCGTGGACAGTTTCTCGTCTTCCGCCTCCAGCGCCCGATCGTCCTCTACTCTCCGTATTTGCCGCGACACTCCTGATGGTTCCCAGTCAGGACCGTAGATCACTCGAGAGAGGTCTGCTCGGAACCAGTGAAGTTCGGATGATCGGCTGCCAGACGAGGGTCTATCGGGCAGGAGCTCTCCCGATCGTTGCAGTCGTTCACTCTGTCGTCAGGACCTCTCCCACTGGATCCACGTGTCGCTGATGGGCCCCAAGTTGGGCGCCAATTGTTAAATGGTAGCGGCAATTTCAGTCGATAACCCTTCAAGTGTTGCCCGGCGGTAATCGCCTCTTATACCATTCGATGTTAAACCAATAAAGAGTCAGGCGCCTGAGACTGGAAGGCAGGAAACAAAGTTTTATTCCGTCGGAGCAGAACACATCAGATCAGACAGCAAGGTATCGTCACGAGGTGCTCTAACTGCATCTCTGAGGCCTGGCCTCTTATACACAGGTTTATGACTTTATTGAAGGGTTATCGTACATGGCACATTCTTGAGATTGTCTTGGAACATGAAAGAACATCCTCGGAATCCCCACTTCGAGCTCGTTCCCACACATATCTACAGTGGAAGTCCCCACCCCATCTACAGTAGGAGATGGCTATCACACAGCTGGACATTCCGCCAATTCCCGGGGGTGTGTGCGACCGGCCGGGTCTCAGGGGGTAGGGGCTTTGATCTACTGTAATCCCTTTGATGTGGGGTGTTTCCCTTACAGTAGGGGCAATAAACTGCATCCGCAGGGCTAGGTGATGGCCTGGGATCGATTCGGACAATGGGGCGCAGAGGAAGGGGGTTATCAAAAGAGATGCTTGACCATGTATGGGATGTCGGTCAGGCGTGGGATGTGGTTCCACGGCAGGGACGCGCAGAAGGAGAGGGTTTATGGCCCGTGTATGAGAGAGCGGGGGTGGCCGGCGCGCGGGGGATGCTTGCAGCGCCAGGGGAACGCGCTGGCGACCGACAATGAGCGGGGGAGAGAGTGGGGTGCCTAAAATGGCGGCCGTGCGTTCGCTGTGCGTGGCGCTGGGGAGAGGCAAGATGGCGCAGATAATGTTCAGTTACAAGCTAAATTTCCACAATAGCAGTTGACCTCCTCTACAGGTTCCGACGCAGACGCCGCAGAAGGTCAGAACAACTAAGGGAGGGGGGAAAGTGGGGTGGGGTGGGGGTGGCAGGACCAGTGCAGGCCACAAACCCCCCACCAAAGTCACACAGCACACATGCCCTGGACATACCTGACTCCCAGGCCCTGGTCACTACGAGGGGGTGGGGGCGTGTCCAGCTAAGCCAGCGACCGCCACAACGGAAGTCCGTCACGACGCGAACCGGCAACACAACCAGACATGTACGTCCCGTACCCACGCCTGAAGAGCGTGGGTACGAGTCGTACCACGCCCACACCCACGTCACCCCAACAATGGCGGGACGGCTCGTACCCACGTGGCAAAGGCCTGGGTACGGGCCGCACAAGCATCACATAGCGTGGGGACGGATATGTACGGACCCTACCCCCACCCGCATACGTATGGAGCGTACCCCCACCCCAACAGTGTAAGTACGACCCGTACCCACACCCGCGTACGTATGGGGCGTACCCCCACCCCAACAGTGTAAGTACGACCCGTACCCTCACCCGCGGACGTATGGAGCGTACCCCCACCCCAACAGTGTAAGTACGACCCGTACCCACAGCCGCGTACGTATGGAGCGTACCCCAACCTTGTATGTACGACACGTACCCTCACACGCGTACGTATGGAGCGTACCCCCACCCCAACAGTGTAAGTATGACCCGTACCCTCACCTCGAATGCATGGAGCGTACCCCCACCCCAACAGTGTAAGTACGACCCCTACCCCCACCCCGTATGCATGGAGCGTACCCCCACCCCAACAGTGTAAGTACGACCCCTATCCCCACCCCGTATGCATGGAGCGTACCCCCACCCCAACAGTGTAAGTATGACCCCTACCCCCACCCGCGTACGTATGGAGCGTACCCCCACCCCAACAGTGTAAGTACGACACGTACCCCCACCCGCGTACGTATGGAGCGTACCCCCACACCAACAGTGGAAGTACGACCCGTACCCACACCCGCGTACGTATGGAGCGTACCCCCACCCCAACAGTGTAAGTACGACCCCTACCCCCACCCCGTATGCATGGAGCGTACCCCCACCCCAACAGTGTAAGTACCACACGTACCCACACCCGTGTACGTATGGAGCGTACCCCCACCCCAACAGTGTAAGTACGACCCCTACCCCCACCCCGTATGCATGGAGCGTACCCCCACCCCAACAGTGTAAGTACCACACGTACCCCCACCTCGAATGCATGGAGGGTACCCACATCCGTGCATGTCATGAGCGTACATATTGTGCAATTGGAGAGGTGGGTGCAGAGTCCTCCCAGCAGTGCCCAGACACAGGAGGGGTGTGTGCAGAGACCTCCCAGCAGTGCCCAGACACAGGAGAGGTGGGTGCAGAGTCCTCCCAGCAGTGCCCTGAGACAGGAGGGGTGGGGGCCTATCACTCCCAGCAGTGCCCAGACACAGGAGGGGTGTGTGCAGAGTCCTCCCAGCAGTGCCCAGACACAGGAGGGGTGGGTGCAGAGTCCTCCCAGCAGTGCCCAGACGCAGGAGGGGTGGGTGCAGAGTCCTCCCAGCAGTGCCCAGACACAGGAGGGGTGTGTGCAGAGTTCTCCCAGCAGTGCCTAGACGCAGGTGGGGTGGGTGCAGAGACCTCCCAGCAGTGCCCAGAGACAGGAGGGGTGTGTGCAGAGTCCTCCCAGCAGTGCCCAGACAGAGGAGGGGTGTATGCAGAGTCCTCCCAGCAGTGCCTAGACGCAGGAGGGGTGTGTGCAGAGACCTCCCAGCAGTGCCCAGAGACAGGAGGGGTGTGTGCAGAGACCTCCCAGCAGTGCCCAGACACAGGAGAGGTGGGTGCAGAGTCCTCCCAGCAGTGCCCTGAGACAGGAGGGGTGGGTGCCTATCACTCCCAGCAGTGCCCTGAGACAGGAGGGGTGGGTGCAGAGTCCTCCCAGCAGAGCCCAGAGACAGGAGGGGTGGGTGCAGAGACCTCCCAGCAGTGCCCAGAGACAGGAGGGGTGTGTGCAGAGTCATCCCAGCAGTGCCCTGAGACAGGAGGGGTGTGTGCAGAGACCTCCCAGCAGTGCCCAGACACAGGAGCGGTGGGTGCAGAGTCCTCCCAGCAGTGCCCTGAGACAGGAGGGGTGGGTGCCTATCACTCCCAGAAGGGCCCTGAGACAGGAGGGGTGGGTGCCCATCACTCCCAGCAGTGCCCTGAGACAGGAGGGGTGTGTGCAGAGACCTCCCAGCAGTGCCCAGACACAGGAGAGGTGGGTGCAGAGTCCTCCCAGCAGTGCCCTGAGACAGGAGGGGTGGGTGCCCATCACTCCCAGCAGTGCCCATGGAATGCAAAGGGTGGAGTAGTCACATATACCATGCCCACAAATGTCAGTCAGGTGCACAAAGACCCTGCAGTACATGTACCACATGTGTGCGAGGCTGGAAGTATACGCATGCATAGGGCCAAAAAGAAAACATGTACACATGAAGTCATGTCAATAGTCCACATACACAAGCACAATGACTACCAAGGATGCCACGAATGATGCAGGTGGAGAATGGCTCAGCATGCATGTGCAAAGTTGAAGGAGTCCGTCACACACCCAGCTAATGTACACACAGCTCTGCACTAAATATTGGGAACACCCTGCAGGGAAGAAGTCAGGGTACACAGAGGAAGGAAAACACCTTGGGACAACTGCAACATGCAGCAACTGCTTACATGAATGGAGAAAGGTAGCTAACACCGTGTGAGGCACACTGATCCCAGGGTCCCCCCTATGAGCAGCACACTACTACATTTCCCACACACCCAACACATGCCCAACACCCACAACCATGTAGCAGCCCCACCAACAGCAATGCCAGCAATGCAGGAGTGTTCCAAGGGCAAAAAATAAATAGCTTTATTCAGCATGAGCAAAAAACTAGTATGAAGTAAGTCCAATATTAACAAAGGCCATTGGGCAGTCCAGGAGTCCCAGCTGGATGGGGGACACAGTGGGATGCGTGTCCCCTAGCTTGCCTGCACAGTTACAAGTCGTCATCTTCCACAGGGGTGAGGGCATCATGTGGGGGGAAGGAACAGGCACCGCAGGGACAGGAGGGCAAAGGGTAGGCGAATTGGGTGCAGGGATGGAGGACTCCACCACAGGGGGTGGGGCAGGGCCAAAGGTGGATTCTAGGATCTCGCTGCACACCTTGGCAAGGTCCTCCAGGGACTCCCCTGCACCCGAAGGAACCACAGGCCCCAAGGAGGGGGGGGTCAGAGGGATGGGTCGCAGCGCCACTGGGGGTGGTTGTGGACAGGGGGGGGGACTCAAGCACCCTGACCGAGGACTTCCTTGACCGCTTGCGGGGTGGTGTCAATGTGGGGCTCAGGGACAGAGCGGCCATGAACAAGTCTTTGGGGGAGATGTGGCCAGGAGAGCTGAGGGGAGGGGATTTGGAGGGAGTGGATTGGGTGGAATGCGGACTCCCACTCTGGCTGCGTGTCACACGTTTGCCCCCCGACCCAGTGGGTGTGCCTACTGCACCCTGTGTGTGCGTGTCAGGAGGTGTGCGGCGGACCTTCCCTGCTGGTGTGGTGCCTGTTTCTGTTGTGGTGGGTGCATGCTTACGTCTGGGTGTATGTGGGACAGGCATGGGAGTGGGAATTGTGGAAGGAGCAGGGGTAGGGGATGGGACGTAGCGCTGCAAGAGACCCACTGCTGCAGTCATTGTGGAGTCTATGGACCTCAGCAAGCTACGTTGGTCAGCCTGCGATGAATGAATGCCCTCCAAGTATGCCTCCATGTTGTTGAGGACCTGGCTGTGGCCATGGAGGACATTAAGGATCGCAGTCTGACCAATCTGCAACTGCCGCTGGATGTCCACCGACTCAGCATTGGCGGCAGCAGTGGAGACAGGGGCAGGGGGTGCGGTGCCTGGCAGGAAGGAGACATGTGGTGACCGGGCACGCTGGGAAGGGACACGAGCACGTGGGAGGCGGCTGATGCCAATGGAGGGGGCGGTGCCAGATGTAGGGCTGCTGTCAGATGGTGGTGCAGCCACCGCCCACTCGGAGTGATCCTCCTCGGACCCGTCAGCTTCATACTCTGTTGTGCCAGTCGACAGGTCCCCGGGTTCACTCTCCACCGCCTCAGTCCCACTCGAAGTGCCAGCCCCGATGTCACCGCTGGCACTGGTGCTCGGTCCGTCCGCGCCGTCTGTGTCCATGTCTCCCTCCGTGTCCCCCGACAATGCTGTGGGCAGGGTGAAGAGACAGAAAGTAATCATACACCTGTATACATATGTCACATGAGTCAAATCTACGTAGGTTACAGTGCATAGCCTGAAACAAAGGAAGAGTTACAACTACAAAACAAGGTACATATGTAGGGCATGCAAGACACAGTTTTTCGACCCACCATGCCATGGAACAACTATGGAGAGCATGACACAATAGCAAATGAGATGATATGGAATTTTTACTGAGGAGCAAGGCCCTGGGGACAATCCAGCACTGCATCTGCACCACACAGCGTGGCAGCAAATAGGGATGAGCAGGGACCATAGGCAGGAACTACAGGCACATGCAGCATAGGTAATACTGATAACATGCCCACCCTGACTGGCACACTGCACCTTGAGTGTATGTCCAGGCAAACATCACACACTGGCCAGTCCTAGCAAGGAGATATCAGGTCTTGACATGTCGGAAATGCCCGCACCACCCACCCCCTACATGAGACAAATCTATGGAGACACAGGAAGCACGTACATTTCTTAGTCTGGGTGAAATACACATGGGATGCAAAACTTCTATATTGCACACAAACTACCCAAGGTGCGGCTGTGCAAATTATCATGTACAAATGGGCAGCATCAGATGATTGCAACAAGACACAAAGGCAATGGCCACCGTGAGTATGTAATAGGAAAATCAGGTCAGGCTGTACAGTGGACACTTGTAATACATCGCACGTCAATATACATGTTGCCAGGGGACAATGGCACAGAGCACAACCTATTCTGTAGACACAGAGATTGTCGACATATTCGGATTACACACATGATACCTAGGAAAATATGCCCATGGGGACAGTGGTGGCCACACAACTCCATGCTCCTGAATGGGAATGACTGCAACACACGCTAACATCCCTGCACTATGCGTACCGCACACTCATGCACATCATGTCACAGGCCACCACATAGGACATGCGTGCTGTAAGGCCTCACACTTGAGAGACTAACTCCCATGTCTGGACTCAGCATTAGTGCCAACTGACATGGAACCCACAAGTCCAGAACTGGACAGGGCACAGGCAAGGTCCCAAAACCTGTTACACACCACCCACACACATGATGCTGCAGGCAGTGTACACTTGTAGAAGGTGTCAGGCTACATAACCTTGTGATGGAGTGACTACACACAGACCAGGGAACACCTTGCAAGGAGGGGAAGGGAGGCAGGAGAGCACTGCAATACTGTGGGGAATAGGATCTGCACAGCACCATAAACCCTGGAAGTGTATCCATGGAACATTGCACTTACAAATGCTGGTGAAACACAACAAACACACACATGTACCTACCCCCTTCCGGCTGCTGCATCTCCTGTAGACGCCTGTCCAAGTCAGGAAAGACCACCGCCAGCACACGTTTCTGGATGTGGGAGAGACGGCGGCGCCCGCGGTTCTTGTGGCTCTCAGGTGAGTCCCCCAGCAGGACCCGTGCGATCCTCCGCGTCCAGCACCGGATATCCTGCCAGCGTTTCCTCACCTGGGACAGGCGCCGCTTCCGACCTTCCGCACTCCTCACGGCGCTGACGGCGTCCAGCCATATCTGCGCCTTGGCAGAGGCGTCTACCTGTGAGGATGGACAAGTGACAGTACATCAATACACCTGGCACATGTCACAGGGACACAGATTAGAACACATTCGCTGTTTACAACAAGGCCTAGTATGCATCCAACGCATTGCACCTTTGTCATAGGGACATGATCCTCTGGGGAAGGGCAAAAGCAGTACGTGCCATTGAAAGTACACAGGTGGAATGAGGGCAACGACACAATCAAAGATCCAGGCTCACACTGTGCATCACACCCACCCCTCCTGTCTCAGGGCACTGCTTGGAGGTCTCTGCACCCACCCCTCCTGTCTCTGGGCTCTGCTGGGAGGACTCTGCACCCACCCCTCCTGTCTCAGGGCACTGCTGGGAGTGATAGGCACCCACCCCTCCTGTCTCAGGGCACTGCTGGGAGGACTCTGCACCCACCCCTCCTGTCTCAGGGCACTGCTGGGAGGACTCTGTACCCACACCTCCTATCTCAGGGCACTGCTGGGAGGACTCTGCCCCCACCCCTCCTGTCTCAGGGCACTGCTGGGAGGACTCTGCACACACCCCTTCTGTATCTGGGCACTGCTGGGAGGACTCTGCACACACCCCTCCTGTCTCTGGGCACTGCTGGGAGACATCAGGCAATCCCCCCCCTTGGGACCCCCCCCACAGTACATAGCATGTGTGTCACACCTGGACACAATGGCAGAAGTCACAGTCACAAAAAAGGGACACAGTCTGTGGCAGTGGACACTGCACTCACCTGATAACCTGGTCGCCCATACAGCATGGGGTACCGTGGGAGGATCACATCCACCAAAGCCATGTTCTCCTCCAGGGTGAATGGCTGTGACCTCTCCACAGCCCTTGACATGGTTCCAGGGAATCAGTAGCAGCAGCTGGGTCGTGGAATACAGAGATGTGCAGGCAAGTGCTCCCTCATGGGACCTGGCTGCCTTATATCTGCCTTGCTGGCCCATCTCATGCACAGGAGTACAGAGTGATTGGTCACCAACATTTGTATCCTATGTTTCCTCCAATCCCTTCAAACCTAGCAGTCTCTGGGTTCTCTATCGGTTTCATTCTCCTGCATGATGTCAGCCCCACAAACACATTGCAACAAAGTAGAAGAATTCCAACTGACTTCTGCTGTGCACCTTCCAGAACAATTTCGAAATTTGAACTTGGTCTCCATGACAACCAGCATGCATGTAGGCCTTAATACTTGTCCCTCATGTGTCCCCTATGTAATTTGGAGCGTCACACACAGGTACGGTGCGTTTCGGGGCCCTAGGGCACCCCAAATGCATTGCAACGGCCCGTACACGCGTGCCTACGTTCACTATCACTATGGGTGTCCTCGCGTATGCGTACTCGTAGTGGTACGGGCCGTACACACGCATGTACGCTCACTATCATGATGTGTGAAAACCACCGTACTGCTGCTAAGAGGGCCTGTGTACGTTCCCATATCACTATGGGAGTGCTGCCGTATGTGTACCCATCGTGATGGCGAGCGTACAGGCATTTGTACGGTCCGTACCACTACGAGTACGCATACGCAAGAACACCCATAGTGGTAGGTCCGTACGCACGCATGTACGCTCACTATCACTATGGGTCTCCTCGCGTATGCGTACTCGTAGTGGTACGGGCCGTACACACGCATGTACGCTCACTATCACTATGGGTGTCCTCGCGTATGCGTACTCGTAGTGGTACGGGCCGTACACACGCATGTACGCTCACTATCACTATGGGTGTCCTCGCGTATGCGTACTCGTAGTGGTACGGGCCGTACACACGTATGTACGCTCACTATCACTATGGGTATCCTCGCGTATGCGTACTCGTAGTGGTACGGGCCGTACACACGCATGTACGCTCACTATCACTATGGGTGTCCTCGCGTATGCGTACTCGTAGTGGTACGGGCCGTACACACGCATGTACGCTCACTATCACTATGGGTGGCCTCGCGTATGCGTACTCGTAGTGGTACGGGCCGTACACACGCATGTACGCTCACTATCACTACGAGTACGCATACGCGAGGAGACCCATAGTGATAGTGAGCGTACATGCGTGTGTACGGCCCGTACCACTACGAGTACGCATACGCGAGGAGACCCATAGTGATAGTGAGCGTACATGCGTGCGTACGGACCTACCACTATGGGTGTTCTTGCGTATGCGTACTCGTAGTGGTACGGACCGTACAAATGCCTGTACGCTCGCCATCACGATGGGTACACATACGGCAGCACTCCCATAGTGATATGGGAACGTACACAGGCCCTCTTAGCAGCAGTACGGTGGTTTTCACATATCACAGTGGTGATAGGCGGCACACAGGTAGGAATAGGGCGGACATACTTGTCCATGGATGGACATACTTGTCCATGGATGGACATACTTGTCCAGGAATGGACATCAAGGCATTGTCTGTGCATTACTACATGTGTGGGGCACAGGTGTGACAGGCTGTGATGTGGAACATTACTCCTGAGTGGAGAAGGCACCAGATGTATGATGAGATGTGTACAGGTGTAATGTGTGACGGTGCAATGTGTGCCAGGCATGCCCTTGACTTGGGGTGAGCGTCACTGGCATGGCACGGACACCAACACACGGAAGTGTCCCCTGATGCCCGGTACAGGGGTTACCACACCTGCCTTGACACTACCCACGGTGCACAATGTGACTATGTCATGTATGTATGGGGGCTTCCCATCAGGTTGATGTTGGAGCACCCTCAAAAGCTGCAGCTGTTGCAGCAACCAACATGTGTCTGTGTGTAGATGGACATTGCACACTGTTCCGCACACCATGCCACATGTGGTATGGGATGTGAAGTGCACATGTATGCATGGGACACGGAGTAGCGTGACAAGGACATGTCTGCATCCTCACAATGATTGTGTGGTGAGTCATGACATGTGCACCTTCATGGCAAGGTGTGTGGGCTGTCCTAGTGTAATGTCATGTGACCTGTGGCTCTAGTGTTCCGCTACCAGTCTCTGCAATCGGCATCCTACTTCTGCAGATGTGTGGGCGTATGTCACTCCTGTCTTGCGTCTGGCTGTTCACTTGCACTGGGACACAGCTATTCCCATGCCATGGCATGTGGAGGTTCTGAATCTCCGTGTGTAGCTGGGTCTTGGTAGGAGTGTCACCTGGCAGCCATACGTGTCCTGGGCATGTAGCACATACCTGACTCCCTATGTAGCATATGTGTATTGACAGATTGACATGTGCTCAGTACATATGAATTGTTGTCGTAGTGCACTCACTCTTCCTTGTCACTTCCCAATTACTGCAGAGCGCCGCCTCTTGCCCGACCAATTCCGGACTTGGCTGACATGCGGGAGAATGACAGCATCCGTTGCTACCGCTTCCCCCAACCGTTGATTCTGGAGCTGACGGCGAGACTGGCACCACACCTGCAACCGCAGCACAGGTATCCTACAGCACTGACACCCCAGCTGAAGGTAATGGCTGCCCTACATTTTCTTGCCACGGGTACCTTTCAATATACCATAGCTCATGTTGGTGACATGTCCCAGAGCATGTTCTGCCGTGTGCTGCATGATTTCTTAGAGGCCATGTTGATTCACTTGGATGACTTCATCAAGTTCCCAACCCCTGAACAGTTGACTGCGGTCAAGCGTGGATTCTATGCCCTGGGAGGGATGCCCCATGTCATTGGGTCCATAGATGGGACACATGTAGCTTTGGTACCACCACACGCAAGGGAGGTAGCGTACCGCAATCGGAAGCACTACCACTCCATCAATGCCCTTGTGGTGTGTCAGTCCAACATGTTGATTTCACATGTCTGTGCTCGTTTTCCAGGATCAGCACACGATGCCTACATCATGAGGTGTAGCAGGATGCCTGAAATGATGATGCAGCTGCGCAACGAAAGAGCATGTGTTGTTGGTGGGTACAGTCTGTCTGTCCTGTATTTTGCATAGCCTACCAGCACGACCGCTTCACCAGTTCTAACGATGTCCATGTGCTTCCCATGTAGGGGACGCTGGCTATCCCAACATGCCTTGGCTGCTCACACCTCTCCGCAACCCCATCACGCCGGCCCAGCTCCGCTACAACACCGCCCATGGCCGGACAAGGCGAGTGATAGAGAGGACGTTTGGCCTGCTGAAGAGCCGCTTTCGGTGCCTCCACAAGACCGGCGGCGCCCTCCTATATGCCCCTGCGAAGGTCTGCAAAATCTTCATGGTCTGCTGTATGCTGCACAACATGGCAGTTGAGAAAGCTGTGCCACTCATCCTGGATCAACATGACGAGGACCATCCACCCGTGGAGGACGAAGGCCTTGGCAATGGGGCTAGTGATGTGGAGGATGTGGAGCCGCAGGAGGACATCCGGACTCGGCTCATACGCGACTTCTTTGCTTAGTGGTGAGTACCAGTGTCTGAGTGTGCACGCATTGGTCCCCGTGTGGCATGTGTTGTGATGTGTGTGTCCACCTGCATGTATGGCACGTGAGTTAGAGGTGTGTGTGGGTGTGTCACTGGAGTGATGGTGGCAGTGATGGTTGTATTTCCCCAGTCATAATTGTGACCTAGCATGTTGTCATCCAGACATGTGTCGAGTAAATGCACATGCAAGTGGCTGTGCTTTTTGTGGCTGACTTCTTGTGTCTCTCTTCCCCAGGTACTTGCGCATGCCGTCTGCTGGTTGCATTGTTGTGGCACTGCTATTCCTCATGGACACGTCATCGTGGGCTGACTCAGCGTTACAGGCACGGAGACGTTTGGAAGTCTCCATAGGGTAAGGGATGCATCAGGGGTGTATTGGGTGTGGCAGTTGGTCACGATGTATGCACACTGCCCCTGTCGATGTTTGGTTCCTCTGCAGCCATGTAGCATCACCATGGGACACGACATGCAGCTGTGTACACCTGAATATATGGTCTGACTGGTTGACAGTCATCAGTGATGGGATAGTGGATTGTGATGATGGCATCAATGTGTGTGACACTGCCCTCGGACACATACGGTTAGCATTGGCTTGACATGGTGTGGGACTTCCACATCAGCGAATCTATGGTGTATGGCAGGCTCTCCGTGAGCAGCTGTGGGTGTTTAGCTGTTAGCCGACGCTTGTGTGCCAGTTCCATGGCTAACACGCATTTGTGCTGCAGAAGGGGGGTGCCAGTGTTGGACCCACATGTTACTCCACAAGATGTGTTCATCTGTACTTCAAGTTGCCTCTGCAATCCCGAAAACATGATTAATAAAGGTGTCCCTATGCCTCCAAGGTGCCTCTTCTCACTCAATGCTGGTGTGTTGCCACGGTGCATCCAGCATGTCTGGCATGGTATTCCCTGATTGTGGCTATGTGTCAATGTGTCGAGTAGCAAGATGCAAGCTGTGTGTGTGGGCTGAGACTATGTAGTGGGCATGATGTCCATGACTGTGTGGGTATTGTGACATGTGCCATCCCCATGCATCCAACGTTGGCCAGGCCCCCATTCTCTGCATCCACCGGACTCAAGCTTGCAGGACATGGTTCTGCCACCTGTCTACACATACCTGGGTGCCCCCCAGGACACTCCACATGATCCCTGACCTCTGCGCATGACTGTTGCTGTACTCAATGTGTCTGTCAGCACGGTTGTGCGGCCACCCCCTCAGCTGGTTGGGCCCATCACGGGTGTGTATGGTGCTCCATGTCTGTCTTGCCTAATACACTGTGACCCGTGTGTCCTGTGCCAGACTCAGGCCCCAGGGTGTGGATGGTTGAAGTCAAAAGAGAACTCAGGCATGTTTAGACTTTACAACACACATGTAAGGTAATAATGCAACCAGCAGGCATCTTCTCTTCATAGTGTGATTTATTTTTTTTGGGGGGGGATGAAGTGAGGGGCTTTCCGGGAGTTTGGAATCCAAAGTTCAGTAGGGGAGTTGGTGTCCTTGCCATTGGAAATCCTCATAGTCCATGCCACAGTCTTTGTCAACATTGGTCAGACAGTGACCAGCAGGGCCATGTGGCAGAGAATGTCTCTTGATGCTGTGATGCTGTTGCTCCAGTGGGCCATGTGCCAGGCCAGGTGTCCTGGGAGATGGTGATGTTGCGCCGACCCTCACGGTCTTTTCCGTGGACGACCCGCCCTCCTGCGGGGACCCTCAGAAGCAGGCCGTGACGACGTCTGGGATGTTCCATCGGCTGTTTCCTCCTCCTCCTCCTGATCCCTCCCTGTGGGTGGTGATGTTCTCCGCCTTCTGGCACAGGGAGGGTCGGCCATGTTGTCGGCCATCCGACGGAGTTTATCGTGAATCCCCTGGAACACCGTCACTTGCTCAGCCTGTCTGTCCTCCATCCTCCGTTGGTGTTGCAGTAGACAGGCATGTTGCTGGGCCTGCTGGGTCTTGATCCCCTCGAGGATGGACACAACCTGGGCCATGCCCGTGGTGTCCTGCCGGTATGTGTCCATGATGTTACGGACATGGGCAAATACCAGTTCCCCAGCCAACTGGTCAGGCTCGCGCCTCCGCCGTCCTCCACTCCCACCACCCCTGCCCACTTGCACCTGGCCTGCCCTTGTGGGTACATCGGGTCTTCGGGACCCCTGAGGGGTGGCATTGGCGTTGTCGCCTGCCTCCTCCTGGGTGCCCGGGACACCGTGTCCCTCCTGGCCAGCCTGGCTGCATTGTGGTGGTGGGGCAGGGATCCTGGGTGTCTCCTGGGATGTGGCAGGAGTGGGGGTGGTGGTTGGCACAGTTGTACCTGACGCAGGTGCTGCAGGTGGTTGGACACCAGAGGGGCCAGGTTGGTTGGGCTCGTCCCCAGAGTGGTGAGAGTGGTCGCTGCCGGTGGGATCGGGCTCCTGCAGATCCGGGTCCTGTGAGTCTTCCCCCCCAGTGTTGGGGGGTGAACCACGACGTTGACCTGTGTGTGAGAGAGACAATGTTAATTTTGGTCCATGCAACATCCATGTTTCATCAGTTTCTAAGTTGGCACTTTTCCTCTTGGAATTAGGATCTGTCTTGCATTCCACTCACAGTGCACTTGTGCATGGGTGTGTCCCTTGGGCACCACTTTGGCCCCTTTAGCTATGTGTGGCACAGTCTCACTTGCTGCGTCAAGTGTGACTGCAGTCAGCAGTGGAGTGGGCAGGTGTGGCGGCCATGCATTGGCGCCTTCCGTGTAGCACTGTACATGTGCACATGGAGTGGATCCACACACTTATATGATGCAGGTAGCTGTCGTTGTGCTCGTGAACAGGTTGTGACATGGCCCTGTGTTTTGCCATGGAGAAGAGGGGGGGTTCTGGCACTGGCCACCCTTGGCTACATGCACGCAGTCTACCTGCTGACGAGCAGACATTCCCACACGCCACACGGCTGATTTGCTCTCCCTGTGTCTCGCTCCCTCTCTGTCCCCCTCTCCCTCCCTCTGTGCGTCAGCCTCCTCCCTCTGTCCGTCTCGCTCCCTCTCTGTCCCCCTCTCCCTCCCTCCGTGTGTCAGCCTCCTCCCTCTGTCCGTCTACCTCCCTCTCTGTCCCCCTCTCCCTCCCTCCGTGTGTCAGCCTCCTCCCTCTGTCCGTCTTGCTCCCTCTCTGTCCCCCTCTCCCTCCCTCTCTGTCCCCCTCTCCCTCCCTCTCTGTCCCCCTCTCCCTCCCTCCGTGTGTCAGACTCCTCCCTCTGTCCGTGTCCCTGTGTCTCCCTCCCTCTCTGTCCCCCTCTCCCTCCCTCTCTGTCCCCCTCTCCCTCCCTCTCTGTCCCCCTCTCCCTCCCTCTCTGTCCCCCTCTCCCTCCCTCCGTGTGTCAGCCTCCTCCCTCTGTCCGTGTCCCTGTGTCTCCCACCCTCTCTGTCCCCCTCTCCCTCCCTCTGTGTCCCCCTCTCCCTCCCTCTGTGTGTCACCCTCTGTCACCTCAGGCCAGCTTCCTGGGCACACACTGTTGGCAGATCTTTGAATGGCCCTTGGCTTGTTGAAGTGAGTTTGTTTCTGATCTCCAGGCACCCATTGGGTGTAGTGTCTGTGTGTGCGCTGCTGCTGTGGTGGTGTGTGCTGCCACTCTTTCACAATGTTGGCTGTTCATTAGCTGCTGTCATGTGCAAAACAGTGCCTTCACCCCCATGTGTTGATGCAAGGCGTCCGCCATTTGCTGGCGAGTCTTTCCTGTGTGGGGACACAGTGTTTGTCTGGCTGTGACCTAGGCCATGTGGGCAGAGGGCATTGTTGTCTGCTTCTGAGTTGCACTATGTGATTTTTGGGGCCCACCCTCCCGCCATCCGGGTTACCGTGTCATGTGTTGGTGTCTTCTGTGGCCTGTGACTTGACATTGTCCAGCTGGGTGCATGGGGCATGGTGGCAGCAGTGGCATGTGCGTGTTCATGGAGTGTGGTTGAGTCATGCGTTAGCTTGGGGTGGTTGCATGCCTGTTAGTGATTTTGGTTGTGGATGACGTTCCCCCATGTGAGGTGCGTTGTTTGTGTACTCACCCGGGTCTCGGAGTCCTTCTAATCCGTCCACTGCCTCCACCGGCAGTATGGCCATCACCCTCTCCTCCCAGGGCTGTTAGCGTACGGGTCTGCGGGAGGGCCCTCCTCCAGTGGCGTTGGCCTGGTTGTGTTCCTCCTGCATCTTGGCTCGGACCCTCCTCCGCAGATCGTACCACCTGGATTGGCATTCCTGCCTGGTCCTTCTGGTGTCCCCAACAGCATTCACAGCATCGATGATGGTCTGCCACATGGCTGTTTTAGCTGCCATGCTGGTGTTTCTGACCAATGTTCCAAAGAGCTGTGGCTCGACTCTGAGGATTTCATCGACAAGAACCTCCAACTCTCGGTTACTGAACTTTGGATTCTTGGTAGTTGGCATGGTGAGGGGTGTGGGTGTGGATGGTGGGGGGTGTGTGTGGATGGTGGGGGGGTGTGTGGATGGTTGTGGGTGTGTGGGTGTGGTTGTGCAGGTGTGTGTGTGTGTGAATGTGATGAGGGGGTGTTTGTGAAGGTGATTGTGTGAAGGTGTGCAAGTGTAAGGTGTGGTGAAGCTTGTAGTATGGTGCTGTAGGTTGTCTGTGGTGTCTGGCAGCAGTGAGTCTGTTGCAAAGGCTCATGGTTTGTGTGTGTGGGCCCATTTTTATTGGTCCATTGGTGGGTGTGGCTGTGTTTGAAGTTTGGGTGGGTGTGTTATAAGGAGTGGTGGTGTTTAGGGCCTGTTTGTTTTTGGCAGTTGCAGGTCAGTAAATGTGTTTTTTTACTGTTTGTTGGCCATGTTTAGTGGCTTTGTGCCATTCGAATAGTGTATTCTTGTGTTGTTTTGTTTTGCCCTGGTTGTGTACGTGCGTTTTGAGCGTGTGTACGGTGTGTACATGGGCCATTTGGTTGTACGGTGCTGTCCTTGTGTGTGGCTTGGTACGACTCGTACATGCGGTTGTGATGTTGGGGCCTGGGGTGCGCTCCGTACTTAGGAGGTTGTGTTGGGGGCGCGACTGGAACGTACTGGGGTGTACATAGACAGTGGTACGACACGTACAGGGGTGGGGGGGGTGTACATAGACGGTGGTACGACACGTACAGGCGTGGGGGTACGACTCAAACGTACTGGGCTGTAGGTACACGGTGGTACGACACGTACAGGGGTGGGGGTACGACTCGAACGTACTGGGGTGTACATAGACGGTGGTACGACACGTACAGGGGTGGGGGTACGACTCGAACGTACTGGGGTGTACATAGACGGTGGTACGACTCGTACAGGGGTGGGGGTATGACTGAAACGTACTGGGGTGTACATAGACGGTGGTACGACACGTACAGGGGTGGGGGGGGTATACATAGACGGTGGTACGACACGTACAGGGGTGGGGGTACGACTTGAACGTACTGGGGTGTAGGTACACGGGGGTACGACACGTACAGGGGTGGGGGTACGACTGGAACGTACTGGGGTGTACATTGACGGTGGTACGACACGTACAGGGGTGGGGGTACGACTCGAATGTACAGGGGTGTACATTGACGGTGGTACGACACGTACAGGGGTGGGGGGTGTACATAGATGGTGGTACGACACGTACAGGGGTGGGGGGGTGTACATAGACGGTGGTACGACACGTACAGGGGTGGGGGTACGACTGGAACGTACTGGGGTGTACATAGACGGTGGTACGACACGTACAGGGGTGGGGGTACGACTCGAACGTACTGGGGTGTAGGTACACAGGGGTACGACACGTACAGGGGTGGGGGCACGACTCGAACGTACTGGGGTGTACATTGACGGTGGTACGACACGTACAGGGGTGGGGGTACGACTGGAACGTACTGGGGTGTACATAGACGGTGGTACGACACGTACAGGGGTGGGGGTACGACTCGAACGTACTGGGGTGTAGGTACACGGGGGTACGACACGTACAGGGGCGGGTGTACGACTCGAACGTACTGGGGTGTACATTGACGGTGGTACGACACGTACAGGGGTGGGGGTACGACTGGAACATACTGGGGTGTACATAGACGGTGGTACGACACGTACAGGGGTGGGGGTAGGACTCGAACGTACAGGGGTGTACATACACGGGTGGGGGTGTACATACACGGGGGTACGTGTCGGACGTACGGGGGCTGGGTGGAGTGTTGGGCGCGTATGCAGGCACATGTCTCCATGGTTGCTATGGGAGTTCGGTGCGGACGGTGTTTTTTCCATACGGTTGTGAGATCGGACGCACGGGATGGATCGTGATTCCTCGGTCGGACTTCACCTTTCACATTTGTACGGTAAATCGTCCGAGGACGTGTCGGACACAATTTCCGACCCGAGGACGTGTGGGAATTCATTCCCGATGCGGTTCGTATGGTCTTTTTACCATGCGAATCGTGATTGCCAGTTCGTACGGCACTTGTACGATTCGTACGGTAAAAAGACCGGATACGAGTCGCACGGGGAAATTTTTTACCGGATCGTAATTGGCACCTTAGTCTGGAAGAGGCTTAGTAAACAACTACTTATTCCTAGTATTACTTGGTATACACCTTTAGACTCGACTGCCTTATTACCTGCTGTGTTTCATGACTCGGTCATGTGGAGGTGGTCCCAGTATGGTATTAGAGTAATTGGGGACCTGCTGGAGCAGGGTGAGATTGTCTCCTTCTTAACACTCCAAGAGAAATTTGGGGTTGGAAAGTCTGATTTTTTTAAATATTTGCAATTGAGAAGCTTCTTGCAGGCCGCAATTGTGGGGGGGAGATGCCAGTTTCTACGGATTCGAATGCTGGATCTGATAAAAGGGAAGTGCAAAATAGGGCAAATCTATAGGGAATTTATTTTAATACAATCTGATGATCTGTCTAGACAGGAAGCAATATGGTAGGAGAAACTGTCGCTAACCAACCTGGATTTATAGCTGATAACGCGAACCGCCAGTTCTATTCTGTTCTCTGGTAGCTTAAGAAGTCAAACATATATGGCTATGTTTAATTTGTATTACACGCTAGCAAAGATTGCAAAATAGAAGGCGGGGAGGGGGGCTAATTGCTCAAGATGTGGACTCTATGCGGCAGATTCGATGCATATGTTTTTTTCATGCCCTGCACTTCAGCCACTTTTGTTGGATATTGAACGTTTTATGTTAGTATCTTTGGGCATACCTATGTCTGTAACAGCATCTCTGGTTCGGTTTGGGATAGAATTTGGTACAGATTTGGGGAGGCAACCGATACCTCATAGAGGTTTTAAGTTTATTTGTATGTCGGTCTTGAGGTTATGTATACCGTCTCAGTGGCTCGATCCTGAGCCTCCGTCATTTGTTAATTGGAGGGCTTAGGTTATTTCAATATATAATATGGAATTTGCACTGTATAAATTGAAAGGTATGGCAAAGAAAAAACTGGGTGCCTCAATATGGGAGCCGATAAGAACCTGGGTACAGTGATGTAACTTAGTAATGTCTTTTATATTGTCGTGAAGTCACAGATCGGTATATTCTGGTTCTCTTTATTTCTTTTTCTCTTATTTATATTATGATTTGTTAAGAATTTAATGTGTCCTCGCTGAATCGCTAAAACTTAATAAAAAATTTAAAAAAAAAAAAGAAAAGAAGATAGGCAATATTTGTGCCATGCATAAGAAAAGGGTGCAATGTAGTCTACATCCTGTTGAATACAGAAGCACTATTCTCTCAATAATGATTGCAAGTTTTCTATGTCATCCAATAGAATGTTCAGTTTAACTATTGATAGTTATGTGGTCAAGACGTTAATAACAGACAGAATTTGTTGTGAAAATGAAAAACCCTCTGACTTCTGACAGACTTGCTTTAACCAGAGAAAGAGCCAGCTCAATTTGTTTGGTCATGGTGTCGCAAGAGTGGAGGTAGTTTCAAAAGTGGGTTCTACCGTTGATTTAGCACTTCCTTCAGAAATTGTTGAATTTTCAAATATTAATTAGATCTAAGTAAGGGCATCCTACCTATATCTCCACCATCATCAGTTGCAACTAGCATGTCCAAATCCTCGCCCTATCTTGAGGAAGCAGACTCATCCCTCAGCAACTGTTCAATCCCTCCCAGGTCAATCTACTAGACATAGGCAAAGACAGCAACATTAACTTCTACCATGAAGTAAAAGGGGGCATAATGTGGGAGCCAACAAAGGCAGCAGCATTTTGTAGGCTCAGCACGCAACTGTTCCAGTATCTATGAACATCTCATGCAGACGGTCTGCAAATGTAGTAGTTCACAAATGAGTAGCCACTGGCTCTAGGTGAATCCCTTGTTAATAGGATGCAGTCAGGGTATGTTTTTACAGATCCCAACATGGGGTTCACATTACATTTTTGTTTGCATAAATTAAATGTAAAATGGAGCAATTTTGAGAAGTTGCAAATCTCTCACAGATCTCCAACAGCTTTCAATTGAGAATGTATAACTGAGTATCCTGAAGCGCAGAAGGTAAATAGGTTGTTATCAAGTAAGGAAATTCATCACTCATTTGCTCATTGTGGCTTTGACAAGGAAACATTTTCTCTGTGCCAGAGTAATAGTGCATAAAACAAATGAAGCCTTACCACTGCAATAAATACTAATCTTTTCTGGAGTGTGGTCTACCAGCATCAACAGTAAAAAGGTCCTTGATAATACTCCAGTTTAAGGCAATAACATTGAATATTTACATTAATGTTTGAAGGGCTACAGTAATGAAGAGGTCCATATTGTATTATTTGAGGTATGCAATTTTGAGTATCTATGTTCTTTCTTGCACCTATTGTGAAAGCCATGGCTTTAGCTCTTTGACCTATTCAACTGTAAAATAAAGTCTGGTTTTTAATATGATCAAAAATATGCAAATGATCTCTACTAAAATACATTGTATACAAAATGTGTTCACACATATTTATTGTGGCTATTCTGACATCTGTCTCAGTATTACTGTTTAGCTGGTCGAAGAGACTTACTGAAAAAATTACCTTTCAATCAATCAATCAATCAATTCGTTTTTATTCGATAATTTACAACCATAAAAGACACAATACAAACATACAAGTGTCATAAAATATCATAAAAGCCATAGCACCCTAAAAACTTACATTCCTTAGAAAATGTAATATCAATTATATCGAACTTCCTAACATCATTGACTAGTTAAAATATATAAATACATGTAAATACATTCATAAAACTAATTCCTACACAATTTGACCAAGAAATGCCTGATTACCAATAAAATAGTCAGTTGGTATGTACAAATACCGAACCAGCCTCCAAATTTTTCCTTCTCAGTGCCCAAAACCAGCTAAGAAATTTCGCCATCGCGATCACAATATCTGGGCTTGTATTTGATACCAAGATACGCAGGGCTGTCATACACGATCTGATACCTAGATTGGAACACAGTGGCTTAAGCCACCTTCGGCGGGGGCCATTATAGGCCGGGCACACAAACAGTACATGGGTTATCGACTCAACCTGGGATGGACACGACGGGCAATTGGTATCATGTGCCTTATTCCACTTTGAATAAATGATCTTATGGGGAGAGAGCCCACTCTGAATTGGTGATATAGTTTCCTATCACCAGGTTTTGTAATCAAATTCCAGTAAGCTTCTGCTTCCATTGCTGGCTTATACTCCAGAAAGATACCTGTGAGCGAACTACTGCTCACCCCTGACAGTGTCTTTTAAGTAATCATAGCCCAGTAGAGTTGTTTATACTCATTTTTATTGGGAAATAGGTTCCCTATAGGATCTTCCCACAAATGGCGAAGCCCCATGTCTAACAAATTACCCTTAATCTTCTGAAGCCATTTAATTTTGGAGGACAGATCACCATTTCTAATATGCATTAGTGCATTGGCATAAAACGTCAATTCAGGGGTAGTCCAGAGCCTCCTCCAGTAGGCTAGGGGTCTGAATACCGCAGTCTCGTCGAAGGAAGTACATCCCAAATCAGACAACAAGGGCTTGATAGGGGTTGATTGGGGAAGGGCAGTCAATGTTCTCAGAAACTTATTTTGTGCAGTAACTAGGGGTGATAAATTTTCAAACCCCCAAAGTTCTGCACCATATATTATGGAAGCTCTAATTTTCCCATTATAAATCGATAAAGCGGGCCCTACCGGTTTAGTATTTGAAAGTCAATGTCCTTTCAAATTTAGAAACTTTAATGTCCCTTTTAAAAGAAGTGCTGTGCCCCCGGGTTAAATTTGAAAATAACAAAAAAGTGATGGGTGACATGCTTGAGTTAATCTTAGCCTATAATAATTACTTGGATCTGCATTCCAGTCAGTCACTTTTTACCTACCCTGCCACCTCAGACAGATTGGAAACAGCAGCACACTTAAAACAGTTTTTGCCTGCCTGCTTAGGCCTCCTTAGTAGGGTGTAGTGTGAGTCCTATATTACAGTGAGCACAGGACCCACGTCTAGGCATACCTGTAGTACTTAGAGCATCTCCCTGAAGATAACAAGAAAGTGATGGGTGGAGTGCTTGAATTAATCTCAGCCACTGTAATTACTCATCCCAACAAATCATTTTTTTGCTGCCCACCATCTCAGACAGAAACCAACCATATACAATTCAGCCTTCTTCTTGGCTCAATTGGAGACTAGATTTGAGATTTTCAGTATGATCTAGCTTGAGTCCTATTGTACAGTGGGCATGAGACCCATGAGGCTCACAGGACCCATGTCTGGGCACACCTGTCATACTTACAGCAGTGCACTGAAGAAAACAAAAAAAGTGATAAGTAAAATGCCTGAATTCATCCCAAACACTGGTAATTACTGAGCCTGCATCCCAGCCCATCGTTTTATTGTTTTGCTCAGCTTGTCACCTCAGAGAGGAACACAAGTGACCTCAAACCAGTTTAATTGTGGCAGTGTCTAAAATTGAAAGGGATCCCAACACAAGGCACGCTTAACCAGATGATGTTTAATGACAAAGAGTCTTCGTTTACAACTATGGCCTACACATTTTTTTTCTGGAGGACACGTGCACATGTAAAGTGATCATGCCAATCCAGAAGTGGGCATATTCACAGCAAGAGGCATCCAGGGCTAGCTGTGTAGGTGGAGTAATCCATTGCAAAATGATCACAGGAAAAGAAAGAAAGAAATATGGACAGCCCACTAAAGCTGACCTACACAAGAGTAAGCAGATTAATGTTGTGCAACAGTCAATATCATTCTGATAAAACTACAAATGACCATCTGTTACACTTAAAAACGTTTTGATTAGATAAACTCTATTAATCATATTTTTATTGCCAGACAGTTTTTAATAAGTTTACATCTGCACCTGAGAGTCGCATTTGTCATATTCATCCTTGGGAATCATTCCCTAAGGGAACCCAGCTACAAGAAGTCATGAAAAGGCTCTGCCGCAGCGAGTGTCTGCTTCACTTCTCTGTCCTGGTGCAGCATGCAGTGCCAGTGTCCGAATTTCCCTAAGATGGCAGCTGCTCACACCTACCATTGACATCCCATTGATATGCGGTACTTGTAAACACACCTCACAGATATCTTTTGTCACAGGTAAGGCAACCCTCCTCAATAAATGTGAATAGGATCACCTAATGGCTGTTTTCCTAGATCTGTTGCAGACATTTAAGACAGGGATGGTCTCGCCTCTACTAGCCTAGGAAGGCACATCTGGTATGTTTGTGCAGTGCAGTGCACACATGGATAACTGTGGGATTTACACACATACTTGTCACCTTTATTTTTCACTTCAGAAAAGATGGGTGTGGGCAGTGAATTTACTTCAGGCAATTGCGGCCTGGGCAATTATTTACTTCCGGGAAGGGAGAACTGGGCAGTGATTTACTTCGGGGAAGTGGGACTTGCGCAGTGATATACTTCAGGGAAGTGAGACCTGGGCAGTGATTTACTATAGGAAAGGGAGACCTAGGCAGTGGTTTACTGCAGGGGAGGGAGACCTGGGCAGTAATTTACTTCAGGGAAGTGAGACCTGGGCAATGATTTACTTCAGGGAAGTGAGACCTGGGCAATGATTTACTTCCGGGAAGGGAGAACTGGGCAGTGATTCACTTCGGGGAAGTGAGACCTGGGCAGTGATTTACTTCCAGGAAGGGAGAACTGGGCAGTGATTTTCTTCCGGAAAGGGAGAACTGGGCAATGATTTAATTCGGGGAAGTGAGACCTGGGCAGTGATTTACTTCGGGGAAGTGAGACCTGGGCAGTAATTTACTTCAGGGAAGTGAGACCTGGGCAGTGATTTTCTTTAGGGAAGTGAGACCTGGGCAGTGATTTACTATAGGAAAGGGAGACCTAGGCAGTGGTTTTCTGCAGGGGGGGAGACCTGGGCAGTGATTTACTGCAGGGAAGGGAGACCTGGGCAGTGATTTACTTCAGGGAAGGGAGTCCTGGGCAGTGATTTACTGCATTGAAGAGAAACTGGGCAGTGATTTACTATAGGAAAGGGAGACCTAGGCAGTGATTTACTGCAGGGAAGGGAGACCTGGGCAGTGATTTACTTCAGGGAAGGGAGACCTGGGCAGTGATTTACTATAGGAAAGGGGTACCTAGGCAGTGATTTACTGCAGGGGAGGGAGACCTGAGCAGTGATTTACTTCAGGGTAGGGAGCCATGGGCAGTGATTTACTGTAGGGAAGGGAGGCCTGGGCAGTGATTTATTTCATGGTAGGGAGACCTGGGCAGTTATTGACTTCAGGGAAGGGAGACCTGGGCATTTGTTTATGTCAGGGAAGGGGGCCTTCCACAGTGATTTACTTCAGGGAAGGGAAACGTGGGCAGTGATTTAAAGCATGGAAGTGAGACCTGGGCAGTGATTTACTTCAGGGAAGGGAGACCTGGGAAGTGATTTACTTCAGGAAAGGGGGACCTGGGCAGTGATTTACTTTAGGAACGGGAGAGCTGGGCAGTGGTTTACTTCAAGGATGGGAGACATGGGCAGTGATTTACTATAGGAAAGGGAGACCTGGGCATTGGTTTACTTCAGGGAAGCGAGCCTTCCACAGTGATTTACTTTATGGAAGGGACACCAGGGCAGTATTTGACATTAGGGAAGGGAGACCTGGGCAGTGATTTACTTCAGGGAAGGGAGCCCTAGACAGAGATTTACTTCAGAATTTACTGCAGGTAAGGGAGCCCTGGGCAGTGATTTACTTCAGGGAAGGGAAACGTGGGCAGTGATTTACTTCAGGAAAGGGAGCCCTGGGCAGTTATATACTGCATGGAAGAGAGACCTGGGCAGTGATTTACTTCAGGGAAGGGAGCTCTGGGCAGTGATTTACTTGAGGGATGGGATATGTAGGCAGTTATTGACTTGAGGGAAGGGAGTCCTGGGCATTGGTTTACTTCAGAGAAGGGGGCCTTCCACAGTGATTTACTTTAGGGAAGCGAGACCAGGGCAACATTTTACTTCAGGGAAGGGAGACTTGGGCAGTGATGTACTGCAGGGAAGGGAGATCTGGGCAGTGTTTTTCTTCAGGGAAGGGAGACCTGGGTAGTGAATTACTTCAGAATTTACTGCATGGAAGGGAGCACTGGACAGTGATTTACTTCAGGGAAGGGAGGCCTGGGCAGTGATTTACTTCAGGAAAGGGAGACCTGGGCAGTGATTTACTGCATGGAAGACAGACCTGGGCAGTGATTTACTTCTGGAAAGGGAGTCCTGGGCAGTGATTTACTTCAGGAAAGGGAGAGCTCAACAGTTTTTACTGGATGGAAGACTGACCTGGGCAGTGATTTACTTCAGGGAAGGGAGCCCTGGGCAGCAATGTACTTCAGGGAAGGGAGACATGGGCAGTGATTTACTGTAAGAAAGGGAGACATAGGCAGTGACTTACTGCAGGGAAGGGAGACTTGGGCAGTGATTAACTTCAGGGAAGGGAGACCTGGGCAGCGATTTACTTCAGAATTTACTGCATGGAAGGGAGCCCTGGGCAGTGATTTACTTCAGGGAAGGGAGACCTGGACAGTATTTTACTTCAGGAAAGGGAAACCTGGGCAGTGATTCACTTCAGGTGAGGGAGACCTGGGCAGTGATTTACTTCAGGGAAGGGAGACCTGGGCAGTGATTCACTTCAGGAAAGGTAGACCTGGGCATTGATTTACTGCATAGAAGAGAGACCTGGGGAATGATTTACTTCTGGGAAGGGAGTCCTGGGCAGTGATTTACTTCAGGAAAGGGAGAGCTGGGCAGTAATTTACTGCATGGAAGAGCGACCTGGGCAGTGATTTACTTCAGATAAGAGGAGAGCATCTTTTCACTTCACTTCCAGGAAGGGTTGGCAGCGATTCCCCGAAGAGAAGAAGGAAGGGCATTGATTCACTTCAGTGAAGAGGGAGTGGGCAGTGACTCACTTCAGCCAAGGGAGCAGTGGGTACTGATTGACCTCAGGCAAAGGGAAGCATGCAGTGACTCACTTCAGCCAGGCAAGGGTGGGCAGTGACTCACTTCTGCCAAGGGAGGGGTGGGCAGTGACTAACTTTAGCCAAGGGAGGACTGGGCAGTGACTCACTTCACCCAAGGAAAGGGTAGGCAGTGATTCACTTCAGCTAAGGAAGGGGGGCAGTGATTCGCTGAATACAAAGGAGTATACCGAGATTTCCTTTAGACATGCTATGATTCACTTCAGAAAACTGAGCTGTGGGTTTAAGTGTGCTTTGTAGACCACATGATAGAGCTGGAAAAGGGACAAATGGACATGATGTACACAGATTGTTTACAGCACGCAGGCTTTTGCTGCTAATAAAATGCAATATTATGTGAAACTTCACTTGCCGAAATAAAACTCTCTTATTCAAGGACTTTACATAATATCTTATATTTATTTTCTATTACAAATCAAATCATCTAATTTATATGCAATTTATTTATTTTGCATTTCCAAAAATACAATGCAGTTTTTCTTTTTCCTTTAAACTATAGGACTAGAAGAAACATTCACACAGTTGTTTAATCAGGTATGGAGCCCTACTTTTTAATTGTTATGCTATTTATATGGCACACATTACAAACTCAATCCTCTCAGTGTCTGTCGCATATACAGCAATAAACAGAATTATATGGTAGCGTGCTTTATGGTGACTTCCACACTGGAACCTTAGGAAGAGCACTGCTGATGTGTGATGCAGAATGTCCGAAGTGTGACAGTACAAGAGAGGCTGAAACATTCAGCATCAAGTTTACTCTGCTATTGTGGTAACCTGCCCTTCCTTTTCTCCAATTACATTATGGACTGTTCAATGCTGGAGGTACAATGTTGACTCTTCTGGTTAGGTAGACATGGATTGAGGTACTGGTAACATCTGCTCCTTGTGGGGTCTGCTATAATTGCTTGTACCTCGTGCCTACTGAATAACACCTCCTGTTCATGAACAAGGTGTCTGAGAGACCTTGTGCTTCCTACCTACCAGCCCACATCACCACAGCCATCTCCCTCCCTCATCACCAGGGTAATAGTGTAATAGGAGGTGCAGGTTCTGGGAAAAAAGCACCTTATTCCCTACAAGTAGGTAGGTCACCAAAATAGAACTCCCAGAACTGCACTCCTGGTGAACTAATTAGTTTTATTTAATGCAGGGAATGAGTGGAATCCAGCCGGATCCTGGATCCAGCAGACATTATTTAGACACAGTGTGGCTAGCCTGAGTGAAATATGCTAAACATGTCCCAAACACATTCAGCAGCACCTGCACGTTGCTGCTATTCCATTCCTAGTAGCAACCTGCAGGCCGTTGAGGGCGTTCTTATTTTGACTTGCAGCTGGACCCAAAACAAAGAACTAATCTAAAAGTCCTTCTTTTGTTTGAGTATAGCTATGTCAGGGGAGCGATATGGACCCTAACACCTAGATTCCTATACAGTGGAAGAGAACCAAAGTCACACGTCTTGTTATCGCTTCACTAGTACTTGAGAGAAACTATAATTTGGAGAAAGATTATTGACTTTGTTCAACCCTTGTATGTAAGAGATATATCTACAGATAAAGAATGTCATATGTAGCTGTCTTTAAGAGTAATTACCCTAATAACAATATTAAATAACACTTACTGGTTTTCTTTGTTCTTTGATAACTTTTATAACACTGCTGATCTAGTGTGGGGTGTCACAGCACTTTACATTGCAAAAATACCGTATACAGAGACAAAACATCAGTGTGTAAATCAATGTACAGCAACTGTTGCACAAGAAAAAAAGCTTGCAAGGTGTGGGAATCACATATTGTCGATGCTGGTAGCCATGATATGTTAAAGAGTGCATGGTCTGGAGAAACTCAAAAGCAGGATGTAAAATGAAATGCAGTGGTTGGCTTGTATTTACCTAAAACCTTAGGGACGGATTTAGAGTTTGGTGGATGGGTATCCCATCCACCTTATTACAAGTGAATTCTATCCTAATGCATATTTAAAAAGGGAAATCACTTGACAGAATACCCATCTTCTAAATTCTAAATTAGGCCATTAGTTACTCCCATAAAGAGCCCATTTTAGTAACCTTATTTTAACAGGAGATTGTGAAATAAATGATGAGGCTCTAAACCCATGCCTTGCAGTTTGCATGTAGCTCCTGGATGCAGGTTCATAGTTCACAGTGCTTTATTAGAAGGATTGCAACTTATGAACTGGAAGTAACAATAAGATCTCTGTGACTAAAGCAGTAACCCCCTGAACTATCCAGTGAATGAATTAAACACTATTCTCATAATTTGCTGAATTTGCTGTGGACAAAAATGTCTTTGCAGCAGGTGCCTTAACACTGTAAGATATTTTAAAATGCACTGTCTTTGTGACCAATTATGTGAGCCTGAAGGGATTTATTGTGATCTTGTTGCCAATTTCTTGCTGCAGAGTTTTAAAGAAATAATTGACTGCTTGTGCGTGGCACTAGGAAACCTGCTAGAGAACATCAGCAACTCATCTTAGTTCTTTGGAAGAGGAAGAGTGCAGAGGATGAACTGAACGAGATAAGAAGGCTCATTGCCAGATGACCAGGAAAAAATAGTTTATTTAGCCATGGCTGAGGGCAGAAAGCCTGGTTTACCAGCGCCCGCAGCACAATTGCTCCATTTTTAATAACCCACTTTGATTTAACTGATAATGAGAATGTTGAGATACTGATGATTTCTGTTGACAAAAATGTTGGTATTTTAATATAAATGTATGTAAATTGTGCATGTTCATTGAATACATTGCAAACGTTTATATGTTTTTAGAACTGTTAACAAACTAAACGTATTTAAAATTAAAAAGGAGATTAAGGTAGCTCATTGTGTATCACAAAGAGGGAGGGCAGTGTCTTTTATGGTCAGGTTGGCCATGTTGTACTGTTGCTTTCGCGAACACTACCACAAAGGTTGCGTGCAGGAAGCTCTAATGCATGCAGTCACCAATACATTGCAAAACACCCATTCAGTGTCTTTTCACATGTTGGAATTTAGGCAGAATTGCATAATTTAGGCCACTTTTTGTTAGCTATCTGATTCACTAATGGGGCCTCTTATTTTGGTGTGCAGACCTATTTTCTGCCCCAGCCCGACCATGAGAGATGCTAAGAGAATGGTTTAAGGACATAAGGCAGGCCCATATTTATGAAGCCTTTGTACTGTGTCGCAAGGACAATGCAAAGGCTTCAGTAATACAACAAAGTCATGCAAGGCCTGATTTGTGTGGCCTTGCATGGCTTTCTAAAGAAATGTAATGCAAGGCAGCTGCTTGTGCTGCGTTATGTTAACATTTCTACTTGGGAGGCCTCTCATGGGTGGAGCATGGACATTCCCCTGCATCCTCCCATGGATTCTTGTGCATTCCCAGATTTACAAAAGACCTGTAAACCTATAAAGGCATCAATATGCTACTCCTTTCCAAGTGAGGAGTAATGAGGAGAAACATCTGTATTTCTCCTTGTGATTTCCTCTTTCCAAATTGCTGCATTCTGCATCTTACATAGAAAGAGGACAATGACTCTAAGGATTGTTTTTGTGCAGGAACGTGCCCCTTCCTTACACGAACTCATTCCTGCCTCTAACGCAGGAACCTTGCCACTTTTGGTGCAAGGGTGCCTGCATTGGCACTAGGCAGCACTCAGTGCACCAGAAGAGAGCAATAATGTGTCATAACTTTATAAATATGGATCATTTCAGCTCTGTCTTTCATTCATGCAACACAGTATCACAACATTGCTTTCTGCCCTGCATTGCATGAAAATTAATTTAATGTGTCCATAACATTTTTATCACAGAGCGCACAAAATACATGCTCTCTTGGGAGAATGGACGACTCAGAATTTATTTAGTTAAAAAACATATTATATCCACAATGCAGCAACATCAGTGCTTAATTTGTAAAAAAAATAGGTGCCAGGGTCCTTGTCAGGAGGCCATCATAGCTTGCACCACTCATTGCCACTGCCAGCGCTGCCGATGACAGTACCTACACAACTACTAACAATCACACTGCTACATGTGTGACGTTTTAGACTGTTCAAGGCCCCCAAAGCTATAAGAATGGCTTCGGCAGCTGGTATTAGTTGTTTTTCATGTATATTGAATTAATAAATGATTGTTGTTCCTCTTTTAATGGCACAAACAGTGCCACCATGTGACAGCTGTCATAAGTGTTAGTGCTGACAATTAAGAGCCTGTGCCGAGCACCGGAAGCTAATGGCTCAAATTAAGTACTCCAGCAACTGCAGTTGTTAAACTACCAATCACTTTCACCAGACCAACCAGCTCATACTGGGAAGATCACAACAATTGTTCCTGGATAAACACCAAAGGGAGGATCTGGAGTGGCTAATATTGGTGAGCAGTCTCATGATGGTGCCGTCCATGACTGGTGTACCAGACAGGAACTATGGCTGCTTTTCAAGATAAGATTTAACTGATGCATAGTTCCCTATTAGTTGAATTGTAGGTAAGACTTGTCTGGGGACGCTCCCTTTTTTGCCTAAGCTGGTCTTGCATGAAACTCGCACAATATGGGACATAAGTACAAGCCCCTATTGCCAACACAATGTCACTTTTTCCAATGTTGTGGTGGTGATAGTTGCTTAGCCCTATTTACAAGGCAGTGTTAAGCCTGTTAACGTGGCTTAACGCTGCCTTGTAAATAAAGCCCCCTTTCACACTATGGTTAGCATGAAAGGGGTGTACAGTGGGTGTTGCAGTGGGCGTTCCACCACAACACCCATTGATTTTGAAGCTGCCCCCTATGTACAGGGCAGCGTACATAGGAGGCAGAGTCAAAATTAAGACCATGGAAAACCTAGACTTAACTTCGCAAAATCCATTATTTCTCCTCGTTTTTGTTTTTTCCATGTGTGCTGCCTTGTGGAAAAAGCAAACTGACGTGGCTGGCTTATGTACAGGAAGGTCCCCCTTTCTGTACGTAAACAATCTATGAAAAAAATGGCAATCTTTGACTTTCATGTGTGCTGCATGAAGCAGCACACATAAAAGTGACAAAATTGCATTTTTGGATTGTTTAGGTGCAGGAAGGGACACCTTCCTACACATAAACAATCCTCCCCTGCAAGCAGATACCCTTGCACTATGGTGCAAGGGTGCCTACGTTGGCGCTGCATCGTATCTTTGTAATTCTGGTGCAGCCTTGAGTTTCAGAAGTGGCGGAGCTGTTAAGCCATGACGGCTAAGACCTCACTCCGCCACTTGCTCGTACATATGCCCCTATGTTCCTGAAACCAAATATCAAATTTGTAATAAATAATTTTTCTCCAAGCTACTAGGAATGTAACATGATTGTTCATTTATCACAGATATATGAAATGCTGTGTTGGCTTGTATTAAGTTTCATTAAAAAAGTGCAGAGTGTGGAGTGAAAAATTGGAGCCACCTGTAGGAATATGATCCCATACATATATCAATGGTAGTTCCTTGCAGTGAGATATGATTCACCCATGTTGCATATGTGCTATAAATGGACTCTGGCAGGTATGCATTTTTCATCCTCAGACAGTGCCAGCACAGAGGCCATGGACAGAATGTGCATGAACCAGTGTCTTCACTTTTGCAAATGTTTTCCAGTATGTAAAACCACCCAACAATGTTTTGCAATGTTTCATCAGGGTATGTGTTTAAAAAATCATGTGTTCGGGACTTTTAAGATTAAGTTTCACTTTAGCTAAGAGTCTAATTTAGAGAAACTCTGCAAGCACATGCCAGAGCTGAGGGACACCCATGTGTGAAAGGTCCTTCACGAATAGGAAGCAATCAAATATTTTCCCATATCTATCATTATATGCAATTGATATGATTATTAAGATTTTTTATAAATGGTATTATTTATGACAAAAACTCGGAATTTCAAAAACTAGGGAAAGTTCAAAATAAATGTTAAAACATCTGGCTAGTAAAACGTCTCTTTACCAGAGTTTATTTTGCTTACATTACCTCATTGCTCAAACAACATTGTGATACAAATAGTGGACAACCCAATATACCCTTGAGGGTTTGGGTAAATTCAAATGTAATGGTAAAGGAATGCCTTCAAGGGATTTGTTTAAATACTCAGTTGTATAATTTTCTATTATTAGATATAGGGTAGTTATATACCTATAGGTCTAATTTCTTTCAAAATGTGTATATTACAAGTTATAAATTATGCATTAGTCATATATATGTGCATCACTCGACATAAATGAAGAAACAGGATACACAAAGAATAGAAAGAGGTAAAGGGTGTGTAAAAAGAAAAAGATTTATATCAATCAATGGTGTTCAGGGTACTAAAATATAGACAGTTATACATATATTGGAAGGAAATAATACAATCAGTGGTTCCTTCACGCAAAAATGAATCAAACACTTTTTCATAATAGTAATCAATAATTATATAGAAAACAGTGTGAGAATCGACGTTTCGGTCTTTAAGTTTCTATTCATAGGACCATCTTCAGGACAAGTACATTAAAAGTTGACCCCTGGAAATATAGTCTTTAAACTATTCAGTGTCGATGTTTCCAATCTCCGTTTTCAGTGTTCAAAGATAGATTGATAATGTTTTATAGTCAATGTTATTTTTCAAGGAACCTTAGGAAACACATATCTTTTAATTCCTTTCTAGGATTAAAGAGATTATGGGGCCGATTCCAATCCTGGAAAAAGGCCGTACGAATCGTCGTACGGAGCGTTTTCTCCGTACGACTCGTACCGGGTACGTACAGAAAGCCTATTTCCATACGAATCGTACAAAAGACCGTACGGGTCAAAAAAACCTACAAATGTGATCCAGAACAGCCTGTACGCAACGACCGTATGTATTTAAGCAGCGTTTTACAGCCCAGCAAGTATGATTCGTCCCTACGTCACTCCGTACGGCTCTTTTTTTACGGGAGCCAATAACAGCCGTAAAAGCTGATCCCGCGGTGCGAGTCGCATTTTTACGATTCGTACGGAAAAGTGTCCGGGTCCGTCTCGTGCAACTTTTCCCGATACGATTTGTACGGATCGGCCCGATCCATATGTATTTTTCCCCTAAGAATCGTACTTCACGGGTCGGACGTGACTTATACGATTCGTACGGAAAAAAATACGGATACGAATCGTACGGGGAAAAAAAATACAAGATCGGAATCGACCCCTATATGTCATATATTTTCTGTGACTGCTGGAAACCAAGGGCTGCACTTAGTGAAAAACTTTGAGACGTGCAGGGAATTCTGCATGCAGTGTTTCGATAAAGGGAAGGAGAGGGTTATGTCAATCTTGCCAGATTTCCAAAATAAGTGCAACCACTTACTAAGGGTTAGTAAACATCCAAGCAAGATAATTAAATGTTTCACTACTAGATGGTTTAAGATATTAAATTAAAACCAAGTGAAATATGTGGATCTGTTTGTACAAAAACATGACCTAGTGTGAAAGTAAAATAGTCTACCATTTATTGAAGGGCATCGAAGTGGTGGAAAACGCAAACAGCACAAGAGTTAATTATGTCTCATATTAGCAGCACATTTAAATGTTAAAACTGCAAATAGGGTGCCACAGGGACTGGTTGCAATGCTTTGTAATCTTTCAGCATCTTCATAAAAGTTCTAAAGCAAGGAATCTATATTCTAAAAGTATGCATTATTCTTCCAAAGTATGACATATTCTTGTCCCAGGCAGCAACATTCTCTCAAAATGCAACATGGAGAAAGTCTCTCCTTTGGGGTTAGATCTGGCTAAGCCAACCCACTAGTTTGGCTATGTTTCACTAACACACCACTACCAATCCCCTGTCAAATCTAATTACTGAGGCCCCTGTGTGACTGGGGGTGTAGGATATGGGGGTCATCCTATGCTGGTCCCACACTGTCATTCTCCCTTAGAAGACTAGTTTGGCTTCGCCACCCTCTTCCTGCCTTTTGGCTTCTGCATCTAAATTTCTTCACCCACAGGAAATGTATTCTCTACTCTGGCAGGACACGTCCCACTCTGCCAAGCAGCTCTGGCTCAGTCTGGGAAAGGCTGGCCAGTCAGGAGTGGGCAGATGGAAAGTTGGATTTTGGCTGACACAAAAAAAAGGTTAACGACTTTATTGTAATAGTTATTATAAATCTAGCGGTGGCAAGTTGCTGGATTTATCTTAACTATTAATTAGATACTTTGAAGTATATTGTTAGCCTACTGAGCCATTCACTGAAATGCGGAAACCATAATTGCCCGTTTTTCCTTCACCAGGGCATATAAACCGGTTCCATGTTGAAATATCGATGTGAAAAATATCGAACAACAAAATATCCCTATACTTAAACAGGTAAGTACAATAATATCGACACAAAAATATCGACAAAAAAAATGACATAACTTAACATTAATGAAATAATATTAACATTATTAACAAAATAAATTACATTTAATATGTATGTTAACTAATTATTACAAATAAACTTAATTTAATAAATATAAACACAACAAATATGTACATATACATATATTTACTTAAATACATTGTATTAACTATTATCATTATTTATTTGATAAACTTGTTAAATTATATAAAAATAAAATATACACATATATAAATAATTTAAAATAAAATAAAATATTCTATATTTAATTAACACATTAAACTATTATAAAAAGAATAAAACATACATTTAATAAAAAAATAAACACATCAGTAATGAAAAGTTGAATGGCGAAAGGGGGTAAACATTACTATTCCCTCTCCAATTAGTTCAACAGTAGGGAATGCGCTGGATAGCGGAGGGGTAAAAATTACTATTCCCACTCCAATGAGTGCAACAGTAGGGAAAGCGCTGGATAGCGGAGGGGTAACAATTACTATTCTCACCCCAGTGAGTGCAAAAGTAGGGAAAGCGTTGGATAGCATAGGGGTAAAAATTACTATTCCCACTACAGTGAGTGCAACAGTAGGAAAAGTGATGGATCCCACAACAAACAAAAACAAAAATTGCAAAAATTGTAATACATTTCATTTCCAATATTAACATAATTAATATAAAAATGTAAATATATTATTATTGGCAAAGATAATACAAAATCATTAATTACACATTAATTAACCCTATAATATCCACAACACACACCTAAAATTCATTACACAATTACAATTAAAAAATATGAATTAATTAATGAAAATTAATTTAAAAATATTTAATAATTAATCAATAAAAAATTAATTACTTACCACCCTTCCCACCATTTACACATATAAACACCACAACACACACCTAAAATTAATTAAACAATTAATATAATTATTTATTATTTTAAATTAACTAACAACTAATTATCAAACAATTAATAATTAATCAATTAACACATTTAACTCTATAAATTCACAATTAAACATATTAATTATTCAATACATTTTATATAATTAAATTACTTCCCACCCTATTCCCCTATAAATAGGCCTGTGCATTAAATTCCGTTCCGCTTGCGCAATTTGGGTAATTTTGCATTCCAAGGAGAACGCAGAATTGCCAAAAATTCCGCGACCCGTGGCTTCGTGGATTTTTTTGCTTGTTCGCGCTTTCAAAATGCGTGTTCGCGAGAAATATTTTCCCCAAGCATGCAAACAACGTTCGCGAACAGGAAAAAAGCATTGCGAACGGGCAGAACAAGCAATTCCGCGTGTTCGCAGTACTCTGCTTGCTCGTGGAGATTTTTTACCATTTTGCAGAGCTTTGCAAATTCTGCCCACCCCCACCTATTGTGAACAATATTTTTGTTGTCGATATTTCTTCCCCATGATATTTTTGTGGTGATATTTATGTCTCTCGATATTTCTCCGTCCATATTCCTGCTCTGCACCATATAAAACATCATTTATAATATCCCTGCTTAAAGTTACATGGCACCTTATCCCTGGAGCACCTATGGGAGATCCTATTGGTGACTGGTATGTAATCATAAGGTAGATTATAACTTTGGAAGTACCTTAAGTTACTAAGACAAATTTGCATATAATTACAATTTAGATGCAGCCTGGCTTTGAAAACAACAGCAGGCAACTCAGCATTGCATACTCTAGAGCCTTCAAATATCCCTGCCTTATTATATACTAGGGACTTATAGGTAGTTTGAGTCCCTTTTGCCTTATTAAACCCTTCGCTGCTAGCCTTTTCCCCCCCATGTGCAAAGCCTTTTTTTGGCAAGTTGGGGTAGTTTGCGCTTAGGCCCCTGTAACATTTTGACCACATAAGTTATCCACACCAAATTTATGTCCTTTTCTTCCAACATCTTGGGCATTCTGAAGGTACCCAGGGTTTCTGGGTTCCCCTGAAGGGGGCCCAGAAATTAGCCAAAATACAGCTAAATTATGTTTTTGGGGAAAAATGGGAAAAAGGGCTCTAGATGAAAGCGTCTGTTGTTTTCCCTGCAAATGGTATCAACAACGGGGTTGCCGTGCTGAAATCACCATCTTCCCAGCTTTCAGGGACAAGCGGACTTTTGTCAGAAAACCAACATTTTTTACACAGTTTTGGTATTTTTCTGAGACCTCCTTCCAGTTAATGGTAGAAATGGGTATGAAAGCAATAATGGATCCTGGAAAGCTATACATTTTAGAACAGTAGACATAACTGTGAATTTAGCAAGGGTCATTTGTGTAGATCCTTTGAGGTTTCTTAATAGAAACTAACAGTTGAATATAGGAAAAATTGAAAATTAGTTGAAAAAAACAGCCATTTGTGTCAACGTTTTCACCTTTAACTTCTTATAATTATGACAACTGTTTGAAAGCAATATACTGTTTCATCCGCTGGACCTTTCTGGTTGTGGGGATATATAGGACTTGTAGGTTTACCAAGAACCTGACAATCTCAGAGCCAATAACTGATCAGCGTCTTGCAATGTTTTTTTATTATGTGCGGGGTATATATCAATTAATTTGGGAAAATATATACATGGAAAAATCGGTATGAAAGACACCTGTGTATTTCTGAAATTGGAACAACATATAGAGTTTATAAACAGTAGCTATTTGCACATCCCCGAAATTGTGGGTACCCATACTAGCATATAAATTATAGGACATTTTTTAAAGTGACTTCCTTTTTAAACATTGTCTTACATTTGGAAGGCAGAAATGCATTGAAAGTCAATAGGTAGTAACAATTGCTCTACAATTCTGTGTTCCGCTAAGTCTCCCAATAAAAATGGTACTTCTCTTGTGTGGGTAGGTATGGTGCCCACGACAGGAAAAAGCCCAAAACCCAACGTAGACACATCACAGTTTTAAATTGAAAACTGACCCTTTTTTTGAAAAGTGCCTAGCTCTAGATTTTGAACCCTAACTCTGCCAGTACCTATAGAAACCTAGCAAACCTATACATTTTTGAAAACTAGACATGCAGAGGAATCCAGGATGAGGTGACTTGACTGGCTCTCACCAGGTTCTGTTACCCAGAATCCCTTGCAAACCTAATAATTGGTCCAAAAAAACACATTTTCCTCACATTTCTGGGGTGGAAACTTCTGGAACCTGCGTGGATCGACAAAATTCCATCCACCCGGCATTTCCCAAAGTCTCCCAAAAACAATGGTACCTCACTTGTGTGGGTAGGCCTAGTGCCCGCGACAAGAAATGGCCCAAAACGCAAAGTGAACACACCACATTTTCACAGTGAAAACTGAACTTTTTTTTGCAAAGTGCCTAGCTGTAGATTTTGAAACCTGGCTCTGCCGGCACCCGGGAAACCTAGCAAACCTATACATTTTTTTAAACTAGACAGCGGGGAAAATCGAGGATGGGGTGACTTGACTGGCTCTCTCCAGGTTCTGTTACCCAGAATACCTTGCAAGCCTAAACATTTGTTAGAAAAAAAACACATTTTCCTCACATTTCTGTGGTGGAAAGTTCTGGAATCTGCGCGGTTCCACAAACGTCCACCCACCCCGCATTTCTCAAAGTGTGTATGACTATTTTCTCCAAAGTGGCATATTCTTGTTCCAGAAAGCACCATTCCCACAAAATCCAACATGGAGAAAGTCACTAGCACACCCCTTCCAGCCCCCTGTCAAATCTAATTACTGAGGCTCCTGTGTGGCTGGGTGTGCAGGATTGTGGGGATAGCCTGTGCTGGTCCCAAGCTCCTGTTCACCCTTTGAAGACCAGTTTGTCTCCCCCACCCTCTTATTGCCCTCTGACTTCTGAACCTATAGTTCTCCCCCCACAAGAAATCCCATGTCTACTCTGACAGGACATTTCACAACTCACCAAGCAACTCTGGCTCTGCCTGGGAAAGGCTGGCCAATAAGGAGAGGGCAACTGGAAATCTGGATTTTGCCTCACAGCAAAGAAAATGTCTTAACATATTTTCTGTAATAGTTATTATAAAGCCAGCAGTGGCACGTTATTGGATTCATCTTAACTATTACTTAGATACCTGGAAGTATATTTTAGGTGGCTCCTGTCAATATTCATACTGAAATAAAATACCTATATGTTTGCCTTTGGAGCCATTCACCCCATTCAGGAAATACAGAATAAGCTGTTTTGTCTCACCACGGATTGTAAAACATGTTTTGTAATGTCCATGCTTATAGTTACATGGCACCCTTCCCATACTAGAGTGAGTAGAGCTTCACTGCCAGAATATTTCATAAGGCTATGGTGGGCCAGGGCCTGGGCGTCACCCCAAGAAACCCTTTGAATATTTTATATACTAGAAAGAGGAATGCATGGGGCCTCCCCGCCTGAACTCAGAAGGTCTAGTGATCCCAAACTCCAGGTTAATTCAACCACCTCTGGGCCCAAAGAGAGGATGGGTAAGTGTTGCCACACTCCTCCCATCCATGGTGAGCCTTTATGGGGGACCGGGCAGCCGTCACTCACCCCAGTTCCCTGCCTGCAGAAGCTGGCAGGGAAGAAGAACTGCTGCCTCCCACTGCAGCATGCGGAAGTGCTGACTGGGTGGGGAGCCAGCAGAGACCAGGTGTGAGCTCCTTGGGCCTAATCATAAAGCCCTCTCTCCTGCAGGATCCCCAGCATGGACAGTCTACAGCTCCCACCAGCGGAATGGTACAGCCTCCTCCTTGACAGGTTCCCTTAGGTAAGGACATACTTGCAGTTCCCAACAGTGCAGTCCCTTCCTTCAAAACACCCCTTCAGCCCATACCAAGGCAGTGTACAGTACCTTCCTTGGCAGAATCCCCCCAGGGCATGACACCCAAGCAGCTCTTACATGCAAAGAGATACAACCCCTCCTCTACAGGAAACAGTGGTCTAAGTAGCCCTACTGCATCATCCAGGGCAGGATACCCTGGTCAGAACACACTTGCAGCTTCTACCAGTGCAGTGCCTTCATCCAGAACACCTCTTCCATGTAGCTGTCGCCAGTGTATTGGTACAGCCCCTTCCTCCAGGTCCTCAATCCCTTCCTTCACAGGAGCCCCAGGTCAGGACACCCATGTAGCTCCCTGCAGGGTAATGGTATAATTGCTTCCCCTTCTGAACCCCCAAATCTCCCCCATATCAGGACACCCCTGTGGCCCCCTCTTTGGTCATTGTAGACTTCTCTTCTCCACAGGAGCCCCACAATATGATCATCCTGCAGCTTGCCCCATTTTCTTCAGCTGCCCCCATACATCACACATGCTGCCTGCAAACAGTATTTGTGAAGCAAAGCTCATGACAGAAGGACTTTCAAGGCCCCCGTTCCCTATCCCAATACCAGCAACAACACACCTGTGACCCCTCACCCTCCTGCCACCTGACATGGTCACTGGTGCAGGCACTGTAAGGAAAGATGCAGGAATGCAGTGAACAAACAAAGCAACCCCAGGGGGCCTTTGGAGGGCATGGGATGGAAGCCCTAAGTTGAGGCACACAGAGGGCACAGAACGGAGAGCAGGTTAGGCTGGGGAGATGGTGCATGGGTCTAAATTGAAAGCCTGATGTTACAGATCACTATCTCTGGGTCAATTTGCTTACCTCCCCTCCTAAGCTGTGCTCTGCCTGTTCATCTAAGCCAAACAGAATGAGGCAGTGCTCACATAAGACAGAGAACTGCCTATAGAATATTGGCACGTGAAGCAAATGAAGAAAAAATCTTTCTTAAGAAGACCCCTCACTCACCAACCTAGTTGGTGACATGCTTCATCATCGAGGTCCCACCCAGATAGTCGAGTGCCCTCCGGGTGTGCTGCGACACCTGACTACAGTGGAGCTGGTTTTTTTGAAGGTGAATAGTGAATTTGGATAAAAATTGGCCAAATGTAACCCAATTGAAAATGCTTTATTCTGGGGTAACTTGGACAATGATTAAAAAATTGTGAAGACACCAAGGAAGGTTAGATTGACCTCTGGTATCTAATAATAAAAATAGGTGAAAAAGAATTATTAAGGTCTACATGTTTCAACCATAATGTTGCGATTGCTAAGGTTTTCGTCAGGACCGTAAAACATGACCCGGGAGGTGCACACTCGCTAAGGTGTGCCCTGTCCACGGTCAGTAGTAGAAACCTAACCCGTTACTCACGGTTAGGAAACCTTTCTCCAAGTCGTTGAAAGGAAAAATTTAGAGAGCAATATTAGTGCATCTCATGGGAGACGGGATCACGCGATTTGTAACTTCCAAATTCAGAACCACAAATCGGTCCGCGTTTTTGCCTAGTAGTGATCTGCCCAATCTCCAGCCACCTATTCTTGTTCTCATGACCCAGCTCTCCATGTGAAGCTGTAGCCCAAGCCTTTCATTTACAGACCCAAGGCACTCTGGAAATTATATCTCTCTTCTAACTAACCTAATCTTCTAACTAATCTAATGCAGCTATTTACATTGGTTGTTGAACATAAAGCCCGTCCAGGTGATATAGAGTAACAAGCTTCCCGCCTAATGCATACAATATGTCAAAGGAAACAGTCTTCTGCATGAATTTAAGAAACCAATCACAGCACTGCTGCAATAAACTGGTCGGTGAAAGATTTCAAGCTGCTGGCATTTCCGACAGCCAAAAAGTAGGTAAATACAACCTCACAGTTGGGGCTGTACGTGTCACTGTGAATAGCCATGTTACTCTAGAGTTACCCTCTCTTGTCAATTCTTGATATTGTTGTCATGCCACCCTCTGTCCCTAATCCAGACATGGTCAAGCTTTTCCAGGAGGCTGTCCAGAACTGTGCAATTTATTTTGCTCATTTATTTGAGTCATAACCATGCCTGAGCATGCTAATCCTCAGACATAGAAAAAGGACAGTGATAAACATCCCCTTAGAATTAGGTAGCCGTTTTTGAATGAGATGATCTCCTTTCGTTTGGACGACGTTTGACTTCTTTTGACAACCACAGTTTTGTAAAGGGCGTTTCATTTATTGAATTATTAGTTTGGAAATTGAAAGTGGGATCACACAAAGTTCTGATAACCAATAAAGGAAGAACTGAAATCGTTGGTCACACAAGTGCAGGAAGAAAAAGAGTGGACACAAGTTTCAAGAAGAAGATGTTAGTACATCATTACATTTGACGTGGTGGTCATTTTGGGTGATGTGAAACCCCTCAGCAGCCAATGAGAATGCAAGAACCACTTTTTTTCAGAGCAAGCTCATAACCTGTGCCCAATCAAGTCCTGTACTGTTGGCTACCAACATGTGGGTGAAGTCAAACCTAGTGATCCTCACATCATTGTCTGGCAACAGATGTGCTGTAAGCCAGACCAAAACAAGCAGCTAATTTTTCTCCTGTCTCATTGAGAGCATCACGACCAGATCCTTCCTCACTACATTAGCATTGACAGCTGTGATCCATAGCCTCTTAAAAGTTTTGGGAACCGATAAAGTAATTCCACTAAAAGCTTGATACTCTAGCCCATTTTAGAATTTTGAGTTAAGTGCTGGTGTTTGAGGCAAAGGCCACTGCCCAGGGTCTGCTAAAATACAAGGAACTGTTTTCACATTCATTGCACAGTGAAGCCAGAGGCCACTTTAAGCTGTTATGCATTATTAGGTGCTTTGTGACTATGTTATGATATTATAATTTAATGGGATTGCAGTGCAGTTTAGTGCAGGAACCGCCTAACCACAGTCGGGTTGTGAAATGACTTTTCTTGATTCTTTCGCCATTGTCAGCTGGTGTTGTGAGGTCATTGGTTCTTGGTTATTGGAGATTGGTCTCTAGGCAGGCACGGAAGCTCCAAGTATGATGCTGGTCATATTGAAAAATGAATGTGTTACCTGCCCCTATCACCATGTGCCTTCACTTCCAGCTCTCAGTGAAGGTCTGTTGTTATCTCATTGTCAGGAACGTGGCAAGCACCATGTCTTAGTGCTTCTTCTGATTGCCATATTGCGGATGACTTTCTGTAAGAATACTATAATGGCCGTGGACCACCACATAGTAATCATTTTGAATTAGAAAGGGCAAAATGCTTGGATCTGCCAAACAGCAGCATTTTGACATTTGTTAGTACAAAGATGGCATTTTGCCAAATTATTCTTTCAGATCAATGAATTCTAATTGAAAGGAGAGGATCAAAATAAAAGATTGTAATGCTAGAATCAATCGCAGAGTTTTTCATTAGACAGTGACATTATCAAAATGGACTAATGGCCGAGAACATCAAGTAATACTGATTTGGAGGGTTTGACTGACATTTCATTCTTCTTCTTAAACTTACAGACATTGAAAATTTCATCCAGCATTTTGGCTATGGCTGGGTGTAACATGCATCATTTGGCAGAGTAATTACAAAAAATGAAAGCAATATTACTCGAGATTACGCAGAACTATGCCAGGAGCATAACCATGCATTTAGTACTGTTTTCTTAGCACAACATGCACATTTTCATTCAAAATGAACCAGAGGAATACGTCTTCATACACTCTGTTCCTGTGCTCTTTGGAAGGCAGTTTTGCCCCATATATCGGTAACAGGAATCAACCCATTATTTTTGGTAATTTTGCATCAGAAAAGAAACTCAAAATGACCTAAATTACTCTGACTACTCCGGCATAATTAAAATGTGTCCAACTCCTTGGACATGGCCTACAGGGCAGGTAATGTTGATATGAAAAGCACAGCAACGTTGTGTGATGACTGCCTTGTCTGCTAAACCTTATGTACATGCAGAGAACTACATTTTCTTCCATGCCCTTTTAAAAAATATTAATGGTAATGTGTTTCTTAAGCATGCAGTTTAATTGTTAAATAAATTGCATTTTGTTCTGCTGAGTTTTGGTTTTCAACTAAATATCAAGGTAATCACTGTAGCAAATTCACCTCTTCGGATTGGTCCCCCCATTTGTTTTGCCTTTTTTTCTGGTGCTATTTTTAGTGGTCTGATATGGGACAGTGGCCCCAAAATTATACAGTGGCAATTTGTTTCACTCAATTGATTTATTTAACATTCTTGAAAAGCGATGTTAAATAGTGCAGAAATTGTACCAGTGCTGCTGTGGTTAAATGTATTATATACGGAATTCGGCGGAATATTATCAAGAACGGCGTTAAAATTATCGCCATGTTAGCGGCAGAATACTGCCGCTAAAGCGGCGATAATGGGCTTGCTAATATGCCCTTGAGAATTCCAATAGAAGCCCATGTTCTGGTGTGAACCTGGGCTCCTATTTGAATTCTCAAGGGCATATTATCAAGCCCATTATCGCCGTGTTAGTGGCAGTTTCCTGCCGCTAAAGCGGCGATAATTTTAACGCCGTTCTTGATAATATGCCCCTTAGTGTGTAATTATATCTCCCACAGCTGACAATAATATATATTGCTGCCAGAAGCACCACATACCTGCCCACAATGCTGCTGTATAAAAGCACTGCAGTGACTCATGGAATGGAATAATGCATTTCCCCTGCAGGAAAACCTATTTTGTAAATTAATGTCACCCCCAAAGTGTGCCTTGTCATCCCATGCGCTAGGAGCTTAATATAAGTGTATACTCACGATGTCAAAAGCTGTTTTCACTGTGTAGTTTAGGATAGATTCCCTTTAAACAGGCCTTGGAATAATTAAAATGTATACCTTAGTTTTGAAAATTACTAGCAAAGTGATCCAATATTATTTTCTATCCGATTTTGCACAACTACATTTATGATGAAAGTAGATTTTGAATAACTTTGACAGAAATGTTACTTTATAAAATTGAACCTTGTGCTACCTGAGATGAAACTGGGCTGGGTTGTGGTAGAGTCCTGTACCATGTCTTCCCAGACTCCACATTGTCACCCTTAGGAACATGCAGCATGCCACAGCACGTTTCATTCATGGTCAGGAGAGATATGATCACCTCACTCTATCTTGATGGTACTCCATTGGATCCCCTTGCTGGCACACACCATCTTCAATACCAGCTGCGCAATGTATAAATCCATCATGACCAGCACTCTTCTTTTGTGGCTTTCATCTGCAGTCAGGCCACCATCAGACTGGGGTTGAAAAAAGGCAAAAAAGATACAAACAAGTCACCAGGCCTTGATCTGAGGCAATCTTCCCATATCTCAAAGGGTAGCCCTAACACTGCTCCAATTTAGGAAAGGGTTGTGTTCAATAAACATTTATTGCATAGACATATTAAAATATCCAGTAAATAATAAAAACACAAGTTAAGATAACTAAATAATTAAATCAAGACTGAATATTTGTTTTTTAGAAACAGGAGACCTATGTGGTGTGATTATTGTGCAATCTTCCTGTTTGACTGTTTCAAAAGGTGAGTAAGGTTTAAATAGTTAGTTAACATTCCAATAAATTGGCTGTTGTTTGTGGAAAAGCAGCACACAATAGCTTACTGGATAGTCCTGCATTTGGCAATAAAGATTGCGGTCCTTAAATATGTTTTCCTCTGGTTCCAATAGCAACAGACATGGTCATATGATGTGTTCTAAAGACTTGTCCTTGTAAACATAGAGACAACATGTTTTTGACAGTAGAAATTGTACATTACAGGAGCCTTCTAATTGGTACATTGGAAGGTGCAGGAGACTGAATCTGTTTACAGGTGGGCTCTGGATTATATACTAAATATTCCTGTTTTACACAAGTATTTGAATCTCTTGTGAAGTGTTTGTGCTTCTCTAGAGCGATCAGCTTGGCTAGTGTACTATTCTTTAGCAAGGTCTGTCTAATTAAGGTCTTGTACTCTGATTGAGGCAACTTTCAGAGGACGGATAGAGTCAAGAGGTAGTTGTTGGTAATGGCTCTGTCTGGTCTGCAGGTGCAAGGCTCAGTTCTGTGATGTATCAATTTTTACTCATTAATCCTTTCCACGTGAGGAATCTTGAGGAATTTTCATTAGCCAAGACACAATCATGCATGTAATTTAACGTTGCCCCTGTATGACCTGCAGCTAATGATGTTAAAGATAATCCCAGTCTAAGTTTGCTATGAGAGGTGGATCAATGAATGTTCAGTAGAGATCTAATTTCTCTTATTTCTTATTCTTTTATTTTTTTAAATGTTATACAAACAGAATGACCTTTTCATCCAAGCAGAACCTCCAAACCCACACGCTACACAATTAGCCAATATGACTACAATTACGTGATTACATATTACAATCTTAACAGCAAAGGGGAAGAAAACCCAAATTCTCCTTAAAAACTAGGAAAGAGACCTACAAATGTTGAAAGTGCACAGTGCAAATCCTATATAATTCATAATGTAAACATAGCCGACTAGCCACCTCAGCCACCCATTTCAATTCAATCTAAAAGCGGGGCCCACCTCAACAGGCCATTTTTTCTTACCCTGTGCCACTTTCTTGGAATAAATTGCTTGTTCACGATTACAGACTGCAAGAACCCGGGCTAGCCATTGATGAAAAATGAGTGGGTTAGTATCCAGCCAGGCCAAAGTAATACACAATCGCAAGATGGTCATGGATATGAATAAAAGCACTTAGCCTCCGGTACACCTCTCTAGCTCTTGAACTCCCAGCAGAATCACAGCAGGTGTCAAAGATGTTCTCATATTTTATTTCTCCTTGAAGAATTTAGCAATTTCTTCCTTAATGGTTGATATTGTAGACAAGTAGCAAATATATGTACACTATTGTGTCCTTTTGTGGCATCTAGGACATTGAGATCCGTTATGGTCCCCCCACTTGATGATTCTGCTGGGAGTATAATAAAGGTTAAAGCATGTTTTATAATATTACACTTGCAACTTTGAAGATAGTAAACTGGTTTGTGCCATTAAGAAGGAATCAAGGAAGCCTGATTTGCAACATGGCCACTTTCTCTTGCTATTTCCGAGAATGTTTATCTAATTCATCTTTCATAAGTTTATTAAGAAAGGTATAAATAACCCCAATGGGACATTTCTGCCCGCTAACCAATAAGTACACCAGGGCAAGCCTTTGGAACCCTGCTAGGCCTCTTTCTTCCCTTATGGCTCAAAAAGTCGAGATACTTAAAAAATCTCTTTGACCAATGTCATAGTCATTCCTAAGCTCTTGAAATGAGATAAACCCCATTGGAGAGAAAAAATTGACCTACCCTGTTTAACCGGGTACTCACCCAGCGCAAAGCATATTGGTCAGACTCCCATTATTGATTATTGGGGCATAATAATTTAGTCTTCCTATCCCCAAAGTTTTACGGGCAGCTGACCAGACTTTAGAAACTTTCTGAAGGGTCCTAAGGCGTACTTTCCTAAAATAGTTTAACTCAATTTGTCTCCAAGACATCCCCATGCCTCTTCACCCATCAATATCTCAAAGGGGGAGGGAAAAAAATCAACCCCAACTTGAACCAAATATCTTTCTTGCAAAAATACCAAATAATTTTGGAGCATGGTGGCCCACTAATATAATTTAAGGTTTGGTAACACCCACCCCCCTCTGTCCTTTTAGAGTGTCAACAATTTTAAGGCCCTTCTAGCTTTAGAGTTCGCCCCTACACATTGCGATATCAGCTCTTCCAATTTCCCAAACCATATATTTTCAATCTCTTTCTGGATGGTGCAAAAAAAAAAGAATTTTGGGGAAAAGGATCCTTTTAATTATATTGCACCTCCCTGCTAGAGATAAGTGCAGATTATTCGATCTGCACAGAACGCTTTTTGCTTTTTCTATAAATAAGTCGAGATTTTCTTTGACAATTACTTCTAAGTCAGAGGTAATGTTTATTCCTAAATATACTACACTCATTACAATAGGTGAATCTGAGAGTGTAATTCCTTTATTAATAATAATTATAGTGTTTTCGTTATTTAACGAATAGTCTGAGATAAGCCCATAACGTGTTGCCTATTTCTCTATCTCCACAAGGACTATTGCTGGGTCCTGCGTCACTAGCGCTATGTCACCTGCATAAGGCAGGGTTTTAGTTTGCCATTCTCTGAAAGACATAGGGGGAATTAGGATATTTTGCTGAGGCCTGCATATAAATGGATCAATATATAACGCAAAAAAGAGCGGGCAGCAGGGGCACCCTTGCCCAGTCCCCCGAGTGATCTTAAAAGACTCCAAAAGATCTCCTGCAATAAACACTCTGGCTTCTGGATCATAATATAAATCCTTAACTGATTGTAGAAATCCTGGCCCAACTTTCGCTCTCTGCAATACCACCCATTGAAATTGCCAGAAGACCCTATTGAATGCTTTCTCTGCATCCAGCAGAACCAAAGCCTTAGGTTCTCTTGCAACCTGGGCGGCATCAAAGATGGTAACTACCCTTCTAATATGATCTGTTGTGCCTCTCCTGGGTATAAACCTGTGCTGCCATCTGGATCCCACCTTATTATTAATAGGAGATAAGCGAGAGGCCAGAATTTTCTAACAAAGTTGAGAATCCCCGTTTATTAGAGTAATTGGTCAGTAAGAACCAAGTTCCGAAACAGGCTTATATTTTTGAGAAAAGAAAACTATCTTTGCGAGCGACAAGGAGTGAGACAGGCTAACTCGATTAAATATTTGTGCAAACAGCATGGTTAGGCAATCTTTTAACTCAGGCCCAAACACCCTATACAATTCAAAAGGTAAGCAGCCAGTACCAGCAGCTTTACCTGCAGGGAGACTACTCACTTACTCACTGCAGATAAGATTTCTTCCCATCAGTCGGGTCCTTCCAGGCCCCCCGTTCTTCGTTACTGAATTTAATAAATGGGACCAAATCCAGATAGTTATGTACAACAGCATCCTTACCCTTGATGGTTTATGAAAATAAAGATTGATAATATGTTTTAAATGCAGTCCTAATTCCTGCTGGATCAGAACCCAAACCTCTAGTAGGACCTTCTATTTCTTGTACTTCACTTTGCCCACACTTCTGCCTAACCCTGGTGGCTAGATGATGTCCAGTTTGCTCGCTATATTCATAGACTTTCTCCCTCCACACCATATATTTGTCAGCTGCTTTTGTGCCTGTTATTCCATTAATCACTGCTTTAGCAAGTGCTACCCCCATTAGTGCAGTCGATATATTGACCTTCTGTTGAGTGGCGATTATTAAATTCCTTTTATCAGCAGTCAATGTGGTGTAGAGGTGTTGAATTATTTGTTTTGCTTCTTCTTAAAGTAAACTGCAGTGTCTTCCCCTGAATCTCAGATGTCCCACACTCCACCCAACGGGGCACTCCCTATATTTTCTCTGAGGAATGTCATGATCCCTTTCCTCGAGTGAAGCAGATAATCTTCATTGATTAAAAGAGCTCGCTCAAAGCTCCATTGGGTTATCTTCTTAACAAAACCCCCACACAATATTTTTCCAACACTAGGGGGTTATGGTCAGACATGACCCAGGGATAGTTTCAATGCTACATTCCTGCACAAATTTATGAGAGATTGAAAAAAAATCTAATCATGCATGTGTCTTATGTGGCGCTGAAAAGAAGGTATATCCGTTTTCCTTCGACCGCCAAACATCTGACAACCCATGATCTGTACAGAGGCCTCTAAGGGAATGAAATATTTTAGGATTCCTCTGGTAGTATTTATATTAATATTCACATGAACAGGTCATTGGCAATTTAATATTCAAATCTCCATATACAATAATCGGTTATGGCAAAAGTGCCAATTCATTAGATAGCCATTCGAAAAACCTTGATCATCTGATATAACCCCATAAGTGAAAAACAAGGTCATTTTTTTCACAGCAGATTGATATTCTACAATGACTCACCTCTGAGCGGACTTGTTTAAAAATCCCGACAGATTTTCAAGTTTAGACCGCCACACCGCCAGTACGTGTTCCTTGCGGTGTCCCACCAATCAAATAATTTATCTTATATAAATTCTATTCAAATTCTTTATAATCTTTTCCTGAAAGCTGATGGAGTAACAACGAAGCCTTGAAGAATCGACAAATATTCTGGCCTCTGTATATTTTAGAGAATCTCTTTACAAATTGTGGAATAAAGTGGGCTTTCTTTTTCATATTTGAGATACTATCTGGCCACAATAGATTGTTATCCAATCAGACTTCTGAGTGGGTGTAGCTTTTAATTTTTTTCTAAGATACAATCATTGATTTTAGCTTTACTAGGTTTTGTCACTTGCTAAAATAAATAGATTTGGTCATCTGAATGATTGATTTTCAGGTCATTTTTACAATTGAATTCCTGTAAATGTGAAAGCTGGAATTTGAAATCTGATGTCAATGAAAATAATATTTTTTATTCTGCATAATCTAGGTAGCTGGTGGATTTAGTTACTAGCTTTGAGATAGACCTTTGGCACAGTCTAGAAACTGTCAGATCGGCTGTAAAAAATTAGGAGGGCCATAATGTAGCCTGCTTTAGGCCATACATGGTTGTTAACATAGATGATGACAAAGCCATCCTTGTCAGTTTAATTGAAATATTTTAGTGTAAGGATATCAAAAAATTAAATAGTGTCTGGCTGACTCCCAAATTTAATAATTTGTCCCACAGTATGTTCCGGCTGTCTTTTTTGAATCTAGAAGAATAGTGTGAGATGTTTTCTTAATGCTCTGTAAAAGTTTGAGAGCTATAATATTATTAGTCATGGAGCAGCCAGATGTGAAGCCAGTTTGATTGATTGGGATTAAGTTGTTATTCGTTATGAGTGTCAGATCTTTTAGGCCAGTTGGTCCTCTAACAAACCAGAATTGTCTAAAAAACGTGCACGTAAAATGTATGTGGATATGTGGAGGTATGATTGTTGGGCAGGAACCTGAAACTTTCCTTCTTCCTCCATCTGAAGATCGACTGCATAGATCAAATCAGTGTCTGAATCACTATTGAATGAATGTACATTGTCAGGAATACCAATGATTAAGGCCATTGACATAGACATTGTGCATGCAATTAGAATACAAGTGTTGCTTGGTACATGGATATGTGATCAGTGTCAATTTCTTAGAGAAAGACAAGTATACTCTATTTCTTAATCTTATTGTAGGGATGACTTGGTATTCTAAATTAAATTCTTTGTTCCTCTTCCTTTCTTTATGACCTTTTGAACTCCCTTCCATGTGCACCCATGACAGAAAGGAATGTTCAGTCACTGTTATATTTATTTTGTTACTCCTTTGAGTGAGGTTAGTTTGGCGAGTGTACATGTTTATACAGACCCCCAGAGTAAAGGTCTTTCTCCTTCCCCCTTCTCCCTTCAAGTTTTCTTGCCCATTTTTTAGCTTAGTTTAGGAGCTATCCTCACATCTGATGGCATCACATCCCTCCTGGAATGTGGCTGCAAGTGAGGCTTGATCAACGAACAGGATTCAGCTGCGGCTTCTCTCCTGTCATCTCACTTCCCTCCACTCAGCGTGTAGGCTCGGTTTCTTGATGTGGCGGATTTTCCAGTTCATCATTCTCGTGGCCAGGGACCTCTTCACTGCTCTCCCTTGTTCTGTATTGGGACCAATGCCAACAGTCCTCCTCTTCCATCTTTTTCTTGGGGGGTCAAGACTCTTTCCTTTTAGTCATGCACAAATCCAAAGGGGTTTCTGGTCCATCCCAGGTTGCCTGACTTCCTATTTGGATTCCCTTGACAGACCAGCTGTGCAGCATACGAAGGGTGCAGTTGGCTCCAGGGAGATGATGTACTGAGTCCTCATCCCAAAGGTATTTGAGTACTTTATATTAGCACGAGTTCCTTTACACAAGGACACATTCAATTTTGTTGGCACTGGGAAAATAAGTGATTCATCAAGATTCAAGGATGCCGAAACTCAAACCCGGTTTCCCAGCTCCATAGTCAGTAGCAGTGACCTTCACACCCCATCCTCTCCCAAGAAGATGCCATATTGTCTCCTTAGCTTCAGCATCAGTTCCACATTTTGTGATTAGGGCAAAGTCACTTAAACTTCCCATGGCACATCAACGGCGACTAATTTGCATCAAATCGATCTTTCGTATACATGGAAAAATAGTCTAAAAAAAGTACAAAGATGTTAATCAAAGTGCATGGTGCTTCTTGAACGTACGGCTACCTTAAGAAACAAACGTATGCAATAACATGTATTGTGAGTTAAATCTTGCAGACTCCCAAAATCTTGTTGGCATTCGCGTTAATTTCTGAGCCTTAAAAATGGTACTAAATACATTCTCGTAAATAAATGGTAGTACCCACAAAAGAAAGTAAAATGGATCATAGTTAGCTTAGATGCCTTGTTGCACGTGCAAACTTGTGAGCCCAAATTGTGCTGGAAACCTCACAGGAAGCTGAGGGAATATTCTGGGATCCCTGCTCTAAATCAAAATAGAAACGAGAACATCCAACTCTTGGTTGTACACAGCAACAACATTAGCAAGTAAGTAATGCCCAATACTGGGTATCTGTGATTCTTCATGAAAACGTTTACCTTGCAATTTTTCTAACAACAGGGCCTGTGCTTGCATTCTGCTGGGTAGAGAACCTAGAGCTGACTCAGAAACAGCAAACCTGACACCAATTTCTTCCAGTGACTTTTTAATCTTGTTTTACGTAGGACAACCTTTGGAATAGAGTGCCCTTTATCACAGGCCAGGGAGTCAAAAAGTTGATAATTAATGCTAATTCCATATGGTAAATAAAATGTGAAGTTGATAGAGGGACCATTATTAAACGACTGCAAAAACAAATTACATTCATTTGCAGTGGCAGTGGAACACTAATGCCCCATATGTTGGCCCCATAAGTAGCAATAGGTATACACTGAGCTGAATATATTTGTAGCAGTGGGACAAGAGCCCTCCCTCCTGGTGGTGATGGTAAGTTAAGAAGGGAGCCTACTGACTTCGAAAATTTAATTCTAGTGTGCACAATTTGGAATGCCCATCATCTAGAGTAACAAATAAAACCACTAGATTTGTAAAAATGCTAGTGTGCAGTAACATATTTGACCCTACCATAATGGAAGAGGAACATATGACTTTCTGGCCACAAAACATAGTAAATGGTTTTGAAAAATGTGTACTTAAGTCAAATTTCTTCATAAAATCCATGAAATGAATCGATTAAAATATGTAAAGTTTTCAGGGTGCAGGCCATTAATACAGCGTCATCTACATATAAAAGTATAGGAATGGGAGCCCCGTTTATTATGGGAACATCGTTGGTGTTGTTTATAAGCTCCTGGCTGATGTTATTTATATATTAAATAAATAACAAATGGGCAAGCGCACACTCTTGATGCACACCCGGTTCAACATTAAAAATATCAGATACTTCCCCCTGCATGCTTTTGTATACATAGTGCAAATATATTAAAGTGCACACCAGTATCGGGGCCTTTCCCATTTTTATTGAAATGTGCTCTATCTTACCCCTGTTTACACAGTCGAAGGCCGTTGATGAGTCCATAAAAGCAAGATACGGTTAGATCACTTCACCACAGTGTATTTGTCTATAATTAGGCATAAATTCAGGCACTGGTCCACCGCACCTTTTCCATTTTGAAAACCCAGGCAGCACTCATTCAATATTTTTTTTTCATTGGTCTATGTTAGTATCCTCTTGTATAGGACTCTACAAAGATCTTGGCAGGGATGTCTATCAGGGAGATAGGGCAATAGTTTTTAGGCTCAGTGCGGTAATGGGCACTATGACTGAAAGGGCCCAGGATTTTGGAGTTGTGTGATGGCTCATAGAATTAAAGACATTTGTCAATAAATGTGCCATAAAATCAGCTCACTCCTAATCAAAACAATGAGAACGCCATCAGAGTTGGGAACCTTACCTCCCTTATGCTCCTGAATTGGCATAAAGATGCTAATAATCTGCATAATCAAAAAGATAACTCTTATATAGATTGCTGCATCTGTACCAGTACTTTCAATTTTCAAAAGATTATTTGATGCGCTCATGAGGCTATGACGTTTGTTTTTCCTGGCCTTTTGATAGTAATGTATCTGCAATATTCTTCCAAACAATGTTTTCCAAATGTTTTTCAAATGTATCTTTTTCAGAGATAAGAAAAATGCTCTTGCATATTGATTTTAATATTTTTCTATATATTCATTCACTTTTATGTATACAACAGTCAAACAAATATTCCAAAGGATCCACACAATTCAATATTATGACGTTAAATTGAAACTTTGAGTGTCATTTTGCATCACTTTTGATCCATATTTATTGATATTGCATTCATAACTGCCATTTGAATAAATCACATTGCATTGTCATTCTGGCTGGAATTGTGTCAGGTGGATATATTAAGTCTTTGGAATCGTTCTCCATGCCCCTAGAACATCAGGTTGGTTTTCATCTGCACTCGTCAGTCTCTTCTTTATTTCTTCAGCTAATGACCATTCCTCAATATCTTTAATCCAGCATTTCATGTTTGGGGTTGCAGTGGACATCCAGTGTATCATGAGTCTCCTTCCTGTTAGTAATAGTGCAAGTTGAAATCATTTATTTTTCTTCTTACATTATGATCTGCTAACCTCTATACCTAGTAAATATGACCAAGGCTCTGTCTCTACATCTATTATTAAGTTTGCTAATCATCTATTTTTCCCTTCTTCCTGGTGCCTCTGTGTGAGAAATTTGGTTGTTGGATGTGAGCCCTAGTCAAGCAACACACAGAATCCCTTGCAGGATGAACCACAAAAAGTTGCTAAATTAATCTATGCTTAACCCAGGGTAACTTGGCAGAAAAAGCAGTCAAGCTTATCTCAGAGACAATGAGTAAAGTATTTGTGCAGCACACAAATGATAATAGAGTGAAAACATAACATAAAAACACACCTCAATTTAGAATAATAGAGTACATTTTAATGATTATTTGACACCAAAATGGCAAAACTTCAATCAGTAGAACTGGAGTTATGAGTTTTTAAATATTTAAGTGAAAAAGGTGCCAAAAAGCACAAAGCGCCAACTTGGGATAGATGCCTGGTTGCACTGGACCGAGTCAAAGTAAAAAGTTCAGGCCAATCGTGATGGAACGCAGGTTGGATACAGCCCCAGATACGTCCCGCCTAGTTTTTGCCTTCTCAGATTTTGGGCCAAGAGTCCTGTTGAAGAGGGCCATGAGGGGCAAGCAGAGTGTTGCAGGAGGCTGTCAGCGTGGTGCGAAGAGCAGGCTGTGCATCGCCGACATGCGGGCTGGAGCTTTGTGTTGGCAGTCCTCCATGGGCTGTCAATTCTGCAATGGGAAGGTATGGGTTGGTGGAGGCTTGTGCTGAATCCAGATGTGAGAGGCACGGTCTAAGTGCAAACAAGCACAGTTGCAGTCGCAAAGAGCCCAAACGCTTAATTTAAGAGCTTGTGAACTACACCAATGATCCACCACTTTGGTGTCAGATACTGGCTGCAACTGAGTCCAGGAACTTTGTGGGGAGCCTTTTATGTCCCTGAGGTTCAGATCAGGAAGCCATTAGACTAGCTCTTGGAGTCACTCCAGGTTCCTGGGTTCAAAATGAAGTTGCAGGTCCAGTTCTCCTTCCCCATGCAAGAGGGCAGCAAGCAGCAGGTCAGCAGAGCAGGACAGTAGCTCCTTCAGAGTAGCATTAGAGGTGAGTGACAGTCCTTTCAGAAGCACTGCAGTCCTTCTTCCTGGCAGAGTATCCACAGGTCCAGAAGTATACTGAAGAGTGGGCCTGGAGGTCCTATTTTTACACCCTGGTGGCGTTCCCCTTGAAGGTTGGAAAAGCTTTTGGAAAGGTTCTTTGAATTGCATGGAATTTCTTGACTTCCCTGGTTTCAAGCTGGCTGCAGTGACAATACAGGGTATGTTGGCCCTTTGTGTGAAGACAGAGCACAGGTGTGGGAAATAGCCCTTTTTGAAGGGTTACCCAAAACTCTTTGCCTTCCCCCTCCTATTTCTTCTGACCTTCTTGTTGTTGGCTTTAGGACTCTGGGTACTTTACCTCTGCTGAACAGTGTTAAAGTGCATGAGCTCTCTCCTCTAAACATGGTATAATAGGTTTCAACCTGTTTGGTATATTTGATTTCCTTGAATATCCCTTGTATACAATATACCCAAAGGCCTGTAAATGTAATCCTACTAGGGGGCCTGCAGCACTAATTGTGCCACCCACATGAGCAGCGCCTTAACCATGTCTAACACCTGCCAACACAGTGCCTGTGTGTGCAATATACTGCCACTTTGACTTGGCATTTACAAATACTTTCTAAGCCTTAAAACCCCCTTTTATTGCACATAGGTCATCCCTAAGGTAGGCCTTATGTATCCCTATGGGCAGGTATGTAAAAGATAGGACATGTAGTGGTAGTTCCTGCTTGTACAGGGTGCATACTCTGACAACCAGAAACTCTATTTCTAACAACTTGGCTGTAAGTAGGGCTGTGTTTACTTCCACCCCCAACCCATCATGCCAGGAGGGGGCCCTTTCAGGAAAACGTAATCCCTCTAGTGTGTGACTGTCTAGGATGTATTCACAAAGTCTGTCAGCTACACCCATTCATAAGCCCAAGACAGGAAAATGGTACCTTTCTGTGGCAACAAACATTCAGTTTAGCCTGAATGGCCAAACTAAGACTTCACTAGACTAGAAACCAGCATCATAGCACCGGGTTTGGGTAAAACCCCATATCAGCCAGGCTAGCTTGAATCCAGTGGCAAAGTGAGCAAGGGACCCATGTCTGGGCATACCCTGCCAACTTAGGGTGAACAAAGCAAACACAAGGAGGTGTTGGATGGAGCAGTGAAAATTAACAGACACTCGCCTCAGGTCACAGATCTGGGTTGAAAACATCATCCTTCTGTAGCTCACTTCACTCCCTCCGCCAACCCAGTTCAGACCCAGCCATATGCAAATCAGTCTTGACCCTGTTTCTGGCTAATGAAGGGTGATATAACCTGAAACCAGTCCCAGGATGCTTGTTTCCGGTCCAGGGAGGACCTGGCTTGGCATTCAGGCTGGACTGTTCCCATGAGGAACAGGTTCAAGACTCATTTGCAGATGCCTGGGTCCAAACTGGGGTGGCGTAGTGAGCATAAGAATGATGATGGATAAAACCCGGATCTGTGACTGGAGGTGAGTGTCTGAAAAGTTTCAGCACTCTCCTTGTGTTAACTTTCTAAAAGTGGCATTTTTAAAATTGTAATGAAAAAGCTGTTTAAAGAGGGTTATCATTACAATTGTATAGGTACCAAACATGACCACTGCACCTGCTCCAAATAGGAATTATAGCTTATTAAATGTAATAAGGAAACCCCAATGCAATCCTCTGGGAGGGTTTGGCCTCACAGTAGTAAAAAATGAATTTGGGATTGTTCCACTACCAGGACATGTAAAACATAAACATATATGGTCAACCTTTTAATTCCACAGCAACCTGCCCTATGTTCTACCTAGGGCCTTCATTAGGGGAGACCTATGTGTAATACAAGTAGGAGGTTAAGGTTTGGCAAGGGGGTTAAAATGCCAAGTCAACATGGACTCAGGCTGCAATGCAGACCTGGGGCATAATTTAAGGTGCTACTTAAGTGGGTGTAAAAATAAGTGCTGCAAACCCACTGGAAGCATTTTGAATTACAGGCCTGGAGTATGTGGTATACTTCTCTAGAAGGGAATTATAAGTACATTAAGTATGCCAATTAGGTAAATGCCAATCAAACCATGTTTAGGGGAATGAGCACAAGCACTGTAGCACCTTGGATAACAGTAGTAAAGTGCACAGTGTCCTAAGGCCAACAAAAACAAATGAAGGTAAGTAGGCAAAAGGTTTGTGGGAAGACCAGCCTAAGGCTGACAGATCTAATACTCTGGAAGACTGGTCAATCCCATACTGGATGAAAGAATATTGTGTCTATTTGTTTGCACATAGGACATCTGGTAGGATCTCATGTTTGTGTAATTGCTGGTGTAATGCACGTTCTGTGGATTACATTGAACTAGGCTATTTGAGGTCTGGCATTTTTGGATACTCCTTTCTGTAATTGAAATGTTTTCTCCCATTGCCTGTCTGTGAACTCTTTCCCACAGTCTGATCCCCATGTATCCGTTACTTACAGTGCTTTCATGAATTCATATCTTTTTATATATAACATTTTAAGATGTGTTAAATTCAAATGGAGGAATTAATGCAGTGAACATTAGTTCTTTGTTCAATCATTATTACCAACATTTTGTGATTTTTATCTCATATGAGTAAGTCAATGTCAAAATAGAAAACGATTTTGTATTATTTAGCTTAACACATCACATAACAGTATATAATATATACGAAAACTAATAAAATTAAATGAAAAATGTATCTTCTTTTAAAAAAATGAATTTATTGTGTAGACAGACACTAATACTTGAATGCTTACAAACAATCATCATACTATGAATGTGTTTTTGTTTTTTAGAGTGCTTTTATATGCATTACCTACTCCATCCATTAGCCAAATGAAAGGAGAAAATTTGAGCTCAAAAGAAGTGTTCATGATAGTTGGATTTTCTGATCTTCCGCGACTACAGGTTCCCCTGTTTGTTGCATTTTCCTTAATCTATGCACTAACTCTGGCGGGAAATCTGCTTATTATGGCAATAATTTACTCTAGTCCAAATATGCATAGCCCGATGTACTTCTTCCTCGTCAATCTGTCCTTCATTGACATTAGTTATACCACTGTAATTTTTCCTCCAATGCTGATCCACTTTTTTCTTGATGGCACATATATTTCTCTTACTGAATGCCTGTTGCAGGCTTATTTTTTTATGTTTGTGTTGTCTACAGAAGTGGTTCTCCTCACAGTAATGGCTTATGACCGGTACATGGCCATTTGCAATCCCTTACATTATATGGTCAATATGAAGAAGACGGTGTGCATCCGGCTGGTTGCTGGATGTTGGGCCATTGGTTTTCTTGATGCCCTTCCACATACTGTACTGATCTCTGGGCTTTCCTTTTGCGGGTCCCATACAATAAATCACTTTTTCTGTGATGTGGCAGCTCTTATGAAGATTTCATGCAGCAACACTGACCACATTGAGATACTTACGTACATTTTGGGTGCAATTGTGACAATGACATCTTTCATTTTGATCATCATCTCATATGTTAATATAGCCTCCTCCATTCTACAGATTCGGTCTAAAGGAGGGAGGCACAAGGCTGTCTCCACGTGTGCCTCCCACCTCACTGTGGTTATTCTATTTTATGCATCGCTGAGCTCTACTTATATGCGACCAACTACAACATATTCAATGAAGGAAAACAAGATACTCTCATTGTCATATGTAGCTGTTACTCCTCTTTGTAATCCCATTATATACACTCTGAAGAATGCAGAGTTTAAACATGCATTGAGGAGAACAAGGAAGACTGTATAGAAGATGGAGTCTATAAGCAGCAAATCATTTGATATCTAACAAAACAAGATTAGCTTTGAAATGGAAGATCTTTTTTGTAGTGTCTGTAAAAAAGGATAAAAATGAAACCTAATTGTACTATGAGATATGTATTTAAAAAAAAATATTTTGCTTTAAATTCAAACTTTCCTTAAACAGTTTTACCATCCATTTTTATGGATAAATGCTTTTGTGAATTTGATTATAAATATGTATGGAACTGTTAAGAATGTGAATCTGCTGCACCTATGTATAGAAGAAGCAAAGTTGCAACATACATAAGAGGGAAAACAAATGGATAATATATTTTTTTCACAAAAGTTCATTTTACCAAGTGTTAAATTGTTGCTTGCTTGTCTGTCTCTCTTTATTATTGCTTTATTCTTGTGCATCACATTATTCTTGCTTGTTTCTCTCTAGCAGAATAATGTCATTAATTAAATGCCAATGTTGTAAGGCTGAGGTTACCAATGAGGCTTCAGTCATTCTCACTCTATAACATTGACTCATCTGTGCTGCTCTTCTCATTATATCATTATATAATGTCTTACAGAACATTAACATTACATAACTATGAGACAACCATCTGTTGAAACAAAGATGAAGACTTGTAAGCTCGAAGGGCAATTATCTAAATGATAATGCTCAATATAACCCATACAAAGATTACGTAAAGTGGGTGCATTTGATTAAACAACCCCTTTGCTAAGCAATGTATCTTGGGGCATTGTTGTGTGATATAAAATGAAATTCTTGAGAAGATGTGAGCAGCAATATAAGGCAAAAGTCCGATACATTAGTGAAACATGGCACGCAATAAAAACGATTTGCTTTTTTTGTATTTATATATAGCGCAAGCTCGACCTGAAGGTGTAGAGCACTTTACATGATCACCAGCTGCGTTGCAGATGGACATATTTATTTTGAGGTCGGGGGGATTAAGTGATTTGCCCAGAATCATAAGATATTTGTGCCTCGCGCCAGACTCCAACCCGGTTCCACTGCTTCAAAGTCCTAGCCGTTAAGCCACATCCTCTTCAGAGTTCTCTAAAGGAGCACTTTATTGTGTGTGAGATACATCACTACAAACATTTGATTCAGTCAAGTAGTTTGCATGCTCTAAAGTGCTTTCATGCAGAAGGTTTGGCTCTCATATGTGGTTCCATTCCTCAGACCTTTGCTTTTCTTTTTAATACTTGTTTTGTGAGTCCTCTAATTCCTCTTTGCCTACTAGATCTCATCTTTCGTCTGCCACATAGGGTGCGTTCAGTAATTTTATGGCGTTTTCTTTGACTAACTAGCCAGTGTCTCAGGTTACATCTTTCAATGTGTGTATTCATAAATCACATGTGCTTTCACATTGCACTACCCTCAAAGGTACCACTTTTATGTCCTATCAAAATTCTCAAAATAACCTACTAAGAATAGACTATCAGGGCCTCATTTATGGGATTTTGGTGTAGGGCAGCTCTTCAATCCACCTTGCTCTGCTGCCCTGCTCCATAGTGAAAGGGCAGGAATGCACTGTATTAACACAATACAGTAGATTCTTGTCCTTTCTCCTTGCACTGGTGCAGTTTTGGCAGCCTAGAGCCAATGTAGGCACCATTGAATCATGGTGCAAACATGCCTTTGTTGCAGGCAGCATTGTTTTCATGCAGGATGGTTACATCACTTTTTGCTAATAGAAGCCACTCGTCTGATGGTGTCATCGCCATCTGTCGCCTCTCCTCTGAATTCCCATGGTAAACACTCACACTGCTGCATAGCTAGAATAAATGTTTCTGAATGTTGCCAGCTGGATACATGGGAGAAGGTTCCCATGAGAACCTTTAGACCTACACTGTTAGCTGCTTTCAATGTCCCTTTGTGAACACAAAGGACTAGTCAAATGCAATGAAAGATTTCTAATGAGAATGTCCTAGTTAAAGCATACACATAATATTTCTAATATGCTGGTTATAGAAATATTCTATTCATTATAACTTATAAGGCAACAGCAAAGCACATTGTCTAACCAAACATGAGCTCACCTGAGTGCAAAGAATATATCTTTAAAATCAGCACATTCTATAGTAAAATCCTGGTGCAAGGCAAACATCTCCAAAAGGACATTTACTTAAAATGTAAGCAAGAGTCGAAGGAAAATTTGAGCCTAGTTACAGAGGAACGTTGAGGATGGGAGTTTACTGCATTTTTGAGCTTTGCTTTTTAATAAACACGTTTAAGCAGGCACATTTTTCCTAGATTTTATTTATTTATGCAGTTTTCTATGGCAGAGTTAATCACATTTTAAGGCACAATTCTAACTGAGTTATTTAAGTCTTGTTGGTCTAAATTTTTCACTCTAACATTTGTAGCCAAGTATCATCCAAAAGGCAGGAATTCTATAGAAAGAAATCTTGGGATGCTTAGGATGAATTTAGGCAGGGAAATTTAAATGACACTAGTATTGGATTGAGAACTGTTGTGAAGTGGAGAGCACTACATGTAATGCAAGGACTGACAAAAAGAAGACAGGGAGGTGGTTACATATTTCTAACATACATTATGACATGCCAGGTATTTCTTCACTCAAGAAAGCTTTTCTAAATTTAATTCTCTCAGCTTTTTTCTGACTGCGGGCGTTTAATGCCATGCCTGGCTTTCACCAGTATTTTTCTCTAGGTATTCTAAAGTCAAATTTTCACTAGGAGTGTGCAAAAGTTACGTAAGTTGCTTTTGCATATTAGGCTACATTTTGGGAAAATATAAAAAATTATTTAAACACATCGCAATTCCATTACTTTTTAATTAAATATGTATTTGCCTAAATGTGTTAAACAAGAGTGCATTAAATGCATTTTGTGCAAAAAACTATTGAGAGCACAGCAGCAGCTCGCGTTCTTGCTCTCCCGAGCCATTGTTTTACCACTAACGCTGGCGCAATTACACAAGGTGGCATTATTGCATTTTTTTTGCGAACTTTGTAGGACAAAACCAATGCAGTTTACACGAAACTATCCAAATGTCACTGCTTTAATTTAAAATTCACTTGAGTCTCATTATCACCCAATTTCACATTATAGTTTCTAGGAGCAAAGATTTTGCCTTATCCAGGTCATACTGATCCATTTTACTCTTAAACTCAGATTTTAAAATCAGCAATATATATATCTATCTACTTTTCACTCCCTTCATTTTTCCATCCAGTCTGTTCCAAGTAGGTTCTCATATATATGTTCTATGACTGAGAATCTACTTGAATGCAAGATAATGGATAAGTCAAAGTTTATACAACTACCAAGCACAGGTTATGCCTAATTGACTCTACTCAATTTGCCGATATTCTATTGGGTATGCCAATCTATAATATTAATATCTCAGACTGCAGTACAGGTAATATAGGTCAATATATATATATATATATATATATTTTTTGCACAAAGATTGTTGCGAACCTCCACTCTCCTTCCTATCGACGCCGGTGCCTGCCTCAGTCGCAACTCCGTTTTAAGTATTTCAAAATGGATATATCCAAGCAATCTCAATGAATAATCCAGCGGCACACCCAGGACAAAACAATAAGTTTTATTATTGTTTCAAACGAACAGAACTACGCGTTTCGGCGAAGCCTTTGTCAAGTTGGTGACCCCTGCCCAAATTCCCTTAGAAATACAGGTCAAGGTTAATGAATAGTGAGAAAATACTATCGAGATCAAACACTTCAATTGTGTACATACTCGTAATGTTGATCAAAATAACGCATTATAATATTTACATTCATATAATTATTCACAAGTCCATCAAATAAAGGAAAATAGTCAATTAACATTTTGATATAATGTCTCACTGGTAACTCGAATTCATATACCCCGAGTACAATAAGTGATAGATAGTAAAGAAATACTTCCGAACTCCACAATTTCACCATTTCAATTGTGTGTGTTTGCCAGATTCACAACAAATCCTGGTAATTTCTAAAACATGCTGCTGATTATAAAGCTAGGCATTCAATTCTATTTTAAATTTATCCAACAGTGTGAGATTCTAATATTATCGATTAACCATATGATACCATGTCTCACTGATAGCCCAATTTCATACATACACCTGATAAAAGAAACCCAATGTACACCATTAACGTATATCTAATATACTGTATGAACATTCATCATGAATCCTATGTATTTCGATTAAATTAGGACAGATCACAATATCGATAGTCCCTACTTACTTAGGTGGGCTTGGGTCCGATCTAAGCCTGGTGTTATGGTGCTAATACATAACGGGTAATGTACCCCCACAATATTTAGGAGACAATTTCATTTTAATGGTGAATATGCATATCCCTGGTGGGTAGTGTACCCTAACTCTATACACACATTACTATCATCAAGTTCATCATAGCTTCAACGACATGTCGTCATTATCTCATAGTTAATTAGATATATACAAATCACATCAGGAGAAGATGGAAAAATTCATTATAACAATAACTTTTTCTACCACTAGCTGGCAAACGGGGAAAGAAAAGGGGATATAGCGGGGCAGGGCCATCAGCTGTTCGTGCTAAGGATTTTGAGAAATAAAATCTATTTCAATACCTACACCCAGTGAAGATAGAAAAAGAAATCAATAAGATAAAACTAAATGTCACCAGAGGATTAGGACAACCTATCATAAAGCTAAAACTAGCTAGGAACACACAAAATATATCAACCTGATGTAATCTCAGGTCATTCTTATACTATGCCATGTCCTCCGGTATTAAAAGAAAGGTGTAAAAATGTTATATGAATGTCGGGGCACGTTCAAGGAGGAAGGCTATCAAATCCCAATATGCGTGGCCAGTTCTTCCCCATAGTTCATCCCATTAGGAATCTTGGTGTTGAGTTCAATGATGTACTTCGACTCAGTGATTCTCAGAAGTTTTTCGCGATCTCCCCCTCTTTGGAGGGGTAAGATTCTGTCAATGCCATAGAACTTGACCAATTTGGCATTACTCTGATGTTTCTCTTGGTAATGCCTCGCAACGGGGTAATTAAGATCAATATTGGTCACCGCTCGCATGTGTTGTAAAATGCGGGTCTTTAGCTGTAGTTTCGTGCTGCCCACATAATTCAAACCGCAGGGGCATTCCAGGACATAGATGGTATAGTCACTGGTGCAGGTTATAAATTTATTAATCTTTTTTCTCTTTTTTCCTGCGATGTAATTATCTCGATTTTTACTGTGCTCACATGCTTTACACGAGCCACATTTCTTAAAACCCCTGGCACTTCCCAGCCATGTAGTGTTCTCAGCGGTGTTCTGATAGCTGTGCACCAGTTGATCTTTGAGTGATTTCGACTTTTTATATGTTATTCGGGGCACAGGACCTATCTCAGTACCAATGATAGGGTCTGATTGAAGTAGTCCCCAGTGTTTTTTCATCAGATATCTTAGAGTGTTCGACCTGCTGTTGTAGGTGGTAATTAGCCTGGGGATGACAGTCCCTTTCTCTTTCTCCCCTTTCCCTCGTAAAGAGAACAGTGCCTCATTCCGTGATATATTATCAACTTTTTTAGCAGCTATTGAGATCACCTTAGGCAAATAGCCCCTTTGTTCAAATCTCTTTTCCATGGTGTGTTTTTCTTTCGCAAAACCACTTTCAGTATTACAGTTCCTTCGAGCCCGAAGGAACTCTCCAAAGGGAATGCTATTACGGAGTGGTGTGGGGTGGTTGCTGTTTGCATGTAATAGGGTGTTCCCTGAGGTTTCTTTACGGAACAGAGTAGTGACAATTCGATTGTTTTCTATATTGATAGCAATATCCAGAAATTCACAGTGTGAAGTACTAATGGAATGTGTGAAGGACAAATTAAGATTATTGTCCCCCAATTTATTGATAAATTCCTTAGCCAGATCTAGGGGACCATCCCAAATCAGGAACAGGTCATCAATATACCTGATCCAGATTGGGATGTGTTGTACATATTGCTCATTTTCATCTACCCATACAATACACTCCTCCCACCACCCTAGAAAAAGATTCGCTAGGCTGGGCGCGAAAGATGTTCCCATCGCCGTACCTGTCTTTTGGCGAAACAATGTCTTACCAAAAATAAACATGTTTTTCTCCAAACAGAAAAGCATCATTTTTTCCAACATTTGGGTATGTTCCCATAATGATATATGTCTTTGTTTCAAAAAATACATGCATGCCTCCACACCCTTTTGCTGATCTATAGATGTGTATAGAGAACACACGTCAAGTGCTATCATGTGATAGTTACTTTCCCATGTAATGTCATGTATTCTACGTAGAAAATCCGTACTGTCTCTACAATATGATCGTAGTTTATTCACATGTGGTGCAAGAAGGAGATCTAGATAAATCGCGGTGTTTTCCAATAGTCCTCCATTCGATGAAACGATCGGTCTTCCCGGTGGTCTGGTAGGATGTTTGTGGACCTTTGGTAATAGATAAAAGCAAGGAATACGTGGGTTATCAGTTTTCAAGAAAGACCACTCATCCGTAGATAGGAGTCCATCCCTCCGCCAACCCTCCAATAGTAGGTGGTATTCGGTGATAGATGCTTTATAAATCCCCCAGTTTATTTCCTCATAGCATGCAACGTCGTTTAGTTGTCTAAACGCTTCCTGGTTATACTGGGCAATGTCCATTACGACTATGTTCCCACCCTTATCCGAGGGTTTTATTATTATACTTGTGTTTTGCGTATGTTAGGATACGACCATCAGCATAATCCTTTTTGTCACGTAGGAATTTTCTCTGTTTTTTGGCTTTTATGGTGTCTTCATAGGTCTTTAGTTTATCAACTAATTGTTTTTGAAAATCAGTGACTGTTTTGTCAGTGTTCAATTTCTCCAGTTCGTTTCTAAGTTCTGATAGTTCTTTTCTTGTAGTCTCCAAATCAATTTTGGCGTATTTTACCAACATCTCTAACATGCCTTTGCATGTTTTAGCCATAAACGACGACCATTCCTTCAACAGTTCCGGATTCGGATTCTCATAAGTTGGAATTATGGCAATTCTGAGTCCTCTAGGCACTCTATTTACTTCTATATAATTCGTTAATGAGGTGATTTCCCACCATTTGTTTATTTCTCTTTTTGATAATTTCTCAAGTTGAAATAATTTTTGCTTTAAGGTAAATTCCGCTGCGTTCCCGCTAATACCTGTTGTGGATGGGATAGTGCTGTCATCTAGACCTTCATCAAATAGGGATAATGCCTCATTCCTTCTTAGTGTCTCCCACTCATTCATAATTGAATAGATAGAAAGTCAATGTTCAACGTGTCCTACGGCATCCAGCGCGATACATCCACGCGGGTGCTGCGTCTGCTTCCAATTAGTTACTATTCCGGTAGCGTCAGCAAAATCAGGGAACACAGGACAGGGAAACTATCCCAAGACCCACCCTCCGGTGCGAATTATCGATGCCTCCCCGCCTGTTCCCACAGATGCTCGCTTACCCTTAGTAACGCGATGATTCTCGAAGCGGCGGGAGCAGTTCCAATTCAGTTTTTTGCACAAAGATTGTTGCGAACCTCCGCTCTCCTTCCTATCGACGCCGGTGCCTGCCTCAGTCGCAACTCCGTTTTAAGTATTTCAAAATGGATATATCCAAGCAATCTCAATGAATAATCCAGCGGCACACCCAGGACAAAACAATAAGTTTTATTATTGTTTCAAACGAACAGGGTGTGCCGCTGGATTATTCATTGAGATTGCTTGGATATATCCATTTTGAAATATATATATATATATATATATATAATATATAATGACATTTAAACAAATTAACAGTTGCTGCCCCTCTCTAATAATTCTGTAGATCACAAATGCAGCACCCACAGTTTCAAATGTCACTCCATTTCATGCAGAAATTTGTTCAAAATCCTTGATTATTTCAGTCAAAGTTACATACTATTTTCATTAAAAAGGAAACATGCCCTGTAAAGATAGAGAAACATAGCTGGAAACAAACATTACCCCAAGAGGTTGCAACTGTCTGTTCATTCTCCATCTAGGAAGTGAATGGTGTTCAAATTAGGTCCTACCCTTGGGAATATCTCTAGAAGCAAATCACACATGAAATCACCATCTGTTATAGCACAGGGACTGTTACTTTGCTTCTGTTTATCTCAGGGTTCTATTGCTATAATTCACCCATTCTACCCCCTATTACCATCCTTCATGTAAATCATTATACATGCAAAATAGACAAAATCATAAATATAATATTAAGGATCAATCTGCCATTGCATTGTTATATACATATATAAACGGTATACACGTTGTAGCAAGTCCCAGCCTAGGATCCACATTTTTATATGAATTCATTTGCATAAAAATGGATTTTCATATGACTCCCACTACAAAAAGTGTTATTTAGTTAAAAAGAAACAGGATCAGCATATAGCCTCTCCAAACTCAAGTCCTGGTTTTAAAATGTCAGTACATGTACTACTGCTGTACTCAATTATAAGTATACCAGTTTTCTGTAAAGATACACTTATTTTTCTAATAAATATACACTAACCAGGGATGGGTGAAACTCGCGGAGTATAACTCTGCGATTTCTGCAGAGTTACCTAAATGTTTTGAGGGATTCCATGGAGTTCTGCGAGCAGCAGAATTTTGGCACCTTACACTGTTCGCTCTGATATTTACCACCAGGAACTTGTTCTACATTGTAAAATCAGTGTGAACGGCACCACGCAGTGCACCAGAGGGCACTGTTATTTGCTGCTGATTTTCTACATGAGAGGCAACATTCTCAACGTGAGAGGCAGCTTTCTCAACATGAACGGTAGCGACCTCTGCAACCTCTTGCATTAAAAAATCTTGCAGGGTTTGTTATGGTGCGTGAAAACCACACTACAGATGCAAATTCTCTAGTGCACTCGACAACTTATCATTGGGGAGCTGTGTGCGAGGAAAAACCCTGCTATTGGGTGGTTGACGGTGTGGGTAAAACTCTGCTCAATTACCCCTAAATGTGTAAAACTTGAATTATTGATTGGCGTGGATGGTAGGCCGCTGGGGGAAAGTGCCTCTTTGTTCATGGTCACCGCCATTTTTCTGTGGACTGAAGCTGCTGGTGTTTCAACATTGCTAGAGGATGTTGCCTAATGGCTACAGTGGTCAACCTCAAAGGTGGGAAACCGGGTTCCAGTATCACCAGGGACACTCAGCATCCTGTGATTCTGGACAAATAACTTAATCGCCTGAGCATTACAAAAAATGAAGTGTTTATCTGTAACACAACTGATGCTCATGCAAAAGCAGTCTGATTCCTCTGAGTCGAGCTTGCACTGTATAAAACTCCCCAAAAACTCTATTCAGTTTGGCACTGCTAAGCCGGCCCCTAAAACAGATCAAAATCGGCTCATTCCTAATTGGCATATTTAACTTCCCTATTAGCTCAATGTATATGGTGCCCAGAATACACATGGCTCCAGACCTGCCACTGGAGCCTAGAATCTGAAGTTTTAAACCTACAGTCAAAACCAAACCCCTTTTGACAGTAAGCAAAAGTCAAACTACAACAAATATTTTCATTGAGAAGGGTCTTTCAGCTGATGACCTATACTGGACAGTGCTTGACAAACCACATTTTGCCCTGAGCAACAGGAACGCTTCCCACTTCTTATTTATAAGGGAATAAAAAAGGGTGTTCAGGATGCGGAGCCACATGCATGGTTATCCCTACCATAATATCATTTTCCCATAGTGTTTGCAACACAAAGGTTACCAATATGGTTTAGGTTTTGCTTTAACAATCATAAAGCATCCTTATAATACTCACTTAATATGGGTTCAAGGACATTAGAGTCTTTCCCTCGCCATCTCTGTCCTAACCATATTTCCCATGAGGCAAGGTGCATTTTGGAGTCCCTCATAATATATATGGATATGTAGAGTGTCCACTTATTCACATACGCAAGACTGTTACTGAGGAAGCATAATCCTTATATTGCTTTTTATTTAAATCAAACTCTATACAAGAACAATGTTGTTTTTTTAACCGATATACATGATAATTTAAACTATCAGCTTACCAACCGACAACAGTAAAATGTGCGGACTACTATTCATTTGAGGCTTGGCGCCTCTGTAGTTTTCCACTCGGCAGGAAATGTGCAAGGGAGACTCTGGCTGTCTTTTAGAAACCAAAAGAGTGCCGGAGCCGTTCCCCTTAGACTTGGTTTATAGAGCTGCCGGAGAGCAGTCAAGGCGGGTGAGTCCTCATAGTAATACTCCACCTTACATTCTAAACTGTGGACAATTGATGATACCTATATCTGTTTATTTATTGTCTAGGGAGTGCCTGTGGAGGGACTTAGAAACCCGCTACACAAGATAGCGCATAATAGCGCTTCCGAGCTTTGAAAAAAGAGGGTCGGTTTTTACGCTCAAGAAAGGGTTGTTTTTTACATTCAACAACAATACTTTGTTTTGTACAAATGATCTTGAAGAGCAATGATACCAGGACCGGTTGGGGACCCTTTTCTAATAATCATTTTATTTTGCAATTAACCCAGACTATATTGGAGGCCTCTGTACTGTACAAAAGGTTACATTTGAAAGCACACATAACAGCACTCCCTGACTTTGAGCATAGAGGAGTTTAACATTCTATACAAAGGGGGTTAGCAATAACTATACGCTTGAAGAAACCAGACTTTATGCTACGCAATTAACAGAATTTTTTGCGACCTACATAGGGTTTTTGTAAGTCTTTCCAAAGAAAAATTTTTAAAGAAACATTGTTGGAGCCCTTTTGTTACCCTCTGCATTTTGTATTGCTCTGAATGCTTCAAAGACTTGTTGTTTTGCTTATCTCCTATGACACTATTGTAGGGGAGAATTTACCCTGAGCCTCACACCAGGCCCTGGGTTGAGGCCCAAATCCTGACATTAGCAGGTAAGCCTTAACCTGGCCACGTTTTATTTACCTGTCTCCACAGTTTAGTACAAAGTTACAGGTGGTGTGTTTTGTTGCATGGGGGATGTAAAGATGAAATTTTCCACAATTACCTATTGATTGTGGGTCATTTGACTAAACTGGGTGTCAACGTAGATTTTTTTAACATATGGCTATCCGCTTAATACTATGTAGAATATGTTTTACAGGAGATGACCAATGGAGCCATACTGTGACATTCAATTGGGCCACTGTGGTTATATTTTGATATTTACTGTTTTTAATTTTTGTTATATCACTGTGAGCACTTGAGCTTTTGCTTTATATGTCCTGAGGAATGCCGCAACACCTCTAATGATGGTCAAGGACAGAAACATGTTGACCTACTTCATTTGACAAACCCAGAGGACGTGAGTACACCCACTAGTCACCCTGCTTGGTTTTAACCGTGACCCAAGAATGCATGAATAAATTGTACTGTGTATCTTGGAAACGGTTTTAGATCTCACATTTCCCATTCATGCCCTGCTGTTCCCTCACCATTTTGTGCTCATTAGTAAGGTATTTATTATACCTCTGAAAACATTCCTGAGTTCCTCCTTCTAGTGAGGGGGATGTAGCCCACACCGTGACTAGGCCTCATGATGAGAGGAGGTTCTCTATGATGAAGCATCCCACCTCTGGTGGGTGTGGGAATTTGTCCTTAAAAGGGAATACTCTAAGAACACCCTTCTTGTTTCCTTTCTTTCTCTCTTTAATAGACTCAGGGGATGTATGACGTTACAACGCATACATTTACATCGCGGTACACTACATCGCGGTTTTAACAACGCAAGTCGTTACAACGACTTGCGCTAGATGGCGCTCTAGGACAAGGAATAGGACTTAGGAGTAGTATAATTTACTATTCCAACTCCAGTCTACGTACAGTAGGGAAGGTGTTGGATAATAAATTATACTATTCCTTGTCCTAGAGCGCCATCTAGCGCAAGTCGTTGTAACGACTTGCGTTGTATAAACCGCGATGTAATGGCATCGCGATGTAATCACCGCGTTGTAAACGATGTTCCCCGACTCAGGTGTTTATTTTGTGGTTAATCTTGATTCCACGGTACACCTGTTTTGTCCTACATCCTACTTTTCCTTCCCCTTTATTTCTCTTGAAGGTGATTTTCCATCTTTGCTTCCTCTTTTTTGTTAATGTTTCACTCCTTTTTCACCAATTTCTGCCTCTCTCTCTTGTTCTGGATCAAAGCTGTAATGTTAAATTTAAATAAAAGTAAGCTCTATTCCTCAAAAATGTATGTCAGTTGGCCCTACATGTAACCACTAGCTATAATTAGGCACTGATACTAAGCTACTTTCCGTTAATTTTGAAAAAGTAATTATAATGTAATTGTGCAAAATAATTGTGCATCAGCATGTCTACAACTGATTGATTGTACTAGAACATTATGCATTGAAAAGAGAATGGTAATGCCTCAAACAGCAACACCCAGAGCAGGAGATCAATATTACAGTTTCCAGTTCAACAGTGCATCTACTGTAATTTGCAAAACTGTTTCTCATTTGAAAGTAAATCAGGTGTTATCAGCCATTAAACAAATTAACAATTTTCATTCTTAAAATCTGCACATCATTTTTTGACTTCTTTAGAGCGTTTTTGAACTCTGTATTTTTCAGTGTGTATATGATGGGATTACACAGGGGGGTAACAACGATGTACAAAAAAGACATTAGCTTGTTGTCTTTCATTGAATATGTTGATGTTGGTTGCATGTATGTAGAGCAAAGAGATGCACAATATAGAATAACTACAGTGAGGTGGGAGGCACATGTGGAGAAGGTTTTGTGCATCCCCTCTTTAGATTTGAATTTAAGAATGGACTTAACAATTATGTTATATGATATGATGATTAAAAGGAACAATGCTACTGTCACGCATGTACCCAAGACAGGTAACTGTTTCATATCGGCTGGTGTCACTGCATGAAAGCTTCTGTATGGCTGTCACATCACAGAAGAAGTGGTTGATTGTATGGGACCCACACAAGGAAAGCTCAGACATTAGCACAGTGTGCATAATTGGTGCCATCGTACCGACAGCCCCGCTTCCAGCTGCCAGCCAGCTGCATCTCTCCTTATTCATGACAACCAAGTAATGTAAGGGGTTACATATTGCTACAAAATGATAAAAAGACTTTATTGTAACTTCGGTTCCCAACATGGCTGCAAAGAAATATACTTGCAGAAGGCATTCAGTGAGGGAAAAGTAGGCTAGTGTCAGAAGGAAGCATGCTAAAAATGTTGGGAAAATGAGCGTTGTATAAATGATGTCGAGGAAGGACAAATTTGTGAGAAAGAAATACATTGGTGTGTGAAGTTGTGAATTAAAACAAATTGTAGCAATAATGATGAAGTTTCCTGCCAGCGTAAGAAGGTAAGTTAGAAAAAAGACAACAAAAAGTGGAACTTGCAGCTGAGGAAAATCGAAAAATCCCACAATCAAAACAATGTTCATTTGAACTCCGATTGTCTGCTCGCCTTCTCAAATGCATCCAGGCTGAACTTGATCTCCAGCTGCAAAAAATAGCAAACATCAATATTATTGAGGATCCGCGGGTGTATTTCAAACACACACTTTGGGCCAAACAAATAAGAAAGCTATCAGAAAACTGAAAACTAACATAAATATAATTTCTGCATGTGATGAAACTTTTACTGGGCAAATATTTAAATGTAATTGTGTTTCAAAGTTTCACTCATGAATGAAAGGTTACATCACAGTGAGACTCAGATAATGAGTTTTTCAATATCTGGCCTTTGAGAATATTGCACCATATTTTATCTTATCCATCTAAGGAAGCATGGGTTGACCTTAAATACTTCTAAAGAAAGGAAATTCATGTTTAAACACTGAGTAATCCTGTATGTGTTGTTGTCCTTCCTCCAGAGTGTAAACTTAAGCACTGCAAAGGGATGGATAGAGTTGCTTGAATTAATGATGACCACAGGAAACTCTACTGGGTACCATTCAATGTCATAGTTTTCTTTAAATTTCTAACATAAACCAGTAGATGTTCTGAAATGATGTAACATTTCAAAAATCCTTGGCTCCCACCCAAAAGGGCAATCCGATTCCTTTAAAGAACCACGTCATTTTGTTATGCCCTTAAAAATACTACAAAGGAAACAGATCTCTAACATGGAACAATGTGAAGCATTCAAGGATTAAAAGCAAAGAAGGCTGTTTAGAATGATTCAGCTCTCTCTTTGCTTAGGAACTGGACTGGTGCCTCGAAAATACATCAGTTTGTTTTTTAATATATCATGGTGTGCAAATTCAACATTACCAGTCTTCTTTCGTGCCTGTTCTGCCACTTCTTCAAACATTGAAAGAGTGCCTAATGCCTGACTCTCAATGATCAAGACCTACATGGCTATTTACTAGCAGTGTGTGTAAGCCACATAATTTGCTTTCGCTTAATTATGTGCAATTACAAAAAATTTATATGAAATTAAATAACATGCAAATTCCTTATTTTCTCTTTATTTTACCACAAAATGGATCCTTGCACACATTTTTGGCACAAGAAAGCATTTGAATAAAAGTACTCTGAACAATAACTGCTCACGTTCTATTTATCCTGTGCATTTGCACTAATGTCTTACCACAAAAGGCACCATCAATTGTAATTTTCATACAATTGACACACAATCTTAAGTGGCATATGTACAACATTTGGGGAATTTCACACAACAAGCTTAACCAAATTCCCAAAGTTTTACAAATTATGTGGTATAAATTAAGTATCACCAAGGCCTACTATTCACAAAGGTAAATTACATGTGTGAGTAACTGGAAAACGTTACTACTTTTGGCTCTTTACAAAATCTGAGTGGTAAAGTTATTCAAAAGGATAGACTTACATAACCTGAAAATGGGGGTGGGGCCTAACATTGAGCATGTTATTACTAAAAAATGAAAAAAACAGAAAAAAACAACAGTTTAGCACACATCACAAAGCGCTACGAAAGAAAATTATGGGGACAAGATTTTAAAATAAAACCTGTTATGTGATGTTGAGAAATATATAAAAATGGTAAACATTTGTATTTAATTATAACTATTGTAACAAGATTGTTTTAAAAGTAATATGTAATACATTGTATTTAAATGTAATTGATTTACTTTTGCGACATATTGGGTTGTTGGTTGAGAGGGTTGTTTACTGTTGGACCTGGCCTCGTAGCATGGCTCTACTTGTCCCCGCACCACCTAACCTGGTACCTGCAGCCCCGAGCACACGGCCTAGCCTATCCTTCCCACCAGAACACACGCACCCGACCCGGACATCCTTGTCCATGGCCTCTCTCCTTTCGGCCACCCCGGGCCCGCGTGCCCACTTCATGCACCAAGATGGCCGCCCGGCCCTAGCGCGACCCGGGCCTAGAGGCGCCTCTCCGGCTGGAGGACATCACGCTTCCAGGGGATGAGAGAGGGAGGAGCAGTTTCTATCGCACCTCTGAACTCCCCTGGGATGATGGGTTTCGATCGGCCCTCCGGCCTCCCTGAGGGCTGGCTCCACGCCTGCTGGGTGTCTGGGACTCCTCCCGACCCGGCCCTGAAAGGATCAAAAGACAATGGCAGGAAACCCCGACAAGCGACCCCCAGTTGACAAGACCCCTGCCTGCACAGACTCCGGACATCAAAGAGGGGTCAACCTATAACAAGGGGTGCTCAGGTACTGTCCGGCAGATTCGACGCTGGAACAACGAGAGCCCTGCTGACGTGGTCGCGGCTCCTGGAACTTGTACCTGAGCCCTGCTGAGTGACTCGCGGCTCCCTGAAGATCGTAAGACCTCCGAACTTGTACCTGAGCCCTGCTGAGTGACTCGCGGCTCCCTGAAGATCGTAAGACCTCCGAACTTGTATCTGAGCCCTGCTGAGTGACTCGCGGCTCCTTGAAGATCGTAAGACCTCCGAACTTGTACCTGAGCCCTGCTGAGTGACTCGCGGCTCCCACAGACTCTCACGGCCCCGCCGGACCCCAACTACAACAAGCGTATCCCCCAGCTCGAGGATTGGGAGCTGTGCGCCGGGTACGTCCCTGCCTTGAACCTTTGCCAGAGACTGTCCCGCTACCCCCTATCCCTGCCGAGACTCATTGAGCCCACGCTCTCCTTGTACATATTTGCAGTGCTAATCTGATTGATAAAGATTGATTCCTAAGAACGCACGGTGTGGTGTCTCGGTGTCGTGTGGTGCCAGGGGTACGATCCTAGATACGAGATTCCTCCCCCTGAGGAGTCTCCCGCCAGTGCCCGGCTACGATACTTCGAGGGTGGGTCTCAGGGTAGTCAGGACCCCTTTCCGGGCTCCTCTGAGGTCGCCGTCTAACATTTACCATGCTCAAGCAGCAGCCACAATCACATCAGGGTGAACCACTAAAGTCACTAAATTAACCTGATCTTAAACCTCTGTCAGCTTGGCACAAAACCAGTCAAAGCGTAAAGTATTTATAACACATAAACAATAATAAAGTGAAAGCGCAACACAAGAAATATTCCACAATGATTTAGAAAAATAGAGCACATTTTTATAAATTATTTGTTACCAAACCAACACAAATCGAATTGGTAAAACCGGAGTTTTAATTTTTTTAAATGTAAGGTAAAACCAACAAAAATGTGTGAGAAGGTAGAGGTTCAGTGGGGCATGGCTCAATGCAGTTTCTTTGGGGAGCCGCAGGACGAAGTTGTGGTGAACAGTTCCACAATTTCATTTTGGGCCTGGTTACGACTTTGATGGTCCATCGGACCGATGGACCCATGGTGAAAGTGTGGTGGCACTCGTGGATCGCCGCACCAGAGGTTTGCCTGCCGCATTACAAGTACAGTTGCTGGACCGTTTTGGGACCGCCACAACCACCAGGGAACTGCATTTCCTGGTGTTGGATGGGCAATCTGGGGCAGCAATATGCTTGGTGGAGCCACAGCAGCACCACCAAGCGTATTCTGAGTTTTCCCACCTACAGCTTTTTCATGGCTGTGAGCCTGCCATGACAAGGCTGGCGGTGGGGAAACAAAGGGGGCCTTGTTACCCCTGTACAATGGGATGCATGCAGCAGGGCCCAAGGTGTGACCCTCTTTGTGCATCCATGCCCACTTCCTGCATGGCATGAACTATCCAGTCCATGACTTGCAGGAACTTGCTTTGGCATTCCCATTGCAGGGCCTATTTCAAAGGCACTGCTGTGGGAAAGCCAAAGGACAGCCCGACAGACCAGGAGAAGACTCTTAATTTGTCAGGAGGGCGGTGATTGACTGAAGCAGTGCTGGAGCAGGGTCAGTAGTGTGCCACCCTGCTCCCACAATGCCAAAATCATAATCAGCCCTTTAGTCTCTTTTTTAGAATTTGAATATCTACAGCAGGAGGAGACTGAGGACTACCAGGAAAAGGGCTGTACATGGTCAGATACCCCTTCAGCAAAGGAACTCTGCTGCAAGAGGAGGGCATTGGTACCAACTATAAACTCAGGTGACCATTGATGCACCTTGGGGGGATATATGTGCAGGTTGGTCCCGGCTCCTCTCACGTCTCAGAGCCGTTTTTAATCCAGAAATGTTCTAAGTCTCAAGTTTTGCATTTTAGCTACCTAGGCACCTTATGCTTCACTTCCAAGGGTCTACAACTAGAGAGGCATAACTTAGAGGGTCATGACTTCACTCAGGCAGGGTCCAGGTGTGGGTGTAAGGTGAAGGGGGCCTTTTCTGCCCCTGATGCTATGATCAGTAGGCCATCCAAATAGCCCTTGGAGTAACTCTGCTAGTACTGGGTTCAAGAAGTGGAACAGGACTCAATTATCAGGGCAGGCCTCTGAGGGTTCGAGGCAGGCTTCACACAGCAAAGCAGTACTTCAAGTACAACAAAGTAGGCAACGTAATCTCCTGAAGTACACAGTAGGCCACTGTAGCAGGCAGTCCTCTGATACTCTTTCCGCAGGTCAGGAAAGTGAATACAAGTGTGTGTCTGAGGGTCCTATTTTTATACCTGGTGCCTTATTTGAAGTAAGAGATGTTTCTAGAGAATTCCCTTTGAAGTGTTTGGAATTTCCTGCCTCCCCTGCCCTGGGGTGACTAAATTGGGTGGCTCAATAAATGCTGCAGGCCCAGTAGTAGCATTTAATTTACAGGCATTGGGTATATGGTATACCACTTTACTAGAGACTTGCATGTAAATTAAATATGTCAGTTAGGAGTAAGTCAATGTTGACAAGCTTTAGGGAGTGAACTAAAGCACTTAGACACTGGTTATTAGTGGTAAAGTTCACAGAGTCCTAAGGACAGCAAAAATAGGAGGGTAAAAGCATTGCGGAGGGAGACCACCCTAAGGGTAACAGGTCTAACATGTGCCACCTCAGCTAAAAGTAGAAAGAACCACCCACCCTCCTGGGAGTTCTCATCACTAGGGCGGAAGAACCTGGACAGACCATCAGTAATGGAGTGGTTTGACCCAGGACGGTGTTCTACCGTAAAGTCCATTCCATGTAGGGAGCTGGACAACATCAACAGTTTGGGATTCTTACCCCTCATCTGCATGGGCCATCTGAAGTCCCTGTGGTCTCTTTGAACCTGAAAGTAAGTAGGTCCTGAGAAACTATGATCTCAGCTTCTTCAGTTCCCAGACTACATCAAAAGCTTCCCTCTCAAAAGCACTCCACCTCTGTTCCTTGAGAAGTAGCCTCCTAGAGATGAAAGTTACAGATTTGTTTAGGCCCTCCTCATTTAACTGCGATAACACCGCCCCTATGTCATGCTCTGAGGCACCAGTTCACAATGAAATCCTGGGAAAAATCAGGGGCTTGGGTATAGGGGCTGTACACATGGCCTGTTTGAGGGCATCAAAGGTTTTCTGACAGTCTTCTGTCCATATATTCATTTTGGGCTTCTTCATGGAAGTCAGCCCAGTTAAGGGAGCTACAATCAATCAATCAATCATTCAATCAATTAGCATTTGTAAAGCATAACAATGTCACCCCTAGGGGTATCTAGGTACTGTGTCTCCATCGAAGAGCCAGGTCTTGAGTCACTTGCTGAAGTCTGCCAGCACAGGGGCTGTACAAAGCTGGAAGAGAAGGTTGTTCCAGGTCTTGGCAGCAATGTAGGATAAGCATTGGCCACCGCTGTGGCTGTGACAGATAAGGGTGTGTGTGTGAGGGTGAATGAAAAGGAGAGCAGGTATCTAGAGGGTTTGATTCAGGCAAGTCCTAGTTTGTGGAGGGCATTATAGGCATGTGTGAGGATCCTCTTCTGGATGGAGAATCAGCAGAGGTTTCTCAGTTTGGGGCAATGAGGGAGGTCCAGGATGAGTCAGGCTGTGGTGTTCTGTATGGTTTGGAATGTTTTGGGGAGATGGGTAGGATGTGTTGCCATAGTCAAGATGGCTGGTAACGAGGTCCTGAGTGAAAGTCTTTTTGGTGTTGACTTGGATCCATCTGAAGATTCTGTAGAGCATGCAAAGAGTGTGGAAGCAGGAGGAGGCAACAGCACTAACTTTTTTCATGGTCAGTTGGCTCTCAAGGATGATGCCAATGTTTTCGTGCATGGTCGTTGATGTGGGTGGAGGTAGAGTTCTGAAGGTCACGGGCTGTGATCTCATGCAGAGGTGTTCTTCCTGAAGATCAGTACTTCAGTTTTCTCAGAATTGAGTTGGAGGCAATTGTCTCGCATCGATTTGTCTACTTTGGTCATGGTTTTTCAAAAGTTAGTTTTGACTTTGGAGGTGTCCTCGGTGAGCAAGAGGATCAGTTGAGTGTCATCTGCATGGGAGATTATGTTGAGTCTGTGGAATCTGACGACGTCTATGAGGGGGGCAGGTAGATGTTGAACAGGGTGGGGATGAGGGATGTTCCTTGTGGTGTGCCGCATATGATGTCTTTACGGGAGTTGGTGAAGGCAGGCAGTCGGATGCTCTGTATGTATGCTGTTAGGAAGGAGGTGATCCACTTCAGGGTGTATTTTTATATTCCTAAGTTGTAGAGTTTGTTGATGAAGGTGTTGTGGGAGACAGTGTGGAATGCCACAGAGCGGTCAAGGAGGATCAGGACCACAGTCTCTCCACAGTCGAGGAGTGTTCTGATGCCCTGTGTGGCGGCAATCAGTGTGGTATCAGTGCTGTGGTTGGTATGGAATCTTGATTTTGAGGTGTCCAGTAGGTGGTTATGTTCCTGGAGCTGTTGGTTGATGACTTTCTTGAGTACCTTTGCTAGGTAGGGGAACAGGGAGATCAGACAATAATTTTAGAGGTCGCTGGGGTATGTGGAGACTTTCTTCAGGAGGGTTCTGATGTATGTGTGTTCCCATCTGTCCAGGAAGGTTGCTGGTGAGATGGAGGTGTTGAGGATTCTGGTGAGTTGAACGCTGATTGGGTTTGTTGTGAGGTTGTAGAGGCAGTGGTGGCAGGGGTAAGTGGGTGCCCAGGAGTGAATGGAAGACATGATAGCTGAGGTGGTCAGGGCAGTGAGCCGAGAACAAGTGGTAATGGTTTGGCTGATGTTTGCTGGATGGTAGAGGGCGTTGGGGTTGAGGGTGGTTGGTTGGAGTTCGAAATTGTTGTAGATGTTGGTGATCTTGGTTTGGAAGTAGTCTGAGAGGGTGTTGCAGAGTTCTTGGGAGGGTTGTATGGTGTTCTCAAGGGCTGTTGGATTAGATAATTCTTTGACTATTTTGAAGTGTTCCTTTGTGTGGCTGGCCACAAAGTTAATGCAGATGGTAATGGCAGCTATCTCGGCTTCCTTGATGTGCTGGTGATATTTGCTGAGGGGTGTTTTGTGAGGTTCTCTGTAGCGGGGTTCTTGATGACAGACCATTGTTTCTCCAGTTGGGGGTAATGGTGCTGTATCCTTTAACAAACCTCCTATAGTATTCAGTGAGGCTCAAGAAAGCCCCACTTCTATTTGGATTTTGGGGGGCTCCCAGGCCAAGGTAGTCAATATTTTGGTCTGGAGGAGGCTGCACCTTGCCCTCGCCCACAAGGTGTCCCAAGCACACCAAAGACCCCTGCCCTATCTGTAACCTACTGGCTTTGATAGTCAGGACTGCCAATTGCAGAGTCTGAAGTACTTTCTGTAGGTGAAACAGTTGGTCCTCCCAGCTACTGCTATAGACAGCTTTGTCATCTAAGTAATCACCATGGTAGTCCTCCACCCCAGCTAAGATCTGGTTCACCAAACTCAGGAAGGTAACAGGGGCATTATTCAATCGAAAGGGCATCACTCCAAACTGTAGGTGGCCCTCTGGAGTAGGGAATTGAGAGAAGTTGGGCTATACGTTGAATGGGGGTGAACGCTGTTCAAGCAACAGCCACAATCCCTGTCAGGGTGAACCACAAAACCCTCTGGTAACTCTGCACAAAAGCAGTCAGGCTTAACTTAGAGACCATGCATTATTTATTTATGCAGCACACAAAAGATTAAAGCACTAACCACAGACATCTAGTTGTACAAGACAGGGTCAAAGTTGAAAAATATGGCCGACCATGATGGAGCACAAGTTGGCAACAAAAAATAGATTGGGCCCAGTCAGTGCTTATCTTCAGACTTAGAAGAAATTTGAAGGAAAAGTCTCTGGGAAGGTAGAAGTTCAGCGGGGCAAGGTGGTATCTGAGGAGAAGGTGTCGTCTTTGGGAAGCCGATGGACAAGGCTGCAGTGAAGATTTCCATGTTCAGACTTAGTACTCCTTTGGTAAAGGACCACAGAATGGGATATGCCCCTGCGGAGAAGAACGTAGCAAGAGCTTCCACAAAGTCAGGCCAACCAATGATGCACTTTGGGTGGATAGATGAGCATGTTGGCTCTGGTTTCCTCTTAGATGTAAGAACAGATGTTTAGCCAAAGTTTTGGATTTTGCCTATCTGGGTACCTTTAACACCGCAACCAAGGGCCCAGGACTGGAGGGGCACCAACTGGAAGGTTAATCCTCACTTAGGCAAGATACAGGTGCAAGTTCAAGGTAGTTGTCTGTCTCTGAGGCTCTTATAAGGAGGCCAGCCAAGTAGTCCTTGGAGTCACTCTAGTTGTCCTGGGTTCAAGCAGTGGAATAGGGCTCAAGCAGCAGGACAGGCCTCTGAGGGTTCAAGGCAGGCTCTAGGCAGCAAACCAGTCATTCCACTACAAAGCAGTCTTGTCAAGTGAGCAACAGGTTGCAGCATCAGGCAGTACTCTGAGAGTCCTTCCATGGGTCCAGAAAGAAACCTGAAGAGGGGATCTTAGGGTCCTAGTTTTATATCTGATGCCTTCTTTGACGTAGAAGAGGTTTCAGAGAATTCTAGTTGAAGTTCCTGGAGTTTCCTGCCTCATTTTATTCTTCATGGTGAGATCTAGCCACCAGGAGAAGTTTGAGCAGGCCTCCTATCCCAAAAAGTGTTGTACCTTGCAGGGAGCTGGTTCAACTGGCTCCCTACACCAGCTTTCCTCCAGGTCTTTGTCTCTGGGTGGAAAAATCTATATCTTTCCCCTAAGTAGATCCTTCCCCTAACTGGTTGTCAGGAAATGTACGGGGCCAGCCTCACTGGTCCTTGGACAGACCTACTGGTCCTGGGGTCAACTGGGGAAGATTCATTGATCCTTTTGATCATCAGGGTGTGTGTCCTTTTAGTTGTCCATGGTTGTTGCTGTACCAGGTTCTAGTTGCAAAAAAAGGCCTAAAGCTACCTCCCTCCCTTGTGCAAGATTTTTCTAAAGGGGGTGGAAAGTTCTAAAGTCAGTCACCCGTGGCAAATACTAGGGTACCACATCATGTTTCCACCCCTGTTCCAACCCTCCTGCACACCATGGTGGGACAGTTCAATATGGCATCATCCAGGAGTCACTGGTCCCATCTGCTCTGGGAGCTTCAGCTCTGCCCCTTGCTGATATTAATGACAAGGTCTTTCCCACCAAAACTTCAAAGAAGAGCCCCCTCCTGTTTTGGCTTGCATTGTGTGGGCTTCCCACTTTGTTCAGTCCCCAGGCCTGGTACAGTGTGACAAGTAAGTAGCAAATGCATATTTTCATCCCTACCCTTTCCTCCTCATGAGCTGATGGAAGCAATGTTAATTACTCCTTTTGTGTGAGGCAGCCTTTGTTCCCTCTTCTGAAGAGAGATGGAATTAACTTGGCCCAGCAGGATGACAACAGGCCTGGGCTCTGGTCCTGAGCTGAATAAGAATTTTTTAAAATTCTGGATGACCCATAAGATATACAGATATGAGGTTGCATAATCCATCCTGGTGCACACGTTTCATCTCATTTTGATATATTGATGGACTTTATGGAGAAAGGGAAGAAAAACGACACTCTAAGGCACATTGTCTCCTACGCATGTAATAAAGTGTCACTGCAGACAAAACAGTAAACCATACTGGCTTTCTCTATGTGTACCCCCTAATATTATAAGGCTTACTGCGGTTCAATGTCTAAGCCTGCATAGTGCCCCTCTGCCAGGCTACCTGTGCACAGTTACTGGGCTGCACACAATTGTGGTAAATTTAAATTACCTAGACTTAATTTATGCGGTAAAATTCAATAAGAATAACTCAGTAAAAATAAGAGGCAGAATCCGTGGTATTTGAGGTTATAAAAGGGAATTTATTCCTTACAAAGGAATTGGTTCGAACCAGGCAATCGGGTTCCGTCACCACGAAGGTTCAGGAAGGGATAGGCAATACATTATTGACAGGTTATCATATATATAGTAAATGCATTACAGTAAAGACAGATGCAGGAGGCGTAACAGCTGATAGGAAAGATAAGAATACACATACGTAATAAAAAGGCGTTACAATAGGCGTATACTAGTCATTATGGGGATGTCACAGGTGGGTGGATTCATAAAAGAATCCTGCAATGTCAGCAGAAATACATGGCAGAGATGCGCGCGCAGCTGCATGACGTGTGATTGACGTGTAACTAGAGGGTGAAGGGGACTTGACATTTATCCCTACATGAGGAGACAGAAGTCTGGGATGTCAGAACAACCTAATCCCAAATCGTATCTAATATCTTGTGTTTAAGGAACTATATTATCTGGAAAGAAAGGTGTTAGACCTGTCCGCCCTAGGGGGATCTTCTCTGTTTTTTTCGCCCTTGCCTCATTTTTTTTTCCACCCTCTTTTTGGTTGGCTCTAGGTCTTCGGGCACCTTACCATTGCTGGTCAATGCTAAGGTGCAGGTGCTCTCTACCACTAAGATGGCTGCCACAGACCCCTGCTACTGCGGAGCGGTCTTTCAAGTAGCGCCCTAGTTGTCAGGAGCTGTCTAGAACCCTTAGGTATTGTGACATCACTAGCCTGGGTCCGCTGACCATCCCTAGAATGTAGAAGGCCCTGGAACCTTCCGGAATAGAGAGAGGTCACCTGACCTGGGGGTATAAATAGAAAGGGCGGGAAGCTTTCTAGTTAGTTGTTGAGGTACCACTGACCTGGGGGGGACCCTGTGCTGGAGTTTAGGCGGAAGGGGGAGGGGGCACCTATACCACTAGGGGTGACTAGGTCTAGGCCTTGCCCGCTAAGCTGCGTGAGGATACCTGACCAAACCCACTGACCTGGCCCAGTGTGAGGGAATCCCCTAGGGACCATCAGGAGAGGCCTAACTGGCAGTAGCCTCCAACTCAAACCCCCATCCCCCGAACTGTCTAACTAACCCCTTGTCAGGAGAAAGGGCCGTGTACCATCAGCGCCATAAGGAATCACCAGCTATGAAGAACTGCTGAAGACTCAGCCAAGAATCCTCCTCAGAGCCCCCACTGGTTCTGTCAGCACTAAACTGGTAGTGCGCTATCCTGCCCCTGAAGCGCTGTGGTGGCGAAGCGCTATTTGTTCCCAAATTCACCGCCGCTGCCCGAGTCCTGAAGCGCTGTGGTGGCGAAGCGCTATTTGTTCTCACACTCACCGCCGCTGCCCGAGTCCTGAAGCGCTGTGGTGGCGAAGCGCTATTTGTTCTCACACTCACCGCCGCTGCCCGAGTCCTGAAGCGCTGTGGTGGCGAAGCGCTATTTGTTCTCACACTCACCGCCGCTGCCCGAGTCCTGAAGCGCTGTGGTGGCGAAGCGCTATTTGTTCTCACACTCACCGCCGCTGCCCGGGGTAGCTGCCATTGCACTTGTCAGGGGGCTGGACGACCTTTTCGCGACCTCCATCACGTGACGGAGCGTCGGCCGTGTCAGAGGCCTCGCCCCCGCCCACGACCAGCCTTCCCCGAGCTCTGTCATCGCCTCACGTCAGCGGCGCTGCTCCCAGCGGGAGTAGTTGGACTCGCGCCTTCCCCGGAAGCCTCCCTCAGTGACGGCGCCTTGAAGAGACCAGCGCAAGGGCCCCGGAGGGCCGAAGATCTCAGGTAACTTTCCCGGGGGGAGGGGCGCGGAGACCCGAGTAGCGCAGGGGGGTTGCCGAGTTGTGTTCACCCCTCGAGAGGCAGCCCCGCATCCGCCCCTCCCCGGGAGAGACTGGGACGGGACCTCTTGAGCCTGGTAGGTCCTTGGGAGGCTCGGGACATTAAAGACGATATAAAAGCAAGAGCGTGTGAGGCGGAAGAAAGCCACGTGGCCAGCGCCACAGCCCCCATTAATGTACCCCTTTTGATGGTGATGACTGGAAGTCCTACTTAGAGCGGGTGGGACTACTGGTAGTTTGTTGGGGATATGCCTTTACAATGCTTTTGCCATACAGTAATTGATGAGTATATGCTATTATACTACTATGTCATACAGTCGTTGATGAGTATATGCTATTATACTACTATGTCATACAGTCATTGATGAGTATATGCTATTATACTACTATGTCATACAGTCATTGATGAGAATAAGTTATTATACTGTATAAGTCATACAGTCGTTGATGAATTTACGCTAAATACTGCCAAGACTATTCAGTTGTTAATGAATACATACTAATGCACTGCATATGTTATTCCCAGTTATTAATGAACACGACATAAAAAGTCCTGTTTTTAAACACAAGTGGTGTGTAGTCGTATTATTGTGTGCGTTACTCTGCTAAGTTGGATGCGTGTGCTGCACGGCTACTGTATACAGAATGCCTTTGGGAGCCTTCCTGCCACGAGCCAGGCTACCCTTGTGAATTGGCAACCCCAGTTCCAACATAATTTGGTGCTCAGCGGTGGGATCCGGTCCTGTAGTTGTGCAGCACCCTTCAGTGAAGCAGAGTACACCGCAATTGGACACCTAGTGTTTAAGCAAGCATAGCCAGGTGGCCTCTACTGTCTAACGGTGTGCCCAGAGGATTGCCCTAGTTGTTACCTACGTCCTGATATTCACTCATATTGTCTGGGTCCCCACCTGTCAGAATGGAGTTCCAGCTAGCCAACATAGAGGAATACTCGGTGGTTCAGCTGAGGAGTTTCTGTCAGGGGATGGGGGTGGCAGTTGGGAAGAGAGCCAAAGGAGAAGAGCTCCGTAAAGCCTTACAAGCATGGGTATTAGCCCACCCAGAGAGGAAAGGGGACGAGGAGCCAGAGGAGCAAGGGGCATTAGGGGAGGCGGGCACGTCAGGAGAACTAGATCTGCTGCACGTTGATGTCAGTGAAACCTTGTCGCCAGGGAGACGTTCTGGGGCAGGCAGTAGTGTGTCTAGAAGGAGTGCCTCGCCGGAGGAGTATGAGGACAGGAGGGAGGAGAGGTTACTGAGATGGGAGCTTGCAAAATTGGAAAAAGAAAAGGAAGATAAGAGGCTAGCAATGGAAGAAAGGAAGCTTGCGCATGAGCTCCAGCTCAAAGAATTGGAGTTGAGAGCATTACAGATCAGTGCGCAAGGGAATGTAAATGGTGGCAGCGTACCAGAGGTTCCACGGGAGCCTAAATTCTACCTCCCAAAAGATGTGATTGCTAGTTACGGGGTAGGGGATGACATCAACCGGTGGTTGGAGGCGTACGAAGTATCCCTGAAGGTCCATGGGGTGCCCACAAGCTACTGGGGGGGTGGCCTGTACCGATATATACCTCCCGTAGTGAGGGACACCCTCTTGTATCTAGAGAAGGTAGACCAAACCAACTATCCAGTGATGAAGGAGGCCCTGCTTAAAAAGTTTGGCCTCACCCCTGAGAGATACCGTCAGAGATTCCGTAGCAGTCACAAGTTGACCACGCAGAACTGGGTGGATTTCTATGATTATGCCAGGAAGGCTTTAGATGGATGGGTGCGTGGCAGCGAGGTGCAGGATTTTGAGGGTCTGTACAATTTATTTCTGAGAGAGCACCTCTTGGATAAGTGTTTTCGGGAGCTGCGCCAACACTTGGTGGACCGCAAGTTGACCGACCCCCGGACACTTGCGGAAGAGGCGGACACTTGGGTTAGTACCCGAGTGACCTTTAAGGGTTCCGGGGCAGATGGCCCGAAGGGTGGACAGAGCACCCCCCAGAGGAAAGAGGGGGGAGATAAAAAGAAGGAGCTCTCCCGAGGCCCACCAAACAGGCAGTTTGGGAAAGGTGTAGGGACCCCCTCTCAGTCCAGTTTCCCAAAGTCCACTCACCCTGACAAGGGTCAACCACCCAGAATAGTCAAGTGCTATGAATGTGGGGAGGTGGGACACTATAAGGGGGATGTCCAGTGTCGCAAAAGAACTCCCACCCCCACAGGAGGTAAGCCCCCTGGGGTGGCTAGTATAGCGCTTGGGGTGGAGTTGCCCCTAGATAGGGAGGGGGAGTGGACAGGCCTGACCCTTGTCTCACTGGGGGATAGGGAAGAGGTTCCAGTGATTTCCTTACCATCGAATACTGCCAAATACCGGCAGAGGGTGCAGGTGAACGGACAGGAGGTGGAGGCTTTGAGGGACACAGGTGCCAGCATGACCACCGTAGTAAGGCGGCTGGTGTCCCCGGAGCAGTTGATCCCTGACATGTTCCATCCGGCCGTATTGGCCGATGGCAGCCTGAGTCATTACCCGGTGGCTCAGGTTTCATTTGAGTGGGAAGGAGTCAAAGGCCCCTTAAAAGTTGCCGTGAGCCCTGCCCTGCCAGTGGACTGTCTGCTCGGGAACGACTTGGAGACCAATATCTGGAAGGAAGTGGAGCTACGAGCCCACACAGAAATGCTGGGGTTACCAGGATGGGCCTGTGTGGTCACAAGGTCCATAGCTGCCCGGCAGAGAGCTCGCACCGAGTTGGAGCCGGAAAGAACAGCCCAACCCGAAGTTGGACCAGTAGAGGAGATGGCTACCCCCCGTGGGATGGAAGGGGAGCCGGTGGTTGTGGCTCCAGAGTCTGCGGAGGTGGATGTTATTCCTGTGGGGGACCTGCCTATCCCGGCCGGTTGGTGCGTGGAAGGAGGGCCTACCCGGGAGGAATTTCGCCGGGGCCAGAGAGAATGCCCCACGCTTGAAGGCATGCGGCGACAGGCCACAGCTCAAGCGACTAATAAAGAATCCGGTAATTACCACGTTTACTGGGAGGATGGCCTCCTGTATAGCGAGCCGAAGGTTCCGGTGCATGGATCTTCAAGGGCCTTAGTCGTGCCCCAATGCTACCGGACCTTTTTGCTGGAGTTAGCCCATGAGATACCTCTAGCTGGACACCTGGGCCAGGACAAGACTTTCGCGCGGTTAGTCCCGCATTTCTATTGGCCCAGGATGAGAGTTGCCTCTGACACCTATTGCAAGACCTGCAAGACATGCCAGGCAAGTGGCAAGACAGGAACCAAGGTGAAGGTCCCCTTGGAACCGCTTCCGGTGGTCGGGACCCCTTTTGAGCGGGTCGGGATCGACATTGTGGGACCATTGGACCCTCCGACCTCTTCGGGACACCGGTTCATCCTGGTGTTAGTGGACCACGCCACCCGGTACCCGGAGGCCATTCCTCTGAGGACCATCACTGCACCCGTGGTGGCGCGGGCCCTAATGGGGATTTTTACCCGAGTGGGATTCCCCAAGGTCGTGGTGTCGGATAGGGGCACAAATTTCATGTCAGCCTATATGAAGGCCATGTGGAAGGAGTGCGGGGTGACCTATCGGTTCTCCACTCCTTATCACCCCCAAACTAACGGACTCGTAGAGCGTTTTAACAAGACCTTAAAGGGGATGATCCGGAGCCTGCCAGAGGACTTGAGGCGGAAATGGGACATCCTCCTCCCTTGCTTGCTATTTTCGTACCGCGAGGTGCCGCAGAAGGGAGTCGGGTTCAGCCCCTTTGAACTGCTCTACGGCCATCCCGTTAGGGGGCCCCTCAGCCTTGTCAAAGAGGGATGGGAGAAGACTTCGATGAAGCTTCCCCGGGATGTTGTCAGCTATATGCTGGCATTCCGCAGCCAGATGGCCAAGCTGTGGAAGGAGGCCTCAACCAATCTAGAGGCCAGTCAAGCCGTCATGAAGGAGTGGTATGACCGCAACGCTCGGACGGTGGAGTTGGATGCTGGACAGAAGGTGTGGGTCATGGAGCCTGGGGAGCTTAGCGCCCTCCAGGACCGATGGACTGGTCCGTTCGAGATTGTGGAGCGACGAGGCCAGACCACCTATGTAGTAGACTTGAAGACCCCCCGGCAACCCCATCGGGTGTTCCACGCCAACCGCCTGAAGCCGCACCATGAGAGATCGGAGATGACCCTCCTCATGGTGACGGATGGAAGCGAGGAGGAAGAGAGCGAACCTCTTCCTGACCTTCTGGCGGCCCACGAAAAGGATGGCACGGTAGAGGGAGTGGTCCTCTCCCCATCCTTGACCCCGGAGCAACGGAGGGACTGCCGCCAGGTACTGGAGCAGTACGCCTCGTTGTTCTCCCTCACGCCTGGAATCACACATCTGTGTACCCATGATGTGGACACAGGGGACAGCCCACCGGTTAAAGCCAAGTCTTATCGGCTGTCCGACAAAGTGAAGAATAGTATCCAGGGTGAGGTGACCAAGATGCTGGAGCTAGGAGTTATTGAGCCCTCCAGCAGCCCTTGGGCAAGTCCGGTAGTGTTGGTGCCGAAAGCGGCCCCACCGGGCACCACACCAGAACTTCGGTTCTGTGTGGATTATCAGGGTTTGAATTCCGTCACCAAGACGGATGCTCATCCGATCCCTCGGGCGGATGAGCTGATTGACCGGCTGGGAGCAGCCCGGTACCTTAGTACCATTGACTTGACGTCAGGGTACTGGCAGATTGCCATGGCAGACGGAGCACGGGAGAAAACGGCGTTCTCCACCCCCGAGGGCCACTTTCAATTTAAAGTGATGCCCTTTGGGCTCAAGAATGCTCCGGCCACGTTCCAGCGGTTGGTGAACCAGGTACTATCTGGCATGGAGTCTTTCTCAGCGGCCTACCTGGATGACATAGCTGTCTTCAGTAGCGGCTGGGAGGACCATCTGCAGCATCTCCAGGAGGCGCTGCGGGCTCTGCAACGGGCTGGTCTAACCATCAAGGCCAGCAAGTGCCAGATTGGACAGGGATCTGTCGTTTACCTGGGACACCTGGTGGGCGGGGGTAAGGTGCAGCCCCTCCAGGCCAAGATTGAGGCCATATTGGCCTGGGAGCCCCCCAAGACCCAGACTGAGGTCCGAGCCTTTCTCGGACTCACTGGATATTACCGCCGGTTTGTCAGGGGGTATGGAACCATCGTTGCCCCCCTGACTGAATTAACATCTAAAAAGCAACCACGGAAAGTCAACTGGACAGCTGCTTGCCAGGAGGCATTTGACACCTTGAAGCAGGCGATGTGCACCGCTCCGGTGCTTAGGACTCCTGACTATACCAAGGAATTCATCGTGCAGACAGACGCCTCTGAGCATGGTATAGGCGCTGTGCTCTCGCAACTGAACCAGGATGGCCAAGACCAACCGGTGGCTTTTATATCCAGAAGGCTCCTTCCCAGGGAACAACGGTGGAGCACCATTGAACGTGAAGCCTTTGCGGTGGTCTGGGCGTTGAAGAAGTTGAGACCATACCTTTTTGGTTCTCACTTCCTCATACAGACCGACCACCGCCCCCTTCGCTGGCTCATGCAAATGAGAGGCGAGAACCCAAAGTTGCTAAGGTGGTCCATTTCCCTACAGGGGATGGATTTTCGGGTGGAACATCGGCCCGGAGTTGACCACGCCAATGCGGACGGTCTCTCCCGGTTTTTCCGCCTTAGCGAGGAGAGCTCCCTAGAGGTTGGGTAGGTCTCCCCACTTTCGGCTGGGGGGGACGCCTGTTAGACCTGTCCGCCCTAGGGGGATCTTCCCTGTTTTTTTCGCCCTTGCCTCATTTTTTTTTCCACCCTCTTTTTGGTTGGCTCTAGGTCTTCGGGCACCTTACCATTGCTGGTCAATGCTAAGGTGCAGGTGCTCTCTACCACTAAGATGGCTGCCACAGACCCCTGCTACTGCGGAGCGGTCTTTCAAGTAGCGCCCTAGTTGTCAGGAGCTGTCTAGAACCCTTAGGTATTGTGACATCACTAGCCTGGGTCCGCTGACCATCCCTAGAATGTAGAAGGCCCTGGAACCTTCCGGAATAGAGAGAGGTCACCTGACCTGGGGGTATAAATAGAAAGGGCGGGAAGCTTTCTAGTTAGTTGTTGAGGTACCACTGACCTGGGGGGGACCCTGTGCTGGAGTTTAGGCGGAAGGGGGAGGGGGCACCTATACCACTAGGGGTGACTAGGTCTAGGCCTTGCCCGCTAAGCTGCGTGAGGATACCTGACCAAACCCACTGACCTGGCCCAGTGTGAGGGAATCCCCTAGGGACCATCAGTAGAGGGCTAACTGGCAGTAGCCTCCAACTCAAACCCCCATCCCCCGAACTGTCTAACTAACCCCTTGTCAGGAGAAAGGGCCGTGTACCATCAGCGCCATAAGGAATCACCAGCTATGAAGAACTGCTGAAGACTCAGCCAAGAATCCTCCTCAGAGCCCCCACTGGTTCTGTCAGCACTAAACTGGTAGTGCGCTATCCTGCCCCTGAAGCGCTGTGGTGGCGAAGCGCTATTTGTTCCCAAATTCACCGCCGCTGCCCGAGTCCTGAAGCGCTGTGGTGGCGAAGCGCTATTTGTTCTCACACTCACCGCCGCTGCCCGAGTCCTGAAGCGCTGTGGTGGCGAAGCGCTATTTGTTCTCACACTCACCGCCGCTGCCCGAGTCCTGAAGCGCTGTGGTGGCGAAGCGCTATTTGTTCTCACACTCACCGCCGCTGCCCGAGTCCTGAAGCGCTGTGGTGGCGAAGCGCTATTTGTTCTCACACTCACCGCCGCTGCCCGGGGTAGCTGCCATTGCACTTGTCAGGGGGCTGGACGACCTTTTCGCGACCTCCATCACGTGACGGAGCGTCGGCCGTGTCAGAGGCCTCGCCCCCGCCCACGACCAGCCTTCCCCGAGCTCTGTCATCGCCTCACGTCAGCGGCGCTGCTCCCAGCGGGAGTAGTTGGACTCGCGCCTTCCCCGGAAGCCTCCCTCAGTGACGGCGCCTTGAAGAGACCAGCGCAAGGGCCCCGGAGGGCCGAAGATCTCAGGTAACTTTCCCGGGGGGAGGGGCGCGGAGACCCGAGTAGCGCAGGGGGGTTGCCGAGTTGTGTTCACCCCTCGAGAGGCAGCCCCGCATCTGCCCCTCCCCGGGAGAGACTGGGACGGGACCTCTTGAGCCTGGTAGGTCCTTGGGAGGCTCGGGACATTAAAGACGATATAAAAGCAAGAGCGTGTGAGGCGGAAGAAAGCCACGTGGCCAGCGCCACAGCCCCCATTAATGTACCCCTTTTGATGGTGATGACTGGAAGTCCTACTTAGAGCGGGTGGGACTACTGGTAGTTTGTTGGGGATATGCCTTTACAATGCTTTTGCCATACAGTAATTGATGAGTATATGCTATTATACTACTATGTCATACAGTCGTTGATGAGTATATGCTATTATACTACTATGTCATACAGTCATTGATGAGTATATGCTATTATACTACTATGTCATACAGTCATTGATGAGAATAAGTTATTATACTGTATAAGTCATACAGTCGTTGATGAATTTACGCTAAATACTGCCAAGACTATTCAGTTGTTAATGAATACATACTAATGCACTGCATATGTTATTCCCAGTTATTAATGAACACGACATAAAAAGTCCTGTTTTTAAACACAAGTGGTGTGTAGTCGTATTATTGTGTGCGTTACTCTGCTAAGTTGGATGCGTGTGCTGCACGGCTACTGTATACAGAATGCCTTTGGGAGCCTTCCTGCCACGAGCCAGGCTACCCTTGTGAATTGGCAACCCCAGTTCCAACAAAAGGTCTCTCGGACAGAGTCTGTTCTATACTGACTGTTAGTGCGTGTACAAGCGTCTACGTGTCTACATGAGATGCGAGGGGGCATGGGCCTACCAAGGTAACGGGAGCTATGAATTACTTGCACGGAGACAGTGAGGCCGGGCCCTTCACTCTGCAGCTGGAAGGATGTTTACCTAAACTACTAGACAGGAATGTATTGGTTTGAGGAGCGGAGCAGATAACTTGAAGGCGAAATACAGTCTTGGCAGGCAACAGGCCGAGCCAGGCACCGTTTAGCCTTGCAGGGAGTAAAACAAAGGTCATGGATACAGATGCGAGTCCAGGCTGAAGCTTTCAGAGGCAGAAGGCAGGAAAAGGCTCGATGACAGAATTCAGGGCCTACTCGCCAGAGCTGTAAAACGTGAAAGGTGCACCATATAAAGACGGTGGCCAAGCATACTTAGGAACGGAATATCCGACCCATTCGTGGCGGATCTGAAAGAGGACATGTTAACGTTGGACGCACATGTATTTGCGTCTTCATAGCTGGAAGTGGAGGGAACATACATGTACTTGTAGCATGTACATGGAGCCGTTGGGGTCTAAGATAGGGGACACAATTGATCATAAAAATCCATATTTCCTCACAATGTTGGTCTCATGCACGCAGCTCATACATGTGTTCCATGTAACCAGCCACGTGCCCTTACCCTAGGTGCATAACAGCAGCCTTATCTAAAAAGGCAGATACTGGTGGTAAACATGCACAGTCTGTTTGCCATGTGATTATCATGGGAGAGGCATGTGCAGTGAGACTCACCCATAGTAAACAGTCCAAAACTAGGTGATAAAAAAAAGTAAAAACTCCTGGTGTACTGAATGGGCAGAATCCAATTGCAACACCTGAGACATACATTAAAGTGCTGTGTAAGTGGTTGGCATGATAAGTGCTGCAGTCGTATCAGTAGCATTTAATGTAGAGGCCCTGAGTATATGGTATATCACTTTACTAGGATGTAAATTACACAAGCCAATCAGGCTTAAGCCAATTTATCATGTTTAAGAAGTGAACACAAGCAATTTAGCACTGGTTAGCTATGGTAAAGTGTACAGAGTCCTAAGGACAACAAACAAAGTCAGAGAAATAGGTCACTTTTTCTGACCCTCTGGTTGCATAACACATATTTACAAGGTGGTGCTAAGCCACCTTGTAAATAAGTCCTTTTCTGCCGAAGATCTCTGCGGTAAAGGGAAGTGCAGTGGGTTTTGCAGTGGGCATTCCACTGCAACACCAATTGCTTTTTGATGCTGCCCCAGATTTACTGGGCTGGGGCAGTGCAAAAAACAAATGCCAGGGAATACCCTTTCTTAGAATGGCGATACTAGAAGAAAGTATTACCTTCTCCATGTTTTTTGCTCTTTGCATGCAACACACATAGAAAGAACAAATCACCATAATTGATTGTTTATATGCAGGAAGGTGTCCCTTCCTGCACATACCAATCACTCCTGCAGCGCAGGCACCCTAGCAACATTGCGACAGGGTGCCTGTGCTGGGTCTAGGCAGCTCTTTTAGTGGCAGCGCAAAAGGTAAAAGGGGTGTACTTTATTCTTGTGAATATGCTACATACCTCCATTTGAAAAAGGTCAGAGTGCGGCTTTGCCAAATTTGCATAACACCGCACTCCGAAATTGTTTGTAAATATGCCCCTCAGTGTGCAATGCATTTAGAAGCAATAACATTGCTCCAGATTTGCAAGCAACGCAGGGCCAAACAAGAGAGATCCTCTAGGTAAATCATTCCTTGCAATAAATCAATTTGTTTACTTGAGGGTACACTCGATCTGAAAAACATTCCAACTGACCTATTCAAAGCCAATTTTGAACTCTGCTCAACGGCATTAACACCGTTATTTAACAACTGCTTCAATCTTGAAAAATGCCACTCCTTGCAAAAATGGAGGTTAATTGCATTAATGAATGTAGAAGTTAAGTTTTTCTCTAGACTCCTTTTAAACGACCTAAAATCTTGGGCAAATCACCTTAGACTAGAACCCTTTAATCAAACTGATTTTCATACAGGCAGTATATATTTTTATTACGGAATTCAGTTGTAAAAAATCATGTTATCTGCTGAGGAAAGTTTTATGAGGTGAGCTGAGGCACTTGGGAATACTGTCAACACATTTCAGAGCAATTGAGCTATTATATTCAAACACATGGGTGAGTGGGCAACAGGACTACCGCCCGAAGGAAATACCTACAACCATAGGCCTCAAATGAGGCTGCATCCATCACCTGGGGCCAGGCCAATTCTTTTTAATGTATATTATTTTAAGGGAGGGGGCCATGACCCCTCTCACCAGGGTGATTTTCGCCCTGGGGAACCCAATTCCCTGGGGCCCCCATTCCTTTTTTTTTTTAAAGGGAGAGGGCAAGTGGCCCCCTTCCCAGGCCATTTATGGCCCCAAGGACCCCATTACTCGGGGCATTGCTAGGTGGTTGGGGACCACATGGGGATTCTGAAGTCCCTGTGGTCCTGGCCAGCTCCCACCTCCTGCAGGAGCCGGCAAGGCTTTCTATCCCCAGGGAGCTGCTGAGGGTAAAAAGCAAAGTGTACTTGCTGTGAACAAGCAAGAGCAAAATGCTCTTACTTGTTCAAAGTGAGTACACTGTTTGCTATGGGATGGTGGGAGTAGTGCTCCTGCCATCCCATAGCAAACTGCAATGTCCTGGTGTGACAGTCCCCATGGCCATTTACGGCTCCAGGTAGGGGCCATAGGCCCCCCTCCCATTTGGTCCCCGGGGTTGTGTGGTGTGGCTGGAGCCCCCCAAACATTATTTTAAACATAGCCCTGGGGAGGTGACAGTCCCTGGGGCTGTGGGGGGCCTGCGTGGCCCCCGCATTGAACATACATAGCCCCAGGGAGGTGGCGTTCCCCGGGGCTATGTGAGGAGCTAGAACCCCCATGCATTCTTTTAATTTAGCCCCAGAAAGGTGGTTGTCCCCAGGGTTGTGGGGGGCCCGCTTCACCCCCCTGCATTTAATATACATAGCCCCTGGGAGGTGGCGGTCCCTGGGGCTGTGTGGGGTGCAGGAGCCACCACGCTTTGGTTTTTGTTATTATAGCCCCATGGAGGTGGCGGTCCTGAGCAGGCCTAGGGGTTAGATAGTTTTTACCCTGCTCCTATTCTTGTTTTCTATTTTTTTTTACCTTTTTTCGTGTGACTCGGTTGAAGTGTTGGCAGCCAATCAGATCTCAGGCCTGTGATTGGGAGGGTTTGCGGATACTCCGCTGGCCGATTTGAATAGCTGAGAAATGTTTACATTTCTCAGGGACAACTGAACAGATTTACACCATTTAACAAAAAGAGTGCTTTCTGAACCAAGAGCTACCTTTCTGCCAAATTTGGTGTAATTCCATTCATCAGTTCAGGCTGTAGCCTTGTCTATAGTTTCCAGTGGAAATTAACATGGAGAAAACATGTTTTGGGATCTCCCTTTTTCTCAGCCCCCACTTGACAAATCACTCTGAACTTTCAACCCAACAGCTGACCTGACAGCCTCATTTGTTTTGAAAATTTTGCGAAGATTCCTCAAACGACGGCAAAGATATTGGCAAATAAAAAAACGCTTTTGCTATGGAAACTAGGTCCTAACAAAAAGAATATATATGTATATTTGGGTAGGTTTCCTGTGCAGTTAGTTTATATATAGGTGTACTGCAGAAAGGGGATGTGGCCTCTGAAGACATCTTTGCAGACTGACTGTGTGGAGCTTGCTGGAGGTAACAAAAAGGATACTTGGCCCCCAAATATGCTCAGTAGCCAAGAGGACTTAATCCCCCAACTTGCGCATTTGCAGAGTGATGGAGAAAGGATGTCCTTGATGATTGCACAGGTAGTTCATGTATGATTCTCTGAGTGCCGTTGCCAAGGACAGACTGTGAATACAGGGTGTTTTTAACAAAGTGTAATACACATATATAGACACAGTCTACATAGGTTTCAGTGTAGCTATTTAGTAAGATATTAATTTACCATTCCCCTTTGTATTCATTTGTCGAAATAACAAAATCAAAAAAGTGCATTTTCCTTTTTCACACCAACAACAAAGGTTGCAATGTCATCAGTAATCACAAATACAAATGACAAAGTGAAAAACAGATATATAGATTATGTTACACAAAGGTTGAGTCTAGCGGTTTAATCACATATTGGTTTAACTTTATTTTAACAACACATATATAAAAAAGTACAGTTTCAAAAAATAACTCAACATCTGAACTCACAAATAGAACATAATTACCAAACACACATCAAACTACCCATTGTTACCCAAACTCAAGGGGAATTAAAAGCCGTTGCCAAACTAGTGCAATGCACAATCTGAAAACATCACGTGACCGTGAAAGTAAGGAACATCATTGGATAATATATTGTTCAGTAAAATGAATAGGAAGTATACACCCACTCCTCCTTCTTGAACCTTCTTTTACAGAAGTTTATTGTGAGCAGGTGGAAGATTTTGGTTGGAGTCTTCTTTTTGGACTCATGTGGGATGATGTTCATGTTATATCAACTTATCATATAAAACAGCTCCAACTGCAGATAAAGCAGAAGGAAGCTGGAGGAACAGCTATGTCAGTGGCAGCAACAACAACTCCTGGCCAGAATGTCCCTTCAGAGGTACAGACTACTACAACAGATATGGCTATAGAGTTTTCAAGAATGGCCACATACTGCATGGACTGTAGTGTTGTTATAAGAGCTGGTGAGCAGTGTGTTACAGCTATTCGCAATGCCGCCAAAAATCATACATTGTAATTATTTTTCCCCTTTTATATTTGTTGCACTTTTCATAAGACAAATTCATAGTGAGCAGCAAGAAGGCAATGCAAAGCTGAAGGACCCTCAACTTCAATAGCAGCACAACACCGAAACAGAGAGTCCATTCAAAAGTCTGATATCAACTTCAAGATTTGGCTCTAAAACTTTCCCCGATGGCATCATACTGAATGGATTGTGGAGTTGTAGTGAGTGCTGGAGAGCAATAAAAAAAGATCCTTCGCAATGCTGCGAAGAATAATAAATGTTCTTTTTTTTATTTTTGGACATTCATATTTTTTTCATTTGAAGGCATTTTATTATCTTACAAAATTGGTATCTAATATCTATCTGTTGTTCATTTTATTATCTTCTAATTTGCTGTAAAACTACTTACATATAACTTGCCGTATAGACAAGTTAAACTGTCCCTCAACAAATAAATGCAAAGGTAACTTTTGCAAGTTATCATTATTTACGTTTTCACTTTTTCAATATAAGTCAAGAGTCTGTCTTTAAATCATCCAGTATGGTAATTGACAACATTTACAAATATACTCTTTTTTTTAGACAACACAGTGTTACGTTTTGTAATCACTTCTTTAAAACTATCAACTGTAATATCTGTGTCCTGTTCTGTAACTCTTTCTCTTACCAACTCTTCATTTTCCCTAGAATCCTCCTCAAAACCAAAGAAACAAAACTGCATATCATCACAAACCTTTTCTACGTCTGCCACACTACCTTGCAAAAGTGCTCTGTTCATTTCTCGTAAAAATATATCAGGAGTTTTCCCATAATACAGCCTCTTACCTAAAGTTCATATTGTTGAGTCGTATAACTTATTTTGTGTTTTAAACTTCACTTTGGAAAGATACGTAGACATTTTCTTAATATGGAGTGCTGTCTAATACTAAAAACTTTACTACAATTCCATTTGTATACAGTACCCTGACTACGCCTTGCCTTGTACCTCTTCTGCAATATCTTCTTCTACATTTCTAGGTACCATCACCTCTTTTACTATAGGACTACCATTCTTCATTTCATAGCATCATCATCTTTGATCAATAGCATGAACTAATCTGTTATCCTGGAGATAACATTCTTCATTCTCCACTAAAAACTGTAAAAGAGTTACATTTATTCACTAATCTTTTCTTGTGGTTTTGTCTCCTCATGCACAACACTATTTTGTCACGAGTCTTCAATCTATTTAGAATCAAAATGAAAAGCTTCCTCTTCAAAGAAAAGGCCTTATTACTACTCTCTCAACTCATGCTTTCAGTTTCACTGCATTTCTCCTTCTTCTACACTTTTTAAAATGTATCACTAAATTAACAATGCTGTAACTATAAAATTATTTTAACATTTGTGCAGGACCTATGCAGCCATCTATACACCCACATACAACCCATACAGCCATTGAAATACTGAGGCACACATGTGAACTGATGAAACACTCAGGCTCTAATTAAGAAGAAAGTACCATTGTAGTAATCCTATCACCCATATTGTCTAAAGACTACATATTGGTCAGTAAATATCATAAATACATGGGTTTATGGTTGGATACATAAATACTCCCTGGATGATTGAATGAGTGCATAGGTAGTGCCTAGGTGATATCCCGAGGATATAAGTAGTACCTAGATGATTCTCTGACTATGTCATAACTCCATGGGTCATTCCATATCTGCATATTTACTGCCTGCATGTTTGCATGAGTATACCACTAGTATCTGGGTGTTTGGGTGATTGCATGAGTAGAGCCTTAATGATCAGACACGTGAGTGACTAATGCTTCAATAATTTGATACTTGAATATATACTACTGGGATCATTAAATACGTGCAAGTCTAGTGCCTGGATGATTGCAAGAGTGCATACATTGTATATAGGGGATTTATGCAGTGCATGGATAGTGGATGTATGATTGTTAAACCCATGCATAGCACCTAGCCTATTGGATGAGAGGATGCATAGTATTTCAGAGAATGGATGCTGCACACTTCTCTTTGGTTGAGTGAACAGGTAGTGCATGGATGCAAAGATAACTACATGGGTAGTACCTGGAGTATTGGATACATGCATCAATATTGCTTGGCTAATTAGATGAGTGCATGACTGTTGCATGTGTGGCTGCATGATTTCATTGTTAAAGCTTCAAAGATTGGATGAAAGTAAGTGTACTGCTGGGGTGATTGTATTAGTGCAAGCCTATTGCCTCAATAATTAAATGACTGCATAGGCATTGCATGGGTGATAGGTTCACTACAATGGTACTCTCTACGTGATTAGATAAGTGTAAGAGTAGAGCCTGAGTGTTTCATCAATGCACGCCTCAGTATTTCAATGACTGCATGGGTTGTGAGTGGGTGTTTAGATGGCTGCATAGGTTCTGCACATATGTTATTATTGATTGCATAGTTACAACTTTGTTAATTGCATAAGTCAATAATTAATACCTTGGTGAATAGATGAATGCATGGATAGTGCCTGCATAGTTCAATGACTATATAATTTCTGCCTGCTTGATTGCAAGAGTATAGGTGTAGTGTATGTGTAATTGAATAACTCCATGCATATAACATCACTGTTTTGATGACTGCCCGAGTAGTGGCTGGCAGATTGAATGAGTGAGTGAATATTGCCGATTTACTGTGAAAGGACCTTAATTTCTGCTAGATGCATATCACTTGTCACTATATCTCTGACTCATTGGTTATCTCCTTCTGTCAGTATTAAACTACCTGTTTTACTGTATATATGCTTTTCGACTGAGCTATGTGTGAGTGAAATCTAGGTATCACACTTGGTATATAATTGCATGCATGGCTCTCTAGAAAGATACATTGCTTTGTTACTGAGCATGCACATGCATCAGTAAGTTTCTAAAACAGAAAACAACAATTTGAATTTTTTTAAAGCACAAAACCTTTTTGTGAATGGCATACCTACATCATTTCTCAAATACTTCTTCTGCTATAAAACATATATTCAGCATATCTCATACAAAAGTTACACTTGAAAGGAAGCTAGCACAAGAACTTTCTTGCACTATTAAACCTCAATTTTAAACAAACCATGTTTAAAGAAAAACACTACCCTCACCGTCTACATGAAGCTTTCATCAACCCAACTGAACTTAGATCACCAAGTAAACATATATACAATTTCTTAATAGATGTACACATTCAAGCCATCTTTCCAAAAATATATACCTCTCTACATCTTAAAGTAGACTCAAAAGTTTCACCGTATATATACCTATGTGTAGGCACAAAAACCATATCTCACCATCTAAGCACAGGCATAGCGGTCATATAAGTTAATACCCACATTGACAAACACTTCCCAATATACACATAACAAGTATTACTTCTTTCTAATTCATATACTGATGGACAACATGTTCTCATCTTTTATTTCTCACAACACTATACCTGTTTAATAATGTTACTAAATGTACTGTAACGTCCAGAATGCAAATAACAGATATATCTATTCTGCACATGATGTTTAGACATTTAAAACATTATTAGTTCCTCATTGCAACTTTCCACAAGGCTATACTGCTATTTTTCAATAAAATACACAATGTAATAAAGAGGCACTAATTAATTTTTCTGTTACTTCCCCAAAAAATCACAACTAACCTCTTAAACACCCTCCAATAGATACACTTCATCTCATATATTTTTCACATCACTGTGATACTCATTTTAGTCAAACTCCCATATACATCTTCATTTCTAATGTACATTTTTAAAATAATTACAAAGTTACATACATACCAGGGAAATGAATCTGTAGATTATATTGTTGTTTTATCTCTTTCTGAATAGTTTTCACACTGTAAAGATTTGTAAAATCAAAGCACAGGAACGGTACACCAATCTCATAGAAAGCAACTCTAAAGCTGCAACGTCTTCAACTTTCCACTCTATCATCATGAGAAAGGCAGCAAAGGAAATCATGTCTTTCATTTTAGACTACTACATCTCAAGTTGTGAACGGTTAGCATCTGTTAACCTTTTCCCTCTTTTTCAAAATGAGGTTCCTGTCGGCACGTTTTCCTGATGTTTTTACGATCATCGCGGAATAATTGTGAAAAAAACGGGAGTTCAAATGTATATCTAGCTTCTCTTTTCTGAAATATAAATACTACACAACAGTTTATTGCAGAATCCTGAGTTGGAAATGTAAAATTGCCATTACATGGTGTCATCACTTCTCAACTTTAAAAAAATGTTCTGTCTCTTTAACACCTTCCCCCCGTTTTAGCTCAGTGTACCTAGCAACCCAGTCGAACCAGTAGGTCACAAGTTCACAGCACATTCTAGAAGGAACATGCTACTTCCAAATGAGATACAGCAGGTGTGCTTTATTCCCTAGATTCAAAAGCATATCCATGTCTGTATTACATTTCCTTTTTTTAAACAACAGCCAATAATAAGACTTCTTGCTAAGGCATCTAACACATTACCTAATTATTTTCACTTTCATGCTAACGGTGTCAAATGAAATATATTGGTTTTTTTTTTAAACACCTACATTTTAACTGCTTTTCCTTTTGAAAACTACCTTATTCAGCTCCATCCTTCTCCTAACTACTATTGCTCCTTCACTTCAAAATGATTTGAGTATGGATTTTGGGCTACAGCTATATCTATTGGGCTAAAGAGGCTGCAAAAAGAGAGGTATTGACAGGGACTTGGGTTTGCCAAATGTTCAGATTACTTCATTTGGCCAGAGTGGGTTAAGGTTTTGTAAGTTGCTGGCTTTGGGTAAATCCATAGTGGATTCCCAAGCTCCTCATCCCTTGACTGTGCAGTGTGGTGGCAATGACCTAGGCACATTGCCTGGGGTAGAGCTGGAAATCCTAATGAAAGAAACCTTTGCAGAACTGATGTCGCTTTTCCCTCACACTATCTTGGTGTACTCTAATATATCCCAAAGACAGAAATGGAAGAGGTCAAATCAGTTCTGTCCACAGATTGACAAAGCCAGGAAACATGTTAATAAAACTGTTTCAGCATTCCTCAGAGACCATCGCATGGACTGTATCTATAGCAACAATCTGCTTATACACATGCATGGAATTTATAGAAATGATGGAGGGCACTTTACAGAGGAAGGCAACACGTTGTTTTTAGGTAACCTGAAACTCTGCCTCCGGTTTTATGTGTAACAGCCATACATACACAACCAAACACAACATCTCTTGTCAGAGCCACCATACTACCCGCATTATTCTGAAGTTTTTTTCTAAAGGTTTTTTTTTTTGTTTGTTTTTGAGGATCTTTGCGATGACATAGTGATCCCCGTGGACACATTGCAAAAACGGAAAGCAAAAGCAGACATTCAATGAAAACCAACACACTCTTAAATAATATGTAAAAAAATCTATTCTGAACATTTCCCTACCCATATTACTATATTCATACTTCTTCCAAAGCATGTTTAAACTCATATTTTTGTACTAAGTTTCGTTAAAAACCTTCTTTCAGACCTATTTCCCAATTTCGTGGTTATTCGTGACGTCATAATGACGTTGTTAACCACTGCTTTTGCGCGTTTTCCATAGAGTGAAAACACATATATGCACACATATTGAAGTATTTAACACACAAGAGGTTTATTACTGTGCACTTCTAACTCATGTTTTTCTAGTGTAGTCTAGAACAGCCATATCTAAAACATATTTTCCATTTTCACAGTGAGGCCAGAGATCACTATGACATTGGTAATCGAATTCCCCATCGAGAAAGCAGAAATCAAAAGCACAAATTCAATGGCCGCCACCTCATTAAAAAATTATAACTATATAATGAATTCAAACCATCACTGTTCTTAACTCACTATATAAACACCTCTATAAAAACATGTTTCATTATCTCAATATCTCTATAATCAATCAATCAATCACGGCATTTGTAAATCGCGCTACTCACCCGGAAGGGTCTCAAGGCGCTGGGGGGGAGGTGTCCGTTACTGCTCGAACAGCCAGGTCTTGAGCTGCTTCCTGAAGGAGAGGTGGTCTTGGGTTAGCCGCAGGTGGATGGGGAGGGAGTTCCAAGTCTTGGCTGCCAGGTAGGAGAAGGATCTTCCTCCGGCAGTGACTCTGCGGATGCGTGGGACGGTGGCGAGGGCGTGGCTGGTTGATCGTAGCTGGCGGGTGGGCGTGTAGAAGGTCATTCGGTCGTTGAGGTACTTGGGGCCCAGGTCGTGGAGAGCCTTGTGTGCGTGGGTAAGGAGTCTGAACATGATTCTCTTGCTGACGGGGAGCCAGTGCAGGTCTTTCAGGTGTCCGATGATGTGGCTATGACGGGGGATGTCCAGGATGAGTCGTGCGGAGGCGTTCTGGATGCGTTGGGGTCTTTTTTGTAGTTTGGCTGTGGTTCCGGCGTAGAGGGTGTTCCCGTAATCTAGTCGGCTGGTGACGAGTGCTTGGGTAACAGTCTTCCTGGTTCCTGTGGGGATCCATCTGAAGATCTTGCGGAGCACACGCAGGGTGTTGAAGCATGATGTGGAGACGGCGTTGACTTGTCTGGTCATCGAGAGGGAGGAGTCCAGGATGAAGCCCAGGTTGCGTGCGTGGTCCGTAGGTTTGGGAGTGGTGCCCAGGGCAGGGGGCCACCAGGAATCGTCCCAGGTGGAGAGGGATGATCCCAGGATGAGGACTTCCGTCTTGTCTGAATTCAGTTTCAGGCGGATGTTCTTCATCCATTCGGCGACGTCTTTCGTTCCTTCGTGTAGGTTGGCTCTGGCGTGGCGGGGTCATTGGTGAGGGAGAGGATCAGTTGGGTGTCGTCGGCGTAGAAAATGATGTTGAGGTTGTGTTGGCGTGCGATGGCTGCGAGGGGGGTCATGTAGACATTGAAGAGGGTTGGACTGAGTGATGATCCTTGAGGTACACCGCAGATGACTTTGGTGGCCTCGGAGCAGAACGGGGGGAGGCGGACTCTCTGGGTTCTTCCGGCGAGGAACAACATGATCCACTCCAGTGCCTTCTCTTGGATTCCGACGTTGCTGAGGCACTGTACTAGGGTGCGGTGGTAGACCGTGTCGAACGCAGCAGAGAGGTCTAGGAGGATGAGGGCCGCTGTTTCCCCGTTGTCGATCAGGGATCTGATGTCGTTGGTGGCTGCGATCAGGGCAGTCTCGGTGCTGTGGTTGGCTCGAAACCCAGACTGCGAGGGGTCGAGGGAGCCGTTCGTCTCGAGGAAGGTGGCGAGCTGTCTGTTGACGGTCTTCTCGATGACTTTGGCAGGAAAGGGAAGGAGCGAGATGGGACGGTAGTTCCTGATGTCGGTGGGGTCCGCCGTTGGTTTCTTCAGGAGGGCGCTGAGCTCGGCGTGCTTCCAGCTCTCTGGGAAGGTGGCGGTGTGGAAGGAGGTGTTGATGATGTCCCGGAGATGGGGTGCGATGATGGCGTCGGCCTTGTTGAAGACGTGGTGGGGGCAGGGGTCGGTAGGGGATCCGGAGTGGATGGTGTTCATAGTGCGGGTGGTGTCTTCGGTGCTGATTGGGGTCCAGTTGCAGAGGGTGTTGGTGGCGGGCGTTGGTTCGGTGGTAGGTTGCGTGGTCTGTGCGTTGAAGCTGTTGTGTATGTCGGCGATCTTGCGGTGGAAGAACAAGGCGAGTGAGTTGCAGAGGTCTTGCGAGGGAGTGATGTTGTTGTTTCCGGCGCAGGGGTTGGAGAACTCTTTGACGATGCTGAAGAGTTCCTTGCTGTCGTGGGCGTTGTTGTCCAGTCGCTCTTTGAGTGCTGTCTTCTTGGTGGTGCGGATCAGCTGATGGTGTTTGCGGGTGGCGTGCTCAAGGGAGCCCTTGAGTTCATCGGTGAACCAGGGGGTTTTCTTGCTGCCGAGTCTGCTGGGAGGGTTCTTTAGTGGTGCGAGGTCATCGGCGCATGAGGTCAGCCATTTGGTGAGGTTGCTGGCTGCTTCATTGGGGTCCGTTGTGCTGGTGGGAGGGTTCTGGCTGAGGGAGGTTGTGAGCTGCTCGGCAGTGATCTTTCTCCAGCTCCGGCGAGGGACCTGTTGCGGGTGGTGGTGGGTCGTGGTTCTTCTGAAGCTGAAGTGGACACAGCTGTGGTCAGTCCAGTGGAGTTCGGTGGAGTGGCTGAAGGAGGTGTGCTTGCTGGATGAGAAGACTGGGTCAAGCGTGTGGCCGGCGTAGTGGGTGGGGGTGTTCACCAGTTGTTTGAGTCCAAGGTTGGCGAGGTTGTCCAGCAGGGTGGTGGTGTTTCTGTCATTGTTGTCCTCCAGGTGGAAGTTGAGGTCCTCTAGGAGGATGTAGTCAATGGAGGGAAGGGCGTGCGGGCTGATGAAGTCTGCGATTGCGTCGCTGAATTGCGTGCGGGGTCCTGGGGGTCTGTAGACGAGGGTGCCTCTGAGGGTGGTCTTGGGGTTGGTGTGTATCTGGAAGTGGAGGTGTTCGGCGGCGGTGAAGGTTTCGTCGGAGTTGGTCGAGATGCGGATGGTGTTCTTGTGTACGATGGCGATGCCTTCTCCCGTCTGGTTGACGCGGTCCCTACGGGTGATCTTGTATCCATCCGGGATGGCTATGGCGATGTCGGGCGCTGAGGAGGCGTTCATCCAGGTTTCTGTGAGGAAGGCGACGTCTGGCGATGTTGTGTCGAGGAGGTTCCAGAGTTCGATGGCGTGAGGGTGGATGGAGTGGGTGTTGAGCAGGATGCATTTGAGGTGGTTGTTGCTGGTGTCTGGCTTGGCGGGAGCAGTGCAGGTCCGGAGACAGGTGAATTTGCAGTCTTGGCAGGTGAAAGGTCCGTGGGTGCTTCTCGGGGTGGCTCGGTAGCAGGTGGGGTTCTGGCCGGGGTTGAGTGCGTTGAGGGTGGTGGGGTCGTACGTCCGTCGTGTAGGCTGGTGTTCTCGGGGACCAGGGGTACTGGCTCTGGGTGTGGTCCAGGCGCGGACGGGCAGCGGTCGCCATAAGAGGGAGGGAGGGGAGGAGGGGTCAGCTGGGAGGCGGGAGGGAATAACCAATCGGGGTGGGGGCGGGGCCGCACGGGAAGCAGCGGCAGGAAAACGGCACGAAGGCAGCGAGCGCTGGCCGGGGCAGTCCGCTAGGCGTACGGGGCAGAGCAGGGGAAGCAAGGGGGCGAACTGGCACACGGGGTACAAAAGAGAGGGGGAGATACAGGCACACGGGGTACAGTGGAAATGAACCAATGGGGCGAACCTGGCACACGGGGTACAAAAGAGAGAGGGAGATACGGCACACGGGGTACAGTGGAAATGAGACAATGGGGCGAACCTGGCACACGGGGTACAGAAGAGAGAAGGGGTCTCAAGGCAGGCGGCGAGTGGTCAGAGCGCTAACCTGGAAGCAGAGCAGGCAGGAAGGCGGGCAGACAGGCGGAGCTGTAGCGGTGGGGAAGTGACCTACCCGAGGAGGGTCAATACATATAGATGATTCATTAATATTTTTATTTATATTTCACCAATCTTTGCAATGACGTTTGTTATGACAATCTCCCCACAATGATTCAAGGGGGTCTGTGCTGGCCGTCATAGAGTCGTCGTGAATATCGCGCATGAATAAAAAAAAAAAATGGAGACAATTAACTTGTGTCCCTAACACCCCATTTCTCTAGCATGGGGTCAGAATATCTTCACCCTGACCCCTTATGTGGCAATTCACACAGATTTTCAGCTCCAGGAACCGTTCCCGAGCAATAAAGTGGTGGCCGCAACTTTCTGTTCAGGTTGCATCCAGCCAATCAGAGCATTCCCTCTAATTGTAAACTTACATTTCTCAACATTTACTGAACAGACTTTCACCAAGTAAACAAAAAGGCACTTCCTTGAACACTGACATTTACATCCCTGCCAAAGGTGGTGTAAGTCCGTTCAGCGGTTCAGGATGTAGAGGTGGCTAGAGATTCCTATGGGAATTAACATTACAAACCCACCCTTTATACTGTGCCTCAAATTCCTGGTCCCCGCTGCACGGATCATCCACTGTGACACTTTTTCAGCAACATTTTATGCAGATTGATCAAACACCGCCAAAGTTATAGACAAGTCAAAAAATACTTTTCCTATGGAAGTAGGTCCTAAGTATAACTACCTACTGAGGATATATATATCTTCCCATGGTCACTGTTTTTATTCTTCACTGTCTGCTCACTTGAGACAGTGAACACTGGATATGCAAGGCTGACTTTTTTCCTTTTTCTTTTAATTTAGAATTTAGGTTTTTCTTCACTTCGTTTTATGTAATTGAGTTCCTTAAAAATAGACTGAAAATGTTGGAAAATTAGTCCATATTGAACAACTCTTTCTCTTGTATGTACATACCCAGGTTACTATTATGTATAATGAGTTGCTGTACTTCTCATTGCTACTAATTAACCTTTTACTTACTGGCAGCCTATCACACACTAAAAAAAAATGTATATACATTGTTTTTAACTCCATGATTTGACTCTGTAGACCTATCACTATGTCTACCCATACTATAAATGCCCCACCACGGCTCCAATCTCCTTTCCCCTATAGCAAGCAAGTAAGCAATGAAGGCGCAAAAATAGAAGGGAGGGAGGGAAGTTACTGGGACGAGGAGGACTCCTAATGTGGGTAATACAGATTACCAGGAAGTAAAAGGTTCATTACTCCCTCATTAAATCCTCCTAGTTCCAGTCAATAACATATAAGAATTTCAAAAGAAACGGACCTGCAGTAACATTGAATGTAGACAAACATATTTATTTCTACGACATTTACATGATTACTGAGGAAAGAACAATGCAAAACCAAAATTATCTTGCACAGAATAAGATAAATCCAAATGATAATGCTTAATGAAAATGTGAGTTGAGGACAGGGTAGCTACCCTGCAAATCTTAATCAGGGGAACTCCAACTGCTCTAGAGGAACTGACCTGGATGGATCCTGGGAGAGGAGCCCTTCAACATAAAAAACTGATGAAATGGCCTGACATATCCACCTAATCAGAGTAGCTGTAGACACTGCCATGTCCTTGGAGAAAGATCGATGAGCCACAAAAAGGAACATAGAATCTTGAAAAATGTGGTATGGTCAAGATAAATCGTCAAGGATTTTTTGACATCTAGAGTTGACGGGACCGGAGAAATAGATTCATTGTGAAACACCAGAAGTATAATTTCCTGAGAAGAATAAAAAAAAGTGGTCACTTTTGGAATTAATTTAGTACCTAAAAGTAAACCCACCCTGTCTGGAAAAAGTAGATGTAAGGGTGTACAACAGTAAGAACCCCTAACTCACCCAGTCTTTGTACAGAAGCAATGGCAACAACAAAAAATAATCTGAAATGATAGCCACATAAGAGTGGTTGGTGCAAGAGTGTCAAAAAGAACAGTGTGCTTCTGAAATTGAAAACATCACAATGCCGGCATCCGAGGAATAGTATTTTGCAAAACAAAGGTCAGGATGAGGCCATTAGAGTCCTTATGTGGCCTGGGCCACTAAGTATTTAAGACAGCGTTAGTGAGGTTCCAACAAGGTAAAGTAGTCCAGGTAGGACTGATTATGCAATATATGGAGGGACACAGGGTTTTGGTATGAACTCACATTTATTAACAGCATAAACGGAGTATCATACTATAAATCTGGTAATAGTTCAGGTGCTCACACAACTAGTGAAAAAGTGCGTGAAGTGAGAGGTGTATGTGACATTAAAACTTTACATTGCATTGACAACAAATAATATGCAAAACTCCGAAATAATTAGTGGCATTAATACAGTTTTGGTTGTAAGGGTCGACGGCGTTTCGGTCTCATGAGTGTGCGATCATCATCAGGACAAGTGTGAGCAGGTAGAATCTATTTGGTGGAAAACAAAAAATCAAACCAAGGTCCCGGGAAAGGCGACAAAGTAAGTTAACAATTCTAGGAGTCAATGCCTATATGTTAATTGTCAAATCCATCAGTTCTAGAGAGCTTACTGGTGATTAATAAAGCTGTAATTAGGTGCTGCAGAGCGTACATGTACAATTTTAAGGAGCAAAATAGAATCATGATTGGAGAGTTAAGCGGAGGATAAGGTATGCGAAAAAATCTACACATCAATGATAATTATAATGACCGAAAAATGATAAGTAACTTAAATTAATTTGAGCGTGTGTAAGAGCGGAGAGGTCCTGCCGGTGACTAGGGTATGTATACAGTCAAGGACGCGCAAGAAGGAGGCGTAGAATGCGCAGGAGGTGAAGCGTTAAGGACATTCATGTTTAGGTCAACCCACCTGTACTAGGCCATTTTAAGTGTGGAAACTGTGCTGCATGCCCACTCACAAAAAACTCCAAAGTATTTGAATATGGCACTGTTGTGCTCAAATTGAGCTTCTTTTCAATCTGTAACTCAATGAATGTAATCTACTGTGTCATTTGTCCTTGCGACCTTATTTACATTGATCAAACAGCCCAAAAGGTCAAAGCAAGGATAAGCCAATATAAAAGCCGAATATGCTGTTGAATCACAACTGCGCCATTGGTGGAGAATTTTCTGGCAATAGGACACTCTGAACAAGACCTGCGCTAGTAAGTGATTGACATTGTTCACCTAAACAGCAGAGGCGGTGATCCTCAGGCTATCCTCAACAGACTAGAATGTAAATGGATGTTCAACTGTTGTTTCATTGAAAATTCATTGAATACACTTAATGAATGGAACATGATTCTGTAATAAGCCCTCCGGCTTTAGTGGATACTCCTCATGGAATTCCTGTGAACACGCTTCTATATTCCCTTATTGGGGCTAGAACTCCATTCACTATGCTAAAATGATGTAATTTTTACCCCGTGTTTCTTTCCATGGTTATGCACATGTTTTAATTTATGCTCCTTGTAAATATGTTGCACTCTCGCTTTTCTCCTTTTACCTATGTGCATATTCCTTGCTGCACCTCTCTGCCTACTCACTAAGCAACTTGAGCAATTACATGTCTCCACATACTCTTCCAACATGGCGGCTCCAATTCAGTCACTATTCTCACTCACGGAACTAGATTCTACCCACTCACACTTGTCCTGATGATGATTGCACACTCATGAGATCGAAACGCCATCGACCCTTACAACCAACCTCAAATTAACTTGGAGTTTTGCATATTATTTGTTGTCAATGCGATGTAAAGTTTTAATGTCACAAATACCCCTCACTTCATGCACTTTTTCACTAGTTGTGTGAACACCTGAACTATTAGCAGATTTACACTATGATACTCCGTTTATGTTGTCAATAAATGTGAGTTCATACCAAAACCCTCTGTCCCTCCATATATTGCATAAACAGTCCTACCTGGACTACTTTACTTTGTTGGAACCCGACTAAGGTTGTCTTAAATACTTAGTGGCCCAGGCCACACAAGGACTCTAGTGGCCTCATCCTGACCTTTGTTTTGCAAAATACTTAACCACCCCTGGTTGTAATTCTGGGGCACCCTTGTTTTTTTATATATATGACATCCGAGGAATAGCATTAGACTCAATACTATCTAGCGTTAGACTGAATACAATCTTTCCTCTCAGGCAGAACACAGAGAATAAGTCTCCCCTATTCCTCTCATAACCTACAGAAATCAGATGCAGAGTAACCCAAGGTTCCTCCCTCAGCCCCACACACTTCAACATCTTACATGGCCTCCCTCGCAACCATTGTCAGAAACCACAGACTCCTTATCGTGTCCTATGCTGATGACACCCAGCTCATCCTCTCCCTGACCAAGGAACCCAACATCACCAGGCGCAATTTCCAAGAAGGGATGAAAGCCGTCATGACCTGGATGAGCAACTACTGCCTGAAACTCAACGTAGAGAAAACAGAAGTCCTCATCCTCAGCTCCACCCCCTCTGCAAGGAACAACACCTGGTGACCCCCTGCCCTCAGAAACCCACCCACCCCAATGGACCACGCACGCAACCTCTGCATCATACTCGACTCTTCACTCACCATGAATACGCATACTTCGCAAGACGTTCAAGTGGATGGTGAACAGTCAAACTATTGAATTTTGAAAATATCGATATGGCAAAATATTGAGTTTTAAATATTGAGTGGACATATTATCGACTTACAAAAATATAGTGGTGCAGAATATCGAAATGCAGGTAAGAAATATCGTTTTTCATAATATTGAAGTTAGTAATATTGACAGTCATAATATAGTTGTTAAAAATATCGATTTTATTTTTAGTGTTTTAAGTGTTAGTATATGTGTTAAAAGTATGTATTATTTTTGTAATGTATGTTTGAATTTTTTTAAAGTAATGAATTTTATGTTAATAATTTTTTGTGTAATTTAATTCCATAGCGGGTGTGGGTTTATAGGGGAATAGGGTGGGAGGTAATTTCATTATAATATATTTTTTGAGAATTATTTAGAATTAATTGATATGTTAATTAATTTTTGCGTAATTTAATTCTGTAGCGGGTTGTGGGTTTATAGGGGAATAAGATGGGAAGTAATTTAATTGAAATGAATTAATTAATGTATTAATTCATAATTTAGTATTTAATAATTTACATTGTTAATTAATTTAATTCATTTATTATTAATTAATTAGAATTTGATCAATAACAATTGATAATGAATTGGTTATTATGTTAATTGTGTTCACTGTCTTATTAATTAGTAATTAATTAGATATTAATTATTAATGTGTAAATATGTTAATTGTGTACTTTTGTTAGGAGTGGGTTGAGGGTTGATAGGGCAGAAAGGTAGGAAGTAATTCAGTTTTAATGTAATTGTTATTATTTTTTTATATTATATTTATTAAAAGTTATTTTATAGTGTTAATTGTGTGAATTAATTTAGATTTGATGGTTGTTAATTTTATTGTTAAGTGTTCCTAGTTAATTGCTAATTAATTACATTAATTTATTAATATTTTACAATATTGTACATGACGTTTATAGGGTTAAATGGTGGGAGGTAAATTCATTTTGGAAAAATAATTACTTGTTAATTAATATTAATTATATTGCAGCAGTGGGTATACTAAATTATTCCCCTATGCTATCCAACACTTCCCTACTGCTACACTTGGTGGAGTGGGAATATTAAATTATTCCTATCCGCTATCCAACACTTTCCCTACTGTAGCATTCGCTGGAGTGGGAATAGTAATTTTTACCCTCTCGCTATCCAACACTTTCTCTACTGTACCACTCGCTGGAGTGGGAATAGTAATTTTATCCCCTACGCTATGCAACATTTTCAGTATATTTTATGTAGTGTAAAATATTATTTAAAACTTTTTTGTTTATGTTTTAACTTATTATACATCATTTATTTTTATGTTTATATTATAGGTTTATTTATATATATATATGTAAGTTTATTTTAAATTATGTTTTTAACATTTTATAATTAAAAATAATAATTATTTTAAAATGTATTAAGTTAATATATATAAAAATGCATGTTTATTTTTTTGACATTACATGTATTATTTATACATTTTAAAGTTTTGTCATTATTTTTAAGTATGTTTTACTTAATTATATTTTATATTTAATTTTATTTATACTACTTTTAAGACATTTAAAAAAGTCGATATTTTAGCAGACTATATTATTAACACCAATATTTAGGATTCAATATTTTTGGACTTACCTGTTTGTAGATAGGAAGTCGATATTCTGTCACTCAATATTTTTACCTAGATATTGTGGCAGCTCGATATTCTTCAAAAATAAAGCAAAAAACTCCCACACGCCCTATAGTGATTTCATTATGGCTATCACAAGCTTTAGTGGGCTTCCTATGTTATGCAAATCAAAACCTACTCCATAATTTCATGTTAATTATTTTATTAAAAACATGTTTTTTTTCCCATTTAACTATTTTGTTCAAAACATATATTTCTTTTTTAGTCACATTGATATTTTTACTTTATAGTGCACTTTTTAAAAAAATATGAAACATGATACAACATCATTTTTGTAAATAAAGTGAAAAGCAATGTTTTAACAGATGTACAATTAAAACATGATAGACATGTGAGCAGCACATTTGATGGTTAGAATTTCGGTACACATGAATATACTCCCCATCAAGAGACAGAAGCAAATATTTGTAAAGAAAAATCAAATCATACCGCACCTCTCACTCCATTCTACCATTACTCAAACCAGACATACATACACACTATCAATCTATCTTTAGCCACCAGGCTTAAAAAGGCGTGCTACTACACTGCATGGTGGGAATCCTATTTATCCATCCATGGTGTGACCGTCAGCCGGGGGTGCATATAGCCAACGCACGTTTCGGTGGATTCAATTTATTTAGTGTCCACGTTCCTCAGGGCCATCCACTTTCTATTCTTAATCTCACTAGTAGAGGTGCGATGAGAAAATACTGATAGAGTGATCAGGAAATTGTCTTTTCCTGCAGTTCACTGTCTCCTTGACAGCCAGGAATCATGTCCTAGTTTAGGTACTTCTTATTGCATAGGTGGTTGAGTTGTAAGCGTAGCATGGTTATTCCTTGTACCTCAACACTGTGGGGTTCAAACATCCAGGTTTTTTTTGGAAAGGAAATCTTTAAGGATGGTATCTTCCAGTGTGTTATGAGTTAGATCTTCAGCGCGAGCTCATAGTTCGATCATTCAGGCTGCATTATTTTGTGTAGCGGTCCTTCTATATCGGATCAAACAATTCTGCTTATCCCAGGCTGGGATTTCCTTTCCAAAAAAAACCTGGATACCAGCATCATGGAGAGGCAGTGTCCTACATCCGATATTTAAAGCTTGCACTAGATTGGTCACTTCTGGCAAGATTCTCCCAGTCACACAGACAGGCTTTAGACCAGGCACAAGTACGATGTGTAATCTTCTGGCCTTGAGCCTTCTTGTTGAAAAAGCAAAGCGCAAATCAACCAAATTGTACACCTACTTTGTCGATCTAAAAGCAGCTTTCGACATGGTACCGAGAGACCTCTTGTGGCAAAAGATGGCAAATTGGGGCATTCCAACACTGCTACTGCGAGCCATTGTCAACTTGTATACATCTACCTGGGTCAAGATAAAACTAGGGAACGGTGAAAGAAACACAGCAAGGATTCCAACGCATATCGGTTTAAAGCAGGAATGTGTGCTGGCTTCTAGTCTTTTCAACATCTTCACAGCAGACCTAGACAAGAGGCTATCAGAAGTCCAAAGTGATCCTCCAAAGATAGCACACTGCAAAGTAAGAAGTATGCAGTAAACATTATTCTATGCAGCTAGACTCCAGTGGGCTTACAAGGCCTGATTGCAAAGCTGCTGGATTACACCAAGGAGCCAAGCTGCTAAGCCCATTTTAGACACCAGCATTGTTACAGTGATATGCATACTCGCATCCTTGCACATGATTTTAGTTACGAAATTGAGGACCATTAACTTTGATTAATCAACCGGTTTATGGTTCAGATTGCATTTTTGCACATGTATCTGGATGCATGTTCCGTAACTTCTAGTTTACATTTGCACTTTGCACGTGATTTCAGCTGATAATTCATATTGCAGATTTTGCACATGGTTTTGGACAAGAAATTGTGGATCTGTAATATCCAGCTTATTTTTTCTTTTTGCATATAGCTTGCAATTTCAGCAATACAATTGTGGATGGATGTATATTCAAATAATGCAAAGTATGACATATTGTTATGTTGTATAGTTCATATTGCATTTTGTTTTTGATCTTAGCCATAAAGCAGAGGATCAGCAGTACCTAGTAGACATTTGTATTTGCACATGATTTTAACCACAAGAACAAGGATGGCTTAGATTGAGGAATAACTTATGTATAGTTGACTTACACTTAACTGGTAGTTGATTAATGCTGAACTTGTAAAAAAGAAAGCTCACTTTTGCTCCTTGTTCTTCTTTTTTTACATATATATCCTTGCCAATTTGATGATTTTAATACATAATTGTAATGGTTTTTATTAACTATACGCAATAAAATATTTACTTACTACTGAATATTACATCGGATAGCAAGTCATAGATGTAACAAAACAACCAAGATGAGGTGAAAGATCCTGTACTGCCTGGAATGCAAATGGATGGAACAATGCATCGCCGTTGAAGAGGGGCTTAACTGCATGATTGAATAGAGCATCATTATTATAAACTATTAGGTCACTTTCGGCCTGATTCACAAATGTATCTTACAATTTTTGAGTAATTTATTTACACTTTATACATTTGAGTAAGTGTACTACTTTTGGCTATGAATTCAAATAAAACCACCTTAGGAAATAATGTTAAATCCAACATTAATCTGCCTCCCCATATGGATATGTGCTAAAATTGCCCAAAATAGAAACAATGACTTAGGACTTACAGCAGGAAGAATTAACTGTATGCTATGAGACTCTTTTAATCACAGTATTTTACTCTGAACAGACAGGGCAGCTAGGAGGGGTTCAGGAACTCATTACCTTGAACGGGAACTGTTCATATATAAATGTAAAGATTGCATTGGGGAATAAAAGCCTGCCTTTTCTGGGTCACCTGTAACCTACTTAGCACTAGCTTAGTAGTATGGTTAGCTGGTCCTAGAGGCAGTTTGATGTAGTTGGGGATGGGGTGTCCAGTAGTTCTTCAACCCACTGGCTGATGAATCCTACAAAGGAGGCACCACACCCACAGTTCTTCAGAATGCATATTTACCTTTGGAATAACAGAAGAGGACTGGACCTGCTGTCTGTGACCTGCGTAAAGACTTGATGTGCTGGATGTGCCCACACCTGTACCTGGGACTGGGAAGTAGACTCCAAAGACCTCCTTTGTGACTACAGGGACAATACTGGTAGCAAGTATCCTTTTTCCAAAAGGTACCAGCTGACTAGTAAGAAATGGAGCTGGACTAGCCCAAGCTTCTGTCCCTGAGGTTCTTGAAGTCTTAGAAGAAGTCAAGAGTAACTAGAAAGTCTGAAGAGTTGGTCCTTTGAACATTTTGTTTTACCAATACTTCCAGAGTGTCCTCTGCAATGAAGGTGTCCAATTTTAACCCTGTTTGTGGTGCGGTAAAGGTGAGTCCTTTTTGTACCATATGCCCATTAACTGAACTGTTCACATGTGTCATGCGTATGCGTGAATCCAACTCATATGCAGTTGAAATGCTCACGTAGGCATCAATACATATGGAAAAAATAACACCACTGCTGCAAAATCTCTGCAGCCACACCGCAGGCACCTTGGTAGCCAGTAATACAGCAATCAGAAGACAGCTAGCACTGTGGTCTTCTGTCAGCTGCGGTGTTCGGGCGGTTAGAATGCCAAACTCATAATGAGGCCCTAAGTCTAATGGTAGAAATCTTGACTGGATGAATTTGTGAAAAGTATCCAACTGAAGAGAGGAGTTCAGCAGGTGCAGCACTGGGACCTCATCCACCAGCTATCTGACTTTGATAGGGCTTTGCCAGATAGAGCCACCAAATTAGGCCTGCAGGAGAGTTTTGACTTCCATTCCAGAAGAAAACATATTTGGCTAGCACAAACCGCCTGGGATATCTGACCTCCACTCAATCATAGATGGTCATTTCACCAACACTTTACTTTTTTGCCACTTTTTGCTACAAAACCTTTTTAATAATCATATCTTCCTTCCCAGTATTGAATTTTTATCATTTATCACTTAACCCTCAATTAGTGTTGCTAAATGCTTTGTAGATGTTTCTTAATTTAAGCTTGCTTGGTCTGTGCCATAGCTACCATGCTTATGCAGCATGATGAAATTTTCTCAACTATGTCACCCAGAATAATTCTGTATTCTTGAAAACATGTGCTTCAGCTAGTGGGCCCAAACCTAGCATTGACAAATGGACTCAAACGTTTGGTCATCATTGGGGGGTATATTGCATTATTTTGCTAAACATTGAAATGTTGACACATCCCAACTTATTATTTTGCAAGCTAAAGAATATATGGCCATGCATCTGTTCCTGCCGCACCTCAGAATGTAACACTTTTTTCAGTTTGCATTAACTGTCCCAATATCGCAGAGCTTGTCTAGTTTAGCATGTTGCTCTTTAGCTATTTTTCTCTTCCTATCAACTAAACACTTGACTCAACTGAATGTAGCTCTCCCTTGTCTATCCTGCATCTTCTTTGAGGCAAGACCGTACTGTAGTTCCCTCATTGTATCATACATGGACAGTATTACAATCTGTGTACCCAAGATATTGCTGTGATACCTTAAAAATAATTTCTTGCTAAATGAAAATAGAGGACCTCTATTTTCTATGTTGAAAATGAAAGAAAACAGAGGCAGTCCTGGGTAACTGCATAGTGATTCTTGTGACCTAATATTATAGGAAGGTTCCAAAGCATTCCAATTGTTGTCTATTCTTCCACTGGGTCTGCATTAGAATGTGGTAACTGTATTTTTAAATCGTTCCAGTTGGACCTTTCTTGTAGCCATCAAGTTGCTAATCACCTTAGCACATGCAATGGGAACATTAGCCAGTACCCGCTGTAGAATGCGGTTGTATAAAACCTTGGTAGAATTTGCATTGTTTAGAAGGCTTATGTACTATTAAAGATGCCCCTAAATTGGGTGGCAACTCCATCATCATGTCCACCAGAGCAAGCTACTTGTATAGGGTTTCTTGGCACCTGTGCTAGCAACTGTCATGCCTTTAGGAAACTATACGCAGATACACAGCATGAGAAACTGGGTTTGTGAAGAATGGCAGACATAATGTGCCACCTCATCTTTAAATGAGGATCCCTGACATTTACTGTGGATTGTTTGCTAAGTAACATCAAATCAGAATCAGAAGTGGTTTCACAATTAAATGATAATTCCTGGTTTTTAGTGTGAAGCACATCTGCAGGACCCCTCAACACTGTATTTCTTGCAGTTTTGGACATACCTTGTGCCATAATCCTTATATATTGTTGATAAAAAAAGACAAATGAGATGATTGTGGTATGATTCAAATCAACAACAATTTTGGTGAGCTATGCAAAACACTATAGCAGCTATAGCCGTAAAGTGGCCATTGCAGGCTATGGAAAGTCTGGGCCTCCAGTTTACATGTGTAGCGTGAGGACATTTCCCTTCAACTAGTTTCCATTCAGGAGTAGTATTGAATTCCTACTGATCAATAAGAACTATCAACGAAACTAGTGATAAATAAATTATTTGTATTTGTATATGTATTTCCCTATGGATGCCATCATAAGAGAAAAAAGCAGATGTTAAAAAAATCATGGTACGTTTACAGGAGTTCGAGTTCCATGTACTTAGCATGCTTTTTCTTTTCACATCAAAGCTTAGTTTCGTACACAGCAAAAATACACATTCAGTCCATACGAAATGCGTACCTGTTAAAACCAACAAATAGCTGCATCTGGGTCCTTTAATTTAAATGTCAATGAAAATGCAGAATTACCTTAGCAGTATGTAGTTCTTCATTTAAATTAAAATATATATTCAATATAGATATATTTACTGAATTCTGGTATACCATGATCATTCGACAGTCTCTCAATGGCCATGTTGATCAGGTGTACTTTGAAAGAGAGTTACCACATTTGAAATATTGATATGTTTTTCAAAGTTAACTTGTAACTATGGCTCAGTAGATTCTCCTTGGCCCTCAGGTACGAAATCACCAGCTCAAGTGGGAGAAGCATACAATCTGTGACCCATTCATTTCTTACCTGAAGATGATGTGTATTGGATAACATATCTTGTCAGGGACTGTTAGGAATACATTTTATTTTTGTGGATTACTGGAATAATTTTTCTCAAAGGACCTGAACACACATGAAATCCACACATGTATTTTAAAAAGCTTTATTTATGTACAAACATCCAGTTTCAGGATAGGGAACAGTTTAATTGCAAATATAACCATTAGTGTGAATACAATGAAGGCAAGACATTTAAATAACATGAATGGGATGCATAATAGATATAAAGGGGTTGAAATCTTTGAAAGAATCCCTTCTTTACATAGTCCTACCAAAATGTCCACTTTATCACCGAAACAGTGCTAAAAATAGGATTTTCCTAAATGGCACACATGCAAATCTGCTCATCATATTCATGTATTTACAGTCAATATTCCTCACTTTTGCAAGTCCAGCTGTTTGTTTCTGTTTTATTGCAGTTCTCCAGATAACATGGTAGGATAAGAAGGAACACAACTTTGACAGACTTTTTGTTGCAGATGTACCTTCTAGAATGTCTGAAGCTCCTACCTCCGTGAAAAGTCCTGAACAAGTGCTATGTACCATTTATCAACATTATTTGAGAAAAAGTAAGCCTATGATCTATGAAGGTGTGAAAAGAAGTATGCGATTGCCCTTGCACATTAATTTAAAATCACTGTGTGTTTCTCTAAATATAACACTTTATCGATAAATAACATATGAACTAGAAACACACTTATAAGAAACCATTGTTGCACTGTAAATGCATATTTTAGAAATATACAAGAATGTCTTCACACTAGAGAGTGTGCACTAATTGAATTGAATCAAAGATGCACCTCATTTGAGAAGTGAGTTCCTTACTCAATTGTTTAAAAGCCAGGTTTCACCCTGTCCGGAGGAGTTTTGGAGAGAGTGCATGTTGAGATAACATTGAAGCATTTATGGTCTATATAGCTGTATACAATAAACTCTTGGTTTTATCAAATTGCACCTTAGTTAATCTGCACCCTGTTAAAATGTGTTTTGTTCAGTTCTGCCTTTCATTATAAGGGAAAAAAGTATTTGTAGATGGATGGGTTTCTAACAAACGTTTTATACCAAACCTTTAACCTCTACAGACCTAACAGTAGAGAGGCAATGTTCTGAATTGAGCATTACAAACTTCTGCTTTTACATTCAGGATTGCTATCCCCCATCTCTCCTCTGATAAAACGTAGTGGCACAGGAGTTAGTGTTTGTCTGAGGCATTTTGCACACACCCTTTACTCTGTCCACAGATATTAGTGAAGAGCTTACTCTGTATAAAGTCATGTAACACAAACAGTGCTAGTTCTCTAAGGTCTTCTACACAAAGCATTAGCTCCCTGTTGAGCTGTGATTTAAAGAGGCTGCTGTTACAGTGTTGTATGAGATAGGATCACTGTTTGATCAAATTGATCAAATGTATAGCATGCTGAAATATACAAGCACAGGGTCTGCTTAATCTTTTGAAGCTTCTACACAGGCTGTCTATTCTGCTCAGAGAATTATTACAAAGAGTGGTCTTACTCTACTGAGCTAAACAACGTATTCACTCAGACAAACCATCTTTAGAGCGGGATGACTTTCTCAGAAAACCCTTTCACACCCAGCCCCCACTGTGAAGAGGTGCCTCAACAGAGAGGATATGTTGTTATACAAAAGGAAGCATGCAACCTGTATAAACATATAAGAAAAGGAGCCTCTCTCTGGTCATACTGAACCATACAGAATCTGTCCCCTGATAAACTGTGCTAATACAAGCTCAAGGACCAGATGTATGCCCATTCCATTTTTTGAGTTGCAAATTGCGATTTTTTATGAATCTCAATTTGTGACTCACAAAATGGAATGTACAACACTGTTTGTGATTCCCAAATGGCTTGCAAGGGACCTGCCTCGTTAATTTTCATGAGGCAGGTCGCAATATGCCAAAAATTGGCAATGGCTAGCACACACAGGGATGGTGTGCTTCTGGGGTCAGTCACTCTGTATGGACTTGTGTAAGAATGAGTAACTCTTTCATGAAACTGTACACACACAATCTGTACCCTGTTTAAATCTGCTAGCAGAGGGTTTAGTGTTTATCTAAATTTTGTACAGTAATCCTTTTCTTTGTTCAGAGGTATCAGTAGAGACTTTGCTCTCTATAAACACATTCATACAACATGTTGTCACAGAGTTGATTTTATTTATTCATTTATTTAAACAGTTTTATATAGCGCTGGCCAAACCCAAGTGTATCAGAGCGCTTTACAGGGGATGGAAGTGGAAACACAATGCAGTATTACATTCTTACAAAAAGGAAAAGCAAAATATATGAGCAAAATGTAAAGAGCAATAAATACCTGGACAAAAAAATAAGAAGTAACATTTAGTCCATAACCAGGATATTGGATCGCTGTGCAAGCGTGGTTGGCCAGGGCAAGTGGGGGGAGGTATGGGGGTAGGGTGTAGCCGGGGCAGGAGAAGGGAGAGGAGATAGCATGTAGGAGTATGCAGTGAATATATGAGAACTGGTAGAAGGAGAATGGAGGTATGTGTGAGGGAGAGGGGCGGGGTTAGTAGGTCAGGTATAATGCAGTGAGAAACATAGCACCATAATGGGCAGGTTGTGAGACACCTGTAAGGTGACAAGATGAAGGACCCCAGTATTTGAGGAGAAGGTGGCGCCTGAGATCTTTTTTGAAGCTGAGATATGAGGGGTTGCAACGTAGATCTTTGGAGAGTGCGTTCCAGATGGTAGGTGCATTACCGTAGAAAGAGAGTGACTGGGTAGATTTCTTGTTTACCAAGGGCGGTACCAGTATGAGAGCATTGGTGCTCCTCATTTCTCTCGAGCAGCCCGCTTTGTGAAGTTTATGTGAGTGATACAGTGGGGTTTGAAGATGCAAGGCTTTATGTGTAATGCACACATTCTTGTAGATGGATCTGCCTTCGAAGAGAAGCCATTGGAGGTCTTTGAGGATGGGGGAGATGTGATCAAACCTCTTGCAATCAGAAATAACCCTGGCCGCGAGGTTCAGGACAGACTTGATTGGGGCTAGGTGGACTTTAGGTGTTCCGAATAGCAATGCATTACCATAGTCTAATCTGGAGAGTACTAATGATTGAACAACAGATTTAAAGTCATCAACAGGAATGAAGGGTTTGATTTCCTTGAGGTGAAGTAGGGAAAAGAGAGCGCCTTTAGCTGTGTTTTTTATGTGGGGAGAAAGGCTGATGTTTTGGTCAATGCTTATTCCGAGGGATTTGACTGAGCTAGAGGTGGCCAAGGAGCAGTTGGGAGCTTTGAGGTCGGAGAGCCAGCGTTGAATGGGGAGCCAGTTGTTTTTAGGGGCAAAGATAATGACTTCAGTTTTTTTGGGGTTGAGTTTCAGGTGATTGTGATGGAACCATTGTTGAATCCTAGTCAGGGCATCATTGAAGTGCAGAATGTCAGCATGTGATTTGATTTTAAAGGAAAGTTGGGTATCGTCCGCATAGAGGTGGTAGTTGATACCTGCTTTCTTTAGAATGAGGGTGAGGGGCTCCATAAAGAGGTTAAATAAAGAAGGAGAGAGAATAGGCCCCTGGAACACCCAAGGAGACAGGCACAGGCATAGGTTTAGAGAGGCAATTGCTGATTTTAATCTGTTGGGTTCTGTGCTGAAAGAAGGAGGTGAACCATTCGAGAACAGGACCATTGAAGCCAAACCGATCTTTGAGGGTGTTGAGTAAGGCAGAGTGGCTGACAGCATCGAAAGCAGCAGAGAGGCCAAGAAGGATGAGAAGGGAAGCCTCCCCCTTGTCTATGGAGTGATGGATATCATCCACAATGTTGAGCATCGCAGGTTCTGTACTACAGCCCTTTTGGAAGCCTGACTGTAATGCGTCCAAAAGGTTGAATGAGTCAATATGTTTGTCCAGCATTTTTCGAGGGCCTAGGTAAGAAGAGGTAGGTTAGAGATAGGATGCAAATTGTTAAGGTCGTTAGGGTCAGCAGTAGCATTTTTGAGGATGGGAGAGATTTGGCCAAGCTGGAGGGAAACAGGGGCACAGCCAGTGGCCAAGGAGGAGTTGATGATGGTAGTCCAATAAGGTGTAATGATATGCTTTAAATCTTGAATGAGGTTGGCGGGGAGCTGGTCAAAGGTATGAGAAGAGGGTTTAAGCTTAGTGATAATGTTGCAGACTTCAAGCTCGGAAACAGGGCTAAAGTAAAGCCAAGAAGCATTATTTTTGAGCTGTGGGCTGGGGAGGAAGTGTTCCAGGGGGGCAACGGTGTGCGGGAGAAGAACCGGGTCTGGAGGGGGCGAAGGAGAAAAATGCGACTTTGGTGGGAGGAAATGGGGGTGAGGAGCTCTGTGGTGGGGGATTTAACGCAAAGGATAGATCAATCTTGGCAATTTTCTCAGAAAAGAAATTTGCAATTTTTTCACATCTTTTGGTAGTGGCGAGCAATTTGGGGGGGGGGGGGCAGAAGCTGTTTGATTTTTGATAATGTTGAATAGTGCCCTAGGTCTATTCTTAGCTCGGTCGAGTTGAGCACGAAAGAAGGAGGTCTTTTCATTGTGGATGTGTTTTTTGTAATTACTCCTAGCGGTTCTGAGGAGGACAAGGTTTGGGGGAGAGGGATGTTGTTTCCAATGTGCGTCTCTCATTGTTGAGATCAGCATTAAAGCAGGATTTTGCGGGGACGTTTCTTTGTGGTTTTAATTTGGCTGGGGCAATTTGGTCAAGGGCCATGATGATGGATTTGTTGTAGTATTCAGTGAGATCATTAGCATTTTGTGAGGGAAGTGGAAGTTGAGATTTCGCTTTGAGTTTAGACTCCAAATCGCCTGGAGGGATAAGGTGAAGGCTTCTGGGTTATTTCTTATGTTTGATGTTTTTGGGGGAGGGGGAGGTGTAACGGTGTTGATCGTGAAAAGGATAAGGTGATGGTCTGACCAATCAATAGGGACAATGTGCGAAAGGGAAGCCAAATCTTTGCTAGAAATGATGGAGTCAAGAGTAGCTCCTTTGTCATGTGTTGGGGAATGGCAAAGTTGAATCAAGTCTGTAACGTCGAGGAGGTCATTAAGGATACTAACCGAGGGATCAGTCTTATTGTTCCAGTCTCCGAGGAAGATGTTTTTGGAGTTGGAAATCGAGGCTAGGGAAAGTAGGTCAGACAGTTCCTCTACAAAGGGCAAAGGGTCACCAGGGGGATGGTAAATGTTGTGTAGCCGAATAGCAGGGGCCCCCTGAACTTTAAGTTCGGCTACCATGTATTCGCAAGTGGCTTGATCGGAGTTCTTAACAAGGGAGAGTGGGAGTTCATCTTTATAAATTATGGCTAGGCCCCCCTCCCGATTTTGTCAAGCCTATCATTTCTGAGGATAGAGTAACCCGGGGGAGAGAGCACTTGAGCCAGGTTTCCGTAAGAAAGGCGATGTCGATGGCTTCACTGAGGATGGTCTCTGCGATTTCTGTAGCATGTTGTGCAGCCGATCGACAGTTGACCAGCATGCAGATGAGGGGTTTGTGGTTGGTCTCAGGGGAGTATTCACAGTGGATAGTGGTGAGTTGCGGGGAGGCCTGGGCAAGCCGCAGGAGGTTGGAGTGCGGCTTATCCCCAGGATCACGGGAATAGTGGAGTGAAGAGAAGGGGGATCCATAGTCGCCGTGAGTTGTGGAGGAGGCCTGGGCGAGCCAGTGGCGTTAGGGCAGAGGCTTCTCCCTAGGGTCACCGGAAGAGTGGAGTGAGGCATGCGAGAGTCAACAGTCAAGGAGCTGGGGGAGTAGGAATTATTTAGCTCCCCAGGGTCCGGGGAAGAGTGATGGATCTGTGCTTGGGATGGGCTAAGGAGGTAATTATCAGGGAGTCCCTCGGATGGGATGCAATAAGGTGTGGTACATCTTTGTGGAGGGAAAGAAGTGTTGGTATGAGCGTCGCCGATTGTGATGGGATGATTGGCAGGTTTAGTTTGAGAGAGAGCATTAAAGTCTTTCCTGAGAGATGAAAGTTCCAACGTCAAGATGGAGAGGTGGAGTTCAATGTTAAGAAGCGATTGGGTTGAAAATGTGGACAGTAAGGAGGCAGAGGGGTCCTTGGGGAGAAGGGTATGTTCCACATTAGTCAGGGCAAGAGGAATGGGAGGTGGACGTGGAGGGAACCCAGGAGGCGGGAAGTGAGGGGTGTTCCAGATGCTGGGCTGAGGAAGGATTGTAGTGTGAGCACCCACATGCCCAGAGGCCTGAAGGTTGCTATAGGAAGAAGAGGGGGAGAGGGGCAAGTGAAGAGAGGTGCACTCATCTCTTTGAGGTTGGGGGTCATTAAGATAGGACAGGATTGGTATCCCTCATGGGGTGGTAGGGGTGATGGTGTGAGGGTACTCAGTGTTTAGGGGGGTCGAAGTAGGGGGATCAGACAGTGGGGGTGGGAGGACTGAGAGGTAAGAAAGGAGAGATTGGGATGGGGTGGGAGCGCATCGATAGGAGTGGAGAGGGTTTGGGTGGTCGAGGGGGATGATGGAAAATCAGGAAAAGATGGAGAGGTGAGTGAGGAAAGGGGAGAGAGGCTTTGGGTGTCTAAATAAGAAGTGGAAGAGTCAAGCGAGGGAGAGGATGCTACAGGGGCGGTGGGATCAGAGGTCTGGGATTGGGAGACTTCGAAGTTAGCAGAGGAGCCAGGTAGAGGTGGAGTTGGTGTCAGAAGAAGTGAAGTCGGGAGGACTTCCTGTGATTGTGAGGCTGTAGAAATATGAGCAGGGGAGGTTAGTAGATCATATAGGGTGCTGAAGTGGTGCTCAAAGATGGTGAGGTGGTTTCCAGAGATTTGTATGAGGATATTTCCAGATTTAAAAATAGAGATCTCAATTTCGCCTGAGAAAGTGGAGGAAGGAGTGGTGGACAGCTTCCAGCCATACGGGATTTTGCTAGATTTCTTTATGGGTAGGTGGTGGAGGAAGATACTTTTCCATTTGGATGGGCGTCTGGAGTAAAAGTTGTAGTTAGTTTTGATAATGGAGGTGAGGCTTAGGTAATTGTCAACAAATAAGGTTTCTTGGTGACAAATTAATAGTTTATGTTTCAGGTTCCTCTTGGCATTTTTAGAGAGGTTGGGAGGGTAAAGGATGGTCCAAAAGTTGGAGCCAAACCTAGTGATTAGTGTGTCCGGTGTAGTAAGGGTGTGATCGGGGGGAGGCATGGTAATACCACTAGGATGATTGAATGTGCGGGTAGGAGATTTGCGGGATGCAAAATGGAGGGGGAGAGTGAGAGGAGGGTAAGAGAAAAGTCTGTGAATGTGAAAAATAGGTCCCACAGCTGGGGCAATGGCCTTGTATTGGAGTGGTTTGAGACAGGGAGGTGTTGTAATACAGAGGGAAATCCAGAGGTAGTAACCTTAGTTTGAGTCAGCACGATAGAGAAGGCGAGGGTGACATAGTGATAGACCGGAAGGGGGACCACACTATAGAGATAAATGGGAAGAAGATGTGAAGAGTAAGAGGGAGAACAGAATAATGTTGAGGAGGGGCAGAGTGCTGTTTGCAATTATGTGGATAATAAAATAGTGTCTAGATGAGGATGATCAGTTTGGGCGTGTGAGGGACAATAGTCGGGTCACAATTCAAATTAAATACAGTTTAGACTAGCAACAGGCAAAATCACATTTGAGATAAATGGCGTCAAGATGAGGTAGATGAGTTAGGGTGCAAGTAGCGCACAACGATTATAAATACCAAGGGCATAGTAGCAGGTAACGATACATTGTAGAGGTAAGCGCAACAAGAAGATGAGGGTCCGTTGGGAAACACCAATCGCCAAAAGGTTAAAAAAAGACAATACAGGTGGGGAAATTATTACAGATTGTCAAGCAACAGGCAAGGAGACCCTATAAAACAAAATTGAAGCATCACATTGAGGTAGATAAAAATAAAATAAAAGCGGGGGAACATTGCACATTAGGTAGAAAACATCATGAAGCAATCCGAATAAAATAAAATAAGAGATTCTTTAGCATCAAGAAGAGAAACATTTGTGATAAAAAACAATCACCCTATGAGGTAGTTCAGTTTTAATGCAATAGGTGAGAGCCGTCTGGTTGGGAATGTGCATAGGAAGTAATTTGTCGAGCCGTCGTGAGTGAAGCCAAAACATAAATTAGCATGAAAAACATTATGGGGGGAGAATTAGTCCAAGAGAAAGTGTATGGAACTCAAGACCCTCAGAGCTAAAATGCACAACATGAGAGGAGGGAAGGCTGGAGCGGCGTTTGAGGTGAAGCATGTCCTGTCAATCTGAAGTGTAGGCTGATATAGTGGGGATGGGAAATTTTGATGCATCAAAAGAAAAATAAAGATAATATCTTGTAGCAGATCAGGCAGCGTGACTTATCTTAACGTGGTAGTGAGCTCCGTTCCAAGATGACCCCCATAGGAGTGAAAAGGGGCAAGTCCTTTTTCACTTTCACCTCTATGACCGGATTAGTGTTTCAAGGCAGTGGGCAGCGTCACCAAGCCTGACAGAAATGTTCAAAATGGCAGCCCTACCTTCCAACAAAATGGGAACCCCGCTGAGAGGCCCTCTGTCCAGTCATGGCCCTCTGTATAGGCCCAAATCTGCAACACAAAAAAGCTTCCACTGTACCAACCTCGGGCTACCCAAGAGATGCACAGGCATCAACCCCACACCACTGGTCTGATTCGTCTCGGCCTGCCTCATCTCAGGGTGTGCAGCGCCAGCCCATCTCGCCTCGAAGAGAAGCCAGCACAAACGGGACCTCCGGCTGGTCCAGAGGGGGCATGGCCAAGCCCGATCTTGACTGGGGGGGCTGGAAACAAGATGCCGGCGGCTCCTGTGAGGGATCGCAGAGTTGGGGCAGCGATGAGGGGCCCAAGCCAGGATGGAGCCGGAAGATGAAAACCCCAATAAACCTAAGAAGGGAAAACCAACAACCTAGGGAGGTGGAGAGAGCAACCAGCGGGAGGCTGCGGCTGCCGAGCTCCGTCCCTGTGCTAACAGGCAGCGAATCTCTCGTGACTGGCGTGAACTCCTCGGCAACTCGCCCCGGCGCCACGAGTTATCCGGGGCGAAGGCAGACAATGGGGGGACGAAATCTGCTGAAAGACGCAGCCGCCGAGTTCAGCTCCGGTGCCCAGGGACTGTGGCTCCAACGCAGCCATCCGTGGCTCCTAGGCTACTCGCATGGACAGTTTGTGCAATCCAAAGGGAGGGCATACACCAAGAGGATCGCCGTCGCCCAGCCAGACAGTCAGGATCCACAGCGGGGCAGGCAGCGCCAGAATTGAGGAGCCAGTAGCAGCCACAACCGGGGGCTGGGGGCCCACTGCAGCTACGCCAACCTCAATGATGCTAGGAAAAGTGAGACAGATGAGCAGCACAAAGCCCAAGCAGCGTCTCGCAGTGGGGAAAGGGACTCCAGTCGTCCGGGAGGATGATCCTGCAGGTAGTCTGAGCGAACCGATTCATTCCTCTCCCAATAAGTCACTGTAGATCAAATTGTAGACCGGTGCACAGCTCCGTCAAGACAATGCTGATGGGGGGCCGAAGGTGCCTTTTCTGCAGGGATAAAAACCTAATAGGTAATCCCCAAACAAGGAGCTCCTCCGGAGACTCCAACTCGGCGGCCATCTTGCTATCTGTGCCATACCTTTGTACAGGTCTGAATTACTCACTAAAGCCTGTTAAACCCAAACGTTAACCTCTACAGGTCTGTTAGTAGAGAGGCAATCTTCTGATAGAAGTGAGACAATTGTTATGTTTCATACAGGTGTCCGATATAGGCTCAGGTAGCAACCAGACCTTTCACCTATATTCCCCTGACATTACACTGCATAACAGTTCTCAGTACTGACCTTTTACCTAGTTACGGTAATGCCTAATTGAAATGGGGTTTTCTCTGAAAGTTAGCCTCATTCATTTTGCATGAGGATTCTTGGAATCACAGCAGGACTACCATCTCCTGCATAATAACTATGTATAAGGGTCATTCCTTCTGTCATACTAGTCTGACATAATACAGCAAGGTATATCTCCTGGGGGTACCGCATTGGGTATATAAACACCATATCTCTGCTGAGGCAAAAGTGGAAAAAAGGACTTCCATGCTAAAACACTGGCGCAAGACGCTGAGTTTCCTGTACGCAGACACTCCAGCACACAGTGGTCTGACATCCTTTGCAGGGTGTCCATCTTGAGACCAAGACGGGGTCCCACAGTCTCTGACTTTATCCTAGAGGGATTCTTGGCTCTACACCTACATACATGCTTGGTACACTTAGGTACATCTAGTTATGGTTGCATCGTAGGAGTACTCATAATTACTCTCATGTATTTTCTATACTTGCCTGTATCCATTGTTTTAGCACTATGGTAGGAATCTACCATCCTTTTACTTTGTTGGTGCTTACGATCATTTATATCTGTGGTTGTTTTATGGTTGTTTCAGCACACCGATTTTACATTAGAATGATGCTGGTTCAATAAATGCTTATTGGAAAACGTCCCCACCATTTATTCTATGTAAAGTAAGCACGAGTGACTGAGCAAAAAGTACTGTACTGTTTCCAGGATCCCTGACGGGAGTGAGCTGTCATGTTCGATAGTTGCCAAGAACTATTCTCTCCTTGGTAGTAGGGGTTAGTGGCCCTGTGAGCTAGCTGGTATACAGACCAACATACTCGGTGGGGGTGTCTGCAATCAATTTGAACACCAATCCTGAATTGTATGTTGTCTAAATGAGCAGATCCTGTATAGTTTTATAGGAACTACACAACACAATCACTCTGTATAGATCTGTATTATCAACCTCAACTTTTACATCAAATTTTACTATCTCCCCTCTGGTAAAATATAGTAGCACATGAGCTTCTGTTTGTCTGAGGCATTTACACAAACCCTTTACTCTTTTCACAGATATTAGTAAAGAGTTTGCTCTTTATAAATCCAAGTTACACATGAGGTACTAGTCCCTAAGGTCTTCTACGCCAAGCATTAGCTCTCTGTTGAGCTGTCAATTAGAGAGACTGCTGTTACAGTGCAGGATGAGATAGGATCACTGTTTTATTAAACTCCACCATGCAGAATGTATAGCATATTGAAATGCAGTAGCACAGGGCCTAGTGTATCTTTTAGTCCTTCTACATGCACTACTTTTTAAGATCCAACTGTGTGAATAGCAGAAATAAATATCTTGTGTCTTTTATTTTCTCTGTAGGACTTGCAGTCAATTAATGATGTCGACAAAGGAGCAGAAAGACAAAAAAAGAAATCAGGATTACTACCTACAAACATGAAACATAGCCACACAAAGTAAGCAATAGTAAAAAGAATATTGGGGGGGTGTGACCAACCGCCAAGCATGGCGGACGCACCTTAAGGGACCTCCGTGCCCGGACCACTAAATCCTGCGAATTTCTCCGAGGCTGGGGGGCATACTGTGCTCAGCCGAGAGCCACAAGCCCATGCAGAGGCTGGATTGTGGATTAGCCTGTCTCCCACTGTCTGCGAGTGAAATAACTGGCTGTGCGGAGCGGCTGAGATGGCGTGGAATGAGGCCTGGCTGGGCCGCCCAGCCTCGATCCTGCTGTGTAGGCCCTGGTCTGAAGACACGCTGTGTCGCTGCGGAGTCCCTTGACCCACTACTGCTCCCCAGCCTTGTGTGGACCATTACGGACCCTCATGATGGGACGGAGGCCTGTGGGATTGCGGATCCTGTGCTGCGGGCCCCTCTGACGTGAGTGCTGAGCCAGCTTGCCCCTACCCAGGAGATGGCGCACTGTGAGTGTAACCCCCCTCACCTGAACCCAGACGATATCCTGGACTGCCTGAGATGCATGGTGAGTGGGGTGCCCGGGAGATTATCATTGTCCCGGGCTGGTCCTTGCAGAGGCGTGATTGGTATTTGGGCCCGCTGCACCGTAAAGAGACACCCCAGGAGATGCACTGTCCACTATTGTGTGCTGACGCCCCCGGACTGGGCGGAGGGCTTGATACCGCATGTGTGCATGCCGGAGGAGGTCCCTTGGCTGCTGGCCTGGGCACTTGCACCCAACCCGACGGACTGTGTCCCGGTGATCCGATTCAAGTATGTTGTCACCGGGGTCCTGATCCGGCAGCGGCTGAGTGGACTCGGGTGCCCAAGGGGGCCCAGTGTGGAGATGAGGACCCTGTGCATTGGACTGAGCCGCTCTACCTCTGGGGGGTTTGCTGGGCTCCTGTGACGGCTGCGGGGCTGCCCCCATCCCCTCATTGGTAGATAACTCTCCGGGCTCCAAGACTGCAATGGCCGGCGGCGGCCTGATCCTCTATGACTGCTGCTGTCCTGGGTGGGGCATTGTTGTATAGGTCTGGTGGAAGTGTCAAAGGCCTGCATACTTCCACGCACATCGATCCTGCTGGCTGTAGGCACTGTCTTGAGCCGCCCCCACCACAGCGATCTTGGTGTCCCTCCCCTCTTCCCCCAGGAGAACTGACTGGGGTGCAAGGGCTGTGTGGATTTGTACCGTTGGTGTAACCTGCAGGCCTGACCTGGGGGTGCATGTTCATGTTCCTGCTTCACCCCACCCCTGGATAGAGTTATGTCACTAGGGCGGAGTTATGTCACTAGGGCCTAGTGGATGGTGGAGCACTTTTCAGACTGTGGCACTCTTTTCCCTTCTGCTACCTGGTACTGGAAGGGATGTGCTAGGCCCGTATACACTGCATGGCCCTGCCTAGCTCTGGCAACGGCGGCAAGAATTAGAGGGACCTCACAAGTTGTACCTCCTGATCATTGATAATACGCCAGAAGAGGTGCTGCAGACAGCCTGCCTCAATAGACGGGGCCTCACCAGATCCAGAGTGGAAATATACCGAGCAATTGGACACACTTGGTGGTAAGGCATAGCATTGTCTCCTGATGCCAGACACAATAAGGGTGGGACGCCTGAAGAATAAACTCCCAGAGACTACCACAGCAGGTAAACAACAGGCGGAGGATTTGGACGCCACCTCCCAGCCGTCCTTCCCAAGCTGTGTCCCTCCCACGAATATAGTGTAAGAACACGACAAGCTGGACCTCATTCTTCAAGAATTATGTGATTCCTTGAAGGCCATTGAGCAGCAAATTGGCTCCTTAACGACATGACTCACTCTCCTGGAAGCTGACCATGTCAAACTTGCCACTACTGTGGAGAATAACTTGCTTGCCATAGTTGAGCTGAAACCACAACATAAGGAGCAGGCGGCGCAACTTACACAATTACAACATCAGGTGACTGGGCTACAGCAGCAGGTGGACACCTCTGAAAGAAGAGCCCACCGGAACAATGTCCGAGTCATAGGCTTGCCAGCACGATGTGAAGGGACCCACACCACCAAATTCATGGAGCAGTGGTTCAGAGAGCATCTGGCCCCGGAGGCCTCTCCAACTTCTTCTGTGTTGAGAGAGTGCACAGGATCCCGTCGGGACGTCCAATGGCAGGAGCCATGCCTCGCACTATGATTGCCAGGATATTACATTTTATTTATTTATTTGAGTTTTATATAGCGCTGGCTAGATACTGAGGTATCAGAGTGCTTTACATAAGGTTCCACAAAGTTAAAAAGTTACATCAGTTACCAGTTACATCAGTTACTAGACTAGAAAAACATTTTAAGAGCATAAAGCCAAAATAGAAGGAGCTTAGAAGGGAGAGGGGGTAGGGTAAAGGGGTAGGAGGGAAATAGGATGGAGAGACGAGGGAGAGTCTGCCCAAAGTCCGGCTGGGTAGGTGACGGCCGGGGGGAAGTCCACAGCCCATCTTCTCTGTAGCTATCAGGTAGCTCCACAAGGTATCGGCCAAATAGCTAGGTCTCAACGGAAGAACATTAAGAAGGGGACGAGAAAATGGAACATAGAGGGGGAAAGGGGGTAGGGTAAAGGGGTGGGAGGGAGAATGCGGAGGCGAGACGAAGGAAAGTCTGCCCAAAGTCCGGCTGGGTAGGTGACGGCCAAAGGGGCCATCTCCTCTATAGCTATCAGGTAGCTCCACCGGGCATCGGCCAAAAAACTAGGTCTAGCGCTAACACAAGAAAACATCGTGTTATGAGTTCAGGAAGGGACCAAAAGTCTAGAGTTCAGAGATGGGCTGGTGGAGCTGGGAAGAGGCGGGGGAGGGAAGGAAACACAGCAGGGAGATGCGGAAAAACAATGTCAGATGTCCGGCAGGGTAGGTGACGGCTGAGGGGGTGAACCAGAGCCAGACTCCTCTATAGCTGCATAGGACAGCTCCACCGGGCATCGGCTAAGGTTGCTCGGGCTCCGCAGTAAGTAAAAAAAAGTTATGGTATCAGCCCAGTAAGCCTCGTCATAGTTCCAATGGAAAACACCGGTCCTGGTGTTACTGGGTAGCACCATCCGCAACGTCCTCCATCTCGCCCCCCGGTCAAGAGTGGTGAGAGGAGAGGTGGAAGCAACACCTTCACCTCTTCCCTCTGCGTATGGAGGAGCCCACACTTTTTAATTGTGTCGCTTCGCCTGCATTGTTCTCTCCTACTAGTCATTAGACCACTTCCTGGAGGAAATACCTACTATTTCAAAGAGGGATAAGCGTGTGCCCCTCCCCAATTTTAAGGACTAGGATCAGCACCCCTCAAGGCCAAGGCAGGTATCCATACTTTCCGTTGGGGGATGGCGATCTTAAAGCTCCCACTCGCCACTGGCCAACACCCCCTCCCCCCTCCAGTAATCCTGAATGTAGGAAATATATCAATTATAGGGGCCATGACTTGTTGCTCCAAAAGGCCAGAGAAGGGACCCCAATATACTATGAAAATTGCAGAATTTCACTCTACCCCGACGACACGATGCTCGTCCATTACTTTGGGCTTACACAACTCAAATAAGCTATGTATGACTTACCAGGATCCCCAGAAGGCGAATGCATCCCGTAACTTGTTCATAGTTCACACTGTTGTTCTTTCAGTTTGGGCCAGTGAAGTTAGAGCACTGGACCTAGTGTTCGAAGTTGTTCCAAGGGAGTTCTTGGTTACTGGCTCACCCCACATACTAGGACTTTTTACACCTGCTCTGGTGCCCTACCCTACCATCTGCATTCCATGCAAACACTTACCTACATGACATGCGCATATACAATAATAACCTGGAATGTCCGGGGCCTGGGATCTATACACAAACGTCATAGGATCAATCCACAACTTAACAGATCCAGGACACACATAGTGTTCCTCTAAGAATCCCATCTCACAGACTCTGAAACTGTAAGGTTACGTAGGAAATGGAGGGGTCAAACCTTTTCCATATCATACTCCACCTTTTCTAGAGGGGCGATGATATGGATCAGAGGTAGGGTCCCCTTTGTATCCCTGGAACAACGTACAGACCCATACGGCCAATACACTCTGATGCGAGGAACGTTAGATGGTATCCAAGTGGTACTAGGAATTACTTATGCCCCAAATTTTGAACAAGACAAATTTTTGGCGAACATTAACAACATATTAGCAGACTGGGCAATGAACCCATGGATTCTGGGCGGCGACTATAATGCGGTCATGAACACTACCATAGACCGTTCACATCCCCCCATTCTGGGAGCGGGGTCCATTAAGCAGGCAGAGGCACTAGTTAGATGGGCAGAGGGCTGGATGCTGGGAGATGTTTGGCACCTTACAAACCGGACCAGTAGGGAATATTCCTTCTTTTTCCCGACACACCAGCTGCATACGAGGATTGACAGGATCTTCTGCTCTACACCCCTTATGGCGCAAATCACACATAATACCTATCTGGGCAAAACACTTCCTGACCACAACCCACTGGAATTAACCCTTAGCTGGGTAGGACTCACACTCCTGTCCCCGCGTGTAAATTATGGCCACAAACATTAGAGGATCCTGTTTTCAAGAACACTATGGTGGAAGGTATCAAAAATTACTTCACAGAAAACTCAAATTCTGCCTCCACCAGACAAATAGAATGGGACACGTTTAAACCTGTGATTCGGGGCATACCCATCAGTACCACTGCAGGGGCTCATCAGAAGATACACAATAGTCTAAAAACTATTGAGAACAATCTGAATGTATTAGAACAGGGAGCAGCTCAGGAACCCGCTAAAGCAGTGGAACTGCAGGAGGCGCGTATCAAACATGCTGAACTGCTGGAATGTCTCAGAGTGATAGACTATAAATCATATACTCAGTTACAACACATGAAAGTGGACAAATCCAGAGTGCTGTTGGCCCGCATCTTACGTGACGCGCCCCCCACTATAGTCATACAAGAGATAGCCACACCACAGGGGGACATTGTAAACACCTGGCAGGCCATGAACAAAGACTTTTGCAAGTATTACAAAACCCTCTATCATGCCCCAATACCCCAGACTGAGGAAGTTGTAGATGCCTTCTTTGCAGACCTACCGTTTCCTCAATTAGATCACACCGCCCAAGTTGCTTTGTCAGGCCCCATCACTAGGTCAGAAGTAAGAGAAGCCATGTGGGCGCTACCGCGCAATAACGCCCCAGGCTTAGACAGACTACCGATATGCAATGCAGGCGCTGGTAGTGTCCCTTCCTAAACGAGGTCACTTGGCCACAGACATGTCAGGCTACCGTCCCCTTTCTTTACTTACCACAGAGTACAACATTTTGAGTAAAGTCCTGGCACTCTGTCTCCTTCCATATCTGCGGACCCTAATACATACGGACCAATGTGGCTTTGTGCCAATGCGTAGCACCTCATTAAACATGCGTTGCTTATATCATGTCATGGGCACATCTACTGGAGACCTTAAAGCGGGGTGCATTACATTGGACTTAAAACAGGCTTTTCACACACTCTCGATGAAAGTCGGTAAAGGCCCCTTCATTATATGTTTGGCATGGTGAGGTGATATGATGGGGGGGTGCGGAAAGCACTTCCATTAGATGTGAGGAAGCGTGAGGCTTACGCAAGACCCTAATCTCAATGGAATGGGACGTACTACTAGAGACATTTAAGGCCCTGGAACCTGCACCCGTTCCCACAATCCCCGATGAGTTGCATTGAATTAGTGTCCGCTGTCAACGTCCACATTATCATTGCTCCTAGTACGCAGGCAAGCGACAAGTAGGGTTACAGCACTCCCAATGCAAACACTCTCCATCAAGGGCATAGGGTGGCCCACAGGCTAGGATACGTAGGATACGTAGAAGAGGAATCCAACTGCGGTAGAGCCAGTCAAGAGGGGGAGGGGAGAAGGGGTAGTTTAATTGTTAGGTAGATTTGTTCTTCTAGCTAAACACATACCTGACCTCATATACAAGATATCATTGTATGACGGCACATGTCCTATATCCTGTACAGTGCAGTGTAATATCAAATGTTGCATGTGATATATAGGCTGAATTGGATATACTGTGAGACGATCCATACACTGAACTGCGAAATTCAATATACATATTCATGCTCCTGTAACTTGAAAAAGAATGAAACATCAATAAAATATGTTTTTAGTTAAAAAAATATTGAAATCAAGCAAAAGCACCCAAAGCACTCAAATCACTTCATCAGATGTTCTTCCTTAGAAGAGTTGTGTGAAATATTATGAAGAGCATGAAGACAGTGAAAAGGAGAAAAGCATTAAAAAAAGCAAAAAGAGTTTGATGAGTATTTAGTACATAAGGCCTTTGTGTTAAAGAGAAAACTATGTATTGATGCGCGCGATCGTCATTGCAACGAAAACTGAAAATAGGCCGGGGGAGGTTGGGGGAGCTCTTCCCCACCTCCCCAGGCAAAAAACAAAAAGGGAAATCCCTCTGCTGCCTGCAGCAGAGGGATTCTCTGAGCATGTGCTCATGATGGAATGGTTCCGTCATGAGCACAGCAGCACTTGTGCTCATGACTGAACCATTCTGTCATGAGCACTGAAAGGGTTAAAGAGAATGAGATGTTTAGATAAACTGGTTTATTCACTTTAAAAAAAAGTCATCAAAAGGTGCAAGCTAGTAAAAAAAAACGTTTGCACCATTTTCCAGGTAGAGTAGAAACACACTTCCAGTAATTAGGCATTTTTTAATGGGGAAAACTGTTTTCAAGAAAAGAAGTTAATGTTTACAATTCACAAAGATTGTCATGCATATGAAATAAATGAAGGTACAGCAATTGAAAGGGAAAATTTTTTGCTTAGAAATGTAGAAGAACAAATAACTAATACGTATTAGGTCTACGTACTCCACAACCTGTTTTTTAACGGAGCTGCAGAAAAGTATGTAACATAAGACAATAGTCTATTGATAGACTTAGACTCTTCTTACACAGACACAGCAGAGGAACTGTGAAACAAGAAACAAGAAAATGAAATTACTGCAATGCCTTGATCCTTGTTGAGTTAGGAGACTGATAAACCTTGAAGAAGATTCTTTGGCTCGCTTATCACAACAGATTTGTGACAGACCTTTTGCTGTATGTGCACCACACTAAATGCTTGTTGTAGTAAGTTGTATTTTGTAAAAATTCCAGCTCTCCGACTACAGAAACTGAATCATAGAGGTAGTCATTCTGAATTCAGTTTTGTTGTAGATGATATTTAGATGACATACTTAGGGCCTTTAAAGACAACAGAAGAGAGTAAGATGGTTTTGGAGAACAACACTGAAACTTCTAATACTAGCACAATTTTAGAGAATTTTTTTAAGAAAATTGATGCGTTTGCAAGAACAACTGCAGACTTTCCAGGCAAGGTGTGTGTTTGTTACAGGCAAATTCTCTGCAAATCACAAGTTGAAAAAATAGATATTTGTGAAAAAACAGAACAACTTATCTAGTAAGGTGGTTTAAATTTGGTCTTTATTTAATAGCTGAAGATCAATTTGACTTCTTAACATCATATTGACAAACTGGATGATAATAAAATACCTGCTAGAGGTGTTCATAATAAATTATATGTTTTTCTAATTCCTTCTGAGCTTCAAAACCTGAAAGTCTATGAGAGTATTCTCATACAGACAGTGCTTCCCTTGCAAGCCACTGTTAGAATGGAACACAACAAGAAATCACCTCCTTCTGAATTACTAAAAGGTCTGGAAGGCAAAGTTATGTATTTGCCTTATAAATTATGGATGATAATATTGAAACTATAGGGGTAGATCTAGAAGCAAAAGAACCACCAGTAGTTTTAGTAATTGGAGTGTCTACTAAAGAGAAAAAAATGTCAAGAACTTGTGAGAATTGATAGGGTTTAGAGAGGTTTGCAATACCATAAAACAGACAATGTTCTTTATAAAGATAGTAATTTAGAGGAACATGTTACCTGTCTTGGCACAGGAATTGTATTTTTTATGGTAGTGTTGTTTTTTGACATTGTAGCATGATTAGTTCCTTTTGATCTGTGCAGTTTCTTGATTACCAGCATTGTTGAATAGACTGTCTCACATTCTGACAGATCATTATTGTTATTAGGGACTTTTGTTTCATGTACTTTCCCCCGTCCCGAATTGGACTAGTATGGGACCTCCCTTTCTTTCTCTACTTGGCACAGGAAGTTCCAACTCTGCTCCTTCTGCTCAGTTTGGAAAAGGGACTTAGATATAGCAGAAAAGATATATGAACATTACTGCATTCAACCTCTACATTCAAGAGATATGATGGGAGATTGTATCAAATGAAGCAGGAAAAAGGAGAACAGTTAAGTGTGCGGGCAAAGATGTTGTTGTTTCCTACAGGAGGAGGTGGTTGTTGATGAACGACCAGTACAGAAAAATAGATCCAGTAGATTATATTTTGAAGATCCCCACTTTAGGCGAAACAAACCATACAGTTATGAGAACAGTGAGATGGATTAATGACATCACCACGAGAGATTTAGAGGAAAACGTGCATGGTAAAGATGAGGTTCTAGAAAGTAATTTGATGAATATCATAGCTTGCCAATGTGGTCCCAATGAATATTGGTTTAGTCACAATGGTGAACAAACATGTATGTTACGCAATCTAGATGCTCCCACCTGGTTTGTTACTTTGAGCTGTGCAGAGTATGCTTGAGATAACCTTCACAACTCTCTCAGATGTTAATGCAAATATTGCAGGGAGTGATTTCAAGTATCCAAGTCAACTATTTTCCATTGATCCTGAAAATATTTGTAGATAGTTAAAGCACAGAGTTGAAGCCATGTTCATTCTATCTGTAGCAAAAAGAATCTACCAGTGGGTGATGTTCTGGACTTTTTCTGGAGAGAAGAATACCAACCTAGAGAAGCACCACATATACATAGGTTATTGTCGGTGAAAGATGCATCAACGTTTGGTCAAGGTACTACTGATGCCTCAGTGTTGTCATTCATTAAGCAATATGTAACTTGTGACATTCCAGAAGAGTCTCAGAAATGAACTCTTAGGCAACAATTCTTGTGATTCCAGTCTCATAAATGTGTCAAATATTGTTGCTGGAGATACAGAGCAAAAGGGATTCCCTAATCCTGTAATCTCCAAGAGTGAAAAGTTTTACTGCTACTTGGTAATTACCTAAAAATACATATAACCTGAAAATAAGTGAGGTTTAAAAATGTATCAATGATTACAATCCCCTAATCCAGTCCATGTGCAAAGCCCACAGACAGTCAGTTTGTAGCAGGAAATTCTATTATTGTAGCTCAATACGTCACTTCATATATAACAAAGTAAGAAAAGACAGAAATGAAGGATGTGTGGGAAGAGATAGCAGCAGAGAAGTATTCAAGGAAAAAGCTTTACAGTTTCATTTTAAACATGCTCTCACACAGTGAAATTGAATCTTATGATCAGTTCTTCTAGCTTATATAGGAAGTTCAAAATAATTATTTTGGGATAGTTTAGACTTGGCATCAACACAAAAAAGTGGGTTGAAACTGTTTCCTGAAATTGAGTGTCTTGCTCTGTTTGGTCCAGAAAGCACTGAGCTCCTTAAAACAAATATGATGGATACGTATTACCTTAAATGGTGAGTTCATCTAGACAACCTTAGTTTGTATGAAGTACTAGAGAATACTATACATAGCGAAATAACATAGATGAAAATATTGAACAAGGAAAGTTTGTGTTGACTGGCTGTAACAAATGTTTAGTGAGACATTCAATATCAAGTCTCATTAATCATTGTAAACTAAGCTGTCAAACAGGAGAGAAAAAAAATGATTTTACCTGACTCTTTTCCAACTTTTTAAACCGTACTGTTCAGAGACTGAACTGCTAGGTGATTATGACTGTTGTGAAGATGCTTTCAATGCAGTCAAGGATTGTATTCAATGTGAATTGTTTCCCACATATCAGAAAATGTTAAATGATTAAAACTAACAAGAGGAAACAATTGCTATAGACGTTGTAAAGAACAGTTCACAAGAAAGCCAAAGCTCAGGGCCTAATAGTCAAGATCCCCTTGGTCAGCATATTATTGAAAATGAGGTGCCACAAGGGTGGATGTCTGGTGTGAAATGCCTTGATAAACCAACCTAAACCATACTCTTAGTGTAGTACCTGGTAGAACATGACCAACCCTAGTCGGGTCTTTTAGTCTACTTTATAAATACCCGGCAGGTAAGATGCAAGGAAGTCCACTATGTCAATTGCTTGATCAGCAGCGAGCCCTCAGACCTACACACAGCTGACAGGGACCTGATTTTACTAGGTCCTGATGAATCGCTGATAGATTGATTGACTATAAGGCAAGAAACATGTTGACAACACACTAGGGCGCTGAACCTGAGACTAAGGGTGGGCGTAGTTCGTGAAGTAGCACTTCGCGAAGCTACGCAAAGTGCAGTTCGCACTACGCGAGCTTCGCGTAGCACTTCGCGAACTGCGTAGTAACATGTTCGCACTGTGCAAGATGTTGTTTTCAATGATTGCACAGTGCGGACAAGCAACCGGCACTGTGCAATCATTGAAAATGGCATCTTGCACAGTGCGAGCTGTAGTTTTCTGCTGCTCGAGGAGATTTTTACTCGAGCGGCAGCTTTCTCAACGCGAACTGGTAGTTTCTCATCGCGAGCGGTCGCGAGCATACGCGACCCCTCGCAATGAGAAACCTGACCTCCTCGCGTTGGGAATCTCGCCGGGAGGTTTATTTTCCTTGTTCGCGATCGCCAACTTGATGTTGCTGATCGCGAACAAGGAAAAAGTCTCGCCGGGATGTCATTTTGCTTGCTCGCAGTCGCCAACTTGACGTTGAGGATGGCGAGCAAGCAAAAAATGACCGCAGCACTACGCAAGACTACGCTACGCGTGTTCGCACTGTGCTACGTGCAATTCGCGTAGTGCGAAGTAGCGCGAACTTCGCAAACTTCGCGAGCGTAGCGTAGTGCTTTGCCCAGGCCTACCTGAGACATTACCTCAGGCATGGGCCTTTGCTCTTTTAACCCCTTGTGTGCCCATGACGAGCTGGACTCGTCATGGGCCGCGGTTGCGCTGTGCCCATGACGAGTCCAGCTCGTCATGAACCCCGCCCGCTAATGCAACGGCTGGCACAGGGCGGGGAAAGGGCGTGGCACACAAGGGGTTAATCAGGTTGGGAGACCTTTTGATTACAATTTTTTTCTTTGGTACTCCCAATTCTGTATTAACCTTCCTTCAGGTCACACACCTTCACTCACGCATCTACACTGTTTAGGCCCCTCCCCGCCACGGCACCATACGGTAATTTTGAATAGATCTCTGCCAAAGAGCCCCTCATAGGGAGCCCATCAGGTATTGCAGCACTGACCTGATGAGGAGCAGCCCTATGATGAAGCATGACACCTAGCTGGGTGTGGGAGGGCCCTAAATTCCAACAGGAGGAACCCCCGACCACTAAAATCTGGTTCCCCTATTCATCTCCCTCTTGCAGCTAGGAACGGCATACTTTTTGCATTACTAAAGTAAAGATAAAATGGAACATCTAGCTTTAAATTTCCCATTATGTCAATCACTGGTAAAGAAAGTGGAATCACTAGAGAAAGCAGTTTAACATACTCCTTGTTTAGTAAATACTCTAAACCCCTTTAAAAACTGTAGAACAATTTTGCAACAGAATTTGAATATCGAGGATGGGTTAGTTAATGGTGCAATGGGGATTGTGATAGACTTCATTTTCATATCCCCACATATGTGATAGAATAAAGTTGGTTGAGAGGACTGTATGCTCCTCATATCAGCTAATATCCCATTGTTGACAAGCATCCAAGTTATAGAAAGCAACACGTTCTGAGATTGTAAAGTTTCCAAAAGTTTTAAACTAAGTGAAAACTCTACAGAGACTCCCAAAAAGGTATGTAACTAGTTTTCTAAAACTTTGGGAGTTTTATGTTACCATAATGTAGTACTTAATGTTTTATTACACCTACATCCAGTGGTTGAAAAGATTCTACAAAAAAAGACAAACCTTTAAGTCAAGCATTGACAACTCTGTTCAGTTTAGTACTAAGTGCAAACTATGTGCGTAATTCAACTGCATTGATAAGTGATATCGTTGGTCACTGTAATGGTGGTACACAGTTCACTTTGAATATGCAACAAGATTCCTAGACGTTTTTTAGGGTATTCCTAGATGTGTTAGAAAATGAGGGAATTGCGATCAGTGACTTCTTTAAAACAAACTATTCATGGAACCATGAATATGTGAATTGTTCGTACTTAGGCAGAAAAGACATTCAATCAGAGTGAATTGTGTACCTCACAGTGCCAGATTTCAAGACAGTAGCTTGTAAAAAACAATTTGTTAAAGCTGAGCATAATAACTATTGTCCATGCAGCACATCAGAATTACTGTCTATATTACTTGTGAGACACAGTTCAAAATAACTTACTCTGATGCTGCAAAGATGTAGAGCTGATGGTAGTAAAATCAATACTGATATCACCAACTTTAAAGCTGGTCAGATATCAATTTATTGGAAAACTACACTGTTGCTGCCTTTATGTTTCATCATGGGCATTCATTCAACTCTAGCCCCTACACGATCTACCTTGGAAATTCATGTGGCTGGACTGAATGTGATAGTGTGTTTCTTACAGTAAAGCATAGTTTACCCTGGAAACTTCCAAATTCCTATCTTAGATTTCTAGAAACAAAGCTCTAGAGGAAAAAATGTTTAGAAATGTCTATGAGGATATAAATAGACAAAATGCATTAATGTTTATTTTCATTGTAGTTATGCAGCATACCTAGGATAACAACTATATAATTATTGAACTTTTTTTTTAATAATAAAAAATTGAGTTCAAATAAATAAATGAGTGTCAATGTGTACTATGTACCAATGATGATTTCATACACATTATATATATATATATATATATATATATATATATATATATATATATATATATATATATATTACCTACTGGCGGTCGCCAGTAGGTGGTTATAGTTAGGACCACGTTTCCATAGGAAATCCGCAACATACTATTTTGAATAACTTTTGCGCCGGTCGACGAATCCTCGCGAATTTTTCAAAATAGGTGGGGTGCTACGCTCCGCTCCTACCCTGAAAGTCTCGGGGGGATTCGTCAAGCGGGGGCTGAGATAAAAGGGGGTCCCAAAACGCGTTTTTCCCATGCATTTTTCCATAGGACCTTTAGACACAGCTACAGCCCGAACGGCTGAACAGAATTACTTGAAATTTGGCAGAGAGGTAGTCCTCAGGTCAAGGAAGTGCCTTTTGTAGGTTTGGTGTAAATCTGTTCAGTAGATTCTGAGAAAATAGCCTTTAAATCAATATATATATCTGAGCCAGCTTACGGTGCGCTTACGGTACGCTTACCGTACGCATACGCTGACGTGCGCGAGCGCGATTCTGATTGGCTCTTAGATCTTAGTAAACATTCGAATCGGCCGAAACCAGGAAGCGGCGGCCGCCATTTTCTCTCTCGCACTGAGAGTGTGGATTATAAAACAAAGCACAAAAACATGTAAAGGGGCTGTTTGGACAGCTCCAAAGCACCTAGCCATGTTAAGGGAGTCCCCAAAGATCCCCCAAGGGCAAAAACTGAATTTTTATTTTTTCGCTAATTTCGCCGATTACGCTTACCGTACGCGTACAGTGTAAAAATATTTTTTTAAAAAAATTATCCACACTCTCCCCACCCCGTGTGCAAATGGTGCCCGAAGGACCCCATTTGTGCATGGCTTATAAATTGTTGAGAAAAAGTAAAATATTACCTTTCAAAACGAAGTGCATCATATGTCCTCCATGTGCGCACGGTGCGCGAAGCGCATCGTGCGTACATGGCCCATCTAGCTTAACGTGGGCAGGCGGTGCGCGTAGCGCACCGCGTGCCCACCGTGCGTGCACGGCACTAACTGCGTAAAGTGGGCGCGCGGTGCGCGAAGCGCACCGTGCGCGCACGGAACGAACTGCGTTAAGTGGGCGCGCACGCCACGAATGGCGTAAAGTAACTTAGCATTTAAAAAACCGTACAAATTCACTGAAAAAACCATAGGTTTCACACACGTTATAGTTAGGAATTAGCATTTAAAAAACCTTGCAAATTCACTGAAAAAACCATAGGTTTCACACATGTTATAGTTAGCGGAAATTTTACTGATAAAAAACCAATGAAATTCCCCCTTTATAGTTAGTGCAGGCAACTATAACTCACGCGACCGCAATCTTCTGCTGATGACATATGTGTCTTTATGAAAAAAACATATTTGTAATATATGTATAGCTAAAAATTTATGGAAGAAGACATGGGCAAATAAGTGTCTAAATACAGTATTAGCATCAGCAGAGGATTGCAGTCGCGTGAGTTATAGTTGCCTGCACTAACTATAACGGGGGAATTTCATTGGTTTTTTATCAGTAAAATTTCCGCTAACTATAACATGTGTGAAACCTATGGTTTTTTCAGTGAATTTGCAAGGTTTTTTAAATGCTAATTCCTAACTATAACGTGTGTGAAACCTATGGTTTTTTCAGTGAATATATATATATATATTTATATATATATAGATATATATATATATATCTCCACAACTCGGCTCCATTCAGTGGACCCCTGGCGATTCTTTATCCGGTGCGAAACTGCAGCAGAGCCATGCCGTCATTAATACACCAACAGTTTCCTTCTCAGGAAACCAAATAGTACGCACTCACAGATTTCTTCGTTTATCCCAATTTCCTTTATTTGTTCTATAGCATCCAGTCTCGAGGAAATACCAACGCGTTTCGCTATCAACAGATAACTTGATCACAGTTAATATTGTGCATTTGAATCACCCAATAAAAACAATTGATGCCAATCATGTGATTATTGATGTCACTCATCTATTCGCCTGGACTTCTGGTCCTTGTAGTCCTCAAGCCATATATGTTATTAACATATCATTTCAAAGGTAATATTAACCCAATTTCATGTGCAATTTCTTCATCTAACTCCTTCTATTGTTTTGTGTCCGTTAATCAAAAACATACACACGTTATGCTGCGGTACTGCTGCAATTCCTTTTTGCCCTCAGCAGTTCACCAAATGGAATACTCCATTTGAGAGTATCCGGATGACTGCTGAGGGCATGTAGGATGCTGTTGCCTGCCGTGAGTTTGTGGAACAAAGAAGTATGTAACCTATTAGACCTGACCTCAACCTTCACGTCTAGATATTCAACCATGTTGTCACTGATGTCTCCTGTGAGGTGTATGTTGTGATCATTACTATTCAGTTCCTCAATGAATTCTTGGGCCTCTATGCGACTACCTTTCCATATAATGAAAAGGTCGTCTATGTACCTGAGCCAAAGTTCTACTTTACTGAGGTTCCTAATGGTGATTTTATCAGAGAATATCTCTTCCTCCCGAAGGATCATAAAAAGATTCGCAAAACTTTGGGCCAGACACGAACCAATTGCGGTTCCGATCAGCTGTTTGTAGATGGTGCCATTGAAAATAAAGATGTTATTGGTGAGACAGAATTCTGTCATTTCAATGATCATGCAGTTATGTTCCCAGTATTTTATGTGTCTTTGTTTGAGAAAATGGTTACAAGCGGCTAGTCCCTGCTGGTGGTCAATTATGGTGTACAGCGAGTGTACATCCAAAGTAATCAAAAGGAAGTCATTTTCCCATTCAATCGTTTCCAGTTTGCCAAGAAAATCCTTAGTATCCCTAACATAGCTGGGGAGTTTGGTGACGTATTCTCTGAGAAAATGGTCCACATATTTGGAAATGTGTTCCGCTACACTACCTATAGACGACACTATGGGGCGTCCTGGTGGTATCTCTGCATTTTTGTGGACCTTGGGTAGAAGGTATAGCACTGGTATCTTAGGAAAATCCTTTTTCAGTTAGCAGTACTCCTCCCACTCAAGGATGCCCTTGTCCCTCCAAGTGGTAAGTTTGTCCCATATAGTGATGACACTGTCATTGTAGATTTCTCTAGTGATTTTCATGTAGGAATTGGTATCTCCTAATTGTCTAAGGGCCTCATTGATGTATTGATCCCTGTCTTGAATGACTACATTCCCGCCCTTATCTGCAGGTCGAATGATAATGTCTTTGTCTTCAGCTAGTGATTTCAAAATCTGTCTTTGATTAAAAGACAGGTTGTTGTTGGATTTATTTTTATCGTGTGATTTGTGTCTTAAGTCAATAAGGGCCTTGGTAACATTATCATGGAATGTATCTATTCCATCATGTGGTAAAATGGGTAAAATGTCGAAGGAGGTCTAAGGCCTGTTGATGTGGCTGAGTTGTGAGTGATGCCCATTTCCTCTAAAATGCCTGCTTATTCCGTAGTCAGGGTATCGTTATCGGTGTCATTGTTTAGTTCAAATAAGGTAGTCAGCGTATCTATGTCTCCTATTGCCAGGTTATCTCTATACTCTCCCTGTGTAACTGTGTTGGTTTCTCCTCTGGGTCGTTGGCGATGTAGTATGTGCCATTTTCTTAGTTTTAATTTCCTCACATACTTAAAAAGGTCTATCCTAGTTTCAAAATAGTTGAAATTGGATGAGGGACAGAATGATAAGCCTAAACATAATATGTGTTTCTCCACATCGTTCAATTGTCTTTTAGAAAGATTAATGATAGTCTTATTAACCATGTTCATATCCATTAGTATGTTCGTTTGGAGCACGTCTTGTTGCTTCCCATGCGGCCCCTTCCTCTGCCTATTCTGCCACTGCTGTCTGGTTCGCTGCCGTCTGTTTCTCCGTCCCCTCGACCTCTGCCTCGACCCCGTCCTCTCTGGCTCCTCCATCTCGATGTTGCTGTGTCCCTCGTAGTTTGTCACGTTTGGCGCATTGTCCTGTACTTGTCTAAAAAAGTAATAGCTCGAGTACCTCGTTCTTCCCCTGAAGTTTCCCCCTTGGATACATCAGACTCTGTTTCACTGGCTGTGGATACATCTGATGGTTCTTCTTCGACAGTATTGATTTTCTCTGTCGTTAAGGTCTCTTTGTCCTTGTAGAGGTGATCGTATTTGCGATTGAAAGTTAGTATTCTTCCACTGTCATAATATGCATAATCCCTGTTGAGTTTTCTTTGTTTGCGCCCTTTGATATCCTCCTCATGTTTCAACAGACTTTCTTTCATGTTCTGTATCGCTTTGTTGTATGCCTCAATATCCATAGTTTTTGAAAGATCTTCTTGTAAGTCTTTAATTTCTTTTAATAACAAATCGCGGTCAATCCAAGCATATTTTATCAATATTTCCAGCATACGTCTGGAGCTGAGTGCCGAGTTCTGGGACCATTCTTCCAACATTTTGGGGTTCGGTTTCTCGTACGAGGGAGTGATGAAAATCCTCAAATCTCTCAGTGCCATCTCTTGATCGACATAGTTTTTCTAGTGAGATGGCATCCCACCATTTTGATATCTCTGCCCTCTTTATTTTCTCCAATTTCCTTAGTTTATCTTCTGTCGATCGAGTTACAGAATTGGTGTTCTCTTTCTGGTTCCTTAGTCCCGGCTTTCTTGTAAATAAAGTAAGAGCAGCCGCTCTTCTATCGGCCTCATCCTCCATAATGCACTAGCCTGGTCACTTAATTTGCAAAAATCTAGAAGTGCGTTTGTTGCCCCCCTTGTACACAGTAAAGGGTTCTTTCTGCCGGGTTTTGGAGTATAAGTATCATCACAGTCAGTCTTATGATTAGGAAAGACGGCAATGTTGTAATTCTTAAAATATCCACACAGAAAATGCGGAATGCGCGAAGAAAATGTATTGGGGAAAAATAAAAGTCCCTCTCATATGTTACGCACTGCTATGCTGATAATGTCCATATTCAGTGCATAATTCAGTGGTAACTGCCCACTGAAAGGTCCTGCTGCCCGGTAAGAGAAGGAGTCTCACGCATCCACCGATGCGCGTTAAATCTAATCTGCCCTAGGGACGGAAAACAAACACACGAGCTTACCTTTGCTATGTTGTCCAAATACAATGCTCGTCTTGAAGCGTGGTACGAACTGCTGTCTCCACAAGAGTCCACGGCCGGTACAGCGCTGTCCTCAATTTAATCCCAATAACAACAGCTCCTTCTGGACAGCTGGCCCCTTGGAAAGTGGCGTACACGCTAGCGGCGCGGCTGGCAATCAATAATTCACAAAATCCCAAGTACGTACGCTCTCAGGCTAACAAACGACAAATCCAAATGTGATCGTGACCAGGTTTATTCCACAACGCGTTTCGACTGCGTCCTCAGCCTTGCTCACGTGAAAACCGTGCAAATACAAAACACCGTGCACCTATATGCAACGGACATGACATCTGACACAACAGAGTCGAAACAGGACTGCGTATGTGAATACAGCCGCCATCTTGTGAGTACCAGCACGTAATGATACAAATGGAGATAACATAGTGAAACACAGGAGCAGTATAAGTCAGCCTGGAGACAGAGTGCTTCTCTACAAATAAAAAGTAAAATACCTATATACATAGCAAAGCAAGCTGATAATTACAGTGTTTGAAGGCAAGATTCCAATCCACAGAAAAAAGTAAGAAACATATATACATAGCACAATGGCTAATGATAGAAGTATTATCTCCCTGAAAACGTTGCTGGCGCATGACGTAATTGGATGTGCTTATATAGGCATCAACATGACAGTAGCGCAAAATAATTCTAATGTCAATGTATATGGGTCAGTGCAAATGCAGCGCATGAACTAATGACCATGCTCCCACAATATAAAACTGCCAATCTAATGCGTTAATCTCGAGAATTAGAAAGACCTAAATGTGTATCTGCAGTTATAGCTCAACCTGATAAACAAGCATGTATTGTCACAGAGGACATGTTGGAAAGGTCGCCCCATAGTGTAGTCTATAGGTAGTGTAGCGGAACACATATCCAAATATGTGGACCATTTTCTCAGAGAATACGTCACCAAACTCCCCAGCTATGTTAGGGATACTAAGGATTTTCTTGGCAAACTGGAAACGATTGAATGGGAAAATGACTTTCTTTTGATTACTTTGGATGTACACTCGCTGTACACCATAATTGACCACCAGCAGGGACTAGCCGCTTGTACCCATTTTCTCAAACAAAGACACATAAAATACTGGGAACATAACTGCATGATCATTGAAATGACAGAATTCTGTCTCACCAATAACATCTTTATTTTCAATGGCACCATCTACAAACAGCTGATCGGAACCGCGATGGGTTTGTGTCTGGCCCCAAGTTTTGCGAATCTTTTTATGGGCCTTTGGGAGGAAGAGATATTCTCTGATAAAATCACCATTAGGAACCTCAGTAAGGTAGAACTTTGGCTCAGGTACATAGACGACCTTTTCATTATATGGAAAGGTAGTCGCATAGAGGCCCAATAATTCATTGAGGAACTGAATAGTAATGATCGCAACATACACCTCACAGGAGACATCAGTGACAACATGGTCGAATATCTAGACGTGAAGGTTGAGGTCAGGTCTAATAGGTTACATACTTCTTTGTTCCGCAAACTCACGGCGGGCAACAGCATCCTACATGCCCTCAGCAGTCATCCAGATACTCTCAAATGGAGTATTCCATTTGGTGAACTGCTGAGGGCAAAAAGGAATTGCAGCAGTACCGCAGCATATGACAAAGAAAGTGCGGAGATGATCGCAAGATTCAAGCTTAGGGGATACTCTACTTGGGTCCTCAAGAAAGCCATTGGCAGAGCAGAATCTGTAGACAGAAAAGATACACTCAGGGAGAGAACAACTAACACAGAGGAAATCAACGATGCAGAAACCAGGGTGATTATGACCTATAACTCTGAATCCGATAGTATCAGACACATTCTTTCCAAAAATTGGAACACTCTCAAGAATGATAACAGTATAGGCCACACTTTCAAGGACAGACCTAATATCACCTATAGACGAGGAAGAAACTTAAGAGATATACTGGTACATAGCGATATCACATTGACACAAGATAGAGGTAATCAGAACCTCAAGGGATTCTTTCCATGCGGTCATTGCAAAGCGTGCTCTGCTAGCACATTTCGCAAGGAATACAAACAAGGCTTTAACCGTAGAGAAATAACCCAATTTCTTACATGCAGTACCACTTTCGCCATATATGCGATAGAATGTCCGTGTGGGCTATACTATATAGGCAGTACCACCTTGATGGCCAAGAAAAGGATACTAGAACACAAGCGGGCCATCACCAACAAAGACCCCAAGTACCCTGTGGCGTGTCATTTTCATGAGAAACATTATTCAGATTCCTCTCTACTGAAATATTTCATTTTGGAACAGGTCTAGATTGACCATGGAGGGGGCAACAGGACACTCGAACTGAGACAAAGAGAGTCCAAATATATTGTTGATTTACAAACCAAGGCACCTGGGGGAATGAATCAAGATGAGGAACTCTCAATACATTTGAAAAAAGAATAGCACTTGAGACAAGAGATCTAGTAACTCTCTTGTGAGGTTCCCCTCTCATTTCCTGTTAGAATGTCTAGTTTTCTGTTCGAATGCTTAGATTTTCTGTAGTACACTTTGACCCTTGATATGCTCTTGAATAGTTTTAATTCAAATGTTGATAAGTCTTTCCTCAATCATTAGCTGTATTGGAAATTGTTATTCGTTTTAAAATTCTAATTTTATGTATTATGTTTCTTTTGCAGGAGAGAAGGAAGGTACCCACCCACTACACAGGTCGCCTAACCTTTTCTTCGATGTCACTCTATCACCACTATGATATCTTTGGGCACTTAATATGCGACTGGACACCTTTGAGATTGGGAACAGAGAGTAACAGGATAAGTGTGCTGTTGGTTGTCCGCTATTAGTGAACATATTGATTCTTAATTTTCTTTACAGTTTGTATGTTGTAACTGGTTCACATTGAGCACTATGCCTATACCTTTCCAACATGTCCTTTGTGACAATTCATGCTTGTTTATCAGGTTGAGCTATAACTGCAGATACACATTTAGGTCTTTCTAATTCTCGAGATTAACGCATTAGATTGGCAGTTTTATATTGTGGGAGCATGGTCATTAGTTCATGCGCTGCATTTGCACTGACCCATATACATTGACATTAGAATAATTTTGCGCTACTGTCATTTTGATGCCTATATAAGCACATCCAATTACGTCATGCGCCAGCAACGTTTTCAGGGAGATAATACTTCAATCATTAGCCATTGTGCTATGTATATATGTTTCTTACTTTTTTCTGTGGATTGGAATCTTGCCTTCAAACACTGTAATTATCAGCTTGCTTTGCTATGTATATAGGTATTTTACTTTTTATTTGTAAAGAAGCACTCTGTCTCCAGGCTGACTTATACTGCTCCTGTGTTTCACTATGTTATCTCCATTTGTATCATTACGTGCTGGTACTCACAAGATGGCGGCTGTATTTACATACGCAGTCCTGTTTCGACTCTGTTGTGTCAGATGTCATGTCCGTTGCATATAGGTGCACGGTGTTTTGTATTTGCACTGTTTTCACGTGAGCAAGGCTGCGGACGCAGTCGAAACGCGTTGTGGAATAAACCTGGTCACGATCACATTTGGATTTGTCATTTGTTAGGCTGAGAGTGTACGTACTTGGGATTTTGTGAAATATATATATATATATATATATATATATATATTCACTGAAAAAACCATAGGTTTCAGGGGTGTTATAGTTAGCTGGACTTTTCACTTGTACAAAACCATTGAAATTCCCCCGTTATAGTTAGTTCAGCTAACTATAACTCGCGCGCCCGCAATGCACTGCTGATGATGTCACATATTACATCACTCATGACATGGTCAGTGACATCACTCATGACATCACTGATGACATCTCAAATGACATCACTGATGACATCACTGATGACATCATCCAGTGAATGTGTGTTATTCTGAAAATTAAATATGTTTTATATATGTATATCTCAAGGTCGATGGAAGAATAAATGGGTATATAAGTGTCTAAATGGATTTGTTTTTGAAAAATTGATTGTGTAACTGACTGATTAAGTGTATCATAGTGAATACATGGCTTAGTGAGTAATGTTTAAATATGTAAATATCTGTATCAGTCTCTCACTTTGTGTATAAGTGGCTGCATGGGTTGGTGAGTAGCTACATGGGTGTCTATTTAGGTTATTAGTTGGTTTTTTGAGTATCAGTCTGAGTGTCTGCATGGTTCGGTGGGGGTATTACGTAGTGCATAGGTGCATGAATGAGTGACTCACTGTTTGTATGTGTTGAACACAGTATGTGTGCAGGACTGTATGGGTGGATGAGTGTGTGTATGGGTGTGTTAGTGAGTGAATGACTGTCTCAATAGTGTCTTTATGAGTAACTACATATGTTTTAAACTAGTATATGTGACTATTGGTGTATATATGTGAGTATATGTGAGAGTGAGAGATTGAAAGAGTTCCTGTATGAATAAGTATGTGTTTCTATAAGTGATTGTTTAAAAGACTAAGTATGTGTAAGTTTCCGTAGAAGTAAGTGTGGTGGTGTGTGTATAACTGTATATGCAAGTAAATGTATGTTTGATTCTTTATTAGCATGAGTGACTATGTGTGTGAGTAACTATGGATGAGTGGCATTGTGTAACAGGATGTATAGGTGTATGAATACATATGATGAGTGAGTACATGTATGAGTGACTGTATTGGACTGTTGGTGAATGAGTGGATGTGTATGTGGATCTTAGAATTACTGAAGAGGTTGTTGTAACTGGTATTGGTATGTCCATTGTTTTGAAAATTTTAGTCTCTATTTTTGAATGTGTGTATCAAAGGTTATATTAGGGTGAGAGGAGGTCTGCCACTCTATCACAAGGATGATGTCATCAGTGATGTCATCAGTGATGTCATTTGAGATGTCATCAGTGATGTCATGAGTGATGTCACTGACCATGTCATGAGTGATGTAATATGTGACGTCATCAGCAGTGCATTGCGGGCGCGCGAGTTATAGTTAGCTGAACTAACTATAACGGGGGAATTTCAATGGTTTTGTACAAGTGAAAAGTCCAGCTAACTATAACACCCCTGAAACCTATGGTTTTTTCAGTGAATTTCTGAGGTTTTTTAAATGCTAATTCCTAACTATAACGTGCCTGAAACCTATGGTTTTTTCTGTTAATTTCAAAGGTTTTTTAAATGCTAATTTCTAACTATGCCTACAGAGATAGGACATGTGAAGAAAGAATAAAAAATGCACAGAAAGAAACAAAAGAAGTGCAGAAAGAAGCAACAGAAGTCCTCAAATACGAAGATAAGTGCAGGAAGAAGGATAAAGTGCAGAAAGAACAAAAAGAAGAGCAGAAAGAAGCCTTGTTGCAAAATCATCCTGTACCCTCAACTTTTTCAGACGGATACTGGTGGTAACTGAGTCTGACTAACCAGTCCTAGAGCCAGTGCTATGTTAAAAGACACTTAGAATACAGTGAAAACACCTACATACACTAGGGAACATTATGCGTTGGGGTCCCCCTGTGATTAGCCTTACCTCCTCTATAAGCCCCTAGTATATAATAGGGCATGGGGATTAAAACTACCTCTTAAAACAGGCCACAGGGCGTTTTTGCACACGTTAACTCAGGCCCCGTCCCCTCCTTTCACCATTGTGTAAACACGCCCTGTGTCCGTTTTTAGTTGGGAGATTAAGTTCATTTGAGTCCTGAGGGTCCCTAGGGTCCAACTAGCCCACTAGGTACCTCCAGTAAGTGCCACAGAGCTGCGTTGCAGAGAGGTGTAAAAAGTGGCACGGCCTGGACCACCTCTCTGCAATGCAGCTCAGTGGCGCTTACTGGAAGCACTTGGTGGGCTAGTTAGCCCCCAGGGGCCCTCAGTATTGAAGGGAAATTATATCCCCAATTTAAAACGTGCCATGGTGCGTGTTTGCACACGTCACCTCAGGCCCCGTCCCCTCCCTTCACCACTGTGTAAACGCGCCCTGTGGCTGTTCTAAGTTGAGAGATTAAGTCCCCTTGAATCCTAAGGGTCCCTAGGGTCACACTAGACCACTAGGTACCTCCAGTAAGCGCCACAGAGCTGCGTTGCAGAGAGGTGTAAAAAGGGGCTTGGCCTCAGAACACCTGTCTGCAGCGCAGCTCCCTGGCGCATACTGGAGATGCCTGTTGGGGGCGCGTTTGCAGAGTGCTGCATGGAGGGGGCATGGCCTCCGGCACGATGCCAGTCTTTTATTTATTTTAATTTTTTAAGAAGGGGGGCTGTGTGGTTCCCCTTCTTCTTCTAATTTATTGGCCCTGATGACCCCATCCCCCAGGGCCTGTCTCCTAATTATATTTTTTTGACCCCAATCCCCAGAGCCGGCCACTGTTTTTTATTATTTTTAAAAAATATATATTTATAGACACACCTAGGACATGCTGGACAAACCGTACGTACCTATCACCATGACGATTTGCGTGATATTCATTAAAAGGCGACTATGCATGCAATTAATCCACGTGGAATGTATTTACACCACTAGTGAAGCTCTGACATGTCTGATGCTCTACCGTGCCTAATCCCGGTAGACACCCTTGTCGTTTATTTATACAAACATGGGTAGCTATTGACGGGCACATTTAATACACATGCACACCAAGCCATTCAAAGGGGATTCGACAAAAATTCGACCAAAACTATGCAAGAAACCCCCCTCACAGTTAATAAAACACACATCCACTGCCGGATGTGTAATACTTTTTATTTTACTCTCTGGAAAGGGGACGAACATCACTTGCGAGTCACAGCGCGCTCCTGACAGAGCCCAATGCTGTGTTACACCCACCATTGCCTGCCGAGTGCCACACACCTCTGTATTGTATTCCACTAGCTAGTGCATATGCTATGACACTCTCTAGCCCATGTGCACTGTAACACCACCCCGTGAAAATGTCATGCCACACTTGTCTTCGCACGGGTTATATTGCCCCATCTAACGTGCCTTCCTCGATGCCTATGTTATAACGCACAGTGCTATGCCATACATATTACAATTTGGGATCCATATCTTTGTCACAGTGCATATGCAACGTTACACTCCCCAGCACATATTTTATATTACAACTTTAGAGACTAGTTAGGTTACACAACACTGCCCTGTGCATATTACACTCCAAGGCGCATATCGCATAGCACACGCTAGTGCCTGTGCTATCTCGCGCTCTCCAATGAATCTGTCATTGCGCACAATGTATTGCATATTATATTTCACGCCTGGTTCATCTTATATCACACTTTTTGGTGCATAGTTTATACCATACACTATATCTAGTTTTCATTTTCAATCGTGCTCTCAGGACTATGTTCTATATAACACTGTGTTCACCTACCCTTTTCACGGGCATTACATTTTGCGATAGGGGGTGGAGGGTCAGGGGGTGTTTTTGCCAAGTGAGCCCGGAGTCACAGTCACTAACGTCTTCTTCTTCCTGAATAAAAGTGAGATTATGCTGCATACTTGTTCATATTTTAAGTAGTTTGCACAGACAAAATGTTTTAAAAACAATAAAGTTTCTAATACCCGCCTTCTCTGAACAGTTAGCTTGCTGCCCCATCCCCCTCCTCCCTATCCTCTGTTGTGTGAATCCATGGACTAGCCTCCTCCCTCCTGCCATGCATGGTCTGATGTGCTGCCACTGCCCTCAATTTAGTATGATGTACCAGTCCACTCCTCCTGCCCTCCATTGCCCAATTCTATGCCCCATCATTGACCTCCTGCTTAAACTCTGTGCTTAGCTTGCTGCCCCTATTCTCCTTCCCCCTGCCCTCCGATGTCTTTGTGCATGCCCCTGCTCCATCCTTTTTGCCCACCATGTCCCATGGACCTGCCACTCCTATCTACTCTGAGTGTTCTGTTGAGCTACCACTCCCCTCCCACCTGCCTAGCATTGTCAGATGACTGTAACCTGTCCCTGCCACCTCCACCCTGCCTGTCCACATGCCATGCCTCTATCCTCTTCCTCCTGTCCTACATGGTCCATTGTACTGCCACACCCTTCTGCCCTCCCTGGTCTGTTGTGCTGCAACTGCTCCTCCTGCCTGCCCCGTGTGGTCTGTTGTGAGGCCCCTTCCCCTGAACTTTCTTGTCTGTGCACAGGTCCTGACCCTCCCTTCTATCCTCCATCGTCCTTTGTGCATGCCCCTGCACCCTCCTTCTTGCCCATCATAGCCATTGTGCTGCCACTAACCCTCCCACTTGCCATGCATGGTATTCTGTGCTGCCATGGCCCCTCCCACCTTCCCTGTGTGGTCAGTTAGCTGCCCCTGACCCCCTCCCACCTTCCCTCCATGGTCTGTGTGTATGCCATCACAGTCTCACTGTTGCTCTTCATGTTGTGTCTTGCTTCTAGTGCCCATCCTGCCTGACCTCCATGGCCATCTTGCTGCTCCTGCCCTGCCCCCTTGCCCCCAGCCCTCTGTTTACATGTGCAGACCCCTACTCCCTCCCTCCTGGCTTGTCTGTTCCATTGTAATGCCCCTGATCCGTCCCTCCTGCCCTTTATGGTCTGTTATGCTGCAGCCTTCTCTCCTGTCTGTCCATTATGGTCAGCTAGCTACCATTGCCTCTTGCCCCTCTGTTCTCTGTTGTCCATGTGCATGGTCCTGTCCCCTCCCTCTTGCTTTCTATGGATTGTTGTGCTGCACTCCCGTCCTGCATGCCCTGTGTGGTGTATTGTGCTGCTGCAAACCCTGATGCCTGCCCTGCAGGGTCAGTTTGGTGCACCTCTCCATGTCTCTCCTGTCCTCTGTTATCCAAGTCCATGTCCCTATCCCATTTCCTTCCATGATCCAATGTACCATACTTGCGAACATTTTGAACTTGGTAAGAGGGAGATTTTGAAAAAAAACTGGGGTATTGATTTTCCCCTTTGAGTTACATTGAAAAAGAGGATATTGTAGACAGGAGACAGATCAAATAAAGCCCATTTGAGCTTAAAAACATTGGACGTTTCCTGGCTGAATCGGGTCTGTTGGCATGTATGGTTGTACTACCATTGCCTCTTCCTTCTGCCCACAATGGTCTATTACATTGCCACAGCCTTGAAGGAGGGTAGATTTTGTATCACAGGGGGCCCCTGGCCCGTTCTGTCCACACCTGAAGTATGAGACCCTTGTCCTTGCCCTGCCAGCCGCATTTGTAGGCCGTATTAAATTGACCAGCGGGTCCTGTGTTGCTATATAATTATCCTGAGACATCCTTACCACTCAGCCAGCATAAAACGCCTGTGTAGGCCCTTCTGTTCAATATGTAGGCCTCTTTGTTAAATTGACCATAGCTCTGCAATTTTAGTGTATAGCAGTCTGAAGGCAGGTCTGCGAGGCCTTCTGCTCCAAACTAGTAGCCCCCACCCTACCCGAGTGCTCCGTGCTCGGTATCAAAGTTCAACATCCCCCTGAAGCTGTCGACATACAGTAGGCTGCATCCTGGACTGGTACTTGCTTCCTGGGCAGGTTTCCCGCTTTTAAGGAAGTGGCAACCGCAGAGCGTCAAGTTAGGAGAACTGAGGAGATTTTATACATGAATATATTGAATTCCTGTACAATACCCATTATTTTCTGCTTGCTCTATGGAACTTACGATAAGCGATTGGCCTGAGAGACTGACCTTTTCACCCAGTCCATTGTCAGCATTAAGTGGGTAAATGACGAAATGTCTGGTAAAATCTGCAGACGAAGCTTTTGGGTAGCATACGTAGGTAGATGTAGCGTGCAAAGGAGCCCACAAAATGATATAAAAAGGGAGCACCCACAGATATCGACGGACAACCTCGCCGTCTGTATGTAGGTTAACAGGCTGTGCAGGTTTTCCCCAAGAACTGGGAGCTCTTGTCTTCCTTTGCTTAAAATGTCTTGCTCGGCTTTGCTTGAAGTTTCTTATTCTATTTTACCTATATGAAATGTCATGTTATGTTTAACCATTGTTCTCTTTACTTTTGCATTTAAAAGATGTTGTATTGTAATTGCAGGAATGCTTGCTCTAAGAGTAAATGTGAGTGTCCCTAGGTAACATTTTCCTTGGTGTAACTTGTTTCTCATGATGCATTTATAGATGTGTTTTCTCTCTCTCTCTGTCAGTCCATTAATTGAGATACAGAGAATATCATGACAGCTGTATGATTATCTGGATTCTGTATTTTGTACTTTAGGTCTCTATTCTGCGGTTTCTTTGAAGTTGCATCTTCTCATTAAACTGCCATTGTATTCTGCCTCCAATTCCATGTCTCATATGTCTGTTTTCTTCATTTTTGGAGCAAGCGTTCCTAGGCACCCCGGCTCAAATTAAGGTGCCCCTTTTGTCCCTGACTCACTCTCCTGCTCAGTTCTGTGGTGGCTCCCGGGGCTCTGGGGACCGCCCCTAGCTTCCTTGACCCGTAATAGATCTTCCCTCCAACAGCCTCTCTTGCAAGTCCTGTATTGTTGGTTTGTTGCCCCTGCCCCCCTTTCCACTGCCCTCCATAGTCTGTTGTGCTTCCACGGCCCTTCCTGCCTGCTCAGTGTGGTTAAATTGTTGCCTTTGCACCCTCCTACCTGCCTTCAATTTTCAGAGTCCGTGCCCCTGGCCTCTGCCTCTCAACAGTATCCTAATGAACAACTAGATTGCTAACATTCTATATTTATTACAAAAGTGTGGAGCGCCTGACATCATCTTGATGTAATCAAAACTGTAATACCTAGAGCATTCCTTTAGAAATTACATATATGAGAGGGTCTTATTGGCATCAAAATTATGGTTAGTGCTCTAAAAGACTAAAATAAGGACATATTTTCTGAGTTTTCAAATAGCGACAAAGCACTTTTAAATTATTTGTTATCTTTATGTTTTTTTATCCAGTTGACCACTTGATTAAATGTTGCACTTAGGGGAGAGGATGTGGTGTTACTTCCAGAACTGCAGACTTTGCAACTGGGGAACCAGGTTGAAGTTTCTGCTTCAGCTCGACATTCTGTGATTCTGGTCAAATCACTTAGTCTCCCCATGTCTACAACCAAAATAAATTTGTTCTTGTGTGATGTAACCAATGCTCATGTAAAGCACTCCAATACCTGACAAGTCTGCACTATATAACACTGCAAAAACACAAAATAATAAGTGTTTTGCACACTTCTGTCATTGGGCTATATCTGGGTGATTTTGGGCTAAATTTGGGCTCTTTTGTCTCCGGTGGCCATCTTGGGAGATTTATTTGTTATGAAGTTTCCTAATTTCCTCATGTACTGCAGTCTCCTCAGTCGGAAATGCTTTCAGTTTTTTACTTTGATTCCATCATGAAGGTATTCAGATATGTCACACATTTGCCATGAATTCTGAATGTTAGCACTCTAGTTGCTCATTAGATCACTGTAGTAAAACTACTGCTCACCATGGAAGTCTGCTCCTGGTATTAAAAGTGCATGTTTCAGTCTGCATGTCAGAATTTTTTAATGAAATAGAAGAGGATTTGAGAAGTCACTCAAAATGTGCCCTCATTTTCTTTCTTCAGCATTAATCATAATTTCTATGGCAAAATGAACCCCCTAATTGTGTTCCTTTTTAAATTAAATGTTTTAAGTGTTACCAGTTTATTCCAATCAAGATGGCTTCAGGTGTGCCATACTTTTGTCATAATGAAGACAGTAAGTGCTCTAGTTGTTTTTAAGAACATTCTTGGACATTCTGTCATTGGGCTATACTTGGGCTACATCTGGGTGATATTTGGGCTACATTTGGGCTCTTTTGTCTCTGGTGGCCATCTTGGGAGACTTATTTGTTATGAAGTTTCCTAATTTCCTCATTTACTGCAGTCTCCTCAGTAGGAAATACTTTCAGTTTTTTACTTTGATTCCATCAAGAAGGCATTCAAATGTGTCACACATTTGCCATAACATCAGAATGTTAGCACTCTTTTTGCTCATTAGATCACTGTAGTAAAGCTACTGCTCACCAGGGAAAACTGCTGCTGGTATTGAAAGTGCATGTTTCAGTCTGCATGCCAGGATTTGAGAAGTCACTCAAAATGTGCCCTAATTTTTCTTTATGCAGCACTAATCATACTTTTTATGGAAAAATGAACCACCTCATTTTGTTCCTTTTTAAATTAAATGTTTTAAGAGTTACCACTTTAATCCAAGCAAGATGGCTTCAGGTGTGCCATACATTTATCATAAGTAGGACGGTTAGCGCTCTAGTAGTTCTTTGGAACACTCTGGAAAGCTGCAGTAGAACACAAAGGAATCAACTGACAGTCTCTGCCCTTGTTGGATGTACATGTTTTACTGAGAATGTCAGACTTCATTCTCACATGACTGAGAAAGATAATGTGAATTTACAGAAAATAAGCTCTCAGTTTAGCTTATAGATCACCTTCCAAACCTCTGTGGTAAAAGCATGAGAAAATATTTTTCTCTCAATCATGATATCCCAGCAGAAGGCTTTTTCACATGGTGAAATCACCTTAGAACATACCACAATTCCTAAAATGAGTATGGTACCATCAACAAATGATTTATAATGTAACTAAAGCCTTAAAACCTTCTATTAACTACAATGCTTTTTAATGAGGTGCTATCATGTATATTGGTCCCAAGATGGCTGCCAACACTTCTTGGATGAAGTGCTGACAGCCAATCAGATCTCAGGATGAGATGTGTGGTTAGGCTCCCCCCACATATATATATTGATTTAAATGCTATTTTCTCAGGAACTACTGAACAGATTTACACCAGACCTACAAAAGGCACTTCCTTGACCTGAGGACTACCTCTCTGCCAAATTTCAAGTAACTCTGTTCAGCCGTTCGGGCTGTAGCTGTGTCTAAAGGTCCTATGGAAAAATGCATGGGAAAAACGCGTTTTGGGACCCCCCTTTTTTCTCAGCCCCCGCTTGACGAATCCCCCCGAGACTTTCAGGGTAGGAGCGGAGCGTAGCGCCCCACCTATTTTGAAAATTTCGCGAGGATTCATCGACCGGCGCCAAAGTTATTCCAAATAGAATGTTGCGGATTTCCTATGGAAACAGGGTCCTAACTATAACTATCTACTGGCGACCGCCAGTAGATAATATATATATATATATACATATATATATATATATATATATATTCACTGAAAAAGCCATAGGTTTCACACACGTTATAGTTAGGAATTAGCATTTAAAAAACCTTGCAAATTCACTTAAAAAACCATAGGTTTCACACATGTTATAGTTAGCTGGGCATTTCCCTCGTAAAAAAACAATGAAATTCCCCCGTTATAGTTAGTGCAGGCAACTATAACTCACGCGACCGCAATCCGCTGCTGATGACGTCAGATATTACATCACTGTATTTAGACACTTATTTACCCATGTCTTCTTCCATTCATCTTTAGCTATACATATATTTCATTTTTTTTTTTTTCAGAAAGACACATATGTCATCAGTGATGTAATATCTGACGTCATCAGCAGCGGATTGCGGTCGCGTGAGTTATAGTTGCCTGCACTAACTATAACGGGGGAATTTCATTGTTTTTTTACGAGGGAAATGCCCAGCTAACTATAACATGTGTGAAACCTATGGTTTTTTAAGTGAATTTGCAAGGTTTTTTAAATGTTAATTCCTAACTATAACGTGTGTGAAACCTATGGTTTTTTCAGTGAATATATATATATATATATATATAAATATATATATCCTTCGAGTGTTGCCCTGAAATTGAAAACGCACTCCGTGAAGGTGGGATAGCAATCCTTTTATTGCAACAACTCGGCATGTCACACCAAGTACAATCTGCCAACGCGTTTCGGGACAGCATGTCCCTTCTTCATAGGCTGTGTTCTGCGCAGTCTCAGTAGACTAATCCCAATAATATGCCTTTAATGTTTGATTATTCCTCTCAGGTGAGTATTTTCCAATTTAAAGCATTCTGGGATTGGTAGTGCAATCCTCCAGTGGATACTGAGGCCGTAGCAGTCTATTTCACAAAAATTAAACCCTCCAGTGGGCCCCAGTATATATATATATTTATCTAATTGATATTTTTCCCCACAGTTCCATGATGGATTACTTTTAATCAATTAATCAAACTATACACACTCTTAGTATTCTGGTGTATATTAATTGTATATATCATATCCTGACTTATTCAGTGTATATGCAATTTCAGAGAACAAAAGTAAAAATAATGTTTTTGAACAAAGTTGAATAAATTAAATATTTACATTCCAAAAATAACATAAATATACTGAAAAATAAATTAACATGTTTTTTTTCCTATCAAGATAACAACTGTCATGAAAAATGTCAGAGCCCTTCCACATCCTATTCAACATCTTCAGAAGTCTCACTTGAGAGAACATTTTGCCTGATCACTGTGCAATTGACAAGCAAAAACAAAAGAACAGTATAAGTATATAGTGCACTCATTTATCAGACTGTCCTACATACACTACTCAGCCAACAGTCCACCTAGACAGACATCATTAATAATTTATATTTTACTATTACAATCAATGCTACTGCATTATACAATTATTCAGGCATAAGGAATTATCTTAGAAGAGAACGTACCGACGCTACGCTCACTAGTACAGATACTCTTCAAATTGAGAGTAGGTGCCATGGACAAATGTATGTCTGTGTACATCCTTCCACATATGTCCAATATACTGGGGAGATATTCTTCTATGCACTTTTATGATTGAACAGGCAGTTTTCAACAGAAATAGAAATAACTAACAGAATTGTAATTGATGCAATCGTTAAAGTAAAAAGAGATATTGCTATTTCTGCATACTGTACTATATTCATGAGATAGTGTACTTCAGGATAGTACCCTTTCAGAAATCCTATTATAAATTATCAACAAATAACATGTGTAGCTCTGCAGCTGTTCTGTCTTGAGGTATAGTATATGTGTAGCTCTGCAGCTGTTCTGCCTTGAAGTATAGTATATACCAAAAGCCCTCTCCTTTCTTATAGGCCTTTATCTGAGGCTCACAGGAAAAATCACTCAAAAAGGGGGGACCCCTGAGATCCGATAAAGGCAGGTAGAGCAGGGGAAATGAGAGAGACCAAAAAAGAGAAAGCTACCTGCCAAAGTAATTCAACAAGGCCCTGAATAGGGTCCAGAAATAAAAAGACAACCACCGTGGACAACCAAGACAAACTTCAGGAGAACAGAAATGTCTTTGAATCACACTCAATTTTATTAATTTCTTTCGTGTGATCGAACTTTTTACTCGAATTGATAGATAAACATTTCAGAATTCACAGACAAAAAGTAGCAAAGTCCCACATATCTCATTCACAAACCGCAATCATACTGACATACATACCAAAAACATGTAAAGTATACGTTTTTTTCCACATAGGTAAAAACACACATTAGGATCGTAAAACTGCCACAGGATGATTAAATAGCAGTTTGGTGGTTGCCATCCACCGGGGACGGGTAGTGACGTTTCAGCTACCCAGAAATCTAAGAAGCGCCAACGCGCGTTTCGGTGTCAAGCCCCAGCCGGGGCTACACCTTCATCAGGGCGAAGATAAAAAGGTAGTGTGGGACAAACACACCTGTGATCAAAGACAAAACAGAAGGGAGGGATAAACATTTTACAGGGCACAGAGAGGGTTCAAATCACAACAAACAATGCATTCCTCAAGAAGAGTTAACTAACTTTTGGTTTCATTATATTTTTATCAATACATTTTATACATTTTTTGGGAAATTAACGAAGTTTAGTCAGTTCAGGTATACCACGGTGGTGAAATTAGATGATGAGTATGATCATTTAAAATTAGGAATAAAGTGCAAAGACAGGATAGAAACAGAGAAAGAGAAGAAGTGAGGAAAATTACACAATACAAAAATTCTTCCTGTGTAAAGATGAGAAAACAATTGTGTATAGATCAATGAGCCAGAGGGGCTCCTCCAGACAATATACATCACCACAAGTTTAGACACATAGAGAGATCGACAATATAAGGAGAAAAATAAATAAAATACGATAAAAGATGAAAAGTGATGGGATATAAAGTAAGCGATAAATAAAAAAGTAATCATGATGCTAAAAATCAGATAAAAGGAATTTAAAGAAAGGATCAAGTTAAGAAAATCTAAGAGGCACCCTTATAGCCCATCGTTGCGATATATAAATAGAGGGCTTATATAGTGAGGAGTCGCAGGGTACCTAATGGTCGTGTATTATTCCGAGGTAAAGCTACAACAGTTCCGCAATGCAGTGTACTCAAAGGGCGATCGAGGAGCCTGTCAAATATCTATCCAGAAAAAATGTATAATGAAGGAAAAAGCTTGATAGTAGGACAACAAAACAACGATCTAATGAGAGATAAAACTAAAATAGAAATAAAAAAAGGAGAAAAGGAGAAAAACCTACCAGCGCCAGCCGATGAAGCAAGTGATCTTTTTCCAGAACAGAGGCTGCGCTATTCAGGGCCTTGTTGAATTACTTTGGCAGGTAGCTTTCTCTTTTTTGGTCGCTCACAGGAAAAACACCAGTTGAGCTCTTACAATAACTCATATAGTTCTCAGTATTTCACTATAAACGAGAGAAAAAACAGATAGGTGTCTTCCAATACCCTACTATGCATGCCCACCACCAAAATAAAAGGCTTTACTGCAGAGGAGAGTACCTGCCTACAATGAAATAATGAACAGCTTGTAGATAATGGTACACATTGTGTGTTTACAAAATTCAAATGTTTGTGATTTTGTATATCGTTTTAACATTCACAACACATTGTGGTGCTAACTTTTAATATACTCACAGATGTTTTGCCTCAGTTTATACTATTTCAAAAAAAGGTATTTGTTTATTATAGTAAATTGTGTGGATTCAGGTATTTAACAGTGGGTCAAGTCCTAGAACAACTGGCATAGTCCTCAGTAGTGGGTAGAAACCCAAGAGTGTAAAGATGAATCTTTTTCTTACCAGCACAACACACACCATTCATCGAACTGAAAGGCCTTACCATAGAAAGCAGTCCGTGTCAACAATCTAAAATACACAGCTATTTGTTAACAGTGAGCAGTTTGTAGACAGGCAAATTGCTTTCTACACTGCAAGCACTTGTTGACATTGAACTATGTACACCCACCCTATGTGGAAAGATGTTAAACTAATATTGTCTCATATAGCTGTATAGAGATGTTTTAGCAGGCAGTGTTTTCTCGTAGTGTTGTGCAAGCAGAATTTCCTTACAAGAATTCCTTGATTCAGTGTTTCTAGGACAAAAACAATCTTGTAAGTAATAAAATAGCATATGAAAACCAGCACTATATCTTAATAACTATAACATATTTACCTAACGAGGAAAGTAGAGTCTACACATCATAAAGGAAGGTAAGAGATTACAATTGACCTATCAAATGTGTGATATGGATCGTCACTGCTCTCTGGACTTCTTGCAAGAATCTCAAAAGATGATTGTGAGATTGTAAACATGTAGAAAAGATTATTACAGGTTTCTAATATGCTCTTAAGTGCTTTATTGATGTCTCTATATATAAACAGTATTATAAAGTTCCTTCCTTGTTTCTATTATATACTATTAAAAACTCCATTACGAAAGTCTGGTTCCGGAAGAGTAAGGCAGGAAGTTCTGCCCCCTTGGACTGCACAAGAGCTGTTGACGATATTAAAATGAAAATAAAAACAAAGCAGAAATACCAATCACACCCTTCCTCAAACTTTGCTTTAACTGCACTTTCTACTAAGGAATTACCTCTCTCTAGAATACAAAAGTGAATCGAGAGGCTCGCATGCATTTTTTGAAAGTAGCGACTTACCCAGCTAAAAAAATTTGATGGGTTAATCATGTTGCCATGAATTATTGAAGGGTGTGGTCAGCCTTCTTTCCTCATTTAGGAGCCGCTCTTTGATGTGGAAATATCTGAAGAGTTCTAGGAGGCTCTTCTCTTCTATTTCTGCAGAACTTTGGTGAGACGAAAACCTACCTTCATCTGATAGTGATGAACATGCACCACCTGTACCAGCTGCATCTCCTAAGCCACCAAAGGATTCTATTGCATGGCAATTCTTTAAGATGGCATCTGGAGGGAACAAAGTCTCTGCAAAGCACGTGAAGTGCAAATTGTGCCATAAGGAATTTAGCAGAGGCAACAGGAAACTGTAAAATATGGGAACAATGGGGATTCTGTAGCACTTAAGGGCAAAGCATCCCCAATGTTTAGCTTGAGCAGAGATGCAGAGAAGTGCAGAGTTAGGTGCCTCATCAGGTCCTTCTATATCTGTTCAAGTAGGCCAAGAAGCACCATCTCAGGCTGTGGCAAATCAGGCTACAAATAACCCAGCCCACTTGACTAAAGCACCTTTCAGTTGTCTTTGCAAGCAATCATTTCCTCTTCAGATGAGAATGCCACAGTCTGGGACTACCTGACAGAAGAGCAGATATGCCCTCCAACAATTCTATTGCTCGCTCTCCTTTGCCTTATGTATCTCCTCTCTCTCGTGTGTCTGTGTGATCTCTCTCATACATATCTGTCTCTATTTCTCACATTACCTCTCCACTGGCACCTTTGGGGCGGGGAGGGTAGGGTTTATGGGACCTGGCCTCTGATCCATTTGTCCTTCTCCCCCCATGGGTCTGTAACCACAGCCAATGATTGATACTGTGTGCTAGGTGGTGAAATAAAAAATACTGCACCTTGAAATATACATTACTATGTCCAAGTACCTTTTGCTGAAAAACCGTGATGGTTTCAGGCAGGAGATGACTCTACATATGTGTTTAAAATATTTGTGACTTCATTCTTGTAACGAGTGTGTGCTGTATGCTTGCCTATTGTGCTTATTTAGCTATATTGGTATATGTATATATGTACATGCCTATCAATGTATATATGCACACACAGACATGCACAAATGTTACCCTATTGCCCATTGCACGTGGCCTCACCAGCCATATAATTGGTCCACTGTGCCGCTCCTAAAACACTTCTAGGGACGCCATCCCCCCTCTCTGTCTCGGTCTCTCTCGCTCTCCTTCTCTCTCCAGCTCACTCTACCAAGTCCACCATCAAAGACATTATCACCAATAACCCAAGCATGAGCGTAAAGCTCCCATTCATTAATGGAGATATTGTAGTGCCAATGGGATATTTTGGAGACACAGCCAATTACCTGTCTCAGCTCACTACTGATGTATTGATTGGCAGAGAGAAAGCAAAAGGGAACTGCTTGCCACATTTCATAAATACATACTGTTCCCAGTTTTTAAAATGAGGCATAACATTGAAAAATGGTAATTAACACAATGAATTCTGAATGTTTTGCCTTTGTATGGAGCTTCTCCTGTGGGAACTTTTAGCATATTTGACCTGCTGGAATGTATCAGTGTATCAGAGGAAAACTGTGAGAGTGTGATAATTATACTCAACTCATAATTCCAATCCCGGGGCAAATACTTTAAAAAAAAAGATTTGATTATAATCCAAAGCCCACTATCCAGTATGTTAATGAGGAGGGACAGCTCCAGAAATCTGTTGCAATGTTGGGGTTTTTGAGGGAAAAAAAAATATTTTCAGTGTGCAGAAAAAGAAGTTTCAGTTTTTAAATATACCTGGCTATCTATTTAAACGTGATTAAGCGTATACTTTTGAAAAAAACACAGAACGAAAAAAGAATGACATCTATTTCGTATTGATGGGGAATCCTTTTATATTTAAAAGATAGTTGCAAATGTACACCACATTTGGGCATAAACCAGTTCAAACATAAGACCTGTGGTCTGTTAGACAAGAATACTTTCATGAACACTTAGATGACACCGAATAAGTCTGGGTTAGCAACTGTTTTGGTGAAAGGAAACAATGCCCTGAACTTTGTGACTGTAGATTGATGCTTCTGAAGAAAGACATTGTATTTGAATTGCAAAGATGATCTTGGAGGAAGAGAGGGGGCCGAGAAGAGCATACACTTCAAACCTTGGGAAGAAGCGTTCAATATTGTGTTAGATCTATTGATCTTTGCAATATGATTAGTAGTATGGAACACCACTTGACTCTTAGAGGCAACCAACATTATGGACGTATTTCATTATGCACTACCTATAATTTTGTTAGAAACAGCATGTATTTCACATAATATATTTCTTTGGTCATCTGAGTGGGAATTGTGTGGGCACAGATCAGTTTCACAGTTCATGCAAAACATTTTGGGGCATATTAACAAGGGCCGGCGATAAATATCGCAAAGCACGCTTAGCGCTTGCATATTTATCGCCGGCTATCTCTGGAATTTACCGCCCGGTTTGCGCATTATTAACAACGAGCATCGACGAGACGATAAAAATTCCAGAGATAGATGGGATATCGCCGTTTTCCATGGTGGAAAACGGCGATATCCTAGATGATAGGGCCTGTGGTCTTAGCCACAAAATCCACCCCCCATGTTCAGTATGCCTTAGTCAGGAATTTAACAGATGTTAAATTCCTGCGTTAAGGCATACTCAACGCGATTTTGAAAATCGCTACCCTCCCTTGTTAATATCGCGATATTTTCCCAAGGGAGTCTTGTCAGGCACGCCTCCTTTGCATCTCATTAGCGATGCGATTGGAGGCGTGCTGCAAACGGGCGCTAAGTCAGCAAAATACACGATAGCGTGTCTTTGCTGATAAGGCGATGAAATTATCACCGCTTTTCGCCCGAAAACGGACGCAAAAGCGGCGATAATTTCATATCGCCGCCTTGTTAATATGCCCCTTTGATTGGAATTACGAGTTGTGTGAGAATTAGCACAACCTCGTGTTTCTCCCCTGATGGATTCCTGCAAACAAGTGAGTGCAATCCACATATTACGACCAATGATCCAGCTAGTTCTGTCCCCCATTGCTCGGTGCTGGCATGTGTTCCCCTACACATGACAGCTGTGTTATGGGCATGGTGCCTGTCTGGTCTGGTCTTCTATACCTGATCCTGGGTGCCATTTGGTGAGGGTAAAGAGCATTTTGCAGCATCTCAGCTACTTGTTTTTTTTAGCATTTATGAAACATGATATGGACTAATGACAGCTACTGTAAATTCCTTTGAAATGTGAAAAAACATAAAAAAGTAATGTTGAATTATAACACCATTGATGACTTCACTCAAGAACTGTTTGAGTTTGTAGAACTGTGTAGTATACCATGCATATTGGGAAGGGTGGCCACGCCGATGACCAAGATGGCTACACGGCAGTGAAGCTCTGGTGCCTGTAATCTCCGTAATACCACCAGAACTGGCTTTACTTCTCATCTAAGGCCTTTGTTGGGGTCGGCATGATCTTTGCATAGTGCGCAACATGAATAGAGCTACCGTGAATTATTTTGCAGCAGGGTGGGCACTGACTTGAACCAAGGGGATTGCGGCCCAACTCCTGCCTCGGGGATTGGCGACAACATGGGGCCGTGGGTGGGCCTGAGGCTGCTGGCTGCTGAGCCCCACTGGTTCTCCTATGCCCACCTCCCTGTTGCATATCTGATGCCTGCTGCTCCTGTCCACAGTCGATTTGAGGTCACTCCGTCAGAGACTACACTCAAGTTGAGACCTACTTTGAGAGAGCCGGGAGACCGCTGTGTGGACGACATGGGGTTCTGCTCCATGGTTGCCCAATTTGACACACCCTCAAAAGCCACATTGACTGCATGGGGAACGCCTGGACCGCCAGTGTGCCTGATTGTATTGTGCTGAGTAGCGCATCTCAACCTTAGAGGATTTTTAATTGACCATGAAGAAATGGATAGAGAAAGTCCAACGGAGTCTTAAGTCCGTGGCCAAATCCCGCTGCAACAACCTGCATCTTGGGGGCTGTGAAAATCATGGCGAGGGGACAACTGGATCTCATTGTTGAGCGCGTCTGTCAGACTTGTTCGCTCTCCAGAATTTCACATCCAAATTTGTAGTGGAGCACGCCCATCACTCACTAGTTCGTGGCCTCCCCATGGTGCCCCGCCGCGCCATATCATCGCCCACCTCTTCAACGTTTGGGGTCAGAACACTGCACTCCATCTAGCATGTGAGATGGGGCAAGTACAACACCAGGGCTCCCACCTACCTTTCTTCCCTGACTTCCCCATGGCAGTGCAAGATGCACGTCATAAGTATGCTGCGGTTAGGACCATGCTACAGAAGTTGGGAGTGACATACGCCATGCTCCACCTGGCCCTCTTATGGGTGAATGAACACAGCAAAGACCACACCCCTGCAGATGTTCTTGCCTTCTGCAAGCAAAACAAAAAGGAAAAACCACCATCATGCAGCCCTACACACACTCTCACTGCCAGACCCGTATGTCTCTGCCAACATGGACTTGTTCCCACCTGACTGGTCAGTTCTATAGATTGCCTTAAATTGCCTTCTACTTAATTTTTCAGGATGCGACAGCCACAGTGGGGAACCACTTTATTGCCTCAGCCATTTGAGCCCACCCCCCCTTCTGTGCCATTTGACCAATTCTGACCCTGCTGTTCTCATTACAGAATGGGGCTCAGTCGCCACATGGTTTTTTCCCCCTGAGGTGTACACCACTATGCAGACTATTGGGGCTTTGTTTTTCAGTTATTGGTAATGTTCTCTGGGATTTGCTAGGTATGCCAGTGCCCAGTGTGGGTGGGGGGTGAAGGGTGGAGGGTTATGGGAGTTCAGTTTATGCTTGTTATCTTAGAATTGTCCCTTCCCTTTGGAAGTGAAGTGCTGTATCCCATTACATGTCATCACATGATGGTGTCACATGACAGTCAAGGTTCTGTAGTAGAGCTCCCATTCATATCCTGGAAAATTAGATTTATCAACAATCCCCACAAGGATAAACAGGTGCTGCAATATGTCATGCACCATGGAATAAAGATTGCATGCTTACAGGAGACCCTCCTCCCCACAGGACTTACACAACGGTGCCTCATGCTGGGTTTCGCACAACTATTTCTCCAGCTACAGCACTTATTCCCGTGGTGTATGCGTTCTGATTCACAAGTCCATTCTGTTTCATCCCGTAGCTCACCACACCGATGACAAGGATAGATAAGCTGTGGTTGTAGGCACACTGACAGGCCAACGCATACTGCTGATTAATATTTACACCCCAAACAAGGACACCCTGGACTTTTTCCAGGCCCTGACATCACTACTGGGGCGCGTTGACGCGGATCACATCATATTGGTGGGAGGCTTAAATCTCATCTAAGTCACCCCCTTGACTCTACATCTGCGACCCTAGTAGCAAACCAAGATCTTTACAGGTCCTCCATGCCCTCCGCGATTTGACCATGCAAAAGGACGACTGGCACCTTATACATGCTGAAACCCCAGACTATACATGTTACTCTTCGCAATAATACATTGACTCACATAGATTTTTAGTTACTCTCAGCTACTGACACTCCATTGGCTAGGCAGCATGAGCCACCTCCAACATACTCTTTGTGACCACCCCCCAGTCCAGATGTTGATGTTAATGCCATATGGGGGAGGGGTGGAGAGGCACTGGTGCTTCCCATCCAATTCCCTGCATGACAAAGTATTTTGTTCCGAGCTTCACACTTCTATTGTTGAATATTTTGAATTAAATGAAGGTTCAGTCTCCACAGGGGCCACCCTATGGGAGACATTCAATGCCTACATTAGGGGATCACCATTTCACTCAGGTGTGTTGCGTGACTTCAACAATGCACTGGCTCCCATCAACATTGCATTATGCAACATTGATAGCACAGACACTTAAAAATGACATGGCTGAAAACTGTTGCACTGGATGGCACAGATTGTAACATTGTGAGACCTAGCCGAGCAGGAGGTCACATTTCTCTGGTCGCACCTTGGTTTGTCTGCTTCGCCCACCTAGGTGCAGTGCATACATCCTGAACTGCTACGACCCGATAGGACCAGAGTTCCTGATAATGCTGACATACTGGGAGAGCTGGTCAGATATTACTCATCCCTATACTTTACCCACACTTCTAGCAAAGACTCAGGGCAGACTACTTGGCTTAGATAGCCATGGTTTGGAGCAAAGAAACCCATCGGCAGTTCTTCAGTGAACCTATCACAAGTGATGAGATCATTCTGGCTATCGATGCTCTAGCACCTGCATACGGTATTCTCACTACTGAACAGGATCTCCTCCACGGTGCCACCAGCGGTTGCTCTTCTGGATACCAAGAAGATGTTCAATTCTCCAGAGCGCCTTTCCTACTGGCAACGTCGCAGAAACTAGGACAGCCCGAGGGTTCATTGCTCTTTTCATGTTTTTATAGTCACATCCCCAGGATTGCATATGGACCAATGGCTCTCTTACAGCCACTTCTGACATCACTACAGTAACCAAACAGGGCTGCCCCCTATCCCCCTCCTATTTATCATAGCCATGGACCCCTTGGTCTAACATCTTGAGGAAAAGCACCTCTACCACGGATTGCACTTTAAGCCTGGCCAATTACTCATGTCCCTATATGCAGACAACATATTACTGTTTATGCACGACCGAGCTGATAATCTGGACCCTATAGTTCAGGAGGTGCTTCACTTCAGCAAATTATATGGCCTTTCCATAAATTGGAATACAACAAGCTATTCACACTCACCGTGGCTACCTCACCAATAACATGCACATCCCCCTTGAAATGGTACGAGGGCCCTGTTCGATATCTTGGCACTTGGACACATCAGGACAAGGAGCAGGTTATTTACCTGAATTACAGCCCAGCCATAAACAACTTGATGACACAATTCAAAGGGCGGTACCGGCTCCTTCTATCCATGGTGGACCATATAGTCTTTATCAAAATGGTGGTTCTTCCTAACATTCTGTATCTTTTACAAACATTCTGATACCCTCACTAATGCATTTTTCCCTACGCTGCAGAGTCTGCTCCTGTGGCTAATCGGGGACGGTTGTAGGCCCAGTGTGAGCTGGGAAACCTTGGTACTCCCTTCAATCGCAGGGGGTTCAATGTACCACACTTTCAATGTTACTATTTGGCTGGTTAATGCCATTTCGCATATCACTGGTACCACCATGATGTTCGACTCCCGTGTGTCATACCAGAATGCGACTAGCCGGCACTGACACCTCTCATGTCCATTCTTCCGCAGGGTATCCTGTTTGAACCTACTGACATACAGACACTCTCTAGCACAAGGTGGGAATGGAAGAAGCTCCTGCGCCTGGTTTGGGGTAGCCTGCTCTAATCCCCTGCCCTGCCACTTCACTAGCTGATAACCAGTGGCTGCACCCCACATGTGAGAGGTTGGCCCCACTAACACTATACCGCCACACATTACACACATTCGGCGGCTCTTCCCGGATGGCCATGTCATCTTGCATGCAGATGACAATTAGTTTGCCAATGTCTCCCCCATGGATCATTTCATATTTCAACACATCCACAGTGCTCTGCGCATGCAAACCCCATCATACCCACTGGCCCCCAAAGAGTTCAAATTGTCGATGATAATTATCAACCTTGACGGTGGTCGTCTGGCGTCCAAGCTATACCTTGCTTGTGTAGAATTGCTGCCAGCCCATGATGCGAAACTTCAGGTGGTCTGGGAGTGTGAACTGAGTAGAGCCCTTCCAGACAAATTCTGGTATTACTGCCACAATCAAACCAAGCTCATACAACCCAACCACAGACATAAACTTATACATACATTACACCCAGTGCCCTGGCAAACATTGACCCATCCAGGCCCTCCAACTGCCTGTAGTGCCAGGCTGTTGATGCCGATTTTGCACATTTTATCTGGTCAACTGGTAATCTTAGTTCAACTCTCACTAATGATCGAGGCTGACCTGGTGCCCGACCCACTTTTAGCATTGCTGGGATATGTGGCAAATTTACCACATGGCGTCAGCAGATTTACAGCTATAGCACTGCTGATAGCGAAGCATGAGATTGTTCTGGACTTGGGAAGCCAATGTTGCCCGTCTATTCCCAACTGGTTGAAAATCATGCCATACTGTGACACCACCAGTGATATCTATGCCTCACAGCAACCTCGCCAAACACAAGAAGATGATGGACGGAGCACTGAAACTTGTCAGACACTCACCACTAGTCACAGATCTGGGTTGAACCCATCATCGTTCTTTCGCTCACTTTGCCTCCACAGTTCAGACTCAGCTATATGCAAATCAGTCTTGACCCTGCGCCTCATGGGAACAGTTCAGTCCAAACGGCCAAGCCAGGTCTTCCTTAGACCAGAAACAAACATCCTGGGAACCATTTTCGGGGTAACACCCCATATCAGCTAGGCTAGCTTGAATCCAGTGGCAAAGTGAGCAAGGGACCCATGTCTCTGCATACCCTACCAATTTAGGGCAAACAAAGCAAACACAAGGAGATGATGGACAGAGCACTGAAACCTTTCAGGCACTCACCCCCATTCGCAGATCTGGTTGAATCCATCATTGTTCTTTAGCTCACTTTGCCACCCAGTTCAGACCCAGCTATATACAAATCAGGCTTGAACCTGTGCCTCATGGGAACAGTCCAGCTCGAATTGCCAAGCCAGGTCTTACCTGGACTGGAAACAAGCATCCTGGGATCGGTTTTGGGGTAACACCCCTCATCAGCCAGGCTAGCTTGAATCCAGTGGCAAAGTGAGCAAGGGACCCACATCTGGGCATACCTTGCCAACCCAAGGCAAACAAAGCAAACACAAGGAGATGATGGGTGGAGCGCTGAAACTTTTCAGACACTCATCCCCAGTCACAGATCTGGGTTGAACCTATCATTGTTCTTTAGCTCACTTTGCTACCCCAGTTTAGACCCAGCTATATGCAAATCAGTTTTGACCCTGTGCCTCATGGGAATAGACCAGCCCAAACTGCCTTGCCCGAACAACCCGGCCTAGAGATATTTGGCAGGCACTCTTTGACATTGTTTTACTGAAGGAAAGACAGGACTCGGACTGAATGGGGACATGCTTTAACTGTCACCTCTACTATCTTATATGATTCCAGATTCTTAATGACCAACCATAGTTGTCAATGTGTATGTAGCACTTGACTAAATTCTTATTCATTTCTGATTGTATTGAAACCTTGTAATTCTATGCAAGCCACTGTGACTGGCCCTTCCACAACCTTGTTGTAATCAACTATTTTTTTATTCACGCCCACACCATGGGCTGTTGTTTTTGTGTGTTTTTTGTATCTTTCCACAAAAGGATGCCATGCACATTGGAGTTCAGTGAATTTCCTGAAACAGGCTTAGAGGCAACGAGGAAGCAGCTTTTCTGAAGATGAGGCCTGTGCTCCTCCAGTCCCAGCCCAATCTCAAGGGACCACACGGGCCGCCACTGCCCCTTCACCTGGAAGACAATGTGCTGTTCCTTCCTGAGCCTGCTGATTCGTCTGCTGGTCTGAACTCCCAGCCTATGGACTTTAGACATGAAGCCAGCAGGAAGACATGCAGACACACCTGTCAAGCTTCAAAGGCAGCTTTGGTCACAGTAGAGCAGGCAAACAATAGACTCAATAACTCCCCCCCCCCCCCATGGATATCACCCAGTAATGTCCACCGTGTTCGCTGTTGGACACTATTACACAAACAAGTACTTCAATAACAAGGTCCCTGCAGAGAAAACACAGACCCTTTAATGGCAATGGCAGAGAATTCCCTTAAGTTCTGCATCTTGTTCCCCAGGCCCTTCCTGCAGCTCTGTGGTGCGGTCCCAGCAGGCTCTCCACACCCTGCCGCCTGCCTATATGAGCCTCAGCACACAAGGACGCTACGGAAGGGGTCTACTCTCTTGAAATGCTCGCTCTCCCAGTGCATTTGGATATTTGATATGTAGATTATTTTTTCTCGGTTTGGGGACACCTCTCTCTTGTACTCCTTACGTCCACTTCTGAAGCCGTTAACACAGCCAGTGTGTGTGGAGTCTGTTTCCAAGTGTGGGTCCTTCAATGCAGTGCACTGTTCTTATGGTCCGAGGTGAGTACAATCCCTAAATACCACGATAGATGCACAGCCTCGGGTGGCTCTCACCGAACCCTGTGCTCATCTCCCTGCCTACCGTAAAATCCCAGATCCTGCCTGGCAAGCCGTAGGTTCACTCACAATACACCAAACACAAGGCTCAGGCCAGCAGGATACCCTGTGTAGATTGCTGCTGTGAGCTGTCCCTTCACAGCCTCCCCGGCCCCAGAGGCAGGGGCGTGTCCAGCATTCAGCTGCATTCATTGGGTCCTGTGCTAGCAGAGAGACATATAATGGTGTGATTCCGCAGATCACACACACCATTCATGTATAGATATATATGTTGTATCACAGGTGGATTACTCACTCCACCGCGGTGCACCCTATATTTAGCTTGCATTTCCATCCGTCTGTCCGTCGTGATTCTGCCGCTACCTGTGGGTTCCTCGACATGGACGTGATTCAATCCCTCGAGGAGTGATTCATTTTTATGCCAGTGCTGGGGGCGAGGTATCAAGGCTCGTGCTGGAAAGACAGGGCTCGAGACTAGTGTCCCAGAGATCCAATGAAGGGGGCACTTGGGGTCAGAGGGTCAGGTGAGAACAGCTACTCGTGACGGTGCCAGGACTGCAATGGGGCACAGAGTGGGCGTGGCTGTGCATTGCTTCCGGGCAGCACGGCTCCCGCTCACAGTGCGCCCCGTGCATTCCCTTCAGACGAGTTCACTACTTTGAAATGAACTTTCCACATTATGTTAAGTATCAGGGGCTCGTTGAACGCTCGTGGTGCGACCCTTGGTTTTTGTGCAGATCCACCGAGTGTGGAAGTTGACATTCACCGCGTCTGAGGCATAAAGAAACCTTTCTTAATGTGATTGAAGTGATCAGACGCCACAGTGAAGTGTTTCTAGTGCACAGAAAGCGGCTACACAAACACCACAACCGTCACACGTGGCGGCCACCTCACCTGTTCCGTGCGTTAGCACACCAGGTTCATTTCTCTGCTGAGGTGTGCCGCGTTTCTATTACACGGGAGAGGCCGCCGGGCACCATTGAATAATACACACAATCCATGCAAACAGAGTCGATGCAGACTCAGATCTGTAGCCAGACACACTCAGAATTAGGGGTGCAGATTAGAGCTCTGAGAGAAGAGGCATCAATACGGGGTAAAGTCCAGGGCTAACCCAACGCTCGCAGGGACCCCGAGTGATGGGATGAAAGTTCACGGCGTCACCGAGAATGAAAGTGAGTTTCTGTGCTCTGGATGAGATCATCCGACCTGGCCTGGCCGGAGGGACCCTCCGTGGGGAGTGCAAAGACTCGCCAAGGGGTCCTTCCTCAGCCTGCTGCCGGTCAGGACTTACTTTGTGGTAGACTTGGAATTACAAAGAGGCGACGCACGAAGCAGTTTAACCCTGTCGTGACAGGGATCACAGCCTCAATTCCAGGAAGATGCATGCTGGACTTTGTAGTTTGAGGCGTGCAAGTTTTTTAACAAAAGGTGCGTCTGGAGTTGGTGCTGAAGTCAGAGAACACCAGAGTCACTCCTCTGTCATGGCGATGCATCCTTTTCGCTCTTTCCTTCCAATGGAGGTCACACTGCAGCACAGACTTCATTGGCAACATGTCGCTGCCACCTGGCAGAAACTGATACATCCAGGCACAAGACTTTGGTGTTCTTAAACACACACACACACACACACAGGCACACACACACAGATGAGACGACACACCATTGAGTGTAGGTGTCAGAAATATCCCTTGTATTTTTCTTGTTTTCTAGTTTCCCAAAGCAAACGCTGCACACAGTTGAGGCTTCAAAGCACACAGACAGAGCACCCTCTCATACCAGGGGTAAGCTGGGGATCTGGATGGTCACAATCTGCTAGACACATTTAGTCCAACCGGGTCTCTGGCATAAGAGCTCTGCCTCCATGCGCCTCTCTCAGGAAGAAGGAAGCAGCCCCAGGGTTCAAGACTGCCACAACTCGGTGACTCAGAGCACGTGACAGTAAAGGAGAAAGTGGGAACCACATTAATGTGAAATATTGAAACCAACCTTTGTAACACAGTGAACTTCCCAAAATCCAGAGAGAGTTGGATTCATGCCACTAATGGTCGATGCATATGTTTCTGTGATTTCAAGATTCTTTTTTAGGACTTCAAAGTGATATTGTGTCATGAGGTGGCCTGAAGGGTCTGCTACTCTTATGGTTTGAGGCCACTAGGACTGCCCCACTGCCATTAAAAGCAAATCACCTTCCTAATAATTGTGACTACACGTCGGTGGGTGTGCTGTGCAAGGGGCTTCACCAGGACACAATACTACAGCTGAACATCCCTTCTGGAAAGGTGTGCTAGCAGAATGTTGATGTTACAATATTTGTTGATATAAATATTGTACTCTAAAGGCTTTCTCAAAAACTATTTGAACATAGTTATTCTACTCTCGGGGGGAGAATATCTTTGTAAATGATAGTTAGAATGGATTTTTATGTTCGACCAAATGTTCTGATACACAACCTCAGAGAAGGCTGACACAAACACACACAGCTCTTTCATCATTGCCAGGCTTAACGTTTACATGTCATCTAACACTATATGACCACTTCAAGTTCATAACAGCTATGTCCTGCCAAACAAAACTATTGTTTTTTTTACAAAGTTTCTTCTTAAGTACTCATAGCTTTCATTGTAATCAAAGCCCTATAAACAAATCAGTAGGACTGACCTGTGTTAGAGGATGTGTGAAATGTTTGTGATTAAATTTGTAGGAAACTGATTATGAATACAAAATGTGAGGTGTAGAGTTGTTTACTGTCAAAGTTTAGAAAATATCTTAATTTTTTTTAAATGTGGCACCATATTTTCACATATATTTCTTCAACAGTGTTGTGATACCAGCTTATTGACTTTTTGCCCTTATGTAGATATTTATAATTTAATCAGTCGAATTGCATTGTGTTTCATTCTTACAAAGTCCTTCACATAAAATAGAACTTTTATTAAATGCCAATGATCACTAACCGTGTGCTTGAGTCTGCGATTATTAATAGCTTTTGATCAAACATCATTAAATGTGGCGACTTGCTCATTTATAGCACATAGCACATCAACAGAGAATTGAAACTAACATTACCCCGAACACTGTCAGTGATCTGCTGGTGAAAATCACATTGTATATAACGCGTCAATATCAAAACAGCCGTCAATTATGTTATACATTGGTTGGCATGGGCAAAGGGCACATTTGTACGGAAAGCAGGCTTAAAATTGCTCAAAGAAAACGTGATTGTTGGATACATTGAGGGTGGAGTGGAAAACAGCCCAGTCTAATACAAATATATAACAACAACTTTATAATCAAACAACTTTATAATATGGCGTTTCATATCTCATTTCTAAAGTTTCTAAGCGCTGCTATCACTTCTAAACTTTTAAATTTCTGAGCTCTATGAATTACAGGTTTCACTCTTACCGTAATAAAGGTGCTTAACTCATTAAAAGTATTTCCTCTACTCAGTGAAAAATGTACTTATATGCTTCTCATCCTCCACAGTTGAGAAATGGGAGCTACATTTCGATTAGGCGCTATTTGTTTACCTGCTGGGTGAGGCCATGAGATGTTGGGGTTCAATGCCAGAGCAGGATCTGCAGAGATGGGAATATTGCTCCATTTATGGAATTCCTGCACTCTATATAACTGCATTCATAATTCAAGGATATTATTCAATATTCAGTGAGTGTTATTTCTTGAAAGTAACTGGAGGATCACTTTTTTGATTCACCAAGCACACATATTAGGAACGAAGAACTAACCAATGTGGTAAAAATCCTTTTTGTTTTATAACATACATGTGCAGGTGAAATTTCTAATATAAATGTAACCGCATTTTTATTTCAATATGATAGAGTTCTTGGACAAGATACTTGGTGAAAATGTAATGAGGTATTTGAGGGGTTTTCATTGTTCTACTCATTAGCAAATAAAGAAAATGTTGGAATGTCATCAGAGGGAGGGAAGGCCATTATTTTGTTATCCACTGCTGTTGCCACACATTGTATTCAATTAAAAATGAAATTAATAATGGGGCTTGACAGACCTAATTGATTTCCATTGAGAAGTGGGAATTCCAAGCAACAATTAAATGTTAATCTGTCTGAATTTTGGAAAACTTTGCCTGATACAATGATCTGCCTGGAAGGAGAACTCGTTATAAAAATACGTTTCGGGGACTTTGTTGCTTTCTCAGAAAAATGGCGGATGCACTGGGATCATTGTGAGAAAATACCCAAAGAGCACAAAAACTGAATCCACATGTGTCTGAAATGTTATTAGCAAACTGTACATGGGAAATGTCCGCATAATAATAGCACCCACAAAACATTTGGAAATGCTAGTTCAAAAAAAGTGATTGATTATATTTTTCAATACATCTACAGTGCTTCAGTTTTTAATTTCTCCATACATGACGACAGTGACCATTATAAATGAGAGGCTTCAGCCTGCTTCAGTACACCCTTATTTGACTCAAGAGTAGAGTTATATTTCCAGAAAAGATTGACTTCAACCAATATATGCGCATATCAGCAACAACCGGCAATAATTACCGCTAAGCGCACTTAGCGCTAGGATAATTATCGCCGGCTATTGCCAAATGTTATCGTTGAGATAGAATGCTATTAGCAAAGCTTATCTCAAAAGCGATTAAATTCCAGGCGCAAGCTGCCAATTGTGCGATTATCGCTGGAAATACAGCGATAATCGCACAATGTTTGGCGATAGCTTGCTGATAGGGCAAGGCAGACTCAGCCATGATATCCACCTTCCATTGGATATCATGGCTAAGTCAAACTAAAAGCAGGCGTAAGGAAAGTAACGATAACCAAGGTTAGCGCTACTTTTCTTATCGCTATGCTTGTTATCGTGCACATTGATAATTGGAGAAATGTCGGTTAGAGACATTTCTCCAGTTATTTTGAGCTGAAACGCCCACTTTGCATCTCATTAGAGATGCAAAGTTGGGCGTTATGGGAAAGGGCGCTAAGGTAAGGATTCACGCGATAGTGGGACCTTGCTGATATAGCGATAAAATTATCACTGCTTTTCGGCCGAAAACGGTGATAATTTTTTATCGCCGCCTTGTTGATATGCCCCCAGATCTCTACAAGACAATCTCAATTGTATTTGAAATAACTTTATAAATTTCATGTAATTATCGATTTTGTGAACTCATTTTGTATTTTAAAAATGTAATGCAATGCAATGGTTTTAATTAATCTAAAATGAATGTCTATTAAAGTCTTGGGATTGTTACTACCTTTGATGAGTGGAACCAGGAGGTACAGTACAATTAGTAAAACGTTGAGAACAAAATACATGAGAAGGACTGTCTGCCAAACAAGTTCTAAAATGTGAATAGCCATGGGTCGAGTTCTTTCATGCGTTTATGTGTATGATTCCTGAGAATGAACAGATATATGACGGCCTCAATAGTTATCAGGTCATATTACTGCATTGACCAGGAACCTTTATATCCAGTCAAGACTCGCTATATTTTGATGTTATGTGGAATTAAATTTCTATGGGACCTCACATTGGTCGTATGTTAGGTCAGAATCCAATGTGACGACAAGTTGCTAATGCCATTTTTTTAGATGGGTTATACAGATTGGGTGGGTTCTCAACATTTCGACTCGGGCTTCAATTAAACATGTTCTCTTGTCACCCTAATTTGCTGACTGTTATTGATGGTTTTTAAACTCTGCGTTCTGGGGTACTGGTATCTAGGACCCCGTACATGTGCTGTGACCCCAAACCATGGCAAAATTGGCTAATCCCTAACTGCCGTATTTAAATTTACAGAAGGTTCATAGTATGTGGTGCAGCAAAGTAAACCAATGGCACCTATGAACGGCAGCGCTTATCGTGCAGCCCACTAGAGTGACAAACACACAGGACTTTAGGGCTACTTTTATGGCCTTACTCTTGCAGTTTTAAAATCTGCAGGGAATTCTGTCAAAATAACCCCTTTCTTATGTAATTAAACCTACTGAAGTAGGCCATTTATCCCACAATGTAAAATGCCTGGTATTTAAAAGTGATATATGTAAGAATGTAATTTTGGCATTTCTCGACAGTGATGAGCCGCTAAAAGCTTGTTGCCACATACCTTCAGTGACGAGCTCCTAAAGGCCATTTTCACTATAAAAGGCTGTAACAGTCCTATGAGAAAAAAGAAAATCAAAAGAAAATCATAACTATCTGTGGTCCGGGAGATCTTACAAGAATTCTTCAAACACAACGTGAATGTTTATTAAACATCCAATTTAGTGGTGCAGTGGTATTTTTGATAACAATTTAGGAATAGTAACATTTAAAAAGTTTGACTTTGTCTGCTTTAACCCACAGTACGCTAGTTAGCATTAGCCTGCCTTTTCCTTTAATGAGGTATGAAAACTGCTCCCAGAGCAGAAACCGTGGCTTGGGACTTTTGAACAGGAATACCTGGATGTGAGGTATGTGACACAAATCAGTTCAGGAAGGGCAAACGGGGAGGGTTGAGAAGCTTTATTAAATTGGAAGGTTCCCATACGAGGCCTGCTCAGTCATAGTCAATTATAAAGGCAGAGCTGGGAAAGAAGGCTTGTTCTCACGGCCACCTGTACCCACCTTGACACCAGTCATGTGGGAGGGGGAGCTAGTTCCAAACTCACTTTGGTTCAGCTAAGGAGGAGAGAACGTCACATTTTCCTAAATATAGCCCCAGCTTGCACACAAGCCACCCGAAGGGCAGAACGTGTGTGCCATTTTGGATTTACCTTAGAATAGCGTGCTGTGGGACAGATGGTAATAAGGCAAACGAAATATGCAGCAAAAGAGGGAATATAATTGGTTAGGGAGTGTCCAGGAGTCCCCCGTCCACTGAGTATAGTGGCGTGCAAAATTCATGTAATATACTTTTGCATTACAAATTGAAATTTTGGCAAGATTAAACAAAGTTATGCATAATTATGCAAATGGAAAACTGGCATTTGCTGCTCTATTTTAGCATGAAATGTACCCGTACGTATAGCCTCCACTTTAGATGTGACAACAACTTTTGTGCTAGAAAAAATAGGGCACAAAACCCCCAAAACAAAACAAACAGCCTCTCATGCTAAGTCATTGTTGTTCCAGTGTGTTTACTAAATGTTTAATATGAACATTGCATTCACAGGAAAAGTATAACATGATCAGAAAATCATTGGACTTGCTGTTGAAGACATGTGTGGATGAACTGGACTCTGTCGGTGGCCTCTAATGGTGAGAGTGCAGCCGCACACGTGCTGTGCTTGAGTTCATGGGACCCTTAGAAGTTGGAGTAGCTGTTAGAAAAAACATGAAGATGTTGGACTTCCAAGACATTCAGAGCATCAGTGGAAGGGACAAAGGCAGGTACAGCTTCAGGTCTGCCCCAGGAGGATTTTGAGCTCTATGAAAAAGACTAAGGGGCTTTTTTTCAAGCCCATTGTGCCACCGATGCTTCACTTTTTTTGATGCACCTGCAGCACAACGTGCTTGCCCATATTTACAAGGCCACAAAAAGTCACTCTGCATGACCTTTCATGACCTTATAAATATTGGCCCCTTTCACGCTTTACTCTGCATGAAAGGGGTGTTCCATGGGTGTTGCTCTGGGTGTTCCCATGCAACATCTTTGGAACTTGATACCTTCTCAGATTTACAACATTTGTGTAACTGGGTATGCGTCAGAATCCTAATCCTCCCCAGGGGAGGTGTAGGAATGGTGCAACAAGGAGCAATACTTTTATTTCTCCTTGTTATTTCCTCTTTCTATGCATGCTGCACTCTGCAGCACACCTAGAAAGAGAAAAATTGCAATAATGATTGTTTTTGTGCAGGAAGGTGTTCCTTTCTGCACAAAAACAATCATCGCTGCAGCGCAGGCAGCCTTGCAAAATGACGCAAGGGTGCCTGCACAGGTGCACGGCAGTCAATTGTGCACCAGCGTAGGGGCAAGCACATGGATGTGTTGTATTATTGTTAATATGATGCATCCCTGTGCTTTGAAAATGAAGCAGCACTGCACTGCTAAATAGCTTGTGGTGCAGCGCTGGGTAATTTTCTTATAGATGAGGCTCTAATTCAGAAGAAGGAAATATTTATCTTGCAAATTTGTCAAACCTATCCACCCCAGATTTTTGGCCTCTGCGAAATTTAGATTTCTCCCTCTCAGAGCGTTTCTCACCAAAACCATTTTGTCTGACAAAGTGGATTATTAGTTGGGGTGGATGGTATTACCACAAATCAAAAGGGAATGGATCACTTGTAACTAGAAGTAGGGGTTCTTAAAACATTGTTTGAACCTTTAACACCTGAATAGGCATTATGAGAACCCTCAATCACGTATTTAAGGTGGTATGGGCGGTTTATCTTGGTTCTCCGCCTTCTGAATACGTGTCAGCATTATCATTGGGTCTCTTGTGTACAATGCTTCCTCCACCTGGAGGGAACCACTACTTCTCAGTAGTGATCAGTAATATTTGTGCAAAATAGTGATAGTGACGTTAAAAGTGTCTTTCCCACACTGCCTTCAAAAAAATATTTATTCTGTTAGGTGCGTAGGAAGACTATTAAAAAATAAAGATAGTGGTGCAATAGGTTAGATAATGTAACCAAAGCACATTTTGTGTCCACTTCAAAAAAAGGTCGACATGTTTCTGCCCTTCTAGTGCCCCAGGAGGGGTTCGTTGGGCATTCTTCAAGACCTAGTGGTTGTGAGAGCCGGTGATGCCCAGTTCTAAGATTAGGTTTACAACTGTCTTCATAAAATATGAGAGCTAGCAGTATCTCAAGGTTTTTGTTACCTTGGAGCGCTTCCGTATTTCGGCTTCTGCCTTGCCACCGTAAGCGTCTCGCCTCCTTTGCGGACTGAGCACAACTTGTGCTGACGCTGGCTTGCACGGCAGTACGAGCCCTGCAAGCCAGCGTCAGCACAAGACAGTTGTAAACCTAATCTTAGAACTGGGCATCACCGGCTCTCACAACCACTAGGTCCTGAAGAATGCCCAACGACCCCCTCCTGGGGCACTAGAAGGGCAGAAACATGTCGACCTTTTATTGATATGGACACAAAATGTGCTTTGGTTACATTATCTAACCTATTGCACCACTATCTTTATTTTTTAATAGTCTTCCTACACACCTAACAGAATAAATATTTTTTTGAAGGCAGTGTGGGAAAGACACTTTTAACGTCACTATCACTATTTTGCACAAATATTACTGGTCACTACTGAGAAGTAGTGGTTCCCTCCAGGTGGAGGAAGCATTGTACACAAGAGACCCAATGATAATGCTGACACGTATTCAGAAGGCGGAGAACCAAGATAAACCGCCCATACCACCTTAAATACGTGATTGAGGGTTCTCATAATGCCTATTCAGGTGTTAAAGGTTCAAACAATGTTTTAAGAACCCCTACTTCTAGTTACAAGTGATCCATTCCCTTTTGATTCGTGATACATGCTTAGGAAGAAGAATGGATGACTACTTCTTCTAGCTCCCTATTCTCTTGATCATAAGTGGATGGTATTACACCACAAGTAATAGTTGAGCTATTCTTGTTAGGTCCAGTAGCATTTCTAATAATTTAAACCTGAGTGCAACCCCTGCTAGCTATGACACAGAGCAGACAAGTACTTCAATTTATAAACATAAGCAATAATTTAATGAACAAAAAGGTTCCAAAATGACAAAAATTGGATAAGGGAACCTGAGATATGATTTTTTAAATGTTTAAATGAAAATAGAGCTAAAAAGCACTAAGCACCTAATGCGGTCATCTGGTTGCATTTGACTCGGACCTAGGCACGATTTAAGGCTGATCACAATGGTGCATAGATCGGGCACAAAAACCAGGTTTATCCCAGTTGGAAGTTTTACCTTCTGACTTAGGACCTGATTTAGATCTCGGCCGAAATATAAATCCCATAGGATATAATGTGATTCATATTTTGGTGGATTGGATGTCTGTCACCATTGTGACGGAGTAACCTGTCCGCCGAGAACTAAATCTGGCACCCAGTCTCTGAATTGGAAGTCCAATATCCTCAGAGGTGCAAGGCAGCAGGCTGTGGCCAAAAAGGGCTCTTTAAAGCCGAATAGTCCTTTGGACAAGGTCTCAGTGAAGTCATTTACTTTTGGTAGGAACAATTCACAATTCATAACCAAGGAAGGTCCCTTATTGGCAGGATACTTTTTGTGCTTTTGCTTTGTGAATATTTCTACCTTGAGACTTTTTTGGATCTTTTTTGGAGCTCAGACTCCTCAAGTGGGGCAAGGCTGGATGGCTGAAAGCTGTAACTTAGCTGAAAAAGGATCCACAGTGTTGAATGGCCTCTCCCCAATTTCCCACTGAAATGGATTTGTTGCTACAGAAAAGCTCAGAGCATGAGCAACCTTAATCTTCACTCCAGCATGTTAGAGCCAAAATGTTTCTAAGTCCCATGTTTTTCATGGTGTTAGTAGAAGTGCATTTTGACAAAGTGAAGGGTCCTCAGGAACAGCATTGGGGGACAAGACTTTCTCCAGCAGAAGTCAGTACAGGTCATATCCAGTTTGAACTTGTGAACTGGGATATTCAGAAAAAGGGCTTCTAGCAGCTTTTTGAGTCCCTGTGGCTTAAGAGGATGTTAGCCAGCTGACCCTTGGAGTATACTTTTTTGTCCTGGGTACAAATGTGAGCAGGTTCAGCCTTTTTTGTCTCCCACTGAAAATGCAGTATGTATTCTATCTTCCACAGTTTTAATAGTGTTATTAAGAAGGTGCCCAGGGGTTCTATATTAATGCCTGGCACTGGCCTGTCGGGTCAGGGGTGAGTCCCTCCTAACCAATAGAGCAAAGGTTCCAAGGGGTAACCATACCCACTTTTCGAGCAGCTCCTATGTACCACACTTCACACAATCCCACAGTACACTTTTCTACCTAAATGCAACATGGCAGAATCTTTCTTTACCTTCCCTAGAGGTCTGATCAGACAAATGAGCAACACCTCCTCTGTGGTCACTTGAAAACCAGTTCTGGGAGAAGCTTCTCATCTGCTGGGCTTGGTGCCTCCAAAGGGGAGGCCCATGGTTTAGCTACATCTGCATGTGACAGCATAGGCCTTTGTTGAAGATAAATAGGTTCCTGGGAACATATGGTCATATTTTCAAGGGAACAGAACACATCCTCACACCAAAGGTGATTGTCTCAGCACTGGCAGTAAGTTCCACTTCACCAAAGGGGGTATTCAACTCCTGGGTGAGAGTTGCATGGTCATGCAAAGGGCTTCTACAGGCTTTAGTAGGCAGACTATGACAGAAATGAAGGTTGTAGCTTTTAATATTATATTCCAAAACTTTCCCATGGGACAGCTAACCCCGCTACATTGAAAATAGCTTTTTGGGCCTTATGGCTATAAGGAAATGTTTTACATTAAAACTTCACATGTCCTACTTCTAAATACCAAGCATGTGGCCTTATGGGGCATGAAGGCCTCCTTAGTGGTAACTTTTTCAGCTTTAAAACTGAACAGACAGGTTACAGTAGTAGATCTGCAGCCATGTTTTGAACCATAACTCTAGTGGTGACAATACTTCTGCTGCTGTTCAGTAGTGACATTTAACTTACATGCCCTGAGAACACTTTGTGCCATATACTAGGGGCTTACAGGTAAGTTACACATACAAATTGTAAGAAATTAGGTTTCTGGTTGGCAGAGGTATACACCCTGTCTAAGCAGGAAACACAATCCTAGTCAGGGTAAGTGAGATACACTCTTTAAATTAACTTGTGCTCACCCAGGCTTAATTTAAGAGGCAATGTGTAAAGTATGTGTGCAACACTTCAAACAGTAACACAATGAAAACACCACAAAAAGACTCCACACCTGTTTAGAAAAATAGATGATGACTATAATGACAAAAATCCAATAAGTAGAAGTCAAGATATGATTTTTTTAAAGAATAATAAAGAGCATATTTCTTAGTAGCAATAAGTGCGTATGGTGGTTATCTGGTCGCACTGTACAGGGGCAAAGTCAAGAGTTCAGGCTGACTGCGATAGAGCATGGGCAGAGGACTGTAGCCACACAAGGCCCAATAAACAAAAGTACTTTGATCCTGGGCACAACAGAGAGATGTGGGGTGCAGCAGAGCAATGCTTCGGTCTTGGTCCTGCAGTTGAGGTGATGCATTGATTTCCTCCATGCAACAATAGCAATGCGCTGGTTACGAAGAAAAAGCAATGGGTCCTAGATGCGTTGGTTCTGAAGCTGATGCACCGGTTTACTCCATGCAGTCGAGGGGATGTGTTGATCCTCTCTCACTGCAGCAGCGGCGATGTTGTTCTGATGCATGGTTTCAGATGGCGATGTACTGGTTCCAAGTGTGATGTATTGGTTCTGTTCCTACAACAGCAGTGATGCGTTGGTTCTGCATCGCGCAGCAGAGAACATGTTGGCTCCACTGGAGCAAGCACCAGGGTGCCCCTCCATTGGACCAGGTACAGGAGCGGGGGTAAGACTTTAATATCCATGAGTCTTAGAAGTGGAGGCAAGCCGGCATGCTCTTGGAGATCACTCTGGGTTCAAGCAAGAGTTCAGTCCTTCCTCAGCAGGGCAGAGGGTAGCAGGCTGCAGAAGCAGTTCTTCCAGAACAGCAGTCCAGGGGAGTGGCAGTTCTTGTAACAGCACAGAAGTCCTTCCTCCTGGCAGAGTTTTACACAGGTCAAGTAGTGACTGATTTGGTGCGGTTGTAGATCAAGTACTTTTTCCGAGTTGTGCCTTCAAAGTGGAGGTGACTTCAAAAAGGGGCTTTGAAGTGCACAGAGGTCCTCCCTGCCCTGGATCCAGACTCACAATGGGGTGTACGTAGCCCTTTGTGTGGAGAGAGGACACTGTCTATTCAGTTGTAAGTGTTAGCACCTCCCTCCTGTAAGTGTAGTAAGGCACTCCCAATGGTAACCTATGAGAGGGGTAGGTCTCACTTAGTGAAAAATGAATTATGGTGTTTGTGACCACCAGGACATGTAAAACTTAATAGTACATTCCCTACCTTTTATTTGCACGGCACCCTGTCCTATGGGCTACCCACGGCCTACCTTAGGGGTGACTCATATGTAATAACAGGAGAGTTCAAGGCTTGTCTAGGAGTTTTAAATGCCAAGTCAACATGGCAGTGTGAACTGCACACAGGCTCTGCAGTGGCAGGCATGATATATTTTTAAAGTGCTACTTGTGTTGGTGGCACAATCAGTGCTGCAGGCCCACTAGTAGCATTTAATTCACAGGCCCTGGGCACAGATGATGTAATCAACTAGGGACATATGATACATTTAATATGGCAATTGTGGATAAGTAAATGAAACCATGTTTAGGAGAGAAGCACATGCACTTTACCACTTGTTGGCAGTAATAAAGTGCTCAGAGTCCTAAGGCCAAAAATAGAATGCAGCAAAAATTGGAAATAAGCAGGCAAAATGTTTTGGGGAAGATCACCTTAAGGCTGTCAGGTCTAACATAATTTGGGAGTATAGACAATTCTGACATGTTTAGGGGTCAAAACACATTCAATAGGGCCAAGTTAGAAGTCCTAAAGCACAGAGTGAAACAAAAACAGCATCAGTAAAACAAATAGGGGTGATGATGTAAAATAAAACATTTTTCTTCTACTGCAGCATTACATTCTCTTGATGCTTTTTACCTTACCGCTTCAACAATTCATATATTTGGTTATCCTATTGAATTTTTGTCTCTTTGTGCCACTTTACTCTACACAATTTTCACATATCTACTTTACACATTTTCCTAGGTTAAGATTATCTATTTTTTGCCATAACTATCAGAAGGTAGACTCCATGTTTGATTTATTGAACTCTGCTTTAACTTGACAAGTTTCTAGGTTAATTCCTTGTGGAGGATTCAATATTAACAAGGTTTAGATGGAAGCTCTGAAAACAGATAAAGAAGTAATGACATCACAAAATATATTTTTGAATAGGCATCTGTCCTCAGCTTTTGGTTCCTAATTAATACATTAACATTCTTGTGTGTTTGTTTTCAGCCTGTCTAGAAACTCAATGTTCGCTGCTTTGTTTGGCAAATGAAGGAAGAAAATCAGAGCGTGCTGAAGGATTTCCTGATTGTAGGATTTTCTGATCTTCCTCAACTACAAGTTCCCCTTTGTGCTGCATTTTCAATAATATATCTCTTGACTCTTGTAGGAAACCTCTTGATCATGGCGACCATTTATTTCAACTCACATCTACACACACCAATGTATTTCTTCCTCACAAATCTTTCCTTTAATGACATCTGTTACACTTCAGTCATTTTCCCGCATATGCTGGCCAACTTCTTTATGGATGGTACACAGGTTTCTTTTATTGCCTGTCTCCTACAGGTGTACTTTTTCATGTTTGTGGTGGTGGTAGAATATATTCTCCTCTCAGTAATGGCTCTTGATCGGTATGTTGCCATCTGCAATCCGTTACGCTACATGGTTATCATGAATAAGGCTGTTTGCTTCCGGATGGCAGTGGGAACATGGGCAGTAAGTTTCCTGGTACCACTACCACATGCTGTGTTACTGTCTCAGCTCTCCTACTGCAAATCCCAGACAATAAACCACTTTTTCTGTGATATCACAGCTCTCATGAAGATTTCCTGCAGCAACACTCACAGTATAGAGACACTTACCTACATTATGGGTGCTATAGTGGCACTCTTTTGCTTTAACTTAATCATTATTTCTTATGTCAACATTGCCTCATCCATACTTAGAATTAAAACTAAAGGTGGTAGGCACAAGGCCTTCTCAACGTGTGCATCACACATCACTGTAGTTGTCATATTCTTTGGTTCTCTCTTTGGTACCTACTTGCGGCCCACATCAACATACTTAATGAGAGACACCAAGATTTCTTCTTTGTCCTATATCGCTCTTACTCCACTTTGTAACCCCATCATATATAGCCTGAAAAACACCGAGTTTAAAAATGCTCTGAGAAAAACAACAAATACACTGTAGACTCTGGGAGAAGAGCTCACTTACTGTTTTGGGCTGGCCAGCCATTGTTTCATGTAAATGTAAATGTCAAGGTACTTATGGAGTGCACTGTCACCAGACGGACACCTTGCGGTGTTGCCTTTGTGGTGTCCTGGCGCTGATACTCATACCGCTGCGGAACCCCTCCTGGCTTTCCCTGTGAAGTGTCCACTCCTGGGCACCCCCCAGGGTGAAGCCAGGCATCCTTAGCGCTGTTGGGGCCGGTGTGGAGACTAAGCAAGCTATTGCCCAGAGTTGCAGCGTGGGGCCCATGATTAGAATAGGCACCGAGGCGAGAATAGACAGGTCCGAGGAAATTGAGCCCGAGCCCCGCCGAGGCGGGAAACGAACCCTGGTCCCTGGCCAGAACTCTGCTTCAGGGTCTGCCGCTCTAACCATTGAGCCACACTCCTCCACATGTAAAAAGGGAAACCCCTGTTATAGTGGCCAGGGATCGATACTGGTCTTGCCGCAATCATTGTGCAATCTTATTTGCATGATTGCTATTTGCTCCAAAAGATTATTTTGATTGTGAATATTGACTTTTATTTCTTAGTGATACAATAATTTCGAATGTTTCATTCCTGAAACGATTGAAATTGTGCTGAGGGTTCTTATTGTTATACAAACAAATGATGGACGGAATGCTGAATAAATCATACATTCTTCCCCAGTCAAGAGATCTGGGTTAAATCCATTGTTCGTTTGCTCACCATGCCACCCAAGTTTAGACCCAGCCATATGCAAATCAGCCTTGACACTGTGCCTCCTGGGAACAGTCCAGACCCAACTGCCAAGCCAGGTCCTCCCTGGAACAGAAACAAGCATCCTGGGACCGGTTTCTGGGTATTACCCTTCATCAGCCAGGCTAGATTGAATCCAGTGGCACAGTGAGCAAGGGACCCACCTCTGGGCACACCCATCCCACTCCATGCCACTGGAGTCAAGTTATCCTGGCTGATGAGGGCTGAAACCCCGAAACCGGTCCTAGGATGCTTGTCTCCAGTTCAGGGATGACCTGGCCTGGCAGTTCAGGCTGGACTGTTTCCATTGGGCGCCGGGTCAAGACTGATTTGCATATGGCTGGGTCAAAACTGGAATGGCATGGTGAGCAAAAAAACGATGGATTTAGGCCTGGTTCTCCGTACTGGGGTGAATGTATGACATTGTTCTGCATTCTGTCCATCAATTGTTCTTTTTGCGAGCATTCGTATTGTATCATATCAAAAAAGGAAAGTAAATCATACAAAATTGTAAATAAGACAAAGAAATACTAGTTGACAAAATGTAGCACACACGTCGTCAGTTGAAAATCTGCAAGCATTTACATTGCTACACAATTAAATATTAGGGTATCCATTGGTATATGTGCTAACATTAAGGCAATTTGTGTATGTATTTTGTTTAGCATTGTATTAATATTATGACATTTATATTGTTTTGAATAACATTTAACATTCTTCTAAAAATACAACTCACTACACCTCTTCCAATTTCACCAACTTTTATTATGTTCATTCTCTGTTTTCTGCCTATAACTAGATTTGTGTTCAGTTTACCACTACATCAATAATATATGAATATTGTAAACAGGACAATAAAATTACATAAACTATCTCTAATGCATATACCCATTTTCTCTAAACACATTTTACTGTGGCAATGATTTTGCAATGAATTTTCCTTTTGGATGTCTAAGATTTTTTTTGTGATTTCCCAGAATCCACATGTATTTGGTATTTTCCAAGTGATAAATTTCTCCTGGAAATATCCATGAATGAATGTATGTATGTACTCATGAATGCATGTAGGTAGTTCAAAAGCAATGTGGTGATATACATATCGGCTGAAACCTCATCTGTAGTAAAATGATTATTTGAATATTGAGTACATCTTCCAACCACACCTTCTGTTCCCCTTATTCCTCCCTTTAGTTACTCTCCACACTCTCCATTGTGCCTTCTCTATCCCTTTCCCTGCTGTCACAGTGATTCCAGGGGTCCTCAGTGTGTGTTGACAGGTAATAGTTATTCTGTGGAAAATGCTATGCTGTGTTATGCTGTGTTGTGCATTATTTCATTTAAATGTACAATGGACGCACTCCAAGAGGTTAAGTATGCTTTAGAAAAATAGCAAAACAAAAAGAAAATTAACTATATATATAAATGTAGTACTGTACATGAAACCTGGTGATGCAATTATTTATTTGGTACTGTTACAGTGTCTGTCCTTCTCCAAAAATGTTGGGTGCTTGGAATCGAGGGGTGTTTTAGGGTATAAGGTCACACATCAACATGTTAGTTTCTTTTTCCATCATATAGCAAAGCTGCACAGTCTTATATCTCTTTTTCATAATGTATTTACAATGTCAACATCAATTAGTATTTCCTGCTGGTACTGGACTGTGGTTGTCTGAGAGGTGACCCTTCTGATGCAATATTGCAGGGTCATTTTGGGATGTATTCCTTAGGATAGTATTTCCCTGGGGTTCACGCGCTAGCCTTTGCAGCTGAGCAGTATGCCATGCTGTAAAAGGCATTGAAAATGCTTTAAAACAGGGCTGTACTTCAGTTCACCGACCACACTGGCAAAGGAAAGATGATGGTTACATCAAATTATGGTATGTCTTGCACGCATGTGTTGCGTACCAAAGGCTTTCATTTTCATTTTTAAGTGCCTTTGGTTTTTAAGAGATTACAAGCCAGCATTTTTTATGCATTGCTTTACATTTCATCCTGTATGCAAACGTTGTCTACCAGTCCTAGAACTCATGCCTATTTATAGTTATTGCCTATGTTTACATATTGTAATAATCATTCCCGAGTATGCACTGTGGATTGGTTCACTGATGACGCTCTGCAGTGCAAGCTTCTGAAGGAGATGAACAGGTACTTGTTATGACTAAGTGGAGGTCCACCATGGTAAAGGGTGCATGCAGATTCCTTGTGGAAGGGGCAGGCTCTTCCCCACACTCACCCTTACAGTACTGTTTGTTCCAGGTTTGCAGACTGCAATGTCTGTTTTTACACTCAGCTTTTACAGGTCATCGTATCTGGTTCTTAAGGCCAAATAATCAGCCTTAATACATTAATACTAGAAGCCATTAGAAGAGGGACCCTTACAGTGTGAGCCTATTGTTTACAAGGAAGGAGGAAAATGTCAAAATGTGGATGGAGCGGACACATTTTGTGCCATGTTAGCGCAATCCTAAAGTAGCTTTGCTGTCTCCAAATCCTGATTTGTTTTAAAAACATGAGAGGAAACCAGTGGTCAAAGGGTCAATAATCCCTAGGGATTGACAATTGGTTAGGAGAGGCTGTTGACCTAGAATGATCACCAGAGATCACACCAGATTGCTGAGAGTGCTCCTCTCAATCGGAGGGCTGGTTCTAGAAGTTGTGCAGGAGGTGTCCTCTGAAAGCACAGCTGAGAAATCTGCTATTTAAATGTATGCTGTGTGATAAACCATAATAAACTAGAAATTCAAAGGCAAGCTTCTTTTTTTTTTTTTTATTATTTTATTTTTTGCACAAAAATTAACAATTCATTACAGTTATATCTTGGGAAACATAATACCATATTTTAACAAAACAGCATTTCATTTAGCAAAAGAGAGAGGCGTTAAAGTAAATAAAGCCAACCACCAACATAGAATATATAAATATAAAGGCAAGCTTCTTAGTTAACGTTTTATCTAAAATGTAGCATATCGTTCAGAAATAGCTTTGGGATGTTATTATGTCAGAAAATCACTAACAATGTCACAGATATGCAGCTTGTTTTTTTTTACCATTACATGCGTAACTGCTTTTATATTTGCATTTTGTTTGTGTACAGTGTATATTTCATGTACTAGACTGAGGATTTTAAAATAAAAATTTTAAACTACATATCACCATTTCTCAATGCTATCTTTGGTTGTGTTATTCATAAACAAAAGATTGTTTGGATTACCACTGTGTTCCCCAACTCATCTAGAGGGACTGACAGTGGCCTGACACAGCTTGCACAAGATAAAGCTGTGGGCTTGTTTCAGTGCTGCTGTCCAAACTGCTCGCTAATTCAATGTGTGTACATTGAAATGAGTCCTTGCATCAGAGGGCCAGAAATGCAATACATACAACTCTGTGGACCCCCCAGATAGCAAATCTCCAAGAAAGCACTTTCGGCCACATGCATCAAGGAAAAAAACAGTTGCAAACAGGCAGATTCGCAGAATCTGCCCTTTTGCGATGGGTATTTTTGCATTTGGGATGCATCATTCCAAATGCAAAAATCACAATTTAAGTAATCGCTAAATTTGCAATTACTTTTAAGTAATGGCAAATTGTGATTCCTTAAATGCAATGCATTAACCAGTAAAATTTAGCAATTTCGCAAAATGGAATCACAAATTACCGTCAATCACAAGTTCATGGTAATTTGCGATTTCTTTGAAAAATGCACTAAAGTGCATTTTTTAAAGTCCCATCTTACACACACATATGCCCTTGGGGCATGTGTGTGCGCATCATGTCGATACATTGAAATTTCAGGGGTATCCTTTTAGCACCCTTGAAATTGCATGCACAATTTGCGAGTACCTATTGGGTGCTTGCAAATTGCGCTTGCAATTCCCATTCATTCCTATGGGCCTCTAAGTCCATAGGAATGAATGGGAAGCAATTCCTTAATTGCGACTCACAGTTTGCGAGTCACAATTAAGGAATGTGTAGGAATCGCAATTTTGTTTGAGATTCCTAGATGCATAGGCAATAGCTATTCTTTAATTGCAATTCCTTAAAAATCACAATTAAAGAATCGCTATTGACTATTTTGATGCATGTGCGCCTTATTTCTTATCATAGTCTAGGGATGGTAACTATGACTTTACCAGCCTTGCAGACCCATATGTAACCAGACGTACTGTGAGCTATTTTAGGTCACATAAATGTTAAAATGGACATGTAGGCATGATGAAGGTGGGGCACATGTGTATGGAGGTGTACCCTACAGTGGGTCAAAAAATCCAAAAGCCCTTCATCTCTCCAAAGGTCTCCTTTACTCAGCTATAATTTCACTTTTACTAGAGGGATAGGAAGAGTTCAAGTGGTTTCTCTCCCAGATGGAAGCCTGGAATTGAAAATCCATTTTTGGCTGGGCCCCAGCTATCATGTTTCAATCAGAACCAGCAGAATGTGATGGGGTTCATGATGTGATCAAATAGTAGTAGGGGAAAAATGGTCCAGAGAGGAATCTTAGTATCACATAAACTGCTTGTAACTGCTTGCAGGTACCTTCCCAGTCAAAAGCTTAGCTCCAGCCAAAATAAATGGTTGTATTTTTGTATTCACACCAAATTGGCGATTTTTCTGGCATTCGGTATATAAATATATTAGTAGCAGTAAGATTTGGCATTGGCACATTTAGCACCAGACCTTTGGCACGATTGTCTTCACAGAGGAAGTCTATTTCAAGTAGAGTATCTCCCAGGTCTTTCTGATTCAGTAGCAGATTGGGGAGCCAGTTTTCTCCTAAACAGCAGAGATTGGGCTCTCCACTCCAAGTATCCATCTAAACAGTCCTCTTCAAATTAATCTTTTTGCTTCAAGTCTCAATAGCAACCTTTCACGCTTCGTAAGCTGGAGACTGGATCCAGAAGTGGATTTCTTCAACCATGGCAATCAATTGTGGCATATGCCACAATTTATCGACTTAAAGTTCCACCAAAGTATTCAGCAATTGAGGATGCAAATGTGGTATTAGATTTCATTTTATCTTGCCCAAACAACTAATTACGTTTATTAAAACAATTGTCAACCAAATTGAATATCCTTTTGTGTCCTTTATGATTTAGAAGAGTTTTTGATTTTAAGTATTCAGATGTTGATAACAAATCTTTTTCTTCCCAGGCTGCTACTTTCTATGCCACAAAGATGCATTAAACCTAATTATTTCTCAGTTTTTTCCCCGTCTTTCAAGATTGTAAAAAGTTGTACATTGTTTCATTCCTTTGTTGTTATGAAACTTTCCAGTTGTTAATTTCTTACCATAATCCTTTGAGACTTGTTTCATCGTCTACCCTAGCGAGATGGATCATGGTTGATGCAGGTATAGATGTTTCTTTGTTTGGTGCCTATTCAGTTAGAGGGACTCTAAAGCATATATTTCAGCATAATGTTTAGATTACAATCTTAAAGCAGGAGACTGGTCAATAGAATCTGCCTTAAACTGTTTTATTATTAACAAAACAACCATGTTTCTTGCAATGTCATTGCAAGATTTAAACTTGTCATAACCGAGCCTCCGGTCTTGTAATAAAATGGCTATCTCCCTCACTAAACTGATAGGAGATTTAGATTCTGTTAAAAACACAGAGGTGAATATTATCCCTCCCTCCTCTAGTCTAACCTAACATTACATTCCAACTACAGAAGAACAATGCTTGTCATTCAGTTGGTTTCTTCATTCAAGAATGGTTTCTTTCACCTCAAAATGTTTTAGACTTCTTAAAGACTATTAATTATTCAATTCAATTCCTTATTCACATTTCTAATCAAATCCATAAAAGAGCAGTAATAAATTAATCATAATTTCATAAATTTTAAATATTCTATAAAAATATAAAATACACATTATTTATCTAAAAAACATACTTAATTACACATTCAAAGAAAAAAAACGAATTGGAGGATGTAGATTAGCAAAGCAACAATTCAGAATAAATAAATAAACTCACATGTCCATCTCCTTTTATAACATTCTACAGAAATTGCCCAACATTCCCATTGATTTCAACCTGTACATTTGTGGTCATAAAAACACAGTGCAAAACATTCTCAGAGATCCTCATGAATTTCCTCAAATCTCAAATCATCCAAATAGGATAAAGAGTGCTGGATATGCAGGGCATTTTTGATGTAATCAAGAATAGCACTACATTTGTGTAGGTTTGAGAAGTTTTTCATAATGCTAAGTGCCACCTCATAATGAATAATGCCTTGAGATAAAAAGAGGGGGCGCAATGTCAATGACCTGTTATCCTTACAAAATCTGCAATACAATAAAAAATGCGTAGTTGTCGGTCTTGCCTGTCCTCTACATTGCCACTTAGGAAAAATTTTTAGCCATGCATGTGACTTGGGAAAAAACACTAAGAGATGGATCCTCTCTAGACAAATTCTCGTCAAGAAGAATCTGTCATAAATATTCTTCACCTCAATCAAATAACTGTGTACCCTCATTATTTGTATGCACACAGCATCTAGCAACTGTAGCTTTCATTTTTTCTTCTAGTTCCCAAAGGCTGCCCTTTTTTTCAACAAAATGTATTTAATTTCTCTTTTACTGAGTTGCAGAATAGTTTGGGGGTCTAGGGGGTTAAACGTTATACCCTGCTCTAACAAAAGAGATCTTATATTCTGAAGGCATTTTTTCAAAATTGTGGAATTCCTAACAATCCTTGACAATATCCGTTGTGAACTTAACACCCTGTTTTGACCAGATACTATACAATTTTGTTAGCGTATTAAGGTCAATGGTATCCTCCATAAACTCTAATCCCAGTTCTTTATGAAAAATAAATGCTGGCATTGATTTAGGCACCGCCAATTGCCTACGTAAATAATTGTTCTATTGCACCTGTAGAAGTTTAGTCTTTTCTCCACCCCATACTAGGGAGTCATAAAAAACCACTGGGAGACATTTAGAGCAATAAAGTTTAGTTCTCTGTCAAAGGTTTACTCCCAACTTTTTAGTAAAGCTGGATATTGCCGAAATAACCCTGATATATTTTAAGTAGGCTGATTTCAGCCTTAGGGGCATTTATATTTTGCACAAATCTTCAACGCCATTTATATACAATGAAAATAATAATGGTGTGAATATGAATCTCTGCCTAATCCCCCCGGGTTACCTGAAAAACACTTGTTCTTTCCTTGTCTTTCTCATAGCGCACAGGGAGGGGGGAGGAATACAGCCGGCATAGATGACTTACAATATTTATTAGAGTGCCCATATCTAATAGCACCTGCGATAGCTTGGCGTGATTCACCAAGTCAAATGCACTAGACAAGTCATCAAAATGTAAATGAACATGACCTTCGGTGGCCTTAGTGCACTTGCTAACAATAAGGTGTAAGTTGATTCCCTGTTCTATTGTCCCTATTTCCTTCCTGAAACTGTATTGGAAATCCATTATTATATTCTTTTCCTGGGCCCATGATTCCAGCCTTCCCAAAATCACCCTCCCCATGACTTTCAGGGTGGAGTCCAAGAGGGATCTATGGTGGTAGCACCCACCTAGTATCACCCCTATCAACTTTTTAAAATATAGGGACAATCACGCACACTTTCACTCCATGATTTTGGGAAATAGCCATGAGCTGCTGCATTAAAGATATGGGTCAATACTGGGACCCATAAGGAAGAATGGGTTTTATAAATATCCACAGGTACCCCATCGGGCCCTGGTGCTTCTCCTTGGGATCTCACTTGTAAAGCTTCACTGACCTCCTCTAATGTTACTACTTCCTGAGGGCCATACTTAATTATGTTTGTGCATCTCACTTGCTAACCAATAAATAGATTGCATGGGTTAAAAATGCATCCAAAGTACATAATACAGACATCATGCAAAACTGACCAGTCCATAGTAGGGGAAGTACTCTCTTTAAGAAAGGGGAAATGTATTGTTTTCAAGAGAATATTATTCTCAGTTTCAGCTGCCTGTTCTAATTCTACCAAGGCCTGCTCCTGTAGTTCCTTCTTTCCTCTGTCTAAAATATTCCTATAATCCTTCTTTAATTTCTTTATTTTTGTCCCATCTGTAGGTGATTATTGTATAGCCCTTTGAGAGGCCTGATTAGCTTTGGTCCAGTGAGAATCAGACTACCCTTGTACAGAACTTCTATTTCCCCCACTTTTAACTGATCTATGTAAATGTGATGCTATTGCCAATGCTGTAAGGCAAAATGCATTAACCAACATATAGTGGTCCATCCCTATTCCACACAAGTAACAAAATATTTCCATTGCTCTATAATGATAGCCTTAAGTATTTTGGACTGGTTTACCCCTACCCATTTAAGGGAGAACCCATTTGTCCAACAGATGTTCATTAGATGCACAACTTCCATTTGCTCACGATTTTTGTGGCGGACAATATTCAGCAAAAGAGTTAACGCGCATGGTCGCTCAGCACAGTGCTTATTACTGTGAAGGAATTAATCAAATGAAAGTCCTTCACTGATACCCAAAAATTATCATTGGTAGACAAAAGACCATTTCCAAAAAAGGTCGGCAGACCCAGGATGTTTCCATCTAATTCCTGATCTATAATTTCAAGATTCAATTTATATATATAAGTTCATTTAAGACATCCCCATAACAATTGTGTATTAAATGGGGTTGTTGTGCTCCAAGACAATCCAAAAAGCTAGATACAGTACTACACTTAGCTTGTCTTTTACCAGTATTAAAATCCCCTACCCAAAGAAAAATATGATTCACATCCATCCTGGGTAAAAAGGCCACCAAATAATTTCCCAAATTATTAATAATTTGGCCACATGAATTATTCAAAATAGTATTACACTAATTGATTTAAATAATCATACCTTTTATCTATTCAAAGATGAATCACTGGATAATAAGGGGAAGTGATCAGTGTTTTCTTCACAGTGATAGGAAATTGATTAGAAATGAGTATTGCCAAACCTCCTTTAGATCGCCTATTTACAGAAGGAGTAGCTGGAGTTATTATTGCATAAAAAGCCATTTATATAAAAGTCCCCCTTGCTCCAGATCTCCTGTAAACATGTTTTCTGAGCAGATGTAACAAGCTTTAACCAATTCGGATTTTCTAAGTTCGCTCTCACATCTGACACATTCCAACAATTGATAGTTAGATGTTGATTTAAGGCATCTGAAGATACCACTCCTCCTTGATCGCTCTCTTTTAGTGGATATGGCTCAGTGGACAAGAGACCTTCAGTCCCCTTATCTAACGGTCCAATCTGTTTCTGTCAATCTTAGTCATCTAATTGTAACAATGGGGAGTCTCTATTAGACTAGTGAATGGGGCAACATGCTAACATAGTGAAACTGAGTGACCTCTCTTGATTTTCCAATGTTCTATTACAGGTCCTTTCAAAAGAACATGGAGCCAGATTTTTTATTCTGCTTTCCCTAAAAGGTCTCTAGAAGTATCCTAGTGGAAGAGCTTCAATCTTACTTTGCCCAGAAGGTCTGTGTGCTAAATGATCAAATAGGTTTGCAACAATATGCAGTCTTCTTAAGGTAACAATCACCTGTAGTTTATTTAGGGTGTCCTCTTCACGTGTATCACCTCCCACGCCAGGTCCCCCACCCAACCCGTATTTGATTTTAACCAAAGCATAGTTTTATTTTGTAAAGTAAGGTAGTCTTCCCTACCCTCTTCTAAAAGTGTTGGCATATCCTTTAAAAATATTTGCATATGGGGTACACTCAGGGGGGAGGTGAGAGTATCCTTTATCATAATTTTGATCCCTCCCATCTATTTTTCCCTGCTGTATTGCTGTTACATACTGGTACGAAATGTGGAGGCTGTGAACGTAGATGATGTTTTCCTTTATTCTAGGCCTCAAGATTCCTCTGTTCCTCTATCCTTTTATGGTTTACCTCTGCAGGGACATTAATAGGGGTGGAATTCTCATGTCTTGTTTCACAATTGTATTGGTACTTTATTTGATTAATATTATAATCATAAAAGCAAAACATACATACCATACATATACAAAACTGAGAGATTAAAATGACCAAAATATGATAAGACTGCGAAATTTAAAACCACATTATCTTTCGGCATGTCAGGAGAGGTTTTGAAAGAGGCTTACAGCCAACCAAACAATCTCCCCCTTTAACAAGGGTAGAAAGCAAAGAGCTATTCCATGCTGAATAGAATTATATCTTTTGAATGTAAGAGTTAAAAAACTTTTTGAATGAATACAGTACAATTTGTTGAAAGAGTCAAAAAGTAAAAATGCCTGAACGGAGACCCCATCACAGTAACAAACACACAAAGTGGTAATTCCAACCCAGTGGAAAGCAGGTTTGGGAATGAATAATACCAGTCCGACAATACGTAAGGAGTGACATATTCACACACCCAGCCACCATCGATGAATCAGATTCAGTACTTAAGCATAACTGCAGGATGATATAAGGTCTAAAGAGTGGTTTAAGTAGGTCCACAGCTTCATTTTCGAAGTATCTTTTGTTCAAGAACTGGGCCGTTAAATTATGCATAATCTATTTACAAATATTAGCTAGGACTGTGAATGGTATAGCTTTCCCCAGAACCTCCAAAACATCTTTAATGTGAGGCAACCAGGGGGTATTTAAACACTCCCTGCAGCCTAAACAATCCTTGATAACAAATTGGTTGAAAGTAAGAGTAGGGTTGGATCAGACTGGAATTAGTTGGAGGTAGCAGAAAGAGTGGACCAAGCTGAGAGCCTGGGTGATAGTGGGCCTTGTTTAATGGAACCTTTGATTAAGGAAAAACAAGCTCCTCATGGCATATAAAGGTGAAAAACACATGACAAACATTGATTATCTTCAAGTTGTAAGGTGATTGTTATAGGGTTTCTTCTAATGCAAAGTAACCATCACTTACATGGAACCGCATAGCAGCAGCATATCATTAAAAACAATTAATAATATAAATAGAAAATAAATGTTTCTGCTAAAAACTACAAGTAAGACACCGAGTTGCAGACTGTCCCAAAAGATAAGAACAGTTCGGTGAAGAAGCTGTTGATAGTCAGTGATAGTTAGTTAGCCATATCTTCTAGACGTGAAAAAAGTGGGGTGAGTTTCTGCCTGACTTTATCCTTAAGGAGTTCTTTTCCTTCAACACTAAAAGGATCAAAATGGGTTTGGGGAAACGGGTTAGATGCAGGGTGTTAGAATGGGGAACCTCTGGTTGGCACAGGTAGGTACTTGTGACAAGCAGCGGTCCCTTCTTCTATTCAGGGCGAGGGAATTACCCCTTCAGAACAACCCCTGCTCACCCTATAGGTAGTGTGGCGCGAGCAGTCAGGGCTAAACTTCAGGGCGCTAGTCAGTTAAGCATTTATGATCACACACAGTAAACCACAATGATCCCCACAAACGGACACCAGGCGTAAGTTGTATCAAAAATACGGATGCTTTATATAAAAGATTCTTTGTTACGCAGGCATGTACAAGACCATCAATAACGGTTACGAAATGGAAGCCACAAGATGATAATTAGGCACTGTTCTTGTCTTTGGTAACTTATTCGATCACGAGCGCTTCACAGGGCTCGGTTGAGTCGGTCCAGTCACGATGATGCGCAGTGCACCCAGGGTACAGTGATACGGGGAAATCAGAACGTTGCGGACCCCGAGTCCGATAGAGAGTTCACTGTACCTGGGAACGTGCGATGTGCTTGGACGAGTCTTCAGGAGAGATGCAGGTTCTGCACCTCGTGGGTCTTCCGGATCAAGAATTCAGCGGGCGGCTCTCGGTAGACAGGTGCGGCCCAGGGCCTCCGACACGGACTGTGCGGGAGGTCACTGCGGAGGGCGGCACGGTCAGACTCAGGCTGGGAGGTGAAGCGGGGCGGCCGGATATGTTACGACGTACGGGCGGCCGTCCGAGGCTGGATTTCACTTCCCCACTAGAAATCCGGCGGGAGGGCGAGAGGGCACCAAGCGCGCTCCAGTAGCAGGCAGGTGACAGGGAAGCGGGACGGCCAGACTCGATGGGTCCAGAGCGACTCAGGTAGAGCGGGGCTCTCGGCGAGTGGAGGCGGCCAGGCTTCTGGGTGTCACGGCCCTAGGAGGGATGCGAAGGTGCGCAGGGCACTCCGGCGGGAGAAAGCACACGGCTCGAATTCTCAGACGAGCGGAGACACGGTGAACCCACTGGTCCTGGGGTTCAGTTCAGGGGGCAAGCTCTTCTTCCCAAGCCCTTGGAGATAGTTGAAGAACAAAGTGCAAAAGTCTCTTTCAGTCTTTTTCCTCTCCTTCCTTAGCAAGGCACCTACTGCAGGCCAGTCCCTCAGGTCAGGGAAAGTTACTCCTCCTTCAGCTTCTTCCAGGTCCTTCTAGTCAGGCAGAGTTCCTTCGTGGTTCAATCTGGATCTGATTTCTTAGGAGCCAGGCTCCTACTTTTATACAGGGATTCTTTTGTTCTTTAGCGCCAGGGGGCCGGGGCCTGGCTCAGTCCAGTTTTGGAGCACTCTGTTGTGGTGACTCGGCTTGTTCCTTTCAGCAGCAGGGCAGAGACATCAGCCGCTCCACAGGGGGCGGCGCCGGCTTTGTGGTGGCAGAGCACAGGTCTATTCAAGAGTCAGGGTGCACTCCTCCCACCCATCCTGGTGTAATCTCTCTACCCACCACCTGGCAGCCAACCTGTCTCCTGGAATCCCCCAGCCCTGCTCCTGTACTGTTGCTAGGCAGAACACACACACACAGCAGAGGCGGACTGAGATGGTTAGGCACGCAAAGGCTAACTTTCTAAAAGTAGCATTTGCAAACCCAGGATATTAAAATAACCTTTACTAAAAGACGTATTTTATTATCCTGAGTTCAGGCATACTAAACATGACTTTCTACCATGCTCTCTGAGTCCACTGGGGTCACAGCGTGTAGCGATCCCAGCAGCCCATTCTGGCCTATGGAGAGCAGGTAGCCTTCAATAGTGAAAAACGAAAAGGGCTGTAATTCACTATTAAGACATGCCACACCATCAGGGCATGTCCTACCTTATACCTACAATGCACCCTGCGCTCAGGCCTACCAGAGGGGTGACTAACATGTAGTTAAGGGAAGGTTTAGGGACTGGTAAGTGGGGACACTTGCTCAGTCAGCGCGACGGTACCAGACCGCGCGCAGGGTCTGCAGTGGCAGACCCTAGACACATTTTACCCCGCTGCTTCGGTGGGTGGCACAACCAGTGCTGCAAGCCCACTAGCAGCATTTGGATATACAAGCCCTTGGCACCCCTGGTGCACTCTACTAGGGACTGATAGTAAACCAAATAAACCAAACGTGGAAGTCAATTCACATAATACATTTTACCATAGGGAGCACTTGCACTGTGGCACTGGATGGCAGTGGCACAGCGCCCTGAGCAGCTAACACCAACACAAAAACACATTGAGGCACAGACAAAAATGGAAGGGTGACCCACGCCAATGGTGCCAGGTCTAACACGTGTCCCCTCCAGCTGAAAAGTGGGGAGAACTACCCTACCCCAGGGAGTTCTGCATCACTAAGGCGGAAAAACCTGGACAGACCGTCAGCATTGGCGTGATCTGTGCCAGGGCGATGCTCCACCGTAAAGTCCATACCCTGTAGGGAGATGGACCACCTCAACAGTTTTGGGTTCTCACCCCTCATTTGCATCAACCATCTGAGGGGCCTGTGGTCGGTCTGAACCCGGAAGTGAGACCCAAACAAGTAGGGTCTTAGCTTCTTCAGCGCCCAGACCACAGCAAATGCTTCTCGTTCTATCGCACTCCACCTTTGTTCCCGGGGAAGTAGCCTCCTGCTAATAAAGGCTACGGGTTGGTCAAAGCCCTCCTCAGTGATCTGTGAGAGAACAGCCCCTACACCATGCTCTGATGCATCCGTCTGCACCAGGAACTCTTTGGAGAAGTCAGGAGCCAAGAGCACGGGCGCCGTGCACATGGCAGTTTTCAGGGTGTCGAAGGCTTTCTGACAGGTGTCAGTCCATATCACTTTTCTGGGCTGCTTCTTCGAAGTCAGCTCTGTCAAGGGGGCAACGATGCTGCCATACCCCTTGACAAACCTCCTGTAGTACCCGGTGAGTCCTAAGAAGGCCCTCACCTCCGTCTGGGTCTTTGGGGGCTCCCAAGCCAGGATGGTTTCAACTTTGGGTTGGAGGGGCGCCACCTGGCCGCTCCCCACTTGGTGTCCCAAGTACACCACTGAACCCTGCCCGATCTGACACTTGCTTGCCTTGATCGTGAGGCCTGCTCGGCGCAGCGCCATCAACACTTCCCAGAGGTGTTGCAGGTGTTCTTCCCATGTGCCGCTGAACACTGCGATGTCATCCAGGTAGGCGGCGCTGAACTCGGTCAGCCCAGCCAACACCTGGTTGACCAACCTCTGGAAGGTGGCAGGGGCATTCTTCATCCCAAAGGGCATCACCCGGAACTGGTAATGCCCATCTGGCGTAGAGAATGCGGACCTCTCTTTGGCCCCATCAGTTAAGGCGATCTGCCAGTACCCAGACGTTAAGTCAAACGTGCTGAGGTACCGTGCAGCCCCTAACCGATCGATGAGCTCATCAGCTCTGGGGATGGGGTGCGCGTCAGTCTTCGTGACTGAGTTGAGTCCTCGGTAGTCCACACAGAACCGGAGTTCGGGCGTGGCACCCGGCGCTGCAGCCTTTGGGACCAAGACCACTGGGCTGGCCCAAGGACTGCTGGAGGACTCAACCACCCCTAGGGCAAGCATCTTCGAGACCTCCTCTTTGATGCAGGCCCTGACCCTGTCAGTTACCCGGTAGGCCTTGTGCTTCACAGGTAAGCTGTCTCCCGTATCCACATCATGGACGCACCAATTTGTGATACCGGGAACCAGGGAGAACAGGTCAGGAAACTGCCCCAGCAGCTGGCGGCAGTCACCCTGTTGCTCAGGGGTCAGGGTGGGGGAGAGGTTTACCCCATCCACTGACCCGTCTCGCTCTGAGGCTACCAAGAGGTCAGGAAGAGGCTCGGACTCCTCTTCCGTCCCATCATCGGTGGCCAAGAGCATGCCCACTTCGGACCTCTCCAAGTGGGGCTTCAGTCGATTGACATGTAGGACCCTTAAGGGGTTCCTAGGAGACCGCAAGTCCACCAAGTAGGTGACAGAACTCTTGCGCTCCACAATCTCAAAGGGTCCTGTCCACTTGTCCTGGAGTGCACAAGGCTCCACAGGGGCCAGGACCCACACTTTTTGGCCAGGTTGAAGCTCAACCAGAGTGGCATTCTGGTCGTACCACCGCTTCATTTCCTCCTGGCTGGCTTCCAGGTTTGCCTCAGCAAGTTGCCTGAAACGCCTAGTCTGGTTCCGGAAAGCCAGCATGTAACTGTATACATTCTGGGGAGGTTTCCTGGGAGATTGCTCCCAGCCTTCCTTGACCAGACTAAGAGGTCCTCGTACTGGGTGGCCATACAAAAGCTCAAAGGGACTGAACCCTAGAGACTTTTGTGGCACCTCGCGGTACGCAAGGAGAAGGCATGGTAAGAGGACGTCCCACTTACGCCTCATGGGTTCCTCGAGACCCATAATCATGCCCTTCAGGGTTCGGTTGAAGCGCTCAACCAACCCGTTTCCTTGGGGATGGTAAGGTGTGGTGAACTTGTAGGTTACACCACACTCTTGCCAAAGGGACTTCATATATTTCGATATGAAGTTGGTCCCCCTGTCAGACACCACCTCTAGAGGGAATCCTACTCGTGAGAAAATTCCCATCAGTGCCCGTCCCACCACGGGGGCCGTCACTGTCCTCAGAGGGATGGCTTCAGGGTACCGGGTGGCATGGTCCACCAAGACCAGGATAAACCTGTTGCCCATGGCTGTCTTGGGGTCCAGTGGCCCCACAATGTCAATCCCCACCCGCTGGAATGGGGTACTGACCACAGGGAAAGGTTGGAGTGGAGCTCTCAGCTTCCTTCCACTCTTGCCACTTGCCTGGCAAGTCTGGCATGTCCTGCAGTGAGTGTCAGAGCTCCTGCGCATTTGGGGCCAATAAAAGTGGGTGACAAGCCTCTCAAAGGTCTTGTCCTGCCCCAAATGTCCTGCTAACGGTACGTCGTGAGCCAACCCCAGTAGGAAGGTTCTGAACTTCTGGGGTACCACCAGCGCACGGGCTGACCCAGGTTCAGCAACCTTAGGCTCGGAGTATAGGAGGTCGTTCTCCCAGTAGATCAAGTGAGTTCCGGACTGATCACCATTGGCCTGGGCTGCAGCCTGCTGCCGCATACCCTCCAGAGAGGGGCACTCTTTCTGCTCCCTGCAGAATTCCTCCCTGGTGGGGCCTCCTTCTTGCTGCCAATGGGTCAGCTCAGGCAGGTCCCCCAGTTCGGCTATCTGTTCCCCGGTAGGCTCCAGGGCATCCCCCTCAAGGTCTGCTTCCTCCTGGGCCGTGGGAACTTCAGGAGCCGGATTCCCGTGCCTCCCTTGCCCTCTCTCTAAGGCCGGTTCCTGGGCCTCTCCCTCAGGCTCCAGGGTTCCTTCAACACCCCTACTGGCTGCCCTCGACCGGGTGGTCACGCACGCCCAATCAGGCAAGCCCACCATCCGCAGGTGAGTTGTCTTCTCCACCTTTTCCCAAGGGGAGCTCTCCAAATCGTTACCTAGGAGACAATCAACAGGCATGGCCTCTCTCACAGCCACTTGCAGAGTACCAGAGACCCCCCCCCACTCAAAGGGAACCTGAGCCATTGGACACTGACTCTCTGTGTTGTCAGCGTTGACAACACGGCAGAATGCGTGCGGGACAACCTGCTCTTGAGACACCAGGTGTTGCTTGACAGCAGTCACACTGGCTCCAGTATCTCTAAGAGCCCCCACCCTCTTGCCATTTATGGTCACCCACTGCCCATACTTTTGAGTATTGGGGGGCAGCTGGGCCTCAGTGACCATCTCACTGTCTCCTAATGAGACTAGGGTCATCTGTACGGGATCCCCCGCCCCTTGGACGTCTATCTCCCTCCCCAAGGCTACACTATTCACCTGCTTGGGGGGTGGAGCACCAGAGGGTGCTGGTTTACCATACAGGGGGCACTTGGGATCCACGGAAATGTGCCCCAGGTTGTTACACTTGTAACATCTGAGGGGCCCTCTTTGAACAGGGTTACCTGTCGGGGCCCCGGTCTGCTTCGGGGGTGGGGGTGGCTGAGAACCTTTCCCCTGGTTCCCTTGGGAATTACTTTGGGGCCCTTTGTAGAACTCCCTCTGTTTACCCTTGTCCCCCCCACTCTTCTGCTGGGGACCCTGAACACCCTTGGCGGGGCCTCCCACGGGACCCTTGTGGACCCTGGTGCTGATCCAGCGGTCCGCCTCCTCAGCAAGCTTCCTCGGGTTGGACAGCTTGCTATCGATCAGGTGTTGGCGTAGCTCAGGAAAACAATTATCCGACAAGTGCTCCCATGCGATTAAATCAAACAGCCCTTGGTAATCATCCACCTTGCTACCCTTCACCCAACCATCCAGCGCTCTGCAAAAAAAGGTCACATATTCTACATAAGTGGTACCAGGTTTCTTGGTGCAATCCCTAAATCTCTGTCTGTACAATTCAGGAGTCAACCCATACCTTGTCATAAGAGCCTCCTTCATGTGTGGATAGGATGTGTGGACATCAGAGGGGAGGTCTAGCAGTGTGTCCCGCCCCTCACTCAGGAACCTTCCCCACAACCCCGCTCCCCAATCCTTCTCAGGGACCCGGTGGGAGGACATGGCTACTTCATAGGCCCTAAACCACTGCCCAATATCATCCTGCTTATAATATTCTTTGACTACATCTTTAGGAATGTGCACCCTTGACTCTGTTGAATTGCTGCCACCAGAGGGTGAGTTGTCTAAACTCCTGGCCTTGAGATCCAACTCCCTCATTTTTACCTCATGCTCCATGGCCAGTTTCTGCCTTTCTCTCTCCATTTGCAGTTTTGCCATCTCCACCTCGTGTGCTCGGGCGGCACTCCTGTCGGCCAACTCCTCTGGCGACAGGCCTCTGCTAGGCTCAAACACACCTTCGGGGGGTATCACCTCCCGGGCATTCTCTGGGAACTTTGATTCGTGCCAGGCTCTCAGTGCTGTCACGTACTGATCCTTGTTGCTTAGTCCACTTTGCTTGATTCTGTACTTGGAGAGATATCCCTTCAGGACATCATTTGTGCACTTCCTCAGTGCCTCGGGCTCCCAATCGATGTCATCCACTCCAGAGAATACAGAGGGCGCTCCGCCTCCGTTGACTGAGCTAGGCATGGTTTCTTAAGGTGGAGATTTTTCTTTAGCAACAACTGTCACTCAATCTGTGGCTGCGTTATAGGTCTGCTCTACGTGGTGATCAATAATTCACTGTATGTAAATCATAAATGCAAATTCGAAATCCCACCGCTGCCACCAATGTTAGAATGGGGAACCTCTGGTTGGCACAGGTAGGTACTTGTGACAAGCAGCGGTCCCTTCTTCTATTCAGGGCGAGGGAATTACCCCTTCAGAACAACCCCTGCTCACCCTATAGGTAGTGTGGCGCGAGCAGTCAGGGCTAAACTTCAGGGCGCTAGTCAGTTAAGCATTTATGATCACACACAGTAAACCACAATGATCCCCACAAACGGACACCAGGCGTAAGTTGTATCAAAAATACGGATGCTTTATATAAAAGATTCTTTGTTACGCAGGCATGTACAAGACCATCAATAACGGTTACGAAATGGAAGCCACAAGATGATAATTAGGCACTGTTCTTGTCTTTGGTAACTTATTCGATCACGAGCGCTTCACAGGGCTCGGTTGAGTCGGTCCAGTCACGATGATGCGCAGTGCACCCAGGGTACAGTGATACGGGGAAATCAGAACGTTGCGGACCCCGAGTCCGATAGAGAGTTCACTGTACCTGGGAACGTGCGATGTGCTTGGACGAGTCTTCAGGAGAGATGCAGGTTCTGCACCTCATGGGTCTTCCGGATCAAGAATTCAGCGGGCGGCTCTCGGTAGACAGGTGCGGCCCAGGGCCTCCGACACGGACTGTGCGGGAGGTCACTGCGGAGGGCGGCACGGTCAGACTCAGGCTGGGAGGTGAAGCGGGGCGGCCGGATACGTTACGACGTACGGGCGGCCGTCCGAGGCTGGATTTCACTTCCCCACTAGAAATCCGGCGGGAGGGCGAGAGGGCACCAAGCGCGCTCCAGTAGCAGGCAGGTGACAGGGAAGCGGGACGGCCAGACTCGATGGGTCCAGAGCGACTCAGGTAGAGCGGGGCTCTCGGCGAGTGGAGGCGGCCAGGCTTCTGGGTGTCACGGCCCTAGGAGGGATGCGAAGGTGCGCAGGGCACTCCGGCGGGAGAAAGCACACGGCTCGAATTCTCAGACGAGCGGAGACACGGTGAACCCACTGGTCCTGGGGTTCAGTTCAGGGGGCAAGCTCTTCTTCCCAAGCCCTTGGAGATAGTTGAAGAACAAAGTGCAAAAGTCTCTTTCAGTCTTTTTCCTCTCCTTCCTTAGCAAGGCACCTACTGCAGGCCAGTCCCTCAGGTCAGGGAAAGTTACTCCTCCTTCAGCTTCTTCCAGGTCCTTCTAGTCAGGCAGAGTTCCTTCGTGGTTCAATCTGGATCTGATTTCTTAGGAGCCAGGCTCCTACTTTTATACAGGGATTCTTTTGTTCTTTAGCGCCAGGGGGCCGGGGCCTGGCTCAGTCCAGTTTTGGAGCACTCTGTTGTGGTGACTCGGCTTGTTCCTTTCAGCAGCAGGGCAGAGACATCAGCCGCTCCACAGGGGGCGGCGCCGGCTTTGTGGTGGCAGAGCACAGGTCTATTCAAGAGTCAGGGTGCACTCCTCCCACCCATCCTGGTGTAATCTCTCTACCCACCACCTGGCAGCCAACCTGTCTCCTGGAATCCCCCAGCCCTGCTCCTGTACTGTTGCTAGGCAGAACACACACACACAGCAGAGGCGGACTGAGATGGTTAGGCACGCAAAGGCTAACTTTCTAAAAGTAGCATTTGCAAACCCAGGATATTAAAATAACCTTTACTAAAAGACGTATTTTATTATCCTGAGTTCAGGCATACTAAACATGACTTTCTACCATGCTCTCTGAGTCCACTGGGGTCACAGCGTGTAGCGATCCCAGCAGCCCATTCTGGCCTATGGAGAGCAGGTAGCCTTCAATAGTGAAAAACGAAAAGGGCTGTAATTCACTATTAAGACATGCCACACCATCAGGGCATGTCCTACCTTATACCTACAATGCACCCTGCGCTCAGGCCTACCAGAGGGGTGACTAACATGTAGTTAAGGGAAGGTTTAGGGACTGGTAAGTGGGGACACTTGCTCAGTCAGCGCGACGGTACCAGACCGCGCGCAGGGTCTGCAGTGGCAGACCCTAGACACATTTTACCCCGCTGCTTCGGTGGGTGGCACAACCAGTGCTGCAAGCCCACTAGCAGCATTTGGATGTACAAGCCCTTGGCACCCCTGGTGCACTCTACTAGGGACTGATAGTAAACCAAATAAACCAAACGTGGAAGTCAATTCACATAATACATTTTACCATAGGGAGCACTTGCACTGTGGCACTGGATGGCAGTGGCACAGCGCCCTGAGCAGCTAACACCAACACAAAAACACATTGAGGCACAGACAAAAATGGAAGGGTGACCCACGCCAATGGTGCCAGGTCTAACACAGGGTTTTTGGACGTAATTACAGATATAGGTTGACATACCCTCCCAGTGTCTGTTTCCTGCCCACAAATAGCTGCTGAAAGATGGTCCTGTAGGGCTTCCCTATGAATTTTTACCATTTTAGAATTCACTTTAGTTTTGAATCTAGTTTTGCCTCTAGTTGAGCCCCTGCATTTTTTCCTCCTTTGAGGGCTCAAATCTAAATCTGAACCCTGTTTATTCCGTTCCATAGTATTGCAGAGGCAGAGTACACAGGTTTTACTGGAATAGTGCTTCATGGGTTTGCTGTTGTTTTAGTCACCTGTGCACGTTCCTCGAGGTTGGTACCGGGCCTGCCATTTGTTGGTTGAGTTTGCAATATGCACGGTATGCACAGTGAATAAAGATTGTGAGGCTTAAGTTTAAAGCAGTATTCTCGGGATTCAATGCCGCAATAATTGCCTGCCTACAGGACCCTACTCCCAATCTGTTCCACTCTGGCCTCAGTTTTAATCTGCGCTGGGCCAGCAATGCAGGGGAGAGGCATACAACATGCTTCAAGGACTCCACTAAGTCCCCGCAGCCCCTGCACCGTAGCTCATTTGATGGACGGCGCCAAAGAGGTAGATGTTTCAGGAAATGCCATTCCCCCAATCTAAGTACCATAAACCGTAAAATTAAGTACAGGGGGTATGTGCAGGGCAGGTATGGTGGAAGAGAAGCCAGCTGGTAAGAGTTGATTACTTATCATGCATTTGGCGTAAAGAGCTTTGTCGGTGTTATGAGACCACATACGGATACGCTTTCTGATACTTGTTTTAAACACTATATTACTAGGGTTAAGATTCCAGAGATCGCTTTCTGATAATTGTTGTATGCATTCATGGAAGAACTGACTATAGGACCCACCTGGATTACTAAGGCTAATATCTGAACACAACAGTGACTTAAGGGGCCCAGCTCTGGCCTGCCTTAACTTGTGACACCGTTTTAAATAAGCACCTGCGCTTAGCATTTCATGATTGAAAAGGCCCAGTTCTAATTGTATCTGTGGAGCAGAAGCAGATTTTGGCATCTGAAAGACTCTTTCATAGATCTTAGTCACATGTTGGTTTGATGTTGTACTCAGTTTACCCCGGGATATTTCAATGCCATATGACAACGTGGGGCTTATTTGGCTTTCATGACTTCCAAAATTGGGGTTCGGCTCTGGCCTGTCAATTTGCTTGAAAGTTTTAAAAGGTTCACATGGAGAGCCATAGCTTTCATTGAGATGTCGCTGCGATGTTTGGCAAGGTTGCCCCCGGAGTCGAAGTTAATCCCCAGGTATTTGTAAGATTTTCCTATCACGAGTCCAGAGTTGTTATACGTCCAACCACCACCTCCATAGTGCTTTCAGCTGAATATGACTACTCGGGTTTTCTTTAAATTAACCTCTAAATTGTTCGTAATGGTGTAACTGTGTAGTTTATTTAACAGTCGTTGCAGCCCTCCTCGAGTGAGACTGAATAGGACAAGGTTGTCGGCGTACAGAAGGTTGCTTAACTGAACACCACCAATCTTAGGGGGATGGATGTTTATTACATCTTGTTCCACTGAAAGATCAGCGATTAACAAGTTAAAGAGCAATGGAGCTAGCACACATCCCTGTTTGACTCTTTTCATCTTGATTTTTCGAGACAGATGTGAGCCGGTGCCAAGCTTAACTTGTATCCAGGTGTTAGTATGCAGTTGGACAATGGCCTCCAAAAGTTTGATCAGGATTCCCCATTTCATTAGCAGCGCCCAAAGTGCTGCCCTAGGGACCCGGTCTAAAGCAGCTTTAAAATCAACAAAACAACAAAAAAACACCTTGGATGAGATTAGTGCTTTATCGATGAGTATTGATAATGCCAATAAATTAGACATAGTGCCCGAGTTTGCAGTGAAACCGGTTAGATTTTTTGGGATCTGACCTTTCAGGTCAGCCCAGGAGCTTAGTTCATCGAGTACTTTGCCTCATTGTCCAGTAAGTCTATCAACCTGTAATTATTTGGGGACGGGTGAGAGCCAGATTTATGAATTAGGTGGATTATTGCACCTCGCCAGGAATCAGTTATAGTTGAACTCCTCAGTGTGAAATTGAAGAGGGTTGCTAGTTGTTTTGACCAAAGAGGGATATTTGATTTAAACAGGATCTCATGTCTTTATGTGTTATCTGCCCTTCTTTTAACTGATTATTCAAAGCTGTTATTTAGTTAGCCATATCTTCTAGACGTGAAAAAAGTGGGGTGAGTTTCTGCCTGACTTTATCCTTAAGGAGTTCTTTTCCTTCAACACTAAAAGGATCAAAATGGGTTTGGGGAAACGAGTTAGATGCAGGGTTTTTGGACGTAATTACAGATATAGGTTGACATACCCTCCCAGTGTCTGTTTCCTGCCCACAAATAGCTGCTGAAAGATGGTCCTGTAGGGCTTCCCTATGAATTTTTACCATTTTAGAATTCACTTTAGTTTTGAATCTAGTTTTGCCTCTAGTTGAGCCCCTGCATTTTTTCCTCCTTTGAGGGCTCAAATCTAAATCTGAACCCTGTTTATTTGGGCTCTGAACCATAACAGACGTAAAGGGCAGACCGTTTGCGTGAAGCGACAATGATCTGGATGCAGTAGAATAATTTATCAGGGGCTATCCCCTTCAAGATGGGTGACGGGTGTACCAGAACTAAGCCCCAAATTCAATCTCGGCGTTTACCACTCCTATTGCTCTTTCTAGTATTCGGTCTGTTGCAGTAGTTTTACCCACAGAGGGGCTTTGTAAAAAGGTTGATTAAACTAGAATGAATAGTCCATTAATACAATAAAAAACAAAAAAAATTGCCACTTTCTATTTATTCCGAGATATATTAGAAACCAATCAAGCTAACCCAGAGGCAAACAGATGGAGAATACCTCCCACCTTCATTCCTAAATCCCCCGACTATGATCGCCTGGATTTTAACTCGCCCTCCCATCAACTTTTAATTAGATTATGCAGCAAAACACACAAGCTTTTCTAATAGCACAAGCCAGATAGTGTACTGCCTTTCGAATTGATCTCAGGGTTCATAAACAATAAGTCAGTTTCTACATGACATAATGAGTTCAGTTCTCTTCTCTTAGTTCATATATGGGGTCGAGTCTGCCCAGAAGCTGAGCCAATGAGTCCATCCATTCCTGAACTACTTTTTCTCTTCAACTGGTTAAAAAGACCGTTTTTGTTACGAAAAAGGCAGAGTTTGCTGCCCTGCAGAGATGATTATCCTGTGCTACGCTTGCTGATTGGTGAATGGTTTGTGAGGTAGCTGGCACTCTGCACTTCTAACCTCATGGTGAAGCCATGCCATGTGCATGAAACAATTTTACTTTGTTTCTGAAGTTAGACTAGTAAAGAAGATAAGGCATAATATTACCTCCATTACTTTAATAGAATAAAAACCTCCTCTCACTTTAATGGGAGAGGTTTTCATTCTCATGAGGCTTGGTTATGCAGAGAGGGTCTGAAAAGGAAAAGGAAATATGAAGAAAGAGTTGGAGAAGTAGGTCAAAAAGTAAAGACAAAACTTTCTGATGAGAAGTCTTTGAAGAAGACTACAGGCATGAATTGGTAAAACCAACAGCCTTTCCTGTGCTGATCTTAGGTAGCTGATTTGTGTTCAAGATTTAGTAGTCTGAAGGAACAGTTCTATGTAGTATGGCACGTGGCTTATTCACCTACCCCGGGAGATCTGGCTTGAGCCTGTGATTAGGGCCTGGCTGTATAGAGACCCGTTGCTCACAGATCTGGGATTGATGAATATACGAGACACATGATGGTTAGCGGTACGCTGTGACACTGAGTATCAAGTGACAGGTAGGTAGGTTCGGGAGCTAGGTGGATAGAGGCAATACCAGCTACACGAACTACCAGAGGGTTGTGAATGGGTTTAACAGAGTAAAGTGAAACAGAAAATACAATTATATATCAAAAATATTAAGCAAAAACCTCTGCTCATTATGCATCCAGAAATTAGTATTAATAAAGGATGTTGGGTGAGTTGCTGTTTTTTCATCATCAAAATGTTAATATGGCAATCTTAGGCTTTACTTTCTTCTCAGTGTTCATACATTACCAGCCATATAACATATACAACCAGCTGCATATCCACTATGTGTAAGGCAGTGGAAAAAGCCTGGACTCAAACTGCACGTTGCCACATTGTGATAGCAGAGAACCAGCATTTTTTTCCATTCTGAGTGCCATACTGCCAAATAAAAATGGTGCTTATGTCACATGATCATGTCATTTATATTGAGGCTGGTAACATACAAGTTTTCGACATCCAACACCCATTGGTTTCCAGGCCACTGGTTCCATGCTTCATGGTACTTGTTGTTTCCATTTCCACTTTACATGCAAGAGTATATAAGACCTTTCTTGCTATGTATCTATTCCCACAACCATCAAATACAAACAGTAAGTGGTTCGTTGATGGCCGGATGAAATATACACTTTGCTGAGCTTGAGAGTTAGAGACGAGTGCTTCCACTTGTTACCATTTACAATACTGTTCAGTTTTTCAAAAAATACAATGGTTTTCTTACAGTACTTTACAGGCCATTCTTATTAGGCAGAAATAGTTCCAGTTTGATACATTGGATGAACCACATGCACGTAATTCGTACATGGAATATGAGGACTTACATTGGATATCTTATACACACAGAGGGGCTTAATTAGGAGGACCCTGAATCCCTTTTGCAACACCTAAAGTGATTCATGTGTGACGCAGGGCTCTCATTTCCATTTATGAAGCCACAAAAAGCCATCCTGAAATCGCTGCGCCGCCTTACTTTGCAGCCAGGAGGCGTTTCGTGGGCATTGCACTGGGTTCTCCCACCAACACCCATGGAATTTGATGCTGTCCCTGATTTACAAAGTGATGAACCGTGCCCATCACCAAGGATATGGAGGCCATGGCTGGCAACTTCAAGAAATGTTGGCAGGCAGTAGCGAATTAGATGGGTAGCAACTATCTTAGACAGAATATAATAGGAACAAGACTGAGGTCTTGATTTTTGGCAACTATCCCGACATCTGGAATAATTCCTGGTGGACAGACATACTAGGGATATTGCTAACCCAAGCAGACTCCACCAAAAATCTTGGAGTATTAGTGGATACCAAGTTATTGCTTGACCTTCAGGTTAATCTTACGGTATCCACTTTTTTCTGTAGGTTTTCTCTTTTTTCCCTCTGGAAGCTCACAAGCAGGTAGTTATGGTTTGATTTCCTCCAGACTAGAATACCGCAATGCACTCTATTTGGGGATCAATAAATCAGCAACAGCCAAACTACAGTGAGTTCAAAACACAGCTGCGAGACTGATACTTGAAATTCCCAAACACCGATTAGTCTCAGCTGGGATCTCCAAAATGCATTGGCTACTAGTGAACAAATGCATTACCTTTAAGGCCGTATGCATTGTTCACAGGGCAGTGCTAAACAGCAGTCCCAGAGGACTGACAAAGATGTTTCAGAGATATACCCACACAAGACATCTTCGGTCGGCTAGCCACAATTTTGTAGTTGTACCTAAATTTAGGAATACCAGGTGGGACGAAGGACTACTTCCGTGGCTGCAGCAAAACTGTGGAATTCTCATCCACTATTGATCTTCAGGAACACAATAGTTTTTGGGAAGCATTGAAGACCTGGCTTTTCATTCTTTCATTTATGGCAAGCAATTTTCCTAGAGATTTGTCTTTTTCTTTGGAGCTCTCCTTACTTCAACAACTTGATGCCTTGCAGTAATTGTGCCCTTTATAAATCTATGTAATTTAAGTTCATTTCATGTAAACCTGGGGACGCGCCAAATCCATATACCTCCCGTGGTGAGGCGTAATGAGGAGAAAAATGTTCATTTCTCCTCTTTTTTTTCCTCTTTCTATGTGTGCTGCAAAATGCAGCACACATAGAAAGAGGAAAATGTATCTATGGATTGTTTTCGTGCATAATTATGTCCCTTCCTGCACAAAAACAATCTAGCATGCAACGGCGGCCCCTTGCTGGGTGCCTACATTGGTGCTACGCTGCTGATCTAGTGCCAGCGCAGGGAGAAATGACAGGAAAATACAGAATTGCTTATATACAGTGCATTCCTGCCCTACACCAATATCCCTTAACCCCTTGCCTGCTCATGACGGAACCACTCCGTCATGAGCCACGGGCGCCGTGTGCTCATGACGGAGTGGTTCCGTCATGCTGTGGCCGTTGGCGGCTGCTCCGCCCATGCGGCACTGATTCACCGCCTGTGCGGGCGAACAATGCAAGTGGGCGGAGTCGTGACGGAACCACTCCGTCATGAGCACAGCGCGCCCGTGGCTCATGACGGAGTGGTTCCGTCACGAGCATGGCGGCGCCGCTAACACCCCGAACCCCCCCAGCGCCGCGGCAAAATTCGTGCCACGGCGAAGGGGTTAAATGAGGACCGGAGTGTTCTCGCAGCCCATGTGACTCAATGCCCCACTAGAGAATGGATTTACTGGGAAATATTATGTGCCATACGCACAATTTCAAAAGAAAATACTAGGGCACGTCTCCTGTGTCATGTTTAAATTCAACATAAAACGTTTCCATAATTAGTAGGGGTGTTAAATGGTAGCGGCAGTTTCAGTCAATAACCTTTCAAGTATTGCCCGGCGGTAATCGCCTCTTATACCATTCGATGATTAACCAACAAAAGAGGCAGGCGCCGGAGACTGGAAGGCAGGAAACAAAGTTTTATTCCGTCGGAGCCTGGCCTCTTATACACAGGTTTATTGCTTTATTACATGTGATACATTCTTGTTGAGACTTTGATGTACGGAAAGACATCCTTGGAATCCCCACTTCAAGCTTGTTCCCACACATATCTACAGTAGAAGTCCCCACCCCACCCATAGTAGGAGATGGCTATCACACAGCTGGACATTCCGCCAATTCCTGGGGGTGTGTGCGACTGGTCGGGTCTCAGGGGGTGGGGTGTGGATCTACTGTAATCCCTTTGATGTGGGGTGTCTCCCTTATAGTAGGGGCAATAAACTGCATCCTCAGGGCTAGGTGATGACCTGGGATCGGTTCGGACACTCGGGCGCAGAGGAAGGGGGTTATCGAAAGGATGTATGACCATGTATGGGATGAAAGGAGGTGTTGGTCAGGCGCGGGATGTGGTTCCATGGCAGGGTCATGCAGAAGGAGAGGGTTTATGGCCCATGTGTGAGAGAGCGGGGGTGGCCGGCGCGCGGGGGGATGTTCGCAGCGCCAGAGGGACGCGCTGGCGATCGGCAATGAGTGGGGAGAGGGGCCATGGTGTCTAAAATGGCCACCGTGTGTTTCTGCGTGCGGCGCTGGAGAGAGACAAGATGGCGCAGATAATGTTCAGTTACAAACTAAATTTCCACAGTCCTCCCTTTTAACATATCTCGCCAGCTTGTTTAGTTCGGATCTATCCCCATAATACCACGTACTTCTACCTCGTACAGAGCTTTCATATGTTCTGCTTCAAAGTTCAGAGTCTTAGGGCAGATGCAGTTCGTGAAAAGTGAACATAGAGGTGGCAAGCATTGAATCCCCAGGCAACATCCACACAGTACCACAATCGGTATTAGGATAAACGTAAACAACCTCCACCCCCAACTTTTAATAGTGTCCCAAAACCAACTCCCAAGCGACCATCCTTCTTGCTCCTGATGAACCTCAGCGGAAAGTCTGTGGAGGTGTTCAATCGCCTTGTAGACTGAGGGTGAGTTATCCGGTACGTAGGTGCAACAGCTGGACCCAATGATGCGGTATGCTCCTCCACGATCAGCCAGAACCACGTCTAGAACGAGGCGGTTCTGAAGAGCTACCAGGCGGACGGCCTGAAGCTCAGCGGTGTTGTTGGTGAGGATGCCGGCTGTAATGTTCATTGTGGTTTCGACTGCCTGGGTTAGGTGCCGGATGGCACGGCTGTTTGCCATTGGACCCCATAGTGGAACAAGTCCCTTTACTGCATCCATGAACTGTGCTCCAGTGGAGTCGGCTTGTACAATGTCCTTTGCACGTTTCTGCTGGTGATGGTTTGCTGGAGCCACATATGTTGGAGGAAGGATAAAAGCGATGTAGCAGGTGCCTCCCCAACCCTTCGGAAGCCAGGTGTAGGCCTTAGTACCACAGACGAAGTACATATTTGGGGAGGCAACAAAGGAGGGTGGGTCAACTGAGTCCAATGTTCGGGTGATGAGACAGGAACTGTGGCCTACCGGCTGTGTCCCTAGGCCTTCGAGGCACACCAGACCTGTGATGTTGACGACGGATAGGGCCACTGTTAGGGTGGCGGCCGTTCGTTTCCGGAGGTAAGAGAAGGTGGGTCTGGCTGGGTTGTTGAACACCTGCATTTCAACTCGCTCCTTGGCAGGGATGTCCATATGGAAAGAGGTGTTTGATCTCAGCGGACAAAAGGGGGCAGAGGTTTTTCCAGTTTGGTTCAGCCAGAACCCATGATAGAAGTGCGACACAGTTTTGCCGGAAATGGCATTGTCCTTGTAACTTTCTTGCAGGAGGATTAGCCAAGCGAGGCAGGAGCCATGGACAGAGAAGGGCGAAGGGATGAAAGGGATAGAATGTCCAGTGGCATGTGGTAGCAATCCACAGATCCAGCAGTTAGTGGCATTGGCGGCAAGATTGTGTTGGTGGAGCAGTTGCACAAAAGAGTTATTCCAGAACTCCTTACGTCTTTCTCGGAGTTGGGGTGAGAGTGAAATCAGATGGTGTTCTTTCATGGTGGTGGGTTGAGCAGTGGTCAGCAATGTCTTATGAGCGGGTGCATTTTCTTCCATGATCCAGAAAGTGACCATGAGAAGGAGGCAAAGGAGAAGGGTAATAAAAAGTGCAATAGTCTTTGAGCTGTGCATTTTGTCAGTCTTTGGGTTTTTGTAGTGGATCTTCGGACGTCCGGTTGCTTCCATCATCTTCATGTCGGGCGCTTCCATCACCTTCAAGGGACTCGGTAGCGGGCAGGACCACAGACTTTGTTTAGTTTCTCTCCTGGAGGCCTTTGGGGTGACTAGGCTACCGCTCTGAGATTTCAACCTAGTTTGTGGTCTGCTTAGCCGAAGTTCCCTCCTTTCGTCGTAGGTTATACCCTTCTTTGGATGGCACAGTGGGATCGGGATATTCAGTCAATTCAAGTGTCTCTGTATTCGGGTAGCAGCTCAGGGATGGTCGGTCTTCGTCCAGAAGTTCCTCTTGGGCGGTGATGTTGTCGGTGGTCGTCAGGGTCGATGATACCTTCTTGCAGCGGTGTGCATGAAGCCAATTACGTTTCCCCTCCACTCGAAGAGCTGTTCGGGTGGTGGTCAGGACTTGCAGGGGGCCCGTCCACCGGGGCTCCAGACTCTTGGTGCGCTGGAAGTTGCGCACTAGGACAAAGTCACCGGGTTGGATGTCGTGTCTGGGGCCCCTGGAAGCATCGGGAATGGCTTGCAGCACCTGCTGATGGATAACAGACAACATTTTAGTTAAATTGTACAGATAGTCAGACATGAGGACGTCAGGGACGTCGTGAATGGATGCTGGTTTTGGTGCAGTCCAAAGGTTCACGGGTCGCCCGAAGACGACCTCGTAGGGGGTTAAGTGGTGTTTGGTAGGAGTGGAACGCATTGATAGCAATGCTAGTGGGAGGGCGTCTGGCCATTTCAGTCCTGTGGTGGCAACTATTTTGGCTAGTTTGAGTTTAAATGTGGCATTATGTCGCTCAACCAAGCCTGCAGATTGGGGGTGGAAGACCGCATGAAACTTCTGTTTTACACCCAACCCTTTTAAGATGAGTTGGATAACTTCGGCTACGAAGTGGGGGCCGTTGTCGCTCCACAAAATTCGACAAAGGCCGTAGCGGGGGAAGCATTCTTTCAGTAGTACTTTTGCGGTAGTCATAGCAGTGTTGTCGCGGGTTGGGTAGGCTTCCACCCATTTCTTTCTCTCGGACGCCCTATCGTTCTCATTCTTTTGGTGTTCGTAGTACTGGGCCATCTGGAGGATAGCCGCGGGTTTGGAGGCTGCCCAACTACTCTCGCTGGTCTGTAACTTCTGGGAGACTTCCTGAGACAGACCCTTCACATAATTCTGGACAAAGAGGTGATGTCCGGTTGCAGTGGTCATGTCCTGGCCACTATAATCGGAAAACACTGTCTCGAATCGAGAGAAGTATTCGGATACATCCTCCTGGGGTTTCTGGCGGCAAGCCGTCACTATCGACCAGTCTACCTTCGTTTCTGGGATTAGGGTCTTTAATTTCTGAACAATCTTGTTTGGGAGTTCCAATAAGGCCTTTAGAGGTTTCTGTCCAGGTTCTCGCTGCTTGTCTGTGGTATCGAGCTGTACCCAGGTATATCCGAACGGCTCAGTGTGGTCGACTTTCCGGATTTGCTTCCACACATCAGCCGGCAGACATAACCCGAAGAACAAATCGATGTCCGCCAAGGTCATTATAGTTGAACCTAAGGCCGTACCTAGTTCTGTGTAAAAGGCGGTCGGGTTCTTTCTTAAGTCGGGTAGGGTTTTTCTAAAGGTCAGGATGTCTTGTCGGTCCCATGGCTGATAGACCCAGTTATATACAACCCTTCCCTTCGCATCTTGGTGGTTGATGTCATCGTGTGTTCCCTGACCTCGTGGGGGGACCCAGTAAGGAGCGGCTTCCTTGATGGGCATCATGGTATCAGCTTTTCCTGCCTGGGGTTCAGTCGCTATGGGGGTTTCTGTCTTGGTCGTCTGCCTGTGTTCTTTAAGATGTCGGAAGACTTCGAGTGTACGTGTGAAGAGGTCCGTCACATCTCTCTCTCCCCCTTCCCCAATATCAACCTTTCTATACAAGGTTGCTAAGCCTTCGGGACCTTTATCCTGGTACCTATCCTCATAGGCATTCAGAGTGTGATAACAGAGTCGTACGACAAAGTGTCGTCTGTGGTTGTCGGCATACGAGTTATACGTATCTGTCACATATTCCTCACTTTCCTTCCGTTCTACTAGTGTTCTCACTACCTTATCGATTCCGGCTCGTTCATCCTTTGTTAGCCGATTCATTCTGGCGGAATCTTTCTTTCTCGTCTCGGGGTCATCTAACATTATTGCTAACGTTGTGTTTAGTACAAGAGGCTCGGCTTCGCGGAGGCCGCGAGGACCGAGGCCCTGGTACTGCTTTCGTTTGCATTCGGGGGTTGTGGGTGCTGCACTATAGGCTGGGAGGGAGCGTATGGAGGGGGCATGTAGATGATCAGAGGACCTAATAGCAATTCATCGTTCGCCCGTTGCTTGGGAGGCAACTCAGGGTAGAGCGTAGAGGGTTCCTAACAGGGCACTGGCCTGACGTTTCAGATTCTTGTTTTTGTTTAGCTTCCTTTCTCTCCTTTATTTCTTCCTCTAATTTTCTGGCGGCAAGGTGAGCTGCCTTTCGTAGTTCTTTTTCTGCCTTTACTTCTTCTCTCTTTTTCCGTTGCGTTGTTTCTTTGCGCCACATGCCGATACTGTCGAGCATAGTGGGCGTCGTTTTATTGCTACGTAGAGCTATTTCTAGCGTTTCTATTTTATGGTCATCAAAGGATCCCATCAGTGGCCACTGACTTTCGCAGTCCTTCTTTGTATATTTATGCCATAGTTTGCTATAAGCTACTGCGACTAGTCAATATTTAGTAACATGTCCTTATTAGGGGTGCCTTCCAGTGGAGCCGGATGGTTCATCTCTAATAAGCGGTCCGGGCAGAACCAACTACCAATCAGTGGGGAGAAGATAGGCATGACGGGTTACAACGGGGACAAAAGTCTGCACTACCTATCTTTTCACTGCTTGCAAAGACTAGACAGAATATCTCTATTCCACGTTATTTGTAAGCAGAGAATACCTCCAAAGAACCAATATCGAACAACCAGTGTTCGGACAATCAATCAATGGGGAGAAAAATAGGCATGACAGATTACAAAGGGGGACAAAAGTCCGCGTTACCTACCCTTCACTATCTGCAAAGACTAGACAGAATATTTCTATTCTACGTTATTTGCAAACAGAGAATATCTCAAAGAGCACTATTCTTCAAAAACAATCAATGTTCGGACAATCAATCAGTGGGGAGAAAAAAATAGGCACGACAGATTACAAAGGGGGACAAAAGTCCGCGTTACCTACCCTTCACTATCTGCAAAGGGAGAGAGAGTATTTCTACTCTTCCCCGTTTGTAGGCAGTGAATATCTCAAAAAGAACAATCAAATAAGTGATACTAGTATTTTCAATCAATCAATCAATCGTTTCGCAATTTGTCGTGTTACACAACCTTACCCGGACCGCATGGACAGTTTCTCGTCTTCCGTCTCCAGCGCCCGATCGTCCTCTACTCTCCGTAGTTGCCGCGGCACTCCTGATGGTTCCCAGTCAGGACCGTAGATCACTCGAGAGAGGTCTGCTCGGAACCAGTGAAGTTTGGATGATCGGCTGCCAGACGACGGTCTATCGGGCAGGAGCTCTTCCCGATCGTTGCAGTCGTTCACTCTGTCGTTGGGACCTCTCCCGTTGGATCCACGTGTCGCTGATAGGCCCTACGTTGGGCGCCAATTGTTAAATGGTAGCGGCAGTTTCAGTCGATAACCTTTCAAGTATTGCCCGGCGGTAATCGCCTCTTATACCATTCGATGATTAACCAACAAAAGAGGCAGGCGCCGGAGACTGGAAGGCAGGAAACAAAGTTTTATTCCGTCGGAGCAGAGCACGTCAGATCGGACAGCAAGGTATCGTCTCGAGGTGCTCTAACCGCATCTCTGAGGCCCGGCCTCTTATACACAGGTTTATTGCTTTATTACATGTGATACATTCTTGTTGAGACTTTGATGTACGGAAAGACATCCTTGGAATCCCCACTTCAAGCTTGTTCCCACACACCCATAGTAGGAGATGGCTATCACACAGCTGGACATTCCGCCAATTCCTGGGGGTGTGTGCGACTGGTCGGGTCTCAGGGGGTGGGGTGTGGATCTACTGTAATCCCTTTGATGTGGGGTGTCTCCCTTATAGTAGGGGCAATAAACTGCATCTGCAGGGCTAGGTGATGACCTGGGATCGGTTCGGACAATCGGGCGCAGAGGAAGGGGGTTATCAAAAGGATGTATGACCATGTATGGGATGAAAGGAGGTGTTGGTCAGGCGCGGGATGTGGTTCCATGGCAGGGTCATGCAGAAGGAGAGGGTTTATGGCCCATGTGTGAGAGAGTGGGGGTGGCCGGCGCGCGGGGGGATGTTCGCAGCGCCAGAGGGACGCGCTGGCGATCGGCAATGAGCGGGGAGAGGGGCCATGGTGTCTAAAATGGCTGCCGTGTGTTTCTGCGTGCGGCGCTGGAGAGAGACAAGATGGCGCAGATAATGTTCAGTTACGAACTAAATTTCCACAGGGGTGGGTGGAATTCGCGAAAGTGACTTTCGCAAATTATCGCGAAAATGTTAAAAATCTCCACAAACAAGCGGAAATATCGCGAAGATGCAGAAGTTTTTTTCCTGCCTGTTCGCTGTATTTTCTGCGTGGTCGCGGCTCGCCAACTTACCCATGCGGTTGCTCGCGGGCGCGGCCATCTTGTTTTCACTCTTCTCGCGGTGCATGATCGCGAGAAGAAAGACGTGATCGCGCGACCAATGACATTACTGCGGGCGCGAACTGTCGCGAGACAGCGCAAATGGCTACCAACAATCCAACATCTCGTGGAGAACGCGACCGGATCGGGAAAACTTGTCGGCGAACGCGGGGATTGAGGTAAGGCGATCGCGCGCGAGAATGTATTATTTTACAGCGCGAGCAAGAAACAAATTATCGCTAAGCTGCGGAATGCGGAAATTTTGACATTTTCGCGCTCTCCGCGGAATGCGAAAATGTCAAATTATCGCAATTTCCGCGAACGGAACGGAAATTTAGCCCAGGCCTAATAATTAGTATCACAAAATATATATGTTTGAGTGACACTCACCTCAGCACGTGTACATGCATGCAGCCAAGCATTATTTCACATAAGAAGGGAGTTGGTTGACCGCTGGATGTCTTATGAACCATGCATATCTGAAGCAAGCCACTTCTGGGTCTGATGGATTAGTGACCTCTCAGCCTATCATCCTTCTGAGGTTGATAAAATGAGTACTATTGAGTTGGGTCAAAATGCACAGTTATTCTTCAGCACCAAGGTACACTTAGGTGAACTTGCGCTTTAGAAATACATGTTATTTTACTGCAGGCATGTTAAGTAAGAATCAGTGCTGAAAAGATCATTACATTGAAGTCTGCTAATCTTCAATTATGTCTTACAAACTTAGCTTCTGATAATTTGCCATTATTAATCCACAGGTCTTTGTTTATGAACTGGACATCACTATGTTAATTTGACAAGAGAGTGCATACCTCTAAACTGAACGTTACCCATGATGATAATACAATTGCATTCTTATCAAAAGACATATTTTGAGCAGCCTTTCTTGTTTTGTCCTTTATAGCGTGCATACACTTCAGTCGGTTCTCTCAGTTTGGCAATCAGATACAATCTGGTGTAGGACTGGACTGGGGAACCAAAACTAGCCCTTGCAAAAATGCTCATACCCGCCGCATACACTTTGTCTCCTCATGCAATCTCTCTTTTTCCATTCATCCATTCTCACTATTCTCTTCTCTCCTCTCTCTTCTCCCTCTTTGATCACTTTCTTTCTAACTTCACCCTACCTTCCTCCTTTCCATTATCTCTCTCTTGAAGCCTCCCTGTGCCTGCTGAAATTAACCTTGAGGAGCTGGGGAAAGTGACAGAGGCACCTTAGCTCTCAAAAACACCAGTCCACTGGTGGACTAAACTGCTGCCTGGTGACTTCCTACAATAAGGCAGAGGAATGAAATCTGAATTCTTTTTAACCTATATAAGGGCTAGCAAAAGACTGCTCAGTGTTGTAGAAATGTTAAGGTGCTGTGGGGTATATTTATTAAGATTTTGCCCCATGTTTTCATCACAAAACTGGTGCAAATCTACGCACAACCTTTTTTTCCTTATTTACTTGGAAATCATGTGAAAGCAATGCCAAAAGCAGTGCCTAGTGCTGTTTTATTTTAATTAGCACCAAGAGGGTGTTCCATTGGTGGTTCCTGGGCGTTCCCATGCAGCCATCCATGTTCTTTTATGCAAAACTCTACTAAAAAAGTAGAAATAGATGACTCTTAGGTCTTGGGCCCTTAGAAGGGGTTTGAAGCTATTAAAATCAAGCTTTGGGCACTTTGTGAATGCAAATGGGCCTGTTAGCTCTGGCATTCTGCTGTTGATACAGGGAGTCAGCGCAGGCCCAGTCAAGTTTGTCTCTTCACACAGCAAGCATCATCTGCCGACATGGGTTGCAACCGTGAGGCACCAGCATGCCCATCCGCGCCCCGCAGTCTGCTCTTCGCACCACGCCGACCATCGCCAGCTATGCTCTCCTTGCTCCAGGCAAACTTCTCCCCCGTGAACGGGACTCTTGGTATAAAACTTGAGAAGGTAAAACTTCAGCTGGACTAACCTTGGACTGTATCCAAAACGCACTTCATAGCAATCAGCCTGAACTTTTGGATTTGGCCCAGTCAAGCATGACTAGATATCCCAGGTTAGCACTTTATGCTTCTAAGCGCTGTTTTAAGGTTTATTCTTTAGAAATTCATAACTCCGGTTATACATATTGGTTTTTGTTGTTTTGGTTTTAATTATAAAATTAGGCTCTATTTCTCTAACTTGGTGTGGAATCTTTTTGTGTTCTGATTTCTCATTTTTACTGTTTGAAGTGTTGCACAAAGACTTTACACATTGCCCCTAAAGTTAAGCCTGACTGCTCTGTGACAAGCTACCAGAGAGTAAGCACAGGTTAATTTTGGGTGTGTTTTTGCCTTACCCTGACTAAGATTGTGGTTACTGCTTGACCAGGGATTATACAAGAGTCAACTGAGAACCCAATTTCTAACATTGGTGTTGAGCGGCGAGTAGGATTTGTATTTTTGCAGTGCCATACAATGATTTGATGTTTGCTACTATTTCATACCTAGGATCAATTTATTTCTTTTTCATTTCTATTTCATTGGCCTTTTTGCTTTTTTCAAATTTACTCTCACCCTACGTAACTGTCTGTGACCATACCTGCAAGAATGGAAGTTGAGGTCACTAAACTGGAGATTTGCACAGTGGCTGAGCTAATGGTGTTCTGTAAGGAATGGAAACTTATAGCCAAATAGGCACCAGCAAGTTGGAGCTTCAGAAGGTTCTGAGTCCATTAGGGGAGATTTGCCTGTCACTGGCAGCAACAAAGGACCAGGATGAGGACGAGGTTGTAGAGGAGCAAAGAGAAGACCTGAAAGCAGGTCCTGAAATGCAGCACACAGGGGAGGGGGATGTCTTACCTCCTGAATTATTTGAGAACCCTCCCAGAGTGGAAAACAGTGTGCTCTCCAAAGCTCTGTCCATATGTCCTATGTCTGACATAGAAGCTGATTGGGAGTTTAGGTTGCTGATAGCCAAACTGGAGATGGAGGAGAGAAACATCCTGATAGCTCATGAACTAAGCCTTAAGGAGTTAGACTAGAAGGTCAAACAGCTGTTAGAGTCCAGCAAAAATGTGGCAGAAAAACTACTCTTGCCAAAAGTGCACAAGGGGGGGCAATTCCCCCCTGGAAGACCGATTATCTCTGGGGTGGGTTCACCGACAGAGAAAATGTCAGAGTATGTGGATTTAAAGTTACAGAAACATGTGGTGAGCCTACCGTCATACATCAAAGACAGTAAGGATATCCTAATGAAAATGCAGAATTATGAATGGTCAGATGAACTTATGTTTGTTACCTTTGATGTTGAGAGTTTGTACACATGTATAGACAGAAAGTATGGTGTCATGGCTGTACAGTCCTTTCTAAATAAGGAGGGGGCAGAATTATACGCACAAAATGAAATGATTATCAGTATGATTGATCTAATACTCTTGAACAACTTCTTCCTCTTTGATGACAGCTGGTTCCAGCAGATTAAAGGGACAGCGATGGGCTCCAGGTTTGCTCCCTCTTATGCCTGCCTTTTTATGGGGTGGTATGAGAGGGAGCATGCCTGGGCCAGATGTGCCTCCCCATGGACCCAATATGGGGTGTACTGGGGGAGGTACATCGACGATGTGATTTGCCCCTGGTCAGGATCGATGGAACAACTAGAACAATACCATCATTACTTAAATAACAATCTGTTCAATGTGAAACTCACTATGGTTCACCATAGGGAGACGATTAACTTCTTAGACATAACTTTTTATGTCAGGGATGGGGTTGTGCAAAGTAAACTATACCGCAAAGCAACGTCATGCAATTCTCTCCTGCACGCTACAAGTGCACACGCGAGCTCCGTCATTGAAAACATTCCTTTTGGCGAATTGACTCGCGTAAGGAGGGTTTGCAGTGAGCCAGACACTTTTCAAGCTAACATTGCTGAGACTAAACACAGATTCCTCAAACGAGGCTATAACATTCGAAATGTTGTTAGAGCTGAGACAAGGATCCTTGCAACTAATAGGGATACTACCCTGTGCGATAGCCCCAAATGTAGGAACAACTCAAAAGAAAGTAGTGCTGGAATCAGGTTTGTGACCCAATATACTGCACATTGTGATAAAATTTTCAATGCACTCCGTAAAAACTGGCATCTACTGACGGACATTCCCGGCTTAAGAGAATCCTTAGGGAACCGTCCATCTATCACATACAGAAAAGGCAGGACTATACGTAATCACTTATGTCCTAGCTATGTTACATCGATTCCTGGTGACGGTACTTGGCTCCCTCCCAAACCCAAAGGTTTTTATCGCTGTGGAACCTGCATTGTTTGTCCCATGGCTAAAAATAAAACAACTATTTTCTCCTATAATACTGATTATAGGTACACAATTGATCAGTTTTGTAACTGCAATTCCACACACGTTGTATATGTATTAGGCTGCCCATGTGGAAAAATCTATGTGGGAAGCACTGTCCGTCCTTTGAAGTTACGAATCCAGGAGCACCGAAGGGCCATTCTGGGAAAGGATCCGAGATACCCCATCACAGAGCATTACAACCTAGTGCATGCACATGACAATTCTTTCTGGTTCCATGCAATAGAACATGTTTTGCCCAATAAGAGAGGGGGCAACAGAGAATTGATGCTGAGGAGGGCGGAAGCCAAATGGATATGCCGCTTACGGGCAACACAACTTGGACACAATACAGATAGTGAGATGCACTATTTTCTATGAGTTTGACTGTTTCAGAGTTTCTTGGGCTAAAATACTCCTTTTCCTGCATTTTTTAATAACATACTCGAGTACCCCTTGTCTGTTTTGGGAATGACATTGGGTCAACTTTGTTTTTTCCCCTTGATGATTATGAGACAACCTGTTCACATTGTGCAATGATAATATTGTAATTAACATTTTCTCTTTCAATTTAAAGGACCATTAGGTGCACACAAATATGACGCTGGAGACATCTGTTATGACACTTAAATCGATATATCAGTCTGACATAATCTTTTAATTACACTTTTCATCTTCTTAGGAAAGACATATTTTCTATTGTGTACAGTTTCATTTAAATTATAATCACCAACGAGATTATATAAACGGGTCCCGTACTCTTTCTGTGGTCCTCTGCCGAGTATAGCCATTTTCTGATAAAACGTTTCCGTTCTTTTAAATAAATTTACACATTATCATAAATGCTCCCAAATGGGGGATTTATTTATTAGCTCTGTATTTTGAGAGACGATTAGGTTTTATATTGATTTTGGAGATGTCCACCTTAATTTGAATCCCTATAACATGGCTTTTTGACATGTTTAAAGATGGCGGCCAACGGGTCTTCAAACTTCTAGTAGCCTCTTACTCACCCTCTGACGTCACACGCCATCCTATTTAGTCCCCGAGTATAGTTTCTTTTTGATAAAACGTTTTCGTGTCTTTAAATAAATGTACACATTATTATAAATGTTCTCGAATGGGGATTTATTTATTAGCTTTCAATTTTGAGAGACGATTAGGATTTATATTGATTTTGGAGTTGTCCACCTCAACTTATATCCCTATAACATGGCCTTTTGACATGTTCAAAGATGGCGGCCCACGTGTCTCCAAACTCTCAGTAGCCTTTTATCCACCTTCTGACGTCACACGCCATCCAATGCAGTCCCCGAAACCTCCGTTGACTACTTTATCGACGTCACACGTGATGTAGTACGCGGTGTTACGCAATCTATATATATACCGGTTTGGGACACATCTCCGGTTGCTTCCTCCTTGGATTGTGGGTGCCTAATCTGTGATCGTGAGGCGTCAATCGTAACGCCGTCAACATGTAAGTGAATCCTCGTTGGTGCCTTCTATGCCTTTCTGGTTATAATCTTATCTATCATATTACTGTATTCCCATTAATCTGTTTGGGGAGTACCTATGGATATCTTGCATGATCGGTATATTCCGTTGACCTTTGTGTTACTGAATTTCTTATATATATATGGATTTGAAAGTTCTCAATAGACTTTAATATGGAGTTTTTAAAAAAAAAGATTTATATCCTCTTTTATACCTGTACGTTGTATATTATCTCTATACAATGTTAGGAACCCGTTTTTTGGTCTAGTTATTCGGCAGTTTCTATCGTTGTATTAATATTGATGAGAAATCCTTTCTGACTTTTTTGGTCCGTGGCACCTTTGTTTTTATTGGTCTAGTAGATTGAAAGCACCTCTGATATCGGTTACTATTACCGATTTGTGAGCCCAACTTTAGGCATGTTATATTGTGTTTTTCAAAACCGAGAAAGACAGTAATTCTGTGTAAAAACTCCTTTTTACTTACTCGTACTTGAGTCAATACTGACATTTATTATGTTTTAAATTATAGGGGTTGGCGACAAATCTGGGCCAGAAACCCCCGTTGTTTTGAAATATATTGGGTTTTCAATATATGGATTTCTGTCTGTGCTTCCTCGTTTTTAAATAATAATTGTTTATTTTCCATAAACCCACTTGGCTTTAATATGATGGGCATTATTAATTTTTATTTTAGATTAGACTTCATCAACTTTTGATGCTCACTGTTTTGGATAACTTACAGAGAAGCTTTCGAATATAAGGGCGCGTTCGGAATTACACTTCTGGTGAGAATTGTTGAATACACATATGCCTCTTGTTGTACTAAACTAACTAGGAATTGACATACTTTTTCTGGTTCTTCTCGTTCTCACGTGAAATTATGTACTGTACATACTCAGCGTATATATGTTAACAGTATGTGATACTCTTTTTTCGTGGTCAATTTCTAGCTTTCCACCACTATTTATTTTTATTTTTATTTTAGACTGACCTTTGCTATTCCTGATTTTCACTTTCTTCGGAGATTTACGAAAAAAACTTACATAGAGCGTTCACTTTTGGATTTACTTTCTGGTGAGATTTGAACCCATATATATTCATACTTTTCAATTTATAGTTACATGTTGTTTTGAGAAAGTATATATAGTAGTCTATCTTCCCTTATGGGGATGCATGTATCGTATTTGGGGAATATTCATTGTACTTATGCTATCAGCAATTGATACTTTTTTTGGATAGATGTTCGTTTCTCTTGTTTTTGTTTCTTTTTCTCTTCTTCTTCTTTTTTCTCCCGTCACCATTTCTTCCTGAAATTCATAAGATACAAATGATCGTATATGATTGTAAATAGTATGCTCTTTATAACTTATTTCTCATTTTAACTGTGAATTAATATTATCAATTGTGTGTTTTATGAGTTATGTCTTCAATGTATTATGTGATATTAGATATGTTTATGTCCATAATATATGGTGTTTTTTATTTGTTTAGTGCCATGTTGGATATAATTTTGAATGTTTAGTATTAGTAGATGTTCATGTTTATATCTATGTCGTTATTTATATGTTTGTTCTGTATTGGTTACAGCCCTGATGAAGTTCCTCTAAACGGAACGAAACGCGTTGGCTGTTTTTACATGTTATATGAAGGAGAATAAAGTACCACAGTGAACCTATCCGTTTTCACGTGACTGTGACTTCATACCTGGTGCCACCTCCATTTCTTTTCAGAAAAACTACTCTGTCCAGTTCTGAAGGAAAGGCCTGCATACCCAGAGACTTGGTGCTTGACTTCAAGGAGAAGGCTATCCTGGACAGATTGCTTCAGGCATATGTGATAGCTCTTCATCTACACAGGGTCCGTGAGGAGTATTGGGGAGCTGGCATTTCGAGGCATATTCCTGGCGATAATAGGGACACGCTACTGGCCCCAGGGAAGGGGGCAGGCTGAGGTGTCTCACCATGAAGTAGATCTTTGTCAGAAAAGTGCAGGTTGATATTCAGTGGCAGTGGCAGTCAGAAAATATCTCACCAGTCCTGGCAGGACTTTGTGGGTTACTTTTGAAACCCAGAAACCGCTCCCAGGGTGCTTGTTTCCGGTTCAGGGAAGACCAGGCTTGGCAGATCGGGCTGGACTGTTCCCATGAGGCACCGGGTCAAGACCGATTTGCATATAGCTGGGTCTCATCTGAGGTGGCGAAGTGAGCTAAAGAATGATGCTGGATTCAACCCAGATCTGTGATTGTGGGTGAGTGTCTGAAAAGTTTCAGCGCTCCGTCCATCATGTTCTTGTGTTTGTTTTATTTTAAGTCCCTACCTCCATTTTTTTCAATGGGGGGGTGTTGTAGTACCAGTGTTTGGCCATTTACTCCAGATCTGATTTGAGTGCCTTTAACAATATGTTGTGTCATTTTAGAACTATTAAAGCAAAGTTTGTGAATGGCAGTACACTTACTCTTTTGTGGGTGAATGCATGTTCCTCCTTAACCCCTCCTAAGGTATTTTTTTTTCAAAATAATTTATTTTTAATTAATCATTAGAAACTGTTATTGTATAGCAGTGTTTTGAGATTTTGAGGCAATGCCTACATTCATTTGGGGGCTAGCTCCAACATGCCCAGAAATGTTTAAAGGCCACACACCAGCATTCATACGGCTACTCATCCATCTGCCGTATGTGCTCAGTCCCTTCAAACATACTTCACACTTGTCTAAAGTTCACAAGGCGTTGGAGAAACCTGGAAGCAATCATTGAGACATTCTGCACCGGCAGCATCAAACATAATTTCTTGATATGTCGGCATGCATTCATACATCTGCTATGTCTTTCAGTGCTTTCAAAAGCGTAAACCTAAAGGGACAGGGGGAAACACATCTAAATACACCCCTCCATAAAGTAGTCTACAATCCCAAGTCCTCTGGATATGTGAGTAGGGATGGGAAACCTGTCCAAACTCTATTGTGAAAAGAATAAATGATTTAAGGTCAGATGTCCTTGCTCACCCAAAAGTGTCATACTTCATCATAGGGTTCCTTCTCAAATTTGCAAGATGTAGGTACCAATGTGGGCTATGTCCCTAAGATTAGGGGAGCTCTGTGAAACCTATGTGTAGGTGGTGCTCTGGAGGATGTATTCGTGGAGGAACACAAAGTGGAGAAACAACAAAAACTACCTCCTGGTGGACAGCAGATTTTATTTGTGCCCCCAGTGTGTAGCCTAAATTCACAGGGGAACTCTTCAACCCTTTTACGTGGTTGACATGTTTCTACCTAAAGAATGTTGTCCTTCTACTGTAAAAGTGTATTCATCAGGACATGGACCATCATTGTACATTTATTTATCATCATAAATAATGAAATCCACATAAAATGGTTATTAGTAAATCAAGAAAGTACTTGACCGAAAATGCTTAAGGACAGGTGGGGCATCCACCATCCCTGGTTGAGCTGTTTGATAAAGGATAGAAAGTGCAGAAAATATAGGTGATCTCCCAAACCTCCTTTGTAAGACAAAATACACTTGTGAATTTAAAATGCTTTACCCTGTTTGTGGGCGGTCATGTCTTTCAACACAGCTGAGGCTATATCTACACTTAAATAGTCCCGTCAAGAAAAAGTAAAAGTACAGCTAAAAGTGAAGCTAAAACTGAATTTTATTAAATTGTTACTAAACATTCCAAAATACGTCTTTTATTTTGGTGTCATAGTTACGAATAGTCACTTAGATGTGCTAAAAGTATCTGCTTATAGAAATCAAAGGGCAGATTTGTCAAAATCTCACACAACAAAATGCAGCAAAGACAACTTGTTGCACTGTGCTGGGTGACAGACAGAGAGTAGGAATACTCTTTATCTACGAATATATGGGGCATCTCTGTTCTGTCCCTTTGCTGGCACACTGAGTGCAGCCTAGCGCCAACACAGGAACCCTTGCATCAATGGTGCAACTGCCTGCATTACAGGCCGGGTTATTGTTTATGCAGGAAGGAACACCTTCCTGCAAAAAAACAATCCTGAGAGGCATTTTCTTCTTTATTTATGCAGCACACGTAGTAAAAGGAATTAATGAGGAGAAGTGAAGATATTTACACATGGTTACGGCTCTGCTGGAAAGGCGTATAAAGTTGATGCAATCCTCGGTTTACTACCCTCAGTAGATCTATGATTGCTTCAAAAACCATGGGTAGATAATTGGAAACGTCCATGCTCCACGCATGGAATTCTCAACACAGAGTAACACTAGGCAGTGTTTTGTGTAACTCTGGATTTACTAAGCCATGTAGAGCAACACAAAATGGCTTTGTGTGGCTCAGTAAATCACACTTAAATCTTTGTGTTCCCTTTTGTCCCTTTGCATGATGCCAAGGCAATGCAAGAGTTTTGTAAATTCGGTCCCAAGTGCAACTGAGTCATGTACAGTAGAGGGACTGGGAGAATATTTGCTTCCGAAAGTACAGCATATATCATGCTTATTTAGTAAATAAGCACAGAGGCATAAGTGTTCCAGTGATTCTTATATGGCATCTGTATGGAGTATGCGTACTATGGTTTGTAAAGGTAAATACATCATTATCTGTTATGATTGTCACTCATCAAATCTCCTGAGAGTGTGGGTAGGATATCTGGGGCCATATCATGATGGGCTTTTCTGTCACACAGCTGAGCCAACTGTAATTTGTATACGCCTTCAGCGAGGAACGTAAACAGCTGTGTCACCCTACTGGCTCAGAGCCAGCAGCTGAAAAATAAAACAATATTTTATTATTGTTTAGTTTTTTAGTTGCTGGCTGAACACGCATGTACAGGGAGAGGCTGGGCAGGGCCGTGGGGGCCTGGGAGGAGTGGTTGGTGCTCTTTTAAGTGCTCATGTCAGTTTGGCCAGCCATCTTAGGCCAGCCAAACTGACATGCACACTTAGGCTTCACCAACCCAGCTGTATTGCACAGCTGGGTTAGAGAAACAGCACAGACACCCTGTGCCTGAACGAGCGTTAATCCAGTCCACTCAGGCCAATCCCCATGCTACTCTCATGCTTGACTGCTGGGACCAGGAATTGGGAATGTAATGAGAAGAAATATCATTATTTCTCCTCGTTTTTTCCTCTATCTATGTGTGTTGCATTCTGCAGCACACATGGAAAGAGAAACAATCCTCTATGGATTGTTTTTGTGCAGCAAGGTACCCCTGTTAATCAATCAATCAGGGGTTTATATAGCGCGCTACTCACCCGTGAGGGTCTCAAGGCGCTGGGGGGAGCAGCTCCAGATCAGTCGAAGAGCCAGGTCTTGAGGTCCTTCCTGAACATGTGTAGGGTCGGTGAGTGTCTGATGTTCACAGGGAGCTTGTTCCAGGTCTTGGCTGCGATGTAGGAGAAAACTCTCCTGCCGGTTCTGTTTCTGCGGATGCGAGGGACCTCTGCCAGGGCGAGGTCAGCGGAGCGGGTGTTCCTCTTGGGTACGTGGAATGATACTCTCTCGTTGAGGTATTTGGGTCCGATGTTGTTGATGGATTTGTATGCGTGGGTGAGGAGTTTGAAGGTGACTCTCTTCTTAATGGAGAGCCAGTGGAGGCCTCGCAGGTGTTGTGTCATGTGCTCGTGACACGGTGTCCTGAGGACAAGTCTGGCTGTGGTGTTCTGGATGGTTTGGAGCTTGTGTAGAAGTGTTCTGTTGATTCCGGCGTAGAGGGCGTTGCCGTTGTCCAGTCTGCTGGTTATGAGTGCGTGAGTGACAATCCTTCTGCATTTGGGGGGATCCATTTGAAGGTCTTACGAAGGAAGCGAAGGCAGTTGAAGCTAGTGGAAGGTTTATGGAGAAGGAGGAGTCAAGGATGATGCTGAGGTTCCGAGCGTGGTCTGTATTTCTGCACCAAAATAATCCTACCTACAACACAGGCATCCTTGCATCATGGTGCAAGAGTGCCTGCATTGGTGCTAGGCAGTCCATTATGCACCAGCACAGGGGGAAAGGACAGGAATGTGCAGTATGCCTTAAATCCTGTACATTCCTACCCTTTCCCTGTGAAGCAGGGCATCATAGCAAGGTGACTTGTACTGCCCTACACCACAATCTTCATTAATATGGCCCTAGGTGTCCAAGTGTATGAACAAGAAATAACCAAACCTGCCAATTCTGTAGTAAAAACCTTCAATGTTGATATATTCATACATCTTTGACTTTATTATGTAATTTGTCTGCTTTTTCGGATTTACCTGTCTATTTTTTTCTATTCACTAATCAATGTAATAAATAAATTCCTCTCTTAAATGTACAACTGTAGCTCCTTATGCCACAGCACTTGCCATCTCAACAATGAACTGGCACTGAAATGAAAAAGCTTTGTTCCAGAGTAAAACAGGTGTTTGTACACAAGATTGTTGTAACTTAGAGAGTACCTGCTCACAAGACAGCGAATGCAAGTGGTTAAGGTTAGAAGGATGTTGTTTTTCATCATTTCATGCTCTAACAATAAGGGTCTGCAGCCCTCAATAAACCATTAGACCAGTGATGGACCTCAGCAGGCAGTGACCAACACACCACCTGCTGCAAGCTATTTCAGCACAACCACACAGAATTTTTTCTACTACAAGATGTCTTCATCTGGAGGGACATACTATAGAACACTTAATGAGCACTGGAAGCTGAATTACCTGATTTGACATTTCTGGCACTTGTCTTGTTCCAACATCACCAGGGACGGCGTCCCAGTGGGGAGTGGAACGGTGACTCCAGCATTGCTGAACTGTCGCTTGCCTATATAGGCAGTAAAATGTTTCTTCGGCTGTGTTGCTCCTTTGCTGTGTGTTATTCATTTTGATGAGTGAACCCTCTTCCACTGATTTTCCCTCTGCCTTTGGGTAGTGCCGATGCACCCTCTATCCTAACATGATGTACACCCTTCTGTACACCTTGCATCGCTCAAATCAACTTTTGAAGTAGCGAAGTAATCCAGCTGTGTTGTACTTTGTTTCCAGCAGCAGCAGGGTGCACCTGCCAACCAACCTCATCGTTTTCTTGGTGCACTGGTAGGTAGAATTTATAAAAGTATAACATGAGGATTTTTGTGTCTTTTCCTGAAGGGTTCATTGAAACATTACGCAATGAGTACATTATATAGGGGGAGCAAATAATATTGCTTTCACTCATTATTTTACTTATGCAATTTAAGAACTTTGGCTCAGAGTTTTCAAATAAATCATGCAAAGCACATCACCAAGTGAAGTTGTTGTGCAGCGTTGCATGAATGGAGGAGCACAGAAAAGCATAATTTCTCCAAAGATCTGATACTGTACTGCACACTCCCTGCGCTGCTGCACTTTATGCTGCTATGCACCAATGCAGACATCCTTGTGCCTGATGTATCTACAAGCCTCTGTAGATTAGGTTTGTGTCAGAATCCATGGTGGATGAACAGAAACACCCAAGCACCACACATGTAAAGCCTCCTTGGAGCAAAGTAATGCAAGGCAGCCAATTGTTTACTTTAGTTTACAATCCAACACAAATTGTAATTTGAGTTGGATTCTAAATTCTAACCAAACAATTTGGTTCGGGTCTGCATTAAAAAAGAAATGCAAACCCAACGCAAAGTGTTTGTAAATCTGGATCTTGTTACTTGCACTACATTTGCCACTGGCGTGCTATAGATGGTAATGGTCCACATCTGCTGGGAGTAATAACAAGGCCAACATTGGAGAAAATCATGTTTGTCTCTGTTACCACTGAAGTTAAGATCATGTGTTGAAAGATACCTGCTATGTGCTATTTATTTCATTTGCACCCGGACAATTGTATTCCTGTCTTTACTGCATGGGTTTGAATAACACTGGCTCAAGCAGAGAAGGACTTCAATCCCAAGAAACCCGATGGTTTATCTGCTTTAAACTCCAAGGAGCGATCCTGCATGTCTCCTGGATGTGTGAAAAAATAAAGCCCTGACTACAGTGTGTGCACAAAACCAGTTTTGTTGGCAACTCTCATTTGCACCCAAACTAGGATTACAAGTTGGTCTTAAGGTCCTACCGAGAGTTCGAGCAGAACGTTCCTGGCACAAATGAGAGGTATAATTTGGATAAGATGCTGTTTTGGACACATTATAATGGTTGGCATCATTCCTAAAATTCCCCATTCCTGGACTCAAACTTCATAGGTGTAAAATGTGCATCCATTAGTTTGTACACCCTGAACTGAAATGAATTAGCATGCTTGCACACACATTTAGCAACCCCGCAAATAGTGGGGCCTCAGAGTTAAATAGGCCCTTATGAACATGATAATCCCACTATGTTCACTATCCTAATCATAGAATCCTGAGCAGGAACATTGTTTTGTTTTGATCTATGGTATCTATTATCACTGAAATAAAGTGTTTATAAATAGAGAATTTTTTTTAGATGTTTCTATATTTAAAAAAAAAAAATGTATGGAGTACTGAGGTGCTGCCTCGGGAGTACCTCGGGAGTACTGCTTACTTAAAATAAATTAAAAAAATAAATGCATATTTTGCAAATTTAAAAATACACTGTAGGACCCTATATGTTACAAATATAGTCTACTACCATTTATTTTCGATTTTTAACATTTGAATCTTCACAAAAAAGTCTATTGGGTACTGCAGTAATATCTACAAATTACTGTGCTACCTAAAACCTTTTTTTTTATTTTTTATATGCAGTCCTCCCTAAACTGTACTAAATATATACAGAAAAGGATGTATGACATTACAACGCGGGTTTTTACAACGCGTGCAGTTACATCGCATGCGTTACAACGCATGCGATGTTACAACGCTATGCCATTACAGCGCAAGTCTTTACATCGACTTGCGCTAGATGGCGTGCTAACATTAAAAAAGTGTAATTTACTATTCCAACTCCAGTCCACTTAACAGTAGGGAAGGTGTTGGGATAGTAAACTACACTATTTGTAATGTTAGCACGCCATCTAGCGCAAGTCGATGTAAAGATTTGCGTTGTAATGGCATAGCGTTGTAACATCGCATGCGTTGTAATGCATGCAATGTAACTGCACTGCGTGGTAAAAACCGCGTTGTAATGGCTGTTCCCCACAGAAAATGATAAGGCCATTTGTCTACCTATTACCACTGTAATAAAGTGGTAATAGGTAGGGAACAACAATAAAACTATGACTTACCTATATCTAAGCCAGAGCTAAACTGTGCTTAAAACAATATGGCTGCCTGTTGTGTTTGGTAAACACAGCAATTAAAATACACAAGATGATGGACGGAATGTTGCACTTTGGCAAATCATTCACCTCCAGTCACAGATCTGGGTTTAATAACGATGGATTAAACCCAGATCTGTGACTGGGGGTGAATGTTTTGCCAATGTGCAACATTCCGTCCATCATCTTGTGTGTTTTAACACAGCAATTAACCAATCATATTGTGCCCTTTTGTGCACATGTACAGTGGTATACCATGACATTACTGCAGTATACCGCTATAATATATACCTAAGTATTTTAAAACGTATACCTTGCATAATAAGTTTATAGTTGATGTGGCTATGAGTTGAGTACACTGTATATAGAGGTGAGAGATTTATAATAATTTGAATGTGTTACATAAATAATAAAAGAAAGATATAAGTATAAGTTTAAAAAAAAAATTGTAGTGTAAGTTATGTTTGTAGATAAATGATAACTAATGCTATATTAATTGAAAGATGGTGCATCAATTATACATTTATGGTATAGGTTTAATTTAAGAATCTGGGATCTTTATGTATTTTAACTTTGGTTTTTATAGAAAGAACAAATAAAGTGTTACTAACTATAACAAAGGTTTAGCCCGTGGCTTTCTTCACTGACGATATATGTATACATAAATATATTACCTACTGGCGGTTGCCAGTAGGTAGTTATAGTTAGTTCTTAGTTTATTCAGGTAAAGCATTTTTTGTCTTAGATATAACTTTGGTGTTTTTTGACTAATCTTCAAGAACTTTTCCCAAAGAAGTCTCAAGGTAGGTTCTGAATGTCATGGAAAGTTTGGGGGTGATCCATGCAGTGGGGACCAAGAATTTGAGGTGCATAATAAGGGCGCATTTGCAATGTTAATTCCCATATGAACATTTGGCCACAGCTACAGCCCAAGCCACTGAACGTACTTACACCAAATTTGGCAGAGAGGTAGATGTTTATTCAAGGATGTGCCTTTTCATTTTTTCGTGTAAATGTGTTTAGTTTAGTAGTTGTAGTGACATCTCTGGCCATGGATATTTCGAAGTGGTTTGCATGCGCCAACGGGAATGCTCTGATTGGGTGGACGAAACCTGAACAGAAAGTTGCGGTCACCATTTTATTGCTCGGAAAAGGATTATGGGGCAAAAAGGTTTTGAAAAAGCTAACATAAGTGGTCAAATTAGAGGTACCCTGACCTCATGTTTGAGAAATGGGGGTGTTAGTGAAACAAAATAGATTTTTTCAATCATGCACGATATTCACGATGATGCCACGACTGCTAGTGTGGCCACCGCATGTACTGTCGTAGGGACATTGTGAATATCAATGTCGTCGCAAAACTGGGCTTTCTGGAGGGATATTAAACGGGGTAGCGAGATTGTATTACATTTGTTATTAATTTCCTCTGTTAGTGTGGGTGTCCAACCTGTATACATTTTATCATATTGTGATATTAAAACCATGTTAATCTCGTCCATCTGATGGACATTTTGTCCTGTCTCATCATCAAAGATAAACTTTACGATGGCATTATTGCGATTTTTCTTTACAGACCATGCCAGCAGTTTGCCAGTGTGTTCGCTGTCCTCATATCAATTTTGGAAGCAGGTTTTTTTTATTTATTATTTCCTGATGTTCATAAAAGTTTTGGATATTTTAACAAGCCTGGTTTAGATTTAGATTGTTTAGAATTGTTTCTTTTGCATATGTTGCCCTAAGTGGGAAAGGTATACCCCGGCGTGGGTCTCGTGCTCACTACACCACTGGATTCAAGCTAGCCTGGTTAATGAAGGGTGATGCCCTGATATAGGTGCCAGGATGATTGTTTCCAGTCAAGGGAGGACCTGGCTTAGCAGTTCTGGCTGGACTGTTCTCACAAGGAACAGGGTCAAGACTGATTTGCATTTGGCTGTGTCCAAACTGGGGTGTTGTGCAGAGCAAAAGAATGATGGATTAAATCCAGATCCTTGTGACTGGGGGTTAATGCTTGCATTGTCCAGCATTCCATCCATCAATTGTTTCTTTTGCATATGTCGCACTAAGTGGGAGGGGTATGCCCAGATGTAGGTCTCATGCTCACTACAACACTGGATTTACGCTGTCCTGGCTGATGAATGGTGATGCCCTGAAACCAGTCCCAGGATGCATGTTTCCTGTCCAGGGAGGACCTGCTGTGGCAGTTCAGACTGGACTGTTCCAACAAGGAACAGGGTCAAGACTGATTGGCATATGGCTGGGTCCAAACTGGGGTGGTGTGTTGAGCCAAAGAATGATGGATTAAACCCAGATGCTTGTGACTGGGGGTGAATGTTTGCATTGTCCACCATTCCGTCCATCAATTGTTTCTTTTGCATATGTTGCCCTAAGTGGGAAGGGTATGCCTAGACATGGGTCCCGTGCTCACTAAAGCGCTGGATTCAAGCTAGCCTGGCTGATGAAGGGTGAAGCCCTGAAACCGGTCCCAAAATGCTTGTTTCTGGTCCAGGGAGCACCTGGCTTGGCAGATCAGGCTGGACAGTTCCCACAAGGAACAGGGTCAAGACTGATTTGCATATGGCTAGGTCCAATCTGGTGTGGTGAGCTAAAGAATGATGGATTAAACCCAGATCCTTGTGACTGGGGGTGGATGTTTCCATTGGCCAGCATTCCGTCCATCAATTTTTGAGTAAGTTAGAAAATTAATTTGGCCGGCCTGATCGTAATTCGCCGGAAGATGCTTAGCTAATTCTTTTTTCTCTTTGATAATTCTAGCTTTATGAGAAATTTCCCCCCTCTGATAAAAGCCTTACAAGAATCCCATACTGCGAAGGGAGTGGCTGTTCCCACATTTATAGTGTTATATTTTTTTTAAAAAACAAGTAAATTCCTTACAAGCAGAGTGGTAGGCCCTCCAAGGATCTACTAACTCAAAGTCCCGACTCAGGTATCTAAGGGTTAGTGGTTTGTTTTGGGATTTTTTTTTTCGACAGGAATCTAATCCTAGAATCTGAAGAAAATTTAATTCCCCTCCAATAATAATAGCACCTTGTAGACAAATTATTAGGTTGGTTATTTTTTCCAGTGCTCGAATTTCATTGTGGATAGGGCTTTAATAGCTAATTAAGTGAAAAGTTTGCTCCCCCAATTTAAAATTTCCCCAAACCCATCGAGCAAGTGGGTCACTCATGATCTGGAGAGCTTCTCCTTTATAGTAGCAAGTAATAAGTATTGCGACCCCCCTGATAGTGGCGTCAGCTGAGGCCAAAAAGGCCTGTTTTATAAATGTTGGCAATTTGGGTACGGACATATTTTTTATTAAAATTCATTTTTTGGAGTAGGATCAGATGGGGTTGGTTGACCATAAATCATTGAAGTATGGTTCTTAATTTAGTTATGTTATTGCCCTCGTTTATATTGCATGATACAACGCGAAGCATCTATTGCTCACCATTTGGACCAGTTATTGTTTTCTGGTTTGTAATCTTATTGTAGATTCAATTGCTTCCATCCCCCTATAGGTAAACAAAATAAATTCCCTTGATTAGGTCTGTAATGTTATTTTTTATTTCTTGTTTCCCTCCACCCACCTTGAAGTGTCCCCTTCCCTTTGGTCTCCCTTCAATTCGGGTCTTGCCCGCCATAGACCCTTGCTCCCCGGTCCCAGGATCCCTCTCCCCAGTGGCCCCCCTTGCCCCTACTACTGTTCCTTGACATGGTACTAAGAGTTTTTACCCACCCCCCCGGAGGACATCACAGCAATTACAACTGAGATAAAGTAAAAGGATAGAAATATTGTCAGCAAGTCAAACCGAAATACATAGACGTACATGACGTTTTAAGACCGTACCTTTAACACACAATATTGTTTCACCTAAATTTCTACTAGATCTACTTCTGCACATCTTATTAGTCAGGCTTCTACTTGCTATTTCTTCTTTTGACCCCCTCCTTGATCGAGATAAGCAGTTCACAAGCTCATCCTATGGACTGAAATATACACTATCTCCCTTTAAACAAAACTTTAAGCTGAGATTGTTGGATTATCTCAGCCGGTGCATTATGGCACTTGAAATCATCAATGCCTATGAATTCTTTATGCCTTCATGCTGCAAAATGGACAAATCTGAGTAGATCTTGAAAAAAATGTTCTTGGGGGAAGTAAACAATTGTTTTGTAATTCCTGTGATAGAATCTTTTCTTTGATTCTGCAGTCCCTGAAATATACCAAGATGGTTCTTGGAAATTTAGCATTTGATGGATGATTCGCTGTTACGCGATGAGTCCTATTTATTGTCAAGTCCCCTATATATTTTGCTTTTTCTGGCAGAACCACCTTGCATATCAATTCATTTACAAGCTGGACCGGCGATTTGCCTGCTTCCCGATCATCAGCTATACCGATGAATCTCAAATTGGTATGTCTGGCTCGATTTCCCATATCATCCAATTTGAGTTGCAAATCTTCGAGTTTTGTTTGCATTTTGATCAAATTGCTTCCATGGACATTGTGTCCTGTTTCTAGTGAGGATACCTTGAGCTCAGCCTGTGTCAAATGAGTTGAGAGCTGATGGAAGTTTTCCTTGAGCTGCCCCAGCTGTTCATTGGTTTTCTGGAGCGCTAATTCCTGGGAGAGCTTCATATCATGTAGCTCGAGTAGAATCTGATTAAACATAGTTTCGATATTAGTAGTTGGCAAAGAGTGGACAACCATTTCTGTCGCTTCTCCCTCTGATCTGGTTAATTGTATTACAGGTGCCAGTGTATACCTTATGCAGTTGCCACATTGTAGGTAGCGACTAGTGAGTATCGATTGTGCGGGCCAGATATTGGGAAATTAGGTTGAGACATCCCCTTTGACCCTCCCACCGAGCAGAGAGGATGTATTGACTTTTCTACTTTATGTGGCATGTCCTGTGGCTTGTCCTGGCGACCTGAAGGCGCTATATCTATACGTAATATACTGGGATCCTTATTAGTACTTTTGACTAAATACATTTTGATCTTCCTTACATGTAGGGCTCTGTGTCTGGCTCTGTCGGGCGATGGGATGGAGATAGAGATGAGGATGGAGATGGAGTTGTCTGATTGGAGGAATGAGATTCAATACCTACAATATTTTCTTTTGATTGAGATTTCTTCCTCCTTGTGGTTCTTTTTTTTTTGTAGCCATAGGATTTGTAGATAGGCGCTTCATCGAATGCACGTTGTGCGTTATTTGCTGACTTTATTGCAACTTCATCGTAGTTTGTTGTGTCTGTATTAGTTAGGGGAAGCGCAGGAGCTAGTATAATCGGGTCCCAAGCTGTACCAGCAGAAGGGGGACGGCCTTTGCGGCCAGCTGGTCACCCGCCTCTCCAGGGGGAAGTCTAGAGCTCACCATCTGAGCTGCTTAACCCCCCTATTGTTGGTTTATAATTCTCGCCCATACACTCCTCTTTATCTTCTTAGAGTTATGGCAAAACCAGCTTAGTTGATCTTTGTAGTGCTCTCTGGCCCAAACCAGCCCACCTGAAGAGTCTGTCTCTTTTCTATACTGTTATGCTAGCAAGTCAATTAAGCCAGTCAATTGTGACTTTTAATCCAAGATTCATCGGAGCTGTAATGATATTGCTGAGCGTTAAGTCTCCCTGGATCACTATGATCAGCTCCATTTTCTCCTTTTTTCCCTATCCTCTCCTTAACAGCTTCTGTATGCATCTAGATGTCCCCACTTCGAAGACAAGAAGCAAGCAAGAAAAAACACATCTTTTCTAGTCTGATCCTTTGGTCGTGTAAGAAAGAAAATAGAATGCCTAATCCTCTCCCTGGATCACTACGTGCAGCTGGATTCTCTCCTCTGTTCCCTTTTCCTCTCCTGGGCTGCATACAAGAATCCATGTAGAGCTCCTGCCATGTTCCGTGGCTTTACTTCACTTTCGGGCAGGGGTAGCGGCCGATTCTCAATCGTGGTTTGACGCACGGCCCAGCTATCTGTGGGTGGCACACTAAATAAAGTACTACTGTGAGAGCTGGAGAATAGGCAGGTGCTGCCCCCGTAGCACCAAAAAACTAAATGCAACAAGAATTGAGGGTGCCACTTCAAACCGAATGTTGTCAGAGGGAGGACAAGGCCCAGCTACCAACGTTCTTGCTGATGGCAAGCAGTTAAAGATCAAACGCGACCATCCCAACCAAACAAGAGAGGATTGTGGAAAGTTGCAATGAGGAACGAAAAATGTTTTAAATGTCTAAACATCATATGCAGAAGAGACGCATCTGTTATTTGCTTTCTGGGATTTGTAATACTTTTAGTAACATTATTAAACAGGAGTACTGTAGTCACAAATAAAAAATGAGAATATGTTATCTGCCTGTATATGAATTTGAAAGAAGTAATTCTTGTTAGGTGTGCATTGGGAAGTGTTAGTCAATGTGGTTTTTAACATATATGTCCACTTTGCATATCCTTAAATGGTGAGACATGGTTCTTGTGGTGCAGATAGCTGTATATATGGTGGAACTTTTGAGTTTATTTAAAGATGCAAAGAGGTATATATTTTTGGAAAGAAGGCATGAAGGTGTACCTCTATTAAGAAATTGCATTTATTTTTACATGGTAATCTATGTTTAGTAAGGCCAATGAAAATGTCATGTATATGGTGAGGGTGGTGCTGTTTCTTCAAACACGGTATGCCTGAAATTGAGGAGGATTAATAGTCCAGTAGCTTTTGTTTGAGAAATGCTGATTATATGTTTGAGAAGCAGAAGAATTATTTGAGAAATGATTGAGGTATACCATTCTCAAAAGGTTTTGTGATTTGAATTTTTTTTTAATGCTATTGCATATTTTAGAAACTTACTGAAGATGTGCACGCTCAGTAACAACGCAATGTATGCTCCTAGAGAGCCACATATGCAATTATATACCAAGTATGATATCTAGACTTCACTAACACGTAGCTCAGTAGAATAGACTATATACAGTAAAACAGGTAGTTTGATACTGACAGATGGAGATAACCAATAAATCTGAGATATAGTCACAACTTTCATGTATTTAACAGCAATGAAGGTACATTCACAGTCAGTAAGGCAGTATTCAGGCACTCATGCAATCACCCAACCACTAGTTACACAGTCATCAGATCAGGGATTCATTATCCAGTGAGTTTCTGAATTACCTAGACACTACACATATACTATTCAAATCAGGCACGCAGAAATGATGTAGTCATTGAACTATGGAGGCACTACCTATACATTCATCTAATCACCCAGACACTAACAATTTACTGATCCAAATAAAAAGACTGTAGCTATGCAGTCTTTGTAACACATGCACAGAAGCAATGCAGTCATTTAAACACACACCTTTGCACTACTCTCGCACTCATCCAGTCACCCGGGCACTATGTATGCACTCATCCAATCACTCAGGTACCACACTTGCACTCATACATTCAATGAGTCACTACCCATGCAGTCATCCAATCACCCAGGCACCACCCATGCACTCATCCAATCACTGAGGAACTATCCATGTACTCACCCATCTATGCAGGCACTATCCATACATGCACCCAGGCACTATCTAATCACTCACCCTATCCACCAGGCACTACCCTTGTACTCATCTAGTTACCCAGGCACTACCTTGCACTCATCCAATCACTCAGGTGCTATCCTTCCACTCATTCATTTACTCATTCATTACCCTTTCACTGATGCATTCACGCATGCAGGCACCACCTATACACTCATCCATTTGCCCAGCTACTACCCATGCACTAATACATTCACTCAGGTAGTACTCATGCTCACATCCATTTAACTTGGCCCTATCCATACACTCAACCAATCAGCCAGCAACTTATGAATCCACTCATCCAATCACCCAGGTACTACTCTTGCACTCATCCAGTCACCCAGGTACTACCCATGTACTCATACAATCAACCATGTACTACCCATGCACTAATCCAATCACGCATGCAGTACCAATATACTCATCCATGCACTCAGGCACTACCAATACAGTCATGCAATCAACCAGGTACCACCCATGCACACATCCATTCACTCAGGCACTATCCATGCACTCCCACATTCATCCAGGTACTATGCACTCACCTAATCACCCACACACTAACATTCTTCTCATCCAGTCACCCATGCAGTACTCATGCACGTATCCATTCACTCAGGTATTATCCATGCACTCATCTATCCACTCTGACACTACCCATACCTTCATCCAATCACCCAGGCACTATCCATGTACTCAAACAATCACCCAGGCACTACCCTTGCACTCATAGAATCACTCAGGCACTGCCCACACACTCATCCTTTCACTCAGACCCTACTCATGTAATCTTCCATTCACCCAGGCACTACCCATACACTCATCCACTCACCCAGGCACTGTCCATGCACTCACCCAATCATGTAGGACCTATCCATGCACTCACTTATTAACGAAGGCACTATCCATGCATTCACACAATCATCCACATATTTTTCATGTGCCCTCCCAATCACACAGGCCCCATCCACTTGCCAAGGCACTACATATGTACTCAATAATTCTATCAGGCAGTACCCATGCACTCATCCAATTACCCAGCCAATAACCATGCAGTCATCCAATGAACCAGGCACTACCTTGCACTCATCCCAATCACTCAATCGAAATTAAATGAAATTGAATGACATGAGAGTTTATTGTTATTAGTTAACGAAAATCATCACAATTTAAATTGGGTGTACATATAAAAGAAATGTTTTTTTTAAATAATCAATTTTCTTAAAAACATGTATTAATATTGCTGCAAAACAGGGAAATATTGTGCCCTTATTTAAAACACATTATAAAATTCCTTCAATCATTATTGTGTATACTCTTCACCGTTGTTATAAAGTGGTGTATGCATCAGTATAAAATAACTCAGTTGTTACCCCCCACTCATTCATTTACTCATTCACTACCCTTGCACTGATCTATTCACTCATGCACTACCAATACACTCATCCATTTACCCATGCACATATTCATTCAGTCAGGCACTAACTTTGCATTCATCCATTTACCCAGTCAGCACCCATGCACCCATACATTCACTCAGACAGTACCCATGCACCCATCCAATTACCCGGGCACTATCCATGCACTCACCCAATCAGCCAGCGACTATGCATGCACTCATCAAATCACCCAGGTGCTACTCTTCCACTCATCCAGTCACCCAGACGCTACCCATGCACTAATACAATCAACCATGCACTAACCATGCACTAATCCAATCATCCAGGCAGTACCAATACACTCATCTATTCACTCAGGCACTACCCATACAGTAATTCAATCAACCAGGTACCACCCATGCACTCATCCATTTACTCAGGCACTATCCATGCACTCAAACATTCACCCTGGTACTATTTATGCACTCACCTAATCACAAAACACTAATATACTTCTCATCCAGTACCCATGCAGTACTCATGCACTTACCCATTCCCTCAGGCACGACCCATGCACTATGCAATCACAAAGACACTAACCATACACATATCTATTCACTCATGTAGTACCCATGCTCTCATCCATTCACTCAGGCAGTATCCATGCTTCCATCCATTCACTCAGGTACTACTCATGCAGTCACCCATTCAATCAGACACTACACATGCACTCATCTATTCACTCAGACACTACCCATACCCTCATCCAATCACCCAGGCTCTATCCATGTACTCACACAATCACCCAGGCACTGCCCTTGCACTCACACAATCAATCAGGTACTACCCATGCACTCATCCATTCACTCAGGCACTACTCATGCACTCAAACATTCACCCCAGTGCTAATTATGCACTCACCTAATCACAAAAGCACTAATATATTTCTCATCCAGTCACCCATGCAGTACTCATGCACTCACACATTCACTTAGGCATGACCCATGCACTATGCAATCACCAGGACACTAGCCATACACATTTCTATTCACTCAGGCAGTACCCATGCACTCATCCATTCACTCAGGCAGTATCCATGCTTCCATCCATTCACTCAGGTACTACTCATGCAGTCACCCATACACTCAGGCACTACTCATGCACTCATCTATTCACTCAGACACTACCCATACCCTTGTACAATCACCCTGGCTCTATCCATGTACTCACACAATCACCCAGGCACTACCCTTGCACTCATACAATCAATCAGGTACTACCCATGCACTCATCCATTCACTTAGGCACTACCCATGCACTCATCCATTTACCCAGACACTACCCACACACTCATCTAATCGCCCAGGCACTATCGAAGCACTCACCCAATCACACAGGACCTATCCATGCACTCACCCATTCATGCAGGCACTATCCATGCATTCACCCAATCACCAACGCACTATTCTTCCGCTCTCCCAATCACCCAGGCACTCATCCACTTACCAAGGCACTACATATGTACTAATCCATTCTATTAGGCAGTACCCATGCACTCATCCAATTACCCACCCACTAGCCATGCAGTCATCCAATAACCCAGGTGCTACCCTTGCAGTCAGCCAGTCACCCAGGCACTACCTTGCACTCATGCAATCACTCATTCATTACCCTTCCACTCATTCACTTACTCATTCACTACACTTGCACTGATCCATTCACTCACACACTTCCAAAGCACTCATCCATTTACCCATGCACCCACCATGCACATATTCAATCAGCCAGGTACTAACTTTGCACACATCCATTCATCCAGCCACTACCCATGCAATCATACATTCACTCAGGTAGTACCCATGCACTCATCCAATTACCCGGGTACTATCCATGCACTCACCCAATCAGGCAGTGACTATGCATACACTCATCCAGTGACCCAGGCACTATCCTTGTACTCATCCATTCACTGAGGCTTTACTTATGCACTCATCCAATCAACAAGGTGCTACTCTTCCACTCATCCCGTCACCAAGACACTACCCATACCCTCATTCAAACAACCATGCACTTCCCATGCACTAATCCAATCATCCAAGCTGTACCATACACTCATCCATTCACTCCGGCACTACGCATGCAGTCATGCAATCAACCAGGCACTACCCATGCACTCATGCATTAACTCAGGCACTATACATGCACCCACACAATCACCCAGGCACTAATCATCCACTCACCCAGTCATCCAGGTAGTACCCATGCACTCATCCATTCACTCAGGTACTACCTATGCACTATGCAATCACCCTGACACTAACCATGCACATATCCATTCCCTCAAGCAGTCCCATAACAACTCCATTCACTCAGGCACTATCCATGCATTCATTCATTCACTCAAGTACTACTCATGAGGTCATACATTCACTCAGGTATGACTCATGCACTCATGCATTAACTCAGGCACTACACCTGCACTTATTCGTTCACCCAGGCTCTATCCATGCACTCACCCAATGACACAGGCACTATCCATACATTCATCCAATCACCCAGGCACTATCCTTGTGCTCACCCAGTTACCCAGGCACTACCCTTGCACTCTTCCAATTACCAAGGCACTACCTTGCACTCATCCAATTACTCAGGCTTTACCCATCCATTCAGGAATTTACTCAGGCACTACCCTCGCAATGATCCATTCAATCATGCACTACCCATGCACTCATCCATTCAACCGGGCACTAACCATGCACTTATGCAATCACGCAGTCAGCACCCATGCACTCATACATTCACTCAGACAGTACCCATGCACCCATCCAATTATCCAGGCACTATCCATGCACTCACCCAATCAGCCAGCGACTATGCATGCACTCATCAAATCACCCAGTGCTACTCTTCCACTCATCCAGTCACACAGACGCTACCCCATACACTCATACAATCAACCATTCACTACCCATGCACTAATCCAATCATCCAAGCAGTACCAATACACTCATCTATTCACTCAGGCACTACCCATAGAGTAATGCAGTCAACCAGGTACCACCCATGCACTCATCCATTTACTCAGGCACTATCTATGCACTCAAACATTCACCCTGGTACTGTTTATGCACTCACCTAATCACAAAAGCACTAATATACTTCTCATCCAGTCACCCATGCAGTACTCATGCACTTACCCATTCACTCAGGCACGGCCCATGCACTATGCAATCACCAAGACACTAACCATACACAGATCTATTCACTCAGGTAGTACCCATGCTCTTATCCATTCACTCAGGCAGTATCCATGCTTCCATCCATTCACTGAGGTACTACTCAGGCAGTCACCCATTCACTCAGACACTACCCATGTACTCATCTATTCACTCAGACACTACCCATACCCTCATCCAATCACGCAGGCTCTATCCATGTACTCACACAATCACCCAGGCACTACCCTTGCACTCATACAATCAATCAGGTACTACCCATGCACTCATCCATTCACTCAGGCACTACCCTTGCACTCAAACATTCACCCCAGTGCTAATTATGCACTCACCTAATCACAAAAGCACTAATATACTTCTCATCCAGTCACCCATGCAGTACTCATGCAATCACCCATTCACTTAGGCATGACCCATGCACTATGCAATCACCAAGACACTAGCCATACACATTTCTATTCACTCAGGCAGTACCCATGCACTCATCCATTCACTCAGGCAGTATCCATACCCTTGTTCAATCACCCTGGCTCTATCCATGTACTCACACAATCACCCAGGCACTATCCTTGCACTCATACAATCAATCAGGTACTCCCCATGCACTCGTCCATTCATTTAGGCACTACCCATGCACTCATCCATTCACCCAGACACTACCCACACACTCATCCAATCACACAGGCACTATCGAAGCAGTCACCCATTCACACAGGACCTATCCATGCACTCACCCATTCATGCAGGCACTATCCATGCATTCACCCAATCACCAACGCACTATTCATGCGCTCTCCCAATCACCCAGGCACTCATCCACTTACCAAGGCACTACATATGTACTAATCCATTCTATTAGGCAGTACCCATGCACTCATCCAATTACCCACCCACTAGCCATGCAGTCATCCAATAACCCAGGCACTACCCTTGCAGTCAGCCAGTCACCCAGGCACTACCTTGCACTCATGCAATCACTCATTCATTACCCTTCCACTCATTCACTTACTCATTCACTACACTTGCACTGATCCATTCACTCACACACTTCCAAAGCACTCATCCATTTACCCATGCACCAACCATGCACATATTCAATCAGCCAGGTACTAACTTTGCACACATCCATTCATCCAGCCACTACCCATGCAATCATACATTCACTCAGGTAGTACTCATGCACTCATCCAATTACCTGCGCACTATCCCTGCACAATCCCAATCAGGCAGTGACTATGCATACACTCATCCAATGACCCAGGCACTATCCTTGTACTCATCCATTCACTGAGGCTTTACTTATGCACTCATCCAATCAACAAGGTGCTACTCTTCCACTCATCCAGTCACCAAGACGCTACCCATACTCTCATTCAATAAACCATGCACTTCCCATGCACTAATCCAATCATCCAAGCAGTACTCATACACACATCCATTCACTGTGGCACTACGCATGCAGTCATGCAATTAACCAGGTACTACCCATGCACTCATCCATTAACCCAGGTACTATACATGCACCCACACAATCACCCAGGCACTAATCGTCCACTCACCCAGTCATCTCAGGTACTACATATGCACTATGCAATCACCCTGACACTAAGCATGCACATATCCATTCCCTCAAGCAGTCCCATAACAACTCCATTCACTCAGGCACTATCCATGCATTCATTCATTCACTCAAGTACTGCTCATGAGGTCATACATTCACTCAGGTACTACTCATGCACTCATCCATTAACTCAGGCACTACAACTGCACTCATTTATTCACCCAGGCTCAATCCATGCACTCACCCAATGACACAGGCACTATCCATGCATTCATCCAATCACCCAGGCACTATCCTTGTGCTCACCCAATTACCCAGGCACTACCCTTGCACTCTTCCAATTACCAAGGCACTACCTTGCACTCATCCAATTACTCAGGCTTTACCCATCCATTCATGAATTTACTCAGGCACTACCCTCGCAATGATCCATTCACTCATGCACTACCCATGCACTCATCCATTCAACCGGGCACTAACCATGCACTTACCCAATCACCCAGGTACTACCTTTGTACTCATCCATTCTCCCAGCCACTACCATGCACTCATCCATGCACTCAGGCTGTACCCATGCACTCATCCAATTACCCAGGCACTACCCAAGTGGTCATCTAATGAGCCAGGCACTTCCCTTGCAGTCATACAGTCACACTGGCACTACTTTGCACTCATCCAGTCATTCAGGCGTTACCCTTTTACTCATTCATTTACTCATTCACTGCCTTTGTACTCATACATTCACCCAGGTAGTACCCACACACTCATTCAATTACCTGAGCACTATCCATGCACTTACCCAATCAGCTAGTGACTATTCACACACTCATCTTATAACCTGGGCACTATCCTTGTATTCATCCATCCAATGAGGTGCTACTTATGCACTTATCAAATCACCCAGGTGCTACTCTTGCACTCATCCATTCACCCAGGTGCTACGCAAGCACTAATATAATCAACCACTCACTACCCATGCACTAATCCTATCACCCAACCAGTACTCATACACTCATCCGTTCACTCAGGTACTACCCATGCAGTCATGCAATCAATCAGGCACCACCCATGCACTCATCCATTCACTAAGACACTATCCATGCACTCACCCAATCACCCAGGCACAACTGTTTCACTCATCCAGTCACCCAGGCAGTACCCATGCACTCATCCATTCAACCAGGCACTGCCCATGCAGAATGCAATCACCCAGACACTAACCATGCACATTTCCATTCACTCAGGCAGTACCCATGCACTCATCCATTCACTCAGGCACTATCCATGCTTTAATCCATTCTCTCAGGTGCTACTCATGTAGTCACCCATTTACTCAGGCACTACCCATGCATTCAGCTATTCACTCAGGCTCTGCCCATGCACTCATTCCATTATCCATGTACCACTCTTGTATTCATTCATTCTTCAATACACCACTCATCCAGCCATTCACTATTTCTAACATTGTACACATACTTACATACACATTCATTCATTCAGTTTTTTAATATCTAAAAATGTTTGTGGGTGGGTTTTTTTAGACGTTTTGTGTTTTCTTTCATGATTTCTTAACTTGTTAATTTGTTTTCTTTTTTGTACCAAAAATGTACTGTAGCTGGCAGTGAAAAACTTGAATTAGCTCTCAAAAACATGTGAATACTGCAAGTAACTAAAGCCAAAATCAACATTTGTGAGATTTGCAACTGTTGCGGAAGCTTTATGCTCTGCTCACCAGCACTAACCACAACTCCACAATCCATACAATAAATGGCCATCCGGCTGCTTTCAGGTGTGAGACTGTTGTTAAACTTCAGAATGTACTCTTTGTCCAGGTGTTGATGCACTTGCTAAAGATGTAGATGGATGTTCAGCCTCTTATTGTCTCTTTGCAGCTTTTAATCAGTTGTTGTGGAAAGTTTTCAGATGGTACAGGAGTATTTTTTGTTTGAACCTCTCGACAACCTCATCTCACAAATGTGCATTGCACAATTTGTGCTGATTTGGTATCTCTAGAATGAATTGTGAAGAACACCCGTGGGATTTTGCTATTTTTGTGTGGAGTCCCCTCATTTTCTGAAACTTCAGAATGCAGTTCCCAGACTTCCTGAGTTTCCTATTGTTGTTGTTCTTTCCCCTGTTGTTGTTCTGCTGTTTGAGTTGCCATTTTGTTAATAACATTGTTAAAATTTCACCAGAAAATTCTAGACTGCTTTTCTCACTGAAGTGCTCTCGGAAAATGAACCAGAAAGGTATATGTGTGTTTTCTTCCCAATGTTATAGTTAAGAATTGTATCATCCAATCATATTTATTTGTTTCCTGGTTACATGATCTTTGCAACGATCGGTGTCATCAAGACTGGAAATTTAACAGAATAATATTTAGTTTGAAAATAAGTTGTCAAACATAAATGTTGATCATATGATATTAAATCCTAATGAGCATCATCCAATGTAATATGTAAAACTGTGTTTTACACTTTACCAAAAACAAGCGTTCATCTCGGTTATCCATGTCATTGCTACTTCTGGCATCTCAGTGATCACACAAAGCACCAAATGAAAGGCTTTTATTTGAAAAAAATCTTCCAAAACTTAGGTTTAAAGAGTATATCAATAAACAACTTGTATCAAATATTAATTAAAATATGTATAAGTATGTGTCCTCGAGTTGGAGAGGGCGTGGCTAGCTGCCTAAAATGGGGGACGTGTCCTGGTGAGTCTCCGGACTCCCGGGGGGAAAACTCTAATTAAACTGCCCGAAATGGACTCCTACTTGCCATAATTACCGGCATGCACCTGTGAGTAACTCCAACACAGACTGCAGCTGTAGCTGATCCTGATGTACGCAGCAACGTGGCAGCGTGGGAGTCTGCCGGCAGTTGTGGCCTGTCTCCTGTCTGAGATGCGCTGTCGAGACCGAGTGGTTGATTTGTATACAGGCCGCATGAGACGCAGCGCTCTAGAAACTGCGGGGCAGATCATGAGCCCTGAGGATCGATGATCTCGCACTGCCCCATGATTGCGGCCGTGCTGTGAGCAGCCCCTGCAATACTCGAGGAGACCTCGAGTCGGAACAGAGCTACATCGTGCCACAATTGGGCGGTGAGTGCGTCGAATAGGGTCGGGACCCAACTAAGCTGCGAGCCCATCCCTTCGCCTCCGTACTGCGACACTAATACGCACGCGAGCAGTGCTGGACTATAATCCTGTGGGGAGCGGGGGCACCCATTCAGAGACTTCTACTCAAAACCTGCGCTCGGGAACTGATCTGGTGGCCCCCCCTTGCTGAAATACCCCTCCTACCTGCGGAAACAATGCCACTGCATTCACGGGCCGGGTGAGGACCTGCCCGATCCCGGTTTTCATATGCATCAACTCTGTTAAGGGTTCCGCCACTGTTACCATAAGCCACCCGCTGACACCTGGCCTGGCGAGCTTGAAGGGTAACTCGGCAGAGTACCACGTCACAGATCGGCGACCGACCCAGAGAACACACAACGACCGTGGGAGTCTGCTGACCTGCGGAGACTAGTACTGAGTCCTGCGACGGGGTGGTACAGATCTGACCGCGTTTGGCGACCACACTCCTCCTACAACAATGGCGCTCAGCCCAGGGAAAACAATGTGCGCTCCCATTAGCCACCAGCTCTCTGTCGCCACACATCAGCCCGGCTATGGACCTTAGCACCTGGCTGTACCTGTGAAGACCGGGAGCCCAATCGCCTCTCAAGGCTCAGCTTGCGGGTGAAGTACTGGGGAGCAGGTCGCTATATGTGCGAGGTGGAGTGGGGACCCTTCCCCCTCTTCCTCCATGCATATTTGTGAGTGAGCACCATCATCCATCTCAGCCAGTGTACAACATGGGCAGACCTAAAGGGAAAATACTGGACGGCCACTCCAATGTAAGTGGCCACTCTAACACACCTAGGTCCTCTAGTAGGCCCCTGTCACCAGGAGCCTCATTTTCAGAAACCGTGGAGAGCACTCCCGACAAACTGGACTTGATCCTAAAAGAAATCTGTGAATCTCGGTCTGCACTAGAGCAGAAAATTGGGTCTCTCACTTCTGGCCTTACGCTGCTAAAAGCTGACCATGGAAAGCTGGCTGGGATGGTTAAGGAGCATGACCGAGCTCTGAAAGACTTGGAACCCCAAATCACTGCAAACACAACACAAATACAGCACCTACAACAACAAGTCACTGGCCTACTGGATCGGGTGGAGGACGCCGAAGGAAGAAATAGGTGCAATAATATACGCGTAATTGGCCTCCCAGAACGCAGCATAGACTCCAGAGTGGCAGACTTTATGGAAATCTTGTTTAAAAACCATGTGGCTCAGGACGGACTCTCACCATACTTTTGTGTAGAAAGAGCCCATCGGATACCAACAGGAGCACCAAAGGCAGGTGCGCCCCCAAGACCACTAATCATAAAAATTTTAAACTACAGAGACCGCGACGCCCTCATACAAAGAGCAAGGGAAAAAACACAGATCCAGTACAAAAATCACCGTATCTAATTGTACCTGGACTACATTATACTAGTACAATGGCAAAGATCCTCTTAACAAGCAGTCAAGAAAACATTGCGGGCGGCTCAACTTAAATACGCATTACTGTTCCCAGCCAGGTTAAAGATCATCCATGACTTCTTTGACAGCCCAAATGAACACCGAGGAATGGCTGGAGATAATGAACCTTGAATCATGCCGGAGAGGCCTATCAAATTTGCTAACTCAGAGCCGCAACAAATCACAGAGGTATGAATACCACCGACCGCAGCAGAACAATCGGAGTAAAGACAGCACTGGCACGACTCGGGAACAGCACCAAATAGACAGGGAGGAGGCTCTGACTGTGGCCGAATAGTTCAGGGATGGCAGCCAAAAGATCTCTACAGACTCTGAGGACAGTACACTACACTCGGACTCTGATCACAGCATCACCCTGTTCCCCTCTGTTACACCTCAGACTATAGATGATTTAGTAGACAACTGAAACTATGCACCCCTATATAATGGTCACACTTACATGAAGGGTCCGGTGTGTAAAATGCTCCCATGACGTAGGAAATACTACTGACCTATCAGTTGTAACTGTACCCTCTTGTATCGCAATAAGACAACAGAGGTTAAGATGCCCAGAATTGTATGCATATTTTATTTGTTTATCTTTTCCATGTATAGCTACACCCAGTCCGTTTATCTGATTCTGTACGTCTAGCTGAGGTCATGCACGATTTATTCTGTTTGAGTCTCACATGTAACCAAGTGGTGATAGTCAAATAATAACCACGCAATGTTCATATTCCCCCCGGGCTTCGTCTAGCTGCCAGGACTTCGCATTTACAAAATGTGCAGTATGAACGGTGGTAGCGAACCCCCTCTGAGCGTATGCACCGTTATGTGTAAATTGTATGTTAAAATTAGTTGTTGGGCCCAGCATAGTTTGGGAGCTGAGCCAAGTATTATTAGTTTTCAGGTAATGGGGAACTCCTGGTATGCAATAGTTCACAGGCTCCACAATATCAGGAGCTTCATCTACCACAGAGTCTTATGCCCAGAGATTGCAATACCGTAGGCTCCCACAATATACTAACTTGGAATGTTATGGGGCCTAGGAGCAGTAGAGAAAATGCACCGTGTCCACGCATATCTCCTTAGGCGCAAAGCCCACATAGACTTCCTCCAGGAGTCTATGGGGTCCCATTCACGGAATTGGATCATTGCATAGATGACCAAGGGAGGTACATCCTGTTGAAGGGCACCCTGCATATCATAACCTTGGTCCTGGGGAGCAAATATGCCCAGAACTTCGACCAGGACAGATTCTTTCAGCTGTTGGGCACAGCATTAGTCGGGTGGGATACAATCCTATGGATCCTAGGAGGGGACTGCAATGCGGTGCTAGATATAGATTTGGACAGGTCACACCCCCCATTACATGGCGCTAGTGCCTGCAAGCTAGCAGAGATGCTGAACACCTGGCTAGAGGGATGGGTGTTATCGGACGTGTGGTGCCGTTTACACCCTACACATAAAGAATACTCCTTTTATTCACCAGTCCACCAGCTCCACACAAGGATAGACATATTCCTCTGCTCCAATACCATAGACACGCAGATCCATCAATCCACTTACTTAGCAAAAACCCTCTCAGATCACAACCCCCTTGAGCTTACGCTTGCCTGGGGTAGAGTAGTGACCCCAGTGCCCACCTGGAAATTGGTACCACAGTTACTAGAGGATGCCCCATTCCGCTCCACTCCAACCAATACCATCACTAATTATTTACCTGAAAACTGTAGCACAGCTTTATCCAACCTAATTGAGTGGGACACACTCAAGGTGGTGGTGAGAGGGGCTGCGATCGGACAGATGGTGGGGGCCAGACAGAAAATACATCAGAATTTATTGAAAGTAGAGAATTTAATGACCACCTTAGAGCAAGAAGCAGTGACAGACCCAGCCAAAAAGGATGCATTACAGAGTGCTTGCATTAGTCACGCTGAAACACTCAAAACGTTGCAGGTTATAGACCACAGAGCCTTTATGCAACAGAAACACTCGGAAGCAGATAGAGCTGGGAAATCATTAGCCTGAATAGTACGGGACCGACCTGAAAAACCAATTCATACTCATATTCATACACCGTCCGGCAGATCACCCTACACGCAACAAGAGATAAACGAAGCCTTTTGCACTTGTGTCAGCAATCGTTACGCAGCCCCAGTACACAACACTGACACCTCTATAGAGGACTTTCTATGAGATTTAACAATCCCCTCCTTATCAACAGATATACAGAAAGAAATAGAAGGCTCTGTAACTCAACAAGAAATACATATCGCGATTAAAGGCCTAAATCATAATAATGCACCTGGCCTAGATGGTCTGCCCATAGAATTTTATCAAACCTATTCAGGTGCCCTGGTCCCCAAATTGAAAGAAGTATATAAGGCAGCCCTAGAGGCCAGCCACTTACTACAATCCACCATGCAAGCCCTGGTCACTTCCATACTCAAGCCGGGCCGTGATAGCACAGACATTACCAGATTATAGGCCCCTATCCCTACTAGCAACCGAATATAAAATTTTGAGCAAAGCACTCGCGAACCGTATACAACCATATCTCAACACCCTCATACACAGTGATCAATGCAGATTTCTACCGAATCGCAGCACGTCCCTTAATACTAGACGGTTACACTTTGTTATGAAAGCTACCCCGGCTGACAATCCGGCTGCGGGTTGTCTGGCATAAGACCTATGTCAGGACTTCGATTCCATAACCTGGGACTACATGTTCACTACCCTACAACGCTTTGGTTTCCCTGATGAATACCTCAAATCAAATCGGTGCGCCTACTCTACACCTATCCCATGGAGAGTACACGATCCACAGAGGTACGCGGCAGGGATGCCCTCTGTCTACCCTGTTGTTTGTACTTGCGTTGGAACCCTTAGCAATAGCCCTGAGACAGTCAGCGGTTCTGCTTGGAATACCCATAGATGGCACTGCCCATCTCACCTCGATATACACAGATGATATCCTTCTGGATCTTCGTGATTTTTCAGCCCAAGCCGCATCCCTCCCCACTATTCTTTCTGACTTTGGAAAGACCTCAGGCCTCGTTATTAATTCAAGAAAAATACATGTTTTTTTCTTTCGGGAGGGGCCCCGCCCTGATGAGGTAACATTCGGTACCTATACTCTACCAGTAATCCACACCATATTCAAATACATAGGAATACAGGTGTACAGATCACAGGTGGATCTGCAGGAGGGTAACCTCTTGAAGGCCGTCACGGCACTACGCTTGAGTGTGGCTTTTTGGACATCCTTGCCCCTTTCGGTGATGGGACGAATTGCCATCTCTAAGATGGTAGTACTCCCTCGGTTATTATATTTTTTCGTGAACCTGCCCATAGTGGTTCCTCAATCCATATTTTGCAACTTGAACACTATCTTGGGTGCAGGTCGCAGAAGAATGAGCTTTCAGAAACTACAACTGGAATCTTGCAAAGGATGTCTAGGGGTCACCGACTTCAGGGCATACTACTATGCTTGTCAAATCCAGTGGTTGTCCTATTGGACTGTGGGGAGGAACCTACAAGAAATCGGGTTTACGTCAAGGGATATTGACCGGGGTATGCTACATTCCCTGATCCGGCCCAAAGCTAAAATTCCCCTGGAGGGACCCCGTCGCTGAAGATTGCACTACAATGCTGGAAGAAAGCTCTGCGGTATGCATCAGACGTAACCCCTTACTCTGCCAATGTTCCATTACTGGGTATCCCCACCCCTGGGGGCAAGCTCACGAAGGCTAGAATCCACGCCTGGACAGAGGCAGGAGTGGAGGAGGTTGGTGCTTTCTTTGGCAATGGTAACCTCCTTGATCACAACACATTTGTACAGACTACTGGGCCACCGGAATGCCAGTATCTATTACATGCAATCATATCACATTATATCAGGAACACTTGGGCACCACAATAAAATAGTTGTACACCGGTATCAGGACGCATGCTGGCATCACACTCACAAAACATAGGACAAAATGGGCAGAGGACGCTGGCTTAGAGCTTACCGACAAAGCTTGAGCGAGCATGCAAGAACATCTCAAAAGGGTATCCCGCAATGTTAAACTGAAAATGATCCAAACAATGGTCCTACATAGATCCTACCTCACCCCAAAGAGAATACATCGGATGTTCCCGATGGCCCAACACTGCTGCCCCCACTGCAAAGGTTACAAGGCAGACTTCATCCATATGCTATGGACCTGCCCGCGTATACTAGATTATTGGAATGGCGTTCAGCATTCCCTGGGAGAAGCCAGACATATAAAGGTTCAGGACAATGCCCTAGAGTGTCTTATGGGGCTACGTAGATGCACCAAAGCACAGAAAGTTCAACAACATTTTCTGGACCTTGCCCTTCTACTAGCAATTAGGGCCCTCACTATGAGATGGAAATCCCCTAGATGCCCGACATTGTCTAGTTGGCAAGATGATATGATACAATGGGGTGGTCCTGAGAGCACGGCTCTTAGAAGAGAGGAGGCGAGGGCGTTACGGAAACAGACTATCTCTTTGGGACATTATGTTAGAGGACTTCAAACAATTAGATCTAATCCCTGCACAAAGCAATCCCACGCAATAATCTACTGTCACTTGTGAAAACAAGGCTAGACCCACACACACACCAGTCTACAGAGCATTGATTACAGACAGAGTAGTACACACAGTACCACGTTAATAACCTTATCAGGCGACCAATTGACTCGAAAACTGCAGACCAGGAGGGAGGTAAGGAACAGGAGGTGGGTGTATACCAGTTAAAAGTTAGTATAAACATAAACATGCTTGGTATTACTGATCTCAAAGTAATATTATTGGCCGCTTATATGAACATACCTCTCATACCGCAAAGGCAGACGACTTACGAACAAAATTTGTACCCTGAAGTTATATCATGGTCAAATATGTATTATGTATAAGTTAGAAACAACAAAAATTAAATATCTTATGTATCAAAATGATCATATTTTTATACTGATAAGGTGTTTCAAATTTCAATAAAGTATGTTTAAAAAAATCACCCAAAAAAAGTATGTGTCCTCAAGTTCTGAAAAACCATTGCACACTTCGCAACTACAGGTGACGCCGCAGTCCACAGAGTCACTGCGAAAATATAAAACATCACATTGAAGAAGTTTTTTCACAAAACCTTCACACAAACTCAAATATAAGCTCTACAATAATAAACAACTATTGTCTGCTAATAAGTAAAATATGTCTATGTATATTTAAGGCTTCCTCAAAAACATGCGCCTTTCACAATGTCACCGCAGGTATCGCAACATCGTCTCAAATATAAAAAGTGTAAAGTAAAAAAAAAACTTTATTTAATCCACTGAACAAAATACAAGCCCATAAAAATACCTCTTATAAAGCCATTTCAGATAGAAAATAGAATTAAAAAACCTTTAAAATTCAATAAACAAACCATAGTTTACACGGACGTTATAGCTGAGAAATAGAATTTAAAAAACCTTAGAAATTCACTGAAATAACAAAGGTTATAGGGACATTATAGGGAGGATTTAGCAGTGATAAAATCATAGAAATCCACTGAAAAAACATAGGTTACGGGAGTGTTATAGTTAGAAAATAGAATTTAAAAATCCCTTAAAAATCCAGTGTAAAAACTAGTTTACATGGACATTATAGTTAGGCTGGCATTTCACTCCTACAAAACAATAGACATTCAACAGTTATAGTTAGCTGAGCCAACTATAACTCGCGCCCCCGCAATGCACTGCTTATGACTTCAGTGACATCACTCATGACATCACTCATGACATCTCAAATGACATAATTGATAACATCAATGAAAAACATCCACTGAAGCTCTCACATACCCTCTCATACCCCAATATAGCCTTTCTTTCACTCACTCTAACTTCCACACTACCATTCTCAAATCCATTGGCACAAGCATACCAGTACATACATACCCATTAACTAGTTCAAAAGTCTACACACACATCCATTCAGTCACCCACACAGCCACTCATGTACCAACTCACTCACTAACACAGCCCTGATATATCTACTCATACACCCATACAGCCATTCACACATTCTCAGTCACCCAGGGAGCTACACTCACACACACTCCTACTTTCTCACCCATAGAGTCAATCACACAGCCACTTACTCTCCTATACAGTTATACACACATCAACTCAGTTATTCATACAGATACTAATACATACTCACTCATCTATATAGTCACTGACATAAACACATACTCACCCATACAGCCACTCTCACAATCACTCACTCACACATACAGCCACGTATATACTCCATCGCTCACCCATATAACCCCTCACAAATGCACTCACAAACCCTGACAGTCACTGTCTCACTCATCCATGCAGGCAGACACACGTCCCTGTAACCTTTGTACATTTTTTTTATATTCTTTTAAGGGAGGCTTCCTAGGCCAATTTCAGCCAGAGGAACCCAATCCCCTGGGGCCAGGCCAATTAGTTTTCAACCCCTTCGGTGCTAAGCCTTTTTTAGGCTATTTAGGATGGTTCGCGCTTAGGTCCCTGTAAATTTTTGACCACATAAGGTATCCACGCCAAATTTGCGTTCTTTTCTTCCAACATCCTGGAAATTCTAAAGGTACCTAGGGTTTGTGGATTTCTCTGAACGGGACCCAGAAATTAGCCAAAATACAGCAAAATTTGGGAAAAATGGGAAAAAAGTGCTGCAAATGAAAGCGTCTGAGTTTTTCCCTACAAATAGTATCAAAAAAGGGTTCATGGGGCTTAAATCACCTTTTTCCCAGATTTTAGGAAATGACAGACTTTTGTCAGAAAACCAATATTTTTTCCACAGTTTTGGCATTTTTCTGGGACATAGCCTATTTTTGCTATTTTTTGTGCTTTCAAACTCCTTCCAGTTAATGATAGACATGGGTATGAAAGCAATAATGGATCCTAAAAAGCTATACATTTTTGCAAAGTAGACACAATTATGAATTCAGCAAGTGGTCATTTGTGTAGATACTTCAAGGTTTCTTTATAGAAACTAACAGTTAAATATAGGAAAAAATGAAAATTATTTGAAAACAAACAGCCTTTTGTGTCAACGCTTTCACCTGTAACTTCTTTTAATTATGACACCTCTTTGAAAGCAATATACCATTACATCCGCTGGACTTTACTGGTTGTGAGGATATATAGGACTTGTAGGTTCACCAAGAACCCGATGAACCCAGAGCCAAAAACTGAGCAGCGACTTGTAATGTTTTTTTTATTATGTACCAGGTATATAGCAATTATTCTGGGAAAATGTATACATGGAAAAATCAATATGAAAGACTTCCTATGTATTTCTGAAATGGGAACAAAAAATAGAGCTCAGAAACAGTAGATATTTGCACATTTCCGAAATTGGGAATACTCATACTAGCATGAGAATTATCGATCATTTTTTAAAATTAATTCTTTTTTACACATTGTCTTTCATTTGAAAGGCAGAAATGTATCCAAAGTCAATAGGTAATAACAGTTGCTTTATAAATCTGAATTACCCTAAGTCTCTGATAAAATTTGGCACCTCACTTGTGTGGGTAGGACTAGTGCCCACATCAGGAAACGGGTCAAAACTCACCATGAACACACCACATTTTCACAATGAATAATTAACCTTTTATTGCAAAGTGCCTAGCTGTAGGTTTTGAACCCTAGCTCTGCCGGCAACTAGGGAAATCTAGCAAACCTATACATTTTTGAAAACTAGACACCCAGGGTAATTCACGATGGGTTGACTTGACTGCCTCTCACTAGGTTATGTTACCCAGAATCCCTTGCAAACCTAAAAAAAGTAAAAAAAAACGAAATTTTCCTCACACTTCTGTGGTGGAAAGCTCTGGAATCTGTGTGGATCCACACATTTCCACGCACCCTGCATTGCCCAAAGTCTTCTGAGAAAAATGGTACCTCACTTGTGTGGGTAGGCCTAGTGCCCACGACAGGAAACGGTGAAAAACGCAACGTGGAATTTCACAGCGAAAAATGACCTTTTTTGGCAAACTGCATAGCTGTAGTTTTTTAACCCTAGCTCTGCCGGCACCTAGAGAAACCTAGCAAACTCATACATTTTTTAAAACTAGACACCCCAGGGATTCCAGGGAGGTATGGCTTGCATGGATCCCCCAGAGTTTCTTTACCCAGAATCCCCTGCAAACCTCACATTTAGCATAAAAAATCACTTTTTTCACATATTTTTGAGTGGGAAAGTTGTGGCATCACTGGGCTGACACAAATTTTCTACCACCCAACGTTCCACCCGGTCTCCCAATAAAAATGGTGCCTCACTCATATGGGAGGCCCAAGTACACACGGCCGACAAGAGCCCAAAACGTATTGAGGCGACATCAAAATTGCCTATCTCAAAACAACCTGGTTTTGCAAGGGGGGTCACCTGGGTTTTTGGCCCCATGCTCGGCAGCCATCTAGGGAAACCTACCAGACCCACAAAGTTCTGAAAACCAGGGGGGCTTCCAGAGCTGGGTAAGCTATTCCTAAGCTCTTAGAGTGTAAAGGGAATCCCTCTGGTGCCCGCACCAGCGGGATTTCCAGGGCCATGTGTTATGACGGCCGGGAGCAGTTATGAGCACACGCCAACCATGTCTGAGCACCGAAGGGGTTAAATAAAAAAAAGAATGGGGCCCCGGGGACCCCATCCTCCAGGGCACGGCCATCTCCTTGAGGACCACGGGGATGCCTGTGGTCCTGGACGGCTCGCGCCTCCTGTGAGAGCCGGCATTGCTTTTTACCCCCTGGGGGCTTCTAACATGCAGCTTCCTGTGTGTTTGCTGTGGGATGGCAGGAGAAGCCCTGGGGGGGGGGTTACCTACAGAATATGAGTTAGGTCTATATATATATATATGTTGCATGTATGGAAATGTCAAGAACGTGAAAAGTGCAGCCTGAAATAAATTCCTAACAATGACATACGAAAAGCACATTCTACATATAGCTGCGGTGTACTTGATATGTCAGAAGTAGACATAAAATAAGAGCATAGTGATGGGAAATTAGATATATATAAAAACTGCAATAAAAAAGCAATGGTAAAAAAATAGGTCTCGCCTCTCATAAATAAGGACAGATTTAATTACTTTGCCATTGCTTGATTTCTTTAGCATTGCCTATAGTATAAAGAACATAATAAGATACAAAATAAATGTAAGTGCGTTAGGACACATATGTACACATGGTTATAGGTGCGGCCTTCTTGAATCCTTTTTCTTTCTGACAAAATCCATGCTAAGATTGCTGCCAATTAGTCAGCAAACATGCTTTCATTGACGTTTATCTTGCCACAGTGCATATTTATGTAAGCATTGCACACTAATCCTGTTTTATGTAAATTATGCTTTACAAGTCAGGAGAAGGTTTGTTAAGGGCTTCTTACAGCTTAATTAGTCTTTGTGGAAAAGGACAGAGAACACATCATTAATTCTTTATAAAAATACACAATGTGTACAAGTAAATATTATTTGTGGAATAAAAAATCATGTACATAATATTCAAAGAGTTAATTGAGGTTAAAGAGGAAAAGAGCACATTAAAATATCACATGGATATCTATTTCTTTATTCAGTCTAAATTTACATTCATGTGTGTCTTCAACTGCAAAGTGGCAGCCAACATTGACTGTTTTTTCCTAACAGAAAGATTACATTCCAAGTTGCATGCTTATAGTACAGCCATATTCAAAAGATTTTTCTTTAAACACAAAAAATAAAGTCCAAATGGCTTCGACATGTTGGTGTATACACACACATTGAAATATCATAACCACCATTTAAATATAGCTTGTTGCAGATAAAACGACACATTGTCAGGTGGTTGTGAAAGTGTAAGGAGGATCTGGGAGCATATTTAGGCAGAAACATAAAGAGGGTCCACTGAAGAGGCCAGGAGCAGGGAAAGACTCACAGAAAAAGAGAAAATTGTGCCTCCTGTCTTGCAGTGCAAGGATAGGATATTTGCTGGGGAAAGATATAACCCACCCAATCAAAACATGATAGAACCAAATACAAGAATATTGGAGACAGCCATCACATTAAGAGCAGGGAATTTGATAAACAAGAAGACCACTGAATCATGAGCAAGGAATAGGTTTGAAGGCAACATTCAGGGGTTAATTACGAGTTTAGCCATCTGTGGACCACTGTGCTGACAGGGTGTGGCTGTGGTGAGCTCGGTGGTCTGACCGCCCTATTACGAGTTGGATGTTTTGTCTGTGTGAGGACCACACCACCAGTGGTCTCAGAACGCTGCGGACGTGGGTCGGTTAAATTAGGTTGTGTGAGGCTTGGACCACAAGGTAGAACACCTTCCCAGTTACCAGTTGCCTCACAGCTAGCAGAAGCACTTTGGTCCAACCATGGCATCTGAGATGGCAGGAAATGAGGGATGTAAGGATGAAAATCACCTCCACATGTCCTGTGCTGACATGGAACCCATCTTACCCATCCTGCTGCTGCTCTATCTTCTCGATCATATCCAAAACAGACACCGTAACAGACGAAATCAGCAGTAAGTCACACAACTACCTGTTGCCATTGATTACTCTGCAAAATGATGCCTCGACAGGAACCAGGCAAGGGAGGTGGGGTCCCCAATGATTTCACACGTATACAGTGTCCCTGGCTGGGATTGTCTCAAAACGATTGTTCGTAACAAAGCTGTAAGATGCCCTCCCAAGCCCAAATATTGGCACTGCACAAGTGCACCCAGGGTTGGATTGGCAACATGGGCAATGGGCCTGTAAAGAGTTACAGCTGTGGGCCACTTTTTGGACCAGCGTGGTAGTTGATTTGGGCTGTGTCTGTGCTGGTCACATGCCACCAGCAGCCTGGTGAAGGCCTGAGTGGTGTTTCTGGAAACAGATGGGCCTCTATTATCTCCCTTTTACTAAAAGGGGCAGAGGTGTCATTCCCAGTCTCACGCTGGGCTGGCCAGATAATGTATGCAGATAGAGCAAAGGCAGGGGGCCCGAGCAGAATTGGCCTTACTTATGCTCAGGTGTGGTTCACCATTGTCAACTAATCTGTGGACAAAGAGTCCTGGCAAACATTTGCATTGTTTTTTTTATCTCAGTATAGTTAAGAAAACATGCTTCTTTTATAGAACCACTCTCCTTCTTGTCATAATACTTACAACACTGATGCAGTATTTTTAGAATATCTGCAAATGTAGTACTCAAATATTAACACTTACTATAAAAGGACATGTGTCATGATTTTATTTGAAGTGATTGTGATGTCTGCATTTATTTGTGTACCAACATACCACCTCCTCCACAACATCACACCAATCACTGTCTGTCATACATAGGACTTGACCCTTCTTACTTGTTTGGCATGCCACTACTCATCTTCACCAGTCATGCAGGTCCCCATTTCTCAAGTCTTGCTAAAGTCTCATTGAATTGACAACAACTACCAAAAGGCCTTGGGATTCCAAATCCGACCAAGAAGCCTTAGGGAATAGGACACAATCACAATGCACATATCCCTGCTCCCATCATGAGGTCAAAGTAACATCAGTATAGATGTGTCCCTGAAGTCAACCACACCTTCTTAGCTACAACTCTGTAGTCGACTCTCACACATATACCACATCAAAAGGCAATGTCACTCAATAGGATTACATAGAAGCAGCTAGAAAAACATCCTAAGGGAACAATGGAAACACTGGCTGCAGGATACCTAGGTCTCCATTCGAGAACCCTGAAAGCCTGGACAGTGGGTCACACTTCATTTTGCATATGCCTGACAAATTCCAAGAGCAATGGACCTAGGAACTGAAGGGTATCAGGGGCAAACAATAGAATAGCCAAGTGCCAGGCATGAGTAGGGTATGTGTAAGTGCAACTTAGGAAGGCAAACACAGCACCAACAGCATCAGACACACATCCAGAGGAAGTAGCTGAAATGTAAACACTGCAAAATTGACACATGACCATGCAGAAATCCACAAAGGAATGAGAAGTTCATACCCTTCATTTGTGGATACACAAATATCTAACTTCAACACACCTAGCTCCTACCCTAGCTACATCATAGGCATAAAGGGAGAAGGGCAGGCTAAATGTGGTTGACTGTGGCCAAGCTGCAATACACCTGGTGGCCCCCCGTCCTCGGAAGCCCGCCTACCCCCAAGGACCATGCACGCAACCTGGGATTCATCCTGGACTCAGAGCTCAAAATGGACTGCCAGATCAACTCTGTCTCGTCTTCCTGCTTCCACACCCACCGCCTCCTATGTAAGACCTTCAAATGGATCCCCCTCGAACACAGAAAGACCGTCACTCACACCCTGGTCACCAGCAGGCTCGACTACGGCAATGCACTCTATGCCGGAATAAACAAAAACCTCACCCGCAAACTACAGAACATCCAAAATGCCGCCGCAAGGCTGGTCCTCAACCTGCCCAAGACACTGCCACATATCCCAGCACCTGCGAACACTCCACTGGCTCCCCATCGAAGCTAGAGTCACCTTCAAGATGCTAACCCATGGTCACAAGGCCCTCCACAACACCGGACCAGCATACTTGAACAGCCGAAATTCCACGCACCCCAAAGGACCCTATGATCAGCCCAGCTCTCCTACGCAGTGGTCCCCTGCACCAGAAAGACCAGATCGGGAGGCCGCTCATTCTCCTTCCTCGCGGCCAGACCCTGGAACGACCTTCCGCTCCACCTCAGACAGATAACATAGCTCCCCATCTTCGCAAGAAACCTCAAAACCTGGCTCTTTGACAGACCCCCTCCTTGATGGACTGGAACCTGTGAATCTCCCCAGCACCCCCAGTGCCTTGAGACCCTTACAGGTGAGTAGTCACGCTTAACAAACACCTGATTTGATTTGATTTGATTTATACTTACCTAATGGAAATCCACACAATGCAATATCCCCCCATTTTGTTTTCATCCCACATATCCATTCAATGAACATGTCCCCTCACCCACTGAAACTCCAGAACAGGTGCAAAGGTCAGATCACACCACTTCCAATGGACCAGCAATCTGGCTCAAATTTACAAAACTGTAGTTGCTTGTACTTAAGGAAGCTATTGCAATGAATAGCATGAGATGGATTGGCAGGACTAAGGTGTCATCAATGTGTAAACAGCTTTTATTAAAAACATAAGGAAGGCCAATGGCTAGTCCAGATGTCCATTGTGGCTCAGCACAATTTGGTACCCCTCCACATGCCTAAGATGACACTGCCAGAAAAACCTCCCCAGGAAGGGGCATCCAGTGGGTAGGCCAGGCATCTCAAAGATGTGACCAGGGAAGGCTGGGGTCGGTATTGGAATGGGTTGGGCCAACTATGGGAGGTGTGGCAGTGGTTGTAGCAGAGGGGAAAATGAGGGTTTTCATTGGGAACCCTAAGAGGTGGGCTGACAAGGGGTGGGCTTTTGGTAGGTACAGGGAGTGTCTGTTTGTGGTTGGTGATGGTGCCTGTGAGTCTGCTGTCTGGTGTGTCTGGGATTAGGGGTGGGCGGAATTTGCGGAATCGCGTTACGCAAATCTCTGCGAAACGGTAAAAAATCTCCGAAACATGCAGAAATTCTGCGAACACGCGGAATTGCTTGTTCGCGATGCTTTTTTCCTGTTCACAGTTGCTGTTTGCGTGCTCATGGAGAAATATCTCGCGAACACGCATTTTGAGAATGCGAACAAGAAAAAATTTCGCGAAGTCGCGGAAAGTAGTATTTTGGGCAATCTCGCGTTCTCCGCGGAACGCGAAATTACCGAAATTCCGCAAATTCCGCGAGCGGAACGGAATTTACCGCCCAGGCCTATCTGGGATGTGTGTGCTCTGTGGGTATCTATGTGGGAGTGAAGGGGAGGGTGGTGAGGGTCTGTTCGGTGGGTGTGTTTGGATTTTTTGCTGTGTTTTGGGGTGGGTGTGCTGCTTGTGGCTGTTGTTGTGGGTGCCTGCTTACGTTTGCATTGCTTGAGACAGGTATGAGTAAAAGGATTTGTGATGGGGAAGAGGCAGGAGGGGAGCTGGAAGACTGGGCTGGGGGGAAGGTTGCCATCATTGAGGAGGCCAGAGCCTGGAATGTCCTCTGTATGGCAGACATACTACTGTGAATCCCTTCCAGGAACTGTGTCTGCACCATCAGGTTTTATTGCCCATGGATGTCATTCAGCAATGCATCCTTTACAACAGAGATCTATCTCAGGAGGTCAATAGTCTCCTCACTGAGGGCAGCGGATGAGGTGCCTGGATCCTTATGGGAGGGGAGCCGGACAACTTGGTGGGTAGTAAAAAGGAGATTGGAGCTGGAACGGGAGGTGGCAGATAAGGTGGGTGTGAACCCAGGTTCTGTGGGGTCTGCCACAACCAGGGAGCTGCCACTGGAAGCCGACTCAGAAGGTGAAGATGTAGAATCTTGCTCCTCCAGGGCACACTCATCACCCTTTGGACCACTGATTTCATCGGTACAAGTCTCCTGACCAGAGCCACTGTGGCCACCTGCATCCCCAATGTTGTCGGCACTGTCTCTGTTGATGCTCAAAAGACAGTAGAAATAGTTGTAAGACATCTGTGCTAAATCAATGTATGAAGAGATCACAACAATAACATCATCAAATGGACGCAGATCACTACACCGACAAGCTCACCTATAAAGTCCATGGAGAGAAAATGGCCTATGTTTACTGTCAGCAGTAGCACAGATATCCATGGTACCAGAACCCGCCTATGGATAGGGACATCCTACTTCACATTGGGCCTGGTGGCAACACCATCCTCAAGTTGCATGCATGTCTACATCTGTATAAAATAGTGAAATGCTTAAGAGATGTCACCTATGTCCAAAAGGGAAGACACATGACACTACCCAAAATGTTTTGCACACACAAAGATCACGGTGTTCAAAAACCCACATATGACCCCACCAAATCGGCAAGTCACTTCCTGAGGCATGTCATCTGTCAGCAAAAGCACCTTCAACAGTAGACATGTGTAGTCTGTGTGAGAAAGCTGACACTCACAAAATCAAACAAATGTAAGTGAACTGTCACATTAATCAGCCATGTGTCTGTACTAATCAGAAGATTGACATGTGGCTTCACTCAGCTATGGATCAGGACCACAAGACATAAATCTTGCCCAAACAACATGCATCAATGTCACTACCTACACAAGCAACAACACTGATTATTCTTAGGATGTGAGTCACCTACAAAGTTGACAACTGCTGCTTGTAAGAAGAAGAAAATGTTAATGCACAATGTCAGACTCACAACAATTCTCACCCCTCCTAGTTACTGTTGGGCCCTCAACTGCCCATCAAGCTCTGGGTAGGCCACCGCCAGGATGCGGGTTATTAGGGGAAGCAGGGTCCTGCAAATGCCCCTTTGACCCTGGGAGACCTTCCCTAGCTGGACTTCTGCAATAGTCCTGGTCCTGCATATTAGGTCATCCCACCTCTTCCTGCAGTGTACACTGCACCGATTGTAGACTCCCAGGGAACCACTCTCCATGCAATGGCTTTCCACAATATCTGCTTCAGATGGTTGTTGACCTGTATGAAGCAAGAGATAAAAAAGATATTGTAACTGATAGTAAATGGGTCAATGTAGGGCTCTCATATAATTTTGCAGCATCAAGCACGTTTGTATTCCTCACATGCTTAGCACCACTTAAAGGGGCATATATAATTTTTAAGTCATCAGTTGACTTTCCTCTATCCTGGTAGTGTACTACATTGATGAACACAAAGCACCAACACCATGTAGGGCAGGGCCATCCTAAATGTTGTCTGCTGTGAGCAACAGTAGCACACACCACACAATTCAGACCTTGTAAAGGGGAATATACAGCCTGACAACAGGGTACATAATGATACTAAACGCAAAGGTCACAATGAAATGGCTTGCATGCTTCTCATTGACATATATCACTCTGGTATGCTCTGGCCAAGTGAACTTCAGTGAACAGCAGAGATTGTGTCACTGATTTGGAGTGGTTGCTATTACCATCAAAGAACATACCTCCTGCTTCATGTGGCACTGACACATGGATGGCATTAACAAACTTTAGAATACCCAGTTGTACATGTTCCCTTTTAACACGCTGCTGAACCAATGTTGAATGTCTCACACATGAGTTACCACCAGGACAGGCAACATATCATATTAGCATTAGGCCTCTACAATGCAAGTAACAACACACCTGTGGGAATCAATGCCTCAAACTAAACAAATCACACACATCCACAGTGTGGACCAACCTAAAGTAGTCAGGGGAGCGGTTGAGCTCAGAGAACATAAGATAGTACTACATGCAGTCATACATGCACTGTCAATTATATTATAATAGTGGGGTAAGGGACGTATTTTGGAATCATCCAAGGATTTGCAGGACTAAATTGAGGTAAACCTGTTACTCACATGGCCAGCCCAGAGTGACTGTGTCTCTCTGCCTCAGCCATGGCCAATGATGGGCACAAATCCTCATCTACCCATGCCCTCTACAACCAGTGTAGACTCAAACAATATTCACAACATTTACACAGCACTACAAAGAAGATTATACATCTCTGTGCCATGCTAAATGTGTGATTACCTGTGTGTGGCACTCTGAGGGGGCTATTGTGATATAGATATCTCCAAAAGCATACTGTGATGGCTACAGATCTGGTCTGTGTCAGTATAACAGTACATATTCCTCACTTCATCCATACCTGCTCATTACAGGATATATAGCACAAACTATGAGCCTAAAAATATCTATCACCTTCTAACAGAGTGATGAGCGTATGTAAGGAACCTCCGTGCTCATCTGGTTCGCCATAGAGCTGGCTATATAGGGGAAGGCCCTCTTCCACCAGCTTCTCCAGTCCATCATGATAGAAGGTTGGGGTCCTCACTCCTTTTACACAGGACACAGATAGCTCACAGAGATGGAAAACACCAGCTGAAATAGAGGAGGTGTCGATCACAGCAGTGTCAGCAGGCAAGTGAAGAGTTCAAACCACCAATACGTACATGTGCACCATATAGGCATTTGTCATTGGACTGCGACCTTCAAATTCAAATACTTTAAAAAAAAGGCTGTATCTGCCAAAGTCAACACTGCCTACTGCACTTTCAACTTCTGCAGGCGCTAGCCAAGTATTGAATGTCCAATAGGCAACATCAGGCCGCCATTTTGGTGGAAGAAAGTGAAGTATACCTAATGTAATCGACAGCGTCATAATCACAACAAGCATGAAACAACATCTCTAAAGGGGGTGTATATCAATTCTAAGAAACTACCAGTTCACATACAGGATTCTACTGCATTCCTTCTGATCTGCCCACCATTTCTGCCATTAGTGTGACCACAGCGATGACTGAAAAAATGGGATGCAAACATATGCATGTTGGACAGGTTGGTTTAGATGACACAATTGGAGCATGTACAATGTGTACCTCACTGAAATTCACACATGTTGTGGCCAGATAAATCCTTTAATGGGATACAAATATGTCTCTCTGTAAATAAGTGGATGGGTGTGTTATGCTTACATATCCAGAACATTTTGTGCACATGAGGAAAATAGGTTTTTGCCCCCACACTGTGATCATTGTCTAACTATGTGTCCATCACACATATAAAATGTTTTGGGCAGTAGCTACAAGCTAGGTCTCATTGTCCCTACCATTTCCAGAACATGAAACCATGGAAGTAGGAGATTTCAGTAAGTACTACACAACAAAAAGTTAGTCCCCATACGTGATAGTACTCACTCCACCATGTGGATACCTGACAGCCTGAGGCCTGGGTCACAGTCAAAGTTGCACATGGCTCTAAATCCCCATGTGCACAATAGCTGTGGCTTAATTGCTAACCAGGGACCAACTTCATGACAAACAGCAATCATGCTAAATATGGAATAGTGGAAGTGCAAGTAGGCTCATCAACCACAGCAATAATGTGAATGTGTGAGACAGGAAGAAGTGTTAGGCGAAAGGCCAACTCACATATGTGGACATATGCCCATTACAACTCATACCACATGATGCACATATAAACATCCATGGGCCAGATATACGACCATGACAATTTGCGAGTCATAAATTGCGCTCGATTGCAAGTCGCAATTTGGGAGTTGCAAAATTCCATGTACAAAATTGTCCGAGACACTGTTTGCATGCCTCATGAATATTCATGAGGCACTCGCAATTTGCGACGCAGTTGCGAATGGCTGGCTCTCCATGGGATGGTGGCCTGCTGGGCTCAGCAGACCTCCATGTCTGGGACTGCTTATAAATAAAGCATTTTTAAAAAAAAATGCTGCCTGTTTTCCTTAAAGGAAAACGGGATGCATTTAAAAAAAGAAAATGAAACGTTTTTGTTTAAATTTTTAAAGGCAGGTGGTGGTCCCTGAGATGACTGCCTGCCCCTAAAAAATATTTTACCCTGCATTTGCAACTGCAAAAAATTCATGCAAGGGGTAGAGAGTCACTATTAGGAAGGGACGCCCTTGAAACGCCCCTTCCTAATAGCGAGTCACAATTCTTATTTAGTGAGACGCAATTTTTTTGCGACTCGCTAAATAAGAATTGTACATGGTCTTATTTGTTTTTGCATGCACAAACAGGCCGCTAACCTGTTTGCACATGTAATTTAGGGTTGCACATCTTGCCCCATGTGTGGTATTCCTAGTCAGTCGCTGCAACACATATCCAAACTGCACCATCATGAGATCTTTAAGCCAAATGTGGATCACAATCTCCAACAGTGGTACAAATACCCTCCATATGACCTCCCATCTCATTACATGTCATCCAACATGTCCACCATCAATGGACTGGTAGCCATCTCCTATAGAATACCGTTATCGTTGCATATTACTGAAGCACTATGATGTCAGTTAATGGCACATCATACTACATGTAGTAGAAAAAAAAAATGTAATACCTCCCAACACAATGACTACTTCACAATCAGATCAAAAACAGTGGCAGAACTAATGTGTAACAAATAAACGTTACAGTTTTATTTGTATCACAGATTTAACTTAAAATCATCAGCCCATTGGCCAGTCACATTTGTGAAGGTGGGGGCAGGTGTGAAACAGGTTTGCCACTGATCTTTCCAACAAAACACTGCCAAGGGAACCTCCCAGGAAGGGTCAGCTGGCAGACATGCCAGGCCCCTTAAGGTTCTAATTTGGGGGCAGGGGCTTGCACTTGGGAGGTTTGGCTTGGGCATGGGAGGGTGTGCTTGAGCTTGGGAAGGGGGCCTGCACTTGGGAGTGGCAGCTTGGTCTTGGAAGGGTTGGATCCTTGTCCCACTCTTTTATCTGCTCCCATGTTCAGCCTAATTCTTGAGCATGGTCCTGATCATGCACCTGACGCCATACATCAATGGGAACTAACAATGCAAAAAATAGCTCTATGTCAGCTAAGGCCATGACGGCCGAAGAGGCCGCTTCTGTGAGTTCTTTATATTAAGCCGTGGGATTCTTACGGGGGTCGGGTAATTGTGATTTTAGCAAGAGGACTTCACTCCTCTTCCAGGGGGTGTAAACCCATTGCTCCTGCACTCGGGCCTCTACACGAGGTCTAGTCACCACGCCATGGTCATCCTTTAGTTGCTGTATTTCAGGATGAAAGATAGAATGAACTTCTCGCATAGGATGCTGAGTGTCCCACGAGGGACACTTTTGATGCATCCGTTCTCGATATTTTAATAAAACTTCCACATTTCTATACACTTCATCTGGGCTAAGTTCAGACTTATGAGCCCTGTCCCGGATGTCATACATCACTTGGGGGGCCATCCCTCCTGGAAAACACTGCTCCCCAGAGAGTAATAATACATGCAGCCATGTGTTTCAAGGCATGTTGCTGCATAACAGGCTCATAGTCTTGAAGCGTGTTCCATATATCAGTTATAGTGTAAAAGGATTTAAGTAATTATTCGTTTTGATTTAAAAAAATACGAAAGATACGCGTGCAACATTAGAAACGCACTGTGAGAGACGCGAGCGTCACGGTGAAGACGTTCCATGTGATGCGTAAGAAGACGCGCTGAGTGAGACGCGCAACATTTCGTTTGTTAATACCTGCGCACTATAGTAAAGATTAGTTATAAAAACTAACGAAGGGAAAAAAAAGAAAGTTTACAATCGTATGCCTTATAAGGAGGAAACTTTCTTTGTACAGTGATCTCCCACATGGTGGAGTAGCTGACATTCGTGTACTCGTTCTCTTTCTAATGAGTCATCGTGTCAGGTTTCGAGGAAGTGAATCAGATTGATGCCAAGAAGGGTAATGTCAGAACAAGTCGGAAATAACTTTTGCTGTTGACATTATTAAAATATACAGTGAAAATAGTATAATTCAATCCTGTACAATCTATCTGTTAAAAACATTTTAATGTTTAATTTGTTAGCAAATTATTCATGTGAGTAAGTTTTTTTTTTTTAGATATTTAATTTTTATTAAAAAGAGCCATCTGATAGGAATTAAACAAAATGCAGAATGTCACTGCACCACCATTTTTTTAAGTGACCCTGGGGAACCTTCAATAAAATGGAGCAAATGGAAAAAAAATGTGCACATTATGCAAGAGTATGCAGAACAAATCTTAGTGCAGAAAGAAAGTGTTCATTTTTATTGAACTGTTTAGGAGGTGAAGGTCAAGAAGTTTTAGAGAATTTGCCAACATTATCTGTCCAAGAACAACGTGGTTTAGATGAATATGAAATTAGCATTTTACAATTAGACATACATTATTTGCCACTTGTCAGCACCATAATGGAGAGGTATAATTCTGGTTTGAGAGAACAAGGAAAAGAAGAATCGTTGGAAGAGTATATAATTGGCTTGTGTAAATTAGCATCAATTTGTAAATTTGGAGGTGCAATCAAAGAAAGAAAACGTGATCAATTTGTCCTTAAATGCAGAGAAGAGAAGATTAGAGAAGAACTTTGGCTCAAAGATGAACCACATCTAGAAGAAGTAATTGGGATTGCAAAGAAAGTTGAACACGTTAAAATGTGTAAACGAATTGAAAAGTGACAAAGTCAAAAGTCAAGCTGTTGTAGAAGAAGTACAAGAGAAAGTTTGTCAAATTAAAAGTGAGAAAAGGAAGGAACGAAGGATGATACACAAAAAGTAACTTATGAATGCTAGAGATGTGGAAGATTTGGACATAAAGCTAACTCAAGGTCTTGTCCAGCCTTAAGTTTTGTCTGTCATGGGTGTGGGAAAAAAGGTCATTTTATAAAATACTGCAAGTCTAAAAGCAAGAAAGTGACTAACAGTGAGGTAAAAGAAGTTATATGTCAAGTTGTTGAAAGAAAATGTAATGATCATCCTGTAGGTAAAGTAAAGATAGATGATATTGTTTTAGACATGAAATTTGACTCTTGCTCACATATTACTATCATTTCAAGTGAGACATATGCTAAGTGGTTTCAAAAGAAAAACAGACTGTCAAGAATGGACATAAATCCAGGTGGATATGGAGGTCAACCCATAAGTATGTTGGGTTATTTCAATGCTTGTATCGAAATAGGAAAAAATGTGCTGTCCTTACTCAGGTCTGTGTTGGGCCCTTTTTGGCTGTTGTAACCTCAGAAATGCGATTGGTGATGGGTTTACTATTTTCTGTATGGGTATATGTCCCTTACTAAACCTCTCTTTAACCCTCCCTAAATCACTCCTTTCTTCTCCCTTATCCCCACCCATTTTACAGTAAGTATTCCTAATTTTCTAGCCACTTACTATGGTCTCTTGCATTCTAAAATGTAGGCCTATGTATGCATAGATCTCTGCGTTTGAGGCGGAGTTCCCCACACATAAAAGATTGGAGAGGAGGCGGGAAAGTAGGCATGGGTGGAACTTGCAGAATTTCACAATGCAGAATTCTGTGGAATTGCATAAAAACTTAGAGAGATTATACGGGTTGCTGCGAGCAGGCAGAATTCAGGATGTTGATCTGCTCGTGTAGATTTTTAGCACTGGAAGCTTGTTCCACATCATAAAATCAGCACCAATAGCACCAGGAGACACAACAGAGGGAGCTGCTTCTTTCTGCCGGTCAAGTTGATTTTCTGCTCGTGTAGCAGCTTTCTCAAGTGTACAAAAATTGTGCTGTAGGAAAACAGTCTAGCTAGCACTCACCAACCGAATGTTGGTGAGCCACGTGTAAGAAAACCCCCCGTCATGCGGGGGTTGGTGGAGTTTTACCAGAACTCCATGTTCCCAGTGGAACTCGGAGTGGGCAAAACTCTGCAAACTCTGCTGGTGAAGCAGAGTGTATTGCACCCCCCTAAGCCTAAGACCTCTGCGCCAAGGTTAGTGAATAGCATCTTGTAGTGCAATTGTAGTACTGTTAATCATACTACCAAATTCAGTTCTTGAATCGACCCCTCAATATTTTTTTGTGGGTTGTTGACACACGTTTGTAACACTATCTTGTCCTCAAGCTTCACCAATTTAACTGACATTGTTTATGTTTCTTTGCAGGTTGTCTTCAAATACAACTTCCTATAATCACTGGAGAAATGAAAGAAGAAAATCAGAGTTCAGTACATTATTTACTGATTGTAGGATTTTCAGATCTTCCACAACTACTAGTTCCTCTTTTTGCTTCATTTTTTCTTATTTATCTCTTCTCTGTAGCAGGAAACCTTATAATCATGACAACTATTTACTTTAACCCACATCTGCACACACCTATGTATTTCTTCCTCACAAATTTGTCCTTCAATGACATCTGTTACATTACAGTCATTTTCCCACACATGTTGGCCCACTTTTTTCAGGAAGGCACGCAGGTTTCTTTTACTCAATGCCTGGTGCAGCTGTACTGTTTCATGGTCTTGGTGGCTGGAGAATATATTCTCTTGGCAGTAATGGCTTATGATCGTTATGCTGCCATCTGCAATCCTTTACGCTACACATCCATCATGAGTATGGCTGTGTGCACCCGCCTGGCTTTGGGAACATGGGTATCAAGTTTCATTATTCCATTACCGTATGTAGTGTTGTTTTCTCAACTGACCTTCTGTGAGTCACACACGATCAACCATTTTTTCTGTGATGTGGCAGCTCTACTGACGATTTCCTGTAGCGATGCACACTCATTTGAGACCCTAACTTATGTTGTGGGTACTATAGTGGCAGTAATGTCCTTTAGCCTAATAATAACTTCTTATATTAAAATCATCTCATCTATCCTAAAGATTAAATCTAAAGGGGGGAGGCACAAGTCATTTTCCACATGTCTTTCACACCTCACCGTAGTTGTTTTATTCTACGGTTCTCTTTTTGGTACCTATGTGCGGCCCACAGCAACATATTCAGTCAACAAGATTTCCTCTTTGTCCTATATTGCTGTTACTCCACTTTGTAACCCCATTATATATAGCCTGAAAAACACAGAGTTTAAAAATGCCTTGATGAACTCAAAGACTATTTGAAGAAAAACATGCTCTCTGTTTTAGGTTGCAACCCCACATTTATAGGCAAATAGAAATCATTTTTCACATTACTTCTAAAATTGGGTCAGTGAATAGAGAAAGATGTTCATCCATGTGCAATCTCATTTCAGGTATTAATGTTTTGCTCCACAGAACGCATATCAAGCTAAAATATTGCGCACAATTACAGATTTGAATTTTGTGCAATTAAGAATAATTTCATTTATTTTTGCCAAAATGTTGCATAGTTAGATGAATGCAATTTTCACGAATTTCACATGCTGCTAAGTCACATTAAAAATATGAATTTTCGATGTCTTGGGTTAAAGTCTATCGGAAATATTACCAATCTGCATTCAAATGCACTTGACTTCAGAAAACATTGCTTGGAACTTATAACTATGCATTTTAGTTTTAGCGCATACATATCTATTTGTAATTGTTGCACATTTCTTGAACTTTTCTATATCTTTTCTCCTTTTGCGTTAGTAAATCAGGGTGTGTAAACCATGATAGATCAGGTTTTCCAAAACATTTATGAGTACTGTAATCAGAAGAACTCCCATTTATGTTCAAATAAAACAGGTCAATCAGAAAGGACCCTAAAGTATGTTATACAGTTTTAGGTTTTTTGGACAATAAGGGGCAGATTTATGTTGGACTTGCGCCACTTTTACGCTGCCATTGCGTCACTTTTGTGCTCTCCATGCCACTGAAATCAAGCTATCCTGGCTGAGGAGGGGTGAAACCCCGAAACCGGTCCAAGGATGCTTGTTTCCAGTCCAGGGAGGACCTGGCTTGGCAGTTCGGACTGGACTGTTCCCATGAGGCACAGGGTCAAGACTGATTTGCATATGGCTGGGTTCAAACTGGAATGACATGGGGAGCAAAAAAACAATGGATTTAGGCCCAGATCTCTGTACTGAGGTGAATGTATGACATTGTTCTGCATTCTGTCCATCAACTTTTGTTTTTGCATTTGGCATCCCAGCTGATTTGCAGAGATGCACCAGGCAACATAAACCTGCCCCTAAATATTTATTCTAACCATGGGTGTCTGCAACTACGTTTCAATTATACTGTCAGGCATCCTCTGCACCATGTCAACTCATTTTATTTGGCTACAGCAAGGCGACCCTTAGCTCAATGTGATTATGCAGAGAAGCTGGCACAATGTTGAATATTTATTTCAATCATTGGTTTATCTGTGGGATATATCGGTATATACTGTGTGATTTAGTTATTTTTTATTAGAGCAAAAACAATTGCTTCCCTCCTGGAGTGCAAATTATGTGCAACAATGTTGATCAATATGTTAGCTTGTTTTTTTTAAACACGAATAGAAACTCAAGCAATGCTCGACGTTCGTTGATATATTTACCCCACTTAAAAGAATTTGATGTATCTCCTACCAGGAACCGTTGTTCAATTTGAAAAACCCATAGAAAGTGTAGTTATTCTCTGGGAAAAGCCCATTCCATCTGCTGCTTCAAGGTTCACAGTCCCCAGTCGAACAATGGAACATTTTCTTTCCTTATTAAAGTTGCATTGTTCATTGGTGCACAACAATTAACTTGGAATAAAATAGAAACAGTGCTTTTGCATGATTCAGCTTCCACAAATAAATGGCCATTCTGTTTATTATTTTTCTTTAAAAAATCCATCTAGCAAACATCATCTGCACCTACGCCATTGAAATCCTGTCCTATGCTGACAACACTCAGGAGTGTCAGTAGCGTAACGAAAATTGAAAGGCCCCCCCTGCAAGGTACACAGAGGGGCCCCCACTCCGGATTTAATCTGAAGCTGTCAGGCCGGAGTACTGTGCTGAGGGGGCCCCCTGTAGCTCAGTGCCCCCCCCCGCACTGCGGGGGCTGCGGGGGCCTGTGTTACGCCCCTGAGGAGTGTTTTACAAGAAAATGCCGTAACATTAGGTCCTGTGTATACCAAAAAGGACTGTGTTCCCTTGGAGATATTAGCTAGTCCAAAAACGGAAAGCAGCAATACCCCTGTTTATTGCGGCATAGCCTCGCAAGTTTAGTCGCAGTGCTTTAGCAAAGAACAAAAGGCGGTGCCGCGAAAACAGATTATGGCGAGTAACACATTACACTCCAGGTGTAACAGCGCTGGGGTCTATACCAAGAGGACTAGCTGAATAGTAAGTACATTACACAGGGGTGAGCGGTGACCTAGCTGTACACCAGAAGCCAGCTGAGTAAGAATAAAGATTACAAAACTCTTCTAGCGGCAACAGAATTGAACCAGACCACTGAAGCTGGAGATGGCACTGAGGTCCCGCGACCCATCCAGTAGTTACCGTAAACCTAAGTTGCGGAGCGTGGGAGAGGTTGAGGTTGTGGTGTAGCAGGGACAACCCTGCGACACCACAATGCCAGATAGCGATAGAGTCCGAATATTGGACAGACGGTCACCGTCCTTCAACGGACACCACAAAATTAGAAGGGGAAAGGACGCATTAAACTAGGGTGTGTGCCAACCCGGGAGGTTCGGCCTGGCGCAACATGCAATGGTGCTGGCATAGAATCATGTTTCTTGCTCACTGGGGTTACAGGGAAGGTGCGCATCGGGCAGTAGAATGCAGGTTGCCTTCCTACCAGGCTAGGAATTAAGCACAGTGGAGCGGGGAGTGCAGCCGGGCGAATACCACTCAGGCTCACCATTTTGCAGAGGTGCTTACCGGAAGAGCCTTCCAGGAGCAGGGGCGAAGTAGAGGATGGGATGTGAGTAATGTATGTTGTATCATGCCACCACAAGCTATATCTGACTGTCTCCCAATTTTGTTTTCATGAATGGCCCATGGTGAGAGGAGACAGCGCTGTAAGACTCCGAACAGGACGCAAGTGTCCCACCGCATAATGGCGAGGAAGGAGCAGAGCACCATGGCGTTTGGATTGATGATTGGCATCAGAGCCTACCGGACGTCAGCCTCCCGAAACACAGCTAGAGGTATGAACCATGGCGGGCGGAGGCAGTACTGTAAGACATCGAAGAAGGATGCAGGTGTGTCAGGGCATGAAGGGCAAAGATGGAGCAGAGCGCATCATTGCGTTTGTGGGAAGATTGCCGGCGGAGCTGACCAGATGTGGAGGGAGCTGCAGGGAGACGTGAAGCCTCCCTGGCGGCATGGTGGAAACAACAAGTGTATTGGTATTTTATGGGAGCACACCGACAGGGCGGTGTGTCGAAGGAGGGCCACTCACTTTGGGATGCCGCACGGCAGGGTAAGTGCGCCTGACAAAATCGGGGTAGCAAATGGAGACGGCGCTCGCAGCCCAGCCCCCGCCAGAAGGTGGGGCACACAAGAGACTAACAAGGTAGCGAGTTGGGGCCTAACTCCAGGGAAAAGGCTACCCCCCACACGCAAAAGGGGCGTGGTAAACAACAAAGAACAATCTATGAGCTGTCAGGGTGATTTACGACCCTAGGAGTTGCAAATGAGCAAAAAGAAAAACCAGTGATTTATGGCCAGCCGATGATTTATGGCTGATGATTTATGATGCTCATGCAGAATGATTTATGACAGCGTAATGATGACAGATTGTGACAGAATGATCTATGACATACCGATGATTTATGACCCATGATTTATGACCCATGGTTTATGGTGCGCATGCAAAATGATTTATGACAACGAAATTATGATGGCTTGTGACAGAATGATTTATGACATACCAATGATTTATGACCCATGATTTATGGCTGCTGATTTATGGTGATCAGGCAGAGTGATTTATGGCAACAAAGTAAGGGCTAATTGTGGCAGAATGATTTATGACGCACGATGATTTATGGCCCATGATTTATGATGTCCAGCTGACAATGCGTGACATCGCATTTGTAATAATGTGTAACAACGATTTATGACCCCGGCCTCCAAGGGGGTGTCCGGGGGAGTTGTACAAGTGTGACTATGTAATAAGAATAAAAACTGCGGCCAACAATTACCACCACATACGACGATTGTTGGCTGAATTTAGTAATGCAGATGCACAAGTATGGTACGGTTCCTGGAATGGGCGCAGTGCGGCCGTTATAGCAGAGGACGCCCCCGAAGGGAGCTCAAGGGCCGGCGCCATAATGGCCACCAGAGCCCGACAAGGAACGGAACTGGTTCTCGCCAGCGGGAAGCGCCGCAGGGCGAAACGCCCTGAGGCCCCCACCCCCCTCCTTCCAAGAACAATAGGAAGAGGAAGGGGAGATAAAAGACGACGCTCCCCCTGCGGCAGCCCACTTGCAGATCATGGTAGCTGGTGGCACGGCGCCAACGATTTTCGAATCCCACCCACCCACACCTAGGGATCAGCAGCGTCGCAGTGCTGACAAAAACCAAAGGAACTATGGGTACAAGGGTTGGATATGGAGACACACCGACAGACGGTATGTGGGAATAGGGCCACTCACTTTGGGATGCCGCACGGCAGGGTGAGTTGGCCAAAAACGGGGGCAGGTAACCGAGACGGCGCTCGCAGCCCAGCCCCCGCCAGGCGGCAGGGCACAAAACAGTTGTAACAAGGTAGCGAGTTGAGGCCTAACTCCGGGTGGAAACTGCCCCCGCGCAGCGAGAGTGCACAGAGAGTGCAAATCTAACGGAGGAAACAACAAGTGTATTGGTATTTTATGGGAGCACACCGACAGGGCGGTGTTTAGAAGGAGGGCCACTCACTTTGGGATGCCGCACGGCAGGGTGAGTGTGCCTGACAAAATTGGGGTAGCAAACGGAGACGGCGCTCGCAGCCCAGCCCCCGCCAGAAGGTGGGGCACACAAGAGAATAACAAGGCAGCGAGTTGGGGCCTAACTCCAGGGAAAAGGCTATCCCCCACACGCAAAAGGGGCGTGGTAAACAACAAAGAACAATCTACGAGCTGTCAGGGTGATTTACGACCCTAGGAGTTGCAAATGAGCAAAAAGACAAACCAGTGATTTATGGCCAGCCGATGATTTATGGCTGATGATTTATGATGCTCATGCAGAATGATTTATGACAGCGGAATGATGACAGATTGTGACAGAATGAGTTATGACATACCGATGATTTATGACCCATGATTTATGACCCATGATTTATGATGCTCATGCAAACTGATTTATGTCAACGAAATTATGATGGCTTGTGACAGAATGATTTATGACATACCAATGATTTATGACCCATGATTTATGGCTGCTGATTTATGGTGATCAGGCAGAGTGATTTATGGCAACAAAGTAAGCGACAATTGTGGCAGAATGATTTATGACGCCCAATGATTTATGGCCCATGATTTATGATGTCCAGCTGACAATGCGTGGCATCGCATTTGTAATAATGTGTAACAACGATTTATGACCCCGGCCTCCAAGGGGGTGTCCGGGGGAGTTGTACAAGTGTGACTATGTAATAAGAATAAAAACTGCGGCCAACAATTTCCAACACATACGACGATTGTTGGCTGAATTTAGTAATGCAGATGCACAAGTATGGTACGGTTCCTGGAATGGGCGCAGTGAGGCCGTTATAGCAGAGGCTGCCCCCGAAGGGGGCTCGAGGGCTGGGGCCATAATGGCCACCAGAGCCCGACAAGGAACGGAACTGGTTGTCGCCAGCGGGAAGCGCCGCAGGGCGAAACGCCCTGAGGCCCCCACCCCCCCTTCCAAGAACAATAGGAAGAGGAAGGGGAGATATAAGACGACGCTCCCCCTGCGGCAGCCCACTTGCAGATCATGGTAGCTGGTGGAGCGGCGCCAACGATTTTCGAATCCCACCCACCCACACCTAGGGAGCAGCAGCGTCGCAGTGCTGACGAAAACCAAAGGAACTACGGGTACAAGGGTTGGATATGGAGACACACCGACAGACGGTGAGTGGGAATAGGGCCACTCACTTTGGGATGCCGCACGCAGGGTGAGTTGGCCAAAAACGGGGGCAGGTAACGGAGATGGCACTCGCAGCCCAGCCCCCGCCAGGCAGCAGGGCACAAAACAGTCGTAACAAGGTAGCGAGTTGAGGCCTAACTCCGGGTGGAAACTGCCCCCGCGCAGCGAGAGCGCACAGAGAGTGCAAATCTACCGGCGGAAACAACAAGTGTATTGGTATTTTATGGGAGCACACCGACAGGGCGGTGTGTAGAAGGAGGGCCACTCACTTTGGGATGCCGCACGGCAGGGTGAGTGCGCCTGACAAAATTGGGGTAGCAAACGGAGACGGCGCTCGCAGCCCAGCCCTCGCCAGAAGGTGGGGCACACAAGAGACTAACAAGGTAGCGAGTTGGGGCCTAACTCCAGGGAAAAGGCTACCCCCACACGCAAAAGGGGCGTGGTAAACAACAAAGAACAATCTACGAGCTGTCAGGGTGATGTACGACCCTAGGAGTTGCAAATTAACAAAAAGACAAACCAGTGATTTATGGCCAGCCGATGATTTATGGGTGATTATTTATGATGCTCATGCAGAATGATTTATGACAGCGGAATGATGACAGATTGTGACAGAATGATTTATGACATACCGATGATTTATGACCCATGATTTATGACCCATGATTTATGATGCTCATGCAAAATGATTTATGACAACGGAATTATGATGGCTTGTGACAGAATGATTTATGATATACCAATGATTTATGACCCATGATTTATGGCTGCTGATTTATGGTGATCAGGCAGAGTGATGTATGGCAACAAAGTAAGGGCCAATTGTGGCAGAATGATTTATGACGCACAATGATTTATGGCCCATGATTTATGATGTCCAGCTGACAATGCGTGACATCGCATTTGTAATAATGTGTAACAACGATTTATGGCCCCGGCCTCCAAGGGGTGTCCGGGGGAGTTGTACAAGTGTGACTATGTAATAAGAATAAAAACTGTGGCCAAACATTACCACCACATACGACGATTGTTGGCTGAATTTAGTAATGCAGATGCACAAGTATGGTACGGTTCCTGGAATGGGCGCAGTGCGGCCGTTATGTTTATTTCATCTTCTCCTTCCTCCCTTGCTGCAGCTGCATGTTGTGCTGGTGCAGGAAACTGAGATAAGGTTCTATGCACAATAGGAACTGTTTGTCCTTCAAGTTTGATAAACCTACAGCCAATACAGAGGATATGCCTACTCAGCTGTGGTGGAATGTTCCCTTCCCACTCCAGACATCTCTGGAAAAATAAGAGTAGGGCTCTCTGAGAACAGCAGGACTGAACTACTTATATGATTTGACGATTAAATAAGTACCAAACCAACATTGGCGGCGCCATGTCGTGTAGTTCCTATAAACCCATATAGGATCTGCATGTTTAGACAACATAGACTGTGAGATTGGTGCCCAGACTGATTCCAGACCCCTACACTGTGTATGTTTGCCTGTACACCAGCTAGCTCACATTGCCACTAGAAACCCCTTTTACCATGGAGAGAATAGTTCTTGGCAACTATCGAACATGACAACTCCGTCCCGTCAGGGATCGTGGAAACAGTGCTCACTTGGTCTCAGATGGATACACAGAATAAATGGTGGGAACATTTTCAATAAGCATTTATTGAACCAGCGTCATTGTATTGTAAAACAGGTGTGCTGAAAAAACCATTAGACAGAAACAGATATAAATGATTATAAGCACCAGCGGAGTAAAAGGATGGTAGATTTTTACCATAGTGCTAAAACAATGAATACAGGCAGGTATAAAAATATATGACAGTAAAATATGTACTCCTACGATGCAACCCTAACTAGATGTAACAAAGTGTACCTAGCATGTATGTAGGTGTAGAGCCAAGAATCCCTTCAGAATAAAGTCAACCCCATTACCTGAAGTGAGAGACTATGAGACCCTGTCTTGGTCTTGAGATGGACACCCCGCAAGGTGTTTATATACCCAAAGTTGTACCCTCAGGGGATCTACCTTGCTGTGTCATGTCGGACTTAGGATGACGGAAGGCTGCCCCTTATACATAGTTATTATGCAGGAGATGGTAGTCCTGCTGAGTTTCCAAGAATTCTCATGCATAATGGATGAGGCTAGTTTTCAGGGAAAACCCCGCGTCCTGTTAGCAGTACCTTAACTAGGTAAAAAGCAAGTCCTAAGAATCGTTATGTAGTGAAATGGCAGGGGAAATATAGGTGAGAGGTTATGTTGCCACCTGAGCCTATATTGGGGCACCTATATGAAACATAACAGTAGTCCATCAGTCTGGCTGTCCGCCAAACTTTAAAGCATGCCCCATGTTTGTAATATAAATTTAAAAAAAAATTAAAAGCCCTATTTTATCAGCCCTCTATATTAACCCCTTCGCCGTGGCAGAAATTCCGCCGCGGCGTTGGGGGGTGGTTTGGGGGCAGCGCGGTGGCGCCGTGCTCGTGACGGAACCATTCCGTCACGAGCCACGGTTGAGCTGTGCTCATGACGGAGTGGTTCCGTCACGTCTCCGTCCACTGCGCTAATCGCCCGCACAGGCGGGGAATTAGCGCCGCATGGGTGGAGCGGCCGCCAACGGCCACAGCATGACGGAACCACTCCGTCATGAGCACAGCGCAACCGTGGCTCATGACGGAGTGGTTCCGTCATGAGCGGGGAAGGGGTTAAACTTTTACTGTTCACTTGACCCTCCATTCCACCCTCTGTGCAAGTTTCAGGTCGTGGCGCCGCACCAGGTTTAAAGGGTAAAGATGTGGGCATTAGTGCTGATGGAGATGTACTGCCATGCAGCATCAGGGCTCCAATATAAGACCACAACCAAGCAGGGTCGGACTGGCCTACAGGGCACCGAGGCAGTTCCCGGTGGGCTGGCCTCACGCATCAGTGTCTGGGCTGCTTTTTAGCCTTTTGTGGGCTTGTTATATGGCCTGGTGGACTGGTGGTTTTCACTGTTGATTCCCGGATATTAGCACAAACAATGCCTGCGCCGAACACGCATGCACGCAGTCCCCCATAGCGTGCAAAATACCTGCACAGTGTGTCTTTACAAGTTTAAAAATGTCTCTTTACAAGTTTAAAACTGCCCTGATTTGCAAACTTGAGACACTTTTCAGCCATCTCGTTTGCTAACGGAGATCTTTTATTTTGGTGGCCAGAACACTTTCTTGCCCGAGTCCGACTCTGGCGCAAGTGTGTCATAAGCTAGGGAACACAACCTGGCTATCTGGACAGGTAAGGTCATGACAGACCATTATAGAGGGGGGACTTTCTGCACCCCACTCACTCGCTGCAGTATGTATGAGTGAATGATTGGTTCACAGTATTTCCTGTATTTGTTGAGTGATTACTTTGAGAATTGGTCAACAAAAATACGATTTTCGCAAAACTCGCATGCATGTTTATTTAATCCTGATCTGCCCACCGATCACTCGATACATTATCACCGCTCCCAGATGGGCATCGCCGGGCAGTGCCAGTCTAGTCCCCCGGTCCTAACACAGCCAAAGGTCTGGATTTTCCACTTCAACAACTCTTGGCCCGGAGAGACAACGCCAGAGCTATTAGCGCACGAGGAACCTCGGGCCCCGGGGCCAGCATCAGTTTGCGTCCTTCTCAGAGGAGATGGGGCCCCCAGGGTCTGTCCGCGCGCTGCCGTCTTCCTATATATTCACTCCCCTGCTCTGCCGCCAGCGCATGTTCACTCACGGGGTGTCACGTTCAAGCCGTCTGGCGGGTGCCACCACCCCACCCCACTCTCGGCCGCTCTGATCACACGTGGTTTCCCTGGTCTGATGTCAGCTCTGATGACCACTTTCAACCTTTGACATCTACACCCTGAGTAATAAACGTGCCCGGGTTTCTAGGCGCTGTGCGGTGCGTCTAAAAACGAATCATATATTTTCTTATATTCACAGGTAAGTTGAGTCAGCGGGGGGGGGGGGGGGGGGCTGGGTCTGTTTCTCAAACTTCTGTGTAATTTTACATGATAGCGCCGAGTGACAAAACGTTTTTTCGTTTCCCGACAGCTCTGCCTTCATTGCATCATTTCCATGTGTAACACATACACAAATACAACTCACATCAAGCAGAGTGAGGTGGCAATAGCGCCTAGAAAAAGCCGCTCTGCGCCCAGGCAGGGAGTGCGTTAATTGAGCCCCTGGATACCAGGCCTTTGACTGACTCTGGTGTGAATTATTTTACCAGCGCGCACAAATAATGCTGCCTGAAGGGCATGAACAAATTATATCTAAATAAAACGAGTTAAACACGTTACATGTCGATTCCACGCACTCAGATTTTCTTTAGATCAGCAGCTAGATTCCTGTGTACTTTTCAGCGGTGCATTAAGAGAGTTTAAACGAGTGGTTGGGGGAGCAAGTTACCGATTGAATGAGGAAATGAGCGGGTGAGTGAGGTTTTGAGTGACCCTTCGAGTGGGCATACCCCATTGAGGGTCACCACACCTCTGACCTACAATCACATTTTTCTGTCTTCTTACCTATATTTAATGGCCTCTTGCGGTCTATTTGACATATCATATTACACATCACTCCATGTGTGCTCAGCAAGGCGGGCTCTAGGGCGGTGTGACATGTGCCACCGCACTGGGCGCTGACTTCAGGGAAGGGGGGGTGTTCTCAAATATATTATGGAATTAAACACACCTGCTGCAGCGTTCCTTGCCTCCAGTTCTTTTATGGTAACAGTAAAAATGTCAAGATAACTCTGGTGAATGATGGAGCTGCTGGAGAGAGATGGCGTTTTGTCCAGTGGATGTTTTGACTCATCACAGGGTAGCTCAGAAGGTTTATGCTGCAAAGCACATGTACTATGCAGATCACAACGTGCATTGAACGTAAATAGTTCAGTGGGTGACTGTTTGTGTCAGAGAGACCCTTTGTAACTTGCAGTTAAAAAGTTAGATCCTAATATAGAACAGTGACCTATGAACTGTCATCAAAGAGCTGCATGCAGAAATGCATGTGAGAGGGCGTGGTTTGTAGAGACTTGAGGGGCTCAGTTAAAGGGTGGTAGTGAGGGAATACATGGAGAAGGAGGTAATTGGGGGCGCCAACAAGCATTGTCGCCCCAGGCGTCACCAGCACTAAAGCCGGCCCTGGTGCTCAGTTAGTGTGCACTGCTGATAGAAAGAACCACTCAGTGAAATGCAGGAAGACGTCTCCAAACCTGGCACTGACGAGAAGCTGGAGGAGAGATGGCACAATCATAACAAAGGGGGTCTTAGGGAATTTAAAGACCTGCCACGGGTTTAGTCCCTAATCTCAAAATGTCAACAAACAGAAGAACCCGGGGTCTATATACTATCTAACAGTCTGTACTAAGTGCGCATACAATGATCATGAACCAATAACTAACCCAAAAAACTGTAGAATAGAAACACAACCCTTATGAGTAGTTGGATTCCCATCAAAATCGCAAACTTGATCAATCTTATCATCTGGGTATCCAGCCTTCCATCCACTTCTCCTCTTGATCAATGAGGATTCAGCTGTGGATTATATCATAAAGGGGGTCTTCAAAAGAGACCGCAACGAAAGGGATAGATCAAGTGCAAAAAGACCCTATCAAAAATGGTCCTACAAAAAGATGTTATGATGGGAATGTTGAGAGCAGTGCAAAGGTGTAAGTGCAGATTAAAAAAGGATTTATAGCAGAGAAAGAATTTATTGAAGTATCTGGTTATAATTCCCATTAAAAACAGTGCATCCTGGAAGTTTCATACATCACCGCCGGTTTTATACGGTCAACATGTTTCAGCCTGTGGCACTATTTGTCCCTGGCTTTCCTCAGGACCTTCTTGTTGTGTTGCTACTGCATCAGTGTTTACTGTGTACTAAGTGCAAACAAAAATATTTTTTAGTTTTCTTTTCAAGGAATGTTTTATCAATGTGCAGATTGGAATAATTACAATCTCACCTATGGAGTGTGTATCCTCTTAGAATAGAGATGGTTGTGCATGGTAACGATACAATGAGTCACACACAAAAATCATTATTTGCCGTAAACAGACTGATGATTCGAGGTCTAAATACATTTTACAACCTCTAACTAGAAATGACTTAGTATTTCCCCAAAACAAAGTGGTTTATCTTGCTCACCCGTGGGATACGAGGAATGGGCCTCACCTCGCCCGGAACACAGCTAAGGAATAAGAGACCACGCTCTATTATGTGTGGAGGAGAAAAAAGAGAAGAACAAGGAGAGCCACAATCAAGGCATCTCGTTAGAGAATCTTCAGAGAGTACCCTCTCTATCTTGAGTCAAATCCCACATATATACACCGACATTGCCAAAGAATAAACGTGGTGGAGCGGATGATTAGCACAGTTATTGTCTAGTGTTACTAGGATAGATAAGAGTCCAATTAGAAATGAAGACAAAAAGAAAACAGAAGAAGAAAAGAACAAAAAACCAAAAAAACCTTAGTGTTTGTTCTCTGCTGGACAGTCTCAATCCCGGTGCTCAAAGCGAACGCTCCCAGCTTATGAGAAATGATATTCGTAATATTGCGACTGGCAGGTTGTCAAAGACGGACCATATTTCTACAGGGTACTATCATCATGCTGCAACCCTGCTTATTAGGACCAAAGCACGGACACCCAGGCGGCCTGGAAAGACTCTGAAGCATAAATACGTCGCAGTGATGGCGTTTATACAGCGTTATTGCGGTGTGAGTCCATGCGTACTTAGCAGTTTAGCGTGACATATTGCATACCCGTGCGTAACCGGACTCTATCAACAGCGGACTCTATCAAGAAAATTGACTCTTTCAAAAAGGTGGCTCACAGCAGACATTCAATGGCACTGCTGCCAGGGGGGCAGCCACGTGGCATTATCTGCGCACCGATGGGGTGGGGGCAGTAAGGGAGGGGGACAGGCATGGTGGGTGATGCAGCATGGCTCCCCAAGACTTTATAGTAACAGTGTGACAATATCAAGCAGATGAGCTGTGTCTACATGTAATTCCACATTGCATCTCCTGCGGGTCTGTGTCTCGCGTGTCCACGGCTGTCCTTCCAAGCCACAGGCGCCTTATAGGGAGGGCAGCATTTGTGGGCAGGAGTACAATGGTGCTGACAGAGACTTCTCAGACACAACTTCAACAAAGACACATGTTCTGCACAGATCTCCACCCTGCTCTAAACACGGTCCCAATCACAGACATTCATGAGCCCCGGAGGCGCTGCTGCTGTGGTACTGCCCTGGGCACTGGGACAGGCTCTTGCAAGCCCATCCCAAAACATCTAAAAGAGACAGGAATAAGGTGGGCATCTTTAGGGCATATCCATATACAACGAGCACCCATTGAAGGACTCTGCCCTCTCTGCACTGTCATTGAAAGGGGATCGGATGTTTTGGGCTGGATTGTAAAGAGCATCTTTCTGAGCAGCCCTCAGCAGCGTGTGGGACAGAGTCTGGTGCTGTGAACCGACCCCACTGTGTTTATCTGACCAATCAAGTCTTCGGAGTTTTTGGTGTGCTGTTTTGCCGTCAAAAGAGTACTGAGAAGGACATTTGATGTTATGATGTATTTATGGCAACCCTATAACCCTGTGAAAGGTGCTGAGCATTATAATGCAGAAGCCCTTCAAGAGTGGCTATATTACTCAAACACCAGCAAACATGCACAAGAGCAGGGGCTGCTGTAGGAACCACACGCGATGGGAGCAGTTACTGAATCAATCAGTGCAGAAGAACTCTGCACCTGCTCAGATTGAAAAGCACCCACGCACCGAGGCTCAGAACCAGGGATTTGCTGCGGTTGAACTGCAGTGACCTTCATGGGCGGCCCCACAGGCACAGCACATATTCATTCATCATAGTGTGTGCAAAGAGTCCAAGAACTGCTCTCAGAAACCTTTGCTGGGGTCCAACGAGGCGAACATGAACCCGAGATGCATCCATGGAATATAAGAAGATGGGATTCAAAAGCAGGTGACTGCCACCAGCCCCGCAGAGGTCAGAGACGAACCTGAAAGAGAACGCGGCAAACACTCCCTCATCCATTAGAGTGATGGTCAGTGTGGGAGTCAGTCTGGAGCTCAGACAGTGAGAAGAAACGCAAACACTGGTTACTAATGACTCTCGCCCGTCTCAGTGCCACCTCAGCAGAAAGGCGCCCCCAGTGGAGTGTGTGCGGCCGGGCACAGCTGCTCAGAGCGGCCTGCTGAGAACAGATACATTCGAACCGGCTGCCCCCCGAGAAGCTGAAGGAATGTGTGGCCCCGGATTCATGGTGACATCCCGTGGACCCTCAGAGCACGAAACCCCATAGGTTATGGGGTATGACATGGGGACGAGACAGTTCTTATCAGACCCTCAAGGAATCACAAAAGCAGAAGTGCTTTTTGGGGTCCCCACTTAGCTCCAAGAAACAAAGAGGCGCACAAAGATAGTGGAGTTACTTATCTTTGATGCAGACTGACCTAGCAGCTTTGTAGCAGTAACTTTCACATCAGCACAAGTGAAGATCAGACACCGAAGATGAGAAGTGCAGGTAGCACTTTATGAAAGGACCAATAGATCCTGCAGTGTATTCTTTGCAGGCCTGCTGGAATGTCACCACCTCCATGCACACCTCTAATTCCATTGTCTGGGATGAGTTCAGCCTTTGCTCAGCACTTCGGCCCCACAGGCATTTTCAACGTCTGTCCTTCTGTAAGTGCCCGGCATATAATATTCATATCTAGCGTGCTGTTAAAACTTAGGGGTTTTATTCAGTATTTACCCGAACAAAAACAGGTGGGAAGTCGCCCATTCTCACTCCCCAAGTTTTGCATGAGTGTGCAGTGTGAACATGATCCTGCTTTGTGCAATGTGACCACAGCATGATCAATGCACAAGGATGGGGCCTCATTGGGTCAAAGAGAACCATATATTGCATGCAAACCTAGACATATTACTGGTCAATAAAGAAACCGTAAACAGAACTCTCTTAGTATCTATGCAACCATATTAGAATAAAAAATGAAGAAACCCTCATAAACAAACTTAAAAAACAGAAATAAAGCCTGATACCATATCCTGTTACCCTACCAATGAGGTAAGAGCCAAAAGCTGACAGGGGCATAGCTTCAGGGGGGGGGGGAGTTTGGGGTGTTACACCTCCCTTATAAATGTATTTTCTGATAAATAGTCAGCTACCGGTGTTTTTATTGTGGGAGGAGAGTCGGATTTCAACAGGGATTTTTACATACACTCAGACAAAACTTCACACACCCTGTCTCCCACTCTGTTTTGGAAGTCCTTCAAAGTATTGGCTACTTTACATAGTATTGTGATTTCTCTGTAAGCACTACAACAATCCTTGCATTCTTCTCCCTTCCCACTGCCCCTTAGGCCTGTCTCATGCACCCTGCTTATGTTATAATTTATTTAAATATGACATTATATGCCAGCCTGATTGTCAGAAAATCTGAAGCTCCCATCCCCTCCAGTCTCATTGACCAAGCTACGCCCCTCAAAGTTGAAGGGAAAGAAAAACCGCAACAGAGCAAAATGGCCCACACTGGGTAAGTCCTCAGATTTCATCTGGTTTAGGCTTCTACAGGAGGTCACAAAGATCCATTTATTCAAAATAAGGAATGCTTCATGGGGTTTCAGCTGTGTCTTGACACTTGATGCAAAAACAAGGAGTGATGGATGGAGCGCTGAAACTTTTCAGACACTCACCGCCAGTCAGAGATCTTGGTTGAATCCATCATGATTCTTTATCTCACTTCGCCAGCCCAGTGACACTTGATGCTACATGCAAGGAATTTAGGGGCATATTAACAAGCCAGGCGATAAAGTCATCGCTGCTTTAGCGGCAGAAAACTGCCGCTAAAACGGCGAAAATGGGCTTGATAATTTGCTTTAAGGAATTCCAATTGAAGCCCATGTTAGACGTCCTTCACATCTAACATGGGTTTCAATTGGAATTCCATAGAGCATATTATCAAGCCCATTATCGCCGCTTTAGCGGCAGTTTTCTGCCGCTAAAGTGGCGATAATTTTATCGCCGGTCTTGATAATAAGCCCCTTAGATTTGCTGGGCAGTTTCTCATGATTACTACTAATCAAGTATTTCTCTGGGTTTTACAGATCCTCATCTGATACAGTGGGGCACGGGTCACAGTCTTGAGTCTCAGATAGAGTCTTCAGGAGTTTGTAATAAAGAGATGTGGCCATGATTACAGTACTGTAGTTGTGGTTGGTGCATGAAAAGGAGTTGGCTGAATGTATCCTCTTCACTCCAAAATGTAACTAACGACCTGATCAGAAGTTGGCGTTCATCTCTCTACATTGAAGGAACTTCCGCCACAGTGGTTCCTTTCAATGTTTGGTCTGCAGCCATCGTCAGTTTTGATGGCCATCTAACAAACTTTTACAAAGTTCTTGTGTTTCTGAAAAATAAAAAATAAACTAATGACCCCCACAAAACTGGGTGTGGCGGTCATTATTGTTTTTTTCCAGTCCATCTTCACCAGACGTTTCTTGGTGGTGATGAACAGGAAAAAAAGCATTGCTTACCCACCCTAAATATGAATTATGTTGTAATGTCCTTCCTCCGATGACCCTCTCTGGATCAGGCCAACAGAGTACTTATGATCTGTCTGTCTTTAAATGAAGAGTGAAGGTTTGGCGAGCGGTACTCCACGTTTGCAATTGAGTGCCCTGTCCTCCAAACTCTAAATCTATTGCTATATTCTTTAGTGGTTCCATCTCACTACATGGTGGAGCCAAACTTCTGCAGTAAATTGCCATTTGGTTTTAACATACTCCAATTTTAGCAAAACATTCATATATAAATTCAACAGCTGTCTTGTTCACGCATCCACAAGCATACCCTTGGATATTCCGTGGACTGGTCTTGTAGGCGTGTGACCTCCAAAAGAAGGGGGACCCTCATTCCTGCTGACACACGGGTGCTCAGAGTGTGGCGGTCATTATTGGTTTTTTTCCTGTCCATCTTCGCCAAACTTTTCTTGGTGGTGATGAACCGGAAGAAAAGGCATTAAACTCCCCAACCTAGGATTCATGGTGTAATTTACTTCCTCCAACCACCCTTTCAAAATTAAGTCATCTGGTGAAGTATTTCTTGGATGGAGCCAATGTAAAACTCGAAATCTGGTTCTATGTTCTTTAGTGGTTACATTTTACAACACGGTGGTGCCCAATTTGTACAGTAAATTTTCATTGAGATTTTACAAATTCAAATTTCATTAAAACTTTTATACATTACTGGAACAAATCTGTCTTGTTTAGCATCCACAATGGTTTCTTCAGATCTTCTGGGACCGGCCTTGTAGGAGTGTGACTCCAAAAGAAGGGGCCACTGCTGACACATGGTCGTTCTGCAAGTGATCAAAAGCAGGTCATTGAAACCTAGGGGTCCAGGCTGGGAGGGTACTCTGTTTGAGGGTTACTCAGTGCTGCCAGAGCTGACACCAGTCTGAAGGGAAAACTAGAAGCCCAGACAGAAGACAGGTCATGGCTGAGGAGCTAATGGGTATGAGACAGGCCCTGAGATTTTCTTCTTTAAAGAGAGAGAGTATTAAAAAATCAGACTGCTAATGGGGTACACATTTCAGAGGCCAGGATGCCAGAAATGAACATTCATGAGGGCTGGATCATGCCACGAGCAGCCAAAGAATCCCGAGGTGAGCAAAACTGGCAGAACGGGGAAGACAAATGTTCATCTGTTGTGGCTATTTGTTTGGAGCAGGGGTCTCCAACCTTATCTATAGTAGGAGCCACTTATGTTCCCTCAAAATAATTGTGAGCTACTGAATTAAATTATCAGTGTTAACAATACCGATTCCATTAGTTGCAAATGCAAGCAAGATTACCAGCAGTGACCATTTCAGCGCAGCAGGCAAGACCACTAGCAGTAACCTCAAAAAGCTTTGCCAGTTTTAATTTTGAATGCATCTACATGCCACAGCAGTCACATACACAATGCCCTCTGGTACCTCAGAAAGAACATCAGCAATAAGACCGCACAATACAGCATGAACTGCCATCTTAATGTCAGCCACCAATTATATTTTATATATTTATATCATTCAACTAAGCAAAAAGCTTTTCACTTACTCAGGGGATATCTACAATGACGGCGATAAATAAACGCTTTGTTATTTATCGCCTTCTATATCTGGAATATTTCGCCCGGGTAACGCGTTATTAACAGCGCGTTACTCCATGGTGATAAAAATTCCAGAGATAGCGAGGTAATCGCCCTTTTGCAGGGAACATCGCTGGTTTTCCAGCGATGTTCCCTGCAAAACGGCGATAACCTTGCTGAAACGACCCGTATCAGCATAATCCACCCCCTATGTTAGGGATGGCTAAGTCAGGATTTTAGCAGACGTTATATTTTGGCGAAAACTGCAGTTTTCGCCAAAATCTAACGTGTGCTAAAATCATGTGGGCTGCCTTGTAAATATCGCGATTTAAACATCAACGATATTTGCAAGGTAGTCCATCGTGGTTACGCCCAGTAACGTCTACCTTGCATCTCATTGGAGATGTAAAAGGAGGCGTTGGTGAAAAGGGTGCTGACATGCGATTATGCATGTTAGCACCCTCTTGTAAATAGGGCGTGCCCTTGTAAATATGCCCCTCAGTTTGGCTACAAAAAGGGAGCTCCTGAAAGGTGGGTGGAGAGCTACAAGTACCTCCTGAGCTACTAGTTAGGTATGCTTTAGAGCCAGTGCGGCAGGTAACCTGGAACTACCAGGACAGGAAACTGAGATATTCTTCAAGTCAGACATCATTCACATATCCCTCACTGTCTTATAATTCCTTCTGAAGTGTCTTCTGAAATACTTTCCTTGCATCCATGGTATTATCCAACATCCCTCAGCATTATATACAGAGGCCTCAGGTTAATGATATGTAGGGAGAAGTAGATATCGCTTGTTTAGATGGTGGGCTTCCTGTTGAGCCCCTGCCGTGTCCTCTGCGTCTAAGTGTTGGGATATGGCCACCCCCTCAAAGCTGGGATGTAACAACTGTCTTTTGGGCATCTACAATGATATATTCAGATCCTTTGTGGAGAATTGTTTCTGATCTGTCTCATCGGAACAAAACCAGTCTCAGGATAATTGATATGGCTCTACCAAAATAGAGATACTGTTCCACTGGCATATTTAGGGGCAGATTTACAAGAGATACTGTGCCACTGGCTTATTTAGGGGCAGATTTACAAGAGATACTGTGCCACTGGCATATTTAGAGGCAGATTTACAAGCCCCTTGCGCCACTTTTGCGTCACTTTTAACATGGGAAAAGTGACGGAAAAGAGGCGCAAGGGGCTTGTAAATCTGCCCCTAAATGTTTACCATAGAGTATCAATTACTACTATACATCTAGTGTGTGTCTCAATTCCTGTAGAATGATATATTTCCTGCAAAACTCATGTAAATGATAACGCAGCATGTTTTTTTCAGTTGATGTAGTGCAGAGAGTTATAATATTATTGTGTTATGTTTAGTACTTAAAAATATTGACTTGTAAGAGACTGCAAAAAACTTGAGAAAATCTCCATCTGATGAGCTCTTTGAAAATAAACCAATGTCATCTCTTGTTTGTCTCCACTAAAATCCCCATCCCATTTGACAATGTTCATCTTCAGTGCAGAGAGCAGTCATGGGAGTGTTACAACCTGGCCTCAGCCCAGACCCCTCTTGCAACTGGCTTGTACAGCGGTCGAAAACACTTTTGAGGGTCGTCTGCCACCTCCATGTAGCGATTTCCAAGATGTGTTCAACAAAACAAAAGTGAGCGCTTTGTCCCCACAGCAGAGATTTGACTGCCTGATAGATCTGAAACCTGCACCAATTTTACCATGCTGTAAATAAAGTATACACCTTAACCCGGAAAGAAAATGGACCGGTGTGAGAATATCTTGGCCATAGCTGCCAAATGAACGTATCCAATAATTGACATTCCTAGGGGCAGATTTACAAGCCCCTTGCACCGCCGGTGCCTCACGTTGCGAGACGCACCGGTGGCGCAGCCTGCTGAGTGATATTTACAAGCACAGGTAAAGTCACCCTGTGTGACTTAACCTGTGTTTGTAAATTTCGACCCTGTTCACCCAACACTTTGTGTGTTTGGGGTGTGACATGGGTGTTGCTGTGGGTGTTCCCAACCCATGTCCACAGATGCATTTCCAGATTTATGAGAAATCGTAAATCTGGAAATGCGTCAGAATGCTATGCCACAGCTAGGTGCAACGAGGAGAAGAAATGTTTTAATTTCTCCTAGTTTTTTTTCTCTTTCAATGCGTGCTGCATTCTACAGCACACATTCGTAGAGGAAATCACCTCAATTGATTGTTTTTGTGCAGGAAGGTGCCCCTTCTTGCACAAAAGCAATCCCCCCACGACGCAGGCATCCTTGCACCATGGTGTAAGGGTGCCTGCACCAGTGCATGGCAGCAGTTTGTGCACCAGCACAGGGGGAAGCACAGAGATGAGACTTATTGTTGTAAATATGTTGCATCCCTGTGCTTAAAAACTAATGCAGCACGGCGCAGCAAAATGACTTGCGGCACCACGCTGCCTCCCAGTGTCCTCAGCACTCTTTTTTGTGTCACAAAAGTCACAATAAAGAACCCTTGATCCCTATCTCCTGGACCTAGAATGATAGGCAGCCATTTATATCAAACTGGACCTACATGGTGCATATCGGAGTTGAAAAAAAATGCAGTCTCTACGACTACTCTGTTATACCTTTCAGGCTCTGTAAAAACTATTACAGAGGCATTATAGTATTGTTTAAATGAAGTCTTTCAGGACGTTTTGGATGCACGTGTGGTAGTCTACTAGACAACAATTCAATTTAATTCAATACTGAAGTTGGGCACATAGAGCAAGTGTGGATTTTCTTTCAATATCTCCTAATTTTCTTTAAGTTTGAGCATTTTCTTTTCCACACTACGAATGTTGAATTTCTAGACTTCTTCATCACTACAGCAGGGATAAAAATCTTTTCCTTTTTATGTCTCGGCTAGCGAAGGCTGTGCTTGCGCAGTCTCGCTCGCGAGATTTAACGATTTCAGAAGTGGGGCTTGAACCCGCCCCTCTTCTTCCCTCTTCTCCTTTGGCTGACCTCTTAAATGCTGGTCAGCCATTGGAGAAGAGCTTTGTCTCTCCAAACAAGCCCGTCTTTTTCGGATTCGGGGGCGTGTTTGTAACTTTCTTTCTCTCCTCTGGAATGTAAACATTCCAGCCAATGGCAAGAGGAGAGAAAGAAAAACACGCCCCCGAATCTGAAAATGCCGCTGCGTTTCTCCGAGGCATTTCTGCTTGACCTCGGAGAAAGGCGGTGGTGTTCATGGCTCTCGCCAGGTAAGGCGACAGACACCATTCTTCTTGGCCCAGTGCTTCCAGGTTTCACAGCTGGTGCGCATCCACGTGAACGGCACCCCCTCTTTCCAGGCTGTAATCTGGTTCTGAGCAGATGTTTCCTCTACTTCTCTACTGCTGTGGAACATGCCTTGTTACTACTGGTGTAGCGTTGCCTTCACTGGATCGACCCCGCCGATGGACCTGCCCTGCTAGCGCTGGACCGCTCTTCTTGGCGCCGGACCGGCTTCCTAATGCAGGAGCCCTCACCGGATGTGCACTGTTTGAGCACCGTTTCTCCCCCCTCTTATAATCTGAGAGCAGTTCCCTGGGCTGTCCTTGCTAGCGCTGCACCGAACGTTCATTTTGACCTCACTACACCGGCCCTGCTAACGTTGGACTGGCCTTCTTGGCGCATGGCCACCTCTCCGATACCAGGGCGAGCACCCCCTCTTAGCGCATGGCCACCTCTCCAATGCCAGGGCGAGCACCCCCTCTTAGCACATGGCCACCTCTCCGATGCCAGGGCGAGCACCCCCTCTTAGCGCATGGCCACCTCTGGGATGCCAGTGCGAGCACCCCCTCTTAGCCAGTCAGTCAGTCAGTGATAACTTTATTTCGGTCTTGAGACCATAAAAGTACACATAAGTACATCAACAATTACAATAAGACAATAAATAAGCATAAAGGTTAAAAGTTTAAAAAGGATTAAACTACAAGTTATCAGAGAGAAAAAATAAAAAAATAATTTAAAAAGGTTCATCTCCTGCGCCACATGCTGTGTAAATAACGAGATACTGCGAAGACAATATGGGGATGGGTGTCATAAATTAGAGACCTACAAGCCTGCATGAAATAGCGAAATCCCAAGTTCCTGCAAATGGGTATCAACCAACATTTTCTAATTACATGATAGGCAGGACAGAAAAACAACACATGTACAATAGTCTCCGTTTTATAATTACATGCAGGACAAGTTTCCTGGTTCTGCGTCTGCCACTTGGATGAGAAGGACCTAACCGGTAGGGTACCATGTCTTAACTGAATGTATAATTTTCGGGCAAGGGGAGGTTCAATTTGGTCCATAAATTCCTCTAGTTTTGGATCTGGTTTAACTATGAGGAACTCTGAGGTCAACCTACCCACCGCTGTAGAGCTCGAAAGTGATAAAGAATTATGTGTACATATCAGAGAAAGAAGTTCTTTCTTTGGTAGCCCGGGACAATAAGTTTCCGGAGTTGCCCACAATTCCGGCAGTCCTAAACGAATACTAGCTGCATTGATATGCAGGAGCCAAGGGATCTTTTTATATTTAAGGGCAGGCCAAATCTCAGCAAATTCTGCTCTATATGAGGCCAGTTCAGGGACTGACCATAACCTCTTCCAGTATAAAATTGGTCTGGCACTTATGATCTCCTCTATAGAGACTAAACCAAGGTCCAACCTAAGGGGGATCAAAGGCGTGCTGGAAGGGAGCCCTACAAGCGTTCTTAAGAAGGACTGCTCAGCCTTTATGAGGGTCCCTATCTGCTTGTGTCCCCAAAGTTCGGCCCCATAGATTGCAGCCACTCTTGCTTGCCGACAATAAATCTCCAAGGCAGGGGACACTGGTTTAAAAGTAGATTTTTAAAAAACTTTATTTAAACCCCCTACCAGGTGGGCAAGCTTGAGCGTCGACTTAGCAATCTGCGCGTTCCAACTAAAGTTCTCGGTTAAAGTGACGCCCAAATAGACAAAGGTTTTAACTCTTTCAAGGGGAGTACCAAATAAAACTGGATTTGGACGCACCCACTTCGGGGGGTTGAAGATCATATATTTTGTTTTCCCCAAGTTGATTTCCAGTCCCCTTAGCTCACAAAACCTCACAAAACCATTCAGTGTGTTTTGAATGCCCGATGATGTTCTAGACAGTAACAGAGTGTCGTCTGCAAACATCAGAGCGGGCACTCGACCTGTAACCAATTCAGATGGTCGACAAGACCATTAATATAAAGGCTGAATAGTGTGGGGGCCAGCACACACCCTTGGCAAACACATTTTTGGACAGGAAATCGGTCAGTAAGGTCACCATATTTACCACACCTTACCTGGGCAAAATTATTTTCATGAAGCCTAGATAAAACGGCCAATAGATAAGGCGGAAGACCCAAATCTGCTAGAACTTGCCACAATTTAACTCGTGTAACTAGATCAAAAGCCGCCCGCAGGTCCACAAACACTAGGTAGAGGCTGCCACCCTCCACCATAGCTGTTTTCTAGTGCAAGACCTGCAAGCGAAAAATCTGATCTAGTGTAGAGGTACCAGCCCTAAAGCCTGCCTGAAATGTGGACAGAATCCCATTCTCCACAATCCACCCCAGGACCCTGTCCAAGAGGACCCTCCCCATTAATGTTTGCGAGGTATCAATAAGGCTGATAGGCCTATAGTTAGAGGGAGTTAGCGGACAGCCCTTTTTAAGAACGGGCACAATTTCTGCCCCTAACCAGGTGTAGGGTACATCTCCCCCCTGCAAGATACAATTGAATAGGACAACCAAATAGGGGGCCCATATCTTTGGTTGTGCCCTAAACAGGTCCCCAGGCAGTTTATCTAGGCCAGGAGCCTTATTAGGGAGCATTTTTCCTATCGCTGTTTCCACCACAACCAGGGTGAAAAGTTCAGATGGAGCACAGCATACAAGAGCGGGTGGAGATTCAAGGGTACCAACAGACAGATTGTCAGAATTACACGTGCCATATAGATCACCAAAGTGATTTTCCCAAATTGAGGAGGCAATATTAGGGGCAGGAGCATGGAAATGCCCACTAACTCCAGTTGCTACAATAGATCAGAATAATTTAGCATCATTGCAACTAAGCGCAAGACCCAACTCCTCCCACACTACGGCCTCCCCTTCCTTCTTCGCATCACTGATTGCCTTTTTATACAGGGAGCGATTTACCCTGATGGCTTCTCTGTCGTTGGTTTTTAATACCAGCAACAGAGCCTTTTTGGCCATACGGCAAGTGATGTTAAACCACCGAGCAGTTGCAGTCTGAGGCTGAGTTACCCTCTTAACTGGGTACAAGATGTCTTTTAGGGCAACAACCAATTGACCATGAATATCAGTTGGGCTGCCCAGAGGACCAACTCTCCCCATCTCTTCAATAAATGGTATTATGATTTCATAAAGTTCCGCAAGTTTACTATTGGACATTTGAAGTTCTGGCCACTTAACCCTCCTTCTACAGTTTGTGATTATCAGTGGGTCAGTGACTAGATTCTCATCCGGGGCAGGTTTTTTGAGTACAAAACTCCCTGGTTTGAGAGTCAGGGCTAAAGCATTATGGTCAGTGTCAAAGCTCTCAATGACCACAAACTCATAAAGCCTATCCCAATGCCTTGCTTCAATAAAAATATAGTCGATTATCGAGGTATGATTTACTCTATTGACCGTTACCTTCCCAGGTCTATCTGGCTTCACCCTTCCGTTACATGCTCGCAACGATGCAGCTAAGGAGAGCGACTGCAGTTGCAAGACAGGGGTACTCCAGACCTTGACCAAAGAGGTCAGCGGGTCAGGAATGTTCCATAGTAAATCCACTTCATCTGGGTCACCTACATTTGGGTCCCAAAGGGGCTCAAAATGGCAGTTAAAGTCCCCACCCAAAATTAACACAGTGGAGGAGGCGAGTGACTGTATAAGATTAGACAATACAGTAATAGCCTCCGATTCAAGGCCCCTCTTGATTGTCCTTGAATAGACATTTATCAAAGCAATATTTGGGCCATTCACTAAATCCAATAGAACAAGTTGCACATCCCGAGAGTTAGTCGGAATTTGTAATGCCTTCACTCCCAGATGAGTGCCAACCCATATGGACAGCCCACCCGAGGGCCTGCCCCTACTGCTCATACTTGCCAAAATATCATACGTTGCAAAGCCCGGGGCCACACTCTCTTTAAGCATCCACGTTTCTTGCAGCATACAAATGTCAAATGAGGCAATAAATGCACCCCACTCAGGAATGGGCAGTTTATTTTTAAGACCTGCTACATTCCACGAAACGATTTTAACACATTCAGCTTCAGGGGCTTGCTTAGGTGTTGGAAAATCCAAAGGACCAGTGTGATCGCTCAAAATAAAGGACCCGGCACCCGCCCCCTGCTCGGGTACACAATTTGAAAGAGAACGAGAAATAGAGGGAGAAACAGTTAGTTCTGGTATCGAGATCCCCTCTAATGGTCTAGGTCGTTCAATTAAATCAAATTTACCAATATACAATGATCCGAGATTATTGGTTGGGGCAAATTGAGTTACAGCGAGGGATGGGTAAATCAATGGCCACATCTGTCAATCACAACCGTCGAGGCTAGAAAGGGCTTCATATCTATTTGAGACATCAAGCGGTGTAAATGGTACCAGGTGGTCCATCCTCCCATTTCGATTCCCATAACTCCTTGGCAATACAGTGTCCCACCTTGAGATGTTATCAAAAGTCGTTGATTTGGAGTTAGGTTCAGACATTGTATGCCCATTGTTACAAAATGCATATGGGTTGGTCTGTGGAAAGGCAGGAGCCCCAGGATGTCTAACTCTATTTCCTTGGATTCGAGGATAAAAGAAAGTCAGTTCAAAAGGGGCAATAGAAGTACCAGAATTCCCTACTGGCCAGTTTAGAATATGCCTAACGGCCTCGGGGTCTCTAAAATAATAACAATTAAATCCCCCTTAATGTCCTTCACCCTACTTCCTAACCAGGGGAGTCGGCGAACATAAAGGATCTCACCATTAATGTTATAAGGGAGAGGACGATTTTGGCTCAGCCAATGTACGATTTTGTTTTTAAGCTGAAAAAACCCCTCCCTCTTGCCATCTGGCAATGTTGGAACTCCCGCTAGCACAACCACATAGGGAACAGCGTCTGGCGGTAGTTCAACCTGGGGCTCCCTACGATTCGCACCCCTAGCAGTGCTGGAACTCCTACTCTCATCAACTCCCATGTTTCCTACACCACGTTTTTCCCCAACCCTCTGGATTTCATTAGAAGCAAGCAAAGCCGATTGCCTTGCAGGTTTAAGGGGTATTTGCCTCTGTTTGTTGGGACCAGTGGTCATGCTAGCTTTGGCTGGGCCTTCACACACAACAGGACGAGAAGAGGGCATGGTTGCTACAGGAGGATGGTCCAGAACCGCTTGGTCCTTAATCTGCCCCACTTTACTACTAATGACCAACTCTATATTCCCTAGCCTTTCCTCGACCCTCTTTAACCTCTCAATAATTGGTAAAATAAATGACCTTATGAGATGTTCAATGCTTTCCAAAGGATCAGTAAACCGCACTTCCTTTGGAGAACAATATAAGGGTTAATGCAGTGTCTGAAACAACCTTTGGGGTTGGTGCAAGTACTATGGGGGCTTTAGGGATAGATACAGCTGGTTTGGCAGCGTTAGCACTTTTCCCAAAATCGGAGTGACTGATCCTAGGTCTACAAGGGTCTCCGCCCTTCTTCCTCCTTTTATTTAGTGGTGGGCCGAGAACTTTGGACAACAGTGGTTTTCTAATCTTCCTTTTCATAGTCTCCTTATTTAGCAGGGAAGGGTTGGCTAACGCTTCTACTCCTAGTGGGGAATCACAAGAGCGAGAGATGGTGTTTACATGTAAACTATCAGGCGAATTAGATAGGGAAAATGAAGGGGATAACTCCCGCAAAAGTGCGGGAACACTATCTATAGAGAGCAGGTCACCGTTTTCAATAGAGGGGCTTGCAACCGGCAAAATAACTTGTTGTGATAGATCTATAAGAGGCGTATTCTTCATACATTCGACTGACCGGCGGCGCTCAGCCCGGCGCTCAGCTAGTGTGTCCTCCCTCTCTAGATCCATGGAAACCTTACTAAAATAACGATCTAATGTGCCTTTTGTAGAACCGCCAACCTTCACAGATGACAAATGTTCATGGCTAGCAGCCATAATAAGTTAATGGACAAATATACAATTACTGTACTTCACACAGGCAAGAGAGTGGCCCCAGCCCAACCTCCTCAGAGGGCCACAGAGTGACCACCCTTTGCCGTCTGTCGCGACGTGGGAGGTATGCTCGTATTTAAAGCGCCTTTGGGCGCGAAAATAAGTTGCCCTTAGCCTGCTACCCACTTTGCGAGAATCCGGCAAGGTTTTAGCATGCTACCAGGTGCGCCAACAAGAGTCTCAAGGACCGCCTTCAGGGACTTCGGTGCCTATAAGATGAAGTCCTCCACACAGCGACTGCAAAGATGTTCGAAAAAGCGGTGGCGGGAAGATGATGCAGCAACAGGACTTAGCACAGTTGGAAAAGAACACAGATAGAATAGTTCAAAAGGTCCCGGTAAGAGTCACTGGCCCACAACAGGCCTATCTACAACCCCTGTCAACCCACAGGAAATAACAACTTATATCCTAGGGGGCAATGGCTGATGGCATGACCAGGTCTAAATATGTCAAGTAGCACAGAGGCAAGAATATAGCAGAGATGCCTAAGAGTCTGTGGACAATGCTGCTTTGTCAATAGACTAATATGCAGAGGTGGGTAGCATAACGAGACAACCACTAGCAACACTTACAGTTCAGGTGTTCTGCCGCAGATGTCAGAGGAAGTGCCCAGCCCGGCCTCGAACGGTCCTTGATGGGCAAGGACGGGCCCGCCCTTGGCCCAGGCTTCGCCCGGGCGATGCCCGCGCGCGTCCCGCGCTGCTGGGCGCTGCTGGGCGCTGCGGGGCGCTCAGGAGGCTTAAATGCATCCCGGGCGCTGCAATGGCGTCAGCAGTATGCGCCCGGGACCAAGGACACTGGGAGTTGTAGTCTTCTGAAGCCGTTCCCCTCACTGCGATGATGGCGATAATAGCAGCGGGTGTAGAAGACAAGCAGGTAAGCTCGTGAATCAAGCCGTTCCCCTCACGGCGAGCTCGGAGATAGAGCTATCGCACCAGGTCCGGAAGAGCGTCCCCTTAGCGTATGGCCACCTCTCCTATGCCAGGGCGAGCATCCCCTTTTAGCGCATGTAATCTGCTCGAGAGCAGATGCTTCTGGGCTGATTCCAGATGCCGCTCGGGCCTCACAGCCCCTGGCCCGTCTCCAAGGCCAGAATGTAATTTATATGCACAATAAAGGCAGCCGTAGCACACCCACCCCACTCGCCACAGTAGGCTGGACGCCCCCCAACGAGACACCGACTGTGATGTCATTCACCGGGTGACCCCTATAAAGGAGCCCGATGGAAATTCTTTCTGCTCATGGAGCTGGCTTTTCTGTGCCCACGGGGTCTCCCCACAGCGCCCCTTAATGGAGGGCACCTCAGTGAAATAAGGATGTTCAAGTTGCGAGTGAGAAGCAACGAGAGTGCAGGTCTCGAAGATGCGGGGAGGTGCCTGGAGGGGATGTGTAAGCGCTGTGACGGACCAAGAAAAACAACCGTGCCGGGTCTATTTGTGTCGGGATCAGCCTGGCTAATGGAGATTACACACCTCGAGCTGCAGGAGATCCAATTAGCGGGTATGGAGCCAAGCGGAGTCATTCATTGAAGGTGTGAAGGGGCGTGCCCCATCGAACTGAGAAGGGGAGGGGGCTCGTTTATTTGTGTGTGGGTTGCTATATGTGAGTGGCTCTGTGTGGGTGGCTCTGTGTGTGGGTGGGTCTGTGTGTGGGTGGCTTTGTGTGTGTGGCTCTGTGTGTGGGTGCACATGCAATAGATCTCGCATTTGAGAGTTATTAAGCTATTGACATTGTAAATAACAATGCCGTTTCTTTAAATGTTTTAAAAACAAAAACATAAACAAAAATAATGTCATGAGCAATGCCAATAGCTCTAACTTTAACAATGCCGAGACCGTTGCATTGTAAATGCTTGTTGTATATTCCAATGCCTCTGCTAGCGAACATGTGTTTTATCAGTGGGTGTGTAACCCTGTGACTTCCTCAGGGCTGAATTCTGAAAAATATCACAAGCATACGGTTGGGTCACATGTCAATTGTGGACAGCATTCGTCTTGTATTTAGCCAGGACTAGGCACATGCACAAGCCGAGATTGCGGCTGAGGATCCACAGACCCGTACACGGGCTGACAGCGGAAAGAAATTTAATAAATACTGGAGGTCCATTCCTGGGCCCTGAAGCAGCTAAATACAAGACGAATGGCTGTGTGATCAAGAGAGTTCACTGTTGAAATGTGTGCCAAGACTCAATACACCTGCACTCTGCTGAGTGCGCGCTTCCTTTATACTCTATGGGGCAGATTTACAGGCCTCTTTTGCCACTTTTGCATCACTTTTAATATGGGAAAAGTGACGCAAAAGTGGCGCAAGGGGCTTGTAAATCTGCCCCTATGTGTGAAGCACCGAGACACTCTTTTGAGTAGCTGTGCGCTATATAAAGGCCTTCATTCATTCATATTCATATATATATATATCATTTTTGAGGTGTCTAAGAATGACGACACACTCAATAGATGGCAAATTCTCATGAATTCTCTATTATAAAAACAAAACCAGCTTTTGTATTCGGATATTCTCTGCCTTATACGTTTCGGAGAAGCAGCTCCTTGTTTGCAGGCTCGAATGCAACTTCACAGCACAAATGAAACGGCATCCTCACCTGCATGCTGATCACTTGTATTGCCCTCCAGTGGGCCTCACAGGTGAGTGTAACAAATGATGCATGCTGGGATTTGTGGTGCTGCTTTAGTCAAACCTTTGCCTTCAGTGGGTCCTGCTACGTGATATTCTCATTTTTAATTGTTCACAGCCCTCCAGTGGGCCTCAGAAATATAAGATGCTAGATTAATTTTCACATCCTACTCATGTCTTCTGTTCTGCTGTTGGGCTGTGGACAGTTCCAAACCCTGCGCTCTCCCAGAGACGGTGCATCCTTCCAGTCAGGACTGCCGACAAAATCATTTCAGAGGTGTTCACGAATGAAGGCGCACTCAACAGATGATGAATACTCCTGCATTCGTTATTTTAGATAAAAATGGCATTTGCATTCAGATGTACTTCTGCCTTACACATTTCTGACCACCAACTACATGTTCACAGGCTTGAATGCAACTTCACAGCACAACTGAAATGGCAACCTCATCTGCATACTAATTACTTATATTGCCCTCAAGTGGCCTCACAGGTGAGTGGAACACATGATGCATGCTGGGATTTCTGGTGCCGCTTTCGTCCAAACTTTTGTGTTCTGCTTTCCCTACTGTTGTCCACATTGCAGTCGAAATAGTATATTTATTTGTCCTAGACTTTAAGACTTTTTAAATATTGTTTAAATATATGTGATTTTATTTTATTTGTTAATCTTTTATGTTTAATGTATGTATGTGTATAGTTATATACATATCTATCTATCTATCTATCTATCTATCTATCTATCTATCTATCTATCTATCTATCTATCTATCTATCTATCTATCTATCTATCTATCTATCTATCTATCTATCTATCTCTCTCTCTCTCTATACATATATATATATATATATATATATATATATATATATATATTTAGATGCTCTGTTCGTACTGCGTACTCCTTCAGGCAAACAAACGGATACGGACCACAAATCGGTGCAATAGAATTTATTCGGTGTAAGAGGTCGCCATGACGTGTTTCAGCCCTTTCCACGGGCCTTGATCACATGACACAGTGTGTGAATTTGCATTGGTTTATATAGCATACACTTGCAGACGTAGTCATTGGAGCATGTAAGCCTACAACAGCAAATGACATAGAAGAAAGACTGGTAAAAGAACTACAAAATCGTCGGTTAAAAGATAATTACATAACAAAATTGCTATAAAACATACATGTAATGCCTAAATATAACAAGATAAATCTATGACTAGTCTAGGCACGTAGTGTAAAATAACTGCACATTATATGTCAAATAACCGAGTTCTTAACAAGTTCAAGTCCTTCAAGAGTGACATGTATACTGCAAGTTTTCATGTTTAAAAACCACACAAGATAAAGTGCAAAATTAGTGCAAAAGTGAATGATAAAATTCAAGAGAGCTAGTTGCTTATCTTTTTTCTTATTTTTTCATTTTTTATATTTTATGACAAGTATTCGACACATTTTTGATGCCAAAAATATTATGGGGGCATAATCAATTCAAGTTAAAATACCATGAAACAGAGTGTGTGGACATAACAAATATTAAATATTATACTGCAATAGTATTAGAGATATGTACTCAAAACAATTTGAGCCGGGGGTTTTTTAATTAATTGCTAGGAGCCCCTGCAATTCCCTTTCTCTATGTTTGTCAACACACATAGATTGTAAGATGTCAAATGGTGACTAGGCTAATAATTCACATCATCGGTGATTTGAAAACATGGTTTCACTAGTCATTCCCGGGGGGATATTTTCAAAATAGCCACATGTGGGGAATGCAAAATAGAAGGGAGTGACAATATCATACTTATATTTATAAGCAAGTCAGAGGCTTATAGATGAAATGACAGCATATAAATATTAAATAAGCTAAGAATTCAATCTAAAATAGATAAAATATGTATATATGCTTATAAAAATAAATTATGCGTCTTATAAATATGTATAAAAGGCAAATAGTGTTATTACCATCTATCTTATTATAACAATTTAATAAATACGATAAAATCTCCCATTTCTAAAATCCCACATAAAAGGGCTAAAAGGTGTATGAAAATTTGTTGTCTTCAGGACATAAGGTATAGGAGTCATATTTAGAGGCATGTGTACAGGTCCTCAGTGATATTAAGGCCGAAAGGTTGTTTGGTGTTAAGCTCAAGGATGTACCTCGTTTCCATGGAGCGTAGTTTTTGTTCCCTGTTACCACCCCTCCTACTAGCCGGAACAGAGTCAATGACAAAGTATTTAAGTTCTTTACTCCTAGAATCATGTTTGGCTTTAAAATGCCGGGCCACTGGGTATGTGTTGTCTTGATTGTTTATCGCCCTTAGATGTTGTAAAACCCTCTTGTGTACTTGGAGTTTTGTGCTTCCTACATATTGTAGATTGCACGGGCAAGACAAAACATAAACCGCATATTCAGTTTTAAATGTAAGAAGTTTATCTATTTTGTGCTTTTTTTGGTCAAGTGGGGTGATGTATGTGGTTTTATTCTCACCCTGCTGACAAGCCTTGCATGTTTTGCAGTGGAAAAAGCCAGTATGTGTTTATAGCCAATTTGTGGATTCTATAGTTTCCGGACTGGTTTTAACCAGTTCGTCTCTCATTGAGCGACCCCGGCTGTATGTGATTGAGGGCCTTTTCGGCAAAGTTGGGCCTATCACTGGGTCACTTAAAATTAGAGGCCAATTGCGGGTTATGATAGACTCAACCTTTTTGTGTTGTAGACTATATTGGATGATGATTCTGAATTCCTTTACATTTATCCTAGTGTTGGTTCCTGTACTAGTCACTGAGGTGTTGGTCGTGGTTGTTGTTTCTGTCTTATTGAGAAGTTCCGCTCTGTTCATGCACATAGATTTTGTGATGGCATTGGTTACAATTTTATCAGAATAGCCTCTTTCTAAGAATCTTTGTTTGCAGTCTATTTGGGCTATTTGTAGGTCACTGTCCTCACTGTGAATTCTTCTGAGTCTGAGCATCTCACCGTAGGGAATGCTGTTTATTAAATGTTTAACATGCGAGCTACTAGCATGTAGTGTTGAGTTTCCAGCAGTTTCCTTACGGTGGAGTTTGGTTTTGATTTTATGATTGCTGACGTACACTGCCGTATCCAGGAAATTCACTGTGGTGGCACTAATGTTAGCAGTGAATTGTAGGTTTAGATTGTTTATGTTAATGGCCTGTAGGAAATCCTGTGCGCTGCTAAGACTACCATCCCATATGATAAAAAGGTTGTCTATGTAGCGTAGCCATAGCTTAACATTATTTTCCATAGCCTCAATGTGTTCTGTCATGAGGACCAGCTCCTCCCACCAGCCCATGTGTAAACATGCGTAGCTTGGGGAGAAGCTGGCCCCCATCGCAACTCCTCTTAACTGCCTGTACAGAAGATTGTTAAACATGAAGATGTTGTTGAACAAACAGAACTTAACCATTTCTATCAACATCAATTTGTGACCAACCAGATTACCCATTGATTTATCCAAAAAGTATTCCATTGCCCTTAGGCCATCTGCATGCTGGATACTAGTGTATAGTGAGCTTACATCAAGGGCAATTAGTACAAAGCTGGGTTTCCAAACTACGTTATCAATTTTGCGTAGGAAGTCACTTGTGTCCCGCACATATGAAGGCAAAGCCTTCACTATACTTTGTAAAAAGAAATCCACATATTGTGATGTGTGTTCCAGACAACCATTTCTCGCTGAGATGATGGGTCTGCCCGGCGGGTTGATGGGGTCTTTGTGGATTTTGGGTATAAAGTAGATGGTAGGTACCACAGGAAAGTCGTTTTTTAGGAATTTGAATTCTTGTCCGGTAATCAAGTTCGTCGATTTCCATGTTGCCAATTTCTTATTGAAAGTCGTATACATTGTTTTTAGATCAGTTCCATTGCATCTAATGTAGCAAGTTCTGTCATTGAGCTGATTGTAAGCTTCCTTCATGTAATTTTCTTTGGTCATCAATACAATATTGCCACCTTTGTCCGAGGCTCGTATTACAATTTGATTGTTCTTCTTCAGTTTGGACATCAAAGTCGTGTAATCAGACCTGTTTTTGTTGAATTTGGGTTTTCCAGCAAATGTCCTCGTTTTTAACTCCTTCAATTGGTCCGTTATTTGTTCGTGGAACAAATCTATTGAATCCTTTACCATGATGGGATTGAATGTTGATTTTGGCTTGAATTGCGTTAGAGGACATTTGTTTGGTAGTATCATCATGTTCAGTTCGGTAGAGAGAGTGTTCAAGTCAGCCTGCGAGGGGATTTGCGAGTTTTCATTCTGTTGAGGATCCCATAGTTCCTGCATTTCAAGAAGAAAAGTGTCATCTGATTGAGTAGCATCTGTTGAGGTCGTGGTCATAGTGGCTGCATTGGAGTTGTTCATGTTAAGCTTTGGATTAAGTAAATGAAATTTCTTGAGTTTTAATTTCCGAGTACTCTTGAAAATGTCTAATCGTGTTTTTACGTAGTTGAAATTGTTGGCAGGACAATACGTTAAACCCAAGCTTAATGTTGTTATTTCATTGTCAGTCAGTGTTACTTCAGAAAGGTTCACAATTGTTTTATTCGTGCATGATGGTATACTCTCTTTTATTTCCTCCACCCTCCTCTTTTTTTCCGAAACGTACTTGTTGCGTTTTGCCTTGCGACGTTGTCGTCGCTTCCAGTTTTTGCTTGGCCGTAGTTTTTCTGAGTTCTGGGACGAAGAGTTTGTCGTCTGTCCTCGCATAAAAAAGACAGTTCCTCGTCTAATGTGCGTTTTTGTCTGCCTTGGTTGGATACAGATTCGCGTTCGGAATCGCTTTCTGGTGCTGAGCTTAACTCGGAGTTCGATGTGCTTGAGGATGCTGCGTCTGTTCTAGTCATTTTGGCTCTGGCATTTCCAGCTTTTCTGTTGTCACTGTTGGACCTGAGCATTTCATATTTTTTGGAAAAGGTGAAGATTTGTCCGACCTCATAATCCGTTTTGTCACGGAAAAACTTGTACGTTTTCCTTTCCTTTATTTTGTCTTCTTCTTTCTTGAGTCTTATTGACATTTCTTGCCGCAGTTTGGTTTTTTCCTCCGGTTGGTCCATTGCATCGATTTCCTCGTTAATTTTAGCTATTTCTTCTAGTAGGGCAGTGCGGTCAATGTCTGCATATTTTATTAGAATTTGCATCAAGCGTTTGGAAGAGTCCAGGTTACACTCGGCCCACTCTCTCATCATGAGTGGGTTTGGTGCTTCGTAACTCGGTGCCAACAGTATTCTCAGACCTCGTGGTACTCTGTCCACGTCTAAATACATCTGTAGGGAGCGCGACTCCCACCACTTGCTCTGTTCCGATCGACTTTTCTTTTCTAAGATTTTGAATTTGTCCCTCAGTGTCGTACTTGTCTCCTTTGCTTGTGTGTTCGTATTACTTTCCTTGTCAGTTGCGGCTCTGTTGTCTTTGAACATGGATAATGCTGCCGCTTCCCTTTCCTTCACTGTGTCAGCCGACATTGCACCGTGTATATTGAATTCAAACTACGGGGGTTGTAAACTGACAATTCAGTCCCAGCTCCGTAGTAGCACTCCTCTCACCCCTTAACCGCTACTGACACGTACCTGAGCTGACGATAAGGACGGCCGCTTCCTCCGAGACGGTCAGTCCCCAGTCCACTCTGGGCTCGTTGTTTTTTCGCGGTCTCCGGGGGTTCCACAGCGCAGCTCCTTCCGGAACACACTTGTAGCTTCCAAGTAGAAGGCACGTCTCTCCAAGTGCTGTGGCCCAAGACGAGAGGGGGTCCGTAGAACGCCGGAAAGAGACTTCGCCGGCTTTAAATATTTAGATGCTCTGTTCGTACTGCGTACTATATATATATATTATCTACTGGCGGTCGCCAGCAGATAGTTATAGTTAGGACCTACTTTCCATAGGAAATCCGCAACATTCTATTCCCAATAAGTCTGGCGCCGATTGATGAATCTTCGCAAAATTTTCCAAACTTTTGACCAGCTCCGCTCCGCTCCTACCCTGATAGTTTCGTGGTGCTTCGTCAAGCAGGGGCCGAGAAAAAAGGGGGGTCCCAAAACACGTTTTTCCCATGCAATTTCCCATAGATCTGTTGTCGCAGCTACAGCCCGAACTGCTGAACGGAATTACACCAAATTTGGCAAAGAGGTAGTCCTCAGTTCAGACTCATGCCTTTTGCATAAATGGTGTGAATCTGTTCAGTAGTTCCTGAGAAAATTAGGGTAAAAAAGTTAGTGATATCTATGGCCGGGGAGGATCCGCGCACCCTACCCGCACCGTAAGCGCACCCTCCCCGATCCGAGCGCGCACCCTGACGATCACGCGCTGATTGCTAATTGGCTGTCTACATTCGAAACCAGGAACTGTTGGCGGCCATTTTCTGCCTCGGTAGAAGCAAGGCTGAAGAAGCAAGGGGAATAAGTGTGTAAAACATATAAAGGGGGCAGAGTGGAAATACTCTGACCCTCTAGATCTGCTTAGGGGGTCCCAGAAGGTTCCCCTGGGGCCCCCTTCTTAATAAAAAAATAAAACGGTGTTGGGTGCACGGATTCTCTCGCATTGGGAGAGTGGTTCCTATCGCGTTGGGTGCACGGATCCAAGGAAAAAAATAAAATTTGGGGAGATAAACATCAAGCTTAAGTGTTTTGTTCTTGAGTGGCTCTAAAAAGAGCCGTTGTGTTCATTGAGAGTTTTTGGTACTTATAAGTAAGTACCTATACAGAGTCTAAAGCTGTTTCCTTCATCAGTAAAGTGTACTCCATCTCTCCTATATATCTCTTGCATATGAAAGCGCAGATTGTTTTTGAAAATGGACCCCATTCTATAGTCTCGGAGAAAAGCAGAAACAGATTTATTCACGTTTCCTAGCTTTCTCAATTTGTTGTCAAAAATGATCGGACCAGTTCCATTTCTGCCTTTGGCATATGTTAGAATACACAAAGGCAGTTTTGGGGTAAAGTGAAATCAGTTCTGCAAAGGTGTCCTTCATAATCATTTCCAGACCTACCCCAGTCAAAGTACCTAGGTCATTGCCACCACAGTGCACTATTATGAGGTCAGGATGTTGGATATGCATGAAGGATTTCACCAATGGCATCAATTGGTGCTACTTTAACCCTCTCTGTCAAAATCCATTTAATATCTACATTTGGCAAACCTAGGTCTTTGTGAATGCCTTTGTTTTCTGCGTACCTTTGTCTCCAGAAAATATAGCTGTGTCCCACAATCCACACTCTAAGCATCTTGAAAGGAGGTCTGGATGCACTCAGATGGTCTCTGTAAATGAAATGGCAGTTTTGGAAAGTAAGATTTTTCTAAAATGGTGGCTAAGATGCAGTTTTGAAAAAAGACAAGAAATCATTGGTTGTTTGGCAACCTTCTACACTGAAAGGTAGGGTGTATATCTCTGTTTTTTAAACGCATGATTCTTATTGGTTAACAAAAACTGATTGTAAGGAACATTATATATGATAAGCTGATATGTTGAAAAGTCAAGCACACTTGCTGTCTTGATTAGCAACATTGTGTACTGAACTTGTGACCTGTGTGCTCAGTACAGTGTTCCATGACCTGTTTCTATGGTAACAGGCAGAAGGCAGATTGGGGTGAGGGTTCAAATGTATGTCATTTGGAAAGGGTTGAAATGTTTAACCAATAGAAATGTGTGTTTGCTTTTGAATTTATGTGGGAAGGAATGTTATTTGATGTTTACATGTATATGTGTGGAAAATGAGAGGGAAACTTTGCCATTCTTTGGTTTTGCTGAGAGGTGCACAGTGCAGAGATTCTGTATAAGAAAATCTAGGGTGTGACTGATATCTGGTGTGTGACTGATATACTTCTTAATCTACAAAATAATTTGAAAGGTGAGTTATTTAATTGTGAGGGGATGTATGTAGACTATTTTGATTTTAATCTGACTAATGTATTTCTCCTGCTAAAGTGTAGGGAGTACTTTTTTTGTCTACAATCTTATTGACAGTGTGTGTGCATGTAGAAACCATTCTGTGATAAGCATTTGTGTTTTTCATGTGTTTGCAGACAGATAACTGTGCTGTGTTTATATTTTGGTAGAATTAGAAACCAGTCATTGTTTATTAATTTGTGAAATGAGTTATGTTTCTACACTAAAATGTAGTACTCCTTCTAGATGAAGAAATGTGTTTTGGTATAGTGCAAGGGATAGTGTTGTTTGTCTAGAATCCCACAGTGAGTCTGTGTGCATTTGGGAACCACTCTGAGAGAAGCATTTGGTAACATTGTGTATTTGTTGACAGATAACTGTTTTAAAACCTGTCTTGTTGTCAAGTTTCAGTAGCATTAGAAGGCAGTTTTTGCTTATGCTGTGATTAAATGAGTCAGGCTTTGACACTAAAGTGCAGTTCTGAAATATGTAGATTGTGTGCAGTTCCCTTACCACTTCCACAGTAGTGAATGAGTTTTGGTAAACTCCTAGGGATAGTGGTTGTTGTCTAGACTCACACTGTGAGTCTGTGTGCTTTTGGGAACCACTGTGAGAAAAGCATTTGGTAACATCATGTATTTTCTGACACATAACTCTTTTAAAACCTGTCATGTTGTCAAGTTTTAGTAGCATTAGAAACCAGTCTTTGCTTATGCATTGATAAAAATGAGTCATGTTTTGACACTAATGTGCTGTACTTTAATATGTATATTGTGTGCAGTCCCCTTACCCCTTCCACAGTAGTGAATGAGTTTTGGTAAGCTGCTAGGGATAGTGTTGCTTGTCTAGAATCACACTGTGAGTCTGTGTGCATTTGAGAACCACTGTGAGAGAAGCATTTGGTAACATCGTATATTTGCTGACAGATAACTGTTTTAAAACCTGTCTTGTTGTCAAGTTTCAGTAGCATTAGAAGGCAATTTTTGCTTATGCTTTGATTAAATGAGTCAGGCTTTGACATTAAAGTGCAGTTCTGAAATATGTAGTTTGTGTGCAGTCCCCTTACTTCTTTCACTGTAGTGAATGAGTTTTGGTAAACTCCTAGGGATAGTGGTTGTTGTCTAGAATCACACTGTTAGTCTGTGTGCTTTTGGGAACCACTGTGAGAAAAGCATTTGGTAACATCATGTATTTTCTGACACATAACTCTTTTTAAACCTGTCATGTTGTCAAGTTTTAGTAGCATTAGAAACCAGTCTTTGCTTATGCATTGATAAAAATGAGTCATGTTTTGACACTAATGTGCTGTACTTTAATATGTATATTGTGTGCAGTCCCCTTACCCCTTCCACAGTAGTGAATGAGTTTTGGTAAGCTGCTAGGGATAGTGTTGCTTGTCAAGAATCACACTGTGAGTCTGTGTGCAATTGAGAACCACTGTGAGAGAAGCATTTGGTAACATCGTGTATTTGCTGACAGATAACTGTTTTAAAACCTGTCTTGTTGTCAAGTTTCAGTAGCATTAGAAGGCAATTTGTGCTTATGCTTTGACTAAATGAGTTAGGCTTTGACACTAAAGTGCAGTTCTGAAATATGTAGTTTGTGTGCAGTCCCCTTACTTCTTCCACTGTAGTGAATGAGTTTTGGTAAACTCCTAGGGATAGTGGTGCTTGTCTAGAATCACACTGTGAGTGTGTGTGCTTTTGGAAACCACTGTGAGAGAAGCATTTGGTAACATAGTGTATTTGCTGACAGATAACTGTTTTAAAACCTGTCTTGTTGTCAAGTTTTAGTAGCATTGGAAGGCAGTTTTTGCTTATGCTTTGATTAAATGAGTCAGGCTTTGACACAAAAGTGCAGTCCTGAAATATGTAGATTGTGTGCAGTTCCCTTACCATTTCCACAGTAGTGAATGAGTTTTGGTAAACTCCTAGGGATAGTGGTTTTTGTCTAGAATCACACTGTGAGTCTGTGTGCATTTGTGTAACCACTGTGAGAGAAGCATTTGAGTAGTTCATTTCTTTGAATATGCATAACTGCTTAAAAAAATTCCTGTTCTCAAGTTTAGGTAGAATTAAAAGGTAGTCATTCCTTATGTATTCACCGAGGAACTGCCCTTGCAATACTGTAAACATTCAGTTAATATTCTAGTAGTAATGGAGTGAGGCAGGCCTTTGCACATGCATTGATTCAAATACTTATCTTCTATGCATGCAGTTCTCTAACCATCTACATAGTTCTCTTTCATACCTTTAATTCCACAGTCAGTATCCATACACTTCAAGCAAACACCCTGTTACTCCCCATGTACTCCTCTAGTGACCCGTTCAGCACCATGTACTAATCCATTCACTGCTCAAAAACCCAAACACTTATAAATTCTCCCAGGCACTCTCTTTGCAGTACTTTAATCATTCGGTCAGTGTCTAAGTACTCATGGTGTGAGCCAGGCCTTTTAACATGGACTGCTTTAAATCCTATACAGTATGCATACAGGCTTCTAGTCACCTACACACTTGTCTTTCACTTCTTTAATTAACTAGTCAGTATCTATATATTTCAATAAACATCTTGTCAGTCATCTTGCACTCAACCAGTGACTGTTTCAGTACCATGTACTATTCTCTTCACTGCGCCAGAACTGAAAATTTAAAAGTTTTACCCAGGCACTGTCCTAGCAGTAGTCTGATGATTTAGTCAGTTTCCAAGTACTCCTGTTGTGAACCATGCATTACCACATAGACTGCTTCAAATGTCTGTGCAGTATGCATGCAGTCTTCTAACATACTATACACTTGTCTTTAACAGCTTCAATTCCCCAGTCAGTATCAATGTATTTCCAGCAAACATTCTGTCACTCCCCTTGCACTGTTCCAGTGACCCATTCAGCACCAAGTACTAATCCATTCACTGTGCCAAAAGTCAACCACTTATAAATTCACCCAGGCACTCTTTTTGCAATAGTATAATCATTCAGTCAGTACCCAAGTACTAATGGAGTGAGACAGGCCTTTGCACATAGATTGATTCAAACGTGTTTCCACTATGCATGGAGGCCTCTAAATACCAACACAATTGTCTTTCACACCTTCAATTCCCCAGTCAGTATATATACACTCCAGCAAACACCCTGTCACTCCACGTGCACTTCTCCAGTGACCCATGTACTAATCCATTCACTGCGCCAAAACCCAAACACTTATAAATTCACCCATGCACTCTCCTTGCAGTACTGTAATCATTCAGTCACTACCCAAGTACTCATTCAGCGACCCAGGCCTTAGCACATGGACTGCTTCAAACCCCTATCCACTATGCATGCAGTCCTCTAACCACTATCACACTTGTCTTTCACACTTTCAATTCCCTAGTCAGTATCCATACAGTCCAGCAAACATCCTGTCACTCCCTTTGCACTCCTCTAGTGACCCATTCAGTACCAAGTACTAATCCATTCACTGTGCCAAAACCCAAGCACTTATAAATTCACCAAGGCAGTCTCCTTGCTGTACTCTGATCATTCAGTCAGTATCCAAGTAGTCATGCAGCGACACAGGCCTTAGCACATAGACTGCTTCAAACGCCTATTCACTATGCATGCAGTCCTCTAACCACCTACACAGTTGTTTTTCACACCTTCAATTACCCAGTCAGTATTCATTCACTTCCAGCAAACACCCTGTCACTCCTTTTGTGCTCCTCTAGTGACCCATTCAGCACCATGTACTAATTCATTCACTGTGCCAAAACCCAAGCACTTATAAATTCACCAAGGCAGTCTCCTTGCAGTACTCTAATCATTCAGTCAGTGCCCTGAGCCAGGCCTTAGCACATGCACTGCTTCAAACGCCTATCCACTATGCATGCAGTCTTCTAACCACCTACATACTTGTCTTTCACACCTTCAATTCCCCAGTCAGTATATATACACTCAAGCAAACACCCTGTCACTCCCCTTGCACTTCTCTAGTGACCCTTTCAGTACCATGTACTAATCCATTCACTGTGCCAAAACCCAAACACTTATAAATTCACCCATGCACTCTCCTTGCAGTACTGTAATCATTCAGTCAGTGCCCAAGTACTCATTTAGCGACCCAGGCCTTAGCACATGGACTGCTTCAAACTCCTATCCACTATGCATGCAGGCCTCTAACCACCTACACACTTGTCTTTCACACCTTCAATTCCCTAGTCAGTATCCATACAGTCTAGCAAACATCCTGTCACTCCCTTTGCACTCCTCTATTGACCCATTCAGTACCAAGTACTAATCCATTCACTGCGCCAAAAGCCAACCACTTATAAATTCACCCAGGCACTCTCCTTGCTGTACTCTAATCATTCAGTCAGTACCCAAGTATTTATGCAGTGAGCCAGGCCTTAGCACATGGACTGCTTCAAACGCCTATCCACTATGCATGCAGTACTCACCCAGTACTGTAATCATTCAGTCAGTTAGCATGTAGTCTTTTAGTGAGGTAGGCTTTAGGGCATGAACTGCTTCAAAGTAGTATGCACTATGCATGTAGTGTTTTAACCATTGTCACACTTGTGCTTCAGGGCTATAGTTTCTTAGTCAGTTTGTATATAAAATGTGTTTCTACAGTAATAGAATAGTATAAATTTGAAAGTTATTAATATACATTTATTTGTGATTCTTTTTTACAGATACTGTTTTTCAACGTTAAAATAGAGAAATCATGCCAGAAAAAAAAAGAAAAAGAAAAGAACAGAGACAGGAGGATTACTTGAAGAAACATCAACCACAAGTATTGAATGAACAAGATAATGTGGCTAAAAGGAAAAAAATCTTCTGGTAAGATCACAAAGCAATTTATTAAAAATGTTTGTAGGACCAAACAGAATGTACATAATGTTGTAACTACTGAGAATTCTTCAAGTAAGAAAAAAATTCAAAATAAGAGGAAAAGCAAAAAAGCAAATGGTCAGTCAAAGGAGATAAAGTATGGTAAAAGAAGGCAAAATCAGTATAAGGAATTACGCAAAAAAATATTTTACAATAGAGTAGTGCATAATTTGCTGAAAGATGTGAAGAAATATAAAAAGAGAGCTTTATTTTATAAAAAGAAGAAGCATATTGAAAACATTGTGGAAAAGGTGTTTGAAATAAAAAGGAAACTGTTTATTTTAGTATTAAACAGAAATCGATCACTAGATAAACCAATCCATTTAATGAAGGCCAAAAGTAGGAGGAAAAGAGTTATTAATAAAAAAGGTTTTTGTGATTTTTTTTGGGAGAATGGAAACACAGTTCCAGTTCAGAGCCTTTATTTAACGAAGAGAGTTATTCACAGAGTGAAAAATTATTGTATGCAATTGACAACCAGTGGTAGAGGTTATGAGGTTAGCGACGGTTGTCCAATTGAGAAAGAGAAAATGGTTGAAAGAAATGCAGACGAAGTGATAGCTGATTAAGTTTTAGGGAGACGTGCTAAAAACCCTGTGTACACTTGCGATTGCAGTAGTATTTGCAGTGTACGACAGGAATCTTTTGAAAAATTATGTAGTTTTTTACGAGCCTATACTAAAAAAAGTGTAAAACAAAAGATTAAGCTGTTGCAAGGACTAGACCCTTGCAGAGTGAGAAAACATACTGGTTTGCAAGGTAATTCTCTAGCTTTTCTTCCTAGGAAAGTTTGTCAAAGTGTGTATCACCATTTTAGAATGCAGGCAGTACATCATACTCAAATGCGGAAGTTAGTGAGAAGGTTGTATTATGCAAAAAGTCCAGCACTAAAGTCAAGTGAGTTGAACAGTGCTCTTTTGCGTGGGTCAGTATCAGATGTGAAGCAGGTCTGTGATGATATTGAGCTTTGTTACTTTGGTCCTCAGCAAGAGAGTGAAGAAATTGACACATTAGTAGAGCAAAATGTTGAAGACAATGTACAACCTGTAATTACAGAAACATTTGAGGATGAAATCACAAAGTTTTAGGTAATTTCAGGTGAAAGACCAAATGTTTCTTGTATTTGTTGTCGGCGAAGTCACTATAAAAATCAGACTAGGGGTGTCAATCTGTATTTAAAAAGTGAAATAGAAGGTAATGATAAGTGGATGGAATTTGCAACTTATTTGCTGGTAGAGGATTGTTTTGATTTGGGATTTGCAAAAATTGTTATAACAAATTAGATGAGAATAAAATGCCTGCTTGAGCTGTTCATAATAATCTAGAGTTGGTTGCTATTCCACCAGAGCTAAATACGTATGAGTCTATTCTCATACAATGTGTTCACCCAGGCTATTGTTCGTATGGAGCACAAAACAGGTAAATTACCTCCATCAGAGTTGCAAAGAGGATTGAAAGGAAGAGTTGTGTACTTACCGTTAGATTTAAGGAAAAATATTGAAACTATTGATGTAGACCATGCTGAAAATGAGCCACTAGTCATTGTAGTTAATGGTGTTCCTACTAAGAATAAGAAAATTTGGCAAGAGTTAGTGGATGTTAGAAAAGTGCAAAAGGCATCATTGTATCTGTTAAAAAATAATGAGTACTATAGAAATGTGTTTGTAGGAGAAGAAGAAATAGATTAGCAGAAGATACTGAAACATTAAGTGGACAAATATAAAAAGTGGACATGTCCAGATGTGAAGAAATCGATGAACATTACAGTGTACATCCACTTCATTCCAAAGAGGTGATGGGGAATACAATTGAGTTGTTTCAAATGAAAAAAGCAACAGGAAGTCCCATGAGTGTATGGGAAGAGAGCTTGGAAGCTCGTTGTTTCCCGCAGTTGTTTCTAACAGGAAAAGGTGGACGATATGATGAACGTCCTGTGCAGATTCCTGCATCTGAATATCGGACAACAAGATTATATGCAGAAGATCCAAGATTTCGACAATGTATCCCTTATATGTTTCATCTTCTGTTTGAAAGTGACTTGTCTGGACTTTCATATGCAGTAAATCACATTTTAAAAACTGGAATGCATCTGCAAAATGTAACTGAAAGGATTTTATGGATAAAGTGCATCAGAGAGATGATCATTTAGAATCTCAGTTGATTAATCTGATGGCATGTCAGCGTGGGACTAATGAATATTGGTACCGTCGACATGGAGAACTGAATTGTATGCTACGGAACTTGGGAGCTCCTACATGGTTTGTTACACTAAGCTGTGCTGAGTATGCTTGGGATGATTTCCTTGAATTTCTTCGAGAGGAAAATTCCAATATAAAAAATATTGAATACAAGACACCTGGAGAATTGTGCTCTTTGGATCCTGTCAATGTTTGCAGATATTTCAGTCATAGATTTGAAGCTATGATGTCTTTCATCTTCAATAAAAAGAATCCTCCTCTTGGAGAAGTTGTGGATTTCTTTTGGAGAAAGGAGTATCAAGCAAGAGGTGCTCCTCACATACATATGTTGTTATGGATCAAGGACGCCCCCAAATTTGGAACAGATTCAGATGAAACTGTTTTGTCTTTCATTGAAGATTATGCTACATGTGCTCTTCCCAATAGCAGAGAAGATAAAAACTTAAAACAACAAGTCTTACGATTTCAAAGCCACAGGTGTGGAAAATACTGTCGACGAAAGTACAAGTCAAAGGATAAGTTCTGTACCAAATGTCGTTTTGGATTTCCAAGTCCTGTATTATCCAAAGGAAGAGTGAACAGATTTATGTCAGCTATGCGACCTACCATCACAAGAAAGTCTCCGAAAAACACCTACAACTGAATAAGAAGCGAAGAATCGAAAAACATAAATGACTACAATCCAGTTATTTTATCCATGTGGAACGCTAACATGGATATTCAGTATGTTGCTGACAATTCCATTGCTGTTGCTCGATATGTAACATCTTACATTACTAAATCAGAAAAGACTGAATTGAAAGAAATGTGGGAAGAGGTTTCTCACGAGAAGACTCTAAGTAAGAAATTATACAGTTTTAGTTTGAAGAAGTTATCGCATCGTGAAATTGGAGCTTATGAATGTTCAGATCGGTTATCATCTGCAAGTCTATATTCCAAAAGTAGAAGAATCATTTGGGTGAGTCTAGGTCTTGCAGGAATGCGAAATCGGGTACTGAAATCTGTTCAAGAAATTGAATATTTAGCAGAAAATGAACCAGAAAGTACAGATATTTTGAAAACGAATATGTTGGACACATACTACCCAAATAGAAGTCATCATCATGAGAACATGTGTCTCTATGAAGTGCTACAAAACTACACTTTTAAACCGAATACTACAGAGAACATCAACGATGGAAAATATGGAGTGATTGGTTCCGAAGGATATCTGGTGAAACAAAGGAAAGGAAATTTAATTACTCACAGGAAACTGAGTTGCAACACTGCTGACAAAAGGGAATTTTACTATTTAGCCCTTTTGCAAATGTTCAAACCATGGCGTTCAGAACTGGAATTACTTGGAGATTTTCCCAGCTATGAAGATTCATTTAATGCTTCTAAAGATAGCATACAATGCAGTGCTTTCGCAAATTATGTCAAAATGTTGAATGATGGAATTGATCAAGAAGCTACAATTGCAGCTGAGATTGCTAGAGACAGTTCTCAAGACAGTCAACGTTCTGCTGCACTGAGTCAAGATCCACTAGGACAACCAATTGTTGAAAATGAAGCAGCGATTGCAATGAATGAGGTGGAAACAGCAATGTATCAAGCTCAAGAAGATGCAATACAGTTAGGAAACTTGGAAGAACAACTAAATGTTGAACAGAAACAAATATATCAGCAAGTGAAAGAGCAGATTGACCATGGATTATTTCATGAAAAGAGAGGGAGCTCATGTACATCATTTCAACCTATACGAATGTATGTGAGTGGTCAAGCTGGAACAGGAAAAAGTTTCTTAATTAAAGTAATTACAAGTTATCTGCAGAAAACAACTGATTCGCATTTGTCTTGTGTTGTCACTGCTCCAACTGGGTTGGCAGCACATAACAGTAAAGGAATTTCTTTACATCGTTTACTAATGCTGCCAGTAGAGCATGAGAACAAATTGGAATACCACAAGCTATCTGGAGAAGCTTGTTGTGAAGTTTCAAGAGTCCTGAAGAAAATGAAACTTCTCATTATTGATGAGGTGAGCATGGTCTCAAACTTGATTCTTGCCTTTGTGCATTTAAGAATGCAGCAAATTCTTAAAACAGAGTATGACGTGTTATTTGGAGGAAAACACGTCATAGATTTTGGAGATCTACTGCAACTGACTCCGGTAAAAGGACAACCGGTATTTAAAACACTAGCCCATGAAGATACCAGAAAGTCTCTTGGCAGTGTTGGTAATGTGAACATTTGGACTCATTTTGAATACAAAGAACTGACAAGAAATATGCGACAGGCAAATGATGCTGAATATGGAAGTATTCTTCAAGATATAAGAATTGGAATTCTTTCAAAACAAGGCAAACAAGCTTTGGAGAGTCGATTACTTTGCAATGTCTTTCCAAATGAAAATGCAGTTCCTGCAAAAGTGTACGTGGAAATTGCTAAAAATAAATCAGTGATTTGCTTAATGCCAACACTGCGCGAGTGTTCCATATTCAACGAAGAACTATTGAAACTGGAAAATGAAGAAATTGTAAAAATGGAAGCCATCGAAAAAATACAGCATGAAGGAATCACTATTATTTTGATGGAAAAGTTGAGATCAAAACGGGATTGTTTAGAAAAAAAAATATCTAAAACTGCTGGTTTAGAAAAGACACTATGGTGCGATTACGATCCGGTAAAAAAATTCCCCGTACGACTCGTATCCGGTCTTTTTACCGTACGAATCGTACAAGGGCCGTACAAACTGCCAATTACGATTCACATGGGAAAAAGCCCATACGAATCGCATTCGGAATAATTCCCCACACGTCCTCGGGTCGGAAAATGCGTCCGCCACGTCCTCGGACGATTTACCGTACAAATGTGAAAAGTGAAGTCCGACCGCGGAATCACGATCCATCCCGTGCGTCCGATGTTACAACCGTATGGAAAAAACACCGTCCGATGTTACAACCATATGGAAAAAACACCGTCCGCACCGAACACCCATAGCAACCATGGAGACATGTGCCCGCATACGCGCTGCCCCCCCCGCCCCCGTACGTTCGAGTCAAACCCCCCGTGTATGTACACCCCCACCCGTGTATGTACACCCGTGTACGTCTCGTACCCCCCGTGTATGTACACCCGTGTACCTGTCGTACCCCCCGTGTATGTACACCCGTGTACGTCTCATACCCCCGTGTATGTACACCTGTGTACGTGTCGTACCCCCGTGTATGTACACCCGTGTATGTGTCGTACCCCCCTGTATGTACACCCGTGTACGTCTCATACCCCCGTGTATGTACACCCGTGTACGTGTCGTACCCCCGTGTATGTACACCCGTGTACGTGTCGTACCCCCCTGTATGTACACCCGTGTACGTCTTGTACCCCCCGTGTATGTACACCCGTGTACGTGTCGTACCCCCCCCTGTATGTACACCCGTGTACGTCTCGTACCCCCCGTGTATGTACACCCATGTACGTGTCGTACCCCCCGTGTATGTACACCCGTGTACGTCTCGTACCCCCCATGTATGTACACCCATGTACGTGTTGTACCCCCGTGTATGTACACCTGTGTACGTGTCGTACCTCCCCCTGTATGTACACCCGTGTACGTCTCATACCCCCCGTGTATGTACACCCGTGTACATCTCGTACCCCCCGTGTATGTACACCCGTGTACGTGTCGTACCCCCGTGTATGTACACCCGTGTACGTCTCGTACCCCCCCGTGTATGTACACCCGTGTACATGTCGTACCCCCGTGTATGTACACCCGTGTACGTGTCGTACCCCCCCCTGTATGTACACCCGTGTACGTCTCGTACCACCCGTGTATGTACACCCGTGTACGTGTCGTACCCCCCCTGTATGTACACCCGTGTACGTATCGTACCCCCCGTGTATGTACACCCGTGTACGTCTCGTACCCCCGTGTATGTACACCCGTGTACGTGTCGTACCCCCCGTGTATGTACACCCGTGTACGTCTCGTACCCCCCGTGTATGTACACCCGTGTACATGTCATACCCCCGTGTATGTACACCCGTGTACGTGTCGTACCCCCCCTGTGTGTACACCTGTGTATGTGTCTTACCCCCCGTGTATGTACACCCGTGTACGTTAGAGTCGTACCCCCACCCGCCCATCCATGGAGCGTACCCCCACCCCAACATTCCAAGTACGGAGCGCACCCCAGGCCCCAACATCACAACCGCATGTACGAGTCGTACCAAGCCACACACAAGGACAGCACTGTACAACAAAAAGGCCCATGTACACACCGTACACATGCCAAAAACGCACATACACAACCAGGACAAACCAAAACGACACAAGAATACACCATTCGAATGGCACTAAGCCACAAAACATGTCCAACAACCACTAAAACAACACATACACTGACCTGCAACTGCCAAAAACAAACAGAGGCCTTAAACACAACCACTCCTTATAACACACCCACCCAAAGTTCAAACTCAGCCACACCCACCAATGGACCAATAAAAAGGGCCCACACACACAAACCATGAGCCTTTGCAACAGACTCACTGCTGCCAGACCCCACAGACAACCCACAGCACCATACTAGAAGCTTTACCACACCTTACACTTGCACACCGTCACACACACACCTTCACAAACACCCCCTCATCACATTCACACACACACACAAACAACCACACCCACACACCCACAACCATCCACACCCCCCCACCACCCACACCCCTCACCATGCCCACTAACAAGAATCCAAAGTTCACTAGCCGAGAGTTGGAGGTCCTTGTCGATGAAATCCTCAGAGTCGAGCCACACCTCTTTGGAACATTGGTCAGACAGACAAGCATCTCCGCAAAAACAGCCATGTGGCAGACAATCGTCGATGCTGTCAATGCTGTTGCGGACACCAGAAGGACCAGGCATGAATGCCAAGCCAGGTGGTACGATCTGCGGAGGAGGGTCCGAGCCAAGATGACCGACGACCACAACAACGCCAACATCACTGGAGGAGGGCCGGCCCGCAGACCCGTACAATACCAGCCCTGGGAGGAGAGGGTGATGGCCATACTGCCGGTGGTGGCAGTCGACAGATTAGAAGGACTCCGAGACCAGGGTGAGTACACAAACAACTCACCTCACATGGGGGGAACGTCATCCACAACCAAACTCACAAACAGGCACGCAACCACCCCAAGCTATCGCATGACTCAACCACACTCCATGAACACGCACATGCCACTGGCGCCACCATGCCCCATGCACCCAGCTGGACAATGTCAAGTCACAGGCCACAGAAAACACCAACACATGACACGGTAAGCCGGATGGCGGGAGGGTGGGCCCAAAAAATCACATAGTGCAAATCAGAAGCAGACAACAATGCCCCCTGCCCATATGGCCTAGGTCACAGCCAGACAAACAGTGTGTCCCAACACAGGAATGACTTGCCAGCAAATGGTGGACGCCTTGCATCAACACATGGGGGTGACAGCACGTTCTTGCAGATGACAGCAGCTAATGAACAGCCAACACTGTGAAAGAGTGGCAGCACACACCGCCACAGCAGCAGTGCAGACACAGACACTACACCCAATGGGTGCCTGGAGATCAGAAACAAACTCACATCAACAATCCAAGGGACATTCAAAGATCTGCTAACAGTGTGTGCCCAGGAAGCTGGGCTGAGGTGACAGAGGGTGACACACAGAGGGAGGGAGTGGGGGACAGAGAGGGAGGGAGACACAGGGAGACGGACAGGGGGAGGAGGCTGACACACAGAGGGAGGGAGAGGGGGACAGAGAGGGAGCGAGAAAGGGACACACAGGGGGAGGAGGCTGACACACAGAGGGAGGGAGAGGGGGACAGAGAGGGAGGGAGACACAGGGAGACGGACAGAGGGAGGAGGCTGACACACAGAGGGAGGGAGAGGGGGACAGAGAGGGAGCGAGAAAGGGACACACAGGGGGAGCAAATCAGCCTTGTGGTGTGTGGCAATGTCTGCTCGTCAGCAGGTGGACTGCGTGCATGTAGACAAGGGTGGCCAGTGCCAGAACCCCCCCTCTTCTCCATGGAAAAACACAGGGCAATGTCACAACCTGTGCACGAGCACAACAACAGCTACCTGCATCATATAAGTGTGTGGAACAACTCCATGTGCCCACGTACAGTGCTACACGGAAGGCGCCAATGCATGGCTCGCCACACCTGCCCACACCACTGCTGACTGCAGTCACAATTGACGCAGCAAGTAAGACTGTGACACACATAGGTAAAGTCTCAAAAGCTGTGCCCAAGGGACATACCCATGCAAAAGTGCACCGTTAGTGGAATGCAAGACATATCCAAATTCCCAGAGCAAATGTGCCAACTTTGAAACCAATGAAACATGGATGTTGCATGGAACAAAATTAACATTGTCTCTCTCACACACAGGTCAACGTGGTGGATCACCCCCCAACACTGGGGGGGAAGACTCACAGGACCCGGCTCGGCGTGATGACGGAGCCACCGGCAGCGACGACTCTCACCACTCTGTGGACGAACCCGACCCCGACCAACCTGGCCCCTCTGGTGTCCAACGACCTGCAGCACCTGCGTCAGGTACAACTGGGCCAACCACCACCCCCACTCCTGCCACATCCCAGGAGACACCCAGGATCCCAGCCCCACCACCACAATGCAGCCAGGCTGGCCAGGAGGGACACGGTGTCCCGGGCACCCAGGAGGAGGCAGGCGACAACGCCAATGCCACCCCTCAGGGGTCCCGGAGACCCGATGTGCCCACAAGGGCAGGCCAGGTGCAAGTGGGCAGGGGTGGTGGGAGTGGAGGACGGCGGAGGCACGAGCCTGACCGGTTGGCTGGGGAACCGGTATATTCCCATGTCCGAAACATCCTGGACACATACCGGCAGGACACCACGGGCATGGCCCAGGTTGTGTCCATCCTCAAGGAGATCAAGACCCAGCAGGCCCAGCAACATGCGGAGCAACATGCCTGTCTACTGCAACACCAACGGAGGATGGAGGGCAGACAGGCTGAGCTCGTGACGGTGTTCACGGGAATTCACAGTACACTCCGTCGGATGGCCGACAACATGGGCAACACTCCCTGTGCCACCAGGCGTAGAACATCACCACCCACAGGGAGGGATCAGGAGGAGGAGGAGGAAACATCCGATGGAGCATCCCAAACATCGTCACGGCCTGCTTCTGAGGGTCCCCGCAGGACGGCGGGTCGTCCACGGAAAAGACCGTGAGGGTCGGCGCTACAGCACCATCTCCCAGGACACCTGGCCTGGCACCTGGCCCACTGGAGGAACAGCAGCACAGCATCAAAATACATTCTCTGCCACATGGACTTGCTGGTCACTGTCTGACGAATGTTGACAAAGACTGTGGCATGGACTCTGAGGATTCCTAATGGCAAGGACACCAACTCCCCTAGTGAACTTTGGATTCCACACACCCGGAAAGCCCCTCATGTCAAACCCCCCCCCTGAAATAAAAAGTCACACCATGAAGAGAAGATGCCTGCTGGTTGCATTATTACCTTACATGTGTCTTGTAAAGTCTAAACATGCCTGAGTTCTCATTTGACTTCAACCATCCACACCCTGGGGCCTGAGTCTGGCACAGGACACACAGGTCACAGTGTATTAGGCAAGACAGACATGGAGCACCATACACACCCGTGATGGGCCCAACCAGCTGAGGGGGTGGACGCCCAACCGTGCCGATAGACATATTGAGTACAGCAACAGTCATGCGCAGAGGTCAGGGATCATGTGGAGTGTCCTGCGGGGCACCCAGGTATGTGTAGACAGGTGGCAGAACCATGTCCTGCAAGCTTGAGTCAGGTGGATGCAGAGAATGGTGGCCTGGCCAACGTTGGATGCATGGGGATGGCACATGTCACAATACCCACACAGTCATGGACATCATGCACAATACACGGTCTAATCCCACACAAACAGCTTGCATCTTGCTACTCTACACTAGGCCTGGGCAAAGCACTACGCTACGCTCGCGAAGTTTGCGAAGTTTGCGCTACTTCGCACTACGCGAATTGCACGTAGCACAGTGCGAACACGCGTAGCGTAGTCTGCGTAGTGCTGCGGTCATTTTTTGCTTGCTCGCGGTCCTCAACGTCAAGTTGGCGACCGCGAGCAAGCAAAATGACATCCCGGCGAGACTTTTTCCTTGTTCGCGATCAGCAGCATCAAGTTGGCGATCGCGAACAAGGAAAATAAACCTCCCGGCGAGATTCCCAACGCGAGGAGGTCAGGTTTCTCATTGCGAGGGGTCGCGTATGCTCGCGACCGCTCGCGATGAGAAACTACCAGTTGAGAAAGCTGCCGCTCGAGTAAAAATCTCCTCGAGCAGCAGAAAACTACAGCTCGCACTGTGCAAGATGCCATTTTCAATGATTGCACAGTGCCGGTTGCTTGTCCGCACTGTGCAATCATTGAAAACAACATCTTGCACAGTGCGAACATGTTACTACGCAGTTCGCGAAGTGCTACGCGAAGCTCGCGTAGTGCGAATTGCACTTTGCGTAGCTTCGCGAAGTGCTACTTCGCGAACTACGCCCACCCTTACTCTACACATAGACACATAGCCACTATCACGGAAAACCATGCCAGACATGCCGGATGCACCGTGGCAACACACCAGCATTGACAGAGAAGAGGCACCTTGGAGGCATAGGGACACCTTTATTAGTCATGTATTTGGGATTGCAGCGGCAAGTCGGAGTACACATGAACGGGTCATGTGGACTAACATGTGGGTCCAACACTGGCACCCCCCTTCTGCACCACAAATGCGTGATATCCATGGAACTGGCACACAAGTGTCGGCTAACAGCTAAACACCCCCTGCCGCTCACGTAGAGCCTGCCATACACCATTGATCCGCTGATGTGGAAGTCCCACACCATGTCAAGCCAATGCAAACCGTATGTGTCAGAGGGCAGTGTAACACACATTGATGCCATCATCACATTCCACAATCCCATCACTGATGACTGTCAACAAGTCTGACCATCTATTCAGGTGTACCCATCTGCATGTCAGGTGTACCATGGTGATGCAACATGTCTGCAGAGGAACCAAACATCGACAGGGCCAGTGTGCATACATCGTGAACTACTGCCACACCCAATACACCCCTGATGCATCCCTTACCCTAAGGAGACTTCCAAACTTGTCCATGCGTGTAACGCTGAGTCAGCACACGATGACGTGTCCATGAGGAATAGCAGTGCCACAACAATGCAACCAGCAGATGGCATGCGCAAGTACCTGGGGAAGAGAGACACACAAGAAGTCAGCCACAAAAAGCACAGACACTTGCATGTGCATGTACTCGACACATGTATGGATGACAACATGCTAGGACACAATTATGACTGGGGAAATACACTTATCACTGGCACCATCACTCCAGTGACACATCCACACACACCTCTGACTCACGTGCCATACATGCAGATGGACACACACATCGCAACACATGCCACACGGAGACCAATGCGTGCACACTCAGACACTGGTACTCACCACTAAGCAAAGAAGTCGCGTATGAGCCGAGTCCGGATGTCCTCTTGTGGCTCCACATCCTCCACATCACTAGCTCCATTGCCAAGCCCTTCGTCCTCCACGGGTGGATGGTGCTGGTCATCTTGATCCAGGATGAGTGGCATAGCTTTCTCAACTGCCATGTTGTGCAGCATGCAGCAGACCATGAAGATTTTGCAGACCTTCGCCGGGGCATATGGGAGGGCACCGCCGGTCTTGTGGAGGCATCGGAATCGGCTCTTCAGGAGGCCAAACGTCCTCTCTATCACTCACCTTGTCCAGCCATGGGCGGTGTTGTAGCGGAGCTGGGCCGGCTTGATGGAGTTGCGGAGAGGTGTGATCAGCCATGGCATGTTGGGATAGCCAGCGTCCCCTACATGGAAAGCACATGCACATTAGTAGGACAGTAGAAGCGGTCGTGCTGGAAGTCTACGCAAAATACAGGACAGCCAGAGTGTACCCACCAACAACACATGCTCGTTCGTTGCGCAGCTGCGTCATCATTTCAGGCACCCTGCTACGCCTCATGATGTAGGCATCGTGTGCTGATCCTGGAAAACGAGCACAGACATGGGAAATCACCATGTTGGACAGACACACCACAAGGGCATTGATGGAGTGGTAGTGCTTGCGATTACGGTACGCTACCTCCTGTGCCTGTGGTGGTACCAAAGCCACATGTGTCCCATCTATGGACCCAATGACATGGGGCATCCCTCCCAGGGCATAGAAGCCACGCTTGACAACAGTCAACATTTCAGGGGTTGGGAAATGGATGAACTCATCCAGGTGAATCAACATGGCCTCTAAGAAATCATGCAGCACACGGCAGAACAAGCTCTGGGACGTGCCACCAACATGAGCTATGGTATTTTGAAAGGTACCAGTGGCTAGAAAATGTAGGGCTGCCATTACCTTCAGCTTGGGTGTCAGTGCCGTAGGATACCTGTGCAGCGGTTGCAGGTGTGGTGCCAGTCTCGCCGTCAACTCCAGAATCAACCGTTGGGGGAAGCGGTAGCACCGGATGCAGTCATTCTCCCGCATGGCAGCCAAGTCCGGAATTGGTCGTGGAAGAGGCGGCGCTCTGCAGTAATTTGGAAGTGACAAGGAAGAGTGAGTGCACCACAACAACAATTTATTTGTACTGAGCACATGTTAATCTGTCTATACACATATGCTACATACGGAGTCAGGTATGTGCCACATGCCTTGGATACGTATGGCTGCCAGGTGACACTCCTACCAAGACCCAGCTACACACGGAGATTGTGAACCTCCACATGCCATGGCATGGGATTAGCTGTGTCCCAGTGTAAGTGAACAGCCAGACGCAACACAGGAGTGACATACATCCACACATCAGCAGAAGTTGGATGTCCATTTTAGAGACTGGTAGCGGAACACTAGAGCCACAGGTCACATGACATCACACTAGGACAGCCCACACACCTTGCCATTAAGGTGTACATGTGATGACTCACCACACATTCATAGAGAGGATGCAGACATGTCCTTGTAACGCTACTCCGTGTCCCATGCATACATACGCACCTCACATCCGATACCACATGGGGCATGGTGTGCGGAACAGTGTGCCATGTCCATCTACACACAGACACATGTTGGTTGCTGCAACAGCTGCATCTTTTGAGGGAGCTCCAACATCAACCTAATGGAAATCCCCCACACATACATGACATAGTCACATTGTGCACCGTGGGAAGTGACATGTCAGGTGTGGTAACCCCTGTACCGGGCCTCAGGGGACACTTCCGTGTGTTGTTGTCCGTGCCATGCCAGTGACGCTCATCCCAAGTGTGCAGTACAACATGCACACATGTCAAAGGAGTCAAGGGCATGCCTGGCACACATTGCACCGTCACACATTACATGTGTACACATCTCATCATACATCTGGTGCCACTCGACTCTGGAGTAATGTGCCACATCATAGCCTTTCACACCTGTGCCCCACACATGTAGTACTGCCCAGACAATGCCTTGATGTCCATCCCTGGACAAGTATGTCAGCCCTATTCCTTCCTGTGTGCTGCCTGTCACCACTGTGATGTGTGAAAGCCACCGTACTTTCGCTAAGAGGGCCTGTGTACGTTCCCGTATCACTATGGGAGTGCTGCCGTATGCGTACCCATAGTGATAGTGAGCGTACAGGCGTGTGTACGGTCCGTACCACCATGAGTACGCATATGCGAGCACACCCATAGTGGTACGGCCCGTACACACGCCTGTACGCTCACTATCACTATGGGTGTTCTCGCGTATGCGTACTCGTAGTGATAGTGAACGTACAGGCGTGTGTACGGGCCGTACCACTATGGGTGTCCTCGCGTATGCGTACTCGTAGTGGTACGGCCCGTACACACGCCTGTACATCCACTATCACTATGGGTGTCCTCGCGTATGCGTACTCGTAGTGATAGTGAACGTACAGGCGTGTGTACGGGCCGTACCACTACGAGTACGCATACGCGAGGACACCCATAGCGGTACGGCCCGTACACACGCCTGTACGTTCACTATCACTACGAGTACGCATACGCGAGGACACCCATAGTGATAGTGGATGTACAGGCGTGTGTACGGTCCGTACCACTACGAGTACGCATACGCGAGGACACCCATAGTGGTACGGCCCGTACACACGCCTGTACATTCACTATCACTACGAGTACGCATACGCGAGAACACCCATAGTAAGAGTGAGCGTACAGGCGTGTGTACGGGCCGTACCACTATGGGCACGCATACGCGAGCGTACCCATAGTGATACGGGCCATGCACATGCGCGTACGTGCCGTTGCCATGCATTTGGGGTACCCTAGGGCACCGGTACGCACCGTACCTGTGTGTGAAACTCCATATTACATAGGGGACACATGAGGGACAAGTATAAATGCCTACATGCATGCTGGTTGTCATGGAGACCAATTTTAAAGTTTTAATTTCTTCTGGAAGGTGCACAGCAGAAGTCAGTTTGAATTAATCTACTTTGTTGCAATGTGGTTCTGGAGTTGACATCATGCTGAAGAAAAAAAGTCTGTTAAAAAAATGAGGGTGCTAGGTTTGAAGGGATTGGAGGAAACATAGGATGCAAATGTGAGTGACCAATCACTCAGTACTCCTGTGCATGAAACAGGCCAGCAATGCAGATATAAGGCAGCCAGGTCCCATGAGGGATCACTTGCCTGCACATATTTCGATTATTCCACACTGCTGCTGCTCCTGATTCCCTGGAACCATGTCAAGGTCTGTGGAGAGGTCACAGCCATTCACCCTGGAGGAGAACCTGGCATTGCTGGATGTGATCCTCCCACAGTACCTCATGCTGTATGGGTCACCAGGGTATCAGGTGAGTGCAGAGGCTACTAGCACAGACTGTGTCCCTTTTTTGTGACTGTGACTTCTGCCATTGTGTCCAGGTGTGACACACATGCCATGTACTGTAGGGGGGGTCCCAGGGGGGGAATGCCTGATGTCTCCCAGCCAGTGCATGCTGTGGTGCATGTCTGCTCTCCTCACTTGCATTGTGTGTACTGTGACAATCACTGCATGTGGCATTACACTTTCAGCCTGTGTAATCCTCCTGGTAATTTTCTTACTACACTCCTCATGTGAATCTGTGTTCCACCCAGTGTGACAGGTGTCAGTACCCACAGATGTGTGTTTGTTTAGTGTACATGTGCTGAGAGTGTCCAAATGATGTGTTTGTCCCCTGGACATTGGTGTGTGTGTGTAAGTCCCCTGTCATGTGGGTGAGTGCATATGTTGAGTGTAGCACCTGGGCTGCATGAGGGATGGATATTACCTGGCCATCTGATGTGAGCAGGGAGCAGTGCTGTGTGTCTGACGTGCAGAGCCAGCCCCACACCTGTGAGCCCCCCCCGTCTAGTGGCACATGTGCAGAGTGAGGTATGTCGCTGCATTTGGCAATGGCAGGTGAATGTCCTGTGCCTGTGTGTGTCTGTGTACTCTGCTGAGGTGGCGTCAGTGGCCTGTGGCATGTGACTGCTTAGAGGTGCTGCCCAGAGACAGGAGGGGTGGGTGCAGAGTCCTCCCAGCAGTGCCAGACGCAGGAGGGGTGTGTGCAGAGCCCTCCCAGCAGTGCCCAGAGACAGGAGGGGTGGGTGCAGAGTTCTCCCAGCAGTGCCAGACGCAGGAGGGGTGGGTGCAGAGACCTCCCAGCAGTGCCCAGAGACAGGAGGGGTGGGTGCAGAGTCCTCCCAGCAGTGCCAGACGCAGGAGGGGTGGGTGCAGAGACCTCCCAGCAGTGCCCAGAGACAGGAGGGGTGGGTGCAGAGTCCTCCCAGCAGTGCCCAGAGACAGGAGGGGTGTGTGCAGTGACCTCCCAGCAGTGCCCAGAGACAGGAGGGGTGGGTGCAGAGTCCTCCCAGCAGTGCCCAGAGACAGGAGGGGTTTGTGCAGTGACCTCCCAGCAGTGCCCAGAGACAGGAGGGGTGGGTGCCTATCACTCCCAGCAGTGCCCAGATGCAGGAGGGGTGGGTGTGATGCACAGTGTGAGCCTTGATCATTGATTGTGTCTTTGCCCTCATTCCACCTGTGTACTTTCACTGGCACGTACTGCTTTTTCCCTTCCCCAGAGGAGAATGTCCCTATGGCAAAGGTGCAATGCTTTGGCTGCATGACATGCCTTGTTGTAACCAGCTAATTTGTTCTCATATGTGTCTCTGTGACATGTTGCTGGTGTATTGATGTAGTGTCACTTGTTCATCCTCACAGGTAGGCGCCCCTGCCAAGGCGCAGATCTGGCTGACCGCCGTCAGTGCCGTGAGGAGTGCGGATGGTCGCAAGCGGCGCCTGTCCCAGGTGAGGAAACGCTGGCAGGATATCCGGTGCTGGACGCGGAGGATTGCACGGGTCCTGCTGGGGGACTCACCTGAGAGCCATAAGAACCGCGGGCGCCGCCGTCTCTCCCACATCCACAAGCGTGTGCTGGCGGTGGTATTTCCAGACTTGGACAGGCGCTTACAGGAGATGCAGCAGCAGGAAGGGGGTAGGTACATGTGTGTTTGTTGTGTTTCACCAGCATTTGTAAGTGCACTGTTCCATGGATACACTGCCAGGGTTTAATGGTGCTGTGCAGATCCTGTTACCCACAGTATTACAGTGCTCTCCTGCCTCCCTTCCCCTCCTTGCAATGTGTTCCCTGGTCTGTGTATAGTCACTCCGTCACAAGGTTATGTAGCCTGGCACCTTCTCCACGTGTACAATGCCTGCAGCATCATGTGTGGGGGTGGTGTGTAACAGGTTTTGGGACCTTGCCTGTGCCCTGTCCAGTTCTGGTCTTGTGGGTTCCATGTCAGTTGGCACTAATGCTGAGTCCAGACATGGGAGTTAGTCTATCAAGTGTGAGGCCTTACAGCACGCATGTCCTATGTGGTGGCCTGTGACATGATGTGCATGAGTGTGCGGTATGCATAGTGCGGGGATGGTAGCGTGTGTTGCAGTCATTCCCATTCAGGAGCATGGAGTTGTGTGGCCACTACTGTCCCCAGGGGCATATATTCCTAGGTATCATGTGTGTAATCCGAAAATGTCGACAATCTCTGTGTCTACAGCATAGGTTGTGCTCTGTGCCATTGTCCCCTGGCCCAATGTATATTGACGTGAAATGTAGTACAAGTGTCCACTGTCCGGCATGACCTGGTTTTCCTTGTTCATACTCACGGTGGACATTGCCTGTGTGTCTTGTTACAATCATCTGAGGATGCCCATTTGTACATGATTATTTGGACAGGCTCACCTTGGGTATTTTGTGTGCAATCTTGAATTTTTTGCATCCCATGTGTATTTCACCCAGACTAAGAGATGTAAGTGCTTCCTGTGTCTCCAAAGAATTGTCTCATGTAGGGGGTGGGTGGTGCGGGCATGGCCTACATGTCAAAACCTGATATCTCCTTGCTAGTGCTGGCCAGTGCGTGATGTTTGTCTGGACATACACTCAAGGTGCAGTGAGCCAGTGAGGGTGGGCATGTTTTCTGTATAACCTATGCTGCATGTGCCTCTTGTTCCTGGATATGGTCCCTGCTAATCCCTATTTCCTGCCACGCTGTGTGGTGCAGATGCAGTGCTGGATTGTCACCAGGGCCTTGCTCCTCAGTCAAAATTCAATTTCATCTCATTTGCTATTGTGTCATGCTCTCCATAGTTTTGCAGTTGGCATGGTGGGTCAAACAACTGTGTCTTGCATGCCCTACATATGTACCTTGTTTTGTAGATGTAACTCTTCTTTTGTTTCAGGGTATGCACTGTAACCTATGTAGATTGGACTCATGTGACATATGTATACAGGTGTATGATTAATTTCTGTCTCTTCACCCTGCCCACAGCATCGTCGGGGGACACGGAGGGAGACATGGGCACAGACGGAGCAGAGGGACCGAGCACCAGTGCCAGCGGTGACAACGTGGCTGGCACATCGAGTGGGACTGAGGCGGAGGAGAGTGAAGCCGGGGACCTGTCGACTGGCACAACAGAGTATGAAGCTGACGGGTCCGAGGATGATCTCTCCAAGTGGGCGGAGGCTGCACCAGCAGCTGACGGCGGCACTACATCTCGCCCCGCCCCCTCCATTGCCATCAGCCGCCTCCCACTTGCTCGTGTCCCTTCCCAGCGTGCCCAGTCACCGCATGTCTCCTTCATGCCAGGCACCGCACCCCCTGCCCCTGTCTCCACTGCTGCTGCCAATGCCGAGTCTGTGGACATCCAGCGGCAGTTGCAGGTTGGTCAGGCTGCGATCCTTAATGTCCTCCATGGCCACAGCCAGGTCCTCAACAACATGGAGGCATACTTGGAGGGCATTCATTCATCGCAGGCTGACCAACGCAGCTTGCTGAGGTCGATAGACTCGACACTGACTGCAGCAGTGGATCTCCTGCAGCGCTACCTCCCACCCCCTACCCCTGCCCCATCCACACTTCCCACTCCCATGCCTGTCCCACGTACACCCAGACGTCAGCATGCACCCACCAAAACAGACACAGGCACCACACCAGCAGGGAAGGTCCACCGCACACCTCCTGACACGCACACACAGGGTGTAGTAGGCACACCCACTGGGTCGGGGGGCAAACGTGTGACACGCAGCCAGAGTGGGAGTCCGCATTCCACCAAATCCACTCCCTCCAAATCCCCTCCCCTCAGCTCTCCTGGCCACATCTCCCCCAAAGACTCCTTCATGGCCGCTCTGTCCCTGAGCCCCACAGTGACACCACCCCGCAAGCGGTCAAGGAAGTCCCCGGTCAGGGTGGTTGAGTCCCCCCCTGTCCACACCCTCCCCCAGTGGCGCTGCGACCCATCCCTCTGACCCCCCCCCTCCTTGGGGCCTATGGTTCCTTCGGGTGCAGGGGATTCCCTGGAGGACTTTGCTAAGGTGTGCAGCGAGATCCTGGCCTCCGCCTTTGGCCCTGCCCCACCCCCTGTGGTGGAGTCCTCCATCCCTGCACCCATGTCACCTACCCTTTGCCCTCCTGTCCCTGCGGTGCCTGGTTCTTCCCCCCCACATGATGCCCTCACCCCTGTGGAAGACGACGGAATGTAACTGTGCAGGCAAGCTAGGGGACACGCAGCCCACTGTGTCCCCCATCCAGCTGTGACTTCTGGACTGCCCTATGGGCTTTGTAAATATTGAACTTCCTACAGACAAGATTTTTTGGTTCATGCTGAATAAAGCAATTTATTTTTTTCCCCTTGGAACACTACTGCTTTGCTGGTATTGCTGTTGGTGGGGCTGCTACATGGTTTTGGGTGGTGTTCATGTGTTGGGTGTGTGGGAAATGTAGTAGTGTGCTGGTCATAGGGGGGACCCTGGGATCTGTGTGCCATCACACGGTGTTAGCTAGGTTTCTCTGTTCATGTAAGCAGTTGCTGCATGGTGTCATTGTCCCAAGGTGTATTCCTTCCCCTGTGTACCCTGATAGCTTCCCTGCAGGGTGTTCCCAATATTTAGCGCAGAGCTGTGTCTACATTGGCTGGGTGTGTGACGGACCCCTTCAACTTTGGCCATGCATGCAGGGCGATGTCTCCACCTGCATCATTCGTGGCATCCTTGGTGATCACTGTACTTGTGTATGTAGTCCTTCGACATGACTTCATGTGGACATGTTCCCTTATTGGCTGTATGCATGTGTGTACTCCCAGCATCGCACACATGTGTTACATGTACTGCAGGGTCTTTGTGCACCTGATTGACAATTGTGTCAATTGGATCTGTGGGTACTCCAGCCTTTTTCGGTCTCTGGGCACTGCTGGGAGGTCTCTGCACCCACCCCTCTCATGTCTGGGCACTGCTGGGAGGTCTCTGCACCCACCCCTCCTGTCTCTGGGCACTGCTGGGAGTACTCTGCACACACCCCTCCTGTCTCTGGGCACTGCTGGGAGGACTCTGCACCCACCCCTCCTGTCTCTGGGCACTGCTGGGAGGACTCTGCACACACCCCTCCTGTCTCTGGGCACTGCTGGGAGGGATAGGCACCCACCCCTCCTGTCTCTGGGCACTGCTGGGAGGACTCTGCACACACCCCTCCTGTCTCTGGGCACTGCTGGGAGTGATAGGCACCCACCCCTCCTGTCTCTGGGCACTGCTGGGAGGACTCTGCACCCACCCCTCCTGTCTCTGGGCACTGCTGGGAGGTCTCTGCACCCACCCCTCCTGTCTCTGGGCACTGCTGGGAGTACTCTGCACACACCCCTCCTGTCTCTGGGCACTGCTGGGAGTGATAGGCACCCACCCCTCCTGTGTCTGGGCACTGCTGGGAGGACTCTGCACACACCCCTCCTGTCACTGGGCACTGCTGGGAGTGATAGGCACCCACCCCTACTGTCTCTGGGCACTGCTGTGAGGACTGCACTCACCCCTCCTGTCTCTGGGCACTGCTGGGAGTGATAGGCACCCACCACTCCTGTCTCTGGGCACTGCTGTGAGGACTCTGCACACACCCCTCCTGTGTGTGGGCACTGCTGGGAGGTCTCTGCACCCACCCCTCTCATGTCTGGGCACTGCTGGGAGGACTCTGCACACACCCCTCCTGTCTCTGGGCACTGCTGGGAGGACTCTGCACACACCCCTCCTGTCTCTGGGCACTGCTGGGAGTGATAGGCACCCACCCCTCCTGTCTCTGGGCACTGCTGGGAGGACTCTGCACCCACCCCTCCTGTCTCTGGGCACTGCTGGGAGGACTCTGCACCCACCCCTCCTGTCTCTGGGCACTGCTGGGAGTGATAGGCACCCACCCCTCCTGTCTCTGGGCACTGCTGGGAGGACTCTGCACACACCCCTCCTGTCTCTGGGCACTGCTGGGAGTGATAGGCACCCACCCCTCCTGTCTCTGGGCACTGCTGGGAGGACTCTGCACCCACCCCTCCTGTCTCTGGGCACTGCTGGGAGGACTCTGCACACACCCCTCCTGTGTCTGGGCACTGCTGGGAGGTCTCTGCACCCACCCCTCTCATGTCTGGGCACTGCTGGGAGGACTCTGCACACACCCCTCCTGTGTCTGGGCACTGCTTGGAGGACTCTGCACACACCCCTCCTGTCTCTGGGCACTGCTGGGAGGACTCTGCACACACCCCTCCTGTCTCTGGGTACTGCTGGGAGTGATAGGCACCCACCTCTCCTGTCTCTGGGCACTGCTGGGAGTGATAGGCACCCACCACTCCTGTCTCTGGGCACTGCTGTGAGGACTCTGCACACACCCCTCCTGTGTCTTGGCACTGCTGGGAGGTCTCTGCACCCACCCCTCTCATGTCTGGGCACTGCTGGGAGGACTCTGCACACACCCCTCCTGTCTCTGGGCACTGCTGGGAGTGATAGGCACCCACCCTCCTGTCTCTGGGCACTGCTGGGAGGACTCTGAACCCACCCCTCCTGTCTCTGGGCACTGCTGGGAGTGATAGGCACCCACCCCTCCTGTCTCTGGGCACTGCTGGGAGGACTCTGCACACACCCCTCCTGTGTCTGGGCACTGCTGGGAGGACTCTGCACACACCCCTCCTGTCTCTGGGCACTGATGGGAGTGATAGGCACCCACCACTCCTGTCTCTGGGCACTGCTGGGAGGACTCTGCACACACCCCTCCTGTGTCTGGGCACTGCTGGGAGGTCTCTGCACCCACCCCTCTCATGTCTGGGCACTGCTGGGAGGACTCTGCACACACCCCTCCTGTGTCTGGGCACTGCTGGGAGGACTCTGCACACACCCCTCCTGTCTCTGGGCACTGCTGGGAGTGATAGGCACCCACCCCTCCTGTCTCTGGGCACTGCTGGTAGTGATAGGCACCCACCACTCCTGTCTCTGGGCACTGCTGTGAGGACTCTGCACACACCCCTCCTGTGTCTGGGCACTGCTGGGAGGTCTCTGCACCCACCCCTCTCATGTCTGGGCACTGCTGGGAGGACTCTGCACACACCCCTCCTGTCTCTGGGCACTGCTGGGAGTGATAGGCACCCACCCCTCCTGTCTCTGGGCACTGCTGGGAGGACTCTGCAACCCCTCCTGTGTCTGAGCACTGCTAGGAGGACTCTGCACACACCCCTCCTGTCTCTGGGCACTGCTGGGAGTGATAGGCACCCACCACTCCTGTCTCTGGGCACTGCTGGGAGGACTCTGCACACACCCCTCTCATGTCTGGGCACTGCTGGGAGGACTCTGCACACACCCCTCCTGTCTCTGGGCACTGCCGGGAGGACTCTGCACACACCCCTCCTGTGTCTGGGCACTGCTGGGAGGTCTCTGCACCCACCCCTCTCATGTCTGGGCACTGCTGGGAGGACTCTGCACACACCCCTCCTGTCTCTGGGCACTGCTGGGAGGACTCTGCACACACCCCTCCTGTCTCTGGGCACTGCTGGGAGTAATAGGCACCCACCCCTCCTGTCTCTGGGCACTGCTGGGAGGACTCTGCACCCACCCCTCCTGTCTCTGGGCACTGCTGGGAGTGATAGGCACCCACCCCTCCTGTCTCTGGGCACTGCTGGGAGGACTCTGCACACACCCCTCCTGTCTCTTGGCACTGCTGGGAGTGATAGGCACCCACCCCTCCTGTCTCTGGGCACTGCTGGGAGGACTCTGCACCCACCCCTCCTGTCTCTGGGCACTGCTGGGAGGACTCTGCACACACCCCTCCTGTGTCTGGGCACTGCTGGGAGGTCTCTGCACCCACCCCTCTCATGTCTGGGCACTGCTGGGAGGACTCTGCACACACCCCTCCTGTGTCTGGGCACTGCTGGGAGGACTCTGCACACACCCCTCCTGTCTCTGGGCACTGCTGGGAGGACTCTGCACACACCCCTCCTGTCTCTGGGCACTGCTGAGAGTGATAGGCACCCACCCCTCCTGTCTCTGGGCACTGCTGGGAGGACTCTGCACACACCCCTCCTATTTCAGGATATGTACGCTTGGAACATACACGGGTGGGGGTACGCTCCATTTGTCCGCGGGTGGGGGTACGTGTCGTACTTACACTGTTGGGGTGGGGGCACGCTCCATGCATACGCGGGTGAGGGTACGAGTCGTACTTACACTGTTGGCGTGGGGGTACGCTCCATATGACCGCGGGTGGGGGTACGTGTCATACTTACACTGTTGGGGTGGGGGTACGCTCCATGCATACGCGGGTGAGGGTACGTGTCGTACATACACGGTTGGGGTGGGGGTACGGTGCGTACATACACGGTTGGGGTGGGGGTACGCTCCATGCATACGCGGGTGAGGGTACGTGTCGTACATACACGGTTGGGGTGGGGGTACGCTCCATGCATACGCGTGTGAGGGTACGAGTCGTACTTACACTGTTGGCATGGTGGTACGCTCCATAGGACCGCGGGTGGGGGTACGTGTCGTACTTACACTGTTGGGGTGGGGGTACGCTCCATGCATACGCGGTTGAGGGTACGTGTCGTATATACACGGTTGGGGTGGGGGTACGCTCCATGCATACGCCGGTGAGGGTACGAGTCGTACTTACACTGTTGGCGTGGGGGTATGCTCCATGAGACCGCGGGTGGGGGTACGTGTCATACTTACACTGTTGGGGTGGGGGTACGCTCCGTGCATATGCGGATGAGGGTACGTGTCGTACTTCCACTGTTGGCGTGGGGGCACACTCCATACGACCGCGGGTGGGGGTACGTGTCGTACTTACACTGTTGGGGTGGGGGTACGCTCCATACGTCCGCGTGTGAGGGTACGAGTGGTACTTACACTGTTGGCGTGGGGGTACACTCCATACGACCGCGGGTGGGGGTACGTGTCGTACTTACACTGTTGGAGTGGGGGTACGGTCCGTACATATGCGTCCCCACGCTATGTGATGCTTGTGCGGGCCGTACCCAGGCCTTTGCCACGTGGGTACGGCCGTCCAGCCATAGTTGGGATGACGTGGGTGTGGGCAGGGTACGACTCGTACCCACGCTCTTAAGGCGTGGGTACGAGACGTACCTGTATGGTTGTGTTGCCGTTCGCGTCGTCAGGCACTTCCGTTGTGGCGTCCGCTGGCTTTGCTGGACACGCCCCCACCCCCTCGTAGTGACCAGGGCCTGGGGGTCAGGTATGGTGAGGGCATGTGTGCTGTGTGACTTGGGTGGGGGTTTAGTGGCCTGCCCATGCTCCTGCCCCCCCCCCCATTTCCCCCCTCCCTGTGTTGTTCTGACCTTCTGTGGCGTCTGCGTCCAAACCTGTAGAGGAGGTCGACTGCTATGAGGGCCGGGAGGACACGTAGGTTCGGGTCCATGTCTGTTCGTCGCGTACAGGTACTCCTTGTTCGCGTCGTCCTGATTTCCCGGCAGTTTTTGGCAGCTGGAAAATATTCACCGTGCGGGATGACGTCGGTGCGAATCGTGATTCCAGGTTCGTGATTGGCAGGCTGCGTGCGTCCCGACGTCGCGTCGGCGCTTTCCCGGATCACATTTGTATGGTATTTTTAGTCGGTCGGACTTTTGTACGATTCGTGCGGAACTGTGGCGTCCGTGCGAATCGTACTTCCTGGTTTGTAGTTTGTTACGACCAGGTACACGTCGAACGGAGAATATGCTCCGTCCGACGGTTCGTACCCGGATTTGCAGGATCGTGATCGGCACCTAAATGCGTGTGTAAACTGTCGGGTAATTTTAAGGCGTAATTTGGATGTAGAGAAAGATTTAGTTAATGGTGCAATGGGTAAAGTGGTGGATTTTGTGAATTATCAGAAAAAAGAAGGAATTGAATTTTTAAAAATTAAATTTGATCAGATTGATGAAGTTAAAGAAATTGGTCGTTGTTCAGTTCGTTTTTTGCTTGTTAAAGATTTATATGTCCATAGGAAACAATTTCCATTTTCTCTGGCATACGCAGTGACTATTCCTAAATCTCAAGGATTAACAGGCACATGCATCAAACCTTTTTGCGATCGCAAACGGTGCGAATCGCAAAAATCGGCCGTTTGCGATCGCAAAATACCGTTTAGAAATGCATCAACTGTATATTAGCGAAAACCCAGCTTTTCGCAAAAATAAGGAATCGCAAAAAAATCTGCGATTAAAATTGCGATTCGGTAATAGCGTCTCCCAAATTGCGAATCGCAAACAAAGAATCGCAAAATGTATGCATGAAAAATCGCTAATTGCGATTCCCGTGAAAATCGCAATTTAGCGTGAGCAAAATAAGAAGGATCCCAACCAGGTGGTAATCATGAGTGCAAATCAGAGACAGCTGAAAACCAACCAAAACCCATTTAAACACATCCAGAATGAGCCAGCACCTTTCACAATGGCAGGGATTTACCTCATGGCGAGGAGGATGAGGCTGCAGGCTGCCGGACAGAGACGGAGGCGAATAAATGAGCGCATTTACCGAGTCCGCATAACTTTGCTAGGACAGCAAGAGGATGAGATATACGATAAGTATAGGCTCAATGCAGCAATGATCCATGATCTAATCAATGAATTGGACCCCATACTGCAACGACAGACACGTAGGACCAATGCTATATCAACGCATGTGCAGGTCCTATGTTGCCTACACCTACTGGCTTCAGGCAGTTTCCAGGGGGTCATTGCTGTAGCAGGAGGTGTGTCACAAAGCGCACTTTCAAGAATTTTCAAAGCATTCCTTGATGCCATGATAGCCTTGATCGGGTCTCACATCAAGTTCCCTACCACCGCGCTTGACCTTGCAAAAACCAAACAGGAGTTCTACCAGATAGCTCGCTTCCCACATGTGTTGGGTTGTATTGATTGCACCCACGTGGCAATATATCCCCCTGCAGCACAGGAATATTTATATAGAAATAGGAAAAGTTACCATTCCCTCAATATACAGGTTGTATGCAATGCCAAAAACATCATCACTGACATTGTTGCGCAATTTCCCGGAAGTGCACATGATTCCTATATTTTCAGGCAAAGTGGCATACACACCCGTCTTGTCAGGGGAGAATTTGGAGAGGGACATCTGCTTGGTAAATATGTGTAATTGTTTCTCACTCTCATTGTACGCATGTCAATGTCAAACTGCCACTGACCCTTTCCTTCCTTACATGTAGGTGACAGCGCATACGCCTTGCGTAATTACCTCATGACGCCTTACCTCAATCCCACAACTGCCAATCAACAGAGGTACAATGCAGCACATATCTCTACGAGGAACATCATAGAGCGCACATTTGGGCTGCTGAAGAGCCGATTCAGATGTCTACATAAGACCGGTGGTGCACTGCAGTACAGTCCTGAACAATGCTGCAAGATAGTAGCAGCATGTGCCATGCTGCACAATATTGCGACAAAGGGAGGAATGGAAATTGAGGTGTCTGACAGCGATACGGAGGATGGAAACCAGCAAGTCCCACACCACCATGCAGCACAAGGTGCAAACGCAGCAGAAGGGCGTAGGAGAAGATTGGACATCACACAAAATTATTTCTGAGGTGCGTAATGATGACACAGACACGTTATATTGCAATCAAAGTATTCTTTAATTAAATAAATATGTCATGAGTGTTGAAGCACACTTTTAATCTGACCTGTCTAATGTATATAAGTGGTTATCTAAAGAAAATGGACTTGTAAGGCAGTCAAAAGTGAGGTCACAACAATGGTTACGTCACCATAGTAGAATGTACTTGTACATGGCAGTCTAGCGCTTTCTACCACGAACACCCAGACGCCTGTCAGAGCCAGCATGGTCATCCCTAATGTTGGAAGCGGAGGGGGTACTGCTGCGTGTGTTGCGTCTTCCTGCAGTGGCGACTGGAATTGCCAAACTGCTTAGGCTTGAGGCACCCTCACTACCCTCTTCGGGCGTGGAATTGTTGCCCGCAATTGTGGATGCATTAAGCAATTCAACTGCATTGGTGACCTGGTCCAGTGCTTTAGCCACATCCCCGCTCCAATGGCACATTTCAGTTTGCATGGTCACAGACCTACGTGCCCGCAGTGCAGTTGTGGTGGCCAGCCTATTGTTCGATTTTGCAAACATTTTGAGGTGCTGCATTAGTTCACGATGCTGTCTCTTTTGGGATACATTTCCCTCCTGCATCACCTTGCTCAGTTGCTGCACACTTTCTGATAGTACTGCTATGTTGCTTGCCATCTTGCCAACTTGCAATTGCACTGCACGTGTGTTCTTTGTCTGCAGGCGCTGCATACGGAGCATCTGTCCCTCCAGACCACCCCAGACATCAATTGGTTGCTCCTCCTGCTGTGTCCTGAGTGCTCTTCCTCTTCTACGCCGGACTCTGAGATTGCTTCTGGGGACCTGTGATTGTGGTTGTTGGATGGAAGTGGGCTGTCCATGGCTGCCGCCTGGTGTTGCATCAGCCTCATCATCACACTCCATGGTGACTAGGGATGGGACAGTTGGCCTGCGTGAGTGTGTGGCACGTGACGGATTTATTTGCACCACGGGTGTGTCCATGTGTTCACCTGCGCTGGTGTCCTGCATGTCTGGGGAATCACTATCCACGGCTTCTACACGTTGAGCATCTGTGAGTTGAAACAGTGCAAAACTGCATTATTTAATGTCTGTGTTCAAAATGTCACAGTCATACATTTGTTACTTTGTTAATATATTCATAATCTATTAAACTATTTTGGGTTGTTTCTCTGAGATTTGTCATTGTAACTGCTTGACCTGACTACATCTCCCATAATGCACCACCCCTAATGTATACATTGTGTGCTGGATGGTCAAAGTGTGCACTTGGGCTGTACTGTGGTCATGTTCTACCTTTACATTTTGGGTTAATGGTAACATGCATTCATCTTACCTTCAGATGTGTTTGCTGCTCCGGACGTGTCAAGCTGGGTCACCCCTACAACAGCTTCTGGCTGGATGGTGGATTTGACCAAGTCCTCCATGGGAGTGTTCCCAGTGTCTGTTGGTGTTCCCCCTCCTGTCTTTTTTGCCTCCTTGAGCCGGTCAGCTATGCGCACCTTAGCCCGACTGCGCAAGTCGTACCATCGTTTTTTCAGTTCTTCAATGGTGCGGTGTGTCACCCCAATGGCATTGACCCTGTTTTGGATCCGGAGCCAGATTTTCCTTTTCTCCTGCTCTGCCACTTTTAATGATGCTTTTCCAAACAGCTTGTCATGGCTGTGGACTACTCCCTCAATGAGGGTGTCAATTTCTTTTTCTGCAAACTTTATTTTGCGCTTCCTGCCTGTTTGGCTCTCCTCTGCTGTTTGTGTGGCTTCCATTTGTTAGAGGAAGTTTTTCTGATGTCTCTGTCCCACTCCTGTTCAGCTCCCAGAGCCAGCTCCCTCCTCTCCCTGAGACTGTGCACTGGAAATGAGGCTGGAGCTGCTCACTTCCTGGTTGTGATGTCATCAGGATGCATCAAAATGCGACTTCGGTAACTGCGATTTCGCAAATAGCGAAATCGCTATTAGCGAGTTCGCAATTGCCGGAATCCTTATTATATTTGCGATTTTTAGCGATTCTTTATTTACTCGCAATTATTGTGGTGCATCGCGGTTTGCGAGTCTTTATTTGCGATTCCTTGAAAATCGCTAATAAGAACTCGCAATTTTCTTTTTTGATGCATGTGCCTGTAAAAGTGTAGACAGTGCATTGGTGAACATTGGATCTACCATATTTAAAGAGGGTATGGCATTTGTCGCGAGTCAGAACATTATCTGGTTTGTTTTTTATTGATTTTGATGAGACGAAGGTTACTGCAGATGCAAACTGTGTAAAAGAGTATAATAGGTTAAGAAGGGTGTATTCTCCAAATTTAGGTCAATATCCTGTATTTGAAAAGCGTGTGGTTGGTCGAAAAAGAAGGTTAGAGAATATCTGTTCTGAAGGTGTCAAGAAGGGAAAAGAACAAGATAATGTTGTGATTGCAGGTAAAAAGAAATTGGACACTGTTGAAGAGATTGTTGGTTATCAGTTTGAAAATAGTTCTAATGTCAACTGCTATGCTAATGTAGTGGTCAATGTTGTTTTTTATCTGGAAGGTTTGCGAGAACAAATTATGCAGAATCGGAAAAAAAGATTTTGTTCTCTGTTGCATTCTGTTTATGAAAAATTGACAACAGATACAAGTAAAATACAATCTGTTTCAGATGTTCGTAGTCTTTTGGATGTGTGTTCTGGTTCTACACAATTTTCACAAAATATCCAACAAGATGCTCAGGAATTTTTAATGTATATGCTTACCATTTTTGAAAATGAAGGTGTAGAAATAGAAAATATTTTTGGCCTTTCTTACAAATGGGAACATCATTGTGAAAATTGCATGTATACATGTAGCACCAATGTAGACACTGAGAGATTTCTGTATTTAACATTACCAGACTGTAAATCAGTGTCTTTCAATAAATTAGTTAAAGGTGCAAATAAAAACATGGAGCGTAGCCAATGTAAATCAGAAATGTTATCCACATTATTATTAACAAAATATGGAAAATACATAATTTTAATGATGCAACGTTGTACAGCTGACGGAAGAAAATTGGATACTTTAATAAAGCAATTTGTAGCAGCACAACTATCAATATCAGGAAGGACTTTTGTAGCAATTGCAATAATTTTCCATGATGGTCCTTCCACCACATCTGGACATTACACTGCCTATCTAAAATGTGACAAAGGCTGGACACTTTGTAATGATTCCCAGTTGGTTTTTAAACAACGTTTGCCTAGCGAATTACAAAATTCCTACCTAATATTTTTAAAGTCAAAGTTTTAGGAAGATAATTCATTCTCTGAGGAATTTATTATTATAATTTAATAGGACTACCATTGGACAATTTATATAAAGGAGTGCATAAATACCATTTGGCCTCAAGGAAAGGTATATGTTTGAATTATGGACTTTTTGGTGGTGATTGATTCGGTGAATATTTTAAAGCGGCAATATTTACAGTTTTTATAAGTTAAAGTTATACAATTTTGTAAGCTGTAAGCATTTCATATATGTGTGATTTGTATTTTCTGGTATTCTACTGAGAATAGCATGTTGGTTTTTTTTTAACAATCTTTCTGATTATTTTTTTTGCACGCTGTTAAGTGATGAGTACGATTGAAATCACTATTTCTAGTGAAATTCAATATATTCTGAGAACAGCAAAAAAGGCAAACAAATTACTTTGTGGAAATTATGCTGTGTTGTAAAAAATGTATTATTACATGTTATAATTAGTTTTTTCTTTTCTTTCACAGATCCAAATTTTAAAATAAGCAATTTATATCAATTTAGATTGCAATGAAAGTCTAAAAAAAAATGTATACCATTTTTATTCCTATTACTGTGAAGGTAAGTTAAACTAAGTCTCAATAGGCAGAATGAGGAGGTCTGCAAGAAGCTACAAAGTTGAAACACGTTTCTAAAAACACTCTGTTTATACCTATGTAGTTTTGAAATCTGACCATAATCAAATATCATGTGACCTGCAAAAAAAGAGATTTGAGGTGTTCATAATATTTCCCATTGTACCTATTGAAGGACCGCAATAATTTCAATCAATCTTCTTTGAACATCTTTGCAGACAAAACTCTGTGCTTACCTTCTATCAGGAATTTTAAAACCGGAAATATGTCACTTTTTGTAACATAGTTATTGCGCAAGACTCTCTTTCATATTTACAAAGAGAGGAAAAGGCACTCTGTGCACTTTTTGTACTCCATGTAAATACAACCTCATCATACACACCACTTTGCATTTAAAGGGTGTTCTATAAGTGTTGTTGTGCATGATTGCACTGAATACTCATAGAACAATACACATCTCTAGATTTATCAGAAATCAGAAATCTCGATATGTGTGTGAATGCTGCACCATTCTAAAATTGGTGTAGGAAAGCACAAGGAGAATTGATTCCATTTCTCCACATTTTTATATCTTTAATGCATGCTAAAATGTTCAGCATACATTGAAGGAGAAAAATGCATTTTCTCATTGTTTTTGTGCAGGAAGGTGTGTCTTCCTGCAGAAAAACAAACAGCACATGACACAGATATACTTGCACTATGGTGCAAGGGTGCCTGTGTTACCACATGGCTGCAGTTTAAGCAGCCGTTCAGAGAGAAGCATAGATCTGCAACATATTTATGTACATATGTTGCATCCCTGTGCTTCGGAAGTACTAGAGCACACTGCAGTTAAAGAGGTTACTGTGTGATGCTGCAGCACTTCCTCATAGTTCTGCACTTATACATTCACCATGCGCTACTAATGCATTCATTCAGTCAATTACGTACTACACATACATTCATCTAAACTTTCACACACTTACAAAGAAATTTAGCTCTTTTTTTAAACCAGGAAAGTTAGTTCTTAGAAGAACTTTTTTTTTTCTGCTTTCTTATTTATTTTATTTTGGTTTTTCCAACGATTTTGTGATTTTTTTGGTTTTTCTGGAAAAAAAAACAAAAAACAAAACAGGAGGAACAAAACAATGAACTTCAGGGAACAAAAAAATAAAATAAAAAATAACTAGCAATGTTGACTTTCTTGCCGGCGGCAGATCAGATCGATCGACTGCTCTCCGTAGCACAAAATCGCATTGCACTTAGTGCAGAGCACTTTTAAAAATTGAAATTGAGGACGGGTGTCCAAGTTTTGGGCTGATGGATGCACTCTTGAAGTGCTCGGCTGCGATGAGGTGGAAGGCGCAGGAGCAGGTGTGTCTCTCATCCGTCGGCATTCTTCTTGTGCAAGATTGTTAGGATGTAGGGTCCTCAGGTGCTTCATCATACAAGCCGTCCCGCACGAGTATTTCTTGTTAGGATCTCCTCGAGACAGCACTCTTTTGCAAATCTTGCACGTGACCAAGGTGGGATTGGTCTTCGTTTGCCCCTCGAGAAAAGTAAAAAATGTCCACACCACTGAAGAAAAACGTGGTGTGCGTGCTGGCTCCTCAAAAAATTAATCCTCAGATGTATGAGGAGATGCAGGTGATGCCTGCTGCCCTGAAGCCATTTTTAGGAGAAAAAAAGTTAGAGCTAAGTGTAAACTTAGTCTAAAAAATCTTCTTTTCTGCAAAGAGATGCTCCTCCAAAGAAGGTAAAAGAAGAATGATTGAAATGGGTGGGGTCTTTCAATAGTTAGAACAGGAAGTGTAATGAACCAATCAAATCTCTTTTTTTGCAGGTCACATGGGATCTGCACACCCTGCGCTTACGCAGCACGCACCCAGTGCGCATCCGCGAAATTGACTTAAAAAGAAATATAGGATTAGATGTAAAAATATATTACTTTTAAGACTAGTTTAGAGTTTGTCTTCAATTAATATTCACATGAAATACATATATATGTTTTTTAAATGTTAAATATTTCGCGGGATCCGCGCACCTACAGCGTCATAGACGCATATGACGCATCGAGGAAGCGTGTAAACGTCGCATTACGTACATCGAACGTGTCGCGTATAGGCTGGGAGTCGCGTACAGGTCGCATTGCGATCGCGCACTAAACACGTAACCATCACATACCGTGCGCGGATGCTATCGCGTAGGGATCGAGAACGGTGCGCATAGGGTGCGCGGATCCAAAAAACATGGAAAAGAAAAATATAAAATAAAGTTTTGAACATATAGTTAAAAAAATATTTTAAAAAATATTTAAAAATATGTTTGAAAAACCCAATAAAAACAAATAATATTTTTTAATTTTGAAAAGATTTAAATGAAAAAATAGGTTAAAAAAATAGTGTTAAAAAAGAATTTCAAAAAAACATAATTAATGAAATTGACACACTGAAATTGAAAAATATAAAAATCCAATGAAAATAATTAAACATGATATCTTTAGAGATAAGTTATAGATAGGAATTAGCATTTAAAAAACCTTTGAAATTCACTGAAATAACCATAGGTTTCATGCACGTTATAGTTAGGAATTGGCATTTAAAAAACCTTTGAAATTCACTGAAAAAAACCAAAGGTTTCAGGGGCGTTATAGTTAGGAATTGGCATTTAAAAAACCTTAGAAATTCACTGAAAAAACCATAGGTTTCAGGGGCGTTATAGTTAGCTGGACATTTCCCTCGTACAAAACCCTAGAAATTCCCCCATTATAGTTAGTTCAGTTAACTATAATTCACGCCCCCGCAATGCACTGCTGATGACGTCACATATTACATCACTCATGTCACTGACCATGTCATGAGTGATGTAATATGTGACGTCTTCAGCAGTGCATTGCGGGGGCGCGAGTTATAGTTAGCTGAACTAACTATAACGGGGGAATTTCTAGGGATTTGTACCAGGGAAATGTCCAGCTAACTATAACGCCCCTGAAACCTATGGTTTTTTCAGTGAATTTCTAAGGTTTTTTAAATGCCAATTCCTAGCTATAACGCCCCTGAAACCTTTGGTTTTTTCAGTGAATATATATATATATATATATATGTATATATATATATATATATATATATATATATATATATATATATATATATATTATCTACTGGCGGTCGCCAGTAGATAGTTATAGTTAGGACCAAGTTTCCATAGGAAATCTGAAAATTCTATTTTGAATAACTTTGGCGCCGGTTGACGAATCCTCGCGAAATTTTCAAAACTAATGGGGCGCTCCGTTCAGCTCCTACCCTGAAAGTCTCGGGGTGATTCGTCAAGCGGGGGCCGAGAAGAAAGGGGGGTCCCAAAACGCGTTTTCCCCATGCATTTTTCCATAGGACCTTTAGTCGAAGGTACAGCCCGAACGGCTGAACAGAATTACTTGACATTTGGCAGAGAGGTAGTCCTCAGGTCAGGGAAGTGCCTTTTGCAGGTCTTGTGTCAATCTGTTCAGTAGTTCCTGAGAAAATAGCATTTAAAAGCATATAAATATCTATAAGAGCGCACCGTGCGCGCACTGTGTACGCACCGTGCGAGCACCCTAACGTGCGCGAGCGTAATTCTGATTGGTGGTTACATGTTAGTCAACGTTCGAATCGGTCGAAATCAGGAAGTGTCGGCCGCCATTTTGTTTGTTTTCAGTGCGAGAGTGAAAAAGGAAGGTGGCGAACGTGAAAAGGGGGCAGGGTAGAGAGTTCCTGACCCCCTAGCCTTTGTCAGGGGGTCCCTGAAGGACCCCGAAGGCATAAAAACATTTTTTAATTTTTTTTTGTTTTTAAATCGCGGGGGTGCGCGCACCGTGCGCGCACCGTGAAAAACCAGAAAAATAAAAAAACATTTTTAATACGTAGTTTATTGTAAAATAAATATATAAAAAAAATAATAATACATAAATAAATTAGCATTTAAAAAACCGTACAAATTCACTGAAAAAACCATAGGTTTCACACACGTTATAGTTAGGAATTAGCATTTAAAAAACCTTGCAAATTCACTTAAAAAACCATGGGTTTCACACATGTTATAGTTAGGTGGATATTTCACTCGTAAAAAACCAATGAAATTCCCCCATTATAGTTAGTTCAGATAACTATAACTCGCGCAACCGCCACTCATCACAAGGATGATGTCATCAGTGATGTCATGCGTGATGCCACTGACCATGTCATGAGTGATGTGATATGTGACGTCAAGAGCAGTGGAATGCGGGCGCGCGAGTTATAGTTATCTGAACTAACTATAACGGGGGAATTTCATTGGTTTTTTACGAGTGAAATATCCACCTAACTATAACATGTGTGAAACCTATGGTTTTATAAGTGAATATATATATATATATATATATATATCCCCAAGTTCACTCGCGTTGCTCTGCCTCTTAATGGCGGCGGGCTCCGGTGAGGTAGCGAACCTCAATATCACTCCAATTCATGCGATTTGTTTCTATCACAGAAACCGAGCCCAGATCCATATGCGTGGTTGAAAAGTTTTATTATCGTTACATGGCAAACAAAAGCCCGACGCGTTTCGGAGCAGCCGCTCCTTTGTCACGGGTCAATAAACGATTGTTTGTTTAAAGTATAAATAAAGTGTTTCACATCACATGACATAACATAAATGTAGGACTACTGCGCCACATCGGGATCTTTGTGAAAATGGCGGCCATTTTGGAGTGGTACTTTTAAATTATAAAATATTCATTACATTGTTATATTTAAACACTGCACAATAATTAATAAATGTTCAAACAATTAAACATAATTACCTTGTCAATGCTATGTTCCCAAAATTTATAACAACATTACGTTTTCACGATTTGTAAAAGAAATTCATGCCCCAGTGGGCTGTTGCTCAATATCCCAACATTACATTATTTCTTCATTTTGGAACAAAACCATAAACTTAAATAAACGCCCCAGTGGGCCAATATTCAGTATTGCGGCGTTTCAATGTGTAACATACATGTCAAATACCCTTAGTTCATGTCCCGCCAAATATCTATTTACATCATGCCCTAGTGGGCTATATATTTTAGATATCACTAGCTTTTTGCTTTCATCCTCATCATCTACAACATAAAAAACAATTCTGATCGTCTTAATACAGGATTAAGGAATTAAGACGATTAGAATCTAGAATGATTATTAGATATGAGACAATGCATCCGACGGGATTAAATAAAGACGAGGAACTGTCTGTCCACTTAGGTTAGACAATAATCTGTACATACAATCTGTAACCCTGCTAAATGAACCGTGTAAATCCTGAATAAGTTTGTATTTTAACCAGTCAGAAAGTGATTTTTGATCAGAATTGTTTTTTATGTTGTAGGAGACGGAGACGCCATCATCAGATGATGAGGATGAAAGCAAAAAGCTAGTGATATCTAAAATATATAGCCCACTAGGGCATGATGTAAATAGATATTTGGCGGGACATGAACTAAGGGTATTTGACATGTATGTTACACATTGAAACGCCGCAATACTGAATATTGGCCCACTGGGGCGTTTATTTAAGTTTATGGTTTTGTTCCAAAATGAAGAAATAATGTAATGTTGGGATATTGAGCAACAGCCCACTGGGGCATGAATTTCTTTTACAAATCGTGAAAACGTAATGTTATTATAAATTTTGGGAACATAGCATTGACAAGGTAATTATGTTTAATTGTTTGAACATTTATTAATTATTGTGCAGTGTTTAAATATAACAATGTAATGAATATTTTATAATTTAAAAGTACCACTCCAAAATGGCCGCCATTTTCACAAAGATCCCGATGTGGCGCAGTAGTCCTACATTTATGTTATGTCATGTGATGTGAAACACTTTATTTATACTTTAAACAAACAATCGTTTATTGACCCGTGACAAAGGAGCGGCTGCTCCGAAACGCGTCGGGCTTTTGTTTGCCATGTAACGATAATAAAACTTTTCAACCACGCATATGGATCTGGGCTCGGTTTCTGTGATAGAAACAAATCGCATGAATTGGAGTGATATATATATATATATATATATATATATATATATATATATACTCCAAAATCCTTCGTGATTCCACAAAAAGAAGCCAAGCCCAAATCAATAAAGTGTGATTTTAAAATTTGTATTTCATATGTCAAAAACGCCCGAAACTCGTTGGGTGTTTTTGCCATATGGAATAAAATTAGTAATTTACCAAATTCAAGGCACACGCCACAAGAATCAAAACACAAGTGTGTGCTAGTTTTTTAGACACAAGATAATGTTGATATTCCAGTTCTTCTCTATATTCTTTTATTTATCTTTGGCCAAATGCCAACGCATTTCATCGCAGTGGGAATTACCGTTACAACTTTATCAGGACTAAAATATAGCAGAAATACCAATATGTAGCACATACATTATACAATTTTCAATATATGTGCAATTATATGCAGCCTGTGAAAAGGACACAGCAATCATATTTATCACATTCTGTGACATCCTGCCCCATCACCTCTTTCATCGATGGCAATACTGTGAACTCTAAGCTCATTATCCCACAGTCTTTCTTGGTACCCCTCATGGTTACAGTAGTGGTCTCTGGTGAAATAAAGTACAATGTTAGGCGCAAAAATGTGAAAATGTAAATGCAGCTAGTGCTCTCCTCTTTATACAAAAAATACCTTAAGGTGCACGAAGTGCTGATTAAAATACTATATACAAAAAAACAAAATTATATCGAAAATTTCAAGGAAGCATGCCGTACCTGCTAAAGTTGGATTACTTTAAAGGAAAACCTAAGGAGCAAAAGGAGAGCAACAAATATGCACCAAATATAAATTATAGCCGGAATTGAGTGCAATTCTGGAAGTTCCAACCAAATTTGTTTTCAAGAAATGACTCGACCCAACAATAAACAGAGTATTTATTAGGACCCTTGAAATGTCTACCTAAGAGAATATCAAGAAATGTAGTGACTTTTATATGGTTCTAACAAATAGGGGCAGTTTGTGTAAAAATTATAGTAAACACTACCAATATCGACTCACCCCGTGGTAGGGTCAACCCCAGAAGGTGTGTCCAATATAAGATCCTGTCCACACAAACTACATAAAACAATGGCCGTTTGCTTTTTGCGGATCCCAAAACCAATTTAGATGTGGGAAACTACAAAAGATAAACACCCACTTTGAAAATACAATCTAGAGCAGAGAATTCTAAATCTAAAAGAATAAACACGACCACTCTCCTCCTTACCTCGTGTATGTCAAAGTGTCCCATGTATGCGCTCACTGGCCCGAATGCAGGTACAGCACAAGTACGCTTCCTGCCTCATATTTCCGGATTAGAAAACAAAAGAGGACTATGATGCCACGTAAAGATCATGAGCGCTATCTTGTAGTAGTGAAATCTCTCCCACGACTGCTATAATATTAATGAAGTATCTAAATATTAGAAAAATTATTTTTATCCTTATTACCGAATAATGTAAGTAAAGAATGATTGAATTTGATACTGAAAGGAAAAACCGGATTGTGTTACTTATAATGTACACCGTCTTGGAATCATAACCACCCCTCTTCATGGAGTCTCATAACACCCAAATTACCATACTGCTATAATGTTAATAAAGTATGTACAATATTAAAAGCAGTAGTCAATGGGAGTAAAGATTGATTGATTGAACACTGATATTTAAAAAGAAAGGCCAAATAGTTTTACTTATAATATACACCGTCTTGAAATCATAACCACCCCTCTTCGGGTAGTCTCATAACACCCAAAATACCATTACATATTAGAAAAAAGCCTCACAAAGTAAGCTGACTGTTTGTAGATTTCCAAAAAGATATAAAAATCTTTGTTTATTGTGTTCTGTGACTGAGGAGAAACAAATCCAAGGGAAAGGTTATGCAGCAATATCTCAAAGTAAAATCATAACCACAATAAAGTATATAATTCCTGCTCTAATCCTTTATGTCAGAGTCATATCAACTATACTGTTTGAGCATATAATTTCCCAAAAAATATTGTAATTCTTGATCAAAATTTAGACTCCCACCCTAAGGCGCATTATCTATTTGGCCTAATGTCTGCGCATTTGAGCTCCTGATTGCCTCCCCGTGGATCTATCGCAACATGTTCAATGCCAAAGAAGGTGAATGATTTGTTCCTCCCTTGTTTCTCACATGTATGAATGTGTTCAGCAATCGGATATCTCATATCGTTCGATAGACAGCTCTTAGATGTTCACCTATACTGATTCTCACAGATCTTATTGTGCTTCTCACATACATTTTTCGGCATTTACAAAGAATAACATATTCAACAAATGTAGTATTACAGTTGGTGTATCGATACTGACCAACATCAACTGTAATACAATGGCCCTGGGGACCGCCACCCTCCAGGGCCGGCTCCTGCAGTGTCCCGGGATGTCCACCCCTGGACACTGCTGTTCCCCGCCCTGCCATAGCAAACTCCTGCATTGCTTCATGGAAGCGAGAGCAGGGAAACCTGTTCTCGCTTCTACAAAGCAAATTAGGATTTCTTTTCCACATGTCAGCAGCTCCCCTTGTGGAAAAGCAATGCCGGCTCCCGCAGGAGGTGGCGGGACTGTGGGCTCTCCCCACGGTTCCCAACTGGGAGGGTATGTCCCAGGGAATGGGGTTCCCCTGGGCCAAAAATGGCCTGGGAGGGGTCCACGCGGTCCCCCTCCCTTTAAAAAAAATATAAAATTTGGCATGCCCTGGGGGATGGGGTCCCCGGGGCGAATATAAATTATTGTTAGTAGACGGTTTTTTTCGCCAAAAGTTTGGAGTCACGACCCTAGCGCGGCCCCCTAGTGTGACCATGAGGGGTGCGCGGCACCCAGCACGGCCCCCTGGTGTGAATACGAGGGGTGCGCAGCTCCTGTAGTCGCGCTGGGTGCGCGACTCCAAGCAAAAATAATGACGATTTTTTTTCTATAAACCTAGGTTATATGTTGTGTTATTGAGTGGCTCTAAAAAGGGCCCTTGTTTTCATTGGGAGATTGTTGTAGCTACATGTAAGTGCAGATGCAGAGCTTCAGGTTGTTGAGAAACACTCTGTTGCCTTCATCAGTGAAGTGTACTCCGTCACTTCTGTAAATGCCATTCATATTGAAACGAAGATTGTTGTTGTAGATGGAGCCAATACTATGGTCTCTGAGGTAAGCAGAAACAACTGTATTGACATTTTTTATAGCTTTCTCAATCTAAGGACAACATTGATTGGACCAGTTCCATTTCTGTCTTTGGCATATTTTAGAGTATACACAGACAGTTTGGGGGAAAAGCAACATCAATTCTGCAAAGGTGTCCTTCAATAGCAATTCCAGTCCTACTCCAGTCAATGTGCCTAGGTCATTGCCGCCACGGTGCACAATCATGAGGTCAGGGGCTTGGAGATGCAAAAAGGTATTAACCAAAGACATTAACTGCTGCTACTTTAATCTTCTCTGCCCAATCAATTTTATGTCTAAATTTTGCAAAGCTTTGTCAATACCTCTGTGTTCAGCATACCTTTTGCACCAGAATACATAGCTGTGCCCAACAATCCACACAGAAAGCATCTTGAAGGGAATTCTGTAGGTAATCAAAAGATGTCTGTAGCTGAGGTAGTCAGTTGGTAGAATGAGAGGAATCTAAAATGGTGGAGAAGATGCTGTTTTTAAGAAAGAAGAGAATTGATTGGCTGTTTAAGATAAATTGTACATTCAACAATAGGGTGCATTTTACTTTCTTTAAAAAGCAAGTTTCTTATTGGTTAGTAAAATATTTTGAGAAGTACAGTAGAACGGATAAGGTTATGTTTTGCAAAGGCAACCACACCTGCTGTTTCCATTTGAAACATTGTGTGGTGAACTTGAAAATATGGTGAACTTGTGACATGTCAGTTAAGTTGAATGTTGCATGAGCTGTTGCTATGGAAACTGGCATTAAGAAGAAGGGGTGAAGAAGTCAGTTGATAAGAGTTATTATCTGTAACCAATGGAAATGTGTTTTACAATTTGAAAATCCTGGGAAGCAATGCCATTTGTTGCTTATGTGTATTTGTATGGAAAACAAGAGGGAAGCCATGCCATTACTTGTTTAACCTTCCTGAGTCTGGTACATTATATTGACTGTGTGTAAAAGAAAATCCTGTCTGAGTGTGTGAGATTTCTGAATCAACAGATTTATTTGCAAGGTGAGTTATACATTTTTGAGGTTTATTTAAAAAGATTTGAGATTATTCTAGAACAGTGATGTTTGAAATATATTATTAAATGTAGCGGTGTATATTGGAATTAGTTTCATTGTGCTGTACAGTAATATGTGTATTTTTAAGATGATTACTGATGTTATTAATTAAGCTTGTTTTTTAAGTCAGTTTAGAGGTATAGTTGAATGATGCAGCATATTTTTAGATAGTTGGTTGAAGATGCAGTAGAAATGTGTAGTTTGAAAGATGTTCATACAAGGTGCATTTTATTAGCCTTCATTTTTTGTTTTCTCTACAAAGGTATAGTGGAATAATAGTGCATTATCATAGATACTTTGGTAAAGAAGCAGCACAACTGTGTTGTTTAGAAAGATGATCATATAAGGTGTTAATAATTAGGTTTCCGTTACTAATTTGTACAGAAGGTAAATATGTATTTTAAGATAGAATGGAGAAATAAGGTGTTATTAATTAGGCTTCTTTTTCTAGTGTGAGCAAAGGTATAATAGAATGATGCCACATAATTTTAGATACAAAGGTGAAGATGTATAATAAAAGTGTGGTTTTAGAAATGCTCTTAAAAGGTGTTGTTAATTACCCTTCTTTCTTAAGTCTGTTGAGAGGTATAGATTGATGATGTCGCAAATTTGTAGATTGAATAGTCAAGATGTAGCTCAAAAGTAAACCACCACAAATTACCTTTTCTGGTATGTTGGAGTTATCTACTTAACTAGATAGTATGTAATGACTAATGTATGTGTTCAGAATCTATTCATACAGTTGTATGTATGCTTACTGAACTATTGAGAGGTGCCTGAGCGATTACAGTAGTGCAAAGATAGTGAATATGTGTTTTTATAACTACATGAGTAATGAATTATGGATTCCATATTGCGCAATGACCCAGTTAGTATCCAAGCACTACCCATGCACTCATGCAATGACCCAGGTACTAACTGATGTACAGCTACAATCCCTTGAGCACTACGCCAAAACCCAAGCACTTATAAATTCACCATGCACTCTCCTTGCAGTATTCTAATCATCCAGTCACTACCCATGTACTCATGCAATGACCCACACACAAAGTCATGCACTTCTACAATCCCCTGAGCACTACCTTTAAAGTTCAGTAATCTCCTTGTTACTACCTATGCACTCCTCCATTCACCTAGCCAGTCCCATGACCTTATCCAATCACTGCGCCAAAACTCAAGCACTTATAAATTCACCATGCACTCTCCTTGCAGTACTCTAATCATCCAGTCACTACCCATGTACTCATGCAATGACCCAGGCACTAAGTCTTGCACTTCTACAATCCCTTGAGCACTACCTATACAGTTCAGTAATCTCCCTGTTACTACCTATGCACTCTTCCACTCACCTAGCCAGTACCATATCCTTATGCATTCACTGCGCCAAAACCCAAGCACTTATAAGTTCACCATGCACTCTCCTTGCAGTACTCTAATCATCTAGTCACTACCCATGTAGTCATGCAATGACCCAGGCACAAATTCATGCACTTCTACAATCCTTTCAGCACTAAATATAAAGTTCGGTAATCTCCCTGGTACTACCTATGCACTCCTCCAATCACCTAGCCAGTCCAATGTCCTTATCTAATCACTGCGCCAAAACCCAAGCACTTATAAATTCACCATGAACTCTCCTTGCAGCACTCTAATCATCCAGTCATTACCCATGTACTCATGCAAGGACCCAGGCACTAACTCATGCAGTTCTACAATCCCTTGAGCACTACCTATACTGTTTAGTGATCTCCCTGTTACTACCTATGCACTCCTCTAATCTCATAGCCAGTTACAAGTCCTTATGCAATCACTGCACCAAAACCCAAGCACTTATCAATTCACCATCCACTCTCCTTGCAGTACTCTAATAATCCAGTCACTACCTGTGTACTCATGCAATGACTCAGGCACTAACTGATGCACTGCTACAATCCCTTGAGCACTACCTATACATTTCAATAATCTCTCTGTTACTACCAATGCACTCCTTAAATCACCTAGCCAGACCAATGTCCTTATCCAATCCCTGTGCCAATTACCAAGCACTTATAAATTCACCATGCACTCTCCTTGCAGTACTCTAATCATCCAGTCATTACCCATGTACTCATGCAAGGACCCAGGCACTAACTCATGCAGTTCTACAATCCCTTGAGCACTACCTATATTGTTTAGTGATCTCCCTGTTACTACCTATGCACTCCTCCAATCTCATAGCCAGTTCCAAGTCCTTATGCAATCGCTGTACCAGAACCCAAGCACTTATCAATTCACCATACACTCTCTTTGCAGTACTATAAGAATCCAGTCACTACCTGTGTACTCATGCAATGACTCGGGCACTAACTGATGCACTGCTACAATCCCTTGAGCACTACCTATACATTTCAATAATCTCTCTGTTACTACCAATGCACTCCTCAAATCACCTAGCCAGACCAATGAACTTATCCAATCCCTGTGCCAATTAACAAGCACTTATAAATTCACCATGCACTCTCCTTGCAGTACTCTAATCATCCAGTCAATACCCATGTACTCATGCAAGGACCCAGGCACTAAGTCATGCACTTCTACAATCACGTAAGCACTGCCTATACAGTTCAGTAATCTCTCTGTTACTACCTATGCACTCCTCCAATCACCTAGCCAGTCCAATGTCCTTATCCAATCCCTGTGCCAAAACCCAAGCACTTATAAGTTCACCATGCACTCTCCTTGCAGTACTCTGATCATCCAGTCACTAACCATGTACTCATTTTATGACTCAGGTACTAATGATGTACTTCTACAATCCCTTGAGCACTACCTATACAGTTCAGTAATCTCTCTGTTACTACCTATGCACTCCTCCAATCACTTAGCTAGTCCAATGTCTTTATCCAATCCCTGTGCCAAAAACAAGCACTTATAAATTCACCACTCACTCTCCTTGCAGGACTCTAATCATCCTTTCACTACCCATGTAGTCATGCAATGACCCAGGCACTAACTCAAGCACTTCTACAATCCCTTGAGCACTACCTATACAGTTCAGTAATCTCCCTGTTACTACCTATGCAATCCTCCATTCACCTAGCAAGTCCCAAATCCTTATCTAGTCACTGCGCCAAAATCCAAGCACTTTTAAATTCGCCATGCACTCTCCTTGCAGTACTCTAATCATCCAGTCACTACCCATGTACTCATGCAATGACCCAGGCATTAACTCGTCCACTTCTACAATCCCCTGAGCACTACCTTTATAGTTTAGTAATTTCCCTCCTACTACCAATGCATTCCTCCATTCACATAGCCAGTCCCATGTCCTTATCCAATCACTGCGCCAAGGCCCAAGCACTTATAAATTCACCATGCAATTTCTTTGCACTACTCAAATCATCCAGTCACTACCCATGTACTCATGCAATGACTCAGGCACTAATTCATGCACTTCTACAATCCCTTGAGCACTACCTATACAGTTCAGTAATCTCCCTGTTACTACCTATGCACTCATCCAATCACCTAGCCAGTACCATATCCTTATGCATTCACTGCGCCAAAACCAAAGCACTTATAAGTTCACCATGCACTCTCCTTGCAGTACTCTAATCATCTAGTCACTACCTATGTAGTCATGCAATGACCCTGGCAAAAATTCATGCACTTCTACAATCCTTTCAGCACTAAATATAAAGTTCGGTAATCTCCCTGGTACTACCTATGCACTCCTCCAATCACCTAGCCAGTCCATTGTCCTTATCTAATCACTGCGCCAAAACCCAAGCACTTATAAATTGACAATGCGCTCTCCTTGCAGTACTCTAATCATCCAGTCACTAACCATGCACTCATGCTATGAATCAGGCACTAACTCATGCACTTCTACAATCCCTTCAGCACTACCTATACAGTTCAGTAATCTCCCTGATACTACCTATGCACTTCTCCAATCACATAGCCAGTTCCATGTCCTTATGCAATCACTGTGCTAAAATCCAAGCACTATAAATTCACCATTCACTCTCCTTACAGTAGTCTACTCATCCAGTCACTACCCATGTACTCATGCAATGACCCAGGCACTAAGTCATGCGCTTCTACAATCCCTTGAGCACTACCTATACAGTTCAGTAGTCTCCCTGTTACTACCTATGCACTCCTCCAATCACCTAGTCAGTCCCATATCCTTATCTATTCACTGCGCCAAAACCCAAGCACTTATAAATTCACCATGAACTCTCCTTGCAGTACTCTAATCATCCAGTCATTACCCATGTACTCATGCAAGGACCCAGGCACTAACTCATGCAGTTCTACAATCCCTTGAGCACTACTTATACTGTTTAGTGATCTCCCTGTTACTACCTATGCACTCCTCCAAGCTCATAGCCAGTTCCAAGTCCTTATGCAATCACTGCACCAAAACCCAAGCACTTATCAATTCACCATCCACTCTCCTTGCAGTACCCTTATAATCCAGTCACTACCTGTGTACTCATGCAATGACTCAGGCACTAACTGATGCACCGCTACAATCCCTTGAGCACTACCTATACATTTCAATAATCTCTCTGTTACTACCAATGCACTCCTCAAATCACCTAGCCAGACCAAAGTCCTTATCCAATCCCTGTGCCAATAACCAAGCACTTATAAATTCACCATGCACTCTCCTTGCAGTACTCTAATCATCCAGTCATTACCCATATACTCATGCAAGGACCCAGGCACTAACTCATGCAGTTCTACAATCCCTTGAGCACTACCTATAATGTTTAGTGATCTCCCTGTTACTACCTATGCACTCCTCCAATCTCATAGCCAGTTCCAAGTCCTTATGCAATCACTGCACCAAAACCCAAGCACTTATCAATTCACCATACACTCTCCTTGCAGTACTCTAAGAATCCAGTCACTACCTGTGTACTCATGCAATGACTCGGGCACTAACTGATGCACTGCTACAATCCCTTGAGCACTACCTATACATTTCAATAATCTCTCTGTTACTACCAATGCACTCCTCAAATCACCTAGCCAGACCAATGAACTTATCCAATCCCTGTGCCAATTAACAAGCACTTATAAATTCACCATGCACTCTCCTTGCAGTACTCTAATCATCCAGTCAATACCCATGTACTCATGCAAGGACCCAGGCACTAAGTCATGCACTTCTACAATCACGTAAGCACTGCCTATACAGTTCAGTAATCTCACTGTTACTACCTATGCACTCCTCCAATCACCTAGCCAGTCCAATGTCCTTATCCAATCCTTGTGCCAAAACCCAAGCACTTATAAGTTCACCATGCACTCTCCTTGCAGTACTCTGATCATCCAGTCACTAACCATGTACTCATTTTATGACTCAGGTACTAATGATGTACTTCTACAATCCCTTGAGCACTACCTATACAGTTCAGTAATCTCTCTGTTACTACCTATGCACTCCTCCAATCACTTAGCTAGTCCAATGTCTTTATCCAATCCCTGTGCCAAAAACCAAGCACTTATAAATTCACCACTCACTCTCCTTGCAGGACTTTAATCATCATTTCACTACGCATGTAGTCATGCAATGACCCAGGCACTAACTCAAGCACTTCTACAATCCCTTGAGCACTACCTATACAGTTCAGTAATCTCCCTGTTACTACCTATGCATTCCTCCAATCACCTAGCCAGTCCCATGTCCTTATCCAATCACTGCGCCAAAAGTAAAGCACTTATAAATTCAGTATGCACTCTCCTTGCTGTACTCTAATCATCCAGTCACTACCCATGTACTCATACAATGACCCAGGCACTAACTCATGCACTTCTACAATCCCCTGAGCACTACTAATATAGTTTAGTAATCTCCCTGTTACTACCTATGCACTCCTCCATTCACCTAGCAAGTCCCAAATCCTTATCTAGTCACTGCGCCAAAATCCAAGCACTTTTAAATTCGCCATGCACTCTCCTTGCAGTACTCTAATCATCCAGTCACTACCCATGCACTCATGCAATGACCCAGGCATTAACTTGTCCACTTCTACAATCCCCTGAGCACTACCTTTATAGTTTAGTAATTTCCCTCTACTATCAATGCACTCCTCCATTCACCTAGCCAGTCCCATGTCCTTATCCAATCACTGCGCCAAGGCCCAAGCACTTATAAATTCACCATGCAATCTCTTTGCACTACTCTAATCATCCAGTCACTACCCATGTACTCATGCAATGACACAGGCACTAATTCATGCACTTCTACAATCCCTTGAGCACTACCTATACAGTTCAGTAATCTCCCTGTTACTACCTACGCACTCGTCCAATCACCTAGCCAGTACCATATCCTTATGCATTCACTGCGCCAAAACCCAAGCACTTATAAGTTCACCATGCACTCTCCTTGCAGTACTCTAATCATCTAGTCACTACCCATGTAGTCATGCAATGACCCAGGCACAAATTCATGCACTTCTACAATCCTTTCAGCACTAAATATAAAGTTCGGTAATCTCCCTGGTACTACCTATGCACTCCTCCAATCACCTAGCCAGTCCAATGTCCTTATCTAATCACTGCGGCAAAACCCAAGCACTTATAAATTCACAATGCACTCTCCTTGCAGTACTCTAATCATCCAGTCACTAACCATGCACTCATGCTATGAATCAGGCACTAACTCATGCACTTCTCCAATCCCTTCAGCACTACCTATACAGTTCAGTAATCTCCCTGATACTACCTATGCACTTCTCCAATCACATAGCCAGTTCCATGTCCTTATGCAATCACTGTGCTAAAATCCAAGCACTATAAATTCACCATACACTCTCCTTACAGTAGTCTACTCATCCAGTCACTACCCATGTACTCATGCAATGACCCAGGCACTAAGTCATGCGCTTCTACAATCCCTTGAGCACTACCTATACAGTTCAGTAGTCTCCCTGTTACTACCTATGCACTCCTCCAATCACCTTGTCAGTCCCATATCCTTATCTATTCACTGCGCCAAAACCCAAGCACTTATAAATTCACCATGAACTCTCCTTGCAGTACTCTAATCATCCAGTCATTACCCATGTACTCATGCAAGGACCCAGGCACTAACTCATGCAGTTCTACAATCCCTTGAGCACTACTTATACTGTTTATTGATCTCCCTGTTACTACCTATGCACTCCTCCAATCTCATAGCCAGTTCCAAGTCCTTATGCAATCACTGCACCAAAACCCAAGCACTTATCAATTCACCATCCACTCTCCTTGCAGTACTCTAATAATCCAGTCACTACCTGTGTACTCATGCAATGACTCAGGCACTAAATGATGCACCGCTACAATCCCTTGAGCACTACCTATACATTTCAATAATCTCTCTGTTACTACCAATGCACTCCTCAAATCACCTAGCCAGACCAATGGCCTTATCCAATCCCTGTGCCAATTACCAAGCACTTATAAATTCACCATGCACTCTCCTTGCAGTACTCTAATCATCCAGTCATTACCCATGTACTCATGCAAGGACCCAGGCAATAACTCATGCAGTTCTACAATCCCTTGAGCACTACCTATAATGTTTAGTGATCTCCCTGTTACTACCTATGCACTCCTCCAATCTCATAGCCAGTTCCAAGTCCTTATGCAATCACTGCACCAAAACCCAAGCACTCATCAATTCACCATACACTCTCCTTGCAGTACTCTAAGAATCCAGTCACTACCTGTGTACTCATGCAATGACTCGGGCACTAACTGATGCACTGCTACAATCCCTTGAGCACTACCTATACATTTCAATAATCTCTCTGTTACTACCAATGCACTCCTCAAATCACCTAGCCAGACCAATGAACTTATCCAATCCCTGTGCCAATTAACAAGCACTTATAAATTCACCATGCACTCTCCTTGCAGTACTCTAATCATCCAGTCACTAACCATGTACTCATTTTATGACTCAGGTACTAATGATGTACTTCTACAATCCCTTGAGCACTACCTATACAGTTCAGTAATCTCTCTGTTACTACCTATGCACTCCTCCAATCACTTAGCTAGTCCAATGTCTTTATCCAATCCCTGTGCCAAAAACCAAGCACTTATAAATTCACCACTCACTCTCCTTGCAGGACTCTAATCATCCAGTCACTAACCATGCACTCATGCTATGAATCAGGCACTAATTCATGCACTTCTACAATCCCTTCAGCACTACCTATACAGTTCAGTAATCTCCCTGATACAACCTATGCACTTCTCCAATCACATAGCCAGTTCCATGTCCTTATGCAATCACTGTGCTAAAATCCAAGCACTATAAATTCACCATACACTCTCCCATACACTCTCCTTACAGTAGTCTACTCATCCAGTCACTACCCATGTTCTCATGCAATGACCCAGGCACTAAGTCATGCGCTTCTACAGTCCCTTGAGCACTACCTATACAGTTCAGTAGTCTCCCTGTTACTACCTATGCACTCCTCCAATCACATAGCCAGTCCCATGTCCTTATCCAAACACTGCGCCAAAACCCAAGCACTTATAAATTCACCATGCACTCTACTTGCAGTACTCTATTCATCCAGTCACTACCCATGTACTCATCCAATGACCCAGGCACTAAGTATTGCACTTCTACAATCCCTTGAGCACTACCTATACAGCTCATTAATCTCTCTGTTAATACCTATGCACTCCTCCAATGACCTAGCCAGTCCAATGTCCTTATCCAATCCCTGTGCCAAAAACCAAGCACTAATAAGTTTACCATGCACTCTTCTTGCAGTCACAACCCAAGTACTCATTCAATGACCCAGGCACTAAGTCATGCACTTCTACAATCCCTTGAGTACTATCTATACAGTTCAGTAATCTCCTTGTTACTACCTATGCACTCCTCCAATCACCTAGTCAGTCCCATATCCTTATCTATTCACTGCGCCAAAACCCAAGCACTTATAAATTCACCATGAACTCTCCTTGCAGTACTCTAATCATCCAGTCATTACCCATGTACTCATGCAAGGACCCAGGCACTAACTCATGCAGTTCTACAATCCCTTGAGCACTACCTATACTGTTTAGTGATCTCCCTGTTACTACCAATGCACTCCTCCAATGTCATAGCCAGTTCCAAGTCCTTATGCAATCACTGCACCAAAACCCAAGCACTTATCAATTCACCATCCACTCTCCTTGCAGTACTCTAATAATCCAGTCACTACCTGTGTACTCATGCAATGACTCAGGCACTAACTGATGCACTGCTACAATCCCTTGAGCACTACCTATACATTTCAATAATCTCTCTGTTACTACCAATGCACTCCTCAAATCACCTAGCCAGACCAATGTCCTTATCCAATCCCTGTGCCAAAAACCAAGCACTAATAAGTTTACCATGCACTCTTCTTGCAGTCACAACCCAAGTACTCATTCAATGACCCAGGCACTAAGTCATGCACTTCTACAATCCCTTGAGTACTATCTATACAGTTCAGTAATCTCCTTGTTACTACCTATGCACTCCTCCAATCACCTAGTCAGTCCCATATCCTTATCTATTCACTGCGCCAAAACCCAAGCACTTATAAATTCACCATGAACTCTCCTTGCAGTACTCTAATCATCCAGTCATTACCCATGTACTCATGCAAGGACCCAGGCACTAACTCATGCAGTTCTACAATCCCTTGAGCACTACCTATACTGTTTAGTGATCTCCCTGTTACTACCAATGCACTCCTCCAATGTCATAGCCAGTTCCAAGTCCTTATGCAATCACTGCACCAAAACCCAAGCACTTATCAATTCACCATCCACTCTCCTTGCAGTACTCTAATAATCCAGTCACTACCTGTGTACTCATGCAATGACTCAGGCACTAACTGATGCACTGCTACAATCCCTTGAGCACTACCTATACATTTCAATAATCTCTCTGTTACTACCAATGCACTCCTCAAATCACCTAGCCAGACCAATGTCCTTATCCAATCCCTGTGCCAATTACCAAGCACTTATAAATTCACCATGCACTCTCCTTGCAGTACTCTAATCATCCAGTCATTACCCATGTACTCATGCAAGGACCCAGGCACTAACTCATGCAGTTCTACAATCCCTTGAGCACTACCTATAATGTTCAGTGATCTCCCTGTTAATACCTATGCACTCCTCCAATCTCATAGCCAGTTCCAAGTCCTTATGCAATCACTGCACCAAAACCCAAGCACTTATCAATTCACCATCCACTCTCCTTGCAGTACTCTAAGAATCCAGCCACTACCTGTGTACTCATGCAATGACTCAGGCACTAACTGATGCACTGCTACAATCCCTTGAGCACTACCTATACATTTCAATAATCTCTCTGTTACTACCAATGCACTCCTCAAATCACCTAGCCAGACCAATGAACTTATCCAATCCCTGTGCCAATTAACAAGCACTTATAAATTCACCATGCACTCTCCTTGCAGTATTCTAATCATCCAGTCACTACCCGTGTACTCTTGCAAATACCCATGCACTAATTCATGCACTTCTACAATCCCTTGAGCACTACCTTTATAGTTTAGTAGTCTCCCTGTTACTAAATATGCACTCCTCCATTCACCTAGCCAGTCCCATGTCCTTATTCAATCACTGCGCCAAAACCCAAGCACTTAAAAGTTCACCATGCACTCTCCTTGCAGTACTCTGATCATCCAGTCACTAACCATGTACTCATTTTATGACTCAGGTACTAATGATGTACTTCTACAATCCCTTGAGCACTACCTATACAGTTCAGTAATCTCTCTGTTACTACCTATGCACTCCTCCAATCACTTAGCTAGTCCAATGTCTTTAGCCAATCCCTGTGCCAAAAACCAAGCACTTATAAATTCACCACTCACTCTCCTTGCAGGACTCTAATCATCCTTTCACTACCCATGTAGTCATGCAATGACCCAGGCACTAACTCAAGCACTTCTACAATCCCTTGAGCACTACCTATACAGTTCAGTAATCTCCCTGTTACTACCTATGCATTCCTCCAATCACCTAGCCAGTCCCATGTCCTTATCCAATCACTGCGCCAATACCCAAGCACTTTTAAATTCACCATGCACTCTCGTTGCAGGACTCTAATCATCCAGTCACTACCCATGTACTCATGCAATGACCCAGGGACTAATTCATACACTTCTATAATCCCTTGAGCACTACCTATACAGTTCGGTAATCTCCCTGTTACTACCTATGCACTCCTTCAATCACCTAGCCAGTTCCATGTCCTTATGCAATCACTACACCAAAACCCAAGCACTTATAAATTCACCATGTACTCTCCTTGCAGTACTCTTATCATCCAGTCACTACCCATGTAGTTATGTAATGACCCAGGCACTAACTCATGCACTTGTACAATCCCTTAAGCACTACCTATACAGTTCGATAATCCCCCTGTTACTACCTAAGCACTTCTCCAATGACTTAGCCAGTCCCATGTCCTTATCTAATCACTGCGCCAAAACCCATGCACTTAGAAATTCATCATGCGCTCTCCTGGCAGTACTTTAATCATCCTGACACTAACCATGTACTCATGCAATGACTGAGGCATTAACTCATGCAGTTCTACAATCCCTTGAGCTCCACCTACACAGTTCAGTAATCTCCCTGTTACTACTTATGCACTCCTCCAATCACCTAGCCAGTTCCATGTCCTTATGCAATCACTGTGCCAAAACCCAAGCACTTATAAGTTCACCGTGCACTCTCCTTGCAGTACTCTAATCATCCTGTCACTACCCGTGTACTCTTGCAATGAACCAGGCACTAACTCATGCACTTCTACAATCCCTTCAACACTACCTATACAGTTCAACAATCTCCCTGTTACGACCTATGCACTCCTCTAATCACCTAGCGAGTTCCATGTCCTTATTCAATTACTGCGCCAAAACCCAGGCACAGCCAAATTCACCACGCACTCTCCTTGCAGTACTCTAATCATCCAGTCACTACCCCTGTACTCATGCAATGACCCATGCACTAACTCATGCACTTCTACAATCCCTTCAGCACTACCTATACAGTTCGAAAATCTCCCTGTTACTACCTATGCTCTCTTCCAATCAACTAGCCAGTTTCATGTCCTTATGCAATCACTGCGCCAAAACCCAAGCACTTATAAGTTCCCCATGCACTCTCCTTGCAATACTATTATCATCCAGTCACTACCCATGTAGTCATGCAATGACCCAGGCACTAATTCATGCACTTGTGCAATTCCTTCAGCACTACCCATACAGTTCAGTAATCTCCCTGTTACTACCTATGCCCTCCTCCAATCACCTAGCCAGTCCCTTGTCCTTATTCAATCACTGCGCCAAAACCCAAGCACTTATAAGTTCACCAAGCACTCTCCTTGCAGTACTCTAACCATCCAGTCACTACCCATGTAGTCATGCAATGGCCCATGCACTAACTCATGCACTTCTGCTATCCCTTCAGCACTACCTATAGAGTTAGAAAATCCCCCTGTTACTAACTAAGCACTCCCCCAATCACCTAGCCAGTTCCATGTCCTTATGCAATCACTGCGCCAAACCCCAAGCACTTATAAATTCACCATGCACTCTCCTTGCAGTAAACTAATCATCCAGCCACTAAGCACTAACTCATGCAGTTCTACAATCGCTTGAGCACTACCTATACAGTTCAGTAATCTCCTTGTTACTGCCTATGCACTCCTCTAATCACCCAGCCAGTTCCATGTCCTTATCCAATCACTGCGCCAAAACCCAAGCACTTATAAATTTGTCATGCACTCTCCTTGCAGTACTCTTATCATCCAGTCACTATACATGTAGTCATGTAATGACCCAGGCACTTACTCATGCACTTCTACAATCCCTTCAGCACTACCTATACATTTCAGTAATCTCCCTGTAACTACATATGCAGTCCTACAATCACCTAGCCAGTCTCATGTCCTTATCCAATCACTGTGCCAAAACCCAAAATACTTATAAGTTCACCATGAACTCTCCTTGCAGTACTCTAAGCATCCAGTCACTGCGCATGTAATCATGCAATGACCCAGACACTAACTCAAGCACTTCAACAATCCTTTCAGCACTACCTATACAATTCGGTAATCACCCTGTTACTACCTATGCACTCCTCCAATCACCTAGCCAGTCATATATCCTTATCTAATCACTGCACCAAAACCGAAGCACTTATAAAGTCACCATGCACTCTCCTTGCACTAAACTAATCATCCAGCCACTAAGCATGTACTCATGCTATGACTCAAGCACTAACTCATGCAGTTCTATAATCGCTTGAGCACTACCTATACAGTTCAGTGATCTACCTGATACTACGTATGCACTCCCCCAATCACCTAGCCAGTTCCATGTCCTTATGCAATCACTGCGCCAAACCCCAAGCACTTATAAATTCACCATGCACTCTCCTTGCAGTAAACTAATCATCCAGCCACTAAGCACTAACTCATGCAGTTCTACAATCGCTTGAGCACTACCTATACAGTTCAGTAATCTCCTTGTTACTGCCTATGCACTCCTCTAATCACCCAGCCAGTTCCATGTCCTTATCCAATCACTGCGCCAAAACCCAAGCACTTATAAATTTGTCATGCACTCTCCTTGCAGTACTCTTATCATCCAGTCACTATACATGTAGTCATGTAATGACCCAGGCACTTACTCATGCACTTCTACAATCCCTTCAGCACTACCTATACATTTCAGTAATCTCCCTGTAACTACATATGCAGTCCTACAATCACCTAGCCAGTCTCATGTCCTTATCCAATCACTGTGCCAAAACCCAAAATACTTATAAGTTCACCATGAACTCTCCTTGCAGTACTCTAAGCATCCAGTCACTGCGCATGTAATCATGCAATGACCCAGACACTAACTCAAGCACTTCAACAATCCTTTCAGCACTACCTATACAATTCGGTAATCACCCTGTTACTACCTATGCACTCCTCCAATCACCTAGCCAGTCATATATCCTTATCTAATCACTGCACCAAAACCGAAGCACTTATAAAGTCACCATGCACTCTCCTTGCACTAAACTAATCATCCAGCCACTAAGCATGTACTCATGCTATGACTCAAGCACTAACTCATGCAGTTCTACAATCGCTTGAGCACTACCTATACAGTTCAGTGATCTACCTGATACTACGTATGCACTCCTCCAATCACATAACCAGTTCCATTTCCTTATGCAATCACTGCGCCAAAACACAAGCACTTATAAATTCACCATACACTCTCCTTGCAGAACTCTAATCATCCAGTCACTACCCATGTACTCATGTACTCATGCAATGACCTAGGCACTAAGTCATGCACTTCCACAATGTCTTGAGCACTACCTATACAGTTCAGTAATCTCCCTGTTACTACCTCTGAACTCCACAAATCAAAAATCCAGTCACATGTCTTTATCCAATCACTGCGCCAAAACCCAGGCACTTATAAATTCACCATGCACTTTTGAAGTACTGGGTTTTTCAGAACCAACCCAGCGGTGCCAGGGGACACACCCGAAGACTTCGAGTTCTTCCTGTTTCAGACTACAGAAACACAGAGTCTTCTAGGTGAAGTCAAAGATCGTATTTATTGGCTGCAGACCAATCACAGGTATCCGAGTAGTACAGCATGGTGTATGTTCTCAGGAGACTGCTTCTGGACCAAAAACCAGTCTTTTCTTATATACAAAATATTACGCTCTGGGCAACACCGCCCCCATTTTACAAGTGGTCATTCACATATTTTCGCTTCAAAGAAACAGCAAAGTCATGATGATAATCCCACATTTCAGCTCGGTCAGCCCACGATTATTTACCCAGCGAGGCTCAGATCCCTCATCAGGTTTCAGCAGACCCCAACAAATTTGGCACCTCCTCCTCGTAAAACAAGCCATAAAGCAGGAAACAGAGTCAGGTGTGAAAGGGATTAGTCAGGGTGTGTGTGGGATGAAAAAGACTTTATGGTGTGTCAAGCCCTGATGCGAATCCCATTTGGCCATGGGAAAGGAACTGGTCGGACAGGATTGACCACGGGCAGCGGAGTCAGTTCGCACAGGTCACAAATAAGTCAAAGAAGGTGTACGTGTCCTTTATGCCTAGGCATGGCCTTAGTGCACAGCCTATGTGAGGGCAACCTCAAAATGGCTACCGCTCTAAAATGGAACCCGAGGATTCAATATGTAGTATCGTATACAAGGTGAATTCATCGATGAAACGTAATGAAAACACTCGTACATACCGCATTTGCCATTTGCGGTTCGCTGGTACCAAAATCGGCATGATAGGGCCATGCCTCCAATGTGGTCCCAAAATTCACAGTACCACAGACCCTCCTTTTGCCCTTACATAGGCAATAACTATACTCATACTAATCTGAGTCCAGGTCTATATTCATAAAGTCATGGAGATGTTGCTGTAGCATCATCCTATTGCTTAGCTCGTCCCTTGATACAGGTTTCCTTACGCATGATGTAACACAGAGGCTACACATTACAGGGGTACACTGTATACATAGACAGAACAGGAAAAGGATGGCTAAGATCGTTTATTTATTTATTTTATTTAGGCGATTTATTAAGCGCACAACTACCCGGAGGTGTCTCGGCGCTATTGGACAGATTAGAAACAGTCAGACAGGTGAGACGAAGAAAATTATTTGAATAACCATGTTTTTATGTACTTCCGAAAAGATAAAAGAGTGGAGGCACTCTTAATATGTAGCGGAAGTTCATTCCAGAGTTTGGTTGTTGCCACGATGAATCTCTTATCGCCCCAGGTGGCTTTCTTGGTTCTAGGGACCGTAAGCAGCTGATTAGAGCTAGAGCGTAGATTCCTGATAGGTCTGTACTGGCAAAAGCTTCTCCTAAGGAATTCAGGTCCTGAGCCGTGGATTGACTTATAGGCTATACATAATGCCTTAAATTTGGATCTGCTTTTGATAGGCAGCCAATGAAGCTGTCGAATGACTCCTGAAATTGGTTTAAATTTAGGAGTGCCCGAGAGAATCCTAGCCGCGGCATTCTGTACCATTTGTAACTTTTTTGGGACTTTTTCTTGTGCGTTTATAAATAGTCCATTACAATAGTCTATTCTAGACATGACAAGGGTACTGATAAGAGTTTTTCCTGCGCTAGGAGGAAGATAGGGTAGAAGCTTCTTTATCATTCTGATGGTGTAGAATGAGGATGAGGTGATATAATTAGCGTGTGGCATGAATGTTAGTCTGTCGTCAAATAAAACTCCAAGGTTTTTTACTCTGGTGACCGGAACCGGGGGGGAGCCTAATTCCTCAGGCCACCAGGAGGATGACCAGCTGGGGAGAGGTTTTCCAAAAATCATCACCTCCGTTTTGTCAGAGTTTAGTTTTAGACAATTTTTTGACATCCAGGTGCAAATGGTGGACATTCCTTTTTTAAAATTGTCTGCAGTGATGTTTCCATTTTCGTATATTTCAATGACAATTTGGGTGTCATCAGCATATGATGAGAGTCGCAGATCGTGCGATTTTATGATTTTAGCAAGGTCAGCAACATAAAGATTAAACAGCGTCCCAGTGACTATTAGAATCTTCCATCCCCAAGCTGGTACCAGTCCCCAGAACCACCCCATCATCGACCAATCTCCTTTATCCACGTGAATAGATTCGGAAATCTTATGCAGTTTGGAGATGGCTTGATAGACTGTCGGAGCATTATCTGGTATGAAAATACAGCAGCTTGATTGGATAACCTTACATACCTCACCATGGTCTGCAAGTATGGGGCGATCCGCTTGGAGCTCAGCTGTCAAGTTACCAAGGGCACCAGACGTCACATTAACAGTGGATTCAACTACACGAGTCAGTTGTCTCAGGTTCCTACTATTGATCATTGGTCCCCAAAACGGCAGGAAGAAGTCGCCCGCTTCCTGACCGGCAGTATCCTCCTGACTAGCAACGCCTCTCACAACTCTGGTCTTGTGATAACCAGAGGCAGCAGTAAATGTCGGCGGTTGCAAATTTGCAACAGAACACGTGCCCGAGAAATCAGGGGGCAACCATGTATATGCTCGGTCATTACAAACAAAGTATGTACCCTTGGCAGCCAAAAACGCAGGGGAAAACTGTGATGAAAAAATGTACGTTTCAGTACAGTCACTCTTCCCTAGTTGAGCTCTTGGATTCTGACCATTGCCTTGTAAACAGAACCGGCCTATGTGGGGTACGACCCAAATTCGGGATGAACTTTTACGCTGTTTTTCGCCCAGTCTAATGCTATACCCCATCGCGTTCCAACCCACATAAGCTCGCAACTCATCCTTGGGAATAGATGAATATGCATCGATATCTCTGCTCATATCAGCAACTCCTTTCATCAAGGCCTTATTGTTTGTGCTAGGTCTAGTGGAACGCGGTGGTCGTGGGGAATAGGTTTCAAGTGCTAAAAAGATAGCTAAACGGCAGCACTAGATATGGGATACCCTTATCAATGGTATGCGGCATCAAGCCACATACCCAGCAATTTGTGGTATTCATAACTAGTTGGTGCTGGTGCAGGAGTTGAATAAACAAACTCAGAACGTCTAGCTTGTTCGTGTTCAGGCAGAGGGTGGAAAGAGTGTGAGGAAACAGTAGGAGGAGGTATGGGCTGTATAGTGGGTGCAAATGACACTTGAAAAGACAATGATACATAACCTACAGAAAACATCACCATACTAAATAGTACAAACAGACATAATATTACAAAATGTTTGCTATTCATTACTTTACATATTCTGCTCTTAAAATGTATCTCCTCAACGGGTCTCTCCATCTCGAAAAACTCCATCCTCTAATCGTGCTGTTCGCGGCGGATGAGTGTCTTCCGCTAAGGAGTGCACCTGTCAGTCCAGGGAACGCCCTAGACCAACCAGAACCGTTGACCTAACGTCTCCGGCTTGTACCCCAAAGTCTTGGCACCGCGACCCTACAGCTGAACCCGGATGGTGGTTCGGAAAAAAACAAAAATCAAAAAGCTCTTCAGATGGGAGAGCTGCAGTGTCAAAAAAATAGCAATGGAAAGGAATTATATATTTTTTATTTGTCCATAGTCTTTGACCTCAAATTATAATGGCTTCTTCCAGGTACTGTCTGGTCTTGAAACAAGAGTTCAGGCTCTGTGGTGTCCAATCGATTTGATGGTGGCACGGCTTCTTGCAGAATACCGTCGTTTTCTCGTTCTGCAATTGTTCCTTTTACATGTGCATCGCTAAATGGCATGAAACGGGGCACAGTGTCAGTCTCAGAATCAGCGATACCCTCCTGGACCCAACGGTCATACGGCAGAGGCAAAGGGACCCTTTTACAATGCACGCCGTGAATCCCGTTCTTTTTCCCTTTCACTCGAACAGCTGATCTTGTCGAGAGAAGGACGAGATGGGGGCCGATCCAACGGGGCTCATCATTTTTTGTTCTTTGGAAATTCTTGACCAGCACCCACGATCCAGGACTGATAGGGTGTCCTGGAGATTCAGAGACCTGGGGCAGAGTATCGTGAACCTGTTGGTGTAAGACACGCAATTTAGCCGTCAATTCATACAGATAATCAAGCAGTACTGGATGTTCGATCTCACTGAATTTTGTCGGCCTTGGCACTCCCCATATACTGGCCGGGCGGCCAAACACAATTTCACAGGAACTAAGTCCCACTCGTGAATGCACAGTCATTCTTGTTGATAGGAGTGCTAAGGGCAGAGCGTCAGGCCATTTAAGACCAGAACTCGCTTGGATCTTGGCTAATTTGAGCTTCAGTGTGCCATTATAGCACTCTACTAGTCCAGCTGACTGGGGGTGATTTGCAGCGTGAAATTTTTGTTAATACCTAGTCCCTCACATACATTCTTCATCACTCGACCCACAAATTCACTCCCATTGTCACTCCAGACCATTCTCGGCATTCCAAACCTAGGGAAGAATTCTTTGACAAGGGCTTTAGCTGTGGATAAGGCAGTATTGTCTTTTAGGGGATATGCTTCTATCCACCTTGAAAAAGCGCAAACAACAACAAGTACATATTTCAAATTGTTGCACCTTTCCATGTGGATGAAATCTAGCTGCAAAACCTCGAACGGATACGTTGGAGGCGCAATATGACCATCTGGAGTTGGGGATCCCCTACCAGGATTGTATTTCAAACATACCATGCAATTTTTGACCACATTCTCCGCACACTTGGGAATTCCAGCATTCTGCCATACTGGAGCTAACAACTTACAAATCCCTTTCACTCTGATATGCGCCATTCCATGTGCCATCGTAACCACTGGAAGCACATATGCATCAGGTAACAACCACCTCCGGTGGTCTGACAAATCAACCCAACAACCATTTTCATCCAATTTACCCTTACCTTCTCTCCACATACTCAATTCTTTCTCCGAAGCTTCAGCTTGAAGGGACTTCACACTCTCTATCGTATCTTCACACATTCCAACATCACCAACCCATCTTGCAGGGCCTGCAACATACATCCGATTCGTCACATCTTTTGCTGTTTCTTTCGCGATTTCGTCAGCAAATGCATTACCGCGACCAACATCATCAATAACCTTCTTGTGTGCACTGCATTTCACAATCGCGACTTGTAACGATAAGGTCAGTGATTCAAGGAGATCATTCACCAACTGACCATTCTGAATCTTAGTTCCATGTGAAGTCAGGAACCCACGTTCTTTCCACAAACGCCCAAAACTGTGAGCCACGCCAAAGGCATACTGACTGTCAGTGTATATGTTCACTTTCATTCCTTTTGACAACACGCATGCTCTTGTAAGTGCAATTAATTCTGCTGCTTGAGCCGAATTATGTGGTATACGCGCAGTTTCAACAATCGTGTGCAAAGTCGTGATAGCATATGCAGCAGTCGTATCACCATTCGGAAGCTTCAAGCACGAGCCATCCACCCATAAGGTACCATCACACTTAACCAGGGGAGTATCTTTAAGATCCACTCTCCCTTTTATCTCTTCTTCTGTTCTGAACAGACAATCATGCTGTTCAATCTCATCTGTGTCCGTTGAAATCGGTAATAATGTAGCTGGATTCAACGTGTTGCACCTTTTTATGTGCACATGACTCGCTAGCAGTGTCAACTCGTACCCTGACAATCGAGCACTAGTCAGGTGCTGTGTCTTGGTCCTGTTTAACAATGTGTCTACTGCATGTGGAACCATTACAATCAACGTGTTATTCATTAATAACCCAGCAGACTGTCGAATAGACACAGCTGCTGCCGCTGTGGCTCTCAAGCAACTTGGCAATGCCTTAGCTACTGGATCCAAAGTCGACGAAAAATACGCGCATGGACGCTGTTTGTCTCCAAAAGACTGTGTCAACACTGACAATGCGCAACCTTCCTTCTCATGAACATACAATGTAAAAGGTTTACTGTAGTCGGGGGTACCCAACACAGGAGCTGAGCATAATGCATTACGCAATTCTGAGAAACTTTTCTGACACTCTTCAGACCACGGGACGGGATTCGGTGTATCTTTGCATGTTAATGCTATCAAAGGTTTTGCGAGCAAAGAAAAACTCGGGATCCACTGCCTACAGTATGAAGTAATACCCAAGAAAGCACACACTTCTCTCTGTGTTCTTGGCACGCTCAATTGTGCAATGGCCTGAATTCTTTCTGGGGTCAGTTTCCTTCCCTCTTTCGATAAGAGATGACCTAAGTAGGTCACTTCTTGTCGACAATATTGCAGTCTTGAGAGAGACACTTTGTGATGAAAGGCAGACAAATGACACAACAATGGCAATGTAGCTTCTTTACAAATTTCCTCAGTATCCGCGGCGATTAGTAAATCGTCAACATACTGAACAAGGGTGACACCACTAGGTAAAACAATTGCATCAAGCTGCGCTTTTAAAGCCTGACTGTATATTGATGGACTTTCACAGTAGCCCTGTGGAGCGCGTTTAAAGCGGAAGCTGCGACCTCCTAAACTAAAACCAAAAATATCCCTGCTTTCCTCTGCAATCGGGATGCTAAAGAAAGCATTCTTTAAATCGATCACTGAGAACCAAGCAGCGGAAGCTGGGATCATAGTTAACAAGGCAGTTATATCAGGGACAACTGGAAACTGTGGCACAACTATCTTATTGACCTCTCTGAGATCGATCACAAACCTGTAAACAGGTGGCTAAGAGGGGTCAGTACGTTTTAAACCAGGCAAAACAGGACTATTGCAAACGTTGCCTCTTGTCTCTTCAATCACATCCTTTTCAATCAAATCATAGATGATTGCTAACAATGCTTTCTCACCTTCATTAGAGATCTTGTACTGGGAAATGCGTGGCAATTTAACATTGGCTTTCAAAGTGACCACATATGGCGGTATTTCTAAGAGACCCACATCATTAGGACCAGTAGCCCAAAGGACATCCGGAAGAGACGACAGTTCAGCTGGCAGTTTATTCTTCGACAAATACATTGGAGAAATCACTTCCCTACCCAGTGTAAGTTGTTCTCCTGAGGGGGAACAATATAATGTCGCATGTAATCTCTTTAACAAATCCAATCCTAACAGGTTTTCACCACAACCTGTCGTTAGGATAAGGGGTGCTTTCAGCTCACAAGGTCCAACAGAAAGGGGCATAGGACTAGAGATCGGGTTCCTAACCGGGGAGCCAGAAAAACCTACTGAAACATTCATTTCGCCAGACAAAGGCGCGCCAGGGAGTTTTGAGTGCATAATTGAACTCTTTGCAGCACCAGTATCCAACAGAAAGGGCTCTGACACATTTGCTGTAGTCACCTTAACATACGGTCCACTCTGATCCACTGGCACTGAAACAACTCCCTCGCTCTGTCTATGGCGGTCCTAGTAATCATTTCCTTCCGCATTTTCATCTTCTACATAATAGTCATTGTTATAGTACTGAGCTGTCCTACCAGTTGCATTGGCTTGCTGATCAAAACTGTTCATCGTATTTTGAGGCGGAAGAGGATGCGCTTTCTGGGGAACATTCCCACGCCCTCTACCTCTAGGAGCTGGCTGACCACCTCTACCTCTCACGCCATAAGCATTATTCGTGAGCTGCAACAATATAGGACAACTATACTTAAAATGACCTTCTTCTTCGCAATACGAACACTGATTGGGACCTGCAGGAACGTGCGGTTGGGAATACCCGAACCTTTGCGAGTTACTCTGAAACTGTTGGGGTTGTTGATAGTTACTCTGACCTTGCTTATAGATATTCTGATCTCCACGTGGCGGGTAAGCCTGCTGTAAAAGAACCTTCGTCTTTAATTCTTTTGTTTTCTTGTCTGCTCTATCCTTCTCATCTTTATCCCTATTTTCGTAATACTGTGCAGTAGCCAGTATTTGCGCTGATGAGGAAACAGCCCAAGAACTCTCTGAATCTTTTAATTTCTTACACAACTCGGGAAGCAAATTATGCACAAATTTATCAACAAATAACCGTTGACCACCTTCCGTACTCATGTCTTGACCACTGTGGTCGATAAATGTTTCTTCAAACCTGGTGAAGAAATCAGACACTGTTTCGTCTTTCTTTTGTTTGCATGCGGATAATTTATCCCAATTCACACGCATCGCCGGCATTAAAGTTTTCATGTAGGTAATAATTCTACCAGGGAGTTATGCTACTAAGGGCTCAGGTTTCGCACCACCAACTTGTCTAGTGTCTGCGGCAATGATATTAGCCCATGTGCCACCTAGTTCTGCAGCGTGATCTGTATTACAAATCGGTCCCCATAAAGGCTGCGGAACAACATTCCCGAACAACATATCTATGTCAGCTAGATTCATGACACACGATCCTACAGTCTGTAATAACTCCTTATAATATCCTGCAGGGTTTTTACGGGGGTCAGGCAATGTCTGCTTAAGCGCTATTACTTCTGATCGCTTCCAAGGAACATGTACCCAAACACGCTGAAAATGAGCTGGCATAGCAGCAATACCATGAGGGCATTAGCTGCAACAGCGTCCTTCCATACCGGAGGAACTTTTCTCATAGGGTACTGTCGTACCTTTTTACCAGAAGAGTCATGCTTAAACAGTGACTGGGAAGGATCCTTAATCCTAAAAGACAACAATGTCGCAACTGCTTTCTCAACCTCGGGACCCACAATCGTACCTTTTCCAAATTCAAACCGTACATGACACAACTCCTGCGGGCTTAAGCCTGAACCATGATCTTCCAATTCCTCACAGAGGAATTCACACATTTTCTCAAAAACGTATCTCTGTTTTGGTGCTTCCCACTGATGAAAAACATTTACAACAGATTCCACATCATATCTCGAAGGAAAAACGATCCATTTATATGCCATGCGGTCTAATACTTCCTTCTCTTCAGAACCAGGCAGCTGACTACGCAACTGCTTACGTTGTGAACCAGGGGTCGTACTAGATGACCCAAAGAGAGGCAATATTAAACTAGTGACCGCACTAGCTATTCGTTGTCGTGTAGAAGGAGAAGGTGAGGCAAGAACAGGGGGAAAGACAGAGGGAAGAAAAATGGGTGCAAATACAGGTACAGGGGTCGTATCAGGAGGAGCGCCAGGGGAGGCAGCTGATGTACTAGGTAAAGTCGCAGGAAGCGCAAAAGAGATAGGCAGCGAAATCGGCGGCCCTTGAGAGGGCTGCACCGTAGGCATAGGAGCCGGCTGAGGAGGAGCTGGCGGCTGCGGGAAAGCTTGCGGCAAATTAACTAGAGGCTGTACATTTAAAGGTTGTGGAGGTGCTGTAGCACTCTGCGCATACGGGGGTGGCAAACTCAGCAAATGTGACATTAGGGGATCTGTCTCCTTTTCTTTTAACGCATCTTGCTGAAGGGGCGGCAAAACTGGGTAGCATTTATCAATCACTAGTTTACGTTGCCTGCACAACTGCTCATTCATTTGTTCTTCTTCATTATCTTTAAACTGCAAGGCTGCTTGCATTATCGACATACCTTTCTCCCTTTTATTTTTCTTTGCCAATTTGATTTCTTTCTGTTTGGCTTCCTTTCGCCATAGGCGGAAAGAATCAAACATCGCCGGCCGGGCTTTCTTTTTAAATAATTTAACTTCTAAGTTATCTAAGATTTCTGTGTCGAAACTACCATTTTGGGGCCATTTTAAAACACCATCCTTCCTGGTGTATCGGATCCATACTTCATTGTACGTAATGGGGCCCACGCCATGTTTCACATAAAGCTCATAAGTTGGAGTTCCAATTGGAGGAACCGGACACGAATCCTCTAATCGGGAGTCCCTATTACAACCCAAACAAAACAAATTTCCAAATATACCAGAACCAGGCATCTTCGCTCACTAGTCTAGTTTCAAACTTCAAAGGATTATCGAATACGATAGTCTCGTGAATACACGAGTCCTTCGGCTTTGGCACTTGCAAGTTCCAAATCAAAGCGATCCCGAAGGGATACCAAACTAAGAACCAAACTAAGGGCTGGGAGACGCTCCACTTATACTTAACTGAGGTATCGATGACGTCACCAGAAGACTCGTTTAATCGATTCACTCTACCAAATCATCAAGGGTCCAAAACAGGGCGATAATCAGGCAGCAGTCCTTTGCAGCCGTCGGGACGTGGAGAACCTCGCAGTAAAGACTTTCGGACCACGTCGACATGCAGGGGTCGATGAAGTGGCGGCCTTCCTCCAGAATTTTCACACGAAGCTCCTCACGAACCTCTGGCTTGGACCGGTACCGCTGAAATCACCCCACGTTGGGCGCCAACTGAAGTACTGGGTTTTTCAGAACCAACCCAGCGGTGCCAGGGGACACACCCGAAGACTTCGAGTTCTTTCTGTTTCAGACTACAGAAACACAGAGTCTTCTAGGTGAAGTCAAAGATCGTATTTATTGGCTGCAGACCAATCACAGGTATCCGAGAAGTACAGCACGGTGTATGTTCTCAGGAGACTGCTTCTGGACCAAAAACCAGTCTTTTCTTATATACAAAATATTACACTCTGGGCAACACCGCCCCCATTTTACAAGTGGTCATTCACATATTTTCGCTTCAAAGAAACAGCAAAGTCATGATGATAATCCCACATTTCAGCTCGGTCAGCCCACGATTATTTACCCAGCGAGGCTCAGATCCCTCATCAGGTTTCAGCAGACCCCAATAAATTCGGCACCTCCTCCTCGTAAAACAAGCCATAAAGCAGGAAACAGAGTCAGGTGTGAAAGGGATTAGTCAGGGTGCGTGTGGGATGAAAAAGACTTTATGGTGTGTCAAGCCCTGATGCGAATCCCATTTGGCCATGGGAAAGGAACTGGTCGGACAGGATTGACCTCGGGCAGCGGAGTCAGTTCGCACAGGTCACAAAGAAGTCAAAGAAGGTGTACGTGTCCTTTAGGCCTAGGCATGGCCTTAGTGCGCAGCCTATGTGAGGGCAACCACAAAATAGCTACCGCTCTAAAATGGAACCCGAGGATTCAATATGTAGTATCGTATACAAGGTGAATTCATCGATGAAACGTAATGAAAACACTCGTACATACCGCATTTGCCATTTGCGGTTCGCTGGTACCAAAATCGGCATGATAGGGCCATGCCTCCAACGTGGTCCCGAAATTCACAGTATCACACTTTCCCTGCTGTACTCCAATTATCCAGTCACTTCTACAATCCCCTGAGCACTACCTTTATAGTTTAGTTATCTCCCTGTTAATACCTATGCACTCCTCCATTCACCTAGCCAGTCCCATGTCCTTATCCAATCACTGCGCCAAAACACAAGCACTTATACGTTCACCATGCACTCTCTTTGCACTACTCTAATCATCCAGTCACTACCCATGTACTCATGCAATGGCCCAGGCACTAATTCATGCACTTCTACAATCCCTTGAGCACAACCCATACAGTTCAGTAACCTCCCTGTTACTACCTATGCACTCCTCGAATCACCTAGCAAGTTTCATGTCCTTATGCAATCACTGCATCAAAACCCAAGCACTTATAAATTCACCATGCACTCTCCTTGCAGTACTACTATCATCCAGTCACTACCCATGAAGTCATGCAATGACCCAGGCCCTATATCATGCACTTCTACAATATCTTGTGCACTACCTATACAGTTCAGTAATCTCCCTGTTACTACCTCTGAACTCCACAAATAACCTATCCAGCCCCATGTCCTTATCCAAACACTGTGTCAAAACCCAAGCACTTATAAGTTCACTATGCACTCTCCTAGCAGTCACTACCCATTTACTCATGCAATCACCCAGGCACTAACTGATGCATTTCTACAATCCCTTGAACACTACCTATACAGTTCAGTAATCTCTCTGTTACTACCTATACACTCTTCCAATCACCTAGCCAGTCTCTTGTCCTTATCCTATCAGTGCGCCAAAACCCAAGCACTTATAAATTCACCATGCACTCTCCTTGCAGTACTCTAATCATTCAGTCACTACCCATGTACTCATGCAATGACCCAGGCACTGAGTCATGCACTTCTACTGTCCCTTGAGAAATACCTATACAGTTCAATAATCTCCCTGTTACTACATATGCAATCCTCCAATCACCTAGCCAGTTCCATGTCCTTATGCAATTACCTCGCCAAAACCCAAGCACTTATAAATTCACCATGCACTCTCCTTGCAGTACACTAATCATCCAGTCACTACCCGTGTACTCATGCAATGACTCAGGCATTAACTGATTTACTTCTACAATCCCTTGGGCACTACCTATACAGTTCAGTAATCTCCCTGTTACTACCTATGCACTCCTCCAATCACCTAGCCAGTCCCTTGCCCTTATCCAATCACTGCGCCTAAACCAAAACACTTATAAATTCACCTTGCGCTCTCTTTGCAGTACTCTAATCATCCAATGCCTACCCATGTAGTCAAGCAATGACCCAGGCACTAACTCATGCACTTGTACAATTCCTTCGGCACTACCTATACAGTTCAGTAATCTCCCTGTTACTACCTATGCCCTCCAATCACCTAGCCAGTCCCATGTTTTAATTCAATCACTGCGCCATAACCCAAGCACTTATAAGTTCACCATGCACTCTCCTTGCAGTACTCTAATCATTCAGTCACTATCCATGTATTCATGCAATGACCCAGGCACTAACTCATGCACTTCTACAATCCCTTGAGCACTACCTATACAGTTCAGTAATCTCTCTGTTACTGCCTATGCACTCCTCCAATCACCCAGCCAGTCCCATGTCCTTATTCAATCACTGCACCTGTGAGAAGTTGGCCTGGCATATGCTGGTCACTAGTTATAGTGGTCACCTTGCACCAGTCCAATTCGACTCTTATGATGTTAGGTTTAAAAGACAACCTTTAAAGAAAGCTATCCTAGTGGTAGCTGTGGAGAGCAGCCTTCAGGCTAAGTCTTGAAGGAGTGTTAAGCTTATTGTTTTACCATAGATAACCTCTTGAATGACCAAATGAAAGAGTATTCTACACAGGTATATATATAAAATATATGTATTTATTCTAGACAGAATCCCCAAGTCTCTTTATGAGGCTAAGGCAAAGTTATACATCAAACAAGCATTGATAGATACAAATAAATAGCACTGTTAACATTGGGCCCCAGGGGGGGACCAAATATATACTAAAATAGTGGTATAAGAACCACGACAATTCTACAGACAATGCCTAGAGCATTTAGGATTGCTGGCCCCTTAAGAATCCACCCTTGGTTATGAGGACCCACGGGAGGCGCGTGCAGTGGAAATAGCTGCTATCGGGATCTCTATTAAAGTCTATGGAGAATGTCGCGGTTGGAAATAAACAGATTAAAAATACTTCTAGCAGGAGTACAAAGTTAAAACTTTGGAGTTAAGCTTTTGAAGAGCCCACTACCTCGAGTGTACCATAGTACCACTGTTACCTGCCCCAGGGAAGCCGGGTGCATAGGTCGATTCTGGTGTCGGGTTGCGGGCTGATTTTCAATGGGAAAATAGTCAAAATATCTGCTAGCCAGCCAAAAGCGTCGATGATGCCGTGACGATCAAAGATGTGAAGATTGTAGAGAAGAACCTGAAAGCAGAGGGGACAGAGTCTGGGTCACGGCAAAGTGACCAGGAGGCTCAAAGCAAAGAGCCCTTCGATGTCGGGTGCTTCAAGTTGAAAGTGGTGTAGCTTGGATCTGCAGCCACGGGCTCCGGGAGGCTACAAGGAAGGCCAGCTTCGGGAGGGCGACTGTCCCACGTCGGATAAGGGTTGCTGCGGTGTTAGTGTCCGGATTGGATCCACTATGCCTTGGCAACCGCAACCCACGCAAGATGCACAAATCTGCTACTGTTGCAGACCCACGAGGTCTGAGAGAGGTCTCCTTTGGAGAGACTGTAGAGCAGGCCTGGAGCAACCAGGGGAACTCTTTAAGAATAAGATTGTCCTCCGCTAGGGCCCACAAGTCAAGCGACAAGGGACCGCTGAAGGCAGCAAAATTGAGTGCATAAAAGGATGCCCACGGGCCACCGGAAGGTGCTGGGGTGCTGGTCTTTGGTACAGATGCTGCTTGGTGGTTGGCTCAGAAATGGGCCAAAGCACAACTTCCCCACTGGTCAGGATCATGTGCTACGCAAGAGGTGGCCGGTGTCCTGGGGTATCGGGGATCTCGACACCCACACAGTCCACAGTGCCCAAACTCGTTGAGCTCACTCACTGGCCTCTGAGATGCGCTGGAAACCCACCTCAAGGGAGCTGGAGGTCGTCGAAGTTCGTGAGAGCAGCGAAGTTCCAACCGGGTCACTTGCAGTGTTTCAGGTGCCTGCCAAGCAGGGGGATAACTCCTTTATCCCAAGGGAGATTTCTTCTGTCAGCTGGGCAGCAGCAAGTCGAAGGTCAAGACTGTAAAGTTCAAGAGTAATCTGAGGCTCCGGGGCCACGTTATTCACCTTTATCCCCAAGATTAGGGGAGTGTCCAGAGTAGTGTCCACCAATGGCTGGTGAGGCGGGAAAGGGTGGCTACACCCTCTCCCCTTTGTGTGTTTCCCGCCTGGGCAAGGGGCAGGATGCCCCTGAACCGGTTCCAAGCTGTGTATGCAGAATTAGGTCTCTGCAGCTGCCTACGTGCAACTCTGAAAGGACATTTGGTGCACACACCCTGTTCCAATCCACATAATCCTTGTCTGGGGAGATGCTAGCACCTCCCTGCCACAGGAGCCCTATTGTCCAGCTGGCGAGGCTGGGGTTTTCCCCAGCAACAGCCAGCCAGAGTCGTGTGGGTGGCGGGCAGTAGCCATTTTGTACTACTAGTGCACTTTTAAATTGGTGTCTAAATTCTACCGCTTTTCCCATATCGCCCCTCTAGCAGGGGGGAATCGTACCCTCATGCCCATGGCTGGACTGGGGGTATGTTTCCTACATGTTTGACACCAAACACGATATGGTTCTGTGTAGCCATTCTCAAGTTATCGCGATGTCGCGATTCACTTATAATGCGGTTAGGAGTATATGGTATGGCTACACTACAAACAACCCAGTAAGGATTTACGAAGGTTGCAGAGAGGCCCTACTCATGTAGGGGTCCCCCCTCACACATACCTCAGCACCCTGCCCTGTAGGATTAGCAAGGCCTGCGATAGGGGTGACCTATGAGAGTACATATGTTGTAATGGGGTGGGATATAGGGTACCTATATCCCTGTAAGGGGTGCTAGCACCACCTTACCCAGACTACAGTAGTGGTCTGGTGGTGGCAGTTTGTATGGCTGTCCCAGGGTGGCACAATAAGTGCTGCAGCCCTGGTAGGCCTACTGTGGGACCCATGCCCTGGGTACCTAGGGTACCATCTACAAGGGACTGTCAGGGCATCCTCAGCATCCAATTGGTTGGTACCTAGGGTACTCAAATCGTTTAATCAGAGGAAGCAGATAGGCTGGGGTCCTGGATAGCAGGGCCACAGCCTGGCTAAAGTCATAAAACAGTAAAAACATCAGCAAAAAGTTGGGGGCAACTATGCAGTCGATGCCACTCTCCTACAGCGCCAAAACCCAAGCACTTATAAATTTGTCATGCACTCTCCTTGCAGTACTCTTATCATCTAGTCACTACCCATGTAGTCATGTAATAACCCAGGCACTTACTCATGCACTTCTACAATCCCTTCAGCACTACCTATACATTTCAGTAATCTCCCTGTAACTACATACGCACTCCTACAATCACATAGCCCGTCCCGTGTCCTTATCCAATCACTGTGCCAAAACCCAAGCACTTATAAGTTCACTATGCACTCTCCTAGCAGTCACTACCCATGTACTCATGCAATCACTCAGGCACTTAGTCATGCACTTTTACAATCCCTTGAGCACTACCTATACAGTTCAGTAATCTCCCTGTTACTACCTATGCACTCCTCCAATCACCTAGCCAGTCCCATGTCCTTATTCAATCACTGCGCCAAAACCCAAACACTTATAAGTTCACCATGAACTCTCTTTGCAGTACTCTAAGCATCCAATCACTGCGCATGTAATCATGCAATGACCTAGACACTAACTCATGCACATCTACAATCCTTTCAGCACTACCTATACTATTCGGTAATCTCCCTGTTACTACCTATGCACTCCTCCAATCACCTAGCCAGTCCCATATCCTTATCTATCACTGCACCAAAACCGAAGCGCTTATAAAGTCACCATGCAATCTCCTTGCAGTAAACTAATCATCCAGCCACTAAGCATGTACTCATGCTATGACTCAAGCACTAACCCATGCAGTTCTCCAATCGCTTGAGAACTACCTATACAGTTCAGTGATCGACCTGATACTACCTATGCAATCCTCCAATCACATAGCCATTTCCATTTCCTTATGCAATCTTTGCGCCAAAACCCAAGCACTTATAAATTCTCCATACACTCTCCTTGCAGTACTCTAATCATCCAGTCACTACCCATGTACTCATGCAATGACCCAGGCACTAAGTCATGCACTTCTACAATGTCGTGTGCACTACCTATACAGTTCAGTAATCTCCTTGTTACTACCTCTAAACTCCACAAATCACCTATCCAGTCCCATGTCCTTATCCAATTACTGCACCAAAACCCAGGCAGTTATAAATTCACCGTGCACTCTCCCTGCAGTACTCCAATATCCAGTCACTACCCATGTACTCATGAAATGACCCAGGCACTAACTGATGCAATTCTACAGTCCCTTGAACACTACCTATACATTTCAGTAATCTCTCCGTTACTACCTATACACTCCTCCAATCACCTAGCCAGTCTCTTGTCCTTATGTTATGTTATGTTATGTTATGACAATTTATTAAGCGCACTACTACCCGAAGGTGTCTAGGCGCTAACGGTCTCCGTAACTATGTAAAAGAGCTAAATATTAAAAAGCCATGTTTTGAGCGATTTCCTTAACACCAACAAGGAGGAGGACTTCCTGAGAGGGAGCGGAAGAGCATTCCACTCCTTGATGGTGTTGAAACTGAAACTCCTTCCCCCCCAGCTAATCCTTTTAATTCTGGGGGTGAGCATCAGGAAGGCATTTGCTGAGCGAAGTGTTTTATTAGCAGAGTACCACTGAAAAAGATACATCAAAAATCGTGGTCCTTCTCCATGCAGGGCTTTAAAGGCCGTGCAAAGAGCTTTGAATTTGATCCTCTGGCCAACTGGAAGCCAGTGCAGTTCCCGAATGACTGCACTAATAGACTGAAATTTAGGGATATTAAGGACCAGCCTGGCCGCAGCGTTCTGTACTGCCTGCAGTCTTCTAAGTAAATTGGATTGCATATTAATATATAGTCCATTACAATAATCCAATTTAGACAAAACCACGGAAGTCATCACAATTTTTCTAGTGTTAATCGGAATGAAAGGCAGAATTTTCCGAACCATTTTCATAGTAAGAAATGAGGAAGAGACCACCTTTGAAACCTGAGACTTCGGGGCCGATTCACAGAACTAACTTAAGGCAAAATCCTAAACTTACTACTTCTGGTATTCACAGAAGTTAGGATTTTGTCTTAAGTTTGTCTTAAGACAAACTTAAGACAGACTTAAGACAGTCTTAAGACAAACTTAAGACAGACTTAAGACAGACTTAAGACAGACTTAAGACAGACTTAAGACAAATTTAAGACAAAATCCTAACTTAAGTCTGTCTTAAGTCTGTCTTAAGTCTGTCTTAAGTTTGTCTTAAGTCTGTCTTAAGTCTGTCTTAAGACTGTCTTAAGTCTGTCTTAAGACTGTCTTAAGTCTGTCTTAAGTTTGTCTTAAGACAAACTTAAGACAAAATCCTAACTTCTGTGAATACCAAAAGTAGTAAGTTTAGGATTTTGTCTTAAGTTAGTTCTGTGAATCGGGCCCTTAATATTCAGTTTATCATCAACGATGATCCCTAAGTTCTTAGCCTTGGCCACCGGTATGGGAGTTAAGCCCAGAGTATGTGGCCACCAGCTAGGTGACCACTGAGGGGAAAGATTCCCAAAAAGCACCACCTCAGTTTTACCTGAGTTCAGCTTGAGGCAGTGCCTACCCATCCAGTCATTCAGCGACACCATGCAATCATGGAGTTTAGTGGAATAGTTAATGTCTTTATCCACTGCTGAGATGACCAACTGGGTATCGTCGGCATAGGAGGTTGGACATAACTTGAAACTTCTAATCAGAGAGGCAAGCTCAGAGACATAAATATTAAATAGCGTGGGGCTCAACGAAGACCCCTGTGGCACACCACATGGCAAGATGAAAGGAGCTGATTTAAAATTACCCATATGCACAGTTTGTGTTCGATCCGAAAGAAATGACAGGGCCCTTCCACCTATCCCAATAGTTTTAAGACGGTTGATCAGGGTCGTATGGTCCACGGTATCAAACGCCGCGGACAAGTCGAGGAGAACCAGGGCTGCCGACCCCCCACCGTCCAATATTTTTCGTATCTCTTTGGTAGTTTTTATTAGGGCCGTCTCAGTGTTGTATCCGGCTCTAACGCCAAACTGACTTTGAGCCAGAATATTGTTTTCCGTGATAAAGGTGGAAAGTTCAGTGTTGAGCCGTTTTTCAAAGATTATAGCGGGAACAGGGAGTCTAGCAATAGGTCTGTAGTTAGCAGGGTCAGCTATATCCAAATTTGCTTTTTTTAAGAGAGGGAGAACACATGCCTGTTTCCAAATTAAAGGAAAAGGTCCTTGTAATAGCATTTGGTTGAATACTTTGGTAAGTATAGGGCTAATAATGGGACTGATGCTTATCCTTTCACTGCGCCAAAACCCAAGCACTTATAAATTCACCATGCACTCTCCTTGCAGTACTCTAATCATACAGTCACTACCCATGTACTCATGCAATGACCCAGGCACTAAGTCATGCACTTCTACAATCCCTTGGGCACTACCTATACAGTTCAGTAATCTCCCTGTTACTACCTATGCACTCCTCCAATCACCTAGCCAGTCCCTTGCCCTTATCCAATCATTGCGCCAAAACCCAAGCACTTATAAATTCACCTTGCACTCTCCTTGCAGTACTCTAATCATCCAATGCCTACCCATGTAGTCATGCAATGACCCAGGCACTAACTCATGCACTTCTACAATCCCCTGAGCACTACCTTTATAGTTTAGTAATCTCCCTGTTGCTACCTATGCACTCCTCCATTCACCTAGCCAGTCCCATGTCCTTATCCAATTACTGCGCCAAAACCCAAACACTTATACATTCACCATGCACTCTCCTTGCAGTACTCTAATCACCCAGTCACTACACATGTAGTCAAGCAATGACCCAGGCACTGACTCATGCACTTGTACAATTCCTTCGGCACTATCTATACAGTTCAGTAATCTCCCTGTTACTACCTATGCCCTCCTCCAATCACCTAGCCAGTCCCATGTCTTTATTCAATAACTGCGCCATAACCCAAGCACTTATAGGTTCACCATGCACTCTCCTTGCAGTACTCTAATCATCCAGTCACTACCCATGTAGTCATGTAATGACCCAGGCACTTACTCATGCACTTCTACAATCCCTTTAGCACTACCTATACATTTCAGTACTCTCCCTGTAACTACATACGCACTCCTACAATCACATAGCCAGTCCCATGTCCTTATCCAATCACTGTGCCAAACTCCAAGTACTTATAAGTTCACTATGCACTCTCCTAGCAGTCACTACCCATGTACTCATGCAATGACCCAGGCACTAATTCATGCACTTTTACAATCCCTTGAGCACTACCTATACAGTTCAGTAATCTCCCTGTTACTACCTATGCACTCCTCCAATCAGCTAGCCAGTCCCATGTCCTTATTCAATCACAGCGCCAAAACCCAAACACTTATAAGTTCACCATGAACTCTCCTTGCAGTACTTTAAGCATCCAGTCACTGCGCATGTAATCATGCAATGACCCAGACACTAATTCATGCACTTCTACAATCCTTTCACCACTACCTATACAATTCAAGAATCTCCCTGTTACTACCTATGCACTCCTCCAATCACCTAGCCAGTCACGTATCCTTATCTAATCACTGCGCCAAAACCGAAGCGCTTATAAAGTCACCATGCACTCTCCTTTCAGTAAACTAATCATCCAGCCACTAAGCATGTACTCATGCTATGACTCAAGCACTAACTCATGCAGTTCTACAATCGCTTGAGCACTACCTATACAGTTCAGTGATCTACCTGATACTATCTATGCACTCCTCCAATCACATAGCCAGTTCCATTTCCTTATGCAATCACTACGCCAAAACCCAAGCACTTATAAATTCACCATACACTCTCCTTGCAGTACTCTAATCATCCGGTCACTACCCATGTACTCATGCAATGACCCAGGCACCAAGTCATGCACTTCTACAATGTCTTGAGCACTACCTTATACAGTTCAGTAATCTCCCTGTTACTATCTCTGAACTCCACAAATCACCTATCCGGTCCCATGTCCTTATTCAATCACTGTGCCAAAACCCAGGCACTTATATATTCAAAATGCACTCTCCCTGCAGTACTCCAATTATCCAGTCACTACCCATGTACTCATGAAATGACCCAGGCACTAAATCAAGCACTTCTACAGTCCCTTGAACACTACCTATACAGTTCAATTATCTCCCTGTTACTACCTAAGCACTCCTCCAATCACCTAGCCAGTTCCATGTCCTTATGCAATCACCTCGCCAAAACACTAGCAATTATAAATTCACCATGCACTCTCCTTGCAGTACTCTATTCATCCAGTCACTACTCCTGTACTCATGCAAAGACTCAGGCATTAACTGATTTACTTCTACAATCCATTGAGCAATACCTATACAGTTCAGTAATCTCTCTGTTACTACCTATGCACTCCTCCAATCACCTAGCCAGTCCAATGTCCTTATTTAATCACTGTGTCAAAAACCAAACACTTATAAATTCACCAGGCACTCCCCTTGCAGTACTCTAATCGTCCAGCCATTACCCATGTTGTCATGCAATGACCCAGGCACTAACTCACGCGCTTCTACAATCCCTTCAGCACTACCTATACAGTTCAGTAATCTCCCTGTTACTACCTATGTACTCCTCCAATCACCTAGCCAGTCCCATGTCCTTATCCAATCACTACGCCAAAACCCAAGCACTCTTAAATTCACCAAGCACTCTCCTTGCAGTACTCTAATCATCCATTCACTACCCATGTACTCATGCAGTGACCCAGGCACTAACTCGTGCACTTTTACAATCCCTTGAGCACTACCTATACAGTTCAGTAATCTCCCTGTTACTACCTATGCACTCCTCCAATCACCTAGCCAGTCCCTTGCCCTTATCCAATCACTGCGACAAATCCCAAGCACTTATAAATTCACCTTGCACTCTCCTTGCAGTACTCTAATCATCCAGTCACTGCCCATTTAATCATGCTATGACTCAGGCACTAACTCATGCAGTTCTACAATCCCTTGAACAGTACCTATACAGTTCATTAATCTCCCTGTTACTACCTATGCACTCCTCCAATCATCTAGCCAGTCCAATGTCCTTATCCAATTCCTGTGCCAAAAACCAAGCACTTATAAGTTCACCATGCACTCTCCTTGCAGTACTCTAATCATCCAGTCCCAAACCATGTACTCATGCAATGACTCAGGCACTAACTCAAGCAGTTCTACAATCCCTTGAGCACTACCTATACAGTTCAGTGATCTCCCTGTTACTACCTATGCACTCCTCCAATTACATAGCCAGTTCTATGTCCTTATGTAATCACTGAGCCAAAACCCACTCACTTATAAATTCACCATACACTCTCCTTGCAGTACTCTAATCACCCAATCACTACGAATGTACTCATGCAATGACCTAGGCACTAATTCATGCTCTTCTACAATCCCTTGAGCCCTACCTATACAGTTCAGTAATCTCTCTGTTACTAGCTATGCACTCCCCAAATCACCTGGCCAGTCCAATGTCTTTATCCAATCCCTGTGCCAAAAACCAAGCACTTATAAATTCACCATGCACTCTCCTTGCAGGACTCTAATCATCCAATCACTACCCATGTAGTCATGCAATGACCCAGGCACTAACTCATGCACTTCTACAATCCCCTGAGCACTACCTTTATAGTTCAGTAATCTCAGTGTTACTACCTATGCCCTCCTCCAATCACCTAGTCAGTCCCATGTCTTTATTCAATCACTGTGCCAAAACCCAAGCACTTATAAGTTCACCATGCACTCTCCTTGCAGTACTCTAATCATCCAGTCACTACCCATGTAATCATGCAATGACCCAAGCACTTAGTCAGGCACCTCTATAATCCTTTTGTGCACTACCTATTTAGTTCAGTAATCTCCCTCTTACTACCTATGCACTCCTCCAATCACCTAGCCAGTGCCATGGCCTAATTCAATCACTGCGCCAAAACCCAAGCACTTATTAGTTCACCATGCACTCTCCCTGCAGAACTCTAATCATCCAGTCATTACCCATGTACTCATGCAATGATCCAGGAACTAATTCATGCACTTCTACAATCCCTTTATCACTACCTATACATTTCAGTAATCTCCCTGTAACTACGTATGCACTCCTCCAATCACCTAGTAAGTCCCATGTCTTTATTCAATCACTGTGCCAAAACCCAAGCACTTATAACTTCACCATGCACTCTCCTTGCAGTACTCTAATCATTCAGTCACTACCCATGTATTCATTCATGCAATGACCCAGGCACTAACTCATGCACTTCTACAAGCCCTTGAGCGCTACCTATACAGTTCAGTAATCTCCCTGTCACTGCCTATGCACTCCTCCAATCACCTAGATAGTTCCATGTCCTTATCCAATCACTGCGCCAAAACCCAAGCACTTATACATTTGTCATGGACTCTCCTTGCAGTACTCTTATCATCCAGCCACTACCCATGTAGTCATGTAATGACCCAGGCACTAACCCACGCGCTTCTACAATCCCTTGAGCACTACCTATACAGTTCAGTAATCTCCCTGTTTCTACCTATGTACTCCTCCAATCACCTAGCCAGTCGCATGTCCTTATCCACTCACTGCGCCAAAACCCAAGCACTCTTAAATTCACCCTACACTCTCCTTGCAGTACTCTAATCATCCATTCACTACCTATGTACTCATGCAATGACCCAGGTACTAACTCATGCATTTTTACAATCTCTTGAGCACTACATATAGAGGTCAGTAATCTCCCTGTTACTACCTATGCACTCCTCCAATTACCTGCACTCCTCCAATTACCTAGTCAGTCCCTTGTCCTTATCCAATCACTGCGCCAAAACCCAAGCACTTATAAATTCAGCTTGCACTCTCCTTGCAGTACTCTAATCATCCAGTCACTACCCATTAAATCATGCTATGACTCATGCACTAACTCATGCAGTTCTACAATCCCTTGAACACTACCTATACAGTTCATTAATCTCCCTGTTACTACTTATGCACTCCTCCAATCACCTAGCCAGTTCCATGTCCTTATGTAATCACTGCGCCAAAACCCAAGCACTTATAAGTTCACCATGCACTCTCCTTGCAGAACTCTAATCATCCTGTCACTACCCGTGTACTCATGCAATGACCCAGGCACTAACTCATGCACTTCTACAATCCCTTCAACACTACCTATACAGTTCAGTAATCTCCCTGTTATGACCTATGCATTCCTCCAATCACCTAGTCAGTACCATGACCTCATCCGTTCACTGCACCAAAACCCAAGCACTGATAAATTTACCATACACTCTCCTTGCAGTACTCTAATCATCCAGTCACTACCCATGTAATCATGCAATGACCCAAGCACTTATTCAGGCACCTCTATAATCCTTTTGTGCACTACCTATTTAGTTCAGTAATCTTCCTCTTACTACCTATGCACTCCTCCAATCACCTAGCCAGTGCCATGGCCTAATTCAATCACTGCGCCAAAGCCCAAGCACTTATTAGTTCACCATGCACTCTCCCTGCAGAACTCTAATCATCCAGTCATTACCCATGTACTCATGCAATGATCCAGGAACTAATTCATGCACTTCTGCAATCCCTTTAGCACTACCTATACATTTCAGTAATCTCCCTGTAACTACGTATGCACTCCTCCAATCACCTAGCCAGTCCCATGTCCTTACCCAATCACTGCGCCAAAACCCAAGCACTTATAAGTTCACCTTGCACTCTCCTTGCAGTCACTACCCATGTACGCATGCAATGACCCAGGCACTAATTCATGCACCTCTACAGTCCCTTGAGCAGTACCCATAAAGTTCAGTAATCTCCCTGTTACTACCTATGCACTCCTCCAATCAGCTAGCCAGTCCCATGTCCTCATCCAATCACTGCGCCAAAACCCAAGCACCTATAAGTTCACCATGCACTCTCCTTGCAGTACTCTAGTCATCCAGTCACTACCCATGTACTCATGCAATGACCAAGACACTAACTCATGCACTTCTACAACTCCTTGAGCACTACCTATATAGTTAGTAATCTTCGTGTTACTTCCTATGCACTTCTCCAATCACCTAGTCAGTCCCATGTCCTTATCCAATCACTGCGCCAAAACCCAAGCACCTATAAATTCACCAGGCACTCTCCTTTTAGTACTCTAATCATCCAGTCACTACCCATGTACCCATGCAATGACCCAAGCACTAACTCATGCACTTCTAAAATCCCTTAAACACTACTTATAGAGTTCAGTAATCTCGCTGTTACTACCTATGCACTCCTTCGATCACCTAGCCAGTCTCATGTCCTTATCCAATCACTACGCCAAAACCCAAGCACTTATAAGTTCACCATGCACTCTCCTTGCAGTACTCTAATCATTAGGGGTGGGCGGAGTTTGCGAAATTCACTTTCGCAAACTATCACGAAATGTTAAAAATCTCCGCAAACACGCGGAAATATCGCAAAGACGCGGAAGTTTTTTTCCCACCCGTTCGCGGTATTTTCTGCGTGATCGTGGCTCGCCAACTTACCCAAGCGGTTGCTCATGGGCACGGCTATCTTGTTTTCACTTGTCCTGCCTGCTCGCGTTCAATATGACGTGCCCGCGTCCTCACGCTCTCGCTCTCGGTGGAGAATGACGTGTTTGAGATCTCAATCATCTCATACTCTCGCGGTGCATGATCGCGAGAAGAAAGATGTGATCGCGCGACGAATGACGTGATCGCGCGACAAATGATGGTAATGCGGGCGCGAACTGTCGCGAGACAGCGCAAATGGCTACCAACAATCCAACATCTCGTGGAGAACGCGACCGGATGGGGAAAAATTGTCAGCGAGCGCGGGGATTCAGGTAAGGCGATCGAGCGCACACGAAAATGTATTTTTTTACAGCGCGAGTGAGAAAAAAATTTCCGGTAAGATGCGGATTGCGGAAATTTTGACATTTTCGCGCTCACCGCGGAACGTGAAAATGTCAAATTATCGCAAATTCCGGGAGCGGAATGGAATTTTTGCCCAGGCATACTAAAAATACAGTTTCTACCCATGTACTCATGCAATGATCTAGGCACTAACTCATGCACTTCTACGATCCCTTGAGCACTACCTATGCAGTCCAGTAATCTCCCTGTTACTACCTATGCACTCCTCCAATCACCCTGCCAGTCCTATGTCCTTATCCAATCACTGCACCAAAACCCAATCACTTATACATTCACCATGCACTCTCCTTGTAGTACTCTAATCATCCAGTCAGTATCCATGCACGCTTGCAATGACCCAGGCAAACTAACTAATGCACTTTTATAATACCTTGTCGATTACCCATACAGTCCTCTAAACACCTAAACAGTACTCATTCACTCCTCCAATTATCCAGGTATTAACCGCATTGTGCAGCAAACCCAATGTGAGTTCAAAACAAAGCATTTAATGTGTTTTTAGAATGTGTTTGTTTAGTAATAGAATAGTATATTTCTATATAGTTATATTAATAATAATATATTTGTTTTGTAATTTCTTTTCAGATATTCTTCATCATCATTAAAAAGACTTACCATGACCAAAAAGACAGTACAGAGGAAACAAGAAAGAGTATTATTTAAAGAAAAGACAACAGCAAGAATTGGATGAACTACAACATGTAGAAAAAAAGAAAAAGTCTTGCGGTAAGAGAACAAAATAATTTATTAAAAGACTTTCAAGGACTAGAAACAGTTTGCACAATGTAGAAAGTAGAAAGATAACCTCAAGAACAAAGAAGAATGAAATGAAAAAAGGACAAATTAATTTCAAATCACGTTCTGAAAACACAATCTATGGTACAAGAAGAAAGAATTTGTTGAAATAAGGAAACAAATGTTTCACACTAGAGTAGTACAATGTTTAATAACAGATTGCAACAAATATAAAAAAAGATCAGCAATTTATAAAAAGAAAAAACAGTTTGAAACTATTGTTGAAAAAGCTTTTAAATTAAAAAGGAAATTATTTATATTAGTTTTAAACAGAATGCGATCATTAGATACGCCAATACATTTTATGAAGGCCAAAAGTAAAAAGAAGAGACTAATTAACAGAACTAACTTTTAAAACATTTTTTGGGGTGAATGGAAGCACACTTTAAGTTTTTAATGAAGAGAGCTATTTTCAAACCAATGCATTAGTGCACACAGTTGATACCCGTGGTCGTGCTTATGAAATGAAGAATGGTTGTCCAATTGAAAAAGAAAAGATGGTTCCTAGAAAGTTAGAAGAAGTGATAGCTGATCAAGTTCTAGGGAGACGTTGTAAAGCCCCAGTGTATACTTGGGATTGTAGTAGTATTTGTAGTATACAACAGGAGTCTATTGATATTTTACAAAATATATTACGAGCATACAGTAAGAAAAGTGTCAAACAAAAGATTAAGATGCTGCAAGGACTAGATCCTTGCAAAGTGAGAAAAATTACTGGTTTGCAAGGTCATTCTCTGGCTTGTCTTTCTAGAAAAGTGTGTAAAAGTGTTTTTCATCATTTGAGAATGTTAGCAGTACATCACTCTCAAATGTGGAAGTTAGTAAGAAGATTGTACTGCGCGAAAAGTCCAGCAATAATTTTAAGTGATTTAAATAATGCTCTTTTGCATGGGTCAGTATCAGATGTAAAAAAAGCTTGTGATGATATAGAGTTTTGTTACTTTGGTCCTGAACAAGAGTGTAGAGAAAGTTAGACATTGATAGAAGTAGGTGTTGAAGAAGACGTGGAAGATAGTAGTACTGAGAAATTTGAAGAAGAAATTACGAAGTTTAAGGTAATTTGTTGTGAAAGACCAAATTATGTTTGTATTTGTTGTCGACGAACTCACTATAGAAATCAAACTAGGAATGTTGATCTGTATTTAAAATGTGAAAAAGAAAACAATGACAAGTGGAAGGAATTTGCAACTTATTTGTTGGTAGCAGATTGCTTTGAGTTGGGTAGTGATCAACGTATTTTGTAAATATTGTTACACCAAATTAGCGGATAACATAATGCCAGCTAGAGCTGTATATAATAACCTAGAGTTGGTAGGTTTTCCTCCAGAGCTGGTAGATTTAAATACTTATGAGTCCATTATGATTCAATCTGTGCACCCGTTTCAGGCTATTGTTCATATAGAGCCTAAAACAGGTAATTTGCCTCCCACAGGTTTACAGAGAGGATTAAAAGGAAGAGTTGTATATTTACCTTTAGATTTAAAGACATTTTTTGAAACTACTGGTGTAGAGAAAGAGGAAACTGAACCTATAGTTATTCTAGTTAATGGTTTTCCTACGAAGAGTCGGAAAATATGGCAAGAATTAGTAGATGTCAGCAAAGTGCAAAAGGCGACGTTATTTCTCATAAAAAAACAATAATTAATACAAAAATGTGTATGTGTAAGAAGAAGAAATAGTTTTAGGAGATGACAGCGAAATTTCAAGTGGCCAAATTTAAAAAGTGGACATGTCCAAAAATGAAGAAATTTATGAACATTATAGTGTACATCCTTTATATTCCAAAGAAGTGATGGAAAATACTATTGAATTATTCCAAATGAAGAATGCGAAGTGGACTCCCATGAGTGTTTGCGAAAAAGTTTGGAAGCTCGTTGTTTTCCACAGCTCTACCCCACTGCAGTCAACCACATATTAAAAACAGGAGTTCATCTTCAAAATGTTTCTGCAAAGGAACTCATGGACAAAGTACATGAGAGAGATGATCATTTATTGATTAATTTGATCACGTGTCAGCGTGGTACTAATGAGTATTGGTATTGGAACTTAAATGCATTTTAAGGAACTTAGGAGCTCCTATGTGGTTTGTTATGCTACGCTGTGCTGAATACGCATGGGACGATTTACTTGAATTTCTTCAAGAAGCAAATTCAAATATTAAAAACATTGAGTTCAAGACATCTGGAGAACTGTGTTCCTTGGATCCTGTAAATGTGTGCAGATATTTTAATGATAGGTTTCAAGCTATGGTGTCTTTTATCTGCAATAAAAACAATCCTCCTCTTGGAGAAGTTATTGATTTCTTTTGGAGAAAGGAGTATCAAGCTAGAGGTGCTCCTCATATACATATGCTTTTATGGATCAAGGATGCACCCAAATTTGGAACTGATTCGGATGAGACTGTTTTATCTTTTATTGAAGACTATGTTACATGTGCTGTACCAAAAGTAAGAGAAGAAAACAGCTTAAGACAACAAGTTTTACGGTTTCAAACTCATCGATGTGGCAAATACTGTCGACGGAAATACAAGTCGAAGGAAAAGTTTTATATCAAATGTCGTTTTGTATTTCCACGTCCAGTAATATCAAAAGGAAGAGTCAACAGTTTCATGTCAGCATTGAGGCATACTATCAGTAGAAAATCTCCCAAAAATACTTACAATTTAAAAATAAGTGAACAATCAAAGTATATTAATGATTATAATCCAGTTATTTTGTCGATGTGGAATGCCAATATGGATATCCAGTATGTTGCGCATAATTCCATTGCTGTTGCTCGGTAAGTAACGTCATACATAACAAAATCTGAAAAGAAGGAGTTGAAAGAAATGTGGGAAGAAATTTCTCAAGAGAAGAATCTTAGGGGCATATTTACAAGCTGGCGATAAAAAATTATCGCCGCTTTTGCGGCCGTTTTCGGACGAAAAGCGGCGATAATTTTATCGCCTAATTAGCAAGGCCACGCTAACGCGTGAAACCTTGCTTTAGCGTGGGGATTCCTAACGCCCAGCTTTGCATCTCTAATGAGATGCAAAGTGGGCGTGCCTGACCTAACATGACAGGAGAAATGTCGCTAAGCGACATTTCTCCTATCATCAAGCCCCACGCTATGAAGCATAGCGGCAGGAAAAGTATCGATAACCCCTGTTATCGCTACTTTCCTTATGCCTGCTTCAGGACTGACTTAGTCATGATATCCTATGGAAGGTGGATATCATGGCTAAGTTTGTGAGTCCCTATCAGCAAGCTAACGCCAAACTACGTGAGATTATTGCTGGGTTTCCAGTGATAATCTCACATTAGGCAGTTAGCGCTAGGATTTTTATCGCTGAGGAGATAAGCGTTGCTAATAGCACGCTATCTCAGTGATAAAAATCCACGTTACCTGGCGATAATTATCCTCACGCTAAGTGCGCTGAGTGATAATTATCGCCGGTTGCTGCTGATATGCCCCTTAGTAAGAAATTGTACACCTTTAGTTTGAAGATGCTGTCCCATCGAGAGATTGGATCCTACGAATGTTCGAATCGGTTGTCCTCTTCAAGTTTATATTCAAAGTCAAGAGGAATCATTTGGGTTAGTCGAGGTCTTGCTGCAACAAGAAATATAGGGGCATATCAACAAGGGCTTTATCTCTGCTTTTTTGGCTTTATAAGCCAAAAAAGCAGAGATAAAACTAGCACCCTATCAACAACAGGGTGCTAACATGCAAATTTGCATGCTAGCACCCTTTTACTCTACGCTTCCCCTTGCATCTCTAATGAGATGCAAAGGGGGCGTTCCAGAGTAAAATAATAGGAGAAATGTCGCTAAGCGACATTTCTCCTATTATCAAGAATGTCGCTAACCCTGTTAGAGACAAAAAAAGCAGCGCTAACCGCGGTTAACGCTGCTTTTTTACGTCTGGTATTTTTCTGACTTAGCCATGTTATCCTATGGAAGGAGGATATCATGGCTAAGTTTGCCGATCCCTATCAACAAGGTAACGTGAGATTATCGCTGGGTTTCCAGCGATAATTTCACGTTAGCCTGTTAGCGTGAGGATTTTTATCGCTATTGAGATAAGCGTTGCTAATAGCACGCTATCCCAGCGATAAAAATTCACGCTAGCCGGCGATAATTATCCTAGCGCTAAGTGCGCTTAGAGATAATTTTCGCCGGTTGTTGTTGATATGCCCCCAAGTACCTAAATCTATACAAGAAGTTGAATATTTAGCATTACATGAACCGGAAAGCACAGATATAGTTAAAATAAACATGTTGGATACGTACTATCCAAATAGAAGTCCCCATCTTGAAAACATATGTCTCTATGAAGTACTGCAATATTACAGTCTCAAGAGAAATATTACAGAGAACATAAATGAAGAAAAATATGCAGTGATTGGTTCAGAAGGATGTTTGGTGAAACATAGTAAAGGAAATCTGATTAATCACAGGAAACAGTTGCGATACTCCAGATAAAAGAGAGTTTTACTATTTAGCACTTCTGCAACTCTTCAAGCCTTGGTGTACTGAAATAGAATTACTTGGAGATTTTCAGTGCTATGAAGATTCTTTCAATGCATGTAAAAATAGCATTGAATGCACAGTTTTTCCACATTATCTCCAAATGTTAAATGAAGAAATTGAACAGGAAGCTAGTATTGCAGTTGAGATTGCTAGAGACAGTTCTCAAGATAGTCAAAGTTCTGCTCCACTGAGTCAAGATCCACTAGGAGAACCAATTCTTGAAAATAAAGCAGCAATTGCTATGACTGAAGTAGAAACGGCAATGCATCAAGCTCAACAGGATATTATGAAGTTGGGAAACTTAGAAGAGCAACTAAATATTGAACAGAAAGAAATATATCAGCAAGTTACACAACAGATCGACCATGGTTTAATTCATGAAAATAAAGAATGCAACTGTGCATCATTTAAAACTATCCAAATGTATATCAGTGGTCAAGCTGGTACAGGAAAAGTTTCTTAATTACAGTTTTAACCAGTTATTTACAGAAAACCACTGAATCTCGTTTATCTTGTGTTGTAACCGCTCTAACTGGGTTAGCAGCACACAGCATTAAAGGAATAACATTACATCGCTGTGAGAAGTTGGCCTGGTATATTCTGTCCACTAGTTATAGTGGGCACCCTGTACCAGTCCAAACAACCCCTTATTGATGATAGGTTAAAGACAACCTTTATTGAAAGCTATTCTAGTGGTAGCTATGGAGAGCAGCCTTCAGGCTAAATCTTGAAGGAATGTAACGCAACTTGTTTTACCAGTCTATAAACTCTTGAATGACCAAATGAATAGAGATCCACACCAGTTATATATAAAATATGTGTATTTATTCTAAAACACACACCCCTAGTCTCTTTATGAGGCTAGATGTCGGAAGAACACAAGTTACAAGTCAAAAATTCACAATAAATAGTACAGTTTACGATAGGCCCCAGGGGGGGACCAAACCATATACTAAAATAGAGGTATAAGAACCACGACTTGGCTAGACACAAGGCCTAGAGCCTATAGAATCGCTGGGCCCCTTCGGAACCACCCAAGGTAGTGACACAGGGGACCCACGGGGGACGCGTGCAGTGTGAGAACACAGCCGCAAGCGCTGTTAGATTCTATGGGTAAAGTCGCGGTTGGAAATTGAAAGTTTAAGGACAGTTAGGAGGTGACTAGGAACGAAACCTTTTGGACTTAGAGGTGTCTAGGGCCAACACCCACGGGAGCACTGGAGTGCTCGAGTTACCTCACCCAGGAAAGCCGGGTGCATAGGTGTCAAATGGTGTCAGGTCGCGTCGTTGTTTTCAATGGTGAAGTGCTGCAAAGTGCTGCTTCCGGCCAGAGGGGAAGTGTCCGAAGAGATCCAAGCCTGGATCGAAGATGAGAAGAACCTAAAAGCAGAGGGGACAGAGTCTGGGTCACTAGCCAGTGACCAAGGGCACAATAGTCGAATGCCCACCGATGTCGGGTACTTCAGGTGAGATGAGGGGAAGCTTGACACTTCAGCCACGAGGACCAGGAGGTGTTGAGGACAACCAGGAGCTGGATTCGAGCTGTCCCATGAAGGATGTCAAGTGCTGCAGTGTCGGGGTCCGTAATGGACTCACCAAGCTTTGGGAACAGTAACCCACGCAGAAAGAGATTAAGGGCTTTGGTACGGACCAGCAAGGTCCGAGGGACTCCCCAAGAAAGGAGGGGTGAGGGCACATCTAGAGCAACCAGGAAATCCCAAGGAAAAGCAGAGTTACCTTCACAGGGACCCACTAGTCGACAGACCAGGGATTGCGAAGGGACCTAGAGAGGAATCACAAAATGGCGGCCCAGGGGTCACTCATAGTGGGCAGGCCAGCAATCTTTGGTGGATTCTCTGCTCGGGATCAGGGCTACAAGTAACCCAGTGCACAGCCTCAGGAGTCGTCGAGAAGATGATGCACTTGCAAATATGCACGGTGTCCAGGGTTTCCGGTTCCATGGTACACACACGAGGGCTGCGGGTCTTAGCTTTGCTGGGGACTCGGTTTGGCCTCGGGGAAGTCTGGAAATCCTCCTCTGGTGTTGCAAAGTCTTCGGCGTACAGCGGGTGCTTCAGTGATGCAGACCAGACAGATGCTTCTTTGGTGCCTGCCAAGCAGGGGAGTAACTCCTTTACTCCAAGGAAGATTCTTCAGTCATCTGGCGTTGAACAGATTGTCGAAGTTCCAGGATTCAGATTCAGAGTTTCGTCCAGGGATATCTAAAGTTCTGGTTACAGAGGTTCCTTACTTATACCTAAGGAAGGGGTTGGACTAACTCACGGGACCCACCTATGGGAGGGTTTGGAAAGAGGGGTGGCTACACCCATTTCCTTTGTCCAGTTTCATGCCAGAGCAGGGGATGGTAGCCCCTGCAACCGGTTTGAACTGGACTATGCACAGGGACACCAAATGTGCCCCCAGTGCAGGACTTCGAAGCACTCTTGGAGTGCTCCCACCCAGCCCTAATACAATAAAGTCTGTCTGGAAGGTGACAGGAAACCTATTGTCCAGGCCTCCCCTGCTGGAGTTTCAGTCAGCAGCAGGAGGCCAGACTCGTGTCTGTGGCTGCAGCATCCATTTTGCGATGCCAGTGCTCTTTTAAGTTGGTGCCGGGTATACCGGTGCTGTCATGTCTCTCCCTCTAGAAGGGTGGGATCATACTCCCACACCAGTTACTGGTGTGGGGGTATGATTTCAAGGTGTTTGACACCAAACAGAACATGTTTCCGTGCAGCCATCCCAAAGTTAGCATTTACCGCGAGGTTAGAATGCACTTAAGAGTATATGGTCAGGCTGCATCACAGACAATCCCGGAGAATAGATTCTGAAGGCTGCAGAGGGGCTCTGCTCATGCATGGACACCCTCTCACATAAAACCAAGCACCCTGCCTTCAGGATTGATAAGGCCTGCCATAGGGGTGACCAATAGGTTTATATGTTCAGTGATAGGCTAGATATAGTGAACCTATATCTCAGTAAGGGGTGCATGCACCACCTCACTCAGGCTGCAGTAGCAGACATGTGGTGTCATTTTGGAGGGCTTCCCAGGTATGGCATAATATATCAGAAATTGAATAGCTTTATTCGATATAAAATATCATAAAAGTATGTGCATGGCAAGTCATCATCCATAAAAATCCTTCAAGATACAACATGGGATATTAAAAAGAACGATAAAAGAGCCAAATATGTACAAATAAAAGGCCAAAAAAGCACATCATATTATATTAGAACAAGTACACCTAAGTCTCAGTGGACAGACTCTGAACATTTTATCAGTTTAGTTCGTATCAGCCAAGCACACCCCAAAAATTTGGCTACCCCACAGACCATCACCAGGGAGGAAGTATCAGTTAAAAAAGAACGGAGCGCCGCCCTATAGTTCACAAGACCCATGTTCCTACAGATGGGGCTGAGCCACTTCCTCCTAGCCGCCCTGTAGGCCGGGCAAGCAAAGAGGAAATGGGGAACAGATTCGCTTGGGGCGGAGCACCCGGGACATTTAACCAAGGTAGAAGTCTGGCAATTCCAGCTTGCCACCAGTGCATTTAGCGGGAGAGACCCAAACCTGAGCTTCATGTAAAGCGTTCTGTCTCGTGGACATTGAATAAAGTCCAGATATTGCTCAGATTTGGCCACCAACTTATGCTCCAGAAACTGGTTTGTAAGTCTACCTCGATTAGGATTTCTTACTTCCTCTCCCTTCACCCAGTCCCAATAGGCTTTTTTGATGATTTGATTTTCCGGTGGGGTTTGATTAACCCAGGCCTCCCCGTACCCGATGTCATTGACCAACCGCTTCAATTTGCAAATCCATTTAATCTTGTTGCCGGTGTTTAGGTTAATTATCTCGGTCAGGGCATCTGCATAGCTGGCCAATTCAGGGGTGCGTCTCAGGCGAACCCAAAAGAGCAATGGGCGTAGTCTTGCTATGTCCCTGATAGAGCGTTGCCCCAAATCCAAACGGAGCGGTAACAAGGGGGTAGAGGGGGGGAGGGAAACCAGACCTCTTAGAAAATGGTTCTCAGATTTCTCCAGGTCACTGGTATTCTCAAACCCCCATAACTCTGCCCCATAAAGAGCTGAGGGTAGAGCCTTCCCGTCATATACCTCAAGGGCTGCCGCTACTGGACTACTTAAAGAGAGCCGCTGTTTTCTTAGTATTGCACCCGCCACCCTCTTATGATTAAGAATCAATTTGGCTAGATGTTCATTCTATTGCATCGACTTGGTGACCCTGATGCCTAGGTAATCGAAGGAATCAACTATATCTAATGGCATTCCATTAAGTGAGAAGCCATTCCTGAATCGTTTAGATGGTGCCAAGGTCATAAGCTTCGTTTTGGAGGTGTTGATTACAAGGCCCCTTGCATCACAAAACTGACTAAACCTGGCAAGCAGCTTTTGAAGGCCGCTAGGGCTTTTAGACATCAAAAGGGTATCGTCAGCAAAAAGAAGGGTGGGAGTTTTTTCTCCTGCCAACACGGGGGCATCTGCTGGGTCCTCTCTCAGATGGTCAACCACCCCATTTATGAAGAGAGAGAACAGAGTTGGAGCCAGCACGCAGCCCTGACGGACTCCCCTATCAACAGACACCCCATCTGTCAACTGTCCCTGGTTGCCCCACCTGATTTTTGCGTAGTTCCCCTCATGAAGGCGCCTGACTATATTGAGGATCAAAGGTGGAAATCCCAAGTCGGACAACACCGACCAGAGTTTGGAGTGAGGGACCAGGTCAAATGCAGATTTAAGGTCGATAAAGGCCAGATATAAACAGCCTTTCCCAATAACGACCACTTTCCAGTAGATCGTGAAAAACCAGAAGACCTAGTCCATCGTACCCACCCCAAGTCTGAAGCCTGCCTGGAAATGTGAGAGGACATTGGCATCATCCATCCATGTCCTAACCCTCATCAGGAGGACCCTACCAACCACCTTCTGTATTATGTCGATTAAACTTATCGGCCTGTAGTTGGCGGGATCCTCCCTACTCCCCTTCTTAAATATGGGTACCACTTCGGCACCTTTCCAGGAATCCGGGACAGGATGACCTCTGGCAATTAAATTCAATATGAGCAGAATAATGTTGGCCCATGGTTTTGGATCATGGAGAAGGAGATCGCCGGGTATGCCATCGGGGCCTGCCGCCTTCCCAGGTGATAACCCCGAAATGGCTGGAACAACCTCGTTAAGCTTAAAGAGGTCAGATGCAGTGTCGGATACAAAAAATTCATCTATAGAGGGGTCCTCAGAGAGTAAGGTGGACTTGTCGCCATTAGATTGAGAATGGCCAATAGACTCACTATACAATCCGGAGAAATATATGTGCCACTGTTGGGCCGTAATGTGATTGGGGATTGGATCGTCACCCATACGGCTGCCTTTGTCAATGAGACCCCAAAACAGCGTAGCATCTTTCAAGAGGGAGGCAGATTTGAGCTCCTGCCAATGCGCTTCTTCCCAGGAACGCTTGGCTATCTCAATAGACCTTGCGTACTCTTTTCTAGCATCTCTAACAAGAGACATGGTATTACTTTGAAGAGCTGTGGATAACATTCGTCTCTTCTCCCTGCACGCCCTCGAATACCATAAGTTAGACGCCTTAGGGCGTAAATTGTGGGTCAAGGGCTCTGATATGGTAAAGAGCGAGCTCATTTTTCCAATAAAATCTACAAAGTGTTTTGTAAGGAGAGAATTCTGCACACCCATAAGGGGCTCTTGGGGTGGGTCGAGCTCCAGAGATAACTGCTCTACCAGAGCTCTTGTTTTGCACAATAAGTCCTCATCCTGTGAGACCCAGTGCCACTTTAGGCGACGATTACAATGAGAAGGGACTACCTCTTTTGTAGACATATTTGTTACAATGGCAGTTTTAGAAGCTGACCAGATGTTGCGTATTAGCATGCAAAGCGGATTGTGGTCGCCATCTTGGGTAGGTAGAATTACCATATCCTCTAAAGCATGCCAAAGTCGTATGTCCAACAAAATATAGTCTATCCTTGACGGGCAGCTTGGTCTGTTATATGTATTAGCCCCGCATAAGTCAGAGCGTGATCTACCATTTACAACTCTGAGGTTATGTTCCAATGTGAGTGCGCTCAGTTGAATAGCCCTTTGTGTCCACTTCTTGATTGGGGTTATGCTAGGTGGGGGGATAGCAAATTTAGTGTCCTGGTCATCAATGACCAGAACATCCTCGGAACCGAGAGGTTCGTAAGTACAGTTGAAGTCCCCTGCGATAATGGCTACTGAATTGGGGTTAAGATTAGACAACTCTCTCTCTAAAGTAGCTAAAGTCGACGAGAGTTGAGCCCCAGGAGACCCTCTGGCATAGACATTAAATATTTCCAGATTAGGACCTTTTTCGAGTCCTTTCGCCGACAGATGTAAAATGTCTTCAGAAGGAGTGCTGATGGCAACTGAAGACCAGTTTAAGGAGATATTTAACCAGATATGCAACCCCCCCCGCTGGTCGGCCTTTGCCTGATCTTAAAGCTGGGATAAAGTATGTACTAAACCCAGGTTTGTGTAGGGGAACCAGACTCCAAGTTTCTTGAAACAAGCAGATATCTTGGCCATCTATAAATGTGTTCCATTCTGGGAGCGACAATTTTTTCTGGAGGCCAGCAATATTCCAAGAAAGGAAACGTAATGACCCTTGGGAGTTGGCCACGGTTCTGGTATCTCCCACACTTGAAAGACTGTTAAAATCAACCAGTGTACTCCCCCGCTCAGCTTGCTTTTCCCCCCTAACATTTAAACATGGGACTGTTTCATCCTTTCTCCCCCTCTGTTTATTTATCAAATTCCCAGGGGCTAAAAATTGACTATTATCCAGTCAGTCTACCAAACTTAGACTGGACTCCTTAGTACCCCTGTCTTGTGACCATAGTGGAGATTTGCGAAATTGAATGACAGAGGAACCTGGGGGGGAAGTACGGAGTTCAAGTGACACCAGGTTTTCGGCTATTTCAGAATTAAATATCTTAATCTCGATGCAATCTGTCCTCGATCCAACTTTTTTAATCCTCGTTACTTTAGCCACGTCCTCCCTTATGACTGACCTACATCCCCTCACGTGTCTTTTCCAGTGAATTACTTTGTTGTTTAACGATTCTTGGCTTTCATAGCAGTGGGGGCTCGAGAGTTTAGTGACCTTGGTCATATAAATTGTAGAAATAGGGCCCCTTGTTGGTGTGTTGCCCCTATTGTTCCCCCAGAAGGGCCGACCAATCTGCTCTTCCCAAATCATGGCGGTGCTAGCTGGTTTAGCTCCAGTAGGGGGCCGGTCTCATACATTACTTCTGCTACCCATTGCTGGGCCCAAATCCATATGTGGAGTAAAGTGACTATGTGGGATAGAGGTGACAATGGGGAGCCGGGCTTGAGACCCTTGGCCTTGCACTGATCTGCACCCATCCTTCCCATAACATTTTCCCCTCGGTTCCTGACTTAAACTAATGCTAATCGGTGCGGGGGGAGGGAGTACTGGGGCCGAAGGTCTATTCCCAAGCAAGTCCACCTTCTTCCTCAACAAAGCCAGTTCTCTTTCAAGGAGATCCACTCTCAGTCGTAGGACGTCATACTGAGAGCCGCATTGGCAACATGACGATGAGCTGGCAGAGGGCTTGGCCTTCCCTACCTTACTAGGGGTAGACATTAAGCTATCCTCAACACAGAGATCTAAAACATCGTATCTATTTGAACAGGGGAGATGGACAGACACAAGTTCACTAATAGCGTTCATAGAGTCACTTGGGCCTGCCTTTTTTTGTGGAGATAGAGGCCCTTGAATGCCCTCCACAAGGGTGTGTGACTCGTGGGTAGTATAATTTTAGATGATTTCTTGTTAAACATAGCTGGAACAACTCTGTCCTGTAAAAGAGATGGTGCTAGTACATCCGCAGGCTGATTCCCATCCGCAACTGCCAAGGTGTCAATGGTAGTGCCCAAGATGCTCTCACAATCATCCACAATGCCCTCAATCCTTGTTAGGACACAATTGGATGCGGTGTGGGAATTTTTTTTTGAGTTTCTCCCCCTTTTACTCAGGAGTGGGCCCCCACCCTCAGTTAACTTCCTCTTTCCCATAGTAATTAGGCCACTGTTCCACAAGGAAGCTATAAGTCGCAGCGAAGGACAAGGGTGGTTTAGCTGTGTACCTGCCAAATGAAACCCAACAGTACTTACGAACAGATGCTCATGAGACAGGGGACAGAAGTGTTGCCCAGCCCGGCCTCCTTCAGCCTTTGACGGGCAAGGACGGGCCCGCCCTTGGCCCGGGCTTCGCCCGGGCGCGGCCCGCGCGCGTCCCGCGCCGCAGTAGATGTTGGCGCGTTTTAAGCGCGAGGCACCAGTGACCGCTCCCTCCAGGCAGCAAAGCAGGCTGGGACTTGGAGTCCCCACAGCAGAGTCCGGTACTGCCTAGGCGCGTCCCGCGCCGCGGTAGATGTTGGCGCGTTTTAAGCGCGAGGCACCAGTGACCGCTCCCTCCAGGCAGCAAAGCAGGCTGGGACTTGGAGTCCCCACAGCAGAGTCTGGTACTGACTAGGCGCGTCCCGCGCCGCGGTAGATGTTGGCGCGTTTTAAGCGCGAGGCACCAGTGACCGCTCCCTCCAGGCAGCAAAGCAGGCTGGGACTTGGAGTCCCCACAGCAGAGTCCGGTACTGACTAGGCACGTCCCGCGCCGCGGTAGATGTTGGCGCGTTTTAAGCGCGAGGCACCAGTGACCGCTCCCTCCAGGCAGCAAAGCAGGCTGGGACTTGGAGTCCCCACAACAGAGTCCGGTACTGACTAGGCGCGTCACCTAGTAGGCCTCTGGGGTACCTATGCTCTGGGTACATAGTATACCATATACTAGGGACTGATAAGGGCACTCTAGAATCCAATCTGTGGTGTACCTAAAGTACATGGAATCAATTTAGAGAGGCTGGGGTCCTGAATAGCAGGGCCCCAGCCAGACGAAAGTCGAAAAACATTGAAACATCAGCAACAAAGTGGGGGTAACCATAAGAGCAGATCCTACTCTCCTACAATCACTTACTAATGCTACCTGTTAAACATGAAAACAAGTTGGAATATCATAAGCTTTCTGGAGAAGCTCGTTTGGAAGTTTCAAGAGTACTAAAGAAAATGAAACTTCTGATTATTGATGAGGTGAGCATGGTCTCAAACTTAATGCTTGCCTTTGGTCATTTAAGAATTAAGCACATTTTGAAAACAGAATACGATGTGTTATTTGAAGGAAAACATGTGATCGTTTTCAGCGATCTACTGCAACTTAATCCTGTAAAAGAGCAACCAGTTTTTAAAACATTTGTGCATGAAGACATCAGAAAATCTTTGGGAAGTATTGGAGATGTTAACATTTGGTCATATTTTGAATACAAAGAACTTATTAAAAATATGCGACAGGCAAGTGATGAAGATTATGGAAGCATTCTTCAAGGTATAAGAATTGATCTATTGACAGAACATGGTAAAGAAGCTTTGTAAAGTTGACTACTTACAAACTTGTTTCCAAATTAAAATGTTGCTCTGGAAATAATATACAAAACAATTGGAGAAAATAGATCTATAATCTGCCTAATGCCAACACTGCAAGAGTGTTCTGCATTCAATAAAGAACCTTTGAAGCTGGAAAAACAACAAATAATAACAATGGAAGCCATTGATGAAATAGATCATGAAGGAATTACTATTATGTTATCAGAAAAATTAAAAACAGAATTGGATTCATTGGAAAAATCTATATCTAAGACTGCTGGTTTAGAAAAGAATGTATATGTATGTGAAAACTGTCGGGTAATTTTACTGCGTAATTTGGATGTGGAGAAAGGTTTAGTGAATGGAGCAATGGTAAAAATTGTTGATTTTCTTAATTATCAAAATAGAGATGGAATTGAAATTTTGAAGATAAAATTTGATCAGATTGAAGAAGTAAAACAGTTTGCACGTTGTTCTGTTTGTTTTTTGCTTGTTAAAGATTTGTATGTTCGTAGAAAACAGTTTTCTCTTTCTTTAGCATATGCGGTGACGATTCATAAATCTCAAGGTTTAAGTGTAGACAGTGCTTTGGTAAACATTGGATGTTCCGTGTTTAAAGAGGGAATGGCATATGTTGCATTGTCCCGAGTCAGAACTTTATCTGGATTGTATTTGATTGATTTTGATGAGAGAAAGATTTGTGCAGATGCAAATTGTGTAAGAGAGTATAATCGGTTAAGAAGATTGCATTCTCCCAACTTAGGTGAATATCCTGTATATGAAAAGCGTGTAGTAGGTCGAAAACGAACATATGAGAAACTCTGTAGTGAGGTTGGAAAAAAAATCAAGAGAATGTTGAGATTCCAAACAAAAAGAAAGAGGACACTGTTGAAGAGATTGTAGGATGTCAGTTTGAAGATAGTTCAGGTATCAACTGCTAAGCTAATGTAGTTGTAAACATCATATTCTTTCTAGAAAATGTCCAACAACAAATTATGGATTCTATTTTTGAAAAATTGAGTACTGATTAAACTAAAATCCAAAGTGTTTCTGGCATTCGGATATATGTTCTGGTTCTTCACAATTTACACAGAATGTACAGCAAGATGCTCAGGAATTTCTTATGTTTATGCTTGCAGTATTGGAAGATGAAGGAATAGAAATTGAAAATCTGTTTGGAGTTTGTTACAGATGGGAACATGAACGTGAAAATTGTACATTTACTTCTACCACTAACATAGACACTGAAAGATTCATATATTTGACAATACCAGATTGTAAAACTGTGTCTTTTAACAAATTAGTTAAATCAGCTAATCAAAATATGGAGTGCAGTCACTGCAAGTCAGAAATGTTATCAACATTATTTATAGAAAGATGTGGACACTATATAATTTTAATGATACATTGTTTTACAGCAGATGGAAGAAAATTAGAAACTTTAATTAAAAACGTTGTAGCAAGTCAACTATCAATATCAGGAAGATCTTTCGAAGCAGTAGCAATTATTTTCCACGATGGATCTTCTATAACATCTGGACACTACACTGTCTATTTAAAGTGCAATAAAGGATGGACACATAGTAATGATGCCCAATTGCTTTTCAAATATCGGTTGACTAATGAATTACCAAATTCATACCTAATATTTTTGATGTCAAAGTTCTGAGAACATCATTCGGCCTATTGGGAAGATGTCAATATGAATTAATGAGATTATTTTGGATATTTTCAATAAAGAAGGATTTCAGAAACATCATTTGGCCTATTGGGAATATGTTAATATGAATAAAGAAGTTTATTTTTGGTACTCTCACTGCAAATGGTTTCAAGAACATCATTTAGACTATAGGGAAGATATCAAGAATTGCTGATTCAAATATCTTTTCTGTTCTTTGATATTTTATTTAGAAAATTGTCTTAGAAAAAAGTATTTCATATATTTGATCTTTGTATTATATGCAATATTATTGATGTTTATTTTAGGAAATCTGAACACATAGTTGAGTTTGTTGTAAATATTTTGAACACAGATCTGGGTTGTTTTAACAATCTTATTGATTGTATTTTTTTGCCCGCTGTTACATGATGAGCAACATTGAAATCACTGTTTATGGTGAAATTCAATAGATTCTGAGAACAGCAAAAAAGGCAATCTGAATATGTTATGTAATGGTAAAATTATGTTGTGTACTTTAAACTATAATATTATATGTTATAACTGTATTTTTCTTCTCTTTTACAGACCAAAATTTGAAAGTTTGAAAGTTTTAAAAATTTAGATTATAAAAAAGAACTGCAAAATAGTTTCAAAGACATATCTACTATCAAAAAGGTAAGATTAAGTAACCCAAACACTATCCATGCACTACTACATTGACCTCTGCACTATCCATACAGTCCACTAACCACCTGCACACTGCTCATTCATACCTTCAATTCCCAGTTAGTACCCATGCAGTCAAGCAATGACCCCGTCACTCCCCATGCACTCCTCCAGTCACCCAGCAAGTACCATGTACTAACCTATCACTCCGCCAAAACCCAATCACTTATAAATTCACTCAGGCACTCTCCTTGCAGTACTCTAATCATCCAGTCACTACCTATGTACTCATGCAATGACCCAGTCACTAACAAATGCACTGCTGCAATCCCTATGCACTACCCATGCAGTCCTCTATCCACACTTCTCATTCGCTCCTTCAATTCCCCAAGTAGTACCCATGCAGTCCAGCAATCACCCTGTACTCCCCGTGCACTCCTCCAGTCACCCAGCCACTACCATGTACTAATCCAAATACTCCGCCAATACCCAAGCACTTATAAATTCACCACACACTCTCCTTGCAGTACTCTAATCATCAATCACTTAAGTAGACGTGGTTCCGTAAGAACCTTTTTTTTCTACACAATTTTAATTTTCTTTTGTTATTTTTTACCTTTTTAAACTTTTTTGTGTGTTTTTTATTTTAAAAGCAACAGACAAAAATGAAGATCAGGAAACAATCTCTCCAACAAAAACAAAAGCACATTATAAAAAGAAAAACTAACATTTGTGTGCTTTTAGAGCAGCAGAGATAACGTCCACACACTGCTCTCCAATACAGAGTTTGGTGTCGCCTTTAATGCAACTAACTGCTGCATTTAAAAATTCTGGAAGAATGTGGGGCCTTGGAGCAGGTGGAAGCTGTGCTGAAGTAGATGGAGCATTGTAATCTCGTTCGGCAGCAGCATTTAACTCTCTTCTCCTCTCCTCTCTTGCCAGGTGTACCGTGTGTATAGTCTCCAGATGTTTTTTCATGCTGCTTGTACCGCGCAAATATTTCTTTTAGGAACCTCTAGACAGCACTCTCTTGCAAATAATGCAAGTAACTTTTGAGGTGTTCACCTTTTTTTCACCTTGATGAATGGTGAAAAAAGCCCACACAATGGTTTCATTTTGCATCTTGCCCTGGTCCACTATCTGTTCTTCCACCTCAATGGCCAAAGGATCAACTTCAGCAAGACTGGCAGCCATAGTTGTTTTGTAAAATAAACAAACACACCAAAAAGCTAAAGTTTTGAAGACAAGCAGGAACCAGTTCTTGTCCCTGTGAAGGACAAAAAATAAGGGGAATATCAAGAGGATGGATCCTCCCTCTTCCACAATGAAATTGATTTAAACCAATCAGATTCTTTTTTTCTTGTGCTGACATGAAGTCGCGTAGGGTGCGCGCACCCGTCATGCACACATCGTGCACCTGCGAAATATCGTATACATGATTATACACTATAAATAGAAATTTCTATAAACTTTTAATAAGTATAATAGCAAAACTGTTCACATTAATATCATATTCAAAGTTTCAACAGTCATTTATTCAAGTTTAAAAATATGCCGAAGTTGCGATCCTGGTGCGATACGGCGCGATCACAGTGCGACCACGGAAATACGTGCGCATACAGCAAAATTACTTTCAACAGATTATATTGAAAATAATAGTTTAAAAATACTTTTGTAGATACATTTAGCAAACCCTTAATGCAAAACTTTCATTCATAATTAATTTAAAGATATTTCATACTTTACAAATTATGCCGAAGTCGCAACCCCGCGCAACTTTTCAAAATGGCTACGAGAATGCGCGCAGCCATCATGTAGGGTACACGTAGGGTGCGTGACTTCTGTATGATAATTAAAAAAATAACAAAAAGAATTAATATAGTTTTCCTATCTATAAATTATTCTAAACGTTTTTAAAATATATATATATGTATATATGTAGTCAATAAAAAAACCATAGAATTGAGGCACATTATACTTAGAAATTTTCATTTAAAAAACCTTTGAAATGTACTGAAAAAAACATAGGTTTCAAGGACATTATAGTTAGAAATTAGCATTCAAAAAACCTTTGAAATTCACTGAAAAAAACACAGGTTTCAGGGACGTTATAGTTAGAAATGAGCACTTAAAAAACCTTAGAAATTCACTGAAAAAAACACAGGTTTCAGGGACGTTATAGTTAGTTGGACATTTCACTCGTACAAAACCAGAGAAATTCAGCTGTTATAGTTAGTTGGGCTAACTATAACTCGCGCCTCCGCAATGCACTACTGATGACGTTACATATTACATCACTCATGACTTGGTCAGTGACATCACAGCTGACATCACTGATGACATCTCAAATGACATCACTGATGACATCATCCACGTGATCATCTGATGCACCTCCTCGCACCCTAATATAACCTTTAATACACCCCCTCTAAAATACAGTCTACTATTCTCGAAACCATAGACACACCAATACCAGTTAGTACATACTCACTCACTGATCCATAGGTCTACACACACATCCACTCACCCATACAGTGACTCATACACGCAGTCACTCATCAATATAGCCACTGAAATATGCAATCATACACCTGCACAGATACTCACACACCGCCACACACCCATAGAGTTACTCACACACCTAGTCAGTCTTGCAAAAAATCAATCACTACTCACCTATACAGTTATGCACACACCACTTCACTTATTCATACAGATACTAACACATACTTACTCTCCTATACAATCACTGACAGAAGCTCACACTCATCCATACAGACACTCTCACAATCACTCACTATCATATATAGTCATTTATATACTCCAACACTCACATATACTGTCTTTTACATATGTAGTTACTCACACTTGTGCCACTGAGATATCCATTCACACACCAACATACCCATACAAACACTCACCCACCCATACAGACCTTCACAGATTCACTCTGGAACCTGCACACCCAGTGAAGCACCCACTCACACATCTATGCACAGAGTTGCATGCCCCCCACCCACTCACACAGACACTCAGGCACCCATACAGATACTCAGACAACCAATCAATAACCCATATAGACACTCATGTAGCCACTCACCAACCCATGCAGCCGCTTACACACCAACTGACAGACTGATACAGACATTCACAGTTTATTCACTAACCCATGCATTCAGTAAGACAAGTTTAATTAATCACTTATACAATCAGTCACGCACCTACTAAATCATCCATTCAGACACTCAAACACCCATTCATTCCTCAATACACCTTGTCATATATATAATACATATTTAAACTTTAAAGAAACTCACAGTCACTGGATGATGTAATCAGTGATGTAATCAGTGATGTCATTTGAGATGTCATGAGTGATGTCATCAGTGATGTCACTGACCATGTCATGAGTGATGCAATATGTAACATCATCAGCAGTGCATTGCGGGGGGGGCAAGTTATAGTTAGCCCAACTAACTGTAAAAGCCGAATTTCTCTGGTTTTGTACAAGCGAAATGTCCAACTAACTATAACGTCTCTGAAACCTGTGGTTTTTGCAGTGAATTTCAAATGTTTTTTAAATGCTAATTTCTAACTATAATGTCCCTGAAACCTGTGTTTTTTATAGCGAATATATATATTTATGTATATATATATATATATATATATATATATATATATATATATATATATATATATATATATTATATATATTATCTACTGGCGGTCGCCAGTAAATAGTTATAGTTAGGACCTATTTTCCATAGGAAATCCGCAACATTCTATTGGGAATATCTTTGGCGCCGATTGACGAATCTTCGCGAAATTTTCCGAACTTTTGGCCAGCTCCGCTCTGCTCCTACCCTGAAAGTTTCGCGGTGATCCGTGAAGCGGGGGCCGAGAAAAAAGGGGGGTTCCAAAACGCATTTTCCCCATGCAATTTCCCATAGGATCTGTTGTCGCAGCTACAGCCCGAACCGCTGAACGGAATGACACCAAATTTGGCAAAGAGTTAGCCCTCAGTTCAGACTCGTGCCTTTTGCATATTTGGTGTGAATCTGTTCAGTAGTTCCTGAGAAAATTAGGGTAAAAAAGTTAGTGATATCTATGGCCGCGGAGGATCCGCGGACCGTACCCGCACCGTAAGCGCAACCTCCCCGAACGGAGCGCGCACCCTCCCGGTCGCACGCTGAATGCTAATTGGCTGTCGAGCGTCTCTCTACATTCGAAACCAGGAACTGTTGGTGGCCATTTTCTGCCTCGGTAGAAGCGAGGCTGAAGATGGAAGGGGAATAAGTGTGTAAAAGATATAAAGGGGGCAGAGTGGAAATACTCTGACCCTCTAGATCTGCTTAGGGGGTCCCAAAAGGACCCCCTGTGGCACCCCTTTTTAAAAAAACAAAAACCGGCAAAATGCGCGCACGGTGCGCGCATTCTATCGCGTTGGATGCACGGATTCTCTCGCGGTGGGTTCGTGGATCGAAGGGAAAAAAAATGAAATTGTTGGGAGATAAAGATTAAGCTTAAGTGTTTTGTTCTTGAGTGGCTCTAAAAAGAGCAGTTGTGTTCATTGAGAGTTTTTGGTACTTATAAGTAAGCACCTATATAGAGTCTAAAGTTGTTGAGGAAGACTCTGCTTCCTTCATCAGTAAAGTGTACTCCATCTCTCCTATACATCTCTTGCATATGATAGCGCAGATTGTTATTGTAAATGGACCCCATTCTGTAGTCTCGCAGAAAAGCAGAAACAGATTTATTCACATGTTTCCTAGCTTTCTCAATCTGTGGACAAAAATGATAGGACCAGTTCCATTTCTGCCTTTGGCATATGTTAGAATACACAAAGGCAGTTTTAGGGAAAAGTGAAATCAGTTGTGCAAAGGTGTCCTTCATAAGCATTTCCAGACCTACCCCAGTCAAAGTGCCTAGGTCATTGCCACCACAGTGCACTATTATGAGGTCAGGGTGTTGGATTTGCATGAAGGATTTCACCAATGGCATCAATTGGTGCCACTTTAACCCTCTCTGTCCAATCCATTTAATGTCTACATTTGGCAAACCTAGGTCTTTGTGAATGCCTTTGTTTTCTGCATATTTTTGGCTCCAGAAAATGTAGCTGTGTCCCACAATCCACACTGTAAGCATATTGTAAGGAGGTCTGGATTCACTCAGATGGTCTCTGTAAATTAAATGGCAGTAAGATGTTTCTAAAATGGTGGCTAAGATGCAATTTTGAAAAAAGACAAGAAATCATTGGTTGTTTAACAACCTTCTACACTGAAAGGTAGGGTGCATATTTCTGTTTTTTAAACGCATTATTGGTTAACAAAAAGTGCGTGAAAGGAACATTATATATGATAAGCTGATATGTTGAGAAGTCAAGCACGCTTGCTGTTTTGATTAGCAACATTGTGTCTGCTGAACTTGTGACCTGTGTGCTCAGTACAGTGTTCCATGACCTGTTTCTATGGTAACGGGCAGAAGGCAGATTGGGGGAAGGGTTGAAGTTTATGTCATTTGGAAAGGGTTGAAATGTTTAACCAATAGAAATGTGTGTTTGCTTTTGAATTTATGTGGGAAGGAATGTGATTTGATGGTTACATGTATATGTGTGGAAAATGAGAGGGAAACTTTGCCATTCTTTGGTTCTGCTGACAGGTGCACAGTGCAGAGATTCCGTATAAGAAAATCTGGTGTGTGACTGATATCTGGTGTGTGACTGATATACTTCTTAATCTACAAAACATCTTGAAAGGTGAGTTATTTAATTGTGAGGGGATGTATGTAGACTATTTTTATTTTAATCAGACTAATGTATTTTTTCTGCTAAAAGAAGGGGGTATTTTTTTCTCTACAATCTTATTGACAGTGTGTGTGCATGTGGAAACCATTTTGTGATAAGGAGTTATGTTTCTGCAGTAAAATGTAGTACTCCTTGTAGATGAAGAAATGTGTTTTGGTATAGTGCAAGGGATAGTGTTGTTTGTCTAGAATCACACAGAGAGCCTGTGTGCATTTGGGAACCACTGTGGAGAAGCGTTTGGTAACATCGTGCATTTGCTGACAGATAACTGTTTTGAAACCTGTCATGTTGTCAAGTTTTAGTAGCATTAGAAGACCGTTATGGCTTATGCTTTCATTAAATGAGTTAGGTATTGACAGTAAAGTGTAGTCGTGAAATATGTAGATTGTGTGCAGTTCCCTTACCACTTCCAGTGTAGTGAATGAGTTTTGGTAAACTCCTAGGGATACTGGTGCTTGTCTAGAATTACACTGTGAGTCTGTGTGCATTTGGGAACCACTGTCAGAGAAGCTTTTGGTAACATCGTGCATTTGCTGACAGAAAACAGTTTTGCAACCTGTCATGTTGTCAAGTTTTAGTAGCATTAGAAGCCAGTCTTTGCTTATGTGTTGATTAAATGAGTCAGGCATTGACACTAAAGTGCAGTCGTGAAATATGTAGATTGTGTGCAGTTCACTTATCACTTCCAGTGTAGTGAATGAGTTTTGGTAAACTCCTAGGAATACTGGTGCTTGTCTAGAATCACACTGTGAGTCTGTGTGCATTTGGGAACCACTGTGAGAGAAGTGTTTGGTAACATCGTGTATTTGCTGAGAGAAAACTGTTTTGAAACCTGTCATGTTGTCAAGTTTTAGTACCATTAGAATCCAGTGTTTGCTTATGTATTGATTAAATTAGTCAGGTGTTGACATTAAAGTGCAGTTGTGAAATATGTAGATTGTGTGCAGTTCCCTTACCTCTTCCACTGTAGTGAATGAGTTTTGGTAAACCTCTAGGGATAGTGGTGCTTGTCTAGAATCACACTGTGAGTCTTTGTGCATTTGGGAACTACTGTGAAAGAAGCGTTTGGTAACATTGTGTATTTGCTGACAGAAAACTGTTTTAAAACTTGTCATGTTGTCAAGTTTTAGTAGCATTAGAAGCCAGTCTTTGCTTATGTGTTGATTAAATGAGTCAGGCATTGACACTAAAGTGCAGTCGTGAAATATGTAGATTGTGTGCAGTTCCCTTACATCTTCCACTGTAGTGAATGAGTTTTGGTAAACTCCTAGGGATAGTGGTGCTTGTCTAGAATCACACTGTGAGTCTGTGTGCATTTGGGAACCACTGTCAGAGAAGCGTTTGGTAACATTATGCATTTGCTGACAGATAACTGTTTTAAAACCTGTTTTGAAACCTGTCATGTTGTCAAGTTTTAGTAGCATTAGAAGCCAGTCTTTGCTTATGTGTTGATTAAATGAGTCAGGCATTGACACTAAAGAGCAGTCGTGAAATATGTAGATTGTGTGAAGTTCCCTTATCACTTCCAGTGTAGTGAATGAGTTTTGGTAAACTCCTAGGGATAGTGGTGCTTGTATAGAATCACACTGTGAGTCTGTGTGCATTTGGGAACCACTGTCAGAGAAGCGTTTGGTAACATCGTGCATTTGCTGACAGATAACTGTTTTAAAACCTGTCATGTTGTCAAGTTTTAGTAGCATTAGAAGGCAGTCTTTGCTTATGTGTTGATTAACTGAGTCAGGCATTGATACTAAAGTGATGTCGTGAAATATGTAGATTGTGTGCAGTTCCCTTACCTCTTCCACTGTAGTGAATGAGTTTTGGTAAACTCCTAGGGATAGTGGTGCTTGTCTAGAATCACACTGTGAGTCTGTGTGCATTTGGGAACCACTGTCAGAGAAGCGTTTGGTAACATTGTGCATTTGCTGACAGAAAACTGTTTTGAAACCTGTCATGTTGTTAAGTTTTAGTAGCATTAGAAGGCAGTCTTTGCTTATGTGTTGATTAAATGAGTCAGGCGTTGACATTAAAGTGCAGTCGTAAAATATGTAGATTGTGTGCAGTTCCCTTACCTCTTCCACTGTAGTTAATGAATTTTGGTAAACTCCTAGGGATAGTGGTGCTTGTCTAGAATCACACTGTGAGTCTTTGTGCATTTGGGAACCACTGTGAAAGAAGCGTTTGGTAACATTGTGTATTTGCTGACAGAAAACTGTTTTAAAACTTGTCATGTTGTCAAGTTTTAGTAGACTTAGGAGCCAGTCTTTCTTATGTGTTGATTAAATGAGTCGGGCATTGACACTAAAGTGCAGTCGTGAAATATGTAGATTGTGTGCAGTTCCCTTACCTCTTCCACTGTAGTGAATGAGTTTTGGTAAACTCCTAGGGATAGTGGTGCTTGTCTAGAATCACACTGTGAGTCTGTGTTCATTTGGGAACCACTGTCAGAGAAGCGTTTGGTAACATCGTGCATTTGCTGACAGAAAACAGTTTTGAAACCTGTCGTGTTGTCAAGTTTTAGTAGCATTAGAAGCCTGTCTTTGCTTATGTGTTGATTAAATGAGTCAGGCGTTGACATTAAAGTGCAGTCGTGAAATATGTAGATTGTGTGCAGTTCCCTTACCTCTTCCACTGTAGTGAATGAGTTTTGGTAAACTCCTAGGTATAGTGGTGCTTATCTAGAATCACGCTGTGAGTCTTTGTGCCTTTGGGAACCACTGTGAAAGAAGCGTTTGGTAACATTGTGTATTTGCTGACAGAAAACTGTTTTAAAACTTGTCATGTTGTCAAGTTTTAGTAGCATTAGAAGCCAGTCTTTGATTATGTGTTGATTAAATGAGTCAGGCATTGACACTAAAGAGCAGTCGTGAAATATGTAGATTGTGTGCAGTTCCCTTATCACTTCCAGTGTAGTGAATGAGTTTTGTTAAACTCCTAGGGATAGTGTTGCTTGTCTAGAATCACACTGTGAGTCTGTGTGCATTTGGGAACCACTGTGAGAGAAGCGTTTGGTAACATCTTGTATTTGCTGACAGATAACTGTTTTAAAACCTGTCATGCTGTCAAGTTTTAGTAGCATTAGAAGGCAGTCTTTGCTTATGTGTTGATTAAATGAGTCAGGCATTGACATTAAAGTGTAGTCGTGAAATATGTAGATTGTGTGCAGTTCCTTTACCAGTTCCAGTGTAGTGAATGAGTTTTGGTAAACTCCTAGGGATAGTGGTGCTTGTCTAGAATCACACTGTGAGTCTGTGTGCATTTGGGAACCACTGTCAGAGAAGCGTTTGGTAACATCGTGCATTTGCTGACAGAAAACTGTTTTGAAACCTGTCATGTTGTCAAGTTTTAGTAGCATTAGAAGCCAGTCTTTGCTTATGTGTTGAATAAATAAGTCAGGCATTGACACTAAAGAGCAGTCGTGAAATATGTAGATTGTGTGCAGTTCCCTTATCACTTCCAGTGTAGTGAATGAGTTTTGGTAAACTCCTAGGGATAGTGTTGCTTGTCTAGAATCACACTGTGAGTCTGTGTGCATTTGGGAACCACTGTGAGAGAAGCGTTTGGTAACATCTTGTATTTGCTGACAGATAACTGTTTTAAAACCTGTCATGTTGTCAAGTTTTAGTAGCATTAGAAGGCAGTCTTTGCTTATGTGTTGATTAACTGAGTCAGGCATTGATACTAAAGTGATGTCGTGAAATATGTAGATTGTGTGCAGTTCCCTTACCTCTTCCACTGTAGTGAATGAGTTTTGGTAAACTCCTAGGGATAGTGGTGCTTGTCTAGAATCACACTGTGAGTCTGTGTGCATTTGGGAACCACTGTCAGAGAAGCGTTTGGTAACATTGTGCATTTGCTGACAGAAAACTGTTTTGAAACCTGTCATGTTGTCAAGTTTTAGTAGCATTAGAAGCCAGTCTTTGATTATGTGTTGATTAAATGAGTCAGGCATTGACACTAAAGAGCAGTCGTGAAATATGTAGATTGTGTGCAGTTCCCTTATCACTTCCAGTGTAGTGAATGAGTTTTGGTAAACTCCTAGGGATAGTGTTGCTTGTCTAGAATCACACTGTGAGTCTGTGTGCATTTGGGAACCACTGCGAGAGAAGCGTTTGGTAACATCTTGTATTTGCTGACAGATACCTGTTTTAAAACCTGTCATATTGTCAAGTTTTAGTAGCATTAGAAGGCAGTCTTTGCTTATGTGTTGATTAAATGAGTCAGGCATTGACATTAAAGTGTAGTCGTGAAATATGTAGATTGTGTGCAGTTCCTTTACCAGTTCCAGTGTAGTGAATGAGTTTTGGTAAACTCCTAGGGATAGTGGTGCTTGTCTAGAATCACACTGTGAGTCTGTGTGCATTTGGGAACCACTGTCAGAGAAGAGTTTGGTAACATCGTGCATTTGCTGACAGAAAACTGTTTTGAAACCTGTCATGTTGTCAAGTTTTAGTAGCATTAGAAGCCAGTCTTTGCTTATGTGTTGATTAAATGAGTCAGGCATTGACACTAAAGTGCAGTCGTGAAATATGTAGATTGTGTGCAGTTCACTTATCACTTCCAGTGTAGTGAATGAGTTTTGGTAAACTCCTAGGAATACTGGTGCTTGTCTAGAATCACACTGTGAGTCTGTGTGCATTTGGGAACCACTGTGAGAGAAGTGTTTGGTAACATCGTGTATTTGCTGAGAGAAAACTGTTTTGAAACCTGTCATGTTGTCAAGTTTTAGTACCATTAGAATCCAGTGTTTGCTTATGTATTGATTAAATTAGTCAGGTGTTGACATTAAAGTGCAGTCGTGAAATATGTAGATTGTGTGCAGTTCCCTTACCTCTTCCACTGTAGTGAATGAGTTTTGGTAAACTCCTAGGGATAGTGGTGCTTGTCTAGAATCACACTGTGAGTCTTTGTGCATTTGGGAACCACTGTGAAAGAAGCGTTTGGTAACATTGTGTATTTGCTGACAGGTAACTGTTTTAAAACTTGTCATGTTGTCAAGTTTTAAGAGCATTAGAAGCCAGTCTTTGCTTATGTGTTGATTAAATGAATCAGGCATTGACACTAAAGAGCAGTCGTGAAATATGTAGATTGTGTGCAGTTCCCTTATCACTTCCAGTGTAGTGAATGAGTTTTGTTAAACTCCTATGGATAGTGTTGCTTGTCTAGAATCACACTGTGAGTCTGTGTGCATTTGGGAACCACTGTGAGAGAAGCGTTTGGTAACATCTTGTATTTGCTGACAGATAACTGTTTTAAAACTTGTCATGTTGTCAAGTTTTAGTAGCATTAGAAGCCAGTCTTTGCTTATGTGTTGATTAAATGAGTCAGGCATTGACATTAAAGTGTAGTCATGAAATATGTAGATTGTGTGCAGTTACTTTACCAGTTCCAGTGTAGTGAATGAGTTTTGGTAAACTCCTAGGGATAGTGGTGCTTGTCTAGAATCACACTGTGAGTCTGTGTGCATTTGGGAACCACTGTCAGAGAAGCGTTTGGTAACATCGTGCATTTGCTGACAGAAAACTGTTTTGAAACATGTCATGTTGTCAAGTTTTAGTAGCATTAGAAGCCAGTCTTTGCTTATGTGTTGATTAAATGAGTCAGGCATTGACACTAAAGAGCAGTCGTGAAATATGTAGATTGTGTGCAGTTCCCTTATCACTTCCAGTGTAGTGAATGAGTTTTGGTAAACTCCTAGGGATAGTGTTGCTTGTCTAGAATCACACTGTGAGTCTGTGTGCATTTGGGAACCACTGTGAGAGAAGCGTTTGGTAACATCTTGTATTTGCTGACAGATAACTGTTTTAAAACCTGTCATGTTGTCAAGTTTTAGTAGCATTAGAAGGCTGTCTTTGCTTATGTGTTGATTAAATGAGTCAGGCTTTGATACTAAAGTGATGTCGTGAAATATGTAGATTGTGTGCAGTTCCCTTACCTCTTCCACTGTAGTGAATGAGTTTTGGTAAACTCCTAGGGATAGTGGTGCTTGTCTAGAATCACACTGTGAGTCTGTGTGCATTTGGGAACCACTGTCAGAGAAGCGTTTGGTAACATTGTGCATTTGCTGACAGAAAACTGTTTTGAAACCTGTCATGTTGTCAAGTTTTAGTAGCATTAGAAGCCAGTCTTTGCTTATGTGTTGATTAAATGAGTCAGGCATTGACACTAAAGAGCAGTCGTGAAATATGTAGATTGTGTGCAGTTCCCTTATCACTTCCAGTGTAGTGAATGAGTTTTGGTAAACTCCTAGGGATAGTGTTGCTTGTCTAGAATCACACTGTGAGTCTGTGTGCAATTGGGAACCACTGCGAGAGAAGCGTTTGGTAACATCTTGTATTTGCTGACAGATAACTGTTTTAAAACCTGTCATGTTGTCAAGTTTTAGTAGCAAGAGAAGGCAGTCTTTGCTTATGTGTTGATTAAATGAGTCAGGCATTGACACTAAAGTACAGTACCATGTAGTATTGTCTTCACTGCCCCAGAACTGAAAATTTAAAATTTTTACCCAGGCACTGTCCTAGAAGGAGTCTGATGATTTAGTCAGTTTCTAAGTACTTATGTTGTGAACCATTCATTACCGAATAGACTGCTTGAAATGTCTATGCAGTATGCATGTAGTTCTCTAACCACCTACACAGTTGTTTTTCACACCTTCAATTCTCTAGACAGTATCCATACACTTCCAGGAAACACCATGCCACTCTCTTTCTAGTCTTCTAGTGACCTATTCAGCACCATGTAGTAATTCATTCACTGTGCCAAAACCCAAACATGTATAAATTCACCAAGACACTCTCTTTCTAGTACTCTAATGATTCAGGTACTGTCTAAGTATTCATGCACTGAGCCAGGACTTAGCACATGGACTGCTTTAAACCCCTATGCACTATGCATGCAGTCTTTTAACCACCTACAGATTTGTCTTTTATACTTTCAAATCCCTAGTCAATATCCATATAGTCCAGCAAACATCTTGTCACTCGCTTTGCAGTCTTTTAGTGACCTTTTTAGTACCAAGTACTAATTCATTCCCTGTGCGAAAAGTCTACCAGTTATAAATTCATCCAGGCAGTGTCCTTGCTGTAGTCTAATCATTCAGTCAGTACCCAAGTACTCATGCAGTGAGCCGGGCCTTAGCACATGGACTGCTTTAAATGCCTATCCACTATGCATTCAGTTCTCTAATCAGCTACACAGTTATCTTTCGCAGCTTCAATTCCCCAGTTAGTATTCATACAATTCTAGCAAACACCCTGTTACTCACCCAGTGTGTCTCTTTTTAGTACTGTAATCATTCAGTTAGTTAGCATGTAGTCTTTTAGTGAGGTAGGCTTTAGGGCATGAACTGCTTCAAAGTAGTATGCATTATGTATGTAGTGTTTTAATCATCGTCACACTTGTGGTTCAGGGCTATAGTTTTAAGTCTGTTTTTATATAAAATGTGTTTGAACAGTAATGGAATATTGTAATTTTGAAAGTTATTAATACACATTTATTTGTGACTCTTTTTTGCAGATACTGTTTTTCAACGTTAAAATCGAGAAAGTATGCCAGAAAAAAAAAAGAAAAAGAAAAGAACAGAGACAGGAGGATTATTTGAAGAAACATGAACCACAAGTATTGAATGAAAAAGATAATGTGGCTAAAAGGAAAAAATCTTCTGGTAAGATTACGAAGCAATTTATTAAAAATGTTTGTAGGAGCAAACAGAATGTAGAAAATGCTGCAACTTCAAATAATTTTTTAAGTAAGGAAAAAAATCAAAATAAGAGGAAAAGTAAAAAAGCAAATGTTCAGTCAAAGGAGATAAAGTATGGTAAAAGTAGACAAAATCAGTATAAGGAATTACGCAAAAAAATATTTTACAAGAGAGTAGTGCATAATTTGCTGAAAGATGTGAAGAAATATAAAAAGAGAGCTTTATTTTATAAAAAGAAGAAGCATATTGAAAGTATTGTGGAAAAGGCTTTTGAAGTAAAAAGGAAACTGTTTATTTTAGTGTTAAACAGAATTTGATTACTAGATAAACCAATCCATGTAATGAAGGCCAAAAGTAAAAAGTGATTTTTTTTTGGGAGAATGGAAACACAGTTCTAGTTCAGAGCCTTTTTTTAATGAAGAGAGTTATTCACTAAGTGAAAAATTATCGTATGCAGTTGACACCAGTGGTAGAGGTTATGTGGTTAGTGATGGTTGTCCAATGGAGAAAGAGAAAATGGTTGAAAGAAATGCAGAAGAAGTGATAGCTGATGAAGTTTTAGGGAGACGTGCTAAAAACCCTGTGTACACTTGGGATTGCAGTAGTGTTTGTAGTGTACGACAGGAATCTATTGAAAAATTATGTAGTTTTTTACGAGACTATACTAAAAAAAGTGTAAAACAAAAGATTAAGCTGTTGCAAGGACTAGACACTTGCAGAGTGAGAAAACATACTGGTTTGCAAGGTCATTCTCTGGCTTGTCTTTCTAGGAAAGTTTGTGAAAGTGTTTTTCACCATTTCAGAATGCTGGCAGTACATCATACTCAAATGCGGAAGTTAGTGAGAAGGTTGTACTATGCAAAAAGTCCAGCACTAAAGTTAAGTGAGCTGAACAGTGCTCTTTTGCGTGGGTCAGTTTCAGATGTGAAGCAGGTCTATGAGGATATTGAGTTTTGTTACTTTGGGCCTCAGCAAGAGAGTGAAGAAACAGACACATTAGTAGAACAAAATGTTGAAGACAATGTAGAACCTGTAATTACAGAAAAATTTGAGGATGAAATCACAAAGTTTAAGGCAATTTCAGGTGAAAGACCAAATGTTTCTTGTATTTGTTGTCGGCGAAGTCACTATAAAAATCAGACTAGGGGTGTCAATCTGTATTTAAAAAGTGAAATAGAAGATAATGATAAGTGGATGGAATTTGCAACTTATTTGTTGGTAGAGGATTGTTTTGATTTGGGATGTGAGCAGCGTATTTGCAAATATTGTTATAATAAATTAGATGAGAATAAAATGCCTGCTAGAGCTGTTCATAATAATCTAGATTTGGTTGCTATTCCTCCAGAGCTGATAGATTTAAATACGTATGAGTCTATTCTGATACAATGTGTTCACCCATTTCAGGCTATTGTTCGTATGGAGCCCAAAACAAGTAAATTACCTCCATCAGAGTTGCAAAGAGGATTGAAAGGAAGAGTTGTGTATTTACCATTAGATTTAAGGAAAAATGTTGAAACTATTGGTGTAGATCATGCAGAAAATGAGCCACTAGTCATTCTAGTTAATGGTGTTCCTACTAAGAATAAGAAAATCTGGCAAGAGTTAGTGGATGTTAGAAAAGTGCAAAAGGCATCATTGTATCTGATAAAAAATAATGAGTACTATAGAAATGTGTTTGTTGGAGAAGAAGAAATAGATTTAGCAGAAGATAGTGAAACATTAAGTGGACAAATTGAAAAAGTGGACATGTCCAGATGTGAAGAGATCTATGAACATTACAGTGTACATCCACTTCACTCCAAAGAGGCGATGGGGAATACAATTGAGTTGTTTCAAATGAAAAAAGCAACAGGAAGTCCCATGAGTGTATGGGAAGAGAGCTTGGAAGCTCGTTGTTTCCCGCAGTTGTTTCCAACAGGAAAAGGTGGAAGATATGATGAACGCCCTGGTCAGATTCCTGCATCTGAATATCGGACAACAAGATTATATGCAGAAGATCCAAGATTTCGACAATGTATCCCTTATATGTTTCATCTTCTGTTTGAAAGTGACTTGTCTGGACTTTCATATGCAGTAAATCACATTTTAAAAACTGGAATGCATCTGCAAAATGTAACTGCAAAGGATTTTATGGATAAAGTGCATCAGAGAGATGATCATTTAGAATCTCAGTTGATTAATCTGATGGCATGTCAGCGTAGGACTAATGAATATTGGTACCGTCGACATGGAGAATTGAAATGTATGCTACGGAACTTGGGAACTCCTACGTGGTTTCTTACCCTAAGCTGTGCTGAGTACGTTTGGGATGATTTACTTGAATTTCTTCGAGAGGCAAATTCCAATATAAATAATATTGAATACAAGACACCTGGAGAATTGTGCTCTTTGGATCCTGTCAATGTATGCAGATATTTCAATCATAGATTTGAAGCTATGATGTCTTTCATCTGCAATAAAAAGAATCCTCCTCTTGGAGAAGTTGTGGATTTCTTTTGGAGAAAGGAGTATCAAGCAAGAGGTGCTCCTCACATACATATGTTGTTATGGGTCAAGGGTGCCCCCAAATTTGGAACAGATTCAGATGAAAGTGTTTTGTATTTCATTGAAGATTATGCTTCATGTGCTGTACCAAATAGCAGAGAAGACAAAAACTTAAAAGAACAAGTCTTATGATTTCAAAGCCATAGGTGTGGAAAATACTGTCGACGAAAGTACAAGTCAAAGGATAAGTTCTATACCAAATGTCGTTTTGGATTTCCATGTCCTGTATTAGCGAAAAGAAGAGTGAACAGTTTCATGTCAGCTGTACGACATACCATCACAAGAAAGTCTCCCGAAAAACACCTACAACTTAAGAAGAAGCGAAGAATCAAAATACATAAATGACTACAACCCAGTTATTTTATCCATGTGGAATGCTAACATGGATATTCAGTATGTTGCAGACAATTCTATTGCTGTTGCTCGATATGTAACGTCTTACATTACTAAATCAGAAAAGACTGAATTGAAAGAAATGTGGGAAGAGATTTCTCACGAGAAGACTCTAAGTAAGAAATTATACAGTTTCAGTTTGAAAATGTTATCGCATCGTGAAATTGGAACATATGAATGTTCAGATCGGTTATCATCTGCAAGTCTATATTCCAAAAGTAGAAGAATCATTTGGGTGAGTCTAGGTCTTGCAGGAAGGCGAAATCGGGTACTGAAATCTGTTCAAGAAATTGAATATTTAGCAGAAAATGACCCTGAAAGTACAGATATTTTGAAAACCAATATGTTGGACACATACTATCCAAAGAGAAGTCATCATCTTGAGAACATGTGTCTCTATGAATTGTTGCAAAACTACACTTTTAAACGGAATATTACAGAGAACATCAACGATGGAAAATATGGAGTGATTGGTTCTTCTGAAGGATGTCTGGTGAAACAAAGGAAAGGAAATTGAATTAATCACAGAAAACTGAGTTGTGACACTGCTGACAAAAGGGAATTTTACTATTTAGCCCTTTTGCAAATGTTCAAACCATGGCGTTCTGAACTGGAATTACTTGGAGATTTTCCCAGCTATGAAGATTCATTTAATACTTGTAAAGATAGCATACAATGCAGTGCTTTCGCAAATTATGTGAAAATGTTGAATGACGAAATTGATCAAGAAGCTACAATTGCAGCTGAGATTGCTAGAGACAGTTCTCAAGACAGTCAAAGTTCTGCTGCACTGAGTCAAGATCCACTAGGACAACCAATTGTTGAAAATGAAGCAGAGATTGCCATGAATGAGGTGGAAACAGCAATGTATCAAGCACAAGAAGATGCAATACAGTTAGGAAACTTGGAAGAGCAACTAAATGTTGAACAGAAACAAATATATCAGCAAGTGAAAGAGCAGATTGACCATGGATTACTTCATGATAAGAGAGTGTGCTCATGTACATCATTTCAACCTATCCGAATGTATGTGAGTGGTCAAGCTGGAACAGCAAAGAGTTTCTTAATTAAAGTAATTACATGTTATCTGCAAAAAACAACTGAGTCGCATTTGTCTATCTGGAGAAGCTTGTTGTGAAGTTTCAAGAGTGCTGAAGAAAATGAAACTTCTCATTATTGATGAGGTGAGCATGGTTTCAAACTTGATGCTTGCCTTTGTGCATTTAAGAATGCAGCAAATTCTTAAAACAGAGTATGACGTGTTATTTGGAGGAAAACACGTCATAGTTTTTGGAGATCTACTGCAACTGACACCGGTAAAAGTACAACCGGTATTTAAAACACTTGCCCATGAAGATACTAGAAAGTCTCTTGGCAGTGTTGGTAATGTGAACATTTGGACTAATTTTGAATACAAAGAACTGACAACAAATATGCGACAGGCAAATGATGCTGAATATGGAAGTATTCTTCAAGATATAAGAATTGGAATTCTTTCAAAAAAAGGGAAAGAAGCTTTGGAGAGTCGATTACTTTGCAATGTCTTTCCAAATGAAAATGCAGTTGCTGCAAAAGTGTACGTGGAAATTGCTAAAAATAAGTCAGTGATTTGCTTAATGCTGACACTGCGTGAGTGTTCAATATTCAACGAAGAATTATTAAAATTGGAAAATGAAGAAATTGTCAAAATGGAAGCCACCGATAAAATACTACATGAAGGAATCACTATTATTTTAATGGGTAAGTTGAGATCAAAACTAGATTGTTTAGAAAAAAAAATATCTAAAACTGTTGGTTTGAAAAAGACACTGTATGTGTGTTTAAATTGTCTGGTAATTTTAAGGCGTAATTTGGATGTAGAGAAAGGTTTAGTTAATGGTGCAATGGGCAAAGTGGTGGATTTTGTGAATTATCAGAAAAAAGAAGGCATTGAATTTTTAAAAATTAAATTTGATCAGATTGATGAAGTTAAAGAAATTGGTCATTGTTCAGTTCGTTTTTTGCTTGTTAAAGATTTATATGTCCGTAGGAAACAATTTCCATTTTCTCTGGCATATGCAGTGACTATTCATAAATCTCAAGGATTAAGTGTAGACAGTGCATTGGTGAACATTGGATCTACTGTATTTAAAGAGGGTATGGCATATGTTCCTTTGTCGCGAGTCAGAACATTATCTGGTTTGTTTTTGATTGATTTTGATGAGACAAAGTTTACTGCAGATGCAAACTGTGTAAAAGAGTATAATAGGTTAAGAAGGGTGTATGTTCCAAATTTAGGTCAATATATTCTATTTGAAAAGCGTGTGGTTGGTCGAAAAAGAAGGTTAGAGAATATCTGTTCTGAAGGTATCAAGAAAAGAAAAGAACAAGATAATGTTGTGATTGCAGGTAAAAAGAAATTGGACACTGTTGAAGAGATTGTTGGTTATCATTTTGAAAATAGTTCTGGTGTCAACTGCTATGCTAATGTAGTGGTCAATGTTGTTTTTTATCTGGAAGGTTTGCAAGCACAAATTATGCAGAATCGGCAAAAAAGATTTTGTTCTCTGTTGCATTCTGTTTATGAAAAATTGACAACAGATAGAAGTAAAATACAATCTGTTTCAGATGTTCGTAATCTTTTGGATGTGTGTTCTGGTTCTACACAATTTACACAAATTATCCAACAAGATGCTCAGGAAATTTTAATGTATATGCTTACCATTTTTGAAAATGAAGGTGTAAAAATCGAAAATATTTTTGCCCTTTCTTACAAATGGGAACATTATTGTGAAAATTGCATGTATACATGTAGCACCAATGTAGACACTGAGAGATTTCTGTATTTAACATTACCAGACTGTAAATCAGTGGCTTTCAATAAATTAGTGAAAGGTGCAATTCAAAACATGGAGTGTAGCCAATGTAAATCAGAAATGTTATCCACATTATTGTTAACAAAATATGGAAAATACATAATTTTAATGATGCAACTTTGTACAGTTGATGGAAGAAAATTGGATACTTTAATAAAACAATTTGTAGCAGCACAAATATCAATATCAGGAAGGACTTTTGTAGCAATTGCAATAATTTTCCATGATAGTCCTTCCACCACATCTGGACATTACACTGCCTATCTAAAATGTGACAAAGGCTGGACACTTTGTAATGATGCCCAGTTGGTTTTCAAACAACGTTTGCCTAGGGAATTACAAAATTCCTACCTAATATTTTTGAAGCCAAAGTTTTAGGAAGCTAATTCACTCTCTGAGGAATTTATTATTATAATTTAATAGAACTACCATTGGACAGTTTACATAAAGAAGACGTGCAAAAATACCATTTGGCCTCAAGGAAAGGTATATTTTTGCATTATGGACTTTTTGGTGGTCATTTATTCGGTGATTATTTTAATGTGGCAACATTTACAGTTTTTATAAGTTAAAGTTTTAAAATTTTGTAATCTGTAAGCATTTCATATATGTATGATTTGTATTTTCTGGTATTTTACTGAGAATAGTATGTTGTTGTTTTTTTAACAATCTTTCTGATTGTTTTTTTTTTGCCCGCTGTTAAGTGATGAGTACCATTGAAATCACTATTTCGAGTGAAATTCAATATATTCTGAGAACAGCAAAAAAGGCAAACAAATTATTTTGTGGAAATTATGTTGTGTTGTAAAAAATGTATTATTATGTGTTATAATTTTTATTTTATTTTCTTTCACAGATTCAAATTTTAAAATGAGCAATTTTTAAGAATTTAGATCGGAATGAAAAAAAGGGAAAAATGAATAACATTTTTTATTCCTATTACTGTGAAGGTAAGTTTAACTAAGTCTCAATATGCAGAATGAAGAGGCCTGCAAGAATCTACAAAGTTGAAACATGTTTCTAAAAACACTTTGTGTATGTAGTTTTGAAATCTGACCATAATCAGATATCAAGTGACCTGCAAAAAAAGAGATTTGAGGGGTTCATAATATTTGATCTTTTTAGCTGTTGAAGGACCGCAATCATTTCAATCATTCTTCTTTGAACATCTTTGCAGTCAAAATTCTGTGCTTACCTTCTATCATTCGCAAGGAAATTTAAAAACGGAAATATGTCACTTTTTGTAACATAGTTATTGTGTAAGATACTCTTTCATATTTTCAAAGAGAGGAAAAGGCACTTTGTGCACTTTTTATACTCCATGAAAATATAACCTCATCATGCAGACCACTTTCGGTTGAAAGGGTGTTCTATAAGTGTTGTTGTGCATGATTGCACTTAATACTCATAGAACAAGACACATGTCTAGATTTATTAGAAATCGTAAATTTCGATATGTGTGTGAATGGTGCACCATTCTACAATTGGTGTAGGAAAGCACAACAAAGAGAAGTGTTTTAATTTCTCCACATTTTTATATCTTCAATGCATGCTGAAATGTTCAGCATACATTGAAGGAGAAAAATGCATTTTCTCATTGTTTTTGTACAGGAAGGTGTGTCTTCCTGTAGAAAAACAAACAGCACATGACACAGATATCCTTGCACTATTGTGCAAGGGTGCCTGTGTCACCACATGGCTGCAGTTTAAGCAGCCGTGCACAGAGAAGCATAGATTTGCAACATATTTATGTACATATGTTGCATCCCTCTGCTTTGGAAGTACTACAGCACACTACAATTAAAGAGGTTACTGTGTGATGCTGCAGCACTTCCTTATAGTTCTGCACTTATACATTCACCATACGCTACTAATGCATTCATTCAGTCAATTACGTACTACACATACATTCATCTAAACTTTCACACACTAACAAAGACATTTAGCTCTTTTTTTAAACCAGGAAAGTTAGTTCTTACAAGAACTTTTTTTTCTTCTTCTTTCTTCTTTTATAATTTTTTGGGGGTTTTATGAACAATTTTGTGATTTTTTTGATTTTTCTGAAAAAAAAAACCAAAAAAAAAATAGGAGAAACCAAACAATGAACTTCAGGGAACAGTAAAAAAAAAAAATAATAAACTAGCAAATATGACTTTCCTGCCGGCGGCAGATCAGATCGATCGACTGCTCACCATAGCACAAAGTCTTATTGCCCTTAGTGCAGAGCACTTTTAAAAATTGAAATTGAGGACGGATGTCCAAGGTTTGGTCTGATGGATGCACTCTTGACGTGCTCGGCTGCGATGAGGTGGATGGCGCAGGAGTGTCTCTCATCCGTCGGCACTCTTCACGTGCAAGATTGTTTGGATGCAGGCTCCTCATGTGCTTCATCATACTTGCCGTGCCACAAGAGTATTTCTTGTTAGGATCCCCTCTCGATAAGACTCTTTTGCAAATCTTACATGTGACCAAGGTGGCATTGGTCTTATTCTGTCCTTCGGGAAAAGTAAAACATTTCCACACCACTGAAGCAAAATGTTTTTTGTGTGGTTCCTCCGGCAAAAATTCATCCTCAGAGGTTTGAGGTGATGCAGGTGATGCCTGCTGCCCTGAAGCCATTTTTGGTTGAAAAAAAGTTAGAGCTAAGTGTATATTTAGTCTAAAAAAATCTTATTCTCTCCAAAGAGATGGTTCTCCAAAGAAGCTCAAAGAAGAATGATTGAAATGGGTGGGGTCTTTCAGTAGTTAGAACAGGAAGTGTAATGAACCAATCAAACGCATCCGCGAAATTGAATTAAAAAGAAATATAGGATTAGATGTCAAAATATATTACTTTTAAGACTAGTTTAGAGTTTGTCTTCAATTAATATTCACATGAAATACATAAATATGGAATCCGCGCACCCACCGCGTCATAGACGCAGATGACGCATCGCGGAAGCGCGTAAATGTCGCGTTACGTACATCGAACGTTTCGCGTATAGGCTGGGAGTCGCGTACCGGTCGCATTGGAATCGCGCACTAACCACGTACCCGACACATACTATGCGCGGATGCTATCGCGTAGGGATCGAGAACGGTGCGCTTAGGGTGCGCGGATCCAAAAACATTGAAAAAATATATATAAAATAAAGTTTTGCACATATAGTTAAAAAAATATTTTGAAAAATATAAAACATTATGTTTGAAAAACCCATTAAGTTCAAATAATATTTTGTTGATTTTTAAAAGAATTAATTGAAAAAATACATTTAAAAATGGTGATAAAAAAGTACTTTTAAAAATTAATGAAATTTATGTAATTAATGAAATGACACACTGAATTTGAAAAATATAGAAATCCAATCAAAATCATTAAACATGATATCTTCAGAGATAAGTTATAGATAGGAATTAGCATTTAAAAAACCTTTGAAATTCACTGAATAAACCATAGGTTTCATGCACGTTATAGTTAGGAATTGGCATTTAAAAAACCTTTGAAATTCACAGAAAAAACCAAAGGTTTCAGGGGCGTTATAGTTAGGAATTGGAATTTAAAAAACCTTAGAAATTCACTGAAAAAACCATAGGTTTCAGGGGCGTTATAGTTAGCTGGACATTTCCCTCGTACAAAACCCTAGAAATTCCCCTGTTATAGTTAGTTCAGCTAACTATAACTCGCACCCCCGCAATGCACTGCTGATGACGTCACATATTACATCACTCATGACATGGTCAGTGACATCACTGATGACATCACTCATGACATCTCAAAGTCTATCCAGGTCAGCTCCTATCCTGAAAGTTTGGGGGTGATTCATCAAGCGGGGGCTGAGAAAAAGGGGGTCCCAAAACGCGTTTCCTCCATGTTAATTTCCATAGGAAATTTTGCTACGAGCTACAGCCCGAACTGCTGAACAAAATGACCTCAAATTTGGCAGAAAGCTAGAGCTTGGTTCAGAAAGTGACCTTTGTTTTTTTAAAAATGGTGTAAATCCGTTCAGTAGTTTTTGAGAAATTCAAAAAATAAGACTCAAAAAAATCAATTTCCCATAGGAAAATTTGTGCACGGCTACAGCCGAAACTGCTGAACAGAATTACTCCAAATTTGCCAGAAAGGTAGTGCTTGGGTCAGAAATAAGAAAAATAAAAGTTTTGATATCTGGGCGGAGCCTAAGTCGCGCGCGCGAGCTTCACTGTGATTGGCTGCTAGCACTCCAAACCAGTGTTGGCAGCCATCTTCTGGCTCGGTAGAAGCGAGTCACCCAAAAACGGAGAAACAAATGTATAAAACATGAGAAGTGGGCAGGGTAGAAAAACCCTGACCTACTAGGTCTTCCCAGGGCCCAAAAAGTAATTTAAAAAAAATAATAAAAAATCTGCAAAAACTTGCGCTTTGGTCGCGGGTTCTCGCGTTTTATTTTAATGAGGCCCTTGGGTGGGCTAGGTTGCGGGGCTATTTCTGAAAAAATAATAGCAGGGGCTCGCAGGGGTTGCGGGGGTCCGCTGGGGTCCGCGCAGCCCCGGGGCTTCACTTATGTTGGGAGGGGGGTCGCGCGGCCCCCCTCCTGGAGTGTTGTATGTGCTTGTAACTTTGGCGTCTTTGACGAATCTTTATGAAATTATCTAAAAAGTTTCTCTTTATTGGATTAGCTCTTATATTGAAAGTTTGGGGGTGAATGGTGTAGGAGGGACTGAGAAAAAAGAGGGTCCTAAAACATGTTTTCTCCATGCAATTTCCATACGAAACTTTACAGAAGACTACAGGTGAAACTGCTGAATGAAATTATGCCAAATTTGGCAGGGGGAAAGGTGATGGTCCAGAAAGGACGCTTTTGTTCAAATTGTGTAAATCCGTTCAGTAGTATTTGAGAGATATCAAAATTTACAGATATCAATATTTGAGAATTCTGACATGTGCTTGGTTGAGGGGTTGCAGCTTGCGGCTTTTTGGCTGTGAATGGTTGAAACCAGGAAGTGTTGGCAGCCATTTTGTGATTTACTCCATCAGCTCGCATTTCTCCGTGTAGAAGCCATCGGGTCCGCAGTTTTTCCTGTGCGAGGCAACACTGGCATCTGTGTCTGTGTGAGATATGCCTTTCACGTTGCATTTCCACATTTCACCATGTCACGGATATGCCTTTAGAAGCCCGTCCGTCGGCTCGGAGCTCTGTGAGTCAGTCTGTTGGCACGACCCTCTACACTACCCAAAGACTACCCAAACACCACTGCACTGTCGTAAACTCTAAATCTACCCCCAGCATGACCCCCTACGCAAACACCACTGCACTACCCTAAACCATAAAATACTACCCCCAACACAACCCCCTACACTACCCAAACACCACTGCATTGTCGAAAACCCTAAAACACTACCCCTAGCAGAACCCCATACACTATGCAAACACCACTGCAGTACCCTAAATCCTAACACACTATCCCCAGCACAACTCCTACACTACCTAAACACCACTAGACTACCCTAAACCCTAAAACACTACTCCCAACATGACCCCCTACACTACACAAACACCACTGCACTACCCTAAACCCTAAAAAACTACCACTAGCACGACCCCAAACACCACTGTTCTACCCTGAACCCTAAAAGATTACCCCAGCACGACCACCTGCAGTACACAAACACCACTGCAGTACCGTAAACCCTAAAACACTACTCCCAGCATGACCCCTTACACTATCCGAACACCACTGAATTTTCGTAAACTCCAAGACACTACATCCAGCACCATTCTTACACTATCCAAACACCACTGTACTACCTTAAACCCTAAAACACTACTCCCAGCATGACCCCTTACACTATCCAAACACCACTGAATTTTCATAAACTCTAAAACACTACCTCCAGCATGATTCTTACACTACCCAAACACCACTGCAATACCTTAAACGCTAAAACTCTATCCACAGCATGAACCCCCAAACAGTACACAAACACCAGTGCACTACTCTAAAAACTAAAACAATACTCGCTGCATGACTTCCCACACTACACAAACACCACTGTGCTACACTAAATCCTAAAACACTACTCTCAGCATGACCCCTACACTACACAAACACCACTGCACTGCCGTAAACCCAAAAACACTACTCCCAGCATGACCCCCTACCGTACACAAACACCACTGCAGTACTGTAAACACTAAAACACTAGCCGGAGGACGACCCCCTACACTACACAAACACCACTGCACTACCCTAAACGCTAAAACACTACTCTCAGCATGACCCCTTACACTATCCAAACTCCACTGCATTTTCGTGAACTCTAAGACACTACCTCCAGCACGATTCTTACACTACCCAAACACCACTGCACTACCTTAAACCCTAAAACGTTATCCCCAGCACAAACCCCCAAACAGTACACAAATACCAGTGCACTACTCTAAATCCTAAAACAGTACTCGCTGCATGACTTCCCACACTACACAAACACCACTGTCCTACCTTAAATCCTAAAACACTACTCACAGCACGACCCCCTACACTACACAAACAACACTGCACTGCTGTAAACCCTAAAACACTACTCCCAGCATGACCCTCTACACTACACAAACACCAGTGCACTACCCTAAACCCCAAAACAGTATTTCCAGCACGACCCCTTACACTACCCAAACATCACTGCATTGTCGTAAACTCTAAAACACGACCTCCAGCACGATTCTTACACTACCCAAACACCACTGCACTACCTTAAACCCTAAAACCCTACCTCCAGCACGAACCCCCTACAGTACACAAACACCACTGTACTACCCTAAAGCATAAAACAGTATCTGGGTTGTGCTTGGCTGCTGCGAAAGAAAAAAATTGCACTTCATTTGCACTGATTTACTTTTGCGATTTGTTCTTCTTGCACTCCAACGATCTCCAGGCCACCAAGCATTTTGTATTTTATATATGCTGTTCTTAACTATTTTTATAATCCTTTTTAGATGTACCTAAGACCGATTGATTTTCTTACTGTCTAACTTGATCCTTTTTTATTATTGTATGCTGTGCTTTTATGATATTTTTTATCGAATAAAGCTTTACCTACCATAAAACAGTACCTGTCCGTCGGTTCGCAGGTCTGCGTCTGCGAGCCGTCGTGTCACTAGCTGTATATGTGTGAGCCAGTCCGTTAGGTTATAGGTGTGTCTCTGCTAGCAGGGCCGTTGGTCCGTTGGTGTCCCTTTGCGAGTTAGACCCGAGTTCTCGCTCTGCGAGCCAGCACGCTGGTGTGCGTCTGGGAGCCGATGGCCCGTAGCTCTCCCTGTGCGAGCTGAGCCGACAGGCCGCAGCTCTCCCTCTGGGAGCCTGCCCGACGGCCCGCAGGTCTCCCTGTGCTAGCCGGATCGCAGCTGTCACTCTGCAAACCGATATTGGGAATATAAGGCAGCTCTAAAAAAAACTCTTGTGTTTATTATTTGGAGCTACATATCAGTGCGGATGCACAGCTTCAGGTTATTCAGAAAAATGTGATTTCCCTGATCTGTGAAGTGTACTCCATCACTTCTGTAGATATCAGCCATATGAAAACGTGTGTTGTTGTTGTAGATCAACCCCATTCTATGGTCTCTGAGGTATGCAGACAGAACTTTGTTGACATTTTTCCTAGATTTTTCAATCTGAGGACAAAATTGGTTTGACCATTTCCACTTCTGTCTTTGGCATATATTGGAATATACAAAGACAGTTTGAGCCAAAAGCAACATCAATTGTCGAAAGGTGTCCTTCATTAGCATTTCCAAACCTACCCCAGTCAATGTGCCTAGGTCGTTTCCACCACAGTGCGCAATCATTAGGTCAGGGTGTTGGAGATGCAAACAGGTTTTAACCAAAGGTAGCAATTGGTGCCACTTCAATCCTCTTTGTCCAAATCATTAAATGTCCACATTTTGTAAACCTATGTCTAAGTCAATACGTCTCTGTTCTGCATACCTCTTGCACCAGAAAACAAAGCTATGTCCTACGATCCACACCAGCATTTTGAAGGTATGCCTGGGAGGAATGGATAGATGTCTGTAGCTCATGCAGTCCGTTCGTAGAATAAGAGATATGTTTAAAGATGGGGAACTACTTTTTTTTTGCCATACAAAACGATGGGAGATCAAAAACATTGTTTTTCAAAAGTAGGGTGCATATTCGTATTGTGGAAAAGCATTTTTGTGATTGGTTAAGAAAAAGCAGTTTAAACGTGGAGATCAAATCATAGGATAAAATTTGCTCAACTTAACCACACCTGCTACTTGCATTTGGAAGGCACTGTTCGAGCTTAAAACAATAGTGAACTTTTAACCTGCACGTGCCGTTAAATGTTCGAGAAAATGTTGCAAAAAAATATCGCTAGGTTTAAAAAAATTGACAAACTTTTACCCTGCACGTTTTGTAGAATGTTCTAGAAAGTGTGTTGATAGAATACGTTCCAATTCTGACTTCTATGTGTCCTTGAATATTAAAATAACTGTTTATATGGAAAAATGTTTTAAAAAAACAATAGAGAGAAGTTTTGAAACCTAAAAGAATCAAGGAACTATTCCAATTTGTTCATTACATGTATTTATGTGTGGAACAACAAAATTACAGACACAACAGTACCAGGAAGAGGAAGAAGAAGGGAGTGGTGGGACGGGGGAGATGGGCACAATGGCATACATGCACAATTAAATACAGCACAACTATAGACAAACCATGGCCAAAATGAAAGACACCAACAAGGAGCACAAGTCACACAACCCGTCAACATCACACCACTGAACAAGCATAGAAGTGAAAACCACACTGCCTGAAAGGGAGAAGGGTGAACAAAAGTTCACCCACAATGCAGCACATACAGATAGTAAGCAGAGCACACCAACATCCAACATCCAACACAATGTTGTCCAAACACAAACATTCGCACAATCGAACACAATGACAGGACACAAATGCACTCGGCTGTGGCGTATAAGCGTCCAAAAGCATTAGTACGAAAGAGGCACATGAGAATGCATAAGTACAAACCCACAGTCCGGATGGGGTAGCAATTCATGTATGGAAGGCAGCCAGAGAGTCCGTGACACACACATTGGCATACAAATGAAGACACAACACATTTGGAGACAAGTGAAAATGTGGAAACTTTATTAAAAAAAAGTGCGTGTCAGTACGGCCAAGAGTAGTGCCACGATATGCAGAGAAATGCAGCAGCATGCCTGAATAAGGAACGTAGGAAAAAGTCCATGTTCACCTCGGGGTAGTCCATCACCAACACACATCAGTGTCAAGCAGCATTGGTTGTCCGCGCCTCAGACATGATTCAATGCCAATGCAGCCATGTCCACTGTTGTTTTGGGATCTGTGACCAGATGGACAACGTGCAATGATGCGGGGGGACACGTGCAATGTGGCACATCGAGTCGTGGTTGCAGGTACCTTGTCACTCGTCCATGAACGTGAGTGCAGCTGTGTAAGCCACTATCTCTAATGAGTAATGGTTGGCCACAATATTTGACATGTCGTCGACGTAATCCATCAGCTGACTAGGACAGATGTGCTGACTCCAACCACTGTACACAATGAGCACCAAAACAGAATTGAGAAGTGGGTCAGTTTGCTCACTGCATAGTATGACACATGCAATCTCCCAGGCCCAGTTCCCAACATGTATGCTAAACATCCATGCATGCCATAAACGGGCATCACCATGAATGCAGGCGTCGTCCGCAATGCAGAAGCTCAGACGGTCAGTGATCTGCAGTAATGCCAAATGCAGTGCACCCAGGACATGCAGCAGATGTGCAAGGTATAGGTGGACGTGAATGGAGTCGACCATGTGTTCGGGATGCTCTGCCATTGCGTGAGTGGCTCTGCTTGGAGCTGCACTGGCTTGCCATGTGCCAGTCTTGTGGATGAAATGGCACAGCTTTGTGCAATGAGCCGGGTCTGTGTGCAATGGGTGCAGGTCAGGGGTGTGGTGGGAGTACGTGTGAAGGCCATTTCACATACGCTAACTACGACGAAGGACTTTTGAGTGTGGGGTGTGTACTTGTTGTTCTCAAATCGGGCAGTGCGTAGTGTGGAAGATGGTGCAAATATTATCATATCTGTTGGGGGCTGGCCACTTGCAAGTGCCTTCTCGGAGCAGCAGATGTGCTAGCGCAAGATAGCTCAGACAAAGAACATTTCATCCCTACAGTAATTTCTCCAGCTGCACTCATACAGGATGTGTACAATGGCCGGTCGTGGGTGTTGTGGGATGTCTGCAACCCTGGTCATCATGGATGAGATGCCCAGCACGTGGCACATGGGCGGGTTCACTGTGTGTTACGTTTCCAAACAGCTGTTCCTCCCTCCCACGAGCCCCCACACTTTTGTACAGTGTACTGTTGTATCCTGTGCACTCCTAAGGCACACCATTGTAATGCCTATTTGCACATGTCCTGCGGCATTCCAACCACACTGTGACACTGCAGTTTGGAGGTGGTGCATGCCACTTTACAACATTGACTGCTGTGGCGCTTGTGGAAGCCACACCAGAACACAGACACACTTACCACACTTCCTGAACGCGAACATGTCCGAGACACCCCGTTCCCCATGCCGGTTAGGCAGACCCCTGCGCTGCCCTGTATACGCCAGACCAGCACACGCCGCTTGTGCATGCAGGAGGATGCATGCGTAGCTACATGTCCAGGCTTACTGCCAAAGCTGAGGTGACATGGTAACGTCCGCTGACACTGTGATGTTGCAGGGCCCATGCCTATCATGCTAACACAATGACCACACGGACACAATTGCTTAGATGCGGGTTTGAGGGGCGTTGGCGGTCCTGGGGTTGTTGCGATGAGTGTTGTGGACCTCATGGGTATCCATGTATCATGCTCATTGACTCTATGGCACCTGTGGGTGTTTCGGTGTGGCTGTTGGCTGTGTTCCCTTTCATGCTGCAGGTAATCGCCCTGCTTAACACCAGCAGAATTCAGAACACAAAACAATGAACCCGGCTCCATACTACCGTACACTCCTACTACTCATGGAGTAACGAACAGTCAACTCTTTTATCTGTCCGAATGGAATTTTTATTAGACCATTCCTGTTTCTTATTAATTTAAAAGTTGATCAAAACAATTTTTTGGACTGAAAAAGAAACACAGACTTATCAAATTCACACATGAACTTACACGTATATACAATTCACATTAACATACACTTAAAGACAAAAATGGACTTAGACACTGAAAAAATTATTGGCAACAGCTTGCAACATGACAAAAGCAGCAAATTAATTCATACATTAATCTGATGCAAAACACATTTTTAGGACAATTTACATCATATACAAAATTTAGTAAGGAACCTAAAAATATCCAATGTTTTGAACCACATGTGTTATTCCAACTCCAGCGTCAAAAGAGTGTCTGAATAGTATATCAATCCTTTATCCAATAATTTCCTTCAACTCTCCCCGCATTCAGAATTAACTAAATGCCTCCCAAAATGCCAAAGCATGTCAAGACCCAGGCGAATAGTACTGGGACTATCATCAGGGCTTCATATAAATGGACCGGATATTCTACAAAAAACAAAATAAATAAATGATGCAAAAAGAGCGTCAACCTGAACTAACTCTCTCTCTTGTACATGTAACTAACTTAGTGAGTACCTGTTTTCTAGAGATGGAGCGGCCGCTCCAGCTAGTTTGCTCCAAGAGTTTTTGGCTTTTCTGCCACTGGACTCGTTTATGTTACTGCCTACAAGGCTCCCTTAACACTTTGCCAGTATGAATTTCTGAAATGAAAGAACCAAAGTATTGAATATATATACTGCTACTCTTGACTTACACCCCCAGAGGGAAGCACCAAAAAGATATGTACCTTTACTGCAGAGTATGGGCAGGACTGAGTTCCTTGAAGACTCTTTATTCTACAAATGAAAAAACTATTCTATTCTCACCACTGACTGATGAGAGGGTTGTGGGCCGGTAATGAGAGAAATGCAGGGGTGGGCGGCTGTACATATGAGCTGGGCTTTGCATTTGTTGCACAGTGATAAAGCATGGCATACCGCGCTGCCACAATAAGAAAAAATAGTTCTACCCAACAACAGATGAAGAATGCAAGCGGAAAGAAACTGTATTTAGGCGGTGCTCCTCTGTGAAAAACTGAAGTGAGGTATCACTGCATAAACCACTTAGGAGGCAACAAAGAAGAGCGACACTGGACTGAACCAATGTTAAGCAGCAGACTCCTTTATCAATATAACAGGTCTTCCAGACAGCACATGTGTGTTCCCTAGGCTGAACCTAAAAAGCAATACAACTATGTATTTTTTTTCCTTTTGACATTTACACCTTAAACAAGAAGCACACAAAGCAGTCCTTTAAAAATATGCATCTCTTCTATGATTGCAAGAAATTGGATTCATATTTGGTGTGGTCAACTATACATCTCAAGAAATATTCACAACTCGAGACAGCGTGGACCTTCATAGTCACTAATTAACCTAAGCTCCACCCGCTGATAGGAATGGTGTAGATAAGACAGACTTAATTTAGGGCAATGTGTGACTTATTTATCCACTGTCAGAACAGTAATAAAGTAAAAAACACCAAGCAATAAAAATACCAAACCGAATTATAAAAATAGAGTAAAATGTAATAAGCCAAATGACACCAAAACAAGACTAATTCATTAAGGGATACATCAGATATACATTTTAAAGATTAAAGTGATAATAGCACTGAAAAGGATTACACACCATTGATAGTCAATGGCCACAGTAGAGTTTTTCCTTGGGACTCAGTCTCTGAAATTGAAGTCAAAATCCTTCAGGGTATCCGATAGTCAGCTCCATGAGGCCTGGTACCTTATCGATCAGGGCCCACTGATTTGCTGCTGCGGCGAAGCTCCAAGTGGGAGAAACTACTTTCTTCAAACCAGCGCAGCTATGCCGTGGGTGGATAGAATGGGTTTGTGTGTTCCGGTCCTCTTGAGAACTGAAAATCAAAAACCTTGTAGGTACCAACTTTTCAGAGGTGGTATGACAAGTGCAGTTAGACACAGCTCAGGATTCCAGGACCTGAGAAACAACAGTTGGAAGTCAAGACTCACTCCAGGAGAGGCCATCAGCAGGTATTAAGTCAGGTCCAGTTGTTATTGGTCAGCTGGGCACTTCATGAAAAGTCCTCTTGCATCTTGTTGTGGCCCTATAGCTATACAGGTCAATAGGCGTCTACTTTTTTGTCCCGGTTACAAGGGAAAGCAAGCCCAATCCTTCAAGGCTCTGCTCTAGATACAGAAATCAGGTCTGGTCCTCTTCTCTTCTTCCACAGGTCCATAAAGTGTGATTAAAAAGGGTGTTTTTGAGGTTCCATATTCACGCTTGGTACCAACGAGTGTATTGCTCCTAATGGCGCTCAAAGCGAATGGGTAAAAGTTCCTAGGGTTAACCCTACCCGCTTTTGAAACTGTTCCTGTTTGCCCTTCTGTGAACAATCCCACAGTGCCCCCTCACTCTCAAAATCCAAGATGGAGAAATCCTTTTCTCTTTATGCAGAGTCTGTGTGCACTGCCTTCCCAGATGTATGACCAGAGAAATCAGCACTCTCCTTCTCGGAGGTCACCCTACACCAGTTCCGGAGGTAGCATTTGGGGCCAGCCTAATAAGAAGGACATCAGCCCGGACCTCTCCAGGTGTTATCAAACATTTGCCTGTTACAGGGGACACCCCTTCGAAGTAAATTAAGTTCCTGGGCCAACCCCACTAGTCTTTCTGCCAGGGGAAGGGAAAAACAACTCCTGATTCCCAAGCCATTGTACCTGCCCTATGATAATTTTTCATACCATTCATCATGGCTTATTCCTGGCTGTACCACTGCTTATGAGAGAATGCAAATTAGCCTTAGCAGCTTCAAGCAGGGAAAATTTTACTTTCTAAAATATACCGTTCCCTATTATTCATTAAAAATGCGACTTCACACCATTGAATTGGGATTTTAATAACTAAAAGAAAATAGTTGTTTCATCATTTTTGTAGCTGGACCCTAACTGAAGAGATCAACATTTATTTTTACAATCGCTTCCCAGTGTTTCCCTTTGGGATAGCAAGAGCCTTCTCACAGTACAAATAGCTTTTGGGTGCAAGTCACTATAAGGGCATGTTAACTGTATATTTCTACTGTTAACTGCATATTACAACTGTTCTACTTTTATAGACAATGCACACTGCCTTTACATTTCCGGACCCTGTGTTCATTTTCTTCATCATATAGTAAGGACATCCAAGCAAGTTAAATATTCCAATGAGAAATAAGCCAAATTAACCATATCTAAGAGGGCACACATACACCCTACTAGCAGGGGTAAATTGCACAGAGTTGTAAAGCCAGCAAAGCAGATATGGGAATAATATGGAGGGACGCCACACAAAATATGGTCATTTCCTACAATGATTATTAAAAGGAAGCATAATTGTTACAAATGAATATAGGGCATTTTACACAAAAACCTTTTCATGTGCTAACACTTGGCTGTTTCAGAATAGTAAACATAATCAAATGATATTTGTTTCTGGTGCAGCCCCAGTGTCAGGTCTCTCTTTATTATGAGAGATGTAAATCTTCACTTTTTTTAGTCTACATTGAGCACTCTGGGACTTTTAGTTACTCTTTTAAGATTGCCAGTATGGGTGAAAAATTGTTGCATGCAAAGCGCTCTTGTAGTTTAAAAGAGGAGACTTACTGGCTTGGGAACACTAAAAGTGCTGTGTGAAAATGAACAGTGTAATGGTCAACAACCCAAAGAGAATCCAGACATTCAAATACCTGCAGCGCAAGCTTCACTTTAACAAATAAAAGTTACGGTCAGAGTTTATAAGGTGTACTAGGCGGTTGCTTCAGGTGCAAAGTGAAGGGCATGCCAAATTCAAGGGGAAACATTGCAAATTAAAAAAAAAATTGAAAGCTAAAAAATATCCTTCGCCTCAGAATGTTATTTGGTTTTAGGTGGTGGATACTCCCTCTACTTGGTCTGGTTAGTGACTAGCAGCCAATCTTGGATGCTACTGGTTAAAGCACATTCTCCCTTTGCTCAATAGCATTTTGTATTTCACATTTAGAAAACATTTGAAATGGGTAAGTAACAAGACATTTCCATATTGGTTAAGTGAACACAATATTGTTTTCTAACAATGTGTACCAATCTTTCTGTTTTCCAATATCTTTTTGTATGGGGGTAGCAAACAAAATTGCTCATGCTTTAATATATCTTTGTCCCCACTTTTCAAAGTTTCCTTTTAGCCACTGACCAATTTAAATGGCCTTTTATTTTTTAGACGCCTACAGTCTTGTTTTGTATTTTTTATATAATTTCACAGCTTTCACATCTGCTTCCTTCGGAGTATACCAAATATAATGGCCTGTATAGCCTATAATATTTGGTAGCCCCTATTTTTCTGAAGATTGAACTTGCCAGGATACAATTTGACATGGCCTTATGTTGGCTGTATGAACACATTACTTTTTCTACCAGATAGAATCCTTGCTTGAGTCAAACATCTTTTCCTAAAGCGATACCACATATTACAGCTCATGCATTTCTGTAAAATCTGATTTCCCCTACTTTTCAACTCAAGTTGCCTTTTTTTATACCAGATTGCTGTATCTTTTCATATTTGTGATTTCATTCCACACGCTTTCACATCAGGGTCCTTCTGGGGATGTTAAATATAATGCTTTATAAGGGCTGTAATATTTGGTGTTCCCTATGTTTCTCGGGTTAGAGCTTACCAGGATTCAATTTGACATGGCATACTTTGGGCTCCATGAACACAGTTTGGGGCATATCAAAAACGAGTCGATAGAAAATTATCGCCGCTTTTGCGGCCGTTTTCAGCCGAAAAGCGGCAATATTTTTATCGCCTAATTAGCAAGGTCACGCTAACGCGTGAAACCTTGCTTTAGCGTACGAAATCTTAACGCCCAGCTTTGCATCTCTAATGAGATGCAAAGTGGGCGTTCCTGACCTGACATGACAGGAGAAATGCTGCTAAGCGACATTTCTCCTATCATCAAGCCCCACGCTATGAAGCATAGCGGCAGGAAAAGTAGCGATAACCCCTGTTATCACTACTTTCCTTACGCCTGCTTCAGGACTGACTTAGTCATGATATCCTATGGAAGGAGGATATGATGGCTAAATTTGTGAGTCCCTATCAACAAGCTAACGCCACATTTCGTGAGATTATCGCTCGGTTTCCAGCGATAATCTCACGTTAGGCAGTTAGCGCTAGGAATTTTATCGCTTTTGAGATAAGCGTTGCTAATAGCACGCTATCTCAGCGATAAAAATCCACACTAGCCGGCGATAATTATCTTAGCGCTAAGTGCGCTTAGCGATAATTATCGCCGGTTGTTGTTGATATGCCCCTATATTCCTGCCAAATAGCACCCGTTACTGTATTTTCCAACATCTTTTACTGTGGGGATATCACATATTACTGCTCCTGCATTGCTGTATTTTCTGATATCCCCTACTTTTCAACGGTTACCTTTTAGCCACTGACCAATTCAAATTACCTTTTATATGATAGTAGATTACACTAATTCTTTGCATTGTTCATTTGATTCCACAAGCATTCACATCTGGTTTCTTTCGGAGATACCAAATATAACGCCTTGTTTGGGTTATAATATTTGGTATCCCTTATATTTCTTGGGTTAGAGCTTACCAGGATTTAATTTAACATGGCATTCTGTGGACAAATTATTTTCCTGCCAAATAGCACCCTTACCTGTGTTTTCCATAATATTTTACTGTGGGATACCACATGTTATGGCTTCTGCAGTGCTGTAATATCTAGAATTTCCAACTTTTCAAGCGTTACCTTTTAGCCACATATCAACATAAGTTGCCTTTTATTTGCTAGCAGACTGCTATATCTTTTCACATTTTTTAATTCACTGCGCAAGCTTTCACATCTAGTTCCTTTGGGAGATACCAAATATAATGTCTCATAAGGGCTATAATATTTGGTATCCCCTATGTTTCTCGGGATAGACCATACCAGGATTCAATTGGACATGACATTCTGTTGTCTGGGTGAACAAAGTATTTTCCTGCCAAATGGCATCCTTCCCTCCGTTTTCCATAATATTGTATTATGGGGATACCACATATTACAGCTTCTGCATTGCTGTAATATCTGGTACCATATATAATGGACTCTACCGCCTATAAAATTTGGTATCCCTTGTGTTTCTCGGGTAAGAACTTACAAAAATGTAATTTGACGTGGTCCAATGTTGGATGGCTTACCAAAGTATTCGTTTGCCAATAAGCGCCCTTCCTTTTGCTTTCCAACATCATTTACTATGCGGATACCAAGTATTTGGGCTCACGCATTACTGTAACATCTCGTATCCCCTACTTTCCATGGGTTACCCTTTAGCCATTGACCACTTGAAGTTGTCTTTTATTTGATACCAGATTACAGTATCTTTTCACATTTTTTACATCATTCCATAGGAATTTACATCCAGTTCGCTTAAGGGATACCAAATATAATAGCCTATATGGCCTTTAATATTTTGCATCCCCTGTGTTGCTCGAGTTGGAAATTACCAGGGTTTAATTTGATATAGTCTTATGTTGAATGGGTGAGCACATTGTTGCTATGCCAAGTAGCATCCTTTTTTTTCGCTTTAAAACATCATTTAGTATGGGGATACCAAATATTATGACCCACATATTGCTGTAATATCTTGTATCCCCTATGTTTCATTGGTTACCCTTTAGCCATTGACCAGCTGAAGTTGCCTTATGTTTGATAATAGACTTCAATACCTTCTCACATTTTTACATCATTCCACAAGATTTTACATCCGGTTCCCTTAGGGGATGCCAAATATAATGTCTTTACCGGGTACAATATTTGGTATACCCAGTGTTTCTCGGGTTAGAAGTTACCAGGATTCAATATGACATCACCTTATGTTGCATGGCGGAGCACAGTATTTCTATACCAAATATCACCCTTCCTTTTGCTTTCCAACATCATTTATTAAGGGGCTACCAAATATTATGGCTCACGCATTGCCATAATATCTCATATCCCCTATGTTTCATGGGTTACCCTTGAGCCATTGACCAATTGAATTTGCCTTTTATTTAATAGCAGACTACAGTATCTTTTCACATTTTGTACATCATTCCACAAGATTTTGCATCCGTACCCTTAGGGGATACCAAATTTAATAGCCTATACTGCCTATAATATTTGGTATCCCTAGTGTTTCTCGGTTTAGAAGTTACCACGATTCACTCTGACTTTGCCTTATGTTGGATGGGGGAGCACAGTATTCCTATACCAAAGACCACCCTTCCTTTTGCTTTCCAACATCATTTATTAAGGAGATACCAAATATTATGGCTCACGCATTGCCATAATATCTTGTATCCCCTATGTTTCATGGGTTACCCTTCAGACATTGACCAATTGAATTTGCCTTTTATTTGATAGCAGACTACAGTATCTTTTCACATTTTGTACATCATTCCACAAGATTTTGCCTCCGATACCCTTAGGGGATACCACTTACAATAGCCTATACAGCCTATAATATTTGGTATCCCCAGCGTTTCTCGGGTTAGAAGTTACCAGGATTCAATTTGACATTGCCTTATGTCGGATGGAGGAGCACAGTATTTCTATACCAAATGGTACCCTTCCTTTTGCTTTCCAACATCATTTACAACAGGGATACCAAGTATTATGGCTCACGCTTTGCTGTAATATCTCGTATCCCCTATGTTTCATGGGTTACCTTTTAGCCATTGTCTAGTTGAAATTGCCATTTGTTTGATAGCAGACTACAGTATCTTTTCACATTTTTGTACATCATTCCACAGATTTTGCATCTGTACCCTTAGGGGATACCAACTATAATATCCTATACGGCCTATAATATTTGGTATCCCCAGTGTTTCTCGGGTTAGAAGTTAACAGTATTCAATTTGAATTTGCCTTATGTTGGATGCGGGAGCACAGTATTTCTATTTCAAATAGCACCCTTCCTTTTGCTTTCCAACATCATTTTAATATGGGGATACCAAATATTATGGCTCACTCATTGCTGTAATATCTTGTATCCCGTCTGTTTCATGGGTTACCCTTGAGCCATTGAAAAGATGACATTGCCTTTTGTTTGATAGCAGACTACAGTATCTTTTCACATTTTATACATCACTCCACAAGATTGTGCATCTGTACCCTTAGGGGATACCAACTATAATATCCTATACGGCCTATAATATTTGGTATCCCCAGTGTTTCTCGGGTTAGAAGTTAACAGTATTCAATTTGAATTTGCCCTATTTTGGATGCGGGAGCACAGTATTTCTATATCAAATATCGCCCTTCCTTTTGCTTTCCAACATCATTTAGTATGGGGATACCAAATATTATGGCTCACTAATTGCTGTAATATCTTGTATCCCGTATGTTCCATGGGTTACCCTTGAGCCATTGAAAAGTTGAAATTGCCTTTTGTTTGATTGCAGCTACAGTATCTTTTCACATTTTGTACATCATTTCACAAGATTTTGCATCCGGTACCCTTAGGGGATACCAAATATAATAACCTATACGGCCTATAATATTTGGTATCCCCAGTGTTTCTCCGGTTAGAAGTTACCAGGATTCAGTTTGACATCGCCTTATGTTGGTGGGGAGAGCACAGTATTTCTATACCAAATATCACCCTTCCTTTTGCTCTCCAACATCATTTATTAAGGGGATACCAAACATTATGGCTCACGCATTGCTGTAATATCTCGTATCCCTTATGTCTCATCGGTTACCCTTTAACCATTGACCAATTGAATTTGCCTTTTATTTGATAGCAGACTACAGTACCTTTTCACATTTTGTACATCATTCCACAAGATTTTGCCTCCGGTACCCTTAGGGGATACCAATTATAGTAGCCTTTACGGCCTATAATATTTGATATCCCCAGCGTTTCTCGGGTTAGAAGTTACCAGGATTCAATTTGACATCACCTTATGTTGGATGGAGGAGCACAGTATTTCCATACCAAATAGCACCCTTCCTTTTGCTTTCCAACATAATTTACAATACGGATACCAAATATTATGGCTCACGCTTTGCTGTAATATCTCGTATCCCCTATGTTACATGGGTTACCCTTTAGCTATTCACTAGTTGAAATTGCCTTTTGTTTGATAGCAGACTACAGTATCTTTTCACATTTTTGTACATCATTCCACAAGATTTTGCATCCGTACCCTTAGGGGTAGCAACTATAATAGCCTATACGGCCTATAATATCTAGTATCCCCAGTGTTTCTCGGGTTAGAAGTTATCAGGATTCAATTTGACTTTGCCTCGTGTTGGATGCAGGAGCAAGGTATTTCTATACCAAATAACACCCTTCCTTTTGCTTTCCAACATCATACACTATGGGGATACCAAATATTATGGCTCACGCATTGCTGTCATATCTCGTATCCCCTATGTTTCATGGGGTACCCTTGAGCCATTGAAAAGATGACATTGCCTTTTGTTTGATAGCAGACTTCAGTATCTTTTCACATTTTATACATCAGTCCACAAGATTTTGCATCTGTACCTTTAGGGGATACCAACTATAATATCCTATACGGCCTATAATATTTGGTATCCCCAGTGTTTCTCGGGTTAGAAGTTAACAGTATTCAATTTGAATTTGCCTTATGTTGGATGCGGGAGCACAGTATTTCTATAGCAAATAGCACCCTTCTTTTTGTTTTCCAACATCATTTACTAAGGGGATACCAAATATTATGGCTCACGCATTGCCATAACACCTCGTATCCCCTATGTTTCACGGGTTACCCTTTAGCCATTGACCAAGTTAGTTTGCCTTTTATTTGATAGCAGTCTACAGTACCTTTTCACATTTTGTACTTCATTCCACAAGTTTCTGCATCCGGTACACTTAGGAGACACTCAATCAATCAATCAATCAATCAATCACTTAATTTGTAAAGTGCACTACATACCCGGGAGGGTTTCAAGGCGCTGGAGGGGGGGAGTGGGGGGTGATGCTGCTATTGGTCGAAGAGCCATGTCTTGAGTTGTCTCCTGAAGGTCAGCAGGTCTTCGGTTTGTCACAGGTGGAGGAGGAGGGTGTTCCAGGTCCTGGCGGCGCGATGGGAGAAGGATCTGCCTCCGGAAGTAGTTCTCCGGATGCGTGGGGTCGTGGCCAGGGCATGGTCAGCGGAGCGGAGTTTCCTGTTGGGTACGTAGAAGGAGAGTCGACTGTTGAGATAGGCTGGGCCGGTTTTGTGGAGTGCCTTGTGTGCGTGGATAAGAAGCTTGAAGGAGATTCTTTTGTCGACGGGGAGTCAGTGTAGGTTCCTCAGGTGGGGGGTGATGTGGTTGTGGCGTGGGACGTCGAGGATCAGGCGTGCAGAGGCGTTCTGGATTCTCTGTAGCCTGTTGATGAGTTTGGACGAGGCTCCGGCGTAGAGGGCGTTTCCATAGTCGAGTCTGCTGCTGACAAGGGCCTGGGTGACTGCTTTCCTCGTGTTTGTCGGGATCCATCTATAGATCTTGCGGAGCATACGGAGGGTGTTGAAACAGGTGGAGGAGACTGCATTGACTTGTTTGGTAATGCAGAGTTTCGAGTCGAGGATGATTCCCAGGTTGTGTGTGTGGTCGGTGGAGGCCGGGGGGACCCCAGTGACGTGGGCCACCAGGAGTCGTCCCATGCGGAGGGGTTGGACCCGAGGATGAGGATTTCCGTCTTGTCTGTGTTCAGTTTGAGGCGGCTGCCCTCCATCCAGTCTGCGACGGCCTTCATTCCCTGGTGGAGGTTGGATTTGGCAGGGAGGGGGTCCTTGGTGAGGGAGAGGATCAGTTGAGTGTCGTCGGCGAAGGAGATTATGTTGAGGTCGTGCTGTCGGGCGATGCATGCTAGTGGTGCCATGTAGACGTTGAACAGCATCGGGCTGAGGGAGGATCCTTGATTGACACCGCAGATGATCTCGGAGGCATCGGATCGGAACGGGGGGAGGCGGACTCTCTGAGTTCTGACGGAGAGGAAGGGGGTGGTCCAGTCCAGGGCCTTGTCTTGGATCCCTGCGTCGTCGAGGCACGTGCGTAGTGTGTGGTGGCAGACGGTGTCGAAGGCGGCGGAGAGGTCCAGGAGGATGAGGGCTGCCGTCTCGCCGTTGTCTAGCAGGATCCTAATGTCGTCTGTGGCGGCGATGAGGGCAGTCTCGGTGCTGTGGTTGCTGCGGAATCCCAACTGAGATGGGTCCAGGATGTTGTTGTCTTCGAGGTGACGGGTGAGCTGGGTGTTAACTATCTTCTCGATGACCTTTGCTGGGAACGGAAGCAGGGAGATGGGTCGGAAGTTCTTGAGGTCGCTCGGATCCGCCTTGGGTTTCTTCAGTAGGGCGTTGATCTCTGCATGCTTCCAGTTCTCAGGGAAGGTGGCGGTCTCGAAGGAGAGGTTGATGATTTTGTGCAGGTGGGGTGCGATGGAATTGCTGGCTTTGTTGAAGATGTGGTGCGGGAGAGGGTCGGACGGGGATCCGGAGCGGATTGTTCCCATGGTCTTAATTGTGTCCTCGATGCTGACGTTGGCCCAAGTTGTCAGGGTGTCGTGGGCGGTGGGGTGCGGTGGGTTCGGTTCGGCGCGGTCAGCAGTGGTCGTCCGGGGTCTGAAGCTGTTATGGATGTCGGAGATTTTCCGGTGAAAGAAGGTCGCGAGGGAGTCGCACAGGGTTTGCGATGGTGGGATGTTGTTGGCGTTGGAGCTGGGGTTGGAGAGTTCCTACACGATGGTGAAGAGCTCCTTGCTGTTGTGTGCGTTGTTGTCAAGGCGGTCTGTGAAGGAGGTTCTTTTGGCGGTCCTGATGAGGTGGTGGTGGTTGCGGATGGCATCTTTGTGGGCGGTGCGGCTGTCTGGCGTTTTGTTGCTGTGCCATATGTTTTCCAGTTTCCGGCAGGTGCGTTTTGTGTCGAGGAGTTCCGGGGTGAACCAGCTGCTGGTGTCTCTGCTGGTGGGATTTTTCAGCGGGGCGACGGTGTTGGCGCAATCGTTCATCCAGCGTTTGAGGGTGAGTGCACCCTCATCGGGGTTGGTGAGGTTCGTCGGAGGGTTGAGTGCGAGGCTTGAATGTAGTTGTTCTTGGGTGACTTTGCCCCAGCAGCGGCGGGGGGTCTGTAGTGTGTGGTGGTGTGTGAGGGGTTTTCGGAAGGAAAAGTGGATGCAGTGGTGGTCTGTCCAGGTGAGTTCGGAGGCATGGCTGAAGGTGACGTAGGGGCTTGAGGAGAAGATGGCATCTAGCGTGTGGCCGGCGATGTGGGTCGGCGTCGTGACGAGTTGTTTCAGTCCGAGGTTGGCGAGGTTGTCGATCAGGGTGGAGGAGTTGCTGTCATTGTTGTTCTCCAGGTGATAGTTCAGGTCTCCGAGGAGGATGAAGTCGATGGAGGTCAGTGCGTGCGTGCTGATGAGGTCGGCGATGGAGTCGCAAAATTGTGGCCGGGGTCCTGCCGGTCTGTAGACGAGGGTGCCTCTCAGGGTGATCTTGGGGTCCGTGTGGATCTGGAAGTGCATGTGTTCGGCGGTGCTGAGGGTGTCGTTGGTGTTTGTTGAGACCCTGATGGTGTTTTTGTGGACGATGGCGATTCCTCCTCTGGCCCTGTTGGTGCGGTCTCTGCGGGTGATCTTGTACCCGTCTGGGATGGCTATGGCGATGTCTGGCGAGGAGGTTTCATTCATCCAGGTCTCGGTCAGGAAGGCGACGTCCAGTGATGTGGTGTCGAGTAGGTCCCAGAGTTCGAAGGCGTGTTTGTGTGCGGAGCGGGTGTTGATCAGGATGCATCTAAGCTGGTTGGGTTCCGTCGTGGTAGGCGTCTTGGCGCTTTCGAGGCAGGAGAAGCCGCAGTTCTGGCAGGTGAAGGGGCCGTGGGTGCGCCAAGGGGTGGCCTTGCAGCAGGTGTGGGTCCTTACTGGGTTGAGAGCGACGAGGGTGTTGGCGTCGTAGCAGAGGCGGCGGTCCTCGTGTCTGCTGCGGGGGCCAGGGGTTCTGGCGCTGGGCGTGGTCCAGGAGCGGACAGGCGCAGACGGGCTTGCCTTAGGCGCGCCCACTGCGCACGGCCGCCCAGCGGCCGCCATATGTGGGGAGGAGGGGAGGGAGGAGCAGCTGGAAGGCGGGAGGTGTGTTTAACAGGGGCAGCGAATGGGCGCGGAGGGGGCGGGGCCGCAGAGGAAGCAGCGGCAGGGGTAGGGAAGCGGAGCGGGGCGAACTCGGGAAGGGGACAGAATCAGGGGGGCGACAGCAGCGAAAAACAGGGCACAGAATAAAAAGGGGGCATCAGCAGAGTCAAGACGGGGCACAGTAAAAGGGGGCAACAGCAGAGTCAAAACGCACACACAATAAACGGGGGCAACAGCAGAGTGAAACGGGGCACACAATAAATGGGGGCAACAGCAGAGTGAAATGGGGCACACAGTAGAGGGGGCACAGAACAGAGCGGTGAGCAGGGGGCAGGGGGGCACAGAGGAGGATAGGCAGAGAAGGCAGAGTAGAGCGGATACAAACCAAGGCCACCACCGGCCACCAGGGATGAGGCGCAGGTGGAAGCCTGCGGGTGGTGGAGGGCCTCGACTTCGGCGACGATCAGGACACTATAGCGGGGGTGCAGGCAGAGCTGCAGCGGGGGGGGGTGACCTTCCGGAAGGTCACCAAATATAATAGCCTATAGGACCTATAATATTTGGATTCCCCAGCGTTTCTCAGGTTAGGAGTTACCGGGATTCAATTTGAATTTGCCTTATGTTGGATGCGGGAGCACAGTATTTCTATAGGAAATAGCACCCTTCTTTTTGTTTTCCAACATCATTTACTAAGGGGATACCAAATATTATGGCTCACACATTGCCATAACACCTCGTATCCCTATGTTTCATGGGTTACCCTTTAGCCATTGACCAATTGAGTTTGCCTTTTATTTGATAGCAACTACAGTATCTTTTCACATTTTATACATCATTCCACAGGATTTTGCATCCGGTACCCTTAGGGGATACCAAATATAATAGCCTATACGGCCTATAATATTTGGTGTCCCCAGTGTTTCTCGGGTTAGAAGTTACCAGGATTCAGTTTGACATCGCCTTATGTTGGCGGGGAGAGCACAGTATTTCTATACCAAATATCACCCTTCCTTTTGCTTTCCAACATCATTTATTAAGGGGATACCAAATATTATGGCTCACGCATTGCCATAATATCTCGTATCCCCTATGTTTCATGGGTTACCCTTCAGCCATTGACCAATTGAATTTGCCTTTTATTTAATAGCAGACTACAGTATCTTTTCACATTTTGTACATCATTCCACAAGATTTTGCATCCGTACCCTTAGGGGATACCAAATTTAATAGCCTATACGGCCTATAATATTTGGTATCCCTAGTTTTTCTCGGTTTAGAAGTTACCACGATTCACTCTGTCTTTGCCTTATGTTGGATGGGGGAGCACAGTATTCCTATACCAAAGACCACCCTTCCTTTTGCCTTCCAACATCATTTACTAAGGGGATACCAAATATTATGGCTCAGGCATTGCTGTAATATCTTGTATCCCGTAGATTTCATAGGCTACCATTCAGCCATTGACCAGTTGAGGTGGACATTTATTTGATAGCAGACTACAGCAGCTTTCACAGTTTATACATCATTCCACAACATTTTACATCCGATTCCTTTAGGGAATACCATATATAATGGGCTATGCCATCTATAATATTTGGTATCCCCGGTGTTTCTCTGGTTAGAACTTAACAGGATTTAATTTGACATGGTCTTATGTTGGATGGGTGAGCACAGTATTTCTATGTCAAATAGCACCCTTCCTTTTTCTTTTCAACATTGGTTACTATGGGGATAACAAATATTATGGCTCAGGCGTTGCTGTAATATCTTGTATCTCCTACATTTCTTGGCCTACCATTCTGCCATTGACCAGTTGAGGTGGATATTTATTTGATACCAGACTAACGTAGCTTTTCACAGTTTATACATCATTCCAAAACATTTTACATCCAGTTCCTTTACGGGATACCATATATAATGGGCTATGCCATCTATAATATTTGGTATCCCCTGTGTTTCTCGGGTTAAAACTTACCAGGATTCAATTTGACATGGTCTTCTGTTGGATGGGTGAGCACAGTATTTCTATGACAAATAGCACCCTTCATTTTGCTTTCTAACATTGGTTACTATGGGGATACCAAATATTATAGCTCACGCATTTCTGTAATATCTCGTATCCCCTACATTTCATGGGCTGCCATTCAGCCATTGACCAGCTGAGGTGAATATTTATTTGATAGCATACAACAGTAGCTTTTCAAATTTATACATCATTCTGCAAGATTTTGTATATTTGTATATATTTGGAAAGCAAAAGCATGCACACTAAAATCATGCGTAGTAAAGGTATTTGCGAAGTAAAAACTTCGAAGTAAATACCTGCGGAGTAACGGTATGCTAAGTTACATCATATATTCGTCAAAACCAGGCTGGGATCCCCCCCGAAGTCCCCTCATATTGGCCATTCTCCCTATTAAACGTAGACTATAAAATATTAGGGAAGGCCCTGGCTCATTGCCTGCTCCCTGTTGCTAACACCCTAGTGCACGTAGATCAATGTGGGTTTACTCCAGAATGCAATTCTTTTCTCAACATACGATGACTACTTAATCTGATGAAACCTAACTTGAGTGAGACGGGGGAACAGTTGGTGGTGACGCTTGACTTAGATAAGGAGTTTGACATACTGGGTTGGGATTACCTTCTGGCGACTCTGGAGGAAATCGGCGTCGGGCCAGGATACCTTAATTAGATATGCACCCTCTATAAGAACCCGAAAGCAAGAGTCAGGATGGTACAGTTAATAATTGAAAGGTAGAGAAGTGTGAAAAGTGGCACAGAGAGGATGAAAACGGGGGAGAAGAGACCCAAGTATTGAGACAGAAGAGAACAAACTATTCAAAAAAAGCAAATGTGGACAAAACCTCTACATGCATTTGTCCCTGTGCTAATAAAAAAAAGTGACCAAGGTAAACTTGCAGGGAAAAGGTCTGCAACATTTTTCCATCTGAACCACATTTTATTAATGCATTTGGTGAATGAGGAAGTTTAGCTGGGCAGAAACTTTGCAAAGCTTATGAATTGTAGCAATTGTGAACGTCGCAAAAATTACAGTGGTATAAAAAAAAAAACTTTGCAGCCCTCTTCATCACATGCCGACTTTGGGGCAGATTTACAAGCCCCTTGCACCACTTTTGCGTCACTTTTAACATGGGAAAAGTGACGCAATAGTGTTGCGCAAGGGGCTTGTAAATCTGCCCCTTTGTCTTTGCCTTGACCTGTGTTGAGAGATCCACTACCTTTTGGTGAATCATAAATACCACATACATACATATAAAATACATTTCTCTACTACTTGAAACTGTGTGACTCACTGACTTGTTTGATACATATTGATGCACCAATAAGAAATTAGTTAATATGGGGTGACTAATTGCTAAATATCAAATGTGTTTTCTCTTCTGTATCTCTCTCAGGACTATATTAAGAGTGAGCTGATAATTAAAATGTGTTCACAAATTGTGGCGGTTTGCTATCGTGATTTATGCAAGGTGAAACCTGCTGCAAATTGTGGGACCAGATAAAGCACATGCCATGTTTGGTCACCCCAGTATGGAATAGCATGAGCTTTTCACATGACATTCTACAATTCAAGGTGCCTTACTCGTACCATGCACAAATTGCATACCACCTCAGTGCACCCATTTTGTGCAGCCCTGTCATAATTGAGGCCTTAATCTTTCTTCTTCTCTTTGTGTCTCGGCTAATCTAACTGAATGAGGGCTGGCACATGTCACAGAGTAGCTATTTGGTCACCGTGGGTATGAGCAGTACCAGCCCCAAATTCCTAATAGAGGATGGGCTAATTCCACCGACCCATGTCCCGCACCAAAGCTATGCTGCTGTCTGCCCTTTGATTCACTTCTGGAGCTGCTTCTCCTTTTTCAGAGAACTTAATAAGTTGTATATTAAGCCCTGCTCCTGCAGCCCTTCCCTCTTTTCACTACCCTTGTCTCTGGTTCATGTCACCCCTGTCCTTTACACCCAATTTCTCTCGGCTTTGCCCACCTCTCCTAAAACTGACACGTCACCTATAACTCTCATGTCCTATTAACACCCATCCTTCTGCACATAACCATCTTTTCCTGTTTGTGACCAAACAGCAAGCTGTGGATTTTGAAGCCTTTTTGGAAGTTAAAGAAAAGCTCATGATTTATTTTAAGTAAGTAAATCTTTAATTCATGATTAATTAAAATCTTTGCATCAAAATGCATGATAAAACACCTATACAACACACATAAAACGACTAATTTGATAGCAGTAAGGTCAATAAAAATCAATTTTGAACGCATTTAATGTTACTTTAAAAAGTAAAATAGAAGATCTGTACTGGTGCGGGCATTAGTAAGCAATAAAACATTAAAGTGCAAGATATCAGTTCTTAAAAACCCTTTTTCTAAAAATTAAGACAAAAGTTAATTGCTGGAAAAAAGGCATAGGTAAACCGATAGAGCAGTTGTCAAGGGGGTCGAGGTGGTGCAGTTCAAAGTTGAAGTGTGATTGTTCCCACCTTCGAGTATTGTGCCTTTGGTTTGAGCCTAGCTACAGGCAATCGCAAGCGTTTAGGAGTGTTAATGCCCAAGTGGTGACTTCTCAAGTAGCTCTTGCATCTCCACTGGCTACTTGCGCCTTAGTCGCAGCCCTCTATTCAAATCTCTGAAGGAATTTGATCATGGCACAGTTCAGACTGATATCTGTAGGGTCAAAGCAGGCTAGCACTGTCTCCCTGCATGACCTTATGACAGGTTTCTCCACTTCCTGCACAAACGCTCACGTAGATCCCCCATAATTGTGTGGCACAGGCGTAAGACGTGGACGATGTTCTCCAGTTTTTGCAGGCATAACCGGCAACTGGCTTGCCCTGGCCTTCTTCTCCATGGGAGGAGTGCTTTAATAATGGTTATAAACCCAGCCTGTACTTCAGGAAATGCACCTTGGCCCAATTGCAATAGGTTTCATCAAGGTAGCCCTGTGATTTAAACGTGGTCTAGTTTTGAAGTGTCATCCACCCATAACTATGTTTAGACAGTTTATCTTTATCCTCAAACACTGATGCCAACTGTGCTCTAGATTTGGTTAGTTTTCTAAGCTCCCGGTGGACTAGAGATAAGCCACAAACATTTGTTAAGCTTTGTGAACTCAATGCCTGGTTTACATAGACATGTGCGGGGAGCTCGGCCTGAGTTCCCGTTCTTGCCAGAGGTGGCCGCCCATAAAGCCCTCTGGAGCCTTCCTAAACTTGTGGCAACAGGACACACAGGCCACCTTCCGAGCCCTTGACGGTTTGGGGATACCAAATTCCAGCCTAATTTGAGCAGGCGATGTGTTCGGAGATAGTTGGAAAATTCCCCCTTATATTTTGAGAATCATTCTGTCCAGATTTGCACTGTCCTGGCCCTGAGAGCCAAGAGCCTCCCTCCCATATGTCAAGGTGGGAAGGATCTTAGCTTGTGCTTGTGTAAGATGGGTGTAAGCGTGGAGTCTTTAAGCTTGTTGCAAAGAGACCTAAAAAAAAGGCCAACGCTTTGCCCTTCTTCCTGATTTCCTCAAGTCGGTCGATATAGCTTCCATTCCCATTGAAATAAACTCCAAGGTACTTGAAGCTTTTTACTGATTCAATTATTTCATTCCCCAGACGCCAGGTATGCTTCTGTTTCATTTTTCTTTGCACTGTAACATTTTTTTTTTTTTTCTGTTATTCACCGTAGGCGAGGGTTTCATTCAACAAGCACTGTAGGCCGAGCTTGGCTCTGTTTGCAAGGACTAAATGATCTGCATACAGTAGGTTTGATAACTGGAAGCCCACCACTTTGGTGAGTTCACTTCATTTAGTGAGGGAATGAGGTCTGCAAGGAACAGGTTAAACAAGGTTGAGGCCAAAACACATCACTGTTTCAACCCTGGCGTGGTTTTTATTTTCCTTGATAAATGGGAGCCATCCCCTACCTTGATCATGACCCAGGTGTCTGTGTGCAGTATTTCCAGGGCTCTTAATAAACCATTTGGCATTTTTAGGTTTGCCTCCAGAGCCTACCCCGATCCACTGTATCAAAAGCAAATTTAAAATCAATTAAACAAAGGTGGACAGGGTTTGTATTAATTTTTGTAGAATCAATCAGCAACGAAAGCACCATGTTGTTTGTTGTGTTCCTTGTTTGTTTAGTAAAGCCGGTTTGATTTACAGGAACAAGTAAGTATGCCTCAGCCCAATGTTAAAACTCCTCCAATAGGTCACCTGTGTAGTATTTTACATTATTATCAATTAAGGCTATTAAACAGTAATTTCTGGGGTTGCCCTAACATCCCCTTGCAAGTTGAGCTGTCCAGAGCAGTGGGTCCTCCCTGTAAATGGCTGGTGGAATGCCATTCGAGCCCAATGCCCCTTACCTACGTCCCCTTGCAATTTGCCTCTGCACAGCGCAAGGGCGGATTGTGCACCTGGCTATTTCTGGGGCCCTCTCCCTTTGTGAGGTTTGAGATGTGCTTGCTGGGTCAGGGTCATCTAATTTGCACCTTTGTTGTTCCTCCAGTGCCCCTTGATTATAGTGACAGCTCAAGAAATTATACCAGATTGTCTCAGAGTTGTTGGATGCTGCCACTCTTGGGAGGGGCCGGTTGATTCGTTTAATGTTTGCCAAAAGGAGGTGGAGTTGTTTTCTCTTATGTCATGCAGCAGCTTAGCCCAGAATGAATCCTGAGATGCCCTTTGAAGCTGCCATTTTGTGCTTTTTAATTGTTTCCTTGAAGCCCCGAGCTCTTTCAGAATGACAGGGTCCATAGGTGACCTTTTGAGGGGTTGGCAGAGGCGGTTGGCTTCCTTTTTGGTCATCCAGAATCGGGGTTCTCCAGGGAGTTGACCTTAATCTCTTGATGTTGCCTGTTTATTGAGATTAACTTGACTGGTTTTGCAGTCAGATCTGTGAGTTTTATAGTGAATCTTTCCCAGCTGATCAGTGGGTTTTCACCAGAGGCGAATGTGCATTTTATGCGTTTGAGGTTGATCATGTAACCGGGAGTTCCATTATCCTTTGCGGATACGAGTGCTTCTAAGCCTAAGTATAGAATTATTTCTTGGGACCGGAGGTCATTTTCCAATTTCTTGCCACTCATAAGCCCTAACAACTTGCAGTAGTGAGAAACTTACAAATGTGTAGTCAATGAGTGATGCACCAGATCTGGACAGAAACGTAGGCTCAGGTGGTTTGCTGTGGTTGTACCGACCGTTTAATGCTCTAAGGCCTAAATGATCTAGGTTTTCTTGTAGGTTTTGACTTCTCGTATCTTCTTTTTGCCACTGGGGGCCACCTGAGTTGGCATCATCCAAAGGGCTTCTTGGGCCTCTGTGACCTCATTTTTTGGTAGCTTGCTCATTAGCCACATTTTGAAGTGGCCTGTAACTATCATTTCACTCTTGTTCATTTAGCCTTAGAGTCAGGTTTGTCTTAGTCAGCTTCTCTGTTAGCACAGCCTTGGTTGCGGCGTTGGGGTGAATGTTGGCGTTTACCATTATAATTTTCTTTGGCTGGCTGTTTGTAGTCGTGACCGTCATTACTACGATTTGTAGGCCAGCTTCATCAGTTTCTTGCTCTAGGTTTTCAATATTGCTTGAAGCTCAGACTTCTATTGCCAGACCACCCTTACTGCAGCCATGTTTGTGTGCTTTGACTGCAGGAGTATAAAAGCTTGTAAAGCCCTCTAGATGAGCCCAGGTTTCTTGGAGGAGAATTACATGGAAGGTGCGCAGGTATTGGTAGGTGTCTAGTCCTTCAAGCGTATTAGCCAGTCCATTAATATTCCAAGAGCAGATCCTAAGTGCTTTGTCAATACCAGTAGTAAGAGCAGTGTCTTGTCATTGTAAAATTCCGGTTCTGTTCAAGGCACCAGACAGCCAACCCCACTCTGTGCCATGTCTGGTTCTGTGGCATACCCACCACAGGGCCGTTCAGCCCATTCAATTTGCTTCTTGCGCCTCTCAGGACAGAGTAGACAGTTCTCGGTCAGGTCGATGTTAAGGCAAACTTATATCCTGTTCCCTTGAATGGTGTAATGGTAATCCCCCCGCCTTGGAATATATTGGCTGCACTCAGGATCTTCTCATCAATCTCAATAGAGCCCCACACCACTTTAGTTGATTCATTTCACTGACCAGCGCCTGGGTCAATACAATCAATTGATACTATATTATGTGAGGCGGCCTCCCCCATCTCATCCATTGTCCGAATGAGCTTGAGAATGTTACCTCTATCTGTTCGCAGGGCTGGTTTGTTTAAAAGTGGTCATTAATGTTGGAACATCCTCCCTGCCCTGAGTTGTCAGTTTCTCATAGAGATCTGCACCCCTGGGGATGGAGTGTGGCCTGAGTCTTGTATTGAAGACTGGGTAGGCTGCCAGCCTGCTAGGCCGTGGGAGCTTTTTGTTCCAACCCTTTCTCTTCCTTGCTCCCTGCTGTTTTGGTGGTTCGCCCATGTTTTATTGGGTCCTGTCAAAATCTGGTGAGCCTGCCATTGGCGAAGGTGCCATCCCAGTCTTGGATCCAGCAGTCCCCGGCATTCATTGTTGCAGCAGGAAAGGTGGCCACACTTCATCCCCTCTGGCTCTACTGGAAGTGGTGCCTCTGAGTGGTTTGCCTTAGTGTTCAGGGGTCCTATGCTCATTTGGGGCCTGTCTTTAATCATGCATTTGAGGTCAACCAGTTGATTTGACATATTCACCGGAAGTGTTGACAGCTTGTCTAGGACAGGGGAGCACCCGCACCTCTGTCCTATTCCCTGCATGTCAGCCTGTGCTTTCTTTTGGTTTGCAATTTTCGGTTCGCAATTTTCTCATCAATGCCTGACACATACATTGCTAGAGTGTTCAGTAGGCTAATTTGTATGTCCATTTGCTTGTTTGCTTGAAAACTGAGTACCTCTTCTGAGACCTGCAGAATCCTTAACATGGTTGACCATAAGGCAGCTTGTGAGTTCTTGCTTCTTTTTCGGTTTGGGCTGGAGATTGTTGGTGCCTCAATGCCCTATGAGACAAGCATCCTCTCCCATTCCTTTGAGTAGAGATATAAAGTATCATTCACAGCTGCTAATGAGTCCTCATTGTCAGTACCAGCCAAATTGTCAGCTGTTTCCTGAGGGCTCAGCACAGTGGGGGGGATAGTCGCAGCCACAGCACGACCCAGTGGAGTTGAACAGTTGCTATGGGATCCAATTCCTAGCCCTGGCGGTGAGTCAGTCATGAGCGTTTGACATTTCCTTTCTTCCTCCTTCAAGTTGGTTTCTTAACTGTAGCAGGTCGTCCCGCTCCCCAGTGGTTGACCGAGTGTTGGCTGCGAGAAATGTTCTGCTGTCAGGGGGATATCATTTTTCATCACTGTTTCCTCGGTCTGCTAAGAGTGTTCTAAGAGCTCTAGGCATAAAGGGTTGATTTTGACTCTCAGGCTGGCTCGAGCTACCGGCATCATACCCTGGTTATCTAAATTATTCTGCTTAACAGGGGACCTATGGATTTCTTGAAGTATCATGGTGCCATTGCTAGTTGTGGAAACCACTGCCTGCTGGGGGATAGCTGGTCCTCTAAGAGGGTTTTGTGCCAGTACTGTGGGGCTTAGGGAAACAGGAAACCCTTTGATGTTCAAATTACTTGACTCCCCCAGCGTCTTTCAAGAAGGTAAACTTAAACGTAATCTTTGGCTGTAGCAGCCCCTCATTGGCCTCCCTAGGGAAGCATGAGGAGTCCAGGAGTGAAATTGTTGCAATTAAGTGTGGAGATACCAATATAGGTGTTAGTGTCAGTGGCTGCATTGGCTGCTTTGGCGCCTTCCTTTTCCTCTTTATGGTCACAACTGGAGCCCCGGATTTACCTGATCACATGCTGGGATCTTTTTCCCCAAGTTATTCCAATGAGCATCAGGAGGCCCCACCTCCTGTTGATTTATGCTGCGCCCGATCCCATTCGTCTCACAGTAAAAGCCATAGCCGATGTCTCTTTCCTCCTGTGGCTACACATAACCCTTTATCACTCACTGCCTACTGGGAGAGGCACAAGCACACCACTATCCAATATGAGTTGAGGCTCGTGTCCTTGTTAGATACTTTATGGCATCTTAAAAGTATCGTATCTTACTACAATGGTTCCCAGTTGGCTGTTTTGAGCACTTGTAGCCAATTCTTAGCCTGTGGCTGCCTAGTGGGGATGCGCTGTGTATCCCAGCAGGGATTGCAACCAAAACTGAGCTTACTGGCTGAGATCAAGGGTGAGGGGGAGGGGATAGTGGCAATGTTACAGTAAAAATGGTAAAGGCGGAGCTGGTATGGGGTTCTAAAAAGGAAGGCACAAGCTGCACTGACCTAAAGCCGGCCACCTCGGCACCTACCAGATGTGTGCCACAGCACTATGGCCTTACCTTAGCTCATACTCCACCCTCCACATCAGAGCTCAGCAATCTCTTCCATCCTAGTTTCCTTCTTCCTTGGAGCTTCTCTGGACATTGACTTGCATCGCCCTCGATGTGGGATTCTCCACCTTCTCCACTCGCAGCCCTGTTGTCATGCAGGCTCAGTATCTCCAATGCCTGCTCTGCTGACCTTCAAGGCAGACGCAGGCCTGCGAACTATGCGGGAGGTCCTGGCAGTTCTGGCAATAACCTCCCCTTCCTGGGAGCTGGCTGCAGCACAGTATGTGTCTCTGTCTTATATCGCGCCTCCGTGCTGCAAGGAGCGATCAGCACCCCACCAGCTGGCATGGTGCGTAATGTTTGGTGGTAGCGCGGGGGACAACTGCCCCAGAAGGCTAAGTGCTGCTGGGTTGAAGGGGTGCCTGTTTGGCAGGTATATTGATCACTGGCATTATCAACCCTCAAATACTGTGGAAACTCATGTACTCCCCCAGTGATGTGGCAGTCAAGAGCTGCGAGGGACTGGTGTCAGCCGGGCCGCAGTCTGGGGCCCACAGCTCCAGAGGCCCGCGTGGACTGGGAGCCCCGGGTTGACCACCTGTGAGCTTCAGATGTCTCTTGCGCTGCCACTTGCTTCTCGTGGCACCGTTCTCCTCAGCCTCACCTCAGAGGCTGTAAACCACAAAAGCTTCACACTCGAACTGCCCCCTCCAAGGTCCTGCCTCGGCTTCTGCATCCTACATCCTGTGTGATACTCTGCACTGCTAACCATGAACTCTTGATTCTGTTGTGTAATGTCAGTGGTACAATATATAGAATCTATGCCTATTTCAAAGTCCATCAGTACTCTTTTCTCTTCCATTCATTTTTTCTTTCTGTTTATGAGAAATCTGTCCTTACTGTTCAGTCGACACATGGAGTCTCCCCTCTGCTTGGATGCACTTATTTTTAGGGACGAGCATTTATTTTTCCTCAACAGGTTTTGATCCAGAGAAGGGGAGAGAAAACCCCCAAAAGAAGGGAAGGAAGAAGAGAAAGGCAGACAGTGACACAGCGACAAAGCATGGATAAACAAGCACCTGCAAGAGTGAAATAAAGAGGCAGGGACTGAGGTGGAAGCAAGACAATGCAATGTTGAATTTAACACACCGCCATTTAATAATGACAGCCGCGGGCATCTGAGCAACACTTTGGTTACAGAAAAGGATGTCTGGACAAGTTTTTGTGTTTGTTCTGATTCAGGAAAAAAATCCAGTAGGCTGAGTTCAAGGTGAAAATTCTTTATATAAAGGTGATTTAGGAATTCTGTATAGGTTAAATAACGAGTGAAAAAACAGCCAAGTCGTGTTTCGCCCCCTTACATGGCCATCCGGCCTGGGGTTTCTTCAGGGCGTATCAGATAATCAATTGAACTTATGAGTCTTCTAGAATTAATACAGTCGGAGATTCTAAGTCGATCTATATGTCTCTGGCATAATCCCACCGGCGTGTCTTAGAAAACAATGCAAAACATTGGGCCCTGGGACTTATTCTTTTACAAATTAAGCACTGCCTATTGCTCTTCCTTCTGGAAATCTATTCACCGTTTGTCTCCTTTCCTACCTGATTATTTTTATTTACCATCCTACTGCCAATGCATTTCTCACTTCTTTTCGCCATCTGAGTTCAACAGAAACCTAATTTCTCAACTTTTCCTCTGAAACCCCCAACGCATCATGTTTTGATTCCTTTATAAATTGTGCGCTGCTCACATGTGCACAGTGGATGATTTCTAATGATGCCTTACTACTGAAAATTATAAACATAATACAATCCTGCAATTAGGAGTATACTAATAATATGCTAAATTAATAGCAGGCCTTCTCTTAGCTGAGACACACAGAATCTTATTTAGAATTTCTCAGATGTGAAACTTTAACAAAACGTGACGGGTATCCACTCTGCCGTATTACAAGTGCCAAACAAAGGCTGTAATGCTCTTTGCAAAAAAGTGAATGAGAAATCCTCCATGGCTGTCATTTAATTGTAATTGTAATTATATAGTGCTTACTACGAGGCGTCAAAGCGCTTTACATCAAATAGCACACTACGCCGGAATGATTAGTGGCTAGTCCAGTGGTTATTGTTGTTTATTTTGATTAGTTGTGTAGTTTCCGGTGAACTGTTGGGTGGGATAGATAGGCTGGCAGATATTAGTTATTGTTAGATCACAGGGATAGGGATTTAAAGAGGAAAGGTTGTGATCTATGAAATGAGGTATCAGCCAAATGCAGAATTACAATAAAAAGGATTGAGGCAGACAGGCAAGAGACAGAGGAGACTATTGTTTAATTAAACTACTATTCTCAGAAATAGAAGATATGCAGAGTATGGAAGCCAAGCAGAGGGGCATTCTGAAGAAAGAAAGGAGAGGAATCAAGCAAGAGTAAATGAATGACATTTTTTCAAGCAGTGTTTAGGAGTATAGTAGGAGAAGGCTTTCTGTGTTCAAGTAGTTAGAGAATGTCAGCTGTAGAGAGTAACATTATACATAGTGTTCTATATCCAGGGCAAACAGTTTAAACATGTGATTGCAAGTGTATACATCGTTCCAACATTAAGAGCCCTAGATATTGCAGAAAAAAACTGTGATGCTCATTTAAAGTGCTCTAGTGCCCCCGAACCTGAGTTCGCGCAATATAAAACAGTAAAACAATATCAGTACGCCTGGTAATGCCTTCTTTCATTCACGCTAAGAGAGGGTGTGAGGCAACGGACAGAGATGCTGAATCCAGAGCCGGGAAACAAGGCTCAAGTCTCCGCATCGACCCAACATCCCTTGACTACGGGCAAACCACTCCATCTTCTCGTGCCTACAAAATCGGTGTGTTCCTATGCAATGCAACTGGCGTCCATGCAAAGCACTCCAACACTGCCTGGTGGAGCTCACGTAACACAATATGAAAGACAAATGGAGGCTGAACCCATGGCTATGCAGATGTGGGCCAGAGGCTTGTTGTTTACGAGGCTGATAGGAAGACCCATTTGTTGGGGGCATCTACAGGGAACGTCCTGGAGGGTAGGGGGTGAGATGGCATCTGAGTTGATTCTCCTGTTCCTCCCTCCGGTCTGATCCTGGTTCAACCCCCTACCCAGGGAGAGGAGGCCATGACACCCATGCAAAGAAACAGGGAGCTAAGTGGGAACAGAAAAAGTGGGCAACACTCCCATGAATGCTGCATATTTATAGCCTCTGGAGTCATAGGGGGTCTTTAATCCTTGCAAAATGGAAATGAACGAGGACCACAGAAAAGAAAGACAGACAACTGAATTGAGGGGGGAATGGGACACAGGGATGGAACTGAGGCAGAAAAGATCAAGCAATGCAGGAACTGAGTGAGAAGAGAAAGAGACGACAGAGATGAAAGCAAGTGGGAGAGAGCAAGATGGTGCTTGTGTAACCTACCTCACTGCGTATCGCCCCACCCCACTTCGATAGCTCGGTGGTCCATTCCAGTACCTGAACAGCGCGAGGAAGTCTGGCGGGAGGGTGAGCTGATGGTGGTGAAATGTGAGAGGAGCTCTGGTGACTCGAGTTATGGATGCTTTAGACGCGGTCTCCTCAAATTTGGCGGTGATTATAATTTGACTGTGATCCTTATGACGTCGAAGCAACTGGCTAAGGTGCTACAAACACGGGCTGTTACGGTAACCATAAAAGAGGAGGGGCTGGCAAAGATGGCAGACAGAGGGGCAAAGTCCACGAAAACTAAACCTCCATCGTCAACCGTCACGGCGGCTCTGTTAATGTTAATGTTAATCATAGATTTATAGAGCACACAGCTACTTGACAGAGTGTCCCGGCACTATGACAGAAGAGACAAAGAGCTAAGACTCAGAGACCAATATTAGTTATGGTAATAAGTTATGGTAATTGTTCAACCGGGTGGGCCAGGATAGGTGCACCAACTTCAGCTCAAGTACCAAGCAGCCGAGACACAGCAATGGAAGGACGGATGGTGAGAAAAAGTGACGATCAGACAGCTAAAGGATAAGGAAACCCAGATGTTGGCAACAAACAGGCACAACAGCTGTCTCGTGGTATTAACCCCATGGAAGCTGGAGATGGCCAGCCATCACTTGTTGATATGTTTTCTGCTACAAGGAACAAAGAAATGAAAAAGGCAGTTATCCCAGCGGTCCAGTTGGATTTGGACATCCCTGTGATGTCATCAGAGGAATTTCCAATTACGATGCCGTGCGAGGTGGATGAAGAGACAGTAATCCTGGTGCCCTCATCACCACTGCAGTCGGATCCATTAAAGTTGGCACCCCGGTGGGGTCATATAGAGCGGGAAAAAAAGTGGGGTTGAGATGTCAGCGGTTGTTGTGTCCTCCAGTAAGGCGAGTCCTACCCAGATAATCCAAGGCAGTTTAACGGGCCCCATAACTTTATGCTCCGCCAAGCTTTTGGGTGGAAATTTCTTCTCGTTGATGGATGACTAGGAATCATCACCACCAGGAAACAAGTCCTCCACTACTACCTTTTCGGACCTAAGCAGCAACAGCCCATTGGAGGAATCAGTGGTGGCTGTAGGGAGAAAAAGTAGGTCCGAGGGTGGGGAGAGAGAAAAAAAAAGCTTCACTGCAGAAGAGAGGGGGAAGAAAAGGAAATGTGAGAAAAGAGAGCTCTAGACAAGATGGATTGAGTTGGGGGAACTCACCCAACCTAAGATTTGATTATCCAGACACACAGTTGCTGCCTCAGGAAAATGAGAAACCAGATAACGGAATAATGGAGGGTCCCAGCGGCACAGCTGATTCAGAAGTACAGAACACGGGAGAACCTTCACCCTCTGATATTTTATTTTCTATAAAACAGATGCAGGAGGAAGTGAGAAGTGGCAATCATTGGGCATAGCAAGCCTCTAAACAATTGCAGGGTGCAGTAAGGGGGATCAATAAAACATGCACAGACATATCGGAGAGAATGACAATGGTTGAGGCCCGTACAGAGTTTCTCGAATGAGAGGCAGCAGAATTAAAGAAGACAAAGATATCTCAAGATCCCAGGTAACTGACATGATGCAGAAATTGGAAGAGAAGGAGAACAGGCAAAGAAGAAATAACCTCAGACTCCTAGGAATACCTGAAGGCCATGAAGGGGGGATGCAAGAGGGTTTAGAATAAAACTTTTGGAGGGGGCCTTCCCAGATTTGATAGGGTGGGACTGGGAAAATGAAATTCAAAGGGCCTATCATTTTCCCTTAACTCTTAAAATTCATCATGCAGGCAATCAAGAGCAACCTCAGTCAATGCTTGTATTTTTAGGCAAATGTTTGCTGAGGGAATGTATATATGCGCAAGCACGGCCAAATGCAAAAAAGGAGTTTGAAGGGGTTTCCTTTTGTGCAAGACCTGACTTCACCGATGCCACAGTGGAGAGGAGGTGGCGTCTGAGGCAATTATTCACACAATTCCAGAAATTGGGAGCGGAGGTATATTTACAGTACCCTGCGAAACTGAAAATAGTTTTTAAGGGTAGTGTTCGTAGCCTTACCTGATTGAACTGTCGGGGGAGATTTGAAAGGCCTCAACACAGAAATGGAGGGAGGGAGCCGAGTAGTTTGATGCAGCTGTTGAGGAGAGAGATTACCCAATAATTTACAATGAGATGGGACCATCAAGCTTATGATGCTTTGAAGCAGGACGAAGTATGGAGAGGTTGTAGCAGATGGATAAGGTGGGGGTGGAGAGAGCAGTTATACAGATACCCTCACACAGGCTAGGCTTGATTGCTCACATGTGTGGGGTGGGCGGAGGGAGGAGGTGTGGGGGTTTGAAGGGAAAGGGGGTTTTGGGTGATGGGTTGGGGTGGGGTGGGGTGAGGGGGAGGATAGGGGGTTCATACGCTCAGAGGTGTAAAAGTTGGAAATTAGGACAGAGCCATTTTTGTTAATTGTATCCATGTATAAGAGCTATAGTCGGGCTATGAAAGGCATGTAATGGGTGGACAAGGAAAAGTGTGTATAGCCTCTATTAATATGTGTGGGTTGAATGATGCCAATAAAGAGCGAGAGTGGCAGTTTGTCAGCAAACATTGAAAGCAGATGTGGTTTACTTGCAAGAGACCCACATTGAAGGCTCACGTAGAGATGTCCTAAATACTCTTGGCTATAGGTTGATTGTGGGGACCTCTCAAAGTGTTCGAATAGGGGATCTGAATATCAATCTGCCCAGTGGTTGGGATAGGGGCAAATCTAAAAAGTATGTGGGTCAGAAAACAAAAGTTTCTCGTGCCATAGAAAGCATCTGTGAAGATCATGGGCTTATTGATGTCTGGAGTAGGAAGAGACCTCTAGAGCATGGGTTCACTTATTCTTCGGGCCCACATGGTTCGCTTGCGGGGCTAGACAATTTTTTTAATCTCAAATACATTGTTGACGAGCTGTAGAATTGAATGATACCCGTGTTTTTTGTCAGATCATAATCCTTTAATGCTGGAAATTCAGGGTCGGGAAATTGAAACTAAAACAAAGTGGAGTTTTGAGCGGGCCTTATTAACAAATGTGGATTATCGCAGACATATGAGGAATTGATCCCAATATTTTTAAAGGGAAAAGTGGCAGTGCACCAATAGGGGTCGTTTGGGACACACTGAAGATGTGTTTACGTGGGGGGATGCTGGGGTTCTCGTTGGATAGAGAGAAGGAAGAAAAACAACTCATTCAGCGTAAACAAGATATGTTAGCCACTGCTGAGGAGGACCTGGTTGGAATAGTCAAGCAGGGAGGGGAGATAGGGGAGGCTCACCTAGGGGTCACCTTAGCTAGACCAGCACTTAATCAGATTTTTGCAGATAGAGCTGCAGAAAAAATGGCAGCCCAGAGGGAGGAAGTGTATGAATGTAGCGAGCAAGCCGGGCATCATCACCGGGTGCAAGAGCTAGACAGAAATCTCAGCAAATGAACTGAGAGGAATATGTGATCCCACTTTCGGGGCAGTTTCTGAGCCCAGGAAGATCAGGGAGGCATTTAGGGCATATTATCAATAGCCAGCTCAGATCAGATAGCCGATACTTTGAGAGGAGTGCCGCTAAGGATATTGTCCCCGGAAGATAAAGAGTCCCTGGAAGGGGACATATGTTGGGAGGAGATTTATACGGCATTAGCTGGTATGGCTACAGGTAAGGCCGCAGGGCCTGATTCGATCCCGGTGGAATTTTATAAAACATTTGCCCCCCAATTGAAAGTACATCTGACTGATTTATTAAATCAGATCTATAGAGGAACCCCCCCTCTAGGTTCGTGGTCTACAGCAAATATGGTATTTTTCTTAAAAAAGAATAAACCAGCCACAGTTCTTAGTTCATATCGACCAATAACTTTAATGAACGGGATGCAAAGGTTTGTCCTAAGATTTTAGCTGCACGGTTGGCACAGGTTATGCCACAGATAGTATCCAGCCGACAACATGGCTTTATAGCGGGCGGGACATGACAGATCAGATCAGAAGAGTGGTCACACTGCTCGATGCAGTACAAGTGTCATGGGACCCTATGGCTCTGGTCTTATTGGATGCAGAGAAAGCCTTTGATAGGGTCTCCTGGCGCTTTCTCTGGCAGATAATGCAGATTATGGGCATTGGACATTTTACAAGTGGTTAAGGCCCTATATTACAAACCAGGAGCTAATATTTTTGTCTCAGGTGATTTGCCTGAAAATATAGAGATCACACAAGGGATACGGCAATGGTGTCCCTGCTCCCCCTAGCTTTTTGCACTGTATATTTTCTCTCTGAAACGTAAATTCAAGCTAAATTCAGCAGCTACACCAGTGGTAGTACAAGGGTATGAGAAGAAAATCTTAGCGTATGCAGACGATATAGCCGTGGTGACCCCTAAATGTGAAATGGCCCTTAAAACAATTGAAAGGGAGGCAGTACTCTTTGGGGAGGTTTCCGGATACTTATTGAATATGGATGAGACCCACATGGTGATAAATGATAAGATAACGATGGTGGATAAAAGAATGATAAAAAAGCTGTCTATATGGGTGTTAGCATCAACTCGGAGGTGGACTAAATCTGGACTCTCTCATAAGAAAGATGAAAAAAGATCTAGGCAGATTAGACAATTTACATCTTACAATTGTGGGGAGGTGTAATTTAATAAAAATGATTTTTTACCCAAAAATTCTTTATTTGTTTAGGTCAATCCATTTAGAATTCTCGAACCATTGGTTGAAGACACTTGAGGCAGTGTTCTCAAGGTTTTTATGGGCCTACTCCAAACCTAGAAGGGCATTAAAATACCTTTCACTTCCAAAAGAAAAAGGAGGGGGGGCATTACCAAACCTCAAATTGTATTATTGGCCTTTATGTTGCAATATAGCTCTACATTACTTGGACAACAGCACATTAATAAGCCTCAAGAGGCTATACCTTCAACATATGAGTTATTGATTGGCAATGAAGCATTGGGTTGCTTCTGGAGACAACTAGAGTTTAGCTATTACAAAAAAGTTAGATTCAAGTGCATTTTGGTTGCCTATAAAGTCAGGGCCGGGGTATGCAAACTGCTGAAAATAGGAAGAATGAACTTTTACAAACCGTTGCTGACTAATGAAAATCTTCCCTTAATTTTTGGGGTTTAGTGTATACAAAGATGGTCGCAATCAGGTATCAACAGTCTACGGGCTTTTTATTCCTGCACTGGGATTGTCCCATTTGAGGAGTTAAAACATAAGTTTGGCATTAACTATAGAGACTTTTTTTAATATCTGCAAGTCAGGGACTATCTGCAGCATAAGGGGGGTGGCTCAGTGGGCTTTGGCATAATTGAGCTGGTCGAGAATTAACCGCACAATGCGAAAGCAGAATCGGGAATTTATATAATATTCTGAATTTAGAGATGAAAGGTGATCTCGTAAAGTTCTCGTCAAAATGGGAAGAGAATGTATTGATATCGGATTTGGATCTCTATAAAGCTCTTAATTTCTCGCAATCTGTTTTTATGTCAGCTAATTTGCAAGCTCACTTCTTTAAGACCTGCTTTATGTTATACCACACGCCCACTAGTATAGCAAAATGGGGCAGGGCTGAGGTGTGAACTGTCCTCGCATTTCCATGTGTGTGATGATATAGTGCATATGTTTGCACCTTGTAGTGCCCTGAGCCCTGTAAAAGACTAAATCGCCCGTTTTCTTGAATATAAACTAGAGATAAAAGTCAGTCTGACCACACATCTTATTTTATTGGGAGTTCAAAAAGAGGGACGGTTATTGAAGGCAAAACCTTTTTTGGCAGTGGCAATGGCTTTTTTAAGACTCACTATAGCATCGGCCTGGCTAGATCCGAATCCCCCGGTGTTAGAACACTGGTTGAGACAGCTATTGGTGAACCACAATCTGGAGAAGGCTATTTATGCTAGGAAAGACAGAAGAGCAAAGAAAAGGGGAAGTAAACTTTGGGCACCCCTAAGTGGTTGGGTAAACAACTAGATATGTAAAGGGCTCTTGGGGGATTTGTATTTAGTATATATGGCAGTGGGAGACCCAGGAGGTCGGGCTATAGCCTTTTCTATGTCTTTTTAAAATAGCCAAACTATCTTTAAAGGTTACATTGTGTGGCTAGCAAGATGATTAGGAATTTGTATATGTATATAAGGATTGCTCAATTGTTTGTATATCCTGTGGGCAAATTGAATGCAAATGGGGTATGAGACCCTCAGGTTGAGGGGGGTCTGTCACTTTTATTGGTATTTTTGGAGGGATGTTATTTAAAGTTAATGTTTATTCTTGCACAATGCACTTCAAAGTAGGACAGCTGACTTTGTTAGCGGTAAATCTGCCGCCCGGTTGGTCAGCTCCAACTCTATGTTGTGGTAAAATAGAAAAGATTGTATTTTTGGTTATATGGATGTTTTTTTTTTATAGTCTTTGTGTATAGTGATTAACTCTGAGTGTATGGGGCAGGGCATGGGGGGTGGGTATAGGGTTTTTATATTGATAGAAAATGTGCAATAAAAATATTTACAAAAAAAACAAACAAAAGCAAGTGGGTGGAGGGGCAAGCAGAAGAGGGGCCAGGGTGGGGCAAGGAAGCAAACAGATGTAATGAATGAAGGGAACAGGGACAGGGCATGCAATAAGCGGATCTCCAGCATAAGTTTCACTGTGCAACCACGCAAAACATGCACCTGCTCGACCGATAAAGTATGCTTAACCCCCAGCACATGTACACATGCACAGAGCTCCCTGTGAAACTGGAACACAATCAGCAAGGCTGCTATTACACTGTCCATCCACAGCTGACTCTAGAACACCTACTCTGCACTACACAATAGGATTGTACACCACATAGACGCACAAAGCAGAACTGCCCTACAAAGCTGGGGATACACAAAACATGACAGTTCACTGGCATAAAAAGAAAACCTGCATACATTACAAAAAATGGTCAAAACAACAATTTGGCGAAATTATAAAGTAGCATAAAAACACAGAACCCCCTCCCCCCATAAAGGGATATGGGGTCGTTTTCATCCAGATTTAGGAAAGGTTGAGCTGCTGCTGTCCATGTGGTACCTTTATTGCGTTATGAAGCTTAGTTTTATACTTTCCACTACACAAAGGACAAAACTATTTATATTGCCTATGCTTGTTTTAATGCATGGTGTGAGTAAACCCTCACAAAATACATGGGCTGAATGTACTTTTGGTTTTATGTGTGAAAGAAACAGATTTTAAGTTATCTAGATAAGGCCGTCATAACCTTTTGACTTCTGTGGACTCCCACTGAGTCATTACTGGAATGTGGTGGCCCCAACTGAGTCATTATTGGAAGATGGGGTCCCCCGAGCCTAAGCAATTTTCATAATTTGAATCTCAAAACAATGCACAAAAATACAAAAACAAACATATACCAAACGAATGCTCAAATATTGAAATATTTTGTTTAATTCACAATCAATATAAACTTTTACGTTTTCAATTTTGCTTCCTTTTTTGTATACACTTTATGATGTTGAATGTATTCATTTTAATATTATCTCATTTTGTAACACAATCATGGACCCCTGAGTTTGCCTCGCTGACCCCCAGGGGTCCTGGGACCACAGGTTAAGAACCACTGATGTAAATTGCTTTGATTTGATTTTTAAACATAGCTGACAAGTGTCTCATGGGGATGTATAAAACGCCAGGCCAATTCTGGCATTTTAGTCGGCAGCACTTTGAATGCTAGGATTATGAGCCCTTAATGAAAGTGTAAAATGGAAAACTACATGGCCCGCAATGCTGTGGTCTTAAAAGCCAGGAGTGGCTGATAGTATCAAATGTCATAGTGCTACTTGGCAGGCTTGTGAAATGCAAAAAGGAAAATTACATCCTGACTGACTTTTTTCTTGCAGGGCATCAACAGCCAAGTAGGTGAGAGGACAGAGATAGCCTTTCAAAGGCAAATACAAGCTACTCACTGCAAATGGGTTAACATAAACACTCATTGGAAATGAACATGCTAACAAAGGATGCTATTTATCAGAACAGTGCAGCAGTAGCGGAAGCTAGACATGTCTAAAGACACATTTGTAAAGAAAAAACAATATGCTGGCACCATTCTTCCCGAGGTTAATTTTGCGTGATTTAGATGGGGCAGCTGCATCTCCACTATGATTGATGCAATCTGCCTTGAACAGGTGCGCCACTTGCTGCAGGTGTGCCATGACTATCTCTTGTGCTGATGACACCCCAGTGTTATACCCTCAACAGGGGTCATAGTTCACCATGGACGAGGGTGAGGCTGGTGGTCATTGGGACACCTCTATTCTTCCTGTACGAGCACTGTCACTGTGCGTTAGGCCCAGCCCATGCAGCCTTCTAGTTCAATAGTAAAATTAGGACCAATTTAAAATGATGATTTTAGTTTTGTACTGCTCTGCTGTGCTGTCAATCATTAGGGGCCTGTGTGCCAGCTTGCATCCTATCCACTCAACACCAACAGACCAGTCATCTCATTCGCCAGGTGCGGCACAGACATGCACTTGGGCTCAGCCTTGATTTGCTGAGTGAATGTTATGATGGATGGAGGCACTCGTTAGGGATGATGACAAGTGTCAATGAAGGTAAGTCACTTGTGCCTTCAGGGAAGGCTGAGGGAGCACACATTGATGTGACATGTTATAGTGCTTGAGGAGGGTCAGCAGGAATACCTATACTTTCCCGCCCATGTAAGCGACACCAGCAGTCATCACATGACCACCATGAATGGATGACTGTGGGTAGTGCAGTTCCAACTCTATCCAACCAGTCTGACAGCAAGGAATTGCGTATGGACAAAGCAGGTTCCACTCTTGTTGGCCAGTCAAGCAAAGTACTGAATTACAGAGTCTGAGCCCCTCTGCAAGCAAGACAAATAGGACATATATCATTTTATTTAGTTATCGAAGCGCAACTCAAGTGCAGATGTGTTTATGCATTTAATAGTTTTACAAAGCTCTTAGGTGTTGCCCTATGACTACTTTAGAGCACTGTGAAAGTAAAGAAGGTGAAAGGAATAGAATTATATGGTGATGAAAAGGAATTTAACCACCTGGATATGGTACTCATAGGAGACACGTAAATGGTCATCCTAGAAAAAGGTCTTGGAGGACATTTTTGCCTGGTTTTTATATTGACTATGTTTTAAAGTGTGAACATTAAATGCATCTCTGAAAAGGCAGGTTCTAAGGTGGTTTCTGAATTGAAGGCCCTTTACTAGGTTTCTCATAATAAGGGTCCGGGTCGTTACCAAAGTGAGGCCTCACGCACATCAAGCACCTTCCTCATTTGTCAGTGTTCTGGGCTTTTGATCAATGAGCTGTGGAGCACTGTCCGATCATGAGGTTTTCGTAGGTTGGTAAGGTGAGGCCAGATGCTTGACTGTATGATAAAGAGTGACTACTTTCATGTGAGTGCGGATGAGTGACTGAATGGATGAAAGCATAGAGGTACTTTCAGTTGTAAGCCAGACTAATTGACTTAGACAATACCTTCTCATAGTGCAGACACCTCGATACAAAGTTTAGTAGTTACAACTTGATTCTAATTCATTTTTTGTTTATTATACACAGGTTTATTTTGCAGGAGCATTAGCCCACCATATCGGATTGCAACAGGTATCACTACCTTTGAATATCTAGTTTCATATAAAGCACCCAACTCCTTGGCTCTGCACATGCCCAAGGAAGTCCAGGTTCACACCTGCTCCCACCATTCTGAAATATGAGAAAGCTTTGTGCAGCATGAAAGGGTTTTCTCACTAATTCCTCTCGCATCTTGTAAATAGCTGGGCTTTGCTGCCCTGTGGACCTCTTCTATGGCCCACATGTGGAGGGGCACTTAAGATGTGACAGGAGCAGGGCTTTCCCATAGAGACTTAAGACAGAGGGGCCGATTCTGATTCCATCTGTAAAACGTACCGACCGACACGGACCGGGAACGGAGACCGACCGACACGGACCGGCGCCGTACAACCCGCGCAGTACGATGCAACGCATGTGAATTACAACCCACTCGCACGGAACACGAGCCGAACAACGGAACCGTACGAAAATCAGTGATTCGCCCATAAAATGATCGGGAATCCTATCAACCGACACACACCAGGAATTGACACGACCGAAACGTACCCGCGATGCACGAGCCACGCAGTATGATGCAAAACGTGTGAATTGAGACCGACTCGCACGGAGCACGATCATGAAAATCGAGACGCACAGCAAATAGTGACTAGCAAACTACAGACCCCTCTGCATCCGACGTGTACGACAACATCAAAAACCGCAGAATGTCAGTGTGACAGACTCGGGTTACCCCACGTGAGCCTCTGGCTGCGTCCAACACGGTCAAACGAACGTCTCCATCATGCACAACAAAAGCAAAGGAAAAGTCACAAAAAAAAGCCCCAAAAAACAAATGACAAAGCCAATAAATAAAAAATAAAAAAGGAACCAAGACATACCCACAACTCCACCTGTATAATGGCAAGAAATCCCTACCATGATCCTTTGCAAACTACAGGCATGGGAGAGCAGACACCACCACCACATTGCAGAGACACACCACAACGCACACAACACACAACAACTACACCATTTGCACCACTTAAAAACTAGATCACATATTCATTGACAAACTCACACCTACCACACTCACATACACCCCCCATCAATCCCCACAACCATCCAGCACCATGCCCCCAAGAAGAATCCAAAGTTCACAGATAGTGAGTTGGAAGTCATGGTTGATGAAATACTCAGGGTAGAGCCACAGTTGTTTGGCACATTGGTCCAACAGACCCCCATGTCACAGAAAACCAAGCTGTGGAAGAGGATTGTCGACAAGGTCAACGCACAAGCACCTTGTTTGCGCACAAAGGACAATATACAGAACAGGTATTATGATGTGCGCAGGAGGGACAAGAAGCTTATCGACAGGGAACACACCCTGAGCAGGCAGACTGGCGGTGGCCCTCCTGCCAAACCAACACACTTCAGGTCCTGGGAGGCGAAGATGCGGGCCATCCTACCACCGGAGAACATAGATGGATTAACAGGAATACCAGGGCCTAGTGAGTACACAACCAATTCACTCAACATTGTGTGGCAACACACATATAGCACTGTCAAGGGGACTGTGAAACAAACTACTGCCAGCAAAGCCATAGCAACGGAAAGGCAAGTATCCTGTGTGGTGTATATCAGTTATACAAATACAATATCTGCCCTCCCACAGTATTATGGAACTACGTCCTAACATGTACAAACCTAAAGACCAATACTGCAAGGCTTGACCATAAATAACCAAAAAACACTGTCATCCATTTTGCCACCACTGTCACACCACCTCACAGGAAAGCTGAGTCAAAATGAAGGAAGGTTGGGCTGCTGGGAATGTGCATGTAGCAGAAAGCATGATGGGAGTTGCAGTCACAGCCACCAGTCCCCCACCCACATGTCCCTGCAAGCTCACACTGAACCATACTCACCTCACAAGGAGTGCAAAAGTACTGCCAAGATGGCTGACACCAGGCCCTGCTGTGGGGAGCACAAGGCCCTGCTGGGCCTTGGCCTCTAACTGACATCAGGACACCAATGCCAGACATCGTGAAAGGTGACTACTCCCTGCAATGGAAGCATGATGCATGGTGGGAGGTCTGGAGTGGGGGAGGAGGACTGCCAGCTCTGACTACAACTACCAGCAGGCACTTGCACATACACAAACACACACCCCTTAATACAAACTACACCCAAACCACCTGGTCTAATGCAATCCCTCAGAATCCCTTTGAATATCCCACAAATATTGACCACACTGGGTTCTGCTGTGTGAAGGACATGGGCTTTTCAGGACCTGAGTGCAAACAAACACCAGGACACCACTGAAAAAGATCCACAGGAAGGAAGCTCAGGTATTGTGGGAAGGTGGGTGGAGCCAAATGCATGATGGGAGTTGCAGTCACAGCCACCAGTCCCCCACCCACATGTCCCTGCAAGCTCACACTGAACCATGCTCACCTCACAGGGAGTGCAAAAGTACTACCAAGATGGCTGACACTAGGCCCTGCTGTGGGGAGCACAAGGCCATGCTGGGCCTTGGCCTCTAACTGACAACAGGACACTAAGGCCAGACATCCTGAACATAAATTGTGACTCCCTGCAATGGAAGCAGGACACATGGGGGATTCGCTGGCCTCTGTGGGTGAAGGAGGTCCTGCAATACCATCAATGTCGCCTCAAAGCACACCTTCTCAGCCAGAACAAAGTGCACCCTTGGGACCAGTCACTCCAAAAGTAAATGTCTTGGCAAGATGGATGACACATGGTCATGATGTATGAATTGTCTGCAAGTCACACCTATGCACTGGCCAACTCAAACACATCTACACTCACAACCATTGGAACTGTAGGTATCCACCCACTCTCTGGAGATGCAGTGTCCCTGTGGAGTCCCCTGACCTGGCTGTGAAAATGTGTCTTGTAGATGACAATTGGGGAGATGTAGACATAGTACATAGCAACAAGCACACACAATGTCACCTATACATCATTGACAGTGGACACCTGACAGTGACTAGAATGAACACACACAGAGCTGACACTGTAGCATGGTGTCATTCAAAGAATGTGCAGTTGTGAGCTGCATTTCAATCCCACATCGCTCTGCATTGTACGCAATATTCATGCAACGCATTATTCACTGTCATGGAGACCCCAAACACAATGACTAACCTGGACTGCATCTGAGGAGGCATGCAACTCACAACAGCTGAACTGTAACACACACACCTCTTCCCATCACTGTAATGAGCATTGAAAAGCAAGAGAGCTTCTGTGCCCAATCCCTCTCACTGTGGAGGAATTTGACAAGATAGAAGGCGTTAGCACATACAAAACTCAGCACCAACTTCATTAGCTATGCTAGCACCATGACTTGTATGAAAAGAGATGTGAACTAGGAACACAGACAACAAATTAGTGTCTCACATTGGATCTCAGACATACCATACTGCAACCATGTTGCACAGACACACCAATGTGACACACAGAGGAAAGAGAAGAAACACACAATACATGCCCCAAGCTCGCCACATACCCCAAGTGTAATTGTACGTATGTCATTGTTAAAGCACAGATGTGGACAGTGATAATACAGCAGTGTCAGGTATGTAATGGAACCTGAGTGGCAATGGGCATCTACAGACAATTGGTCAATACATGAGCTGGTCATGCACACAGCTTGACGTGCACATCAAAATGCTCCAGGTTGCCATTACAAAGTGCTCCAACAATATCAACCTCTGTCTGTTAGGAAAATGCAATGTACAGACTCTCATAATGATGTTCAGTGTCAAATGTCATGTGTGTGAAACATTGAGGTCTGTAAAAACATAACATACATTGTGTGTCTCCTTCAAACACAGGGGATGCTAGGGACACAGCAGGTCCTGAGGAACAGTCCCAGTCCCAAACTCTGGCGGACCCTGAGCTCCCCTGCGTGGATCATTCTCCGTCCCCTTCGGACGATGACCTTGACCGACCTGGTACCTCTGGCGTGAGTTATCGTGCAGCCCCAGCAGCAGTAACATCAGCACTCCCCTCAACCACTCCTGCCACATCGGACACCAGACAGAGTCCCCATGCCGACACGGACAGGCCCAGGCCCCAGAACAACAACCGGAACAGGTACACAGGGCCCCCCGGAAGCAAGGGACAACACAACCGACACTAACACTCAAGAGGGCCCAGTGTTGGCTGGGCCGGGCATGGCAGGTCCTACCCCTGTGGGTCGGGGTGGTGCGAGCGTGGCCAGGCAGAGGACACGGCCTGCCGATGGGGCTGGACTGCATGATGAGCCACACCTGGAACGCATACCAGGAAAGTACCGGAGGGTTTGGACAGGTCTTGGGGATCCTCAAGGAACTCAAAGAACAGCAGGCTGCCCATCATGCCCGCTTGGACTCCCACATGGCCCGGGTGGAGTCCAAGTGGGACAAATTGGATGAACTAACAGCAGTGCATAGGGACATACTGACATACCTACACCAGATCAGCACCAACCTGACCACACCTCCATGTGCGCTCACAACATCTGTTGCTACAACATCCGCAACAGTCACAGGGAGGGAGGAGGACTCTGGCGGAGAGTCCTCGGCACCGCATCAGCCTGCACATGAGGGTCCCCCGAGGAAGAAGAGGGGTCATCCGAAGAAGGGCAATTAAGATGCTGATGGCCATGCAAATCCCCCAGGCACCCAACACCTGCTCCTGTTAACGTCATTTGTGTGCAAACCAGTTGACCTTGTCGGCCTACATCTACATCACCCACTTGACATGGAAGGTTAAAGTTGTGACAATACACCAAATGACTGTGGATTCTACTCTGGACATTTCAACTACCAAGACTACCAACTCACCTGTGAACTTTGGATTACCATCACATTGTACAGCACTGCAAATTCCTTTCACCATCCTTACACATGTTTGTAAATAAATTCACAATCACACAATACTTGCCTCTGTCGTGATTCCTACTTGCTTTGTGCCATGGCGATGATGAGCAGCTAAGGATCACTGTGCATGCAAACTAATACAGCAATGTGAACACAGTTATGTGAGACATGTGAATGTGGCACATATGAGGGAGTCACACCACTAGGACAACACAACACAAACTCACCAGGGCCACTAACTCCTCGTCAACACTGATGTCAACAGGAAACACAGTGGAATGCACACACACAACACCCATCCGGGATCATTGGCAAGCAGCCCACAGGTACAGGATCCGAATTACTGTTGGATGTGTGGACACACACGGAGCACATCACAAAGTGAAGGGCAGGTTTATTAAATATTCACATTATGAGAATTCCACAACTGATGCACGTTAACCTAACGTGACAGTGATCAGAAAATTAAACATGTGGTGAACGATGAAAGTCCAGGGGTGTGTAGCACATCATTGGTTGGGACAACGAGTACTTGCACTCTGGAACAAGGATCTGTGTCTTGGGGTTCAGACCGCACCACACAGCATCCAAAGTACCCTGTGAAGGACAGACAGAAAACACAATCAAAAACACAGATTTACAGCAGACAACAACAATATACATGCCCAAAACAAAACACTAACTACCCAGACACATCCTAACAATCAGGTAAACACTGTTTGGGAGTACAGACTACCAGAATGGACACATCACAGCAAGCATCCTGACAAGTAGCATACAGCCACACTCAATCGGCACCAGTGCACCGCCAACATAGGTCATGCCGACACATTACTTTAACAACACATACCTGTATACTGACATTCATGAGAAGAATTTTTGGATCAGCTGGCTCCGAACATCACCATCACCCTCATCATCACTGGCATCATGCACCAGGCCAGGATCATCCACGGCTGGCGGAGGTTGGTCATCGTCATCCTGGATGAGAGGCAACCGCTTGCGCACTGCCAGGTTATGTAGAATGCAGCACGCAATGATGATCCTGCACACCTTTGCAGGTGCATATGGGAGGGCCCCTCCTGTCTTGTCCAGGCAGCGGAATCTGCTTTTCAGGAGGCCAAATGTCCGCTCACTCACTCTCCTGGTCCGACCATGTGCCTCATTGTAGCGCATCTCCGCTGGTGTTACAGGGTTCCTGAGGGGTGTCAGAAACCACGGCATGTTGGGGTATCCGGTGTCACCTACAGAGAGACAATTGCACATTAGTTGAGTGTGAAAATAGGGTGCAAATCTACTTTAGCAAACACACACAATGCTAAGCAGTCAGTACACACCGACAAGCCAGGAACGCTGGTACTGCATCTGTGCTATCATCGTTGGGATGCGACTACTCCTCATTATGTAGGCATTGTGCGCTGAGCACGGGAACCTTGCACACACATGGGTAATGGTCATGTCCGCCAAACAAACCACAAGAGCATTTATAGAGTGGAAATGCTTCCTGTTCTGGTACGTCTGCTCATGTGCCTGCGGTGGTACCAAAGCCACATGTGTCCCATCGATAGAGCCAATGACATGTGGCATCCTGCCCAGGGCATAGAAGTCCCCCTTGATGTCAGCTAGTTGTTGTGCTTTGGGGAAATGGATGTACTGGTCGAGGAAATGCAACATTGCCTCCAACACATCCCGAAGCACACGGCTGAACATAGTCTGTGACATCCCACCAGCAGTAGCAACAGTGTGCTGGAAAGTACTGGTGGCAAAAAAGTGTAGGGCTGCCATCACCTTCACCTTGGGGGTCAGCGCTGTAGGGTATGTCCAGCCAGGTTGCAGATGTGGGGCCAACTGCTCCGCCAATTCTTCGATCAGTGGCCTGGTGAAGTGGTACCGTCGTATGCAGTCACATTAACCCATGGTTTCCAGGTCCGGGAACGGTCTGTGGACATTTGGTCTCCTGCAGTACAACGGAGAGCAAAGACAGTTTGTCATTCCCCCTATCTATGTGCCAATGTACATGACAAATAGCACATGATACCACATTACAGGACACAAGAAAATGATGTGTGTGCTGTGGGTATGGACACACATATCAGATACATGCCCATCATCTGACATCTCAACACTACAGGGCCACACAACAAGGTCCCTGTTGTGCTGTGAGCAATCAATGGACTCCGTCACAGTACATCAGTATGAGTGTCACATACCAGACATACACCACAGAGACTAGTGAGGACAGATGTCTACCCCAAATCACAGGATCCTGACACACACACACAGGGACCTTGTGTCGCAACATGGACACCATCATGATGTGGCTTCCCATATGCACAACACAAAGCACACATGACACACACATGTAGTGCCCCCTGATTTCATGCCAGCTTACACATGGATGTTTGTGACACACAGACGCAACATCAACTCATATTGACAATAGACAGGGATGTTGTGAACGTTTGACATTGAGCACATTAAATCTGAGTCATCTCTGCATGGAAATGCACACATACTGTGGATGAACATCACATATGTGGCACTGTGACACCCTGTGAGGCACCTACCATTCCACTGAAGAGTCAGGGTGTGTGTCACATGACATACACAATGTACACCGGGAACTGTGTACATGCCTCATGCACTGAAATGTACTGTTGTCAAACACAGTGGTTATGTGTCCAGCCAACAATTGTATCTGTCCCCATGACAACCTGCCATGCTTGGGAGTGGGTGCCACTAAGTGAAACATACAAAATCACATGTTTATCCACATACACACATAGGTAATGCAGCCTGACATGCACTTTGAATTACTGTGTCACAGACTGTATTGTTGTTGTGCCCATGGGTCAATGGCAAGCTATGGTGTGTTGCACGCCTTAAACAGTTACTTCTATGGTGACTGACGCGGGTGACCAATGCGAAAGACGCGTTGGACACCTAGGGATGGAGCCACATGCACGCCTTGAACGCACGCATTGCACAATGTCTTCAATGGGGACTGACGCGGGTGGACGGAGCCGCACGCACGCCTTGCACAATGTCTTCTATGGGGACTGACACGGGTGGACGGAGCCGCACGCACGACTTGCACGCACGCCTTGCACAATGTCTTCAATAGGAACAGATGCGGATTTGAGCCTGGTACAAATCGGTTTCTTGAAAATCTGTTGGCTGCCTGCAACAATGTTTCAGACTCGTCATTGCAATGCTTTTGAATATTTCAAATGATGCGGATGGCGTGTACGAGGCGTGCAATGCGATGGATTGGCCAGATTCATAGGATGCAAATGTATTGGACCTATCGCTTTTGACACATGGGACTGAATCTGCCTCTGCAGCACAGATATAAGTCTGTCTGTTCACCTGGGAGATCACTTGACTGCAGTACATGATCAAGATTGACATCTCTGCTACCACTGCTGCTGTCTCTGCATCCTCTGGCTCCAAGAATGGCACGTACTGTGGAGAGGGCCCCAGCCTTCACAGAGGAGGAGAACAAGGCCCTGCTGGACAGCCTCCTTCCACAGTATAGCAAGCGTATGGGACACCAGGGGAGCAGGTGAGTGTGCACTCCACATCCCTTATTCATTGTGTATGTTGTCTGACTGTAACCAATGAAATTGTGTTTATACCCCCAGGGTGTGTAGGTTCCTGTAGTGGACAGGTACTGTGCATGAAAAGTGCATTTTCACACGGTTGTAATACTCAGGCAATGTTTCCCTGTTGGAACTTCAGGACAACTGTCAATCACCATATCTGCACTACCTGTGTCCATCATATACCCTTGCAAGAAAGACATGTATATCCAACTGTGTGATGCACACACATGTGGCATGTGTAATAAAGGACTTTTTCTTTCCTTGTCATCCTCACAGGTTGATGCCCACCAGAATTAGGAGATCTGGCTGACCATTGCCTGGGCTGTTCGTTCTGTGGGGGCCCACAGACGCCGCATCTGCTCCTGCCAGAAGAGGTGGCAGGACCTTCGTGGCTGGACCCGGAGGATTTCCAGAGTCCAGCTGAAGCTGTCGCCTCCTCGCAGAAGGGGCGGACGATGGACACTGACCCCCCACATGCTCAAGATTCTGGCGGTGGTCTTCCCGGACCTTGATGGGCAGTTAAAGGCCAGACAGCAGCAAGGAGGGGGTAAGTGCATGCATTCTCTGTGTCCAATGTTTCACATGCTCTTTGCACTCCCACATCCTGGTTTCACTTCCACAGATCTCCTGTATGCTTGTACAGGAGTAATGTGGCAAAAATAGGTCATGTCCCATTCTCATCTGATACACAGGTGTGCCCCTTTCAGTCTGTGACTTGTGTAACTTGGGTTGTGTGTTCCTGCTGTTGTACTAATTTAACGTTGTGAACAGCATCTGCGACCGGTGCATGGTTTGGTCTTCATGAGTGAGGCACAGATTTCCATGTGTCTGCACATTGCCAGAAAAAAAGACATGTACTTTGTGTGGGCAATTGATATGTGTTCCAGTTGATGTTTGGCACACCATATGTGCCAGGGGTTTTTGACACACAGCCATGTAGCAGCAACAACAATTTATGGGCATCAGAAAAATGTACATCATGTGTTTCACACATGCATGGACGCATGCCTGGTGTCCAGGGTAATCCCATGTTGCACATGTTCCTGGACAGCTATGCCTACTCCGGACATGAAGTACACTCTGTTCTTCTACTCCTGTGTGTCAGCCTAACATTAGTGCATTGTGAAGTGTGCTATATGGTGTCTGCATCGGTGTCATTGTGAGGTGGCCTAGCCTCTTAGACTCCTGTGGTGTTGGTCATTTTGGTTTGTGCAGCTAGCTGGGGTGTGGCCAATGGATCATCACAATGGGTTCATGCATAGGTGTGGAATCTCTTGACGGTGCATAATGTTGTATTGTACATCACAGTGCAGGCAGTCTCAATTCATTCTCATCATGCTGTGATGTCATCATGTTTACAGATTTGTGCTTGCAGTCAGTCATCTGTTGCATTTGTATTACGTGTGATCATCAGATGCCTGAAGATGTGGCTAGCATTGGGTGTACCTGTGCACTTGACATCTGCAGGGCTTAAATTCTCATACATGTTAATGGTTGTGACACAGTGCAGTGTGTTTAAATTTGGATGCACTGCCCTGAGACAGAAGCCAGTGCTGGCTGCTTAGCCATACTGGGCCGTAGCATGGTATCCCACTTGCTGATGTGTATCCCACAGTGATATCAGTTGTACAGCATGCACTCTATTGTGGCCTTGACCATCAAAACATGTGCACATCATGGTGTTTTGTGAGTGAAGCATATCCATTTTAGTGACAATGAATTTGGCCATCCCTTCGCATGACACATATACTGAGTCAGTGGCAGGAGATGGCATGTGTTAGTCCTGGCAGATTAAAATCATGAGTCCTGCAGTTCTGAGATATGTCCATGTGGTGCTTGTGCACACATCTGAGAAGTGGCATACAACATGTTCCAGACAGATGGGTCCATGGAGGGGCAGGATATGAGGGGCATGGTTGACTGACAGGTGTCATTTCCCAAAAATGTCTCCACTTTTCGCAATATCTGGCACTTGATGCCAAGGCGTACTTTGTGATGTGCTGTACTGACTGTGATGTGTCAGGTGAAACAGGTGACTGATGTGGATCTGTTTATCCCGATTGACTGCGGATACATCTACGGCTACTGGAGGAGATAGTCTATTGACCAAGAGGAGCCTCAGAGCCAGACTGGGTCAGCTTCAGAGGATTTTGAGGGACCCAGTGGCACTGAGGGTGAGGGGAGCCACACAGAGGAGACCTCAGCTACAAACACCTCTGCTGAGGAACACAGCATCTCCAGTGAGGACTCCCTTGTGGAGGCGGGTGTCAGAAGACCCCAGACAACACCTAGCGAGTCTGTCCCCACCACCACCACCATCTCCACCCTCCCAGATGTCCGTGGAGGCCCCCGTGTGAGGGAACATGTGTCCTTTGGTCCAGGCACCGCACCCCCTGCCCCTGTCTCCACTGCTGCCCTGAGTGTGGAGTCTGTGGACTTACTGAAGCAGCTCCATGTAGGGCAGACTGCGATGCTGAGTGTTCTCCATTCCCACACCACTCTGTGGACTCAACTGGTGTCCTTCATGGAGGGCATCTCATCCAACATGTCTGCCCTACATCGGACCATTCAGTCCATGGCCTCCACACAGACAGCAGCAGTATCCCTCCTCCAACAGTCCCTCACCCCTCCTACCTCTGCCACACCCACAGACCCCACTACCCTACCTGTCCAATGCACACACACACCAGCACCAGCACGCACCACAACAGACCCAGGCAGCACACAATCACGCAAGTCAAAATCAAAATCCGCAGGCACGCACACTCCAGGGACTGATGACACACACACAGGGGATGGGTCACAGACGCACAAACAGGCATCCACGAACACTCTATAGACCTCAGATGCCTCTCCCTCCAAAAGCACTTCCTCTGCCTCACCTGCACCCCACCCCATTCCAAGCAGCTCTTCCTCTGTGACCTTGGCCTCTTCCCCACCGATCCATCTGCTCAGCTGCACAAGGGGAAGAGGAAGTCACCACGCACAAGGGGGAGTTCCCCTGCCACACAGACACCCACCCCCAGGAGCCCGGACACTGAGGCCACCATCCGCAAGTACCCCCAGAGCAGGAAGAGCAAGAACCCACCAATCCCGCAGCTCAAAGTCACAGTCTACATCCTGCAGCCCCCAGGCCACCACTCCACAGGTCCCCCGCCACACTCTGCCCCTGGTTCCCCCACACACCGATACACCGATACCGCATCCCCAAAATGCTTAGGCCATCCCCTCCTACCACATGCACTTCCACCCCCACCTCACATGCTCAGCCTGTTCCTGCCACTGATGTGGGGACCGTGTCCCCCCCTCTGTCCTGCCAACCTCACCTGAGCCCCATGACACTCCCTTGGAGTTTTGCACTGCAGTGGAGGCCCTGTCCCAACCATCTGACCTCCCCACTGCAGTGCTGCCAGTAACAACCCCATCTGACTTGGGCCCTGCATTCGTGTCAGCACACACCCCATTGGACTTGGGCCCTGCCGTGGTGACAGCGCCAACTGTGTCAGACACCTCTGCTGCAGTTGCCAGTGACACTCCTGCACCCACCAACCTTCCACTGCCTCATTCTGCTGTCCCCTGATCCTGTTACTGCGGTTCCTGGCCTGCCTTTGTGTATGCCCTTCCAAGGGAGATGTCCCCTGCCCGTAGCATGTATCCATGACATCCTAAGCTGCAATTTCAGGGTGTGATGTTGGCTACATGTTGTAGGCCAGATTTTCTCTTTGGGGTTACAACTTTGCATCTTTAGCATACACAGTTGCACATAGGTTGTGCTTACATTTGGGCACATGGAAAGATTCCCTGATTTGGACAATCTCCACTGGACAGGCATGTTTGTGCATCCATGTTACACAAGTCATCTGTGTCATCAGTCCAACTTGGTGTACATGTGTATTGCATATGTGCAGATGACTGAGGGAGGACTCCCGTACACAAGCTTCTGTGACATAGGTTTCCTTGAGTTGTAATAGTTGGATCACTGTGCAAGTGTTGTGCTGGCGTGACAGAAGCCTGCACAGACTACATTTGGCACAGCTGACCTTCCCCAGGAGTGCAGTTCCATCATGGCATTGTGTCATTCCATGACATTGCCTGGGCACATGGTGTGTGTTGTGTGAGCATGTCTGTGTTTGTTCACTTCACGTTTTTGGATGTAGCCTGTGTTCCAGACAGATGTACCTGTTTTGTGGACTTGCAGACTTGGCCTGTGTTCATCTAACTTCTTTGCCCTGCCTTTTCTGGGATGTAGGTGCATGACAAACTACTGCTCATAAGGCTGGCATCCCTGGCTGTTTCAGTAGTAAATTCCAGGGATGTTGTTCAACGCACGTGGGACACATTCTGGATTACCATTGGCACTTATGTGTTACCAACATCATGTTGTTTTTTAGGTCTCGCTGAGCTCCAGCGCTTGCGCTGGCTCGAAGAGACATTTTATATGTGGGATTTTCAAAGTGCAGCTGGCTGGCCTACCGCTTGAGTTCACGCGATCGTGCACGCGCGCAGCCGGCCGCCAGCAGCACTTTGAAATCTCGTGTGCGTCATCGCGATCACTTTCGCTTTCAGAGCGATCGCGATGACGCACGCTTTCAATGCTTGTTTCTTTTCTTACTGTGCGGTCACCCGATACACTCAGCGCTAATCTGTGCTCTCCAGATACATGTAGTGCGAACGCCTCTCTGTGTTGTCTAAAATCATGCATTGCTACTACCTCTTGGTGTGCCCGCTAGATACAAGAAGTACAATCGCGCCCTGTGCTCTCCAGATACACGCAGTGCTAACATGCTCTGTGTGCTCTCCAGACGTCCTGTGAAATGAGTGGGGGGAGGAAGAGGCTGCCTTCTCGCGCCGCGTTGCAATGAATGGCAGATTCAGGCCTCCGGGCTTGTCGTGGGGGCCGGCGCTTTGATGTTGCTCCGATTGGGGGCCAGTGCAAAAGAATTGTAACGATGGGGCTCGCATGGCTGGTCGCGGTGCACCAGATGGCTGATGCAGGCCTGCGGTTGCGCAGCTGGGGCTGTTTTTGCACGAGGTGAGTCAAGTAGCAATGTCCAGGCCGCCTGCTACGATGGAGAAGGTGCATGTTCATTGCGTCGGTAGGCCCGTACCAGCCGCCACAACTCTGACCGAGGTGACAATCTTGATATAAAACGGCAGGGTTTTCAATGAAGAATGTAATACTGCTTGTTCTCACATGTTAACGGAGATTTGAACCGAATTCTAATGTTTTGTTTCATTACTAGTTCGGGGACTGTCAGCTCAGTTGGTTACAGTGTGATGCTATTAACAACAAGGTTGCAGGTTTGATCCCCATATGGGTCAGTTATTTTACCGAGATTTGGTTACATATTCTGTATCGTCATGGCAATGCTTTCCTGCCCTGGATTGACTCTCCCACAATTTTAGGCAAGTGTCCATGTGGAGATAATTGCAGCAGCCTCGCACGGTAATGCACATTTATGTTTAGTCTATTTCATCTGTTGATGTTATCCAGCTCTGGGGGAGCTCAATTCAATGGTTATATGGCTTTGTGGTAGTTTATTGCAAGAGGAACGTTTATTTTATTGTCGGAGCAATTAAATGCGAGCCAGAGTGTGGAGTGCGAAAACATGTTTCAGCCATTCCCTAAGCAGGTTGTGTCCTGACAAACTTGGGGGCTGCTCGAGTGTTTACTTCGGTTCAAATGTATCATTCCATTTAAAACATGGAGCTCACCACGTTTGGTCATCCTCTATGAAGCCCAGAGGTTTTTAGGCTACCAGATGGCACTGATCCACTGTTTCTCGATAAACTATTCAACACTGTCAGTGTCACTGGTCGTGCCCCAGAGCACTTGTGATATCACATTGCCTGTCATTCAGCACTGTCAGTGTTATTGGTCCTGCCACAGAGCACTTGTGATGCCTAAGTGGAGCTGCACATTTACTCCCATGTAATTCATATTCTGTGACCTCAGTTATTCATTTCGGACAGGATTATTGTGCATTGCAACTGTCAATATGACAAGCATTGTATTGAAAATGCAATAGGTCTCGCCTTTGATTAAGTTAAGGCCATTTGCTTTGCTAATGGTATTGTATGGCAAAGCAAATGGCTTTAACTTAATCAAAGGCGAGACCTATTGCATTTTCAATGCTTGTCCTATGTGGTATCTGTCATTGACAAGCTCACTTGTGTGTGTATGTGGGACTACTCCCTATCATCAGGGTCATTGCTGCTCTGTTGTAAGGTGTCGACCTTTGTTCGTTGTGGCTCTCCTTTGGTTCAACATTGGTGTAGGTGTGTGGCAGGGTTCCGAATGAATTGTGTAGTTTTCACGTAATGTTGATGTGCCGCATGCTGTGCAGTGTGGCAGACCTTCACAGGTGTTGTTGTCAGCCCATGTGTGAGGATTTGTGGGTACCTTGGATCCCCCCCCCGGGATTGTCATGTGTGCACAAGCAATATCACTAGTCCCTGTGTGCCTAGCTGATGCACATTATTGCAGATCAAGGTATGTGCTGTTGATGGTGGCAAAATGGGAGTTGTTTCATGTCTAGGCCCATGACTACTTTTTGCCCATTGTTTGCAGGCCATGGCCAGTGATTTGTGTTTATGGAGGTGTGATGTGAGTTTGTGGTCCCGGATACATGACGCAGGACGCACATCTGACTGTTCTACACAGTATGGGGAAAAACTAGCTTTATCATAACAGTGGGATTGGCCTACAGGGCTAATGTCACCACAAATTAGGGTACTAGAGGGTAGTGCTGTGTTGGGTCTGTCTCATTCTGTGTTGGTTGCTGTTCCACCCACCTTGTGTCACATGAATCCTTTGTGATCCCGCTTACCTGACAATGCCACCTGACAATGCCTGCTTGCCCCCCAAAGGTGTGCCCAGTCAAAGATTTACTTTTGTATGGCACTGTGAGCACATGTGTGTCATTGTAGTTCAGCCCACCATCATGCGTTGTGCACTAGCCTGGGGACACTGTGACACACACACGTGTTGTGCATGATATGCAGTGTGTGGCTGCCTGTCTGTGTTTGTGCATCTGCGCCTCTGCATTGGTGTGGTTTTAGCGTTCCATTGGGGGGATGTTGTTTGGAGGTTTGTCCCTAGTGTCCATGCGTCTTGTAGATCATCATCCTGCACATTGATCATGTTTGGTATGTCCCATTGCTGCCATGGTATGTGACTTTGTCACCAAACATTGACAGTCTCCACAGGATTCCGCAGTTTGTGTGTCTGTTTGTAGAGATATGTGTGTATGCATCATGATGCTCACTTTTCACACAGTCTAATTGTACACTGTTGGCATTGTCAGGGGTCATGGCCAATGCATGTCTGCACATGAAAGTTCTTGTGATACACAGCATTCTTTGCCTCTCATATCTATGTTTGTAAGTGACACAACCACCACATTGCCACTACGTTGGTTGCAGTAGTCAGAAATGCTGGTCTGGTGATGCTGCTCTTGTTATGTCCACACTCACCTTATGGTCACTGTAGTGATGGGGGTTTGTACCCCATTACCACATTGATCTGACAATGCTGATTTTCTGGACCCCACACTCACTTTTTGTGACTTTTGGGCAGGCATGTGATGTGAGTCACATTGAATGTTCACTGTTCGGATCTGGCTTGTTTCCATTTTGCACACACAAACATATGATCTTGCCAAGATGTTAAGGGGATGGTTTGCTTGATCAACCTATGAGTGGGGAGGGGAGTGGTGCAGGACATACAGCCCCCTATGAGTGGGGAGGGAAGTGGTGCAGGACATACAGCTCCCTATGAGTGGGGAGGGGAGTAGTGTAGGACATTATCCCCCTATGAGTTGTGGGTAGTGGTGCAGGACATACAGCCCCCTATGAGTGGGGAGGGGAGTGGTGCAGGGCATAATTCCCCTATGAGTTGTGGGTAGTGGTGCAGGACATACAGCCCTATATGAGTGGGGAGGGGAGTGGTGCAGGACATACAACCCCCTATGAGTGGGGAGGGGAGTGGTGATGGGCACCCCCCTAGGTGTGGTGACTGCTGCTAGTGGGGACCATGCTACCCCTGTTGTTTTGCTGTTGCTGGTGGAAGGGATTTCACCCCCATGTGTGTGTAGCATTTCGCGTGTTCGTGATGTTAATTTGTGGGGGTGTCTGACTGACCATCTGCGTTTTGCGCGTCTGTTCCTGATCCGGTCATTGATATACAGTACTGGGATGACCTGAGAATTGGTCCGTCTCGTAGCCGTGGATCGTGTTGAGGCGCAAATTGGACCTGATATGCAGCTCTCCCGGATTCTGTGACGTGCTGCTAGTGGCGACCCATCTGGCGCATGGGATTTACGCATCGTACTTGTCCGTCCGGAAACTGCTGTGGGAACTGCTTACGGGCGACTCGAATCGGCATTCGGAGGTACGGCTCATTCGGGAAATGCTGCTGGAATCGCAGCCTATGTGTCGGACGGAATTGTGTCAGTTATGCGCATCGTACTTCATTGCCCGGACGGACCGGCTCCCGGGACGAGTCGGTCGCAAGGTAAGGATACGGACAGCTCTCGGAGGGCTGTCCGACCCGGATCGGAATCGACCCCAGAGAGTGAAAATCTGGACAAACGAGTTTATCTGTGCTAGCAGGCTAGAAAGGCCCTCATTACAAGTTCATGGCTAAATGCCAATCACTTCACAAGAAACTCTGTGAGCACAACACCTAGAGCCACTAACATACTTGATAAAAAAGGAAGCTCTCTTTTTCGACTCTTTTCACACTAATCATCTAAATCATTTCCATATGATACATTTAATATGCACCTCATTTGGTTTTGTGCGGAACAGCACCTTTTCAGGAGAGCAGGAACCTGCTTGTCTCCATCCATTTCAAAACCTTAAATAAGACTCATTCCGTTTAGACTGTTGTATTTGCTCTTATTTAACAGAACTTGGCAGTACAGGATATCATTTAGTATCTTATATCTTAACTTTGAAAGATACATTGCAGCAATCAAGTCTGTACACGAGGAATACATGCAATCACACACGCACTCACATTGCATGCCCACACAGATGCAAACACAAACATGAGCACAGAGAACTGCTGTTGATGTTAACCCCTTCGATGCTGCGCAGATTCCGCCGCTGTGCTGACGGAATCTTGCGCGGGCGTGGTCATGACGGAATGGTTCCGTCATGAGCACAGCTCAACCGTGGGTCATGACGGAACCATTCCGTCATGAGCACCGAAGGGGTTAAGGGCACACACACATACAGTCACACAAACAAAACAAAAGCATACAGGTGCCCAAACACATGCACATCCACATAATGCATGCCCTCACAAATGCACCCACAAACACGCACACATGCAAACACACAAACTTGCCATGAAAGACAAAGCACACGCACTGAAGCTTACAGAAACAAGCAAAGGCAGGTGTTTGCAGCCCTGCCAAGTGCCACGCATCACACATGATCCTAACGCATTTGAAGGCAAGTCCCCGCATCACCGCATTAAAAATAATCATCACGCATTATAGCGCTTCCTCAGTGTCAAGCAGGAGCACTGCAATATAGTAATTCGCAGTGTCTGTCTGAGCAAATCTGGAAGTGCTGGTTCGTGCTGCTCGCGGCTTGGGGGCAGACTCAGTTGCGCTCCGCTCTGGATACATTTTACCTGGTCCCAACATTCTGATTTACGTGACTCAACGTCATGAGAATGACTGTAAGGATTTATCCAAAGACTGTGCAGCCACGAGGGGACACGTAAAGGCAGGCCACAAGCGGGCCAGCTGACGACACTGACCTGAGGAGTTCGAGGTACTCACTGTTTTATGCTCAGCCCTCTTTCCTTCAGGTCGGATGACTGTTCTGACTGAGAGCAGTGACGCAGCGGCAGCCGAGCCCACACAACAACTAACCATGCAGCAGGGACAGTGGTTCAGTGTAGCCCCTAAGGTAATCAATGTCAGGGACAGTTCAGTTTACATTTCACATTTAACTAAATATTGTATTACCTTGAATGCGGACAGCAGCTTTCACCATTCCACAAGTGTCCTGGGCTCCAGTCTGGCACTTAAATCCACATTACCTTTAAACAAACAGAGTATTCCCACCCATTCCCCAAAGCTCTAATAAATGACACTAAATTATAGAAAAGAGTAATGACAAACACCAGCAAGCATCAGTCGAGGGGAGGTGAGACGCGAGAGTGTAAATATGGGAACGAGGCTAGGGATCCTTAGTTCCTACAAGTTTATTATTATATTTACCCCAACAAACACGAATAAAGGAACTATCAATGATGTCACTATTACACGTAAGATTGACATTTAACCAACGGGAGGGTTCTTGTTTAGGTTATCAAGGGATGCTTTGTGATAAAGTTACACCAGTGCAAAAACAACATAGCATCCATTTCCATCACTGGCAAAAAGCATGTGCACCAATGCCCTTCTGGCGCTGCCATACTGCCCTACCCAAAAGAAAAGCAAAGTATTATTCGAAGGCGGCCACAATCTTTAATATGTTACAAGTTCCGTTTGCATAACGCGCCTGCCTGTTGCAGCAAAAAATGTCTGCTTCGTGTGAGTGCATGTAAATCAGAGCCACTTCTCCCAGCTTTGGTCGTGCAGGCAGCATTTCCTCCTCCAATTATCTTCTCTCTGTAATAGAGCAGCCTCCTACAAGCAGCTCAGCTGTATAAGCTGTGAGTTCGTTCTTGTCTATTTCGCATGTATCACTTGTGTTGCGCAAAATACTACTTTTGGTAAGTGGGCTGAATGTAACAATTGAGTTGACACTACTATACTGCAATATTTTTGATCGCTTACAAAGCGATGGAAACTCAATCTGAGCAAAAAGTGGACTTCTTGAACTAGCGTCGGAATAGAATTTTTCATGAATTAGGTAAAAACTATTTAAAGGGCACAAAAACTGTGAGTTTGAGTAAGATTTTAAGTGAACACAGGCACAGTGAATGAGTAGAAGTGTTTAATTGTAATGCATTTAGGGTGACAGGCCATAGAGCCTTTGCATAATAGCTTCCACTCAACATTCCAAACTAAAGCTGGCATACAAATTGACCTTTTATACAACTGTGAATATTGTGTACGACTATGCTTATCACTCTTGTACTGTTTCTCAAACTATACAAGTTTATAATTCCTTTTTGTTGTATGTAAGTTCTTGTTTGTGACTGTTACTTAACCTATGCATTTTTGTGTGCATCACTATGCTACTATACCTGAAATTGTGATAGTCGGGTATTCTCACTGGGCGTCATAATTTAATGTCTGTCAGGGGCCCGTAGAGGTTCTCGCTGCTCAAATGGGAGTAATTTCTAATCTTTACATGTTTTTCATGTTTTCATTGATTTAGCGCGCCAATTATGAAAATGTCACACATAGCAATCTGAAACCTTGCCAGCTATGTGCTTGAACTAAAGTAAGTAGATATACAAACATGTGTGCCCTCCACAGCTCACGATGAAAGTGGCACAAAGGCATACATGATGTTTCTCAGACACACGATACATATTAGCGCACATAAACTCGAATAAGATTTCAATAAAGATTTTACTGTAAATCACTTTTTAATCGTGCTTCCTAAAAGAACTCTGCATCTACGAACGTAATTATTTAGCCAGCAGTTGGAAATGGCCCAGAAAAGAATTGTAATATGAGCTAATTTCAGAACCATGAATTGTTTTCTCTCCTGTCTCCAAGACGTAAGGGAATCAATGGCTTTTTAAGAATCACCTAACTGCAATGCGTGCGTTTCTACCAGCAGCTCTGCTCGGCGCGCAGCTCCTTCTGCCTGTTGCAGCCGAGGTTCCTCTCTCCTGGAGTGGGCGGGGCTACTGGGGGCTCGTCCGGGCTGCCCAATAGGCAGGACGTCCGGAGTATTCCGAAGAGCAGGGGATACCAGATCTCGAGGGGATACCAGATATTACACAACAACGGCCTCAGCGGGCTGGGCCTGCACTGGACTCCAGATGTATCCTGCCCAGACCTGGGGGGCCGACGACCAGCTGTGGCTGTCACTGCACGGTAGGCCGTGCCCCTCCCGGAGCTCCACAGCACAATAGTTACTAGTCTAGTTAGGAGTGTTTTCTCCCACCCTATAGGTTATTATAAATGCAGCTGGGGACTGTTGGGGAGAGAAGAGTGCCGGATCACATGTGCCAGATCGAGAGACACTGTCCCCCAACATCAACGCCATTAAGCCAGGGAGAGCCCCGGCTAGAGCTCACAGTTATTACTGGCGGCATCACCCTGAAGCTGCCCACTCACTTGAAGTCATGACAAGAGAGGGCGGCCCTTTTGCCAAGGGGCCACGCACCGCAGAGCTGGCGGGGTAGGGGCGAGGCAGCAGAGGTGCAAAGTGTTAGCTTGCCTGCTGTGGGTGTGCACTGGTGTGTGTAGTACATGCTTAATGTTCTCTATGCTCATAGAATGTTTATTCTCCTATGTTCTTCCTTGCCTTGTGAGTTCTATGTTCTCTTCCAAGACAGTTGCTGTTGGCTTCTGTCGTGGAGAGTCCGTTCTTGTGTTTGCTCTGACTTATTAAACTGCCCTACAAGAAGATATCTATCTATGCCTGCTTATTTACTACAATTTGGCGACGACTGGCTTTCAACCCATACGCTGCACTCTCAAGGCACACTGCAGTTCTTGCACAAGAGCGGAAGATCTTCACCCTCCACACCCACTCTTACCTTTTGGTGTCCACTTGATGGTGATCTAAGTCTTCATCGGACCAAGGCTTAATTTTACGACGTTTCGTTGGCGTTGAAGTGGTGAGTCTGACGTTCCTGACTTCATCGCTCGTTAAATTGCTTTGAAGTGCTTCGAGTCGCGCTGAGTGCGCTTTGGTGGTGTGTGCGAGGCTGAGCCAAGTCATTGTCGTCCCCAGCTGCAAGTTCCTGTGCATCGTTGTCTTCAGTCTCTTCTCTGTGCCGGGTGGTGTTGAAGTTGACGGTTGGTGCAGCGGAGCTTCGTTCCCCTTCGTGGCTGCACTCTGAATGATGACGTCGTAGAATCCTACAGCGCCGCTGTAGTGGAATCCTCAGCTCTTGGAATCCGGCGTCCTGTGTCCTCGGGAGTTCTGGCACTCTGACGCTTTGACGCTCTGACGCTCTCACGTCCTGTACGTGGCGGCCATCTTTGTTTACATCGTTGTCATCACTACGGACACGGACGTCTGTCGCCGATCCAGTGCAGTCTAACAGCGGCAATGCCTTGTGTATTGTGAAGTGACGGTCCGATCCGGTGCAGTGCTCTGATAACAGCGGCGATACACACGCCTTGTGTATTGTGAGGAGACACACAGGTACTGTTGTTCTTTTGGTGAGTGTGTACACGCCCACCATTCTTCTTTTGTCATTGATCTTCGTGCTTTGCACTAGTACAGTGGTGATACTCACGCAGGCCCTGTTACTCTTCCTGTGGGTATTTTGCTCCTTATTCTTCAGTTTATTCTTGTGTGTGCGCATGGATTGTTTTTAAATCAAAATGTCCAACGAAAATCCGTCGATAGTTCTTCCTCCAAGTTTTTTGGCCAGTCCTGGTCAACCCAGCATCTCGTGGGATGATTGGTTCCCAATGTTTGAGAACTATCTAGATGCTTTGGATGCACAAGAGTATTCCGCTAAAAGGAAGAAGGCCCTGTTATTGAGTTCTTTGGGCAAGGAAGGTCAACGCATTTTTCGATATTTACCACAAGCTTTACAGGCAAATGGTCAACCTGTCCCAGATGAGTATAAGGAAGCAATATGTCGCTTAGAAGTTCGATATGCCAAAGAAGAGAATTTGGTCATGAATAGGTATAGATTTTATACCAAGGGTCAACAGATGGGTGAAACTATCGACAACTTTTTGGAAAGACTTAGAGAAATGTCTGTCAAGTGTAAGTTTGGCAATATGACTGATGAGCTCATTAGAGATCAACTTATTGTAAAATGTAACATTAAGAAAGTTCAGGAGCGTCTTTGGGCGGCTAAAAACCCTAACTTACAAACCGCTATTGAATTAGCTAAAATTGTAGAAGATTCACAAGGGTATATGAAAGAATTGGAGAAGAAGCCGTCTAGTGATGTAAATGAGATCTCGACCCAAGAGTATTCAGAACAAACTTTTGCTTCTAGTGAACTGTCTGATGTTGCTGCAGTTAAGAACAAAAATGCCTTTAAAAAGAACTTTACTTCCAAACCGCTAAATACACAAAAGTTGTCTTCACCTCGCATGTGTAACAGATGTGGTAGCTCTGTTCATTCCTCTGACTCAAAATTTTGTTTTGCAGCTAAACAAGAGTGTCTTAAGTGTGGTAAAATGGGCCATTATGCCAGAGTTTGTCGCGGCAAACCTCGCTCTTCTGTCACCACTGTTGAGGACTCTATTCTATTTGATGAGGAGGGTCATAAAATTTTGGTTATTGATGAGGACTCTGCAGGGATAGTTGACGATAGGCGTAAGGTTAGGCCTAAAGCTCTTTTCACCTTTGATAGTAAAGAAGTGTACTTAATGGTGGATACAGGTTCTAGGTACACTATCATTCCTTACGAACTTTTCAGGGACAAATGGGGTTCTAGGTGTCTTTTACCCAAGGACATCTCCCCGGGTGGTTATCAAGGTGAGACTATTGACATTGTGGGGTATTTCACAGCGGACATTATTTTTTCTTACAGGAAAATACATGGCAAAGTTTATGTGTCGAAGATTGGTCCAGCTATACTTGGGTGGATTCATCAGTATGACTTAGGGATAATTGTCAATCCCCGTGCTTCTCCACAAGTAATGGTTGTTGAAGACAGTGGCTTACTGGATATCCTAGAGAAGGCCAACTTGGTATTCAGAGAGGGTTTGGGTCAGCTCAAGGGGTATTCTCATCGCATTGTCTTAAAAGAGAATTATGTTCCAGTGCAACACAAAGCCAGGCGCATTCCTATAGTTGTTAGGCAAGAAGTTAAGAGTATGATTGATGAGATGCTTGTTTCTGGGGTTATTGAACCTGTGGAGGCTTCACCTTGGGTTTCTCCCATTGTCGTTACAAAAAAATCGGATGGCAAACTCCGTTTCTGTGTTGATTTGAGGTCATTGAATGACTGTGTGATTGCGGATACTTTTCCACTTCCTAACATTTCAGAACTGGTCACTACTCTGCATGGTGCTAGGGTGTTTTCTAAGTTGGATCTTAGAAGTGCTTATCACCAAATTAATCTTCACAAGGACTCCAAACACCTGACAGCCTTCATCACACCGTTTGACACGTTTCAATTTACACGCTTGCCCTTTGGTCTCATTTCGGCTGCCAGTGTGTTTCAGAGGATGGTAACTGATCTTTTTGAAGGTGTGGGCAATACTGTGTTTTTCCAAGATGACATTTTGATTTTTGGCGATTCTGAAGAGCAACACAATGTCACTCTCAGGTTGGTTTTGGACAGACTTTTGTCAGCCGGGCTGACGCTGCGTAGGGACAAGTGCAAGTTTTTGACTGAACAGATAGATTATCTGGGATACACTATTAGTGCCAGTGGTGTACGTCCGAAACAGGACTTATGTCGTGCTATTCATTCTGCTCCTAGGCCTCAGGACAAAGATCAGTTGCGTTCCTTTATGGGACTTATTGAATATTACTCTAAGTTTGTGAAAAAAAATTCTGATAAGACTGTGTCTATGAGGTCACTCCTCAAGAGAGGTGTTAGTTTTGTTTGGTCTTCCCAGTTACAAGAGTCTTTTGAGGCCATCAAAAGAGAGATCTGCGATGCAAAAGTGCTTACTCCTTTCGACATTAAAAAGACCTCTGTGGTGACCGTGGATGCCAGTGCTACTGGTTTGGGGGCTATGCTATCTCAAGTTTATGATCAGTCTGAGTGTACAGTGGCTTTTGCTTCTAGAACCTTAACTGATGCGGAAAAAAATTATTCGGTAATTGAGAGGGAGGCTCTAGCTGCTGCTTGGGCGGTGGAACACTTTAGAACTTATTTGTGGGGTTTGAAGTTTGTGCTGAAAACCGATCATAAGCCTCTCATAAAAGTTCTCTCTCCCGGGGGCACGGGCAAAGGCTCTGCTAGACTGGCTAGGCTTGCTTCTAAGCTCCAAGAATTTCAATACTCTGTTCAACACATCCAGGGCTGGAAGAACACTCAAGCCGATTGCCTGTCAAGGTTATCTTTATATTGGAGTTCAGTTCTTGATCCTTCTACTTCTAGCACCTCTAATGATATTGCGGTAGCTTCAGTGGAAGATGCTGTGTTTGTTGGTGAAGGGGCTTTTCAAGCTTGTGATTGGGAGAGAGAGATGGCTGTGGATGCAACGTTGCAGGAGGTTATCAAACTTATTTTGCTTGGCTCCAGAAGGGAGAGTGCGGTGTCGGTTTCTGTGCGTCCTTTTCTCAAGGTTTTGGATGATCTTTCCCTTGTTGGGGACAATCTTATTGCAAAAGGGGAAAGGTTTATACCTCCTTGTGGTCTTAGGAGGAAACTTTTGGCCTTGGCACATGAGGGGCATTTGGGTCAAACTCTCACTCAACGTCGTATTAAAGACAATTTCTGGTGGCCTGGTATGGATTCTCAAGTTGTGGATTGGGTGGAGACTTGTCCGACATGTAGAGAGAGGGAAAAGAGACTCAAGGTTTGTCCTGGTACTTCGCAGGGGCATCTACCTAATCCAGGTTCACCGTGGCACACCATCTGTTTAGATTTTATTGGTCCCATGGGTGAGTTACATGAGAGAGACAGATTTGCCATAGTGGTGGTGGACGTTTTTTCAAAATGGTTAGTTGTAGAATTTACCAACAATATCACTACTGACACCACTATCAGATTTTTAGGAAATTTGTTCAAGGATGAGGGTCTTCCTTCTATAATCATTACTGATAATGGTACTCAACTAATCTCCTCTGATATGCAATCTTTTCTCATGGGTTGTGGGATATCTCACCATCCCACATCTTTATACAACCCACAAGGCAATGGGATTTGTGAAAGGGCTAACAGGGTGGTAAAGGGCATCATACAGATGGCTTTTTCTGATGGTTCTATTGTACGGAAAATGGTCAATGAAATGTTGTGGGCATATCGCACTACACCTCTGGCTGATGGTCAGCTGTCTCCTTTTCAAATTATGAGGGGGCGGGTTCCTGGTTCTAAATTGATTCCTGCTTGGATGAAGAAGGTGGTTGCTGGGGAAAAGGATCTTGCTGCACTGCTGCCTACTTCTTCTGTGCCTCCTTTTTGTGTGGGGGATTTAGTCAAGGTGAAAAGGGGCAGGATAATCAAAGGATTGTCAAAGTTTCAGGGTCCTTTTACAGTTAAGAAGGTTTTGGATCATTGTGTCATTCTCAACAATGGGGAATATTGGAATTTCAGGCGGGTAGCTTTGTATCGAAGAGGTGCTTCTTTGGAAGGTCTTGGAGAACCTTCTGGAGTATCTTCTGCTTCTGAAGAAGGTAGCAGTGGGTATCTTTTGGCTTCTCTGCCTTTGGAGTCTCACTCTGCTGTTGCTGCTCCTCTGGTGGTTGGGGGTGCTGGGGATTCGTCAACATCTAATCCTATTCCTCTACCTGTGCCTTTGGTCTCTAATCGCACCCCACGTTTTAGAAGGGCTCCAACCTACTTGCAAGATTTTGTATGTTGATGTGTTTTTTTTTGTTTGTTTTGTTTTTGTTTTCTTTAGAAGGGAAGAAGATGTGTAGTACATGCTTAATGTTCTCTATGCTCATAGAATGTTTATTCTCCTATGTTCTTCCATGCCTTGTGAGTTCTATGTTCTCTTCCAAGACAGTTGCTGTTGGCTTCTGTCGTGGAGAGTCCGTTCTTGTGTTTGCTCTGACTTATTAAACTGCCCTACAAGAAGATATCTATCTATGCCTACTTATTTACTACAGTGTGCTTCTCACTGGATCGTTAATGACACCGCTCCACTCCTTGACCCCATAAACATTTTAGACATGCATTGAGCCCATACATTGGTGTTAAAATGTAAACATGAATACACACAAATCCACAGCCATGCAGACACTGGTGTTGGGTGGTGCGCAGAAGAAGATTGAGGTGAACTATGCAGCAGTACTCTGAAGCTCATCTGAAGAGACTATTTCATGTATAGCTGCATTTATTGAGCGCATAGCTACCCTAAGGCATCCCACTGCTGGCTGCATAAACAGGAGGAAACTGAATGTTTTATAGGACGATATTTTGGAACAACCATATTTTAAGAGGCTTTCAGAAGGGAAGTTGTCGAAACTCTGAGCGAATATGCGGGGGCAGGATGTTCCAGAGTCTGGCTATATAGCAGGAAAAAGAGCTGCCTCCCCTTCTTACCGTTTTGATTTTGGGAATTACGGCTAAGTTTATCGTAGCCGAGCGAGGCATTTCCTAGGGCGGTAAGGAGTAATGAGGGAGCCATTGATTGAGGAAGCCATTGATTAGGCTATTTACACTATAGTGGCACACTCACGACGCTCTGACACTGTGTGCACTTGCCCTTCAACCAGGGAAGTATAGCCGTGGGGGAGGACCGGCCGCAAGGAGGGGCACACCAGAAAAAGAGAGACCAAGATATGGCACCGGGAAGGGCGACAAAGCCTATACCCAGCGCGAGACGTCCACAGAGAGCGACAAAGCACAGATTGCCCCCACTGGGGCACAATTCTAGCAGCTATAGAGACCTCCAGTGCAGCTCCACAGGCCAAGATTGATGTGATGTCCCTTGATATAGGACTGTTGCGGGTTGACCTTCGCACTGTGGCGGAAAGATCCATAGTGACCGAACAGAAGGTCACTGAACTGCAGAGTGAGGTATACACCCTGAAATCAGCCCTCTCAGATTGAACCGCTAAGGCTGCGGTCCTGGAGCTATGGGCCAAAGATGCGGAAAGTCACCCTGAAGATGCAGCCTCCCTTTTGTTGGATTTCGGGAAGAAGTAGAAGGGAAAACATTGGAACTTTTCCTCGAGACATGGATCGCAGAACCATTCTCGCAGGGCGGATCTCTCGGAGATCTTCATGATACAAGGAGCACATCAGACGCCAGCCTCACTGCCCCCTGCTGATGCAGCACTAGGAACTCTCACTGCAAAAGTCCTAAATTAGAGAGACTGTGACAATCTTCTAAAAGCTGCACGTCGAGATGGAGATCCCGTCTTCATGAGACATACGAGACCCAACTTCCCAGAGTAGACGCGCTTAGTGCAACAACAGAGAGCAACATTTCAAGGGGTGAAGAGAAACTTAGGGTGATGAATCTCCAATATATGTTCCTTTATCCAGCTAAGTTGAAGGTGATCGTGCCCATTTCTTTACATCACCAGAGGCTGCATGGGACTGTTTGGAGGTGCGCGGTGAAGGAAGGACCCTGTACCGGGGGGTGTAGCAGCGAGGGCCCCTGGCACTGGCGAACTGAGAAAGAATAGTAGACATGGCAGATGATTTGGATTAACATTGCAATCGACTCAGAGAATAGTAGTGCAGCGTGATGTCTCCATGAACATGGAGCAGTCTGAATCCGGCACTGAGGACAGAGGGTCGCCAAGAGTAGACCCATAGTGCAGCAAGCCGGGCGTAAGGCTGCGAGGACCCTGGTGGAGGAAGTTACTGCTTCAAACTCTAATGCCAGCATGGGAGATGTGGTGGAAGACACCCCCAGTCGGACAACTCCTGGCCTACCTATGGTCTGAGGTTTACTGTGATAGAAGAATATGTGCTGAAGGAGGCGAGGCATGCCTGATCCGGGAGAAGGCGGGCTATGATGAGCTTGAATAGGGCTTGAGTGGACGCTTGTGGACATGGGCCGAGACATGGAAAGACTAGGATGGAACCAAATACAAGGTGGGCGAACACCCCCTCCTTCTCTTCTTCTCTTTCCTTTCTTAGCTAAGTTTCTCTTCACATATATTAGTTGAGCGACTGAGTGATTGATTGGTACGCTTGATAGTGAGTGGAGACTGTGGTTGGGAGGGTGTTGCTAGTGGGACACACTTGGCATCCGGCCACATGCCGTCCCCACCTGGTGTTGAGTATATTCAAGATGACTGAGTGTGGTTTGGATGGGGACCTGACGGCAGGCACAGACTGCCTGCTATTGAATGCCTGGGTGATAGCTAACTTGATCTTCACTTACCTTCAGTCATGGATTACTATTTATACGCTATCAATGTTAGATTTACGGAACTGGGTTTGACATTCTTCTTGGGATGAAGGGTTAGGGAGTGCACAGTGGGAGCTGGACATGTATGGTGATGCAAATATTGTTTCTGCAGTGTCTACTAAGGGGTGGGATGGTTCTAATGTTAATTTTACATTTATTGTTGCCGGTGATGGTGGCAAAGCAGCAGGCGGTTAAATTGAAAAGCTTACAGATTATAAAAGATGGGATGATTTAAATTTATAACTTGGACCGTAAGGGGGCTAAACGCATTTGTGAAGTGCTACAGAGTACACACGTATCTACAAAGGCAGGGAGCCTAGGTGGCGCTGCTACAGGAGACACACCTGTCAGACCCCGAATCTCAGCGGTTGCATTGGAAATGGAGGGGTCAGCTATTTTCCTCCACCTACTCTACATATGTAAGAGGAGCGGAGATCTGGGTAGCTCCAAAAGTCCTGTTCCAAGTAAATGGCTACAAGGCAGACATAGAGGGAAGATATGTAGTGGTGCATGCCATGTTGGATGGCATTGAGGTTTGTCTGGTAAACGTCTATGCCCTGAATGTGGACAATGGGGAGTTTTACTTAGAACTAGAGAAACTATTAATCCCCTACGTAGGGAAGCCATTAATATGGGTTCGGGACTATAACTGCGAGCTAGATGGTAGCCTAGAGAGCCCCCCCCCCCCGAAATTAAATACTTAAACCAACATGTCAGCTACCTTACAGGATGTAATGGCACACCTACAATGTGTTGACATCTGGCACGAAACACACCCTGGCATACATGGGTATACTTGCTTAAAATGATCCCGAACTGTATCCAGCAGACTTGACAGATTTTTGCTCTCTGATGACGTCTGTTCAGCTGCAACACAGACCTGCTTATTGGGACTCTTCCTGTCTGACCATGCCACAGTACTGTAGGAATGGGGGTTGGAGCGTAGTAGGCCGAGAGTACCACTGTGGCACTTATGACCAAATGCCCCCTCTGACTTGGCATTCGGAAAAGAGATTAGGGAGGCCAGAAGAGAACATTTTTACACAAATTGGTCATCCACAGCCAATAGCGGAGTGGAATGTGATACGCTAAAGGTGGTCTCCCACAGAGAATGTTTATCCAAAATAGGGGGTACAAGGAGACAATTGGAACAGGAACTCAGCGAAGCAGAGGAAGAGTTACCTAGACTACAGCACAGGGGGCAGGAACAGCAGCCCCATAACGACCCTCTTTTACATGCACAGCGCAGAGTCTGTGAGGTGTGTGACAGGCTTGACTGTTTCACTAGATGAGAATATTGCCAGTTCCTACACAGGGAAGGCGATACATCGCAAAGGTTACTGGCCTGGCTCCTGCAGCTGGAATGACCTCACCCACTTATACTGGCGCTTATGTCCCCTGATGGCACCACTGTCATTACACAGACAGGGGTTAATTCCCTGCTGTGCGACCACTTAGTCACTGTGTTCCGGAGGGACCCTGAGACAGACCTGACTGAAACCCTGGAGTTTCTAAATGATGTGCCTCTCCCTCTCCTTACAGGGGAGCACGTAGTGGAGTTGGATACTGTGATCCAACTCAATGAATTATTGGAGGCGGTGCAGGGCATGGCTCGATGTAAATCTCCGGGCCCATATGGCCTACCGGTGGAGTTCTATCAAATGTATGCCGACCTACTGCTATTAGAGACCCTGCAGGAAGCCAAGCATTTGGGCTTCTTACTGCAGTCCATGAGAGACAAATAGATTGTCATGCTTCCGAAAAGGAGCAGAACTACAAGTGATTCTGGTGCTTACATACCTATGCTGGGGTGGACGTAAAATTACTCGCCAAGGTTATGGCAATGTGTCCTACGAGAGTGGTAGCACAGTAAGTTCATGAAGACCAAAGCGGATTCATGCCAGGAAGAGGAACACATGTGAATATATGTTGCATCTTACATGTGCTGCACTCAGAGCCAAACAGCGATGTTCGGGCGGCAGTAGTCGCCCTAGATATCGAGAACGCATTTGACACCCTGAGATGGGAATATTTATGGCAGGTCTAAGGAGAATGGGATTTGGGAGAGAGTACATAGCCTGTGTCTGACTTCTCTTTTACCAACCAAGTGCCCGGATCCATAGTAGCGTCCAGGTATCGGAAGCTATACCAATTGAAAGGGACACGACACAGGGATACCTGCTATCCCCGCTTCGCTTCCCCTTGGTAGTGGAGCCATTGGCGATCCAGCTCAGATGAGACATGGGTCGGTGAGGCATTGCTGTCAATGGACACACACATGTCATTGCCCTATACGCTGACAGTGCACTTTTATATGTCCATCAGCCAGAGGAGGCAGAACTGGTACTCCCGCACATATTAGCCTCCTTTGGGTCTGTGTCCGGCCTGCATATAAATAGTCAAAAATCAGTTATATTTCCACTAGCAGCATTGGCGAGGGGAGACCCCGTAGACCTCCCTGAAGTAGAACTCAGCTGGGAGAGGGATCATTTTCGCTATTTGGGTATACAGATAGCACACTCATCAGAAGCACAGTATGCCCTAAGTATGGGGGCGGAGGTTGCAGGCTTGAGGGAATCGGTCCGGTTCTGGCGCACATTCCCCCTTTTGGTCATTGGACGGGTGACCATGGCACAGATGGGTATGCTTCCATGATGCCTATATGACCTACAGAAGTCCTTTTGCAGAATCCACTTTTGACACCCTCAATAGTCTCTTAATCTCATTGCTATGAGCCGAGGGACGCAGCACGGTAAAACTCAAACTACTAAAGCCAGACACGGACTTGGGGGACTGGGATCCCAGACTTTAGACTCTATTATTATGCGGGACTGCTACAATATGCTGCACCATGGTGTGCAGAGGGTCACAATATAGAAATGGCGCTGCTGGTATATTGGAGTAACAGGACAGAACTACCAAAATATCTCATGATGGGCTCACGGACCCCGGGGGAATGCCCATACATAATCTAACAAGTAGCAGAGGTATGGGAGCAGGCTGTCACCCTGATTATCTGTAGGGCCCTATACGCTGGTACAAACCCACTTCTGTGGCTGCAGGATTTCCACTAAATGTAGTCTCTTATGAACGTTACCAAATAGTACGAGAGCAGCTGCATGACAGCAGGGGACGTATTTATGAACAGGACCTTCTTGACTTTTGTGGAGGCGGGAGAGTGGCTTCGGGTACCGGCGGACATTTTTTGTAATATGCTAAAATAGCATGCACAGTTCGCGAGATTCAGCGTTTACCAGAGGACTGATCTCAGGTATATATAAAGCCCTGATAGAAGATTGCACAGTTGGCATTTCTACAATAAAAGATAGATGGGAAGGAGACGTGCCTTCTTCTCTCAACGATGACAGAAGGAAAAGGGCGTTTGCACAAGTTCTAAGGTGAGCAGCAATGCGAGGTCCAAGCTCACTCAATTTTGTTATCTGCACCGTACTTATTTAACACCTCAGAGAACACCACGCTTCAATCTTGGACGCTCCTCGGGTTGTCCCCGTTGTGGCGCAGACCCTGCCACGTTTATACATATGACCTGGACCTGCGGTCGGTTGCAGCTATATTGGCGCAAGTGATTCAGGTACTTCAGAAGAGTATGGCCGTGTGAATTGAAGAGTCAGTCAAACAGTGCTTATTAGGAGTACTCCCAAACCCGAAGAAAGGTGCCTTCATGAGGCACAGATTCGCTCTCTTGGACCTTGTCCTGGCTAAGCGCTGCATCTCAATACAACGGAAACATGCTATTGATCCAGGGCTCAGTGGATGGAGGGCAGATGAGAGAGAGTGGGGAGTGGCTGAGGAGTTCCCCCATTGCTTCCTCTGTAACATTTATTGGTTAGTGATAGTCCTACACTAGATGTTCCACCTCTGCTCTTTGGGGGATGCGGTTTTGCCACCACTCTCCGTCATGGTTCTTATTTTGTTTATTTTTTGTTATTTATTGTATTACCAGTTTAAAAAATTAAAAAATAAAGTATTGCCGCACACAATTCCCCCGGACGGGGAAGTCCTATGCATCATATGAGTACTACACACCTAGCAACTGACACAATGAAGGAAACATATGGACGCTAAAAGCAGTGTTGTAATAAAATCAAGTTATAAAAAATAAATCTAGAGGTCACAGATGCGATCTCTGGTGACCCCTACATGATGTCCATGTTTATCTCAGTATTTCCAACTTCCGTTTGCTGCACTTGCTTCATCAGCCACAGTCTACAAAACTCTCTCCCTTGCAGTTCACCCTATTTTAAAGTTTTAGCTGATGTTTTCATGGAAAGTGTCCCCTCATTATATCCTCATATTATCAAACCACAATGCCTGTCCTGCTCAGATGTGGTTTGTGTAATCATATACTCCTAAAAACAACCAACCACTTTCAATTTTTTCAAGACCATGGAAGTTAAAATATTCCCTGAAACAATTATGACATGTAACCTCCACAACCATATAATGCTTTTCAAAATACATAGTGACTGTGCTATGTTGCCTGCATTTTATGGTTCTGACTTTCAAAGCAGGGTCATCTAGTGTGCCATAATGTCTGGTTAGTATGAAGTGCCTGCTGTTTATCCTGTTCCAAAAAGGCATGATTCTTTGATATATGATAAATATGAGAGACCAGATTCAGTGTGCCATACCCCAGTGTAAAACCAACATTTGAAGCTCCTTCACATTCTAGATGTACATTCACAGAAATGACCAAAATGGAAGAATATAAATGAATGCACCCTTAATGAGCACTTAATGACCTTTTACTTCTGTGGGTATTTTTGTACCTATAAATGCATAAGCTTGAGAGAAAATTGTTGTGAGTACCCATGTTCAATAGCCTGACTTTCAGCCAAATGTTGTGATATGTAAATTGAATATTCTTTTGTACTACTGATTGTTTATATACTTAACCTCTGGAAGAGGGAAAGGTGGAACGTACCAGTATAGGGCATGCGGGGATATGAAAGATGCCAGATGTGCACAAATTGTATCAGACATAACAGTAGATGGATAATGTGGAAAAGGGTGTACAAATACTGACTGCTATTAGTGACCATAGCAGAATTATAGACAGAGTTAACTGTGGTGATTTATACATGACTATGTATTACTTAGTAAGTTAATGATTTGTTTGAATGAATGGTAGCCCACCCCAAGTGATAATGTCCCTTTCTTGCTAGGTCAAACAAAGCTTCCAGAAATTGAAACCTGAGGACAACCCCTGGTAACTCTGCCACAGAGCTGAGAAGCTTAACTTAAGAACATGTGTAAAGCATTTAGAAGAACTAACAGTTAAAAAATCAAAAACACAACACAATAAAAATCCCACTCCAATTAATACAACATAGAATTACTTATCGGATAAAATGACAGAATATGGTTCGGCGCTCAGAATGGAACTGGGATCCTGGGCACGTTCCCCACCAGGCTGTGCATTTCAGCATGATTGGGAACATGCTAAATGCGCATGAATGTTTTGCCAGCTCCAGACAGCTGGCCAAGCAGTCATGCGCACTTAGGGCTCGGTTTTGATGTCAGGCCGAAAGCCAACCGACAGCTGGTCGGAGGCTTTCCGCCCAAACATCAATGGTTTTACTTTCGACTGCCTCATTACAATGATGGTGGTCAGAGGTAAACCAGTAGCGAGATTCTGCTGGACTTCGGAGCTTCAGAGAGACTCACAAGCCTATATTGACAGCAGAGCCAGCCTCGGCTCTGCTGTGAAAATGCAGGTGAAAAGTGACTCTGGGGTACCCTAGTAGAGCCTCCTTTTATGCACCCTTAAATCCCTGCACTTTGTGGCAGGTACCGCATGGTGCCTGCCACACGGTGCACGGATGTTTAAAAACATCTATTTTACAATTGTAGGTTATGCTGCGGGCCTTTTCTGCCCGCTGCACAAGCTGCAATTGAAAAATAGATGTTTCCATCACATCCAAATTCTGCGGGCGGAACTGCTGTCCTACGGTCGGGCAGTTCCATTCCGCAAGGGTCTGACTGACACCATAATATGGGCCTTAGTGTGCAAAAAACACTCCCCCCATGCCACCAGCCCCAAACCTGGAAAAAATAAAATGATAATCACGTTATTATCATAAAAATGTTTCTGCTCTGATTGCAGTGGGGTGAGGCTCCTCTGCCTTAGCGGGGGCGCCGCCTCTGCTGTGCACTCAACCTCTTGCTGATTCCCACCTAGGTGGTGAAACACCTACTAAACATAGAGTTTATGTGCTTGCTCTTATTTCTGTGTGTAACCCCTTAGGGACAGGTCTGTGTCTTTAGACACAGAGGGTCCCCTAAGTGATAAAATTCTCAGTATACATTGTCGAGATCCTACCTCACATGTACTTTTGAGCAGGAGATTAGGGTACAATGTTTTTTTTTGTTTATTTGTTTGCAATACTTCCATGGTACCTGGTAAATACCCATAAAAAGTTATTATTTTCCTGACACAGTACCATGATTAAACAATTTTTACTGGGTTTTATCAACTTTTAATATTAGCAGTTGTAGCAGGACAAAATCAACAAATTAGTGGTATTCTTTTTTACACATTAACACTTGTAGCAGGATAAGAACAAAATCAGGTAGCAATTTACAAATCCAATACAATATTAGTACATGAAAAAAATCAATGCTCAGTACCTGCACAAATCATAGGCTAATAGTAAATTGCACTGGCTCATAATGATTAAACATATGTCAGAGTCCTTCAACCATGTGCTGCTGTGTTAAAATTGTCTTCCTGTGTGTCCTAAAAGGATGAGGGGGACCCAATGAAAAATGTGGATGAGTTGCAAAACTTGGATAAAGAAACCACGGGAAGCACGAGTGTTAATGATTTAGTGCTTTGCATATTATGATGGCGGGGAAGGGTACCTGGGGAGCTGCAGCATTAAAGTTTGTCCAGTGGGGGAGAGACATCCTATTCAGCCAGTTCCTTGTACTGAATAAGCATCGTATCCCAGGCAGCGGCAATAGGGTGCCGACGTATGCCAAGAGCCTCCTCCAAATGCAATCCCTATAACGTGCTATGCAGGGCAGGACCAAAGCATGTGCTGAAGATAAGCAACCTGGGAGAGACATCTAGGGCAAGTGAGGTTGGCTGCAAGGAACACATGATTTAGCCAAGAGCCTGTAATCTAGGCCCTGTGAAGGGTCATATGTTGGGTGTTTTTAAAACGAACATTCCTCAAAACAGTCTTAGGGGACTCCAGGACTCTAGACCACTCTGTGTCATGAAAAGACCTTGTAAAATCCTCCTTCCAAAGGCGATGGAGATGAGCTTGAGAGGTGTACACATGTTCCCTAATAGATTTGTATAGACATGTAATGAGATGTCGACCTCCCCCCATGAGGTATAGAGTAGGGGTGGGCGGAATTTGCGAAGTCGCGCTACGTAAAGCTCCGCGAAATGATAAAAAATCTCCGCGAGCACGCAGAGTCCTGCGAACATACGGAATTGCTTGTTCCGCCTGTTCACGATGCTTTTTTCCTGTTCGCGAACGCTGTTTGCGTGCTCGGGGGGAAATATCTCATAAACACACATTTTGATAGCGCGAACAAGCAAATAATTCTGCGAAGTCGCAGATCGCAGAAATTTTGGCAATTCCGCAATCTCTGTGGAACGCAAAATTACCCAAATTCCGCAAATTCCACGAGCGGAACCGAATTTACTGCCCAGGCCTAGTATAGAGTGTGTATCACTGCATGGTGTGGCTGTTATACATCTAGTGCTCCCCATAATGATCGGAGTGCCACCAGCAATTGCACATATGTTGGCAACTGTCCCAGGAGAATATTGTGGTCCTGATGAATTTGCTCGAATGTGAGGATCTTAGCATCTTGGAAAAGGGCTCCTACCATTTCCAAGGAGTGTCCATGCCACTCCGACAGCTGCTCATCCACAAGCGGACTTAAGGGCCCCAGTAGGCCCTGGAGGAGAATTATGGTGGAGTACAGTGTGATTTTACTTGTGAGCAGCAAAACTCTAATGAGACATTTATGGGCAATCCACCCCTGTAGGGACCAGCAGCAATGTTTCATGATCGTGGGGTGTAAGAGCTGTTGTATTATACAGGAAGGGAGAGGACTGTCTTCTATGCTTGTGTTGTGAAGGTTTGATCCTGCCAACCATAGATACACCCATTGGAGCTGTGCCGCTAGGTAGTAAGTTTCAAAGGATGGTGCCCCAAGCCTACCTTAACCCATAAACAGCTGAAGTTTATGAAAAGCCACTTATCGCCTACTGCCGTGCCTCTGCAGGTCCTACAACAATTGATCCAAATTGTGAAAAAGCTGCTTTTGGGAAACAACTGAATATTTATGAAATAATATAGGAGGCGGGGAGGATGATCATTTTTGGAAGTGCTGTCCTGCCTGTGAGTACAAGGGGGAGCCAGAAGCGGATTGGGGATCAAAGGGTTATATAGTCACATTTCAGATAGCCCTCAATTATATCTTTTTGGGAGTGGTATAAACAAACCACTAGATCATGTACCACTGCTTTTCTCTAGGATGGTGGAGATTCACCCATTTGGATTACCTGAGGGGGCATTGCTGCAAAATGGAAAGGTGCATGAATTCCCCCATTTCACTCGGAGGCCAGCTACTTCCTCAAAGTTCTAGAAAGCAGTGTATATTAAGGTCATGTCTGCTGAAGCATATCAGATACATAATAATAAGTGATCCGCATAGAGCGACACAGATTATGTGATTCTGTCTAGAGGGATACCCCACTGTTGGTCCTCCAAGAGAAGGCGATGAGCCAGTGGCTCCATGGCAATTGTGAATAGAATAGGGGAGAGAAAGCAGCCCTTACACATGCCATAACCTATTGGAAATGGGGGGTGAAATCAAACAACCATTGTGTACCCTAAATGACGGGTTTGCGTACAACAGCTTTATATAGGTCAGCAGGCATTGACCCAGTCCTGCTGTCAGTAGAACTTTGAAGAAGTACTTTCAAGACAAAGAATCAAAAGCCTTCTTGATGTCTAAAATTAGGCATGCTGCCTGCGGGTAACACATCGATGCTTGATCTATTACATAGAAGAGTCACCTAATAATATTAAATGTGTTGCGTCCTGGTACAAATCCATTTTGGTCTGCATGAACGAGGGCAGGAAGTATACTCCGTTATCAATTCGCTAGGATTTTGCTGAGTATTTTATAGTCCGCGCCCAGTATGGCCACTGGGCGATAGAAGGAGAGGAGGGTGGAATCCCTATCAGGATTCAGCAGGGATACTAGAAGAGACTTCTGAAGCGAAGCTGGGAGTATGCCAGTGGTTAGGGCTTCACTGTATTCCTCGACTAAATGATTGAGCCCATTGAGCCCTGGGGTCCTATTACGATCTATGCCATGTATTGCTTTCTTTACCCCAGCTACATTAATGAGCTTGTCTAACTCCTCTGGTAGCAAAGTGTTAATGCTGGGCAGGGGGATGAGTGTTAGGAAACGTCTTATTGTGTCAGAGGTGGGGTGGGAGACACCCAGTGTAGCTCAGGATAGTATGAACTGAATGCTTGTAATATAGGTGATTGGGATCTCGAAATTGGACTTGTGCCAGGGGCGATTTCCATGATTGTAAAAATATCTGTTTCCTGTTGGTCCAACCATGCCAGTGTATTACCTGGTTTGTCCCCGCAGTGTGAATGCAGGATGTCTATTCTTTGAAGTTTTAACGGCGGAGGCATTCTACTAAGGCGGCTTGTTTTTTCTTGGCATCTGTTGGACTTGGCCCTTTTTTCAGGGTCATCCCTGAACTTTTTGCCTTCCTCCTGTATTTTTTCTGATCCGTTGTTGGTTGTTTTATGACTCTGGACACTTTATCACTGCTGATCAGTGCTAAAGTGCATATGCTCTCTATTGTAAATTTATGCATGGATTAGTGACTTCATGATTGGAATATTTGATTTACCTGTCAGACCCTAGTACAGTGCACCAGGGGTGCCCAGGGCTTGTAAATAAAATGGTGCTGGTGGGCTTGCAGTACTGGTTGTGCCACCCACAGTAGCAACCTTGCAAAGTGTGTCTCAGGTCTGCCATTGCAGAGCCTGTGTGCAGTCTGGTACTGCCATGCTTACTGGGCAACTGCACCCACTTGCCAGTCCCTAAACCTTCCCTTTCCTTCATATCAGACACCCCTATGGTAGGCCCAAGGGCAGGGTGCATTCTAAGTATAAGGTAGGATATGCCCTGATGTGTGTGGCATGTCCTTATAGTGAATTACAGCCATTTTCGTTATTCACTATTGCAAGGCTACCTGTTCCCCATAGGACAGAATGGGCAGTTTGATTATAACATCTTATAATCCTAACTGAGCCAGGGAACATGGTAGAAATTCGAGTTTAGCATGCCTGAACTCAGAATGATAAAATACAAATTTTAGTGAAGTTGGTTTTAACATTCTGTGTTTGAAAATACCACTTTTAGAAAGTCGGTATTTTCTTGCCTAACTATCCAAGCCTGCCTCTGCTAGGTTGTGTATTCCTTGTCTGGAATTTGAGTGACAGGGTCTGGGGGATTCCAGCAGACAGGGTGAGTCAGCACATGGCTGAATAGAGAGATCTGTATGTAGATGAGTGGGAGAAGTTGCACCTGGGACCTGAATAGGTCTGTGCCTTGACTGCCTTCCCTCCACAATGCTGGCTCCACCTCCTGTGGTGCGTCTGATGGAAAGGAAAGAAGGAGTCTTGTCAACAAAGTGCTCCAGGACTGACCAGAACTGGTTTGGACTAGGAAAAGGCCTCTCTGCCTTCAGAGACAAAGGATTTTAGTGTTTAAATACTGGGGCTCAGACCCCAAGACTTTAGATCACTTCTGGGAAAACAAGAAGTACCTTTGCTAAGGAGAGGAACCAGAGAGAGAGACTGCAGGAGGAGACTATCCCTATGTTGTGTGCTGTTTGAGGATTGGCCTGCAGTGGTAACCTGATTTCCAAAGAAAAGAGAAAGGACTTTGTGCTACTTTTATCAACGTGTAAGAAGATCTCCAAGGGCTTGAACTAGAGCTTGCGTCCTGCAGAAGTCTCAGGGACAACAGACTTCACCCACCAGCTTTCCCCTGCCTTCCCTTGCTGAGAATTGAAGTGCCTGTTGTGGAGCTGGGCCTTCTGAGAGACTGCGTGTCGCTGGGAGCTGGAAGTGCGACTCAAGATGAAGAAGCATGTCACCGCCGCAGCAGTTGTCGTCGCATCACCGGAGAAAAGTGTCGCTGTCACAGCAGACGCCATCGCATCACCGTAGAAGCATGCCGCCGCTGCCGCTGTCGGCATCGCATCACCCGAAGCACCTCGCATCGCCGGAGAAGAGTGTTGCCATCGCAGCAAACGCCGTCCCATCCCCAGAGAAGAGTGTCGCTGCCGCAATAGCTGTCATCGCATCGCTGAGGAAGCGTTACACCGCTGTCCCATCGCATCACCGAGGTGCCCCGCTTCCCTGGAGAAGAGTGTCGCAGTCGCAGCAGACGCCGTTGCATCACCAGAGAAGCATGTCGCAGGACCTGTTGCGGCTCAAGAAGATTCACCGAGTCGCCACACGGCCATCGCAACATCAAGAAGACGGCATCTTTGTTTCACTGCACCAGATCTTCATCGCATCACGGCGTTGCTAGCTGCATCGCCACAGAAGCGTAGTAAGAAACCGACGCATCACCTAAGCATGCGGAGAAGAACCGACGCATCCCCTATGCAGCAGTAGGGACCCGACGCATCACCGCTCTTGCGTGTAAGGAACCAACGTATCACCTTCCCTGCAACAATTTTGTTTTATAGCGTTACGCATCCAAATGTACATTGAACTCAAAGTGTCGCATTTACTATCTTAAGAGAACTAAGCTATTTCTACCATTTTGAGTACAGTATTGTGGATTTTTGTCGTTTATGGTCTTGTGTTAAATCTATATAAAAGATACCAATTTTTATAAAAACAACCTGTGTGTAGGGGTGGGCGGAATTTGCGAAATTCACTTTCGCAAATTATCGCGAAAATGTTAAAAATCTCCGCAAACACGCGGAAATATCGCGAAGATGCAGAAGTTTTTTTCCTGCCCGTTCGCGGTATTTTCTGCGTGGTCGCGGCTCGCCAACTTACCCATGCGGTTGCTCGCGGACGCGGCCATCTTGTTTTCACTTGTCTCGCGGTGCATGATCGCGAGAAGAAAGACGTGATCGCGCGAAGAATGACATCACTGCAGGCGCAAACTGTCGCAAGACAGCGCAAAAGGCTACCAACAATCCAACATATCGTGGAGAACGCGACCGGATCGGGAAAACTTGTCGGCAAACGCGGGGATTCAGGTAAGGCGATTGCGCGCACGCGAGAATGTATTATTTTACAGCGCGAGCAAGCAAAAAATTTCTGGTAAAATGCGGATTGCGGAAATTTTGACATTTTCGCGCTCTCCGCGGAACGTGAAAATGTCAAATTATCGCAATTTCCGCGAGCGGAACGGAATTTCAGCCCAGACCTACCTGTGTGGCGTCCATCTGGAGTGTTGTCACTAAATTACTGTAGGTGTTCACAAATGCTTTACACACTGCCTCTGAGATAAGACTGTCTGCTCGTGCCAAGCTACCAAGGCGGTGAGCAGGGGTTATTTTAGGAGTGTACCCCCTTAACCTGACTAGACGCAAGGGTCCCTATTTGGTCAAAGTTACCTACCTCTGCCAACTAGAGACCCACAAATCTAACAGCATTGATAAGCGTGTGGCACATCATGTAATCAAGAAGGGGGCAGTTATCCAATGCGGACAAGGCCTCATGCGTATCTCTGATGATTCTGGTCAATTACCTGTAAACACCAGCCATGTTTTCAAAACAGAAGCCACTAGTAACCACTTCAAAGGAATCCCATTCAACAGCACGGTTGGTGGCTGTGCCATGATTTTCCTTAAAGTACTGGGCTTTGTGGGTTGAATGAGTATTGCAAAATACTGGGTAGTCTAGTGTATCTTTGAATAGCCTCCTGGCAGGAACTGGTGGGTGAGGAGGACTCCACTCAATGCCCACTATATGTGCAGCATGGTCTTATATCACATGGGCCATGTAGTCTGAGTGGATGAGACCTGGTACTAAGTCCTGAGAACACATAAAGCAGTATAAGCAGAAATAAAGATTTTGTGGGACCGAAAAATATGAGTAAAGGCATAGGTGTGGTTTATGTGATCTCTACACATCGAAAAGGGACCACTGTTGAGCCCATCCACAGAACTTCCTGGAGTGTTGATGAGCTGGGGCATGAACAAGTGGGGGGTTGCAACCTCCTCAAGATTGTTGTTATAATCATCACCTAGGATCCATTGAATGCCTACTCATTGATCTAGGACTCTTGACAGAGTCATCCAGAATAATATTTGCTCTGAATCTCATGCATAGATACAACCTAAGAGGACAGGCTTGCCATTCAACCGGCCCACAACAAAAACATATCTGCCCTTCTTATCGATGACTATGTTTTGAATTTGTAAAGGCGTACATGAGCGTATCCAGATCAGGACACCTCAGGCATATGTGGAATATGTTGTACCATGAACTGTACCTCTCCATCGTTTACTCAGGTGTTAGAGTTCAACATTAATGAAATGTGTTTCTTCTAGAAAACTAATGTGTGCCCACTGTCTTTACCTGATACAGTACCATGGAAGCATTGTGGTGCAAAACAGCTTTTAAAATGTTTATTTTAAATAATTTGTATGATTGGGAGGAAAAGTGGCTCTGAGAAGATCTGCTGTGTTAATAGAGTGTTGTGCACACTTTTAGGTAGAACTGGATTCATTCCTTGATGTTGTTCAGGAAGCTCCTGTTCCCTACAGCTGTGAAATGGCTCCATCCTGATGCTGCACACTGGAATTTGAAAATCTTTGGAAAAAATTGGTTTGAACACTGCCATATCTGCATTGGTATATATTATAATAGACAAAGGTGGTGCAAGGGAAGAGAGTCATCAACTTTTCTTATGTTTTTTTCATTTGAATTTCTAGGACTATCCCTGTGATTATGCCCAAATTGTTGCCACTGTAGTGCACAATCATCAGATCAGTGTGCTCACAGTTCATAATGATTTCCACCATAGGTAAGAGTTGATGTAATTCCATATCATTATAGGCAATACAAATATTGTCAACTTGTACTTGGAGAAATCCAATATCCTGTCCATTACTGCAATTTGTGGCATATTCTCAAGTCTAAAAGACAAATGGCCCAATAATATACAGACAAATGATGTTGGTATGCTGGTTCAAGACACAGGAGTAGTTAAAAGCAGAATGAGAAATGTTCCAAAACAGCTTGCAGTTTGTAGAGGGAACAGAAAACATTTAGGAATCCAAGGCTTGTGATTGGTTGCTGCTAATGAGGTAAACCTGAAGGTTAGGTTGTCTGTAACAGCTTTTTCTATTTCTAGTCTTAAGTGTAGTGTTTGCTGTAATTGGTTTACACTCTCTTAGAGAATAAGTGGAGTGCCAATGGACATATTTAGAAATGGTGTGAATCATAATAGCCTTTGCAAACTTTTGAAGTGGAGCCATACTTGCAAGCTGCTGTTTCTTGGTTACCTAGTAAACTGGTGTACAGTAGTCGTGGATTGTAGGGTTAATCTGTGTTACAAGTCAAGCTTTTTACATTGGGTTATATGTCAATATGGATTGCGGAGTTAGAGTTTGATTAAACACATATTTTTAATAAAGTTAAGAAATTAAAATGATTATTGCCAACAGTAGAAATTATTGGTATAGGAGAATATACACGTTTGTAGTGTGAAAGGCGGGCACTTCTTGAGATCTTTTAAAAATGTTTTCCAATTTTAAGTAAGTTAGCCAAGTAGTATGGAACTACGATTTAGTGAATGTGGTACAGTACTGGCTATTATAATAGGAGATAAAAATGTGTACATGCTTTTTCCTAAATGTTGTTGAATTGGGTTAGTGCCATGGCACAAAATCATCTGACAGTGTTTATCAAGTGCACAACATCTCACAGTCAGTGCACTTCCTACAGATGAGCAGCTACTGTAGGTGACCAAACCCCTACTATGTACGCTCTTTGTCCTGCACAAAACTCTTTGTGTTTAGCTAAACCCTCAGGGGAACCAACTGTACAGAAGTAGACAAGCCTGTGCTGTGCAAGCCTTTGACCTGGGCATCTGGCCTCAAAGAAAGCCCATTCCTTTCAGACACCAAAACCTCCATAGGTGACCTAAAGCCCACTATGCACAGCATTTGCCCTGTGCTGACACTGTTGCGGACAGTCAACCCCCAGTGGGAACCACCTGCAGATGGGTGGGTAAACCCCAGCTGTGCCGTGTACTTACCCAGTGCACAACATGTCAGAGACAGTCCACTCCCTCAAAAGGCCCGAATCCTCTTACAATGTTGAACCCCCACAGGACACAGCCTTCATCCTACTCCAAACTTTTCACAGAGAGCCAGACCCAGTAGGGATTCAACCACAGACAGGTAGACAAGCCCCTGCTGTGCACAGTCTTCACCTTGTGTGCAACCCCTCATAGACAGACCACTTCAACCAGACCCCCAAGCTCCTTTAGTATTGCTCCGATTATATTAGCAATAAAGTGGGCAGATTAATATATTAATAAAATAAAACATGAACAGTATATTTTATGATGTATTTTCAATTACAAATATATGTTGAATGATGTGCTTATTTATGTATGAGTCTAAAGAGTATAGTTTTGATATATTTGAGGTTTCCACATAAAAAATGTAATGAACTTTACTTGACCATATTTGTGGAACAAGTACTTTGTGATTACGGTTAGTGTTGGAGCATGGAAATAATTTGAAGTTTAGGTGCCCTACATTCAGCTGTTGTATCTGTGCTTGAATGTCAGCTGAGGTATTTTTGCCTTTTGTGCATATGAGTGATTTAGTGTTTTCCCTATAATAAGTCAGTATATGGAAACTGCTAGTGATGGCAAGTGAATGATATACATGGGAAAAGGTTTTTCAATATGTGTACATTAAATGCCTTCATGACAATGCCTAATGGATCTTTGACTAGAAGGCTTAGCATAGACATAAGACCATGAAGCATATCAGTGGTTTGAATAGCATAGAGGATACATTATCTATTTACAGTACTAGCTATGTTATAGCTATTGTAAATGCTATGGATTTATGGTTATAAAATGGCAAAATTAATTACAGCTATAAATATGGAGAGATCGTTGCTGTCCAATGTCAATGCGTCTAATAAATGCTAAAATCTTTACCCAGTCATTATCTTTATGTGTGTTTCATTCGTTTCTGTATCCTATATTTTTACACGTTTCTTTTCTTTTGACTCTGAAATTAGTTTCTCTGCTTTGTAGTGGTGTAGGCATCATTACTACTATTGTGTGCTTTTATTTGCTTAATTTTGCCAAAGTGTTTGCATTCTCTACAAAACCAAGTATAAAAAGGGTAGGTACACATGAGTAGTAGACATCAAAGATGTCAACTATTCATGTATTAGAGAGGTGAGTAGGTGAGCACAGGTACTTGTGACAACTGAGTACCGGGAGAATGGGCACCTGTCTATGGGGAACGGAACGGAAATTTTGCCCAGGCCTACTTATTAACAGACTCTAATGCAAAGCATCAAATATTTACCTCGAGTGTGCCTGGTATAAAGCAGTGTCTTCGAGTATTGTAGGTCTGAACCTCTCTTTTTGACGAGCCAACACGTTTCGACCTTCAGTAGATAGGACCAAATATAATCTTTCAAACGAAGGTCTACATCAGGGTGGGGCTTTAAGATGGTAGGACTTTGAATGACATTTCGTGGCTCACATGGAGCAATGTCGTCGTATTCCTATGTTCTTTTGTGTGGCATTTCAGTCTAGACGAGATTCGTCAAGTCTTGGATTGCTGTCACTTTCTTTTGAAGGCTCTTCTTTTGCGGCGTGCGATTCCCGGTCAGCGGTGTCTTAAGGGTTTGGCCATCCATATTAGGTTATATTGTTATGGACTATGAGAAAGTAAATTCCTTTATGAAGTACATTTGTTTCACATTTTGTCGATGTATGGGTTTCTCATTAATGTTTCTTTCACTCTACAAAATGCAGAACATGTGCTTGATTTTGTAAACATATTTCATATTGTGCTAAACACAGTATTTTTATTTCTTCCTATGCATGGATTAGGTTTGTGCACAGTCATTTCCATTGTTTCTAGTTAATCTTTGAAAGATACTGCACAACTAGTTTTGGTTGTTTAGTTATTTCTGTCTAAACAGTAATAGGTTTCATTCACTACGACTTCACTAACTAAACCTATGCTAACTGGTTTACATAATGCTTACTGCCACAGTTTTGCCATATATACAAAGGTAAACACATCTAAATAGATGTTAATGCAACACTGTGTAAGGATAAAATAGCTTGCCAAGCTTCTGTAGATTGTGAGCTGTGATCTGCAGTCCATACACATAGCTGCACATTTCAAATACTGCATATCATCATTATACTATAAATGTATGAAAGTAATTTGAATTATTGACAGAAAAACAGATGATGAAACAATGCCAATGTACTATTTATTGATATACACTTGAAGGTCATTTGGGGCAACCTCCTATCCTGTGCCTTCTACCAGCAGTTACATTGACAGTGCTTGTGTTTGTTTGCAGTTGTCTTCACCATCAAGCTTTCCTGCATCAGTGGAAAAATGAAAGAAGACAACCAGAGCTCAATGAAGGACTTCCTGATTGTAGGATTTTCTGATTTTCCCCATCTCCAAATTCCTCTGTTTGCTGGATTTTTACTGATTTACCTCTTAACTCTGATGGGAAATATTCTAATCATTGCAACAGTTTGCTCCAATTCACATCTGCACACCCCCATGTATTTCTTCCTCACAAATTTATCCTTCACTGATATCTGTTACACCTCAGTCATTTTCCCGCAGATGCTGGCTCACTTCTTTCAGGATGGCACACGGGTTTCTTTTACTGAGTGCCTTGTTCAAGTGTACTTTTTCATGGTCATGGTGGCTGTAGAATATCTCCTTCTCTCAGTAATGGCTTATGATCGGTATGTGGCCATCTGCAATCCCTTACATTACTTGACCGTCATGAACACCTCTGTGTGCATCCAGCTGGCAGTGGGAACCTGGGTAACAAGTTTTTTGATACCATTAGCGCACACAGTATTTTTCTCTCATCTTTCTTTCTGTACAACCCACACAATAAACCACTTTTTCTGTGATGTCACAGCCTTATTGAAGATTTCCTGCAGCAATACACACCCAATTGAGACACTTAACTATATTGTGGGTTCGATAGTGGCTCTAACGTCCCTTTCGTTAATCATAATTTCTTATATCAACATCACTTCATCCATCATGAAAATAAAATCTAAGGTGGGGAGGCAGAAGACCTTCTCTACATGTGTGTCACATCTCACTGTCGTTGTTTTATTCTATGGTTCTCTTTTTGGTACTTATGTGCGTCCAACATCAACATATTCCTTGAGAGACAATAAAATTTCCTCATTGTCATATATTGCTGTCACGCCCCTGTGTAACCCAATTATCTATAGCCTGAAAAACACAACATTTAAAAATGCTTTAAAGAAGACAATGAATGCAAGACAATTTACATGTAGAACTACACGTTCACTGTTTTAGGCTCATATTGAATGAAAATCAATTAAAACAATTTGCATACATAATTTGAGAAAATGGGATAGATTAAACTTGGTGAAATAATCTCAAGCATTTTACAATTACACTCTACCAAGATCTCATTTTAATTTTGGAAGGATTACTACTGAGCATTGTAGTCTATCAAATAATTGCATACTTTACATGTTATCATTCGTAAAGGCGCTAGCACATGAGTAAATAGATAATTGTCAATGAAAGAAAAGAACAATACAAACATGTATATGTCAAGAACGGTTATTAGTTGACATAAAATTAGAATACAGAATCCATTAGGCTTTTTAATGTAACGGACTTTGCAGCATAATATCTTGATATCTATGATCTATGAAAATGTTCAGACTAAACATTAAGACAATAATTGTCATAAGGTTTTGCATGTTAGAACTCTTTACACTAAAAGTAAAGATAGTAGCTCAGATTTACTAACCCTTTGCGCTAGGATTGTATCACACAAAGTGTTGCATTGGGATTTACGTTTAACTGTAGAACAGTTGTTGCAGTGGACATCAGCCCTCCAATAAGGCAAAGTAGCGCTACTTGCATCAAGGGGGAGTAGAATGGGTGGTACATAGATGTGTAGATGCAAACAACCATGGATCGTGAATTCAACCCGTATCTTCTAACATTGTAGAAAGGGAACTGCATAAAAAAATTATGCCTCCTGGAGGCAGGTGTAGCACTGGAGAAAGATTTATTTTCTCCAAATGTATTCAACTTTGTACTGAGCAGCACACATACAAATTCGAAAAGTATTAAAGTATGTTTTGAAATAGTCCAGTGCAAAATCCATGCTAAACATCACACACTTACCCTTGACTATGGTTCAACAGTGTGCATGTAGCATAAGGCAAGCAAACAGGTGCCAGCACAAGAGGAGAGAGAAACAGTTCTATATCATTGTAGATATTGCTCTGCCCTGCACCCTGCCTTTGTGGCTGCACAGCTACTTTGTTTGCAGCACTACATGAATTCACTTCTTTGTAAATTTTATGTATGTGTCTCTGTGATAATTACAATAGAAAAGGCAGTAAGGCCAATGGGTGTATCAAACAGCTATATATCCATTATGAATGGTAAGAGGTTTGTGTATGAAAAGCACAGATAAGCATAAACGTGCCAGTCTCAAGTTAACTACTAACTTGCAGTTAGGAATAATGTTATCCTTCGATATTGGGTTGCCATTGTATATTCTAACCACTTTCCAAAGTTAGGGAATCTGTGTCCTTCATAAGAGGAGGTGATGTTCCAAAATGTCTGTGTCTGATTTTATGTGTATTTCAGATCTTACTGTTTCTGACGTTTTCAATTTGTCCCTACTTGCTTTAAACATCTTTCTCCCATCACCTTCTTGAGAGACTGCAATCCCATCATATGACCAGGTATCGTCGAAGCCTCAAGACATTGTGTCACACACCATATACACCCCACAGTCCCATCCATCCCACCGCCAGACACCACACCAGTTCTCTCTTTTTGGGTTAGGGGTAGTAAACCCCCAGCCGTGTTTATTTGTACATAAAAAACAATGACAATAAAATGTTCCATCTTTCATGATTATACACAGTAACCCACCAATTTTACATCTTTATTTAGACGTGTTGTTTTCTAACCTCAACAGAGAGGCTAATACATTCATTTCCTACCCTTATCAAAACACTCGTTCTGGCATATCCACAAGTTGGCCTTCAAGTGAGATCATGAATGTTACCGGTGACTCCTGCTCAGGAACCTCCCCTTCCCAGTTCAAGGGTACCTGAATGGGTTCCTCCTTAGGGGAGGACCCCACCCTCCTGTATCCCCTCCCAGGGAACGTCTGTACAGGGGTCCATTTGCCCGCTAGGATACCCACCTGGGCACCCTTCTACATCAAACATATTCCCCCCTGCGCCCTGCGTTAGCTTGACACCCATTGTGCCTCTGCTGGTGGCTGGCCAAAAGGACTAGATGCCAGTGACCGCTCCCAACCCCCAAGCCCCTGCAACCACAAATTGACTCTATGCCAGCACCCCTTGGAGGGTCCCATGACACAGCTGTTAAAATGATCTAAGAAGAAAATGGGGAATGCCCTGTATGGACCATAGAAGTCCCCCAATCATGGTATCACCCCCCAAGCCAGACAAATCCATAAATACAACAAGTTATTTATGCTGGAAAGAAACATTCAGTTAGTATGATATTAACAATGGAGAAGACAATCACAATATATATCAACACCAATACCAAAGCTTCCTCCAAATTCACCTCCCTTGCAGGAACCCTAGCCAAACCTTACTTACCCATCAGTCACAAGAGTTGAATGCTACAGGGATGGTAGGCAAGACACACAATATCCTTGCCGACGGAGACACTTCCTTGGGAGGGGTGGCCCCAGGAGTGAGACGTAATTCGTAGTGCATGGCCCTAATGAACTGCCATATACACAGCTCCACAGGGGGAACAACCTTTACAACGCAACTTTTACAACGCACTATCATTACAACGAAATTTTTACAACGCAAGTGGATTTACAACGCATGCTTTTACAACGCAAGTCTTTACACTTTCCCTACTGTTATGTGGACTGGAGTTGGAATAGTAAATTACACTTTTCTAATGTTAGCACACCATCTAGTGCAAGTCGATGTAAAGACTTGCGTTGTAAAAGCATGCGTTGTAAATCCACTTGCGTTGTAAAAGTTACGTTGTAACAGCACGCGTTGTAACAGCACGCGTTGTAACATCATACATCCCTCCACAGAGTTGGGGGGAGCCTTTCCAGGGCTGTTTGGCATTGCCAAACTATGGCTTTTATTATTCATGCTACTATCATTGCAAAGAAAACAAGTCCATGTCTGAAATTTGCACTAATCTCAGTATGAGGATTGTGACAAACAGATTTAGTTTTAGTATCAAACATTTATTTAATTTACCAAAGATTTACTCCCAGTATTGTTCAAGGCTGGGGCATGTGGCAAACATTTGTACCCTGTTGACTCCGTTAGCTGGTTACTCACTTGCTGCCAATTGTGGATTTTTTCTGATCCGGTGTAATATACAAGTCAATAGATTTGTGTAATGCTGGATTATCTCTTACATGATGAACATCACTTTAATGGAATACTGTCATAGTTCTGTATTTATGTCTATAGATCCAGCTGTTCTATTGAACCACCCATGTCTTGCAATCATTCAGAACTGATTATCATAAAAATTGCCATTTACTTGGCACATCAATTATTCCAGTATATAAAAATAGCATTATAACGGAAAATAAGAATTCCATGCCAGGTACTGATTAAGTAATTTTGTTTTGGAAGTCCAAATTTCTCCTGTATCTCCACGAACAAATTGAATATAATGTTATTAAGTTATTGGTGTGAAAACATAGGGTCACTGTTACATCAACCACTATTTCACAGAATTATGAATATGGTTGATAGCCTTGCACTGGGCAATATAGCCATACCACATGCACTACTAACACATTCTGTGACTTTGATATTGTTTGCCAAATTTTGGCAAACACAGCTATTGTCTAATAATGAAAATACAGATGATGGAATGTGGGGCTTAAAATTGCAGAAAAATATTGAGTAAAGGAGTTGTAAAGAAATCCATACAAGCAGGGGCTGGTTATATTATTATATCTCATATGTGCATTTGAAATTTGGTAAATATCTCCTCCCTTATTAAGAGACATGTAACGTGGCTTACCATTCACCAGGGTGGTCGAGTATATAACCTGGTAGAGGACTCTGCATTTTTTAAACTTCCAAAGCAAGAACTTAATTTGGAAAAGCAAAATCTAATGGCACAGTCCCTTTCCCAGGGTGTGGGGATCATTTTTATTTTTTCAGCTTAGGTTCACAAGGCTTTTCATGGTAGTCATGAGCAGAAAATAAGTCTCTCAGAACATCTATCTTAATAGGGTCTACGATTTCCACAAGTAGGGGCACCATCAGAGGCAACATCAGTTTACCCAACTCAAAATAGAGCGGGTGGACCATCAGTTTTAGGTACAGGTTACTACCCAGGCTTTTGGACAAGCACTTTATCCACTAAACTCCATACAACCCCATTGGTCTTTTATGATTCCAGTCAAATGCAGTTCACTATATTAAAGAAGCAGAAGTTTCTTTTTGAAAAAACAGAAACTAATAGCCTTGGTCCTCTATGTGGGTCAGTTTAAATAAGATCTGAGATATCCACCAGTGAACCAAGTGCGAGCATTGTCACAGGAAACATGACAGTATGCTCGACCCAAAATAGAGTGGGTGGACAGTCAGTTTGGTGTTCATGTAAATCTGTTATGCTTGTGGACAAGTAGCCTGCCCATTAAACTCTTTATAACTCCATTGATATTTTGTGATTCCAGACAAATGAACTGATAACTTAGTTTACCAGATTAGGAAACAATTAGGTACATATAATGGACAGGTTCTGTAAACAATTTAGGCCAAATGGACATTTTCGCTTAATTTGATCAGCCTAAAATTGTCAAAGGTAAATTAATTCAGGGTGTCTTCTATCATTTTCAGTAATTTTTTATGCAAAAGATGTGGCCACCCATCTCTGAGAAAGTTAATTATTATTTGGGGTGTATGGAAGTCATCCACATGTAATAAAGTCACTAACCTCTTAGGTCTAGTGAAAACTTTCAGTAATTTAAACATGAGCTCAACCCCTGGAAACTTTGGCACAGAGCAGACAAACTTAACTGAAAGAAAATGTGTAAAGCATTTAGAACAATCTGAATATATAAAAAGTGAAAGGCATAACACAAAAACCCCACTCCAATTCACAAAATAGATACAAGTTTAGAAAGACAAATGACAACAAAACAACAAAACTCCAACAGGGTGAACCAGAACCAAGAAAAAGTAAAGTGACAATAAAAGTCTATAGACGCATATGACTGGGACCTAGGCACAATATCAGATGAACAATGTATGATACACCAAGGGCCCGATTCACAAAGGGCCCCGCAGTCATGGTGGGGGTCTTGCTCTCAAGGCAGGAACTCAGCAATGAGTGACTGCATTGTAGAGGTCCCTTCACTATTGTGGGCTTCCCACCACAACTGTTGGGCCTCCGCCACTAGTGTTGAAATCCAAGTTGATTTGCCCAGGTACCACTTCTCATCAGCCAGGGTAGCTAAAATCCAGTGGCATGTTGAGCACAGAACACATGTTTGGATTGGTGCCTGGATTGGCGCTAAGCAGTCACAAATGCACCACAGCATGGAGAGCAGAACTGAGCTATTTTTTAAAGATATGGCTCAGTTCTGATCTTTTCTATCCGCACAACACAGCACATCAACTTCAATTGCTGAGCTGGGTTGCATGAACTCTTTGAAAATATGCCCACAATCCTTCAGTGGGATAAGGTTTCAGTCTGTATCTGACAGGAATTCCATGACGTTGTATACTTTCTCACCAATGTCCTAATGAATTGGATTTGCACCAATGGAGAAGCTTTAAGATGGGTATACCTGTTCTTTGGCCGAGCAATTTTGCACCTTGTGTTGAGCGGCTTAGGTGGCAGGGCCTGGTCCTTCATAGGTCTGGAAGTCTAAAAAAGTCCAAACTTTTCATAGATGTTAAGTTAAGTCCAGCTAGTCATAGTCAAGGGTTCCAGGACCAGAGAGATAACACTCAGTGGTCAGGACTCCATCCATCAGAGGCCACCAGTAGGGTCTAGTCCAGGTCCAGTTGAAACTAGTCTGGTGTAAAAACCAGGAAAACTCTTATAATCACTATCTCATTATATCAGAAGTATCTTAAGTATGGTGGTTGACCGCAAGTACTAGTCACCCTTTGATGCAGGATTGGAGACCATAGAATTGGCTTATATCTCCAACTTTATACTACCCTACCACCACCCTTGCAGGTTGTGCTTCCTGCATCATTTGATTTCCTGTTATACTTCTGATATGAAGAGCTGCTAACTACATTAACACCCATAATCCATATACTATTATGTCCTGACAAAGTAATCAAGTTACTACCAAGTGATGTAACATTGGTTGGCTAGCAAGAACATGCTCCAAGTGAAAACTTGGGATTAAAAGATATTTGCTTTTATAGACTGTCAAGACTGATGATATGTTGGGTATGTTTGCAATGATAAACAAAGATTTGGAGAACTCCTTTCCAAGCTTGGGGAGCATATGTGTGGCTGTTCCCTTCCTTCTGCTGGGCACCCTGTCATTGGATACCAGAAACTCTTTTGGACACTTCATTTCAAGTGGCCAACAAATTGTTTAATAAATTACATCTTGTGGAATTTGGAATTTTGTCTGGTTTTTAGAAATGTATAGCTTCCAGGTTTACATATGAGTTTTAGGCTGTTTTCCCACCAAACTGTAAGGAGGAGGCAACAACTGAAAATTATAAAAATCGATTGCCATTAAAGGTTGTACAAAATGTGCTTATTGCCGACAGATGATGATCTTAGAACAACAAACGCCCTATCTTGTGCACAACTTTCTTCTTTTTTTAAAATGTTTTTTACATTATGACAAGTTTACCGGTTCCCTCTAAAGGAATTCACAAATCCTGGATACCATTTGAATCTCTAAATTGTGGAAGACAAAAGGAGACAAATTAGGCCTGGATACTTTTAGTGAAGGTATGCTATAAAAGATTAAGCATAAACTGAACCATACATCTAAAAAAGGGTTCAGCACCGCGTGGAAAGTACAACAGCCAAGTGGTTAATCTGACTGCCTCAAAATAAATGTAGTATATATAATGTGTAATGTGTAACCAACAATTAACTTGTGTTTACGCAATAGATGATTCCACCACTTCTGCCCTCCCAATTTCCTCTTTTTATCTTTGACATGTATTACACTATTTTTGAAGCGAGGCATGGCAAATGTAAATGTCTTCACATTCAAGTGCAATACAAGCAGCCACATATGTGAATATCGTTCTCTTCTTAATAGTGGTCAGATAATGTTTCCGATACATATGGCAAATAATTATTAGGGTCCAGTGCTTGATCAATCCTTCTAGAATCTATAGGAGTGTTTCCACACTTCTAACTTTAAGCCACGTTTACACTCTGCCATGGAATAAAGGCTCACAAAAGAGGGAAAATATGGAGAGATAACTAAGGTCGCTCACTTTATGAGTTTGTAAGGATTCTCCTTTTCAGTCTTAATACTCGATAGCGGCCAGGAGTATACGTGTGAGGGCAGTAGCCCTGCTAATGATGGTTAGCTTTAAAGGAAGGAGGTCATCACTAGAAAATCTCTTAAAAATCGTACATCATTGGTATCAGTTTACATCACATGTCACACTATACTATATTTATTTAATTCTGTATTTAGGATTTTTGTATGATGGTGTGTGTTGACTTATACTAAATGTAGAACATTGGTAGGTAGGGAAATCAAAATTGCATTTTGGAATGGTGAGTAAGTCTCCAATCATGATACCTGGTGATCTCAAACACAAGTCAAGGTCTTAATAAATTATTCTGTGAAAGGGGATAGGAGCACACTGCCATCACGTCTCAGCGTCATTACCTCTAGGCATCTTGGTCGATGTAGTACATTGTTTTTTGCACAGAGTACGACAACGATCAAGATGCTTAGAGGTAATGATGCTGAGACATTATGGCAGTGTGTGCCTATACCCTTTCACACCCTTGGTAGCTGGCTATGAGCAGGCAGGCTTCACCTAGGAGACAGGTGTGTAAAGCATGTGAAAACACCAATGCATTAAAAAGTAAGACACAACACACAATAAAAATCTAACATTATTGTATCCAAATACTAAATATTTTTATGATTTAAATGCACCATAATGACAATATTCTAATTTAGAATATTATATAGGCTTGAATTTTTTAAGATCAAATGCTTTATAGTGACTAAAAATTCATAGTGCCAACTTGGGAAATCTGGTCATGGCTGACCAGGACAAAGACAAACTTTGGGGCTGACCACAATCGAGCGTGGGTTGGATACACTATGCAGTAGGCCCCGGTCAAGTTTTAGCCTTCTGACGTCGCCGTTTTTCTGGAGCTTTTTCTTCCGACATTGAGAGAGGCACCTGATTAGGCCAGGTTTCCAGTCAATGATGGCAGCTTGCTTTAGTGTAAGGCCTCGGGGAAATCATGTCAGTCTTGAACTCCGGAGCATTCAGCCGGACAAACCTGAAATCCAGGCCAGGTCATGGTTCAGCGAAGGCAGCTTTACTCTTCACAAGAGATCAGTCAACTTATGCATCTTTTGACAACAAATTATCCATACTTCTCTAAACATTTGGATCTTCTTCCAGAAGGTCCCTTTGGGATTACAATGTGTTCACAACACCAATCCAAGTTTGGAGATGCTCTGAGTTGCTCCTTGGGATATTGGGACTATGTCTCCCACAATGCACCTCTCCAAATCCTTAAAATTCCATTAGACGCAGTCCAGCTGGGTACTTCTTGGTGGAGATGATGCAGGTGGAGCTATTTTAACCTGTTGCTTTCACGGTGTCTACTCCTTCAACTTCCAAGCAAGGTCAATTCCATTTTAGGCTGAATGCCAAAGTGTGTTGTAGGTGCAGTCCTTATGAGTGCTGTTCTCCCTTGTGTGGTTTAAGGGCCCAGTAGTGCGGTCTTTTTCTGTAGTTTCAAGTCAGGGATCTGAGTTGCTTGTCAGCTCTCCCATACTTATTCATTGTTCCTGGTTGACAAGCACGGGGGCACCCTGACCAGTAGGGTACAAGGTGCTACCCAGAATGTATGACAACTTCCTCTAAAGTGTGGTAAAATCTTGTCCCAGAAGGCACTGTGCTTCAAAATCCAATATGGAGATATTCAGTCCTGGAGGTTAGGATCTGACTAAGTCAACCCACTGGTGCGGCTAGCTTTCCCTAACACTCCCCGTCCAGCCCCTCTGCTAATAAAATAGTATTCCCATGCTAGCCTATGAGGCCAATGCATTATCATAGGGAAAAACGGAATTGGCAATTTGTCCCTCAGCAGGGCATATAAAACATATTTTATAATGTCCCTGCTTATAGTTGAAGGAACCCTATCTCCTGGGCACCTAGGAGAAAACTTAGCGGTGATTTATATCTAAAGATAAAGTAGTTTAAGACTTTGGAAGTACCTTTATTTAGTAGAATTTGCATATAACTACAATTTCAAAACAGCCTGCAAAGCAGGCACCACAGCAGTGCACACTTAAGTGAATTGAATCTACTCGGCCTCTGAACCTACATGCCCTACCATAACCTAGGGACTTACAGGTAGGATGCCAGTACCAATTGTTATTATACCATATATCTTTCACACAGAGCCCAAGCACTTGGTCTAGTTACCAGAGCCCAGGGTACAATCATATTCAGAAAAACAGTACCCAGTAGTCCTGGTTTTTTACATAGGCAATCCTGAATTGTTTAGTATTCAGGAATTTCCTAGAACTTCTGTGGTTGGAATCCAGATGCTAGGTCTATGGATTTAATCTGCTTCTTGAGGTTATATGTGCTCCCATCTAAAGTGGACCTAGTCAGGCTAACCTGTTAATTTTGGAGAAAGATCCGATCTAATTTTGAAATGCCAGGGCCATCTCTGCTATGGCAAAATGGGCAAACGAAAACAGTGAACTGGAATCTGCCCTAGCATTTGCAGATTGCTGAAACCTTAGCCAGCGCCCCACCATCTCCATTATCTTGCAATCTAATGGCCTAAGTATGATGGGAGCACCTGCACTTGGTTTCCATGCCAACAGTGTTACAGGTAGTAATCTGTAATTGATAAGGCCTAACGATCCCAAACTGTTTTGGATTTGCTTTTGTTTCTATCAAGAGAGGACTTTGCCTGGCAGCTTGGGCTTGCCTGTTTTCTTTTGCTTATGTTTTGTCTTATTAGGTATGCATGCTCATTGACCTCTGGATGAATATGTATGTCATTAGCTAGTGGGAGATTACCTCTTGAAGAAAAGCTCAGTACACTTTATGGCCACTGCATGGCAAAACGAACAGCACTTCCCTTATATTGATACGCTTCCTGACTGTCAACTAAGAAGAGATCTATTAAGGCTGCGAATTGGGATGAATCCCTGCTACATGAACAATGGGGTGAAAGGCTCAATGATAGACAGTAAGGGAAAATGCACATGCACTTTGGGAACCTCATGTGACATTTTACATATATTAGTGGACTGTCAAAAGATTTTAGATATTCAAATAGAGTTTCTACGGCTGATTTTTAAAAAGTATGATATTAAGAATAGGGCACAGGCAGTAAACCTTTTAACTGAAATGAGCCACTTAGATGTAGCCTGTGCCATGGGGAAGTTCATCCAAAAAGTCAAAGTATTTCTTAAAAGGGATTAGAACTGAACTGTCATATAATTTGATGTATAAGGTTATGGGTAAAGTTGAAAGGAAAGCTGAATGGATAATATGACATTTTATGATGTTTAAAAAATGATTTGTGATTTTAGATGATTTTTAATGTACCTTTTAAAATTGTTTAAGGATCTTCGGTCCAAATAAACTTGAATTGAATTGATTGATAGTGGAGCATGTGCTAGCTGGTGATCCTAGCAGTCAGTTAAGCATGAGCGAGAGCAATTGCATACACAAGCAACATTTTTCCTGCTGCAGTTGAATAAGATTAAGTGCATTTTACTTTAAATTAATATTTTGTGATTCTGTTACTTCTGTCATCTGAAATTAGGCAAGTAAGCATTGCAATGAAAGTTTTAAAAAAATGATTCTTTGAAATTGAATAAAAAAGCATAACATTAAAAATAACAAGAGTAGCCAATAGCAAACGTAATCTAGCTGAAAATATCTATTAATGTAACAATGAAAACAGAAACCATTACCTGCAGGTAAATAGTGTATTTTTTAAACGTCATTGGTCTTCTTTATGAGTAGGGGTACAGAAGGATAAAATCTCTGATCCTGGCTGGTCTCCCCACACCAAATCATGTCAATTTTTAGTTTTTCTTGATAAATGTGGAATACTTGTAATGCAAGTTCATTTACCATGGCGTTTTCCAAAGTTCCACACAGAAACTCACTGAGAGCAGACAAAAGGTCTCAGCTGTCTGCTCCATTCATGCGACTGCCTGAAAAAAGTCTAGCATCTCTGAGCCCTGAATTATGGCTCTACATTCTGCAGACTAGAGACTTGCTAGCCCGGTGACGTTTAGTATGGAGGGGACAGAATGTTATGGCTCTGGTTTAGGGCTGGATTTAGGGCTGTGTGACTGGTGCAGCTACACATGGCACTGCCCTTAGGGGACCACTGTGTTTGGAAAAAAAAGATGATGGGTTTACATGTACCTGCTGTGGAATTCCTTGTGAGTCTAGTCATTTTCAGGAAAAAGCAAAAATATAAAAATAACTCAGGTAATTAATGTTTTGTTTTTGTCTAGTGGCAGCTTTGGCTCATCATAAACTATTTGTATTAAAAAGGTATGCAGTTCCTAAGGATACAGGAAAAGAGAATTAGAGGATAGGTCAATATCCATATATGTCCAAAGGTTGGAGATGGGGTGTCCTCCTTTTGGACCTGGGGTCCTCACACACCCGACAGGGTGTCATGATTCATCATAGGGCTTGCTCCTTGTCGGACCATTTAGAGACTGTTTATCTGAGATCTTCTGTTCTCAAGCCGTAATGTGAAGTGCGAGTTAGGGCTGTGGAGTGTAGATGAGTGTGTAGAGTGAGTAAAGAGTGTATGGAAGATTGACATTTAAGACTAAGTAGTACTCTACAAAAGTTTTAATCAGTGAGTCAACTTTTTGGGCTAAAAGCGGGGTTAGCAAACTACCGACCTTGAGAACCTAATGCCGGAACACATCAGAAAGGCCAAATCAGAACTCACCTCCCGGAAGGCTCTGAAGACCTGGCTCTTCAGCCTCTCCTAGCACCCTGCGGCTTGTTTACTCTAACTCACCCTCATCCGCAACCGACTCCGCTAGCGCCGGGACACCTCCGTTGGGAGTAGCTGCGCGCTTTAGAAGCCTAAATACATACATACATGTTCAGTGGTTGCTAGTACAAAAAGATCAACAGGTTTCTTGCTTTATTTGACACATGTGATTGGTTAACAATTCATCAGGACTAAAACCAAAATAACTATCTACACAGTGGTTGACGTCCTAGTGGATATAAGGGGTAAACCAAGCACTCATGCAACCTAAAAGTGAAGTACCTTGTAGTAATACCAACCTAAAAAGATGTAAGAAAAATAAAATTCTCAATACAAAACAGCAAGCGGTAGAATTCTTACAATGCTATGAGTTGAAAAATGCATGTAAGGCTCAGTGGAAAGGCAGAAGAGATTGGCAAGCAAGTGGCACTTCCAAAGGCATAATCAGGCAGGGAGGCCTATCAAGCACCATGGCTTAAAACAAATTCCAAGACTCCCCCATCTGAGGTGGCTAACCAACTACATCAAGTACTGGCAGAGCGAGCACTAAATTGTTGTAGCCTAGTGTGGAAAGAATGGAGAAGCAAAAAAGCATTACAATAAATAGTGCAGCTGAATTCTAGCATACATGTCTAGGGAGGAAGGATCTCCCAAGCATATAACACAGTTGTGGCATGCTGAGGTGAGTTTCACAGCAAGGCCTCGGTGGAGATTTACTCATGGTTATGAAGTGGCTCCATAGCTGGACAACCTACCCTCGCACTACCAGCTTGGCACAGTATGAGGGCTCGTGGGGGCAAGGTTAAATACTCACATTATTTTCAAGCGGGCTGGCACTCGAGACTTGCATCAAGGTGAAAGGCGGGCGCATCAAGCACATCATTGTGGGAGTGGCTACTGCAGTTGGGTGAATTTAGGCATCTGCACATCCAAAAAGTGCTGAGGCAAGTTTTCAGTGTGCACAAACGTGTCTGCCATGTTGGTACATGCAAAAAGTACAAGTAGGGGACTACAAGCACAAAGGTCGAAGTACTCCCTGGGGTTGATGGCCAAAGCAAAATCAGCATCAGCGAAAATAAGGCAGCAATATTCAACCCAATCAATCAGAAAAATCAGTCAGAGAAAGGAGATGGAGATGGGGTCAGGTTCATTTCGTCTCACAAGACAACTAAGAATGTGGGTGCGGGGATACAACAGATTATAAAATTCCCTGGTATTCATGGGAGCAGTGAAAGAAATGTGGAATACTAAACACACATTATTCCCAAGCGGGCCAGCACTGAAGACATGCCTGCAGGTGATAGCCGGGTGTGTCATTGTGGGAGTGGATGGTGGCAGTTGGGTGATGGGGAGGGCGACACAGGCATTCTTGTGTCAAAAAAATGAGAGGCTAGCAGTAAAGTGTACACACACGTGTATGCCATTTTGTGATGTACAAATGGTATAAGTAGGCACAAATATTCAGCCCAATCAATCAGAAAAATCAATCAGAGAAAGGAGACAGGTCAGGTTCATATCATCTCACAAGGCACCTAAGAATGCAGGTGCGGGTTCACAACAGATTACAAACTTCCCTGGTGTTCATGGGAGCAGTGGTAGAAATGTGGAATACATTAAACACACACTTCATGTAAACATACTGGCTCATAAGAGAAAGGGTGGCCAAGGAAGTATAAGATCATCTATCGAGCAAGGTACTGGATACATATCAGTGCATATAAACTCTTGGGAGCTGGTAATTTTAGGCCAGGATAGAGAAAGGCCATCTGAATAGAAGGATAAAGGTCAGTGTATACAGGCTATATGGGAGCTAATGAGGGTGAAAGTGTAAGCTTCCAATGAAGGTAGTGAGAGTGGGCTCTACTTATTCAATTCGCTTCTCAGTGTTTCTTTATTCAGTCCCTGTTTGTCGGTGGAAAGGTGAAAAATTAAATTTTTCTTTCTCCTAAAGAGGGCGTTTTGGCTAATTCGTGGGTGTGCCTCAATTGTGGTCCACCGTAGATTGACAGGTGTGTGTCACTTGTGTGCAAAGTGCATGCGCATCTTAGTTTTGAGTTTGTGGCACCGGATCTTTCTACGGTGTTCCTTAATGTGTGTTTTGACAGCTTTTGTGGTCATCCCAATGTATCGTAAATCATAAGGGCATGATAGAGTATATCTGCAATAGTTTGTGTTACAGTTGGTATGTTATATCTGAATCCAATTGAATGCGTTGGACAATTTTATTTCCTTTGTAGTCTCAGAGAAAGCACAAACAGTACAAAATCCACATGGGTAGTGTCCTGTAACCGGTGGTAAGTCCCAAAGGGATCTCTGGTTGTGTTGTTCAGAAGGTAGCAGTCTAATGGCATGAGCATGTCTTTTATCTTCCTTGTGGGTTTGAAATCAAACTGAGTTTGGGGCAATGTCGGTTCGTCAGTTTGTAAAATGCTCTAATGTTTCTTGATGATCTTGCACATTCTGTTGGTATCAGGTGTGTAAGTGGTAACTCAAGTTAATGCGTCTGTCACTTGTCTCTGGTATAAAATTGCTTCTCTGTTATTATTTTTAGCCCATTTCTTGGCCAACTTAACACTGTGTGTGGGATATTCGCGTATGCTTATATTAACTATTTTAATCTTGTAGGGTGATGCAGTTATGGAGCAGTTGCAGAAACTGTCCAAAAGGTAGGTTGTCTCGGAGATCTTTTGGATGGTGGATGCTGCATAGGAGAAGGCATTTGCAGTCTGATGGGTTTTTTGTAAGATGTGGTGGTAAGATGACCATCTGTTAATGTAATCATGAGATCTGGAAAGGGAACATTGTTATTTGATATGGTACTGGAGAAGAGGAGGTAAGGATTGAGGGTGGTGATCCACTCACTAATGTTTTTACATGCCACTCTTTTGCCTTTACAAAATATCAGGATACCATCATTGTATGTACTCCATAATTAAATGTTAGTGTTGTAGAGGTTACATTCATGGAAGATTATCTCCCTTTGAATATCTGCCGGGTAGAGGAAGGCCAGACTTGGGGCAAATGTACTTCCCAAAGACCTTTGCAGGGTCTGGTGATAGAGATTTTTTTTATTGAAAGCCGTTTCCAGTTAGGGCTAATGGAGCTGACTGGAGTGGGTGAACTCCAGTTCTCAGTTAGGAGGGCACTCTCTACCACCTCTAATGTCGCTGTCTGGGGAATGTTAGTGTAGAGTGCCTCTACATCCAGAGTGACCAGCAGGTCAGTCTTGTTTGTGATGTGCATATTATCAATGAGACGTAGGACATCTCTAGAGTCCTGTGGGAATGAGGTAGTTTTTTGTATCACTGGTTGAAAAAAGTGGTACAAAGCAGTACAGGTCCTATTGGCAATACCCCAATTTCCCACAGGGTTCACAACAATTTGTTCCTCATAATCCTAATCCTTCTTTTTTTAGACAGAGACTGGGGCAGGGGAAGAGGTAACAGATGAGGAAATCAAAAGCGAGTTCAGTGGCAAGAGCCGCCGCAACAGACAGTGCAGACCCAGGGTCAAATAGGGAAGAAAAATTGATAGTCAATTTCCCTCATGGTCCAAATCGCCCCCAAACATGGTCCCACTGGACTTACCTGCATGGGCCAAAGCTGCTGAAATGCCATGCCCAAGCTGAAACACATGGGGGCAGATTTACAACAAAGTAACGCAGCACGGTGCAGCAAGTGATTTTTCTAAGCCATACTGCGTTAGTTTGGAAAGCACAGAGATGCGACATAGTAACCTCCTGAGGCACAGCCGGGAGATAGGTGTTGTTGATTTTAGAAGGAAATAATTTTAAAAATTGCACGCAATTGTTTTTAAAAGCGCACGCTCTACCTGCCTTGTATTCCACCTGGAAAGCTTACCCAGCAGCGGTTGACACGCTGAGAGGGAGAGCTCGTGGGAGGCTTCGTAGGCGCCATCAGCCCGACGGAACGAGGGACACGCCCACTTTGCGGACACGCCCCCTTGCAAGCACGTAAATAGAACGCTGATATCAGCGCGTCCACTGATAGCCGTAACCTCCTGAGGCACAGCCGGGAGATAGGTGTTGTTGATTTTAGAAGGAAATAATTTTAAAAATTGCACGCAATTGTTTTTAAAAGCGCACGCTCTACCTGCCTTGTATTCCACCTGGAAAGCTTACCCAGCAGCAGTTGACACGCTGAGAGGGAGAGCTCGTGGGAGGCTTCGTAGGCGCCATCAGCCCGACGGAACGAGGGACACGCCCACTTTGCGGACACGCCCCCTTGCAAGCACGTAAATAGAACGCTGATATCAGCGCGTCCACTGATAGCCGTAACCTCCTGAGGCACAGCCGGGAGATAGGTGTTGTTGATTTTAGAAGGAAATAATTTTAAAAATTGCACGCAATTGTTTTTAAAAGCGCACGCTCTACCTGCCTTGTATTCCACCTGGAAAGCTTACCCAGCAGCGGTTGACACGCTGAGAGGGAGAGCTCGTGGGAGGCTTCGTAGGGGCCATCAGCCCGACGGAACGAGGGACACGCCCACTTTGCGGACACGCCCCCTTGCAAGCACGTAAATAGAACGCTGATATCAGCGCGTCCACTGATAGCCGTAACCTCCTGAGGCACAGCCGGGAGATAGGTGTTGTTGATTTTAGAAGGAAATAATTTTAAAAATTGCACGCAATTGTTTTTAAAAGCGCACGCTCTACCTGCCTTGTATTCCACCTGGAAAGCTTACCCAGCAGCGGTTGACACGCTGAGAGGGAGAGCTCGTGGGAGGCTTCGTAGGCGCCATCAGCCCGACGGAACGAGGGACACGCCCACTTTGCGGACACGCCCCCTTGCAAGCACGTAAATAGAACGCTGATATCAGCGCGTCCACTGATAGCCGTAACCTCCTGAGGCACAGCCGGGAGATAGGTGTTGTTGATTTTAGAAGGAAATAATTTTAAAAATTGCACGCAATTGTTTTTAAAAGCGCACGCTCTACCTGCCTTGTATTCCACCTGGAAAGCTTACCCAGCAGCGGTTGACACGCTGAGAGGGAGAGCTCGTGGGAGGCTTCGTAGGCGCCATCAGCCCGACGGAACGAGGGACACGCCCACTTTGCGGACACACCCCCCTCCCTCTGACCTATAATAATGTGTATGTACCGGAGGCGCAGCGGACGAGCGCAGCGGGCGGGACGAATGCGCGCCGAAGGCGCGCATAAGGCAAGCTCGTCTGCGCTCGTCCGCGCCGAGTCCGGGCCTAGGGCCAGCCCCCCTACTCCTCACCCCTCAGTACCCCTGCAGTATAGCCCTGACACCCTGCACAGTTTTAGGACATCCACTAGCAAGGGATGCCTACACAGATTTCAAGCTGATGCCCTACCCCCTACCTGCCCCAATTGTAACCTCCACCTTAAGCCCAAAACTACACCTGAACTGCTATATGACTACCGCATGTACCTGTTGAACTGCCGCTCCCTCCCAAAACATAGGGTTGAAATTTCTCTCCTAATAGAGGAACATTCACCTGACATACTGTTTTTAACAGAAACCTGGCTAACTCCTGACGCTGAGCCAGCGATTCTGGAAGCCCTTCCCTCAGGCTTTCAAATCTCTCACCAAGACCGGCCTAAAGGGAGAGGAGGAGGTCTAGCGATAATTTATAAAGATCAATTTCGCTGCCGTGTAGCAGCCGAATCCATCCCGGACTGCGAGAGTATCACTTTCCATGTGGAACTCTCACCTAACAATTGCCTTTCCGGCACGCTTATTTACCGCCCTCCCGGCCCCCCGAATCAGTTCCACGTCTGCTTACCCTCAAACATAGCCGAACGCCTTAACCCCTCATCTAACTTTATTGTTTTAGGTGATTTTAATTTCCATTTCGACTCGGATTTGGACCACATAGCCACTATTCTAACAGAAGACCTCGCAGCTCTACAATTGACCCAAAAAGTTACCTCCCCCACCCATGTTAAGGGTCATCTGCTGGACCCGGTTTTTAGCAACTGCATCGGCCTCACAACAGGATCACCCATCCACTTGCCTTGGACCGATCATTTTTTGATCCCTATCAGTTGGTCTGCACTGAAACCCTCTAAATTGACACCGACCACAAGACTCACTAGAGCTTGGTCAAACCTCGCAATCGACAAATGGACTAATTTACTTGCTGAGAATCCCCCCCTAATCAAAGATAACCCTAACCTTGCTAATCTGGCTTATTCTAATTGGATCACTCAGTCTCTAGACGTAGCTCTCCCCCAAAAAAAAATCACACTAAAACGACTTCAAAAAACTGCCCCATGGTATACTGAAGATCTCAGAGCCAAGAAACGCTGCTGTAGGCAGTCTGAAAGAAGCTGGCGAGCTGATTATTCCTTAAAAAAAAAAAATCTCTATCATGAAGCCATCAGGGAATACAAAATGTTGATAAAATCGACCCAAGCCGCTTACTTTTCGGAGAAAATCTCCCTTGCTAAATCTAAACCTAAGGAAATTTTTAAGATCATAAAAAAACTGACCAAACAGCCCCCCTGTGATCAGGCAGATAAGTCCACTACCCATTGTAACGACGTCGCTGAATTCTTTCACCAGAAAATAAATACCATTTACTCTGCTTTCCCACCGAACAACCTCACCCTCTCAATTCCTACTTGTCCCCCCATGACTCCCACTCTTCACTCACCTACATTAACACATTTCCCCCCACTAGAGCTAGCTACTCTTGAGCCCCTAGCACGGAGTGTTAAATCTGGTTCCCCCAACGACCCAGCACCTCCAGACATAATAATGGCAGCATCTCAAACTACTCTGCCTATAATTAAGGACATCCTAAACGCCTCCATTTCATCTAGTGTGGTCCCGACTGCCTGGAAGCAGGCTATGGTCAGAGCTCTAGTGAAGAAGCCCAACTTGGACCTTAATGATCTGAGTAATTATCGCCCCATATCCCTGCTCCCATGGATCAGCAAGATTCTGGAAAAATATATTAATAAACAACTAATCACTTTTCTGGAAGATCACCAACTACTGGACCCGACCCAGACGGGCTTCAGACCCAAGCATGGGACCGAGACCGCACTCCTTATGGTCACTGAGGAAGCGAGAAAGATCTTGGATCAAGGAGGATCAGTGGCAGTGATCCTCCTCGATCTCAGCGCGGCCTTTGACACGGTTAGCCATAACACTCTGCTATATCGCATGTCCCAGGTTGGGATTGAAGACAAAGCCTTGTCTTGGTTCAAATCTTTCCTCCAAGACAGATCCTTCTGTGTGTTTGAAGACGACTCTGTCTCTGCCAGCAGACCTTTGAAATGTGGAGTCCCTCAGGGATCATCTCTAAGCCCTGCACTTTTTAACTTGTACATGAGGCCACTGGCTGACGTCGTCCGTCCGTATGGGATTAAGATCATTTCCTACGCGGACGATACGCAGCTGGTGGTCTCCATGACTCAGGAAGCCACTCCATCGGCTCCAGGCGGGCTTAGAGAGTGCGTTGAAGAAGTGAAAACCTGGATGTCCCTTTCTTCGTTAAAACTGAATGGGGACAAAACGGAGCTGATGATCCTGGGCTCCCCAGACCCCAGCATTCCCCCCTCTTTATGGCCACCCAGTCTGGAACCCCCACCTACTCCCAAAAACAGCATTAAAAGCCTTGGAGTGTGGCTGGACAGATCCCTGTCCTTTAATACGCAGTCCACAAAACTTTCGGCCACCTGCTTTGGCATCATGAAAATGCTGAAAAGAATCCTCCCCCTCCTTCCCTGGGATGCCAAACAAACTGCCATACAAGGCTTAATTCAATCGCGACTCGACTTTAACAACATACTTTATCTTGGTGCCCCCGAATCCACCCTCAGAAGGCTCCAGATAGTTCAAAACTGCGCAGCACGCATTCTATTAGACCTTCCCCGCAGACAGTCAGTGAGAGCAGGCCTGACTACCCTCCACTGGCTACCGGTGCGACAGAGGGTCCTGTTTAAAGCCATGTGCATTGCGCACCAGGCCTTCTGGAACACTGGCCCTAAAATTACCCAAGACTTAATTACCCATTATGTGCCCAACAGAAGCCTCCGCTCCAGTCAAATATTTCTTGCAAAAACCCCCAAAATAAAAAGATCCAGATCCGGAGGCAGGACCTTCTCTTTCAACGGTGCTAGAGCCTGGAACGCCCTCCCACTGCACCTTAGAGCTAATTCTAACCTCTCAACCTTCCGCAGACAACTAAAGACCCATTTATTTCACTTAATCTAGCTAATCTCATTCCTAATTCTCCTTCTAAGCCTGCTGTAGGTATTCGGTTTTCCTAGCGCTTGGACGCCTCCGGGCAGCAATTCGCGCTATAAAAATGTACATCCTATCCTATCCTATCCTATATTTACAAGAATATGTCGCATCTCTGTGCTTCCCCTGCGCTGGCGCACAAACTGCAGCCATGTGCAAGGATGCCTGCGTCGTGGGGAGATTGTTTTTGTGCAGGAAAGGACACCTTCCTGCACAAAAACAATCACAAGCTTTTTCCTCTTTCAATGCATGCTGTAGAATGCAGCACGCATTGGAAGAAGAAGAAAAACGAGGAGAAATGAAAGCATTTCTCCTCGTTGCGCCTCGCTACGCCACCTCTAGGGTGGCGTAGCATTCACACGCATCTCCAGATTTACGATTTCTCATAAATCTGGAGATGTGTCTTTTTCCATGGGTGTTGCGTGGTAACACCCACAGCAACACCCATGGAACGCCCCTTCAACGCACAGTGCTGCGTGTGAAGGGGCCATATTTACAAGGAGAGGAAAAGTCACGCAGGGTGCCTTTTCCTCTCCTTGTAAATATGGAGGAACCCCTGCGCCACCAGTACGTCACAAAAGGTGACGTAGTGGTGGCGCAGGGTGCTTGTAAATCTGCCCCGTGGTTTTTAAAAATGAGACAATATGAGATGTTTGTATTTTTAACTGGCTATTGCGCAGATGTTTTAATTAAAATGAAGATATTTTCTTGTAATAAAGACACAAGTTTTGATGACTCGTGTTCAATGAAAAGCTCTTTTGAAGTGAAAGGCTCTGTGCAGCATGACCATTTTAAGCTGAGAGATTGTTAGGCTTTTTGATTGATCTACAAAAATATATTAGTATATTCAAAACATTGTCCATACATCCTGCTTGTCACTCCAAAACAAGTGTTGCGTTGGTTATATATTTTTTACAGTGTGAGCATGTGTGTGCTCCTTTATGTACATAGTTTTTTTCGCTGAATATTTACATATTGAAGATTACAACACATAATATTGATGTTCAATATTTAAAAGTTTCCACGATAAATGCATTTTCTAATATGTTTTGCTTACAAATTATAGAGTTAAGAGAAGTGCATCGATTTACAAGATTTGTTGCTGCTTGGCTTTAATAGATTTTATGCTGTAAACTCTATGTTTGTTGCTAAAACTGATAGCATTAAATTTAAAAAAATCTATCCACATAGGAAATGAAAAGGGATGGCTTGTTGATGAAGTAATGAATATTCCTCTAGAAGAGTTCCAAGAAAATGATTAAGTCATGTAAGTTTGCTTTGCAAATGAGGAACACAAAAGGACTACATGGAAATGTAATTCATAGTGGTCATTAGCAAAACATAATGAATTAGCCAAGAAAATGATGCATAAGGATTGTAATATTGAATGTGTACCACCGTTCTGAATTGTTGCAGTGGGGTAACACAGACCCCCGCAGCACCCGCGGTGCGGGGAGGCCCAAGCCCCAGGCGGGCACTCAGCACAATACTGTGGCCAGAGAGCTCCTGACTGAATCCGGAAGGGGGCCCCTCTACGAACCTTGCAGGGGGGCCCCCTCAAGTTTCGTTACGCAGTGAATTGTTGATCACCTCAAATCCAAAATATTTGTATTATGTTACAACGTGTCTTATAGGAGAAACGTTTTCTATCTATTTAGCGTGAACTGCACTGAGAATAGTATATGTAGATACCTCCCATATTAACATACAGATTTTTGTACCTGGAACACTATTATACTTCATGTACATCGTATCTTGAAAACTGGGTAACTTGGAGCTACCCCCGATTGTTTTGCCCCAATTTTTGAATGATACTGATCTGACTCTGATTGTGCTCTGCTAACTAGGCCCAAGGCCAGTGCTCTTTGTAACAGGTATATGGTAATTAGATGTAATTACAATTGTTATGCCAACCTACACGTAAGCTCTAGTATATGTATAGTTTATTTTAAAATAAAACTATGTCCAAAATCGATATTTGACTTAAAGGTACTTGTAAAGTTTTAAACTACCTTATCTTTGCATATAATCCACCCCTGAGGTCTGCTGTAGGTTCCCCAAGGATAGGGTCCCATGATCAAATAAGCATGGTCATTATAACATATGTTTTATTTACCCTGGTAAGGGAACACCAGCCAATATTGTTCATTGTAGCACATTAGCTTCATAGGCTGATCTGATAAGGCTTTATTTAAAATTAATAAAGTCTATTTTTTGATAGGCGTGAACTACAATTATACTTCAAACTGTTCAAATCATAGTTACAATAAACAAAGCAACTTGCAATGGTTGGATTTATTATAACTTTTTCAGGAAAGTAGTTTTAGAACTGCTTTCCTAAAGTTACCTAAATCAAGGCCTGTTGAAGCCGCTTTTGATTGGCCAGCATTTGACAGGTTGAGCGCAGCTGCTCTGATGAGGTGTGAAGTGGCCTGAAAGGAAACATAGCTATAGACCGCCTGAAACGAAATGTTATATATGTGTAATATCTGTTTGAAATACTATAAATGGCAATAAAAACGATATTTAAAAAAAAAAAAAAAAGAGACAACTGGTTGGAAGAGATCTTCTGCCTGCAGATGATAGGACAGGAAGGAGGGGATGGGTACCCAAACTGGTCTTCAAAGTGTGAAAGAAAGTGAGGACAGGAACTAGGCCTACCCCCAATTCCTTCACCCATAGCCATTTTGAAGACCCTGTAATTGAATTAGGAGAGGGACTGGCAGGGGAGTGTAAGAAAAAGTTAGCCACACTTGTGGGTTGTGTTAGCTACCATTGCACCTCTGGGAGAGATTTTCTTTATTTTGCATTTTTATGACCATTGCTTTCCCGCGCAAAGATATGCCACACTTACTAGGAAGTTGCCATCACAGAGGGTGACACCCTGCACCCCATTGGTTAGGGGTGCCCCTCTTCTTGCCAGCCCAGACACCTGGAGAAATATTTGAGACTTGCCCAGCAACTCAGATCCCTGCCTTACAATATCAAAAGAAGGACTGCCCTGATGAACCCTTGGTCTGCACCACAAGAGGGCAGCATTCATAAGCACTGCATCTGCTGCACACTTTGTGCTTCACAAAATAGGACTTTGCCTAGCATCACGAGGATTGAGGAGTCATCTACCTGAAAGCAACAGGTACAAACAAGCTTTAAAAAATCACCTGCATCAAGTCCATCAAGAAAAGCCCAGCTGTCTAACTTCACTTGGACTATAAAGCATTTGACCAAGTGCATTTTGGGAATTGCAGTCCCAAACCTTCAAGAGGTAAATCAGAGCTTCTGGACCCTTGGCTGTTGTAGTGGACCCTCAAAAACCCAAAGAAATATCTAGAGAACAAGGACTGCCCTACAAGACCCTTGGGTTTCATAAGAGAGGACTGCACTCATAAGGAATGCACCTGTTGCAATCACAAGGCTTCACAACAAGAAGGAATTTGGCTGCCTTGGAAGATAAGAACTAGACTACCTGATAAGCAACAGGTAGGAAAGTGCTGGAAGGGCACCATCAACAAGAAGGACAACCCCAGCTGACATATGTCATCTGGATTTTACTTGGGTTGACCAGCTGCATTGTGGGAGTTGTAGTGTCAGAACTCAAGATGCAAACCAGTGCTTCTGAATCATTTGTTGGTGCTGTGAAACACTTTCCTACATCAAGAAAGACTTCTGGAACTAAGTGTTAAAAAGTTACATCAATGGTGGTCTAAACTGTTGACCTTTTCCCAGTCCAGCAACACCATTTTAAAGCCTTTGATGTTATTTATTTCAAAGCTGTAGTTTTACTTTTGATCTTTAAAAATGCAGATCTCTGTTTCCCTCCATTGTATTTTTGTTGTTTCGGTGGCATTTTAATCATAAAAATGATTCCTATTTCTATAAATTGGTGTTGGATTTTTATTTGTGTTATGTCTTGCTTATTTACTGTTACTGTTGTTGTTAAATGCTCCTAAGCTAAGACTGACTGCTCACAGCCAAGCTACCTAGGGTTGACCAACGATTAACCTATTAAAACTTGACTGGGCTATATGTTGTGGTTGTGGTGTAATAACTATCTATAGGTACCTACTTGCACCTTCTTTTAATCCACCTACCATCAATGCTTTTTAGTATGTACCAAAAATTCTAATAGAGATATTTCAACAAAATATGCATATGTGGTATTTCTATTATGTAAGCCTAGCCAATTCAACACAGTGATGTACATAATTAAAAGCAAAGACAGAGATTTCATGGTGCCAGAAAAGATTTGTGATGAATCCACCTCTAGCTCAGTGGTTGTTTGCAGTCCATCTTTTGACAGTACATGATCCATGTCCCATAAAGATAAAGACTTGGATCTGCCTGATTTTCTGAATCAATAAAATAAATAGATGATGTGAAAATCATAATGAAAAATAATAAAATCACATTATCTAGTGCCTGAGATTGACAGTAGCAAGACCAAAATAAACACTGGCCCCTCAGGGCCACCTTCGCTCCCATAGTGATGACCCTGATTTCTTACTACAAATCTCAGGCAAAGAAATTTTCGCTGACGGTATTCAACTCCCAATATCACTGTTCTTGTCATAGGAAGATCAACCATTTCACAAGGGACGTGCTTTGAAGGCTGGTTCACAAAGTGTGTTTTGGAAACAAGGCCCAAGCCAGATATAGAGTACGGCCTTATTTTAGAGGCCTGCAAAACCAGTGGAGTGGCAGACCACTGCCACCGCCATTGGAAGGCTTAAAATATAACCAACTCCCATATGTAGTTGCAGTTCTTTCATCGCCCAGAGGATCTTATATCTTAAAGCATATTTGTCAGTAATACGTAGCGTGGTCCCTCGTACCCCTTAAGCCTCATTGTATTCAGATGATAGCACAGAGAGGGCCTGAAAAGTAGAAAAGCTGTGCCACAGCTTTCATTATTCCTTGTGCTGGGAGCATCTGGTTCTTGGCTTTTAAGTTAGGTCACAGAGTCACTCATCTCAATCCATTCTTTCCTGACCTTGAGAACTAATGAATGCGGACCTGTACAACAGCTTCGATCTCTGGAAGGGCTGAACGACAGCAGGTAGAGTGCTGTATCTTCCACTGTAGCCTTAGACACATAAATAGTACATTTAGCATAGAACCTAAGAAATGAAGAGAAGAGCAAGAGGAATATTAGAGTGAAAGGGGTCGGATAAAGGAAGTAGGGTGATACATAAATCTTTGAAGACTGTAGACTGCTGATGAGAAGGTATGACTGAGTGTTTGAGACATGAAAATAGAAGATAGTAAATTAAGGATGTAATGACTCACTGATAGAGTTGAAATACAAATAGAAACATTCAAAAGAATATAAGAGACTAAGGCAAATGGCGATTCTGAAGTGTAAAGTTAAATGAGAAAATCATTGAAGGTGAAAGAGAATTATTAATAGACTTTATAATGGACTTTAGGTACACCAGTAAATGCATAACCTCAATAATCAAGGTAGCAAGGAGGATGAGTTATGTAGTACTCGCAATAAAAGTACAGAGACCAAAGAAAGTAGTAGGATTTAATGTTAAATTACAGAAAGGAAATGGATGGGTATGATGAAGGTAAGACGATAAAAATGAGCTTGAGCAGTAAATGGATGATGTGAGCACGGTACTGGCCAGCATGGTGACAGCAGAGGGAGGGAAAAATGAGTAAAGAGATTAACCTTCATTGTAAATGAAGTGAAAGTTTGAATCAGGCAATGAGATTCTTGGGAAGATTGCATTCTAGGAAAACACAATATCTTTACGCCCAAACGGTGCTGGCCGATTGACACAGCCCCCCCCCCCAAATACAGTGGTCACTGTCAAGAACCTAGGGATTGGGTTTGACACATCTCTGTTCTTTCATCAGCAGGCGCTGTCGGTGGCAGGTTCATACTTCAATTGGACTAAAACACTAAAACATTTCTTTGATCTCCTTCCAACTACAGCGCGTAAGACTGTGGCAGTGGCATTAATCCTATCGCGCTTAGACTACTGTAACAGCCTTTATGCAGGAGTAAAGAAGACCACTCTGAAAAAGCTGCAGACTATGCAAAATGCAGTGGCCCGACTGGTACTGAAATTACCAATGGGGTCCTCAGCCTTCGGAGGCCCTCCATACTCTCCACTGGCAACCTATACACAAAAGGATACTTTTTAAGATCCTCGTTATTACCTTTAGAACGGTAAAGCAAACTGGACCCAAATATCTCAGGACAAGAATTAAACCTTATGTAAGGCAACGTCTTTTAAGATCCTCCACAGAAAATCTGCAAGTACCTCCTCGGTTCCGCCTAACGTCCAGAGGAGGAAAGTCGATGTCGATCCTTGGAACAAAAGCGTGGAACCACCTGCCCAGCCTTCTGAGACTCACGCAGTTAGAAGCCATCTTTAAGAAAAGATTGAAAACCTGGATCTTCACAGTCCCAGATAGCCAGCCCTAGCTCTCATCTGAATACGGCACTAACAGAGACCACTCTCCTCGACACCTCGTCTACCCGCCACTTAGCGCCAAGATCCTCCTTTTAAGTGATAGTTGCGCTCTATAAGTGTTTTCATTCATTCATTCAATTACTAGGATTACAAAATATTATTATGCACATTTTTGTGTTAATGTATTTTATTCACTGCCAAAATGTAACTCAAAGTCATCTACTGCAGTTTTGTTTTTTTCTGAGTGGGATATCATGAAACTAACATACATTTAAAATAATGCATCAAAAGTCAAATAATAATGCTTCGACTCCTAACTGGCAAAAAAGCCAAAGTAAACTTAAACACTAGATAAACTTTGAATATTCTATGGAAGAATTTTTCTTCTGTATGGCTTCAGTAAACTCTTTTTTTCAGATTGTCTATGATGGGATTAAAACAGTGAAATAACAGTAATGTACATCACAGATATCTTTCTCTCTTTAATTGAATAAATTGATATTGTTTGTATGCTCACTGAGCAGAGTTACCCAAAAAATAAAATAACTTTAGTGATGTGGAAAGATGTGATAATCAGAAGAACTTATATTACTATTGGTGTCGACCCAGGAAATAGTTTATTTTCTCACTCCCACTAGTCCTACTGCAAGAAGGAGAAATGTCTGTGCCCTCCAGAAAGAAGCTGGCAGCATCTGAGTAAAAATTACTGATGAGGAAAGGTAAGTTTAAGAAGAAAAAATAAGTGGTAGTGGTTAAATATGAATTAAAATAACTGTTGCACAAATTCTGCTCAGGAATAGAACAATGTTTGGGACTATAGAACATCAGTATGTAAGGTCTGAGTCACCATACCACCTCAATATCTATGAGTGCTAGTCTGACCAGCTATAGTGGCTCACTTGCCATCCTAACCTTTCCAGAGGGACAAGTGATTTGACACCCCCAGAACACAACCCTCTAAACCTCTCAGGGATTGGGGTCAAAGGAAACACCCTTTCACTCTTTCACTCGTACTTGTCCACAATAGGATAAGAACAGGAAGTTTACAATGTTTATTCTAACTATGGTGCTAATAATTGTGCCACAATTAGAAAAGAAATACATGATATCATCAGCATAGTTAATAAGCAGTATACCATTAAGAGTCCTGTTATGTTATCTGACAGATTTGCCTACCCCTCCTGTACTACTGAAGCCAATTTGTTATATTGTATAGTAGTATAGATCTCTGGGTTTAGTGATAACCCCATAACTTAGCATACATAGTTGGATGTTCTACATTCCAGCAGATGTTGCACCCTTGCCTCAGGACTTTCGATCTAGATGTGTGTTTTCAGAACCCCTGTCCTCAGCTATTTGACAAGATATGTGTATTCAAAAACAGCAGCTGCATTCCTTTATTATGTCTAGGTGCTAGTGTCAGACCGGGGAAAATACCAAAAGGCAATGTTGTTTGACTTTGCCTAGGCTGTTCAGACTAAATCCCAGAGAAATAATAAAATACAAAAACATGCGTTGGTTCCTTATGAAATTATAATGTGGCACAAAGGCAAGCATGTTATTTAGTAAGATGTGCAAACCCAAAGAGGCCTATAAAGGGCATGATTAGGCTGATATAGGGAGAACTACAATGAGCCATATGAGAAATACACTACATAACTAGTTGCCATAACCATAAGTTTCCCAGCAAAGTTAGCAGGTAAAAAGGTAAAAATGAAATACAAGAAATGAAAATCCACAAAAAGAAAAGCTTCTTTTAAACTCAGATTTTTGATTTCCATTTATTTGGAAATTCAGTCAATCGTGGATTTAAAGACAATCTGAAATTATTCAAAAAGTGAATATAGTTATAATAGTCTTTTCACTTTTGGATTTGCATTAGGAAAATGATTGTTGTCAGAAATGTGAAACTGCCCCTTGAAAGAAAACTATTTAATATAAACCCATGTGCAAAGTGAAAAAACAGCTGGCGGTATTACTAGAGTGTCATTGTGAACCTAAAACAACAATCATCATTTCTTTGGAGAAGCCATCGCTCAGGGTAGATGCATAAACGTAATACTTGTGTTAAGTAATTAACATGGTTTTCTTCAAATTCGATAAGCATGAAATACCAGCAAACTGTCACAAGTAATATTCCACTGGTTAATACTTCTTTCCAGGGTTCCACCATATGACTACATTACAAAAGAATAAAAAACAACCTATTATAAATGTTTTGTGGTTCCACCAAAAGAAAGATTATAGAAATAGTGTATCAGAAACCAAACAACTGAGAATACCACTCTTGCTTTCAATCAATGAAAAGTAGATTGATTCAAGAATTATAAATCTACTATTAAATCTGCAGTTTATCACAAATATTTCCATCTTAATATATCCACAGAAATTCACCCCTGGGGCCCACCATCAACCTTCATCTGGCTGCTCACTCATAAGGGAAAACTGGGGAAACAGCTGCAGGTCCTGGGAGATCTGACCTGACACATAAAATAGTCACAGTAACAGCTGAGGTGCAGCAGCAGTCTTCCTGCCAGCAGGTGCCTGCTGATCACAGGAGGTGGCCCGGTCTGGTGGCTATTGGGGGCAGGGTAGGAGAGACCATCAGCAGACGCTGTCTGCTCTGAGCGATTCTCTCTGTGAGCCCTACTCAGAGGAAGGCACAGAGACTGCACATCAAAAAGGGGCCAGGGACACATTGGCAGCCATCGAAGGTTCCAATAGGGCCCCTCCCTCATTGCACCTACCACACTTGTGCACAGAGCCCCCGTGGACATTGGCTTGCCTATTCGGGGTACATCACAGCCTTGCACAATCTTCACAGTACCCCCCAAAGGGCATCCCAAGGAAGTAGAGGGCAAGCTTTGCATCCTCATCATCATACTGGGAGGGCTACAGAGACTACACTGGTTGGGGGCCCCTAAGGCATACTTACAGGTCTGCTGGTGGGGCATCTCCTGGCTCCCCTACCTCCTTGGGAAAACTGGACTTTGCCAATTCCTTTCAACCCTATGACAGCAGTCCTGTGTTATGGGCCCCCTCTCCCTCCCCCAACTTTGCTGCCTTCCTGAGGGGAAAACATCCCCTGGCAGTTGAACGTCATTGCACTCTTTTTCACAAAGAAAGAGTGAGCCTGTTGGAAGGGTAATTGAGTTCTCCTTAGCACAAAATCATTGGCAACTAGGGTTGGTTTTCCAAAAGAGGTCCTAAGCGAAATCCAAAGATGTTGGAGTGGATGCCTCACCCACGATATAGCCTATCCACACCCTGGTAGGGTAGTACAACCAGGACAGACTCAACAAAAGTTGGGAGTTTTTTTTTAAATAGCTACTGGATTTAAGGCAGGCTGTAAGCATCCCTGCCTGTCTACTCATTCGTACCATGCGTAGCTATGAGGCCTAAGGCTCTCACCATTTATTGGAATTCTTAATGGAGAAAAGCCAAATTACAGGAGGTTTGGAAATTATGTACATCAGGTGGGAGGCACACTCCTATAGTCAAACATTCTTAAAGGTAGCAGCGCATATCTGTGGAACCTGTAGCCCCCTTCCATTTCTGCTCTGATCAGGCTGGGATGCTATCTGCCCTGATGAAGGCCTCAGACCCGTATGGGCATTAAGTGTTGGCCGAAACATTTTGGCTTATATAGGAGCAATTGAGTCATTAACACTCATACAGACCCTTTGACCTGTTTTATCCTTGTTTAGCGGACTCAAATAACAAAGGAAATTCATGTGGGTATACCATGAGACACTTGTACTGCTTTTCCTCTGGATCACTGCTTTAAATCCAGTATTGATTTATAGAACAACTCCCAACTTCGTTTGAGTCTGCCCAGGTGGTACTACCCTCCCAGGGTGTGGACAGGCGCAGATAATAAAGCATGTCCCTATACCTAGTGGGTAAGTCGTCTACTCCCAAATCTTTGGATTTTACTTGTTAATATTGAAAAAGTCAATGTCAATGTGAATAATGATACATTCACATACAGAAACGTAATTGCATCTTTATTGACAAATTTGCCCATTGTGAACTCAACATAAACCCCGATTACAGGTGGGGTAGCATGTAGCCAGCAGACAAACCAGTGAACAGGAAAGCCCAGATCAAACCCACACATAGGCGCAGCAACACCACAATGTTCCAAGGAGGTTGGCCCCAGTAAAGCACAAATGGCCAGAGGCGTATGCGCTCATCCCTGTTTGACCCCCCTTGAAATAGAAGTGAGATGGTACCAAGCTTAACTTGGATCCAGGTGTTAGTGTGCAGTTGGAATATTTCATCCAGGAATGTAGCCGGGATTCCCCATTTCATTAGCTTGGCCCAAAGTACCTCCCTTGGAACCCGATCGAAAGCTGCTTTGAAATCTACTAAGCAGAAGAAAAGCAAAGTGATTTGCCTCTTTATCTAGTAGGGCTATCAGCCTGTAGTTGTTTGGGGATGAGTGGGAGCCAGACTTGTAGATTGGATGGATTATTGTCTTGAGTCAAGAGTCGGGTAGTATTGAGCTCCTTAAGGGGAAATCGAAAAGGATTGCTAACTGTTTTGAGTAAAATGGAGTATTCGATTTAAACATGGCCTGTGGCAGGCCATTTGGGCCTGGCAATCCATCTGATCTTGCGCCAGGCCCAGGCCAGAGGGTTATGCGCTGGAGGGGTAGGCGCGTTCCCAGAACACCATAAAGTCAGATGCCACATCATGTCAGGAATACACAGCCAATCAGGACACAGCACATAAAGGTCGTGCAGTGATCACGCACTCCCAAGCTAGACATATGGACACATTATCTTCTGGCCACATCATATCCACACATGGTCAAGGCTCACCTGGATTTGTCAATCAAAACTTTAATTTAGTTCCCCAAAGACAGCAGTCTGCAATCCCTTCCAAAAAAGGACTGGCAGAACATTTTTTTTTCACCTATTGAACTGTATAAATGTCTAATAAAGACCAGTTGTAAATGAGACAGTCCTCAGACCCTATGCCTCTAACTGTTCTACCGGCCCCACTGTTTAATTAAAAAAACATTTCCTGCTTTGCCAAATGCCTCTTGTCTCTTGTTTTTTCAAACTATTTTATGTTCAAGCAACATTTTGTTAATCCCCAGTCGGAGCTGTTTGGCACCTTGAATCTGACTGCGGCCAAAGCAAGGGGACCCTGCCCGGACAGATTCTCTTTTGTGCAGTAATCAAGGTGAGCAGATGCTGCAATTGATTAAAAGTTCTGCTGAGTCCACGGGGTGGAGTTCCATCCTGAAGCAGCCGTCACAGAGAGCAATAGACTACATCAGAACCTTAGTACAGCACGTGGCATACGGCAAACGACGGAGAAGCACAAAAATGTAACCTGAGCGCCCAGCCACTAACAGAAATCTGGCATAATGCCTATGGCAACATGTACACAGACCAAATACTCAGGACAAAACAAAGATTAGACCTATGGGCCATCTTTGAGGAAGCCCAGGTCAACATTCCTACATTACAGCTATCAAACAAGGTGTCAGCAACTCCCCCACAATATGCAGGTACTCTTTCCTGCTCTTTCTGCATTAGAGTATTCCAATACACTAGTAGAAGAAGCCAGCATGCCTTCCACTGAACAAAACACAGTTTAACCCAGGCATAAAAGACTAACAGGCCAGCAGGCCTAGGCATTCACTGAGCAACCCCAGTCCTGTGCAAGGTCTCCCAGAAGTTTAGGCACCATCTGTTGCGTCCAACACATAGAACCTCAGCAGTACACACACCCTATCTGATCTAGGTGAACACACATGAGTGTCAGGGAGATTTATGGTGGTCGAGGACAGTGATGCCACTAGTAGTAGTGAGGGAGGGAGCCCCGTCCTCCTGGTTCTGACAAGAGGGGGAGCTACATGCATTTTTTCAGGTTACTGAGGAAACAATGGAGAGCAAATTTGAGGACAAAACCCAACCAAAAAGAACAGTGCATAGCTCAGAGTGATGAGGCAACCTAGACGGGATGTGGAAGATAGGCGTGAGCTAAAAAAGGATAGAGAAAGAGCTTGCACCCAGGAAATACAGCAAGAAAACAGAGCAATGCACCCCATATGAGGCGAATGGGACTAGGCACAGCGCACCGATCAGGGAAGAGTCAGAGGTGGAACTAGATGGGAGGCTTCTGGCCGAGGTTCGAGCCTTAACTCATTTTCACCATAGGAGAGGCACTGACCTTCAAACTAGAGACCAAGGTAGCCTGGTGCTAACCCAAGCAGACGTAGGAAAAACAGAATGGCACCTTTGGACGCACACAAGGGGAGCAGCAATGAAGATCTATGCTCCTCCTGAACGCAAAAAATATATTCTGGCCCCAGAATAGTGTTAGTGTCAAGGAAAGAAGACACTACCTTTACGCGACCATTCTGATACTTGCTAGCCCACTGGACTGATGGAAAAGACCATCAGAACAGACCATGGCTGGAGGAGAGATCCTTCAAACCAGAGGACATGGCCATAGCGGAAATTTGCATCCGACATGGAGGGGAAATTCTTGGGTGGATCTTCCCCTACATGGAGGAATGCCAAGGAAAACGGGATTGCCATGTCAGGGAGAAATCAGCAGTCACCCAAAGCAAAAATGTACCCGCTGCTACAAAACGGCATGTCAGGGACCATCTATGTGCCGTGGGCTCAAATGCATAAGGAAGGTTTAAAAACGAAGTCACTGCCATTGCTGGATAGAGCTCAGAAATGGACCTGATGTTTGAAAAGAACGCTGCGAAAATAACGTAGCGATAGGCAATATAAAAAGTCTGCTAAGTAGCCTTATCAGAGAGCAAACTAACACAGTGTTTGCCTGAGCCCGCATCCCAGAAATTGTGCTAACAAACACCAAGCATGAAGGGGCCACATTCAACTCATAAAGGCATTGAATATGGACTGCTCTGAGGGAAATGTCCCCTGACTGCCCTAACATAGGAGGGTTAATAGTGGAGACTATGAAACCAGGGACAACAATAACTGATTTTTTTAATAGAACGAGGGAACAATGGGTAGAAGAAAAAGGACAGCCATGGACTGACATGGACCCACAAGTCATAATATTATACAATATTCTCAAAAAGGGGCTGCCCACTGAGATACAAAGTGGATTTTAGAGCATGGTTGGGTTAGACTACAAGCCCTGGCAAAAGATACAAGCCCATATATTGCATTAACCCAAAATTAAGCTGGAGAAGGATAGAGAGATAACAGGAGGAAGCCCGGAGAGATACTCCTAAATACGTCCAACAAAAATTGAAAAACACCACCCTCAAGGGGTCAAGAGGGCTGCGAGCGTGCAAATGGCACCTGTCTTAAAGGGAGATTCACTGCAAAACCACAGAGGGTTTCAACCTAGCTACAGCTGCAGAAGTTAGGGTGCTTGGCAGCAACGAGACCCTAGATTATGCACCTACAGTTATACAGAAACACAGAATACAAATATGCAGAAAAATGACTCTCCAGAGTAAATACCACCAATTCACCCACATCCCAAGAATTAACTGTACCAAAATCAAAGAAGGACCAATGAAACAGTGTCCAGAATAGAAACATTTACTTGCATCCGGGGATTCAGGGCTGCTACATGTGTTCTGCCAATTGGGTACCTTCTCTAGAGTTCACCATTAACAGCGCCTATGGGAGTCAGGCTCCCTCTGCTGCTGATCACTTGGGTCAGGATTGGCTGTCCACACCCCAGGGGGAGGGCAGTCAGACAAAGTGGCGGGGTGGCTCCCAGACAAAGTACTTTAGAAGCAGGCACCCAAGTTCACACATCCAAGGTTAATGGGACATGTTCCAATAACCAGGTCAAAAGGTCCCCATTCGCAGGCTTCCAGCCCGGGGCCAAAGTTCCATCATGCTAGGTATCCCCAAAAGTGTCCCAATAAACCACAGGCTTATGGAGGCCCCACCTTTCAGTTCTAAAACAAAGCTGTCCTCAAGTGGAGAGAACCAGGTTTCTTGTATGCTCAGGATGGTGATGATTTCATTATCTCCACAGCACACACACACAAGAGCCAGCCCTTTACAAAGTGCCCTGATGGCATTGAGTCCATCGAAAGGTTTACCAGGCTAGCCAGACATCCCAATAAGGTAAGGCAGTTCTGGTCCAGTCATCATCTCTAGAAAATGTTCGGCGAGGGTTCTGGGGCTTGGCCCGGGACCCCGACATTCTTAGGATCTCTGCAATGTTTTCTTTTTCATTCCTTGGGATCTTTCAAATCTCCAAAACCTGGTTAGTGTGCAAAACCCCTCCAAAAAAGAGCGACAGGAGCATGCCTGCTAGTAGGAAGCCCCAAGTTAGGAACTATAGATCCAAAACACCACAGAGAAGACATTGCCAGAGGGAGAGGGGGTGCCTAGAAGAAGGGGGTACAGAGCCCATCACAGCTCCAAGCAAGAGCTGAATGCAGAAGGTGCTCATCCCCATAAAAGGCCAAGCAATTAACCAACACACTGGACTACACATGCAGCGTCTGGAGAAAGCAGTAAGCCCCGACCTTGGACACCACAGGACAGCACGATCAAGGGTACATGGCAGACGCAAGCAACGTTCCGACCCCCTCTGCCTCATGATGATAAGATAGCAGATCATGCAAGATCTAGGGAACCGCACAAAACCTCACAAAAATAGCCCAAAATTAAGTTTCCAGAAAAGGTGAGGTGGAGAGATAACTAGCACCACAAAGGAGGTGCACATTGCACACCATTTGCCAAGAGACATGTGCTCTCAGGGCAAGTTGCAACCACCAAACAACACTCAGTAGCAACACACCCCTTCCTAGTTAAGTCCTATGCAAATTTAAGTTGGAAACAACCTGCATGCATGGTGCATCCATCCACCCATTAGGAGAGACAAAATACTGGAAAAACTGGTGAAGCCCATAAAACCCTAGATAAAACTGATATGCTCTATCCATATAATCAAGACAACTCCATAAACATAGATCACTAATCCAGGAAACCAGATTGGTACGTAGGCTCACAAAATAGACAAATTTTCCTGATTAACCACAAACTACCTTTTAGCCTTAACCACCAAAGAGATACCTTGATCGAGGCCTCCTTCCGGTTCCTCACTGAAACAATTGTTTATAAGGAGTGTGGAGAGCACACCTCTCAAGGGAAATACAGGAACCCAGAAGAAAAGATCATTAACAACTGTGCACATGCAATGTTGTTTTTATGACTTCACAATGAAGCAAGATCTTATCCAACAGGTCTTCAAGATCTAAAGTGCACCACCTTTAAGTGGCCACCTCATCCCCCCAACAGGGATCTAAAGTGTGTGACTCCAACTTACAAACTGCACTGTAAACTTTTTATGACTGAACTTTTTGAATGAAAAATACCCAATAACCAGAGGACCTCAGGTTCTCCCCTAGAGCCATATCAAAGACCTGCAATGTTCAATTACAAGTTATGTATTCTAGCACTTCTATGTATCCTCTGTCTAGTTTGGATTCTGACACACCTATTCGCTGCTAAAGAACCACCTGGCCAAGTGGAGTATGTTCAGATTCAATCACAGTGCTTGTGTAGGGCTCTCTCACATGTCTCTTATAATTACACCAAACCAAACACTGGTATTCCACATACACTGCACAGTGCCCTTTTGCACAACATGTGATGTCAGCACATAACTGCCGTGGGCTGCAAGACATCAGCCAGGTCATGTTAAGCCTGTTCACTTATTCCGCATGCAGTAACTGCAGATTGACTTTACTTGCCCCAAGAGATAGCCCCTGAAAAGAACAAAATGTCTTCACCTGTTCATAGACAGAATCAGTTCCAAAATCAGCCCAACAAGGTAGAACCTCACAGAGTAGTACTAAATCTGACTATTGTGAGACCAACCCAACAGCTTTACACCTTTTCACTGAGCCTAGCGATATTCAAACTGAGCGAGACAGGATGCCCAGAAAGGGCACCTTAAGGGAGAAAACTGTTAGGACTCGAGACTTTCTAGAGAAGAGATTCTTGGAGGTAGCAACCCCAAACATGAATGCACAAACACATCTGATCCTGCCTCCATTTGTGATCCAACAGAGGCCCTTAGTATATCTGGGGCAGTCTTCTTTAACAACAAGTAGACCCCAGACATTGAGTTTCTGTGTAAGGCCATCCAGCTTAATGATACAAAGGGAAATGAGTCTTGTGGGGGAAGATTGAATGAAAGCATAGGCAACCCATGTAAAGAAATATAGGATACCGAGGTGGGTGGATACACTTGGATAGAAGAGAAAGGGTAATTCCTAATTGAATGGAAACTTACACTATATTCCTTGTGTTTCAGAGGCAAAGGAATGCTTCCATTAGGCACAAACGAAAACTGTGGCACAACATGCACATTTCAGATTGGCAATGGGACACCTCCATGCTGATAGATGCCTACTGGCAGTGCAGCGAGTTTGCCTACATGCAGCTCGTCCCTGGATGGCGCAGACTTTGTTCTCTTGTTACCATACACACCCGACTCTAGTCATTCTCAGAGAAGAATTATCAGATTGGTAGCAGCACCGTTCAGGAAGATGACAACCTTGCTGCGTCAGACTTGTGAAAAATGAGCTGCAGAGTATTTTGGCAGGGCTCAGTGCAAGAACATTGCAGATGAAGTCAGGCTGTTCTTGAACACACAAGAATCGACAGGAGAGTCCATATCCTTCTTTACCATGCAGACAAAAGCTCATACCTGCTGGTTACAAATCACCAGGTGGGAGTTGTTAAACATGAGAAACAGCACTGAGCTCTGCCTTAATTCGATCAAGGAAAAACTGTGCGCAACCTCCTCACGGTATTGCAACATCAGTATGTTTTAGACTTAATGACCGCAATGGAGGGAGAGGTGTTTGCCAAGATTGGTACGTTGTACAAAACATAAGAAAGAGAGGCAACAGAAAAGCAGTTAAGCAATCAAAGAAATGTTCTTGAGTCTTCAGTAAAAATAGTTCTTCTTTATTGGTTTCTACCAAGGGCCACGCGCAGCCAACGCTTATTTTTGGGGGTCACACTTTGTTAAACAGGGGTTTGCGTAAGTATCTCAAACCCTGTACGTCGAGGGTAATTAACCAGGTTTGTGTGTCTTACCCTCAGCTCTCTCCAGGAACCAATCACGTCTCGTACACTTGAGGGAGTACCCGTTTTCCACACTATTCAACCGTTAAGTATCACGCTTCTGGATGAACCCTATGTTTGGCTTCTATCTGAACCTTCGTATTCAACCCTAAGGTATAGAGCTTTCTTTTGGGTGGACAGCTTTTGCACTACTAGCATACTAGCCTTTCTAGGTTTATTTACTTGCTATACCGTTTTTTCATCTCCACAGACTACAATATTTTGCGTGGGACGCACACTCAGAAGTGATACCTGGCACCCTACTAAACCGTTGGGTGGTGTCCACATTGGCGAGAGGGTCAACTTGTTTACCTCCGACAACCGCTCAACGCACCTGGGGTATTGCACTTTGCTCGTTCTTTATGATTGTCATTGTTCATCAACATCAAATGTACACCTTACACCTGAGCGTTTTTCACTTCACGAGTGTACTACTACTCTGGGTTCTTGTGCTCTTTCAGAATCCCTTTATCTCTCTGATATTCACAGCTCTTCTTGTTGTTTCCTCTCTTGCTTTCTTGAGTCTCTTCTCTTGTTGTCTGGATATTGGTTTCATTGCTGAGCATACTGGCTCGGATGTAGGTGTGACTAGTGTTCTATTCATTTACCCTGCATATGGACCAGTGGTGGTTTGTCACTTTATTTAGTTTATCAAAACACATTCTCGATAATGTTTTTGCATATACTTGATATTACTAATACTTGTACACTAATGTAAACATGTTTTATTTGCAGTCCTGATAAAGCCCTGTTTAGGGAGAAATGTGTTGACTGCACTTGCACTTGGTTGAAACCAATAAAGAAGAATTCTTTTTACTGAAGACTCAAGAACATTTCTTTGACAGTTTAACGGCTTTTCTGTTGCCTCTCTTTTTCTTATGTTTTGTATCACCTTATTGTAAGGTCTAGAAGCAGCAAACCTTAGAAGTGGGCAATGGCATCACATGTGAATCATCTGTTTCAACACTAATTCAAGTGACTGTCTGAGCTGTGTGGTTTTAATCATCCCTAGCTTCTTGTGTTTGTAATTTGAAAATAATTGGTACGTCGTGCTGCATGTTTATTCCAGAGAATAACCTGGATAAAAGGATAAAAGGAGAAAATAATGATACATTCACATACAGAGAAGAAATTGCATCTTGATTGACATCTTTACCAGCTGTGAACTCCACATCGACCCGACTCAGAAATACATAGTTAGGCATGCCCTCAGACCCCGGCCCAAGATCACTGACTGACAGATCACAGGTGGGGTAGCACATAGTCAACAGGCAAACATGCAAACAAGAGATCGTGGATCAAACCCACAGATAGGTGCAGCAACACCACTGTGGTCCAGGGAAATCACCCCAAATAAAGCACACACATCCAGAGGGGTGCGTGTGTTAGAAAAACACCATAACGTCAGATGCCACATAAAGTTAGAAACATGCAGCCAATGAAGACACAGCATACACCATATACACAGTGATCAGGCGCTCCCCATGCGGTATATCTGGATACATTACCTTCTGGCCGCATAGTGTCCATGCAAGGGAGTCTTCCTTCAAAACATTAATTTATGGCCCTGAAGACAGCGGTCCACATTATTTTTCAAAGAAGGACTGGCATGACTATTTTGTTACACCCAATGAACTATATAGCAATGTCTATGTTAGACTGACTGTAAATTGAGACATTCCTCAGACCCTATGCCTGAAACTGTTCTCCCGGCCACACTGCTTAATTGAAAAAACTGTTCCTGTTTTGTCGAATGCCTCTTGTCTCTTGATTTCTCAAGATATTTCAAATCCAAGCAACATACTGCATGCCTAGATACCAAAGTGATCCCCCAATAACTCCACCTCACGGTGCTCTGTCCTGGCTTCCACTACATCAGACTGTCATGGACCTGTATTCTTTGCCAGCCCCTTGATCACTAACCCAACAGCAGTCAGCCATGCTGGGGAGCATTTCTCAGCTGCAGATCTCTGTTGCAGCCCTGGACTTAACCTGTCACCCTCCAGTAGTCCATCCAGAAGCCCTGAGAACCAACCGACAATCCCTTCCCTTTCCTACCTGGCCTTCCTGGGGCTCCCTCCCCTGGCCAACCCAATAGACGGGCATCAGACGATGGTCCTCACACTGACACAACAAGCCACCAGACAGCAGACGAGTGTGCTGGAGACTCCTCTTGCTACAACCCAATGGATTGTTTGCCACCCCCAGATCACAAACTTGATGAGGTGTTTGCTGCCATCAAATGTGCCCACCTCTCCGTGGAGTCGAAGCTGCGAACCCTGATGATCGAATTTAGGTTTCTCCAAAACAACCACCGAAAACTGTTAGATCGTATTGAGGAAATTGTGGAAATTGTGCTACAACCCCAGTTGTCAGATGCCCAATGAGTGCTTGTTGACCTCCAAACCTGAGTTAAAACTCTGAAGGAGTGACTGGAGGTTTCAGAGGGCCACTCCAGTAGAAACAATGTTCATATAATAGGTCTCCCGTAGGAGTGCTGTGACCCCTAGACATTAATTGACAATTGGTTCTGCTCCTTTGCCCCTGCCTCTGATCTCACCCCATTTTTCTTGCCAAAAAGGGCGCACAAAGTCACAGCAAAGTTGCCAATCCCAGGAGCACTGGCGCCCCATGCTTGTCAAACTGCTACATTACAGGGACCGGGATGCCATTCTACGAGCTGCAAGATCTGCTGGGTACCTGGAACTGGTCAACCAAACAGTTATGCTGTTCCCTGACTATACATCAGCTGTACAGTGACAAAGGACCTCATGTTTGAGTGCAAAGAAAAGACTCCATGACCTCAGGACACAGTACTCCTTACTGTTCCCTGCCCATCTCAAACTGCTCTTGGAGGACAAATCACTCTTCTTTACACACACCTAAGGTGTCTGGGGCTGGTTACACCGATATCAAGCCAGAACAACGTTGGCCCAGGAGAGAGGGCTTTCCTGACAGTCAGGCAAAGCGTAATTGAGGTGACTCTGAGAGCATCAGTGTTTTTTACCTGCCCCAAACCCAAAAATCCATCTAGCCTTTAGAGGAACTGCAAGGCCCCCACATCTTAAATCCAATGATAAGTTGGCCACACCAATGGGGTGCTCCTTGACTCCTGGAGTCCCCTGCTAATCACCCCACAAATGGCAAATTACATAATATGACTGGGATCATCTACTCTCATGTCTTTTACCCCTCCCTCCCCTCCCTTACTCTTGCCCCTGATCCCCTCCCTTTTTTGTCTTCCAGACCTCACTTCATGCCAGGTCCAAGCTTTCTTCTCCAGACTACGATATGGGTGTCCACTGCAATTGTTTCAAACTCCTTCACTGCCAAGCCATGACCTCGCCTTCAGATATAGAACAAGTTCCACCCTGTTTGGACGTACTACCATTCCAGCATCTCCTAAATGTTGTTAATTTTAACTTTCCCCATCTCCTTATTTCTCCACATTGATACCAGAGCAGGGTCACACCTTCCACACCATCCATAGAAAAGTAAGTACTGTATGGACCCTCCCGGGTCCACACTTACCCAGGGTTAACTTCCCATGGGGGGAAGCCACCTCTTTGATACCATGCCCCCTCAAGAAGATACGTGCCTCCCAATACTAAACTTTTAGTGAATGCATATGACAAGGAAGCGCTATGCTGTCTACTCCCATGTGAAATGGCACATTATTTTTCTCCAAGAGACACACATTACACTAACAACATAAGTAAGTCTGTTGCTGACACCACACTTTTTACTTCAAAATGCTCCCGTACTTGCTGCTTTAGCCTTTTAGCTTTCTTAGTTAAAGCTAATTTTTTTATTATATTTTCTGTTTTTCATTGTGTCACTCACTGTTTTCCTGTTTCTGCATGTGTGCACTCTACCTGCTTTCCTGGCAACTTCTCCTGGCCTGACATGACTCCTGCCCTGTTCCACTGCGGCTGTGTGCCGTTTGTGCGGAGGGTGTTGTGATGGTATTCGGCCCTCCAGTTCCCTTCCCACCTAGCTGTCGGCATTTCTGATAAGTTGCATGGTCTAGTGTTTACCGCCACCACATTACTTAACCCATGCTGAAGCGGACATGCAGTGGACATTCGTAAGTCTATTGCTGATGCTGCACTTTTACTTTTAAATGCTACCTTACTTGCTCTTATAGCCTTTAAGCTCTCTTAGTTGGAGCTCATTTTTAGCTATATTGTGTGTTTTTCATTGTGTCACTCACTGTTGGCCTGTTTGTGCACCGTGTGCTCTGCCTACTTTACTGGTGACTTCTCCTGGCCTGACATGGCTCCATCCCTGTTCCGTCGTGACTGAGTGCCATTTGTGCAGAGGGCGTTGTTACACAATTCAGGCCCTCCTGTTCACTTCCGACCTAGCTGTCTGCATTTCATGTGGTTGTGCTGTCTAGTGTTTACCGCCACCACACTACTTAACCCCTGACAAACTGGACAAGCGTAGCGGGCGTGCCGCTGGTGAGCCAAAGGCAAGCTCATCTGCACCCATCCGCATTGGCCCAGAACTCCTGCTCCTCTCCAGAAAGCCCTTAGAACCTATTCCTCTTTGGTCACTTCAAAGTTAGACCCATACCTAAGTAATGTTGCCAGGTTTTTTATCCTACTAATACCTAAGTAATGTTGCCAGGTTTTTTATCCTACTACCTCCCCTATGTACTGCACTAGCTTCCAGTTTGATAGCACCTTTAATTCCCAGCAGTGGTCAGGCTCTGACCATCCTACTGGTGTGGAGACACTTTGCCCCCCTGCACATGTCATGGTTGATGTCCATACACCTAACGAATTTCGCTGTTTCAGCCTTAACTGCTGCTTCACCTATTTAACTTTTTTGTCAATGCTGATCCTGATGTGGTTTTCTTAACTGAAACCTGGCTTCCTGATGAGTCCATGCCTGATGTTATCGCTGCACTCCCGAACAACTTTGCGCTGCTGGGAATTTACAGACCCCATAAAATAGGCAGTAGTATTGCCATTGTCTTTAAGAAACTCTACAATTGTAAAATTGAAAAATTCCAGGTACCTAACTGCGAAGCCTTACTCTTCTCTATTCCTTTCTCCCCTAAATTCACCTTTTGGGTGCTCTTATTTACCGCCCGGGCCTTCTAACAATTGGGGTTCAGCTCTTGCTGACTCACTGACCCCCCCATAATCTCTGGGTGGCTCAGTGCTCAGTGACCTCAACTTTTATCTCGAGGACTCCAATAATAAACCAGCATCAGCTCTCGTGGATGACCTGAAGACTCTTAACCTTCGGCTCATAAACTCCTCACCTACTCACTCAGCTGGCCACCTTTTGGACCCCATCTTTTCCAATCTATTAACATTGTCTGCTGCACCTCCTATCCAACTTAGCTGGTCAGACCATTTTGCTAATTCTTTTATTATCAAATCTCTCCCGGACCCTCTTTCTCGTCCGACTTTAATGCCAAATTCCAGGGACTGGTCGGCACTTGGCATGCTGGAGCTCAATGAGCAGCTCTTAAACACTATCCCCATTCGTACATCCCAATCTGACCCTGATCAAATTTCTGAACATCATTGGCTCTCAGAGGTTATTGACTGACCCCTTATTCTGTCAGCCAAACCTCAACTCAGAATGCATCCTCCTGCCCTGTGGTTTACCAACTCCCTCAATCAAGTAAAAAACACTGCAATATTTTAGAGAGACAATGGAGGAAGCACTCTGCACCACAGGCTAAGTTAGCTTACTTGACAGAACTTAAGAAATACCACGCTCAGTGTAGAGTAGCTCACACCACATTCTTTACAGAAAGGATCACGAATTCCTAACACTGCCAGAAAACTCTGTTAAAGGTTGTGAAACTTCTTTAAGCTGCTAATACTTTTCTGCCTTCTCCTTCACTTTCGCTACATCAGTGCAATGAGCTAGCATGTTTTTTTTTTAATAAAGTACAGACTATTCACCGCCAGCTTGATTCAGACTCATCCCGTGAAGACAACTTTACCTTCATCGCTACTTCTCATGTTGATCAGGCCAATCACTCCACCAAGCTTCCCCGTCTGGCAAGACTCAACAAATCAGTGCCTGGTTCCCACTGGATTTGGTCCCTTGATCCTCTTCCCCCATCCCAGCTCAGATTTCTGGACAAGTTGGTTTTAGAGTGAATGTTAATCTTCTCAACACCTCTTTAAGCTCTGGTCATGTTTCTCAGAACAGGAAACACGCTCTGGTGCTCCCTTTACTGAAAAAGACCATTCTTGGTCCTCTCTGCTGGTCAAAATATTGTCATATATCACTCCGGTCTGTCTTCTCTAAAGTCTTGGAAAGTCATATCAATTCCCAACTCTCCTCCCACGTGGCTACTCACAATTTATTTCATCCATCACAGTCTGGTTTTCGATCAGGCTACAGCACCAATTCGGCTCTGCTTGGGGTCACTGAATATCTCAGGTAGCAGCTCACCTGCAGTGGCACGGCAGCTCTCATTTTACTGGACATTCCATCTTGGTTGATCGTCTTGAAGCCTCAGGTATTGTGGGTGTGGCCTTGAGGTGGTGATGTCTTTTTTAAAAGATCGCTCGTTCTGATTCTTTTCACACACCACTAAATCTAATTCAGTGGCCTTAATTTCAGGAGTGCCACAGGGTTCGATTTTAAGCCCTGTGCTTTTAATCTCTACGTTCGCCCTTTGGCAGACATTACTGAGACATCGAGACTGACCATTTTTTCCTACACAGACGATACCCAGATCATCTCTTCTCTTTCAGCCGCTCAGCATCAGGACCCCTCCCTTCTCCAGCTCGGACTGAGTATTATCTCTTTGTGGATGTCCAGAAACACCTTGAAGCTTAACAGTTCTAACCCTGACGTCCTCATTCTGGGAAACAATCCCGGACTCTGGGGAATTTCCCATTGGTCTGACACTTTTGGACCTATACCTGCTCCGGTTCCTAAAGTTAAGATCATGGGCTTTACTTTTGATAACAATCTCTCCTTTAGGGCCCAGGTGTCTAGGGTCACCGTGACTTGCTTTGCGGTTCCCAAGTTGCTGAACGAAATCCTCTGGTTTATTCCTCCTGCTGCACAGAGAATGGTAATGGAGAAGTTGGTGATATCCAGACTTGATTATGGCAATATTTTGTACCTGGGTGCTGATAAAGCCTCATCGCTTACAGTTTATACAAAACACAGTTACACATCTTCTTTTTTGCTGCCTCAACATGCCCTAGCCTCACCATCAACTCCATTAGCTCAAGGTGAACAAGCATGTAGAGTTTAAGGCCTTATGCTACATGTTCCGGGCCAAACATGGCTTGGCCTCCCCCCTACATACAAAGCCTGGTCAATCGTTATGTTCCCACTCGACAGCTGAGATCATCGAGCCTTTCTTTATTCTCTGTTCCCAATGTCCGTCTCACTTGTATGAGAGGCCGCTCATTTGCCTATCTGGGCCCCAAACTGTGGAATTCTCTTCCTTTGGAACTTAGGATGGGTCACTCGCTTTTAGCCTTTCGCAATAAATTAAAGACCTTCCTTTACAACCAAGTATATTCGTTCTGTGCTTTCTTCTGCAACCTGTGGCTTGCATTTTGTCATGCTCAGCACCGGTAAACCCTGTTGGGTAGCTGTGTACTTTATAAATCTATAAATAAATAAATAACAAAAGTGCAGTGCTTATGCAAACGACGGAGAGACCACATCATACCCATATCATATCTGTGTGGCGCTCTTATCTGGATCCAGGCCAGAGTCCCCTTCCAGGTCTTAGGTACCATACTATTGAAGGGTACTTTCCCATAGTAGAGGGCCACCTTGATGACTTTAGGGTCAACCTAGGTAGCCTATATGCCCCAGGTACAGAGCAAGAGGCCTTCTGGGAGACACTGTCTCAGACACTAGCCTACAAAATGGGAATGCCACGGATGCTTTTACCTCCCGACATGCATCTTGCCTTTCTTGTTTTTGGTCCTTCAGTGCTGTCTGTATTCCTTCCATCATTGTTTCCTGTCACATAATTCTGGGAAGGGGCTCATAAACAAATGTGTTACTCTTAAATAATCTGGGAGGCTAATTACTGCAGTTGTACACTCTCTTTCTTCAGTCAGGGTTTGACCTTTCCAGGTCCTCTCAATGTGGAAGGGACCACCAACTATTGGCCAAAAATGGATATGTAAGGCCTCATACTTAATCTTAAACGTCAGGGCCCTGCTGAGCCACCCCCTCTCTAGTGGCAGTATTCACTATTAGAGAATGACTGGCTGTCTTGCATTAAAGGCAAAATCAAGCAGCCGTTTTGGATGCTGTGATGTATACAAACTACGCCTCGATCTTGGGGACCTTGATAGGTGATTGAAATCTAGAAGTATAACTGTAAGGATATCTGGAGCCACAATTGCAGCCCAGCACACTCACCTTGGAAGTGCAATCAGGTTCCATTCCAGATTTTTAAGAATGACTAAGGTAATCATGTTTACATAAGATGGTAGTTATAGGCTAGGTTGTATGGCCAAACTGTGACCACATATGGCCCATCGTCACCTTGGTGACAGACCAAGTGTACACTATGCCAGTTTTACTATTACTATTAATAATAAGCATAGGAATGTCAAACATTGTCGCAACAACACAAATAAAAAGGCAAAATAAAGTTTAAAAGCACATTTTTTCAATGCAAATCTAAAAAATATTACTTGTGCAAGCTTTGTAAAGCCATAAGGATGGCATACTTACTAGAAGCAGTCACTATTGAAAATAGAGGCAGCAAACTACGCGCCAAGAATGGAATGTTCCAGCAAAGATTAAGCGTTTGGAAATAAGACATTAAATATGAATTCTTCTTCATTAAGCCAGTGCATGTCAGCATTTAGCTAATCTCTTATAAAAGAAAACCAAGATAATTATTGGTAAAGGTAAAGATGAGTGATATTCTGATGGGGGGGGTACAGACAGAGTTTGTGCTCATAGAAGCATATTCAGAAAGGCAACTGTTCATGTGGAGATCTCCGCCTCATGTACTTAACTGAAGACCTCCTCACATATGGATTTCACAGTTTATGTGGTGATCTCTGCTTGGACTTAGAATCCAAATCTCCACCCCCTTATATGAAGGGGTGGAGAGTTGTACAAATAAATATCTGCATTAAAGTTACAATTTCTAACTTCCCAGCTCTTTGGGGCATCTCCACTGCCTGGGCAGGGAGCTCCATATAGAGACTGGTTTGGAAAAATTAGCAAGGGGAATACAAAATGTAAAAGAATAGAATATCATATTGCAATTTCAAAAAGTATTAAAAAAAACACCCATCCATAGCTTCACAAGATTGTTAGCTAATTATGTTGACTGTTATTTTAAAATACATTTAGGGGTCGATTCCGATCCGGGTCGGACAGCTCTCCGAGAGCTGTTCGTAGCCTTACCTTGCGACCGACAAGTACCCATAGCCAGTCCGTCCTGTAGATGAAGTACGATGCGCATAACTGCCTAAAACCCGACCGACACGTAGGCTGTGATTCAAGTTCCATTCTCCGTCCGAGCCGTAACTCCTAACGCCAAACCGAGTCGCCCGGAAGCAGTATCCATAGCAGTTTCCACCCTGACAAGTACGATGCATACTTCCTACGCGCCGGACGGGTCGCCACGTACGGTACGTCACAGCATCCGGAAAAGAGGCATATCAGCTACGATTTGCACCACAACTCAATCCACGACTACGAGACGGACCAGCTTGCAATGGGTACGAGACGGAGCAACAAGCAGCGTGTACGAGACGAACACATCATGAATCCCATCGCGCAGGTCATACCAGTACTCTACATCTATGATCGGACCAGGAACAGACGCGGACGGCGCAGACGGTAAGTCAGACACCTACCACACAAACAAATGACACGTACCCGCAAAATGGCACGCACACACACAGGGGATCCATATCCTGGCCACTAACAACAGGCCACCATAGGGGTTGTATGGCCAGCACCACTACCACCCCCACCCATAGGGCTCATGTTGACCATCACTAATGCCACCCCCAGTCATAGAGCTCATGTTGCCCCTCACCCCTGCCACCCCCACCCATAGGGGACCTGTTGCTCATCACCCCTGCCACCCCCACTCATAGGGCTCATGTTGCCCAGCACTACTGACACCCCCACCCATAGGGGACCTGTTGCCCAGCACTACTGCCACCCCCACTCTTAGAGCATATGTTGCCCATCACCCCTGCCACCCCCACTCATAGGGGACCAGTTGCCCATCACCCCTGCCACTCCCACCCATAGGGGACCTGTTGCCCATCGCCCCTGCCACCCCCACTCACAGGGGACCTGTTGCCCATCACCCCTGCCACCCCCACTCATAGGGCTTATGTTGCAAATCACCCCTGCCACCCCCACCCATAGGGGACCTGTTGCCCATCACCCCTGCCACCCCCACTCATAGGGCTTATGTTGCACATCACCCCTGCCACCCCCACTCATAGGGGACCTGTTGCCCTTCACCCTTGACACCCCCACCCATAGGGGACCTGTTGCCCTTCACCCCTGCCACCCCCACACATAGGGCTCATGTTGCCCAGCACTACTGCCTCCCCCACTCATAGGGCTTATGTTACACATCACCCCTGCCACCCCCACTCATAGGGGACCTGTTGCCCATCACCCCTGACACCCACACCCATAGGGGACCTGTTGCCCAGCACCCCTGCCACCCCCACTCATAGGGGACCTGTTGCCTATCACCCCTGCCATCCCCACCCATAGGGGACCTGCTGCCCATCATCCCTGCCACCCCCACTCATAGGGGACCTGTAGCCCATCACCCCTGACACCCCCACTCATAGGGGACCTGTTGCCCATCACCCCTAGCACCCCCACTCATAGGGGACCTGTTGCCCATTACCCCTGCCACCCCCACTCATAGGGCTTATGTTGCACATCACCCCTGGCACCCCCACTCATAGGGGACCTGTTGCCCATCACCCCTGCCACCCCCACTCATAGGACTTATGTTGCACATCACCCCTGCCACCCCCACTCAAAGGGGACCTGTTGCCCATCACCCCTGCCACCCCCACCCATCGGGGACCTGTTGTCCATCACCCCTGCCACCCCCACTCATAGGGCTTATATTGCACATCACCCCTGCCACCCCCACTCATAGGGGACCTGTTGCCCATCACCCCTGCCACCCCCACTCATAGAGCTCATGTTGCCCAGCACTACTGACACCCCCACCCATAGGGGACCTGTTAGCCCATCACCCCTGACACCCCCACCCATAGGGGACCTGTTGCCCATCACATCTGCAACCCCCACTCATAGGGGACCTGTTGCCCAGCACCCCTGCCACCCCCACTCATAGGGCTTATGTTGCACATCACCCCTGCCACCCCCACCCATATGGTGGGTGATGCACCACACATCCATCCTACTCCAACATTAGGTATGTCAGCAAAATACATCCCCCCTAACATCATGACAAGAGTGTGTAGTCTGTGTCAAATGCCCACAACAGTGATTATGACTTCGAACATACAATGTAACTACCAGCACATGTGTGACCAATAAATGAGTGTGGCCTACACAAGGCAAGCATCACTATAGCACTGTGTCAATGTAAAAATAACACCCCCTCACTGTGTAGAACAAAAGTTAAGTGTGGGGTTCCAAACTGCAGCAAATGTCGAGCATTGTGGTGATGGGGTCTAAACCCCCTCTCATGAATGAATGAATGAATGAAATAGATTTATATTGCGCAACTGAAACCCGAAGGCATCAAGGCGCCTACAAAACAGATCCAAATTAGAAAACAGGACACCACTACAGGTATGTCTTTGCGAAAAGATGGGTTTTCAAGGCAACTCTAAAAAGCTGTAAGGTGGGAAGAGACCTAAGTTCTAGTGGAAGATCATTCCACCACTTAGGTGCCAGAAAGGAGAAGGCTTTGCCTCCCCATCTAGCTTTCCGAATACGGGGGACTAGTAAGAGAAGTCTGTTAGAGGAGCGCAAGTTCCTGGAGGGGCTATAATGAAACAGAATAGAACCCATTCCAGAAGAGCTACCATTAGCTAGAGCCCTATAGGTCATACACATGGTTTTAAAGAGTATCCTGTCCTCTATAGGCAGCCAATGTAACAATTTTCTGGCAGAGGTAGCCGAGGCATGCCTAGGCAGATCAAGGACAAACCTAGCTGCTGCGTTCTGGGCTACTTGCAAGCGCTGCAGCAGACTTCTATTAAGTCCCGCATATAGCGCATTGCAATAGTCCAGACGGGAACCGATGAGAGCAACATCAACTTGTTTCCTTGCCTGCTGTGAGAGATAGTGTCTAATTTTTCTCAGTATGTATATAATGCCCCAGCAGGTAGAGACCGTTCTATTAACTTGTTGACACATGTTAAGGGTGGGATCGATCAAAACTCCTAGGTTTTTTGCCGACGAGGCGGGATCAGGACACATTCCCAATGAGTCCGGCCACCAATCATGAGACCAAACCTCTTCCTTTCCTCCAAACACCATCACCTCCGTCTTCTCCCCATTCAGTTTCAGTGAGTTGTGAATCATCCATTGTCCTACTGCCTCCATACAAGATCTAAAATTGGAGGCAGTCGACATAACTGATTGGGAGAGAGAGACGAGGATCTGTGTGTCATCTGCATAGGAGACTACCTCCATCCCAAAAGATCTAATAAGTCTGGCAAGGGGGGGTCACATATATGTTAAAAAGGGTCGGACTTAATGCCGACCCCTGAGGGACCCCACATTGCACAGACATGGATGGAGATAGAAACTCCCCCAACTTCACTCTTTGCTCTCTTTGACCAAGAAAAGAGGTCAATAGGCACAAGGCTGCTCCCTCAACCCCAATCTCCCTCAGACGAGATGATAGGACTGAGGGAGAGAGGGTATCAAAGGCTGCCGTGAGGTCCAGCAGGATAAGGAGGGCGGTCTGGCCCCCATCCACACGAGTGCAGATATTATCCAGCACTATGGTGAGGGCCGACTCGGTGCTGTGTTCCCTCCTAAAACCATGCTGGGAATGATCAAGGCAGCCTGAACTTTCTACAAAAGCTGTGAGATGTTTATTGAGGTGAGTTTCTAACATCTTCGCAGGGGCAGGGAGCAGTGAGATGGGGCGGAAGTTTTTTAAAACCCCAGGATCAAGAGATGGTTTCTTGAGTAAGGGCTTCACTACCGCCCTTTTCCATTGAGGGGGGAAGATACCATCCCTTATGGCCCTATTCATGATGTCAACAAGGGGGGGCAGGAAGGTTTCCCTTCATTGCTTGAGGATCTTAAGGGGACAGATATCTAGAGGTGAGCCTGACTTGGTGTTATTCAGGAGGATCTCTAAATCCTGCAAGGAGAGGAGAGGGAAGGACTCCAAACGTCCCCGAGAGGAATTCTCCATGAGAGCAATGGGAACATGAGCCACATCCCCAAATACCGGGGGCTCAGAAGTCAGGGTCCTCTGCAGCTCTAAGGCGGAGTAAATATCAGAGATCTTCGTCTGAAAGAAGACAGCTATGCTGTCACAGAGCTGCTGCGAAGCAATAACAGGGTCCGGGGATTGGAGGGACATAAGGGAGTCCACTATCCTAAAGAGCTCTTTAGGGGAGGAGAGAGAGGAGGAGAGGGCCGTGAAATATTCCTGTTTAGCCCTTATCACTTCCCGCTTATACTTCCTCATCAAGATTTTGTGGGCCTCTTTGTTCATCCAATCCCAACTAGAATGCCAAAGCCGCTCCCGTCTCCTAACTTCCTGTCTGAGAGATCTTAAATGCTCCGAAAACCAAGGGGCAGAGGTCTTTTTTCTCGCTGAGTAACGCACCCGGATAGGTGCCAACTCATCCAGTGCGTTAGTAACAGCCTTTTCAAATAGCGTAACCGCCACCTGAACATTCTCCTCTTGAGGAACGGCCAGGCTGGGAGCCCAAGGAGCAAAGGAGCTGTCAGTGATTTTCTTAAAGTCCCTACGGAGTTCCGTTTTGCTCGGAGCTTTATCGTGCCTGTCCATGATCGGGCAAGACTCCTCAAACGGAACAGCCAGATGATCGGACCATGAGAGGAAGAAGGGGTCCCTTACCACCAACCTCTCATCATTCGAAAAAATCCCATCAAGCGTATGACCCGCTCGATGGGTAATACCTCTAACCAATTGAGTCAATCCACAGGCTGGCATAACTTCCAGTAGGGAGAGAGTATCAGTAGACTCCAGTAATTCTAAGTGATAATTTAGGTCTCCCAGAACCGTTAAATTTTTACAACCAAAATAGGGTTCTAATATGTGAAGTAGCTGATGTCCAAAGTCCCCTCTGGGACCGGGGGAACGATAAATCAGAATCCCATTGAAAGTGGACTCATGAGCACCTTTTAAAGAAAAGTACATGGCCTGAAAATTATCTTCAGGGTCTGATAGAGATAGGGTATGGCAATAGAAAGTGTCTTTGTACAGAATCGCTAAACCTCCTCCTACACGACCAATTCTATCCTGCCGAGACAGGCAGTAGCCCATAGGGACCGCTTCCACCAGGTCTGGGCCGGAGGAGTCCCTTGCCCATGTCTCCGTGACAAAGACCCATGAGGGTTTCCTGTCCAATACAACCTCCTTAAAAGACGTATTATTTTTTATCAATGAACGGGCATTAATAAGGATACAGTCTTCCCTCACCGGACTGATTCCAATTTAGGTATTATGTGTTAACGAATGGGAGGATGGGGGGAGGATCGAATCCCCAGAACCTACCAGTGAGCATCCACAGCCTAAAGGAAGTAGGAAATCATCCGGGGCGCTCTTATGGGAACATGGGAGTCTGGAAGGTTTCAGCCTAAGTAGGTCATTCATAGAGTACGACCGGGATATGAGACTTTCCCTGCACTGACCTGATGTCCAGCCGGCCAGCCCGTCCTCAGCGCGGACGGGCGCAGACGGGCTGGACTCTGGCGTGACTCCGGCATCACTGTGGCGCTCACGCTGCGCGCGAACGCTGCGCGTCATAATGTCCAGTAAAAATAGGGCTCTGCCCTAACCACCTGACTGCTAGAGCGCCGGGGGAGGAGAGAGCTTCCCTGAAACCAATCCAAGATGGCGCCCAGTACGAGCAGAACGCGAGGGCCAGAGCCACCAGAAAAGCGGTGAGGGACACAATTTACAGTGCGGCAGTGTGGAAGGTGACCAAAAGGTAAGTGTCATCATGGTCAAAGCTGCAAATGCCATACAGCATGTATGATTCCCGGTCCCAACACATTAAACACTTTTGGGGCAAACTAGTGGTTGTGTCCCATACCCACAGAGATGTGGTGAGGCTAACAGTGCTGTGAAAACAAAACATACTCTCGGCCATGTGCAGACAAGCACCACACATGGGGCCTGACAATGCATACAGTGTACAATGACACAAGAGCAGAAGTGACCATCACAAAGCATACACACATCTCGAAAATAGACACACTAATCAAAACAACCTGTGTAGACTGTAGGTGTCAGGTCACAAACTCACATTCCATGCCAGCAATGGCACCTAACAACCAGGATGAATGTGCTGAATGATGTGATATTACTCACAGGGACAGCAGGACAAATCACAGAAACAGCATCCAGACGATGGCCCACAACAGCAGTACCAATGCACTGATGCAGATGCACAAACACAAACAGGCAACCTCACACTGCACATCTGACACAACATGTGTGTGTGTGTGTCTCAGTATCCCCAGGCAACTACACAACACATGAGGAGGGCTGAACCACAGTGACACAGATGTGGACACAGTGCCATTCAAAAGTATCCCATCATTGGGACCCCCTTAGTGGGCAATCAGGCATTGTGAGATGAGAGGGAGCACAAAAGACACATGTGACACAAGCTGGAATGAACACAAACTAACACAGCAAGTGACTGACACACAACAGCACTACCCCCAGGGACCAGACATTGGGGTGACACAAGCATGCATGACACCTCCACTGTGATGACAAAGGTTTATGTCTTACAAAGTGTGAAAAACAGACGTGTCCTGTGCCACAAACGTATATCACATCTACACAAACACAAATCACTCAGCATGGCCCGTCATCCATGGACAAACGGGAACTAGGGGCCCATCCATGCAAACATTAACATCAGTCCACCCTCAACACCACACACCCTGAACTGCAACAATGTGCATCTGTGAAGCCCACATGGACAGGTGACATTGCACATGCACCCATGACAAACACAGGAATGTTGGGAGGAATTAAGGTGCACAGACTCATCACACAAGGACAGTTTACAACCCTGGTGAATGACAGACATACTGCACAGTATGCGGTACCTGGTCATGATGGCAAAGCTCACGTAACTTTCAGAATACCTCCCACAGTCCCAGGACAATGCCGAAGCCAAGGAGTACCACAAAGCACACATGCTGACACCTGTAAACATTGCAGCCCTGAACCGGACAAGTGGGAGCAGTCACACACACATACACATGTCCCAATCACTGAAAGGTATCACCTAGGGACAACTACATGATATTGCGAACTAACAAGTGCCTTGGGGACCCCTGACTGTGTCCCATATGCGTTTGACAACATCATCACAACTCAGAACTGAAAAATCCCAATGATGAAACCCCAATTAACAGTAGTGTGTCATGCACCCACACATCTGGTAGCCCATGGCAAAGTTGTGGGATGAACACAGTGCCATTCAGCAAGCATAAACAACAGGAACATATCAAGGGAACACTGCCTGTGTATGAAAAGGGATGTGGACACACACATGCTCACACAACACACACCATGAGTCCAGGCTATGTCACGGAACAACACACTTACTTGAGGGGACCCAACTCCTGTGGAAGCCCAGCTGTGCCAAACATAGTCACAGCACGTCTCAGTCATGTCAGCAGAACACTTGGTCAGTCAGCCATCAGTAACCACACAATGAAGGCTCTGGTCACAACAGCCTGGGTACGTGAGTCTCCCCTAAGTCATCTGCACATACTCAACACATATGTACAGCAAGTTGCACAGAGGACCCACTTGATCCTATACCAATGATGCCCACAACTGTAAGTCCAGTGGTGATGCGCACAAAGTCAGGGAAATAGACAAATTGGACAATGGGAAGCACATCATATGTGCATGGGTGCAAGCCACAGATGTGACCATGCCAATGAAATGTTCACAAAGATGTCCACAAATTGTTGATCATGACACGCCCAGTTAGCTGCAAAGGATGACATGGATACCGGCCAGAATAGGATACATATCTCATGGACCACATGGAGTACCTCACATCAACACCTCAGTATTCAACATTGGAAACCAAGCATTACAGGTGAAAGGGCATGCTAAACATCATCAACCTAATGTACATCTAAATCAAGTTCACAAGGATAAAGAAAAAAGCTTTATTCAGCATATGAAAATTTAAACGTCTGTTCAAACAAAGGGCCAATGGCCAGTCCATTATCAAATGACAAGGAGTGAACTTGAGTGACAACTGTCACATGTTGCTTGCCTGCACTGGTAAGGACAGGGGACATCCCCTCGGAGGGGCATACATGGGGACAGGCCAGTCACCGCAGGGACAGGATCAGGGCGCAGCAGAAGAAGGCAGTGAAGGGGTGGTGGATGCAGGAGAGTCACTAGCAACTGCAGTGGAGCTGATTGAAGTGGTGGGTGCAGTCACAACTGTGGGCACAAGTCAGAAGGGGTGGGTGCCGGCACAACTTCAGTGGGCAGGTCAGATGGAGTGGATTGGGTCCCCACTACAGTGCCCAAGTCAAACGGGTTGGTTGTGGACTTCACTGCAGTGCCTAAATCCATGTGAGCGGAATGGGGTGCAGGTGAGGTCGGCAGGACAGAGGGGGGGACATGGTCCCCAAATTAGTGGCACTAACCGTCTGACCGGGTGTGGAGGAGCAAGTGGTAGAGGGGAGGGCCTCAGCATTTTGGGGATGGTTTATCTGTGGGTGGGGGAACTTGGGGCAGGGTGTGGCGGGGAACCTCTGGAGTGGTGGCCTGGGGAATGGAGGATGGAGACTTCACCTTGGAGCTGCGTGGCAGCGGTGGGGTCTTGCTTTTCTGGCTCTGGGGGGACTTGCGGGTGGGGGCCTCAGTCTGACTGCGCCTGGGGGAGGGTGTCCAGGTGTGAGCGGCACTCCCCTCTGTGTGTGGGGACTTCCTCTTCCCCTTGTAATCTAGATCTGCTGGGTTGGTGGGGAAGAGGCCAAGGTCACAGAGGAAGAGCTTCTGTGGAGATTGGGTTGCAGGTGAGGCAAGGGAAGGGGGCTGGGAGGGAGAGGTTTCGGAGGACTGCGGAGCAGTTGTGGATGACTGTGTGTCTGTCTGCAAACCATCCCCTGTGAGTTTGGTATCAGTCCCCTGCGCTTGCTTGTGTGCACATCTAGCCCTTGGTTTGGGTGTTTGTGTGCTGCCTGTGTCTGTGGCTTTGTGAGAATGTGCAGGTGTGTGTGTGCTTGGGACAGGTAAGCTGCTAGGAATTGTGGGTGGTGCAGGGGTAGGAGGGGTGCGGGACTGTTGGAGGAGGGACACTGCTGCCGTCAGGGAGGAGGCCACGGACTTATTGGTCCTCTGTAGGGCAGACATGCCCGATGAAATGCCCTCCATGAACGACACCAGTTGCGTCAACAGACTGGTGTGTGCATGGAGGACCTTCAGCATCGATGTCTGCCCTACATGGATCTGTCTAAGTAAGTCCACAGACTCCTCACTCAGGGCAGCAGGGGACACAGGGGCAGGGGGTGCTGTGCCTGGCCCAAAGGAGACATGCTCCCGAACAAGGGAGCCTCCAGGGACCTCTGGGATGGGAACCGATGGGAGGGTGGTGATTGTGGTGGGGGGCGGTGGCAGGGACAGCCTCACTAGCTGGGGTTTGGTGGCTGCTGACACCCACCTCCACAAGGGAGTTATCCTCAAAGCTGCTGTGGCCCTCAGCTTGGGTGGATGGTGCTGACGACTCCTCTGTGTGGCTCCACTCGCTCTCCATGTCACTGGGTCCCCCCGACTCCTCTCCTTCTGTCCCTGTCAGGCTCTGTGGCTCCTCCTGGTCCATGGAGCTGTCCCCTCCTGTGGCCGTGGATGTATATGGATAGGAATAGGAAGTAAGAGAACAACATCAGTCACCTGCACTGATTGCACACACAACAGTGAGTACATCACAGGGCAAGCCCTGGCATCATCAGCTGAACACTGCTCATAGTGCCAACACTGTTTAGAATAAGCCAATTGTCATTCTCAACATCAACCATGGCACACATATCCCTCCTTGACTAGCACCCATATGTCTGTTGCATGTTGGATGCTAATACCCCAATGTACCGACATGCACCACCCACACATTAGTTGGACATGCAAGTGAACATGTAAGAGTATGTCACTATACACACAGCACATCTCTTGCTACTGACTCAGTACAGGTGTCCAGATGAAGGGATGGGCAGAGACTCATTTCACATGCTTGTGATACATGCCAGCAACACACACTATGATGTTCTCATGTCCTGATAGTCAATGCCACAATGGGGTGCATGGTGCACACTTGAACACAATGCAGGATCACTCATAGCAGGTTAAATGCCACGGCACTGGCATGCCTTGAAAGTCAGTCAACACTGTCTCCTGTCACAGGGGCAGGGCATCCAGAAAATAAGAGTCTGCACTGTGTCACAATCATAGCTCCAGGGTAAGGCTAACAGACATATGAGTCTCTGCAAACACAACTCCCTGTACATTAGCACATCACAGTCTGCCGTGCATGTAACCCAGCTGCCTGAAGTACACAGTTGCATACACCATTGTGCGCTGTCAGATGATCACACACCTATATGTCACACAGGTCTTGTCTCTCACAGTCACATCTCAGCTGTCCTGCTGACCCTCAAAATCATGGACACCCCGTTGTACATAACAGGAAGCCATACCATAATGACACAGAGGCAGACACCTGAAGGCACATGTCACTAAGCACAACCTGTTAGTTGATACACAGGAGTGGGATTACAGAGTGTTTCTAAATGACCTTGAGGAGGCATGACTGCCCAGGTCTACGTGAAACAGTGTTTGGCCCTGGACAGTAGTCTTGTGGCTAAGAAAGTGTGACATACTTCATATACATACTCCTGAGGCCCACAAATTGGAGTCCCCTGCTGCATGGATTTGTTTGAAATACCCCAGCCACATGTGGCGACTCAGACCAGCAATTGTAACACATATCAAGGGCACACACAGATCACATGTCAGATCCCAGGCATTGGGTAAACAATTGAACCACCCATGAAACACACTACAGAGTCACAGGAACAGATGCTGTCTGGGACACAGTGCCCTAATGACACAAGCAACAGACTGTAGGGGGGTGCATCACACAATTGAGGGACCTACGTAATGTGGAAGTGTGACCAGGCCAAAAGACTGCAATTAGCATGTCAGACATAGTACACAGATTAGGCATGGACTTACCCCCTACTTGCTGCTGTCTGGCCTTCAGCTGCCTATCCATGTCCGGGAAGACCACCACCAGGATCTGGAGCATGTGGGGGGTCAGGGTCTGGTGTCCGCCCCTCCTGCGAGGAGGTGACAGCTTCAGCTGGACTCTTGCGATCCTCCGGGTCCAGCCCCAAAGGTCCTTCCACCTCTTCTGGCAGTTGCGGATCCGGCGCTTGTAGACCCCCACCGAACAAACTTCCCGGGCGATGGTCAGCCATATCTCCTGCTTCTGGTGGGCATCAACCTGTGAGGATGCCAAAGTTAAAAGTACATTAACACACATGCCCCATATTTGTGCATACATGTCGTCATCACAAAGGAAAATGAGTTACACAAGTAATGCAATCATGGGAAAGGAAACATAACCTGCATGTCTGACATGTTAACAATGCCTGGGAAGTTTAAGCTTGCACAAATGCACTTTAGCAGCAGAACACCTGTTCATTACATATACCTACACACTTTGGGGGATGAAAGTACTCAGTGAGAATGCTTGCCACTGGTGTACACACTGCTAGTACTGCTAGTCAGACAATATGCATACTTAGGAAGGCAGTGGACTGCACATTCACCTGCTCCCCTGGTTTCCCATACAGCTTGCTGTACTGTGGAAGGAGCCCATCCAGCAGGGCCTGGTTCTCCTCCTCAGTGAAGGCTGGGGTCCTCTCCAGAGTACGTGCCGTAGCAGGAGCCAGAGGATGCAGAGACAGCAGCAGTGGTAGCAGGGATGTGGTCCAGTAGCATGTAGTGCAGGCAAGTGGGTTCCCTGGGGGCCAGCCAGCCTTATATCTGTGCTGCAGAGGCAGACTCTGTGCCATGTGTCCCCAGTGATAGGTCCAACACGGTTGCATTCTATGAATCTGGCCAATCCACGGAAATGTACGACTCGTACACGTCTTCTGCATCGTTCAAATCTTCACCTTCATGAAACCCTAGGAATTGCAACATTGTTGTAGGCATCCAACTGAATTTCCAGCGCACAACTCGTACAAGTTTTGAATCCGCATCCGTCTCCATGACAGTCCAGAGCCAATGGGTGCGCCCGGCTCGGTCAACTGACTGTGCAACGCGTATTTTGAAAATACACATGCACGCTTCTCCATAAGATTCAATGGCCAAGGCGTACGCCTGTCTTGGACTATGCCTGCCCGACGCGCATGCATGATAGTTACCCGTGTCGGACCTCATTGTAGTCAATGGCAAAGCGAACGCACGGCTCGGTCATGAACCGTGCAGTGCGTACGCATTGTCACCTGTGTCGGACCTCATTGCAGTCAATGGCAAAGCATACGCACAGCTCGGTCATGAACCGTGCAGTGCATACGCATTGTCACCCACGTCGGACCTCATTGCAGTCAATGGAAAAGCGTACACACGGCTCAGTCATGAACCGTGCAGTGCGTACACATTGTCACCCGTGTTAGACCTCATTGCAGTCAATGGCAAAGCATACGCACGCCTCGGTCATGAACCGTGCAGTGCGTACGCATTGTCACCCGCGTCGGACCGCATTGGTGTGCCTATTTGACGGATTCAACACACACTTACTTGCCAGGGACACATGTGCACACCTACCACACTAAAGCATTGGCCACTCAGTGTCCCATGGCATGTAAGGCTGCATTCCCTGTGGGGGGGGGCAACATTTGGTTTGTTATGTGTCACATTTGTTCAGCCACTCCCAGGCAGTGCACATGTTCATGGGGGCAGAATCCTTTGTGTGTTGTGCATATTACCACTGTGATGTGCAAATGTACTGTAATGGCCATGAGTCGGGGACACAGTTTCATGTTGGATATGTTTAGGACATGTCACATACACCCTGAGTCCTGGGGGTGATGACATGTATGTCACAGTGAGACCTGTAGCCACAATTCAGATGTGCACCCACAGTCTGTGTGCATGTTGTGTCTCAGATGTGGATGATCAAATGTGCCCAATGGGAGACAGTCTCCACATCCATGTGGTATATACAGCAACCTTGATGTTGTGTGTGTTTCTAAGAGACGTACATGTAGGGCCTGCAGGGACAACGGTGGCCATTACCTGTGGGACTCACGCTTGCCTTGTGGTGTGTACGTGATACGCCATGTCCATGCCAGTGTCCATGTGCAATACAGGGACCCTGGGTATCTGCATGGCAAAGATCTTTGATGCCTGGGAGATATCAGGCCTCAGTTGTCACTGTGGTGTGCATTTGTAACGTCGCAGCAGTACATAGATTGGGTGACACTGCCCAAAGATTGGCTATTGCACTACATCGCACCTATGTGGACATGTGGAATTGGGATGTGAGGTGATGGTCATGTAGGTGACATATGTGTCCTTGCCCAACAGTACACACCTCAGTACATTGTGTAATGTCATGATTTATCATGTGATATTGAGCCTGGTCATGGCCACATGGGTGGATGAACCGACAATCTTCCTTTGTTCATCTCTGTTCTGCAGGGCACCAGCTGTCCATCAACCATTCCCAGACCTTGAAACCATGCAGGAACGGGACTGCATCTGACGGTACCGCTTCACCAGGCCACTGATTGAGGAGTTGGCGGAGCAGTTGGCGCCACATCTGCTACCTGGCCGGACATACCCTACAGCACTGACCCCAGAGGTGAAGGTGATGGCAGCTCTGCACTTCTTTGCTACTGGTACCTTCCAGTAGACTGTGGCTACAGCAGGTGGGATGTCACAAACTATGTTTAGTCGTGTGCTACGCGATGTCTTGGAGGGGATGTTGCATTTACTTGACCTGTACATCTAGTTCCCTAACCCAGCTGAACTCCCTGAAATAAAGGATGGCTTTTATACACTGGGGAGGATGCCGAACGTCATCGGATCTATTGATGGTACACATGTGGCCCTGATAACAACCACAGACACATGAGCAGGCATACCGTAACAGGAAACATTTCCACTCGATCAATGCTCTGGTGGTATGTCTTGCAGACATGTGTATCACACATGTGTGTGCACGATGCCTACATAATGAGGAGTAGTCACATTGCAATGCTGATGTCACAGATGCCAGATCAGCGTACCTGGCTTGTCGTTGTGTACTGACTGTATATCATTGTGTGTGTTTGGCAATTTTGTATTTCGCACTCCTACAAAACTCAGCTACTTGTTAATTTTTGTGTGTGTAGGTGACTCCGGATACCCCAACATGCCGTGGTTGCTGACACCCCTCAGGAACCCTGTGACACCAGCCAAGATGTGCTACAATGAGGCACATGGTCAGAGCAGGAGGGTGATTGAGCGGACATTCGGCCTCCTGAAAAGCCGCTTTCACTGCCTGGACAAGACTGGAGGGGCCCTCCCATATGAGCCTGAAAAGGTGTGCAAAATGATCCTTGTATGCTGCATGCTGCCCAACATGGCAGTGCAGAAAAGGTGCCTCTCATCCAGGATGACGATGACCAACCTCCGCCTCCTGTGGAGGATCCTGGCCTCGGCCACCATGCCAGTGATGATGAGGATGAGGGTGATGTCCGCTCACAGCTCATCAACAACTACTTCACCTGAATGTGAGTTTACAGATTTGTTATGTCAATGTATGGAGTTAGCCTGAAATGTGTTGTGGCTGCTCTGTTGCTGTCTGAGTGTGACTGTGTGCCACTTGACTGGATGCGTGCAGTGATGTGTCCATTCAGGTGGTGTGTACTCCACAATAGGGTAGTACTGCTAACTTGTTTCTGTGTAGGTTCCTTGTGACATGTTTTGTGCATGTGTATTGCATTTCTCTCCTGTTTTGCTGTGTTTTTGACTGTGTCTTGTGTCTGTCCTTCACAGGGTAATTTGCCTGTTGTTTGGTCAACACTGACCCCCAACACCCAGAATCCGACACCAGTGTGGGAGTAGTCAATTGACATCAAGTGATGTGCCACACACCCCTGGACTACAATTCTCAGACACTCTGTGACCGTGTATCCACCGTAACGTACAATTGCCTTGCAACTATTTTTGAATAAATATGTTGCTGATGTGTAATGAACCAGTGCTATGCTTTGTTAGGTGTGTTGTCTGTCTTCCCACATCTGAGTGACATTTGCTTACCTCACCTGTGGACTTGTTACCAATGACTGTGGATAGGTGTTGTATTTGTGCATACCTATGTGTTTCAGGTCACCATCATTGTGTGGGATGAGTAACATGGCCATGGTGAGTATGTGTTATGTTGCCATAGTGATGTGTCTCCCTCACATGTGTCACATCACCATGACTCACCTAACGTTGGTCACATTGTTGTAGTATTTGGCTTGCACTGTGTTGTGTAGCAGAACGACATCTCCATGACACATGATAAGTTGGAATCACAACAGAGGCAAGTATGGTGTACTGGTGAGTTTATTTTCGAACATGTGTGAGTAAAGTGCACAGGATGGTGGGTGCTGTACATTGGGTTTGGAATGCAAAGTTCACATTAGAGTTGGAAGTGCTGGTAGATGAAATGTCCAGAGTAAAGTCCACAGTCATCTGCTACATTGGACCAACATGAACCCTCCATGTCATGTGGGCGAGTTGTGTGCGATTGAACAAGGTGAACGGGTTGCGCACAAAGAAAATTTTCCAGAACAGGTTTAGAGTCCCTCTGGGATGTGCTGGGTCATCTGTGTCTCACATGTCCTTCTTCGGATGACCCCTCTTCTTCTTGGGGATCCTCAGGTGCAGGCATCTGCGGTGCAGGGGACTCTCCGCCAGAGTCCTCCTCCCTCCCTGTGGCGCTGGCAGATGGTGTTGCAACAGATGTTGTGGCCACACAGGGAGGTGTGGACAGGTTTGTGCTGATCTGGCAGAGGCATTGGAGTATGTTGCGATGCACCGCAGTGAGGGCATCCCACTTTTCCTCCATGCGGGCATTGTGGGCAGCCTGCTCCTGTTGTATGTCCTTGAGGATCCCCACTACCTGGCCAAATACTCCGGTGCTATCCTGGTACGTATCTATGATGCGTGCCAGTTGGGGGTCATCATGCAGTCCAGACCTCACTGCAAGGCGCACCCTCTGCCTCCCACCGCTCCCAGCACTCCTATCCACACAGGCAGGATCAGCGGCGGGACGCACAGGTGACACTGGGACCCCTTGGGTGGTGTTGCTGGTGGTGTTTGCTGTAGCTTCCGGGGGGTCCTTTGTCCCTGTGCTGTGGGTGTTCAGTGGCCTTGGTCTATCTGTGTAGGCGGGGGTGCCCTGTCAGTTTCCAGATGCTGGAGGCATGGGTACAGGGGGTGCAGATGTTGATGCTGCTGGTGCTGCATGATGACTCACCGGAGGGGCCAGGTTGGTCGTCGTCAACCGAAGAGGACAGAGACAGAGTCAAACCAGAGAGCTCAGTGTCCACCAGAGTCTGAGACTGGAAATCCTCTTAATTTGGTGTTGGGTCCCCAGCACCATCTGAGTTTGGAAGAGACACACGATGTAAGTTATGTTTCTACAGGCATCAATGGTTCACAAACATGACATATTCTACTGTACGAATGGATGCCTGCCTGTACATTGCTTTTTTCCGGCTTGTCACGGACAGAGTTTGATATTGTTGTTGCACATTGCCCAGCCATGAAGAAACATTTCAATGTGCATGTTGAAATGTATGCATGCCCAGCTCATGGATAGATTTGTCTGTACATGACCATTGCTACTCAAGGGCCATCACGTTTCTGACACAGGTGTGTCATCTCTGTACACATGTGAGCTTTAACAAGGACATACGTGCTATTCCACTGGGGATATGTTGTACTAATGGGGCATGTGTGGAAGCAGAGTTTGCTAGTCTTTGTGTGCCACATTGGTGTATTGGTACGACATGGTCACAGTCCGGTATGCCTGTGATCTCTTTGGAGGAAGTGTTTTCTTCCAGTGTTCCTAGTTCCCATCTCATTTCATACAAGTGATGATGTCACCATCGTTAATGATTCTGGTGCTCAGTTTTGTACGTGTATATGTGATTTGACTTGTCAATGTTCCACATGTTGACATGGATTGGGCAAGGTAGCACTCTGGCTTTTCAATGTTCATGACAGTGAGGGCCGTTGGTGTGTGTGTTGCAGTTTGGCTGCTGTGAGTAGCATGTCTCCTCCAATGCTGTGCATGTTTGACCTTGTGTCTACAGTGTCTATGTCAGTGAGTGGTGTGTTGTGTGAAGGATGCCTATGTTTCAGCACGATGTAGGGGTGGAATGCAGCTCACAACAGCACCGAGTGTGAATGTGACCATGCTATGGTGTCGGCTATATTGGTGTGTCCATTCCATTCACTGTCAGATGTCCCCTGTCAATGATGTATATGTGAATTCCTGTGTGTTTTGTACAATGTACCATATATATGGCTCTCCACATTGGTCATTGGTGCACCTCCCCTGCATGACCAGGGGGCACCCCTGGACACTGCATCCCCAGACAATGTTTTAGAACATATGGTTGCAATGGCTGTGTGTGCGACCGGGTTTTGTTTGGTCAGTGCATATGTGTGATTGTCAGCCACATCATTTCTCAGGCCCAGTGTCAGACATCTTGAAAGTCCATTTCCACTCCCTGTGAGGTGAGCATGTTTCAGTGTGAGCTTGCTGGGACATGTGGGTGGGTGTGGATTGTCTGTGACTGCAACTCCCATCATGCTCTTGGCTACACCCCCCTTCCCAGCATGCCCATACTTCCTCCCTCTTGACTCTGCTTCCCTGTGAGGGGGTGTGACAGCAATGGCAAGATGGCTGACTGTGAAGTGCTGGTGTTTGTTGTTGCCCAGTTCCCAGCAGGGCCTTGTGCTCCCCACAACAGAGCCCAGTGTCAGACATCTTGTCAGTCCCTTCCCACTCCCTGTGAGGCGAGCATGGTTCAGTGTGAGCTTGCTGGGTCATGAGGGTGGGTGTGGATTGTCTGTGACTGCAACTCCCATCATACCCTTGGCTACACCCCCCTTCCCAGCATGCCCATACTTCCTTCCTTTTGACTCTGCTTCCCTGTGAGGGAGTGTGACAGCAATGGCAAGATGGCTGACTGTGAAATCCTGGTGTTTGTTTGGCTACAAGTCCAAAGAGAGCCCCTGTGCTTCACACAGCAGCACCCAGTACTGGGTATCCTTTGCTGATATTTCACTGAGGTGTGGGTCAATGCATTCTACCCTGTGAGTTGTGTGGAGTTTGTGTTGGGGGGGGGGGTGTCTCCACATGCTGGTAAGTATGGTCAGAGCTGTCAGTCCTCCTTCCCACCCGGCCAGACATCCCACCATGAAACGTGCTTCCATTGGAAGGCGTGCAAGTTGTCTTTCAGGATGTCAGTCAGTGGTGTCCTTCTTCTGATTTGCAGACAACCCCTACCAGGGCCTTGTGCTCCCCACAGCAGGACCCAGTGTAAGCCATCTTCTCAGTCATTTTCCACTCCCTGTGATGTGGGCATGGTTCAGAGAGGTGTTGATGGGCCAATCAGGAGGGGGAGCATTATCTGTGACTACAACCCCCATCATGCTTTTGGATACACTCACTTCACCTGCATCCCCACTATTCCTTCCTGTCAGTCAGCTGCACTGTGAGGTAGTGTGTTTGTGGTGGCAAACTGTCTGGCAGTGTTTATTTAGCTTTGTGCCACTGCCTTGCTCTATTTGTTTGTAGGTTGGTACATGTCATGACACATTTCCAAGTCACTATGAGATGGCAGGTATTGTGTTTGTCTGACTAGCATACACATCTTGGGATGATTATCTATTGGTTACTGTGGCTTTGCTTGCGGTGCATAGTTTCACTGTCCCCTTGCCACACAATATCGGGTATGTTGTTTGTGTACTCACCAGGCTCTGGTATGTCTGTTAGACCATGGACGCTCTCTGGTGGTAGGATGTCCTGCACCTTCTCCTCCCAGGTCCTGAAGTAGACTGGTATGGCAGGGGGGCCACCGCCGGTGCACTGTCTCAGGGCGTGATCTTTTTCAATGAGTTTCTTGACCCTCCTGCGCACGTCATACCACCTGTTCTGGATATCGTCCTTTTTGCGCCTTGCTGGTGCTTGTGCGTTCACCTTGTCCACAATCGTCAGCCACATCTTTGTTTTCTGTGACATGGGGGTTCTTTGGACCAATGTACCAAACAAATGTGGCTCTACTCTGATGATCTCATCTACCAGCACTTCTAACTCACTATCTGTGAACTTTGGATTCTTCTTTGGGGGCATGGTGATGGGTGGTGGTGGTGAGTGATGTGTGTGTGAGGGTGCAAGTGAGGGTGGGTTAGTGTTGGTTTTGCTAGCTGTATGTGTGTGTGCTTTTGGTGAGGTGCTGAAGGTGTGTGAGTGGTGTGATGGGTGAGTTGTGGTTGTGTCTGTGGTTGCTGTGTGATGGTGTTTGCTGCTGGCTGTGTCTCCTATTTGCAAGGGATCATGGTAGTTATTGCAGTCCTTTATATAGTTGGAGTTGTGGGTGTGTCTTTGTCCCAGGTTTTTTTTATTTGATATTTATTGGCTTTGTCATTGCTTGTTTGGTCCTTTTTTTGTCTTTTTTCCTTTGGGTTTTGTAGGCATGACAGAGACGTTCTTCTGACGGAAACGGATGCTGATGTTGGCTCATGCGGGCTTCTCCGCCTCGTTCATGCTGACTATCTTCTCTGCTTCATATTCGTCGGTCGCGGAGAACTCTATTACTTGGTGGCCCGGTTTTCTGTGCGTGTCGGTCGTGCGGCTTTTTCTCCATGCGAGTCGGTCTGGTTTTACACGCATTGTATCGTACTGTGCGGGTCAAACATCGTGGGTACGTGTCGGTCGGGTTCATTCCGGATTCGTGTCGGTCGGTGAAACTCGCGTCGGTTTTCCAGCCGGATCACTATTTTCTCTACGGCTCGGTCGTACGGCTTGTATTCCGTGCGTGCCGGTTGTAATTCACACGCGTTGCATCGTACTGCACGGGTCATACGGCGCTGGTCCGTGTCGTTCGGTCTCTGGTTCGGGTCTGTGTCGGTCAGTACGATTTGCGGCCAGAATCGGAATCAGCCCCTTAATGTAATGCAGCTGTAATGAAACTCGATTTACATAAGATAATGCTAAAAAATAACATTGTTTTAAAAGTATATATATATATATATATATATATATATATATATATATATATATATATATATATATATATATATATTCCAAAAAATACAAGTGACGTGCGCTCTCATTAACACAGAATCCAGTAGCCGTAGCGGTAAAACGAGTGTTTATTCAGTGTATAAACACCCGTTTTACCGCTACGGCTACTGGATTCTGTGTTACTGAGAGCACACGTCACTTGAATTGTTTGGAATATTGGATTTCCGGTGTGCTCCACCGGCGTGTGCGCCATCTCCCTTGGGTCCCAGCAACCAGAAGGAGCTTCTTTTGGCGTTTAATATATATATATATTATATTCACTTAAAAAACCATAGGTTTCACACATGTTATAGTTAGGTGGATATTTCACTCGTAAAAAATCAATAAAATTCCCCCGTTATAGTTAGTTCAGATAACTATAACTCGCGCGACCGCCACTCTATCACAAGGATGATGTCATGAGTGATGTCATGAGTGATGCCACTGACCATGTCATGAGTGATGTAATATGTGACGTCATGAGCAGGATTGCGGGTGCGCGAGTTATAGTTATCTGAACTAACTGTAACGGGGGAATTTCAATGGTTTTGTACGAGTGAAATGTCCAGCTAACTATAACATGTGTGAACAACAAACAAATGATGGACGGAATGCTGACAATGCAAACATTCTCCCCCAGTCAAGAGATCTGGGTTAAATCCATTGTTCTTTTGCCCACTACACCACCCCAGTTTAGACATGGCCATATGCAAATCAGTCTTGACCCTGTGCCTCATGGGAACAGTCCAGCCCGAACTGCCAAGCCATGTCTTCCCTGGACCGGAATCAAGCATCCTAGGACCGGTTTCTGGCTATCAGCCGTCATCAGCCAGGATAGCTTGACTCCAGTGGCGTAGTGAGCACGGGTCCCACGTCTGGGAATACCCATCCCACTTAGGGCGAAAAGCGTTACAACAAACAAATGATGGACGGAATGCTGACAATGCAAACATTCTCCCCCAGTCAAGAGATCTGGGTTAAATCCATTGTTCTTTTGCCCACTACACCACCCCAGTTTAGACATGGCCATATGCAAATCAGTCTTGACCCTGTGCCTCATGGGAACAGTCCAGCCCGAACTGCCAAGCCATGTCTTCCCTGGACCGGAATCAAGCATCCTAGGACCGGTTTCTGGCTATCAGCCGTCATCAGCCAGGATAGCTTGACTCCAGTGGCGTAGTGAGCACGGGTCCCACGTCTGGGAATACCCATCCCACTTAGGGCGAAAAGCGTTACAACAAACAAATGATGGACGGAATGCTGACAATGCAAACATTCTCCCCCAGTCAAGAGATCTGGGTTAAATCCATTGTTCTTTTGCCCACTACACCACCCCAGTTTAGACATGGCCATATGCAAATCAGTCTTGACCCTGTGCCTCATGGGAACAGTCCAGCCCGAACTGCCAAGCCATGTCTTCCCTGGACCGGAATCAAGCATCCTAGGACCGGTTTCTGGCTATCAGCCGTCATCAGCCAGGATAGCTTGACTCCAGTGGCGTAGTGAGCACGGGTCCCACGTCTGGGAATACCCATCCCACTTAGGGCGAAAAGCGTTACAACAAACAAATGATGGACGGAATGCTGACAATGCAAACATTCTCCCCCAGTCAAGAGATCTGGGTTAAATCCATTGTTCTTTTGCCCACTACACCACCCCAGTTTAGACATGGCCATATGCAAATCAGTCTTGACCCTGTGCCTCATGGGAACAGTCCAGCCCGAACTGCCAAGCCATGTCTTCCCTGGACCGGAATCAAGCATCCTAGGACCGGTTTCTGGCTATCAGCCGTCATCAGCCAGGATAGCTTGACTCCAGTGGCGTAGTGAGCACGGGTCCCACGTCTGGGAATACCCATCCCACTTAGGGCGAAAAGCGTTACAATCAAACAAATGATGGACGGAATTCCCGAGTGGGAAGGGTATGCTCAGACGTGAGTCCCTTGCTCTCCATGCCACTGGAATCAAGCTATCCTGGCTGACGAGGGCTGAAAGCCCGAAACCGGTCCTAGGATGCTTGTTTCCAGTCCAGGGAGGACCTGGCTTGGCAGTTCGGGCTGGACTGTTCCCATGGGGCACAGGGTCAAGACTGATTTGCATATGGCTGGGTTCAAACTGGAATGGCATGGTGAGCAAAAAAACGATGGATTTAGGCCCAGATCTCTGTACTGGGGTGAATGTATGACATTGTTCTGCATTCTGTCCATCAATTGTTGTTTTTGCATTTGTCACCCCGAGTGGGAAGGGTATGCTCAGACGTGAGTCCCTTGCTCTCCATGCCACTGGAATCAAGCTATCCTGGCTGACGAGGGCTGAAAGCCCGAAACCGGTCCTAGGATGCTTGTTTCCAGTCCAGGGAGGACCTGGCTTGGCAGTTCGGGCTGGACTGTTCCCATGGGGCACAGGGTCAAGACTGATTTGCATATGGCTGGGTTCAAACTGGAATGGCATGGTGAGCAAAAAAACGATGGATTTAGGCCCAGATCTCTGTACTGGGGTGAATGTATGACATTGTTCTGCATTCTGTCCATCAATTGTTGTTTTTGCATTTGTCACCCCGAGTGGGAAGGGTATGCTCAGACGTGAGTCCCTTGCTCTCCATGCCACTGGAATCAAGCTATCCTGGCTGACGAGGGCTGAAAGCCCGAAACCGGTCCTAGGATGCTTGTTTCCAGTCCAGGGAGGACCTGGCTTGGCAGTTCGGGCTGGACTGTTCCCATGGGGCACAGGGTCAAGACTGATTTGCATATGGCTGGGTTCAAACTGGAATGGCATGGTGAGCAAAAAAACGATGGATTTAGGCCCAGATCTCTGTACTGGGGTGAATGTATGACATTGTTCTGCATTCTGTCCATCAATTGTTGTTTTTGCATTTGTCACCCCGAGTGGGAAGGGTATGCTCAGACGTGAGTCCCTTGCTCTCCATGCCACTGGAATCAAGCTATCCTGGCTGACGAGGGCTGAAAGCCCGAAACCGGTCCTAGGATGCTTGTTTCCAGTCCAGGGAGGACCTGGCTTGGCAGTTCGGGCTGGACTGTTCCCATGGGGCACAGGGTCAAGACTGATTTGCATATGGCTGGGTTCAAACTGGAATGGCATGGTGAGCAAAAAAACGATGGATTTAGGCCCAGATCTCTGTACTGGGGTGAATGTATGACATTGTTCTGCATTCTGTCCATCAATTGTTGTTTTTGCATTTGTCACCCCGAGTGGGAAGGGTATGCTCAGACGTGAGTCCCTTGCTCTCCATGCCACTGGAATCAAGCTATCCTGGCTGACGAGGGCTGAAAGCCCGAAACCGGTCCTAGGATGCTTGTTTCCAGTCCAGGGAGGACCTGGCTTGGCAGTTCGGGCTGGACTGTTCCCATGGGGCACAGGGTCAAGACTGATTTGCATATGGCTGGGTTCAAACTGGAATGGCATGGTGAGCAAAAAAACGATGGATTTAGGCCCAGATCTCTGTACTGGGGTGAATGTATGACATTGTTCTGCATTCTGTCCATCAATTGTTGTTTTTGCATTTGTCACCCCGAGTGGGAAGGGTATGCTCAGACGTGAGTCCCTTGCTCTCCATGCCACTGGAATCAAGCTATCCTGGCTGACGAGGGCTGAAAGCCCGAAACCGGTCCTAGGATGCTTGTTTCCAGTCCAGGGAGGACCTGGCTTGGCAGTTCGGGCTGGACTGTTCCCATGGGGCACAGGGTCAAGACTGATTTGCATATGGCTGGGTTCAAACTGGAATGGCATGGTGAGCAAAAAAACGATGGATTTAGGCCCAGATCTCTGTACTGGGGTGAATGTATGACATTGTTCTGCATTCTGTCCATCAATTGTTGTTTTTGCATATAACATGTGTGAAACCTATGGTTTTTTCAGTGAATTTGCAAGGTTTTTTAGATGCTAATTCCTAAATATAACGTGTGTGAAACCTATGGTTTTTTCAGTGAATTTGCAAGGTTTTTTAAATGCTAATTCTTAACTATAACGTGTGTGAAACCTATGGTTCTTTCAGTGAATTTGCAAGGTTTTTTAAATGCTAATTCCTAATTATAACATGTGTGAAACCTATGGTTTTTTAAGTGAATTTGCAAGGTTTGTTAAATGCTAATTTCTAACTATAACGTGTGTGAAACCTATGTTTTTTTAGTGAATTTGTAAGATTTTTTAAATGCTAATTTATGTATGTATTATTATATTTTTTATATATTTATTTTACAATAAACTACCTATGTATATAGTTATAGATTGACTGTATCCTGTAATATGGAATGGCTCAGCTCTTTTTTTTTTATTTGGATAAAGTTGAACAGCATAGTTAATATCTTCTATAAACTTATAAACAGTTTAAAATGTTTTTTGTTTTTTAAGGGCCTTTCACGGTGCGCGCACCGGCAATTTTTTTTATTAAAGGAAATGGTATTTTTTGATTTACGAGGTCCTTTAGGGACCCCCTGAGATGGTCTAGGGGGTCAGGGAGTGTCTTCCCTGCCTCCTTTTCATGTTTTAGAAATCGGGTTAAAAGTCATTCATTTCTGATCCGTGCGTGCACCGTGCGCGTATGAGTGCGAGCACCGTGCGCGCATGGTGCGCGCATACGTGCAAGCACCGTGCATGCACGGCAAGTCATGTGATTACGAAACAACACTTTTCATTGGTTCATAGTAGTTTCTGTTCCAGAATCTTCAAACACCAAACCCACTCCCCTCACTATTTCTTCTTATTTCCTGGGAGAAGGAGCTGAACAGCTACTCTAGTAAAATCTTACTTGAAAATGGCAGAACAGCGGTCTACTTCAGGGAGTGAGGAGGAGACCTTTGTGGTACCACCAAGGAAGACCAAACAAAAAGACTCTTTCATCTGGAAATTCTTCACCTTTCCAGAGGGCCAAAAGAAGGTGAATGCCCGAAGGTGACATGCACTATTTGTGGAACTGTCTTATTCAGAGGAGATCCCAGCAAGAAATACTCCTTTAGTATTTATTCAATGTTGAGACACTTCAAGACAGTGCCTCCTGTCCCTTATGCTCGAGAGACAACTAGAGCCCTAAGGGACAACCCTCCACCTGCTCAGCCTAGCACATCATCTGCGGCCGCAGATTCCCCGTGTACCAGGCCACTGGACATCCGCCCACTTTTCCAGAAGGTGCACATACATTGTAATGTGTGCAATGCTGTTCTTTGCTACGGTGAGAGCAGTATTAACTTGATCGAAAACAAAATACAGCAGCACACATGCTCCAGCCCATCATTTTGTTCATGTATTGTTTTTGTTCCTGTTGAACAGTTTTTCATTAGCAGTTTTTTTTGGTGCTCTAAAAAAATCAAAAACAATACAAAATTGTTAAAAAACTAAAAAAAAAATACAAAACAAAAAAGACAAAAAAAAACAGTTCTTTTCAGAACTCACTTCACTTCTCCAGGAAGAGCTATATTCCTAATATACTGTGTTGTAATTTTATTGAATGAATGTGTAGTGTATACATGAATGATTGAAATGATTGAAATGACTGAGTGAAGAGGAGGAAAGGACAGACAGAATGAGTGAGAAAAGGAAAGTATGATCAGTCATGAAAGTGAACTGAAAGACTGACTGCAACAAAAGGACTAAGGGTAGAGGATACAGGTAAGAAGAGTGAATGAGTAAGGGAATGGCAGTGAGTAATGGAGAGTGATGGAGGGAGAGTGAGAAAAAGGGGGTAAGGGACGGAGATAGGAAAAGGGAGTAACAGATGAAGCGGATGAAGTACAGCAGGGTAAAGGGATTGAAAGTAAGAGAAGTGGAGTGATGGTGAGATAAGGGGTATGAGGATTAGAAAAAGGGGTAAGGGAAAGTGAGAGATGGGGAGTGAGGGGATGGAGGGATTTAGGAAACTGGAGTGAGAGAAAGGGAGTCAGGATTTCAATGAGCAAAGGAGAGTGAGGGAGAGTGAAGGAAAGAATGCGAAAAGATGAAGGGGTGTGAGATACAGACAGGAGGAAGTGAAGTAGGAGAATAGGAGTGACTATGAGTAAAGGATAGTGACAGTTAGGGAAGGTGAGGGAAGGAGAATGACGGGGAAGGTTAAAAAATTAACATAGATGGAAAATGAGTGATGGAGAGAGGAGGAGTGGTAGAAACAGAGATGTTAAGGAAATTAAAGGTAAGACAGACAAAGGGAGAGAGACAGAAACAGAGACAGAGAGCAAGGAACTGAGAAGGAGTAAGGCAGTTAGAATGACTGAGACATATGGAGACAGGGAGAGAAACATGGTTGAAAAAATAGTGATGGAGGCAGTAAACCTAGGGGAGTAGTAGAGAAGGAGTGAGGGAGTTACGAAAGAGCAGTAAAGGAAGAAGAGAGAGGAAAGGGGAATGAGAAAAGCAGAGTGAGGAGAAGTGAAGAAAAGTGAGCATGAAAGTGAAGGGGTGAGAAATACAGATATTTTAAACTTACCTGACCAACAAAATAACTTAATTAGAAATAAATGTTTTTTTTTAATTACAAGAAAAATTGATTCAATTTCATAAATTTTCTTCCTAGATCTGAAAAAAAAGAAAAAAGGTAGTAATATTTAACAATACATTTAAGAATACAGTACACATATTTTCATATTTAACAAAGTAATTTTTTGCCCTTTTTTTGCTGTTTTCAGAATATATTGAATTTCACTGAAAATAGTGATATCAATTGTATTCCTCACTTAACAGCGGGCAAAAAAATAAACAATCTGAAAGATTGTTTAAAACAGCCCTGAATCTATCCTCAGTAAAACATACCTTGATAGAAATGTAACATATATATTAAAAATATCTTCTAAGAACAATAACTATTTGCAATAAATAACGTCTGTAAATCTTGTTGCTTAAGCACATACACCAAAATAATATCTGTCAAAGAAGTCCACAATAGAAACATTTACCTTTCCATGAGGCCAAATGGTAATTTTTAAATCCTTTTTAGGTGAAATATCCAATGGTAAGCCTATAAAATCGAAATAATGGTTTCTTCAGATGCTGCAATTTGTATATAAAATTTAAGTTTTAGAAAAATTAAGTAGGAATTTGGTAATTCTGCAGGCAAACGTTGCTTGAAAATCAATTCAGAATCATTACACAGTGTCCTGCCTTTTTCACATTTTAGATAAACTGTGTAATGACCAGAAGTTATAGAAGTTCCATCATGGAAAATTATTGCAACTGCAACAAAAGTCTTTCCTGATATTGATAATTGATTTCCTACAAACCTCTTTATTAAAGTGTCCAATTTTGTTCCATCAGCTCTACAACGTTGCATCATTAAAATTATATACTGTCCATATTTCTTTAAAAATAACGTTGATAACATTTCTAATTTACATTGAGAACATTCCATGTTGTGGTTTGCATCTTTAACTAATTTACTAAAAGTCAGTGATTTACTCTCTGGTAATGTTAAATGTATGAACCTTTCAGAATCAACATTAGTGCTGCATGTGTTCATACAGTTTTCACAACAATGTTCCCATTTATAAGAGAGACAAAACATATTTTCTATTTCTACCCCTTCATTTTCCAGTACCATAAGCATATACATTAAGAATTCCTGTGCATCTTGCTGGACATTTTGTGTAAACTGTGTACATCCAGAACATACATCTAAAAGATTTCTAACATCAGAAGCACGTTCTATTTTAGTTTTAACATTACTCAACTTCTCATAAAGGAAACTCAGCAGAGAACAAAATCTTTTTTCGTGATTTAGTATTATCTGCTCTTGCAAACTTTCAAGATAAAATACAACATTCAGCACTACATTAGCGTAGCAGTTGACACCAGAGCTATTTTCAAAATGACAACCAACAACCTCTTCAACATTGTCCTTTTTCTTTTTGCTTGCAATCACATCACTCTCTTTTTGTTTTCTCTTCTGTACATCCTCTTTACAGATATTCTCAATTCTCCTTTTCCGACAAACAACACGTTTTTCAAACACAGGATACTGACCTAAATGAGGAGCTTAGCTTCTTCTCAATCTATTATACTCCTTTACACAATTTGCATCAGCACTAACTTTTGAGTCATCAAACTCTATCATGAATAAACCAGATAATGTTTTCACTCGTGACAAAGCAACATATGCCATACCTTCTTTAAACACACTAGATCCAATGTTTACAAAAGCACTATCTACAGTTAATCCTTGAGATTTGTGAATAGTTACAGCATATGCTAGAGAAAACGGAAACTGCTTCCTACGTACATATAAGTCTTTCACAAGCAAAAAACGAACTGAACAACGACTAATGTCTTTAACCTCTTTAATCTGATCAAATTTTATTTTTAAAAATTCAATTCCATCTTTTTTCTGGTAATTAACAAAACCCACAACTTTACCCATAGCTCCATTCACTAAACCTTTTTCTACATTCAAATTACGTCTTAAAATTACTCGACAGTTCATACATACATAAAGATTCTTTTCTAAACCAGCTGTTTTCGATATGTTTTTCACTAGAGAATCCAATTTAGTTTTCAATTTGCCTGTCAATATAATAGTTATTCCTTCATGCTGTATTTTATCCACGGCTTCCATTTTCATAATCTCTTCATTTTCCAATTTCAAAAGTTCTTCATTGAATATAGAGCATTCATGTAGTGTTGGCATTAAGCAGATTACAGTATTTTTTTCTGCAATGTTCTTGTATATTTTCTCTGGAACTATTTGTTCTGTTGGAAACAAATTACATAGCAATCGACTCTGTAAAGCTTTTCTGCCATGTTCTGTGAGTAGTCCAATTCTGATATCTTTGAGAATACTTGCATAATCATCAATCAATCAATCAATCAAGGCATTTATAAAGCGCACTACTCACCCGGAGGGTCTCAAGGCGCTAGGGGAGGGGGGTTTGCTACTGCTCGAAGAGCCAGGTCTTGAGCTGCTTCCTGAAGGCGAGGTGGTCCTGGGTCAGGCGGAGGTGGGTCGGGAGGGAGTTCCAAGTCTTGGCAGCGAGGTAGGAGAAGGACCTTCCCCCTGTGGTGGCTCTTCGGATGCGGGGGACGGCAGCGAGGGCATGGCCGGTTGATCGAAGCTGGCGTTTGGGAGCGTAGAAGTTGAGGCGGCTGTTGAGGTATCCTGGGCCTTGGTTGTGTAGGGCTTTGTGTGCGTGGGTGAGGAGACGGAAGGTGATTCTTTTGTTGACCGGGAGCCAGTGCAGGTCTCTCAGGTGTCTGGAGATGTGGTTGCGATGGGGGATGTCCAGGATGAGTCGTGCTGAGGCGTTCTGGATCCGCTGGAGCCTCTTCTGGAGTTTGGCGGTGGTTCCGGCGTAGAGGGAGTTGCCGTAGTCCAGTCGGCTGGTGACGAGGGCCTGGGTGACCGTCTTCCTGGTCTCGGTGGGGATCCACCGGAAGATCTTTCGTAGCATGCGCAGGATGTTGAAGCACGTCGAGGAGACGGCGTTGACTTGTCTGGTCATGGAGAGGGAGGAGTCCAGGATGACGCCCAGGTTGCGTGCTAGGTCTGTTGGGTGCGCTGCCTAGGGCGGGGGGCCACCAGGAGTCATCCCAGGCGGAGGGTGAAGATCCCAGAATGAGGACTTCCGTCTTGTCCGAGTTCAGTTTCAGGCGGCTGTTCTTCATCCATTCGGCTACCTCTTTCATCCCTTCGTGTAGGTTGGCTCTGGATCAGCTGGGTGTCGTCGGTGTAGGAGATGATGTTGAGGTTGTGCTGGCGTGCGATGGCTGCGAGGGGGCTCATGTAGACGTTGAAGAGGGTAGGGCTGAGCGAGGAGCCTTGAGGAACGGCGCAGATGACTTCGGTGGCTTCTGATCTGAACGGGGGGAGGCGGACTCTCTGTGTCCTTCCGGCGAGGAAGGAGATGATCCACTCCAGTGCCTTCTCCTGGATTCCGATGTTGCTGAGGCGCTGTACTAGGGTACGGTGGCAGACAGTGTCGAAAGCCGCTGAGAGGTCTAGGAGGATGAGGGCCGCTGTTTCTCCGTTGTCGAGCAGGGATCGGATGTCATCGGTGGCTGCGATCAGGGCGGTCTCGGTGCTGTGGTTGGCCCGGAAGCCAGACTGCTAGAGGTCGAGGGATCCGTTCGTCTCGAGGAAGGCGGCCAGCTGCTTGTTGACGGTCTTCTCGGTGACTTTTGCGGGAAACGGGAGCAGCGAGATGGGGCGGTAGTTCTTGAGGTCGGTGGGGTCGGCTGATGGTTTCTTAAGTAGAGCGCTGAGTTCGGCGTGCTTCCAGCTCTCCGGGAAGGTAGCGGTGTTGAAGGAGGTGTTGATGATGTCCCGCAGGTAGGGTGCGATGACAGTGTCGGCCTTGTTGAAGACGTGGTGAGGGCAGGGGTCGGACGGAGATCTGTTGTGGATGGAGTTCATCGTGCGGACGGTGTCTTCGGTGCTGATCGGGGTCCAGGCGCGGAGGTTGGTGGTGGGGGGCGCTGGTTCGGTCGTGGCGTGCGTCGATTGAGTGCTGAAGCTGTTGTGTATGTCCGCGATCTTGTTGTGGAAGTAGTAGGCGAGGGAGTTGCAGAGATCTTGCGAAGGGGTGATGTCGTTGTTTCCGGCGTTGGGGTTGGAGAGCTCTTTAACGATGTTGAAAAGTTCCTTGCTGTTGTGTGCGTTGTTGTCCAAGCGTTCCTTGAATGCAGTTTTCTTGGTGGTGTGGATCAGTTGGAGGTGTTTTTGGGTGGCAAGCTTGAGGGCAGTCATGTTGTCCGGTGTTGGGTCTTTGCGCCAGGCTTTCTCGAGGGCTCTGCAGTTCTTCTTGGAGCTCTTGAGTTCGTCGGTGAACCAAGGGGCTTTCTTGCTGCCGGGTCTGCTAGGCGGGGTCCTCAGAGGTGCGAGGTCGTCTGCGCAGTCGCTGATCCACTTCGTGAGGTTGGTGACCGCTTCGCTGGGGTTCGTTGCGCTGGTGGGTGTGTTCATGCTCAGGGAAGTCGCGAGCTGGTCGGCTGTGATCTTGTTCCAGCTTCTGCGTGCAACCTGTTGCTGGTGGTGGTGGATCGTGGTCCTTCTGAAGCTGAAGTGGACGCAGCTGTGGTCCGTCCAGTGGAGTCCGGTGGCGTGGCTGAAGGTGATGTCCTTGCTGGATGAGAAGACGGGGTCGAGTGTGTGTCCGGCGTAGTGGGTGGGGGTGGTCACCAGCTGCTTGAGTCCGAGGTTTGCGAGGTTGTCCAGCAGGGTGGTGGTGTTGCGGTCGTTGTTGTTCTCCAGGTGGAAGTTGAGATCCCCGAGGAGGATGTAGTCAGCGGAGGGGAGGGCGTGCGGGCTGACGAAGTCGGCGATGTCTTCGCTGAATGGTGTGCGTGGTCCCGGGGGTCTGTAGATGAGGGTGCCTCTGAGGGTCGTCTTTGGGTCGGTGTGGATCTGGAAGTGGAGGTGCTTGGCGGGTGCGAGTGTGTCGTCGGTGTTGGTTGTGATGCGGATGGTGTTCTTGTGGACGATGGCGATGCCTCCTCCAGTCTGGTTGACGCGGTCCCTCCGGATGATCTTGTAGCCGTCTGGGATGGCGATGGCGATGTCGGGCGCTGAGGAGGCATTCATCCAGGTTTCCGTGAGGAAGGTGAGGTCTGGGGCTGTGATGTCGAGCAGGTTCCAGAGCTCGACAGCGTGTCTGTGGACGGAGCGGGTGTTGAGCAGGATGCACTTGAGGTGGCTGCTGCTGTTGCGCGTCGTGGTCTTGGTCAGTGCTGGAGTAGTGGAGGTCCGGTTGCAGGCGAACTTGCAGGTGTGGCAGCAGAAGGGTCCGTGGGTGCGTCTCGGGGTGGCTCGGTAGCAACCCGGGGTTCGGCCGGCGTTGAGTGCGTGGAGTTCGGTGGCGTCATAGGTCAGGCGGGTGGGCTGGCGTCTGCGGGGGCCAGGGGGTCTGGCGCTGGGCGCGGTCCAGGCGCGGACGGGCGCAGACGGGCTTACCTTTGGTGCACCTTTGGCGCTCAATCGGTGCTCCCGCTGCGCGCATCCGCTGCGCGGTCGCTGAGGGGGCGTCATAAGAAGGGAGCCGGGAGGGTGGGTCAGCTGGGAGGCGGGAGCGTGGGATCCAATCGGCTGGCGGGGGTGCGGGGGGCGGGGCCGCAGGCAGGCAGCGGCGGGAAAGCGAGTGCGGGCTTGGCGGGCGGCCCTGCGGTGGCAGGGGCGCTCGCTGACGGCAAAGGCGAGCTCGCTGACGGCAAGGGCGAGCAGGCAGGCAGGCACAGCAGCAGAAGGCAGGAGGCAGGAGCAGGAGGTACTGGGAGCGTTGGGGTGACCAGGCCGAGGCGCAGTGGTCACTCCCGAGATGGAGACGGGTTCCCCTTAAGAAGGGAGCCGGGAGGGCGGGTCAGCTGGGAGGCGGGAGCGTGGGATCCAATCGGCTGGCAGGGGGGCGGGGCCGCAGGCAGGCAGCGGCGGGAAGCGAGTGCGGGCTTGGCGGGCGGCCCTGCGGCGGCAGGGGCGCTCGCTGACGGCAAAGGCGAGCTCGCTGACGGCAAGGGCGAGCAGGCAGGCAGGCACAGCAGCAGAAGGCAGGAGGCAGGAGCAGGAGGTACTGGGAGCGTTGGGGTGACCAGGCCGACGCGCAGTGGTCACTCATCATCATCATCACTCATCATCATCATTTGCTTGCCGCATATTGGTAATGAGTTCTTTGTACTCAAAGTTTGACCAACTATTCACATTACCTATACTTCCTAATGACTTTTTCGTGTCTTCATGTGTAAGAGTATTAAATACTGGTTGTCCTTTAACTGGAGTGAGCTGCAGTAGATCCCCAAAAACTATAACATGTTTTCCTCCAAATAACACGTCATAGTCTGTCTTTAGAATTTGCTGCATTCTTAAATGCACAAAGGCAAGCATTAAGTTTGATACCATGCTTACCTCATCAATAATGAGAACTTTCATTTTCTTCAACACTCTTGAAACTTCAAAACATGCTTCTCCTGTTAGCTTGTGGTATTCTATTTTGTTCTCATGCTCTACTGGTAACATTAGAAAACGATGTAAGGTAATTCCTTATATGTTATATGCTGCTAACCCAGTTGGAGCAGTTACAACACAAGACAAAGTTGAATCAGTTTTTTTCTGTAGGTAGCTTCTAATTACTTTAATTAAGAAACTTTTTCCAGTTCCAGCTTGTCCACTCACATACATTCTGATTGGTTCAAATGATGTGCATGAGCACTCTTTATTTTCATATAGTAATCCATGATCAATTTTTTTTTTTTGACTTCTTCATAAATTTGTTGTTGTTCATCATTCAGTTGTTGTTCCAAATTTGGTAAGTCTATTAAATCTTCCTGAGCTTGATTCATAGCTGTTTCCACTTCAGTCATGGCTATTGCAGCTTCATTTTCTACGATTGGTTGTCCTAGGGGATCTTGACTGAGCGTACCAGAACTTTGACTGTCTTGAGAACTGTCTCTAGCTACTTCAGCTGCAATTGTAGCTTCTTGTTCAATTTCTTCATTTAAATTTGTACATAATTTGTGAAAGTACTGCATTCTATGCTATCTTTACATGCATTAAAGGAATCTTCATAGCTCTGAAAATCTCCAAGTAATTCATCCTCTGAACGCCATGGTTTAAACAGCTGTAAAAGTGCTAAGTAGTAAAATTCCTTTTTGTCATTAGTGTCGCAACTCAGCTTCCTGTGATTAATCAAACTTCCTTTTGTTTGTTTCACCAAACATCCTTCCTCACCAATGACTTTATATTTTCCATTGTTGATGTCTTCTGTGGCATTCCGTGTAAAAATGTAGTTCTGCAGCACTTCATAGAGACACATGTTCTCAAGATGATGACTTCTGTTTGGGTAATATGTGTCCAACATATTTGTTTTCAAAATGTCTATACTTTCTGGTTCGTTCTCTGCTAAATATTCAATTTCTCGAATAGATTTCAGTACCCGATTTTGCATTCCTGCAAGGCCTAAATTTACCCAAATTATTCTTCTGGATTTGGAGTACAGACTTGCAGATGATAACCTATCTGAGCATTCATATGACCCATTTTCTCGATGCGATAACATCTTTAAACTGAAACTGTGTAGCTATTTACTGACAGTCTTCTCGTGAGAAATCTCTTCCCACATTTCTTTCAATTCCGTTTTCTCAGATTTAGTGATGTAAGATGTGACATACCGAGCAACAGGAATAGAATTGTCAGCTACATACTGAATATCCATGTTAGCATTCCACATGGATAAAATGACTGGGTTGTAGTCATTTATATATTTTGACTCTTCTTTTCTTCTTAGGTTGCAGGTATTTTTCGGCGATTTTCTTGTAATGGTATGTCGCACAGCTGACATAAAACTGTTTACTCTTCCTTTTGAAAGAACAGGTCGTGGAAATCCAAATCGACATTTTGTGTAGAATTTATCTTTACTCTTGTACTTTCGTTGACAGTATTTTCCACACCGATGACTTTGGAAACGTAAAACTTGCTCTTTTAAGTTTTTTTCTTCTGTGCTTTTAGGTATAGCACATGTTGCATAGTCTTCAATGAAAGATAAAACTGCATCATCAGAATCTGTTCCAAATTTTGGGGCATCCTTGATCCACAACAGCATATGAATATGAGGAGCACCTCTTGCTTGGTACTCTTTTCTCCAAAAGAAATCCACAACTTCTCCAAGAGGTGGATTTTTGTTATTGCAGATGAAGGACATCATAGCCTTAAATCTATGATTGAAATATCTGCAAACATTAACCGGATCCAATGAGCACAATTCTCCTGCTGTCTTGTATTGGATGGTTTCAATATTTGAATTTGCCTCTCAAAGAAAATCCAGTAAATCATCTCAAGCGTACTCAGCACAGCTTAGGGTAAGGAACCATGTAGGAGTTCCTAAATTCCATAACATACATTTCAATTCTCCATGGCATCGGTACCAATATTCATTAGTTCCACGCTGACAAGCCATCAGATTAATCAATTGAGATTCCAAATGATCATCTCGCTGTGTCACTTTGTTCATAAAATCCTTTTAAGACACTTAGGTGCCGATTAGGATCCTGTAAAAATGTTCCCCGTACGACTCGTATCCGGTCTTTTTACCGTACGAATCGTACAAGTGCCGTACAAACTGCCAAGTACGATTCGCATGGGAAAAACTCCATACGAGTCGCATTGGGAATAACTCCCCACACGTCCTCGGGTCGGAAAATATGTCCGACACGTCCCCGGACGATTTACCGTACAAACGTGAAAAGTGAAATCCGACCGTGCAAGTACGATCCATCCCGTGCGTCCGATGTCACAACCGTATGGAAAAAACACCGTCCGCACCGAACTTGCAACCATGGAGACATGTGCCCACATACGTGCCGAACCACCCCCCCAGCCCCCGTATGTACGCGCCGAACCACCCCCCCAGCTCCCGTATGTACGCGCCGAACCCCCCCGCCGAACCCCCCCGTGTATGTACGGTGCATACATACACGGGTGGGGGTACGACTCGAACGTACACGGGTGTACATACACAGGGGGGTTTGACACGTACACGGGTGTACATACACGGGGGGGTACGTCTCGAACGTACACGGGTGTACATACACAGGGGGGGTTCGACACGTACACGGGTGTACATACACGGGGGGTTCGACACGTACACGGGTGTACATACACGGGGGGTACGACTCGAATGTACACGGGTGTACATACACAGGGGGGGTTCGACACGTACACGGGTGTACATACACGGGGGGGTTCGACACGTACACGGGTGTACATACACGGGGGGTTTGACACGTACACGGGTGTACATACAAGGGGGCTTCGGCGCATACTCACGGGGGCTGGGGGGGGTACGGCGCGTACCGGGCCCCCTATTCTGGTCGTTTCGCGGCGTACTTCGCTTTTCCGGCACTTTTTGGGTGCCGTGAAAATATTGCTGTCCGGACTGCTGTCGGTTCGAATCGTACTTCCTGGGTCGTGAAACGCTGCCTGAAAGCGTCCCGACGTCACGTCGGAGCATTCCCCGATCACATTCGTATGTATATTTTCGTCGGTCGGTGTTTTTTACGAATCGTACGGAAATGGTATTTCTGTGCGAATCGTACTTCCATGTTTGTAAAGTTTTACAACCGGGTACGAGTCGGACGGAGACAACGCTCCGACCGACGGTTCGTACCCGGTTTTTCCAGGATCGTAATCGGCACCATTATGTAGATGTACTCCAGTTTTTAAAATGTGATTTACTGCATAAGATAGTGCAGACAAGTCACTTTCAAATAAAAGATGGAACAAATATGGAATACTTTAATCTTAGATCTTCTGCATATAATCTTGTAGTCCGATACTCAGAAGCAGGAATCTGTACTGGACGTTCATCATATCGTCCACCTTTTCCTGTAGGAAACAGCTGGGGAAAACAACGGGCTTCCAAGCTCTCCTCCCATACACTCACGGGAGTTCCTCCACACCATGAGTCTGTCTGCACACAGGAATTGTTGTCAGAGATCTAATTTGTGTTGCTCTTGTTCTGTAAGACTTGCACTCGTAGGAAAGGGGCAGCTCATATGATAGGATTTGAAAAGCTCAAAAAAAATATAGTAATATATTTAAATTACATAAAGGTATTTTTTTTTAGTTTCCTTTAGGTATTGCTGAACAACACTGAAATAAATTAAACATGCCTATAAAATCAAGAAAGAGAAAAGAACAGCAAACACATCTATATTTGAAGACAACTGGACAACAGAAATTAGTTGAAAAACCTCATGTTGGAAAAAAGAAAAAGTCTTCTGGTGAGCAGACTAAGGAGTTTTTTTAAAAATATCCTCAAACATAGAAAAAAATTAGAAAGTATATCCACTGCAAATAGTGTTTCAAGAAGAAAACAACGAGACAATAGAAAGAAAATACTAAATGCTAATGTACAATCAGAAGCAAGAAAGAATGACTTAAAAAGAAAAACAGATTTTCAAAACATTCGTAAAAAAATGTTTCAGAGAAGAGTGGTGTTCAATTTGCTAAAGGATGTGAAAAAATATAGGAAGAAAGCAATATTTTATAAGAAAAAGAAACATATTGAATCAATTGTTGCATTGGCTTTGGAATGAAAAAGTAAACTATTCATTTTAATTTTGAACAGGATCCGTACATTAGATGAAATAGTCAATGTAATGAAGTCAAAAAGCAAAAGGAAAAGAGTAGTGAAAAAAAATACCTTTTGTAATGTGTTCTTAGGAGAATGGAAGCATAGTTCAAGTACTGAACCATTTTTTAATGAAGAGAGTTATCTTCAAAGTAATAGTTTGATGTATGCAGTTGACACCAGTGGTCGAAGTTATGAAGTTAAAGATGGTTGTGTAATGGAAAAGGAGAAAATGGTTCCAAGAAATGAGGAAGAAGTGTTAGCTGATGAGGTTATGGGGAAACGTCCTAAAGCCCCAGTGTACACTTGGAATTGTGTGGATCTGTATCAGATATAGAGAAGGTTACTGATGATATTCAGTTTTGTTACTTTGGTCCAGAACAAGAAAGTGCAGGAAATGACACAGTTATTGAAGAAAATGTGGAAGAGAATGTAGAACCCATGGTTAGTAAAAATTTTGAAGATCAAATGACAAAATTTACTATCATCTCTAATGAAAGACCAAATATCACTTGTATTTGTTGCCGGAGAAGCCATTATAAAACTCAAACAAGGAATGTTGATCTCTATAAAAAAAGTGAAAAAGAAAATAATTATGAGGGGAAGGATTTTGCTACATATTTGTTTCTGGAAAATTGTTTTGATTTGGGTGAAGGTCAGCGTATTTGTAAATACTGTTATAACAAGTTAGAAGGAAATAAAATGCCAGCTAGAGCTGTACATAATAATTTAGAATTGGTTGATATTCCTGCAGAACTTAGTCATTTAAATACGTATGAGTCTATACTCATTCAATGTGTCCATCCGTTTCAGACTATAGTTCGTATGGAGCCCAAAACAGTTAAATTACCTCCTTCAGATTTACAAAGAGGCGTAAAAGGAAGAGTTGTCTATAAGTGTTTGTCTAAATTTCTTCATAAAAGTATTTTTAAAGTATTATTTTCAATAAAATTTTGAATAAAAATTATTTGATTATTATTGGATTCGGAGGTTAGGAGGGATGGCCATTTTGCTTGATCTGTTTGCAAGATTTTTTGGTCTAGTCAGGTGGATACCCTCGTCCGGGAGAGGTACGGCTTGAGAATTCTATTCAAAATGTGGGGAATCTACAGGCAGAAGTATCTATCAGAAGAGCAAGTTACTTACCTTCGGTAACACTTTTTCTGGTGGAAACAGTATCTGCCTGTGGATTCCTCACTGTCCCACCCGCCTCCCCGTTGTCCACCTGTTTCTACCAAAAAGATGCTTTTACTCTTTGGCATGAATGTTTTTAATATGTCTTAATCATGCTTACGTTTTAATAGTGAGAAATGCCTGAACTGTTGCTATTTCTTTATACTTTTATTGGTTACGCACGGTGCGCGCTTATAGATATATATATGCTTTTAAATGCTATTTTCTCAGGAAATACTGAACAGATTTACACCAGACCTGCAAAAGGCACATCCCTGACCTGAGGACTACCTCTCTGCCAAATTTCAAGTAATTCTGTTGAGCCGTTCGGGCTGTAGCTTGGACTAAAGGTCCTATGGAAAAATGCATGGGGAAAACGTGTTTTGGGACCCCCCCTTTTTCTCAGCCCCCGCTTAACCAATCCCCCCGAGACTTTCAGGGAAGGAGCGGAGTGCAGTGCCCCACCTATTTTGAAAATTTCGCGAGGATTCGTCAATCGGCGCCAAAGTTATTCCAAATAGAATGTTGCGGATTTCCTATGGAAACACGATCCTAACTATAACTATATATATAATTCACTGAAAAAAACATAGGTTTCACACATGTTATAGTAGCTGGACATTTTACTGATAAAAAACCAATGAAATTCCACGTTATAGTTAGTGCAGGCAACTATAACTCACGCAACCGCAATCCTCTGCTGATGCTAATACTGTATTTAGACACTTATTTGCCCATGTCTTCTTCCATTAAATTTTAGCTATACATATATTACAAATATTTTTTTTTCATAAAGACAGATATGTCATCAGCAGAGGATTGCGGTTGCGTGAGTTATAGTTGCCTGCACTAACTATAACGTGGAATTTCATTGGTTTTTTATCAGTAAAATGTCCAGCTAACTATAACATGTGTGAAACCTATCGTTTTTTCAGTGAATTTGCAAGGTTTTTTAAATGCTAATTCCTAACTATAACGTGTGTGAAACCTATGGTTTTTTCAGTGAATTTGTACGGTTTTTTAAATGCTAAGTTACTTTACGCCATTCGTGGCGTGCGCGCCCACTTAACGCAGTTTGTTCCGTGCGCGCACGGTGCGCTTCGCGCACCGTGCGCGCACAGTGAGCACGCGGTGCGCTTCGCGCACCGCGTGCCCACGTTACGCTAGATGGGCCATGAACGCACGATGCGCTTCGCGCACCGTGCGCACATGGAGGACATATGATGAGCATCGTTGTGACAGATAATATATTAGTTTTTCTTGGCTTTAATAAGCCATGCGCAAATGGTGCCCTGCAGGCACCATTTGCACATGGGGTGGGGAGAGTGTGTATACTTTTTTGTTTTTTTTATTATTTTTTACCGAACGCGTACGGTAAGCGTAATCGGCGAAATTTTCGAAAAAATTAAAATTGCCTTTTTTGCCTTGGGGGATCGTTGGGGACTCCCTCAACATGGCTAGGTGCTTGGGAGCTGTCTAAACAGCCCCTTTACATGTTTTTGCCCTTTGTTTTCCAATCCCCTGTCAGAGTGCGAGAGAGAAAATGGCGGCCGCCGCTTCCTGGTTTCGACCGATTCGAATGTTTACTAAGATCTAACGGCCAATCAGAATCGCGCGTGCGCACGTCACCGTACGCGTCCGGTAAGCGCACCGTAAGCGCACCGTAAGCTGGCTCAGATATATATATTGATTTAAAGGCTATTTTCTCAGAATCTACTGAACAGATTTACACCAAACCTACAAAAGGCACTTCCTTGACCTGAGGACTACCTCTCTGCCAAATTTCATTTAACTCCGTTCAGCCGTTCGGGTTGTAGCTGTTTCTAAAGGTCCTATGGAAAAATGCATGGGAATAACGCGTTTTGGGACCCCCCTTTTATCTCAGCCCCCGCTTGACGAATCCCCCTGAGACTTTCAGGGTAGGAGCGGAGAGCAGCGCCCCACCTATTTTGAAAATTTGGCGAGGATTCGTCAACCGGCGCCAAAGTTATTCAAAATAGAATGTTGCGGTTTTCCTATGGAAACAGGGTCCTAACTATAACTACCTACTGGCGACCGCCAGTAGGTAATATATATATATATATATATATTAGATCCAATCCTGAGTTTCTATGATCTGAAGCAGGCGCTGACACCGTGGGATTTCAAAGGAAAAGATTTATTTCATAACAATGTAGCCAGACGCGTTTCGGCGGAACAAGTCCGCCTTGCTCACTGTAACCGACCCAGTTTTCGTAAGTCATTTAAACAGTCTCTACACCTGAAATTAATTAAACAGTTGCTTAGAAACGTTGTAAACAAATGATAAACATAGAGAAAGTCACAACGGAAGATAAGTCTTTCTTCCAATTCACAATATATATACAACTTTTCAAAAAACGGAATAGCTAGTTAACACCATCATAATTATAGCGCAATACTCATCAATAGTTAGAATATATTATTAAATAATAATACCTCGTCGTTCTTTTTATGAATGACATGTTTAAGAGAAAGAGTGAATATACTCAGTCGAGATATAGAGCCCCAGTGGGCAATCTCCAATACTACTTAGTTCTAACCCTATTGCTATTGATGGTGTAACTAAATATAAGGAATTTGTAACCTGCTATTAATACCTATATTAGCATACATTTAAAGTGATATTCCCTTAAACCAAGTGTATTTGAAACTCAGGTAACGAGCAGTGACTAACTGGGTCAGCAATAAAAGGATGGATCATCGAATCTTTTAAGAGGCAGTTATTGTCTTACAGATGCACATTTAATGCCTCATCGGCATTAAGGCCATTAGGAATCTTACTGTCCAGCAGGATAATATATCTGGACTCAAGTCTCCTTAGTGCCAGTTGTCTGTTCCCTCCCCTGATGTTTTTCTTCACACAATCAACAACAAAGTATGTCAGGTCTTCTGCTTTACCACTATGCATGTTGTTGATGTGACGGGCCACAGGGTAAGCTGGATCATTATTGCTAATGGCCCTGAGGTGTTGTAAAATTCTAACATGTACGGGGTGAATGGTACTACCCACATACAGTTTGTTACAAGTACAACGTAGCACATATATTGCAAATTCTGTTTTGCAAGTATAATGCTCCCTGATCTCCAATGGGGTTTTCCATAAGGGAGTGGAGATTGAACTGATATTGACTCCATGCTTACAAGCTTTGCACTTTGTACACTTGAAAAATCCATTCTGACATTTTAACCAACTAGTGCCTTTAGTTTGTACAGGCGCATTACAGACTAGTTCATTTTTCATGGATTTCGCCCTCCTGAAAGTCAGTTGAGGGAGCTTAATACATGATGGTCCTATGACGGGGTCACATCTCACTATTGGCCAGTGCCTGTACAGGATTTGTCTCAATTTCTGGTGATATATGTTATATCCTGTAATAAGCCTTGGCGTTTGTGACGTCATTGGCGCAGACTTAGGTCGTTTGGCTTCAGTTTTAAACAGTAATTCTTGTCTAGTAACTTTAGCACATTTTTGCTCCGCAGCTCGCAGAGTTTTGTCTTTGTACCCTCTGTTGCTAAGTCTCTCAAACAAGTTATTCGTCGAGATTACCAGACTCTCTGTTGTACTGCAATTTCTTTTCATGCGCAAACATTCAGCATAAGGTATACTCTCAATCAATTTGATGGGATGAAAGCTTTGTGCATGAAGGATGGCATTTCCTGATGTTGTTTTTCTGTGTGTGCATGAATGCACTTTGTTGTTCATGGGGTATAGTTCTAAATCCAAGTATACAATAGAATGTTTGCTTATCGTGCCTGTGAATTTAAGATTTAACTCATTTTCATTAATGTCAGCAATAAACTCATTGGCACTTTGTTCACTACCCCTCCACAGGATGAAAATATCATCGATGTAACGCTGATACAACATGACATTATTAGACATTTGAACATTGTATGTCCTCCTGAGTACCTGCTCCTCCCACCAGCCCATATGCAAATTCGCATAACTGGGGGCGAAGCAGGTACCCATGGCTGTGCCCTGTACCTGTCTATACATCAATTTATCAAACATGAAAACATTGTTCTCTAAACACCATTCCATCATTTGCAATATCATGATAGTATGTGCATGAAGCTTCTTATCCCTCGTGCTCAAATAGTGTTTGGCAGCTCTGAGACCATCCGAATGTCTAATGCTCGTGTACAAGCTCTGTACATCTAGTGTAACCAGTAAATAGTCATCATGCCAGTTGCAGTCAAAAATCTTGGTTAAAAAATCTCCAGTGTCCTTGGTATATGCGGGCAAAGATTGTACGAAAGGCTGGAGAAAGAAATCGATGAATTTACTGGTGTTTTCGAATAGGCTTCCTATGGCGGATATGATTGGCCGCCCAGGTGGACATTCTGCGTTCTTGTGGATCTTAGGTAACAAATAGAGTTGTGGTGTTACAGGGTAGTCATTTTTGAGATAATCCAACTCATTCCTTGTTATTAGCCCATTCCTTCTCCAATCGTACAAGCTTGCATGGTATTTTTCTTTGATGCTTATGATGTTAGTGGCACTGATCCTAGTGTAGCAGTTTTTGTCCGATAGTTGTGTTAGCGCTTCTTTATTGTACATTTCTAGGGGCCAAAGTACAATGTTGCCCCCTTTGTCTGACCATCTTACGACTATGTCGGAGCGGTCCTTGATTTTGCGTAATACCTCTGAATATTCTTTGGGTTCTTTGTGCCTCCTTTTGTTGAAAGTACTGCTACTCTGTAGTGCCAGGGATTTGAGATCCTTGATCATTTTTTCTGCAAATAAATCAATGTTGTCCCTGGGCATCAACGGGTTAAAGCTGGATTTGGGTCGAAAGGGTGTATTAACAGACACCCCCGTGTTATGATCCGATATACCACTTGTTTGCCCAGTGGGTTGTTCGTTTGCTGAGATCTCATTCTCCAATTCTGTCATGTCCTTTAGGAAAGTTAAGTCTGCCACGCTTAAAGTTCCAGGCTCTAGAGATGTAATACTCTCCTGATCTCTACTTTCTTGTCTTAGTTTGGTGTTGAAGAAATATTTTCTCAGTTTCAATTTACGAGTGAAGTGGTACAAATCAATCCTTGTTTGGATATAATCAAAGTTTGTTTCCTTGCAATATGAAAGTCCTAAAGCAAGGATGCTTTCTTCATTTGATGTCAGAGCCATAGTTGTAAGATTGACTACTGTGTTATCGTTTGTAGGTGTCCTGATTATTTCCTTTTGTTGCGCCTGTATGTTGTTCTTTCCGTTTTTCTTGCCCCATCTGCGGTTTTTCCGCCTTCTGCTCCTTGATTGTGAGCTTTGTTTGATGAGTATTCCTGTCTTTGAGGTCTTGGACGTAGACTCATCAGACGCTCTACACGTAAAAAACCAAGTTCCTGAATTGGTGTTGGTGCCTTCAGTGGTTGCTCCCTGTTACCACTCGTTTCAGGTTCCGATTCGAATTCCGAACTCAATTCCGATTCGCTCGGTATTTGTTGTGTTGTAGGGCCAATGGTTGTTTTTGATAATTCCTGGCGACGAATATTTTCAAATCTTCTTGAAAAAGTATAAATTCTACCGTGTTGGTAGTCATTTCTGTCTCGCTGGAATTTACTCGCTTTTCTTTCTTTGATGATTTGCTCATATTTAGAGACTCGTTTTTTTATATCCTCTAAGCCCGTCTTCACTTCTTCCTGTTCAGTTAATTTCTCCAATTCCAAATATATTTCATTTATTCTTGCCAAGATCTTGTCTCTGTCAGTGGTTGCGTATTTGATCAGTATTTGTAGCATGTTGCGTGACGATTGGGCACTGTTATCCGCCCATTCCTGGAGCATGGCAGGATCTGGATTCTCATAGGTTGGTGCCACCAGGATCCTCAAACCTCTCGGAATGCGGTTCACCTCCAAATACCTTTTAAGAGATGTGCACTCCCACCATTTCGCTACTTCATGTCTGCGCAGCTTTTCCAATTCTGCAAGTAGCGCTTTCAGATTGTTGCTTGCAATCGGCACTTGTGCATTGCCGCTCGTAGATGGCCTTATATCATGATTGTCTTTGTCACTGAAAATATCCAGTGCTGCCTCCTCTCGATCCTTGATCCAATCCTCAGCCATTGTTACGTGAAATCAATACGTTGTCCTTTGCACCCACTGTCGGTAGGTGGACACCTACAGAACTACCTCTCCCATCAGCCACCTCAAGAGATTCACAAAATGCGGAAAGTGAACCACACCGCAAGCTTACCTGTGTCCCGGTCTGCCCTCCGACACCACGGGATTCAGAACGCTCTCGGTTCCGTAATTCACAACGCTTTTGTTATCCCGGAATATCCGCTGCGGGGGGCTCTTCGTTTTTCCTTGCACACAAAGAGATTCCAAGAGAACGACTCCGGTGACGAAGGGCGCCAAACCGAGGAGGGTCAGCGTGAAGAGGCTCCGGAACGCCTCTAATATTAGATCCAATCCTGAGTTTCTATGATCTGAAGCAGGCGCTGACACCGTGGGATTTCAAAGGAAAAGATTTATTTCATAACAATGTAGCCAGACGCGTTTCGGCGGAACAAGTCCGCCTTGCTCACTGTAACCGACCCAGTTTTCGTAAGTCATTTAAACAGTCTCTACACCTGAAATTAATTAAACAGTTGCTTAGAAACGTTGTAAACAAATGATAAACATAGAGAAAGTCACAACGGAAGATAAGTCTTTCTTCCAATTCACAATATATATACAACTTTTCAAAAAACGGAATAGCTAGTTAACACCATCATAATTATAGCGCAATACTCATCAATAGTTAGAATATATTATTAAATAATAATACCTCGTCGTTCTTTTTATGAATGACATGTTTAAGAGAAAGAGTGAATATACTCAGTCGAGATATAGATATATATATAGATATATATATATATATTATCTACTGGCGGTCGCCAGTAGATAGTTATAGTTAGGATCGTGTTTCCATAGGAAATCTCAAAATTCTATTTTGAATAACTTTGGCGCCGGTTGACGAATCCTCGCGAAATTTTCAAAACAAATGGGGCGCTCCGCACAGCTCCTACTCTGAAAGTCTCTGGGTGATTCGTCAAGCGGGGGCCGAGAAAAAAGGGGGGTCCCAAAACGCGTTTTCCCCATGCATTTTTCCATAGGACCTTTAGTCGAAGGTACAGCCCAAACGGCTGAACAGAATTACTTGAAATTTGGCAGAGAGGTAGTCCTCAGGCCAGGGAAGTGCCTTTTGCAGGTCTGGTGTCAATCTGTTCAGTATTTCCTGAGAAAATAGCATTTAAAAGCATATAAATATCTATAAGCGCGCACCGTGCGCGAGCGAAATTCTGATTGGGTGTTAGTTGTCGGTAAACATTCGAATCGGACGAAATCAGGAAGTGTTGGCCGCCATTTTGTCTCTCGCACTGAAAAGGAAAGGGGGAAAAAAGGTGGAGAACGTGAACAGGGGGCAGGGAAGAGAGTTGCTGACCCCCTAGCCTTTGTCAGGGGGTCACAGAAGGACCCCCCAGGGGGAAAAAAATTTTTATTTATTATTTTTTAAATCGCGGGGTGCGCACACTGTGCGCGCACGGTAAAAAAACTTAAAAAATATATATATATTAATAAATACAAAAATTAGCATTTAAAAAAACGTGCAAATTCACTGGGGGAAAAAAAACATTTTATTTTTTAAGAAAAAAATTGCGGGGTGCGCGCACGGTAAAAAACAAACTTTAAAAAAAAATATATATTAATAAATACATAACTTAGCATTTAAAAAACCGTAAAAATTCACTGAAAAAACCATAGGTTTCACACACGTTATAGTTAGGAATTAGCATTTAAAAAACCTTGCAAATTCACTTAAAAACCATAGGTTTCACACAGGTTATAGTTAGGTGGATATTTCTCTCGTAAAAAACCAATGAAATTCCCCCGTTATAGTTAGTTCACATAACTATAACTTGCGCGACCGCCACTCTATCACAAGGATGATGTCATCAGTGATGTCATGAGTGATGCCACTGACCATGTCATGAGTGATGTAATATGTGACGTCATCAGCAGTGGACTGCGGGCGCCCGAGTTATAGTTATCTGAACTAACTATAACGGGGGAATTTCATTGTTTTTTTACGAGAGAAATATCCACCTAACTATAACCTGTGTGAAACCTATGGTTTTTTAAGTGAATATATATATATATATATATATATATATATATATATATATATATATATATATATATATAAAGTTTCATTTATTTTAATTTTAAAAGTATTCTAACATTGAAGATATTTAAATGTAAATATAACATAACCTGTAATGTATTTTATTTTATATTTATTCCAATATGTATTTAGTGTTAGTCATTGTCTCTTTTAAATTCTATGGGAGTCTTTTGCAGTACCAGTGGCTGATCATATGTGGTATGTGTAAGACATAGGGAGTAATATTTGAGGGTTGTGAATAGCCATCTCAACTAATTTTCTCAATCTTTGTCTGCGTGAACCACTAAAGTCACTAAATTAACTTCAGTTCAACCCCCTGGTAACTATGCACAGAGCAGACAATCTTAGCTTAGAGTCATAGCATAAAGTATTTATGAAGTATCAAAACAGAAATACAGTCCAAACACAACACAATAAAAAATTGTAAATCAATTTAGAGAAATAGAGTAAATGAAATGACACCAAAATAACAAAAATGCAATAAGGGAAACCCGAGTTATAAATATTAAAATGTTAAGGTTCAAAATAGCCCAGAGAGCATTAAATGCTAAAGTGGTCATCTGATTGGCTTGACAGATACATAGGTGCAAGTTAATGCCGACTGTGATGGAGTACGAGTTGAATATAGAAACCAGTTACAAACCAGTCATATGTTCTACTTTTGGACTAACCTTCTGTAATGGGACTCAAAAATCCTCAATGGAGCAATTTAGCAGGCTGTGGCTGAAGAGGACTGCATGTCATTGGATACCAATGGATGACGTCTTGCTAAAGCTGTTGACTTTTAGAGGGAAACCTCACAATGGGAGAAATTAGATTTTCATGCCCAAGGATGGTCTCTCACCAGCCGGATACTTTGTATGCCTTCACATGGTGTAGATTTCTAACTTTGGACTTTGTGACATTTCTGGATTTCTGGTTCTTCCAGAGGGACAAGGCTGCAGGCTACAACTGAAGAGTGCTCCATATGGCCAGAAATCTTCTCCACAAGGTCCCACTGAATCACATTTGCTTCTGCGGAAAAGCTCTGGGAGGAGCAATCTAAATCTTTGGCCCTGCAGCAACGGACCTTTATTGGATCTGCTAGGTAGGTTGGTCCCGGTCCTCCATAGACTTCTTTAGAGCCACAAACATTCTAATTCCAGGTTTCACGAAAAGGAGTACATTTTGACATCAGACAAGGGTCCATTATCTTGGGTACAGCAATTAGGGTGCCAAGACTCACTCCAGCATAGGCCAGCAGCAGGGCCCAGTGCATGTCCATTTGGAACTGCTCAGCTTGACCACTGCAGGAAAAGCCTATTGTAGCGTGCTGTGCCCCTCTAGCTTGAAAACGGGGTCAGCCTTATGACGCTTTGAGTTCACTACTTTGTCCAAGTCACGAGAGGGAGAGCAGGTCCTGTCTTCTAGGAAATTCTCAGACCGCAGACTGCAGGTCCAGTCCTATTCAGCTGTTGGGTGACAATTGGGCTCATGCAATCAAGACTTTAGAAAGAAAAAAGGTGACTTTACAAAAATGAATTTCCACAATATGTATTACAAATCTGACTTTACCAGTGAATTTAAAAAATGTTTGAAAAAAGTCCAAGAGTAAACTTTGTAGCAGCTTCCTAGCTGGAGATAACATTATTATATTTAATATTGTATCCCAACGCTTTCCTATGGAATAACCAAGCCTGCTGCAGTGAAAATAGCTTTTAGGGCCTTTTCACTATAAAGACTTGTTTAACATTTAGGGGCTGATTACGATGTGGCCAGTAAAGGGTCCGCCGTAATTTGCCCCTTGGTTCACTTTCCGACCGCTGCATTACAATGCTGCCATTCAGAATCTACACTGACCGGTCATTCCAGTTGGCTTCCATGGGACTCAGGGAGCCTGTCGGAATCAGTTCGTAATCCCAAAGGGTGGACCTTTCCACTGTTGGGATTATGATGCGCGGTTTCTGCCATGGTTTCCAGGCCAGCCTATCCGACCATGTCGGAAAGGGTGTTTGGGGGCTCCCAGCAGGGCCTCCTTGGGTGCACGGCCTCCAGTTGGGGCCGAGGGTCACTTATGGTTCCCCCCTGTTGATCCCTGCACCCCATGGCAGGTACCATGAGGTGCCTGTCATGGGGTGTATGGACGAACAGCACTACTGACTGAGACGGTGTCAGGCAGACCCAAGTCTGCCCGACATCGTAATTAGTCCCTAAATGTTCACCATTCACCCTGCCTTAGAGGTCTAATATAGGGTGACTTGTTGATATTTAAGAGGAAGGCTGTCAAAATCAGTTTTTTTAGCAGGTAGAATTTTGCATTTGTAAACCTGCACAGCCAGGTTGCAATGGTAGGCCTGAAGTCATATTTGCATTGTCACTACAGTGCCACATTGCTGCTGCTGCTGCCCACTGGTGACATGTATATTGTAGGCCCTGAGTCATGTTAAAAAGGGGAGCACAGGCACTTCACAACTGGTTGGCAGGGCTAAAGTGCACAGATAAGACAGCCAACAAAGCTGCATTTTGGAATATGTAAAGTAGTACAACTTTACATACTCCAAAACGGCCTATGTGTTGACACTTCCTTGAAGAGTTCAAGGTAGTTGACACAAAAACTAGGAGTTATCTGGTGGCTGCAGATCCTTTAGAAGCACCAGCACCTTATCGCTGAAACCATAGAAGTTCGATAAAAAGAAAGCTTGTAACAGAGCTTTTTTGGGTTTTGCCTCGAGAATTCGGAACTCTTTACTACCTGAAATCAGAATGATGCCTTCAACTGCATCATTCAAAAAAGAAGTTAAAGAACAATTGATGAATACATTTCTTCTCTAGTTCACACAATAACACAGTGTCTATAACAAGGACTATTATTCACCTGTTTGATCATGTCTGTTGACTTGTGAGGTGTTGAGACAAAATATCGAAAATAAAATATCATCAGACAGAAATATTGAATCTGAAATATCGTCAGACAGAAATATTGTGTGCAAGAATATCGCTGTCAAGAAGACGGATTTTAAGGTATGTAATATCAATTTCAACAATATTGAAATCAATAAAATAGAATATTGCCTTTTCTTTATTTTTATGTATTTCAGTATGTATTTTAATTGTATATGTTATAAATTCCGATCCGGGTCGGAAGGGCACCGAAAGCAATCCGGCCGGAAAAACTACGAGCCGTACGCGTGTTTTCCAGCTTCTTTATAAGCATTATACTTCGAGTGTGCGTGTAATCTTATGTACAGGAAAGTAATATATATATATATATATATATATATATATATATATATATATATATATATATAATTTTTATATTATTACTTTGAATAATAGCATATATGTATATAAATAAAATTATTAGTTTAATAATATTGTGTAATTTAATATATTTGTGTGTGTTTTACTTTTTGAAAATATTTATAATTGTTATATGTTTTTTAAAAATTACGTATTTTGTATTCTTATTACTTTTGTGTTAATAAATATATTTAATGTTTGCTATTTCAATTAATATATTTTTTAACTATATTTTATACAACAATATTAGTGATAACAATGTGTTTTTTTATTTTAATTACCAAGTATAGCATGTCGATATTTTTGATACTGATATTTATGTCACAATATTTTTGTATGGGGGTATTTTGGGGGTTGATATTTTGTCAGTGAACCGTTGTTGTTTGCTCTTCTTGTTTCTTCCTTCCAATCATTTCTAAAGGGCTATGTACCCTCACTGGTCATGTTTGCGCTATATAAAAATGTGTAAATAAATAAAAACCAAACGCTGATTTCCAGCTGTTAGGAAATGAGTGAAAACACCACATCAAACCACGCAGAAAAACCTTTGAAATACACAATCATGTATATAAACATGATTTGCTGAACAAGAACCTGGTAGAGTACGATCCATAGGACACACAGACAAGCAGCTTCCTCTTTCCTCATCCTCAGGTATGTGTAAGGAGGGATGCATACCTGGACGTTGGTCCTACATGTGCCATGTGGAAAAACATGTTTGCTTTTCTCTGGACATCCCCTAAAGTGACATTGAAATTTGAAGGTCTATTGATTTTTGTGGCATTTATAAAGTGGCCCTCTCATATCACCAGGTGAGCAACTGTGCGTTTGTGGTACTAGTTATCCTCTCTAGTTTTATACTTGTGTCCTTCTTCTTTCATATCGATAATTAGCTGCCATCATGTCCTTTGAACCTCAAGCATGGTTAATGATACCCAGAACTACAGATTCCATAATGCAGAGCAAGACTAAAAACGATTTACCGGAGTCATGAAATGCAGCTGCACACCCCCCTGCAGAGGAGACTGTATTTGAGCAGCTTTTAAAGCTTGTGCACCATGGTTATAAAAAGCAGTAAATTGATTAAATGGAATGTTGAAGACAAAATTAATAAGATTTTTAATTTTGCTTATCCTTTCTCCTTTACTAATAGTTTCTTAGGTAGTTTGGCACCTTAGTGGTCTTATTTAACTCTGGGCTATATACTAACAGAATTACTATTGGCTGTTGCATTTCATTTAATTACATCAAATTGTAATCAAGCTCATAATGTGACTTTCAGGTCTTGGTGGAATGCTATTTGTTTTTATCATATATTGGACACCAGCGATGTCACTCATATTTCTCTAGCTATTAAAAGAGATATTTTATGGCTTCCACTAACCAAAGGGCTGATTACGATGGTGGACGGACTTCAGTCCATCCTCCATCGTATCGGAGATTGGGACCGCCTGACATGCTGTTGGCGGTCCCATAGTAGATATTACAATGTGACTGCCACCACGGTGGTCGCAATGCCTATATTTTACATTGTGGCAGGTGCTGCTGGCTGCAGCACCTGCCACAATGTAAAAACGGGACATGTTACATATCCCTGCCCTACGTGGCAGGCACCATGGGGTACCTGCCACATGGTGCAGGGATATGTAGTGGGGCACCATAGGTGCCCCTCAACACCCACAACCAAGGGGAAAGGGGGGCCTGCTACAGACCACAATGTCCCTTTCCACTAGCCTTTTCATGGCAGGAACACACCATGAAACGACTGGCGGAAATGGAGATCGTAATCCCTACGGCACCGCCAGCATTGTAGGGACTGCGAGCCCCTCCGCCACACTGGCAGGCTCAAGGATTCTGTTGGATGCGTGGCAGTCGGTCTTTACAACTGCCACTTATCTGCCCACCATCATAATATGGCAGGCGGTAAAGTTGGTTACTAAGGCGGGGAGACCGCATCCGACAGCCTGTCGATGGTGGTCTCCACGCCATTCTAATCATCCCCCAAATATTTATACCTTTGTTTCTCATCCGCTGATACCATTATCTCTGTACCAGATAAAGTATGGAAACCACATTTATTTTCTCCAACTCTGCCTTTGTATAATGTTGTCAATTTGTATTTCAAAACAAACAAAAGACAAACGGTTTTATATTTTGTCATTTCTTGTTATATTGTCCACAGTTTCCTAGTTGTTGCTATATTTCTTTATTTGATATAACATGATACATATTGCTCTATATTCTCTTCCACCTTTCCCCCTTTCAGATTATATTACTATACAGTTGAGTTAAGCATTGAGTTAATATTTTTTCATATTTTCTATTCATTTTTTTATCAAAATATTTAATGCCTGCTTCTTATTACTTCTGTTTTGTCTTGGTTTTGGATAGTATATGTTTATTATTCAAACGCTGCTTCTCTACTGTTTTCAAATAAACTCAAGCTAAATAAAATAACTTTAAAAAAAACATTATTGAGGACAAAATATTGAAACTGAAATACCAGCAGGCAAGTATAGATTTTCTATACCTAACTCCAAATATGCACCTTGCCAATATATATATATATATATCTTCAAGGTATGTAGAAAGTGAGTTAGGAAAAGTAAAATGTATCTCCATATATGCACTTATCTTTTGAAACTTTTCCGTTGAAATTCTATCCATTATATTATTGTAGGTCAATATTCTGGATGTCAATATTCAGTAGTACAACCTTCTAAAGCACTTATTTTATTTTAAGTGCTTTAGGCATGCATTGTTACCCTCCTATTTAGACCTCCAAGTAGAAGAAAGTACCTCCTAGGGGTTGCATTATAATGCACTGCTATTCACACTACAAAAATGAACTTGGGACACTGAACCAAGGACTGAATAAAATAGGACATCAATGTTGATGTTATTAGATTAAAATACATGTACCATAATGCAAAGCAAGACTATTGAGAAAGGGAGGGAGACTGTACTTTTTAAGTTAGATACTGTCCAGCTACATTTTCAGAAGTGAAAATATCAGCAACTTTTACTGGTGGCAAATTATAACACCACTGACAAAAATGTCTTAAAGTGATGAATCCAGTATCACTAGCAAAATCAAATTACAATGAAACAAGTTAGTTAAATGACGTAGCAGAAAGTGTACATGAGAGTGGTATGATTATTCCATAGTTAACACTAAACAACAAGTAATGTGTTGAATGAAAGAAAACCATAAATCCACTCTTTCCATTTCACATGTTTTGCAGGGATGACATGTATTTGCTTCTAAGACAATCAAAGTCAGCAGCGAATTACATAACTTAAAAGAGATGACCTAGGGAGTCTGTCATCACCGCAGAGGTGCAGACCACAATCCCCAGGCAGCAACGCGGCCACTGCCACATCCGCACCCGGAGGTGCCATAGAAATTGGCAGCAGGCCTCCCGCACCGCAGGAGTCTTTCATCGTCACAGAGGGGGCAGACCATAAGCCCAGGCAGCAACGCAGAAAATGCCAGAACCATGCCCAGAGGTGCCATAGAAATTGGGAGCAAGGCTCACGCAGTGCAGGAGACTTTCATCACCGCAGAAGGGGCAGACCAGAATCCCAAGGCAGCAATGCGACCACCACCACAACTGCGCCCGGAGGCCCCATCGAAATTGGGAGCAGGGTCCCCGCTGTGCGGGTGTCCTTCATCGCCGCAGAGGGGGCAGGCCACAAGACCCAGGCAGCAACGCAGCAAATGCCAGAACCATAAACGGAAGTGCCATAGAAATTGGGAGCAGGGCTCCCGCAGTGCGGGGTCCTTCATCGTCACAGAGGGGGCAGACCATAAGCCCTAGGCAGCAACATGGCCACTGCCACAACCACGCCCAGAGGCCCCATAGAAATTGAAAGCAGGGCTCCCGCAGTGCGGGCCGAACATGGAACGCGCACGGCCTCATGCCTGAGTGAAGATTGGGCCAAGATCGGGCCCGTCTGGACCCGGAGGAGGCTGGGCCCACTCTCTTTGAATCTTGGGTGGACTTATCCAGCCCATTTACGCAGCCCTCAACCATTGACTTAAAGGTACTCTCCTTATTTTTACTCTTGACAATCGGTAAACGAAAGGCTTCACGGGCATGTATATCATCTCATACCACTACCGCAATTGGTACCATGTTGTCAAAAGCTGTTTGGGGGGTTTTCAGATGAAATACTGCTAGTTGAGTGCAGACTCTCCATGGACCTGGGACACTCTCTTGAGCACCATGAAGATGAGGCAAGCTTCACTGCTATCACTATAGCTTGCCTTGTTTTGCCTTTGCCATGTCTACATATTACCCCCGACTGATAGTGGGTGTCTTGACTCTGCACCATCTACTGCCCCTACATGCCTAAATTCATCCAAAAAACTATGTTTAAATCAGACTGCGAAAAAAAAAGAGAAACAAGGGACAGTCACCAGAGGGACTACCGCAGTAGCTGTGACCAAAAAACAATGGTTGAGAAGCTTTGAGCAGAGTCCGCTTCTACACTAGCCTAACCCCACTGTGAGTCCCAGGCATCTCAAACATGTGCAGGAAGGGTCACCTTCCAGCACTTAAACAATCAATCGCAATTAGCTGTTCCTATTTGTGCTGCACAACACAGCACACATGGAAACAGCAAAAACGAGGATAAATAAAGCATTTCTTCTTGTTTCACCTGTTTAAGACCAGGTCTTCCCTGGTCTCCATTTTGGCCCTGCCTCCTATTTCCGCCACACCTGTAAATAGGGGGCAGCGTCCAAATCAATGGGTAGTGCGGTAGAACGACCTCCACAACACCCATTGCCCTCCCCTTTCACCCTAAGCGTAGCGTGAAAGGAGGCCTTATTTACACAGCAGCGTTAAGCCACGTTAAGTGGCTTAACGCTGCCTTGTAAATAAGGCAAAGCGCCTATCGCCACCACAACATCACTGACACTGTCGTTGTGGTGGCGATAGGAGCTTGTAAATATGCCCCTTTGTGCCTTGAAATTCTGTCCATGATATTCTTGCAGGTCAACATTCTGGGAGTTAATATTCAGTAGTACAACCTAAGGCACTGAGCTAGTTTGAGGGCTTTAGACATGCATCGTTACACTCCTCTTTAGACATCCAAGTAAAAAAAAGTACCTCCTAGGACTTGCCCTACAATGCACTGCTATCCACACTACAAAAATGAACTTGGTGCACTGCCCTGGGGCACTGAACCAAGGACTGAATAAAATAGGACGTCAAAGATGACGTTATTAGATTAAAATACAGGGACCATAATGCAAAGCAAGACCAGGGAGAGAGGGAGGGAGACTGTGCTTTTTACGTTAGATACTGTTCAGCTACAGTTTCAGAAGTGAAAATATCAGCAACTTTTACTGGTGGCAAATTATAAGTCCACTGACACGAATGTCTTAAAATGATGAAGCCAGTATCACTAGCAAATTCAGGGGGATACTCTCAAGAACGTGCGATAATCATCGCCAAAATAGGTTAACGCAATTTTTCACATTGCCATCTATCGCGGGAAAATAACTCTGTGTTGACGTTGTATTCTCAACATGGCGGTAACATGTGATAATTTCCCGATAACGTGTCAAATGTCGGTGATAAAATTAACGGGACGGCAATAAAATTCGAAACCTGACGGTGAAAAAAGTTGTGATGGGCCCAACTGTGATAAAAAATTCAGCGATAAGCAGCGCCATGCCTGCAAGTCCCACAAGTCAGGCGGGAAAAATCACCATAAAAGCGGCAACAAAAAACAAAAACAAAACACAAACAACTGCGAAGCATCATGGAGTTAGCGGGAGCAAGTGCAGAGGACAACCAGAACCCCACAAGCCCCACGGAGGACCCGCCTGGGACCTCGGGGTCAGGGAAGGCCTACGAGAAGAAGAAGAGGAACTGTGTGCAATTGTGTGGCTGAGGGGCTGAGGGGTTTTCGGAAGGTCAGCTGCCTTGTTCTGCACTGCCTTGGTGGTAGTCCAGAGAGGGGGGATCCGGGGGGGGGCCTGGGGGTAGTGGTGCTTGGTGTTGTGGCCCTCTTGGGTCTCCGAGCTGCATGATCAGTAACTCCATGACATCTGTTGGTCTTCAGGTGTGGCTCTGGGCTGGGCTCCCTTTCATACTGCAGGACATCGTCCTGCTTAACACCAGCAAACGGCAGGTGTTAAATCACTGCTGCTAAAGCGCCTTATCGGCAGTTTTTGGTTCGCATCGCAGATCTGGCTGGTCATTGAGAATATCGCGAAGTGGTGTTTTCGTGTGTTTTTGCACGGGAACGCCTACTCTGCATATCATTAGCGCTAGTGGTCTCTCTCATCCGTGGCGATGTTTTTTGCGGCAGCTAAAGCTGGAAAACTGGCAATATCGGCAGTTTGCACCAGCTTGAGAATGGTGCGATAAACCTATTGCCACTTTTGCGGCACTAAAGTGCGGATAAATCGGTGATAAGTCCTTGAGAATATGCCCCTCAAATTACAATGAAACAAGATAGTTATGTGAGGTGGCCGCAAGAGTATATGAGAGGGGTATGATTATTCCATAGTTAACTCTAAAAATCATGTAAGGTGCTGAATGAAACAAATATATAAATCCACTCCTTGCCTTTCACGTGTTTTTGCAGGGGTGTCATGTATTTGCTTCTTAGACAACGGACGTCAGCAGTGGATGCCCTAACTTAGCACAGATGACCTGTTAGTGGGGTCTGCACGCGTGAGTTAACGTGTATGGTTAATGTTAGTGGTGTCACTGTGTGACTATCACTAGGAGCTACATGCATTAGTGGGGTGCATTGTGTGACTGTTCTGAGGAGTTATCACAGATGACTAGTGTGAGTGAGGTCTGTGTGTTAAATCAGATGACCAGAGTTAGCGGGGTCTGCTGTCTGACTGCGCCTCTATGTTAAGAGTTGACACACATGACCAATGTTAGTGAGGCTATTGCCTGACGTGCTGATGAGTTAACAGATGATCGATGTTAGTGGGGTGTATTGCTTGACGTGCTGATGAGTTAACAGATGATCGATGTTAGTGGGGTCTATTGCTTGACGTGCTGATGAGTTAACAGATGATCGATGTTAGTGGGGTCTAATGCCTGACGTGCTGATGAGTTAACAGATGATCGATGTTAGTGGGGTCTATTGCTTGACATGCTGATGAGTTAACAGATGATCGATGTTAGTGGGGGCTATTGCCTGACGTGCTGATGAGTTAACAGATGACCAATGTTAGTGGGGGCTATTGCCTGACATGCTGATGAGTTAACAGATGATCGATGTTAGTGGGGGCTATTGCCTGACGTGCTGATGAGTTAACAGATGATCGATGTTAGTGGGGTCTAATGCCTGACGTGCTGATGAGTTAACAGATGATCGATGTTAGTGGGGGCTATTGCCTGACATGCTGATGAGTTAACAGATGACCAATGTTAGTGGGGGCTAATGCCTGACGTGCTGATGAGTTAACAGATGATCGATGTTAGTGGGGTCTAATGCCTGACGTGCTGATGAGTTAACAGATAATCGATGTTAGTGGGGGCTATTGCCTGACGTGCTGATGAGTTAACAGATAATCGATGTTAGTGGGGGCTATTGCCTGACATGCTGATGAGTTAACAGATGATCGATGTTAGTGGGGTCTATTGCTTGACGTGCTGATGAGTTAACAGATGATCGATGTTAGTGGGGTCTAATGCCTGACGTGCTGATGAGTTAACAGATGATCGATGTTAGTGGGGTCTATTGCTTGACATGCTGATGAGTTAACAGATGATCGATGTTAGTGGGGTCGAATGCTTGACGTGCTGATGAGTTAACAGATGATCGATGTTAGTGGGGTCTATTGCTTGACGTGCTGATGAGTTAACAGATGATCGATGTTAGTGGGGTCTAATGCCTGACGTGCTGATGAGTTAACAGATGATCGATGTTAGTGGGGTCTATTGCTTGACATGCTGATGAGTTAACAGATGATCGATGTTAGTGGGGGCTATTGCCTGACGTGCTGATGAGTTAACAGATGACCAATGTTAGTGGGGGCTATTGCCTGACATGCTGATGAGTTAACAGATGATCGATGTTAGTGGGGGCTATTGCCTGACGTGCTGATGAGTTAACAGATGATCGATGTTAGTGGGGTCTAATGCCTGACGTGCTGATGAGTTAACAGATGATCGATGTTAGTGGGGGCTATTGCCTGACATGTTGATGAGTTAACAGATGACCAATGTTAGTGGGGTCTAATGCCTGACGTGCTGATGAGTTAACAGATGATCGATGTTAGTGGGGTCTAATGCCTGACGTGCTGATGAGTTAACAGATAATCGATGTTAGTGGGGGCTATTGCCTGACGTGCTGATGAGTTAACAGATAATCGATGTTAGTGGGGGCTATTGCCTGACATGCTGATGAGTTAACAGATGATCGATGTTAGTGGGGTCTATTGCTTGACGTGCTGATGAGTTAACAGATGATCGATGTTAGTGGGGTCTAATGCCTGACGTGCTGATGAGTTAACAGATGATCGATGTTAGTGGGGTCTATTGCTTGACATGCTGATGAGTTAACAGATGATCGATGTTAGTGGGGTCGAATGCCTGACGTGCTGATGAGTTAACAGATGATCGATGTTAGTGGGGTCTAATGCCTGACGTGCTGATGAGTTAACAGATAATCGATGTTAGTGGGGGCTATTGCCTGACGTGCTGATGAGTTAACAGATGACCAATGTTAGTGGGGGCTATTGCCTGACATGCTGATGAGTTAACAGATGATCGATGTTAGTGGGGGCTATTGCCTGACGTGCTGATGAGTTAACAGATGATCGATGTTAGTGGGGTCTAATGCCTGACGTGCTGATGAGTTAACAGATGATCGATGTTAGTGGGGGCTATTGCCTGACATGCTAATGAGTTAACAGATGACCAATGTTAGTGGGGTCTAATGCCTGACGTGCTGATGAGTTAACAGATGATCGATGTTAGTGGGGTCTAATGCCTGACGTGCTGATGAGTTAACAGATGATCGATGTTAGTGGGGTCTATTGCCTGACGTGCTGATGAGTTAACAGATAATCAATGTTAGTGGGGGCTATTGCCTGACATGCTGATGAGTTAACAGATGATCGATGTTAGTGGGGTCTATTGCCTGACGTGCTGATGAGTTAACAGATGACCAATGTTAGTGGGGGCTATTGCCTGACGTGCTGATGAGTTAACAGATGATCGATGTTAGTGGGGTCTAATGCCTGACGTGCTGATGAGTTAACAGATGATCGATGTTAGTGGGGTCTATTGCTTGAGGTGCTGATGAGTTAACAGATGATCGATGTTAGTGGGGTGTATTGCTTGACGTGCTGATGAGTTAACAGATGATCGATGTTAGTGGGGTCTATTGCCTGACGTGCTGATGAGTTAACAGATGATCGATGTTAGTGGGGTCTATTGCCTGACGTGTTGATGAGTTAACAGACCATCAGTGTCGGTGGGTCTAGTCTCTGAATGTATTTTGAGTTAACCCCGAGTGGTTGGCTGTCTGGTCTGATAGTTCTTGTGAGTGAACACAGGTGGTGAATGTGAGCAGGGTCCGTTGTGTTACCTGAATTTACTGTGCCTAAGAGTCAACGCTGATTCCTGTGGCTTATTCTCTGCCTGCACTTGTGAGTTAATACAGGTGGCCATTGGCCAATGTCGCTCGGGTCTGTCGTCTCACTGTACTCAGCACCAAATACTGTAGTTGTAAGAAAACCTGAAATCCACTTCAACCACTCAATAGACAAATAATGATGACGCCAAATCCCCCAAGAGAACCCATTCCTAATAACACCTCTATGAAGCGATGGTCGATTCCAAAAATCGTTTTCTTAAATAAATAGTAAAATAAACAACTATACAGTGAACAACAGCCCTGTGTTTGCAGGACATCTGTCCCGCTGATGCAACGTTTGGAACCTGCAGCTCTCGGGATCATGTCCAGGGGGGGGGGGGGAGATGGCGCTCGGCGCCCTTAAATATGAGCGCCTTCAGGAGCCGGCAGAGAACTCTGGCCCGCCCATCGACGCCCCGTGTGATGCAGACATCCTGCGCCCGGACATCCCGGACCTTTCGGACCCACTTCCAGCAGCGTGGCCTGTGATTGTAAACTAGGCCTCTCCCCCTGTCACAGGTTAGTCGGTGCGCAGCAGCAAACCTTGGGGGTTTCCCTCTCATTATGTTCCTGACATTTAAGCGACACATTTGTATTGTATTGCAGAGAACAGTCCGAGCATATACTTATGGGGGAGTTGGGAAACGATCTTTTAATCGTGTGCTTTCCATAAACGCACCCCACATTTTTTGTCTCTACAATCACATAATGCAAAGCCCAACGGCGACGTCGGGATTTGAACCTGGGTTCCTCTCTCCGAGGTCGGCAGTGAATCTAGACACTTTTGCACATGTATCAAGGCGCTAGCGTCCCCGCCTGCCATAAAAGATAGTGACTACACCGTCATCCGCTTCAGTCAACACGCATACACAGACATCACCCAAAGATTACACTGACACTTTATTTGTGGGTGAAGAACTGCTGCAGGTTTATTTCATACAACACAGTATGATAATAAAATTGGGTTATCTTACGGGCGATCCAGGGCAGGCAGCCCCTTGTTGCCCGCCCGCCTGGTGAGCCAGCACACACGGTGGGTCGATGCCCGGCAGTGTGGCACATAAATATTTGCAGATCATCCACTGGGTCACGTGATCTGCCTCCTACTCCCGCCCCTTCCGACAGGGGCGGAGCGTGTTGTGGCCACCCCCGGTTGGTCAGGCCCCCCAACCGCCCGAAGGACTAACGGGGCGCCGTCGCGGTCTTCCCAGAACCCCCTTCGGCTCCTGGACCTTGGCTCGGGCACCCTTACTGTGCCGGACAGGGGTACCCTTACTGTACCGCCTGTCGCAGAGGTACCCTTACTGTACCAGTCTGCATCCAGATCGCCCTGTAACTCCGCCTGCAACGCAAAAGAAAAAATTAAACATTCCAATAACGCGCTGTGCCTGACACGTGGGGTAAGAGGAAAGGGTGGGTGAACGCGTGTCCAGGCTGGTGCGGCGCGCAGGAGACAGAGGAGGAACTGGGCGAGAGAGCCAACTAAGTAGGGGGGTAAGCCGCGCCCCCCGCCCCCCCGGCCCGCCTCCAGCTCCATACGATAGGGGGTCTTACCCAAGTGGGCGTAGGCCTCGCGCGCGAGGCAGCAAGGGGGGAAGGCTCCGACGGGCGGCCACTAGAATGCTGCCCTGCTGATGTCCCACTGCTTGGGACGCGGGCAGCGGCATAGTGACCACACCGTCATCCGCTTCAGTCAACACGCATACACAGACATCACCCAAAGATTACACTGACACTTTATTTGTGGGTGAAGAACTGCTGCAGGTTTATTTCATACAACACAGTATGATAATAAAATTGGGTTATCTTACGGGCGATCCAGGGCAGGCAGCCCCTTGCTGCCCGCCCGCCTGGTGAGCCAGCACACACGGTGGGTCGATGCCCGGCAGTGTGGCACATAAATATTTGCAGATCATCCACTGGGTCACGTGATCTGCCTCCTACTCCCGCCCCTTCCGACAGGGGCGGAGCGTGTTGTGGCCACCCCCGGTTGGTCAGGCCCCCCAACCGCCCGAAGGACTAACGGGGCTCCGTCGCGGTCTTCCCAGAACCCCCTTCGGCTCCTGGACCTTGGCTCGGGCACCCTTACTGTGCCGGACAGGGGTACCCTTACTGTACCGCCTGTCGCAGAGGTACCCTTACTGTACCAGTCTGCATCCAGATCGCCCTGTAACTCCGCCACAGCTCTGGGGAGGCTACCGTCGCTGCCAGAGCCCCCCTTCTCCTAACAAGTGCTACTGATGTCCCTTGCCAGCCAATGCCTCTTGTACATCCAGCAGGAACATGTCCATGCCTACCCTGGACAGGTGCACCCCGTCAGCCTCATAATACCCTTCAACCTTCTCCTGGATCAACGCATGTCTGATCAAGCCCATGCCCCTGCGCTCCAAGAATTTCTGCATGGACCTATTAAGCCTCCTACGGGACCGCTCTACCGCCGCCGGGGACCTAGCCCCTCTCCAAACCCTGCGGTGGACGATTTCAGACCACCAAACCTCGCATGACCCCACGGCTTGGCTGATGGCCTGTAAGTCAGATTGCATTGACAGTAGCAGAGCCCTCCTCCCCCTGGCAACCAGGTCATTAGCCCCCAAGTGCAAGATGATAACAGTGGGCTGGACCCCTGCAACTTCCAGGCGCTGCTCAATCATGCCGCGAGCTTCACTCCATTTCATGCCTGGGGAACCCAACCACACAAGCTGTGTAGTGGCAAAGTTCTGCGACCAGTTCCTGTGGGCTGCCCAGCGTTCCATCCTCGAGATGTAGGAATGGCCTACCAACCATACCCGGGGACCTGCCAATAAAGCGATGAAACGGCTTTTAGGTAAGCGTATCTTTATTGCACACACCAAACGATGCGTTCATGACAATGGACAAAAACAAAACTTGGAGCGGGAACAACGCTCCGGGTTGTGCCACAGCATTACAGACGGACATACTTCTTGAAACAGTCCGATTCCCAGCGGCCTACCCCTTTTACTCCCTCTGGGCCCAAGCCGGCCTTGGCCGCGGAAGTAGCAGCACCAATCCTAAAGGAGTGCGAGGAAAACCTGCGCCCGCACCCCGCTAGACCGGCTCTTGCCAGTGAAGCTCCTAGTAGACGCTCAAACTGAAATTTAGTGAGGGGGGGACCCGTCCGCGTGAATCAGAAAGGGACCAGGAGATTCTGGACGCAAAGCAAGGTATTCCCTGACCCAGTGAACCGGGCAGTACCTGTTATCCCCCAGAGTCTGTAACACCACTGTCTTCCCCTTCCCCAACTGGTCTGTTTTGGATCTGCGGATACGTAGCTCCAGTGCTGTGTTGAGGGTCACATCCGCAATCCCCAGCGTGCAATTAGACAGGTCTTCCTTAGATTTGGCCACCAGCTCGCTGACCCTGAAAGCGCCAAAGAATGCCAAGCAGAAGGCTGTGGAAAACAAGCTGGCCTCAAACGGTGAGAAAGTCACCAGGGGCAACACATCTAAGAGGAGTTGGAGGTCTCTGTATTCAATGGGTGCCCTAGTGTCCGGTTGTCTGACCTCCTCCCTGGCCCAGCCCTTCAGGGCCGCCCTGATCTTGGATGATCCCGCGGGGTCGCCCCTACCATCTAGCTTAGCATCGTGGCGCACCGCTGCCAAGTGACCGCTGACCCAAGAGTGCGATCTGCCGGTCTCCTTGGCCCATACCACAAAGGCCTCCACTTGATCTTCCGCCCCTAAGGCTGAGGCACCCAGCGCCTCTCTCACAGCTCTGAAAGTCGCTAGCTGCGAGTTGTATTTCCGCCGTGTCGCCGGCGCCAGGGACCTCTCCCCCATCTTCCTCAGTCTTTCTCCCACTGAAGCAAGCGCCAGAGGTGGGCCGGGAATGGTGTCATCTCCGCCCTCGCCCGCGGCCAGGCCTCCCGGAACCGGAGCCACTGAAAGCGAGAAAGAGCATCAGCTGCCACATTCCGCACCCCCGCGATGTGCCGTGCCCTACACTCGACATTGCTGCGCAGGCCCTCCCTGACTAATTCCCTCAGTAGGCTCAGGACCAGCGGGCAAGAGGCAGTCAGGCCGTTGATGGCGTGGACAACCGCCATGTTGTCCGACCAGAAGACAACCTTCCTATTGCTCAGAGCCGCCCGCCAGAGGTGCAGTGCTACCACAATTGGGAAGAGCTCCAACACTGCCACATTCTGCGTCACCTTCTTCTTCCGCCAAGCATTGGGCCATCGCATCGCGCACCATTCGTCCCCCAGAATCACACCAAAACCTTCCCTTCCAGACGCATCCGAAAACAAGCAGAGCTCCTGACTGGCTATCCAAGGGGCCCTCCAGATCACCGTCCCGTTAAAGTCCCTAAGAAATTCCGCCCACATGGCGAGATCAGCCTTCAAACCTGCGGTCAATCTTACAAAGTGGTGCTTCAGGGTCACCTTGGCCGTGGCCCCTGCCAGTCTCCTTGAAAACACTCTGCCAGCTGGAATCACTCTCGCTGCAAAATTCAACTTGCCAATCAAGCTCTGGACAGCCCCGAGGGTCGCTTTGTCCTTGCCCAGCAGCGCCTGGATGTCCTGTAACAAGCCCAGTACCTTCTCGGCGGGGAGCCTCGATTCGCCCTTTACCGTGTCCAGCTCCACTCCGAGGAAGGTCAGTACCTGCGCAGGGCCCTCGGTCTTACCTGGGGCAAGGGGAACACCCAGGAACTCTGCCAGCTCTTCAAACCGACTCAGACCCACTGCACACTCATCCGACCCACTCGCACCAAAAAAAAGGAAGTCATCCAGATAGTGGGTCACCTGCGTGATCCCGTGTAGTTCCCCCAAGGCCCACTGAAGGAACGAACTGAAGGCTTCGAAGTAGGCGCAGGATACGGCACAGCCCATCGGCATGCAGCGATCGTAAAAGAACTGCCCTGCCCACTTGAAGCCTAGCAGATGTTGACTAGCTGGATGAACCGGCAGCAGGCGGAATGCGGATTCAATGTCCGCCTTCGCAAGCCACGCCCCCTGCCCCACCCTCCTGACCATGTCAATGGCCATGTCCAGGGAGCAGTACACTACAGAACAAAGACCCTCGTCCAGCCAGTGGTTCACCGAATTTCCTTCAGGGTAGGACAAGTGGTGGATCAAACGGTAGGTGCCCGGTTGTTTTTTCGGCACCACCCCCAGAGGAGACACTAAAAAGTTGTCCAGGGGCGGGCCGCTGAAAGGACCCGCTATCCTACCCGCTAACAACTCTTTCCCCACCTTTTGGTCCACCACTCCGGGCAAATCCCTAGCCGATTTAAGGTTCCTAGCATCTCTAGACTCCATCGGCCCATTGTAGGGAATCCTGAACCCATCGATAAACCCCCCCGCCAGGAGCGGTCTGTCCCTGAGCAGTGGATACCTCCTAATGAGTGGAAGGATATTTCCCAGGATGATGGGTGAAGGACCTTTGACAGGGGCCATGGCGCTCTGTTGTGAGCCTTGGAAAGCGGGGTGCATGACTGGTGTGGGAGGGAGGGGTGCTGACAGGGAGGGAGGGGGCCCGGGTGTGGTCTCAGATACGGGCGTCATTCCTGGTTGCTGCTGTGGGCTGAGGGGCGCTCTGGCTGGAGGAGCAGGAAGAAGCGGGGTGCTGCGCGCCGCACTTGCTGCAGCTGTGTGTGAACTTACATGACCTGCCCCAGGTGCAATTGCCCCCATTGTAAAGGCGGCACGTCCCAGAATTGAATCTCTTGCCCTGCCGCTGGCCCCGCCCCCTGCCACCCCGAAAAGGCTGCCTAAAGGAGCGCTTGGGGGAGTAGTCTTTCCTTTTGTCAGCTGCCTCACCCTGCCCTTTATATCCCTGGTCCTTCTTCTCCCTGGTGGGGCGGCACATGTGTTCTACCCAAAGCTGAATTTCTTTCTGGTCCCACCCCAAGTCTGGGCATATGGCCATTCTTTTCCTGAAATCCTGGTCATAGTAGAACCACCCTAACCCCCCCGAGAGCCTCGCCTCCTCTTGTATGGTGCTGGCGTACTGCATTAGGGCCTCACTCTGATCGGGGAATTTCTGTACTATAACCGCTGCCAATATATTGAATGCAGATGTCCAGTTTTCGATGGTCTTGTCCGGCCACCGCTGGTACCTGACCCTCTCCTCCTCCTTGCGACCCATCTTCCTCGTGTCCACCCCAGCTGACCCATGCATAAGTAATGTCAGGATGTCTATATATTCCCTCCTCCAGATCCCTTCTTTTGCGGCCTGCGGCACCAACCACGCCAGGGAGCAGCGGCCTGATGCCAGCGGTGCTTGTGTAACTAGGGGCTTCGGGACCTGGGTTACACCCTCCCCTCCGGACGCCGCCACAACTGTAGATGCAACGGGCGCAGGCTCCGCGGCAGCGGGGGTGGGTGGTATGGTGACCGCCTGTGCGGGCGGGGGGGGTGCCGCCGCGCCGGCCGGGGGGGTGCTTGCCGCCATGCTTGTGGAAGGGCCGGCCTCCCCTGGTGTTAACAACCCCAACGCTCCCCCCCGCTCACCAATGCTCCGTTCAGTGGTTGTGCTCTGGCCAGCCCAAACTTGTAGGACGGGCGCCTGAGCCGGTGAGGGGGCCGGGGCTGGTGGTGCGGCCAGCGCATCGAGGCGGCTCTGAAAAACAGCCATGAGGCCAAGCATCTGGTCCATGGCTTTACCCATCTGGGCCAAGTCAGTTAGTCCTGTGGCCGAATCGTGTAGCGGTGTTGGTGCGACCACCGGGGGGCCGGAGCGTGGTGCGGTCGCCTGCCGTTTCCTGGCCGGCTGGGCCTCCGGCATGTCTTTTGATGTGGGCTTGCGCACCCGGGTGGACCTCCAGGGCTCAGACCCGGATAGGCCTGGGGCGCCCTCGGGGGGGTGGGGGGGTTACGACAACGCCCGAATCCTCCGCCCTGCGACCCTCCAGAAAACCTTGGGCCCAAGCCGTGCCCTTCTCTCGGGCAAACGCCATAAAGTCCGCCCAAACCCCTTCCTGTGGTGCGCTCGACTGCGTCTCCTCGACCGACGTGTCTTGGGAGAACAGTGGACCCGGTGTCCCGATGTTCTCCATGGCGATGCTCCGACAGTACAGCTACGTGCGTCCCTTAGTGCCTTTGCCTCGGTCCTAGCCCTACACGCGCGGGCGTTCCCTCACCGATCTGTAATTGGAAAAGGAACGGTGATTAGTACAATGGCAAGCATCAGGCGTACACACAGCAACGTAGCAGCTACATAGATAGGCCACCAGCCCTGGAAGGAGATGAAGTAGTCAACCCTAAAACCCCTTTCGCACGCACCCAGTGCGCCGGCTTGCCCTGGCGGGGACAGTCCTGCATGTGCTTCCCCCCGCCCCTGTGGTCACCTCTGCTTGCCTACTTGCCTCCCCGGACTGCACCGCGTGTGACCCTTGATAGCCCACCCCCCCGCTAGGAGACAATTCCGGCAGGGATGGGTGGACCCAGGCCTAGCGCCTTGGACCCTACCACACAATAGAAGGGGGGTGCAGATTGCCACTCTCCGACATGCCGACAGCGTTCCTGGGACTCGAACCCCTGCCCTATGAGCGCCACCAGAACCAGTGCTCACCGCAACCCAGTGTACACCCTTGTCGGTGCCCTATGTAAATTACCAGCAACCTGTATGGCTGTGTACATTAATTGCCAATAGAACGTGAGAGTGCGCCCGTGGGCCAAGACAGTGTGCCACCGCGCCATCGTTATTGTGTATTTCCTTGTGCATCCCCCGCTGCCCCCCCCCGCTGTGCACACCGGGCCCTCCATGCCGAACTCTGTGAGAAACGAAACCCGCCCCGAGCACGACATCCCGGCCCGCGCGATGAGGCAGCCCTTAACTCGCGCGCGTCTCGACCCCCCATCAGTCGAGGCACTGCCGGGCGGGGAGGCCGGGGCCGCGGGGCCGAGCAGACGCCGGAAGCATGAAACTGGGGACACGAGGGCCGGACCCGGGGGCAACCTTATTTTTTGAAAATTGCCCTGCTGCCATGAGGTACTGCTGGGTGGCTGGGCGCGTTACCTGCCCCAGACACAATAATATATCCATTCAATTTACGGAGTTTTTATATAGCGTTAACTCGCCCCGACCCGAATCGAGTCTCGGAGCGCTTTACACAGCACCAGTTGCGTTACATGAGGACACATTCATTCTGGTATGCGCGGGGGGGATGAAGTGATTTGCCCAGAATCACAGGATGTTAAGCGTCAATGCCGCGACTCGAACCCGGTTCGCCAGGTTCGAGGGCGACCGCCTCAGCCGTTAGGCCCACTGCTCTCGCCTGAAAACCGAGGCCCTGCAAAAATGGATTCCTGAAGTAGACCTCGTACAGAGAAAGCAAACACAGGAGGACTTCATGATCGAACCCGTGCACGCGTGCTCCACAAGGAACCCTCTTACCCTCGCAGGCATCAGCTGGGCCTCGATCCATTGATTCTCATCCTACCCCCCACCGCGACGTTTGACCCCAAATTCCGCCGCGCCTACGCCGATGCGCCGCCCGCTCCCCCCATTCGCTCTACTCGCAATGTTAATAACCGGGTGGGCACTACACTCAAAATTTGGAAGGTGTTCGTAGAACCCAGCACTACATGCGCCCAGTAACCGTACACGGAGGTCCACACTACCCGAACCAACCACTGCTAGAATTCCGAAATGCTCTCGGCCACGTCGGGCGCCAAACGCGTCGCACAAGGCAACTCTGACTCTGCTCAACGGTGCCTGCTCCCTCTCCCTGGTCCCCCGCCCGGGGATCGGCCGGACCGTGTAAGGGCAGGGATGCCAGGGGGGGGGCGACCCCGAGGCCTCAATAATGAAATCACAAATTGGCTCGCCTGCGTTCTGGGAGCGTTCAAAACGCGCCAAGATACATTCATGCTTTTCCCGCCATGATGCCCCGCGCATGCCAAGGGGCGGAGGGAGGCAGCACCCTCACCGTCGCCGGGTGACGCGACACGCACGACGGCGCCGGAGCCACGTGTCCAGCCCCGGCGCTACACTCGCAACATTCCGCATATCCCGGTCCCAGAGTGGCCCTCCACTCGCTCTGCCACCCCGCAATCGTGCCTGAACACCTAACCCATCCCCGTATTGCCCGCAGGGACACGGGCCACAGCTTGCGCCCCCCACACCCATGGCCATCCGGGCCACAGGGCCCCGTCAACCTGGTCATGCCCAGGGACAGGGCCGGGGTGGGAGAGGTTAGCAAGACTCACCGGCGTAGAAGATCTCCCGGAAGGCACGACGACGCGGGGGGGAGGAGCCGATCCGAGTACCGACGAGAACGCGTGTCCAGGCTGGTGCGGCGCGCAGGAGACAGATGAGGAACTGGGCGAGAGAGCCAACTAAGTAGGGGGGTAAGCCACGCCCCCCGCCCCCCCGGCCCGCCTCCAGCTCCATACGATAGGGGGTCTTACCCAAGTGGGCGTAGGCCTCGCGCGCGAGGCAGCAAGGGGGGAAGGCTCCGACGGGCGGCCACTAGAATGCTGCCCTGCTGATGTCCCACTGCTTGGGACGCGGGCAGCGGCAGTCTACCCGGCGTGGATGTTGCACATGCACTCCGCGCATGCGTCATACGTCACTGCGAGGAGTTACGAGGAGTTACGGAGATGCCACGGGTATGACAGGGAACCTTTTATCCGTACTGCTTGATCGGGTACGAAGTCAGCCTTTGATTACACTGAAGGAATCGTTCACTATGAGTTCTGCATAGAAGGAAGGCAAGCCTGAGCGCCTTATGCATTACAAAGGGACTTGGAATGATTGTTTCCCCCACAAAAAAGCACGCGTGGCTCTTTTTTCATGCCTGCATTACTCATGTGAGGTGGTCCGTGTGTGGTGCTCCGTCGTTAATGCAACTCCGGGTCCACTTGTTGCTGTTTTAGGAGACTGTAAAAGGTGACGGAGAGTGGGTCACAGATTTCACAAGAGATAAATGTGCAGAGGGCAGCGAATGCACACAATATAGAGAGGTGGGTGAAGCGACGGCGCAAGAGATATCCGGGGGCTGGACAGAGATATTACAAAGGGAACGCTGGTGCTTAAAATGGAGACACAAGAAACGAAGGAGTGGGCATAGATGGTGCACGAGATAAATGGGGAGTGGGTGCTGACGTCACTTGAAACCATGAAGAGTGGTCTCAAAGGGTTTATTAGGAACTGGACACTTCATAAGAGATGAGTAAGTAACGGGCATTGACGCAATAAGAGATAAAAGGAGGAGTGGGCACGTACTTCATAAGAGATCAGTGAGTAACGGGCACTGATAATGTGAGAGAAAACATGTGAAGTGGGGACTTACTCCAGAGCAGATAACTGAGAAGTGGGGACTGATATATCACAAGTAGTGCTTCCAGTTTCTGCACATATGTGCACTAGTAACTCTCCCGGTTTGGGCACTGAAGTCAAAGGCAGAAGTGAGGCCCGTGCACCAGTACCACAAAATCTGATTTTACAGCAGGTGAGGAAAGAGTGAACGCAGACGTCAGAGCCAATAGAAATGACTGACATTTGAGGTGTGTAAGGGGCGGAGAGGAAACTCGGTGTGATGACGAATGTGATTTTTACCCAGGGTTTACGTTCCTATAACCAGACTAAAGCCATCACGCTGACGCCAAGGGCCGGCTTTAGCAGTTGTGGCGCCCCGTGCACAATCGTTTTTAGCACCCCATGACCCCCTCCTCGTGTTCTATCACTACCGCTGGGCAAAAGTGCCCCTCATCTCTCCAATCATAAGGTATTGCCAAACACAGCGCCCCCTCTGAGGTCGACGCCCCCGCCACTGGTCTGGCGCCCAGTGCGGCTGCACCACTTGCACTGCCCTAGAGCCGGCCCCTGCAGTGGCGCCCCCAGCAACTGGGCTGCCAAGCTCGACACACCGGGGGCTTCTGGAGCACATGGGTCTCAGGACTCAGGGTGGAGAAGGAGAAGTGAAAATAAAATAACAAGGTGACGAACAAGCCTTCACTACCTAGGCTCCCGGGATATGTAAGGCCCTGTCCTTCAGGTCTGCCCCAACCCTGCTCCATGAAGACGCGGGTCTTTACCGCCGGAGCTGCCGACTTTGGAGCTGGGGACCAGCTTCGAGTCTCAGCGTCGCCCCAATATCCTGTGATTCTGGGCAAATCACTTAATCTCCTCCTGCCTAAAAATGAGTCTGATCTTGTGTAATGTAACTGGAGCTCACATAAAGCGCTCAAATACCTTAGGATCATGTTTGCGCTGTATAAAATCTGCTAAAGAATTACAATACATAAAATAAACTGTCCACTGCCGCTCTCAGAAGCCACAGTGTTCCTATCACCCTGCCTTCCACCTTGTGGCTTGGTTCGCACTAAACTGCTGCACACCTGTTCGAGGACCAAAAACAGAGAAATTAGCGATAAACTGCAGGTAAAAGTGTGAATGGGAACAAAGCGGTCCTGTCTTGATTGGCCTCGATGAGTCCAGCAGAGTCGAGCTCCTGTTTTATGTGCCTGAAGTGCGGGCCTCGATGAGTCCAGCAGAGTCGAGCTCCTGTTTTATGTGCCTGAAGTGCGGGCCTCGATGAGTCCAGCAGAGTCGAGCTCCTGTTTTATGTGCCTGAAGTGCGGGCCTCGATGAGTCCGCGCAGAGTCGAGCTCCTGTTTTATGTGCCTGAAGTGCGGGCCTCGATGAGTCCAGCAGAGTCGAGCTCCTGTTTTATGTGCCTGAAGTGCGGGCCTCGATGAGTCCGCGCAGAGTCGAGCTCCTGTTTTATGTGCCTGAAGTGCGGGCCTCGATGAGTCCGCGCAGAGTCGAGCTCCTGTTTTATGTGCCTGAAGTGTGGGCCTTGATGAGTCCGCGCAGAGTCGAGCTCCAGTTTTATGTGCCTGAAGTGCGGGCCTCGATGAGTCCAGCAGAGTCGAGCTCCTGTTTTATGTGCCTGAAGTGCGGGCCTCGATGAGTCCGCGCAGAGTCGAGCTCCTGTTTTATGTGCCTGAAGTGTGGGCCTCGATGAGTCCGCGCAGAGTCGAGCTCCAGTTTTATGTGCCTGAAGTGCGGGCCTCGATGAGTCCAGCAGAGTCGAGCTCCTGTTTTATGTGCCTGAAGTGCGGGCCTCGATGAGTCCAGCAGAGTCGAGCTCCTGTTTTATGTGCCTGAAGTGCGGGCCTCGATGAGGCCGCGCAGAGTCGAGCTCCTGTTTTATGTGCCTGAAGTGCGGGCCTCGATGAGTCCAGCAGAGTCGAGCTCCCGTTTTATGTGCCTGAAGTGCGCACAGGAACATTTATTTAACCCAATAATTTGAGTTAATTCTTTACTTTTAGTTAGGAGGGTTCTGAAACAATGAGAAAGGGTTGCCTCTTTTTGTTTCTGAGCTGTAGTATCAGGAGGTGCAAGTAACCCTAGAGATGGCGGCTAACTACCCCCCCCCCCCCACGTGGGCGGCAAACAAAGAGCAGGGCAGCAGCATGGACCTGAAAGCGCACCAATACAGGGGGTCAGCAAGTAACCAAAAACAAGTTTGTGTTCAAATGACTCAATCTGGTAAGAGGGGCCACACATGGCCAAAAGGGTGACGAGGGCAAGTGGTCCCTGTCTTATCACCAGGGAAAAATAAAGCACTAACTCAATGGGATATTATTATTACGTTAAATGATTTCACTTTACGCACTGCAGGTGCATACAACAGGCACTGGCGCTGGGCCGTGCCAGCACAGCCGATAACCATACAGCCCCAGGAGGTGAGAATTCATTGAGTAAGGTATAGTCTTGTAAGATGTAACAATACAATCATCATATCTGCACTCGAGTACTCATGACTGAATGTTTGCACGGGATAAACCCCCGGGAAACGCAGCCTTTCACAGGTTGGGGAGTGACGAATGCAGACAGACAGGGCAGTGCATTCACCAATGACACCATCTCACATCTCCTTCTTTGGGCGGTTTCCTGAAAGACAGTGGTGGTGAGAAAGGGGGCATAGGTGTATATGTGTCCTTGAAATAGGTCAGGTAGAGTTTGGATGACATCACGCGTGTTGTACCTCTAAAATGAAATCTTAGAATGGTTCAGGTTGAAATGTCCATAGCATATAATATTCGAGAAATATATTTACATGTCAGAAACTTTGCTCAAGTGATGTTGCTAATTACATAATGTTATTTGAATTCAAGGCTGAGGGGCTCATTAGGATGTCGGTGGGACCGACACTGACGATGCGTCGACATCCGACACCGACGATGCGTCGACATCCGAAGAAGCGGTCGGACGAAACATTACAATGTAGTTGTTCCGACCCTATGTCTGAGAGAAAGACCGCTGTGGTTCCGACAGTCTCAAGGAGCCCGTCAACCCTGCGGTCAGATCGCAATCCCTACAATGAGGGCGGTGTCTGCTCAGGCACTGGTGTAGGGATTACAATGGTCCTTTCTGACGGCCTTTCAATGGCGGTCCGGGCGCCAATGAAAGGCTGTTGGAAATGGACTTTGGGGCCCCCAGTCCCTCCGTGTCCTCCGCTATGGGCCCAGGGGGTGACACCACAGGACCCCCCTACAAACATCCATGCCCCATTTCAGAATCACAGCTCTTCATCGGGACCGCTTGCCATTTGAACTGAAAACAACTCATTCACTGTCAGTTTTTAGGAAGAGCCTCAAAGCCTGGCTTTTTATTCAATGTTCCTGGCTGACATTACTCAGTTCTCGTCTGCTCCCTTTCGCTCTGTACAACGCCAAGATCCCTCCGGGTATTTGTGCGCTTTATAAGTTGTTTCATTCACTCATGTGGCAGGCGCCGTGAGGTGCCTGACACATGGTGCAGGGATGTTTAAAAGCATGACATTGGCATTGGTGCTGCAGCCCTTTCCTGGTCACAGCACAAGGCTCAATGCAAAGAGACATGCTTCCGGTTGCCTCCAAGATGGTTGGGTCCTAATTAGGCGGTTGCGACTGCTGACTACCAGTCGGCCAGTCCATTTTCCGCAACAATGCCGGTTGGACGCTCGTCAGACCGGCATGGTAATTAGGGCCTACTTTTACCTCCATTTAAAGAGAAACCCTTAAGCAGGCAAAGAGTACAATACAATTCATACCAATTATTTAAAAGCACATATTAAATAAATACACAATGTTAACAATACAAATATTTGAAACCAAACAAAATTACACATTAAAATATAGTACAGCCACTTTCATATCCTCCAACAGCACACACACCTGGAATCTACCACTATTTAATGACCAAGAGATGCTCTAGTCTCCCAGGTGCTGTTGTAGGTGATGAGGGCACCTGACCAATCAGGTTGGAGGTAGTGTTAACCATCAATAATTGAACAAAAGCCCGTCACAGGTACAATGAGCCATGGGCTGTAGAAGTGGTTTTAAAACATCTTCCTTGTTGTCTCATAAAGCCTAGGGATAAAAAAGAAATGCACACAAGTTTGCTGAGAAATTGCATCACATAAACATGGGATGGAAGATTTCTCTGCAATCCTGTCTTTGGGAACACTCTGAATTTCAGCCAAAATATCAAATCTAGAACACCCAACCTAAAATGACCCTAAAAGCGCCTTGATTTCAGTAGAATATTGGCAGCTCTTAATTAGTAAAGAAATAGATAATTAACGTCTGATGCCCAAAGATTTGCTCAGATTTCTGTGGTCGGCTCTATGGAGTGTTGGGGGAGTCGAATGCCAAGAATGGTCAGCCTTGTTTCGCCATCAAGGCTCTCTTATCCTCCACCAGACACTCGCTGCCCCTTTATCTCATTCTTGCAGATTCATTTTCATGTTTGATGTATCCCTTTGTCACTGTTTTTCATCTTTCTCTTCCTCCATCTTTTCCCTTTTCTATTTTTCTCTCTCTTCCTTTGGATAAAAAGTGCCAGCTAAAATGAAGCACTGATGGACCCTCACAGAAGACACAGCCAATATGGCTGCCTTCCTCTATGACTCAGCAGTTTGTTTGACTAAAGTGCTGACTCACCCCTTATGAGAAGGCAAAAACAAATGAAGTGCAGTCATGATATGGACCATGGAGTGTCCATCCGAAGTAGATCTAACAACAAGCATTTGCAATGCAATAGGTCTCGCATTAATTAATTTTGAGCTATTGGCATTGCAAAATATTGCAACACCAATTGCAACAAAAGTCTATAAATTGTAGGCCAAAAAAATGTGTATTTATTTTTGTAGCAATGGTGGCATGCTGCGCTTTAGATGAATATGTTTAAAAGTAAAGTGCGCCATACTGCGATTGCTACAATAGTTAATTGTGGATGCGTTAACAATTGATGTGTGCACTGATGGCTGGTGGTGTGTGTGTGTGCCTGTAGAAATTGTGCACTAATGGCTGGTGGTGTGTGTGCCTGGTGGAAGTGTGCACTGCCGGCTGGTGGTGTGTGTGCCTGGTGGGAGCGTGCACAGACGGCTGGTGGTGTGTGTGCCTGGTGAAAGTGTGCACTGACGGCTGGTGGTGTGTGCCTGGTGAAAGCGTGCACTGACGTCTGGTGGTGTGTGTGTGCCTGGTGAAAGCATGCACTGACGGGTGGTGGTGTGTGTGTGCCTGGTGAAAGCGTGCACAGACGGCTGGTGGTGTGTGTGTCTGGTGAAAGCGTGCACTGACGTCCGGTGGTGTGTGCCTGGTGGAAGCGTGCACTGATGTCTGGTGGTGTTTGTGCCTGTAGAAACTGTGCACTGATGGCTGGTGGTGTGTGTGCCTGGCGAAAGCGTGCACTGACGTATGGTGGTGTGTGCCTGGTGAAAGCGTGCACTGATGTCTGGTGGTGTGTGCCTCGTGAAAGCGTGCTCTGACGGCTGGTGGTGTTTGTGCCCGGTGAAAGCGTGCACTGACTGATGGTGTCTGTGCCTGGTGAAAGTGTGCACTAACGGTGTGGTTGTGTGTGTGGTTGTATGTGGTTTTGTGTGTGTGGTTTTGTGTGTGGTTGTATGTGTGGTTGTATGTGTGGTTGTTGTGTGTGTGTGTGGCTGTGTGTGTGCGGTTGTGTGTGTGTGTGTGCGGTTGTGTGTGTGTGTGCGGTTGTGTGTGTGGTTGTGGTTGTGTGTGTGGTTGTGTGCGTTGCGGTTGTGTGTGTGTGCTTGTGTGTGTGCTTGTTTTTGTGTGGTTGTGTGTGTGTGTGTGTGTGGTTGTGTGTGTGGTTGTGTGTGTGGTTGTGGTTGTGTGAGGTTGTGTGTGTGGTTGTGTGTGTGTGTGTGGTTGGGAAGTGAGGACTATCAGTTGTGCGATATCTATCATTGCACCTATAAAAGGAGTGTGGAGTTACTATACCTTGGGCGGTGTAAAGCCATGGGAACTGTCACGAGACCCTCTGTATCATTCCAGTGGGCTGTGGCAGGCCTGGAGTCGGACTTGTGTTCTGTGTTTGTCGCAGGGCATGTCGGACAAAGCTGGCAGTCACCACAGCCACTGCCCTCGTCCGGCCTTGCTGTCTTTGATGTGCCTGTATAGGTTGCTTTCATCTTTCCTGCTCTCTGCTTTCAGTTGTTTTTCTCTGCTTCCTCTACTTGCAGCCACCCATTTGTCCGAGTCTCTTGATCTTTAGTTTCCCCTCTCCCTGTGATCTTTGATAAATGGTATCTTCATCTGCTGCGCCAAAGTCTCTATCGTTAAACCAGTGGGGAAAGGGCTGCATTTGTGGCAGAAAGCAAAGCCGACAGTGAGTCACTGGGATGAAACCTTACTTGAAAATCTTCCAGGGGCTGGGAAATTAGACATTACAAAACCGACCCCGAACATATATGTCAGAAGATTTATTTTCACAAGGTCTGACATTCTGCCACATCTGATACAACACTGCGGATTGTCTCTTATGTTCATGCTACGGTTGTTTCACGCATGTTTTCAGTGGTCTCGATAAGATAATTCTGCTCTTTTGGACCAGTGAAAAGTGACATTGTGACTGACCATCCAACAGTACAGTTTGTACACAATATTCATCCAGAGTCATCATTGCACTAGTCTGCTGTAAACATCTGCAACAAAGGCAAATGAGTGAGGTACTTTTATTTTGTTAATGAGCATTGACAAAGCCAATAGGCCTGACTTGCATTTAGAGCCCATGATTGCTCTGGTGAAAATACAAAGAATGCAACAATTGCTTTTCGTGTCAACGTATGTATGAGCTAAACAGTTTAATGTCTCAAGATTCAATTTCCCTTTAAGATGCAGAATAGTCCCTTCTGCACTGCAGTCTAAGCACCCCATAGGAGGCGAAATGAACCACTGAACAGTCCTGACCGTACTTCTGTGGGGCAGAGACAAAGACCCCTCTATGTATATGGTAGAGAATTGTTAACCATAGGTCGTATAGACTGATGCACTATCAAGCCAGACCTAAAAATAAAGGAATACTGGGATATCGATTCTATGCACACAATAAAAAAAAAAAACTGGCCATTCCAATCGCCAGCAGAAAGTCAAAGACGCCTCTGGTAGGTCTGTCAGACTCCAGCGCAAAATGTCATGCGAGTATATCCATGCCTCTGAACTAGTGGCATAGCAAGGGTGTCGTGGGCCCTAAGGAAAGGAAGAAAATGCCGCAATTGGGAGGCGGCTCCTCGAAGCCATGGGCCCCTGTGCTACTCAACCTGCTGCACCATTGATAGCTGCACCCCAGCTCTGAACTTTGCCTTAATGTTGTTAACAGCCCAATGTCGCACCCACCAACTTCAGTGGTTATGAAATACACGTGTAGCGCCTAGACAGCTGGTTTGGATGCTATGAGCCTTGAACCTGATCCATCACTTTACTGATACCGGCCTGAGATATCTGGGCTACGAAAAAGTCTTTAAATTTCAATGGCATCTTAATAAAATGCATCGTTGTATTATCGATCCCGGCCTTCTCAGACTACATCTGCGTGTCTACGGTGGAGCTCTTTCATTGTAACCCCAATGGAGATAATGGAGTTCCAGACTAAGCTATTACTTCCCCAAACCCAGCAACTGTAGCATAAATGCGCCCTTCAATTAAGTACTATGTAAAGATGCACCTGTTTTTAAAAAAATTTTTAAACCTGTAAAACATTTAAAATACCTCAATGACAATCCGGTATGACAGGGACTATATAGTAAGGGTGGGCGTAGTTCGCGAAGTAGCACTTCGCGAAGCTACGCAAAGTGAAGTTCGCACTACGCGAGCTACGCGTAGCACTTCGCGAACTGCGAAGTAACATGTTCGCACTGTGCAAGATGTTGTTTTCAATGATTGCACAGTGCGGACAAGCAACCGGCACTGTGCAATCATTGAAAATGGCATCTTGCACAGTGCGAGCTGTAGTTTTCTGCTGCTCGAGTAGATTTTTCCTCGAGCTGCAGCTTTCTCAACGCGAACTGGTAGTTTCTCATCGCGAGCGGTCGCGAGCATACGCGACCCCTCGCAATGAGAAACCTGACCTTCTCGCGTTGGGAATCTCGCCGGGAGGTTTATTTTCCATGCTCGCGATCGCGAACAAGGAAAAAGTCTCGCCAGGATGTCATTTTGCTTGCTCGCGGTCGCCAACTTGACGTTGAGGACCGCGAGCAAGCAAAAAATGACCGCAGCACTACGCAACACTACGCTACGCGTGTTCGCACTGTGCTACGTGCAGTTCGCGTAGCGCGAAGTAGCGCGAACTTCGCAAACTACGCGAGCGTAGCGTAGTGCTTCGCCCAGGCCTACTATATAGTCACCTAAAGTTTCGGACGGCAGGACGAACCACGATTCCAGTGTCTGAGTTTTTTGTAATAAATGTCACTAGATCCTCGCGGTTTTGATGTGGGTCTAGGATATTCCATTACTTGTAATATAATTTTGATGTGATATTAACCAAACTATGGTTTATGTAAATATACTTTTTGCAATTCACGTAAATGGGTTCAGTGTTTTTATCTGCTGTTTACAGGCTGTGTTTGGTAGAAATGGACGTTTGCATGCGTTTTATGTTTATTATTGACCGAGAACCCATAATTCAGTGTAATGATGTCATGGCTGTGAATTACGGGTTTTATATATGTAAACATTAGTTAAAGGAAATCTCAACGGGCTGGGACTTTAAACTCAAGTCTTGTTTTGATGACTTAACATATGAACGTCGGGATGCAGAGCCGCGAGCTTTACTTTTAACGTAAAACATAAGGTACAGAGACAGGGAGAGAGAGAGCGAGAGAGGGGGAGAGAGAGCACGAGAGAAAGAGAGAGCACGAGAGAAAGAGAGCGGGAGAGACAGAGAGAAATAGAGAGAGAAAGCGGGAGGAGAAAGGGAGAGACTGCAATCTGGGTTTCTGTCGACCAACTGGAAGAAGCATTGGCCGCGCAGCCGTGAAATTAACGCCGCGCGGCCATGAAAGAGAAAGTAAGCCACACGAGGTAACATGGAAGGGGGCGGGCGGTGAGTGCTAAAGCAACACAGGGAAGGGTGAGGGGTGGATGTGAGAAGCAACATGCAGGCTGGCAAATGGTGTGCACTTTCGTGGGCGCTTTGATGTTCTCAGTGGCCGCGCGTCTCACTGAGAACATCAAAGAGGCCGCGAAAGTGATCAGCAGGCTGACAAATGGTGCGCGCGCCCGGAGCACATGCACTGTAGTTAGAGGCCTGAAAAGCCACTAGTCTGCACTTCCAAATCCCGCTTTCTAAAGCTCTCGCCAGAGCAGCGCTAAAGCGCTGGCTCAGGCGAGTCCTAAAAAGGACCTTGTCAGGATAGTGAGCAAATGGATCATACAGCAACCATACACCATTAAGAAGTAAGCTTGATCTATTTCTGAGAGTGCTTTAATGTGAGCTCCAGTTGTACGGAAAAGGGAGGGACATGAAGGTTGGTTTTGAATACAATTTGTTATTAAATAACCAGAGAATGTCTCTGGCATTAGACATTGACCACTCAAGCAAACAGACTGAGATTAATTCATGTCCCTGGTGGGAAATTGAGGTAGAGTTTTAATCTGGACAAACCCACACCAATGAATGTCGGCAGAGAGTTGCATACTTTATAAGGAATACCTTTTAACTGTTCTGAACAGAACAGTAAAACTAGAAATGTCCATATTACATATTTCACACATTTTGTAGAAGATTGTACACGAAAATGCAAGGAATTCTTTTGAAAGTTATGTCATAGGCGGCCTCGGACTGCCAGTTTGTCACTCAATGAACCTTTGCACTCATTTGAGTCTATGACAGCAATGCCAAAAATTATCCACCTCCTTTTGGCTTCAACCTCCGGACTTGTTCGAACTAAGAATTATTAGAACCAATATAGAGGCATATTTACAAGCCCCAAGCATCACTTTTTTTTTAACGCTCTGGTGGCGCTGTGTGCTGGCCAATATTTACAAGGCAGGGTAAAACCATGCAAAGTGGCTTTGCGTGGCCTTGTAAATATGAACCAGCACACAGCGCCACCGGAGCATAACAAAAAGAGATGCTACTGTGGCACTAGGGGCTTCTAAATATGCCCCTAAGTCTGTTGTATTAGAACAGTGGAATGTGGAGCACTCCATTGAAGTCAATGGAGTGCTCTGTGATTCTACGGGCCGGTAAAGGCCCGCAAAGCAACATTCAAATGTTGTTTTCACAAAGGCCTCTCGGAGCCCGAGGGGATTTAAAACCCCTCGAACTCCGAGAGGCCTTTGTTTAATATGTTAGAACATTCTGCCCTCTAGCGGCAGAATGTTCTAATAGCCTTATACCCCTTCATAGCTGGGCTATACCGGCTATTACAGTTCCGCTCCCTTGTTAAAGTCCCTCGCCTTCGGCCTTTAATACTGGAGCAGGCCTTTAATAGCCAGTATAGCCCGCTACGGTGGGCTATTAGGGTATCTTATATAACCTCATGCATGTCCTCTAGGTAGCATGGGTGGTATATCTTCTCATTTTTTGTAGATATCCCAAGCGCTACAAAATCTAAATAACACTCTAAGGGGCATATTTACAAAACATGCCGGAGCTCTGAGCAGCGCCAAATTTGGGAGTGCCACACCCAGACATTATAAAAATGCAGGGATGTGCCATATTCACAAGAATACAGCACATCTTTGTCTTTTCCCTAGTGTGGGAGCCAGAAAGCTGCCTTGTGCCAGTTCAGGCACCCTGCCGCCATGTTGCAAGAGTGTCTGTGCTGCATGGATGATTGTGTTATGAACGGGAAGGCATTCCTTCCTGCACATAAACAATCAATAATGGTTATTTGCTCTTTCTACATGGAAAGAGCAAAAAACAAGGAGAAATTAATAATTTCTCCTTGTATCACTATTCTAAGACCAGGAATTCCATGGTGTTAGTTTTTGGAGCTGCCTCAGCCTTGTAAACCTGGGGCACCATCAAAAGGCTATGCTTCTGCTCTGGTAGCGAATTTAGTCTTGTAAATATCCCCTAAGTCTGCCTTGGAACCAGGGTGATGTGTTAAATTCATCCAACAAGCGACTCAGCTGAGCGACCTCAGTAGAGGTTTAAAATCCAGCTTTGTTCACTCAGATTTCTTGGTGCCAAGACAGGAGACTTCAGTGGCAGCTTGAATACCACATACCCTTGTCGGCTTCATAAAAGTTATCAGATGGAATTCAATGAAACAAGGGGAATGATTAGCCCAAAACCAATGAATTAATAAAAGTGGCTATTTAGTTTCACTCTCCCCATGGAACAGTGGGAAATAATTAGCTAGACTTGAAAATATATTTAATTTAAGGTGTTGAGAGTCAGATGTATAGCATACATATACCCATGTTGAAAAGTTTGGACAAAGGGTTGGCTTGGAATAGCCATGGGAGCTAGAGTGCTTCCCGTGTACCATTCACAGGTTATGACACTATAGTGATCCAAATCGGATCCTGGTAGACAGGAAGGAAAGGCCATTCCTAGCCAAGAAAACCTACTCCTCGACACTAGCCTCTTTACTCCTCTAATGAGCATATACCAGAAAATATTCACTTTTGGTAAACTGCAAATTCAGGTTTGCTGTTGCAAAAATTGGTTATTTGTATTTACAATGCAAACCTGTTGGTGCAAATCTATTTGTGAACTGTGGGCCATATCTATGACCCAGCTTGTGTTGATTGGCACCACGCAACGTGGCGCAAGAGGGGCAAAAACCTTACATGTGCTTTATAAAGCCACACAAGGCCACTCTGCCCTGGAAGGCATTCCATGGGCATTGAGTTAGTGTTTTCACACGACTCTCATGGTTTTTGACGCATTCCTAGATTTACCAGAACCGATAAACCTGGGAATGTGTAGTTCCTAGGACCCTCCAGGACCTGCGCATTTGGATGACCTAAACTGAGGGCTTGGTGTGCAGACAGACTCTGGACACCCTCACAGGATGAGTCAGCCATTAGACCAGCTAGCTCTACAGTACCACTGCCAATCCCCTGTATTCTACGGTGGTGTATGTAGTTTCTGGCAACCTCTGAACATGACAACCCTGATTCCTCAGGTACCGTAGAAAACAGTACAGTACTTTTCGCACAGTCACTCGTGCTTACTTTTTCACAGAATGACAAATGGAACAGTTTCAATAATTATTTATTTTGTCAAGCTTCAGTCTAGTGTGAAACATATTCACTGTGACAATCAAAAGACAGGAGCAGCCACATGTGATCGCTAGCAGCAATATCGTAAACAGTAGATACATTTCTACCATAGTGCTAATCTGAAGAATATAAGCAGATTATATAAAACAATAGCATTTGCGTACTCCTATTATGCATAGCCTACCTAAATGTACCTAGCCTAGATATGTAGGTGAAGCAAGAATCTCCTGGGGAAGTACCGACCCCTAACCTGATGGTTTAGAATGAAGGACCCTGTCTCTTCGTCGAGGATGGCACCCCCCAAGGGATGTCAGGTCTCTGCCTGTCGAAGGATCAGCCTGCAGAGTCTCGGTCCAGCCTGGAAGGAATTTTCCTCTGCGTTTTGATGGGGGAGTGAGCGTATTTTATACGAACGTGGTTACTCCAGGGTTTCTTCTAGGATCGATATGTTTTGGAAGGATGTATGACGTTACAACGCACACTATTACAACGCATGCACTTACAACGCATTTTTTACAACGCATAATCCATTACAACGCATGACATTACAACGCATGACACTACAACGCATTTTTAAAAAATACCTTTACAACGCACTACCATTACAACGCATACTACCTTTACAACGCATACCATTACAACGCATAATATTAAATTACATTTAAGGTAAGTATTAGATAGTATAGGGGTAAAAATTACTATTCTAACTCCAGGGGGTGCAACAGTAGGGTAAGTGTTGGATAGTGTAGGGGTAAAAATTACTATTCTAACTCCAGGGGGTGCAAAAGTAGGGTAAGTGTTGGATAGTGTAGGGGTAAAAATTACTATTCTAACTCCAGGGGGTGCAACAGTAGGGTAAGTGTTGGATAGTGTAGGGGTAAAAATTACTATTCTAACTCCAGGGGGTGCAACAGTAGGGAAAGTGTTGGATAGTATAGGGGTAAAAATTACTATTCTAACTCCAGGGGGTGCAACATTAGGGTAAGTGTTGGATAGTATAGGGGTAAAAATTACTATTCTAACTGCAGGGGGTGCATCAGTAGGGTAAGTGTTGGATAGTATAGGGGTAAAAATTACTATTCTAACTCCAGGGGGTGCAACAGTAGGGTAAGTGTTGGATAGTTTAGGGGTTAAAATTACTATTCTAACTCCAGGGGGTGCAACAGTAGGGTAAGTGTTGGATAGTATAGGGGTAAAAATTACTATTCTAACTCCAGGGGGTGCATCAGTAGGGTAAGTGTTGGATAGTATAGGGGTAAAAATTACTATTCTAACTCCAGGGGGTGCATCAGTAGGGTAAGTGTTGGATAGTATAGGGGTAAAAATTACTATTCTAACTCCAGGGGGTGCATCAGTAGGGTAAGTGTTGGATAGTATAGGGGTAAAAATTACTATTCTAACTCCAGGGGGTGCATCAGTAGGGTAAGTGTTGGATAGTATAGGGGTGAAAATTACTATTCTAACTCCAGGGGGTGCATCAGTAGGGTAAGTGTTGGATAGTATAGGGGTAAAAATTACTATTCTAACTCCAGGGGGTGCATCAGTAGGGTAAGTGTTGGATAGTATAGGGGTAAAAATTACTATTCTAACTCCAGGGGGTGCATCAGTAGGGTAAGTGTTGGATAGTATAGGGGTAAAAATTACTATTCTTACTCCGGGGGTGCATCACTAGGGTAAGTGTTGGATAGTATAGTGTAATATTATGCGTTGTAATGGTATGCGTTGTAATGGTAGTATGCGTTGTAATGGAATGCGTTGTAAAGGTAGTTTTTAAAAATGCGTTGTAGTGTCATGCGTTGTAATATCATGCGTTGTAATGGATTATGCGTTGTAAAAAATGCGTTGTAATGGTAGTGCGTTGTAAAAGTTGCGTTGTAAAGGTTGTTCCCCGTTTTGGAACCAACCACTACTCTTTTTCTAAACAAAGTGATCATGCACAGCAGGCTGTTGGCCATAGATGAAAAAAGTGGTGAGCCTTGTACAGAATAAATCTGCTGTGCCTCGAGACATGTTTATGTACATCAGGTACAGGTATTACGGTATTGTACCAAGAGTCCTGCTTCAAAGAGACAGAAGCAAGCTACTAGGTAAAAGGTCACCTGTGCAAAACCGTTATGATCGTATGGATGGAACAAAAGTGTATATGATTAATATGTACATGATGGGACTATCCTAAGAGACATGATCCCCACTCCTCATCGAAAGTTCAAGAAGGTCAGCTAGGTAATGATAGTCAATGCTTTAATAGGCATAACATTATTTGTACCAAAACATACTAAAAGCAATTAAAAGATCTTTAAAAGGTCCATACAAGCAATATTTATACGAAAGTCTTTTTTCCCTAAAAAGGCGTTCTAAAAAAGGTCCCTCTATATACTTGAATATCTGTTTTTTTGCTTTTCTGAGCACCTTGAAAGCCACTAGGCTCAGACAGAGCAGAGAGAAAAAATAAAACAAAGCAAGTTTGACCTTCAATTTGGTATGTTGTTAAAAAGTTGCCAAATGGTGATCATCTCCTGGTCCCATGGCAGCCGCAGGCAAAGAATTGGATGCCTGTACGCCTGAGGCTAATGACTACATAGTTGTAGTAGAGCCGATCTACGTCCCGACAGGACAGCCCAAGTACCCGCGACAGGCAAGGGCCCAAACATTTTTTGGGATAGGCAATGTTGCTGTCGCATCACTACGTTTTGGGCCCTTGCCTGTCGCGGGTACTTGGGCCTCCCACACAAGTGAGGCACCATTTTTACCGGGAGACCTAGGGGAATGCTGGGAGGTGGGAAATTTGAGTGAGCCCGGTGATGCCACAACTTTCCTACACAAAAATGTGTGAAAAAGGTGATTTTTTCAGCTAAAATTGAGGTTTGCAGGGGATTCTGGGTAAGGAAACGTTGGGGGATCCACGCAAGCCATACCTCCCTGGAAGCCCCCGGGTGTCTAGTTTTCAGAAATGTATGGGTTTGGTAGGTTTCCCTAGATGGCCGCCGAGCACCGGGCCAAAAACCCAGGTGACCCCCCTTGCAAAACCAGGTGGTTTTGAGATAGGCAATTTTGATGTCACCTCACTACGTTTTGGGCCCTTGCCTGTCGCGGGTACTTGGGCCTCCCACACAAGTGAGGCACCATTTTTACCGGGAGACCCAGGGGAACGCTGGGAGGTGGGAAATTCGGGTGAACCCGGTGATGCCACAACTTTCCCACACAAAAATGTGTGAAAAAAGTTATTTTTTCAGCTAAAAGTGAGGTTTGCAGGGTATTCTGGGTAAGGAAACGTTGGGGGATCCACGCAAGCCATACCTCCCTGGAAGCCCCCGGGTGTCTAGTATTCAGAAATGTATGGGTTTGGTAGGTTTCCCTAGATGGCCGCCGAGCACCGGGCCAAAAACCCAGGTGACCCCCCTTTCAAAACCAGGTGGTTTTGAGATAGGCAATTTTGATGTCACCTCACTACGTTTTGGGCCCTTGCCTGCCGCGGGTACTTGGGCCTCCCACACAAGTGAGGCACCATTTTTACCGGGAGACCCAGGGGAACGCTGGGAGGTGGGAAATTTGAGTGAGCCCGGTGATGCCACAACTTTCCCACACAAAAATGTGTGAAAAAAGGGATTTTTTCAGCTAAAATTGAGGTTTGCAGGGGATTCTGGGTAAGGAAACGTTGGGGGATCCAAGCAAGCCATACCTCCCTGGAAGCCCCCGGGTGTCTAGTTTTCAGAAATGTATGGGTTTGGTAGGTTTCTCTAGATGGCCGCCGAGCACCGGGCCAAAAATCCAGGTGACCCCCATTGCAAAACCAGGTGGTTTTGAGATAGGCAATTTTGATGTCACCTCACTACGTTTTGGGCCCTTGCCTGTCGCGGGTACTTGGGCCTCCCACACAAGTGAGGCACCATTTTTACCGGGAGACCCAGGGGAACGCTGGGAGGTGGGAAATTTGAGTGAGCCCGGTGATGCCACAACTTTCCCACACAAAAATGTGTGAAAAAAGTGATTTTTTCAGCTAAAATTGAGGTTTGCAGGGGATTCTGGGTAAGGAAACGTTGGGGGATCCACGCAATCCATACCTCCCTGGAAGCCCCCAGGTGTCTAGTTTTCAGAAATGTATGGGTTTGGTAGGTTTCCCTAGATAGCCGCCGAGCACCGGGCCACAAACCCAGGTGTTCCCCCTTGCAAAACCAGGTGGTTTTGAGATAGGCAATTTTGATGTCACCTCACTACGTTTTGGGCCCTTGCCTGTCGCGGGTACTTGGGCCTCCCACACAAGTGAGGCACCACTTTTACCGGGAGACCCAGGGGAACGCTGGGAGGTGGGAAATTTGAGTGAGCCCGGTGATGCTACAACTTTCCCACACAAAAATGTGTGAAAAAAGTGATTCTTTCAGCTAAAATTGTGGTTTGCAGGGGATTCTGGGTAAGGAAACGTTGGGGGATCCACGCAAGCCATACCTCCCTGGAAGCCCCCAGGTGTCTAGTTTTCAGAAATGTATGGGTTTGGTAGGTTTCCCTTGATGGCCGCCGAGCACCGGGCCAAAAACCCAGCTGACCCCCCTTGCAAAACCAGGTGGTTTTGATATAGGCAATTTTGATGTCACCTCACTAAGTTTTGGCCCCTTGCCTGTCGCAGGTACTTGGGCCTCCCACACATGTGAGGCACCATTTTTACCTGGAGACCCAGTGGAACGCTGGGAGGTGGGAAATTTGAGTGAGCCCGGTGATGCCACAACTTTCCCACACAAAAATGTGTGAAAAAAGTGATTTTTTCAGCTAAAATTGAGGTTTGCAGGGGATTCTGGGTAAGGAAACGTTGGGGGATCCACGCAAGTCATACCTCCCTGGAAGCCCCCGGGTGTCTAGTTTTCAGAAATGTATGGGTTTGGTAGGTTTCCCTAGATGGCCGCCGAGCACCGGGTCAAAAACCCAGGTGACCCCCCTTGCAAAACCAGGTGGTTTTGAGATAGGCAATTTTGATGTCACCTCACTACGTTTTGGGCCCTTGCCTGTTGTGGGTACTTGGGCCTCCCACACAAGTTAGGCACCATTTTTACCGGGAGACCCAGGGGAACGCTGGGAGGTGGGAAATTTGAGTGAGCCCGGTGATGCCACAACTTTCCCACACAAAAATGTGTGAAAAAAGTGATTTTTTCAGCTAAAATTGAGGTTTGCAGGGGATTCTGGGTAAGGAAACGTTGGGGTATCCACGCAAGCCATACCTCCCTGGAAGCCCCCGGGTGTCTAGTTTTCAGAAATGTATGGGTTTGGTAGGTTTCCCTAGATGGCCGCCGAGCACCGGGCCAAAAACCCAGGTGACCCCCCTTTCAAAACCAGGTGGTTTTGAGATAGGCAATTTTGATGTCACCTCACTATGTTTTGGGCCCTTGCCTGTCGCGGGTACTTGGGCCTCCCACACAAGTGAGGCACCATTTTTACTGGGAGACCCAGGGGAACGCTGGGAGGTGGGAAATTTGAGTGAGCCTGGTGATGCCACAACTTTTCCACACAAAAATGTGTGAAAAAAGTGATTTTTTCAGCTAAAATTGAGGTTTGCAGGGGATTCTGGGTAAGGAAACGTTGGGGGATCCACGCAAGCCATACCTCCCTGGAAGCCCCTGGGTGTCTAGTTTCCAGAAATGTATGGGTTTGGTAGGTTTCCCTAGATGGCCGCCGAGCACCGGGCCAAAAACCCAGGTGACCCCCCTTGCAAAACCAGGTGGTTTTGAGATAGGCAATTTTGATGTCACCTCACTATGTTTTGGGCCCTTGCCTGTCGCGGGTACTTGGGCCTCCAACACAAGTGAGGCACCATTTTTACCGGGAGACCCAGGGGAACGCTGGGAGGTGGGAAATTTGAGATGGACTTCAGTATGGATTGTGGTGGACAGGCCTTCAAGGTTAACCCACAATTGACACCACTAGGGTACACCTGCTTGTACTAAGACATCAAGCCTTCTAAGGTCTAGTGGGGCCTTCTACGGTCTAGCATGGGAATGTGCTCCCTCAGTACAGTGGTGTGGTGGACTGGTCATGAATGCGGAACCCGGTTCCCCAGTTCCAAATTCCACAGCTCTGGCCATAGTGCCACATCCCCACTGAACACCATACTTGCCCACTGAAACTCACACTGCTTTCAGCTGTAACCTAATTGTGCCCGCTATAAACACTTGGATATGGCTCAATTCAAATTAGGCACTTGATAAGAGTAATATGCTGCCTAAAACAAAAAAATCAACCACTCATAGGGAATGCAAAGCATGTGAAATGTAAGCAGAAACAACATGGCTACCTAAACGATCTCTCACCAACTATTCAGAAATCAGAGAGTGGTTTCACCTGAAAAGTTATGGACATGACTAGAGGGCCCTGAAGGGAACCGTTTCACTGTCCATTGCTTGCATTCTTACAAAACGTAAGTAGTATGGTATAAAAAGACCACATCCATAAACACAGAGCCATGGTACACAATGTGTTTTCCAATCCACCCATCAACCAGGTATTGCAGTACCTCCAGGAATGGTACACTCTCCCAACCTGGAAACAACAATGCTCTTCAAAGAAAGACGAGAAAATGAAAGTAGCACTTCACTGGCAAACTCTGTAAAGTGATGCTGGTGTATTTGGATGTAAAAAAAACAATCTGGCCACTTTGCAACCCCTCTGTCTTGCTATTACTCTCATATAAGAAATTCTATTTCTCTACATGCTGCTGCACTTTGGATTTGAAATAAAGAAGGGCATTTCTCGGCATTTTTGGATCCATTTCACAGGGAAGCAACTAGAAAGACAAGCGTTTTTCAAATTTGGATCCATTTCACAGGGAAGCAACAACAGGCACACAGGAACGAAGCTGAGCCTCGTGGCATGCCTGGGCATACCAAAGTGCCCCCACCCTAACCCAAACCCACCGATGCAAAAATCATGCTGCTGCACTTTGGATTTGAAAAATTACAAAGAAGGGCATTTCTCGGCATTTTTGGATCCATTTCACAGGGAAGCAACTATAAAGACGAGCGTTTTTCAAATTTGGATCCATTTCACAGGGAAGCAACAACAGGCACACAGGAACGAAGCCGAGCCTCATGGCATGCCTGGGCATACCAAAGTGCCTCCACCCTAACCCAAACCCACCGATGCAAAAAAAACCCCTCCCCAGCCCCAAAACTCACCTTTACTCTCCGACACGCAGGAAGCCATTGTTTCCTGCGCCACGGAGAGCAAACGGGAAACCTCCAATGACGTCAGCGCGGCTCGCGCGCTGACGTCATTGATGACGCAGGGGGGGGTAAAAAAAAAAAAAGATCGACCACTCACGGGGGAGCGCCAGCGCTTCCCCCGTGGGTGGGTGCCATGACAAGCTGGACTCGTCATGGGCACAGCGCGACTGTGCCCCATGACGAGTCCAGCTCGTCATGGGCACAGAACGGGTTAAATAAGTGTACTACCCCTGCGTATCAGATATGTTAAAGATAAGATGAACCATTTCTCCAAAATGGAGCGGAACGTTTGTACGGACCAGAGCGTGTATCTTTGCGAGGACCTTGCAACTTGGAGATCAAAGATCACTCTGGCTGAAATTAAGGCCACATTTTGCTGAAACAGCATGCCTTTCAGTCTGCTCAGAGAATCAAACCCTATGTTGGAAATATTCAGTGAAGGCCACATTGGTGCCTCCCTAATTGTGCGAGCTGGGGCAAATAATACTTGCTTATAACAAATAACCCTGGAGTTAATGGTCGCTACATAAGCAATGCTGGGCATCATACCACAGCAGCCTTGGTCATTTAGCATTAAGTAACTCCCATTAGAAATTAACTCAAAAACTGGACGAATTGCAGCAGCTGGGGACTCCTTCAGGAAGCAGGACAAGTTTCCTATTGACGCATTACATGCGCCGTCAAGCGACACTTCTTTGCATACTAAAGACCCACTCAAGGCCTTTTTGCAGTTTGAACCACTCAAGAAAACGTCCTTGTCCTTGTTTCTGAACCTGTATGTGAATGGCAACCCCCAGGTTTCTCGTTTGTACCCTTCGCTCAACACTTCATACCTGCCTACTGGGTGATACTTCAGGCAGTACTGAAATTGGAATGTCGTGATTGGCAGTGTGATATAGCCATGAATTGACCCTTCCATAGATGGTGACTCAGCTACTAAAAAGGTAACTTCTCTAGTTTTTCAATGAGCAGCGTGGTGTACTTCGCATCTCTGCATGCCATGGTCATTTGTCTGTCAGTCAGATTGTAAACCAAAAACAGATTTGTGTCTTTAATGTAACGCCATGGAATGTGGCCAGAATGCAATGATTGAAGTGTCCAGCTTAAAAACATAATAGGGCACAGCTGAGATTGCCCATGTTGTAGAATAGATAAATCTTGTTCCATTATGTCGATAGCTGAGGACGCAATGTTGCCCAGTTAATAACTACGAGACCAGAGTGTGGTCATGCCGTTGTCTACCACAGCTAAGGCCTTTTCAGGGTTAATTGTATCTATCTCACGAAGTCTCTCTGCAGCTTCCTGTTGGTAGACTTTCCATACCTCATTATAGATGGCATACAAGAAGAGTTTACTACATGGTATCTTGGGACCTAACAAGAAATCCCTAAGATCCATGTTGTCTGACAGAAGGGCCAAGTGTTGTTTCACCTGTGAAAGTGTTGAGGTCTTTAGCCATACTAGGCAAAACTTACTAAAACTATAGGAAGTCAATACCACTGTATCATCAGTGTGTACATAACGTGGGTCTGGCCTAAGGATACTGAACCCTTCGGTGGTACCCTTGAATCTTGAATTTCACATGTTTGTGTCTACAGGCCAAACCAACCCTTCCAATTGGGAGATGATAAATTGTTTGTTGTGAATGTACCCAGTGGCCCCTCACTTGTTAGTGTGTTATTCAATATACCTTTAATAGGTGTGGGAGAGGGGATGCTTGGTGTTCTTAGGTCTTTTGCTTTTGCAAACCCGTAACAGGTACCCTGTTGCACCGTTCTGTTCAGGAAAATCATCTTTAATGGTATGAGGCATGCCCTAAATAATGCCTCAGTTTCCTGAACCTGCCACTCTCTTGTCCCCCAGACAGATTTGGTGTCTATGGTGTCTCTCGAGAAGTCGAAATCCCGTATAGACAGTTGGGAGATGAAAGATGCTGAATATATCAGCTTTGTGTTTGTTAGCATAATTTTCTTTATTGTTGCATTCCCCTGTGCAAGTTTGTAGTAAAACGATTCGGGGTCTGATATACTGAACCCTGAAAAGTATGCAAATGTCTGTATGAATGAGGCAGAACTACCCTTTGTTGGTGTCGGGCAATGTTCCCATTGATGGTAAGTGTTAGCAGTGCGAGTTACACTTGCTCTATGCAAAAAGTGATGACCATAATGCTGGTAACAATACATGGTGTCTTAGTCAGTTGTATCTTCATATAATTCCCTGTAAGAGAATGCAGCAGACTGTTCTAGATCTGAAAGCATAGTATTTACGATCTCAATGTCCCAATCATCAGAGAATGTACTCGGGTAATGAAATCATTCAAAGAAATTTTAAACACATGTGGAGTTTTTCAATGTTCGGTGGGAAACAAATACATCATATGAAACTTTTCCTCAAACTATACCGTCCGGTACTGGAATTTCTGTAATGTTCACTAGGGACAAGTCTCTTTGTTCATGGTTTGATGATGTATGTGGTTTCAGGACCAAGTTCACCAACTGTACTGCAGAGCTTTCTGGGAGGTAATGTCCGTTCAGAAGTAGAAAAAAGACAGTCACTGTGCCAATCCAAGTTAACAGGTATACTACCTCTATTGCAAACCAAATATGCAACCAAGTTGACACTAAGTCAGTCTTTTTGAGCAAAGGATAGAAATGTAGATGTTTCTCTTCATTTGAAGTGGGCGGCGTTGGATCAGGTTCACCTGGATCTGAAGAAATATCATTGAAGTTGATGAAGGAACCAGACACAGTTCAATCTATCTTTTGTAGCTACACGTGAGTTAACGCGGATGACTATTGTTAGTGGTGTCACTGTCTGACTATCACTAAGAGCTACATGGATTAATGGGGTGCATTGTGTGACTGTTCTTGTGAGTTATCACAGGTGACTAGTGTGAGTGAGGTATGTTTGTTAAATCTATGTGTTAAACCGGATGATCTCTGTTAGCGTGGTCTGTTGTCTGACTGTGCATATATGTTAAGAGTTAACAAACATGAACAATGCTAGGGGGTATATTGTCTGAGTGCACTTATAAGTTAAAGCAGGGCAATTCCGTCTATAGTCTGCGCATTTGTGAATTATTGCAAAAAGATCAGTGAAAGTGGGGTCTGTTGTCTTAATGGATTTATGACTGAGCACCAACTAGTGTGCTTGATTTTCTGTTTGTACTTGTGAATTAACAGATGACCAATGTTAGTGGGGCTATTGCCTGACGTGTTGATGAGTTAACAGATGACCAATGTTAGTGGAGCCTATTACTTCATGTGCTGATGAGTTAACAGATGACCAATGTTAGTGGGGTCTATTGCTTGACGTGCTGATGAGTTAACAGATGACCAATGTTAGTGAGGCTATTGCCTGACGTGCTGATGAGTTAACAGATGACCAATGTTAGTGGGGTCTATTGCTTGACGTGTTGATGAGTTAACACATGACCAATGTTAGTGAGGCTATTGCCTGACGTGCTGATGAGTTAACAGATCACCAATGTTAGTGGGGGCTATTGCTTGACGTGTTGATGAGTTAACAGATGACCAATGTTAGTGGGGGCTATTGCCTGACGTGCTGATGAGTTAACAGATGACCAATGTTAGTGAGGTTATTGCCTGACGTGCTGATGAGTTAACAGATGAACAATGTTAGTGGGGGCTATTGATTGACGTGTTGATGAGTTAACAGATGACCAATGTTAGTGGAGTCTATTGCTTGACGTGTTGATGAGTTAACAGATGACCAATGTTAGTGGAGTCTATTGCTTGACGTGTTGATGAGTTAACAGATGACCAATTTTAGTGGAGTCTATTGCTTGACGTGTTGATGAGTTAACAGATGACCAATGTTAGTGGAGTCTATTGCTTGACGTGTTGATGAGTTAACAGATGACCAATGTTAGTGGAGTCTATTGCTTGACGTGTTGATGAGTTAACAGATGACCAATGTTAGTGGAGTCTATTGCTTGACGTGTTGATGAGTTAACAGATGACCAATGTTAGTGGAGTCTATTGCTGACGTGCTGATGAGTTAACAGATGACCGATGTTAGTGGGGTCTATTGCCTGACGTGCTGATGAGTTAACAGATGACCGATGTTAGTGGGGCTATTGCTTGATGTGCTGATGAGTTAACAGATGACCAATGTTAGTGGGTCTATTGCTTGACGTGCTGATGAGTTAACAGATGACTAATGTTAGTGGGGCTTTTGCTTGACGTGCTGATGAGTTAACAGATGACCAATGTTAGTGGGGTCTATTGCTTGACGTGCTTATGAGTTAACAGATGACCAATGTTAGTGGAGTCTATTGCTTGACGTGCTGATGAGTTAACAGATGACCAATGTTAGTGGGGTCTATTGCTTGACGTGCTGATGAGTTAACAGATGACCAATGTTAGTGGGGTCTATTGCCTGACATGCTGATGAGTTAACAGATGACCAATGTTAGTGGAGCTATTGCTTGACGTGCTGATGAGTTAACAGATGACCAATGTTAGTGGAGTCTATTGCTTGACGTGCTGATGAGTTAACAGATGACCAATGTTAGTGGGGGCTATTGCCTGACGTGCTGATGAGTTAACAGATGACCAATGTTAGTGGGGGCTATTGCTTGACGTGCTGATGAGTTAACAGATGACCAATGTTAGTGGGTCTATTGCTTGACGTGCTGATGAGTTAACAGATGACCAATGTTAGTGGGGTCTATTGCCTGACGTGCTGATGAGTTAACAGATGACCAATGTTAGTGGGGGCTAGTGCTTGACGTGCTGATGAGTTAACAGATGACCAATGTTAGTGGGGGCTACTGCTTGACGTGCTGATGAGTTAACAGATGACCAATGTTAGTGGGGGCTATTGCCTGACGTGCTGATGAGTAAACAGATGACCAATGTTAGTGAGGCTATTGCCTGACGTGCTGATGAGTTAACCGATGACCAATGTTAGTGGGGCTATTGCCTGACGTGCTGATGAGTTAACAGATGACCAATGTTAGTGGGTCTATTGCTTGACGTGCTTATGAGTTAACAGATGACCAATGTTAGTGGAGTCTATTGCTTGACGTGCTGATGAGTTAACAGATGACCAATGTTAGTGGAGTCTATTGCTTGACGTGCTGATGAGTTAACAGATGACCGATGTTAGTGGGGCTATTGCTTGACGTGCTGATGAGTTAACAGATGACCGATGTTAGTGGGGTCTATTGCTTGACGTGCTGATGAGTTAACAGATGACCAATGTTAGTGGGGTCTATTGCCTGACGTGCTGATGAGTTAACAGATGACCAATGTTAGTGGGGTCTATTGCCTGACGTGCTGATGAGTTAACAGATGACCAATGTTAGTCGGGGCTATTGCTTGACGTGCTGATGAGTTAACAGATGACCAATGTTAGTGGGGCTATTGCCTGACGTGCTGATGAGTTAACAGATGACCAATGTTAGTGGGGTCTATTGCCTGACGTGCTGATGAGTTAACAGATGACCAATGTTAGTGAGGCTATTGCCTGACGTGCTGATGAGTTAACAGATGGCCAATGTTAGTGGGGTCTATTGCTTGACGTGCTGATGAGTTAACAGATGACCAATGTTAGTGGGGCTATTGCCTGACGTGCTGATGAGTTAACAGATGACCAATGTTAGTGGGGTCTATTGCCTGACGTGCTGATGAGTTAACAGATGACCAATGTTAGTGGGGCTATTGCCTGACGTGCTGATGAGTTAACAGATGACCAATGTTAGTGGGTCTATTGCTTGACGTGCTTATGAGTTAACAGATGACCAATGTTAGTGGAGTCTATTGCTTGACGTGCTGATGAGTTAACAGATGACCAATGTTAGTGGAGTCTATTGCTTGACGTGCTGATGAGTTAACAGATGACCGATGTTAGTGGGGCTATTGCTTGACGTGCTGATGAGTTAACAGATGACCAATGTTAGTGGGGTCTATTGCTTGACGTGCTGATGAGTTAACAGATGACCAATGTTAGTGGGGTCTATTGCCTGACGTGCTGATGAGTTAAAAGATGACCAATGTTAGTGGGGTCTATTGCCTGACGTGCTGATAAGTTAACAGATGACCAATGTTAGTCGGGGCTATTGCTTGACGTGCTGATGAGTTAACAGATGACCAATGTTAGTGTGGCTATTGCCTGACGTGCTGATGAGTTAACAGATGACCAATGTTAGTGGGGTCTATTGCCTGACGTGCTGATGAGTTAACAGATGACCAATGTTAGTGAGGCTATTGCCTGACGTGCTGATGAGTTAACAGATGACCAATGTTAGTGGGGTCTATTGCTTGACGTGCTGATGAGTTAACAGATGAACAATGTTAGTGGGGCTATTGCCTGACGTGCTGATGAGTTAACAGATGACCAATGTTAGTGGGGTCTATTGCCTGACGTGCTTATGAGTTAACAGATGACCAATGTTAGTGGGTCTATTGCTTGACGTGCTGATGAGTTAACAGATGACCAATGTTAGTGGGGGCTATTGCTTGATGTGCTGATGAGTTAACAGATGACCAATGTTAGTGGGGTCTATTGCCTGACGTGCTGATGAGTTAACAGATGACCAATGTTAGTGGGGCTATTGCCTGACGTGCTGATGAGTTAAGAGATGGCCAATGTTAGTGGGGTCTATTGCCTGACGTGCTGATGAGTTAACAGATGACCAATGTTAGTGGGGCTATTGCTTGACGTGTTGATGAGTTAACAGACCATCAGTGTCAGTGGGTCTAGTCTCTGAATGTATTTTGAGTTAACACCGAGTGGTTGGCTGTCTTTTCTGATAGTTCTTGTGAATGAACACAGGTGGTGAATGTTAGCAGGGTCCGTTGTGTTACTGAACTTACTGTGCCTAAGAGTTAACTCTGATTCCTGTGGGTTAATCTCTACCTGTACTTGTGAGTTAATACAGGTGGCCAATGTCACTCGGGTCTGTCGTCTCACTGTACTCGGCGCCAAACACTGTAGTTGTAAGAAAAACTGAAATCAACTTCAACCACTCAATAGACAAATAATGATGACGCCAAATCCCCCAAGAGAACCCACTCCTAATAAAACCTCTATGAAGCCATGTTCTATTCCAAAAATCGTTTTCTTAAATAAATAGTAAAATAAATAACTGTACAGTGAACAACAGCGCTGTGTTTGCACGCCATCTGTCACGCTGATGCAACGTTTGGAACCTGCAGCTCTCGGGATCATGTCCCGGGGGGTGAAGATGGCGCTCGACGCCCTTAAATATGAGCGATCGCCTTCAGGAGCCGGCAGAGAACTCTGACCCGCTCATCAACGCCCCGTGTGCTGGTTTGTGCAGACATCCTGTGCCCGGACATCCCGGACCTTTCCGACCCACTTCCAGCAGCGTGGCCTGTGATTGTAAACTAGGCCTCTCCCCCTTGTCACAGGTTAGTAGTAGCGCAGCAGCAAACCTTGGGAGGTTTCCTCATGACGTCCTCACATTTAAGCGACACATTTGTATTGTATTGCAGAGGACAGTTTGCGCATATACTTATAGGGGAGTTGTGAAACGATCTTTTATTCGTGTGCATTGCATAAATGTACCCCACAATTTTTGTCACAGAGGTATTATCTGGTTTGTCTTAAATCACATAATGCAAAGTCAAACGCCGATGCCGGGATTCAAACCTGGTTTCCTCTTTCCGAGGTCGGCAGTTCTAGCCAACTATCTAGGGCTTTAAGTGGGCCGGGTCCCGTCGGTGCTAAGAAACGGCAGTTCTACAAAACAGGTGCTGAGACAGGTCCCTATCGGCTCTTCATGTTTGCCCATTCCCTCAAGATGAAAAAAATAAATGCTACCTCTGCAGCAGTCCCACCCTTCACTGCCTTTAGTGTAACCTCAAAGAGACTCATTATAGTACTTTTAGTCCCATCATTTCAGAACTGATGCATTTTCAGTATTCTTTACAACGCACCCATAGTCGTTGCTTATTTCTCTTTGGCAACAAGCAACTATTGGCAATAGTCCTGGATTGTTGTAGGTGTAATGTCACTTGTATTATATGTCTGGATGCAATGACAGAAGCAGCAAATTACCAATGAGATGGTAGACTATGTAAATTAGAGATTTGTAGCTTTCATGTTTTAAGCCATGCGCTAATTACCTCAGCCACGACTCTTTGTGTGACCCCTCAGTTTATTCATCCCACTTAAAGCCCTGCCACTATCCAGCTCCAGTGGGGCCCCTTAGCAAAGTACCCCAGCCTGAGAGCTCCTGAGTGAGTCCTGAGGTGGGCCCCTCCATGCACTTTGCAGTGGGGCCCTCTCAAGTTTTGTTACACCACTGCCACTTTTGCACATGTATCAGGGCTCTAGCTTGCCCGCCTGCTAAAAACCCACCGAATCTACCCAGCGCGGTTGTTTTTCACGTGCACTCCACGTATGCGTCATGCGTCACGACGAGGAGTTACCGAGATGCCACATGTATGCCAGGAAACCTTTTATCAGTACTGCTAGATTAGGTGGGAAGTTAGCCTTTCATTACACTGAAGAAATCGTTCACTATGAGATCTACATAGAAGGCAAGTCTGAGGGACAGATGTATCAAAATGCATTTTGTGATTCCCAAATAGCGAATATTACCGAATTGCTATTTGGTAATCGCAAAATGCAATGAAGGAAAAAAATCGCAAAAAAATAGCGAATCGGTAAAATTTGCATTGGCCAATACAGATTCCCAATTAGTGATTCTGTAATAGCGAATTCGCAAAATAAAGATTCCCAAAATTGCAAATCTGATACAGCTTGATGACCTCACAACCAGGAAGAGAGTTTCCCCATGCTGTTACTGAGTGCCTGAGGCTGTGTAGGAGGCTGAGAGCAGGAGCACAACACTCAGGAGAACATCCAGAGTGCAGATCCCTTGGTGCCTAAACAGGTGACTTCAGTGGGAGCTTGAATACCACATACCTGATATCGACAGACCCTTTTCGGCTTTACAAAAGCTATCAAAAGGAATGCAATGGAGCGAGGGGAATTATTAAAAGAAAAACCAATGAATTCACAAAAGTGGCTATTTCATGCTGATACAGCCAACAGGAAAGGGAATTTCACTCTCCCTGTGGAACAGTGGGCAGTAATTAGCTAGACTCAAACAATATTTAGTTTGATGTGTTGGGAGTCAGATGTGCTACACAAACAAATGACGGATGGAATGCTGAATAATTCATACATTTACCCCAAGTCAAGAGATCAGGGTTAAATCCATCCTTTTTTTGTTCACCATGCCAACCCAGGTTAGACCAACCATATGCAAATCAGTCTGGACCCTGTTCCTCCTGGGAACAGTCCAGCCCAAACTGCCAAGCCAGCTCCTCCCTGGACCAGAAACAAGCATCCTGGGACCTGTTTTGGGGTATTACCCCTCATCAACCAGGCTAGCTTGAATCCAGTGGCGCAGTGAGCACAAGACCCATGTCTGGGCATACCCATCCCACTTAGGCCCAAATGTGCTATGCAAACAAATGATGGATGGAATGCTGAAGTGATATGTATAGCATACATATACTGGTGTTGAAAGTTTGGACAAAGGGTTAGCATTGGAATAGCCAAGGGAGGTAGAGTGCCTTTCGTGCAAAATTCACAGATTACGGTGCTATAATGATCCAAACCAGATCCTAGAACCTAAAGCAAAAGTGTAGAGGTAGACAGGGGGTAAAGTCCATTCCTAGCCAAGAAAACTCAACCTTGAGAACATGTTTTCAAAATCCACCAATACATACTCATTTTACTTTAAAGTAACAGGTTTGCTTTTCCCATAATTTGGTGCATAATATTTACTACAAAATTTCTTACCAACTATTGATGGCCTATGATAGGTAAACCACCCTAAAGGAATGTATCTGGAATGATGGGGGAAATGGCTGAAGTTAATGAGAATAATAAATCAGTAGCCCATAAGAGTAAGTGAGAGGTCATTAGCTGAGTAGTCACCCTGTTCTCTATTGACAGTAATGAGGTGTGTAATTACTATTCTAACTCAACACATGCTTTGATACTGGGGCAGGTTGTAAAGTGGACTGCGGCACATAGAACTTCACTTTTATTTTTTTATACACTCACTCAAAAGTACCTAAACACACAATGAGGACCGGTCTTGATAACAGTCTGGTCCTCACAAAGATAGTGTTTTTCGAGGTTGTCAGGGTTTACCCACACTATGAGGACTGAACCGGTCCTCATAGCATGGGTTATGTCTGACTACACACAGTCAGACACACAAACGCATACATATGTTTTACCACGAGTGGGAAGCCACTCTGTAGTTATAGTTAGGACTCCCACAGAGAAGAATTCCTTGGATTTTTGGTCCTAATAACTTTGACCTTTGCACTCTTTAATGACTCTCCACCAAAGTTTGCAGACCTATTACATTTTCTACCTTGGCTAATAATAAAAAGTTTCATGGTGATTACTTAAAGTGGTGCAAAGAAACAAGCCTTGGCAAACCCAATATCTTTCCCCTATGCAAAATTTATTAAATGTTGCACAACTGAGCGCGAACAACATGGCTTAAAGTAAAACATGTTTAGCATGAAAAAAGTGTTTGGTGGGGAGATCAACAAATAGGGGAGCGTGAGAAGGTTGGGGGTGGGTATGGCTAAAAAACAATGGAAGGAAGTGGTTCTGGGGAAACAAGGGCAGGATGAAGGAGAGTTTCTTTTGGACATGCACTTAATATGAGTGGGTGTCCAAAAGAAACAAAAGAGTACCTGCAGGAGACTGCCGCCAGTGGAAGGACTCTGGTCACAGTAAACTGCAGTTGGTCCATGCTATATGTCAGAGACACACAGATTAGCCCAAGGTGGAAGCTGTGGCAAGGAGGAGGTGCTGACCAATGGCAAGTAAAAGAAACGAAAGTGATGTGGAAATGACCCCTCTGAAGCTTTTATTAAAAGAACAATAACTTTTGCAGACAGTTCAGGCCTGCTCTAGGTGAAACCTAAAAAAGGGAGCCCCACAACAAGTGTTCCCACCAATGCATTTTCCACAGACTTTTACTCAGACATAGCGACAAAATGGCTGTGCGGATTTAGATGAAATTGGGCAAGAATACAGATTATGGGGTAGAACGGGTCCTTTGTTATTTAAACTGAATTGGTTTAGTACTTTTAAAGTTATAAGGGACACAAAGTTAGTGATATCTTGGGCAAAAGTACCCCACAGTAATTTTGCAGTGTAACATGGCACATGGCAAAAACAAAACACAATATTAATGGTTGGTGAGAGCCCTTAAAACATTCAGAGTCATCCATGTTTTCACCACACTTTGTGCGTGTTCTGTCTTTTATAGTAAAATATTCATTATTTCTACATTTGGCATTTCTAGGAAGACATGAAGCACGTTAGCAAACTGGGTGAAGGTAAGGAAAATTAATTTTGTGATGTATTTATATTAAAAAAAAAGTTTACGCTGCACCCCAGAACTACCTCGAAGTAACTGCAGTACTAATAATGTTAAATCAAATTATGCCACAGTACTGTTCACCATTGCACTGCATGCCACTGCACTTTTCTCTGCACCACTGCTCTACATGCCACCCTACTATACACTCCACCACTGCACTCTAGGCCACTGCAGTGTATGCCACTGCTTTGTACGCCACTCTACTCTGCTCTGCACTACTGAACTCTGCACCACTGTACACTATGCCACTCTACTCTATGCCAGTTTACTCTAGGCCACTGCACTCTACACCACTTTATGCCACTGTACCATTACACTGTGTTTCACTCTACTCTACTCTGCACCACTGCAATCAAAGCCACAAACTGTATGCCACTGCACTCTATGCCACCCTACTGTACTCTGTACCACTCTACTCTGCACCACACTACTCTACACCACTCTACTTGATGTCTGTGTATTCTATGCAACTGCACTCTAGGCTACTACACTCTACCTTTCACCGCTCTACTCCATTGCACTCCATGCAACTCTAATCTACTTTGCACTAGACTACAACACTGCACTCTATACCAATGTGCTCTACTCTGTACCTCTCTACTCTAAACCGCTGTACTTTACTCCACTCTACTGCACACCACTGCACTCTGCACCTCTGTACTGCACACCACTGCATGCTGCACCACTATAATCTGCACCATTACACTCTATGCTTCTGTACTCTACACCACTGCACTCTACTTTCCAACACTGTATGATATTTCACAATACTTTACTGTATTCTACTCTGCAAAACTCTAACATAAGCTACTGCACTCAACACCACTGGATTTTACTCTGCACCACTCTACCACATTGCACTCTATGTCACTCTTCTCCTCACCACTCCACTGTACTCTACACTGCAGCACTCCGCTCTACACCATTGCACTCTACAGCACTGTACTCTATGCCACTGTCCTTTACTCTGCACTACTGCTCTATATGCCACTCTACTCTTCTCCGCACCACTGCACTCTTGGCCACTGAAGCATACCCCACTGCACTCTACACCACTCTAGTCTTCTCTGTATCACTCCATCCTGAACCATTTTACTCTATGCCCCTGAACTCTACACTGCTGCACTCTACATGACTGCACTCTATACCACAACGCACTACTCTGCACCGCTCTATGCCCTTGCACTCTACACCACTCTACTCTGCCCCACGATACACCACTGCACTCTCTGCCACTCAACTGTACTCTGCACCACTCTACTCTACATCACTGTACCCTACACCACTTTACTCTACTCTCCAACACTCTAATCTATACCACCACACTCTATAGCACTGCACTGTACACCACTTAACTGTATGCCACTGTACTCTACCCTGCTGTACTATGTGCCACTGCACTCTTCGCCACTCTACTCTGCACCACTGCACTCTTCGTGGCACAACTCTATGGCATTGCACTCTAAGGCACTCTACTTTACTCTGTGTCATTCTATGCCCCTGGACTGTACACCACTGCACTCTACTTTGCACCACTCTACTCTATACAACTGCACTCTACTCAAGTCTGCAGCACTCTACTCTAGGACACTCTACATTATGCTATGTAACTCCACACACTGCCACTCTACACACCTCTATGGCTCTCAACTCCACACAATGCCACTCTACACCACTCTACTCTAACGCTCTTCAACCTACGCCAATCTACTCTATGCCACTCTACTCTATGCTACTCTACAGGAAGCCACTCTACTCTATGCCACTCTACTCTACGCGACTCCACTCTACGTCAATCCAAGCCACTCTACTCCAGTCCACTCTATGCCACTGCACTCCACTCTACTCTGTTCCACTTTGCAACTCTGCCACTCTACGCTAATCTGCACAACTCTACTCTGCGCCACTCTACTCTGAGCTACACTTCTTCACTCTACTCTACTCCACTCAATGCCACTTTACTATGCTCCATGCTACCTAACTCTATGGCACTGCACTGTAAGCCACTATACTCTACCAAACTCTACTCTACTCTGTACCACTTCACTCTATACCACTGCACTATACACCACTGTACTCTACTCTGCACTACTCTGCTATACTCTACTCGATGCCACTGCATTCTACTCCACAGCACGGTACCCAATGCACTCCACTCTGCACCTCTCTACCACACTGAACTCTAATGCACTCCACACAAATCAACTCTATTGCATGCTACTGCACTATAATCCACTGTACTCTACTCTGCAGCTCTCAACTCTACAGCACTGCACTCTATACCACTGTGGTCTCCTCCACATCACTGCACTCTTTACCACTGTAGCATACACCACTGCACTCAATGGCACTCTATTCTTCGCTGCCTCACTGCACTCTTCTGCCACTGTAACATATGCCAATCCACTTAACTCCAGTCTACTCTACTCTGCAATACTCTGATCTGCACCACTCCACTTTATGCCACTGCAATCTACACAGCTGCACTCTATGCCCCTGCACACTATGCCACTGCACACTACCTTGCACCACTCTGTGCCACTGCATTTTATGCCACTCAACTGTATTCTTCACCACTCTATGCCACGGCACTCTATGACACTCTACTCTACTCTCCACCACACTTATCTATGTCACCACACTCTATGGCACTGCGCTGTAGACCACTCTACTGTATGCCACTGCACTCTTTGTTACTGTAGTGTATGCCACTGCATTCTTCACCACTCTGCTCTGTACTACTACACTATATGCCACTGCACTCTACTCTGCACGACTCTACGCCATTAAACTCTATGCCACTCTACTTTACTATGCGCCTCCCTTTGCAACTAGACTGCATACCACTTTACTATACTCTGCACTACTCTACTCTATACCATTGCAATGTATGTCACTGCATTCTACCACACTGCTGCATTGTACTCTGCACCACTCTACACCACTGCATTCTACACCACTCTGCTCTGCACCACTGCATTCTAGGCCATGCACTGTATGCTACTGCACACTATGCCACTATACTTTAGTCTGCACCATTCTACTCTAGGTCACTCTACTTTATGCCACACCACTCTACAATCTGCCACTCAATACCACTGTATGGCTCTCTACTCCACACAATGCCACTCTTATCTATGCCACTCTACTTTACCCCCTCTACTCTACCCCACTGTACTCTACCCTACTTCACTCTAACCCTCTTCACTCTAACCCTCTTCACTCTAACCCTCTTCACTCTAAACCACTCTGCTATGTGCCGCTCTACTCCATGCCACTCTATTCTACACCACTCTACCTCATGCGCACCAGGTCACTCTACTCCACTCTATGCCACTGTAGTCCCATCCACTCTACTCCACTTTGCATGTACGCCACTCTACTTTAATATTCACCACTCTACTATACACAACTCTGCTCTGTGCCACATCACTCCATTCTACTCTCCTCAATGCCACTCTACAATGCTCTATGCTACTGCACTCTAAGCCACTGCACTATATGCCAGTGTACTCTACTCTGCACCCCTCTTCTATACTCTGCATTTCTCTACACCACTGCACTCTACTCCCCTGCACTGTACCCTATGCACTCTACTCTTCATCGACCTACAACACTGCATTCTACCCCACTCTACTCTGCATCACTCTACCCCATGCCACTGCATTATGTGCTGTGTACTCTACTCTGCACCACTCTACTCTATGCCACTGCAATCTATGCTACTTCACTCTACTATGCAACACTGCACTTTACACCAATCTACTCAACTCTACACATCTGCACTTTATGCTGCTGTACTGGACGTGACTGCAGTCTATCAATCAAAGCCATTTGTAGAGAGCGCAGCTACCTCCATTGAGGTGTCCCGGCACCAAAAGCAAAACTGAAGAAAAGACTGACCATACACCATGCCTGACTGAAGAGCCAACGTTTTTAAGTCCTTCCTGAATCCCTGTTCTGTCTCGGTCAAGAGTAGATGGATAGCCAGATCACTGTCTAGTCCACTCTACTTTAATCTGTACCACAATACTCTATCTTACTTTACTCTATGCCACACCGCTCCACTCCACTTTGTGCAGTGCCACTGTTTGCCACTGTTGTACACGCCACTCCACACATTATCACTCTACTCTATGTCACTCTACTGTACAGCATTCTACTGTACCCCACTTCACTTCACCCCACTTCACTTCACCCCACTTCACTCTACCCCACTTCACTCTATGCCACTCTCCTCTACGCCACTGTGTTTTCTGCTGCTATACTCTAAACCACTCTACTCTATGCCACTGTACCCTACGCCATTCTAAGTCACTCTGTTCCACTGCACTCAATACTACTCTTTGCCACCTACCCTAGGCCCCTCCAATCTTCACCAGCCCTCTCTATGCTATTCCACTCAATGACACTCCACTTTAGGCCTCTCCACTATATGTCACTCCAGTCTATGCTATTCCATTCAACACCAGTGCACTCTATGACTCCACTATGCACCACAGCACTCTAGGCCACCACACTGTACACCACTGCACTCCATGGCTCTACTCTATTCTCACAACTTTACTCTATGTGACTCTACTGTATGCCAAGCCATTCTACTACACAACACTCTACGTTACTGTACCGCACTCCACTCCTCAAATATCACTTTACTCTGCTCCACTGCATTCTACCCCACATTTCATCAAACTCACTTCCCGCTACACCACTCTACTCTGCTCTACTCTTTGTCACTCCACTCTATGCCACTCCAAGACTCTATAGTCCACTCCAGTCTCCGCCACTCTACACCACTCTATGCCACTTCAGAACACACTATGCTACCATCACTGCACTCTATGCCATTGTACCGTACTCTGTGCCACTCTACTGTACACCATTGTATTTTGTACCACTATATTCTACTCTCAACTCTACGCCACTGCACTGTACACCATAAACCTTTACACCACTGCACTGTACTCTACACCAATGCACTCTACGCCAATCTACTCTACTCCAATCTATATCTATGTCACTCTACTACAATCTGCACCTCTCTCTTCTCTATGCCACTCTATGCAACTCCAAGCCACTCTACTCCACTCCACCCTATTCCACTCTCCTATACTCCACTCTATGCTGCTCTCCAATGATCTGTGCTACTCCACTCAATGCCACTGCACTGTACATCACTGTAGTCTACTCTGTACCACTCTATGCCACTGCACTCTACGCAACTTTATTCTACTTTGTACCAGTCTACTTTGCGTCACTGCACTATACACCACTGTACTCTACTCTACACTACTCCACTCTATGCACTCTACTCCACTGCACTGTACTTTGTACTACTCTACAGCATTGCACTCTACAACTAGTTTACTCTACTCTGCGCCACTCTAGTATACGCTACTGCACTATGTGCCACTGTACTCTACTCTTCTGCACCACTCTACTCTAAGACAGTGCAATCTACCCCACTGCACTCGACTCTGCAACACTGCATTCTTCACCAATATACTCTACTCTGCACATCTGCTCTTTATGCCACTGCACTGATGTGACTGCAGTCTAGTAATTGTGTATACCAGGTCCCCCTGATGCTAATATCTGTTCCCAGGGCAGGGCAAAAACATTTGTACACAATAAGTCCCTAGGCAACTACTATTCTACTTAGCATTATATGGGATAATTGCTAAATGGTACTGAAAAAGGCTAAGGAACTCATTACGATGTCGGGCAGAAACTTTCAGCCCAACTCTGTCTCGAAATTGGAACAGACCGAATTGCGGTTGGTGGTTCTGCCCGACTGATTCCGATGGGACCGAACACTATTTCGTTGAATTCCCATTGACTTCTATGGGAGCCCATGTTTCGCCTGACAACACAGGCTCCTATAGGGAAATGGGGAGTGTGCGGAAAACCCTGAACCCTGTTGCAGGCACCCCACAGTGAAGAACCAAAAGAACATGCTTTACAATCTAGTTGTCTCTCATTGTGTGCAAGTAACAATCAAATTTCATGTATGTAATCTCAACAGATGCACTAATATTTTTTGATACTGTGAATACAATGATTACAATTATGAAAATACATTAAGATTGTCATAACCTCATCAAAATGAATATACACAGGATTAACAAGTATAATTATATTATTCGTTGGTCTGAGAAAAAGGGCAAAGTTTTTTTTACTCCAATGAATGTGTCCATGTTGAGAGACAAAAGAGTGGCATTGATAGTGGAATTAAGTCTACACGTGTTTCGGCGACCCAAGCCCCTTCATCAGGAAAGCCACAAATACAACTTGTCAGATATTGGACACCAATGGATAAGGATATCAATTGAAAATGGGGATCAGATGGATACAGGAACAGCAAATGAAAACAAGCTTGTGTATTTCTTGTGGGATAAAAAAACTGATCAAGATGAAAACAGTACTGGAGAGAATAATGATGGAATGGAAATTAATTATATAGGGTCCGATCATATGTGTTCGGAAAGTTGAATTTACTAACATCGTTGGACCCGATATATATACAGACTGTGATTAGAAATATGTCTTGTAACTCTCAACTGATAGGCAGGAGAATGAATAAAAACTCATAACGGGTGGACATCACTTCATCGGTGTTTAAGTATGGTAACAGACATCTGTCCCATGTGATCTGTGCTCGTCGTATTCCGCTTAAGGATGGTGACCCTACTCTAATGTGCACCACACTACTCTATCTTACTATACTCTAGGCCACAGCACTCCACTCCACTTCACACAGTGCCACTGTATGCCACTCTAGTACACTCCACACATTACCACTCTACTCTATGTCCCTGTACTGTACGGCACTCTACTGTACCCCACTTCATTCACCCCACTTCTCTTAATGTCACTCCGCTCTATGCCACTGTGCTCTATGCTGCTATACTCTAAAAACAATTCTGCACTATGGCACTGTGCCCTACGCCATTCTCGTCCAAAACATACCTATTCCAGAACCCTTAAAAACCTCTTAGTGGCACTTTCCCCTACCCATCACTAAACCCCCAAAAAACCTTAGAATGCTCAGTACTCTGTGCCCTTAACCATTCCTGAACTCTAAAACAACCATACCACACTGCACCACTACATAATCCTGGAACCTTCAAATTATTTACACCCCTTAGTTCCCCTTATTTCCCTTACTAAATAATAAGCAAAAACTCTTATCTGTTCTGGGACTCGAGCCAGGAAGTCACGGGTAAGCAGGGTTTCCTGGGATTCAACTGGGAGGGTCGAGGTTTATTATGACTGCTGTCCCAGGGCCTGCCCTACTTTGACTCTTCCAACTGGGCCAGCTACAACCCTTTCAAAACTTGGCTATCAATTATAACAAGGACGAGCAATCACAGGTTTCTCAGGGAGGTGTGTGTGGGGGTTACTCAGGCTGAAGTGCCAACCTTTCCCTGCAGGGCAATAAGATCAATGTCTAGCTCAGTGCTTCTCTTTGTAGAAAAGACAAGGACTTTAATATGCAGAAACATATAATTCCACTATACCATCAATGGTGCATGAAAACAAGGTTCACAGGTGATAGGTCTGTGATGCAGGGTCTTCTGCTGAATAGACCTCCAACTGCCCCCCATTGTCCCTCCTCCATGTGGGCTCCTACCACAGGTTCAGTGAGAGTAGCTAGCACTCCCCATCCATTAGATGTTGTACTCAGTTTCGTAGAGCTAGGCCTGTTCAGTCTGTCATCAAGTTCATAGTAACATCTCAGGGCTGAGTTGAGTCCTCCTGTGCCAACATTATTTAACCAGCATCAGGAGCCTTCAAGCCGCACACAGCGGTCTTCTCAGGAGCTGAGCGTCAGTTGGCCATACAGTGCATCACTTGGAGGGTTGTGCCAGTAGCAGAAGCTTCTGATGGGGCGCTCTTCTAGGTGTCAGACGACATTATGGCTCACTCTGATGCTCCACTGGGTACTCAGTTGACAAAGTGAATCAGACAAATATTCCAGATGAGCACAAGGGACTTTATCTTGTGCGTGCCAGCCACACACAATCAGATGATGGTTTTTCAGTGTGGCAGATGTGCCTTTAACTTCGGCACATAGTGCCTCAAGGCAACATCATTGGTTTTTCACAAGGGCCCTCGGTGCACCTCTTTGTTCACTTAATCTTCCTGACTGGCCCTGACCCAATGGCACACTTGGCAGAGCCTCAGTTAAACAGTCCACTTGTGAGGCACAGATGCCATCACAGGCACTTATCCAGGCTTTACTTGGGTCAACACCGAGGCACACTAGGGATAAATGACAGATTCTGCAGTATCAGGAACCCTTCGGCACACTTGCTTAGTGAGTCTCTGTCAGATGGACCCTATGTCATGGTCAGTTACCACAGTCCCTTCCATGATCCACTCCTCCTTCAGGGTTTGTACTTTCTTCCATCGCTCACAGGTAGGATGTCTTGGCACCCAGTCCAATAATTATTTCTTCAGATCAGACTGCAGGTGATATTCCCTCACATCTGGGGAATTAGCTGTCAATTGGACAACAGCCCTTGTCTCCATAGTAGTCCTTGAGTACTCTATAGAGTATACCCCTCGTTGGTAGAAGAGACCACAAAAATTAATGAAGATGGGTCTTGAGCTCTCATCTTCATACCTGTTCCACAGATAGAAGATTTGTATCCTAGGCCTGCTTCATTGAAACTGGCTTAGGATGGTTCTCTTTTCATGTGACCTGGCCAGGCCACCTTCCAAGTCTGCCCTCTTTCTGCAAGGGTGCTCTCCCCACTAAGATTATCTCCAGGTAAGGTACCTACCACAGAAGTACCAAGAGGTGAGAGTAGGCTGCATTCAGCTATTTAAGACCTGCATCTGCACCCCTTCAAAGGGCTCTTATCCCTAACATAAGATACTGAAGGTTTCACTGCGTACCCCCTGCCATCTACATGATGGCTGCTGCACTCAGAGTTAGTTACAATTCAGTGTTTCAGGATAGGCTCTGGCACTTTTAAGGTAACCCAGTCTCCTCTTTCCTCAACATAGTGTCTGGTGCCCCCCGCCCCTCTAGGAGATGCCAATAATACACATGTGCTATGTGGAGAAAGCAACCTCCCCTCCATCTTGTACTCTACTCCATACAGTTGGCTTCCAAAATGGAACTCATGGGCCTGTATCACTTTTGCACCTATGCACATGTACGATGCATGAGATGTAAAATTCTGGATACCTGGTTCATTGTGAGCAGCGGAAAGTTATATGAACAGATCTGTAAATGTGCATTCATGTCCACAAGTAAAAGCCTGTCACTGTAATTCATCAACCTTAGTATGGTCTCACCAACATACTCATGCACGAAACCTGTGACAGGGACGGTAGTCTCCTGTTACAATAAGTGTGTGCTTAATGCCCACTCCCTAGATCAGGACCTGGCCCAGAACCTATCATTGTCAAAAGACTGTGCCTGAGTCAATGCACAAACACAGCATTAGTGTGTGGTGTGACCAAAAATAAAGAAATTACGATCACACATATGCAATTCAGGCACTCATGGGACACAACTGTACATCCTTTATGGGACTGTCCCATCTCAATACCACCATTGTAAAATCATGCACTGTAAAGTACTGAACAAGGCACCTCTTTGCTTTTAACTGTATTGTAAAGATTTGTTTTGTAAAGGCCTTGTTGTAAACATTACAAATCCCTTTCACAGATTTTTTGGCTTCTGAAGCTCTTTGAGCCACTGACGATCCTTTAATCTGAAATTGATTTTGAATGGATAAGAAACACAATAGGACACACTTTATGAATCCTAATTCAAATCATATACTAAAAAAGATTCAGGTCCAGAGTTGAGCCAAATCACTGAAAAACATTAATAGGTTTAAAAAGGCTTCTATCCACTTATATATTGGCATAAGATGCTAGTGACTCTGAACAATGGGTTGTACAAATTCTGACAGACGATTCTTCCAGCAAAGTTGAGTAATACTATATGAACCCCTAAAGTTTTTGTGGAATGTTGTTTGGTGATCATTTATCCATGTATGAAAAACTGATTCACCTAATGTAACTATCCAATGAGGTATACCTATATAGCTGGCCCACTGTACGTCTTCAAATATGCCCTGAATGTTGAGCATCTATTCTAAAACCAATGTTTATGGCTGCCCTGGTCCTGTGACTATTATCGAGAACACATATCATGATACATAAATATCCTGTCAAAAAAATCGAATATAAAAATATAGTTTTCCTACATGTAAAGGTAAGTACAAAACTATCGACAAAAAATATTGTTTCACACTAATATCATTAAAAAAGACAAAAATATCGACTTTTGTTAGACATTTATTGGTCAAAATAGTAAATATTAAATATTTTGTTATACAATATAACTAAATTGTAAAATACAGAAATTTAAGTAACATTTTATACATCACATAAATGTATACTTACATAAACAAACACACATACATATATACATGTTTGTAAATGTATATATAATATGTATATAACATAACACTGTTATTAAAACATATTTTGCATTATATCATATTTTTATGTTGTTACTAATATAAAACGTATATATATATATATTGATGACGACTTGCACTAATAAAAACTAATTGCACCGGTTCTCGTGATCCACATCCGTTTGTTGGAAGTATCCAGTGGGAAACGGCCCTGTGTGGATATAGATATATATATATAGCCAAAGAAACGGAGCTCCAGTCGCACACTCGGACCAAAAACACACCAGGAAACCGCAGGAGTATAGCAACCAAAGGGGGTTTATTCACATCATAAACCCGCCGTGACACGTTTCACCCGAAGATGGGCTTGTGCATACAGCGATGCTGCAAAACAATAAAGCATTACATACTCTTCCGTGTTGTGTCATAAACAGTGTAAAAGGACTAACATTTCATATTGTAGTTCAATGCCCATTTACTTGGGCGCCATCTTATAATGTAACACTGTGTCAATTGATCACAAAGAATTACTAGTATAGGCTGTATAGTATATGTTAACATATCCAGTAATAATCCATTGATGGCAGTCTGTATCATCGTGTTGCAATCGTCTTTTATGCTTTTGTGGAATACTGCAGCAAAAAAAACTTCCACTTACGAATGTAATCGTAAATGAAAGAAACGCATATGCGCATATGCGAGCATAAACAAAATGTGATCCAGTCTTCCGAAATAGTTATCAAGTGTCATTTGTTTAGTCAATTTGGTTTTTAGCCCGCAACAAGTCCTCGTTGCATTCATCAAAGCATGTATACTATTGTGACCCCTAGTGGGATACTCCTGCAGAAAGGTTGAGTATTAGCAAATGTGATCATTATAAAAGAGAACTGATGCGGGCATAACCCATCTTTCCCAAATGGTTATCGTATATTTTGTTTATTAGCCTTTGTAGTTTCACTACCCCTAGAGTATCCTGGTATGTATAGTACAATTTTATTAGTAACAACATTTATGTATATGTGTTGGAGTCACATCCAACTCAGATAGTGGGAAGGTTAGTATCCAGCCCGGAAATGTCAGTTCAGTGTATATTTGTTTATGAAGGTGATATATCTAACTTAATACAAATTGTTTTACCTATTGAGACACAGTATGGCTCCATCTAATGAACGTTACTGTAACTTAGAATTAGGGACATGAACATCCAATTGCGGAAGAGAACTATTGCCTAGCTTCTTGTCTCGTTCACCTCCTGTGTATCAGCCTCAATCTTTTTTCCTCTAAATACAAAGACCCAAGTGCAAAAATTCATAAAATCAAATGAAAAAAAGTCGGAAAAAGTCTTATCTGTATCTTGAAAAGTAGCAGGAAGATGTATGAAGAAAAGGGTAGGGATCCCGTTGCCACTAGATTGAGACATGATCCCTTCCTTTCCTCCTGCGAGAGAGAAATATACAAAATATAAGTTATTGACTGTCGCTCAACATTAACAAAGAAATACTTAGCATCTTAAAAGTAGTATTCTAAATATATGCACTTAAGACAACATGGTAAAGCCTCTACTCTAATTGTAAGTGGATTGCCATTTCCTCCTCCAAATTATGTCCATTGGGGAATTTAGTACACATACCAATGATGTGCCCGGATTCTCGTTGCCTGAGTCTCAAAGTCCTATTTCCCCCTCTTTTGTTAGGTAGAACTTGTTCTATACCATAGCAGGAGAGTTTAGTGCAATTTGAGAAATGGTGTCTTTCAAAATGACGGGCAATGGGATATTGTTTGTCTATATTTGTAATTGCCCTCATGTGTTCCATGATGCGTTTTTTCGCCATATGTGTTGTACTGCCCACGTATCTTAACTTGCATGGGCATTCCAGCACATAAATGACGAATGTGCTGTTGCATGTTAAGAACTGCTTTGTACTGACCATGGTGTTGGTACTGGTGTTTCAAAATTCTTTAACCATCCGGCTGTTGCCACAGGCCTTACAATGGCTGCATGGAAAGAAACCCTGTAAGTCAATGCCCCTGTTATTCACATTTGCTCTCACATCACTGTGTATAAGGAGGTCTCTTAAACTGCGTCCTCTCCTATAGGTTATGCTTGGTCTATCTGGCAAACTCTTTCCTATTACAGATCACTTTTTAGTATCTTCCAATTTTGTGTGATAGCCTTCCGTATCTGATTGGAGTTACCATTAAAAGTGAGAATCATGCGTGTTTCATTAAGTTCTTCATCATTGGTTGTGGGCATCTTTAAGGTATCTTCTAACAACTTGCCTCTGTCAATGTTTGTTACTTTCTCGATCGCTCTTTTAAGCACCCAAGATGTGTACCCTCTTTCTTTAAACTTTTTCTTCATTCTGATAATCATTTGTAGTACTGCAAATTCTTTTGGCTCTGAGCAGCTCCCCGTATGGAATACTCCATTTCAAGTTGTCCGGGTGGCTGCTCAGAGCATGAAGCAAAGTATTCCCTGCTGTACTTTTATGGTACAGGATGGTCCGAATTTTATTCTTCACCACTTGTACCCTTGTAACCAAGTATTCAAACTCCCTTCTACTGATAGTAGTAGTTAGTATGAGGTTTCTCTCATTTTCATTTAGGGTATCGATGACATTGCGTAAATCACCTTCTTCTCCGTGCCTGATGACAAAAATGTCATCAATATACCTAAGCCACAACTTGACCTTAGTAAAGGCATTGTGAAAGTGAATATTGGTACTATTGTCCTCTTCCCACGCTCCCATGAAAAGGTTGGCAAAACTGGGCGCAAAACATGTGCCCATCGCGGTACCGTGTGTTTGTTTTTATATGTCGTCATTGAACATGAAAAAATTATTGCAAAGGCAGAATCTGATCATGTCAAAATCATGTTAACAACTTAGACACAAAAGTACAAGTGGTGAACAATAAATTACAGACTATCCTTTATCGTAAAAGTACAGCAGGGAATACTCTGCTACATGCGATGAGTAGCCACCCCGACAACTTGAAATGGAGTATACCGTATGGGGAGCTACTCAGAGCTAAAAGAAACTGCAGTAATCTGAATGATTACCAGAATGAAGAAAAAACAATGGTGAAGAGGTTCAGAGAAAGGGGATATCCATTGTGGGTACTCAAAAGGGCAATGGATAGAAAATCCAAAATTGATAGAAGGAAACTATTGGAGGATAGACCTGTTGTACCCAGTTTTGATGATGAGGAATCGAATACCACACGCATGATCCTCACATATTATGGTAATTCCGATCAAGTAAAAAAAGTCATAGTACAAAATTGGAAACTCCTAAAAACCGATCCCATAATAGGTGAGAGTCTACCAGACAGACCAAACATAACCTATAGAAGGGGTCGTACTTTCAGAGACTTACTGATCCATAGTGATATAACCACTAATACCGTCACAAGAAGCATTAATTTACAAGGTTTCTTTCCATGTGGTCATTGCAAAGCATGTGCCAATAGCCGTATGATTAAAGAATTTTGGAACACAAGTACCAACACAATGACCAGCATGAATCAGTTTCTGACATGCAACAGTACATTTGTCATTTATGTGTTGGAATGCCCACGCAAATTGAGATACGTGGGCAGTACAACGCATATGGCAAAAAAACAAATTTTGGAACACATGAGGGCGATCACTAACAAAGATAAACAATATCCTATTGCCCGTCATTTTGAAAGGTTTCATTTTTCTGATTGCAAAAAACTTTCATATTATGGGATATAGAGCAAGTTCTACCCAGTAAATAATTTTTCTTCCTCTTCTTATTCTTTTCTTTTCTGTTCTTCTCTTCGCAGGAGGAAAGGAAGGGACCATGTCTTAAAAGGGACAACGGGATCCCTACCCTTTTCTTCATTTATCTTCCAGACAATATTTTTCAAGTAACTATCAAGTATTTCTTTAGTATTTTTCGAATATTTTTTAGTGCTGCCTAAGACACTTGTCATGAAAATGTGATTTCTTCCCTCTCTGTCTTCCAAATGAATTCTTCTTTTATTAGTATATTTGGTTTTCAATTATGGGTGTTGTATAGGAAGAATGATGTATAGGGGAAAGCATAACACACCACTTACAATCTTCCAATTAGACACCGGATGGTTTTGAGCATAAGAAGTAGTTTTTATAAATTTATACCATCAAATATTATTATTTCACAGACAGAATGTATTTAAATGTGTCCTTTGCCACTATTGGGCTGTGATATCAGTTAGTCAAAACCATATGACATACTGACAAATAGAATATATATTAGGACACTTCTGATAACTCTACACGTTCACTAGCAAGATAAACGATGTCTTTGTAACCATATGGTCAATAAAGTTTCAAAAAAAGTTTTTTATTTTGAAAATAATTTTTTTTTTTTTAAATAAAATTCTATGAGGCCCACATAAGTACAACACATCGAATATTCATATTAGGGGCCACATAACACCATTAAGGTACACCTAACATTACCAGTAGAACACTTTCTATTCGTGAAACCACTAGAGTGATTAAACTTTTATTCAAATTCTATCTGTCGAACGAGAAGAAGGATTAATATTAGATGTATGATACTAACTATGTGTTCGGTTGTATGATCTTTTCTATACTGAATTTTGATTGTACTGTTTAAGGTTTTAACCACCAATGACATGTGTAGAATATGGCATTTAACACGGGCAACAGAGATTGAATTTTGGCAATTATGTCTCATGCAAATATAAATACGATACATCACAAGCACTCCACGTCATTAAAGGGTGTGCAATATGCATACAGACAGAGGGGTAGCATTTGAATTACCTTTGCCTTATAGTGGTTTAACTTACACGGAACACATTACAAAATGGCATCTTGCTAAACATAATTCTGAAGACACTATGTGAAACCAAAGATCCTTTCTCGATGTCTATTATTTAAATACGGAAGAGTATGTATTGTGGTGTTTTTATGTGACACGCTGTGTGAACAAGCCCGCTTGCGGGTGAAACGCGTCACGACCGGTTTATGAATGTAATAAACCTATCTTTTTGTTGATTTAACCAGTTGTTTCCTTGGTGTTAATCTTTGCTCCACGAGCGCGTTTGGAACTCCGGATTTTGGGAATATTGAGTGCCGGTTTTCTCCACCGGTCCGCGCGCCACCCCTCCAAGTGGGCTTGAACTTCAGAAGGAGTAGTGCTGTTGAAATAACATTATATATATATATGTATATATAAATAATTTAAACAATTATATACATTTAAACAAATTAAAAGATAATATAACATATTTTGAAACAACATTAAAAAACTTTTATTTCAAAAATAGATATACTCGGCCTCATTTATGAGGTTTTGCCAAAATAAAAGGTCAGGAATGAGCGGGATGTATCAGATACCGCGCATTACTGTAATTTTCCCCTGCGCCGGTGCACAGTGGGCTGCCCTGCGCCAAAGCAGGTACCTTTGCACGATGGTGTAAGGGTGCCTGAATTGCGGGGAGGATTATTTGTGTGCAGGAAGGGAAACCGTCCTTCACAAAACAATCACAAGATGCTTTTTCCTCTTACAATGTGTGCTGCACAATGCAGCACACATAGAAAAAGGAAAAACAAAGAGAAATAACGATATTTCTTCTTGTTTTGCTTCCCTTACATCTCCCCCCCCGGTAGGCGGAGGCTTTTGGTGCTGCACTCCCATAGTGATAGGGACCCTTGTGGTAAATATTTCGTTACCGGTACTATTTTTTATGCGGTAAAGTCTATTAAGAACAACTCAGTAAAATGAGAGGCAGAATCCGTGGTATTAGAGGGTTTAAAAAGGCTTTATTCCTATACAAAGGAATAAAATTCGAATTGTGGGCCTTCTATTCCATCACCACGAAAGTTCAGGAAGGAAGGGGCATATATTATTGACAGATAAGCAGTTTTATAGAAAATACATTACAATGAAACAGATGCAGGAGGCGTAACAGCTGATAAAAGGTGCATACGTAGCTAATAGAGGGCGTAATTTAATAAACGTCATCATACATGATGTCACAAGTGGGTGGATCCATAAGAGAATCCTGCAATGTCAGCAGAAATAGTTGGCAGAGATGCGTGCGCAGCCGCATGATGTGTGATTGACGTGCAACTAGAGGGTGAAGGGGACTTGACATTTAGCTCTACATGTGGAGACAGAAGTCTGGGGTTATGTCAACCTAATCCCAAATCATATCTAATATCCTATGTTTAAAGAACTGTGTTATCCAAAAAGAGAGGTCTCTTAGGATAGAATCTTATTCTATACTGACTATACTGACTGTTAGTGCGTGTACAAGCGTCTAAGTGTCTACACTAGATGCGAGGGGGTAGGAATATTCCATGGTAACAGGGCTATGAATTACTTGTATGAGGACAGCGAGGCCGGGCCCTTTGCTCGGTAGCTGGAAGGATGTTTACCTAAACTGCTAGACAGGAATGCATCGGATGAGGGTCGGAGGAGATAATCTTGAAGGTGAAATACAGTTTTTGGCAGGCTACGGGCTGGATCAGGCACCGTTAGCCGCGCAGGGAATAAGACAAAGTTCATGGTCACAGATGCAGGCTCAGACTGGAGCTTTCAGAGGCAGAAGGCAGAAAAGGCTTGATGACAGAATTCGGGCCTACTCGCCTGAATCTGTAAAATGTGGAAAGTGAACCACATAAAGTCGGTGGCCTTTCATACTTAGAAAAGGAATATCTGACCCATTCATGGCAGATCTGAAAGAGGACATGTTGGCGGTGGACGCACATATATTTGCGTCTTCAGAACTGGAGCAGGAGGGAACATACATGTACTTATAGCATGTACATGGAGCCGTTGGGGTCTATGATAGGGGACATAACTGATCACAAAATTCATATTTCCTCATTCCCTCCTTGTCCCCTTTGGACCCTTAGGAGATATCGATCTTCATCAATCCATCGATCTGTTCATATAGCATCATTTGTTCTTCTTTCTTCTTCCGGGATCTTGAGCGAAAACTTGGATGTGGGATACACGAGGTGGCACACAGACCACAAATCGCTGGCCCACATTGTAGACATAAGCAGCAACTGAATAGTATGAGAAAGCCAATACCAAGGAAGGATAGGATTCTCCATCCCCAGGCTGACAACACGCCCCAGAACCAACCGGACCAAGTCCAGGTGCCTGGACTCTGGTGTATCTGGCTTACAATCTTATGAAGGCGGGTTATGGCTTTATATACTGACGGCGAATTTTCTGGTATGAAAATGCAACAACTTGATCCGATGACCCTACAAGCTCCGCCCCTATCGGCCAGGATGACGTCAAGGACAAGACGATTTTGAAGCACAACAATCCGCATAGCAGACTGCTCTTCTGTTAAATTGCCTAAGGCGGAAATTGTTTCGTTCACTACTGCTTCAAGGGTTCTGGTTAATCTACGTATCAGTTTACTATTAGTGACTGTACCTATATAGGGAAAGAATCCTTTATTGAAATCTGTGTATTTTTCCCATGCTGTTTCAGTGTAATCGACAATTGGGAGATCTCTCTGCTGTCTATTGTGTACTAAATGGGTATTTCTATAATAATCAGGGGGAGCTAGGAAAACAGGTGGTAGAAGGAATGCTATGTAACAGGTACCATCCCAATCTAAAGGTAGGCGTATATATGCGGTCTGGCCACATATAAAGTAGGAATGACGGGAAGCTCTAAATGTAGACTTGCCTTGATCACTGAATTTTATTACAGTGGTGCATTTACTATGGCCCATGTGTATGGAACCATTCTTTCTTATACATAATTCCCCCTTTACTGGGAATACTGACATGGCGGGTAAGATTGGTGTAGCTTCAGATTCAACGTTCAGGATCATGAGGTTAAGTGTAAAATTACCTAATCCATATACTTCATTTTCTAGATCAGTTCCTGTTCTTTTTGGAAGTCCCTCCTTGTTAGGGTAGCAGACTTTAAGCAAAACTAAGTTCAGGTTTCCCCATACCCAGCTGTCTTGATAAACTGCGGAATTTGAATCTAGGGAATTAATCAAACTAAACCATGCTCCACAGGAGCCATTGTGTGTGAACGGATAGGGAAAGAGGGGCAAAACTCCCTTATAGTTCTGATAGGGAGGGAGTCGGCCACATATCCAACAATTTGTGGCATTGCTGGTTTGATGGGAATGATGTAGCATACTAATGAAAGTGTTATTGCGCAGCGCAAATCTATAGGACAATTCATGTGGAGGTAATTCACTAAAAGAATGTTCTGCAGTTATATTATAAGCACGCTTAGGAATAGGATAATACATGTGCAATAGGATGCTGGCAATGATGATCAGAAGACTTAGAAAAAACAAAATTAATAATGTTACTGTACAATGACTACGAAATGATTTACAATACGCATGCTTCTTGAGCAGCATTTGATTATTTCTTTCTCTATTCCGGTCCAGAGGATACATGTCAGAGACAAATTCAACCGATTCACCTTGGAGAGGACTTAAACAATCAAATTGTCTGACTTACTAGACCTCAATTTTAGTTTATACAGTTCTGGTTTCGTTAATTCAGCCAAAGGGAGCTTTGAGTCTGTCTGTGAGGGAATACAGGGTTGAGTCTCTACGCTGGATGGTAGTCCATACAATTTCTTGATATGACTCGAGTGCAACCACCCTTTCCTTCCCTCGATTTTCACAGCTGTCCTTGTGGTAAGTAGAACCAACTTCGGTGACTTCCACCTAGGATCCAGTTGGGTCTTCCGGTCGAAATTCCTGACCAAAACCAGGTCACCAGGAACCACGTCATGGGGCTTCACCTCAGTATTGTCGGGAAAAGCTGCGGATACCTGTGAACGACAAGATTGTAGTGCAGACATCAAGGAAGCCAGGTAATCTGTCAGCATATTACAGTCAACATCAGTGATTTTACGAGGTATAGGCGTCCCCCACATATTTGGTGGTCTACCGAAGATCACCTCATACGGGGATAGCCCCGTTCGAGAATGTGCTACCATTCTCATGTAAAAGAGCGCAACTGGTAAGGCTACTATCCAATCGACTCCTTTCTCTCTACATATTTTGGACAATCTAATTTTCAGAGTTTGATTATGGCGTTCCACGAGACCTGCCGCCTCGGGATGTCGGACACAGTGGAATTTCCATTGGTATCCTAATAGAAGGGAAACGTGTTTCATTAGTTCGGATGAGAACGGCTGGCCGTTATCTGAGTAGACAACACGTGGTAAACCGTACCGTGGGAAGAATTCTCGAACTAACTGTTTGGCAGTAGTCGAGGCAGTGTAATCTGAAACCGGGTATGCTTCTTTCCAACGGGAAAGAGCACAGACAACTACGAGAACATATTTGAATCCTCGACATCGTTCCATCTGGATATAATCCATCTGGAGGACTTCAAAAGCATGATCGGGAGTTTGAAATCCACCCTGTTCTACGGGGATGCTTTTACCTGGATTAAACTGACAACATATCATACAGGTACGAACTTTTTGTTTAGCTGCGGCTCGTAAATGTTTGTTGAACCAAATGTGTTGAATGCTGTCTAGCATAGCTTTTTCTCATAGGTGCGCTGGACTATGTATAGTGTTAATGATGACTTGGACCATTGAGTCGGGAAGAAACCATATAGATTTTTCCTTCGTCATCCATCCTTGATCTGTTTGGATCCCTCCTAATTCAGTCCATTTCTTTATTTCTTCTGGTGTAGCATGTGTCTGTATGTCAATTACATCAAGGGCGGGATCCTTAACTGTCATGCAATGTGTTGGTGTCAGGACTATTGTCTTTGTCATGTCAGTTGTGTGAGTCTGATTCTGAGCAGTCAGTCTAGCTGTTCTGTCAGCTAGGTCATTACCCTGAGAAATGATATCGGTAACTTTTGTGTGGGCTTTGCATTTCATAATCGATATTGCAGTAGGTAGATGAATCGCGTCTAATAGAGCTTGAATGAGGGGTCCGTGTTGGATGTGGGCACCGTGAGAAGTTAAATAACCTCTCTCTCGCCACAGTACACCGAAGTCATGGACGACTCCGAATGCATAACGTGAATCTGTGTATATGTTGACTTTTTTATTTGTGGCTTGAATACAGGCTTGTGTCAGAGCGGTGAGCTCTGCTGCTTGACCTGACAAAGTGTTAATACAATTTGTTTCAATGACTTCAGTGTCTGTTGTGACTGCGTAAGCGGCCACTAACTCTCCTGTACTTGTTCTCATACATGACCCATCTACATACAATGTCAAGTCTGGATCTGACAAAGGGATATCTGTCAAGTCTTGTCTGGGTTTCGTCGTGATAGTAATGACTTTGACACAATCATGTGCCAATGGATCTGTTCCGCCTACTGGTAACAGTGTGGCAGGATTTAACGTATTACAACGTCTGATTTCTATATGTGGCTGAAACAATGTTAATTCGTAACCGGTGAGTCTTGCTATAGTCAAGTGTTGTGTTTGTGTGCGGTTCAAAAGAACCTCTACTGCGTGTGGTACTTGTACTGTTAATTGATGTCCTAACACTATGGCATCGCTTTGTCTGATTGCTAAAGCTGTTGCTGCCACTGATTTCAGGCACGCTGGAAGTGCCTGAGCTACTGTATCTAATGTACTAGAGAAATAAGCACACGGTTTGTGTGATCCTGCTTGTTCCTGAGTGAGTACTGACAAAGCAGTAGCTTCGCGTTCTGTAACAAAGAGTGTAAACTGTTTACTGTAACATGGTGTTGCTAGGACAGGTGCTTGACATAAAGCTTTCTTTAAGCTTTCAAAGGCATGTGTATGTTCTGGAGTCCAAGGGAGGACAGTCGATGTGGCTGCCTCCTGTGTTGTCAACTGGATGAGTGGTTTTGCTAGAAATGCATATTGAGGGATCCACTGCCTACAGTATGAAGTGAGGCCTATAAAAGCCCGCACCTCCTTTTGTGTCTTGGGTGCTGGCATGTTAGCAATTAACTGGATGCGGTCGGGTGTAAGCTGCCTTCCCTCCTTGGACAGCGAGTGCCCAAGGTAAACAACTCGCTGGACACAGAATTGCAGCTTAGAAGGGGACACCTTGTGCCCCTTGTCAGCCAGAAATTTCAAAACCGTCAGTGACGCTGTTTCACATTCAGGTTCGCTTCGGGCGGTGATCAGCAGATCATCGACATATTGAAGCAAGGCAGTGTTAACTGGCATGTGTATACTGTCAAGTTCTCGTTTCAGTGCTTGGCTATAGATGCTGGGGCTTTCTGTAAATCCTTGAGGTGCGCGTGTGAATTTAAAACTTCGTCCATTTAAACTAAAACCGAACAAATATTGACTTTCCGGATCTATTGGGACACTAAAGAAAGCATTCTTGAGATCAATTACAGTGAAGAACGTTGCTTCTGAGTCAATAGCTGTGAGTAATGAAGAGATATCCGGGACCACAGGGTATTGTGGTACAATACATTTAATTAATTCGCGCAGATCAATAACTAATCGATATACTGGTGGTGCTTTTGGATCCGTTCTTTTAAGGATCGGAATTATCGGTGAATTACATACATTGGAGTCAGTTTCCACAACCACTCCTTGGGTAATAAGCTCGTCAATGATTTGCAGTAAAGCCACTACAGCATCTGGTGGTAACTTGTATTGTCGCATTCGTGGTAGTACGACTCCTGTTTTCAGTGTGACTCGATATGGTGTAATGTTCATGCAACCAACATCAGTGGGGCCTTGTGCCCATAAATGTGTAGGTAAATTCTGCAGTCGGTGATCCATGTCTCTAGATACGTAGTGACCTTTAAAGTCACGTAAAAATAGTCGTACTCCTTCCGGAGAACAACATATTATGGCTCCTAGAGCTTTCAATGTTTTTATACCTAACAAGTTTTCTGGACATGATTTAGTAAGCAATAAATCTGTAGTACGTGTTAATGGACCGACTGTAAGTGGAAGAGGTTGTGTTACGTCATTTATTATCGGTTTTCCTGAGAATCCAAGGGAAATATTTTGTGAGCCTGAGAGGGGTGCCCCTGGAACTTCACTGTGTCTTATAGTTGTTCTGCTTGCCCCTGTATCAAGTAAAAACTTTCTGTCTTCCCCTAATAGTTCACTATGTACATAAGGTCCCTCTTGGTCTACTGGAACCTCTATAAGGGGTAAGCCAACTTCCCTCTCTAGGCTATCTCATGAGTATCGCTGATAATCGGGATAATCTGTTTGTGCGTATTGATACATCTGTTGTGTTGTTGCTTGTGTTGCAGCAACAGGCTGCGCTTGTGGTGGTGCTACGATCTGTTGTGGAGCTGCCTGTTGCGGAGCTAATTGTTGCGGAGCTAACCTAGGTTGTGCATTCTGAGGGATTTGTTGTTGATTCTGATCCTGTCTAGGTGGACGTGGTCTCTCATGCGTTCTACCTGTGGCAATATTATGTTTCAGGACTGGACAATCGTGTATATAATGACCTGGTTGTTTACAATAGTTGCATGTCCCTTTCGCAGGACTGGCGGAATCACCCTTTTGATGACTATCGGCTGGAACTGATTGTGCAACAAGCATTTTCATTTTCGTATCTTTCATACGTCTTTGTTCGTGTTCTTGTTCTTCTTCTTTGCGGATCTTTCGGTACATAGCTACTATACATAACTGTTTATCATGTCTCCCTTCTGATATATTCTGGCCCCAAGTGACAAGTTTTTGCATTTCTTCCGTATTTACCCCAGGCCGGTCTTGATTTCTGATTACACAGTTTATGAGGAAACGTAACAGTTGTCCCTGTACCTCCGCTTTCTGGTACTCCATGGCTCTGCTAATACTTTCAGGACCTCGTCCTGACTGGACAAAGTGATATATATTTTCTAAATGTGTAGCCATTCCTGGTAGCTTCGTTAAATATATTGCAGCTCGTCGAATACGTAATGATGACAGCAGCATTTCGTCCCGTTTACCGGGCACAGGATCATATCTACAATCTACTAGAAGTTCCTTAAGCATGTCGGGAGTTGCTAGTTTGGGCGTACGTTGGTGTGCTAATTCTCTAAGGGAAAATTTATTTCCTCTGGATGGCGTAGAAAAAATGTCTGTTGTACCTCCTGTAGCACCGTCTGGGGTGCTGGACGTGAAAGGATTTGTTGAAGGTGAGACAGCAACCGTCGTTGCGGGAAAAGCTGTAGAAACAGATGTGCTTGTCGGAATGTGTGTCAGAGCTTGTTGTTGCGGAGGTACAGACGGAGGATCTTGGCGATGAGCATCATCGGCAGACGGTCTATGTGGTGCGGTACTAGCATACTCGGGAGCTGCGTCATCTAAATAAGAGGAAAGGAAAACATCTTCTGCGGTTCTGGGATGCCCCTTGGGATGTGCTTTTATCGGAAACAATGGGGGTGGCAAGTCTTTTGGTATTTCCGGAGTAGCCTTAGGTAATCCTTCGGCCAGAAGTGGATACATACCATTCATAAGGGCGTTTCTTTGTCTGTCTATTTGTTCTGATTTTACTCGGGTACCTTCCTCAATTAACAGATTTTCTCTGACTTTATTTGAATTCTCCTTACTCTTATCTTCCTGTCTAAGTGCTTTTTCCGTACGTCTATACGATTCTTTACGCCATAATTCAATGGCATCTTTCTGCGACTGTCTGGCTTTCTTTTTCCATAATTCTTCTTCTACTCTCATGATGCAATCTGCATCCCAGGTCCCAGCTGCGGGCCATCTCTGACTCTCTGGTAATTCTTTGGTGTAGTCCACCCATAAATCAAGAAATAATACGGCATCTAGGCCATGCTTATGATACATAAAGTACCCTGGAGTGTCCCTTGGTGGGATGGGAACAGCTTCTTCGAGTACACCTTTCCTAGTTTTGATCTGTCTTAGTTTCGAGAAGAGCGGCATTTTTTAGACCTTATTACTAGAACACACTTTATACAAGAAAACACAATAATGAACAGTCATTCACACCACAGTATATAGAACGTATTTAAAACATTTAACACTTAACAGTTTTACGAACAATGATAACTAATAGAAAACTAGTTACTGACATAATACTGACACTAAATAATACTTATTTATATTTATTTATATGCAAAACATACTATATATACTGCTAAACAGTACAGATACACTGCTAAAACAGTGCAGACCGGATTTGTGTACCCAAACCCGTCTTGACCGGCACAGACTATGTGCACGTAAAATGCCTCCCCGGTAATGGTACTCACCGGGTAGCTCGGAACGGAAGGCCTCGGATCGGAACTGAAACTGGACCGGACTGGATTCGACTCGACTGGACTCGGAACTTCGGAACCTGGTGGGTCTCTGTATACCTCGGATCTTGCTCTCTCAGCTAGGCTCTGGTCGGGATACTTCGCACTTCTCACCGCCTCGTCTGGGTGTTGATCGCAGCCTCAGTCGTCCCCGCTTGGCCGGAGGGAGATACAGGAAATCCTGCAGGTACGCATTTTTGTCCGTTCAGCTGTGGCAGGAGACCGGGCCTGCAACGCACCGCCGGCGCGTGAGATGAGAAAGTGTCCCTATTCGGGCGCCAATTTATGTGGTAAATATTTCGTTACCGGTACTATTTTTTATGCGGTAAAGTCTATTAAGAACAACTCAGTAAAATGAGAGGCAGAATCCGTGGTATTAGAGGGTTTAAAAAGGCTTTATTCCTATACAAAGGAATACAATTCGAATTGTGGGCCTTCTATTCCATCACCACGAAAGTTCAGGAAGGAAGGGGCATATATTATTGACAGATAAGCAGTTTTATAGAAAATACATTACAATGAAACAGATGCAGGAGGCGTAACAGCTGATAAAAGGTGCATACGTAGCTAATAGAGGGCGTAATTTAATAAACGTCATCATACATGATGTCACAAGTGGGTGGATCCATAAGAGAATCCTGCAATGTCAGCAGAAATAGTTGGCAGAGATGCGTGCGCAGCCGCATGACGTGTGATTGACGTGCAACTAGAGGGTGAAGGGGACTTGACATTTAGCTCTACATGTGGAGACAGAAGTCTGGGGTTATGTCAACCTAATCCCAAATCATATCTAATATCCTATGTTTAAAGAACTGTGTTATCCAAAAAGAGAGGTCTCTTAGGATAGAATCTTATTCTATACTGACTATACTGACTGTTAGTGCGTGTACAAGCGTCTAAGTGTCTACACTAGATGCGAGGGGGTAGGAATATTCCATGGTAACAGGGCTATGAATTACTTGTATGAGGACAGCGAGGCCGGGCCCTTTGCTCGGTAGCTGGAAGGATGTTTACCTAAACTGCTAGACAGGAATGCATCGGATGAGGGTCGGAGGAGATAATCTTGAAGGTGAAATACAGTTTTTGGCAGGCTACGGGCTGGATCAGGCACCGTTAGCCGCGCAGGGAATAAGACAAAGTTCATGGTCACAGATGCAGGCTCAGACTGGAGCTTTCAGAGGCAGAAGGCAGAAAAGGCTTGATGACAGAATTCGGGCCTACTCGCCTGAATCTGTAAAATGTGGAAAGTGAACCACATAAAGTCGGTGGCCTTTCATACTTAGAAAAGGAATATCTGACCCATTCATGCAGATCTGAAAGAGGACATGTTGGCGGTGGACGCACATATATTTGCGTCTTCAGAACTGGAGCAGGAGGGAACATACATGTACTTATAGCATGTACATGGAGCCGTTGGGGTCTATGATAGGGGACATAACTGATCACAAAATTCATATTTCCTCGCCCTACACACGCGTGTACGGCCCGTATCACTATGGCGTACGCCTACGCCAGCACTCCCATAGTGATAGGGACCCTACACACGCGTGTACGGGCCGTATAACTATGGCGTACGCCTACGGCAGCACTCCCATAGTGATAGGGACCCTACACACGCGTGTACGGTCCGTATTACTATGGCGTACGCCTACTGCAGCACTCCCATAGTGATAGGGACCCTACACATGCGTGTACGGTCCATATCACTATGGCGTACGCCTACGGCAGCACTCCCATAGTGATAGGTACCGTACACACGTGTGTACGGTCCGTATCACTGGAGTAGTGGTGCCCTAGGGCAGTTGAACGCACTGTACCTGTGTGTGAATAGTGAAATTACATAGGGGACACATGAGGGACAAGTATAAGTCCCTAAATGCATGCTGGTTGTCATGGAGACCGAGTTTACATTTCAAATTTTTTCTTCAGGTGGCCAGCAAAAGTCGGTTGGAGACAATATACTATGTTGCAAAGTGGTTGTTGACTTGACATCATGCTCAATTTTGAATTCATGCAAAGGCATACACTGGGGTATGTTTAAAGGGATTGGAGGAAACGTAGGATGCAAATGAGATTGACCAATCACTCTGTACTCCTGTAAATGAAACAGGCCAGCAAGGCAAATATAAGGCAGCCAGGCCCCATAAGAGAGCACTTGCCTGCACAACCTTTCATTCCACACCACTGCTGCTGCTTGTGATTCCTCTGGCACCATGTCCAGGTCTGTGGAGAGGGCCCAGCCATTCACACAGGAGGAGAACCATGCCCTGCTGGATGTGATCCTTCCACAGTACCCCAGCCTGTATGGGAGACCAGGGGAGCAGGTGAGTGCTGACTCCACTAGCTTAGTCTGTGCCCCTTTTTTGTGACTGTCACTTCTGGCAATGTGTCCAGGTGTGACAGACATGCAATGTTCTTTAGAGTGGGTCCCAGGGGGGGAAATACCTCATGTCTCCCATGCAGAGAATGCTGTAGTGCATGTCTGCACTCCTCACTTGCATAGTGCTTACTGTGACAATCACTGCATGGTGCATGCCACATTCAGCCTGGCTAATCCTCTTGGGAATGTTGTTTCTACAGTCCTGATGTGATTCTGTGGTCCCCCCAGTGTGACAGGTGACTGTACCAACAGATGTGTGTGAGTTGAGTGTACCTGTGGTGAGAGTGTCCAAATGATGTGTTCGTCCCCTGGACATTGGTGTGTGTGTAAGTCCCCTGTCATGTGGGTGAGTGTCTATGTGGAGTGTTGCACCCCAGCTGCATGAGGGATGCATATACCCTACCCATCAGATGTGAGCAGGGAGCATTGCTGTGTGTCTGCTGTGCTGAGCCAGCCCCACACCTCTGACACCCCCCAGTCTAGTGGCACATGTGCAGAGTGAGGTTTGTACCCGCAGTTGCCAATGGCAGGTGATTGTCCTGTGCCTGTGTGTGTCGGTGTACCCTGCAGAGGTTTCGTCCGTGGCCTGGGGCATGTGACTGCTTTGAGGTGCTGTACATAATCGTGGTGTAGCTTGTGATGCACAGTGTGAGCCGGGATCAGTGATTGTGTTGCACCCCTCATGCCACCTGTGTACTCTCAATGCCACGTAGTGCATTTGGCCTTCCCCAGAGGATAATGTCCCTATGACAAAGGTGCAATGAGTTTGCTGCATACTATGCCCTGTTCAAACCAGCCAAATTGTTCAAATGTGTGTCTCTGTGACATGTAGCAGGTGTATTGATCTTGTCTCACTTTCTCATCCTCACAGGTAGGCGCCTATGCCAAGGGGGTGATCTGGAAGGAAGCCGTCAGTGCCGTGAGGTCGGTGGAGGGTCGGAAGCGGCGCCTGGCCCAGGTGAGGAAACGCTGGCAGGATATCCGGTGCTGGACCAGGAGGATCGCCCGGGTCCTGCTGGGGGACTCACCAGAGAGCCATAAGAACCGTGGGCGCCGGCGCCAGACCCACATCATGAAGCGTGTGCTGGCGCTGGTCTTCCCTGACTTGGTTAGGTGCTTACAGGAGAAGCAGCAGCAGGAAGGGGGTAGGTACATGTGTGTTTGTTGTGTGTCACCAGCTTTTGGAAGTGCGCAGTTGCATGGATACACTGCCAGGGTTTATATGTGCAGTGCAGATCCTGTTCCCCAAAGTCAACCCGTGCTGACATGTGTTCCCTGGTCTGTGTGTAGTCACTCTTGCACAAGGTTATCTAGGCTGCCAGGTAATCCAAGTGCCCAATGCTTGCAGCATCATGTGTGGGGGTGGTGTGTAACATGTTTTGGGACCTTGCCTGTGCCCTGTCCAGTTCAGTCATTGGGGGGTCCATGTTAGTTGGCACTGATGCTGAGTCCCGACATAGGAGTGTGTCTTAAAAGTGTACTGCCTTACAGCATGCATGACCAATGTTGTGCCCTCAGACATGATGTGCTTGAGTGTGAGATATGCATAGTGTAGGGACGGTCTCTTCTGTTGCAGTCATATCCATACAGGACCATGGAGGAGTGTGGCTACTACAGTCCCCTAGGGCACCTTTTCCTAGGTATCATGTGTGTCATCCAACAATGTGGACATTCTCTGTGTCTTCAGCATAGGTTGCGCTCCGTGGCACTGTACCCTGGCCTAATTTGTATTCACGTGAAGTGTGCTACATGTGTACACTGTACAGGGTGACCCAATTTGGCTTGTGCATACTCACAGTGGCCAGTGGTTGTGTGTTTTGGTACAACTATCTGATGATGGTTGTTTGTCAATTATATGTGTGAACAGGTGCACGAGGGTTAGTTCGTGTAGATTCAGGATTCATTGAAGGGCATTTTAGCAATCCCCGAGTAAGAGGTGTAAGTACTTCCTCTGTCTCAATCACATTGTCTCAGGTAGGGGGGGGGGGTTGTGCGGGCAAGGCCTACATGTCCAAACCGTATGTGTCCTTGCCAGGTCTGGCCTGTGTGGGATGATTGTCTGAACATACACTCAACATGCAGTGACCCAGTCATGTTGGGCATGGTTTAATGTATTTGCTAAGCAGCATGTGCCAAAAGTTAAAATACATGGTTCCTGCTCATCCCTTTTTTGGCTACGGTGTGTGGTCCAGATGCTGTGCTCGACTGTCCCCAGAGACTAGCTCCTCTGTCTAATTTGATATCAAGTTATTTGCTGTTGTGTCATGCTCTCCATTGTTTCTCTGTGGCATGGTGGTTCAACCAACTGTGTGGTGCAGGGCCTACATATGTGCCTTGTATTGTAGATGTTACTCATATTGCTTTTCATGCTATGCACTTCGACCTATGTAGTTTTGAATCATGTGTATACAGGTGTCTGATTATTTCCTGTTTCTTCACCTTGCCCACAGCATCGTCGGGGGAAACCGAGGGAGACACTGGTATGGACCTTGAGGAGGGATCCAGCAGCGCTGCCACCAGTGCTGGCGAGTTTGGCTCAGCGAGTAGCACGGAGGCCGAGGGGAGTGAGGCGGAGGACCTGTCCAGTCCCACCAACGACTATGACGCTGACGGGTCCGAGGCTGAGCTCCAAGAGGGGGCAGAGGCTGCTCCCAGAGCTGAAAGCAGCACTCCATCTCTCGCCGCCCCCTCCATTCCCATCACCGGCCTCCCACTTGCTCGTGTCCCTTCCGTCCGTGTTAGGTGACAACATGTCTCCTTCGTGCCAGGCACCGCACCCCCTGCCCCTGTCTCCCCTGCTGCCATCAATGCCGAGTCTGTGGACATTCTGCAGCAGTTGCAGGTTGGTCAGACATCCCAGCTTAATGTCCTCCATGGCCACACCAGACTGCTGACACAGATGGTGTCGTACATGGAGGGCATGTCAGCTGCGATGTCTGACCAACACATGTTGCTGAGGTCCATAGACTCGTCACTGACTGCAGCAGTGGGTCTCCTGCAGCGCTCCGTCCCCCCCTAACCCTGCACCATCCACACTTCCCACTCCCACGCCTGTCCCAAGCACACCCAGACGTCCCCATGCACGCACCTCACCAGACACAGGCAGCACACCACCAGGGAAGGCCAAGCGCACACCTCCTGTCACACACGCACAGGGTGAAGTAGGCACACCCACTGGGTCGGGGGGCAAACGGAAGACACGCAGCCACAGTGGGAGTCCGCAATCCTCATGACCCACTTCCTCCAAATCCACTCCCCTCAGCTCTCCTGCCCAACAGTCGGACAAAGAGTCCTTCCTGCCCAGTCTGTCCATCAGCCCCAGTGTGGTACCACCCCGCAAGCGGTGGAGGCAGGACACGGGCAGGGTAGTTGAGTCCCCCCCCGTCCACACCCTCCCCCAGTAGCGCTGCAACCCATTCCTCCAACCCCCCCCTCCTTGGGGCCTGTCGTTCCTTCGGGTGCAGGGGATACGCTGGGGGACCTTGCAACCGTGTGCAGCGCCGTTCTAACCACCAACTTTGGTGCTGCCCCACCCCCTGTGGTGGAGTCCTCCGTCCATGCACCCACAACGCCTACCCTTGCCCCTCCTGTCCCTGCGGTGCCTGGTCCTTCCCCCCCACATGATGCCCCCCCGTGGATGAAAAGGAACTCTGAACTGTGCAGGCAAGCTAGGGGACACGGGTCCCAATGTGTCCCCTACCAGCAATTCTATTATGGACTGGCCTATGGGCCTTGTAAATAGTGTACATTTCCAATCCTATAATTTTTTATGCTGAATAAAGCATTTTGTTTTCATTTGCACACTAATGCTTTTCTGGTATTGCTGTTGGTGGTGCTGCTCCATGATGTGGGGTGGTGATAATGTGTTAGGTCTCTGGGAAATGTAGTATTGTGCTGCTCATGGGGTGGACCCTGGTATCTGTGTGCCATCACAAGGTATCTGCAAATAATCTTTGGTCATGTAAGCTCTTACTGTATGGTGCCATTGTCCCAAGGTGTGTTCCTTCCTCTGTGGACCGTTACATCTTCCCTGCAGGGTGTTTCCCAATTGTTGTGCTGAGCTGTGTCTACATTTCCTGGGTGTGTGACGGATCCCTTCAACTTTGGCCATGCATGCTCAGCAATGTCTCCACCTGCATCATTTGTGGCATCTTTGGTGCTCACTGTACTTGTATATGGAGAATATTGACATGACTTCATGTGGACATGTTCCCTTTTACGCACTATGCATGTGTGTACTCCCAGCCTCGCACACATGTGTTACGTGTTCTGCAGGGTCTTAGGTCATCTGACTGACAATTGTGGGCATTGTATCTGTGGGTACTCCACCCTTTTCCTTCCATGGGAGACATCAACTTGTTGGCTGCCCCAGCACCTGTACATTCCTATGTGTCCTGGAATGTGAGTGACAGTGTGTGTTCCCTTTGGGTCTCTTAGTTTAGTAGGGTGGCACATGAATATACAGTCTTGTTGCATGCTCTGAGTGTGTGAATTGTGCTGCCAGCGGCTGGGGTGGGTATGCATGTGTAATTGGTCATCACACCCACATGTGGTTTGTCATGCAGTGGGGAATGGAAATCCACCCTCATGGGAGTAGGACACTGCTGTCAGTGATGTGTTGGCATGCCACTCTCAATATAGTCACACTTTGTGTATGCCTTCATGCACCCATGGAGTTTTGCTAATTGTAGGATGGTGTACACACCACCATGTCTCTGCCCACTGCTGGGGGGACTCTGCACCCACCCCTCCTATGTCTGGGCACTGCTGGGAGTGATAGGCATCCACCCCTCCTATGTCTGGGCACTGCTGGGAGTGATAGGCACCCACCCCTCCTATGTCTGGGCACTGCTGGGAGTGATAGGCACCCACCCCTCCTATGTCTGGGCACTGCTGGGTGGACTCTGCACCCACCCCTCCTATGTCTGGGCACTGCTGGGAGTGATAGGCACCCACCCCTCTTATGTCTGGGCACTGCTGGGGGGACTCTGCACCCACCCCTCCTATGTCTGGGCACTGCTGGGGGGACTCTGCACCCACCCCTCCTATGTCTGGGCACTGCTGGGAGTGATAGGCACCCACCCCTCCTATGTCTGGGCACTGCTGGGAGTGATAGGCACCCACACCTCCTATGTCTGGGCACTGCTGGGGGGACTCTGCACCCACCCCTCCAGTGTCTGGGCACTGCTGGGAGTGATAGGCACCCACCCCTCCTATGTCTGGGCACTGCTGGGAGTGATAGGCACCCACCCCTCCTATGTCTGGGCACTGCTGGGGGGACTCTGCACCCACCCCTCCTATGTCTGGGCACTGCTGGGAGTGATAGGCACCCACCCCTCCTATGTCCGGGCACTGCTAGGGGACTCTGCACCCACCCCTCCTATGTCTGGGCACTGCTGGGAGTGATAGGCACCCACCCCTCCTATGTCTGGGCACTGCTGGGAGTGATAGGCATCCACCCCTCCTATGTCTGGGCACTGCTGGGAGTGATAGGCATCCACCCCTCCTATGTCTGGGCACTGCTGGGAGTTATAGGCATCCACCCCTCCTATGTCTGGGCACTGCTGGGAGTGATAGGCATCCACCCCTCCTATGTCTGGGCACTGCTGGGAGTGATAGGCACCCACCCCTCCTATGTCTGGGCACTGCTGGAGGGACTCTGCACCCACCCCTCCTATGTCTGGACACTGCTGGGAGTGATAGGCATCCACCCCTCCTATTTCTGGGCACTGCTGGGAGTGATAGGTACCCACCCCTCCTATGTCTGGGCACTGCTGGGGCTGATGGCCACACACCCCTATGTGTCTGTCCACTTGCGTGGTACGACCCGTACCCACGTCCTAACAGCCTGGGTATGGGCCGTACCCCTACGGCACCCCAACAATGGCGGTACGGCCCGTACCCATGCCTTTGGGACGTGGGTACGGGTCATACCACGCCCACCCCTACGTCACCCCAACAATGGCGGTACGGCCCGTACCCATGCCTTTGAGACGTGGGTACGGTCCGTACGGCCATTGTTGGGGTGCCGTAGGGGTACGGCCCGTACCCATGCCTCTAGGACGTGGGTACGGGTTGTACCACGCCCACCCGTACGTCACCCCAACAATGGCGGTACGGCCCGTACCCATGCCTTTGGGATGTGGGTACGGGCTGTACCGCCATTGTTGGGGTGCCGTAGGGGTACGGGCCGTACCCATGCCTTTGGGACGTGGGTACGGGCCGTACCGCCATTGTTGGGGTGCCCAAGGGGTACGGCCCGTACCCATGCCTCTAGGACGTGGGTACGGGTCGTAACACACCCACCCCTACGTCACCCCAACAATGGCGGTACGGCCCGTACCCACATCCCAAAGACTTGGGTACGGGTCGTACTGCCATTGTTGGGGTGACATAGGGGTACGGCCCGTACCCATGCCTTTGGGACGTGGGTACCGTCCGTAGCGCCATTGTTGGGGTGCCGTAGGGGTACGGACCGTACCCATGCCTCTAGGACGTAGGTACGGGTCGTATCACGCCCACCCCTACGTCACCCCAACAATGGCGGTACGGCCCGTACCCATGTCCCAAAGGCATGGGTACGGATCGTACGGCCATTGTTGGGGTGACATAGGGGTGGGCGTGGTACGACCCGTACCCACACTCTTAAGGCGTGGTACGGTACGTACCACAATTGTTGTGATGCCGGTTCGCGTCCATGTCGACTTCCGTTGTTGCGGACGCAGGCCTTGGTGGACACGCCCCGACCCCCCCGAAGTGACCAGGCCCTGGGGGTCAGGTATGTACAGGGCATGTATGATATTTTTACTTGGGTGGGGGTTATGTTTCCTGCCCCTGCCCCCCCTTTGCCCCTGGGTGTTGTTCTGACCTTCTGCGGCGTCTGCGTCGGTTCCTGTGCACCAGGTGGACTGCTATGAGGGCCGGGATGACACATAGGTTGGGGTCCATGGCCATCCGTCACGTACAGGTGCTCCTTCTGCGCGTCGTCTTGATTTCCCGGCAGTTTTTGGCTGGCGGAAAATATAATCTGTGCGGAGTGACGTCGGTACGAATCGTACTTCCTAGTTTGTGAAACGCAGCCTGACTCCGTCCGGACGTCACGTCCGCGGTGTCCCGGATCAGAATTGTGGCAATGTGCTTGTCGGTCGGTGATTTTTGCGATTCGTACGGAAATGATGTTTCCGTACGAATCGTACTTGCATGTTTGTAATGTTTTTTTACCGGGTACGAGTCGGACGAAGAAAACGCTCCGTCCGACGGTTTGTACCCGGTTTATCCAGGATCGGAATCGGCCCCATAATGCTTAATTTATTATTTCATAAATAATGTCTCATCCTATTCTCCTGTAAACACAACAAAACACAGCAAATACATAACAGAAAAAAAATCAATTATTAAATAATTTACAAAATTATCAATAAAATAAATATTGCAATTTAATGATTGATTAGTAATTAATTATTACTTAATTAACTTCCCACCCTATTCCTCTACAAAATAAACCCACACCTAAAATGTAACTTCAGAAGTATGATATTGACAGAATTTGTATTATTAATTACCAATTAAATAATTAATAATTAATTATCAATACATTATGTCTTAATTAACTTCCTACCCTCTACCACAAAAAACCCAACAACCCACAACTAAAATATAACTTGAAAAATATAATAATTAGACAATTTTGTGTGAGTTTTATGATGCACAAACTTGACCTGAAGGTATCAGAGCACTTTACAGGAGCATCAGTTATATTACAGAAGGACACATTAATTTAGTTAGGCACTGGGAGATTAAGTGATATGCCCAGAATCACAGAATGTTGAGAGTCCCTGCTGAGACTCAAACCCGGTTCCCTATTTTCAAAGTTGACCGCTCAAGCCATTAGACTAGACAATTAATGATTAATCAGTTATACTTAATTAACTTCCCATCCTTTACCGTTACAAACCCAACAACCCGCACCTAAAATATAATTTACAAATATATTAATTACACAATTAATGATCAATTAAATAATTATTATTAAATAAAAAATATTTAATAATGAGTAATTACTTATTTAATCATAATTAACTAACTTCCCACTGTGTACCCCTACACTCGTCAAAATCTGCTGTGACAATATAAGTTAGAATTAACAATTAAATTAAGTTGAAAAATAACCAAAAGTTACAAACTTTATTTTAGTAAATGATATTAACAACACAGATATATTTGACAATGATATTACTTACCTTAAAAAATAGATATTTTTGTAAGCAATTTTTCTGCATCATGATATTTATGTATCATCATATTAAAAAATATATATATTTGTGTGACTCAATATTTTGTCCAAATACCGGCTGTCCTTTTTATGGGACCAGTGCTAAAGTTTCTCTATAAGCTCTCACATCCAAAAAAGAACATTGGACAACTCTTTGCAATTTAAGTCTCAATTATATTTAGAAGTACAGTTTCAGCAAAGTCTTAAGGCAGTACAAAGGGCCTTGAAGTCAATCCACTTCTCCACAGGAAGCCAGTGAAGGGATTTGAGAACTTGATTAGCTGAAGAGTCTCTGGGGATGCCTAATAGTAGACAAGCAGCTGCATTCTGGAGAACCTGTAGTTTATTGAGAAGACACTTCTGAAGACCAAAGAAAAAGGAATTACAATGGTCTAATTTAGATAAAATGAGCATTGAGACAACCGTCTCTCCAACTTGAATGCAGTGTAATTTATCATATTAAAAGAGATAAGGTATGTAAGAAAGTGGATTATTAATTGGGGTGCACAGGAATCCACTACAAGGAATAAGGCAACAAATTTGTTAAGGTAAAACATGTGTTCAGTAATTTACACCTGGTCCCAACACCCTAGCAATTTTGGCATATAGCAGATAAGATTAACCTAGGCAAATGTGTGAAATATTTAACAGGTACAAAACAATTAAAAAGTAAAAACACAACACAATAAAAATCCCATAACTGATTTAGAAAAAATGTAGCACAATGTAATGATTGAAACGCCATCAAAATAGAAAAATTAAATATGGGAAAATTGAGATATGATTTTTTGAAGAATGAAGGCAAAACGTGTAGTCACTGTTTATGGTTGATCGGGACCTAGGGGCGATTTGAGGCCGACCAAGATGGACCATTCTTCAGGAAAACAAGTTTGTTCATCCCGGTCAAAGATTATACTTTCTGATTTATTCTCAGAAATGGAAATGGAAATCCTCCAGTGGAGCAAGTAAGGTTGCAGGAAGCATCAGCTGACATCCTCAGATAGCCAGATAGCCCCTGGGTGAGGGCCTCTAAAGACATTTGTTTTGTCAAGAAAGGCTCAGAGAGTGAGAAATGTAAATTTCATGGCCCAAAGTCATTGTGTCATGTTGACATTTTTCACTCCTTCGCCTGGTCAAGATTTCTAACTTCAAAATTCGGGCCTGATTACACGTTTGGCAGTGTAGGAGTGCGAGACTGTGCCAGTGCCCCGTTCCCTCACCACTAAACCCATCCGCAAACTGCTTGCCAGATTAAATGTTAATTAGTGGTCTGGAGGGTTGTGCTTTGGTGGTCCCACCGCAGTGCCTGTTAGAAAGGCATTGCAATGGGAGAGCCAAAGCACATTCCTGCATGGCATGGACTATAAAATCATAATACGGTGGTTGCTGCTCTGCCACTGTGGATTTGACGGTCCATCAGACTGCCAAACTCATAATCAGACCCTTAAGCATTTTTATAGAGCTTAAAATCCTCCAGCAGGGCAAGCCTGAAGCTATATCCAACGAAGACCCATCAAAATCAAACACATGTGCCATGAGGTCCCGTTGACGTTCTAGAGATTTTTGAAGTCCAAACACTTTTAAACTCCCAAAATTTTAGAATTGCTGTGGGGTGACTCCTGAGCACACCTAAACAATGGGAACAAAGTTCTCAAAGGCAACTCTTTGCACCTTTTCAGCATATCCTTTTTGCTTTCCCTCAAACTATCCAAAACAGTGCCATGTTCTGAGGCAAATGTAACCTTGAAGTCTCACCTTCCATTTCCTGCACCTCCTCCTGTTGACCTAAGCTTGCCTCTATTCTGGGAAGCTTGGCATAGATGTACAGCCCTTTTACAATCTCAAGCACAATCCCTTGCAGGATGGACCACAAAAAGTTCCTAAATTAACTTGTGCTTAGCATGGGTAGCTTGGCACAAAAGCAGTCATAACTTATAGGCAATGTGTAAATTATTTATACAGCACACAAACAGAAATAAAGTGAAAATATAACAAAAGAAAAATCCCAAACCAATTTAGAAAATAGAGTAAATTTTAATAAGGTATTTGACACCAAAACAACCAAAATCCAATCAAAAGCACCCCAGTTATGAATTTTTAATGTTTCTAGTCAAAACTAACGCCTAAAAGATCAAAGCACCATCCGCAGACATTTAGTCGCACAAGACTGGGACAAAGTGGAAAGTTAAGGCCAACTGCAATGGAGCTTGGTTCCGATACAAGACGGGCTAAGTCTGAACTTACCTTCTGACTTAAAAAATTCCTTGAAGAAAAAGTTCTGAGAAGGTAAAGAAGGTCAATTTCAGCAGGGCAAGCCTGTAGGTGGTGTCCGAGGAGAGACTTTCATCAGTGGATGATCTTGGGTTGAAGGCAGAGTTAAGATTTATTTTTTCAGACATAGTGGTAAAAATGGAATTCGAAAAACTCCAGTGGGATAAAGCAGTGGGCTTTAGCTGAAGACAATTCCACGAGGTTGGGCATCCCTTTGGCGAAGCATAGCTGACATGGATTTCCTGCTATGGAGAAGGATGTATCAGGAGAAGCTTTATATTCAAACCAACCGGGGATGCACCTTGGGCAGATTGGTGAGTAGGTTGGACCTGACCTCCTCCTGGTTCTCAGAACATTTTGGGCCAAATTATGACTAAGTCCTGAGTTTTGGATATTGGTCATCTGGGGAGATTTAACACCACAGCCAAGGTTACAAGACTAGTGTGATACATCTTTGAGGTGTAGGACTCACTCAGACTGGGTCCAGGTACTGATTCAACATAGTGGAAGCCTTTTATGTCCCTGTGGTTGTGAACAGGAGGCAAGAAAACTTGCCCTTGTACTCATTTCTAGGAGTCTTGGGGACTGGTGACGATGCAGGGCTGGAATCTGAGGGGTGAAGGCAGGCTCCAGAAAGCAAAGCAGTCCTTCTAGGTATAGCAGTAGTTTGGCAGAGTGCACAGCAGGTCATAGCAGCAGGCAGTCCTCTGAGAGTCCTTCGGCTGGTCCAGTAGTGTACTGAAGAGTTACTTTGAAGGTCCTATATTTATACCCTGTTGCTGTTCTTCTGGAAGGTGGAAAAAGCTTCTGAAAAGGTTCTTTGAAGTGCATTTCCTTACTCCCCTGCCCTCGCTCCAAGCTGGCTGCAGTGACAGTACAAGGGCATTAGGCCCTTTGTGTGAAGGCCGACCACAGGCTATTCAGGTGCAAGTGGGACGGTGCTCAGCTCTGCACCCCATCCTGCCAGCACATGGCCAATTGAAGTTCACCCATCTATTTTGTGACTAGGGAAGGAATTCACAAAGTCTAACTCTCAGCTACACCCGCCATGTCACCAAAGACAGACAGCAGGCACAAAGGGCAGAAAAATGCCAACTTTCTAAAAATGTTACAACAAACAATTGATGGACGGAATGCTGACAATGCAGACATTCTCCCCCAGTCAAGAGATCTGGGTTAAATCCATCGTTCTTTTGCCCACTACACCACCCCAGTTTAGACATGGCCATATGCAAATCAGTCTTGACCCTGTGCCTCATGGGAACAGTCCAGCCCGAACTGCCAAGCCATGTCTTCCCTGGACCGGAATCAAGCATCCTAGGACCGGTTTCTGGCTATCAGCCGTCATCAGCCAGGATAGCTTGACTCCAGTGGCGTAGTGAGCACGGGTCCCACGTCTGGGAATACCCATCTCACTTAGGGCGAAAAGCGTTACAACAAACAATTGATGGACGGAATGCTGACAATGCAGACATTCTCCCCCAGTCAAGAGATCTGGGTTAAATCCATCGTTCTTTTGCCCACTACACCACCCCAGTTTAGACATGGCCATATGCAAATCAGTTTTGACCCTGTGCCTCATGGGAACAGTCCAGCCCGAACTGCCAAGCCATGTCTTCCCTGGACCGGAATCAAGCATCCTAGGACCGGTTTCTGGCTATCAGCCGTCATCAGCCAGGATAGCTTGACTCCAGTGGCGTAGTGAGCACGGGTCCCACGTCTGGGAATACCCATCCCACTTAGGGCGAAAAGCGTTACAACAAACAATTGATGGACGGAATGCTGACAATGCAGACATTCTCCCCCAGTCAAGAGATCTGGGTTAAATCCATTGTTCTTTTGCCCACTACACCACCCCAGTTTAGACATGGCCATATGCAAATCAGTCTTGACCCTGTGCCTCATTGGAACAGTCCAGCCCGAACTGCCAAGCCATGTCTTCCCTGGACCGGAATCAAGCATCCTAGGACCGGTTTCTGGCTATCAGCCATCATCAGCCAGGATAGCTTGACTCCAGTGGCGTAGTGAGCACGGGTCCCACGTCTGGGAATACCCATCCCACTTAGGGCGAAAAGCGTTACAACAAACAATTGATGGACGGAATGCTGACAATGCAGACATTCTCCCCCAGTCAAGAGATCTGGGTTAAATCCATCGTTCTTTTGCCCACTACACCACCCCAGTTTAGACATGGCCATATGCAAATCAGTTTTGACCCTGTGCCTCATGGGAACAGTCCAGCCCGAACTGCCAAGCCATGTCTTCCCTGGACCGGAATCAAGCATCCTAGGACCGGTTTCTGGCTATCAGCCGTCATCAGCCAGGATAGCTTGACTCCAGTGGCGTAGTGAGCACGGGTCCCACGTCTGGGAATACCCATCCCACTTAGTGCGAAAAGCGTTACAACAAACAATTGATGGACGGAATGCTGACAATGCAGACATTCTCCCCCAGTCAAGAGATCTGGGTTAAATCCATTGTTCTTTTGCCCACTACACCACCCCAGTTTAGACATGGCCATATGCAAATCAGTCTTGACCCTGTTCCTCATTGGAACAGTCCAGCCCGAACTGCCAAGCCATGTCTTCCCTGGACCGGAATCAAGCATCCTAGGACCGGTTTCTGGCTATCAGCCATCATCAGCCAGGATAGCTTGACTCCAGTGGCGTAGTGAGCACGGGTCCCACGTCTGGGAATACCCATCCCACTTAGGGCGAAAAGCGTTACAACAAACAATTGATGGACGGAATGCTGACAATGCAGACATTCTCCCCCAGTCAAGAGATCTGGGTTAAATCCATCGTTCTTTTGCCCACTACACCACCCCAGTTTAGACATGGCCATATGCAAATCAGTCTTGACCCTGTGCCTCATGGGAACAGTCCAGCCCGAACTGCCAAGCCATGTCTTCCCTGGATCGGAATCAAGCATCCTAGGACCGGTTTCTGGCTATCAGCCGTCATCAGCCAGAATAGCTTGACTCCAGTGGCGTAGTGAGCACGGGTCCCACGTCTGGGAATACCCATCCCACTTAGGGCGAAAAGCGTTACAACAAACAATTGATGGACGGAATGCTGACAATGCAGATATTCTCCCCCAATCAAGAGATCTGGGTTAAATCCATTGTTCTTTTGCCCACTACACCACCCCAGTTTAGACATGGCCATATGCAAATCAGTCTTGACCCTGTGCCTCATGGGAACAGTCCAGCCCGAACTGCCAAGCCATGTCTTCCCTGGACCGGAATCAAGCATCCTAGGACCGGTTTCTGGCTATCAGCCGTCATCAGCCAGGATAGCTTGACTCCAGTGGCGTAGTGAGCACGGGTCCCACGTCTGGGAATACCCATCCCACTTAGGGCAAAAAGCGTTACAACAAACAATTAATGGACGGAATGCTGACAATGCAGACATTCTCCCCCAGTCAAGAGATCTGGGTTAAATCCATCGTTCTTTTGCCCACTACACCACCCCAGTTTAGACATGGCCATATGCAAATCAGTCTTGACCCTGTGCCTCATGGGAACAGTCCAGCCCGAACTGCCAAGCCATGTCTTCCCTGGACCGGAATCAAGCATCCTAGGACCGGTTTCTGGCTATCAGCCGTCATCAGCCAGGATAGCTTGACTCCAGTGGCGTAGTGAGCACGGGTCCCACGTCTGGGAATACCCATCCCACTTAGGGCGAAAAGCGTTACAACAAACAAATGATGGACGGAATGCTGACAATGCAGACATTCTCCCCCAGTCAAGAGATCTGGGTTAAATCCATCGTTCTTTTGCCCACTACACCACCCCAGTTTAGACATGGCCTAAGTGGGATGGGATCACTTAAAAGTGCCTTCAGGTTCCTCGGTTATCACCTTTATTAGTGAGGTACATTAAAAACAAAAGTAGTCAATGGACCCTACAGAGACTAATGTCTCTAATCCATCTATTCAACAGCCAACATGTTTCTGCCCACTCAAAGAGCTATTTAGGTCTGAGGCTTTCATCTGGGCCGGTGGAGCTCTAAGGTATATATAAAGGTGGTGTCCCCTATGACCTACGGTACCAGGGAAAGGGGGTACACCTAAGGAGTTCCCAAGTGAGGCCTACCAGAGATTATATCATGTGTAGCTCTTCATGCGCCTGTCAGGGTGAGAGATAATCAGAAAACAATACTTTCAGTGACAGTTGCAATCAATACTGGGCTGGTAACCAACATAGTGGAACACACACTTTTAACTAAAACTCTCCTAAACATGATCACCCAACGCGTGTACAATCTCATAGAATGACTTCGTGTGAGTGGGTGGAACGGCCGCAAGAATCATGATAATCCCACTAAGGGCAATCCTAGTGACAAACTAAGTGATAACCTATTTATTCAAACTATGCAGAGAAATCACCCGTTCTACACTGAGAACTTTAAATCATGTTCAAGGAGTGCTGAATCCTACATATCCGTTGATTGATACTATATGCTGCTAGCAGTACAAAAAAAGAAACCAAAATGCCCTTCTCCTTACCCTCAATTAGAGGGGATACCTCATATTCAGTCATAGGGAGGGGTGGTAGCCTTCGTAGTCACACACACTAAGGAAAGGTAAAACAAATAGAAAATATATCATGGAAGGAAATCAATCAATCAATCAATATAAACTTTATAAAATTTCAGCAGCAAAAGAACAGTTAAAAAGAATCCAGTTGAGATTAACATTAGTCCTCCAGTAGTACAGTACACAGAATAGAAAGTGCAAAATCCATTAAAATGACATATACCTTAAAAGTAAAAATATCAAGGTAAAATACAAGTATTCAGCAGGGGCACATAGAGTTACGAATACGTATCGCCGCCTTCAGGAAGGAGCAAACCCGAAAGGTTAGCTCATTGTCTTTTAAAGCAATGACCTTCCCATATGCAGCCTTATTATCAGTCTCCAGTGAGGCTTTAAAATACGGAATTAAAAAGCTTTTAGTGAGTGTTGAATAATAGCAGCAGAAAAATAAAAAGTGCAACATTGATTGTTTCTGTTGGCTATTACATGGAGATGGCAATAGATCAAGGTTAGAGGTAAACCCAGCGGGAAAAGAGAGCATACATTTCATGGTGTCAGTCCTCAGCCGGAAAAGTAGCCCCCTTTCCCAGCTACTAATTGGTTTTAATAAGTAGCTAGAAGGTGTACGTGAAACGTTCTCAATACACATATATCTAGCGACTGACACTTTCTTGCGCTCTTTATCCAATCTGGCATCCCTATAGGATGTATAAAAAGCCATCTGAAGGGATTTACTGCTAATAGTGCCGAGGTCTAAGGGATTTGAAAATAAGTGTTCGCAATTCACACTGATTAAACATTACGTACCGCTGCCAACCAAGGTATGTTCATTCCCTTATCACATTTCAAACAGTCTGATATTATCTCTCTAGTTAGTTGGGCCACGGGATTTCTCCAAACTCTCAGCCAAAATAATGCTGGGCGAGCCTTAATGTAATCTTCAATATGTGGCAGGTTAAGTTCACAGTGACAGGCATATTTAGAGGAAGAAATCGGTGCACCCAGGATTGTACGAAAGAATCTATTCTCCTCATCCTGGATGATGCCACTATTAGTATGTCCCCAAACTTCAGCGCCATAAGTGGCAATAGGTATACATTGGAGTCTAAAAATTTTAACAGTGACAGATACCACCTCTGTATTTCTCGGCTTTGATAGCCCGAGTATTGTGTTAGTAGAGTTTGTGAACTTCCTCCTGCAATAAGTCACATGGTCCACCCATAAGCCATTTGAGGCAAATACCAGATCAAGATATGGGAAAGTACGAGTGCTCTGTAAACTATTGGAATTTAAAACTATTTATGACTTAAAATACTTCTTTGACCCACACGCCTTTAAAAATGATTAAAAAAAATTAGTGCAAAATGAGCACAAAACCACGCACCAGAATACGAAGGGCTTATGGGGTGCGGCCCATCAGCACTGCCATCAATTGTGTGTGTCTTTTGCCATCAGCACCGCGTCATCGGCATATAACAGGGCCGGAAGTTTATTGCCGTTAAAGCGTGGGACGTCTTGGGTCAGTGTTATCAGAGACTTATTCAGATCGTTGATATACAAGATGAATAAAAGAGGGGCCAGGACACATCCTTGCCTGACCCCTCTACCAACTTCAATAATTTTTTGACCTCCCCATCCCTGCTGATGCACACCCGGACGTATAGGTCTTTATGCAAATAAGCTAAAAAGGATACAAGGGACTCGTCCAGACCATAGTTTAAAAGGGTAGTCCACAACCGAGACCTGTTAACAAAGTCGAAGGCCGACGTGAGATCCATGAATGCCAGATATATAGGTGTTTTCTTAGCTACATTATATTTGCCGATAATCAAGTTGAGGTTGAGGCATTATTCAACAGTACCGATATTACTCCTAAACCCCAACTGGCAAGGATGTAAAATCAAACACTCCTCGGCCCATGACCTAATTTTGTTATACAGGACCCTCCCCAAAATTTTCAGCGTATTATCAATCAGGGAGATCGGCCTGTAACAACTCGGATTTGAGCGGTCCCCCTTTTTGAAAATAGGCACTGGAGGAGCAAGTATAGGGGAATTAATTAAGTTATTAAAAACAATCAACAATAGGGGCGCCCAAGAATCAAGGTGACTTTTGATAAGGTCGATGGGCAAGCCATCAGGGCCAGGGGCTTTACCTCCCAGGCTCTGATCGATAGCCTCCTCCACCTCCGATAGGTCAATCGAAACCCTGTTAGTCATTATATACTCATTAATGATTATAGGTACAGCCGGAGCAGAATAGATCTTACTAAACTGTGCTTCCCAGGACTCACTAGAGATATTGCAACTAATAGGAGACATAGGGTTCCCTAGAGACCCCATGCCTTTAACGGCCGACCAAAAATCCTTACCATTTTTTAACGCGGTGGCCCGTGCAAGATTGTCCCAATGCTCTCTTATAATTGCCTCTTTCTAGTTGCTATAGATCTTTTATAACATAATCTTAGTGATTTAATAAGGGAGCTATCTCTGGGTTTGTTAACAAGTGCCCTGCGCAGGGCTCTATTAGCTGAGGAGCAATCAACATTGAACCAACCTGGGTCCAGGTGGGCTTTCTTATTAGGCATAAACAACAAGGTTTTAACTCCTGCACAAAGCTGTGAGAAGGCAACGACTACCTCCGGGTTATGTTCCTTGAACAACAAACAAGTGTCGATCAATTCAGGGTGAGTTCTTACCATCCTGCCAAATATGGCTTTGTTGTCTATTCCGCGCCAGACCAATCTGAGATTGTCAGTAGAGGGGGACAAGTCCCTAGCACCACACTCTATATCATAGATTGGTCTAGACATAGAACTCACTCAGGGTTAGATTGACAGGACTGTGATCATTCTGTGATGTGGGAATCACCTCAGCTTTTAATACACAATTCCCTAAAGGGGCAGTAGTAAAAATATAATCAATGGTGGAAGTCGAGCCCCTGCCTCTATAGGTGGGTTCAATGTGGCCCGCTCTAGTCGACACTTCTGCGAGCTCCATTATGTCTGTAAAGTTGTTAATATTTAGGAGGTCTAGTAATTGGGCCCCCCTATGACATAATGGTGCCATGTTCGTAGGATAGATAGCAGAGTGGATGCCCCTCGGGAGCATGACATTAAAATCACCCCCTAAGCAAATACCCTCAGGTTTAATGCAGCGGTTAGATGACTGTATATTGGAGATGAAGTTAAACAAATCAATAAAGTTCAAATTGGGAATATTCTTAAAATCATTATTATAAAAATTAATTGAATATTAACGAATTCCCCGTTTGTAGATCAGGGCTTGAAATTTGTCGTTATTGGTGGTGAGCGCCCTAGCACGGCCCCTTGCCCTAGTTTTAATCCAGATTGAGAGGCCTCCAGCTGGTCTTCCAGAATCTGGAATGGAGGCTACAGTATTAAAGCATTCAAACCCCTCTAAAAACAACTCTCGAGTGGCCCAAGTCTTTTGGAACATTATATTATCTTGTTTGTGAATTAACTCCAACCAGTCAGGCAAATTCATTTTAGACGCGAGACCTGCCACATTCCAACTCAGTATTTTGAGAGTGGATTCAGCGTTAAGGGTGGCTTGGGTGTCGAGTTCACAAGATGGGGATACAATTAGAGAGGGGACTAGCTCTACTAAATCTAATTCTGGTCGGGGAGAAGACAGTCAGTCCTGGCTATCCAAACCAGATAAGGGTGTGAATCTGTTGTGTAGCGAGAGGGGGCAGGCAGCAAAGGGCGTATCAAAAAGTGATGCCTCCAGGGAAGGTTTATAGAAATACCCCAATGGCTGGGCCCAGATACTGGTGTTTAAATTAGACTGGGCCTCCTGGGACGATAATATTGATCTAACCAATTGATAACTATACAGTCCCCTTTAATACGTTTTAGGGAGTCTCCCACCCAACCAACTCTCCGTACCATAATAATATGGTTAGTAAGTGATGCCCTAAACCCTTTATGTTTGGATAGCCAGTCTAAACTCTTATGGCATAATTGCTCCCATGATTCTGTCTGATTTGGCCTTAATGGAGGCACACCTGCTAGGACCACGACATAAGGGCACGCCTCTGGGGGTAAATTTAGCACCTCCCTACAGCACAAAGAGTCTGACGAACTTAAAATATCAATACCACCCTCTCGTGGTATGCTGCCAGCATCCTGGGTATTAGAACGAGCCACAATGGGGATACTAACAGTGGGCGTAGTGCACGTCACGTTCTTAGCAGGTGGGCGATTTACACGACCATTGTCAGAGATGCCGTTTTCTCCACCATTGCTCTCAGGTGCAAAACACAGCTTAATTTTATTACACATATCACAAGAAGTAATCGCTGAGTTCAAGTTGGTCGCGCCGGTCAAGGTATTTGTACAGGTTGGCATATTAAGATATAAGTGGCATTCCCAAAGCAGTAGACACGATAGAATCAGTGTGGGTGGGAAGAGTCTTGTTTTGGAGCTCAAGCTGAGGCAAGGGCAGATGTTCTATCAAAGTGGCAAGGAAACTGTCAAGTGCACTTTTAACACGTTCAGTGACGGTGTCCACTATATAACCCATGACAGCTTCGCTACAACCAATGGAAAGACGCCTCCTGGTCAGTTCAATCTCATTACTCACAATGCTAACCGCTCTTTCCAGCATGCTATTAATACTTGTTGCGGCGGGCCTTAAGGCCGACTGGCCCACTCACTTCCCCATGATCGCGTTAGCCAGATATCGTGGGAGATAAAACAGAGTTAATGTAGGCTCACCTTTTCAAGTCACTTCAGCTAAGCTCCGATGAAAGGGGGGTGGCCCAGCCCAGTCTCCTCCAGTCTCTGACGGGCATGGACGGGCCCGCCCTTGGCCCGCGTGTGTCCCGTGCTGCGGGGTGCTGGCGGTGGTAAAATCGTGCCTCCAGGCTAGCTCTCTGCCGCGTCAGAGCAAGCGGAAAAGCAATGGACTCTGGGGATTGAAGTCCCAATGGAGCCGTTCCCCTCACGGCAAACAAGGTGAAGGAATGAGGGCGTCTGTGCTGGAAATAACGATGGCCATTGCCCTCACTGTGATGGTGCAGCAACGATCTCCTCGGTGCTGCAGACCCCCGCTGTTGTCCTCCATTGCGTGCATCCCCGCAATATCCACATTGCTTACTACCATGGAAGGAAATGATAGTAAGCAATGTGGATATTGGTGATCAACCTAATAGGCACAAAACGACAGCCACAAGGCCATCCAAGTTCTACATATTTACATTCTAGCTAGTGAGACTTATTTCATTCTTTTTAAATTCACCAAGCAATTCGGTCAGGGAGAAGTGTACCATTGTAAAATACAATACTACTCAGCAATTTCAGATATAACTTTATATTGTTAGTTCTGATCCAAAGACACGCATAGTTGTGCCCGCTGACAGAAGCCTCCTGGTTTCATGTTACCTCAATAAATCAGGAGACAGTGGCGTACAAGTTAGCTTGCGTGGGATTTTGACTGGGTTCAGAAGGCGGTGTTACCAAAACCGTAGGAGTCACAGGTATAAAAGTGACTCACTCCTAAATTATAAGTCGGTGTGTGTAAGTATCACACTTGAATGTAGGTATATCAGAATTATACCAAATAGTGATATGCAGGTAAACTGATGTTACACTACATAGATTGTACAGAATTTTCTATTAAGTAATCCATACCGTTCAGAGCTAGCGTGTGTTAAACTCCCCCCACCCTTTGGACTCACGGTATCTCTCCGACACCTGCATTAGCCCCCTACTCCCTACTTCATCAGAAGTGCTGTCACACAGCTTCACCTAGCACTCCCCGTTGGTTGATATGATGTGAGCACGGCGGGGAGCAGTTTAAATGGTCTCACGTGTGGCGTTCTTTCCGCGGCAGCGGCTGGATTAAGTAATAAGATCGCCTTCGGCACATGGGGTGTGGTTTTTCCTTATGTGATCTGAACTAGTGGATCTGGGAATTGTAGTTCCCATCTCATGACGGTCCCGGTTCGAGCCCCCCCTCTCTAAGATCGAAGGGGCTGCATAATATAAGATGATAGTATTACAAAATTATTGTAAAAAAATTGGGGCAGCTTCACGAAAGATGTTAGTAGAAAAAGTGGTTGTGGAACAAGGGCAAAGTGTGTCAAAGGCTGTCTACACAGAGGCCACATTAGAGCTAATAATGTCACTTCTAATGACATGTATTACTTGGGTGTTGGTATTTGTTAAAGGAAGGTTTTATGGAAGAGGTTAGTAGGGACCTAATGGACCAGATTGTTCCGAAGTCTTACGCAACACAACTGGTCTCATCTCTAAATAACCAGGTAACAATGCAACCTGTCAGAAGGGAAGTCAATGATAGTAGGGCTTGATGTATATTTTACAAGCACAAAATTGCAGTCTCTAAAGGAAGTGCAGGGCCAGTGATCCCATCAAAGGACCAATCCAATCAGGAAGAACGTGAAGTGCAGAGGGCAAAAGCCCTATCGTAGTGTTACTCTTTTTCATAGGATATATAACGCCCAGTCATAAAGAGTGATATCCTACAGCATGAGAGCTCAGTCTGTCATAAGACTCCCCCAAGGGATGTCATCATTTAGTCCAATCTCTACGGAGCCTGTAAACCATCTCTGTTCGAAACGGAAGAGAGTTTTGTCATGTCTGGATGCTCTTGTGATAGTCGCTTAATAACAGACCTCTCCAGTTATGTAATGTGATATCAGTCTAGTAGCATCCCTTCCACATCTAATTGTGTTGCGATGTTCTATGATGCGGGTACGGATCTTCTGGGTCGTCATTCCCATGTATAGTAACTTGCATGTGCACTTAATCACATAGATACCATTGGTGGAATTACAACTAGTAAAACTCTCTTGCATCCATGATGTTGTTAACCTGCTTCGTTAGACCACAGACCCTGCAGCACAAGGTGAGTGTCCTGAGGGAGCAGATAAATTCCACAGCGTCTAGACAAATCCTCCTTGTGCAGATCTGAATCCGTCTTTTTCTCATATTGTTATTTTTTTCATGGTTTTGTGAACTAGTGTAAACAAATGACAGTTGTGGAATTCTAAAAAACAAATTAGCTACAACTTAAAATGCTTGGCACTATAAACTCTACCTAACATTGGGGCATATTATCAAGACAGGCGATAAAATTATCGCCGCTTTAGCAGCAGAAAACTGCTGCTAAAGCGGCGATAATGGGCTTGATAATATGCTCTATGGAATTCAAATTGAAGCCCATGTTAGATGTGAAGGACAATTAATTTTATCGCCTGTCTTGATAATATACCAAAGGAAATGATGGACGGAGTGTTGAACATTGCAGGCACTCACCCCCAGTCAACTGACCTGGGTTTAATCCACCACCATTCTTTAGCCCACTCTGCCACCCCAGTTCAGACATGGCCATATGCAAATCAGTCTGACCCTGTGCCTCATGGGAACAGTCCAGCCCGAACTGCCAAGTCATGTCTTCCCTGGACCGGAAACAAGCTTCGTAGGACCGGTTTCTGGCATTTCAGCCGTCTTCAGCCAGGCTTGCTTGAATCGAGTGGCAAAGTGAGCAAGAAAAACCGATCCAGCGCAAGACCTGAAACATAAAATCCCATCCAATCCTGTCAAAGGCTTTCTCCGCGTCTAAAGAAATAGCCGCGAAGGGAAGTGACAAAGAGGAAGCTTTGCTAAGTATATTAAGAAAAACACGGGAATTGTCAGATGAGAGACGGCCCTTGACAAAGCCTGATTGTTCAGGGCCAATGAGATCGGGAAAAAGGGGATCCATGCGCAATGCCAAAATTTTAGCCAGAATTTTATAATCCGTATTGACCAGGGAAATTGGTCTGTAATTTTTGCATAACGAGTGGTCCTTATCTTCTTTGGGAATTAAACAGATTAAAGCCTGTTGGAAGGAGCCGCTGGAAGAACCCGCTGCAAGGAAGGATTGGAATAACAGTAACAGTTTAGGGAGAAGTAGAGAGGCGAAGTGGCTGTAAAATTCAATAGTGAAACCATCAGGGCCTGGAGACTTACCGTGCCGCAATTTAGAAACAGCATGGGAGATTTCAGAAAGCGAAATGTCCCGTTCTAGGGCAGTAAAATCAACGTGAGAAGCCGAGGGGAGCGAGTGAAAATATGAAAGAAGATCCATAGTCTCCGGTATGTGTTCGGGGGTATAAAGATTGTCATAGAATTTAACAAACTCAGAAAGAATGTCTTTATCTTTAAAGCAAGAGTTCCCAGTGGAAGTCTTAATGGACTCAATTTTTTTGTACGCTCCTTTCTTATTTTTAAGTAATTGGCCAAAAGTTTCCCCATTTTGTTCTTACCCCCATAATACCTGGAATTACATTTGAGCAAAAGGTTAGAGGCAGCATCAGTTGTAAACTTATTGAAAGAAATTTTCGCGTCAATAATCTTTTTAAGAGAAATCTCAGATTTAGAAGCATGATAATCAAGCTCTAAAGTCTTAATATCAGCTAAAATGCGTTCGGACTTGGCTTCTCGGAGTTTCTTTCGTCGGGCTACAAAATTAATAATAAAACCCCTAGAGGCTGGATTAAAAGAATCCCAAACAGTAACAAAAGAGGAATCAGGGGTATGATTGAGAAGGAAAAATTCAGTGGCAAAGGCAGTAAATTGAGAACAAAAAGTAGGTTCCAAAAGCAAAGCATTGTTGAAACGCCATCTGCCAGAGTGAGGGGAAAAAGGAAGTAGGTCAAGGTCCACATGAATCGGAGCATGGTCCGAGATTAGGATGGAACCAATGTCAGAGCGTATAGCGTGCTGGGATAGGGATTTACTAAGGAAGATATGGTCAATGCGGGATTGTGATTGATGAGGAGGGGAGTAAAAACTGTATTCTCTAAGGTCCGGATTACACAATCGCCAAATATCCACCAGAGCATTATTTTGAAAGGTGTTAACAAATTGAGAGTGCATCCTAGAGGGGACAAATTTAACATTGGAGTGACGGTCAAGGAAGGGATCAACAACTTGGTTACGGTCTCCCCCGAGAAGTATGTAATCTCCAGAAAGGGAGGACAGCTTAGTTGAGATAGAGGGCCAAAATGATCTGTCAATTCCAGTTGAGGCGTACACATTAAAAAGAGTGATAGGAATCTTATCTATAAGCAGTGTAACAATAACCCATCGACCATCAACATCACATTCATGAGAAACTGAGGAAACATTTAACTTTTTATGTAATAAAATCACAACACCATTTTTCTTGGAAACTGTGGGGGAGCAAAAAACATGACCCACCCAACAACGCTTACGTTTCAGAGCCTCCATTTCAGAGAGATGAGTCTCCTGAAGGAGGGCAACATCAGACTTAAGTCTTGCTAAATGTGATAAAACCCTTTGCCTTTTAATGGGATTGTTTAAGCCCTTAACGTTCCACGATGTTACACGGAAAGGAACAGCAAAGAGAAACAACTAACAGCAACATGCTTATTATTGCAAAAAAAATAACTTGAGAAAAACTGAGAGAATTGTAACGAAATGATGAAGGAGAGAGGACAGAAGGAGAAAAAGCAAAGAGGAAAAAAGGGAAAGGAAAATACGGAAGAACCACTATAAAAATAATACTGAATCCAAGGAAAGGAAGGCACAAGAAGGGGAAATGGGAGGTGAAGGAAAGTGAAAAAAGAGAGGAAAGTGCAAAAGGTAAGAGATCAAGTGTAGAAAAAAGGACAGAAACAAAAACCAACAAGAAGACAGTACACGTTCGGAACGAACGACTGAAAAACATACTTACGGAACGAAAAACTCGAGAACGAGGATGGGGCGATGGCGCCGGGAGACAGCGACGACAACATCCAGAGCAGACAAACAAACTTCAAATACCATGGCTCCAAAAACGCAGCATATAGAAAGTAGCATGGCACATCAGGGTAGGAGGAAGGAAGAAGATGTCTGTAGAAACAAAAGAAATATACAATTGAAGGGAAAGACGTGTCACAGGGAAACAGGAAAAAACAAACTACAATTGAACTACAGAGGGGACACATGAGAGTGAAACAGCTGTTGGAAGAAGAGACAGTAAGGGATTCACAACATCAGCGATAATGGAGAGACAACAGAATCATAACACAACGAGTTCCAAAAAGAAGAAGCAGGACTTGTAAACCAGGTCTGGATACATCCATAACATCTGGGCCTTGCCGTTGGAGAAACGCCTGCAAGGCAGCAGGATCTTCATACGTGGTTGTTCTGTCTTTATATGTGACCTTGAAGAGACAAGGATGTAGTAGTCCATATCTAGCAATTAGGGCCCGTAATTGAGGTTGCATGTCCAAAAACCTCTTCCTTCGATCTGCAGTGGCCTTGGAGACATCTTGTGAAAGATAGAGGCGATGACCTTCATACATAATTTGCTTCTTGAGCTTGGCAGCTGAAAGGACCTGTAGGAGGTCAGTGAATTGCAGGAATAACATAATGACACCTCTAGGCTTACTAGCGACCTTCGGGCCAAGGCGATGAGCCCTTCGGATATTAATGGAGGTTAAGGCCGGAGCATCTAAGATCTTGGCCAGAAAGGATTAGAAGAAGACAGTGGGGTTCGACCCCTCTGTAATTTCTGGAAGACTATATAGGCGTAGATTGTTCCTACGATTCCTGTTTTCCAAATCCTCCGTCTGGCATTAAGTAGAAGTATCTCCGTCTCCATTGACAGAATATGTGAACAAGAGGAGTGCAAAGAGTCCATGGAAGTTTCTAAGTTTTGAACACGCGACTCCAGAGATGACCATTTTTCCTGCATGGCCTGCATGTTCTTTGTGGTAGCCTCCATAAAGGGTTTGAACACACGAAGTTCTTCCAAAATGAGGTCCATGGAAGCAGATGAAGAGGTACTCCCCGGGGATGGTGGATCCTTATCAGGCGCTTAGAGGAAGCTAGAGAGGACGGCAGCTTTTCTTTGTTGTGCGCTTTTGGAATGGCTCCCCGTATTGAATCTGTTTTCGGTGCTGTGGTGTCCACCATGTCTCGAGGAGGAGAATCTGAATCCGAGTCCACAGGTAATTGAGAAGAAGTAGCCAGCTTTAAATTCCGGAGTTTTCCCATGAAGATTCTTGTAAAATCGACGTTTACTGTCCTGGTGAGCGGCAAACGAAGTCTCTTGAAGATGCGTGATATGTCAGCGGTGCATTCCTCTGGTTAGCTACATATCAAGAAGCCTGTGAGCGCAAACTCATCGTGCCGTTTCCGGGAGCTTCACCCTGACGCCGCCCTACTCTTCGGGCGTTGATCACGTCCCCCCAGCATCGCAATAATAAAATATCACAAGTTACAGGAACATATGTCATCCTCTGCAGGGTCCAGCCACATTCACAATAACATTTCCTCAGATATCGTTGAAAATCAGGAAGTGCGCACCATGCGTCAAGAAAAATCCCTTCAGTCTACTCACATCTTCTGTGGAGGTTATCAGAAATTATGTTGTTGGACCCTCTCTTCTTTTGCGGTATTCCACTGAACAAATATTCAGACCTTTTAGGATTGGTAAGCAGACTGAAGTTTGAAGTAAGTCTGTGAGATTGTTTGCGTCAAATACCAGTACTTATGTAGAGGAGGAATTGCAGTTGGATTTTAAAGACGCTCTACAGAAATGAGGAGCAATATGTTAAATAGAGAATAATGAAGTAGATAGCGCAGCAAAGTACTATTCTCTTTTAATGTACCCCCTATTGTATAGGCTCAATATATGAGGTAACAGTCTGTTGTGGTAACTCCTCACTGGCAATAAAGCACACTTTCCTCGCTAAAGGAATAATGCGATACACTGCACAGTAATCATAACACTCCCCCTTTTTCTAAATTATTGTCATTTCCTTGTGTGAGGCAATTGGGCAGTAGATGGCAGCATTCACTTGTGGGCAGAGAAAAGAAGTGCAAATATGAGATTCCTGAAGGCTGTTCAAACTGTTGCAAAGTACCAGAGAAAACACGCTTCGCGAGGAAGGCATCTTCATTATTGTAGGCAAAGCACACACACCTCAAAAGAAGCCAGACAAAAACAAGAAATGAAGCACTTCATTGTGGCAGCAATAAGAACTTTCAGTCAGCTGAGGAGCATGCAGGCGATATGCAGAGAAGTCCGCTGGTGCAAAGCGCGGCAAAAATCCTCACAGAAACGCAATTTAAAATGGCGGCCGTCTCTGTGACGGAACCGCTCCGACGTGCGAACAAGGAAAGCGTCGCTTACATGATAATGTCGCCGTTCAAAAACACCTCATTGTGCGAAGCTCCCTTTCCGCAGAGTGAAACGCGTATCTGGGAGTCCGTGCAGGTGTTCAACGTCGCGCCAGGTCAGTCTTTCTCTCCCGCGTCCCGGGAGAGCTAGGGACAGTCCGCCATCTTCTTCGGGCGCAGCTAAAGGCCCTTTTCAATTGATCTGGGTTTAATCCATCACCGTTCTTTAGTTGGCAGGGTATGCTCAGACGTGAGTCCCTTGCTCACTTTGCCACTGGATTCAAGCAAGCCTGGCTGAAGACTGCTGAAATGCCAGAAACTGGTCCTAGGAAGCTTGTTTCCGGTCCAGGGAAGACATGGCTTGGCAGTTCGGGCTGGACTGTTCCCATGAGGCACAGGGTCAGACTGATTTGCATATGGCCATGTCTGAACCGGGGTGGCAGAGTGGGCTAAAAACGGTGATGGATTAAACCCAGATCAGTTGACTGGGGGTGAGTGCTTGCAATGTTCAACACTCCGTCCATCATTTCCTTTGGTTTTGCTTTGTTCACCATAAGTTGGCAGGGTATGCTCAGACGTGAGTCACTTGCTCACTGTGCCACTGGATTCAAGCAAGCCTGGCTGAAGACGGCTGAAATGCCAGAAATCGGTCCTAGGAAGCTTGTTTCCGGTCCAGGGAAGACATGGCTTGGCAGTTCAGGCTGGACTGTTCCCATGAGGCACAGGGTCAGATTGATTTGCATATGGCCATGTCTGAACTGGGGTGGTAGAGTGGGCTAAAGAACGGTGATGGATTAAACCCAGATCAGTTGACTGGAGGTGAGTGCTTGCAATGTTCAACCCTCTGTCCATCATTTCCTTTGGTTTTGCTTTGTTCACCATAAGTTGGCAGGGTATGCTCAGACGTGAGTCACTTGCTCACTGTGCCACTGGATTCAAGCAAGCCTGGCTGAAGACGGCTGAAATGCCAGGAACCGGTCCTAGGAAGCTTGTTTCTGGTCCAGGGAAGACATGGCTTGGCAGTTCGGGCTAGACTGTTCCCATGAGGCACAGGGTCAGACTGATTTGAATATGGCCATGTCTGAACTGGGGTGGCAGAGTGGGCTAAAGAACGGTGATGGATTAAACCCAGATCAGTTGACTGGGGGTGAGTGCTTGCAATGTTCAACACTCCGTCCATCATTTCCTTTGGTTTTGCTTTGTTCACCATAAGTTGGCAGGGTATGCTCAGACGTGAGTCCCTTGCTCGCTTTGCCACTGGATTCAAGCAAGCCTGGCTGAAGACAGCTGAAATGCCAGAAACCGGTACTAGGAAGCTTGTTTCCGGTCCATGGAAGACATGGCTTGGTAGTTCGGGCTGGACTGTTCCCATGAGGCACAGGGTCAGACTGATTTGCATATGGCCATGTCTGAACTGGGGTGGCAGAGTGGGCTAAAGAACGGTGATGGATTAAACCCAGATCAGTTGACTGGGGGTGAGTGCTTGCAATGTTCAACACTCCGTCCATCATTTCCTTTGGTTTTGCTTTGATAATATACCCCAATGTTTTTATAGTCAACTGAATTTTACTCACGTCTTCTACTTTTCCTACGCATGGCGTTAAAATAAGACTGTCAACATATGCTTTGCTTTCATGATATCAATGCCTCCGTGGGTCACTTCTGTTGTATAATGAGTTTATATACAAATATTCAAAGGTTGAATGGAAGTCAGACCTACGGGCTCGTTAATGTATTTTAAAAATGGCCTTTTCACTCTTCCATTAGTCACTGAAAACTGAACATCTTTTCATTTTCAGTGAGGTGCTGAAGAATCCTGGTATTGCCTGAGCTATAGAAAATTAGACACAGCCATTACAGTGTTGGAATTGTAACACCATTTAATTTAATACTCACCATCAATGTTAGACTGCCATCATAGGAAATGACAATTGATAGAAATGTTAAATAATAAAAAACAAAATGGATGGCTTTAAAAGAGTGGGGAAAAAAATTAATTTGTCTACAGCGTTTCTAGTTCAATAGATTATCTCAGGTGGAAATATTTGACAACAAATGTTTATGTTAAATATCCAACTAACCACCAAGACCAATTATATTTAACCTTTTGTTTATATATTTTCAGATCATCTTCAAGTCCAGCTGTGAAGTAGCTGTGTACCAGTAAGAATGGAAGTAGGAAATATGAGCTCAAACGTATGGTTCCTCATTGTAGGTTTTTCAGACATCGAACAGTTGCGAGTTCCCCTTTTTGTTGCATTTCTAGGGATTTACGTGCTAACTCTGGTGGGAAACCTTCTTATTTTGGCGGTAATTTGCTCCAACATACAACGCCCATGTATTTTTTTCTTTCAAATTTGTCCATTGTCGACATCACTTACACCTCGATCGTTTTCCCCCAGATGTTTGCTGACTTCTTTCTAAGGCACATCCACGTTTCTCTCAAAAGCTGCTTGTCGGTCGTGTACTTCTTCATGTTCATGTTGAGTACTGAGATCCTGCTCCTCACAGTCATGGCTTTGGATCGATATGTGGCCATCTGCGACCCTCTGCGGTACCTGGCCATCATGGACAAAGATGTGTGCAGCAGGCTGGCGGCTGGAAGTTGGCTCCTGAGTCTGTTGATGCCACTAGCTCACATTTTACTCCTCTCCGAGCTCTCCTTCTGTGAACCTCACACCATCAACCACTTCTTCTGTGACGTGGCTGCACTTATGAAGCTGGCTTGCAGTGACACAGGCAGAATTGAGAGACTTAATTACATCATGGGTGCTATATATACAGTCATGTCATTTCTGTTAATTGTCATCTCTTATATCAAAATTGCCTCTTCCATCCTGAAAATGAAATCAAAGGGAGGGAGGCAGAAGGCTGTCTCCACGTGTGCCTCCCACCTCACTGTGGTTGTTTTGTTCTATGTCTCTCTCTGCTCCACGTACATGCGACCAGCATCAACATATTCACTGAAAGGCAACAAGATCATGTCTTTGTCCTACATTGCAGTGACGCCACTGTGCAACCCCATTATATACACTCTGAAAAACACAGAGTTTAAAAATGCCCTAAAGAAGAAAGGGATCAGACAAATGTCTGCAGGAATACGTGTTATTTCTGGGCAGGGAAACCCTTAGGGGGCTGGTGAATATTTGCCACTGTGACATATGCACATTATTTGAAAAGCTGCACAGTTCACTGCTGACATTACCATGGTAGCACGATTAGCTAACACTTCCAGTCACTTGACAATCTTTATGCTTTATCGAGTCCCAAACAATACAAAACATTACAATAAACTACTAGAAAGCACTTCCCAAAATTGCACATAGTTCCAAAGAATGCTCGAAACTCTTACCACAAATTTAAAACATTTACCCAAAACATACACAATGTATGACAATATACCTCCACAAAGTCCCACAACTCTGCGGAATACCATGAAGTAAAGCAGAGTGCCACATATTACTTCACTAACTGACAAACACAGTACCACACACTAGTAATAAATAGAAACCCATCCTTTCTAATTCATACAAAGCCCCACAAGTACCACACGCATGTCTAATAATTAGTGCAAAGTACCACCAACTACCACAAACCACACTATTAGCTACCACAAACTAGGTTGGACGAAGGAAAAATCTCTGACCACAAAGTCCTTGGGGGCATATTTATGACCCATAGCACCACTTTTGCGCCGCTGGTGCCGCACTGGTAGCGTAAAAAATACGCCATGTTGTGCTCTATTTACAAAGTGAAGCATGTGGGCAGATGCGTCACTTTGTAAACCCCTGCGACACATTATACCTGCCTCAGGTATAATGTATTCAGGGTGGGTGTTCCCCCGCATCAAAGCCTCGTAGAAGTGGTGTATTGAAATCTATAACATTTCAGTGCGCCACTTCTAGGACGGCATTGTGTGAAAACCTTATGCCTCCCTCATGGCAGGCGTAAGGGTGACACGGGCCATTTCACATGGGGCTTGCCCCATGTGAAAAGACACATTGCTGGAGTTGCATCTGTTTTCAGACACACCCTAGCAATGCACCACTTATGCGTTTGCAGATACGTCAGGAATACTGACGTACCTGTAACTCCTTGCGACATGATGAACTGTACCTTAAATACTGCGCATCTATGATGTCACAAGGAGGGTGCACTGCTTTGTTGCAGCGATGTGACACTTCTCATAAATGAGGCCCTCTGTATTTTAGAACTATGTCTTTAAGCAGGGCCTAATATTTCCCAGCCTCACCTCGTTGCTCAGAGGGATATTAAGCAATTAGCGCAGCTCACAAAGTTTTAAAAAAGAGTAAAGTTAAGAGTCAGAAGACAATGCAACTTTACACTCCCACTAATAAGTAAAATTGATTGAAGTTGTGTAAATATGCCAACTGATTACCACAAAGTGTCTCTATCACACCACTTATTAGCACAGCTGGGCACATTATCCGAAACATACCACGCTGCTTATGGTAAATTACTACAAAGTAAGATATTATTTCTCAATCAGTATCAAAAACGACCACTCGCATCACTGTTAATTACTGGAAAGAGCATACCCTCCTGCACACTACACTGCTAATAGCTATAACTACTATGCTAATGAGCGTAAAGAAATATTATCACAGTTTTTAAAACATGTATACATATTTTCAAGGTTTACTTTACAGATAGCTAATAAGTCTACCTTATAGAGCAATGTTGTTCACTGTTGGCAGAATATAATTTGTGCCTTACAGAGCTATGATGAAGGTTATTGGGGGACAAAATCACGTCCTGGATCTTGTCATTTGAAAAGAATGAGAAGCAGATGAAATAGACAAACTCCTGTTTGCACCCATAATGGAATTAGACTATATGTGCAAAATGTGGGTGTTTGAACCTTCAATTTGCAGCAGGGAAAACCTGATACAAAGTAAGGTGTAAATCACACCACTAAATTCAGGAAAGGGAAAAAATCCTGATCTGTGTGTGTGTTAGCCTAAAGTAAGTTGCTAGAAAGTACACACCTGTTAATTTGGACACCTCTCAGTATCACAGATTTGAGGATGCACAATTTTTAATTGCAAAATTGAGCACCACTATTGTTAGTCCACTAACATTTTCTTGGGTTTTGGACATTTTTGTATCAGGGCCACTAGAATAATGCAGCAGGGGATGGCCAAATTATGCAGCTGGGTTGAGTAAATAATGAGGCAAGAAAAGGCAATTTATGTGGCACTTTTTTATGGAATTAGTTTATTTTTTTTCAATTTTTACACTTATTAACACTGTCTGGGCAATGGTTGCACCTAATTCAGCATGGGGGATCCTTCATGTCTCATTGGACTCTCCCCTATCAATGAAGCTGTGCATTCTTTTATTGTTATGACTTTATAATTAGACAGAGGGAATGGCAGTGTCATCTTACGCATTATCGAGGCCATAGACAAGACATATTTTGGAGGCTCCAAGTTTGAATGTTATTAGCATTTTCTGTTCATTCAAGCCTGCATTACACCTAACAAATTTTCAGAAATGGGATCACACAAAAAAAATGTATATATGTTTTTCCCTAAGTGTCTCAAAAATCCTTAAGATGACACTGTGCAAACGGAGAAAGTCAGCCATAGAAGTACGAAAAAAGAAAAAAAGAGTTTGAGATTTAAAAAATTGACAGATGAAATAGAGAGAAATTTCACTTTCCCTGGAATGCCCCTTGAAGATAGGACCCTGAGCAATTGCCGGTTTTGCCCATGCCTTGAAACTTCTCTGGTGAATGCCATTTTCTTAGTGAACTGATGCTTCAATATTGTAACTAACTTGCTGCTTTCTTTTGGAGCTGACCATGCCTTCTTCACAGTTGGCCGTTTTCCAACTTCAACTCCTAACATCTATTGTGTAGTGGTTTTTCATCTGATATATCACAGATGGCATTTCAAGTGCCCCAAACCTACCTGTTACTGCCTGCTGAAGACAGGTGTTAGACCTGTCAGTCTTAGGGTGGTTTTCCATGAAACCTTTTACCTTCACCCCTCCTATTTTTGTTAAATTAGTTTTTGTTGGCCTTATGACTGACTTTGTGCACTTAACCACTGCTAACCAGTGCTAAAGTACAGTAGGTATTCAGGGCCATATGTAGGAAGCTAAATACCGGTCGGTAACGGCCGATATTCGGTAAATATCCCGTTACCGACCGGTATTCAGGCATTTGCTATGTAGGGGGCATAATTCAGGATTCGGTAAATACCGAATCCTGAAATGATATGTAGGTAACACTCAAATGAGTGATGTCTAGGAAAAATAATTCGGTATTTACCACCAAATATAGGTTGGTGATAAATACCGAATACCTAGCAAAACGTGATATTTTGCTGATGTCAAAGTGCCATGTGGCAGACATACATGCCCTTAGGGCATGTATATGCGCCACATGTGCACACATGGACGAATCAGGGGTGCAACAGGGTGTCAATGTGACACCCTGCCACCCATGATGCTGCCTCCCCCGTTACCGATTCGGTATTTACTGATTCGGTAATGGTAACTGGCTTCCCATTGATTCCTATGGGCCTCCTGGCCCATAGGAATCAATGGGTAGCCAGTTACCATTACCGAATCGGTAAATACCGATTCTAAATTACCGACCCTTTCCGATTCGGTAAATATTACCGATTGATTACCTACATCACCTTTACCGATTCATAAATACCGAATCGGTAAAATTCGGTATTTATGAGTCGGTAAATGTGGCCCTACCTACATATGGCCCTCAGTGTGGTGTGACGTAAACCAGGGTTTATAATACAGAGGCCGTTGCAAATCTCAAACAGTGCCTAAAAACACTAATGATCCCCACATTTCTGTGAAGGCAAGTTCTGAATAAACCAGAAGGCCACAAATTTCCTAAAACTTGGCCTGGTTGCAGTTCGCAGAGTTCTATTCCGTAGGATTCCGCAAAGTACTGCAAAAACTCTGCGGCACTCAGTGGAGTTCTGCCAGCGGTGGAGCCTAATTAATCGTGTTGCACACACTGATTTTAAGTACTGGGAGTTAGTCCAGTACTTTAAAATCAGCACGAACAGCACTCCGCATCGCACCAGAGGGTACTGCTGCTTTCTGCCACTCGACTAGACATTCTACTTGAGCTGCAGCTTCCTCAATGTGAGCAGCGGATTTCCCAACCCGAGCAGTCATGACCTGCCACAACTGTCTGAGCTGGGAAATCTTGCTCCCCCTGCTCCGTATGGAATGCTGAGGTGTGGAAAAAGCCAATACAACGCAGCTCTTACATCAGTGGCGGCCCGTGCAATAAAACCACTTACCTTGTGCTCCCTGCATCACTGACAAGGCAAGTGCAAGATGAGTGGTTTTATTTATTTATTTATTTTAGTTTCACTATCCCATTGTATGCTGACATCCACTTACCCCCACACACCACCCCACTGCCCCACCATGCTTACATTCCCACTGGTTACCATACATAGCCTTTATCATGCATGCATTACTACTCATGTATCATTACCATTCATGGCCTTTACCACACTTTTTTTACGATGCGAATGCTTTTACCATGCACGCCTTTAAAATGAATTAACTTTGTAAAGGTATGAATGGTAAGGGCATATGCATGGCACTGGTAGCATGGGCATATATGTGGTACCTGTGGTAAAGTCACAGGCGTGGTAAAGGCTATCAGCGTCTTTAGATGAAACGGAGAGAACCTTCTGCTTCCTCTTTATGTCCCGCACTGTGTCTCAGAAGGGCTGCTTCATTGTTGTGGTGAGGTAAGGGGAAGTACGCCTGGGGCAGGTGAGTATGGTTTTAGAGCTTTGTGCTAGGGGGTATTTTTTTTAAGGACCAGGGAGAGTTCACACTGTGGTTCAGTTTATGGTTCAGGGCAGGGGCTAGGTATTTGTTTGAAAAGGGCAGAGAGCCAAAGAGGGGTCGTGCAGGGGTCCATTTTTAGGGATAAGGGAAGGGGATAGGCATTTTTTGCTAGGGCTGCGGGGTTTGCACAGGGGTCCGGCTTTAGGGCTCAGGGCAGGGGAAGGGTGTTTTTGGCGAGGGCTGGGGGCCGGGGTTGGGGTTGTCGTGCTGGGGTCTTCTTTTAGGGCTCAGTTTAAGGGTTGGATATTCTTTTAGAGGGCCCAGGGCTTGGGGAGGTGCACCGGGACTGGTTTTTAGGGCTTATGGCACGGGTCAGGGAAAAACCTTTGACACTCATATGCCTTTAACGTTCATGCTTTTACAACAAAATTCGTTGTAAAGGCATGTGTGGTAAAGGCATATTCATTGTAAAAAAATGCATGATAAAGGTTATGTGTGGTAATTCCATTTGCGCTGTAATGCACATGTGGTAATGGCATAAGTTGCAATGGAATGTGTTGTTCCAAAATACATTCCTGGGATTGTGTTATATCTCCATGTCTATGCTATGCATTCTCTCCGTAGTTATATGTACACTGCCTCTCAGCCAGTGTGATCTAGAGTGTGTGGGATTTTCAGCAAGGATGCTGCTCTCGCTAGGGCTTCCTTAATACCTACTCTCCCTGTAACCTGTGACTACTACCTTGAGAATAAACTTATCCTGTTTTACCTATACTCCTGGCTACTCTGTATCTTCATTTACCGCAGTTGGGTCAAACTCCATGAACTCCTCAGTTCCACGGCTTGCCATTTGTCTCACTGTCAGTCACATTTGATTCATCCTTTTGATTTAAATGTTCCCTTTGTACTCTCTGGAGACACATGCTATCATCCTGAAAGAATACACTGCTGCTGGCTCCTGCTTTTTGGGTCCAAATCTGTGTCCTCATGTTCAGATTTTGACAGCAGTAGAGGAAGGAGCATCTGATGATTATTTAATTTATTCCAAGGTAGGTTCATTAGTCTAAGGAGGCATGCAGCAAGGGCAGGGCACCTTCATAATATGCAATATTATAAATATTTATGCAAATTCAAATCTAGTCTCTCCCAAATCTACCTTTCACACAGAAGTACCTCCTATCAATCCTATCAATCAACAGTACTTAATAATTATCTAGATAATGTCATTCACAGTCCCAAAATGACTAGCTAACACACTTTAGAAGAGGTCTGAAGTTAGGTGTTCAAATCTCCTCACACCAGTCCCCCCTTGGGTGCACCTGATCATGGATAAATCTATTTACTGGAGTGGTGGTACCCAAACATCTCCATTATGAAGTATTATTTACAAAGATCCCATCAATCACACTGCTCCAACTTCTGTAAAATCACTTTCATTCATCGCTTGTATCCAAATACCTTCTTACACATTTCTTTGCATAAACAATTAACAGGATTCTATCCTAAATTATCATAGGCCCAGCTACGGACAACACATGTTCTGGGGTGGAAGTCTTACCTCATCCCTACCTACAACCCAGTGTTCCCGAACGCTCTAAATTAAAATGATTCCTCACTTGTGTACATGGGCCTAGAGTCCACAAGAGGAAGTGACCCAAAACACAACATGAACACATCATATTTTTCAACCCCAAAACCGGCTTGTGTCTACAATGTTGATGGCCGAGGAATTTGGGCCATAGCACAGCCAATGCCAAAGGAAAGCTACCAACCCTGCAAATTTCTGAAAATTAGGCACCAGGGAGAGTCCAGGGTTGTGAGAAGTTGGCCTGGCATTTGCTGTCCACTAGTTATATGGGACGCCTTGCACCAGTCCAATTAGACTCTTACGGTGATAGGTTAAAAGACAACCTTTAAAGAAAGATAGCCTAGTGGTAGCTGTGGAGAGCAGCCTTCAGGCTAAGTCTTGAAGGAGTGTTAAGCTTATTGTTTTACCATAGATAACCTCTTGAATGACCAAATGAAAGAGTAGTCCACACAGGTATATATTCAAAATATATGTATTTATTCTAAGGATAATCCCATTAGTCTCTTTATGAGGCTGGAGGTAAAGATACGATTCAAACAAGCATTGATAGTTACAATAAATAGCACTGGAATCAAAGGGCCCCAGGGGAGGACCAAACCATATATTAAAAAAGTGGTATAAGAACCACGACACTTCTACAGGCAGTGCCTAGGGCACTTAGGGTCGCTGGCCCCTTATGAAACCACCCAAGGTAGTGAGGAAGGTGGCCCACAGGAGACGCGTGCAATGGTACAAACTACTGTTGGGATCTCTATTAAACCCTATGGAGAATGTTGCGGTTGGAATTTGCAAGAATCTAAACACTTCTAGGAGGAGTTCAAGTTCAAGAGTTTAGAGTTGAGCTTTTGAAGAGCCCACACCCACGAGAGTACCGAGGTACCCCTGTTACCTGCCCCAGGGAAGCCGGGTGCATAGGTTGTTTTCGATGTCGAGTCGCGAGCTGGTTTTCAATGGAAAAACGTGAAGAACTGCTGCTAGCAAGAAGCGTCGTTGATGTCATGCAGATTGAAGATGTAGATCTTGTAGAGAAGGACCTGAAAGCAGAGGGGACAGATTCTGGGTCACGGCACAGTGACCAGGGGGCTCAGGAGAAAGAGCCCTTCAATGTCGGGTGCTTCCAGGTGGAAGATGAGTAGCTTGGATCAGCAGCCCCGGGTTCCAGGAGACATCAAGGAAGGCCATCTGCTGGAGGACGACTGTTCCACGAAGGATGAGGGTCGCTGCGGTATTAGTGTCCGGTTTGGATCCACTAAGCCTTGGCAACCGCAACCCATGCAAGAATCAAGAAACAGCTACTGGTGCAGACCCACGAGGTCTGAGCAAGGTCTCCAGCAAGGAGACTGAAGAGCATGCTTGGAGCAACCAGGGGAGCCCTTGAAACTAAATATTGACCTCTGCTAGGGCCCACCAGTCGAGAGACAAGGGACCGCGGGAGGCAGCAATTTGGCATGCGTAAAGATGCGCCCATGGGTTGCCGGAGCAGGCTAGGGCATCGATCTTTAGCACAGATGATGCTGAGAGGTTGGCGCAATAATGGGCCAAAGCACAACTTCCTCACTTGTTGGGTTCATGTGTTGTGCAAGAGGTGGCTGGTGTCCTGGGGTATTGGGGATCTCAGCACCCATGGGGTCCACAGTGCTGAGCTTTTCTGTGCAGACTCACTGGCCTCTGGGATGCTTGGAAACCCACCTCAAGGTAGGCATAAGTCTTCGATGTCTGTAGGAGCAGCGGAGTTCCAACTGGGTTACTTGCAGTGTTTCAGGTGCCTGCCAAGCAGGGGGGTAACTCCTTTACCCCAAGGGAGATTGCTTCATTCAGCTGTGCGGCAGCAAGTGGAAGGTTCAAGTCTGTGAAGTCCAAGATTAATCTGAGGTTCTGGGGACCCTGCACCCACCTTTATCCAAGGATTAGGGGAGTGTCTAAATCAGAGCCCACCAATGAGAGTTCAGGCGGGAAAGGGTGGCTACACCCTCTCCCCTTTGTGTGTTTTCCCACCTCGGCAGGGGACAGGATGCCCCTGAACCGGTTTGAGGCGGTGTATGCAGAAGTAGGCACTGGAGAAGCCTACGTGCAAGTTTGAAAGACACCCTATGGTGAACCCACTCAGTTCCAATCCACATAGTCTGTGTGGGGAGGTGGGGACATCTCCCTGCAACAAGATCCCTATTGTCCAGCTGCTGTGGCTGGAGTTCTGCCCAGCAACAGGCAGCCAGAGTCATGTGGGTGGCAAGTAGCATCCATTTTGTACTACGTGTGCACTTTTGTATTGGTGTCTAAAATCTGCCGCTTTTACCATATCACCCCTCTAGCAGGGAGAAACATGCCCTCACTCCCATGGCTGGATTGGGGGTATGATTCCACGATGTTTGACACCAAACATGACATGGTTCTGTGCAGCCACTCTCAAGTTATCACGCTATTGCGATTATTTATAATGCGGAAGCGCCTCCAGAGAGCGGGAAGTTTTAAAAAAAGCAACTACCTACCCTGCTGTGTGGGAATCCGACCCTGCTGGGGGTCCAGTGTGTGAAGGACCTTTGCCGCCGTGAGGGGAACGGCTTTTCAAACTACATTTCCCGGCATCCTCTGCCTCAGACGCACGCCGGTGACGGCGCACGGCAGCGCCAGCACCAGTTAAAGTGACTCCTTGCGCCCCGCAGCGCGGGACGCGCCTCCAGAGAGCGGGAAGTTTTTAAAAAGCAACTACCTACCCTGCTGTGTGGGAATCCGACCCTGCTAGGGGTCCAGTGTGTGAAGGACCTTTGCCGCCGAGAGGGGAACGGCTTTTCAAACTACATTTCCCAGCATCCTCCATCTCAGACGCACGCCGGTGACGGCGCACGGCAGCGCCAGCACCAGTTAAAGCGCTCCTCGCGCCCCGCAGCGCGGGACGCGCTTCCAGAGAGCGGGAAGTTTTCAAAAAAGCAACTACCTACCCTGCTGTGTGGGAATCCAACCCTGCTAGGGGTCCAGTGTGTGAAGGTCCTTTGAACGGCTTTTCAAACTACATTTCCCGGCATCCTCCGCCTCAGACGCACGCCGGTGACGGCGCATGGCAGCGCCAGCACCAGTTAAACCGGCTCCTCGCGCCCCGCAGCGTGGGACGTGCCTCCAGAGAGCGGGAAGTTTTAAAAAAAGCAACCCCTACCCTGCTGTGTGGGAATCCGACCCTGCTAGGGGTCCAGTGTGTGAAGGACCTTTGCCGCCGTGAGGGGAACGGCTTTTCAAACTACATTTCCCAGCATCCTCCGCCTCAGACGCACGCCGGTGACGGCGCACGGCAGTGCCAGCACCAGTTAAAGCGGCACCTCGCGCCCCGCAGCGCGGGACGCGCCTCCAGAGAGCGGGAAGTTTTCAAAAAAGCAACTACCTACCCTGCTGTGTGGGAATACGACCCTGCTAGGGGTCCAGTGTGTGAAGGAACTTTGCCGCCGTGAGGGGAACGGCTTTTCAAACTACAATTCCCGGCATCCTCCGCCTCAGACACACGCCGGTGACGGCGCACGGCAACACCAGCACCAGTTAAAGCAGCGCGGGACGCGGCTCCGTCCTTGCCCGTCACTGACAGGAACTGGGTGGGCTGGGCCACCCCCCCACCGATGCATTGCTGCCTAAAGGACTCAAGGTGCTGTCGTGCTCATTGTTTAGGGGATAGTTCTGGGTGTGCATTTCCTGTGTTGTGTAGCCGTTACTTGTTAATGTACTTGGATCTGTGCTGCCTATTTTTTACGTGTGGACATTCAGTGGGAGCTGTTGGTGTAGTATTGTGCCCGCCGTGAGGGGAACGGCACCTCAATAACAACTTGTTCCCAACATCTTGAAGCCACGGCACTTGGCAATAGCGCCATCAGCCAGCGCCGGGGAGAGGATACAAGTGCATAGGGTCACCCGCCAAGGCCAAGGGCGGACACATCTTTGACCAGTAAAAGCCGGGACCTCTCTGCTTATTTTGGTGCCTGTTTGATTTGTAAGCATACTATTCTGATTGATTTACCGCCTCTGCCATGCCCCCCAAAGACACTAGAGGTAGAGGGGCCAACGTTCATCTCACAGGAACTATGGACCAGTTTATTACTAAGGTAAACTGTGTCATTGATCAAGAGATCACGTTGTTGGAACGCAGAGTTTCACAGGACCTTGCGATGGCAAGGAGGTCCTCAATGGGTCATATTGCTAATGTGCAGTCCCCCGTCCATCAAGCCCCAAATGGTGATGATACTGTTTGCTCACATCTTGATTTTCCGACCACAGATTTAACACCCAGTAGCACAACCGCTGTTTCTATGGGGGATCAGTCCATGGTGTCAGACTCATTGTTGACATCACCCTGTTTGCTGCCATTTGCTTCCAGCTTAGTGCCAGAGCCTAGCACCAGGCAATTACGAGAGAGGAATCCTGGCGCTATTCCTAAAAACAAACAAGGGCCCCCTATTATCAATGGTGGGAAGAGCAAGACTGGCAGAAAGAAACAGAAAGTTGTGAGCCACACTAGAAACTCTGGAATTCCCCCTCCACCACAGGAGCAACCTGATACGGCTGTCATAGCAAATAAAGTTGCACCTTTAGACCATTTATTATCCATCAGAATGGCACATCAAGTTGTAAGCGGGGGGACCAGCGTAGATGATAAGGCTGAGGGAGTGGCCCCTGAGATGTCCAACATTTATGATACAATCAGGCTTCTCCTCCGTCCTATGGAGGATAGAATTTCTAAGATTGAGCAACATTTATCTAGGATTGAGCAAGGTCTTGGGGGAATTGCAGATTTTTTAAAGTACGTTCCCAACCCTAGGGCCTCTAAATTATTGAAAACGGCCAGAGCAGAAAATGCTCCGGCTTTTTTAAACGATCCCCCAGTATTGTCTATTGATCATCAGGCCCTAACTGAAGTCACTAAGGGTACAGTTGTGCCTCCTGCCATTAAACCTCCCCAGCTTGATATATCCCAGCCTAAGGAGGACGGGAGGATCACTTCCCCCCAGATTCCCAGGGGGGAAAATATCCCAAATTTGCCCCCGGAGGTTTCTCCTTTTGTGGTAATTTTAACAGGGGTCCCCGAATTGGGCAATCATGAAGTCGAATCTCCTACAACTCTAAAGAATAGGGTTGTGCATTGGCTCAATAAAAATAGACCACTGCCAATGCACACAGTGTGCAAGATACTCGTGGTTAGGAGGGTCCCATGGGTAGGTCACTTGGCTAAAAACATAAGGGGGGATTGTGTCTTAATCAACTTTAACGACCCCAAAATAGTGGAGTATATTTGTAATTGGAGACACCCTAGTTCAGGAACATCTATACGTTCTCTTCCTCTGACCTATTTTTATCCCCCTGGTCATTTTACTCCATTAATGGATGGGTGGACACTGGTACAGCGGAATGGGAAGGGATTCCCGCAAGGCTGGCTTATACCCATATCACCTTTAGATTCTATTGTCACCCAAAACCGATTTAGCAGCTTGGAGGCTGTTGACTGACTCCAGGGCAGAGGGGGAGCATCAACTAGTCTTTTGCCCCCCCTAGGTTGCTGTACCTCTGGTTCTACAACATCTTTAAAATCTTCGGGTCTAGAACTATCCATCCCCGTCATACCAATACAGAGGGTTATTAACAACACTGATCTATATTTGGATCATTCCCCAAGCATCCCAATTCCTTGTGTTGGTTCTCCCAGCCACCTTAAGCTTGCTTCGTGGAATGTGGCAGGTTTGCGCAGCAAGCTTTCTCTTCCGGATTGGAACGCCTTTATTGACGGTTATGACCTGTGTATGTTCCAGGAAACCTGGTGCATTGAGCCACTGTACAAGCCGGGCTTCTCATGTTTTTTTCTTCCAGTCACCTCGACAGGCCGAGACCGCCCATCTGGTGGACTCATGGTATGGGTTAGGGCAGAACTTAATCTTAAGATCATCCAGCACACTTGTCCTACACTAGATGTAATGAGACTTTCTATCAAGTGTTCTAAGAGCAGCTATACCTTGGAACTCTTTAATGTATATGCACGAGGAACCCAAGGGGGTGCAAAATCCCATACTATTTCAGCCCTTTCAGATCTGCTCCATTACTGCCCCTCTGACTCCCTTCTTTTGGTTGCTGGTGACCTTAATTGTTTTTTTGAGCCCCTTGCAACTGATGACATCCTAGGAATCTATGATGAGGATGCTAGATGGGGCATTCCGTCATTGTCACTTAAGCCAGTGAAGAGATGGTCACCAGTTGTTATCCAAATAAATGCTTTATCATTAGAATTTGGGTTAAGAGCTGCCAATGGGCGCACAATTTCTGACGTATTGGGAGCTAATACCTTTAATAGGGTCCCCTCCCAAAGCAGAATTGATTATATAATGGTTGACAGGAGGGCATGGAAATGTGTTGTAGATATGGTTATTATACCAACAATAAATAGCGATCACAACGTTTTGTCCCTCAAAATGTTGGAAATGTGGCATGGGATAGAGCCTACCCCCACTCCTGAAATACGAATGCTGACCAAGACAGTTTTACCATCTAAATGTCCTAAATTTATTTTGAGTGACGTAAAACTAACCACCCTCAAAGAAATTCTTGCTGATCAGACTCTTAAGCTTTCTGCACTTTGCAGGGATGGGGTTGGCCCTGCTGCTGCAGTGAAAGTTTACGTGGAAACCATTGATTCGATCGGCACTTTATTTCTTGATCACACCAAAAAACGTCAAACGAGTGTCAAGTCAGCGCAGAAGTGGTTTAACAGGAATTGTAGATTGAAAAAAGATAGCCTGGTCCTCGCCATTAAATCTAATAATCCGGGTGATGTTCGGCTGGCAAGACTGCTTTATAGGCAGGCCCTTGCAGCTGCAAAGAAATAATGGGAAGAGCTGCGCTGGGATAGTCTAAAAACTGCGTGCCATTCAAAAAATGCCGAGCTCTTCTGGTCTTTAGTGAGATGATCTAATAGTTGCGAATTGGACCAAATTCCCAAAAACATAACGGATAGGGAATGGTTTGAGCACTTCAGGAAATTATATGTAGGGGATGAGCAAACGGATGATCTATGTCCCCGAGCTGGGATCATAGTTATTGATCCTGTTCAGCCCTCATTTATCAAGATAGAGAAAAGGGAGGTCGAAGCAGCAATTAACAAGCTTGTATCTGCAAAGGCCCCGGGACCAGACGGCATCCCGGGTGATCTATTTAAAGCCAATGTTGAGGGATGGGCCTCTTATTTTGAGCTTTTTATTAATGCTCTGCTGGATGGCTCGCCGGTACCGAGTTCTTGGAAGGGAGCCGAGGTAATCCCTATTTACAAGGGGGGACCCAGCCAACTATCGCCCAATTAGTCTTATTGACACTGGACAAAAGCTGGCTGGTAGGGTCCTCCTGGAGAGGATCCACACATGGGCTGATGATAATGATATAATTTCACAGTTCCAGGCGGGTTTTAGGACCTGCACAAGCACAACCGACCAGGCATTCAGGTTGGTGCTCCTATACTGGAAGGTGGTCACCATTGGTAAGGGCAGTCTGTACTTGGCGTTTATCGACTTAAAGACCGCCTTTGACCTGGTCCCTCGTGACCGCCTGTGGTTTATTTCTGGAAGAGATTGGGATTCCTCCATACATTCTGAATCTTTTGATTCGGATGCACGAAGGTAACTATGCTTGTATTAGATGGGGGAACAACCTTTACAACGCAACTTTTACAACGCACTACCATTACAACTAAACTTTTACAACGCAAGTGGATTTACAACGCATGCTTTTACAACGCAAGTCTTTACATCGACTTGCACTAGATGGCGTGCTAACATTACAAATAGTGTAGTTTACTATCCCAACACCTTCCCTACTGTTATGTGGACTAGAGTTGGAATAGTAAATTACACTTTTCTAATGTTAGCACGCCATCTAGTGAAAGTCGATGTAAAGACTTGCGTTGTAAAAGCATGCGTTGTAAATCCACCTGTGTTGTAAAAGTTACATTGTAACAGCACGCGTTGTAACAGCACGCGTTGTAACGTCATACATCCATATTAGATGGTGGTCTCAGGAGCAAAAAACCCATAAAATCCCGGTTAACAGAGGGCCCCTACACTTTTCACACTTTTTGTGAATGGTGTTGTTTCTTTCCTGCTTGAAGTTAATGCTGATGTCCCTGTCCTGGCAGGGGATAAAGTCCCTGCATTACTTTTCGCGGACGACACACTTTTAATATCGAAAACACCAGCAGGATTACAGAAACTATTGGATCGCTTCTCCTTGTTTTGCAAGCTGAGGGGCCTTGTCATTAACACTGCTAAAACCAAACTCCTCTATTTCAACCCGAGCAGATCATCTAGATCCATCTTGACTCTTGAAGGGAAGACATTGGAGTGTGTCAAAGAGTTTGACTATTTGGGGATTAGAATCTCTGACAAGCTCAAATGGCAGTCTCATATTGATAAAATGGTGCTAAACCATAGGCGGGTAATAGGAGCCATAGGGAGGGAATTTCGTGCCTCCACTACTAAACCCATTGCTCCAGCTTTGGAAATATACGCTGCCAAAGCTGTAGGCTGTGCCCTTTATGGTGCAGAACTATGGGGTTTTGGTTGTGTAGATGCACTTGTTACTGGAGAAAATAAGTTTTTTAGGGAGCTTGTATCGCTCCCAAAGGGCACATCCAACCAAGCCACTATTGAGTGATCTGGGCCGGCGATCTATCAAAGACCTAGTCACTCTGCGTCCTCTCTTACATTGGGCATGGCTATGGCGCACCCCTGAGCTCTCCAGATATGCTGATGGCCTAAGAGAGGTCATGAACCTTCATGGAGCCCATAAAATAGTTTGGCTTGTTAACATAAAGAAGCTTCTGGTGGCAATAGGCCTCACAACTGCTTGGGATTCCGGGGCACCGTTATCAAAGGAAGCAACTAAGAGAGCCTTTTGGACATGGGTCAATCTCCAGGATCAGAGGGATCTAAACCCAGGCAGACTGACCGAGGAGTTTCGCCAACACAAGTCTATGCCCCGCCTGGAACCTTACCTAGATTTTATTACAAAGCCTAGGGATAGATCACTTTTTGTCCGGTTCAGGTTTGGGACCCTTCCCCTCCGTGATCGTACTAGCAGGTGGAATCCCCCGCATCAAACTTCCGCCGACTGTCCAAACTGTCCAGGCGCAATTGAGAATACTTCCCATTTTTTTTTTGTATGCCCAGCTTATCTAAAACCCAGACTGAAATGGCTTAAACCTGTGTGCCTGCAGCTGGGGACGAGGGACCACTCTGTAGCACTTAGAATTCTTAAGACTGATGCCAATACTACCATAGCATGCGGGGTGGCTAAATTTCTCGGCTGGGCATGGCTGATCAGGCAGAAGGTTATTTGATTAATTCAAACATTTTATAATACTCACAAAGCTGCTTAAATGTAATACATCTTTTAAATATTTATTGTATTTAAAAGTCTTTTTTACGATTTGTTTTTAAATGAATTTCACTGAATTGTGTTTTTATGTAAATGTGCTTTTATGATATTACATGTCGAAATAAAGCTTTGGTGACAGATATAGTGTGGGTAAGAGTATATGGTATGGCTGCACTACAAACAACCTCGCACTAGTTTTAACGAAGGGTGCAGAGGGGCCCTACTCAGGTAGGGGTTCCCCCTCACACATATCTCAGCACCCTGCCTTGTAGGATTAGCAAGGCCTGCCTTAGGGGTGACCTATGAGGACATATGTGTTGTAATTAAGTGGGATACAGGGTACCTATATCCCAGTAAGGGGTGCAAGCACCACCTTACCCAGACTACAGTAGTGGTCTGGTGGTGTCAGTTTGTATGGCTGTCCCAGGGGTGGCACAATAAGTGCTGCAGCCCCTGGTAGGCCTCTGAGGGACCCATGCCCTGGGTACCTAGGGTTCCATCTACAAGGGGCTCACAGGGTGTCCTCAGTATCCAATTGGTATGTACCAAGGGTACTCACATCGGTTTAGAGAGGAAGCAGATAGGCTGGGGTCCTGGATAGCAGGGCCACAGCCTGGCTAGAGTCAGAAAACAGTCAAAACATCAGCAAAAAGTTGGGGGCAACTATGCAGTCGATGCCACTCTCCTACAAGGGTGTTGTGAACTGCATTGCTCTTGCCAGTCTTTTTCTCACTCAGAAACCCTTAAAAATCACACATTATGGCTATAATGCAAATTTTCCTCATAAGTCAGTGACGGAAAGTTCTGAAAACTGTGGGTAGTCAAAAACTTCCTACCAACTAGCATTTTCCCAAGGCTCCTGATAAAAATGTACCTCCCTTGTGAAGTTGGGTCTAGTGTCAATGACTGGAAAGGGCCCAAAATGCAATATGGACTCATCACATTTTTCCACTAAAACAGACCCTTTTATTACAATTTGAGTAGCTGTGAATGTTGGGCCCTAGCTCAGTCAGGACCAAAGAAAGCTATCAAACCTGGACATTTTTGAAAACTAGACTCACAAGGGAGTTCAATGTGGAATGACTTGCGTGGCACTCTCCAGGTTTTTTTTACCCAGAAGCACTTGCAAACGAAAAACTTTGGTTTAAAAGAAACAAGTTCTGCACATTTCTATGGGGGAAACTTCTGGAATCTGTGGGGAGTCCACAAAGGTACTACTAACCAGCATTCCTCCGCATTGTCCAATTGGTACCTCACCTGTGTGGGTGAGCCTAGCATCCATGACAGGAAAAGGTCCAAAATGCAAGACATCGAAATGTACTATTTAAAAGTTACCTGATTTGGCAATGCAGGTAGTTATGGTATTTGGGTCTAATCTCAGCGGCCACTCAGGGAAACCTGGAAAAGACAGATATTTCTGAATACTAGACATTGGGGGTGATCCAGGGTGGCATACATTGTATGGCTATCACTAGAATTTTTAACCCAGAAGAACTTACAAACCTCAACCTTTGGTTGTAAACACAACCTTCCCTCATATTTGTGTGAAGAACCACAAGTTTCCTACCACATAGCATTGTCCCAAGTTGCCTGATAAAATTAATACCTCACTTGTGTAGGGTGGCCTAGTGCCCGCAACAGGAAAGGGCCCAAAACTTAACATGGACTCATCAAATGTTTACACTAAAAAACACCCTGTTTTCACAATTTGGGTAGTGGTGGATTTGGGCTCCAGCTCACCCAGCTTCTAGAGAAACCTATGAAACCTGCACATTTCTGATAAACTGGGGCGTCCACAGTGATGTGACTTGTGTGGCTCTCACCAGGTTTTTCTTTCAAGCAGAAGCGCGCTTACAATCCTCAAATTGTGGCTAAAACACACATTTGCGTCACATTTACATGACAGAATTTTCTGGAATCTCAGGGGAACACATTTTCTTCCACCCAGCATTGCCCTAAGTATCCTGATGAAAATGATACCTTATTTTTGTAGGTGGGCCAAGAGATTTTGACAGGAAGGAACCCAAAACGCAACATGGACACATCAACCTTTTCTCCAATTTGTATCTCAGTATCAGTTAATCTCTTTGCAGTGAAAATCAGAAGTCAGAAGTACATGAATGGTGTACCACTATAAGTATCAAGGAGCCATTAACGGCAAACATTCCCTCTCTGCTTTAAGTGATGCTGATGTTGTTATGAAATCACAACCTTCCTTTCATATTTTTCTTTTCCTATACCACTTCTGAATGGGCAGTGTTTTTTAACACTTTGTAAGACTCATGTTCAAAAGCCCAATTAGGTAGAGGCTTTGAGCAGACTTGTGAATCTGACACGGCACCCAGCACGACTCCCCTTGTAACATTGCTGTGGCTTCACTAACTGCTGTTAAAGCATCACGTTTATAGTTTACATTCTTAAAAGCGCTAAATTACAACCCAAACACTTCCTAATGAGCAATATTTTCATATCACTCTGCTTCGCAGATTTACAATCTACTCTTTTTTGTTCCCTTCCCATCAGCACTTTGGCTCCATTTCCAAAGTGACCCTGTTTGGAACACTCACTGCTAGCAACAAGTCAAAAGTTAACAAACCTTTTTGTTAGACCCAAACTACCTTAAAATTGACCTGTAACAGGTGTGGTTGACTGCTAGGAATATTAAGCTTCTTCAAAAAAAGCATTATTTTTTTCCCACAGCCAGTCACGGAAATAATTACTTTTTTCTGAAAATCACAATATACTATTTGCTACTTGCATAATAACAGCATCCAATCAAAGATCATTTTTACATTTAGGTGCTGCCCTCCATTTTAACTGCATAACAATTTGAAAACAGTCTCATTCAAGCAACAGCTTTCTCCTGTGTGCTAATCCAATTTGCCTCCAAAATGTTTCGATCATGAAGTGTGGGCTACAGTTTTGTATTTTTGGCCAGAGAGAGTGCTAGAAAAGAGTGGCATTAGCAGAGGCTTAGGTTTACCTAGTGTAGCTATTACTTAGCTTAGCCAGAGAGGATTTCATTGGCATCAATTGCTACCTTTAGTTGACGGCATTGTGGATTGCCAACATCCAGATCTTATTATTTTGCACTGTGGTGGAAATAACCTAGGCACAATTACTGGATTTGGGCTGGAAATACTAATGGAGGATACTTTGGGAAATTAATGGCACTTTCCCCACACACTGCCTTGCTGTTCTCCAACATTTGCCAAAGGCTAAAATGGAAGTGGTCAAACAAATTACGTCAGATCAACAAATACAGGAAACATGGTAACAAAACTGCTTCTGCATTCCTCGGAGACCACAAGATATATGACAACAATTTATGCTTTGATATGGAGGGCATATATAGAAATGATGGAGTTCATTGCACAGAGAAAGGGAACAGGGTGTTCCAAAACAACTTGAAAGACTGAACCTTCTTTTATGTGTAGTCATCATCTGCACATTATAATCACAAAGGTTTTTTTTTAGAGCCAACCTTTTTCCCAAACACTGGTTCATCTTTTTAAACCCTTTTTTTGTAATTTGTACTCAACTCTGCAGATCTAATGTGGATCTGTCAGTGGGTGTGTGGTCTGTGCGTGGGTCTGTGAGTACCTGTGTGGGTCTATCAGTGGATGTGTGACCTCCTATAATGGTATGTCAGTGGGTCTTTGAATACCAGCATAGGTCTCTGCGTGGGTGTGCAAGTACACTTGAAAATCTGAAAGTGGGTGCGTAAGTGGGTGTGTAAGTGGATGTGTGGGTCTGTAAATGGATAGATGAGTGAGTGCACAGGTTTGTGAGTAGGTATGTGAGTATCTTCATGGATCTGTAAGTGTGTCTCTGAGTGCCTGTGTGGGTTTATGAATGGATTTGTTAGTGGATATATGAATGCCTACATGGCCCTATCAATAGGTCTGTGACTGCCAGTGTGATTCTGTGAGTGGATGTGTGAGCGCCAGTATGGGTCTATGAGTAGATATGTGAGTGAGTATCTGAGTGGGTGTATGAGTGTCTGACGGGGTGTATAATTGTCTGTATGGGTCTGTGAATGGGGGTGTGTCTGGTTTTGTGGGTGTGTGAGTGGGTATGTGAGTGTCTGTGTAACCTTGTTAGTGGGTCTGTTAGTGCCTACATAGCTCTGTGAGTGGGTGTGTGAGTGCCTATGTAGGCTGGTAAGTGGGTTGGTACATGGATGCATGGGTCTATCAGTAAGTATGTGAGCAGCTGCATGGGTATATGAGTGTTTCTGAGTGCCTGCATAGGTTTGTGAGTGGGTGTGTGAGTAGATGAATGGGTCTGTGAGAAGGTAGGTGAGTTAATGTGGGTGACTCTGAGTGAGCCTGAAAGTGTCAGCATAGAACTGTGAGTGGGTATGTGAGTTCCTATATGGGTTTTTTGTGTGAGTGTGAGAGTGCCTCTGTAAGTTGATGTGTAAGTGGAATCATGGGTTGAGGAATGTGTGTGTTAGTACCTGCATAGGTCTGTGAGTGGGTCTGTGAGTACCTGTATGGGTTTGTCAGTAGGTATGCCAGTGCCTGCATGGATTTCTGAGTGGCTGCGTGAGTGGCTGCATGACTTTGTCAGTGGGTTTGTGAGTGCCTGTGTGATTCTGTCAGGGGGTGTGAGTGAATGAGTGGGTCTGTGATTGAGTGTGTGAGTGGTTGTGTGGGTCTGTAAGTGGGTGTGTGATTGCCTATGTGTGTGTGTGAGTTAGTCTCTGCATGCCTGTATGGGGTTGTGAATGGGTGTGTGAATACCTGCATGGATCTGTGACTGGGTCTGTGAGTGCCTATGGTGGCCTACAAATGAGTCTATCAATGCCTGCATGGGAATATGAGTGGGTGTGTGAGTGCCTGTGTGCATCTGTCAGTGCATTTAAGAGTGTCTGTGAGTGGGTGTGAGGGTGTCTGTGTGGGTCTATTAGTGGGTAAGAGGTGGCCTGAGTGGGTCTGTGAGTGGGTGGTTGAGTGACTGTGTGGGTCTGTGAGTAGGTGGGTGTAAGAGTGCCTTTGTGGATATGTGAGTGAGTGCATAAGTGACTGTCTGGGTCTGTCAGAAGGTATGTGAGTACCTGAGTGGGTCTGTGAATGGGTGTGTGAGTGTTTGAGTGGGTCATTCAAAATGGGTGTCTGAATAGGTATGTGAGTGAATGTGAGAGTGTCTGAGTGGGTATATGACTGTCTGAGTGAGTCTGTGAGTGGGCAAGAGTGTCTGAGTGGATCTGTGAGTGAGTAAGTGAGATTCTTCATTAGTATGTGAGTGAGTCAGTGAGTGCCTGCATTGGTCTTTGAGTGGGTGTGGTAATGTATGCATAGGTTTGTGAGTGGGTGAGTGAGTGCCTATGTGGGTCTCTGAAGGGGTCTGTGAGTTCCTGCATGGGTTTGCAAATGGGAGTGTGAATGCCTGCATGGGTCTGTGAGTGGGTGTGTGAGTGCCTATTTGGGTCTGTAAATAGTTATTACCTGCACACCATAAACACAAAGGCTCTTTTTAGAGTCACCCTTTTCCCCAAACACTGGTTCATCTTCATTTTAAATATATATATTTTTTAAATCTTTACTGGACTCAGTGGATTTGTCATAGATCCACAAACCAAAATCAAACAAATAAAACTAAGAAGCACATTTAGGAATAGATGTACAGGTTTAGGAGTAGATGTAAGATTGTGTGTGTGAATAAGTGAGTGGGTGTGTTACTGCCTGTGTTGGTCTGTGAATGGGTGTGTGAGTGTCTCTGTGGATCTATGAGTGGGTGTGTGGGTCTGAGAGTGGGTCTGAGATTGCCAGTGTGAGTCTGTAAGTTGATGTGTGACAGTCTATATGAAACTGTGTGGGGTCTGTGAGGGCCTGCATAAGTGTATGAGTGAATGTGCAGGTGCCTGTGAAAGTCTGTAAGTGGGTGTGTAAGTGGATGCATGGGTATATGAATGACTACATAGGTTTGTGAGTGGATCTGTGAGCACTGCGTGGCTCTATGAGTGAGTCTGAATGCCTGGGTGGGCCTCTGAGTGGATTTGTTAGTGCCTGCATGGATATGTAAGTAGATGTATGAATGCCTGTGTGGCTCTCTCATGACTCCCTGTGTAAGTCCGTGTGTGGGTGTGAGAATGCCTGTATGGGTCTATGAGTGGGTATATGAATGATTCTCTGGGTGGTTGGGAGGGTGTCTGAGTGGGTCAGTGAGTGGGTGTGTGAGTGTCAGTGGGTGGGTGTATGAGTATGTTAGTGAGTCTCTCAGTGGGTGTCTGAGTGTCTACATGGGTCTGTGAGTGGGTATATAAGTATCTGTCTGGGTCTGTGAATTCGCATGTGAGTGGTTTTGTAGGTGTGTGTGTTTTTGTGTGGCTCTGTGAGTGAATCTGTTACAGCTTACATAGTTCTGTGACTGCATGAGTGGGCCTGTAAGTGGGTGTGTAAGTGGATGCATGTGTCTGTGAGTAGGCATGTGATTACTTGCATGGGTATATGAGTGTATGTGATTAGCTGCATAGGTCTGTGGATAGATGTTTGGGCCCCAGGCCCTGGTCTCCATATTTTGCTGCATCACTTTTACTCCTGTCTTCTCCTTGCTTTTCCCCTAATTCAGAGTACCTTGTCCTTGATTTCTCCCATTTTCTCTTCTTTCTCATTGCTTTTCCCATTTTTGAGTGTCTTCTCCTTACCTTTCCCTCATTTTTCACTGTTTTCTCCTTGCTTTTCTCCTATTTTTTGAGTTCCTTCTCCTTGCTTTTCCCTCATTCATAAAAAAACATTCAGCAACTCCAGCGTGTTGAGACCCTTACGAGTGATATGCTGAGCTTTATAAATCCTTGATTGATTGATTCATTCGATGAGTGGGTATGTAAGTGGGTGTGTGAATGCCTGTGTGGGTTCTGAGTGGGTGTGAAATTGCCATCATAGAACTGTGAATGGGTGTGTGAGTGCCTGTGTCCATGGGAATGGGTATGAGAGTGCCTTTGTGGGTCTTTAAGTGGATGTTTAAGTTGATTCATGGGTCTGTGAGTAGGTGTGTGAGGACTTGCACAGGTCTGTGATTGGGCCTGTGAGTACTTGTGTGGATGTTAGCGGAGGTCTGTCAGTGTATGCATAGATTTCTGAGTGTGTGGATGAGTGCTTGCATGGCTCTGTCAGTGGGTATGTGAGTGCCTGGGTGGTTCTATCATTGGGTATGAAAGTGCATTTGTGGGTGTGTGAGTGAGTGTGTTGTGTCGGTCTGTGAGTAGGTGGGTGTAAGAGTGCCTCTGTGCATCTGTGAATGGTATGTGACTGCCTGAGACTCAAAGTTAGTATGAAAGTGCAAGCATAAAACTGTGAGTGGGTGTACTTTGGACAGACCTACAACCCACCAAATGGCTTTACACTAAATTTGCTAGAAAGCTAGATCTTGGTCCAGAAAGAGTACTTTTTGGTTATGGTGTAAATCCATTCATTGGCTTTGGAAAAATTAAGGTTACAAAAATCTTATGGCAGGAGGATCTACAGAGTTGAATGATCTCATTCTGAGATCTGACTGGCTGTCACCACATCAGCCAGGAGGCGGTGGCAGACACCTTAGGATTCAGGACTCAGTCCCAAGTCAAAAGAAAACATTGTTATAAAAAAGACTTGAAGGGCAGGGTAGGGATACCCTGACACCATAGGCCTGGTAGTGGGATCTCACTTTTCAAAAAACGTGTTGCAACAAATTCATAGAGCATCTGCAGATCTGTGTAAAAAAAAAGAAAATGGGCTGCTGTGCCAGTCAAACATCCCCCACCAGGTGGCCAGGGCCTGGGGATATATATTAAAGTGGAATGGGGGCATGTGATCTCCTTCCCTAAGCCTCCAAGAGGCCCCAGGGACCCCATCCACGGGGCCTACATGGCCCCCTCTCCTAACCTCCAAGGGGCCCCAGGAACCCCATCATCAAGGGCCAGTGTTTTACATAAGGGGGCATGCATCCAGCTCACCAAATCATACAATGGCCCCAGGACCACATCCCTTGTTGCAACTCAGTGATTGTGTCCTAGGGTCACCAAACCAGTGGGAAAACAAAACATTATCGTGCTGCACTCTTGAGCATGGAAATGCTTGGAATTGTTTCCACTCCACAGGAGCAAAAGTAAACTGCTCCTGTAGAGTTGGAGCATTGCCGGCTCCTGCTGTACCCACAATGGCTGAGAGGAGGGGATCCGGTGGGGCTTTAGGGGCCCTGGCCTTCCCCTGCAGCCCCAAAAAGGCAAATGTTGTGGGGTGCCCTAGGTGGGCACTAGGGCACCTCACATAAAAAAAATAATGGGGCTAGTTGTTGTCTGTCCGAGTTGGGCACTGGAGTACGCCACTTTATTATTAAAAAATAAATAAAATGCTGGTAGGGCTGCTGGGGGCCCTGGGGCTATCCCTGCAGCCCCCGAATATAATAATGTTGTGGAGTGCCCCAGGTGGGAACCCAGTAGATAAAACAAAAAATACAGGCCACGACATGTGGGCTGCTTGCAGGGAGCTGGCAAGGGTCCTGGGGCTCCTGGCGCAGATCCTAATGAAAAAAAAAAAACTATGGGTGTCCCAGGTGGAACTTAGGCAAACATAAAAAAGATAAAAAAATATTTTTTTTAAATAAAGAAGCGGACAAAGCTGCTCATTTATTATTCATCGCTCCTTCAAGAAGCACCCCATAATGCACTGTGTGGGCTATTTACATATGTCCATAAAAGGGCCAGGGATCACACACATTTTTTGTTTAATGTTGTAGGGGGCTGAAGAGATTCTGCAACCCCCAGCAGCATGAGAAAAAATTATTGGATCATTGAAACCATGACCCCAGGAGAGCTTATGAGGGGGTTTAGCTGATTGCTTAGGTCGGTGGAAGACCTGGCCTCAGGGGAGGCCTAGTGGCAAACTCCCACCCTCGCACATCAAGTGTCGTGCACTGTGTGAGGTTGGCTGCCTGAGAGAGGTTGGCTGCAGGGCGCAGCAGGAAGTTGCCTTAACATATGGTAATACAATATTACCTTACATTGAAAAAAATAGAAATTCACTGAAAGAACACAGGTTAAAGTATTGTTATATTTAGTTGAAATGTTAACATATTAAACTCTAAAAAACACAGAAAGTCATCTGTTCTAGTTATCTCAAGTAACTATAAATTGTGCCCCAACATAGCTTACTATAACTTATACTCTCGCCATGCACTTACATCACTCATGGTTTTTTATAGAGTCAGCATGACTTAGCAGCACAGCAGATAGTAGACGTCTGGATGCTGATGTCAAGGTGGCTGACACCCACAAAGCTCCTCCAGTCATGCAGTAAGTTTCTCTCTCTCTCTCAGTCCAGCAGCAGGTCTTAGGTGCTTATTGATTTGGATAGTTTAATCATTGTTCTTCCTCTGCTGGTAAAAGCCTCCTCTGTCATGGCTGCATGCTGTCCCACGGCAATGGTCCTCTCACTTTACCATGGCCCCTTTCTGGGACAAGGCAATGGCCCCTTCATGTCTTAGCACTGCACAGGGCAAAAGCCCTCTTCTCCTCACAGTGCAGCACCAGAGTAGGGCCTTAACCTCAATCACTGATGCACCTGGCATTTGGGCATTGCACAGCGTACATGGTGGGATGGCATGATCAGTGCGATAGTCCAATCCGCACAGCAGCCCCCAGCTGGCACATCAGTGTTGCAACAGCACCCATGGGCAGACAACCATGTTCTGTTTGGTGAACCTGATGACCAGAATCTTACACTCTGCTCCCGTGTCTACTCAGAAGGATCCCCACTGGACCTCGCTCCCTTGTCACAATCTTGTTCTCCTCAAAGGGTCCTCTGGTCACATTTCATGCAGAAGCTGGTGCTCCAGGCCTAAGGCAAGTGTTATTTATTCTTCTCGGTGATGTACTCTCACCCAGCTAGGAGATTGGCAGAGACTCAGTCCCCAGTCCTGGTCATAACAGAAGTCATGTTGAGCTTATCCGTACTGATGCACATCTTCAATTTGATATTTTTGTATTCTTAAGCTCCTCTTTTTATGATCCGTTTCAGACACTAATGTGATTATTGTCTCTGACAAGAAAGTTCATATTCTGGCACTCATTTTGAAGTGCCTGCTTATTAGTCCTGCAGCATGAAGGCAGTGTTACACGGCCATGTTGACTTACCATTTAAAACCCCTTGCCAAGCTCTACACTCCCACAGACAATTCACCCCTAAGGTAGGCACTAGGTAGCCCACAGGTGAGGGTACTATGTTACTAAAATGGAGGACATGTACTTTTACGTTTTACATGTCCTGGTAGTGAAAGACTCTAAAACTATTTTTCCACTACTGTGAGACCTTCACCTCTCATAGGATATCAATAGGGATTCCTTATTACATTTAATAGGCTGTAATTCCTAATTGAGAGGAAGCAGATCTGTCATGTTTAGTACCTATGTAATTCTAATGATAAATATTTGTTGATGGCAAAGTTGGATTTAGTTTTAAAATGTTGAAAATACCACTTTTAGCAAGTTGGCATTTTCCTGCTCTTAGCCCAGTGTGCTTATAGCCTGTCTCTGAACACGTCTGGGTTGGGTGACATCTGGGATTTGTGCTTTCCCTCTAGACAGCTACACACAATCGGAGCTTGGATGTGACTTGATGAGCCATTTTGGGAAAATGGGAGGGAGGAGCTGGGCACAGCTTCAGACTTACACCTGTATCCTATCCCCACACAAAGGGTTGCATACCCCCCTGTTGTGAGCCTGGAGCTAGGACAGTAAGGGAGGACCTCTGTGTATTTCAAAGACCCTTCTTTGAAGTCTCCTCAACTTAAAAGGCACAGCTGGTTATACGTCCTGGACCTCTGACACCATGATTTCAGTAAATCTTTGGACCTATGACCAGTCTGCCAGTAAAAAGAAATGGTGTGCTGAAGGACTATGACTCTGCTCGACTGCTGATATGGAAGAACTGTTGTCTTACTGTGTTGCCCTGCTGCCTGTTGCTCTCTCTTGCCTGGGTGACAAAGACTGGACCTATATCCCATGAACCCAGAGTGACGCCAAGGTCTAGGTGGCAGGCCTCCTGGTCCGAAATCTCAGTGACATAAAAGACTTACAACCAGCCAGTTCCTGGTTCTGGACCATTGGGAGTGGGGCTTGCTCCAGCGGAACCAGCGCAACCCCAATTGTGTCAGTGGAATCAATGCATTGCCGCTGTTGCAGGACCAGGAATGGTACATCGCATTCAAAACCAGTGCATCACCCTTGGAACATCTGCTTCGGAACCGACGCATTATCGCAACTGCATAGAGAAGATCGACATATCACTTCTACTCTGTGTAGAAACCTGGTGAATTGCCTTTGGAACCACTGCATCTCGGAGCCAGTGCATCACCTTTAGAACTGACACCTCAGCGCTATTTTGTGGAGAAAAGCAACGCATCACCCCTACTGCTTGATGAAAATCAATACATCACCTTTGCTACAGGATCAGCACCGATGTATCGCTTGGCTGCACTCCACATCTTTCGACAACACAAACAGGATTAAGGTTCTTTTGTACAGCGGGGTGTACAGACAGAATATCGAGTTGTTTATTTCGAACAACAACAATATCGAGTTTGAAATATCGAGATACAAGAATATCGACAGCAAGTATATCGTAGCACAGAATATCAACATTAAGGTAAGAAATATTGTGTTTTTTTAATATCTAAGACAGTTATATCGTTTGTAAAGATATCATTGTTAATAAAATTGATATTTATATTTGTGTTCTATATTTCAGTATGTGTGTTAAAAGTATGTGATGTATTTTTTGGTATAAGTGTAGTTTTTCAATGTATGTGTTAAATTTTGAGCAGAAATTATTTGTATGGAAATTATTGTTTGCGTATTTTAGTTCTGTAGGGGGTTGTGGGTTTACAGGGGAATAGGGTGGGAAGTAATGTACGTATAATAAAGTAATTATTATTTGTTTTATTATTATTTATAAATTAATTAATAATTGGTTATTACTAATATTAATGAATTAATAGATAATTATATTAATTGTGTTATTTTTTTTGAAGCGGGATGTGGGTTTATCAGGGAATAGGGTGGGAAGTAATTTAATTATGAAAAAATAATTATTCATGTATCTATAATATTAATATGTATAATTAATGTATTATTAAATAATTATCAATTGGCTATTAATTTACATTAATTAATTAATAGATAATTATATTAAGGTGCCGATTCCGATCCGTTAAAAATTTTCTCCGTACGAATCGTATCCGTATTTTTTTACGTACGAATCGTACAAGTCCCGTACAAAAGTGCAAGTACGATTCGGATGTGAAAAAGTACATATGAATCGCATTGGGAAAATTCCCTGACACGTCCTCGGATCGTGAAAAGTCTCCAACACGTGCGAATTGGAAAACTGAAGTCCGAGCGCGCAAGTATGATCCGACCCGTCCGTCCGAATGTATAACCGTATGGAAAAAACACCGTACGGAGCGAACTTCTATAGCAACCATGGAGACGTCCAAACATGTGGCCGCATACGCGCCGAACACCCCCCCATATGTACGCACCGTATCCCAGCACCCATATGTGTATGCGCGGACCCCCAGACCCCCATATGTATGGTGCGTACCCCCACCCCCCTGTATGTACGGTGGGAACACCCACCCCCGTATGGAAGGTGCCTACCCCCACACCCCCCCGTATGTACGGTGCATACCCCCACCCCGTATGTACGGTGTGTAACCCCACTCCACGTATGTACTGTGCGTACCCCCACCCCCATATGTATGGTGCGGACCCCCACCCCCATATGTACGGTGCGTACCCCCACCCCCCCGTATGTACGGTGCATACCCCCACCCCCGTATGGACGGTGCGGACCCCCAGCACGTAGGGGGTGGGGGTATGCACCGTACATACGGGGTGGGGGTACGCACTGTACATATGGGGTGGGGGTACGCACCGTACATACGGGGGGTGGGGGTACGCACTGTACATACGGGGGTGGGGGTACGCACCATACATACGGGGGGTGGGGGTACGCACCGTACATACGGGGGTGGGGGTACGCACCGTACATACGGGGGGTGGGGGTACGGTGCGGACGTGTAGGGATGGGGGTACGGCACGTACCGGGCCCCCTTTTCCTCACGCTTCGCGGCGTACTTAGCTTTTCCGGCACTTTTTGGGTCCCGTAAAAATATTGCCGTCCGGAGTGCTGTCGGTACGAATCGTACTTGCTGGTACGTAAAAAGCTGCCTCACTCCGTACGAATGTCGCGTATGCGCTGTCCCGGATCACATTCGTATGTATCTTTTTGTCGGTCGGTGTTTTTTACGAATCGTAAGGAAATGGTGTTCCTGTACGAATCGTACTTGCATGTTTGCAAGGTGTTTTTCCCGGGTACGAGTCGGACGGAGAAAACGCTCCGTCCGACGATTCGTACCCAGTTTTTCCAGGATCGGAATAGGCACCTAAGTGTCTTATTTGTTTAGGAGCGTGTTGTGGGTTTATAGGAGAATAGGGTGGGAAGTATTTTAATGATAAAAAAGGTAAGTATTATTTTTTATTTATATAAATAATGAATTATTAATTAATTATTACTTGGTTATTAATCTTTATTGATTAATTACTTGATAATTATATTAATTGTGTTTTCTTAGGAGTGGGTTGTGGGTTTATAGGGGAAGAGGGTGGGAAGAAATGTAATTATAATAAAGTCTTTCATAATATGTATTTATAAATGTATTATTAATTAATTATTAATTGGTTATTTAAATATAATAATTATTTAATTGATAAGTATGTTAATTTTAACCCTCTGCTATCCAACGCTTTCTCTACTGTTGCACTCCGCTTTTTAATATTTTCTTTACTGTTTTAGTTCATGTAGTGTGAAATGTTTTTTAAAAATTATTTAAAAAAATATATAATTTAATTTGCCATATAAGTTTTTTGTTTTGAATTTATATTATTGGTGTATGTGTATATATATATATGTATATATAATTTTAAATATGTTTTTTATCAGTTTATAAATTATTTAAATAATTATTTATAAATATTATTTATGTAGGTATATATAATATATTTTAGACATATATATGTTTAATTTATTATTACATTATAGGTATTACTTATAATTGTCAACATTTATCAATAATTTTAACTATGTTTTTTATTATGTTTATTATTTACAAAAAAAACATATTTTAAAAAATGATATTTTTAACAACTGTATTTTTTAAAAATATTTTTGTACTTGCCATTATGTGGATAGGACTTCGATATTCTAGACATTGATATTTTTGCATCGATATTTTTGTAACTCGATATTCATGATTGGACTGAGCTCTTGACTTTGTCCCAGCCCAGTGCGACCACAAATCCCATGCCAGAGTGTATTTCTTCTAAGCACTATTTTACAGTTTATTCTTTAAAAAATCATATCTTAAGTTCTACTTATTAGATTTGTGTTGTTTTGGTTTTGTTTTATTTATTAAATTATGCGCTATTTTCCTAACAAGATGTGGAGTCTTTTTATGTGGTGTTTTTACTGTTTTACTGCTTGAAGTGTTGCACAAGTACTTTAAACATTGCCTCTAAAGTTACGCCTGACTGCCTTGTGCCAAGCTACCAGAGGGTGAGCAAAGGTTAGTTTACGGTATGTTTGTAACTTACCCTGACTAGGATTGTGGTTACTGCTTGAATAAGGCCTGTACTACAGTCAACCAGAATCACAATTTCTAACACCGCTCTCTGCAGAGAGCAGGTGTGTCACCAAACCTTACAGCCCCAAACATAGGCCTTGGGAGTGCCTTGAGGGTTTCACTGACAAAGGCCCTCAGCCCCATCTCCTTCCTGAGACATGTCCAGTTCATTTTAACAGTGACCATTTTCACAATTAGAGAGCCCTTTTGAAGTGTACCCAAGAGCCTGGCTTGGACCTGCTCCGATGTGTGTGCCTCACCCCACCCTACAGCAAACCACAAATATGTGTGGGGGCCTATTCTGCCTCCACATGATACTTGGCAAGTGCCGGATCTCTCAAAATAGAATACAGAGACTTCCATTTATTGTGCTCTCTGCCAGCACACATACATTATTGTGCTCATGTAAACCACAGTACCATGTATTGTATCATTTCATACACACACATACACCGCAACATGCACAATCAGAAACATGCATTGACTTTCATGCACTTCACCCTTCTCAAGCATACCTACATTCAAGCGCGCACATGCAGACACACTATTTTCAATGTATAGCACTACTTCAAGGCCCACATACATCAGAATGAGCACACACAGGCAGGCTTGCACTTTCCAGTACTATATTCAGCCTGATGTAGGCCAAGGAGGGAGCTAAGCACATCAGCAGAACGTTAAGTGAGTGGGCCAGTAGGGCAAGTTCCCATGACACAGTTAGAAGGCCATGACATCCTACTGGTTATTTATCATAGAATGGTATGCTGCCACCACCATTCTTCTGCTACTTAGATCTGGGTAAGGGCAGTAATCCTTCTCCCCTATGAGGCAAATGCATTGTGAGACCTTCATGGACTGCAATCCATGAGACAGGCCTAGGTCATGGCGTGCACGTATGTTCCATGTTTGCGCATGATCAGACATTGTTACCAAGCATCCAGATATCACTACAGCTGGGGTATGCAGTGCAACATGAAAAAAAGAAACAGAAGACCATAGATATCTGTTTGTTAGGGCAAAAGTTATAATTATAATGCCTGCTGGCTCATTACGATGCTGCAATTCAACTGTATTAAAGTAATATATTAGAGTAGTGATGCTTTTTCGCATTACAGGTGAGTTACCTCTGCCACGGTTAGACACTGAAATTGTTAGGAAGTTTTCATACTTGCATTATAGAAATATTGATTTCCAATAAATATTATCCACAAACATCTTCACAATTCTCTGTGATTATGTACACACCCTGCAGCTATTTATCATGAGATTTCAACTTATGCTCACAGGGCAGCTGCAGGTAATTGTTACTAACGACTGACAACATTTTACTTCCAAAGACACAAAGCACAGCTCTGACTCAACCTGCAATGGAATTCCTTCAGGAATGCTGATAAAACATAGTGCAGATAGAGATTCAGGGAAATGATTACCTTTTTCTGTGCCTAATGAATGAAGGGCATTTTTGTTTTTGTTTTATACTTGTGATGTTAGAAATTTAAAAGAGTAAAGAAGAAATCAGGAGATATGCAACGCGAGGCTGGAAGTCACATCATCTTGAAATCACCTGCTTCTAAACGTAAAGGTGCCTATTCCGATCCAGGTAAAAAAAATTACCGTACAACTCGTATCCGTATTTTTTTACGTACGAGTCGTACAAGTCCCGTACAAACGGTGAAGTATGATTTGTAAAAATGCATACGAATCGTATCGGGAAAAGTCTACGAGACGTCCCCGGACAGTTTTACGTACGAGTCGTAAAACTGAAGTCCGAGCACACAAGTCCGATCCGTACCGGCGTCCCGAATACACAAGCGTATGGAAAACGTCCCGTATGGAGCAAACTTTGTACGACCCCTACCCCGGGTACACTTGGGCCAGGGGTACGAGTCGTACGGCCCCCCCACCCCACCCGCACATGTCCGCGCCGTACCCCTGCACCCGCGTATGTACACACCGTACCCCCCACCCCAGCACCCGCGTATGTACGCGCCGTACCCCCCACCCCAGCACCCGCGCATGTTCATGCCGTACTCCCCACCCCAGCATCCGCGTATGTACGCGCTGTACCCCAGCACCCGCGTATGTACGTGCCGTACCCCCACCCCAGCACCCTCATATGTATGCGCCATACCCCCACCCCAGCACCCGCGTATGTATGCCCTGTACCCCCACCTCAGCCCCGTACTTGGACGTACCGTACACCAACACCGTACCTCAGCATCGTGTATGTACGAATCCCACAGCACCATTGCATATGTGATCACTGTACAACAACATAGCGTATGTACGCACCTTACATACGTGAAAACGACTCGTACTGAACCAGGACACTGTAAAACAGCACAAGGAGGGTCAATTCGACTCGCACAATACCACAAAACACGTCTACAGGACAAAAAACATCTAAAAGACTGACCTGGCACATCCAAATAGGCAAACAGAGGCCCAAACTCACAACCACCTCTTATAACACACCCACCAAAAGTTCAAAACCAGCCACACCCACAAATGGACCAATAAAAAGGGCCCACACTCACAAACCATGAGCCTTTGCAACAGACACACTGCTGACAGACATCACACACAAACAACTGCACCCATACACCTTAACTTACACACCTTCACACAACCTCCTTCACACATACCCCCTCTACACATACACACACACCTACACATTCACACCCACACACCCACAACCATCCACACCCACACCCCACACCATGCCCACAGACAAGAATCCAAAGTTCACAAGGGAGGAGCTGGACATCCTTGTCAACGAAGTCATCAGAGTTGAGCCACAGCTCTTTGGAACATTGGTCAGACAGACCAGCATAGCCGAAAAAACACGCCTGTGGCAGAGGATCGTCGATTGGGTGAATGCTGTTGCGCCCATCAAAAGGACCAGGAATGAATGCCAAGCCAGGTGGTATGATCTGCGGAGGGCAGTCAAGCGCAAAATGAACAAGGACTATGCCCAAAGTAACATCACAGGAGGTGGGCTGCCCCGCAGACCGGTACATTACCATCCCTGTGAGGAGAAGGTGATGGCCCTGCTTCCACCGGTGGGAGTACACGGAGTCGAAGGAGTTCCAGAGCCTGGTGAGTACACAAACAACTTACGTAACATGGGGGGAATGGCATCCACACCCCAACTACAACAAATGCACTGACCTACCCCCAAGCCCTCACCGGACACAACCACACTCAAAAACAAAGCTCATGCCACTAACATGAGTATGCCCCATTCACAAAGCAAGACCATGCCATGTCCCAGCCTACACAAACCACAAACCCAAGACAGGATGTCCAGGATGCTGGGAGGGTGGGGATCACTAAACATATTGTACAACTCAGAAACAGACACCATTGCCCTCAGCCCATATGGCCCAGGCACATACCCATGCATCATGCGCAATGCACAGGGCCTGGCAAAGTACTGACAAGGTAGCTGACACTTGGCCCTGCTGTAGGCAGCACAAGGCCCTCCTGTGACAACTGCAAACTCTAACACAAACACAACAAGCTCAGATATCTAGGACTGGAACTCACACTCACTGACATGGCAGCATGCGCAATGGTGGGACAGATACATCACCTGGGAGACCCTCTGCCAAATCACACCAAACCCACCAGCAGGCACCATCAATCAATCAACAATCGATCAGGGTACTTGTAAGGCACGGTACTTACCTGTGAGGGTCTCAAGGCGCTGAGGGGGGGTTCCTCCACTGCTCGAATAGCCAGTTCTTGAGGAGTCTTCTGAAGGCAAGTAGGTCTTGAGTCAGTCGTAGGTGGGTTGGGAGGGTGTTCCAGGTCTTGGTGGCGAGGTAGGAGAAGGATCTGCTGCAGGCGGGCGTACGTTGGATGCGGAGGACAGCTGCGAGAGCGAGGCTGCCAGAGCGGAGCTGGCGGGTGGTGTAGAAGCTGAGTCTGATGTGCAGGTAGGCTTGTCCGGCGGTGTGGAGTGCCTTGTGTGCGTGGGTGAGGAGCTTAAAGGTGATCCTCTTGTCGATGTGGAGCCAGTGCAGGTCACTCAGGAAGGGGGTGATGTGGCTGTGGTGGGGGGCGTTGACGATCAGTTGTGCAGAGGCGTTTCGGAAGTGTTGTAGCTGCCGTTGGTGTTTGGATGGGAGTCCTGCGTAGAGTGCATTGGCGTAGTCCAGTCGTGGTGGCGAGGGCCTGTGTCACTGTTCTACTTGTTTAGGTCGGGATCCACCAGTAGATCCGGCGGAGCGTGCGTAGGGTGTCGTAGCAGGAGGAGGAGATGGCGTTGACCTGCTTGGACATGGAGAGGGAGGATGCGAGGATCAATCCTAGGTTGCATGCGTGTTTGGTGGGTGTCGGTGATGTCCCCAGAGCGATCGGCCACCAGGAGTCGTCCCAGGCTGAGGGTGTGGGTCCGAGGATGAGGACCTCCGTCTTGTCCGAGTTCTGTTTCAAATGGCCGCTCCACATCCAGTCGGCGATGGCCCTCAGACCCTTGTGGATGTTGGTTTTGGCGGTGTGAGGGTCCTTGGTGAGAGAGAGGATGAGCTGGGTGTCGTCGGCGTAGGAGATGTTTTTGAGGTTGTGGTGGCGGGCAACTTGTGTGAGGGGGGCCATGTGGATATTGAACAGCGTCGGGCTGAGGGATGATCACTCACCCCTTACACAAGCACACACCCCCGGGGCAGCCAATGGAGTCACCCACTCTCACAATGGACATGTGACACAACAAGATCAAGCCACAGCCAAAAAAGCATCCAAGCCCAAAATCGACATGTCAAACACCCTGGAGAACATTTCAATCAGTCCCCTGCAACATACCCATCCACAAGTGAACATTGATGTGAATGCTAGGCACATACAACTACCTGGAGGAATTGTGGCATCTAGAATATGTATGAAACATGGATGTCGCATGAAACAGCATTAACATTCTCTCTCTCTCACACACAGGGCAACATCACGGATTGTCCCCCAACAATGGGGGGGAAGTACCACAGTCCCAGGCTCGGGAGGAACCTGATCCCACTGGCAGCGACACCTCACAACACTCCGCATATGACCCCAACCCACCTGGCCCCTCTTGTGTGCAAGCCCCTGCAGCACCTGCTTCAGGTACATCTGTGCCAGCCACCACCCCCATTACTGCCACATCCCAGGAGACACCCAGGAGCCCTGCCCACACTGAACAACTGAGCCAGTCTGACCTGGAGGGACAAGGTTCGCGGGGTACCCAGGAGGAGGCAGCCAAAACCGACACTGCCATCCCTCAGGGGTCCCATAGACCCGATGTGCCCACAACGGCAGGCCAGGCTCGTGTGGGCAGGGGTGGTGGGAGTGGAGGCAGGCGGAGGCGAGAACCTGACCAGACAGCTGAAGGGACCGGTATGTCACACGTACACAACATCATGGAGGCATACCGGCATGACACCAGGGCCATCAGTCAGGTAGTGGCGACCCTCACAGACATTAAGAATCAGCAGGCCGAGCAACACGCCAGTCAACAACAACACCAAGGACGGATGGAGGCAAGACTGGCTGAGCTCCTGGCGGTGCAAAGGGACATGAGCCATTCACTCCATCGGATTGCCGACAACATGGGCAACCCTCCCTGTGACACCAGGCGCAAACCAGCACCAGCCACAGGGAGGGAGGAGGAGGAGAAGGATTCGTCCGACGGAGCCTCCCAAACATCGTCAAGGCCTGCATCTGAGGGTCCCTGGAGGAAGGTGGGTCATCCACGGAAAAGACCGTGAGAGGCAGCGGACCATCCACATCTCTCAGGTCACCTGGCCTGGCACCTGGCCTTCATGCGCAACAGCAGCACATCATTGACTGACATTCTCTGCCACATGGACTTGCTGGTCACAGTCTGACCTATGATGACCAACACTGTGGTCTGGACTCCGATGACTTCAAATGCCAAGGATCCCATCTCCCCCTGTGAACTTTGGATTCTATGCACCCGGTAGAGCACCTTATTTTTTCTACCAAAACACTCACCCCACCGACAATAAAACCATTTATTTGTCATGAGATGTTGCTGTCATTCTGCATTAGTCACAAAAATCAATTGGAGAGGGGATCACTAGTCCTGAAAGAACCAGGGTATGCAAAGTCAGTACTTGGTATTGTTTAAGAAACCCTCATTCACGTTTAGCAAAGATCGAGTAAGGCGGTATATCTTGATTCTCTGCCCAATTGTTATCAACGTGACAGCATCATCATTGGGATAATCCAATGCTTCCTCCACCTGGAGGTTGTACCGTGGGTGGAGGAAGCATTGGATTAACCCAATGATGATGCTGTCACGTTGATAAACGTGAATGAGGGTTTCTTAAACAGTACCAAGTACTGACTTTGCATACCCTGGTTCTTTCAGGACTAGTGATCCACTCTCCAATTGATTTTTGTGATTATTCAGACAAGGAAGCTGAGTGGATCTAAGCCTCTTCTTTCTCCCTCCTGTCTGATTTTTGAAATTCTGCATTAGACCACAACATACGTGTGTGTAAATGTCAAACAATGCCTGAGTGTTGAACTAACTCCAGCCATCCATGCCCTGGGATCTGAGTCCGGTACAGGACACACATGGGTCACAATGTATAATCCGATACAGCCTGGGATCCCAATACTCACCCATGATGGCCTCAAGCTGCTGAGGGGGGGCCTGAAATACTGTGCAGACACACCAATCAGGAAGAGGATGATGTAGGCCTAGAGGTCATGGCTCATGTGGAGGTTCCCGGGGAGGGAGTCCCAGGTATGTTTGTCCAGGCGTGAGAACCATCTCCTTCATGCTGGAGTGTTGTGGATGTGAAGAATGTTGTCCAGGCCAAGTTCGGATGCATAGAGTTGGGCAACGGGGTCTTGGATGACAGACGTACAAGGTTGATTTTGGGGTATGGGGTTGTTGACTGCCTCCTGAGTGTGTGTGAGGAGTGTGAAGGTCATCCTGCAGCACACAGTGATCCCTTGCAGCTATCTCAGGTGGACGGTGATGTTGATGGTGTGCGGGATGTTGAAGCTGAGTTGTGCAAATGCACCCTGGATGTGGACAAGATTCCAGTGAGTTTGGATGTACTTGCTCCGTAGAGGGCAGGGCAGTAGTTGACATGGCTGGTGTCGGGGACCTGGGGGATGATCTGTCTTTCCTTGGAGTGGATCTATCTGAGGATCATGTGCATCATGCAGAGGGTGTTGCAGCATCAGGTACAGATGCTGGTGATTTGCATGGCAAATGTGAGTGAAAAATCCGTGATGCACACCATCTCGTGTGCGTGGCCACTGGGTGCTTGTGTAGGGCCCCTGAGGGGGGGACACAAGGAGTTGAGCCAGCTGTAATGGGACAATCCTCAGATGATTACCTCAGTCCTGTACAAGTCCAGCCTCAGGTGGCTGATGTTCAGCCATTCATCCACGGACCTCATGCCTCCTTGAATGTTGGAACTGGCAATGGCTGCGTCTTTGGTGAGGCTGAGGATCACCTAGGTGTCAATGGCATACGACTTGATGCGGAGGTTGTGTGCGCATGTGACGGTGGAGAGGGGGGTCCTGGACACATTGAAGATTGACACGCTGAGAGATGATCCCTGGGCCATGTGCCAGATGACACCACTATACCACATGCTGAAGGCATGAGTCCCACTCCCATGGCCTTGCTGGTGGAGGGAGCCTGTGTGGAGCAGGAGGGACATGATCTGGTTGGTGTGACAGGGCCTGGAAGGCGGGGCAACACTGTGTAGGCAGTTAGAGTTGCACACTCAGCATGCAAAGGTGTGGTGTGTGCGGTTAAGGTATGCCTGAGAGCAGGCGGTTGAGTTTTGGATAGACATTGCTTGGAGGGTGCCTACAACATCAGACTGTAGTGTGATGTGGGTCATGCAAGGAGATGAGGGTCATGCAATGTGCACATTGCATGTGTTGACGGTCCTGCCTTTGGCACCGCGTGGCCGCACCAGTGGCACAGACAAGATGATGACAGCCAAATGAATGGGTGGAGGGAGGCAGGGAGGAGCATCTTTAAGGCGTGTGTGTTGCCGAATCCCGCTACTTTGTGGGCCCTTGCTGCAGGGGCTGCAGCAGCAGGTGCCATGCCCTGGAAAGTAGGCCAAGAGTTGCACACAAAGACAAGGATGTCAGAAAGGACAACTGCAACAGGCGTATGTAAAGGAAGGAGTGACCGGTCACCCATGGCACACCCCAAGAAAATGGATGCACAATCATCAAAGATGACTGACACAGGATCAGGAAACAGAAGGCCGAGCTGCGCACAGGAGACACACCCTCAGCAGGTGTTGACGGCCGGTTGTGGGGACCAACATGCCCAAATACATACACAACCATGGACTTCATGCACAATACAGATTCGAATCCATGAAGAACTGCATGCATGTTGCTAAACTACACATAGGCTCATATGCACTATCTTTGATAACTATGCAAGAGATGCCGCATGCAAAGTGGTAAGAGACCTGCATTGACAGAGATGAGGCACCTTGGAGTGTGAGGAACACCTTTATTACTCAGGCTCACACTAAGGGAAATGCATCAATATGAACAGACTCACAGGTCATTTGGCTGAACATGTGGGACCTACACTGGACACCCCCTTCACAACACAGATGTTGTAAATCCAAATGAACTGGCACACAAGTGAAGGAGGTGGGCCAAACACCCCCTGCTGCACACGGAGAGGCTGCAATTCCCCAGTGAGCCTCCTATGGGGATGTCCCACACTATGTCCACCCGTAGCATCCTGTATGTGTCTGAGTGAAGTTTTACACACATTGATGTCTTCCTCAGAATCCACAAACCATTACAGATGACTGTCACGAAGGGTGACTATCAATTCATGGGAGTCATGCTACATGTCATGTGCCCCATGGTGAGTCGACATGTGTGCATGTTAACACAACATGCACAGGAGCAGTCCCCACACATTCAAAACAAGTAACACCCCCAAATGCCTTGCTAAAATCCTTACCCAAAATGTCTTTTCAACATGTTCGTGCATGGAACGCTGATTCAGCACATGTTGCAATACTCATGAGGAATATCAGGAGGCCAACGATGACACGAGCAGACAACATGCGCAAGACCCTGGGGATGACAGACACATAAGGAGACAGCAAAAATATTGTTATCCGCATGCATGGTCATTTGCTCTACATGAAAAATGTTGTCACCATGCTAAAATGTGTGGAATTACATCATTACTCGAGTGACGCATCAGAACATACCTCTAAGTCACTTAGCATACAGTCAGCTGGACACACACATTGCAACACCTGCCACACAAGGCTCCAAGCGTGCACACTCAGACCCAGTGACTCACCATCATGAGAAGAAGTTGCGTATGGGCTGACTCCGGATGTCCTCCTCCTCCTCCTCCTCAATTGCCTCGTGACCAAGCCCTTCATCCTCCACGGGTGGATGTTCCAGCTCATCCGGATCCAAGATGAGTGGCACTGCCTTCTCCACTGCCATGTTGTGCAGCTTGCAGCACACGAGGAAGATGTTGCAAACCTTTGCCGGTGCATATGGGAGGGACCCGCCTGTCTTGTGAAGGCACCGGAATCGGCTCTTCAGGAGGCCAAACGTCCTCTCAATCACTCGCCTGGTCTGCCCGTGTGCATTATTATAACGGTGATCTGCAGCTGATCTTGGGTTGTGGAGAGGCGTCATCAGCCATGGCATGTTGGGATAGCCAGAGTCCCCTACATGGAAACATCATGTGAGGAAGTGGGTCAGGAGATGCCGTAAGATACAAAGATACCGCAACACACAGGACAAACAGAGTATACCCACCAACAAGACATGCTCATTCGTTGTTCAGCCTCAATATCATTTGTGGCACCCTGCAGTGCCTCATGATGTAGGCATCGTTTGCTGACCCTGGAAAACGTGCACAGACATGGGAAATCAGCATGTTAGCAAGAAACACCACAAGGGCATTAATAGAGTGGTAATGTTTACGGTTGCGATAGGCTACCTCCTGTGCCTGTGGTGGTACCAAAGCCACATGTGTCCCATCAATGGACCCAATTACATGGGGCATCCCTCCCAGGGCATAGAAATCACCCTTGACACCTGTCAACTGCTCAGGAGTCGTAGAATGGATGAATTCATCCAGGTGCTCCAACATGGCTTCTAAAACATCATGCAGGACACGGCTGAACATCGTCTGAGACATGCCACCGACATCAGCTATGGTGAATTGAAACATACCGGTGGCAAAAAAATGTAGGGCTGCCATCACCTTCATCTTGGTGGTCAGCGCTGTAGGATACCTGTGTTGCGGTTGGAGGTGTGGTGCCAGCTTGGCGGTCAAGTTCTCAATCAACTGTTGAGAGAATCGGTAACGTCTTATGCAGTCACGTTCCCTCATGGCACCCAAGTCTGGCATTGGTCGGGGGAGAGGCGGTGCCCTGCAGAAAATTGGAATGAATAACGAAGAGTGAGAACATAACTACTTCAATGTCAATGAAGTGAGCACATGCTCAACTGCTAATACACATCTGCTTAATACAGAGTCTGGGCTGTGCAATACATCCAGGACACGTATGCCAGCCAGGTGATAATACTACGACAAGCCAGATACAACCGTTGATTGGCAAGTCTACATGACATGCCCTGAAACGAGTTGTGGGCCAGTGTAAGTGAACAGCCATAGACATCACAAGAGTGACATACATCCACATATCTGCATTTGAAGGATGTCATCTCTTACCGATAGCTGACGGCAAGCTTGACGCACAGGTCACATGGAAGGTCAAATGTAGAGATCACACACATTGCGATGAAGGGGTACATGGGAAAACTGAAAACACAGACATTGAGACAACGCAGATATGTCCTCATGTCAAAATCTCATGTTCAATGTATACAGACACACGTTATGTGGGATTCCACATGTGGCATTGTGTGTGTAGATGTGTGCCATGCTCATCTACACACCGTCACATGTTGGATGCAGCAACAGCAGATGCAGCTGACGGGGCACCAACTGCCAGCTCATGGAAACACATGACACACACATGACATAGTCATGATATAGTGTACGGTCCGTATCACTATAGTAGTGTTGCTGTAGGAACACATGTGTTACGGGACGTACACACGTACGTGTACTGCCTTAGTACATGCACTTGTAGGCACTGGTACGTGTACTACCTCAGTACAAGTACGCATAGGCACTGGGAGGTAGTACAAGTACGTGTACGCACTAGTTGTACACGTACGTGTACGCACTAGTTGTACACATACATGTACTGAGGTAGTACACATACGTGTACTCCCAGTGCCTACACGTACGTGTACTGAGGTAGTACACGTACGTGTACTACCAGTGCCTACACGTACGTGTACACGTACGTGTAGGCGTGTACTACCTCAGTACACGCACGTGTACTCCCAGTGCCTACGCGTACGTGTGAAACGCACCGTACCTGTGTGGGGATTTGAAAATTACATAGGGGACACATAAGGGACAAGTTTTAGGCCATAAATGCATGCTGGTTGTCATGGATACCGAGTTTTCTATTCAAAATTTTCCATCAGGTGGCCTTGAAAAGTCAGTTGGCCACAAAATACATTGTTGCAAAATGGTTGTTGACTTGACATGATGCTGCTAATTTGAACCATGCAAATTCTGTCACTGGTGTATGTTTAAAGGGATTGGAGAAAACGTAGGATGCAAATGAGTCTGACCAATCACTGTACTCCTGTAAATGAAAGACCCCAACAAGGCAGATATAAGTCAGGCAGAACCCATGAGAGGACACTTGCCTGCACAACCTTTCAGTCGACACCACTGCTGCTGTCTGTGCTTCCTCTGGCACCATGTCAAGGTCTATGGAGAGGGCCCAGCCTTTCACCCATGAGGAGAATGAGGCATTGCTTGATGTCATCCTCCCACAGTACCCCAGCCTGTATGGGAGACCAGGGGAGCAGGTGAGTGCTGACTCCACTACCTTTGACTGTGCACCTTTTTTGTGACTGTCACTTCTGGTATTGTGTCCAGGTATGACAGACATGCAATGTTGTTTAGAGTGGGTCCCAGGGGGGTGAATGGCTTATGTCTCTCATGCTGAGCATGATGTAGTTCATGTGTGCACTCCTCACTTGCATTGTGCTTACTGGGACATTCACTGCATAGTGCATGGCACATTCAGCCTGGCTAATCCTTTGGGCCATTTTTGTTCTATAGTCCTAAGGTGATTCAGTGGTCCCCCCGGTGTGACAGGTGACTGTACCCACAGATGTGTGTGAGTTGAGTGGAGCTGTGGTGAGAGTGTCCAAATGATGTGTACGCCCCCTGCACATTGATGTGTGTGAATGTTCCTTGTCATGTGGGTGAGTGTCTATGTGGATTGTTGCACCACAGCTGCATGGAGGAGGCAACAGCTCTACCCATCTGATGTGAGAAGTAAGCCATGCTGTGTGTCTGACTTGCTGAGCTAGCCCCACACCTGTGACACCCCACAGGCAAGTGGCACATGTGCAGAGAGAGGTTTGTATCTGCTGTTGCCAATGGCAGGTGATTGATCTGTGCCTGTGTGTGTCTGTGTACTCTGCTGAGGTTGCGTCAGTGGCCTGGGGCATGTGACTGCTTTGAGGTGCTGTCCATCAGTCTGGTGTTGCTTGTGATGCACAGTGTGTGCCATGATCAGGGAGTGTGTCGTACCCCTCATGCCACCTGTGTACTTTCAATGCTATGTAGTGCATTGGGGCTTCCACAGAGGCTAATGTCCCTATGACAAAGGTGCTATTCGTTGGCAGCATACTATGCCCTGTTCAACATATCAAAAATGTTCAAATGTGTGTCTCTGTAACATGGAGCAGGTGTAGTGATATTGTCTCACTTTGTCATCCTCACAGGTAACTGCCTACAAGAAGGGGAAGATATGGAAGCGGGCCGTCAGTGCCATGATATCGGTGGAGGGTCGCAGTCGGCGCCTAGCCAAAGTGAGGAAACGCTGGCAGGACATCCGGTGCTGGACCCAGAGGATCGCCTGGGTCCAGCTGAAGGACTCACCTCCACGCCCCCATGGCGGGCGCTGACGCCTGACCCACCAGATGAAACGTGTTCTGGCAGTGGTCTTCCCTGACATGGATAGGCGGTTACAGGAGGGACAGCAGCAAGGAGGGGGTAGGTACATGTGTGGTTGTTGTGTGTCACCAGCTTCTGGAAGTGCTCAGTCGCCTTGATACACTGCCAGGGTTTATATGTGCAGTGCATAATCTGTTACCCCAAGTCAACCGGTGCTGTTCTTCCTCCCTTCCCCTCCTTGACATGTGTTCCCTGGTCTGTGTGTAATGACTATTGCCCATGGTCATCTAGGCTGCCAGTTAATCCAAGTGCACACTGCTTTCTGCATCATGTGTGGGGGTAGTCTGTGACATGTGTTGGTACCTTGCCTGTGCCCTGTCCTGTTCAGTCATTTGGGGGTCCATATTTGTTGGCACTGATGCTGAGTCTCAACATAGGAGTGTGAGGTTTCAAATGAACAGATTTACAGCATGCATGACTGATGTTGTGGCCTCAGGCATGATGTGCATGAGTGGGAGATATACATAGTGCCGGGACGGTTGTTCATGTTAGAGTCAGATCATTCCAGGACCATGGAGCAGTGTGCCCACTACAGTCCCCTAAGACACCCTTGCCTCGGAATCATGTGTGTCATCCAACACTGTGCACATTCTCTGTGTGTTCAGCATAGGTTGGCCTCTGTGGCATTGTTCCCTGGCCTCATTTGTATTTATGTAAAGTGTGCTACATGTGTCCACTGTACAGGGTGACCCCATTTGGCTTGTGCATCCTCACACTGGGCAGTGCCTGTGTGTCTATGTACAACTATCTGTTGATGGTTGTTTGTCACAAATATGTGTTGGCAGCCTCACGAGGTGATGTGGAGTACATTTAGGAGATCTTGATGCACATTTTAGTAAACCCAGATTAAGAGATGCAACTTCTTGATCTGTCTCAATCACATTGTCTCAGGTATGGGGGGGTTGTGCGAGCAAGGCCTACATGTCCAAACCTTATGTCTCCTTGCCAGGTCTGACCTGTGTGTGATAATTGTCTGGACAGACACTCAACATGCAGTGACCCAGTCATGTTGTGCAGGGTTTAATGTTTGTGCTTTGCAGCATGTGTCAAAAGTTAAAATACATGGTTCCTGCTCATCCATTTTTGGCACCAGTGTGTGGTCCAGATGCTACGTAGTGTGGTCTTTGTGTGCTGACATCTGTGTGGACATTCTTGGTTCCCATGAGGGTGTCTCCTCAGTGCAGGCGCTCCTTATTCCGACACAATTGCAGGCCCATTAGCTTATGCATTGTCCTATGTTTGGACATGTGTGCCACTCCACATGACAGGCAGTGGGTCAGATGTGTTGCCAACTGTGTCATCATGGTACGGATGGCCATGTGACAGGTGGCATGATTCTAGTTGTTAGTCAAGAAGTCTTGTACCTTGACACTCACTACACTTGTCAACATGTCTCACTTGTTTCAATGGTTGACTTTGATGTTTTGTTGTGAAGGACAATAATGTGCCTGCATGACAGATGTCTCCCATGGAAGTGCACAAGAAACCACCTTTACACTTTCCGGGGACATGCTGGCACATTTTAAAGGAAGGCACAGTTCGAATGACACTTGTTTTCAGATTATACATATACATGTTCCCACAGTGTGGTTGCATTTGGGTAAGTCCTTGGTTGTTGCTGATACCAACTTACGAGTGTCAAGTCATCCAGACCGCCGTGGTGCCAGGTTATATGTACTTACAGAAACACCATTTCTTCCTAACAGTGGCTTATTTGAATAAGGCTGTCAGCTCATACAATGACTCTGTAAATGTAGTTTTGTGTGCACCTCATTGTGTGACTTCTTTTATACAGGCACATGTGTGTTCTGTTCACAAAGTGGCACATTCACACATTCTAAACATGGAGATTGTGTAAAGTGTTGTTATTCCCAAGGGATCACAATGTATTTCGTTTGGGTTTCCAAAGTACTCACAGGTCTCTGAGTGTGGGGACACCTTCAGCATTGAGTTCTGTTATTTGGCCTTGGGTGCACCAATACTGTTTCGTCACAGTGAACAAGAGGTGGCATGCCTTCATAGTCTTGCTGTGCTCAACTGTTCCCAGACACTAGCTTCTCAGTTTAATTCGATATCAAGTTGTTTGCTGTTGTGTCTTAATTTTCCTTGTTTCCAAGTGGCATGGAGGGTCAACCAACTGGGGAGTGCAGGGCTTACATATGTGCGGAGTATTCTAGATGTTACTCATGATGCATTTCCTGATATGCACTGTGACATATTTTGTTTGGACTTAGGTGTCAGATGTATACAGGTGACTGATTATTTTCTGTATCTTCAGCTTGCCCACAGCATCGTCGGAGGACACCGAGGGAGACACCTGCATGGACCTGGAGGAGGGATCCAGCACCGGTGCCACCACTGCTGGCGAGTCTGCGGGAGCAAGTGGCACGTAGGGAGAGGGGAGTCAGGCGGAGGACCTGTCTGGTGGCGACACCGACTACGACGCTGACGGGTCGAGGCTGAACTCCTCAAGGGGGCGGAGGCTGCTACAACACCTGGCAGCAGCACAACATCTGTCACTGCCCCCTCCATTCCCATCACCGCCCTCCCAATTGCTCTGGTCCCTTCTGTCCGTGCAGGGCACCACCATGTCTCCTTCGTGCCAGGCACCGCACCCCCTGGCCCTGTCCCCCCTGCTGCCCTCACTGCAGAGTCTGTGGACATTCAGCGGCAGTTGCAGGCTGGCCAGACATCGATGCTGAATGTCCTCCATGGCCACACCACACTGCTGACACAGATGGTGTCGTTCATGGAGGGCATGTCAGCAGCGATGTCTGACCAACGGATGTTGCTGAGGTCCATGGACTCTTCACTGACAGCAGCAGTGAGTCTCCTGCAGCGCTTTGTCCCCCCCTACCCCTGCACCATCCACACTTCCCACTCCCATGCCTGTCCCATGCACACCCAGACATTCCCAAGCACGCACCCCACCAGACACAGGCAGCACACAAACACGTAAGGGCAAGCGCACACCTCCTGGCACGCACACTCAGGGGGATAAAGGCACACCCACTGGGTCTGGGGAACACAGGCATACACACAGCCACAGTCTGAGTCCGCATGCCTCACTACCCAGTCCCTCCAAAGGCACTCCCCTCGGCTCCCCTGCCACACAGTCTGACAAAGAGAGCTACTTGGCTGTGCTGGGCCTCAGCCCCACTGGCTCACCAGCCTGCAAATGGGCAAGGCACTCCACGGGTAGGGGAGTTGAGTCCCCCCCTGTCCACCCCATCCCCCAGTAGCGCTGCACCCCATCCCTCCGACCCCCCCCTCCTTTGTGCCTGTGGTTTCTTCGGGTGCAGGGGATACTCTGGGCGCCCTGGCAGAAGTGTGCAGCGCCGAGCTCACCTCCACCTTTGGCGCTGCCCCACCCCCTGTGGTGGAGGCATCCAGCCCTGCACCCACCACACCTACACTTACACCTCCTGTCCCTGCGGTGCCTGGTCCTTCCCACATGATGCCCCCCCTCAGTTGACGAACCTGAGGGTTCTAATGTGCAGGCAAGCTTGGGGAGACGCGTGGCCATGTGTCCCCCCCAAGGACTTCTGATCTTGACTGGCCATTGGCCTTTGTAAATAGTGTCCTTCAATAATTTTTCATTTAATGCTGAATAAAGCATTTTCTTTTTACTTTGAACACTATTGCATTTCAGGTATTGATGTTGGTGCTGATGCTCCAGGAGTTGGGGTTGTGGTAATGTGTTATGTTTCAGGGAAATGTTGTAGTCTGATGCTCATGGGGTGGACCATGGTATCTGCGTGCCATCACAAGGTCTCTGCAAAGAATCTTTGGTCGTGTGTGCTATTTGTGTTTGGAGACATTGTCCCAAGGAGTGTTCCTTCCTCTGTGGCACCTGACATCTTCCCTGCAGGGAGTTGCACAATTATTGTGCTGACCTGTGTCTACATTTCCTTTGTTGGTGATGGATCCCTTCAACTATGGCCATGCCTGCTCAGCAAGGTCTCCGGCTGCATCGTCTGTGCCATCCTTGCTAGTCACTGTACTTGTGTATTGAGTATGTTGCCATGCCTTCATGGAGAAATTGTCCCTTTTCCGCACTATGCATGTGTGTCATCCCAGCCTAGCACACATATGGTACTTACTCTGAAGGGTATTTGGGCACCTGGCTCACAATTGTGGGCATTGTTTCTGTGGGAACTCCACCCTATTCCTTCCATGAGAGAAAACATCTTGGTGGCTGTCCCAGCACCTGTACATTCCTATCAGTCCTGGGATGTGCGTGACTGTGTGTGTTCCCTTTGGCTCTCTTAGTTTAGTAGGCATTGACATGACTATACAGTCTTGTTGCATGATCTCTGTGTGTGTATTGTGCTGCATCCGCCAGGGGTGGGTATGCATGTGTCATTTGTCCTCACACCCACATGTGGTGTGTCATGCAGTGGGGGAAAGACATCCATCCTCATGGGAGTGGGACACTGCTGTCAGTGATGTGTTGTTATGGCACTATCAACATAGTCGAAAATTAGGGATGCGTACATACACCCATGGAGTTGTGGTCATCTGATAATGATGTACACACCCCCATGTCTCTGTCCACTGCTGGGAGTGATAGGCACCCACCCCCAGGTCTCTGTCCACTGCTGGGAGTGATAGGCACCCACCCCTCACATGTCTCTGTCCACTGCTGGGAGTGATAGGCACCCACCCCCATGTCTCTGTCCACTGCTTGGAGTGATAGGCACCCACCCCACACATGTCTCTGTCCACTGCTGGGAGTCATCTGCACCCACTCCCATGTCTCTGTCCACTGCTGGGAGTGATAGGCACCCACCCCTCACATGTCTCTGTCCACTGCTGGGAGTCCTCTGCACCCACCCCCATGTCTCTGTCCACTGCTGGGAGTGATAGGCATCCACCCCTCACATGTCTCTGTCCACTGCTGGGAGTGATAGGAACCCACCCCCATGTCTCTGTCCACTGCTGGTATTCCTCTGCACCCACCCATCACATGTCTCTGTCCACTGCTGGGTGTGATAGGCACCCACCCCTCACATGTCTCTGTCCACTGCTGGTATTCCTCTGCACCCACCCCTCACAAGTCTCTGTCCACTGCTGGGAGTGATAGGCACCCACCCCCATGTCTCTGTCCACTGCTGGGAGTGATAGGCACCCACCCCTCACATGTCTCTGTCTACTGCTGGGAGTGATAGACACCCACCCCCATGTCTCAGTCCACTGCTGGGAGTGATAGGCACCCACCCCTCACATGTCTCTGTCCACTGCTGGGAGTGATAGGCACCCACCCCATGTCTCTGTCCACTGCTGGGAGTCCTCTGTACCCACCCCTCACATGTCTCTGTCCACTGCTTGCAGTGATAGGAACCCACCCCTCACATGTCTCTGTCCACTGCTTGCAGTGATAGGCACCCACCCCTCACATGTCTCTGTACACTGCTGGGAGTGATAGGCACCCACCCCCATGTCTCTGTCCACTGCTGGGAGTGATAGGCACTCACCCCCATGTCTCTGTCCACTGCTGGGAGTCCTCTGCACCCACCCCTCACATGTCTCTGTCCACTGCTGGTATTCCTCGGCATCCACCCCTCACATGTCTCTGTCCACTGCTGGTATTCCTCTGCACCCACACCTCACATGTCTTTGTCAACTGCTGGGCATTCTAGGCAGACACCCACCCACCCACCCACACCCTTGGTGCAGTACACTGCTGTCCTGGCCATGAACACACCCCAATATACTGGTTATATGCTGCACCAGGCCCTAAGCCAACATTCATGGCATGTGTACGCCTTGTATCACAAATGTACTGGTGACCTAGGGGTACGGGTGTTGCGGTCCGTACCCCCGCATTCATAGGTTGGGTACGGTCCGTACCACGCGTACCCCTACATCACCACCACAATGGTGGTATGGACCGTACCCACACCCTCAGAGCGTGGGTACGGCCCGTACCACCATTGTAGTGGTGATGTAGGGGTACACGCCATACCCATGCCCTCAGAGCGTGGGTACGGGCCGTACCACGCGTACCCCTACATCGCCACTACAATGGTGGTACGGACCGTACCCACGCCCTCAGAGCGTGGGTACGGCCCATACCACGCGTACCCCTACATCACCACTACAATGGTGGTACGGGCCGTACCCACGCTCTGATTGGTGGACACGCCCCCCGAAGTGACCAGACCCTGGAGGTAATTTATGTACAGAATATGGTATTTTTTAAATTAGGTATAGGTTATGCTTCCTGCCCCTCGCCCCCCCTTTGCCCCTGGGTGTTGTTCTGACATTCTGCGGCGTGCACTGCGGTTTCGGTGCACCAGGTCATAGGCTAGGAGGGCCGGGATGACACGTAGGATGGGGTCCATGGCTGTCCGTCACGTACCGGTGCTCCTTCTTCACGTCGTCCTCAATTTCCCGAAGGATTTTGTCTGCCATGAAAAATGAGCCGTGCGGAGTGACGTAGGAACAAATCATACTTGCTGGTCCGTAAAACGCTGCCTGACTCCGTCCGGACGTCACGTACGCGATGTCCCGGATCAGAATTGTGGGTATTTTTTAGCCGCACGTAGTTTTTTACGAATCGTACGGAAATGGTATTTCTGTACGATTCGTACTTGCAGGTTTGTAAGGAGGATTTCCCGGGTACGAGTCGTACGGTGAATATGCTCCGTACGACCATTCGTATCCGGGTTTTACAGGATCGGAATCGGCCCCTTAGTGTGAGCCAATAAATGTTACATGTGGTGTTGCTCCTTGAATATGTAGATGCTCAGGGGGTCTGATTCTTGCTTCTTTGTAGGGGTACAGCACCTCTCAGATAGGTGGCTGCTTGCTTCAGCATGCGGCCAAACTGTCAGGCACTTTTGTTCATTGCAATGTATCAATCAAATCCTCCAGTTATAAACACGTGCAGTTGCCTGAAAGTTAGGGGAGAATCGAACTGAAAAACGAAATGTCTTGAAAATAATGTGAAATTACAAAACAGTTCACAAACAACACACAAAGCAAAATTCATGATTTCCATTCATTTTGCGGATAAAGTAAAAACTAGACCAGATCTGCTAAAATACAATTTTAGTCTAGGACAGTTTTTGTAATTAAATCTCAAATTGTCACCAAAATCCTTTCTCATCTATACTCAGCACCAAACAAAAATTTTTTGAATTAATTTTAGCCACTGGTATTTACTAGGACTACACCCCAGTCCATTGTTTGTTTGCCAACCCTGCCACCTCAAATTGGACCCAGCCATACACAAATCATCCTTGGTCCTGCTCCAGTTGCACAGTCCAACCCGAACTGTGAAGTGAGGTCCATTGCAAGCCAGAACTCCAGAAACCTAAAATCAGTGTCACTCTAGTTGGGACTCTTGATTCAGTTGCACCTTGATTCCAGTCACACAGTGAGCACAGGACCTACGCTAAAGCGTACCCTTCGAACTTAGGGCACTGCAGACAACAGACAGAGTGATGGGTGGAATGCTTACATTAATCTTTTTTTGGGCCACCATGCTGCTTCAGGTTTGACCCAGCCATTTACAAATCAGCCTTTGGGCCTAATTTAGATCTTGGTGGTATTACCATTGTATTGCTACAGCTGAGGTTCCAAGTACTCTGTCGAGCTGATGTCGGTCCATCTACCATATTTAGATGTTGTGGCAATAGACAGTCTCCTCCTGCAGTGCTCTTCTCTGCTGGCTAACAGTACTCTGTCGCCATCAGTTTGGTGGGCTTGCACCAAGCCGATTTAGACATTCTCGCTGTGCTGGGAGTGTCCTGGCAGCAGAATACTGATGATGGAGTGAGTCCATAGTGGTGTGAAGATGTTTAAGGACTGCTTATTATCATCTCAGTAAACATATATGTTGTGATTCTGTCAATATGTGTATGTAGGTAATGTGTACTGCTCATATACTTACATATAGAATTGCACACAAACAACATACAACCACTATTGAATGTACACCCATAACCATAAAAAAAGCCTACCTTGGATCCCGGCAACAACCCGGTGACTGAGAGTAGTGGTCAAGTGGCAGCAGCGCAGGAAGGACCTAGACTTGACTTTTAAGACAGAAGCAGTGGTGAGACCCTGAAAAAAGGTGAGTTTTCTCCTCTTTATCTTCCATTATGCCAATTTGAGCTTGGAGCTTTCCCAACCACAGTTGCCTCTACAGAAGGGCTGATCCTAATCTGGACTGCAGAAATCTTGGCAGGACTACCTCCGACAGCTGCTTCTGCCTCTGATGCCATTGATGTGGTACAAAGACTCTGGTAGAGGCAGTGGGACCGCAGCGATCTTCCCTCCAGTGACAAGCCAACATCTAAATCGAACTGGTGGAGCGCCAAGGCAACAGACGGGAAAACTGTTAAAAAAGCGAAATCGGAACCAGTCCTACCACGATCTAAATCAGGTTTTTAGTCCTACTCCAATCAGAACAGTCCAACTCAATACAGCGAACCAGAGTTCAAGTAACTCAAGACCAGTTTTGCCCCAATTGGGGCTATTCAGTCAGTTGTAGATGGGTTCCAGTGGCACAGTAAACATGGGACCCACAGCTGGGCAGTGAGAGGGTGGAATGCTTGAATTAATCCATATCAGTGGAAATTACTCAAGCACTTTTTTCCCACCATGCCACCTTTAGATAAGACCCAGTCATATGCACACAGTCCTGTTACTGCTCAAATAGGAACACTCCAGCCAGAACTTTAAAGACAGCGCCTCTCTGAACTGGAACAAAAGCAGCCCAAGACCGGTTTCACCCTAGTTGGGGCACTTCAGTCAGGTGTGCCTTGGTTGCAGTGCACAGTAATCAGGGCACCTATGTCTGGGCAATCCCTTAGCACTTAGGTCATCACACTGAAATATACAAGAAAAGCGATGAGTGGAATACTTGAAATATTCCCAGTTACTGGTAATTACTTGGCCTGAATACCAGTCCACCATTTTTTTTGCTCACTATAACAACCGAGATTAGACCAAGCCATGTATAATTCAGCCTTGGCCCGGTGAGTCAGAACAGTTTAGTCCAAACTAGACTGCCAGATGGTATCCGAACCAGAACACAAACAACCAACCTAGTCTCTGGTTAGGAATGGCACAGGGGGCGTAAAATCATGATCTGATATGTAATGTAGACCGAGCAAATTACAAGTGGGTGAGATCATTCAAACATCCTTTCTATCATCTTTGTAGTAGACACACTAAATGTAATGTGTATGCCCATATGTAGGCCCCTTGCTCACTGTGCATCAGTTTCACGCTATACCTCACTAACAAGGCCTAACAAGAACAAAACCAGTCTGGGATTACTTATGTTCCCTTTTAGAAGTGGCCTTGGCTGGCAGTTTGGGTTTGAATGTTCCAATAGGGAACAGGGTCAGTACTGATTTCCATAGGGTGGACCTTAATCTACAATGGAAGAGGGGGCAAACAACAATGTGTAGAACAATTGTCAGTGGTTGGACTATTTGCAAGCCTGCAAGCATTCCTCCCATTATCTTTTATGTGATTTATGTAACACCCAAGGGGCCAAGAGTATGCCTAGACATGGGTACCGTGCTCACTGTGCCATAGAATACACCTCACTGATGAGTCCTAAGAAGGTTGAAACTGGTCTCTGGTTAGTTGTGCTCCCATCTAGATGGGGCCTGGAATGGCAATTCATCTGGGCCTGTTCATATTGGAGACGGAGCCTGAGTGATTGCATAAAATAGGCCTCTGGCTAAGATTGTGCAGTGGATGAGATTAATTCGGGCAGTACTTTTATCACCCTTTAGCAGTACTTTTCCTAATTGTGATGGGTATGCCCAGACATGACTGCCATGCTTACAGTGCCATAGGACTTAAGCTATACCTCACTAATGAGATTTAAGTTTTTTGAACCTCGTCTGGGGTTGCTTGGAGGGAACCTGGCATGGCAGTGTGGGCTGTTCCTTTTTGAACAGGGTCAAAACTGATTTGCATATTGTGGGTCTCTGTCTAGAATGGCACAGTTGGTAAAACATGATGGTCTGGAATGCATCCTGAGTGACTTTGATAATTTCAAGTGTTTCTTCCATTACTGTGTTGTTTTTACAGCATCTCTACACAGCAGCACACTGTTCTGCTTGTCGTGGGACGAAGAACTGAATCTGGTCAAACAACTGTTACCAGGTGGTTGGTGCTCTTTTGTCACATGAAGCATTTAGCATTTTTAATATACCAAGTCCGAAGGCCCAAAGGGGCGATGAAATGCTTATGAGCAAACATTCTCTTATACATTAGCAAGCTGAAAACATGCCACACAACAGGCACTGTTTTGATATTTTACCCTTGGCACATGATGAGAGAAACTGACACAGGCATAGCAAATTCAGGGAACCCAGAACCAACAATCAAGCCAAGAATGCATTAATTTTGGGAGTTGGCACAGCCCAAACACCCACACTGGAAGACACGCCCCTAGGAGCGGCTTCTTATAATATCTGCCCCGCCTTGCAGTGGTCATTATTAGATCACAGCTCGACTTCACTAAAGTATTTCAACTAATACTCACAGGGCGGCTGCAGGTAATTATGACCGAGGACTAACTACATTTTACTTCCAAAGACACAAAGCCCAGCCCATACTCCAGCTGCAATGAAACTCCCTAAGGATTGCTGATGGAAGCAGGGTGGGATGGGAGGATCAAGGAAAAGATTATTGTCTTCTGCAGAAATTGGATGAAGCACATTTTTGTTTTCTACTAGTCTTATCTGGCAGAGAAAATTCAAAGTAAAGCTGGAACTAAGCGTTCCTTGAAATGTGGTGCTTTGAACTTTGAGCTGAAGTCACTCAAGACTGAAGTGTATGTTGCTCCTTGAAGATGTGCCTGCTCACCCGTCCTGCCTGTTGCTTCTTCTTAGAGGTATTCGCCCTCTTAGAGCAGTGACTGAGGCTGAAATACTGGGCATGTTCTACTCCTTGTTTCAGCAAGTGACCAAAATATCAGGCACTTTTTTTCATAAAAATGTATTTAACAAACATCTGAATTATAAATATTTGCAGTTGTCTAAAATTTGGGATGTGTGAAATTGTAAAAAAAATGTTCATGCTATTTCTTTCAAATTATGCAAGAAATGTTTTTGTAACTAATACCCCAACCGACCACTTCTTTCCATCCTGGTCTAAGCACCGCAGCATCTATCAAAATAAATACCACAATGTGAACTGTTCAGCTAGGCTTGGGAGAGATATGAATCTGGCTGATAAAAAGATTAACTAAACCACTTGCTCAGCAGTTGGTAATGCTCTTCTGTTACCTGAAATGTTTTTATTAAGCTTTTTTTTTACAATAGCCAATCACAAAGTGGGACATGGGAACCCTTAACAGCATACATACCATTCTTATATTCATTAGTAATTCAAAACTGTAGTGTAGTTCCAATATCCCTGATACGCTCTGCGCATTGAAATAATATACACTATAGATTTGACATAGGACTGAGGTCAGTATGTCTCTATCGAGTACATTAAACTTAATTACTTGTGTGTTCGAGCTAACTCAGAGGTCACAAGAAACTTCTTGAATTTACACGAAGGGATTAGATTCTGACAACCGCATAAACATGACAACTTTGTTTCCCTTTGAATTGGAACAATCTCAGAACCATGGAAACATAGATAACAGTTTCACTCAGTCAATCGTGTATGCTTCGTTTCTACAGAGTTGCACAGAAAGAGAGAGACGGGCGTTTCAATAAAAAGGGTTTATTGAACAGTCTTATTTCTCATGCAAGAGATATGAACTGCTAAAATCGTAAGACAGGCTGCGAAGTACAATATGTACAGAGTTAGCAGTAAGATAAAATAATACTGCAATAGCATGGTTTGTAGCTATGACATATATTAGTTAAAATACATACATAAATAACACAGGCTAAAATGTGAATACTCATCTGATGCTTCTAAATAGTTCTAGCCCAGTGTACCTAACCTAAGTGTAGTAGGAGGTAAGAAGTAGGTGCTATTTTCTAAAGTATAGCTAGCTACAGTTTTAGTTTTGCCTAAGTTCTAGTCTGCTCCATACCTTAGAATGTGCGAGGTTGGAGTCTCTTTTACGGGACTCGATATCTAACACCCCGCAAGGGGAGTCAGAAACACTGGAGCTGGATTCTCTGCGAGGAGGATGACAGCATCTGGTCAGTGCATCAGGCTGGAACTCGATCTCCTTCTGAAATTGTCGTGGTGAACCGCAAGTAGGCAGTCGAGCTGGACCGTACCGGAACCGCGGTTTGCCAGGGCAAGTGCAGGTAGATTTATACCTTGAAGGTGTTTAGGAATGCCTGTATTGACGTAAAAGTCGGGCATCGGAACATCATATATGAAGCCCTAAGGAATAGATGTTCATGCATACTAAATGAGTTCTTGGAGAAATCAATATCCAAGCAAGGGAAATTCCTAAAGGCTTAAGAGTCTGGTTTTCCAAGAACTCGTTGTGACGTGGTTGGACGGATGTAGTAGACCATGCCTGTATTTGGTTAGCATGGACAATGCCTAAATAAGGGCTGGATTTACTATGCCTAAATAAGGGCAATATGAATTGTACCTATATAAGGGCATAACTCGGGAAACCTATATGTGGAATCTAAATCTACACACAACAATACAAAACAGAGAACAGACAGCTCTGTATACATGAAATGAAATGACAGGGCTATACGAGCTCAGGGATCACAAGAGCCAAAGAGGGGAAACAGCCTTTACCACAAAGGCTTTTCTACACGTTACGTTTACAACGGTACACTTACCTCGTAAACGTCTTCACAACACGTATTGCTTCCATGACCGTCTTTACCACGCAAGCAACGTTTTCACGGAACGTCTTCTTCCTCATCCAAAAAAATGCGTCAGTCCTTTTTTAGTGTCGGTGAAGACGTGAGAAAAAGGTAATAAAAAGAAAAAAGGGGGCTTGGGGGGGTCTCCCCCCCCAAAAAAAGCGTGGTAAAGGAAGAATCGAGGTAAAGGTTATGCGTAGAAAAATCATTCCGTTGTAACGCATGCGTGGTAAAGGCATGCGTTGCAACGGAATGCGTAGTAACGACATGTATTCGCCAAAGAGAGACAATATATAGTATTATATACATAGATCGTGCATAACTGCCACAAACCAAAGAGATGCAGCCTGAGACAACCGAAAGAGGCTTTAACAATAAATATCAAGGCTGTGTGAGGCAGAGGAACAATGGTTGGCTGTTCAAATTGACACATAGAGAAATATTGGTTGAAGGAGGAAGCTTAGTGTGCTACTGGAGAGCATTTCAGATAGTAGGTGCATTTCCTGAGGATTCCTTGAAAGTGATATGCGTGTTCATGGACCATATTTTCTGTTATCACAGAGGGGATTTACCACATTCCTTGTACAATCAGAGATTTTGGGTTTTTAGTGTCTGATAGTTGGGATAGTTCAAGAGCAGCACTTTAAATATGGTGCATGCTGTTGTGACCTTATTTCTAATTTCTAAAAGTAGCCACCTGAAAGAAGCCGGATGAAGGGATATGTGATCATACTTCCTGGTACAGGAAACAAAATGTTCAACTGAGTAAATGACTGAAAGGTGGACTTGAAAGGGGCCGGCTGAGTTCTATTAGAATGATCCGTTCAAATGTTGATTCTGGACATCAGCATGCACCAAGTATTTTCATAATCCAGAACAGTTTAAGTTAATTTCCCAGAAATCCTGCTGCAGCCTGTGACTAAATTATGCACACACGTGTTCACATGTATGTGGGTTGAGCAAGTAGGATTACTTACCAACTCAGCCTGGTATCTAATTATAGATAGCTTTTCACAGAGGGGACCCTGAATAAATTGATTATGGCATGTGCAGACCGCTTAATTGCACATGGCATTCGTGGAGCTAGTCTCTAGTGCTTCGCTGAAGTATGTTGTGCTTCTCCGTATTGTTCAATATAGGGGGAAACTGTCATAAAGCACAGTTTTGCCATAGTTAAGCCTCAAGACTAGATTGACTCATGGATTATATTGTGATCAAGGACTCCCAGTGCAAATATAACACTATTTTCAGTCTACCTGTACTCCTGATACTTACACTGTTATACGCTTCTCTGACTCAGATATTTGATTTTGGCTGAGAGTAACACTGTCAGTCACAGTAATATTCTGGCCAGCTGAAGGATCAAAGACTTTGACATATAATAAAGCTATTTGGAGCAAATATGCTTGTTCCTAGTAGAGGAATGGGTGAAGACAATATCAACATGGGCTAGTGACATTTTCACAGAGCTACAGTCCTGGGAAGGCTCATCTCCAGAGAAACAAAGGGAGGTAGTCAAAGTCCTAAAGCCATGTAGAGGAGTTGCTCTTCTTTGAAATTTGGGAGCAAGGGGAAACATATCCTCTGTCAAGGGCATGGCTTAAGGCTTACAGAAACAAATTTCAACAGACCACTTGAAGTTGCCTTATTGGAAAGTTCCAACGTGCTGCACAGGAGGATTAGGGCAGAGGTGGAGTGATGATGTGTCATGTAGAAGAGGTGTCTGCTTTCAGAAATGTTCTCTCTCACTTAAAATCCTCTGCACAAGGCAGGAGCTCTGGAGGAGGGCCGGAGCCCTGGATGCATCTTTGGTTACCCCCTCTCTCCCTGGCCTGTGTCCATGGGAAGTGAAAGGCACCTCATGTAACGAGCCTTGTCTGTGTTCAGCGTGGGAAGTTGATGTGAAAAGAGGCTGGCTTCTGCACTCGCTTCACAACACTGTGCCAGGAGCAGGGCTCCAACAGGGCCAGGAGGACCCAACAAGGACTTATTTAGGTGACCATTCAGGGAGGGATCCCCTGTCCGGAGAATAAGGTGCCGGAGAGTGTATTTGTTTATTTTCATAAGAATGAAAGAAAAATTGACATCTCTCACTACTGCACAAGAAGAAGTTGCTTCAGTGCAAAGAAGAGCAACAGAAAACTACACGGTATGGAATACAAGTTGCATATTGCTGCCATCCTGCCTCTGGAAGGCCATCATCATTTCAAAACCCTTTTGGGTTCTGCTAGGAGTGCAGCAGCCCCCATGTGAGTCCCCTCTCAAAGTTTTGAGAGAAACCTGAGCATGTGCTTCCATGCTTTGCGAAACTCTGTGCTAGCAAAAAACTCTGTTAACTCAGTCAGATGGAGCAGAATTTGCCACACACCACTAGTTTGATTGTTTTGAGAAACACTGTAAGACTCCCAGGTGCACCTGGGAAGATTTCCTTCCTTTTGCTAGTATTTCTGATGTTAGGTTTTTTAGTCTTTCTCCGTTGGGGTGTGGGGTTCATTGCCTGTAGGTATTAAAGTAGAGGCCTCAAATTATACAAAATTAAACACCCAATGATTTATTGACAGTGATGTTATACAAACGTCGTTTTATGTCAATGTAAGGTGGTACCATCTTGAACTGTTTTGATATCATTGTATTGTTTATTGGTCTCGTGATACCCTGGCAAAGTCAGTAGGCATGACTTTTAATGACTCCGTTTTATTATTTTATGTTCAGCATATAGGGTGTAGGTTTGGTGTTTTGTGGTTCAGGGCCAGCTGGTGCACAAACTGTTAGATGAACCTTCAGCACATGGATATGAAGGGTTCATTTGGGGACTTATGTCTTCTGTGTGCCCTTTCTTTAGTGTGGTTTGTGAGGTCCTTTAGAAGGTGTCACCACAAGCCCTCCCCCCACCATCTTGAATATATTTGAAAATAATGTGTGATACTGAGTAGTGAGTTTGTGTGCAATAAATCACTTTTCTGTTTTTAGATAAAATCAATAACTGGACAGTAATATATTTAGGGTTGTTTGTTGTATTCCTCGCAGCTGTGTTACTTTCTCACATAGCTCTCAAGTAAACCTAGGACTGCTCTACATCTCTTCCTTGAGAGAGTCAAGTGATACAAAGGAATGCTTGGCTTCCACAAAGGGGATTGTAGCTTTATTACGTTTCCTAGCTAATATCCTGTTGGCTTACAGTTGGTCTCTGCAATACCTAATTCATGGTTCTCTTTCTCTCTTCCTTTCTACCTTCCTTTCTTTCTTTCTTACTTTCTTTCTTTCTTTCTTTCTTTCTTTCTTTCTTTCTTTCTTTCTTTCTTTCTTTCTTTCCCACTGGACCCATGTCAAACCATTTAAACTAGACCTCCAGCACTCAGACACTTACTGGAGCTGCAAGAAAGAACCCGGAGACCTGAGATACATGGTGTCTGCCACTCCCTCCCCCCACATACCTCCCTTACTTAGCGTTCCCACGATTCTGTCTTTACACTCTTCTCACCTGTACTATCTCCTCTCCATCCTTTAGTCTTTTTCTCCACTCACAATACAACATCAGATGGAGTAACCCAAACCTGAGTTCCACCAATCACCTTTTCGATTCCCTCCACGCCAACATCAGCAGAACCCTTTTCATCACCCCCACACACGTACGGATGCACCCAACCACTGTTTTACTTTTCTTGCCAAGCCTACAATATTGTTTACAACTTTACTTATCAAACCTCAACAGGAGCCTGTTTCTTTTCTCAATATCCACTGTAGCTGTATTCTTTTGCTCATATAAAATCTTAATTTTGTTTTTGACATAAAAAAATATTTGAACACTCATGAGAAAAAAAAATCATTGTGACATGCTAAGCCTTAGTGGAATATTCTGTATGCACTAGATCTACCATCTTTGTAGAATTGGTCATTTGAAAGAAAAACCGAGAGAGCAGTGGAAATAATATTAAAACATGAGGACTTGTAAGAGGGTCCTCTGCTGAAAACATGAGTGAGCAAAATTAAGTAAAATGATGCCAATTTAACAGGAGTACAACTTTACCAACTTTGAATACTACACCATTTTTCAAACTCAGAAGGATGAAAAGCACATAAAGAATACTTTTCTAATATAAATAGTTTGTAAATCCTCACTGCAACAAGTGTTAGGTATTAGAATAAAGAAGTAAATTGTCAAAAATACACTACACTCTATATATGGTAAATACTCTGCTGTTTGTATGTTACTGTATAGCAAAAGGCTTTGCACTGGAAAATCCACTACACTTTCCTAACTGGTAAGCTAAAAAGCTGTTTTCATTTATTTATTTAGTTTTGTGATCTTTGTCTTCAGCAGGACATTTTAAAAGTCTGTATTTTGCAGCCTGGATATAATTGGGTTAGACAGTATTTTGTTGACATCTATTGAAGCTGTGGATGTTGGTTGCATGTACATGGAACAAAGAGAAACATGAAATAAAATAACTACCATGAGGTGAAAGGTGCAAGTGGAGACAGCCTTTTGTCTCCCCTCTGTTGAATACAACACATGCTGGTCAGTTTCTTCATGGAGGGCACATACGTTTCACTTGCTGTATGCCTGCTGCAGATGTGTTGTTTCGTGTTCATGATAGCCACCAAAGTTGTTCTTCTAGCAGTCTTGGCTTTTGATCGTGATGTCGCCATCTGCAATTCCTTACATTACATGCCCATCATGAAGAAGACAGTGTGGCTCTGGCTGGCAACTGGAAGCTGGGTATTGGGACCACTGCCACACATTGAGCCCCTGTCTAAAATGTCCTTCTGTGAGTCCCACACCATCAACCACTTTTACTGTGATGTAATAACCATGATGAAGCTTTTTTTAGTAGCATTCGTACAATCGAGGCACTCAACTACATCCTGTGTATAATGTGACATGTCCTACAGCGACATCATCCAGATAATATATAAAGTGCCATGTGCAGAATATGTAATTTAGGAACATATTGTACAACCAAGGACATCATTTATGTAAAGTGCTAAGTGCGGTTTAGTGCAAATTATCCAATTCAAGGCAAGGCTGTAGCTCTAATAACTTTGCAATTCATCACAGGATAAACAAGTAAAGTGCATTCATTTTAAGCTTTCATGATTGCAACTAGGAAGACAAGATGTATACAGTGTGTAACAAGAGGGAGAGAGAGGACTAGTTAGCTAGTCCGGGTCCCCGAGGGTTTATATGTGATTAATCAAAGAGGACTAGCTTAAGTTGACCAAAGTGTTCCAGTACTCAAATTAGTTCTGTCACGGGCACCTTGTTGGTGTATTCATGAAGCCCTCACCCACCAACCTAGTTGGTGGCATGCTTCATCATCGGGCCCACCCAGTGACACCTAGTATGTCCCGGGTGTGCTACGACGCCTGATTACAGCGGAGCTGGTATATTGCTGAGAGTGCAGTGAGGTTGGGTGAGTTGTGATTTAAAACGGCTTGGTGGTGGTCCCAGTACCCAAGGGTAAATTAAATTTTAATAACTGGGCCGTCACCAGCGGTTAAAAGTAAGGCTACAGGACGTGTGAGGGTGGTGAGTTACTGCCCCCTGCGTCCTTCAGATGGTCGACATGTTTCAGCCAGTGCCTTAGAGTGTTCTGGCTTTCCTCAGGACCGTTTTTTTAAAAAAGGTGTGGTGAAATAAAACAGACTTAGTGTTGTGGTACAGACTATGTGATACACTCACTAAGGCGTTTTTCTATATGTGAGAGGGGGATTCCCTTCTCACGCATACCTGTACAAACAAACATTAAGAACAAGGACAAAACATTTACAGAGAGAGAGTCAGTAGTCAATTTAGACATATGGTCAACAATGATTAGGTGGCCGGATCTATAGTGCAAGGTGAGAGGACTATAGTCGGCTAGGTGTGATGGTACTGGTGGTGCCATCAGAGTGAAAATACGCGACTAATTAGGAGCGTGATGTGGCTAAAACACGGAAATCACACTGAAAGGAGTTGACTTAGTGTGGCAGGGCGCAAGAAAATTGTTCTTACGCTTTGGGTTATTAGCCAAGGCTTCCTGGAGGGAAGCGGTAAGGGGATGACCCTATGGGAGAAAAAGAGATAGGCTGTAGGGGTTAGGGACCTGTGAGGAAAGAAGCGCTTACCCAGTTTGTTGTTTGGAGGCTTGTCAGGTTTGTCATACTCACAGTCTTTCTGGTCAGTGCCTGCCTTGTACCTGTTGTCCCGCCGTCGTCCTCCGGTAGAAAGAGCCTGTCGGCATGTGGGCTTTTTATACTATGGTTAACAGGGTAATGATGAGCACCTGTGGGAATAGTAAGGGTGGAAAGACTACCCCTTTGTGTTGTTGCTGCTCATGCTCGTGGTTTGCACACTAGTCTCTCGTGCATGCTCAGTATATCAGCGCGATTGCTATGTTGTTGCTCATGCTCATGATTTGCACACTAGTTTCTCGCACATGCTCAGTATGAATGCGTGATTATAATGCAGGTGACTTGTACTCAAGTCTTTTGCATATGCTCAGTATGATAGCGCGATTGCATTAGGGTACATGTAGCAACTTAAATATGCCGCCGTTGGTACGGGGAAAGGGGCAACACCCGTATTAGGTGTGGCGTGGTCTTATCTGCGCAGGCGCGAAGGGATCAGCGTTGGCTATGTATGCGCTAATATTGGGGAAACATGCCTGTGGGACGCGCCGCCTCCCAGAGTGGTTCGGCCCGTTAATCACTGCTAAATGCGCATGCGCTGCTAGGCGCTGCGCGCTAAAGTTGACATGGCAGTATTAGGGGGGTTGAAGCATGTGCCCATGATTATGGCAGCCTAGTGGTACACACAAGGGATAGCATGATCTATGTCTATGTACAGAGGGACTATGGCACGGGGGACTGACCACTGTACACAGGCGAGGTAATTGTGACTAGTGTAGGTCTAGGGTGTGACTGAATTCCACGGTATGGCGTCGTTGAGGCCATTGGTTTGGGTGGATAGGCGATATATCCAACGTTGTTCCTTGCTAAGTAATTTCTTCTCATTATCCACTGCCAGTTCCGGTAGTTGTTCGATGATGGTCCAGGTCAGGTCATTGGAAGTGTGTCCCTGGGTGATGAAATGACTGGTCAGTTTGCTAATGTTCTTCTTGCACCTGATTGTGCTCCTGTGTTCTGTGACTCTAGTTCTTATTTTGCGGGCGGTCATACCGATGTATCGGAGGCCGCAGCTGCAGGTAAGTAGGTAGATCACGTTACGTGAATTACAGTTTGTGTGGCTGCGTTGAGTCCACACTTTGTCTGGTTCTAGTATCAATGTTTTCGTATGGCTGGTAAGATGGCACACGCTACAGTCATTGCATGGATAATGTCCAGAGATTTTAGGCAGGCCCCACGCATTCAGGATAGTGTTGGGTTCTCTATTGGTCAGGGGTCTGGGGCGGGTGCTCACGAGTTGGTCTTTCAGGTTGTTGCACCTTTTGTAGGCAAACCTAGGGGTTTCCCATTGTCGTTGTCCAGAGTTTAGAATTTTCCGGTTTCTGCGTATGAGCTTCGCCACCTCATTGGAGGCTGTGTTGAATGTGGTGACACACGTGATGGGTTGGTCACTCTTGTCCTTGGGTACAATTTCCAGGAGGGCCTCCCTATTTTGGTTCCTGGCTCTTTTCTTGGTTTTGTTAATGATGGCCCGGGGGTAGCCTCGTTCCTCCAGTTTCTTAGACAGGTCTGCCGACTGATTTTTGTAGTCGGTTGCTTGAGTGCAGTTTCTGCGTATACGCAGAAATTGCCCAAATGGTAAGTTTTCTCTTAAAGGGCGGGGATGGAAACTTGTGTAGTGGAGGAGTGAGTTCCTTGAGGTAGGCTTGTAATAGGTGGTAGTGATCAGTTGGCCATCTTTGGCCCATATGTTCAGATCAAGGAATGCCAAGTGGCTTGCACTCGAGGTGCTTGTGAATTTCAGGTATGGGTCTCTTTCATTGAGCCAAGTGAGGAAGAGTTGTAGAGTTATTTCTGATCCCTGCCAGATCATAAGGATGTCGTCTATATATCGACGCCATGTGAGAATATTCCTGGTATAGGGATTGGTGTTGTGGTTGATGTGGGTCTGCTCAAAGAGGTGGACATAGAGTCTTGCCACGCTGGGGGCGAAGACGCTGCCCATTGAAGTTCCGTTGGTTTGGAGGTACAGGCTTCCCTCATACTCGAAATAGTTTTCCTTTAGTGCTATTGTGGCACATTGGAGGATGAAGTCTCTGGGTGTGCGGTGCGGCCATGGGGACTCCATAAGTACCTGTCTCAGGACTTGGATGGTGGCGTCCTGGGGGATACTGGTGTAAAGGCTTTCAATATCCAGGCCCACCAGGAGTTGGGTTTCTGGGTTGAATTCAGTGTTGTTGATGACTTGTAGTAAGTGTTTGGTGTCCTTGATGTAACTGGGTGTTTGCTGGACCAGTGGGTTAAGAAAGAAATCGCAATAGCGAGAGAGGGGTTCCAGAAGGGAGTTGATGCCAGACACTATAGGTCTGCCCGGGGGGGGGGGGGAGAATACCTTTATGTATTTTCGGTACTGTGTAAAAGTATGGTACTTTTATCTTTTGGGGGCAGAGGCACTCTGCTTCTTGTTTGGAGATGTGTTCCGCCTGATGGGCGGTCTTCACTAGTGCCTGAATAGTGCTTTGTAGTGAGTTGGTTGGGTCATGTTCCAGTTTCTTATAGTTTCTTTGGTCGCTTAGTAGTCGGCGGCATTCGGTGTCATAGTCCTGTTTATCTAAGAGCACAATGCCTCCTCCCTTGTCGGCAGGTTTTATTATGATTGAGGGATTGTTTTTGAGTTCCTGGATGGTTTCTCTGTCTTCCTTCAAAAGGTTGTTGAAGTGGTTGGTTGGTTCTAGGTTCTCGACATCATTGTAAACAGCCAATTCAAAAGTGGTGATCTCTGGGGGCACTGTGGAGGGTGGCGGGGTGAAGGTGGATTTGGTCCTCAGGCCTGTGATGTTAGGGTTTTCATTGGGAGTTGAGTCGTCCCTCGAGGGTTTCTCGAAGAAGGCCTTGAGTTTTAGTTTCCTCATGAACTCCGCCAGTTCCACGTGCAGTTTAAATTTGTCCAATCTAGTCGTTGGCACGAAGGATAGTCCCTTTTCTAGTACTGAGACCTGTTTGGGTGTCAGTGAAATGCTAGAAAGGTTAAACACCATGGACTCATGGGTTGCTTGGTTTATGGTTTGTTGGTTCCCGGTTGGCTGGGTGCCTTCTGGCGAGTGTTCGCTCTCACTGGGTTTCCGTCTTCGGCCCAGTGTACTTGTGGTTGCGGGTTGTGTCTTCTCCTTCCGCGTGTTCTTACTTTTAACCGCTGGTGACGGCCCAGTTATTAAAATGTAATTTACCCTCGGGTACTGGGACCACCACCAAGCCGTTTTAAATCACAACTCACCCAACCTCACTGCACTCTCAGCAATATACCAGCTCCGCTGTAATCAGGCGTCGTAGTACACCCGGGACATACTAGGTGTCACTGGGTGGGCCCGATGATGAAGCATGCCACCAACTAGGTTGGTGGGTGAGGGCTTCATGAATACACCAACAAGGTGCCCGTGTCAGAACTAATTTGAGTACTGTAACACTTTGGTCAACTTAAGCTAGTCCTCTTTGATTAATCACAAGATGTATAGAGTGCCATGGACCTAATATATAATTTAAAAACCTATTGCACAAATAAGGACATCATTTATCAATATATGTCACGTTATCTTCGTAGACAAGGGCCTCAAGATCGAAATGATTATGTCTTACTTTAGCTGACTTCTTGATATAGGCCACTACTTCATTACAAACTCTAATACTTACCAGGCTACAAAAATACTCAAAAGCACTTTTATATGTGAACTGTCTCTCCTTTAAAAACAGTGGTCGTAAGAGACTCTTCCTAATGTCTCTATAAGAACCACAAAATAAAGTAAAATGCAACGTTGTCTGGTCTGATTTTCCATCGCATGTGCACTTTGGAAGATTATGATTCCACTTTCCCATCGTTGGAAAAGCTATTTAAAAGTGGGCCAGTCCAATTCTTAATTTAGTGGGATAAAAGATATGTTTTGTATTTGTGATCTGTAATAAATACTATGGTATCCCAGACCCAGAGGTCCTATCCCATTAGGCCTTAGTCATTGATTTCAGGTTTGCATCACCGTCCCTTAGCCAATTCCGTGGTTCCATTAAACTAGCCTTCAAATCTTTTTAATCGTACTCTAGTATTTGGGAGGGAGTTTTAAATTTTATGTTTATGGCACTTTAATTTAAGAGATTTTTAATATACAATACCCATGGGATTTTTATTTTTTGGTCGAGGGCAATGCAATCCTTAATAACATCCTGTGTACACTTTGTATCTTCCTTACTCCAGATGCAATACAAGACATTTAAACTTATTGCATTTATAAAATCATTTATATAAGGGGCTTCCAGTTCTTTATGCACATTATACACAGGAGTCGAGATAAGTTATTTTTTAGAGTACGAAGGGTTGCACAGTTTGCCACTCCCCATAGTGCTGTGCCATAGCAAATCACAGTGAGACACTTGCTCTTATATGGTGTCATAATTTCCCTAATAAGCTTATTGCCCATTTTATGTGAGAATCTAAAAATTGACTCAGATATCCTCATAAATTTAAATTTAAAAGGGTTCGATTTGGGCTCTCCAGTTTTCCTTAGCTGTAAATACTAGCCCTAAATATACAAAAGAATTAGTTGCTGCAGTAGGGACACCATTTACGTGAATATTCCTGGTTTTCACTTTTTCTTGTCCACACACCATCGTAAAAGTCTTTTTCAAGTTAAGTACTAAACCCTTTTCCTGTATATATTTTGCAATTTTTTTCAATGTGGGTCTTGTGCCCATTCGCAGTTCTTGATAAAAGAATTGCGTCATCCACGTAAAGTAAAATTGGAACAGCACATTTGGCTACCCTAGGGACATCAGTGTTTAACTTTTGCAATTACTCATCTACACCATTTATATATAGGGAAAACAGGAGTAGGGGCGAGCACACACCCCTGACTAATGCCCCTTCTTACCCTGAAACTAGTAGTGCACTCTCCCTCTAGCCCATAGAGAACTCTTGTGCTCAGGGGGCTTTATATTTGTGAGAGGCATATGATGATATCATTTGGTGATAAACGAAACAGAGGTGTAGATGGCCCTTTTCACACTTGTATATTTACTAATCAACAAATGCAAAATAATACATGTTCCATTGTCCCTATTTCCCTTCTGAAACCATATTGTGATTTAATGAGGATTTTGTTTTCATCTGCCCATATTTCCAGCCTCTCCAACAATATCCTACCCACCAACGATGAGGTTGTATCAAGAGGGGAAATAGGGCAGTAGCATTTTACATCACTTCTGTTGCCCTTTTTAAAAATCGGGACAATTATGCTTTCAGTCTATGTTTTTGCTATCCAGCCCCTCCTAATGCTGTTAAACTCTATTTGTAAAAAAGGGGCCCACAATCCAATGTCATATTTAAAAATCTTTATTGGGACCCATTCAACACCAGGTGCCTTTCCATATGCACTTCTCTCTAATGCCATTGTTACTTCATCCAGAGTGCTAGGGGCCAAATTAGGTGGTTCAAGAGTTATACAAGTTTTGTTATTTAACAATTCTTTAATGCCATTGGGGTCACTGTTTTCTACTAAAATAGGGGTTTTATTTTCTGCATTAAAAACCTTTTCAAAATGACAAATCCACTCTTGGGGCTGCACCATACTCTCAATTTTAGTAGCACAATTTTCTTTGAAAAAAAACAGGGAATTTATAGTCTTCAAAAATAGGGATGAATCCTTTGTATTGGCAGCCAGGGAGAGTTTTTCCCAATCATTAATTTGAATTTCTCTCTTTCCTGTTACTATGGACTGTTTATATAACAACCTCTGTTTGTGATGTGTTCACTATTTCTGGGCCTAATTTTTAAAGCATTTTTTAATGACTGGTTTGCCTTTGTGTATTGTGAATTAAACCAGCCAACTATTTTCTTATCATTTTTCTTACTCTTGATTTTCAATCCCCTAGAGATTTCAGCGGTAATGTTACAAAAGGCTCCAATATTCTGACTGTCAATAGAATCCCCCCTAATACAAGTTTCTATATCATGCTTACAATTACTCATTAGACTGTCCATACATTCTTTTGGATTTATTCCAGACCATTTATTAGAGTTACCGTTTTCCCCATGTGTGGGAATAAAAGGTGCTAAACGGGGCCCAGTCTGAAAGGTGTCTTTTAATATAACTGTTGAAAAAGTGGATGCTGATCACTAACACAACTTATTTTCATCTCCATTTTTTCTATTTGATCTTGACCATATGTAAATATTAAAATATGATCAATGATAGAGCGCTGGCCGTGCCCCTCAAAAGTCGGTAGCTAGGATTGTCCATTCGATGTAGACTGATCAAATAGTTCTAAGTTGTATTTTTACATTGCCCTGTTAATGGATTCGCCATTGAGATTATGCCGGAAATGTGAATAGCTTTCCCCATACTCATTCCCATATCCACAGTGCTTTCCTTCTAGAGTACCACATTTTTCACTATTAAAATCTCCGACCCAGATCAGAAGATAATCACCCCTGATCTGTTTTAAAAATAAATCAAGTTCCCTCTCAAGTGCCAATATCACTTGGCTTCTGGTATTATCGAAAGCATTATTCAAATCAAATCAAATTGATTTGAAAGCATTATTATAAAAGTTAATTACTACAAAACACTGGTGATCAACAAAATGTAGCCACAGAAATTGGAAAAAGGGAGAGTCAGTATAAGCCTTCTTCAAAAACAGTGGGCATGTGACTGAAAGTAGAACTGATAAGCCTTCCTTTGCCCTTCCATTCCGTGAAGGGGTCGCTTGGGTGTCAACAATTGAGAAGCAATCTATGTGAAAGGGTTTAGTGTGCCAGGTCTTTTGAATGCAATTAATTTCACAGTTATTTAGAAAATCAGACCATGTATCATCATTCAGTTTCTTATTTATACCTGCGATGTTCCATGTTACTAAGATCAGATTTTTAAATTTCCAGTTTTGAATTGCAGGTATTGTCTCATCAATTGGGCCAGCATCTTGAGCAATTTCCTGGTGTAGTCAGTCCACATCACATCGCTACATCATCTCAGGGGTAGAAATCTATTAGGCAAAGCAAGTGGTCTATACTTTTCCATTGTTATAGGACCATTTCCAAACTGACTGGGATTTTCCATATCTGTCCTGTAGAAAAACCCTAATGGTACCCCAGTGATGGTATTTTTACGGTATTTTGATGCCATCTGCCATTTGTTGCTTAAATCTTCTAGAAAAGTTCTAACCACCTCTGGGTGTGGAAAGGAGATTACAACACAATCCCCTTCACATTTCTTTAGTAATATCCCTACCTAGGGTCCTCTTCTTACCATATTAATACTTTGGGCCAAGGTATTTGAGTTATATTGACAATGATTAGTAAATCAAAACACAACCTTATTTTTTAGTTCTACCCAGTCCTTGTTTATACCATCCTGTAATTCTGGCACATCTTTTTAAATAATCGTATAAGGTGTAGCCACAGGAGGTAAGTGTAGGGATCTTTGGGGCCTTGTACATGACAATTTGTATTCATATTTATCCACATTTTTATTATTTGGTCTTATCTATTTTGTCACTTGGTTAGCTGACTTCGTGGGACATGACCCAAAATTGATCTCTTCCTTGTCCGTTGACCCCAGGGTGTTCTTTCCCCAAACAATATTACTGGCCCCTGTAAGCCACATAAAGGGTCAATGGTGGTAATTCGATGGTTGTAAACCGTTTTTGTTATATTATTTGTATCAATCTGGATATTTTCGTTCTGACGTTTTCCTAATAGTAACGACTCCTCAATTAATTTAGAAATTTTGGCTACATCGTTCTTAATTTTTGAAATTTCTGATAAATTTTTCTCAATTAAATCGATCTTCCCATGTAGCTTTTTAAAAAGTAAGTCCAGGTTATGAGGATAGCCATTACGTATGTTAGCCCTCGAACCCCCACTCTGCTTCGTAGGCAATGGCTGTAGTTGTGGTTGAGGTTGTTTAATTGACTGTTTAGTTTTTTCCTTCGATAGCTGCTTGCCTGTAGCTACAAGGGGGTAACTGGAACTGCACCTTCTATTAGGGTTGATATTTCCAGTGGTGACGTTGATACACAGGGCGCTACATTGTGTATTAAGGCTGTAATATTCTTTTGTTGAGGTTTTATATTTGTGACACTCTCCTAAGCAGTTTTATCCACTACGCTATCTTCGACCACAAAAGTTTGTGCAATCTTTGTAGCCGCTAAACACTCCTCAACATTGACAATCCCACTATTGATTAATACCATTGCAGTATTTAGGTAATTCGTAATGGGTGCACTCAATCTTGCATTCCTATTTTTACTGCCTGATGTAAAACTTGCAAGCTTACTTTTTCCCATGATTGTATATACCAGCTGTTATCAAAAGGGGCACAAGAGGATAAAATAAAATAGATATATTTGCATGAAGTGGTTTCAACCAATCGTACCGTAAGTCAGGAAATTTTATTAGTAAACTTTAGGGACGTTACCCAGCCTAGCCTCTTCCAGCCCCTGACAGGCGCAGACGGGACCGCCCATGGCCCGGGCGCAGCCCGGGCATGCCCGCGCGCACATCCTGTGTTGTAGGAGCCCCTGATGATTTTAAAGGTGCCTCCAGGGACTGTAAGGTGTGTCAGCGGCAGCAAGCTGGGCCGCAAGGGATGCTGGGGAGTGTGGTACTGGATCCCGGTCTCCTAGCCCCCAGCTAGGGGCAGCAAAACCGGTCAAACAGGCATCCTGCGCTGCGGGAGCCCCTGATGATTTTAAAGGTGCTGTGAGGTGCATCAGCGGAAGCAGGTTGGCCCGCAAGGGATGCTGGGGAGTGTGGTCCTGGCTCCCTGCTCCCGGTCTCCTAGCCTCCAGCGAGGGGCAGCACCTCAGGTCAAATGGCCCTCCCATGCTGCAGGAGACCCTGATGATTTTTAAAGGCGCCTCCAGGTGCTCTGAGTTGCATCAGCGACAGCAGTCTGGGCAGCATGGGATGCTGGGGAGTGTGGTCCTGGCTCCCAGTCTCCTAGCCCAGCAAGGGGCAGCACAACAGGTCAAACGGGAGGGGACTTTTAAGAATTTGACCAGTTGCATTGTGGGAATTGTAGTCCTAACTCTCCTAAAAGTTTCTGGAACCTTGGCTGGCGTTGGGGACACTTCAAGACGCAAAGAACTTTAAAATCATTTTGAAGAATTTTTGGTAAAAGCTCCATAAGTTGACCGACCTGTCATTGAGATTCAAGCTGTCGAACTGCGACTTGGCCTGAACTTCAGGTTTGCCTCACTGAAAACTCTGGAGCTCTTCACTGATGATGACGAGAACCAAGACTTTCATGGTTATTTTCCATACAATTAGGGGTTGTCCCTTCCCTTCTATCCAAATGTATCCACCAACCTCGGTATCCCAGATTTCCTGACATGGGTTGGTCATGCTTTCATTATATGCTGCAATACTCGCAGATGTACCTTCAGAATTGTACTGCCAATGTTCATTTTTGGACAAGTGCATCTCAGTACATATACCACAAATTCACTTTTGCAGTGTAGTTCTTAATTAATTTTCCAAAGTCCATCCGTAAAAGGTAAGACCAGTTGTGCAGTGTAAACCCTATATTTACAGACTTTGCACCTATGGCATTTAATGAAGCCACCACTGCCCATAAGCCATGTGCCTCCCTGCTACATTTCCAGGCTACTTACTACAAGATCATCCATCATTGAACTTGCCCTACGGAAAGCTATCAAGGGTTTACTGTGTACTTTCGAACCTATGATAGAATCACTCCACAATAGGGGCCAGTGCTTATATATATGTATAATTCCTGCCTGTTAACCCACAACCCCTAAACCCATACCCACCCTAAACCTTGAAAATTCCCTTGCCACCCAAAAACCTATACCCACCCATAACCCTAAACATACCCTTGCCACCAAGGAAATCACACCCACTCTAAACCCTAAACATTCCCTTATCTTCCCACCCAAAAACCCATACCCACCATAAACACTAGAAGTACCCTTGCCACCCAAAAACCCATACCCATGCTAAACCCTAAAATGCCCTTGTGACCCAAAACCCCACACCCATCTTAAACCATAAAAATTCCCTCCCCGCCCAAAAAAAATACCCACTTTAAACTCTAAAAATACCCTTGGCACCCAAAGATGTATGCCCACGCTAAACCCTAAAAATACTCTTGCCACCAAAAACCCATACCCACCCTAAAGTTTAACAAGTCCCTTCTCACACAAAAACCCATACCCAACCTAAACGCTAAAAATGTCCCTCCCACCCAAAAACCCATACCCACTCTAAACCCGAAAAATACTCTTGCCACCCAAAAACTCACTCCCACCCTGAACCCTAAAAACATACTTGCCACCTTTGTGGTTAAAATATTAGTGATAAAGACATGCATGGTAAAGATGCATGTGTTGTAATAGAGTTGTTGTTAAAGCTATGCATGGTTTCAGCCTCACTGTAAAGGCTGTTTCCCAGTCAGATGCATTGGATGTGTGATGTGCACTGCTGCATACATGTGATGTGTTTGGTCCTGAGGTAAATCAATTAATTTCACTTTGTTTGTCCCAGCTTCTACTAGGTGTAAGTTTTTCACACATGTCCAGCCAGGCTACCTTAGCAGATCCAACTTTGTGTCAAATCATAATTGTGTTTGTGGTGATCCAACGCAGCTTTCCAGTGCAAAAATCGCTTTTTTGATAAAAATAAATCTCTCATGCCACTTTGTACCCTTAGAAATCGAGGTAGCCCAGAACAAAGCATTATTAAATTTGATCTTTGGTTTCAATGCAGATCCAGAAGCACAGCGGAGCTGATTAAAAAATATAAGGATCCATGCGGATCCTTTTTACGAAAATAAGTGACAATGCTATGATTCCCATTTGGATTTACTGTATATAGATGTATAAATCTTTGGATTGTGTTGTGAGAATATTTACAAACATGATGTCACTACTTGTGTGTAATATTTTATCGCAATCAAATTATGACCTAGCAATGTGCCATCCTCCACAACAGCACACAACAGGCATCAATACCTACTCTCTGAAGCTACAACTGAAAAACATTGCACCACTTTCTTAACACACTCTTTGCAAGCAGCAGAAAGAAAAATGACAACATCTTTATGAACCATCCACCCTCTGTGTTAGTCCCCTACCTGTGCCCTCCTTGTTGCTACCCTCCAACCTCTACTTAGAGAAGGTTTTTATGCTACCTATGATCATTTCATTTACCATTTCAACTCTGTGAATAAAAAAACAATAAAACTTGTGTGGCATTTTGTTTGGGCATTCTTGAGTGATGCATGTGCCTACAAGATGACATGACAGCCACATCATAGCACCTTTTTACCTTTGTTTTCTTTAGCAATGCTGTACACCTTTTGGCTAAAAACTATTGAAAACACCAATAGGGAACAAAGGCAAGACCTATTGCTTTTGCCACTGTTTGTTTAATATTGTTCTTAAACTAATGTCTCAGAGCAGCCAAGTGGCCACTTATCCTGATTGCTTTGCCAAGATCATGTTGCTTTCTGAGACTCAGTGTTACTTGCTATTCCTTTTTTGCCAAAATCCAAGCAGGTAAAATGCCTGGCTGATAATGAAAAAAACTCAAAAGACAACTTGCAGAGTATAGAAAGAGCAAAGGTAAAACATAGGAAACTAGATGCATTTGAGTGTCACACATTATAAGAAATATGATACTCCCACCCATTCATGAAAATGATTTTGCAACTTGTTGAGATCTGTATTGTTATGAAGGCTTGCTGAAATGTATTTCTCTATGGGCATGGAACACAGAATTCACCCTACAATATCTCTACAATATTTGGTTGGTGGTACATCTCATGTGGATATCCTGAAGCTCTAGAATGGATGTAGCCCTTGTTGACCATTGTGGGACACAAATATTTAAGAATAATAAGGGACATCAGCAGACAGAATGTGACAGCAATTCCTATCCATAATTCTTTGAAATGCTTAGAAACTGACAAATTGAGATGTAATTCTGTCTTTGTCAACTCCTTATGTATTCGTACCCTAGTCCCAAAAAATTGTTCTTGCTTTGTAGCGGGATTTCACTGTAACAGCTACATACATGCTATATGTAAACTTACCTGTGATGGGAGCAAAGTATGGTTTAAAGTAACAATCATAAACCACAGCTCCAGCCAGCATCATTCAATCACGGAGGTATACTTAGAAAGGCATTGCGTCACTATAACATAACTTTTTCTGATGCTCCGGTTGCGCAATTTCTTGCTCCATATTTACAAGGCGGCACTAAGCCACTTCGCATAGCTTAATGCCACCTAGAAAATATGGCCCTCCTTGCCGTAGTATTCTGTGGTAAAGTGATGTGCATGCAATGAATATTGCTGTGGGCATCCCCACACAACACCCATTGCTTTGTCACACTGCCCCAGATTTACAAGGATCTGCATATCTGAGGTGTTAGTGTGGTGCAATGAGGAAAAATACTTTTATTCCTCCCCGTTTTTTGCTCTTTTTATGTGTGATGCATTTTGCTGCCCACATAAAGGAGCACAACACCATAAAAGATTGTTTGCACAAACACAATAATTCGTGCATTAATGCAAGGGTGCCTGAGCTGGCACTAGGCAGCATTTTTAGAGCCGGCACAAGGGAATACACAGGGGTGCACCGTATTCTGGTAAATACAGTGCATCCCTTTGTTTTTTAAAAGACGCAGTGGGGTGCTGCTAAATTGCTTGCAGCACTGTGCCATTTTGATGTAAATAGGCCCCATGATGTTGAGGTCTGATGTGTGCCATCTAAGTCGAGGAATAACAACCAATTTATGTTGAGCTGGTGAAGGAGACAGCTGGTAGGTCAGATGGAAGGACACAAACTAAATTGAAAGCGATGAGTTGGAGGAGAACTGACATAAACCAATGCAAGCAGTCAAGGAGTGTATGTAAATATCCTATCACTTCATTCATATAAGTCTGTTCTACATCACATATAGCCTTAGGGACATGGTCACATATGCCCCATTGAACAAATACAGCTCTCTTGATACAGATGCAAACCATTAAGACATGTTGACTAAAGATTGTATGGTACTTCCCTAAATTCACAACGTTTCGCCAATGGAAATAAGCACAAAACAGCCTGTTAAGGTGGGTTCCCATAAGTAATAACATGTCAATGTTTGCTGAATGAATACAATCAATAACCAACTCTTCAATATTATTCTGGGTCATTATTATTATTAGTTATCATTATTATTAGTCTGGGTTATTCTGGGCAAACGGAACCAGACGTAAGGTAAAACTTAAAAGGGATTTGAACGCAGAGTTGGGCACTAAGATAAATCCGTCCTTGCGTTCTTACTTTAAAGTAATACCACAGGTGCTCTGCTTACAAGACGCTCAAGATGCTCAAGACATGTCTGCCTCTCTGTCAGTAATGGATTCAGGGGGTGTGAGAATACCTGTTCCCATCACTCCCATCATTCCGGATGTCATAGATGCTCCGATTTCAGTTCCGGACTCCGCTCCTGCCCCTTGTCCCGCCCCTTGCCCCCCCTTAGGAGGTGATTCAGGGGCACTGTCAGGGGCACTGTCTATTTCTGTGAATGCCTCATATACGGGGGAGTTAGTTATATCTAGGGACGATCCACTGTCTAGAGGCTTGCCAGGCCCGTCAATACGTGAATGCCAGGGGGATGGAGTCCAACTGGAATCTGCTGACATAATTAGAGCAGGGTTTGATGTTCCCCTACATTTGATGTTCCCCTCAGCAACAAGCCTCCGCCTCTAACCATGAGACTGAGGGCATAGTTTCCGCCGCCTCCTTGCTAGCCATGTTTTCCTCCCTCTCTCAAGACATCAAAAAGGGGTTTGAAGAATCTTCTGCCAACCAGATGGATATCCGTAACCACTGTGAGTCCCTAGACAAAAAGATCGACGGGTTAACTTCCAGGACTGGAGAGTTAGAAGAGACAGTCACTGTGATGTCTAGGCACCTTGATAAAGCTGAGGAGGAGATTGTCAAGTTGCGAAAGGTTGATCAGACCCTATTAGACAGGATGGAGGTGTTAGAGAATAATGCCAGAAGATCTAATATCCGCATACTTAATGTACCGGAGGGCTCCGAAGGTTCTGATGTTAAAACTTATGTGGTGCAGTTACTGAAGGAGTCGTTGTGTCTAGATCAGTCTTCAGAAGAACTGGCCATTGACATTCAAAGGGTCCATAGGGACCCATTCAGGAGGAACCAACAAAGACCTAAGCCACGCAAAATCCTTGTCAACTTCCACACCTATGCCCTTAAAGAGCGGATTCTTAATTTAGCCTTGAAACAAAAATCCCTTCCTGGAAAGGGATTTACTTTTCTTATTAGGTCCGATCTATCCAGGGCTACGTTAGAAAAACAGTGGGAGTTTGGAAGGCGGCTTGAGGCGTTTAGAAAGTTGGGCGCTACCGCCCAGTTGGTTTTCCCTGCCATCTTGAGGGTGATGTTCAACAACAAAATGTCTAACATAAGTACAGTGCAAGCTGCTGACGATCTCCTTTTAGAATTGGGCAATAAGACAACGGGTTAATAGTATAAAAGAAAAAAAAAGAATTTTTTTTTTTATTTTTTTTTCCCTCTCTTGTAATTTATAGTTAAGGAAGGAATTGATTCTGAAGGTTAGGTACAATCACTTGACTGCTGATATTTGAGGGGGGGAAAGGGAAAAGAAATGGGAAAAGGAAAAAGGAAAAAGGGGGGTGAGGTGGCAGGAAAGTAAATAAAAAAAAAAAAACAACAAACACAAAAAAAAAAAAAGGGGGTAAGCAAGAAATTTCTTTGTGTACTTTTCTTTACCTAACTACCTTCCGTAAACATAACAGGTTACTCCGAACTTTTTTTTTTTTTTTTTTTTGAGCGTAACTCGGTCCAGGGGTTGGTGGGGAGCACGGGAGCTTGAGATAGGGGTGCCATCTGCTGGATTTGATCCGGTTAGATACACCACGGGTTCTCCAGGGTGGGGAGGGTGGGGTGAGGAAGGGGGGGTTGGTAGGGTCACGGGGTAAAACGAGTAAAAAATTCCTCTTGTGCCATCTTAGTGTTCTATTGTATCTTGCTTTGAATATGACATTCTTAGATATGTTGTGGTCTGTTATAAGGTCAGGTCAGACAAATGAGGGCATCTACGCAAGGTTTCGTATTCCTAGGGTCTGTTATCTAATATCATGGCTTTGGTTAGTTTAAAGATAATGTCGTGGAATGTGAACGTCCTGCGTACCAAAGCCAGGGCTAGGAAAATATTACAATATCTTAGAGACTCAGAGGCACAGGTCATTATATTGCAGGAGACGCACTTGACTCAGGATGAAATGGACGTGTTAGTCAAAAGCAATAAGTGGATCGACTTTGCAATTTCCACTTCACAGTCCTTGACCTGTAGAGGAGTATCGATTATTTTCAAAAAATATCTCAGAGCTAGGGTGTTAGATTTCAAAGTCAATCCTGCAGGTAGATGGGTAATTGCTGCTCTTTCCATCTCAGGTACTCAGATAACTCTGGTGGGGTATTACGGTCCCAATCAGGACGACCCGTCTTCATTAGAGGTAATTCTATCTCACCTCTTGTCCTTTCCAGAACCTGTAGTTTTTGCTGGTGACTTTAATATTGTCCTAAATCCCTCACTGGATAAATCTCGCAATAGTCGATCCCTAACTCCATCTAAATCAAGGTTCGTTCTGTTAAATGCAATGAAGCAGTTTGGATATGCAGATATTTGAAGGTTAAGGGCAGGGGAACAACAGGGCGTCTCCTATAGAAATTATAAATACAACCATCAATCCAGAATTGACTTTATACTAATTAGCCATTCCTTAGTAGATCTTGTTAAAGATATTAAATACCTTCCAATACATTTGTCTGACCACTCGGCCATAGTCTTGGATCTTATATCACTATTAAGGGCGCCGGCGAGGAGTTGGTCTTTTGATCGTTCCTTACTCTCCCACCCAGAAGATGTTCTTTTTCTCAAGTCTGAGGTGAGCCTCTTTTTAAGGGTAAATGCTGGCTCGGCAGGCATAGGAATAGTATGGGAAACTTTGAAAGCATTTCTGAGAGATCTCATTACAAATAAAATGGCGTTCAGGAGGAAGGAATATAGGGAGGCCGTTATGTTAGCGGAGGCTAATATTGCTAAGATTCAGACCCAATTAGATCTAGTGGGTGACTATAACACAGAAGCGGTTCGCTCTTCTTTGTCTGAGAGTTTACTTTCCTCAAAGGGCCTTCTAGCTTCGATTTTAAATCAGCGGGTTCAAGAAAGGTGGGAGGCCAGCAAACTTGCACATTTTTAATATGGAGAAGGAGCGGGGAAACTATTGGCATGGAAAACCAAAACGGACCAAGTACGGAATAACATCGAGATGATTAGAGTCAATGGTTCCCCACTCTCCCGTGATGATGATATTAGATCTGCCTTTAGAGATTTTTTTCAAAATATTTATTGTGAAGACAAGAATATTAGTTTAAATAACATCAAGGATTGGCTTAGCAAGATCACCCTTCCAGCACTTTCTGCTGAGCAAAGCAAAATATTGGATGGTGAAATTTCGGAGGAGGAAGTCATCAAGGCCTTATACAATGCTAAAAAGGGGAAGGCGTCTGGTACAGACGGCCTCCCGGCTGAATTATATAAAACACTAGAGCGGGAACTTGTCTCTTTCCTGGTTCTACTATTCAACAACATTCTACTGGCTGGTGGGTCTCCCCCGAAGTCCTGGGACAGTGCTTCCATCACTGTAATTTTAAAACAGGGAAATCACCAACGGCATGTAGTTCATATAGGCCTATTTCCATTCTGAATGCAGACTATAAACTATTTGCTTCAATTTTGGCCAATAGATTAGCTCTTGTTGCACCTAAAATCTTGCATCCTGATCAGAAAGGGTTTGTCAAAGGGCGCCAGTTATATGAACTGACATATGACTTAATTGGGGCAATAGATCTGGCAGTCTTGGAGCTTTCCCCCTTGGCGGTCCTTACCTTGGACGCCGCCAAGGCCTTCGACAGAGTGAATTGGTTGTATCTGTCGGAGGCCCTGGCGAAGTTCGGGGTGGGATCAGGGTTTCGTCGGACAATTGGTCTTTTATATCAGAACCCAAGTGCATGCGTACTAGTGAATGGTAGTTTATCTGACCCTTTCAACATCTCGAGGGGTACAAGGCAGGGTTGCCCCCTCTCTCCGCTCCTATTTGATTTGTATGTCGAACCTTTTGCCCAAAGCCTGAGGGATAATGTTAACATCAAGGAGTTTGCGTGTAGGGGCTGGGAGAGAAAAGTGGCCCTGTACGCGGACGACCTTCTTATTTTTACGTCCGATGCCCAGATGGCTCTTCCAGAAATATTCAAGCTAGCCTCTGCATTTGGGGAAGTATCTGGATATGAGATCAATGCCACAAAAACTGAAATGATGACCTGGGGTATGGACCAGAGTTTGAGTATTGCCGGTATTCGGCCAGGAAAAAAGTTGAGATACCTGGGCCTTGATATTGTTGAGGATTTGGACCAGATTGTCAATGTCAATTTCTCAAAGATAGTTAAGGACTGCCGTAGGCTACTTCAGTCTTGGTCTTGCCTCCCTCTGTCGTTACTGGGACGGTCTAATCTGGTCAAGATGTCGGTTCTGCCAAAGCTTTCCTTTTTATTTAACACTATTCCCTTGTATTTCGGTCCAAACCTTATTAAAACATTCCAGGCCGAGATTAATACATTTATTTGGAATAAACATCTTCCAAGAATCTCGTGGAAAAAGATAAGGAGGCGTAGGGAAAAGGGGGGCTTGGCTGCTCCGGACATCCAGTTGTATGCATGGGCGTTCCAGCTTTCCCATGCCAGAATGCTGTTAAAGAAGCCACTAGAGCTTGGGGTGGGAATTCTATACACCACTTTGCTTGATGGAGAGGGGGTTAGTCAGTTTGGATTCCTTTTGAAATTTGGAGATCCGAAGTACTTCAAAAAGATTAAACTGAAGATCCTACTGGGGATGGCAAGGACTTGGGCCCAGGTTATAAAAGCCATTAAAATAGGGTACTATAGCAGTAGGACTCCCTTATGGGATCTCCCCGATCCCCCGACCTCGTTGTGTGATTTGCTTGCATTACCCATCAGGGAGGCAGGGTTGGAGTTTTGGGGAGACCTATTTGTTGAGGGCGAATTGCTTTCTTGGGACTGCCTGAGTGGGAAGATTGGATCTGGCCTATCTAGGCTAAAATATCTGCAGATGTCCAGTTGGTATAGATCTTATATAGCACAGCCCTCTCAGAGAAGTAAGCCCCCACTAGGTGGCTATAGTACTCTCATAAACTTGTTGATCGACAAACCCCCTGCCAAGAAAGAGATCTCATCATGGTATAATTTGATTTTGGAGGAGTTGGACGGGGAATTTCTGCTACCTGATGAGCTTTGGGGGTCAGACATAAGTAATACCAACTTGCAAGAGTTATGGGGAAAATCATGCAGAATGATGTGGGATGTAGTGAAGCCGGCATGGTTGCGCAGGAACCACCTTTATACTATTCACAGAGCGTACTATTCTCCCCTTCGTCTCTCTAAATTTATTCAGGGGAACATGGTGAAGTGTGCTAGATGTGGTCTCCTGGCTGCTTCGGATATCCATATGTTTTACGAGTGCCCTTCTTTGTCGCAGTTCTGGGAAGATATTTGTAAGATTCTGTCAACTTCTGTCGATTTCAACATAGTATTGGATTCTCAGTTAGTGATTTTCGGAATTCTTGAGGGGGTCTCCAAAATGGCGAAAAAGTTAGTCTTCTATGCTATACTGCTTGCTAGAAGGGAGATATGCAAGAAGTGGAAGGACTGTTCACCTCCCTCTGTTATTGAATGGCTTGCTTCTGCCCTGCAAGTTTCCAAGCTGGACTTGGTCAGGATAGGGAATCCTGAGAAAAGATCTTTTTGGCGACTCCTGAGATGGGATCACTGAGAACCTGGGTTTTTTTTTTTTTTCCCCAGGTCCAATGATTAAGCCATCTACCCCATGTCTGGGTATGAGTAATGCCTGGATACTCTTGTTCAGTATTCTGGTGGATTTTCAAAATCCTCTGTAAGGTTACGCTATGGTGATCGTTGGTATGTCAAGCGTTATTGCTATGGGACGAGGTTCTCGCTCATTGTTTGGTCCCCTCCAGTTGCTGTGTACTGAGGTAGCATTTTGTTTGCTAACCTATCGATCACGCATATAGTACCTTGGTGGCGTATGAGGACAAAAAAAAAAAGAAAAAAAATATATATATATTATTCTGGGTCATGATTATTTCCATTTAATTGCAAAGATTGGGAGGATACATATTGTTTCAATAGAAATCATTATTGGCAGAATGTTATTTGGAAGTTTTTCACTGTTTGTTCACTCAAAATCATGCTCATGCTTTGTAGGTCTGTGTTAGTCTGGTTCAGAAGCTCGGATGTTGTATCTGCATTGATCCTGCTGATTAGAAAAGTTTAATAATTTGAACACCACTTATGCCTTTACTCTTTTTTCAAGCAGTGCCATCAGAGATACATTATTATAATCCCACCATATCACAAGAATGGGAGCACCCAAACAGCTGACTTCACCCATACATGTATCTGATTCTTGTAAGATAAATAAGCCTAATTTATTAAAAAAGACTCTAAACTGAAGAAAGTGGATTCATAACTCTGACAACTAGATTGAAAGAGAGAGAGTGGCCTTTTACACAAGACCTCTCCCTCAGATGACAGCTGTGCGTAGTAGAATGACTTAATGCACTCGCCTCTACACTGAGATCATTATCTGAGATGATATATGTGCATACTAAAGTATAAGAAGAAGTCCCTTCTCCACTTAGACCCCTCTTTGAGATGACAGGTGTGAATAGTAATGTTATGTGGCCCATTTAGGCCTACTTAGAAACACTGCCATTTTAATATGCACACTGATGGTTGACACACAATTGCATGTGTGACAATGCTGAATCAATTTCTTAGAAAAATTTATTTTCAACAAGACCCCTTCACATGTCGACTATCATGATGCAAATTATGTTATTATTTATTCTGACAATAGTCAGCTGTTTGAAGGGGCACGGAAGGACTAAAAGTGGGTTCTCTACCTTGACAAAAGTGTGACTACAGGAGAGACCCACCCCGAGCACACCATGCAGCAATTAGCACAACTAATCTAGGTTGTTCCTAACTGAAAAATTCCATCAGTGAGAGGTAGGTCCTCTCGATACACATATTCTTTCTCTTTGGGTATTCTGCACTGACTGTTTGCAGTATAGGGACTCACAGATTCAGCCCTAACGAATGCCATAGGAGAATAGGCCACGGAAGGCAGAAACTTGTTTGCATTAGTATTTACTTATAGAAAGAGATGCATATCGGGCATCACACCTATATATGGCTCCTCTAGTTACGCATTTAGTAACTTTTTAATAGACCTGGGATAACACCAGAATACAGGACGCCTTTGTGGTTTATCCTAAGGTATTTTTAATCAGTCAGCTGGATTATGGCATTATCCAGACAAGATATATCTAAGAACTCCCTCAGGTAAGCCGCAGCCCGAGGTTGAATCCGCCGTGGTAGTATCATCTTTCCAGGGTGGGACAAGGTAGCAAATGAGTGAGACATCCTCATCCAATTCTTGGAATTGCACCCGAAAAACTGGGAGTAAAAGTAGGCAGCGATAGCAGGGTTGACAACACATCTCTGTCTCACATCTCGCTAAAATAGCATACTGAGTTAAGCACCTGGGTGTCACACCATTTTTTGGTATGATTATTTATTATGACCACATAAATCATAAACATTTTTCAGCTCAGCTGAAACCCTGGCATCACCACCAGTGTTATAGATACACACATAATTCCGCAATGGGGCAGGGGAGCACTCAGCTGGCACTTTGAGGTTAACACTACACTGGCTGCCCAACCCAGCTGGTTCTTGTTGCTTCCTCTGCAAGGGGATGTCCCTTTCTTGACCACTGCGGGGACCAACATGTTTTGCCTTCAGGTAAAGGGTGCTAAACCATCCAATAAGGGGATTCCTGGCAGACTACACATGCATCCTAGACACCTAGGTTAGTGATGCATCAAAGGAGAACTTTATACTGAGTACTTATGCGTCAAACATACATACATTGTTTTAGCACGATGGTGGAACTTCACTATCCTTATTTCAATCATACCTTTCATCTGCTTCAGTCTATTTATCAATATCAAAAACAATGGTCCTTATCCAATGGTTGATAGGTACAAAACACGTTTTGCTTAGTCAGTTAATTAACTTAATCTGGAGCCTAAACACAACTATACTTCAACAGAGGCTCGTAATATTGAATAGCTCATTCTAATCAGTAACAGGACAACAACCAAAAAACACTGAGAGCCGTTATATACATTTATTTTATGATTTTGGCAATTATACTGCAATATTTATAAAACAGAACAGGGTTGCTCCAAGGAGAAAGCGTGCATCAGAGGAAAGTAATTGAAAAAGTGCGCAGATAGAACAAGGAATGAGAGATGCATAGTAGTAGGGGTGATCAATTGATTACAATTACAGGCAATGCGAATCGGTTGTGATTCACCGTACACAAGCCAGAAAAACCTGGTCACATTTATTTAGAACACAATTAGTGTAGTTAAGAGGAAAGACCCCATTGGTGGTCTTGCACGAAAAGAAGGAGATGTGTCCCAGGTAGCAGTGGGTGGGCGTCGACGTTTCGACCCGTCTTGGTGGCCTATGGCGACTTTTAAACCTTGGCCTTGCGGGTCTTCATCAGGACCAATGAGGGGCAACCCGACTGAAGGGTACTTTAATTAACCCACCTGAAATATTAAAAGGTGGTATGAGGGAGTTGTCCTAATAAAACAGTTAAAAACCAATTAAAAAACGCTGAGTAGGGAGATTCGCCTACCTAGTGGTGTGGTTCCACAGGGGATTGGGCGCGGGTGAGAAGGCTTGGTTTTGAAGGGTTTTAATTCCGTGTCTAATGAAAAAAGGAGATTCGAATCAGACAACTAAGTTGCGAACCATATGGAGAAAACAAGGTCATGACTGATTAAACCGCTCTTACTAAGTGATAAAGACCCAGGCATCTTACCGCTTCAGTAGAAAAATCGGAACTGATAGCGAAGTGTCCAAGGTCTGTTCATGAAAACCCAGCGCGGTGAATAAATCAGGTCTAAAATAAAGAAGGAGGGGGCATCGTTACTTACAGGAACCCCCTGTGAGTGATCGATCTGCAATTCAAGTGACGGTGATGACAGTAGAGCTTACCAGGAAAATACACATCAAATGTGTTCACACACCGGAGCGTCTGTCTCCGTTAACAGCCCGGCGCGATGTGAGCTCGTCCGAGGCTCCGTGCGGTTACCAGGGTAACCGTGTAAGCGTTTAAGTAAAAGAGCTCAGGAATAGTAAAGGGACTAAGGTTGCGCGCCTCTGTTGGAACGCACAGCGTGAGTGTTCTATACCGAGGCTATCGTCTAGTTGCCAAGGTAACCCAGCATGAGTCCGGGATTGGTTTAACGGAACGTATCACCGCTGCTGTGGGGCAGTGGGTTGTTATGCTCCCTAGTTGGGCAGAATAGAAGGCAGGACATCATATATTCTCATGGTTGAATCGATTAATAAGGTTGAAGTTGAATTGAGGCACTCAATTAATGAGAACAACCTTACAGATACAATTACTGTTCATATTCCAGTTATTAACAAAATAAACAATACATAATAATTACACAGACATAATTATACATACATACTAACAATTATAAGACACAATATATACATTAATGTCATCCTACAATGGACCGATATCCAGGTGATGCTAAGCATTCTGTTTTCCCGATAAAAGGTCCCTTTGATCACAGAATGAGTCAAGTGGAGGAATTAGACTTTATCTTTGATTCATGGTGGAGACTTGTTTGTTTGTTTCTTCCAATTCGTTCAAGCCCCTAGCGACCGTGTCAAGGGAATTGATCCATTTATACTCACGTATATTGAGTATTCCAGTAAAGTCACCACCCCTGGGGTTAGGTTTAACTTTTTCCAAAACCCACCACCTCAGGCTGTCTGCTGTATGTTCAAAATTGGTGAAATGTTCCACCAGGGGGGCTCCTGGTGTCTTGCAACGGATACGGCTGCAGTGTTGCAGTATCCGACACTTAACCTTCTGAATGGTTTGACCCACGTATAGGAAGTTACATGGGCAGGCAATCACATAGATAACTCCTGAGGTGTTACAGTTGCTGTGTCCACTTAATTTGTACGTGTGGTTGTTATGTGTGAACTCTTTTGTAGGCCTTGTTAGGGCACACGCTTTACATGAGCCACATTGATGGTGGCCCATGACCTGAGTCCCCCATAGGGTAGTCTGTCCTCCCGTATGGCTAGTGGGTAGTAGAGATTTGATAAGATGATCACGGATGTTTTTACCTTTTTTAAAAGCGTGGAGGGGAGTGGGCATGTTACCTAATTCGTCAGCCACTAGGTGCCAATGCTGATTAATGGCTTTTTTAATGGCACTGCTCTTTGTGTTAAACGTGGTTACACAAACCAACCGTTCCTCTTTGATGTTATCCTTATTTTTAGGTGTAAGTAGGAGTTCCCTGTGATTGTGCCATGCACGTTTACGTGCTTTTTTCAAAAGCCTGATGGGATAGCCACGGTCTAACAATCTGGATAGTAGGCCTGCAGACTCCTCCATAAAATCCTCTTTTTTGGAGCAGTTGCGCCGAATCCGTAAAAACTGTCCGAATGGTAAGTTATCACGCAGGTTACGTGGGTGATGGCTGGAGTAGCGAAGGAGTGTGTTCCTTTCGCTGCTTTTCCTGAAAAGTGTCGTGTATAGTTTCCCTGATTGTGAGTCTGATTTAATTGTAATGTCAAGGAAATCAACTTTTGTTCTACTGTAATTCATCGTGAATTGTATATCAGTTGAACAAGTGTTCAACCAAAGGTGGAATTTCTTGAGATCGTCCTCCTCACCATGCCAGATGAATACAATATCGTCGATATAGCGACGCCATAATTCTATACACTCACTATATGGGTTAACCTGGTTGAGGACATAATGATGTTCAAACTCACTCATGTAGATGATGGCCAGGTTGGGAGCAAAGCTGGCCCCCATCGCCACGCCCTTAGTCTGTATAAAAAACTGATCCAGAAAGGAGAAATAGTTTTGGGTCATTGCAACTCTGAGTAGTGACACAATGAATTCTGAAGGGACCAGATGTGGTGCAGGTCTGGCGTCTAGTGCTAGTTCTATGCATTGAAGAGCTGCCACCTGTGGGATGTTAGTATAAAGGGCAGTAATGTCCATAGTGACCAATAGGTGGGTGTCAGGGTCATATGGGTATTCATCCAAGAGCTGAATGGTCTGCATTGTATCCCTTAGATAGGTCGATGTCTGTTCTGCGATGGGCTTTAAGAATACATCGATGTATTTGCAAAGGGGTTCTAAAACTGAGCCACAACCAGACACAATTGGCCTCCCTGGGGGATTTTGCATCCGTTTATGAACTTTAGGGAGGGTATATATCGTGGGAAGTCTGGGATGTTTATTATTCAGGTAGTCATGCTCTAGTTTGTTGATGTAACCAATCTCCAGGGCAATACCTGTTAGGTTCCTTATGGTCTTGCTTATGTCCTGAGTGGGGTCCCTACGTAGTTTCAAATAGTTACCATCAACAGCCAGTTGGGAGTCAATCTCTCTTTTGTAGTCATCGGTGTTCTGAATAACAATAGCGCCACCCTTGTCAGCAGGTTTAATCACAATATGGGGATTGTTTTTTAAGGTGTCTAGAGCTGCGCGTTCCTGTTTACTGATGTTATAAGGGATATATTGTCTGTTGGTCAATATGTTGTTTACATCCCTCATAACTACCTGTTCAAAGGCCAGGAGTTTGTGTGGCATCAATGACGCAGGAGGATTAAATTTGGACGGTGGTCGCAGTCCGCTGGCAGAAAAAGTGGGGTTATGGGGGGTTTTGAAAAAGTGATATTTGAGACGCAGTTTGCGAAAGAATTGGTGTAATTCAATCTTCAACTGGAGGTTGTTAGGCATGTTGGTCGGGACAAATGACAAACCCTTTTCCAGGATCCCTTGTTCATTAGGGGCTAAGGTATAATTAGACAAGTTAATGACAGGATTGTCAGTTTTGTAAGTCACCATCTGTAGTGCTGCCTGCGTGTTTGGATCTCCCCATGTGTTTCCTGTTGGAAGTGTGCCTGTCTCCTCGACTGGCCTCTCCCTTGGTTCCAAGTTTGTCCTCTGTTCCCCCTGGGTCTCCCCCAGGGGCGGCCACGTCCTCGCTGGCCCCACCATGGTTCCTCTGGTAAAAAAGAAGAAGTGGAGGACGGGGGCTGTAGGTTAGGTTGGTTCAGACCACTAGTGGGGTTGGCTGTACTGGGTCCTGGGCGTTCAGAGTCACTCCCTGAGCTACTGCCAAAGGAGGAGCCTGAGAATGTAGTATACCTTCTAAACCCACTCCTACCTCTACTGGAAAAGGTACCCTGTTGTTCCCTAACGTAATAACCTTCGTGCAAGTACGGGTAAGTGATCTTTTTGTCATAGAATTTAATGTCTCTAGTCACTTTGTCTAGTTTATTTGCCTGTGTATATGTATCAAAGTCCTGGATTGTGCGTTCTAATCTCTCTAGTGCCTCCTTAGCATTAACTAGTGCCCTATCTTCAATGATTTCTTTTTTGAGTTCAGAGATTTCCTTGGTAAGTCGTTGTACCTCTTCAACTGCTGTCTCTATACCAAGCACCATCCAGTGCCTTGAGCAGTTGTTAGACACAAAGCTGAAGTTCTCTTTGAACTTCGGATTGTCAAGGAAAATGGCCGGTTCGTTCCTTACTTGTAATCCCACCGGGATGACATTTGATTGGAGGTATTGGGCAAGAGTGCGACCGTGTAGTCGGGTCCTGATCAGTTTCTTCTCAAGTCTTTCTAGTTTAGACACCTTTTCGTTAAGGGTTAAGTCTATACTTGTGGTGGTCCCACCTAAGAAGGTGTTACCTCCTTGTAGTTGTAATAGTTTCTCGATATAATCCTCGCTGTATGACAGCGTTTCCCTCTCTGACATAGTAGGACTATTCGTATATAAAAACACAACAATGTGAAAATGGAACAATTCAAACAATACAAACATTGAACATTTAAACAATTAAACCCTCGCAGGACTTGCCTGCACAAAGGTGGCCATTACAAAAATGGGGTAACCCAAGGAGGAAGGACCTGGGTGAATTGGTAATATCAAAAACAATGGTCCTTATCCAATGGTTGATAGGTACAAAACACGTTTTGCTTAGTCAGTTAATTAACTTAATCTGGAGCCTAAACACAACTATACTTCAACAGAGGCTCGTAATATTGAATAGCTCATTCTAATCAGTAACAGGACAACAACCAAAAAACACTGAGAGCCGTTATATACATTTATTTTATGATTTTGGCAATTATACTGCAATATTTATAAAACAGAACAGGGTTGCTCCAAGGAGAAAGCGTGCATCAGAGGAAAGTAATTGAAAAAGTGCGCAGATAGAACAAGGAATGAGAGATGCATAGTAGTAGGGGTGATCAATTGATTACAATTACAGGCAATGCGAATCGGTTGTGATTCACCGTACACAAGCCAGAAAAACCTGGTCACATTTATTTAGAACACAATTAGTGTAGTTAAGAGGAAAGACCCCATTGGTGGTCTTGCACGAAAAGAAGGAGATGTGTCCCAGGTAGCAGTGGGTGGGCGTCGACGTTTCGACCCGTCTTGGTGGCCTATGGCGACTTTTAAACCTTGGCCTTGCGGGTCTTCATCAGGACCAATGAGGGGCAACCCGACTGAAGGGTACTTTAATTAACCCACCTGAAATATTAAAAGGTGGTATGAGGGAGTTGTCCTAATAAAACAGTTAAAAACCAATTAAAAAACGCTGAGTAGGGAGATTCGCCTACCTAGTGGTGTGGTTCCACAGGGGATTGGGCGCGGGTGAGAAGGCTTGGTTTTGAAGGGTTTTAATTCCGTGTCTAATGAAAAAAGGAGATTCGAATCAGACAACTAAGTTGCGAACCATATGGAGAAAACAAGGTCATGACTGATTAAACCGCTCTTACTAAGTGATAAAGACCCAGGCATCTTACCGCTTCAGTAGAAAAATCGGAACTGATAGCGAAGTGTCCAAGGTCTGTTCATGAAAACCCAGCGCGGTGAATAAATCAGGTCTAAAATAAAGAAGGAGGGGGCATCGTTACTTACAGGAACCCCCTGTGAGTGATCGATCTGCAATTCAAGTGACGGTGATGACAGTAGAGCTTACCAGGAAAATACACATCAAATGTGTTCACACACCGGAGCGTCTGTCTCCGTTAACAGCCCGGCGCGATGTGAGCTCGTCCGAGGCTCCGTGCGGTTACCAGGGTAACCGTGTAAGCGTTTAAGTAAAAGAGCTCAGGAATAGTAAAGGGACTAAGGTTGCGCGCCTCTGTTGGAACGCACAGCGTGAGTGTTCTATACCGAGGCTATCGTCTAGTTGCCAAGGTAACCCAGCATGAGTCCGGGATTGGTTTAACGGAACGTATCACCGCTGCTGTGGGGCAGTGGGTTGTTATGCTCCCTAGTTGGGCAGAATAGAAGGCAGGACATCATATATTCTCATGGTTGAATCGATTAATAAGGTTGAAGTTGAATTGAGGCACTCAATTAATGAGAACAACCTTACAGATACAATTACTGTTCATATTCCAGTTATTAACAAAATAAACAATACATAATAATTACACAGACATAATTATACATACATACTAACAATTATAAGACACAATATATACATTAATGTCATCCTACAATGGACCGATATCCAGGTGATGCTAAGCATTCTGTTTTCCCGATAAAAGGTCCCTTTGATCACAGAATGAGTCAAGTGGAGGAATTAGACTTTATCTTTGATTCATGGTGGAGACTTGTTTGTTTGTTTCTTCCAATTCGTTCAAGCCCCTAGCGACCGTGTCAAGGGAATTGATCCATTTATACTCACGTATATTGAGTATTCCAGTAAAGTCACCACCCCTGGGGTTAGGTTTAACTTTTTCCAAAACCCACCACCTCAGGCTGTCTGCTGTATGTTCAAAATTGGTGAAATGTTCCACCAGGGGGGCTCCTGGTGTCTTGCAACGGATACGGCTGCAGTGTTGCAGTATCCGACACTTAACCTTCTGAATGGTTTGACCCACGTATAGGAAGTTACATGGGCAGGCAATCACATAGATAACTCCTGAGGTGTTACAGTTGCTGTGTCCACTTAATTTGTACGTGTGGTTGTTATGTGTGAACTCTTTTGTAGGCCTTGTTAGGGCACACACTTTACATGAGCCACATTGATGGTGGCCCATGACCTGAGTCCCCCATAGGGTAGTCTGTCCTCCCGTATGGCTAGTGGGTAGTAGAGATTTGATAAGATGATCACGGATGTTTTTACCTTTTTTAAAAGCGTGGAGGGGAGTGGGCATGTTACCTAATTCGTCAGCCACTAGGTGCCAATGCTGATTAATGGCTTTTTTAATGGCACTGCTCTTTGTGTTAAACGTGGTTACACAAACCAACCGTTCCTCTTTGATGTTATCCTTATTTTTAGGTGTAAGTAGGAGTTCCCTGTGATTGTGCCATGCACGTTTACGTGCTTTTTTCAAAAGCCTGATGGGATAGCCACGGTCTAACAATCTGGATAGTAGGCCTGCAGACTCCTCCATAAAATCCTCTTTTTTGGAGCAGTTGCGCCGAATCCGTAAAAACTGTCCGAATGGTAAGTTATCACGCAGGTTACGTGGGTGATGGCTGGAGTAGCGAAGGAGTGTGTTCCTTTCGCTGCTTTTCCTGAAAAGTGTCGTGTATAGTTTCCCTGATTGTGAGTCTGATTTAATTGTAATGTCAAGGAAATCAACTTTTGTTCTACTGTAATTCATCGTGAATTGTATATCAGTTGAACAAGTGTTCAACCAAAGGTGGAATTTCTTGAGATCGTCCTCCTCACCATGCCAGATGAATACAATATCGTCGATATAGCGACGCCATAATTCTATACACTCACTATATGGGTTAACCTGGTTGAGGACATAATGATGTTCAAACTCACTCATGTAGATGATGGCCAGGTTGGGAGCAAAGCTGGCCCCCATCGCCACGCCCTTAGTCTGTATAAAAAACTGATCCAGAAAGGAGAAATAGTTTTGGGTCATTGCAACTCTGAGTAGTGACACAATGAATTCTGAAGGGACCAGATGTGGTGCAGGTCTGGCGTCTAGTGCTAGTTCTATGCATTGAAGAGCTGCCACCTGTGGGATGTTAGTATAAAGGGCAGTAATGTCCATAGTGACCAATAGGTGGGTGTCAGGGTCATATGGGTATTCATCCAAGAGCTGAATGGTCTGCATTGTATCCCTTAGATAGGTCGATGTCTGTTCTGCGATGGGCTTTAAGAATACATCGATGTATTTGCAAAGGGGTTCTAAAACTGAGCCACAACCAGACACAATTGGCCTCCCTGGGGGATTTTGCATCCGTTTATGAACTTTAGGGAGGGTATATATCGTGGGAAGTCTGGGATGTTTATTATTCAGGTAGTCATGCTCTAGTTTGTTGATGTAACCAATCTCCAGGGCAATACCTGTTAGGTTCCTTATGGTCTTGCTTATGTCCTGAGTGGGGTCCCTACGTAGTTTCAAATAGTTACCATCAACAGCCAGTTGGGAGTCAATCTCTCTTTTGTAGTCATCGGTGTTCTGAATAACAATAGCGCCACCCTTGTCAGCAGGTTTAATCACAATATGGGGATTGTTTTTTAAGGTGTCTAGAGCTGCGCGTTCCTGTTTACTGATGTTATAAGGGATATATTGTCTGTTGGTCAATATGTTGTTTACATCCCTCATAACTACCTGTTCAAAGGCCAGGAGTTTGTGTGGCATCAATGACGCAGGAGGATTAAATTTGGACGGTGGTCGCAGTCCGCTGGCAGAAAAAGTGGGGTTATGGGGGGTTTTGAAAAAGTGATATTTGAGACGCAGTTTGCGAAAGAATTGGTGTAATTCAATCTTCAACTGGAGGTTGTTAGGCATGTTGGTCGGGACAAATGACAAACCCTTTTCCAGGATCCCTTGTTCATTAGGGGCTAAGGTATAATTAGACAAGTTAATGACAGGATTGTCAGTTTTGTAAGTCACCATCTGTAGTGCTGCCTGCGTGTTTGGATCTCCCCATGTGTTTCCTGTTGGAAGTGTGCCTGTCTCCTCGACTGGCCTCTCCCTTGGTTCCAAGTTTGTCCTCTGTTCCCCCTGGGTCTCCCCCAGGGGCGGCCACGTCCTCGCTGGCCCCACCATGGTTCCTCTGGTAAAAAAGAAGAAGTGGAGGACGGGGGCTGTAGGTTAGGTTGGTTCAGACCACTAGTGGGGTTGGCTGTACTGGGTCCTGGGCGTTCAGAGTCACTCCCTGAGCTACTGCCAAAGGAGGAGCCTGAGAATGTAGTATACCTTCTAAACCCACTCCTACCTCTACTGGAAAAGGTACCCTGTTGTTCCCTAACGTAATAACCTTCGTGCAAGTACGGGTAAGTGATCTTTTTGTCATAGAATTTAATGTCTCTAGTCACTTTGTCTAGTTTATTTGCCTGTGTATATGTATCAAAGTCCTGGATTGTGCGTTCTAATCTCTCTAGTGCCTCCTTAGCATTAACTAGTGCCCTATCTTCAATGATTTCTTTTTTGAGTTCAGAGATTTCCTTGGTAAGTCGTTGTACCTCTTCAACTGCTGTCTCTATACCAAGCACCATCCAGTGCCTTGAGCAGTTGTTAGACACAAAGCTGAAGTTCTCTTTGAACTTCGGATTGTCAAGGAAAATGGCCGGTTCGTTCCTTACTTGTAATCCCACCGGGATGACATTTGATTGGAGGTATTGGGCAAGAGTGCGACCGTGTAGTCGGGTCCTGATCAGTTTCTTCTCAAGTCTTTCTAGTTTAGACACCTTTTCGTTAAGGGTTAAGTCTATACTTGTGGTGGTCCCACCTAAGAAGGTGTTACCTCCTTGTAGTTGTAATAGTTTCTCGATATAATCCTCGCTGTATGACAGCGTTTCCCTCTCTGACATAGTAGGACTATTCGTATATAAAAACACAACAATGTGAAAATGGAACAATTCAAACAATACAAACATTGAACATTTAAACAATTAAACCCTCGCAGGACTTGCCTGCACAAAGGTGGCCATTACAAAAATGGGGTAACCCAAGGAGGAAGGACCTGGGTGAATTGGTAATATCAAAAACAATGGTCCTTATCCAATGGTTGATAGGTACAAAACACGTTTTGCTTAGTCAGTTAATTAACTTAATCTGGAGCCTAAACACAACTATACTTCAACAGAGGCTCGTAATATTGAATAGCTCATTCTAATCAGTAACAGGACAACAACCAAAAAACACTGAGAGCCGTTATATACATTTATTTTATGATTTTGGCAATTATACTGCAATATTTATAAAACAGAACAGGGTTGCTCCAAGGAGAAAGCGTGCATCAGAGGAAAGTAATTGAAAAAGTGCGCAGATAGAACAAGGAATGAGAGATGCATAGTAGTAGGGGTGATCAATTGATTACAATTACAGGCAATGCGAATCGGTTGTGATTCACCGTACACAAGCCAGAAAAACCTGGTCACATTTATTTAGAACACAATTAGTGTAGTTAAGAGGAAAGACCCCATTGGTGGTCTTGCACGAAAAGAAGGAGATGTGTCCCAGGTAGCAGTGGGTGGGCGTCGACGTTTCGACCCGTCTTGGTGGCCTATGGCGACTTTTAAACCTTGGCCTTGCGGGTCTTCATCAGGACCAATGAGGGGCAACCCGACTGAAGGGTACTTTAATTAACCCACCTGAAATATTAAAAGGTGGTATGAGGGAGTTGTCCTAATAAAACAGTTAAAAACCAATTAAAAAACGCTGAGTAGGGAGATTCGCCTACCTAGTGGTGTGGTTCCACAGGGGATTGGGCGCGGGTGAGAAGGCTTGGTTTTGAAGGGTTTTAATTCCGTGTCTAATGAAAAAAGGAGATTCGAATCAGACAACTAAGTTGCGAACCATATGGAGAAAACAAGGTCATGACTGATTAAACCGCTCTTACTAAGTGATAAAGACCCAGGCATCTTACCGCTTCAGTAGAAAAATCGGAACTGATAGCGAAGTGTCCAAGGTCTGTTCATGAAAACCCAGCGCGGTGAATAAATCAGGTCTAAAATAAAGAAGGAGGGGGCATCGTTACTTACAGGAACCCCCTGTGAGTGATCGATCTGCAATTCAAGTGACGGTGATGACAGTAGAGCTTACCAGGAAAATACACATCAAATGTGTTCACACACCGGATGCTTAGCATCACCTGGATATCGGTCCATTGTAGGATGACATTAATGTATATATTGTGTCTTATAATTGTTAGTATGTATGTATAATTATGTCTGTGTAATTATTATGTATTGTTTATTTTGTTAATAACTGGAATATGAACAGTAATTGTATCTGTAAGGTTGTTCTCATTAATTGAGTGCCTCAATTCAACTTCAACCTTATTAATCGATTCAACCATGAGAATATATGATGTCCTGCCTTCTATTCTGCCCAACTAGGGAGCATAACAACCCACTGCCCCACAGCAGCGGTGATACGTTCCGTTAAACCAATCCCGGACTCATGCTGGGTTACCTTGGCAACTAGACGATAGCCTCGGTATAGAACACTCACGCTGTGCGTTCCAACAGAGGCGCGCAACCTTAGTCCCTTTACTATTCCTGAGCTCTTTTACTTAAACGCTTACACGGTTACCCTGGTAACCGCACGGAGCCTCGGACGAGCTCACATCGCGCCGGGCTGTTAACGGAGACAGACGCTCCGGTGTGTGAACACATTTGATGTGTATTTTCCTGGTAAGCTCTACTGTCATCACCGTCACTTGAATTGCAGATCGATCACTCACAGGGGGTTCCTGTAAGTAACGATGCCCCCTCCTTCTTTATTTTAGACCTGATTTATTCACCGCGCTGGGTTTTCATGAACAGACCTTGGACACTTCGCTATCAGTTCCGATTTTTCTACTGAAGCGGTAAGATGCCTGGGTCTTTATCACTTAGTAAGAGCGGTTTAATCAGTCATGACCTTGTTTTCTCCATATGGTTCGCAACTTAGTTGTCTGATTCGAATCTCCTTTTTTCATTAGACACGGAATTAAAACCCTTCAAAACCAAGCCTTCTCACCCGCGCCCAATCCCCTGTGGAACCACACCACTAGGTAGGCGAATCTCCCTACTCAGCGTTTTTTAATTGGTTTTTAACTGTTTTATTAGGACAACTCCCTCATACCACCTTTTAATATTTCAGGTGGGTTAATTAAAGTACCCTTCAGTCGGGTTGCCCCTCATTGGTCCTGATGAAGACCCGCAAGGCCAAGGTTTAAAAGTCGCCATAGGCCACCAAGACGGGTCGAAACGTCGACGCCCACCCACTGCTACCTGGGACACATCTCCTTCTTTTCGTGCAAGACCACCAATGGGGTCTTTCCTCTTAACTACACTAATTGTGTTCTAAATAAATGTGACCAGGTTTTTCTGGCTTGTGTACGGTGAATCACAACCGATTCGCATTGCCTGTAATTGTAATCAATTGATCACCCCTACTACTATGCATCTCTCATTCCTTGTTCTATCTGCGCACTTTTTCAATTACTTTCCTCTGATGCACGCTTTCTCCTTGGAGCAACCCTGTTCTGTTTTATAAATATTGCAGTATAATTGCCAAAATCATAAAATAAATGTATATAACGGCTCTCAGTGTTTTTTGGTTGTTGTCCTGTTACTGATTAGAATGAGCTATTCAATATTACGAGCCTCTGTTGAAGTATAGTTGTGTTTAGGCTCCAGATTAAGTTAATTAACTGACTAAGCAAAACGTGTTTTGTACCTATCAACCATTGGATAAGGACCATTGTTTTTGATATTACCAATTCACCCAGGTCCTTCCTCCTTGGGTTACCCCATTTTTGTAATGGCCACCTTTGTGCAGGCAAGTCCTGCGAGGGTTTAATTGTTTAAATGTTCAATGTTTGTATTGTTTGAATTGTTCCATTTTCACATTGTTGTGTTTTTATATACGAATAGTCCTACTATGTCAGAGAGGGAAACGCTGTCATACAGCGAGGATTATATCGAGAAACTATTACAACTACAAGGAGGTAACACCTTCTTAGGTGGGACCACCACAAGTATAGACTTAACCCTTAACGAAAAGGTGTCTAAACTAGAAAGACTTGAGAAGAAACTGATCAGGACCCGACTACACGGTCGCACTCTTGCCCAATACCTCCAATCAAATGTCATCCCGGTGGGATTACAAGTAAGGAACGAACCGGCCATTTTCCTTGACAATCCGAAGTTCAAAGAGAACTTCAGCTTTGTGTCTAACAACTGCTCAAGGCACTGGATGGTGCTTGGTATAGAGACAGCAGTTGAAGAGGTACAACGACTTACCAAGGAAATCTCTGAACTCAAAAAAGAAATCATTGAAGATAGGGCACTAGTTAATGCTAAGGAGGCACTAGAGAGATTAGAACGCACAATCCAGGACTTTGATACATATACACAGGCAAATAAACTAGACAAAGTGACTAGAGACATTAAATTCTATGACAAAAAGATCACTTACCCGTACTTGCACGAAGGTTATTACGTTAGGGAACAACAGGGTACCTTTTCCAGTAGAGGTAGGAGTGGGTTTAGAAGGTATACTACATTCTCAGGCTCCTCCTTTGGCAGTAGCTCAGGGAGTGACTCTGAACGCCCAGGACCCAGTACAGCCAACCCCACTAGTGGTCTGAACCAACCTAACCTACAGCCCCCGTCCTCCACTTCTTCTTTTTTACCAGAGGAACCATGGTGGGGCCAGCGAGGACGTGGCCGCCCCTGGGGGAGACCCAGGGGGAACAGAGGACAAACTTGGAACCAAGGGAGAGGCCAGTCGAGGAGACAGGCACACTTCCAACAGGAAACACATGGGGAGATCCAAACACGCAGGCAGCACTACAGATGGTGACTTACAAAACTGACAATCCTGTCATTAACTTGTCTAATTATACCTTAGCCCCTAATGAACAAGGGATCCTGGAAAAGGGTTTGTCATTTGTCCCGACCAACATGCCTAACAACCTCCAGTTGAAGATTGAATTACACCAATTCTTTCGCAAACTGCGTCTCAAATATCACTTTTTCAAAACCCCCCATAACCCCACTTTTTCTGCCAGCGGACTGCGACCACCGTCCAAATTTAATCCTCCTGCGTCATTGATGCCACACAAACTCCTGGCCTTTGAACAGGTAGTTATGAGGGATGTAAACAACATATTGACCAACAGACAATATATCCCTTATAACATCAGTAAACAGGAACGCGCAGCTCTAGACACCTTAAAAAACAATCCCCATATTGTGATTAAACCTGCTGACAAGGGTGGCGCTATTGTTATTCAGAACACCGATGACTACAAAAGAGAGATTGACTCCCAACTGGCTGTTGATGGTAACTATTTGAAACTACGTAGGGACCCCACTCAGGACATAAGCAAGACCATAAGGAACCTAACAGGTATTGCCCTGGAGATTGGTTACATCAACAAACTAGAGCATGACTACCTGAATAATAAACATCCCAGACTTCCCACGATATATACCCTCCCTAAAGTTCATAAACGGATGCAAAATCCCCCAGGGAGGCCAATTGTGTCTGGTTGTGGCTCAGTTTTAGAACCCCTTTGCAAATACATCGATGTATTCTTAAAGCCCATCGCAGAACAGACATCGACCTATCTAAGGGATACAATGCAGACCATTCAGCTCTTGGATGAATACCCATATGACCCTGACACCCACCTATTGGTCACTATGGACATTACTGCCCTTTATACTAACATCCCACAGGTGGCAGCTCTTCAATGCATAGAACTAGCACTAGACGCCAGACCTGCACCACATCTGGTCCCTTCAGAATTCATTGTGTCACTACTCAGAGTTGCAATGACCCAAAACTATTTCTCCTTTCTGGATCAGTTTTTTATACAGACTAAGGGCGTGGCGATGGGGGCCAGCTTTGCTCCCAACCTGGCCATCATCTACATGAGTGAGTTTGAACATCATTATGTCCTCAACCAGGTTAACCCATATAGTGAGTGTATAGAATTATGGCGTCGCTATATCGACGATATTGTATTCATCTGGCATGGTGAGGAGGACGATCTCAAGAAATTCCACCTTTGGTTGAACACTTGTTCAACTGATATACAATTCACGATGAATTACAGTAGAACAAAAGTTGATTTCCTTGACATTACAATTAAATCAGACTCACAATCAGGGAAACTATACACGACACTTTTCAGGAAAAGCAGCGAAAGGAACACACTCCTTCGCTACTCCAGCCATCACCCACGTAACCTGCGTGATAACTTACCATTCGGACAGTTTTTACGGATTCGGCGCAACTGCTCCAAAAAAGAGGATTTTATGGAGGAGTCTGCAGGCCTACTATCCAGATTGTTAGACCGTGGCTATCCCATCAGGCTTTTGAAAAAAGCACGTAAACGTGCATGGCACAATCACAGGGAACTCCTACTTACACCTAAAAATAAGGATAACATCAAAGAGGAACGGTTGGTTTGTGTAACCACGTTTAACACAAAGAGCAGTGCCATTAAAAAAGCCATTAATCAGCATTGGCACCTAGTGGCTGACGAATTAGGTAACATGCCCACTCCCCTCCACGCTTTTAAAAAAGGTAAAAACATCCGTGATCATCTTATCAAATCTCTACTACCCACTAGCCATACGGGAGGACAGACTACCCTATGGGGGACTCAGGTCATGGGCCACCATCAATGTGGCTCATGTAAAGCGTGTGCCCTAACAAGGCCTACAAAAGAGTTCACACATAACAACCACACGTACAAATTAAGTGGACACAGCAACTGTAACACCTCAGGAGTTATCTATGTGATTGCCTGCCCATGTAACTTCCTATACGTGGGTCAAACCATTCAGAAGGTTAAGTGTCGGATACTGCAACACTGCAGCCGTATCCGTTGCAAGACACCAGGAGCCCCCCTGGTGGAACATTTCACCAATTTTGAACATACAGCAGACAGCCTGAGGTGGTGGGTTTTGGAAAAAGTTAAACCTAACCCCAGGGGTGGTGACTTTACTGGAATACTCAATATACGTGAGTATAAATGGATCAATTCCCTTGACACGGTCGCTAGGGGCTTGAACGAATTGGAAGAAACAAACAAACAAGTCTCCACCATGAATCAAAGATAAAGTCTAATTCCTCCACTTGACTCATTCTGTGATCAAAGGGACCTTTTATCGGGAAAACAGAATGCTTAGCATCACCTGGATATCGGTCCATTGTAGGATGACATTAATGTATATATTGTGTCTTATAATTGTTAGTATGTATGTATAATTATGTCTGTGTAATTATTATGTATTGTTTATTTTGTTAATAACTGGAATATGAACAGTAATTGTATCTGTAAGGTTGTTCTCATTAATTGAGTGCCTCAATTCAACTTCAACCTTATTAATCGATTCAACCATGAGAATATATGATGTCCTGCCTTCTATTCTGCCCAACTAGGGAGCATAACAACCCACTGCCCCACAGCAGCGGTGATACGTTCCGTTAAACCAATCCCGGACTCATGCTGGGTTACCTTGGCAACTAGACGATAGCCTCGGTATAGAACACTCACGCTGTGCGTTCCAACAGAGGCGCGCAACCTTAGTCCCTTTACTATTCCTGAGCTCTTTTACTTAAACGCTTACACGGTTACCCTGGTAACCGCACGGAGCCTCGGACGAGCTCACATCGCGCCGGGCTGTTAACGGAGACAGACGCTCCGGTGTGTGAACACATTTGATGTGTATTTTCCTGGTAAGCTCTACTGTCATCACCGTCACTTGAATTGCAGATCGATCACTCACAGGGGGTTCCTGTAAGTAACGATGCCCCCTCCTTCTTTATTTTAGACCTGATTTATTCACCGCGCTGGGTTTTCATGAACAGACCTTGGACACTTCGCTATCAGTTCCGATTTTTCTACTGAAGCGGTAAGATGCCTGGGTCTTTATCACTTAGTAAGAGCGGTTTAATCAGTCATGACCTTGTTTTCTCCATATGGTTCGCAACTTAGTTGTCTGATTCGAATCTCCTTTTTTCATTAGACACGGAATTAAAACCCTTCAAAACCAAGCCTTCTCACCCGCGCCCAATCCCCTGTGGAACCACACCACTAGGTAGGCGAATCTCCCTACTCAGCGTTTTTTAATTGGTTTTTAACTGTTTTATTAGGACAACTCCCTCATACCACCTTTTAATATTTCAGGTGGGTTAATTAAAGTACCCTTCAGTCGGGTTGCCCCTCATTGGTCCTGATGAAGACCCGCAAGGCCAAGGTTTAAAAGTCGCCATAGGCCACCAAGACGGGTCGAAACGTCGACGCCCACCCACTGCTACCTGGGACACATCTCCTTCTTTTCGTGCAAGACCACCAATGGGGTCTTTCCTCTTAACTACACTAATTGTGTTCTAAATAAATGTGACCAGGTTTTTCTGGCTTGTGTACGGTGAATCACAACCGATTCGCATTGCCTGTAATTGTAATCAATTGATCACCCCTACTACTATGCATCTCTCATTCCTTGTTCTATCTGCGCACTTTTTCAATTACTTTCCTCTGATGCACGCTTTCTCCTTGGAGCAACCCTGTTCTGTTTTATAAATATTGCAGTATAATTGCCAAAATCATAAAATAAATGTATATAACGGCTCTCAGTGTTTTTTGGTTGTTGTCCTGTTACTGATTAGAATGAGCTATTCAATATTACGAGCCTCTGTTGAAGTATAGTTGTGTTTAGGCTCCAGATTAAGTTAATTAACTGACTAAGCAAAACGTGTTTTGTACCTATCAACCATTGGATAAGGACCATTGTTTTTGATATTACCAATTCACCCAGGTCCTTCCTCCTTGGGTTACCCCATTTTTGTAATGGTCAGTCTATTTATCATCACATGACATGTATTTTATACAAGAATCACAATGGTTTAATAAATATTTAAAACTTCCCTTAGTGTATTCCTTGTAGACTTCGCAGAGAGAGCAGAGTGACTCAGCGCAAAAGTTCTAGACCTGTTACCAAGATTCCTGAGGGAATCAGAGTCGTCATATTTTGTGGTTGCCCAGAACACTCGTAACCTTGATTGTGTGTAGGGGCTTGAGCTTGCTGGACAACCGACCGACATATCCTGCAGGGGGTGCATAGAATCAGACTGGAACCAAGCCCAGCGTTAATGTTGTCCAATCAAATGCAGTTCCCACCGCAAAGTGGAGACAGCACAACAGTAGGATGTGGGGAGGGACTGGCCTTTTCGCTGAGAACTCTGACTCAGAAGACAGGTGTGGATAGTAGGGATTATAGAAGGACTAACTACTTCACTAACACACCTCCACATCTTGATGAGCATGTGCAGTAGTGTGTGGGGAAGGAGTAGCCTTACAGCTTAAACCTCTCCCTCAGATGACAGGTGTGCATATCAAGGTGTGGGAAGGAACTTTTTTTGCATTCATATGTGTATCAAAATACACAGCACCTATAGTGAAAATAATTGTTTTGTCAACTGACTGTTCTTAGAGCAAATATTATATTTAGACAAAACATTCTCTAATTTTGGATCCCAGAGTCATAAATGGCATTTCAAACCTGATCTGAAGGCCGGCTAATCAACAGACAAAAGGGATTTAAGGTGCCATTTCCTAAAATGTCAAAAACATCCAAAATCAGGATTACTATCTCATTTTTAAGGCAAAAGGTAAAAATCAGACTTCATGACAAACTGGGACTTACAACTACTTCAATGAATGTGAAGATAAGCTGAAACAAGTTGTTGGAAGGATTGGTTAGGAAGGATATTAATGAACAAGCATTCACTACCACTGACTAAAGCTTGAAGATTGATGGGTGAGGTGAAGTCACACATCACAATAAACTTCCATTAAAATCAGGATGAGTCCATGGAAGTTTCTGAAAATAAAATATCAAAAGTTAAGGAAAATGATGCATTGTTGAAAATCAATAAAATAATAGTGAGTCGGGACTGAGATTTACCTACTTAATGAGATGAAAATTAAGGGACGGAGAACCGTCTGTTTTCAAAAATAGCTACAAAAGTAGATAATAAAGCCACCAGGTAGTCATTAACATACAAGTGTGCTTGAGTGGTTAAGCAGAAAAAAGCATGATTCATCGCCCAGATATAAAAACGGAAGAGGGGTTATTCATGCACCAAAGCACAGTTGCAGTAAGGAGCTGGCATGATGGGGGGAAATATAAATGTGCAACAATTGAAAAAAATATCAATTAATAAAGTCATACATATAGAATTTGTACAAATTGTGGTCTTAAAAATATCAAGTAGTCTGATTAATTGTTTTGAAAGAAAGATTTAGCATTCCATTGTCATGAAAGATAGACTCATCAAACAATGTCTGTGATAAAGATAGAATGATTAAGCCATACATACATGAAACAAATGATAAGAACAGTTTTGTGTTACGTTATTTAGATTTGCATAGCGTGCTAATCACCAGGGAGGGTATCCCGTGGTTTGCAGGTGGATCATCGGCTGCCTCCTTTGTGTGATTAGTTGATGAACCAGGTCTTAAAGTTCTTGCAGAACTCAAGGAGTGAAGAGGAGGCCCTGATGTGGTGTAGATGGTTGTTTCAAGCCTTGGAGGCTGCGTAGGAAAAGGTGTGTCCTCCGGCAGTTTATTTGTGGATTCAGGATACTTGTGCTAGTGAGAGTCCTGCTTAGCAGAAGTGCCTGGGAGGTAAGTGGAGGTGTGTGTGGCTGTTGAGGTGGGCAGGGTCAGTGTTGTGTAGTGCTTTATGTGTGTGTATGAGAAGTTGGGGAGCCAGTAATGTTCTCTGAAATATGGGATGATATGGGTGCGGGAAGGTAGGTTGAAGATGAGCTTACCTCCAGCATTTGTAATTGCTTGGAGCCTGTTCAGTAGCTTCTTAGTAATTTCATGTGTGAAATAGTATATAGTTGAAACAATTGTCTTCAATGAAATAATTACCAATCCATAGTCATGAAATACAGACTAAAGAAACAATGTCTGTAATAAGGATTGAAAAAGTAAACCAAACATATTTGAATCAACACATTCTAAATGTATTAAATGTAGGCTATCCATATACGGAGTACAACCTGAAAATATGCCACTTGAGCCAAACTGGCACATACATGGGAGATATTTAAGTGGAAAGAATATTATTCCATTCTTCAACCCTCCAGTGAGCATCCATTAGTCAGATAATTTGTTCAGGATTGTTAAAAATCATCCCCAATGAGTGCTTTGAAGACCTGTTCAACAGGCTGTGGGAGTTGGGGTAGTTTTCAGGGCTGGGGTCAGGTTAGTTTTCGGGACTGGAGAGTTGGGGGTATTTTTCAGGGCTGGGGGGTCGGGGTAGTTTACCGGGCTATGGGAGGGTTGGGTAGTTTTTTTAATTAGCGGTTATGTTATTAGGACTAAGGGAAGTAGAAGGGGTTGGGCTACTTTTAGGGAGAGCGTGAGGTGGGAGGGGGTCAGGGTAATGTTTGTCAAGGGACAGGGTTGTAGGCCACAGGGCAGGGGGAGGGGAATGGGTAGTCAGGGTAGATTGTAGGGCATGATGGAGGTCAGAGTATTTTTTAGGGCTCTGGGGGTCTGGGTATTTTTTTACAATAGGGGTTTGGGTTTTAGGCCTAAGGGCAGTGGAAGGGGTTGGGGGTAGTTTTAGGGACAGTGCAGGGGGTAGTATGGGTTCAGGGTAGTGTTTATTAAGGTTTAGGGACAGCATGGGGCTCAGAGGGGGTCAGGGGATTTAAACCTCAGGGTGGGGGGGCAGGTAGGGGGGTTGTAGATTAGGGTGGGGAGGGTGGTATAGACCATAGCCACGCATACCCCTTCGCTATTCATGCCTTTACCACAAAATTAGTAAGTACCCTCCAAATCTAACTAAAAATGCATCTAAGAGCTTAAAACACAGACTCCTCAAATGTCAACCAAGAAACACTAATCTCTGATCCATACTTCTGTTCAAATAAAGGAGCTATTATTAGTGACCTTATCTTCTACACAAAAAGACAAGCTCAATGGAGGAAAGCCCTATACCCCATGCTCCTGACCACTACCTTGAAAAAACCTCCACATGATCTAAGACTCTGGGTAGCGCCCTCACCGTTTTGTAGAGCATATATAACCAAATCCATATATAACAATGTGATTATCCCCATGCAATCTGTAAATAGCAACCTAGAAATATTAGATGAAATCTTTGCTATCCTCAAGAACGCTGCGTCCAGTAAGAAGCCTACTCCCCCCAAAGCAGTCCTAGTCCATCATGCATCTCTATGGAGCCTCTATTAGTACCCAAACTGGCCCTCGCCACATCCAGCTCCCTGCTCGTCTCCCCCCATTCCCCCAGCTGGACCCCCACCTACAATGCCATTTCTATAACGCCTTTTGCAAGGTCCAAGGCCCCCCTCATGAATCGCCAAACCAGACCATATTCACACCATGCATCTAGAACAAGGAGTACAGAGTTATAAAGTCCTGGAACAAACACCGTTCCCACATCTATATCATTGTCTTCTGCATACATTCTTGTTGGTCCTGCTTGCACTCGCACGACTCCCCCATGGCCCATTCGCTGATACTCGTGAAGTCCGAAGTCCCTACCCCGACTAAAAACTTGTCTCATACGACTCTCAGTCAGCTTTCGAGCTCCTCACTTCCCCCTCTCCTGTCTTACTCCATCCACACCCAGACCTACTCCCCCTTGGTTCTCTTAGACGAGCAAAATTCCCACACCACAACACAAGGCATCCCCTCATCACCTCTCCTGCTGCCTCACAATATGACCACTCATTCCCATGCATCTGTAGAATCTAGACTAGATGATATCCCTCTGAACATTTTACAACTCAAGGCAGAATTACAAAGCCTCACAAAGTATCACAACAGAGCTGGTGATCAATCAGTGGCACAACATGTCTCCAATGAACTTTAGTCGTAACAACGCCCAATAAGCTAACTTCTGCTCTTGGCTGCCTTCCCACCTCTCTTCCTCTCCTCACCCAAAATGGAGAACCATACCCTCCCCTAACTTCCCCTCCTGGCCCATTATACTGAATGATCGACTAACTGACAATGACATTCAAGCCTTCCTCATTACTTATAACTATACTAACACCATGGACACTGACACTCCAGGCCAAATCCAAACTATTCCTTATAATCCATTTAGAGAATCCAATCACTATGCTAGAGCTGTTAGCAAGGATAATCTTAAGCATATTACCATCACGCAGACTCCCTCAGCTGACAACTTTATTCACCTGAAATGCATGCTACTCAACTGTAGATTGGCTGTTAGACATGTGCCAGATATCTCTGACCTCATCCTTACACATGAACTCAATCTCACAATCCTAACAGAAACATGGCTGAATTATGCCTCTGCTCCTATACCCGACTTACTAGTCTCCCCTGCTCATGAAATCATTAGACTAGATACAGCTAACAGATCCAAGAGTGGGATCGCCTGCATCTGCGTAACAATCTGTTAGTGAAACAATCATACACAGTTGGTCTGTCCTCCTGCGAATACCTATGCACTAATATTGAAAGTAACAATAGACCGATTTGCAAACATCACACGATCTCCCATCCACTGGGAGACAACCTACCATTCATTGAGCAAATCATGAAAGTCATCACAACAAACACTGGAAATCAAGATACCCAGATCTTCCTTTTAGACTTTAACCTACACTGAAATGACCTGAACAAATCAGCAGTGAACAGCTTTAAAACCTTTCTAGCCGAATTAAATCTGACACAAATTTATGGCAGCCTTACACACAACAAGGGTGTGGCCTTGGACCTAATCATTGCAAAGGTGGACAACATACAACTCAAATCTTTAACCCCTTGCGACTGGACAGATCACCACAGTATCACCTTCCTCATCTCGGATGCTGTGAGTACAAATAAGGCTCAACTACAGAAACCAAAACTATGGAAAAGAAGCATGTGGAACATAAACTTCTTCAGTAACGACATCCTGCCCCCTCAGTTGAACTTGGTAGATGTCCATGTCCTTACAGATCACTAGAATACTTCAAATTTGAACATCCTAGACTCAATTGTGCCCTTACAACTAAAATAATATCCACCAAAGATTCTAAACCATGGTTCAATGGCAGCCTAAATGCAGAAAGACACAATTTGACACTAGCTGAATGAGCATGGAGATTCTCTCCTTCCATCGAACTTCTAAAATGCTTAAGATCTGTAAGGAACACCCATAATAAATGGATCAGAAGTTCAAAAGTGATTTTCTTTAGAACCCAACTAGATCTAGCCAGAAACCAACCTAAAAAATCCTTTTGAACTTGTCAAACAACATTCGAATGATCAACCTAACCCATCTATAAATGAGTCCTATCTGCTGTCAAATTGCGAGAATATTGCCTCTTTCTACCTGAGAATACAGGAACATTATATATGGATAGCAAGGACACTCCTTCCGGTTGTACCACATATCAGTCTCCCTTTTTCACTGATATCTGAGCAACCTGTTCTCAAAGGGCACTCCCCCAAAAACAACACTTCTTTGAATACTTTCAAAACCTTCCGCGAAAGCAACATTCACAACATTCTTAAAGCACTGAAACCCTCAAACATTTTTGATGGCCTGTTGCCATCAAATATCTTCAGGGAGATCAAATCTTACATAATCCCGCTTTGGAACAAGATAGTAAATCCCTAAAAGTTGAATAGGTAATTCCTATTCTGAAATAAAACACTACAGATCGCTTGGACATAAAAAAATTCCAACTAATCTATGACATTTTGACTTTGACAAAGCTCCTTGAAAAATGATTCCAGGTGCAATTTGGCAACCACGTAGAACAATTCCAACTTCTAGACTAATTCCGATCCGTCTTTTCAGCACTGAATCCTCTCTCATATACATAGCTGATGATGGGCTAAAAATGCTGGATAAGAATGAATCCTGCCTTCTAATCCTCCTAGATCTATCGTCTGCGTTTGATGTGGTTGTTGTTGTTATTGTTATTGGATTTTGTAACGCGCACAGCTACTCCTAGGAGTGTCCCGGCGCGAGCCTATGAGGTTCCGAAGAGGGAGACAGTTAGAACAAGAACGTTTTGAGATGTTTCTTAAACTGACTTAACTCTTTGATAGCACGCAGAGAGACAGGCAGCGAATTCCAAGCCATCGCAGCCCTGACAGCAAGTGATCTGCCCCCCATTCTTTGGAGGCGCACCCGAGGAATTTGCGCAAGCAGCTGAGAGGACGATCTCAGATGCCAAGTAGGCAAATAGAAAGCAAAGCGTTTTCTAAGATAAGGCGGACCTCCAACATATAAAGCGCGATGGGCTATGACCAAGGCCTTAAACTCAACACACTTCCTCAACATGCGCAGATGATGCTCAGTACTCATCCTGGTCGGAATGTTCAACACCAGCCGGGCTGCCGCATTCTGGACCACCTGTAACCTTTTAAAAATATAGTCAGGAACGCCCAGATACAGCCCATTGGCATGGTCGACCCAGGAGAGGACCAAAGCCCAGACCACTGTTTCCTTCGCTGATCTTGGCAGTAGTGGAAGGAATTTCTTCAGAGACTTTAGAATCCCAAAACAACTCCCCGCCAGTTTTTTTAATCTGGGTAGAAAAGGAAAGCTGCTCATCAAACCAGACCCCCAAGTTTTTAACTGGAAGGCCTAAGCACGAAGGCAAGGGAAAGTCAGGTGGCCAGAGAGATTCCCTATAACGAGGAGGAAAATTGCCATAAAGGAGGATTTCAGTCTTCTCCTCGTTACATTTCATTTGAGCAGCAGAGAGCCATTGAAAAACAGCTGTCAGACACTCCTGCACCCTAACGGTAGAAAAATCCGATTTGCCCCAGGTGAACAAAAGCTGGGTATCGTCGGCATAAGCGACGATCTTGGCACCTCGTTCCTCCGCTAATTGGACCAATGGGGTAACATATATGTTAAACAGCAGGGGGCTCAAAGAAGACCCCTGCGGAACTCCCGTGGAGACCAACTGGGGGGGAGACGAGAAAGGCGGTAGCCAGACCTGTTGTGATCGTCCCGTAAGAAAGGATTCCAGCCACTTCCAGGCTCGTCCAGTGATACCAATGTCGGCTAGTCGAGCCAGGAGCAGAGCATGGGGAACAGTGTCGACCGCCGCCGACAAATGCAGCATTATAAGAGCTGCTCTTCCGCCCGAGTCCAAACAGTCTCGAATAGTCTCAAATGGTTAAACACAACAGTCTCCTAGACTTACTGGACCGGAGGGTGGGGTTTTCAGGGTCTGTCCAGTCCCTGTTCAATGCTACACCAGTTATGTTAGGGGTCTGTAAAGCACTCTGATACTCTCATGGGTCAAGTTTGTGCTATATAACACTTTATAAATTAAAAAAAAAAAACAAATCCATCTGCATATCATCTCTTAAAGGTATGGCAGTATTCGCACCTTCTGACCAGTTGATACGGACCATTTTTCAATAGTATTCTGTGTTGAAAGCCTTGAAACTTTCCAAGACATTCAGAAATCACATATTCGGGAGTATTAAGGTCCAAAAGTACATGAAGCTCTCCATGGTCAAGCCACCCTAAGGGGCTTAACCCCTGTTGTGCCACACAAATCACACACTGAGCTTTCTGTCTCCCAAAATCGAGCAGACCATCAAATTGTCCTTCAATATTGGGTTTCTATCCTCCTTAAGCATAAAATGTTATGCTTGAATCCATAAGCTATCGCAACTGAAACTTCTTTAAAAATATACCGGCAATCATAGTAAAGGGTGACAACAAATTTGGCAATAATCACACATCCACATCATTGATCACAACAATAAAATATGGCGGGCTTTCTCCTGAATGATTTCACCAATGCAATGCTATTGCTGTCACCCACACTACCAAATACCAGAGGATTCATCATCCATCACAACAGTCAGTACCTTATCATTATCCTCATTATCATCCATGCATTCTTCCACTTGAGATACAGTAGATCTGCAGACACTTTGACATGCCCTGGCAAAATATCCCTTGTGGTTCGATTCAAAACACACTGGAAGGAATACAGGACAGCTTTTTGCTGATGCCACATTAGTGCAGCTACCAGATCTAAAACACACATTGCCATACCTGTTCTTAATCTTGTTTTATTTGCCTTCAACATGATGCTCTGTTTTGGACACCTGCCCCTTTTTCACATCTTGCGTTTATCTTTCACCTGAGGTATATTTGCTTCTTTATGAGGTCCATGTTGAGTAGGAGTTGATATTTCATTGAAATATGTGTCTGAATGTTCAATTGCTCTTGCAATTGTAATGTCTGATTCCAAAGCAGGATCCTCTGTAGAAAGTAACAGTTTGTGAATCTTCGTGTCGCACATTTTTAGGTCTCGCCTGACCCAGCGCATGCGCTGGTCTGGCGAGACTTTTTGAGAGGGCTCCAAAAAGTGCTACCAGGCCAGCCTAGAGCTACAGTGCATGTGCGCAGGCGCGCGCACCGCGCTTGACCACGATTACTTTCACTTTCGCTTTTGGGACCTTAGAAGTATTTAGTTATGCAACTGTTGCATGGCTAAACACTTATAAGGTCCCAAAGGCGAGACCTATTGGCTATGCCAATGCTTGTTCTAAAGCGCCACTAGGTCAATGTTCAATCATCTATTATGCTATAGGTTCTTTGTATGCATCAGCAATGTTACAGACAGCTAGCACTGTCATACATACCAATAGACCTGATTCAGTTGGCAGACTCGTGATTTTTTAAGACAAAAATGTCTCTATTTTTGGTGTCTCCTGCTTTTTCTTGAATGTGGAAAATACATTCTCCGATTCTTTTGCAAGTTCTCTGACTTTCCTATTTCGATATGTTGGCATGTATGTCCTGTACATTACAACCCCTATGGTGTCAATTCTAATAAATCTTGAAGAGGGACTCTTTGTCAAACTGTCACAGCATTTTGATATTGGCATAAATAACAACGCTCTCAACGAGCAATCTCTATTCAATGAAATTTGGTCTGAACCCTCTCCTCATAAAGTGTAGCCATGGCATGCTGAAATAAAAAAGTTCCTGGATGATGCATGAAACATTTTCAGTACTATTAAAGACACAAAGGCAAAGATATTTTTTTATAGCTAATCCCGTCACAGGATTTTCTATTCTATTAAGGACCCAGAGTCAAGGATTATGCTTCACTTACTTTACTTCAAAAGACAGCAGCCAATCATGTTACAGTAAAACACAATAAACTATTCATTTCCGATGAACAGCCCTATTGCATTATCACACCATACACCAATCAGGGCCTAAGAAGGACTATAATTGTCCTTCCTCTTTCTTTGCCAGAATCGTAGTCAGAACAGAACCATGATGTTTGCAACAGTTAACGATCCGAACCCTGCGAAGATCGAACAGTGATCGTCCTTTAGCCTCGCAGAACATGCCATCCGCTTGCCTCTGACAGGAACATGGAGCTTCTCAAAGAACTGGAATACCTCAACCAAAACCACATCCAGAATTTGGGCTATCAGCCTTGTTTGCCATCCAAACCTGCAAATAAAGGCTACCAACCGTAATAACAGTCAGGAAAATCCTAGTATAAGAACAAGGGTGAGCTTAGAATCTGCATGACTTAACTTCACATGTGAACAAAATGAAATCATTATACAAACATGAATTAAATGCAGTAAGATACATATGGGTGGGATAATACTCACCTCTGCGTCCTTAATAGAATTGCAAATTATTTAACATGATAGCTGTAATAGAAATGTATTTTATGTCAGGACCACTCAGATTAAGTTTGTTCAATGCTGACACACAACAACTGAAGCAACATAAACAAACAGAGCTGCCATAATATCCTCTGAGGAGGAACTCAAAAATTAAGACTTGGAGGCCATACCTCCTTTCACTGAGTGTGCGCCAAATATAGAAGTGTCCACATGTGCATCTGACAAAAATCACTGGCTGATCTTACAGGACCAAAAGGTTTTTGCAAAGTAATAAGCAACTGATCACCAGTGGATTGGCACAATTCCCTGGTGCTATCCTCATATACCTTTAAACAGCACACTACAGAAAGTTTATGATTGTCAGGGAAAAGCCGGATAACTTATGCATTGTAAATGTGTCTTAGTACTATAAGAAATCCTAAAAATCACAGCAGAATTGAAAAAACTCTACCTGTTAACTCCAGGGCACGATCATCCGAGATCCGTCTCCATGAAATGCGACACAAAAGCATTATAAGCTTCACTGAAAATTGCTTCCTGGAGAGATCTTCATTAGCAGGTCAGGACCTCAAGAATCTGAGAACTATATCTACATCCCACAATATCGAATATGGGAGGTTGAGTCAAACGGATACCCCTCAACAACTTACAAACCAGCGTACCCCATGAGTTTATCATCAATAGGCTGATGACCTGCAGAAATAGCAGAATGAAAATGATTCACTGACCGATAAGCCAATCCTTGACCTGCCAACTGCAAGAGGAAATTAATGATCAGATGCAAATCTGTGCCAACTGGATCCACACCCTGTTCCCTGTGATGCAGATCGGAGCTTCAGAATTCCCTCTACTTCCACGGACGGAATGATCTCACAGTCACACGCACACACACACATCATACGCTGGAGGGGCCCATAACACCAACATTCACTTCTAAATCAAACTATCCGTGCCTGTAAAAGGGAAAATAGAACACCCTGCTTGATGTCTCCTAACCAATCTGCATTTCTCTGAGAGAAGAACCACCTTCTTTATAATCACTTTAATAAATCCTCCCTCAGATAGGTCGACTGGATCTGTTTAGTTGCTATAGGTTTGATAATATAAAACACTCTAAATAATATTCAAATAAATCATGTACTAAAATAATCACCCGACACATTTATTAAACATTAATTTCCTTTTATCTAAATTTAGTGCAGGTTAAAACTTAGCACATTCGCAGCATCATCTTTTCATATTTACCTATTCTGGCTATTTGTCGTTTTCTAAGTCAGAACGGGTCCTCCTCAGTTCATCAGTCAAAGTTTCTGGCTCAGTCATAGGCGTCACCGTCCTCTCTGTCAGCGTCGGGACCACGGGTCAAAGGTTCAGGAAGGGATCGGCAAAAGGCATTGGGCCTAACCTCTCTAGACTACATATATTTATACTAACAATTACAATATGAAAGTTACATTTTAGAGTTCTCTCGTCTCTGATTGGACATTGAAATTTTGATGACCGGATTCTTCTGCAACATATTTATTCTTTCACAGATGAAATTCTATGCAAATTCCTGATTATCTGAGGAAATGTTCTTTAATAAATGTTGCAATCCAAAGGGATATGACCCCAATAATGTTGCGTTCACAGCTGCTCAAGTCCGGTTTTATTCCATCTTTTTTTATTCATATCTGCAATTTTCCTGCACGTTTCAGGGTCGCGTTGGCTTGCTTCCCAGGCAGTCACGATGACATAGCATCCGAGTTCATGCTCAGGCCAGGGTTGCGGTCAGCTCAGAACGCTTTCTTTTGCAAAGTCATCTACTCAAATGGAGGCTGCGGATGGTGGCCATTTTATGGCAGGCCACAGTTGACAACTTAATGCAAAAAGAGCATAAAACATAATTAATACATAGAAATAAGTAAAACAGTGTTATTTCCCCACTAATACCCATATGTATATGCATTTATCTAGCCATATGCGACATTTAAAGCCATTAGTGCATGTTTATTTAAGGGCAAATCACAAAGACGTCACATAAGCAACATGTATTTATTTCAGTGCGCATACAAACTTAGTTTACTTATTATTTTAGCCATGCAGATGCGTTCCCACGTGTATTTCGTCCATTAGTAAGGTTGATTAGTCCATATAACATCACACCATTAATTATTATAATTAGTTATTAATCATTTTAATAAAGACATACGAAAATGGAACAGGAATATCAATTCAGACTATTTTTCCTGCTCCAGCAATCCCCCCTTTGGTGATTTTATCACCAAATAATACCCAAAACCTCAAATTTTTCCACTTTTATGAAAGTTTAGACGTCTTCTTGCTCAGATGTTATAATCTGGTTTCTCTTTCATCTTCTATTTTAGCTTCTTTATATATACTTTCTCTTAATTCTTCTAGTTCTATTTCTTGTTTTTCTCTTTCATTTTTCTTTACTCTTCTTTTTATTATTTCTTGTTTTGTTTTCTTTTTATTTCTTCTATACCTACAACATATACATCCTAATCTTAGTACTAATAATGCAACAATCACACATGTTAGTGGAAATAATATTTTACCAAATATGGTACTACCTAACTTAGCAATAACATTCTTAATAGCAATCATTTTGTTAGCCATTCTAGTCCAGATACTTTCAGCTTCCAGTGGAACTAATTCCTCATGCAAATCAGTAATATTTTTTATATAGATCTTTAGATCTTTGCTTTCGTCAGGAATGTAAGTGCAACAATGTTGAACTTGCAGCATTCCACAGACTCCACCCTCTTTTGCCAATAAGATATCAAGGGCAAGTCGATTTTGCATCGCCATAGCGCGTAAGGCAACCATTTCAGTGTCTATCACTAGGAAGCCTCCAGCTGTGTTCGTGGATAAACGATCCACAACAGTTGACAATTTTCGAATATTATAAGCATTCAAAGGTATTCCCACTGCTGGAATCAGAGCTCCAAAAATATCACCTACAATCTCTGTCCATGTTTCTCTTCTACCACGTGTTAGTATGTTAGTGTCTTCAGTGTTATCTACTCTATCCATGTGAAAGATTTTTGGAAAGACCAGGCCAACATAGCATGTGCCATACCAATGGTCAGGCAACCTGTAATAAGCCTTATTCCCACATATATAATACACTCCAGGAAAGACTGGATCTTCTCCTCCTCTAAATCCCCATCCGGTTGCAATAAAGTATGTATCATGGCACTCACTAGTCCCTATGAAATAGGTATCATATTGGGATTTCTTTCTTGTGATACATAGTTTTCCCTTCTGTGATGCATCTATGGCCAAAGTTGGACTAGCTCCATTTTTCAATTCTCTTTCCTTTTCAATGTTCAATAATGGATCTCTCATTTTCTTTTCATCAGCATTCTTGTGCATCCCTAATCTTCTTTTCTCAACCATGTCTAGAAATGTTTTCTCTTCTCCCTTCAATCGACAAGTTAAATTGTTTCTATATATGTATTCTAATGTTAATTCTTTAGTTTCTATAAAAATCTCACCTAAAATGTTAGCTTCCTTTGCAGGATTCAAATCTTTATTCATTGGCAGTTGCCCTAAAACATTATCTACGTTAGATAAACTATAATTCAATTTCCCTAATTGATAAAATATGCTAATTAACACACTACATGAAATTCCATACGTAGCTTGAAGATGGTGATAAGTCGCACCTTCTGAAACAGAGGCAGGTAATTGCATGCAGATGTAGCAATCCCTTACATCCATTGTCTTTACGTATTCATACAACAATTTTGAAAACACATTGCTAGAAAAATCATTAATAGACCTATCCTTATGTACATGTATATTACTTATAGTAGGAACTACTTTCTGAGAGCTTTTCCCTATGCTAGTAGTATTCTCTATATGTCCACCTAATGTGTCTATTGTTACTTTGAAAGAAATCTGTAGAGCAAGCACACTCCACAGAAGCATCAATAATCCTGTACAACAGCATCACATCTTGCACCACCTTTTCATGAAGGTACATCTACTTTGGTTATTCTCTGTGTTAGCCATCTTGTTAAATTGACCGTGTCTTTTGACTTAGCCTCTTCTACTCCACTACTGTACTTTTAGGGCAGCAAGTACCCAACAGGTTAATACAGTCTGTTAGTCTCTATTTTACTTTTTTTTTCTACTTTTCTTCCAAGGATGACTTCTTTGGAATTACTCAATCAGGTCTCTCATCACTTTTCAATTCTTCATCAAAATGCAGAAAGTCCTGAACTTCTGACTCTTCTCCAATGTCAGACAGAATGACTCTCAAGATTCCCACAGCGTCTTCTTCCTCAACCACTCTTAGCAAAGTCTCCTCTGGATTTTCTTGACTGTCTGCCTCTACTCCTTGTTCAGGCAGTGCCACATACGTCCATTCGGGTGACTTATACTTCTGGTTCGGTTTTCTGATTTGTTTATCTTCTTCAGGTTTCTTTGTTTCTCCTTCTTTGGCTTGGTTCTGACTTGATACTTCGTTCACCTGTTCAGCTCTTGCAGGATCACCTCGTATCAATCGATATCTTAGTCTCTTTATTTTGTTAGGCCAAAGATCTCCTTTAGCATTTCTTTTCGATTTTCCTTCTTTAAGATTTTTCTCCTTGATCCAAGTTCTCTTTCTCAGAACTCGACCTTCATGTGTCTCATCTTCGCTTTCATCAGATTCTGTTTCAATTGATTCTTTTTCACCAACAGTTTCTTTCTCATCAGTCGTTTTCTTTTCAACAACTGCTTCTTTCTCACCAATAGTTTCTTTTTCAACAACAGACTCTTTTTCTTTGACAGTCTCTTTTCTCACCTCCTGAGATTGCCCTACTTCTGTCCCTCCTCGGGTCTCCGACACGCAATCTTCTTTCTGTCTACTTGTCCCTTCACCTAACTTAGTGTTGATGTTCCCTACACCTCCCCGGGGGTTTTCCGCAAAAATCTGTCCCTCTCTTTCTATTTCTGTCCCTTCTTCATCTACAACAACTATCTCAGGTGAGACTTCTCCAGTTTCTTTGTCAGTTTCAAAGGTTACATCTGTTGTAATGTTCTTTTCTTTTCTTGTTTTCTTTTTATGTTCACCACTGGTTGTTGGGATTTCAGGCACTTCTTCAGAATCTGGTCTTGTCTCTGGAGCCAACTCTGGTTCTGACTCTGGAACTTGCAATGTTCTTTTCAAAATTCGTTCTTGTGGGATTAGAGCTGGTTGTGGCCCATTCTCCCCCCTTTCCGGATTTTTCTTTCTTCTTATAGTTTCTTCTTCTGGATCATCACTTGATTCTGATTCATCAAAATACTCTCTTCCAATGCCTTCACCTGGACTTGGAACTCTCAGAGTGTGACTTGCATGTATCCAGTTTTTCACTCCAGCACACTTCACAGCCGTCGTTGTGATCAGGACAACCTGCCTTGGTCTTCCCCACCTCTGGACCAAGCAATTTCTTCTCCTGTGCACCTTTATTCTTACCCAGTCCCCTGGGCTCAAATCATGGGCTGGTTTCGTTTCAAGTGTGGTGGCGTCTTCTCCAACCTGGTGAAACACAGAATGGACTGCGTCAGCCAGGCCTTTACAGTAATCCAAAATCATGTCATCAGTTATTGTCATCAGCTTGTTGACAGGTACATATGCATGCCTCATGGCACGTCCCATGATGATTTCATGCGGACTCAAACCTGTTCTTCTGTCTGGAGTAGACCTTATTGTCATCAAGACTAGAGGCAAGACATCAGGCCATTTCATTCCAGTGGCTAACACATTTGACCAATTCTGTTTTTGATTGTACCATTCATTTGTTCAACCACACCAGAAGCCTCTGGTCGGTAGGCACAATGTAGCTTCTGCTGTATGCTCAATGCTTCACAGATCAAACCCATGATCTCATTATAGAAGTGTCCTCCTCTATCTGATTCAATGGTCACTGGGAACCCGTACCTTGGGATGAAGTCTCTCAACAATAGCTTGGCTACTGTTATCCCATCGTTCCTTCTTGTAGGGTAAGCCTCCACCCACCTGGAAAACAGACAAACTACCACCAGGACATATCTCAACCTATTGACTTGGGGCATTTCAATGAAATCTATTTGCATTCTGGTGAAAGGTCCTCCTTCCCTACCTATTGTACCTAGGCTCACCACTGTTTTCTTTCCTGGATTGAATTGCTGACATATCAGGCATCTTTGACAGAGACTTTCTGCTATCAACCTGAATTTCGGATTGTACCAGGTCTGCTTAAAGGATCTAACCATAGCATCCCTCCCCAGGTGTCCCTGGCCATGATACATTCTTGCAATGGTGGACAGCATGCTGTCTGGCATTACTGGTCTTCCATCTCTGTAGATCCATACATGGTCTTTTTCTCTTGGTGCACAGCCTGCTCTCACCCATAGCTTCATTTCCTCATCGCCTGCCACATCTTGCAACTGCTTCACTTCTTCCCAAGTTTCTACACCGTTAGCAAACATTAATGAGCAAGAAGGCATCTCTTTTTCTTTTCCCCTGTTAATGGAGTAATTATTTCTTGCACAATACTGAGCCATGTCATTGGCGAATCTATTTCCCATGGAAATAAAATCTTCACCTTGTGTGTGAGCAGCACATTTTACAACAGCTAATTCTTTAGGCAGCTGTATCGCCTCAATCAATTTTCCAATCAATTCTGCATTCTTTATGGGAGTTCCACTCGAGGTCAGGAAACCTCTCTGTAGCCAGATCTGGCCAAAGTCGTGGACAACTCCGAAGCCGTACTGGCTATCAGTTACCACCGTCACTCTTATATGTTTCCCAATTTTGCAAGCTTTTGTCAGTGCCACTAATTCTGCCACTTGAGCGGATTTAACTCCTTTCAAGGTTGATGCTTCCATGACTTCTGAAACTGTGCACACGGCATATGCTGCACTCAACACACCTTCCTCCGTTCTCAAACATGATCCATCCACAAACAGCACATGATCACTTTCAAGCAGTGGCAGATCTTTTATATCTGGTCTGGGTTTTGTACAATAGTCAAGCACATCCAGGCAATCATGATCAATCTCATCTCTTATCTGCACACTTTCAGCATCTGGCAACAATGTTGCTGGATTCACATTCACACATCTCTCCAGACTCACATTTGATGCTCCTAGAATCACTTTTTCATACTTAGTCAGCCGACTATGTGACATGAATTGTGTCTGGCTCCTTGTTAAAAGGATAGCCACATCGTGAGGTACGAATACCCTTACAGGATATCCCATTATGATTCCCTCACTTTGTTCCAGACTTTTGCATGTAGCAGCTACTGCTTTCAGGCAACCTGGTAAACCCACAGCTACTGGGTCCAGTGCTGATGAGAAGTACGAAATAGGTCTTCTCAGTCGTCCATGTTTCTGAATTAACACAGAGAGTGCATATCCATTTCTTTCACTGCAATACAACTCAAACTCCTTTTCATAGTCTGGCATACCTAGTGCAGGTGCTTCACATAACCTGTTTTTCAATTCTCTGAAAGCTGCCAATTGTTCTGGAGTTAATTCAAAGGGGTCTTTTACATCACTTTTAGTCAATTTTATCAGTGGCTTGGCAATCAGGGAAAAGTTACTTATCCACTGACGACAATAGCCAACCATTCCCAGGAACATTCTCACCTCTCTTTGTGTCTTTGGGGCTCTCATTCCTTTGATGATTCTGATTCTGTCAATTGTCACTTTCCTCAGGCCTTTCTCAATGTTATGTCCTAGGTATTGGACTTCTTTCTTACAGAACTGAAATTTGGCTGGAGATACTTTTAATCCTCCATCTGCCAGGTGATTCAACAATGCAATGGTGTCTACCTCACAGGCTTCACGTGTTTTTGATGCCACAAGCAGATCATCAATATACTGGACCAAAACTGATTCTTCAGGCATTGTCAAACTTTCCAGGGATTTCTTCAACAACTGATTAAATATAGAGGGACTCTCTGTATATCCCTGTGGAATTCGGCACCATGCCAAAATACGGTCTCCAAACCGAAATGCAAAAATGGGATGGCTGTCGTGGTGCAACGGGATTGAAAAGAAAGCATGGCACAAATCAATTACTGTGTACCATTCGGCATCATGGGGAATCTGATACAAAATCACTGCTGGATTTGGCACAATAGGACAACATGGCACAACAACCTTGTTAATTTTCCTCAAATCCTGTACTATTCTGAACTTCCCATTAGGTTTCTTCAGTCCCATTATTAGTGAATTACATGGGCTACTCAGGATTTCTCTCAACACCCCCTGCTGGATCATTTTTTCAATTATAGGGGTTATTCCTTCAATTATTTCAGGTGTCAGTCTGTACTGTGGGAAATTTGGATAGTTTATCCCTTCTTTTACAGTAATTTTCACTGGATCCACATTTCTCATTAGGCCTACATCCTCTCCTGTGAAATCCCAAACTGCTGCTTTTACTGTCTGTTTTAATTCTGGGGGCAATTCATCAGGATTAAATACTGCATAGGTTCCAACAGCCTCACTGTCTCTGTTGTCTATAGTCATTCGGTACAGGACATCCTCTTCTGGGGTCTCAAAGGCTATACCATCTGGAGTACAGAAAATGGTGCAATTCATCTTACACAGCAAATCTCTGCCTAACAAATTCACAGGACTGGTGTCACACACCACAAATCGGTGCATGTCTGAAAATTTCCCTATTCTAACTCTAACTGGTTCAGTAAGGTAAGTCTTTATCTGGGTGTTGGACACACCAACTACTTGGATTGTTTCATCCGAGAGAGGAAGGTTTTTAACATCTGCTGACCTGACAGTAGAACGGGTAGCACCAGTATCAACTAGAAAAATGATGCTCTCATCATTAATTTTCCCATCCACAAAAGGTCCTGACTGGTCTATTTCTAGAGATACGCCAAGTACGCACTCTTCCTCCTTTCCTCGGCACCGTCAAACTTCCTCCTCAGTGTCACTTCCCTCATTCCTCATCCAGTATTGTGGAACAGCGCTCGCGCGTTGCTTTTTATTTACCTGTCCTTCGTTGTAGAATCCAGACTCCTCGTTGTATTTCTGAGGTCCTTTTGTTTGCGGCAAGGGTGGTTTTGGCGCCTTATTCTGCTGCTTAGCAGCCTTCTGCTGCTGCGGCTGCTGACCACACCCCTCACTCTGCACCTGTGGGTTTAATGAAGGACTACCACTGTTAGCACATGGTGGAATCTTACACTCGGATTTCCAGTACCCCAATTCGCCACAGTTGTGGCAGGGGAACCTTTTCTTCGCTTCCTCAATATTGCCTCTCCCTTTTCCTGGACCAAATCTAGGTCTGTTCCCTGGGTTATTTGCTTGTTTGACTAGCTGGGCTTCCTGTCTTTCTGCTACCTTCACTTGTGCCCACATTGCCTTTTCTTTCAGCTTCCTTTGTTTTGCCTCAATTTCATCACTGAAATATTTAGCATGTCTCAGGATCTCATCAATCTTTTTGCTCTGCCAGTCCACTGTATGCTGCCGTATCATCTCGCTAATCTCAGGACGCAGACCATACACAAATCTGTATACAAAATGGCTCAGGTCCTTTTCTCCCAGATGTTCATCACCACTAAACTGCTTAAAAGCCAGTATTAGTCTTTCATAATAGGCATGGACTGATTCTTTCGCTTCCTGCTGTGTTCGGTCTATCTTAACCCAGTCTGTTTCTTTGGGAGGTACCTTGTTCTTCAGGAAAACCATAACCTGCTCATACTTTTTCATGACCTCGGGATCAGGTGCTCCTGTTCTTGGATCTCTGGGGTATTCTTTTGTTGGCCAATCTATGACTATTTTACATTCAGCCCACAAGTCTGCTGGCACAATTATATCAAACAGACTATTCAGATCAATCCACAGTACTTTTGACAATTTCACAAATCTGTCTACCTGTCTGTACCACTCGACGGGCTTTTCTCTCAATCGAGGGAAGTCATTAGTAAATGACAAAATATCCTGTCTGGTCCATGGGACATGTACATATCCTCCTCCTGGAATCTCTCTCATTGGAAATGTTGTCACTGTTCTTTCCTTTTCCCTCATTGGAAATGCTGGGAAAGTTCCACCTGATGTTTCTCCCTGTTTTTTATACCAACTACTTTTCCATTGTTCAGCATCTCCCCATTTTCTCAGCAATGTGATTATCTCCTTAATCTGCACTATTCTACCTGTAGTATTCAGGTTCTCTATGTCTTTTTCTGTAAAATCCACCCTGTAAGGCTTCTGCAGACCCTTTACTCGGTCCATGTCAATTCCCATTTCACTCGCTATTTCCACTAGCTTGTCATGTGTGTTCTTTGCCCTCCAGGTAGCACTTTTACATAGAAACAATAATTCCTCATCCTGGTAATTCTTCAATTTGTCTATATGGATTGTTCCTACTACCAGCTCCTCTAATACCATTCGGAGGTTCGCTACATCAATAGTTTGTGATTCCTTTTCCTTCTCCTGCAACCCCTTTAGCCATTCACTCAAATCTTCTGTGGTTATCCCTATGGATTTTTCTGGGCTCACCGGTTCAATTACCTTTTGAGGTTCTATTACCATACTCCCAGTCATCCCGCTCTTTTCTAAGCAATCGGGACTAAAAAATGGGTTATTCTGCATATTTATTCCGCTTTCACATATAGTATGTCTCCACGGATTTTCTCCTGATCTCGGTGGGGTCTGTTGTGGGGTCTGTTCTGGCTGAACACCTTGTCTATTGTTCACATACGGAACTGTTAGACTATGTTCACTCATTCTCTGTTTGTCAAAAACAGGCATAACGGGTCCTATCGTTACAGGAACCGTAACTACTTCCAGATTCTTAGTCAGTTTTCTGATTTTCTCTGTCAGTTCAAATGTGGTTCTGGCTAGTTCCCTTGTCTTTTCATCCTCAATCTCATTTTCCCTTTCCATCTCTCGCTCCCGGAAAGGATTATTCCCTTTTACCACTGGTGTCATAACCTCTGTTTTAATTGTTCTCAGGGTATCTCTCGTTCGGGCAGTAGGCATCGCTACCTCGGGTTCTTGTCTATATGGAGGTGGATTCTTGAAAAACAGATCATCTAAGAGGTCATCGTCCGACTCATTCGCTCCATACCTCTTCTTTTCTACATTATTTCTTTTCTCTGTACATTTTACCCCTTCTGTCTCCCCTTCTGTTCTAACAGGAAACAGCCCTTCAGTCATGTTAGCGTCTCGCCACCTTCTCATCCGATCATGATGAGTTTCACGATCACTAGTCCGCCCAAACATGTGTTTGTAACGGCTCCCACTCCTCTGTCTTTCCCGTTCATGCATTTCATTTTCCCACTCGACCAAAGCCTCAAATTGAGTCGGTCTAGGACGAGGCTCTAAGCACATCATCCTTTCCCTCAAATTCCTTAACGTGGCCAGATTAAATGAGCCATGTTCTGGGAAAGCTAAAACTCCGTCGTCCTTGGTATATTTCGCCCAATTATCCAACCATATACAGGTATGATACCCATATTTCGCAACCATGAAGGATGCAGGAGTTCTAGTTGGAGGCATTAATTGCCCTTCCCTTGTCACAATTTCCTTGTCTTTGTCAAACCAAGTCTTAACTTTACTAAACAAGGATTTCTTCTTCTTTTCCTCCGTATGGTAATACATGTTCTCGTTTACTGCAACTCTCTAATCCTTTCTACACTATAAGATCTTTTGTCCAATAACTGCGTGACTTACACCAACGCACCAATCCGGAGCGTCTACGTCACTGTCACAGTCCACAAATCCCAGCGCGACTCACACCAACGCACCAATCCTGGAGCGTCTACGTCACCCTGTACTTCTTCCAATCACTGCGCGGCGCACACCAACGCACCAATCACAGCACTTCCACTGTCCAATAACAGCGCAGTCTTCCTGACGTCAGCAGTCGCTGCGGCAGCTCCTGCTCCTGTCTCCTGTCTCCCGTCTACCCCTCCTTTACAAAACTACTCGGTAGACTTTGTTTCAGCTTCTACTATTCAGTTAGTTACAACATATAAACATCTCCATTGTCTGCTCCGCTAACCACAGAATAGCAAAAGAACTTTCTCACGAGAATCCTGCCCTTCTCGGGAACAGCGCTTACCTCTGCTCCACTACAGAATTGTAACTTTCGTTGATAAAGTAGCACATCCCTCTACTCTACCCTTCTAACATGCATCAATTAACTGTTTCCTCCCGGAATGCTCCTAGGAGTCTTACAATTAACCAAAAATGCCTTTCATTCACGCACTTTTACACCAGAAAATGTAGTACATTCACACAGAATCCTGCCTTTCCGAGAACAGCGAACAGTCTGTCCTACTACAGAATTATAACACACGTTAACAAAGCAGCGCTTACCTCTGCCCTGTCCTTCTAACAAGCTCAGAGAATACCTATTATTTTTCCAGTGAAAAGCGTTATCGGAATGCCATAAGGATCCCTGATACTTAAGACCAGAACTTCACAAGTAACCTTCGCTATCATATATACTTCTCACATACAGAAAATACGTTTCTAATGGTAACACACGGCCGTGCCACCAAATCGAACACAGACAATGCGACGCACAACTTCAATTGTCACACGTTTTCCCCTGCATGCGTACAGGGCCAACAATTCCGCCTTTCCCGAGAGCAGCGCTTACCTCTGCCCTACTACGGAACTGTCACCGACGTCCCAGAAGCCGTACACACTACATAGAACTCAATACGACTTCAACATATAGGGTTAGTACATACATCAAAAATACCAATCAAAAATCAATAAGCTTATTTACACGCAAATCATCAAACCAAGACAATAATCAACCATCATGCTGCTACCAGGTAAACTGATGCAGATCGGAGCTTCAGAATTCCCTCTACTTCCACGGACGGAATGATCTCACAGTCACACGCACACACACACATCATACGCTGGTGGGGCCCATAACACCAACATTCACTTTGAGGTTCTGGACTTTTAGAGTCCAGAGGTGTCAGGGAAACAACACCCAAAGACCCCTGAGTTCCTTCCTGCCTTGGTGCACAAATAAACAGAGATGCGGGCTTCTCGATGGTGGCGTCAGAGACCAAGATTTATTTACTGCAGGGACACAGAAGTCATAGGAACCACACAAAGGCAGAATCTACGAGACTGTTCCAATTGCACAAAATGGGTTGCTCCTTAAATACACAAAATATGTCTTCAGGCAACATTGCATGAATATCTTTCATGCCCAACCCGGTATCCCAAACAGACAATAAACATACACCAAACAATAATTAGTCGCAGGTTTTCAGTATTCGATCAAGTCTTTTTGTCAGTTTTCAATTCTTTGACCGATCCTCCCCATCATAAAAATCGTATCCTCTCCATAGTAAAAGTCCAGAAGGAGAGGAGCAGAGCCAGGTGTAAGGGATAGAAAAGTAGGATAAGAGATGCTTATGGGTCATAAACGGGCATGGCTACCGTCTTCGGCCTCTTAATCAGGACAATGGACACGAGAACCGGTATAGCAGGACTGGCCTCAGGCAGGGGAGGCAGCTTGATTCTGCCTAGTCACGCAGCGTCAGTTTCCTTGGGCTCGAGCTTACGTGTCCTTAACAAGGTGATTCTGCCGGGGTCATTGCTCGTCCATTGACTATGTGAGGGCAAGAAACAAAATGGGTGCCGTATCTAAAATGGATGCCATGACTTTATAACAGAATGCCCTATTTCTCAGTGAATTGATGCTCGTAGCGCAGCGAAAACACTGTCATGCATTCAATGGATCATTTACGGTTCATTGATACCAAAATCGTGTCAGTACTACGATACCGAATACACAGGTTCGGATCGCTACAGAACCTCAACTTCTAAATCAAACTATCCGTGCCTGTAAAAGGGAAAATAGAACACCCTGCTTGATGTCTCCTAACCAATCTGCATTTCTCTGAGAGAAGAACCACCTTCTTTATAATCACTTTAATAAATCCTCCCTCAGATAGGTCGACTGGATCTGTTTAGTTGCTATAGGTTTGATAATATAAAACACTCTAAATAATATTCAAATAAATCATGTACTAAAATAATCACCCGACACATTTATTAAACATTAATTTCCTTTTATCTAAATTTAGTGCAGGTTAAAACTTAGCATATTCGCAGCATCATCTTTTCATATTTACCTATTCTGGCTATTTGTCGTTTTCTAAGTCAGAACGGGTCCTCAGTTCATCAGTCAAAGTTTCTGGCTCAGTCATAGGCGTCACCGTCCTCTCTGTCAGCGTCGGGACCACGGGTCAAAGGTTCAGGAAGGGATCGGCAAAAGGCATTGGGCCTAACCTCTCTAGACTACATATATTTATACTAAAAATTACAATATGAAAGTTACATTTCAGAGTTCTCTCGTCTCTGATTGGACATTGAAATTTTGATGACCGGATTCTTCTGCAACATATTTATTCTTTCACAGATGAAATTCTGTGCAAATTCCTGATTATCTGAGGAAATGTTCTTTAATAAATGTTGCAATCCAAAGGGATATGACCCCAATAATGTTGCGTTCACAGCTGCTCAAGTCCGGTTTTATTCCATCTTTTTTTATTCATATCTGCAATTTTCCTGCACGTTTCAGGGTCGCGTTGGCTTGCTTCCCAGGCAGTCACGATGACATAGCATCCGAGTTCATGCTCAGGCCAGGGTTGCAGTCAGCTCAGAATGCTTTCTTTTGCAAAGTCATCTACTCAAATGGAGGCTGCGGATGGTGGCCATTTTATGGCAGGCCACAGTTGACAACTTAATGCAAAAAGAGCATAAAACATAATTAATACATAGAAATAAGTAAAACAGTGTTATTTCCCCACTAATACCCATATGTATATGCATTTATCTAGCCATATGCGACATTTAAAGCCATTAGTGCATGTTTATTTATGCGCAAATCACAAAAACGTCACATAAGCAACATGTATTTATTTCAGTGCGCATACAAACTTAGTTTACTTATTATTTTAGCCATGCAGATGCGTTCCCACGTGTATTTCGTCCATTAGTAAGGTTGATTAGTCCATATAACATCACACCATTAATTATTATAATTAGTTATTAATCATTTTAATAAAGACATACGAAAATGGAACAGGAATATCAATTCAGACTATTTTACCTGCTCCAGCACCTGCACCAACAAACCCATCATTTCCATGCTGAAACATATCGTTTGTGGGTGCTGGAGCCCAATATTGTTGGAGATATAAGGAAAATCGCTCCGAAAAACCTGGCATTTTCCAGCTGCCCCCGAAACCCTCAAAGCCATCAACGCCAGCCTCCCTGACAGAATCAACAGATGATAAAACCCCAAGCAGTCGGAGAGAATGTCCTGAAAGGTTAGATTCAGAATCAGATTCTGACATGACATTTCCAGCAATACGGGGAACGAGGGATGAGCTCTCCAAAATTGGGTCATTAAAACCAACTCTGCCAGCTAGCGTCTCATCTGAGAAATGACTCTTGGAATCATGATGAAAGGGGGAAAGCATAGTGAAGGTTCCCTGACCAAGTCTGTAGGCAAGCATACGAGCTCACTGCTAGGGGATCCAGTCTCCAGCTGAAAAAGAACAGGAGCTAAGCGTTCAATCGAGAAGAAAAAAAGATCTGTCACACACAAGCGCCACTGCTGATTGAGACACTGCAAAACGCTGGGGTGCAACATCAAGTCATTCAAGTCTCTCAGGAATTGGGAATTCCACTTCGCCATGACATTCGTCTTCCCCGGGATGTACTCTGCTATCACCAGAATCTTTTGTTGGAGACAAAAGTGCCCAAAATCCTTGTCAAGCTCTGCTAGGAGGCAAGATTGGGTACCCCTCTATTTGTTGATGTACCTCACTGCCAAGATGTTATCCATCCACAAAATATTACATCATTGAGGCTGGTGAGGATATAACATCTTTATTGCCAAAGACTCCGCCAAAAGTTCCAGACAGTTGATATACAATTGCTAATCCTCTGGAGACCAACTTCCTCCCTTAGAAAAAGGGCCACATCTCACTCCCCAGCCCCATCGGCTGGCGTCTGATCCATAATGACATCTAGAATGCTGCCAACAATGCCCTCCCTTTCTATGCCTCCATATGGTCTAGCCACCAAGTCATCTCTACACTGACTTCCAGGGAGATTTCCGAGTATGTTAAACCCTTCTGCAGATGCAGGATCTTCAGGCGTTGAAGGGCTTGATAATGAAGGGGACATGGAAAGATCGTCTCAATGGATGCTGCTAATAGCCCTACAATCCTGGCAAGGACACTCAAAACTATTGAAGACGACAGAGCCTGTCTTAGCTCCTTCCTCATCGACTGAATCTTTTGAACCAGGAATTTCAGATAGGCCTGAATTGAATCTACATGAAAACCCAGAAATTCCAGACACTGAGTTTAGATGAAGCAAGACCTTGTCTCGATCTTGGGCCGTTATGATCAGTTCATCTAAATAAATTATTAATATTACCCCCCCACCGAACCTGAGGGATTCTACAACTGGTCTCATTAATTTGGTGAAACACCAAGAGTCCAAAGAAAGCCCAAATGGGAGGGCAGTTAATTTGTACCACCGCTGATCCCCTTGGAACTTGAAAAACCTTCTGTGTGGTGGAAAGATAGGTACCGTTGGATAAGCATCTTTCAGGTTTAGTCTGACTAACCAATCTTGCTCCTGCAGAAGGTCTCTCAACAGATGAATGTCTTCCACCAGAAATGGGTGTAGGCAACCCATGCATTGAACTGTTTGAGATTCTGAACCAATCGGCAACTACCCCTTTCTTCTGTACCAGAAAAATCATGCTGACAAAACCTTTCAGGTGAGGCTTTGTCAGAATGATTGCCTCTTTGCACAAAAGCTCTACAATCTCCCCACTGATGAAGTTCATCTCTAGTTGGGAAAAACACAAGGAAGAGGAGGCGCGTGCTCAAATACCATTCCGTAGAGCTCGAGTCTGAACTTCTGCACTGTTTCCGAGACCCAAAGGTCGGTTGTATTTGCATGCCAGGTGATAAGAAAATGGCATATTCTTTCCCCCAGGGTAATCCTCGAAGGAGGAACCATGGATACCTGAAGAAGTGTCTGTGTTCCCAGCTGCTCCACTTTGATAGTCAGCTCTGTGGAAACAGCCTTGACCCTGCCTGGGTTTGGAAGGGTAGAAGTTGCCTTGACCTTGTGTGTAATTCCATCCCCCAATTCCTCTGGGGTGTGGCCATATCCTCAACCTAGCGTCCAACCCTGTTTAAAAGGCCAGCGTGAAAAACCTTTTTAAGTGAAGATTGTTCCTTGTCTAAAGTTGAGAGTGTTCTCATAAATGTTCCCTGGTCTTTAACAAAACTATCTATGATTGTCCATTTGCCAAACAGCCAGCTTCCAAAGGATCCAATTCGACTATTTGGGATCAATGCGCATTAGGATGGAACGCCGCCTCTCTGAGGAGATCGCACAGTTGGCATTGCCTAACAAACATATTGCTCTTTGGGTCCAACCCATAAGGGTATCCAGTTCCACAGGGGAGCCTGTTTCCGTAGCCTGGGCTACCATATCAAGGATCTTGGTCAGTGGCCCTGATAAATCAAGAAACTTGTCTTGACAACCACCCCATGCGCGTTCTGTGCCCTTCTTAAGATCCTTTGAGAACTTTTTCATGAAGACCACCATGTTCTGATCTAATTCTTGCAAATACGGTAAGGAAGGGCGAGGGCATTCAGTGAGCAATTTCGCTCTGACCTCCTTCTCAAAACCTTTGTGCAGCTTGGACTGAACATAATCAGCCACCTCGAGAGAGGGCCAGCACTCAGTTGAGCTCAGGTGAACAATCTCCTCCGGATCGAAAGCCAGGAGTCTGTCCTGGGAACCCTGAGGGTCCAGGAAGTGAGCCTTGTGTTTGCGCTTCAACACTTGAGAATGGGACTCATTTTGGGAGGAATCTGACTTGAATGACAGCGATGACGCGTCATCTTGGTTAGTAACAGGAGGCGCTGAGGTGATAGAGGAACCCTGAAGTTTGGAGGCACCACAACCATAGTCCAGCAGAGCATCATTAGTCATCTTATCCAGGGCCTTCTTGTGTGGCCAGGCTGACTCAGTCGTATTGGACGCGGCCAAACTGTACGAAGTACTGGGCCCTGGAATGTCTCCATTACTTCCATGGAGCGCATTGCGCTTCAAAGGCCACCAAAAAGGTCGCAGTGCGACAGCTAAGGCCTTATTAACTGACTCTTCTACAGAGTTGTCAATAGCTTCCAAAAATTGTTCTTCCAGGCGGTAATCATTTTAATCATCATAGATATTATAACCCTCAAACTCTCCTTGATAATATCCTGCCATGACTGGAATGCACAAAGCATTTACAAATGAATTGTAGAAATTCCAATAGAAGAGTGAGGTAGGAGTGGGGGGGACACCCAAGCCAGGCTAAAAGAGTATTGAGAGGTAAATACTCAAATATATATTTTGGCTGGTAATTGTGGAGGGACCAGCCTTCCAACCCCTAGAGCAGAGCTCTAAAAGTTTATTGCAGGCCCAGGAGGGCATAGTGAGGCGAGCGCTGAGCTCCGTTACTGAACAGCACTCGAGCCGCACTGCTTAACGCCGTTTGCGTGATCGGGTGCCCGCCATAAAAAGAGGACTGTGCACGCTGGTATCCAGCACGAGGTCTGTCCTCTATGTCCTCACTCCCGCTCCATGCCAAATTTAAAATTGACCCCATTAAATACTAACGGGGTTTTAGAAGGGTGAAACGACCTGGGAATCATAAACAGTATGAAAAACAATTGATGCTGACCTACCTTGCCAGCCTACATCAAGCGTACAGGACTGGGGAAATCAATTCAAATGGTCAAACAAGTTATTCTATACATGGATTATCATCACAGAGAGAAAGACCAAAAACAAGTTAAACAACAATGTTCGTATGAAAAAATCTTCCTTTATATAGTTTCCATAAAGTTCAATATTTAATCAATCATTATAAAAATAGACCGTTCTCGGTTCTCTGTACACTTGAGGTAGGGTGGCAAGATATATCAGGACCAATTGTTATTCATACTGAATTTAAAATTGAGACGCCGGCCACTTGGTAAACGCAGTAAAGCCGAGCTATACCTACTAAGAGAATGAAATAAAAAGCATACAAAACTAAGCATATTTCATTGCGGCAGACATTGGGAGCCCAGATCGTCGCATCCAGCGCTCCCCAACATGCCGTAAGCACACACAGTGCCTATTCAAGTTTTAAGAAATGACTCTCTTTCCATATAATATCAAAGTATTAACCCCTTCGATGCTCATGACGGAGCGGTTCCGTCATGAGCATCGGTTGGGCTGTGCTCATGACGGAACCGCTCCGTCATGAGCACAGCCCCTGGGGGAAGCGCTGGTGCTCCCCCCCTGGGGCATCGATCGTGCCCCCACAGAGGGGGCTGGCAGCGGAAGAGTTTCCGCTGCCACCCCGAGCCCCCCCACGCTTCCCCATGAAGTCAGCGCGCACAGCGCGCGCCGACGTCATCAGGAAGCGTTGGACGCGCTGGAATCCATTTCTTCCAGCGCGTCCAAGGGAGCAGAGGTACGTTTCCTTGTCCGGTGGGGGCCGCGGGGGTGATTTCTTCAGTATTGAGGCATCGGGGTAGAGGAAAGAGTATTTCCTCTCCCCTGATGTCTCAATACAGGGCATTCCTGCTCCACGATCGCGCACAGCGTCACGATCGTGGAGCAGGGATGCCCCACTAGACACCAGGGATGTGTTTTTTTTATTTAGGAAGCGACCCGTTAGGCAAGGGTCGCTTCCTGGGGGTGATAAATATTTATAAGACTTTTCTGCCCCCCCTGGGGGCAGATCGGTCTTATAATTTGCCGTTTCTGCTCCCAGGGGGGGCAGAAAAGCCCACTAGACACCAGGGATATGTTTTTTTAGTATTAGGAAGCGACCCCTTAGGCAAGGGTCGCTTCCTGGGGGTGATAATTATTTATAAGACTTTTCTGCCCCCCTGGGGGCAGATCGGTCTCATAATTTGCCGTTTCTGCTCCCGGGGGGGGGGGCAGAAAAGCCCACTAGACACCAGGGATGTTTTTTTTTAGTATTAGGAAGCGACCCCTTAGGCAAGGGTCGCTTCCTGGAGGTGATTTATTTTTATAAGACTTTTCTGCCCCCCTGGGGGCAGATCGGTCTTATAATTAGCCGTTTCTGCTCCCAGAGGGGGCAGAAAAGCCCACTAGACACCAGGGATGTCTTTTTTAGTATTAGGAAGCGACCGCTTAGGCAAGGGTCGCTTCCTGGGGGTGATTTTTTTTTATAAGACTTTTCTTTCCCACCTGGGGGCAGATCGGTCTTATAATTTGCCGTTTCTGCTCCCGGGGGGGCAGAAAAGCCCACTAGACACCAGGGATCTATTTTTAGTATTAGGAAGCGACCCCTTGGGCAAGGGTCGCTTCCTGGGCCCCCATTTTTTTGGTGAGACTTTTCTGCCCCTGGGGGCAGATCGGTTTCATTTTGATGCCGTATCCGCTCCCAGGGGGGTCAGAAAAGCCCACTAGACACCAGGGATGTGTGTGTTGTTGTAGGAAGCGACCCATTGGGCAAGGGTTGCTTCCTGGGCCCCCATTTTTTTGGTGAGACTTTTCTGCCCCTCTGGGGGCAGATCGGTTTCATTTTGATGCCGTATCCGCTCCCAGGGGGGTCAGAAAAGCCCACTAGACACCAGGGATGTGTGTGTTGTTGTAGGAAGTGACCCCTTGGGCAAGGGTTGCTTCCTGGGCCCCATTTTTTCTGTAAGACTTTTCTGCCCCCTCTGGGGGCAGATCGGTCGTTTATGTAGCCGTTTCTGCTCCCAGGGTGGGCAGAAAAGTCCACTAGACACCAGGGATGTGTTTTTTTGAGTAAAGGAAGCGGCCCCTTGGGCAAGGGTCGCTTCCTGGGGGCCCAAATAATTTTCAAGACTTTTCTGCCCCCCTAGGGGCAGATAGTTTTTTTGTGTAGCCGTTTCTGGCCCCAGGGGGGGCAGAAAAGCCTACTAGACACCGGGGAATTAGTGTAAATAAAAATAGAAGTGACCCCTTTGGCAAGTGTCGCTTCCAGGGTGCAATTTTAATAATATGTATTTGGCCGACCCGCCCCGGGACAGAATAGCCTTTTTTTTTCCTGCTGTTTTCTGCCCCACCTGGCACACAACCTGATTGACCATTTGGGTAGTAACATAGCATGTTATAATGTTTATTGTTATATTTTTTGTGAATTGCAATTGTAATGTTTTTTTTTTTTTTACTTATTTGTTCTAGGTGAAGGCTTTTGCTCTTTTCAGTTTGCCGAGTTGTTACTGGTGGTTCTGCTGTTTGTGTAGTTTGGTAAGAGACTTTTTTTTGTACAATGTAAATGTGTTTGATTTCTCTGCCTGTTTTTTTTTTTTGCAAATGGTGTAATAATAGCAGTATGTTTGGTTTTTGAGTGTCAAAAACTTTTTGCATTGGTGCTCCATGTGTATTTTGTTGTCTTGTGAGTAATTTGTTTTTTTTTCTTCTTTCTAGTTTGATATCGTTGGTTTTTGCTGTGTCACTGCAGAGTTGGTTTCTGGTGAGTGCAGCTGTCTCTTGTAATTGGATTGTATAGTTTTTGAGTACATTGATCTTTGTGATAAAGGTACACATTTCTTTACTTACTTGGTTTGCACATTGTTGGTTGTTGTTGACTTGTTTGTGCAGTCTTCTATCTTAGTAAGTATAATGGCTAGCCGCAGGATTACTGCTCAGCAGGTTGTTGGTTTGCTGTTTGAGTCTTCCTCTGACCATGGTTCAGAGACTGATTCTGCATCTGAGGGAGAGGAGGCAGGGGACGATTCTGGCAGTGAGTTGTCTCTCCGTATGGAGTCATCGGATGATGAAGATACTCTTAGTGCGGATGAAGTGCCTGTGTTAGAGGAGGAGACTGATGTGCCAATAGTGCGGCAAGAGGCATCTGGGCTGCAGTCTCGGGCTGCAAGGCTTCCCGCTGGTGTAGTGCAGCAAGAGGCTTCTGGGCTGCAGCCTGCGGCTGCAAGGCTTCCCGTTGGTGTAGTGCGGCAAGAGGCATCTGGGCTGCAGGCTGGGGCTGCAAGGCTTCCCTTTGAAAGTGATGACCTCTGGGTTGCCCCTGGCATGGTGCAGCCGGCATTGCCAGAGTTTACTGGTGTTCCAGGGTCTAGAGTGAATACTGAAAACTTTTTGCCGGTACATTTTTGTCAGTTGTTTATGGACGATGTGTTTTTGGCAGAGATTGTTGAGCAGACTAATTTGTATGCCGAACAGTTTTTGAGGGACAACAGTGCCAGTCTTAAGCCACACTCTAGAGCTACCCGGTGGACTCCCACAAATGTTGAAGAGATGAAGAAGTTCTTGGGTTTAACTTTTTTGATGGGCTTGCTAAGGAAGCCATCAATGTCTTCATATTGGTCTAGCAGTCCCTTGATGGCAACGTCTATTTTTCCGGCAGTCATGAGTCGTGACAGGTATTTGCTTCTGCTTCGGATGATGCATTTTGTTGATAATGGTTTAGCGTTGCCACAAGATCACCCTGACTGTGACCGTCTTTTTAAGATTAGGGCTGTCCTTGATCACTTTGTTGATCGATTTTCTGAGATTTATGCCCCTGGGAAAGAAATTGCAGTGGATGAATCTTTGGTGTTGTTCAAGGGCCGCTTGGTTTTTAGTAGGGGTGGGCGGAATTTGCGTAATCGCATTACGCAAATCTCCGCAAAACGGTAAAAAATCTCCGCGAACACGCAGAAATTCCGCGAACACGCGGAATTGCTTGTTCGCGATACTTTTTTCCTGTTTGCGATCGCTGTTTGCGTGCTCGGGGTGAAATATCTCGCGAACACGCATATTGAGAACGCGAACAAGCAAAAAATTTCGCGAAGTCGCGGAACGCAGATTTTTGGGCAATTTCGCGTTCTCCACGGAACGCGAAATTACCCAAATTCCGCAAATTCCGTGAACGGAACGGAATTTACCACCCAGGCCTAGTTTTTAGGCAATACATTCCTAGTAAGAGGGCACGCTATGGAATAAAGCTGTATATGCTGTGTGACAGTAGCACTGGATATGTCTCTAATTTCAGGGTGTACACCGGTAAGGAATCTAGGATTAACCTCCCTGGTTGTCCGTCCACTTTTGGAGTGACTGAGAAAATTGTTTGGGAACTTGGTAGAGTAATTTTTAACAAAGGCCACCATTCATATGTAGATAACTTCTACACTGGTGTGCGGTTGTTCAGGGAATTGGCCAAAGTGGACACTGTTGCTTGTGGCACAATCCGCTCTAACCGTAAAGGTTTCCTGAAAGAACTTGTTTGTCAAAAGCTTGTGCGGGGACAGTGCAGTGCGTTGCGTTGCCAGGAGCTTCTTGCTGTGAAGTTTTCAGACAGGAGAGATGTCTACATGCTGACTACCATCCATGATGAAAGCACTGCACCTGTGACTGTTTGGGGTCAGGTCGCTGAAGCGTGCAAACCTGTGTGCATTTTAGACTATAATAGGCACATGGGTGGTGTTGACAGAGTAGATCAGAGGTTGGAACCTTACACTGCTCTTCGTAAGGCTTACATTTGGTACAAGAAGTTGGCTATCCATCTTTTCCACTTGGCAATGTTTAATGCTTTTGTTGTGTTCCAGGATTCTTGCCCTGAGTCAAAGATGACTTTTGCTAAGTTTCACGAGTTTGTAATAGGCAGCCTTGTTGTATTGGAACAGGCAAGTGTTCCTAGAGTTGGAGTGGTGGAGGATGTTGCTAGATTGAAAGATCGCCACTTTCCAGATCACATTCCTCCCACACCCTCAAAAGATTTTCCCAGTAGGAGATGTAGAGTCTGTTGGCGAAGAGGTTCACAGAAGGAGAGTCGTATGTACTGCCCCGACTGTCCTTCTCATCCTGCACTGTGTGTCCCTGCTTGTTTTAGAGCGTACCACACGCAAAATAATTTTTGGGAGCATTCATGAGTGGTAAAGTGAACTGCCTGGTCTGTATTCTTTGGATAATTTGATTCTGTTTCAAGGTTGGTGTTAGTGCAATGTATTTAGTTGCTGATTTTCTGTTAGAAGATTTGTATCTATTTGCGATTTGTTTGTGTTTTAATTTTTTTCTAAAAAAATCCTAAATGTGATGGCGGTGTGTGTAGGCTTGCGCTTGGCTGTTGGTGTGTGTGGACTGGCACGTGGTTGGTGGTGTGCGTGGAATGGTGCTTGGCTGGCGGTGTGCGTGGACTGGCGGTGTGCATGGACTGGCGGTGTGCGTGGACTGGTGCGTGGCTGGTGGTGTGCGTGGACTGTAGCTTGGCTGGCGGTGTGCGTGGAATGGTGCTTGGCTGGCGGTGTGCGTGGACTGGTGGTGTGTGCGGACTGGTGCTTGGCTGGTGGTGTCCGTGGACTGGAGCTTGGCTGGTGGTGTGCGTGGACTGGAGCTTGGCTGGCGGTGTGCGTGGAATGGTGCTTGGCTGGAGGTGTACGTGGACTGGTACTTGGCTGGCGGTGTGCGTGGACTGGTGGTGTGTGCGGACTGGTGCTTGGCTGGTGGTGTCCGTGGACTGGAGCTTCGCTGGCGGTGTGCGTGGATTGGCGATTGGCTGCCGGTGTGCCTGGACTGGCAATTGCTGGCGGTGTGCCTGGACTGGTGCTTGGCTAGCGGTGTGCGTGGACTGGTGTTTGGCTAGCGGTGTGCGTGGACTGCTGCTCTGCTAGCAGTGTGTGTGGACTGGTGCTCGGCTGGCTGTGTGTGAGTAGTGACTTTCTGCTGGTCACTACACACAGTGCTAGCTGAGTGCCACTCCACACAATCCATCAGCCTGTGTAGTTGCTGTGTCTGGATTGTGGGCCCTTGAATGGCGCTGTGTGCTGGTGTGAGTTTTGTTATGTGATGGGCCCGCGGCTGGCGGTGTGAATGGTTTTGTATGTCTCACACATATGAAAGGTGTATGAATGGCCTGTAAAGAGTTTGGTGCCTTGTCGTGGCTTTACAGCTCACGAGCTGTGAGTCAATGGTTCAGTTTCTCGCCCTTTCAATTATTAGCAGTGCATTTCATTTCTGTGAAATCACTTGCTAATACAATTGTATCTACTGAACCATCACTCACCCTCGTGCCAAATCCAACCAGTATGTGTGTGTGCTTGCGGATTAGATGGCTGTGCAGTAATATTTGTCTTTCTGAAGCAGGGTGTACCTTGTCCCTTTTTGGTGAATTTTGTAATGTGTTGCTTTTGTGCCTGGTGGTGCGAATGATCTTGTTTGTATCACGTATGAAAGGTGTGTGAATGGCCTGTAAAGTGGTTGGTGCCTTGACGTGGCTTTACAGCTCACAAGCTGCGAGTCATTGGTTTGGTTTTTTGTGAATTTAATTATTGACAGTGCATTTCATTTTTGTGAAATCTCTTGTTAATAAAATTTAATACACTGAACCATGACTCGCCCTCGTGCCAAATCCAACCAGTATGTGTGTGTGTTTGAGGAATAGATGGTTGTGCAGGAATCTTTGTCTTTAGTTTCTTTGCCAAGGTACACCTTCCATGCAAGAATAACCCACCAACTGTAGATATTGTCGAAATCCCATGGGAGTTCATGGTGATGTCTCTCTTCTGAATTCAAAAAGTTTTTTTATCCTCAATGTCCTGCAAACCTCAAAATGTCTGCCACATTTTCTTTGCAATATTATTCCAAAATTCTCACGCTGTAGGAACAATAGTTAATCTGGTTTTGCAAGGGGGGTCACTTTGGTTTTTGGCCCGGTGCTCGGCGGCCATCTAGGGAAACCTACCAAACCCACACATTTCTGAAAACTAGACACGCAAACGTAGTGTTGCGACATTTGGGATAGGCAATGTTGATGTCGCCTCACTACGTTTGCCTGCCGCGGGTACCTGGGGGAATGCTGGGTGGTGGTAAATTTGTGTGAGCCCGGTGATGCCACAACTTTCCCACCCCAAAATGTGTGAAAAAAGTGATTTTTTCAGCTAAAATTGAGGTTTGCAGGGGATTCTGGGTAAGGAAACGTTGGGGGATCCACGCAAGCCATACCTCCCTGGATGCCGCCGGGTGTCTAGTTTTCAGAAATGTGTGGGTTTGGTAGGTTTCCCTAGATGGCCGCCGAGCACCGGGTCAAAAACCAAAGTGACCCCCCTTGCAAAACCAGGTGGTTTTGCGATAGGCCATTTTGATGTCGCCTCACTACGTTTTGGGCCCTTGCCTGCCGCGGTTACTTGGGCCTCCCACACAAGTGAGGCACCATTTTTACCGGGAGACCTGGGGGAACGCTGGGTGGTGGTAAATTTGTGTGAGCCCAGTGATGCCACAACTTTCCCACCCCAAAATGTGTGAAAAAAGTGATTTTTTCAGCTAAAATTGAGGTTTGCAGGGGATTCTGGGTAAGGAAACATTGGGGGATCCACGCAAGCCATACCTCCCTGGAAGCCGCCGGGTGTCTAGTTTTCAGAAATGTGTGGGTTTGGTAGGTTTCCCTAGATGGCCACCGAGCACCGGGCCAAAAACTAAAGTGACCCCCCTTGCAAAAGGTCAGAAACTATTTTAGCTTTTTTGAGTGGCCGTGAATTATAGTGCAAGAGAAGCATTGCAGAAGGGTGATCGGTGCAAATGCATACCACAGGAAAGGGCAAACTGGCCCCCTGCAGGCATTGCCAAAAAGGCAGAGTGTTCAGTAGCCGCAGCGAACATGACAGAGGTGGTCTGGAAATTTTGCACAACATGTGAAGCTTCTGGCGAGAGTAATGCACCAACATGCACCTTCAGGGCGCTTTGCACTGATAGAAGGCACACACCCCGCTGTTTGATATGGGAGCTGGTGCAGGAGCCTTGTGGTGTCAGAAGCAGAGCTCAGAAGCATCATCGGGCAGAGGTGAACACACTCTGGAGCTGTCCATGAAATGTAAAAAACCCTGCAGTGAATACCTGCTCTGAGCTTTCCTTAGCATCAGTGTGATACTGCCTCACATCATTTCAGGGAAACATGCCTCCAAAGATTTTTGAATCGGGTGTTAAGAGATGCTGTGGTTGACGTCAGAGTCCTGATGAAGCTACTGATGCAGAAAGTATCTGCATTCTAAACACCCTGGGGCAGATTTACAAGCCACTTGCGAGACATTTACGCCGCTGTTGCGTCACTTCTGTGACGCCGCAGCGGCGTAAACCATGCGCCATGTTGTGCCTCATTTACAATGTGACGCATCTAGGGCGATGCGTCACATTGTAAAGCCCTGCGCTACATCAAACCTGCGTCAAGTTTAATGTATGCAGGGTGGGCGTTCCGTCGTAAAAAGCCTCGGAAAAGTGACGCAGTGAAATCTACAAGATTTCACTAAGTCACTTTTCCGACGCTGCTGCGTCAAAACACTGCGCCTGCTTGAAGCAGGCGTAAGGCATGACACAGCATGTTTGGTATTGGCAGCCCCTGAGCATTGCTGGAGTTGCGTCGTCGTTGCGACACGACTCCAGCAATGCGCCGCCTTTATGCCATCAGATGCGTCACACATCTGTTTATCCTTGCGCCATAATGAGCTGCATTGTAAATGAGAATTGGAAAGATCAAAGTGCCAACAAGGGATTTTGTTTCAAACAAACTATCTAGTTGTATATTTCAACAGAAATTAATTGGCAGGTGTATTTCAAAATTAACACCACTGAAAGATATCAATCAACTGATTCAATCGTCAAATATAAAGAGCACACACACGGGAAATCTTTTTGTGAAATAAACACAAATATTTTTAGATATAAATCAAGGTAAAAAGGAGTACAGGTAAACCATTAGTTAAGCAATAAATCATGAAAAAAAGGGTCAAGTCATATCCACATTTCATGAAAAAAACATCTATTCCAATACATTTAGACAGAGATATATCTCATTCTTGAGAAAATAATCAACTGTATATAGCAGATATTGTGAAAATAGATGATGGAGTCAACGTTTCGGTCTTGGGTGGCATCAATCCATCAGACCATCTTCAGGACAGTTATTATTGCATATAAAAGACCCTTCATAGATTATAGATGTCACACGATACTTGTTTTAAATCGTGGTATTAGCGTTTCAAGCTGATGCGGATATTCTTTCAATTTTCTTACAGCAAAAGCATATAAAGGGGAGAATCCTTCCTCGTTTGTTGTCAAAAATGTCTTATTACGAGCTGGAAGCGCAAAGGTCTTGTCCAGATAGAAAGAGCCTAGTAAATGCGGCGCATCTGTGGTGGCGCAAGGGTAAACTTGCGTGACACATCTTTCCTGGCGCATCCCTGCTGATTTGCAGGGATGCGCCAGGAAACACTAATCTGCCCCCCTGTCTTTGCCCTGTTTGTGGCAGTGAAGCAGTGGGCGGTTTGTCCCTGGAGCTGGACAGCTTGGACCATGCTTGGAATCTGCCACCTTTAGACCAAAAATCAGAGGTCAGAGCCCACAAGGAGGGAAGATCTGTGCCTGATCTTGATTTTTGGGCAAAGTCCTTCTGTTTCTCCACTACCAACCCGTTCTTCCAGAAGGCCCTGCATGGCAGCAAACATGGCAGAAAAAGGAGAGTTTTGTCACCCGGCTGCCTAATTCTTTAAAGCGGGGGTGTCTGAAAAGACGACACCGCTACACAAGGTGTAGGTAAATTGAATCCTTCGTACAACACTGAGGGTATAGTAGCCACTGCCAACCTCGGAACGGTCAAAGCATTCTGTTCCAATTACAACAGGAACCCTCAATATTCTTTACACGACCAATAATGCAAGCTCAACCCAACATATCCCCCTCCCTTCCAGCATCGCAATGAAAAACACTGTTGTAACATATAACCAACAAGCATTTGCAATGCAATAGGTCTCGCATTTACACAAGTTATTGGTATTGTAAATGACAATGCCTTTTATTTAAATTGTGGTTTTTAAAACATACATAAAAGGCATTGTCATTTACAATGCCAATAGCTTCAACTCGCGTCAATGCGAGACCTATTGCATTGCAAATGCTTGTTTATTCATTTAGCTAGTCCGAATGGTTTTGACTTTGTAGTTCTGGTAGATAAATGAGATTGCTAAACCATGTTGTTGAGACCTTTGTAGGAACCTGTGCCTCTCCCACACCCTGAAGGGTGTGTGTAGCTCAACAAATTCCATGTAGCATAATCACATGGAATTACGTAAAAATGGTGTGTGAAGAGGAATTCTGCATTTAGCACTATTTTCTTTATGCAAAAAAGACCCCTCCTGTCCAAAGAGATAGTGCTAAATCTAAAAGCACATTAAAAGCGAGTGTTGCCAGCTGCTCACACTAGCTAAATATGCTCTTGAGGTAGGATTTTCCCCCAGCTTACTTCCAGCATTTAGAGCTAGCTCTTAGTGCAAAATACTCCAAATAATTCAAAATGGACACAAGGATGCATTTTGCGCTGAGAATGTAGAGCTTGCTAAATGTGCTCTCACTGTCGGATTTTTTTACCCCAATTTTCTCTTAATTATACAAGCGGGAATAATGATGTCATTATTTGCAATTCCACATCAAAGTGTAATACAGAATAACCTAAATTACTCCCCATCTCCGGCTTAATTGAAATTCTGTCCATGCCGAAACACAACATCCTTTTACATTGAGAATTTTCTGCCAAGCATTTTGATGTGACTGAAGATATTAGTCCACACATGCTTCTCATACCATTTCACCCCTCCTAGTTTAACTGCAGTTTTACTACATGTACAGGTAGGATTTTCAATATTGACCTCCCTTCAGGCTCTGAATTCTGTATCAATAAAGCTTTTTTCTTTTTGTTGGTAAAGGTGTTCCTACCAACGGAATTCAAATATACCCCAATGGCATCTTTACCATGGAGCCAGTCGAATGAGGGTGTGCCAGGATCCATTAGGAAAGGCGGACGTGCAGTGATGCAATCCATGTTTTACACACTTATATTTATAAAGTTATTATACAAAGTTATTATAATGTATTTTATTTTTCATACAGGGCGCAAAAGGTGAATATAAAGTAGGGTTTTGCTTAACGTTTACTCAAAAGCATTGCTATGTTGATGAAATGATGCCAAATACCTGATGCAGCTGGTTATGTCCCTTAATACCAGCCAAAATAGCCACCACATGCACCCTTTGCAACAATATCTTGGTTGCACTAACCCAAATTGAGGGTGTGACATGCAACCAATGCAAAATTACAGCAGAGAAATATGTTCCTATAAAATAGAGGCATGCAATGTACAGCTTCAGCCACAAGTGTTGGGGACTCTGTCTTTCCTTGTCTCCTCCTTCCTATATGGCGGACTCGATGTGTAGCATGACGTATGTTCATCCACAGGATTACCTACACAAGACAGTGACCCTGGAGGGCGGGTTCCCTGGCGGGTTCCCTCACCGCATCATCCAGACATCGCCTGAGTGAAAGCACAGCGGGTGCACCACTATCTCTTTGATAATCCTCAACACCGGTACAATGAGATTTCAGAATTGTTTCTGCCAAACTTTAAACATTTATAAGTCGTTTCCGCAAGCCACAGACCCACAAACCACCCCACTAACAGACATGACAACCCCAAAAGCACAAGCATTGGTGGAGGAATTTCCGCCCCTGGACCTAATGTCTCTCCAAAGCTATCTGAGTCAGCTAAAATCGGGTTCCCCTGCTGATCCCGTTCCCCCGACTATCTTAAACCAAATCACGGAGATTGTATCACCAGTCATACTTGAAGTGATAAACACCTCACTCCGCAGAGGAACCGTACCCCCCTTATGGAAACAAGCCAGGGTGAAAGCTCTCCTGAGAAAATCCAACCTGGATCCTGATGAGTGGGCAAATTATCGACCCATCTCCCTGCTACCTGGAATCAGTAAGCTAGCAGAAAAACATGTGAATTCTGCCCTTTCCAGATTCCTGGAAGAAAATAACCTCCTCTATCCCTCGCAGACATGGTTCAGATCCCAACAGGGTATGGAGACCGCTCTCCCAGCCGTGGTAGAAGGATCGAGGAAAGTTCTTGATGACGGAGGTTGCGCTGCCCTAAGTTTATTAGACCTCAGTGCAGCCTTCGATACAGTGAACCACCGACTGATGATTCAAAGACTTGGGGAAGTGGGAGTAACCGGAACAGCATTAAAATGGTTACAGTCCTTCCTGGAAAATCGAGTCTTCACAGTCTTTGAAGGGGAATTTACCTCAAAGCAAATACCTCTGACACGTGGAGTTCCCCCGGGATCCTCGCTTAGTCCAACAATGTTCAATGTCTATATGAGCTCCCTGGCAGGAATCGTATGTTCAGATGGGATACAGATAGTCACGTATGCCGATGACACCCAGCTAGTTGTCTCCCTCAATCAGCATGACAACTCTGGGTCTGGCCTGGTCTCATGTCTCGAGAAGGTATCTAGATGGATGGACAATTCCTTTTTTAAACTTAATGGAGCAAAGACTGAGCTTATACTCCTGGGACACTCTGCTCCATCAAACATAGACCTCATTTGACCCAGTTGTCTGGGTACAACACCTGTTCCGAAAAAAACAGATCAAGAGCCAGGGTGTCTGGCTCGGCGGTAACCTCAATTTTAAGCAACAAGCGCAAAAAGTTGCAGCTAGTTGCTATGGTCTTCTAAGAATGATCAGAGGGATCCTTCCCCTGCTCCCTTTTGTGGCCAGACGGCTACTAGTCCATGCTTTAATTTTATCTAGGAGCCCCGCAGGTTTGAACAAAAAAATTGCAAACCGTGCAGAACTGTTCAGCTCGCCTCCTACGGAATATTCCTAGACGCCTCGCAGCGAAACCCGCCCTTGCCACTCCGCACTGGCTACCAATCCAAGAAAGAATTCAATTTAAGTCACTGTGTATTGTACATAAAGGATTCACTGGCAAGGGCTCAGTATTGATTCATTCTATGATTCAACCCTACCGACCAAGCAGGGCACTCAGATCTGACAAAAAAGGCCTAATCTTAGTCCCGAAGATTAGGAGAGCACGAACTGGAGGCCGTTTGTTTTCATGCAACGCGGCCAAGCTCTGGAATCACCTGCCTGACCACATACGGCTCAAACCTAATTATCTGATCTTTAGAAAATATCTTAAAACATTTCTTTTTCCTTGATCTGCTTATAGCTTAAGGGCACCACGGATAGCGCTGGGATGCCCTTGGGTAACCATGCACTTTACGAATGCCTTTTCATTTCATGACAACAGACTATAGAACTAGATGAATGCATAAGTGACGAGGTGATGGATCGAATGCTTGAATAAATCTCAGCCACTGGCAATCACTTTGGGACTCATCCCAATCCATCATTTTTCACTCTTCATGCCACCTCAGTTTGGACTCAGCCATAGGGAAATCAGTCTTTACTCTGCTCCACCTGGGAACAGTCTAACTTGAACTGCCATGCTAAGTCCCCATGAACCAGAGCACACGCAACGCAGGGACCTCGCAAAGGTATTGTGTATAACCATTTATGCCCTCATTTAATTGATAGTTTTCCTTGCTTTCACTGATAAGGTATGTGCTAAACCTTGTTTAAATAATTGCCAAACTTTACACAGACACATGAATTATCAGCCAATATTGCCCCTTCCTATTTAAGGTAGTGGTCTGAAGATCTGAGATTGTAAGAATACATACATCTGTGCTCAGAATGGGAAAATGATAAAGCATGAAAAAATATGGATGCACTATTTATTTTATTTATTTTATGTAGTTTATAGAGCGCACAGCTACCCCCGAAGGGGTGTCCCGGCGCTAAAAACCTGAGCCTCCAAGGGAGAAGAGGGAGCATAGAGCAAGGAGAAACAGTAGGGTGACTCAGAGTTCGGAGAAGAGCCAGGTTTTGAGTTTGGCTCGGAAGATGGGTTCGGAGGGACAGAATCTCAACTCGATTGGTAAAGAGTTCCACACTTTAGCAGCAATGACACTGAACCCTCTGCCACCCATTCTAGATAATCTAAAACGGGGCGAGATCAGGAGGCGGAGGTCATTGGATCTCAAGGATCTGGTGGAGCGGGATATCGAGACACGTTTTTTCAGGTAGTTGGGTCCGCGGTCGTTGACGGCTCGATAGGTGAGGGTAAGGACCTTGAACTGGATGCGTCTAGCCACTGGGAGCCAGTGGAGTTCCTTACGATACGCAGAAACAGATTGGCGGTAGGGGATATTACCAATCAGTCTGGCCGCAGCATTCTGGACAATCTGCAGCCGGCCTACCAGATACTGGGGGGCACCAGCATAGAGGCTGTTAGCATAGTCCAGGTGGGACGTGATGAGGGCTTGGGTAACTGTACGGCGGGAATCCAGGGGGAGATAGGGAAGAATTTTTCTGATCATGCGCAACTTCATGAAACAGGCAGAGTGGAAATCTGAATAGACTGTCCCTTATGGATGTCTTTGACAGTTTAAGGTGAATTTGTCCAGTAATGTGGACCCATGAATATATGTCAGATTTATTTCCCCAATGATCCTAATCATTGCAAACACTGCAATTATTTTACAACCCTGCATCAGCAATTGAACTAACACTTCCAGTGAAATATCTTTACCTCCTCACGTTATTGCCTGGCCATTGAGTGAGGGACATATGTGTTAAATATGATGAGCATTTGATCAGAATCTAACCACCCATTCCTCCCAACAATACTATCAACTACCTCCCACAGGTTTCTCATCATATTGTCTCTAAATATGTTTGTAGATTTCCCCTAAATAGCACTGCAACTCTTCAAGAGACACAAATAAATATCCTGACAATTAAGTCTTCTGCAAGGAAACGGAAATCCACTGCCATGAAAGGGGAGGGTTTTTGATTTTTGCATTTTGACTTATTGCATCACTACACCATAATTAATTCAAGGCAACATGTATACCTACAACCTCATGTTGAGTGATGAAGATATCCTTAATGTGGCAATGCAGTGCATGATGTCATAATATGTTTTAACCCATGCTAATATTGTCAAACAAGTAAACATCCAAGAATACACATTGTGGTGAGTGTTAGTGATGCAGGCCTGGTAAAGAGAACTCTTATTTTCTCTTTAATGGATTGTCAATTTCAGATATGCTATGGTTATGAAATGGACGTTCATGCATGCATAGCAACATTTACATGGAACTCACTCAAATTAATCTTGGCTCTGCTTCTCTTTGGACTCCATCTGCTCCACACATTAACTACAGCAACATTCTATGACTATCCGGAATCTCCATCACAACCCCATTTCCCGCATTACACTGTTTCACCCTAAATTCCATGCATCATCTGTAGAAATAAGTACACAAAATCACCCATCAGCTCTTCCTTTTCTTATTGGTTTACTGCAGATTAAACTGGCATCATCTTTGAGCAGGATAAAATTGCATGCAGATCTCTCTATCTGCTGGCATAGGATCACAGTAATTCAGGTTTCCCCTTTGCCTTTGATTATGCCCACATCTTTTCCCCTGCAAAAAATGTTTTCGCTCACCATGCCATTCCAGTTTGGACACAGCCATATGCAAATCAGTCTTGACCCTGCACCCAATGGGAACAATCCAGCCCGAACTGCCAGGCCAGGTCCTCCTTGGACTGGAAACAAGCATCCTAGGACCAGTATCGGGCTTTCAGCCCTCATCAGCCAGGATAGCTTGACTCCAGTGGCATGGAGAGCATGGGGACCCACGTCTGGGCATACCATCCCACTAGGGGTGACAAATGCAAAAACAACAGTTGATGGACAGAATGCGGAACAATGTCATTCATTCACCCCAGTACAAGGATCTGGGCCTAAATCCATTGTTTTTTTGCTCACCATGTCATTCCAGTTTGGACCCAGCCATATGCAAATCAGTCTTGACCCTGCGCCCAATAGGAACAGTCCAGCCCGAACTGCCAGGCCAGGTCCTCCCTGGACTGGAAACAAGCATCCTAGGACCGTTTTTGGGCTTTCAGCCCTCATCAGCCAGGATAGCTTGACTCCAGTGGCATGGAGAGCACCGGACCCACGTCTGGGCATACTCGTCCCACTAGGGGTGACAAATGCAAAAAGAACAATTGAGGGACAGAATGCAGAACTTTGTCATACATTCACTCAAGTACGAAGATCTGGACCTAAATCCATTGTGTTTTTGCTCACCATGCCATTCCAGTTTGGACCCAACCATGTGCAAATCAGTCTTGACCCTGCGCCCAATGAGAACAGTCCAGTCCGAACTGCTAGGCCAGGTCCTCCCTGGACTGGAAACAAGCATCTTAGGACCGGTTTTGGGCTTTCAGCCCTCATCAGCCAGGATAGCTTGACTCCAGTGGCATGGAAAGCACGGGACCCACGTCGGGGCATACCCATACCTCTCTTGGTGACAAATGCAAAGAGAACAATTGATGGACAGAATGCAGAACAATGTCATACATTGATCCCAGTATAGAATCTGGGCCTGAATCCATCGTGTTTTTGCTCACCATGCCATTCCAGTTTGTACCCAGTGATATGCAAATCAGTCTTTTTTTTTTTCTTTTTTTTTGCTTTTATTTGTCCTCATGTGCCGCTTTCCACCCTTTCACTCTTTGTGGTGACTTAGGGTGTTGATCATCTCATATATGAAGGACCTTGCTAGCTAGAAGGCAGAAAGGAGGAAAGATGCAACATCTTAACCCGAGCCTTCCAAAGCAAATATCCACCAAAAGATTAAAAGCAACTTAATCATAGGACCAAACTTTTCCATCTTTACATTAGTCCAAGGTTTAAAGATCTTATAGCCCACCAAATCACCCATAGTGTTCAAAAAATAAAGTCCAGAATCTATACTTCTTTTTCTGGGGAGCTTCCGTATCCATTTTGCCTATAGTTCTCATGGCTCTGATCCAAGTCAAAACAGTCGGGGGATCAGGAGAGACACAAAGTCTACAGATTTCCCTACGGGCCAACAATATAGCATAAAACAACAATTTTGGTTTATCATCCAAGCTCTTACCTTGTAGATCCAATCTACCTGTAATGATGGTTTCAGGGCTTACCTCTATTCTTTGCTTTAGAATAACTGACAGACAGTTACTTACAGCATCCCAAAAAATCTTGATCGCCGGACATGTAACAAACATATGAATGTCATGCTCATTTAAGCTGTTGCATTTAGGGCATCTTACATTACCACCATCTTTAAATTTAGACAGCCGCTTTGGAGTCCAGTATGCCCTGTGGAGAGTGAACAAGTGATTTCTTCTTAAATTCGCAGGTTTTACCAACTTATATTGTATCAACATGGTTACTTGCCATTGTTCTTCTGTCGCGATCCTCGGCAAGCACTCTCCCCAGAGGACTTCCGGCAATAGAAAAGGGCCATCTTCCAACTCAATGATAGCCCAGTACCACGTCGCCACCTCTTTTTTAATACAGACATCCGATACCAGCTTTTCCTCAAAGTCATTATGACGTCCAATAAGATGGTTTTTCCCAATAGCCCAGCTTTGAATCTGAAGATATTTAAATTTGGAAAACTTAGCACCCCAACATAGATCACAATCAGACCATGGCAGCAAACTGCCGTCGACAAATAAATCACCCCATTTCTGGGGTCCTTCTGATTTTAAAGTCTTTGCCAATGCATCAACCATCCAGCTTGGGGCGCCCGGAGTTTCCCAGATTGGTGCAGCAGCACTAAAGTAAGGAATTTTTGTGGCCCTTCTGACCCGGTACCAAACCATAGCCGAGTCTCTAAGAATCTTCAATCTTACTTTTTTTAAATGTTTTGGGTCTGAAAATTTGTACATGAAGCCGGCCTGTTTGACCCCCTCAATGTTCAGCAAAGCAGAAAATAGTTCCCCATTAACTGAGTTCCCTGGACTGCCCAAAAGCATTCTAAAATTTTTGAGCAAAAAAGCCCAGGAATAAATCTGAAAATCCGGGGCTGCCAATCCCCCCTTAATATACTTCCTCCTGATCTTTTTCCAGGATAGTCTAGACCCCTTAGAAGACCAAATAAATAACCCAATCTCGCTTTGCAGTTTTGCCAACCCATTTTTCTCAAACATAAAAGGGATAGAGTCAAATAAAAAAGTTAACTTCGGCAACACTATCATCTTGATCAAATTAACTCGACCAAAAATGGTTAGTGGAAGATGATTCCAACCCTTCATTAAGCTGGAAATATCCTTCCTAATTTTAGCCAGGTTAGTTGTAGCAATTTGCGAAATATCCTGAGTTATTTGGACCCCCAAATATCTAATCTGTCTTTTGGGAATTATAGTTTCTGTTGCCAGATTCCAAGACATGATTTCCGTTTTGTCAGCGTTCAAACGAAACCCTGAAACAACTCCAAAATTGTTCGTGATTATTTCTATCGTAGCCAGTGTTTGATTCAAGTCTGATGTTAAAATAACTATATCATCAGCATAAAGGCCAATCTTCCTAGTCCAACCCTGGAATCTAAAGGGAGGAATACTGTCTGTCTCCCTGATTTTACAAGCCAACGGTTCAATATAAAGGTCGAACAAAAGAGGGGATAGAGGACAACCCTGCCTCGTACCCCTCATTACCTTTATAGGCTTAGTTAGAACTCCATTAACTAGTACTCTTGAAGTGGGAGATTGATAAAGGGATACTAGAGACTGGCCGAAATTTTTCCCCAGTCGCAGGTGCATAACTAAAGCCTTCAAAAAAGTCCAATTGACATGATCAAAAGCCTTAGCGGCATCAAGAGCAACAATCGCCAAAGGAAGCTTCTGATCAGTAGCAACATCAATACTCGCTATTAGGGAAAATGGTAGTTCTTTAAGATACCTGCCCTTAATGAACCCCTTTTGATCTTCATGAACTATGCCGGGGATCACCTTAGCCAACCTATCTGCCAAAATCTTTGCATAAAGTTTATAATCACTATTCAAAAGTGGGATAGGTCTATATGAGTCCATATATCTTGGCGATTTCCCAGGTTTGGGGATAACAATTATATTGGCCTGATTCCAGGAAGCAGGAAGCTCTACGTTGCCAAAAAAGACCCCATTAAATACCTTAAATAATAACGACGACAAACTCCTGGATAGCGTTTTATACATCTCTACCGGGAGACCATCTGGGCCAGGTGCTTTGCCCGTCTTGGCTTGTCTGATAACCACATCTAATTCCCCCTGAGAAATCTCTTGATCCAACATATCTTGTAAATCGTCAGTCAAGGGTTGTAGAGCTTTTAACCAGTCCTCTATCAACTTCAAATCCGGGACCAAATCTTCCCTATATACCTCTGAAAAATATTTAAAGAAGGCTTCCACAATATCCTTAGTTTCTGTAGCTGTGTCTCCTGTTTCTCCTACTTTCACTTCTTTAATCATGTTCTTGATCCTGTCTGTCCTAGCTTTCCAGGCAAGTAGTTTACTTGTACCCTCCCCATACTCAAAATGAGCTAGTCTACTGGCCTCCCATTTCTCTTTTACCCGATTATTGACTACAGAGGCTAGTTTCTCTTTCAGCTCTGCCAATTTTTGAATAGTCTCTTCCTTTTGTACTCTCCCCCTGTTTACAATAGCTGCTTCGCCCTGCCTAATTGCCAATTCCAAACATTCTACTTCGGAGAAATACTTTCTTCTTCTGCTGGCCCCAAAAGCACCTAATCTACCTCGCAAAAAAGCCTTAGTCGTCTCCCACACAATATCTAATCTAGTCGTACCCAAATTATGTTCAATAAAAATTTTGAGTTCCTGCTGAAGAGACTGCATTGCCTCCTGGTCATATAAAACTGTGCGATCCAACCTCCATACTGAATCCAAATCGCGAATCCCAATCACAAGTTCTAAAATAACCGCCAAATGGTCAGATAAGTGTACCCCAACATGCATACTTTTTTTTACTTTACCCAATAATCTTGCATCAATTAAGAAATAATCGATTCTAGACTTATGGCGGTATTTTTTATTATAAAAAGTATACCCAACATTCTGGCCTGCCCTCTGTCGCCATACATCACACAATCCAAATTGCTCCATTAAACCATTAAACCTCTTAATCTAGATGCCATTTTACTATTTACATGGGCTCTACTGCTCGCCGACCGATCTAACCTGGGGTCTAATACTGTATTAAAGTCACCAGCAAAAACTATAAAACCCGTGAGGCCCATCATCTCTTTAGCTAGCTCGTCCAATGGGCCGACATCATCTTGATTTGGGCCATAATATCCAATAACATTATATAAGAGGCCAGCAATCTTCATGTCTACTATCAACCACCTGCCCTTAATATCTGCCTTTTTCCCCTCAATCTGGCAATCTAATCCCTTCCTAACCAACAATATAATACCTTTTGGTACCAATGTCTGTGGCGTATAAAAAACATGATCTAACCACCGAAGCGAACCAATACATTTCTTGCTCTCCCCCTCCGTTAAATGAGACTCTTGAAGAATGATGATGTTTGCTGGAACATCTTTCAAATACCTCATAATCCTATCTCTCCTAGCTTTAACCCTTAGGCCGTTTACATTCCATGACATACAAGTAACTGGATCTATCCTACCCTCGGTCATCATTACCCCAATTTGCTCTCCCTACCACCCAGATGAAAAAGTAGCTCATGAGAACTATTTTAGTGATTTTTATTCCCCCCTCCCCCACATCCAAAACCCCCAACCCTAGCCCCCCCACTCCCTAGCCCCCAACCCCACACCCCCCACCCGGGAAAACCCAACCAATGACATTAGGCCCAACCTAGGCCTACCGAGTGCCGGTTCTAGTAGACGTGCTGAATCTATCACCAAAATTTTTATTGCCCTCAATAACCTGTGACGGCGTTAACTGCATTATGAACCTCCAGACTGATTTCCAGCCTGACAATATTCCAAAAAACTATCAACATCTTCTACCGCTCTAAAAGTATGCATCTTATTGTTCCACATAACTTTTAAAAACGCCGGAAATTTCAACTGAACCGTGGCGCCCAACCTTCTCAAAGGTTCAATTCTCTTACCCAACTCCCACTGTCTATTTGCAGTTACCACAGAGAGGTCAGACCTAACCTCGATTCTTGCCTCACCGGCAGTTAAAAGGCCCTTCTTCAACGCAGCCACTAGAATTTTCTCTTTTAGCCCATACGTTAAAAAATTAATCAAAATCCTCCTAGGTTTCGAGCGGTTTGGATTCAGTCTGAAAGGGTCACGATGTATCCTCTAAATATCCAGTGAAATCTCGTCCTCCGTTTCCTTCAACTGTAACTCTGTTTTTAATAAATGGACAATAAAGCCCCTTAGATCATCCCCTTCCTTCCCCTCTGGAAGCCTCAAAATTTTTAAATTATTCCTTCGCTGTATATTTTCCAATCTTTCCAAACGCTCCTCATAGGCCTTTTCCCTAGATTTAACCTGCTCTAACTCCTTGGAATTCTTATCAAGCTTGCCGTGAATCACCTTAACCTCCGTCTCAAGAGCAGCTGTACACAAATTTAACTCATCAAATTTAGCTTCCAACAGCCCGACTGCCTCCCTGATTCCATCCTGTTTTGCCTTAGATTCCTCGAACCCCCTATGCATATCTAAATCAAGCTTCTTTAACAAGGCAATAACAACAGTGTCAGTGAGCCTCACCCAACATACCTTCGGTCTCCGTAACATTACACAGTAAACCAGCATTAGAATCTAGTTTCTCAGCCATGATGGGGGGGGTCGGTCTGTCCCGAACTATCTACTAAACCACCCAGTTCTCCATCTACTCCCAAGGCCTGATTTTATGCTTCCATCTCTAGAGATTTATATCTGTTGGAACTCAGATAGTCAGCTCAATCCCCCAAGCTGCCTATAGGATCTGCTATGTCTAATTCACTTTCAACTGTTTCAGCACAAACTAAATCTACTGAGCTCCTACCTCTCGAGAGTACAAGCGTCTTAGGGACCGGTTTGAAATAGGCATTTAGGGAAGGATTAAAAGTAATTTTCTTTCCTAGTAACCCCGACTTGTGAGGTTGCCTGATATGTTTTTTTAAATTGCTACGGGTTTTACTAGCCAATTGTATAGCCCCACTATCTTCCCCCTCTACCTTACCTATACTTCTAAGCGCATAACCTTTATTTGTTTTTTGAAATAGTTTTGTTTTCAATTTGGGGCGAATATCTACCTCCCTATCTTTTGCCTCTAAACTACTGCTAGAAATATTAGAGATATTAGAAATGCCCCTAGAAGCCCGCGTATCAGTTTGGGATATATTAAGAGAGGTAGAATTAACTTCTTGCTTGTTAGCAGTTCCCCTTCCCACTGCCCCACCCGCGCTGAACTGAATTCTGGAAGCCGCCCGCCTCCCTCTACCTCGCTCGACAGCAGCGCGGCTCCAACACCTGGACCCTGCTGCTCCTCTTGCCGCTGTGGTAAGCTCCTCCGTCGGCTTCTCTGGAAGCCCCGCCCCTACAGCGACCGGCTTCTCAGGTAAGGATTCCTCCACCGTAACGTTCGCCATACACCACACTAAATCCTCATATTTCGCCGAAATCAGCAACCGCGATACAGAGTCACCACACGGAAGAGTTTGGATGCTCCACGGTTATCCCTCACAAACGCCGCTCACCGTTAGAATCTCACGACCGGCACGCCACCCTCCCGGCACTCCCGACCAGTCTCACTAGCTGGCCGCCATGTTTTCCCCTGATCGCAAATCAGTCTTGACCCTGCGCCCAATGGGACCAGTCCAGCCCAAACTGCCAGGCCAGGTCCTACCTGGACTGGAAACAAGCATCCTTGGACCGGTTTTGAGCTTTCAGCCCTCATCAGCCAGGATAGCTTGACTCCAGTGACAGTGGTCAAGACTGATTTGCATATGGCTGTGTCTGAACTGGGGTGGCAAAGTGAGCTAAAGAACAATTTTGGATTCAACCCAGATCTGTAACTGCAGGTGAGTGTCTGAAAAGTTTCAGTGCTCCGTTCATCATCTACTTGTGTTAACTTTGTTCGCCCTAAGTTGGCAGGGTATGCCCAGACGTGGGTTCCTTGCTCACTTTGCCACTGGATTCAAGCTAGCCTGGATGATGAGTGCGGTTAGCCCAAAATCAGTCCCAGGATGCTTGTTTCCGGCCCAGAGAAGACATGGCTTGGCAGTTTGGGCTGGACTATTCCCATGCGGCACAGGGTTAAGACTGATTTGCAAATGGCTATGTCTGATCTGGGGTGGGAAAGTGAGCTAAAGAATGACGATGGATTCAACCCAGATCGGTGACTGGGGGCGAGTGTCTGAAAGGTTTCAGCGCTCCGTCCATCATCTCCTTGTGTTTGCTTCACATCTATTCCCCTACCGCAGTTTTTGACATGTCTTTTCTTTTGTTTGCTCACTTTAGATTATTTTGATATTTTTAATTCTAGTTTGGATTGGACTTCAGATCCATTTGTTTATTCTAATTATTCGCCTTTGTCCATCAAGATTACATTTTTGTAAGTAGCTTTTTTCCTGTAAAACCATTGATTGCACAGACAATACTAACGCTCCTCTGCCCTCCACCCATTTACATTGGAGAGGATTTGAAGTTAAAAACAGAATTGAAGAGGCTATAAAGAGGAGAATTCTAAGGTAGAGTCTTACCAGCTACAAAGGCCATCTACCAGGCATGTGTAATGGCTCAGAAATCTCTGGTTGCGAACGTAAGTTCAAAACTGAAATGCCGTTTGTGGTATGTGGGAAGCTTGGTGGGGCCTTCGTGTTAATATTCAAGGATAAGGATCTTGTTACTATTTTAAAATTAGATGACAACCTATAGAAATGTGTATTCAAACACAATACATTCTAAAAAAAAAACCTGCTGTTCCACCTGCCTGGATTAGAATGGGTCATGGAAAAACACTATGATTTGATCTTTTCTTCTGTCTGCCAGTGCTGATTCCTATGTACCTAGAAAAAATATAGATCCTCACAATCTATGCAGTTCAGTGGAAATAGTAATGCCCCAGCATAATATTGAACAGTCATTCAATGCTTGTATTTACCCAGCAAACATTTATATCTTATTACCTATGGGAATATACTCTCAACAGATCTATCGTTGTGCTTATTTCCACTGTAGAAATGGTTTGATTCCAAGGAATGGCCATGCACTCTTTAGTCAACACATTTTAATGACTTGCATCTGTTTCAGGAGTGCTACATGTGTCCAATGGGACCCATGTGACCATGTCCCTAAGGCTAAATGTAATGTAGAACAGACTTATATAACTGAGCTGATAGGATATTCACCTACACTCATTGACTGCTTTCATTAGGTTATGTCAGTCCATCTCCAGCTTATTGCCTTCAGTTTATTTTGTATCCTTCCACCTGAGTCACATGCTGTCTCCTTCACCAACTCAACCTAACCTGCCTGCTATTCCATGACCTTGATTACACATGTCAGGCCTAAACACCATGTTTGAATGATGCTGGCAGGAGGTGTGGTTTATGATTGTGGGAAACATCCTTAACATCGCAGTCAGTACACCGCGATGCTGTTACATCGCGGTTGTTACAACGAACGCGATGTAACCACGCTATGCCATTACAACGCAAGTCTTTACATCGACTTGCGCTAGATGGCGTGCTAACATTACAAATAGTGTAGTTTACTATTCCAACACCTTCCCTACTGTTAAGTGGACTGGAGTTGGAATAGTAAATTACACTTTTCTAATGTTAGCACGCCATTTAGCGCAAGTCGATGTAAAGACTTGCGTTGTAATGGCATAGCGTGGTAACATCGCAGTCGTTGTAACGACCGCGATGTAACTGCTCGCGTTGTAATGACTCGCGTTGTTACATCATACATCCATGATTGTTACTTAGAACCATACTTTCATCACAGGTAAGTGTATGTACAGCATGTATATAGCTGTTACAGTGAAATCCTACTACAGAGCAACAGTATTACATCTCAATATGTTGTTTTCCAAACATTTGAAAGAAATGTGGACTATGATTGCAGAAGAAGACTGGCTGCCACGTTTTCTCTTCTGATGTCCCTTATTATTCTAAAATATTTGTGTCCAACTATGGTCAACAAGGACTACATGCATTCTAGATTTTCGGGATATCCACATGAGATGTATATGACAGCTACCACCACCCATATATTATAGGGATATTGTAGGGTCAATGATGTGTTCCATGTACATAGAGGAAAAACATTTCAGCAAGCCGTCATAACATTACAGATCTCAACGCCAAGTTGCAAAATCATTTTCATGAATGGGCGGAGTATTACATTTTCTTATAATGTATGGCACTCAAACATGTCTAGTTTCTTATGTTTTACCTATGCTTTTCCATACTCTGCAAGGTGCCCTTTGACATATTTGGCATTATCAGCCATTATGGATTTTGTTAAAACAGGAATTGCAAAGAACATCAGAAGGCAACAAGTGGTAGGCTAAAACAAACAGCGTTGTGGCTCTGATGCAATGGGTGGTCACACATCTTCACTTAAAAGATGTGTTAGAAGGAACTCCGAAACATCTAGTCATTTTTTACTGACTTGAAGCTTCAGAGAGAAGGCATGGCTACCTGCTGTGTGCTGCTATGGAGGATGGCACATTGCTAGTTCATGATTTGATTGTGATAAAATATTACACACAAGCAGTGACATCATGTTTGTAAATATACCTAAAACATGATCCAAAGTATTCTAAATCTATATACAGTAAATCAAAATGGGAATCATAGCGGTGTCGCTTATTTTCATATTAATGCTGCATGGATCTTTGTATGCTTCTGGACCTGCTTTGAAACCAAAGATCAAATTTAGTAATGTGTTGTTCTGGCCTAGCTCTGTCGAAAGGGGGACAAAGAAGCATGAGGGATTTATTTTCATTTAAAAAATGTTTTGCTCTGGACAGCTGTGTTGGATCACCACAAATACAGTTAGGATTTGTCATAAAGCCTTATCTGCTAAAGTAACATGGCAGGACATGTGTGTGAAACACTAACACCTAGTAGAAGCAGGGACAAACAAAGTGAAATTAATTGATTTCCCCCATGAATCAACGCATCACATGTATGCAGCAGTGCACATCACACATTCAATGCATCTGACCCTTCTGTCAGTGCACAACAGTTTCTTCTGCAATGGTATGCTTGCAGGAAGTAAACTGTCACATGGTAAGAGTCAGGGAGCCTGATACATCCTGTGAAGTGGACTTTCGTTAAATCCAGATGAAGGACAGTTGGGTGAGGGGAAGGCAGCAAGTACATCTTACAGAAAGTGCCCCGAGAGGGACGACTTGGCTGAGGTAAGAGGTTCATGTACATTTTATGGATTGACCATAAGACTGTACCCTTACCGGGAGTATATAATTTATACTACTGGATAGTCCAAGGCTTATATGCCTCAAAGGAATATTTGCATACACTCAGAGGTGGAAACCGGTAAAAGTAAAAGGAGGAAGACAAAATATAAGCCTGTAACATTTCTTCTAGAAGCTTCCCTAGCTTTACTCCTGCCATTGACTGATTGTCTTCATAGTTCTACCTCTTCTGTCCTGTGCAATTGCAGAGAAATTTAGTGGGTTTAGCAGGTAAGGCCATACATGAAGTGCACAGACCAGAGGGAGGAGCTGGGAGAAGAGAGATAAAGATTAGTAGAGAAAACATCCATAATGAAGCTACCCTATATAGGAACCATGTGTGACAGTATTTTCATGAGCTTTACAAAGGAAATGCATGCACTGTGAGCGGTGTCTTGTCTGTGTGCTGATGTCACCCTCCACTTTTTTGGGGGGGTCACCCTGTTAGATTTTCATAGCCCCCAATAAGTTATGGAGATAGCCAGTTTTCTCTGGCAAAAAGGAAATGGACAGATATCTAAAACTCTTTTTCATGGGCTACATACATGTGAAAGAGAGATGACGTGTGAGTTACCCTGCTGAGAATAATGCCAAAATATTTTAGACCCCCACCAAATCAGACACATACAACAAGTAATTATGTTACTCAGAATGTATTATACCATTGGTGACTATGGGTTAGAAATGTCAAAATTGTGCATGCATACACCATCAAAGGCATTTAAAATCTTGGATATATTGTGCTATGTAAAATCTTCCCTGTGCACACTGATACAGCTACATTACTTAGTACAGAGTTTGGTTGGTAAAGATGGCATGTTAAAGGAAACAATGATTCATGGAGGTACAATAATTGTTTGAGGTTCACAATTTATTAAGGTTATTTAGGCCCACATTACAAGTTTAGGAAAAATTCCAATTTCTGTGCAAAATCGTGTTTGCACAAGAATCAACATTACAAGTTGTGTCATAATTATCACACCATGAGAGTTGGCAAGCTAAACCTGTTGAAATTCACAGAGGGAAGAAGCCTGTAAAAAGGCAAAGAATGTGGACTTTGGTGGGTCAAATACCAATTCTGCATGTTATGCCTCAATTGCAAGTTGAAAACTCTGACTAAAAGGTATTAACCACAGATGGTAAATAGTACCTCATCTGGTGGTAATGGCATTTTCCATATGTGTTAAATACCTCATCCTGTTTTGCCCAACTTGAGATGAGGGCCTTAGTCCACTGGATTGAACAACAAGAGGAACAATGCATTCAATGTAGGAAATTAGATGCCCAATATTACAATATAAGTATTGTAAACTTTCATATATTCATAATTGTTGTTATAAACACAAGAAATAGATTACAAATGGATGAAGGTGAGAGGTGAATGTGTAAATGGTATACAGTATGTAAATGTTTTACAAAATAGTAAATAATTGAAGCACAGGCTACAATAACTCTGGCTTTAATAGGCACATTATTAAATGGTCACCAAACCACTAAATGAGGATGATTTTAGATGCAACCTGAATAAATTCGAATTCAAATGAATGTCCAATTGTAAATTCTATACTAGATGGTCTAAACACTTCTGATTAATCGAGTAACATTATTCTCACACAAATTTCTCCAATGCAACTGCCAGTTCACCTCACATGACTTGATTCCAGATTGAGTACAATATATGGATGACCTACATGTGATGCATTTATCTTTGTTTGACTCACTTAAGTTTGGCTCGCTTGGTCTATCTTTATTACAGACATTATTTCTGTTGTCTGTCTTCCATTATGACAAACTACTAAATCATTCTTGTCAAAAATACGGTCTCTAGTTGGCAGAGGTGTGCACTGTGTCCAGATAGGAGCCACCACTCTAGTCAGGGCAAGTAAGATACACACTAAGGGGCATATATAAGAGAGGCTTGCATCACATTTGCACTACGCAAAGTGGTACATGTGTGACGCACGCCTCTTAGTCAGATTTATGAAGCCACACAAAGCCACTTACCGTAGCTTTAAATGGCTTCAAAAATCTGGAGTAAGGCATCTCAGCCCATATTACTGTGTTGCCTTGCTCTGCCCTGAGAAGGTCTTCCAGTAAAACGGTTTATTCTTTTAAAACTGTTATCATTTAGGATCGTCTGTGTCTGTATAGATGCCAGTGTGTAATATGGAAGATATAAATATATGATTAAACCAGCATTAAAGATAGGGGTGTGTGAGGAGTAGCAGGGAGAATCTTACAAAAGAAACAAAAAGCCTTCATTGGCCAAGAGGACTCGGAATAGTGACGTGGTCTCCGACGAACAATACTGAAGAATTTATGGTGTAGGGGGTACACATTTGTTTGAATATTAGCAGGCTCATTAGAAGCATTTTTTACAGACCCTGTGTATATGGTATGCCACTTTACAAGGGACTTAAAAGTAAAATAAATATTTCTACCATGCTGAGAGGAGAGAGCGCATTCACTTTAGCACTGGTCAGCAGTGGTAAAATGCTCGGAGTCCTAAAGCCAAGAAAAAGAATTCAGCAAAAACAGGAGGAGAAAGACACAATTTTTGGGGTGACCATTTAGAGAGGGCCATTTTCCAACAATTCTTTCAAGGCAAGTTTTTTGACTATGTCCTATTTTGATGACCCAGCACACATATCGGGGTTGAAATGGCATTGATAGCTCCATGGAATATTTTTTGTGAATTGGTTTGTCTAAATTTAGGGTTTGCCCTGAAAACTGTACCTTGACAAACCTCTATTTACTACGGGCTCTGCACTTTTAGATACAGATACAGATGCATCAAGACAGTTTATTCTGCTTTCCTCTTCACATCTCAAGTTATTCTCCAGTATCCCTTATGAAGTAAATTTTTTTAATTTACTGTTACCCTAAATTATGAGCAACAATTGTTGCACAAATCACTGCTTCTATAAGGAAGTGTCAGAATAAACAGTGTGCAAGCTTTGCAAGGGTTACAACATAATAATTGTTTAATATTACTAAGCTCCACACAGAGCAGTGGCACAAATATGTGGAACAAGACTGTTGTTTCTAATTCTGCTTTGAACTGTGTTTTGCAAAGTTTCCTTTCCACTGTTTACCAGAGTGCACGAAACAAGCCACAAATAATGAGCAGTGCAATATATAATGCTAAACTTAAAACATAAAAACAAAGAGTAAGTCAACAACAGTGCAAACAACCCTTTACAGTCACATTTTCTTCTTTCTCAACTATAAACACAATTACATGCATATTCTTTGTGTTGTTCTTTTCAGTCTATCTTCAGATCAAGGTGCCTAGAAGCCAACTGCTTGGATAAATGAGAGCAGAAAATATGAGCTTGGGAGAAGTGTTCCTGATAGTGGGATTTTCTGACTTTTCCCTGCGTCAAATGCCACTTTTTGTTACATTTTTATTGATTTACCTGGTCACCTTGGTTGGAAACCTTCTTATTATGGCAACAGTTTACTGTAGCCCACTTCTACAAACCCCCATGTATTTCTTCCTCACAAACTTGTCCTTCATTGACATCAGTAACACCTCAGTTGTTTTTCCACACATGCTGGCAAACCTCTTCATTGAGGGCACCCAGATTTCACTCACTTTATGCCTGCTGCAGATGTATTGTTTCCTGTTCATGATGGCCACCAAAGTTGTTCTTCTAGCGGTCATGGCTTTTGAGCGGTATGTCGCCATCTGCAATCCCTTACGTTACATGGCCATTATGAATAGGAATGTGTGCCTCTGGCTGGCAACTTGGAAGCTGGGTAACTGGTCTTGTGGAACCATTACCACACATTGTACTCCTATCTAAGCTGTCTTTCTGCGAGTCCCACACCATCAACCACTTCTTCTGTGATACAATCACCACAATGAAGCTTTCTTGCAGTAGCATTCGTGCAATAGAGGTACTCAACTACATCCTGTGTACAATTGTAATAGGAATGGCAATTGTTTTAATCATAGTGTCCTACAGCAACATCATCCGCTCAATCTTAAAAACTAAATCAACAGAGGGGAGACAAAAGGCCATCTCTACCTGCACCTCTCACATCATGGTAGTTATTTTATTTTATGTATCTCTTTGTTCTACATACATGCGACCAACATCCACAGCTTCAATCGAAGAGAACAAAATATTGTCTTTGTCGTACATCGCTGTTACTCCACTGTTTAACCCAATTAGATATAGCCTGAAAAACACAGACTTTAAAAAAACCCTTATGCAGGTAATGATCGCAAAACCAAATAAATGAAAAACAGCTTTTTCAATTCAGCAGTCAATCATGCATTTGAAACTGTGAAAGCTTTTTGGTATAGGGTAACGTATAAATAACATGATATTCACCATATTTAGCTTAGTCTCATTTTCTGAATGTACATTTTTGTTCCAATACATAATAATTTGTTTAGTGGAATGGATTTCATTGATCTTTTTTATGAGAGCATTTTTTTTTTAATATTGACAAGGATACAATGGTAAGCATGGGTACAATTGGGACATTGTAGGAAAAAATGTGATTATTTCAAATAGGATTATCAGTAGAAAAAAAATGTCAACATAGAATGAGTAAATTTACCCAGCATACTTACTCAGCAAATTGAACACTTGTTGTTGACATCTGTTGTAACCAGCATATCACCAGAACATATCCTTGTAAAGCCTTTCATCGTTCTGAGTTTGAAAGACTAGGTAGCATTAATAGACGGGAAAAAGAAACTCCAGTCTTTTACAACTATAAACTGCAGTATTTGACAGTACTAGAAATACATTTAATATGATGCAAATGTAAGATATTCAATTGAGCTTTACTTGGTTAAATCAGCATAATTTCACTTAATTTTTACATCTTGTTATTTGCAGCTGAGGAGTAACTCCCCATTCCTCATTTCTAAATGTTATTTGTCTACTTTCCCTGTTTTTCTTTCATTTAGCTGATTCTGCAAATATGGGACATGTAGCACATAGAGAATACTCTAGTTAAGGCTTACCATGCCATCATCGTTTCATCTTTGGAGTGTTCATATATATTTGTGACAAAAAGGTAAGAGTACAAAACACTGGTCTAGCTCTAAGGAGCATTAGAATGCAGGATGTGCAAGACAAACAAGAAGTCACATATAGTCCTTGGCCCTGACTCACAAACTGTACTTTATTGTATGTTTTGTAGTTTTACAGTAGCCCTACAAAATGTACTACAACGTGCTATTCACGAATTGCACTTTTGTAGTAATTTGTACTTATGTAGTAACTTGCACTTTGTATAACTTTGTAATAAGTCCCTACCACATTGTTTGCAATTTGTGTTGCATTACAAGTGGTTGGCCATGTGGAATGCTGGCCTTACTTTAAAAGTGTAAGTTATTTCAAAAGTGTAAGTTATAGCAAACATGTAGATTATGAATACTGAAAACTAGTAAACTAACTCAAAAGTGTGAATCAGGCAATATGTGTATACCCCCAGCACTGTTACCTCTAGAGTGCACGCCTGGATGACCACGCACATTGTCATTTATCGCCTATGTATTAATAGGTTGGTTTGCAAAATGCCAAATTGCAGTGGGTCACAATTCAACCTACCTCATGAATACTAATAAGGTAGGTCAAAATGAGACCAACTATGATTCACAGCCATCACAGGGAGAGTGGTCTGCTTGGGTCAGCAGATCACCATGACTGTGATAGCTTTTGAAGAAAGCAATAATATATATATATTATTTTAAATGCAGCCCATTTTCCTAAAAGGAAAACGGTATGCATTTAAAAGAAAACATAATGAAAGAAAAGGTAAAATAACATACTTCCAAGAGTAGGGAGGGGACCACTGCGTACTATATGATATGTTTTTGTAAACATTCACGAAGGGTTACTGTGACATTTGTGTAATCAGTAAAATATTAATGTTTGAACCTGATTTTGGCCACAAAAAAGTATTTCATCACATTCGAAATTAGAATTTAGAAGAGTCGCCCTAAACATACCACTTACAAATATTGATTCGGTATTAAGCCGTAAACCTAAATTGCGATTTGATAACGTGTTACTGTACTGAAATTGGAATTTGCCACACGCCAAAAGGTATTTTTGAGGGACGCAAACAGTCCGATATTGCAAATCAGATCTTTTGGGAACACAAAATGCCTTTGCATATCTGGGCCTTGTTCTTGTTAGCCCTTTTTACAATGTCCACCGTTTTCAATTCTAATTATATGCTGAAAGTTGGATTTTCATTTAGCAACCATGTGTAGTCTAGGAGTTGTCCTGCATCGACTACAATGCATCCAAAACGCCTCTGCACGTCTGATCCTCGACGTACCCCGACGCAGCCACATCACCCCTCACCTGAAAGACCTGCACTGGCTCCCCATCAACAAGAGGATCACCTTCAAACTCCTCACCCACGCACACAAAGCACTCTACAACACCGGACCAGCCTACCTGAACGACAGACTCAACTTCTACACCCCCACCCGCCAGCTCACCTCAGCAAACCTCGCCATCGCTGCTGTCCCCCGCATCCAACGAAAGACCACCGGCGGCAGATCATTCTCCTGCCTCGCCGCCGAGACATGGATCTCCCTCCCCACCCACCTACGGCAGACCCAGGACCTGCTCACCTTCAGAAGACATCTCAAGACCTGGCTCTTCGAGCAGTAGCGGTTCCCTCCTCCCTTCAGCGCCTTGAGACCCACACGGGTAAGTGGTGCGCTATACAACTTCCCTGATTGATTGGTTTATATGGGTTGATCCATTTTAGCTAACAAACCAGGAAACAATTTTCTTTCCACAATTTTATATTGTGCAACCTTGGTACAAGTACCTTGGACGGCTTTATATGAGCACCAGAAAATGCTACCCGTTAATTAGGTTTTGTCTAGGCCAGCACATACAAGATCTTTTGTTTTATATACAGTGGGCTTGCCGGCCACCTATTACTTTCCATTGGTAGGCTTCATTGTCACTCACCTTTGCTTGAATCTTATTGGTCGGCGGCCATACGTTTTCTTCCTCTTCATTTGTTTGTCTCTCCCCTGGAGTATTGATGCATTACTTGTATCCTTCCATTGCTCATTTTATCAGGTGCTACTTTTTAAATAGATTTAAGCACTCTACCAGAGTGGGTTTTATACATCTGGCTCCCTCATGTACTTCATTCCCTCCTGTTGTCTGTCTAATTGCTTTTTCGGCCCCCTCCATTCTCTGTGTTGTAGCTTGCCTTCTCCAACTTTCCTCCAGCTGTCTGTGTTGTTGCTTGCAAGCTCCCACTCTACATGCTGGTACTTGCTTCTCCCCAAATGATGTATGTGTTCTTGCCTGCCCCTTACCACTGTCCGTAGTCTTGTTTGCTCCCTCCCTCTCTCCTCCTGCTGTCCATGTTGCCCCTGCACATGCCATAACAAAAAGAAAAGAGAGAGATATGATGCTGCCAATGACGCTGCATCATAGCACTTATCTAAAAAGGAAACTTTAGTAGCATGCTCACTCCTGTCACAACTCAATTTTGCACACAGCTTAGAAAAGTGGGCACATAGGCACTCCATTGCCGCACAGCAAAAAAACAATTAGTGGGAACATTGACACCCAGGTAAAGCACATGTGAAAAGCAAGTTTGGAAAATCAGTACCATTGGAGAATATTATCACAAAAATTAAATGCTCCTTAAAAAATGTCTGGAGAACTGTATTTTTGTTTCAAGCCTAAATTCAAAATATATATAATAGTGGTAGAAGAATTCAAGTCTCAGAGGATAATCTAATTAGTCATGGTTTAGGTCTGACACATTACAGTTCCAACTTATTTATCCCGCTGAAATGGGGGCCAGATAAGAGTCAAACAGTATAGTCATGAGATGGTTAAATTAGAGAGATGGTGGACCATGGCTTTCTTGGGAACAGAATGGGGTCTTCCAAAGCAGTAAATAGAAGATTGCTATCACCAATATGTGATGTTGCTACATATTGGCATTATTCCTCTTACTTTTAGTCTGTTAATTAAAGTTTGAACTCATTTATGATGTTTATCTGAAGCCTATTTTAATTTCTGCAACTGAAAATGAAGTTGACTTTTCATGTGTTGACTCACATATTTTCCAATCTATTTAGGGGTTGAGAAAATGTCAGTCTGCATGTTACCGAGCCACAATTGTATACTGGTGTTGAAGTTTTAGAAGCAGATCCTATTTCAATATTAGGTCATTCAATTTGAGGTTGGATTCATGAGCAATCCAGACTATTATATTTTTAGATACTAGTCAGAAGAAAACTTTAGTGGTATCCATCTATGGGTGAATGGGCATTTCTGTGGCATGAACTTCAGAAAATGGAAGAGAGTATATATTGACAGAGACACCTGTGGGGTTGGGTAGTATGGACAGTCAGATGAGCCAATTTTCAAAAATTGATACCTGGAATTGAGAAAGGGCTTGAATCATTTAAAAATGGGGCTCTGATGTATACAGGATGGTGCAGTGCTATTCTTGCATATAGTAGATGTCAAGTTGGATAAGGAGCCAGATAAGTAAGTCTTGTCTAGCATTCTGAAGGTGTTTGATTTGATTCTAACTGTATGGCAATTTTCAGGTCTACCACCATTTCATTGATGTATCAAAGGACAAAAGTGGGCAATGCATGGCATATTCTTAGGTCAATGTATATCTTGGGATTATTTAGGTTTTACCGGAGTTTTGGTTGTAGCAAAAAGATGAATGGGTCTTTACTTTTGAGAATTGTGATCAACATTGAGATGTGCATGACATAAAGTTGGATGTGGAGTGGATAACAGGGTGCATGCCATTCTTAAGTGAGCTGAGTCATACAACATTGGTGGTGATCTAAATGTTAGATATTGGACAGTTTTAGTAAAGTAAACAGCGGTGGTAATTACCAGCTCTATAATGCTTAAAAAATATACCAGTACGAAAACATGAGGGAGATAAAATGCATGTACAATCTTACCAAACAATCAGAGGCACCCTGCAAAGCGAAAGAGAAGCCTACATAATTTTGAATAATATGTGACAACAATGTCTGCAAGAGAGTAAAATTATAATTGGCAGAGAAAGAGAGATAGAGATGGCAAACTAGTGAAGTGAAGAGTCAAATGAAAACATAGAACACATGATAGACATAAATGCAGGTTCCAAGTAAACAGAATAATAGAATAGAGGTATAGGTAAGGAAGATAAACTGCACTTAAAAGAAAGGAACAAAAGTGGAAAGTGAATATTGAGAGAAAGCAGCATTTAAAAATAGAAAAAATCTGACAGAATGGAAAAAAGTAATTAAATAATGTAAGAAAACAGACATTGTCACTGGCTGCCTCCTCAGGTAGATGGAAAGCCTTTGAAACCAGTTTTTTTTTTGTTTCTTCAGAGGGAGAGGCCCAAAGGGCATAGGCTAGACCCCCCTCCCAACAATCAAGAGTGAGACTGTATTTCTGCACCCCCTTGGGGGTAAGAAGACATTAGTAAGAACACATCATGGGATCAATGCAAGCCACATCAACATGGACTCTTGGTGCGTCTAGTTTTCTGAAATATTTGCGTTTGGTAGATTTCCCTGGGTGTTGGCTGAGCCTGGGCCCAGTATACTCACAGTGCCAAAATAGGGTCCGTTTTGAGTTGATAAATCTGTTGATGTGTTTTGGGGCCTTTTTGGTGCGGGTGCTTGTTGAACCCACACAAGTTGGGCACTGCTTTTATGGAAACAAGTGTGGGAACACTAGATGGTAGGACATTTGTGAATCCTCATAGATTCTGAAACTTTCTCTGACAGAAATGCAAAGAAAATGCTAGTTTTTACCCAAAGCATGTCATACCACCGTAGACTCCCCTGGTGTCTAGTTTTTATAAATGTTTCAGTTTCATAGTTTTCCCCAGATGGTGGTGGAGTTTCCACCGAAAATCCACAGCTACACACATTGCAAAAAAGGGTTGGTTTTTAGGTGTACAAATAATCCCTGTATCTGTAGTCACTACCTTCTGATCGTTCCATAAATATATATGTTTCCTTCATACCCATATTTTGTTCTTTAGATTTTGCTATATGATTTGACGTGATATGACATGACATGATCAAAAATACTTCTGAGGTGCAGCTTTGTTGTAGGCTCTGGGTATCATGTGTAAATTGGCCACTATGACAACACATTACAGATGACATTTTTGTCACCAATTGCTACCTTTTCTACTTATTTTCATCATTTTTTTATTTAAATTATTAGTTTCTTTGGGACATTTCTGAATTCGAAATGTTGTCTACCTATCATACATGTATAGCCTTCTAGGATCACCCATGGGTATCAAACTTGTTTCCACTACAATCTGTAAGTCAGTTGAAAACACACACTTTGGAAAAATTGAATACCTATTAGAAAAATACTTTGGTAAAAAAACATATTTTTTTGATCAACTTTGCATGTTACTGAAAGCTTTGGATGGTGGTGACCCTAGCACAGCAAACGTTTTATTGTTTCCATTTTTAGGAGAAAGAATAAGCTTTCTCGTAAAGCACATTTTCCCAGTGCCTTCACCCCCAAAATAAACTTCTCAAAAGTAGCAATTTCTCTGAGTACTCCAGCCAGATTCTCGAACCCCGGCCAGGTACCTCTTGAATGCACAAGATGCTAAAAAAAATAACTTATATGTAAAATTAAGTTATGTAGCATAAACACAAATTACCCAAAATATAGGAAAAGGGTTCAGTACTGGAAATAGAAAAACCTCTGCAGTTGATGGACTAAAATAAAGGCCCAAGCACACCTAAAGCATTAAGATTAAAAGTTATAGTGTTGTGTGTAGATTTAGATTCCCGATTTATTTCCTTATATAGGTACACTTCATATTGCCCTTATTTAGGCATAGAAAATCCATCCCTTATTTAGGCATTGTCCATGCTAACCAAATACAGGCATGGTCTTCTACATCTGTCAATCCACGTCACAACGAGTTCTTGGAAAACCAGACTCTTAAGCCTTTAGGAATTTCCCTTGCTTGGATATTGATTTCTCCAAGAACTCATTATTATGCATAAACATCTATTCCTTAGGGGTTCATTCATGACGTTCCGATGCCCGACTTTTACGTCAATACAGGCATTCCTAAACACCTTCAAGGTATAAATATACTTGCACTTGCCCTGGCAAACCACGGTTCCGGTACGGTCCAGATCGACTGCCTACTTTTGGTTCACCACGACAAGTTTGGGAGGAGATCGAGTTCCCGCCTGACGCACTGACCAGACGCTGTCATTCTCCTCGCAGAGAATCCAGCTCCTGTGTTTCTGACTCCCCTTGCGTGGTGTTAGATATCCAGTCGCAGAAAGAGATTCCAACCTCACACATTCTAAGGTATGAAGCAGACTACAACTTAGAGAGAAACTTTTGGCAACTCTTGGCAAAACTAAAACTATAGCTAGCTATACTTTAGAAAAGACACCTACTTCTTACCTCGTACTACACTTAGGTTAGGTACACTGGGGTAGAACTATTTAGAAGCATCAGATGAGTATTCACATTTTAGCCTGAGTTATTTATGTATGTATTTTATGAATATATGTCATAGCAACAAACCATGCTATTGCAGTATTATTTTATCTTACTGCTAACTCTGTACATATTGGACTTCGCAGCCTGTCTTACGATTGTAGCAGTTCATATCCCTTGCATGAGAAATAAACCCTTTTTATTGAAACACCCGTGTCTCTATTTCTGTGCAACTCTTTAGAAATTAAGCATGCACGATTGACTGAGTGAAACTGTTATCTATTGTTTCCACGGTTCTGAGATTGTTCCGACTCTAAGGGAAACAAAGTTGTCATGTTTATGCGGTTGTCAGAAACTAATCCCTTCTTGTTTATTCGAGAAGTTTCTAGTGACCTCTGAGTTAGCTGGCACACACAAGTAATTAAGTTTAATGTACTCGATAGAGACATACTGACCTCAGTCCTATGTCAGAACTATAGTTTATATTATTCCAATGCGCAGAGCCTATCAGGGATATAGGAACTACACTACAAAAGGTCCAGAAATGCTTGGGAAAGAGAAATAGCCTCCCAGGTCCCTTTTCTGCGAAAAAGGGAGACAGAGGTTGTTTCTCTAAACTTTAAGAGGGGGATCATTTGGGAAATGCTTCACTTCTGGCAGCCCCCAAAACAAATTTTGAAATGTTGGTGGTGGACCTGTCCTTCCTGAAGCACCAAGGAGCCAAATGCATATTATTTTGCATGCCACAGAGTTTTCTGAGATGCTCCTTTGCCCTCAGGCAACTTTTTCAGATGCTGCTGCGAGTGCCTTTGCATGCTTGTACAGCTGGCTCCCTGTCAATATGACTGTATTATCAAATTGGTGCAGGAGCTAGCCCTAACTATGTGGAGGGATTGTCGTATCAGGTGCCTCATAGTGCCACGAGACATGGACATGGGAAGTGAATTAATGCACACAGCAATGTTCCCGGGGTTTGATCCTCCTCAGCAGCTTCTGTAGTTAGAGCGCAGTGACACTCACAAAGTCCTGAATGCAGAAGGTCTTCCAATGGACTCAGATATGACCGAAGCAGCAAAACTCTTGTTTCTGCTGTACGTCTAGTTTTATTTGGACCCACTGCCCCTAGCAATACATAAAGGAAGATTGTCTTCATCATCATAAACTGCTACAGAATATGAAACTGTGCTTTCATAAGAGTTATTTAAGAGTGATTCAAGTTAAATGATGCAAGCATGGCAATCTGCTGCACCAACTATGAAGCCACTTGGCTAGACCCATGCAAATCCATCACTCACTCACTCACTCACTCACTCACTCACTCACTCACTCACTCACTCACTCACTCACTCACTCACTCATTCACTCATTCACTCACTCACTCACTCACTCAACTGTGCATCTGTTTCCCAGTACAAAGAAATATGATCATGTATTCTGTGATCTGTCTTCTCCCATATAAAACTGTTCAGAACAGCGTGCAGCAACATTAACTATCCCAGCTACCCAACACCAAACACTAAGGGGCATATTTATGAGAGGGTTGCGTCACGTTTGCACCACACAATGTGGTACATGCATAAAGCAAACCACATAGTCAGATTTTTTAAGCCATGCACAGCCACTTTGCCTGGTTCTGAGTGGCTTAAAAAATCTGGAATAACATAACACAGCTCAAATTGCTGCATTTTCCTAACCTGCCCTGGATAGGCGGTCCTTGGGCATTTTGCTGTGGGTATTTCCACACAACTCCCCTGAACCTTATCGGATTTCCAGATATATTCTGGAAGGAATTCGGCCAGACATCGAAATCATGCCCTTAGTGTTACAGAATTTTTCACCTATACATGTACATAATACTTAACTTCTCTCTCTGGCTCACATGAACCCTGACTGTTTATCCCTGTCATTTCACTTAATGTTTACAAAGTTGTCTGTCAGTGGCTTTTTAGGTTGAGCCTATAGCGGCAGTGCGCATGCGCTGCTCGCTTTGCGAGGCACGAAGTTATCTAGTATGGAGTGGAAGCTCAGTGGAAGCTTCGCCCACTCTTCACCCATGTTTTTAATTGGCTTGTGTCATTGTCTTTCGTAAATGCTGCCATCTGACTAATTATGAGGCTTGTTAGTCCCTCCTTATTATGGCCATGTCGTCATTTCTATCCTTCCACGGCTACTGGCCCCTTTACTTTGAGTGTTGCACGGTATGTTTAGGCATTTTCTATAACCACCTCCTCTGATTCTGCTCCACTTAGTCAGCCATTTTGAAACTGTATATCTGTAATCTCAGTAATAAAGTCTAAACATCAAACACCCCTTAGGAGAACACTATCATCTGAACTCGGTATCTGTAGAGTCCCTTTGCGGCCTGACTCTTTTTCAGTATTTTAGGTTTCTTGGGATTTCTGTTAGTGCTATTTCTAGGGGCCATTCATTTGTGTATTTTCCATTTCTTTTGAGCCCCTTGTTGATATGAGTTTTTTCCAACATCTCTAGTCTCAGCGACTTTTGTTATTGTTATTTTATGTGGCTATTTTATTTTGTATTCAGTTTATATCTTTCACTTGCTTTATTGTCATTCCTTAATTCTTTTACTGATCTCACCGCCTACTCTTTGCCCTTGATCTACTTTTGCTTGTATATATGGTTCATATTCCTCAGTTTTCCAGTTTCGTTCTGCATTTTTTTCAGCCTCGTTTAGTCTTTTGTTGGCGATAGTATTATTTGACAGCTTCGCGTATTTCTTCTAAGCATTTTTTCTGTCATCTGTATTCTGATTCACGCCTTACCGTTCTATCATGGCGGACGGTTCCTATGTACTTAGTCCGCATTCTAGGTCTATTTTGTTAGCGTATTATCTCTCCAACACTGTTGGCGCCTTCTTTATGCAGTCCCCTTTCCATTTCGGGGTCCGTTTTGCCTCACCTGAATCTTAGTTAAATTCGGCTATAAGTATTACACTTCCTGCCGCCAGGGTTACTCGTCTATTCCGTACCCTGCTGCCCCCGTGTTGGAGGTTGGTTGATGACTCCTAGTTGGTAAGTACGCAGCGCGTCACTCTTTTTACTATGTATAGTCTTCTTATATTCAGCTCCCTACTTGTTCCTACATTATTCATGACATTGCCTCATTTCGTTTTTTCAGACTGCCTGCTTAATGTGGAACCTTGCTTTGCGGTCCTTGATCCACAAATACATTTATTTCTTCCTATCAACTGGCATTGTTCTGTAACTTCTATATATTTTCTGTAAGTCTAACCTTTATGGCTGTAGAGTCGAGCTTTTAATCTCTCAGTTAGTTTGTTGTTCTCCTTTCTTTCAGAGTTGTTTTTTCCTTACTTAGTATTCTTTTGTTTCTTAGGTTATCTGTTTCCAGCAAAGCTTTTAGATAGCTCTTATCTATTTACTTCCATATGCTGCTTGCGTGTACTTGTCTGTCGCTTACCATTGGAGTACGTTCTTTCTAACATACACCATAAACGTAGGTAAGCTATATTCTGTGCACTGACTTCTGATATTCAGGCTGTAATTTTGATACCTCTCTTAGATGGTTTTTGTGTTTATTCTTTTCTAGTCTCTGCCCATCTTTAGTGAGCCTGTGCACTTTGCTAAAGCCTGTGCTTCTTGATAAAGGATTCACAAGTATACTTAGCGCCTCATTGCGGTTGTTGAATTGACTTTGTTTGCTCTCTGAAACTGCAATTTATTTAATTTTGGATTTGCCTTACAAGTATGTGGATCATGTTCTTTTTCCTTTCAGTTTTTTTACCTAGAGCCTTTAAAGATGGCGCCTTATCTGTTTCCTAATTCTTGATCATATCTTTCTATTCTTTCACACTCACTCGGGTTTTTTTGTATTCCTCATATTCTTTTGGGTTCTTGTCTCTACTTTTTAGCCTATAACTATATATGCACTGCCTGTATCTTCGGTTGGTGATGGATTTCCCTTCGTCTATTCTTGGAATGGTTGTGTGCTCTTTTGTCCACTTTTTATATATATTGATTTACTCATTACGTGTTCTTTCCCCACAGACCAACAGTTTTAAACTTGAGTGATGCCCGGCACATTTTGATTTAATCATGGCCATAAGTATATAATTTGGTTGTTTCTACATTCAGAAATACTAATTGGGCCCTGAAGAAGGCGCTTACAGAAGTTCATGCGATCTCAGAAATGCGCGTCGGCGCTTTCTGTGCTGTTTATTGTATTTGTACTTTATGTATTCTTTATTGTATTGTGTTATTCACTGTCTTATTGAGTCTTTTTTGTTATTCATTTTGTGGTTCGTTTTTCTTACATGTATTGATTCGGATGAGTAATTACTCTGTTTGATTGGTTCATCAACGTTTTTGCTGGGCTTATGACATGTGTTCCTGTTTAGTGTTTGTACTATGAATGAAACTATACAAAAAATGGATATATGAATATATTTTTGATAAATAAATGAAGCAAACATTTTTTTTATAAAATTACTCTTGGTCTGTGGGTGTATTTAATTTAATGGACTAATAGCCTTTAAATGATGTATTAGTGTGAGGGAAGTGTTTTTGTCTCTTTTCTTGTTTTTTCTCTGATCACTTCCCCACTCATTCAATATTTCAGGGTCCCTCTTCTGTTTTTTTGATTGATATTCCCAGCACTTTGCTGTGAGGGTTTTGCTCTAACCTTCTGAGCCCTTCCATTCCTCTTTTCTGTGCTATTTGTATTATCTTAACTGATCATTATTCTTTCCCTTTTGTTTTGTTTTTCATTTTAGGCTTTATTCGTATAAATATTCTTTTTCTAATTGTTTGTGTCAACTTTCTCAGTCTTTTTGTCTTTTTTTGGTGAGTTTATCACTTTGATTGTCTGTTTTGCCCACCTTTGTATTTGAAGTATACTTTTTCACTTTGGAAAAGATTAAGTCTTTTGGCTTCACCGATGAAGATTTCTCCAGACTCCTTGGTGGTAGCTCTGCCTCTGACCGACAGTTTACCATTGGTAGTAATTCCAATGACGAATGGTTTAAACTGCTTAATCTTAAGAAAAAAGCCAGAAGGACAGAATCTCACGCAGAGTTCATGTTGGAGTATCTAAGAGCTGGAGTTATTCAGAATGGACTCCGTGTGAGAAACATTCCAGGCCTGTTCGTTGAAGTAAGAAAGTTCCTAGAGAGATGGTCACTCATAGCTAATAGGTGTTCTAGGGACCTAATGATGCTGATTATTGAAAAAGGCTAGAGAGGTGGTAGAGACCGTCCTAAAAGAAATCGCTGAAATTGAGGACACATTAAAGAAAAATAACCCAGTTGAAGACGACAAAAAGAAACTTGAAGAGATTAATACCAAAATTAATTCCTTCTTATAAAGAAGAAAACTGAAAAAAGACATTAGGTACTTCTCTGAAGAGAGGGTATATCCCTACCTGGTAGCTGGATATTACAATACTGAATATGGGAATCCACAACAAGGTGAAAGGCAATACTGGTCCAATAAAAAAGTCCTTACATTTTCAGACACATCTGGATCTGACAATGAAGGTATTTCGAACTGATATGGGAGCTATGGATACGGAAGGGCTAACTTCGAGAAACAGCCATTTTTTAGGCAACAGACAGGGACCAGCAAGAGTGAGATTCAGAAACCAGGAGAGGAGCAACTATCAACAATCAGAGAAATCCCCTCAGTTTATTCAGACAAGGCGGAAACAATATTGGATAGAGTAGGGTTGCCTTCACTTATTAACTCCACCGAGCATGCACATGTTAAACCAATACCCATCTTTAACCTCTCCAAAACTGAGTTAGATGAATCCTCCGTGCAACTTCTCTCGCGAGGCCTTTCTTTTGTACCCAGTATTTACCTTGATCACTTCAAATTGAATATAGTTATTCATTCCTTCTTCCGTAAAATCAGATTAAAAAGATACTTCGAAGAGAGACCTATAACAACTATTGAAAATATAACAGCACTCCGGCCCACATCTGCCTTCACTCCATCATTAGACCAGGTTGGTGCCGAAGTCGGTATCTTTGAAAAAGTTGTTAACACCAAAATACAACAACTTTTGACTTATGTTCCCAAACCTCAATATAATCTGGACTATGCAGAATACCAGGCCCTTAAACAACTTGCCCTCAATACTGAAGTCACTATTAAACCTTCGGATAAAGGTGGAGGTATAGTAGTCCTTGATAGTGTTACCTATAAGGAGCAAATTGCGTCTATGCTTAGGGTACCTGAACATTAAGTCAAACTTATGAGTTACCCAGAACAAAGAATCACAACTGATATCTTTGTAGTTACACAGCGAGCCCTGGATAGAGGCTCGATATGTGAACAAGAGTTTGAATATCTCAACGTTCCGTTTCATAAAATCCCTACTTTATATGGGGTCCCTAAGACCCATAAGAATGCCACCACTCCTCCCTTTAGACCTATTGTCTCCACAATTGGATCTCTTACCGAACCTCTCTCCAAGTATGTTGATGTCTTTTTACAACCGTTGGCATCCAAGCTTCCTGGGTATATTAAAGATACGGGCCACTTCATCAGCATAATCGTAGGCATCTCATTTAATCCGCACACTGACTTTTTGGTCTCGATGGACATCGAGGCCCTCTACACAACTATCCCTCAACATGAGGCTTTGGTAGCTGTTAAGAGTGCCCTAGACACTGGAATTAGCGTTTGTGATCATCTCTTTGTTTTGGAATGTTTGCCATGATGGACAAGTTGAATTAGATTCAATGGATCAGTAAGCAGATCTAGAGAGAAATATATAACTTGACCTCCCCCGAGTGGTACAGATGCTTACATATTAGATAAGTGTACAGTTTACAGGGGACGCTCCTGAATACTCACTCTTGCTGTGCAAATTACCCGGCGCTTTTTCTGAACTTCCCGCCTCCAAATTGAAAGCCGTGAGGGGAACGGCACCGTCTGGGCGGCGAAGGCCTACAATCCCCAGAAGGCCCTGCGCGACCAGCGCGAACGGCAACAGCTGATGCGAGGACGCCTTTAAAAGACCGGGGAGCTTCCCGCAGCGCGGGACGCTCCTGAATACTCACTCTTGCTGTGCAAATTACCCGGCGCATTTTCTGAACTTCCCACCTCCAAATTGAAAGCCGTGAGGGGAACGGCACCGTCTGGGCGGCGAAGGCCTACAATCCCCAGAAGGCCCTGCGCGACCAGCGCGAACGGCAACAGCTGATGCGAGGACGCCTTAAAAAGACCGGGGAGCTTCCCACAGCGCGGGACGCGCGCGGGCGAAGCCCGGGCAAAGGGCGGGCCCTTTGTGGCCCTCCGAGGACCTACGAGACCGGACTGGACCCGTCCCCCTGGCCAAACTGTGCTGTAAAAGAACTCATCGTTCAGTAAGTTGCTATTACACTCTCTCGTTCGTCATCTACCTGATAAGTTTATAATATGTCCTCGATTGTGCTGAGTCCGACATTAACGATGGCTGATAGAGTGGGGACTTTATCGAATGGCACTCTAGATAATTATATTATTAGAACACCATCCGTGGCTCAATAGAACTTTCACTCGCAGAGCGCCGAGCTGACCGTCGATGCTCTATCGAAAATATTAAGAATAGAGCACTGTCTGAGCCCAACCCCGTAGCCATTCCTAATATAGAGTTAGCCCCAGACCCAGCTAATGATACCTTATTCATAGATGGTGTACCTCTTTTGCTGAGAGACTGTGAAGTGCCTAGCACTTGTTCTACTGGAATAGACATTCCAATTTTACCACATAATCCTTCTTGCACTCCCAGTACTTCTGGAGTTTTGAATGCTGTGACATCTATTGCTCCCAAGACCGTACGAGAAAGGTCTAAGAAACTTGTACAAACTACAAATCATGGTCCACCACCTACCAAGAGGAGACGCAAAAGGATGGAACCTTCCAAGCAGAAGTTGAGCTCTACTGACTTTGGGAAGAAGGCTAACTCCTCTAGCACTAATGTTATAGCTGCTGCAGTACCCATGGACGCAACTGGAATGGATAATGCTACCATATCATTGTTAACTTCTGCACATATAGAGGGGGAACATAGCACTAAACACAGCTTGGAGGATAATGGGTCTAATACAATACACACCAGTAATTTTCTGGATAGTATTGAGATGATTATGCGAACCTACACTCTAGCAATAGTGGAAAGATTGAAAAATATGGAAAACAGATTAGGGAAAATAGAAGCAGACCTGGGTAGGAAGAGAAGCCCTACTAGACATAAAGCTAATTCAGAGCCCAAACTGGTCTCAGTTCCTTCCCTAGCGGCTAAATCCGCCAATAATTTTCGACCATCACCTATTGAAATTGTGTCAGTTTTAAATACAACTCCAAATAATCCCACATTAGACGCCCCGTCCTCTAGTAGCTACCCTCTGAGTGGGACAGCTTCTGCTCCTAAACCCGTTCATAACAATTCCACTACTAATCAGACAAATGCCTCTGCAAGTATTGCAACAGTTAAATTTAATTGTTATTCATCAGCCTCTGATAATAAATCTACCAGAGATCTGGACAATTGCCCGATTGGGTCAATGAGACATGAGGAGGGTGGCCTCAGGCAGACCCGGGGGGAACAGTAAAGGAGACCACTATCGGATCTTGCGCCAGAGGCCGCGCCATATGTAGTGATTCTCACAGGGGTACCAGAGCTTTCAGTGAACAAGAGGGAAGGTTTTTCCCAACTGAAGAACAAAATAACACACTGGCTGACATTACACAGGCCAATTGCCAGCAATATAGATGGCGAAATAGTCCATGTACGCCGTCTTCAGTGGTTGGGTGGAAGACCTAAAGACATTGGGGGGGACGTGGTTGTGGTCAATTTCAGAGATCGCAATGCAGTAGGCTATATCCTGAATTGGCCTCAGGTTAATCTTAACAGTAGCATTATTCCACGTCCTCTAACCTACTTCTACCCAAGATCTGTAGTATTTCCTTCCCAACCTGTTTATGGTTACTCCTTTCCTACTACCCATTTCCCCATTACGATGAATAACAGGAATCTAGCCTATGTGCATCATGCAGCCCCAATTGCAGAAACACCCGGGTGGAATATAGTACCCACTAGGCCAAGTATTACTGTCCATAGGAGCAAGGACTATCCAGTACCATTCACTCCACTGGAAGTGTCAAATAGGTTTGACATCTTCAGTGGTCTGGATGCCTGTGATTGAAGTCCACAGTCAGGAGGGGAGGAGACAGTGGATGCATATATTTTAACTGCAGGTGGTCTGGTTGAGGCTTTGGAAGGGAATGTACCCATTGTTTCAAGTATATCTGATGGAGTTCCTGACCCGACAAATGCTATTATAATTGTGCCAAATAATTCTGACCACTGCACACAAACAGACAATCAAGGTAGCCGTGTAAGTGATACAACAATCCATGGTCTAATCAAATATGAAGCATTCCCTGGAGTTACAGGTTATCTTACACCTAGTAACTGTTCAGGGAAGGCTAATGAAACGGGCTGTCTGGTGGAGGCCAGTAGACCAGAGACAGAGGGAGTGTTGGCTAACAGCAGCACAGGAGACACTACAAACGTTCTCAATTCTTTAAATAGTAACGTGGAGAGCCAGTTGTTGGTCTCGTGGAATGTAGCGGGTCTCAAGAATAAGATGGCCTCCAGGGATTGGGCTACCTTTATTGATAACTACATGATTGTTAGTATGCAAGAAACATGGGCATTAGAACCCCAACACAGACCAGGCTATCTTCACTTCGCAATAGCTGCAACCAAAATAAACAAAGGAAGACCTAAGGGGGGATTGACCACCTGGGTAAAACAGGATGATGGATTTACAATTACTCAACTAGCAATTAACTCATGGGATATTCTGGGGGTTAAGTTAAAATCTCCCTCATTTGGTGAACTCATTATTTTTAACGTGTACGCCAGGGGAAAGCCGGGAGGGAAATCGTCAGAAGTTGTGGCGGCACTGGGACATTATGTTAGTATTTGGAGGGGAGGTGCTAACATACTAATTTGCGGAGATTTCAACTGCTCCTATGAGCCTCTGGACCATACGGATCTAGAGCTCACTGAGGCAGAGGATATCTGTTGGCAAATCCCCCCCCTTAGTATACCTCCTATTAATCGGTGGACCCAGGCAGCCCTACAACTTAAGACCTTCAGTTTAGAACATGGGTTGAGAGCAGTGAACGGCAGGACACGAGGGGATGAGCAGGGTAATCCAACTTTTAACAACGGACTGAGCACCAGCAGAATTGATTATATTCTGGTCAATCTTGAATTCTGGTCATCAATTCGTGATATGACTGTAATTCAACGTATCGAAAGTGACCACAACCCTCTCAGTCTCGAGCTACAGCTTCACAAAGGGCAGGGGTTAACATCAGATGACATAGTAGATGACATTGTCATGGCAAATGATACTCGGCGGGTAAGATGGGCCGAGTGTCTGGGTAAACCCGAAACCATTAGTGAAATGAATGACATGGTAAATGAAGCAATCATTGAAATACAGGGGCAGCTGGATTACGAGGATTACTGCAGCAGGGTAGTCCACATTCACTCAACCCTTTTTTTTAAACTAAGTAAATATTTTAGTATGCCGAGGAAGAGGAACTCTGGTAAAGCGAAAAGAAAACCAGAGTCATGGTATGATAAAAACTGCAGGACTGCATACAAATCCCTAGCTGATGCAGTGCGATCCACTGACAGGGAGGGCATTCGGGCGGCAAGGAACCATTATAAATGGACACAAAATGCCGTGAAACAAGCGTGGGACACTAAATACTGGGAGGAGTTATTGGTAGCCAGTAAGTCCAGAGATTTGACGGACTTCTGGCATCTTGTGAGGTGGGGCACGGGGAACCACAAACCAACCCCGGTTAATTATGTCCCGCCAGAACAGTGGGTTGAGCATTTTAAGTCCCAGTTCGCTAATACAAATAATGTCCCAACACCTGCCCTGGCCTCTTTTAGCCGTCCCTTATTAGCAAACACGTTAGTGTTCACCAAGAAAGATGTTGAATGTGCCCTTAACTTAATACCTAAGGGCAGGGCCCCGGGCTTAGATAAAATTCCTGCAGATTTTTTTCTGCATAGTAAATCAGTCTGGGTCCCTTACATCGAACTACTGGCGAACACTATTGCCAAAGGCACTATGGTGCCGGATATATGGCGGGGAGCAGAAATCATACCAATTTTTAAGAAGGGTGATCGAGCTGACCCGGGAAACTATAGGCCAATTAGCCTAATAGCCTGTATTCAGAAGGTTGTGGCCAGAATGGTACTTCTCAGGGTCCAGAATTGGATCGAGGACTCGGGAGTCATGTCTATCCTACAGGCTGGCTTCCGACCCCTGACTAGCACGGTAGATCAAGTTTTTAGATTTTCCACAATATATTGGAAATGGGTGGTTCTGGGGGGTGGCACACTTTATGCAGCCTTTGTTGATCTAAAGGCTGCATTTGACCTAGTCCCAAGAGATAGGCTGTGGAGAGCGCTCCACGAGCAGGGTATCCCACCAGAACTGCTTGCGGTTTTGATAAAACTACATGAAAATAACTACGCGCAGGTCAGATGGGGTAACCCGAGCCAGGTGACTGACAGATTTCCAACGGAAAGGGGTGTGCGGCAAGGGTGTGTGCTGGCACCCACATTATTCACACTATATATAAATAGAGTTATAGATTATTATAGGGGCTCCACTACTGATGCACCCAAACAGAACGGCATCCCTGTCCCCCTGCTAATGTTTGCCGATGATACCCTTCTTTTATCTAAGACTCAGGAAGGGCTTCAGAAGGCAATAGACTGCTTTGAAAAATTTTGTAATGACTATGGCCTCTCTGTTAATGTCTCCAAAACCAAATTTATGACGATGCATAGGCATAGGAACATTAGGGGCAGAGTCTTTATGAATGGGGTACCGTTAGAGCAGACTGATAGCTTCAGCTATCTGGGCATCACATTGGGCTCTAGGTTACAGTGGAAGCCGCATGTGGCCCATCTAATCTCAAAGCACGCACGACTATCTGGTGCCCTTCTAAGAGAATTTAAGTTGTCAGCCACTAAACCTGTAGCCCCAGTATTAAAAATTTATGATTCAAGAGTAAGATCCTCCATGTTATATGGAGCGGAACTGTGGGGGTCGTCTGATATAGCAGGTCTACAAAAAGAACACAATAAATTTCTTCGCTGCATAACAGGGCTTCCAAATTCCACACCACTCGTACCTTTGCGCATGGATTTGGGCTGTCAGAGTCTAGAAAATATCTGCAGATTTAGACCAGTTGCCTATTGGAGAAGACTGTGGGTAACCCCAGAATTGCATCACTATGCGCTAGCACTCCTGGAAACGCGTGATATGGACTCTGGGGGTAAAATTCTATGGTTTAGAAAGGTTAAAACCCTCCTTAAGTCTCTAGGTATGGGAGATTTATGGGATAATCCTCAGGAGACATTATTTCCTACCAAACAACAGTTAAAAGTGGCCTACTGGTCATTCATATCCCAGGAGGAGTTCCAGTCACACACTGCTCCATCGTATACTAAGGCTTTTTTGGAGCTGAAACACACTCCAGGGTATGAGTTGTACTGGGATCTGATTACAAAGCCTCATGATAGGAAATTATTCCATCAGTTTAGGGTAGGTACCCTCTCACTGAATACGGTCACCTGTAAATGGGCATATAGTAAAAGTGACCAAATGTGTACTTTTTGTATAACACACCCGGAAACTATAGCTCATGTTTTGTTTATATGCCCAGAATATAAGGTTCCCCGTCACAAATGGATAAGAGCAGTTTGCATTCAAAAGGGTATTATGACGGGGATTACTGCACTGAGAATATTTCAAACTGACTGTTCTGAAACAATAGTGATAGCGACAGCAACATTTTTAAAATGGATGTGGACAATAAGAGTTGGGAAACTGAAAGCTCTCCAGTCGCCCTAAAGTAAACCCAGTACAATTGTGGAACTCTTTTATAGTTTTAGTATGTTTTTATGGAAGACAGATATTTATTTTTTTATTTGGTCGAGTAGGAATACCATCTATGTAGTGATCTTAGATCCTGCTGTTTTTAGTTTCAGTGTTACATTTTCTGTGTATAACTCAAATGTGTAGCTCCAACGGATGTACCTGATGATGAACTGTGTTTTTTCTTTTTTTTCTTTTTTTCTTTTTTCTTTTATTTTTTCTATGTACCTGATGATGAATTGTGTTTTTTATATGTGTCTTTTATGACAACAAGTCGAAATAAAGACTGGAAAGTGAAGTGGAATGTTTGACCATCGTCTTGAAGGAAAATTACTTTGAATTTGATGGCAATATCTTTAAACAGATAGAAGGAGTTAGTATGGGCACTGCCTTTGCTCCTAATGTGGCTAATATGTTCATGGGAGCATTTGAAGCTAAAATCATCTTCAACGAAGTTGCCCCTCTTAGTAACAATATATTTTTTTGGCATCGCTTCATCGATGACATCTTTTTCATCTGGAGAGGCCCAGAAGAACAGTTAGAAGAATTTGCACTTTGGATTAATCTTTGTGACCAGTATCTCAAGTTTAGCCTTAACATCAGTAAGGAAAAAATTGAATTCTTGGACATTTGGATTCAAGTTATTGACCAGAAAATAGAGGTTTCCCTCTATACTAAGCCTTCAGCACGAAACACTCTGCTACAATACACTAGCTATCATCCTCGTAACCAAAAGGATAGCATCCCATACAGTCAATTCCTACGCTTGCGCAGGAATTGTACCACTATGCACAACTTCGAGCTGCATGCTGATCAATTGAAGATTAAACTCCTGGATAGAGGGTATCCCTATAGACTGGTCAAAGACTCTTACAAAAGGGCAAAATATTTTGACAGAATGGCCCTACTACAGACCAAGGAGACTAAACCAGACAATAAACTCGTTTGTGTTACCACTCATTCTAATATTAATCAAAAAGTACGTCAGATAATCAATACTCAATGGCACATCCTCAATTCTGACTCACACAAAAGCGCTCTTTCTAACCCTATTTTTGCGTTTCGTTGCAATAATAACTTGAGGAATGCTTTGGTTAAAGCGCAGGTACCTCAGCGGCACAGTTTTGTCCAGAAATCAATTTCAGGCATTAATCCTGTTATGGGCACCCACAAATGTGGACATTGCCATGCCTGCGACTCCGCTATTGTAATGAATAAACTTACCTGGGGCAAGAGGATCTTCAACTTTAAAAATATGACTAACTGCCGCCCTAGCAATGTAGTGTACCTTATTCTGTGCCCCTGCCATAAAGGCTACGTTGGTGAGACTGGCAGGGAGTTCAGAGTCAGGTTCAGTGAACACAAATCAGCAATACATAATAAACGTTTTGGAGCCCCTATGGTGACCCATTGGGTTGATTGTGATCATTCTGTTAAAGATCTACGCTGGATCATACTAGAACACATACACCCCCTAAGGACAATAACATTGATGCCCTTAGACGTAAGAGGGAGGTATTTTGGATTTATACTCTTCAGACGTACGAGAAAGGACTCAATGAGTCCCTCCCTTGGGAGAACGCTATCATCTGGACTCGGTATCTGTAGAGTCCCTTTGCGGCCTGACTCTTTTTCAGTATTTTAGGTTCGCGGGATTTCTGTTAGTGCTATTTCTAGGGGCCATTCATTTGTGTATTTTCCATTTCTTTGAGCCCCTTGTTGATATGAGTTTTTTCCAACATCTCTACTCTCAGCGACTTTTGTTATTGTTATTTTATGTGGCTATTTTATTTTGTATTCAGTTTATATCTTTCCCTTGCTTTATTGTCATTCCTTAATTCTTTTACTGATCTCTCCGCCTACTCTTTGCCCTTGATCTACTTTTGCTTGTATATACGGTTCATATTCCTCAGTTTTCCTGTTTTGCTCTGCATTTTTTCAGCCTCTTTTAGTCTTTTGTTGGCGATAGTATTATTTCTCAGTTTCGCGTATTTCTTCTAAGTATTTTTTCTGTCATCTGCATTCTGATTCACGCCTTACCGTTCTATCATGGCGGACGGTTCCTGTGTACTTAGTCCGCTTTCTAGGTCTATTTTGTTAGCGTATTATCTCTCCAGCACTGCTGGCGCCTTCTTTATGCAGTCCCCTTTCCATTTCGGGGTATGTTTTGCCTCACCTGAATCTTAGTTAAATTCGGCTATAAGTATTACACTTCCTGCCGCCAGGGTTACTCGTCTATTCCGTACCCTGCTGCCCCCGTGTTTGAGGTTGGTTGATGACTCCTAGTTGGTGAGTACGCAGCGCGTCACTCTTTTCACTGTGTATAGTCTTCTTATATTCAGCTCCCTTCTTGTTCCTACATTATTCACGACATTGCCTCATTTTGTTTTTTCAGACTGCCTGCTTAATGTGGAACCTTGCTTTGCGGTCCTTGATGCACAAATACATTTATTTCTTCCTATCAACTGGCATTGTTTGGTAACTTCTATATTTTCTGTATGTCTAACCTTTATGGCTGCACAGTCGAGCTTTTAATCTCTCAGTTAGTTTGTTGTTCTCCTTTTTTTCAGAGTTGTGTTTTCCTTACTTAGTATTCTTTTGTTTCTTAGGTTATCTGTTTCCAGCCAAGCTTTTAGATAGCTCTTATCTATTTACTTCCATATGCTGCTTGCGTGTACTTGTCTGTCGCTTACCATTGGAGTACGTACTTTCTAACATACACCATAAACATAGGTAAGCTATATTTTGGGCACTGACTTCTGATTTTCAGGCTGTAATTTTGATACCTCTCTTAGATGGTTTTTGTCTTTATTCTTTTCTAGTCTCCGCCCATCTTTAGTGAGCCTGTGCACTTTGCCAAAGCCTGTGCTTCTTGACAAAGGATTCACAAGTATACTTAGCGCCTCATTGCGGTTGTTGAATTGACTTTGTTTGCTCTATGAAACTGCAATTTATTTAATTCTGGATTCGCCTTACAAGTATGTGGATCATGTTCTTTTTTCTTTCAGTTTTTTTACCTAGAGTCTTTAGAGATGGCGCCTTATCGGTTTCCTAATTTTTGGTCCTATCTTTCTATTCTTTCACACTCACTCTGGTTTTTTTGTATACCTCATATTCTTTTGGGTTCTTGTCTCTACTTTTTAGCCTATAACTATATATGCACTGCCTGTATCTTCGGTTGGTGATGGTTTTCCCTTTGTCTATTCTTGGAATGGTTGTGTGCTTTTTTTTCCACTTTCTTGTATATAGTGATTTACTCATTACGTGTTCTTTCCCCACAGACCAACAGTTTTAAACTTGAGTGATGTCGGGCACATTTTGATTTAATCATGGCCTTAAGTATATAATTTGGTTGTTTCTACATTCAGAAATACTAATTGTGCCCTGAAGAAGGAGCTCACAGAACTTCATGGGATCTCCGAAACGCGCGTCGGCGCTTTTTGTGCTGTTTATTGTATTTGTACTTTCTGTATTCTTTATTGTATTGTGTTATTCACCGTCTTATTGAGTCTTTTTTGTTATTCATTTTTGTGGTTCGTTTTTCTTACTTGTATTGATTCGGATGAGTACTTACTCTGATTGGTTCATCAACGTTTTTGCCGGGCTTATGACATGTGTTCCTTTTTAGTGTTTGTACTATGAATGAAACTATACAAAAAATGGATATATGAATATATTTTTGATAAATAAATGAAGGAAAAAAACTTTTTATAAAATTGGTCTGTGGGTGTATTTAATTTAATGGACTAATAGCCTTTAAATGATGTATTAGTGTGAGGGAAGTGTTTTTGTCTCTTTTGCTTAAACATCAAACATAGACATAAGAGCTAAAAAGAAAAGTATGTTGTTTTAAATATATATATATATAAATCACAAGATGAGTAAATAAACTTAAATAAATTTTACTTTAGTCACCCACTACATTATCGCAGTATTTTGAAATAGGAACCATTAATGATGTACAGTTTACCTCTGGAATTAATGTTTTATATTGTTACTTTCTACGGTATTTTTACAGATGCAAAGTAAATGTTCCTACTGAGATGGATGTTGTCACTGTCAGTTGATACCCACCCTCCAGTTCGCGTAGCTTCTCTCCCGACTTCTTCCGCCCTGAACTACTTGAAGATGTAATCGGGCAATAATAATGACCCTGGGCCAGTAAGTGGGGTAAAAGGCCGCTTTATTGGACAGGTGGCAAATAATACAACAATATCACAAATACATATTCCTACCTATCACCCCCCCCCCCTACCAAATTTCCCCAACAACCGTCTTCCCCTAACATTGTCGTGCCTAATCCTCCTCCCCAAACCCCTATCTACCTCTCCTGCCTACCCCTTGCCTCCAACCTCGCTCCCTTGCTTCCCTCTGTCCGAAACTCTTCCTGATGCCCCCAACCCTTCCTGCCTGTCTTGCTCTCCTCCAACTCTGCCACCTGGCCAAGCGACAACCACCCAAAAGTTTTTTTATTTTTTTTATTTTTTATTTAGTATATTCATTTATTCATTATTAAATATATATTTTTTTTTATATGCACATGGGGAGGGCGGGTGGGCCAAAAAACGCCACCGCCTGCCTCAGCGCACCTCAGCGGCAGTGTGTGACGGTTGATACGTCACCACTCGCTCGTGCTTACCAGAAGTCAAGCGCGCAGCGCGCGAGCCACCTGTCTGGGCATACCATTGCCCGAAGCAGCCCGGGGGTGGACAATCTGCGATTGCCACCCCCAGGAGCCCCCATTCCCACAAACGTGAAAGCTGAGTCAGGAGCTGGGAATATTTCCTGTTTCTTTTGCGTTGTAAAGTGGCGTGTGAATACAAGGTCGGCGCTAGTGATGGTTCCGGCCACTACAACCTGCTCTTCCTGGTTTATCCAATTATATTATCACAACGCCGGCGCACATGTAGAAGATTAACCCTCAGCACTGTTGATCCACTGAACCTTCTCACTAGCCGCACGACAGATCGCGGTTTCATTATGTAGAAACATTGTGCTCCAAAATGTACGTCTTACAGTGTATAATGAGTATGTATAGTGCAAAGATGTGAGGCAGCACTTAGTGTAGAGCACAACCACCATTGCACATTGGTATTCAAACGCTTTTTCCCTAGACTAATCCTAATCTGGAAAGGGCATATAATTTCTAGAGGTAACAATATTTATTAAAAAATCTAAAATTAGCTCATGCATAAATAGCAGTAACAAAATATTGGCCTCTGCTTCAGCCTTTTTTGTTGCTTTTCGTGCCCTCTCTACACCACCCCACCCCGTCCCAGCGCTGCACTACCACATGCTTTCCTGCTGCCCACTGCAGTCCTTCCTAGTCACGTTGCTACTTCATTTCAGCTGCAGAGCTAACCAGCCATTAAGCAGACACTACCTGGCCCTGCCTGTCCCACTCTCCTGTGCCAAGTACTCCGACTATACTTTGCAGACACAGCTCCAATACTGTCCCAGGCCCCAGCCACACGCACCTGCTTACTTCCTCTATGTAGAATGTCTCTTTTACCCTTTCTTTAACTTCCTACGACTTTTGCTCTCTCACTCTGCTCTACTTTTTGTTGTGCTCTATGACTGCTTTCCTCAAAATGTTTATTACAACCATTCAACATGGTGTACAGCTACCACAATGCTCTACAACATAGCTTAAAGACATTGGCAAAACCAATAACTCTGGCTAAACACTTACAAGGTCCCAAAGGCGGGACCTATTGGCTATGCCAATGCTTGTTTTGTAACTTATTAATGTATAAAATAATGTTATGTTTTCTGTCAAGGGTTCCACGTCCCTTTGGAACAGGTAAATGGGTATATTAAACTGCTAAACAAAAAAAGAAAATAGATAACAGAAGTGAATCAAACGTGTGCTAAGCAAGTGCTTTATTTAAACTTGTTTGGACAGATTCAGGTGCTGCTGTGCATTTATGAGTATGGAGTGTGGTGACAGGTTGGATTTATTTACAAAAACAGTACTAGACTAAACTGTAAGGTTCTATTTTAGTGGGCCTGGGCGATATGTTTAACATGCACATCATGAATTTTACTTAATGTGTATTTTGATTACTTTTGTGCAAATTCGCATAATTTTTAAGAAGTTACATGAAGACTTCTTTCTTTTCAATTTCAAAATTTGTAGATAAGTGTACATGTTTAAATTATGAGAATATTATATGTATTTCGTTATGGACAAAACCCCCTTGATATTTTGGTCACATGCTGAAGCAAGGAGTAAAACACCCACCGTGTTTTAGATTCAGTGACTTAGCTAAGACGTTTAGTACCTCTACAAAGATGCCCAAAACAGAACCGGTGAGTACCCACATCTCCAAAGAGCAATATCCACTTCAGTCTTTAGTGTTTTCAGCCAGTGCTGAATTTGTAAAATATTAAGGGCCAGGGCTCTGACCAGGAGCCCACTGCAGCTTGCACCACCCATCGCCCTTGTCATCGCTGCCAAAACAACTACAAACCATCTCTCTTGCATGTACATGTGACATTCAGATTATTCCAGGTCCCCAAAGCTAAAAGAATGGCTGGGGAGGCAGATATTTGCAACTTTAATGTATGTTGTATTCCTAAACTACAGTAGTTGTGTTCATCTCTAAATTAGATGAGCAGCACCGCCATGTTGTGGACTGTTCTAAATATGGTGTTGACAATTAGATGCCAGTGCCGAGCATTGTAAACCAATTAAGTGCCGGTGCTGAGCACCGGCTCAAATTAAGCACTGGTTTCAGCTCAGCTTCCAAAGCATGACATTTCAAGGCGCTCTTACTTCCGGCGTCATTTGCATTTTCCTTGCTCTCTGGTTACAGTCTGGCATGTGAGATAGAACTAGTAGAAAACAAAAATGTCCTTCAAACATTATCTGCAGAAGAAATGAGGGTTTCCCTTGATCCTCTCATTTCACCATGCTTCTCTCAGCAATCCCCTGGGGAATTTCATCGCAGGTGGAGTCAGAGCTCTGCTTTGTGCCTTTGGAAGTAAAATGCATTTATTGTGAATCACAATTACCTGCAGCCTCCCTGTGGCTATTATTTAAATCCCATGAGAAATTGCTGCAGGGTGTGTACATGATCACAGACTGGTGAGGATGTTTATGGGTAACATTAAGATAACATTCATGAGAAATGAACAATTCTATATTAACATCCACACTTTCGAAGTCTAGCCGCGGCATCAGTAAGTTACCTGTAATAAGAACCAGCATTCACTACTCTAATGTAATACTTTAGCACAGTCGACCTGTGATGTCATGATGACCACTACATGGATCAGCAGACATTATAAAAAGAATTCCTTACGTTGCTTTGCCTGACAATTTGAATTCATGAGCCTTTAAGCAGCTATCTATAGTCTTTTGTTACTATGGTTCATTGCTGGAGGTAAGTGTGCAGGAGCAGGAGCTTTGCTACTCAAAGGTCCATTGGACACTGTTTGCTGCTGTGTAAATGGTAGTTAAACAAATGGAATTAGCAGCAGGGCGAATTGACGTGTTTCACATTTTACTGTGTTTTTTTAAAAATAATGTAACGAAAATAAATGTTCTCCATGTTTCTAATGTGGATGAAGGTGATTCTGTGCAAAACACTTAATCTCCCCGTGCCTAGCAAAAACAAATGTGTCCTCATGTAATGCAACTGGTGCTATGTAAAGCGCTCTGATACCCGATTCGGGTCAAGTTTGCGCTATATAAAACTCTGTAAACAAAATAAAATACGGGAGAGGTAATTTGATTTGTAAACTAATAATGTGTTTGGTATGTCAGCTAGGGTTCCACAGTTTGTTTTCCTCCTATTTGTCTAGGTGCAAAATTGTTCTGAAATACGGATTGTCGTAATTAGTGTTTGCTCTGGCATTTGCACTAGTGCAACATTTCTATAGTAAGACCTCTGGGGCTTTATTATGGAATTGCCTCAGGGGCGCAACTGGCGTTTGTGCCCGCTTTGTGCGCGTCGGGGACACTTTGGTATTACAGAAGGGTCCGCAGATGGCTGTGCGATCTGTAATACTGAAAGCACTGGCGCACATAAACCACCAGCACTATTTATAGAAAGCGTCTCCTCATTTGCATGGGGGTTTGGCCTCATGCAAATGAGGGAATCCCTTTGCCTCTATGCCCATGCCATATTATAGACACAGGCGCAGAGACGAAGAAGCAGTAAGAAGGTGCACTGGCAGTGTGCCACAGGGGGCCTCCTGATTGAAGCCCTCTGGAGGGGGAAAGGGAGTCCCATGACCCCCCCCCCCCTGCAGCCATTCACTTGCAGGCAGATGCACACTCACTGCAGCCGCCAGGCTACAGCCTGCACAGTGAAGCAGGGAGCGGCTTCAAAGCAGCTGCTCTGTTTTTCACCTGAATGTGCTGCCCTGGGGGCAACATGGACCATTTAATGGGGCGCACTTTCCCTGTTTCCGCCCAGCGCAACTGTTTGAAGGTGCTCCAGGCGCAAACAGGGAAAGTGCACCCTTCACATAATAGAGCCACTGCTGTCGGTCTGCCAGCTACCACTTACTTGACCCAGACAGTCATCTTTGAATGAAACTCATTAATGTACTGCAAGACAGGTCAATGTGCATTCTGGCGTGGTCATTCAGATTTTCTGCATCCATAGAATGGTTTCTATCAAGGAAGCGAGTTTTGCCAGTATGGGTAATGAGATGTAAATCTCTCTCTGCAGTATGTAAAAATTACCTCGGAGCCCCATAATATTAAAATGATGTCGGGTGTTGCCTTCAATCATATATATGACCACCGAGCTCCCTGGTAACCTGCAAAATGCTTACTGTTATTTATAATCAAATTAAACCTACAAAATATAAACAAAACCAGAAATCAATGTCATTATTGCAATCTAGTTTCCATCTCACTAAGCCAGTGGTCAGTCAAATTCTTTTATTTCGGCCAATGCCCATTACATGGACAGTAATTGAAAAGTCTCAGAAACAATCGCACGAAATTCATAAAATAGTTTACACAATGAGAGTAGTATTTCAAACGATTAGTGTACAAGACATAGTTAATCAGCTGCAGTGCCTCAAGAAGAAGAGTCTGAAGCAAGGGAGTACCTACCATTGGTGCAGCAGGTGCAGTGGTCCAGAGCCCTTAGGCCCACTGAACCCTGATAAATGCTTTATTTACTACCCCAAAGCAGTCAAAGGGGCCGTTTTCCCTCTCATGCACCAGGTCCCTTGGCATTCTTGCTAAACTATGGGTCTGGAGGTGTGATTTTTAACTAAGTCCATAGAGGGACTCACCTCCTGGGTGCCCTTGTTCTCGACCGGTGCAGGTTAACATACTGTTAGGGAACAGAATGTGTATTTCGTTTTCAACATGTCCAGGCAATATTGGCAACAGTTTTGCTTTTGTGCAAGGAGCACCCCTGTTTAAGGTTGATAGGAACGGATTCTTGCCTACCTTATAATCTCCAAGAATCCTCTCAGGTCGCCAGGATCTTTTTATCTGCTAAATAGTGTAGAGGGGAGGGAATGAAAATCTCAATGCATAATTAACAGAATCAAATTTCCGTTCCAAAGGACCACTGACTCCGAATCTAAATTTTTAAGATTTTATTACAACCAGGAATAACTGCACATACAAGCACCTCAATATAAGGTGATGACAATAAATGGGCACTAACACAAAGGAAATTCTACGCAAGAGTCTCATACGACTCAGAATAAGAAGAAGAATCATTTCAAAAAGCATCAACAAAGCAATAGTTAATCCATTCTCTATATCTGAAATCATTAGCCTAAATGAAAAACAGTTAGTCTTTCCCTACTCTATCTCTCAGGTGACATCCGTACTTAGCATTTCTCTTCCCAGGCAAGAGAATAAAAAAAGGTGTCAGAAGTGAAGATCACTTAGTCAGAGCTCGTTCTAAGATGCTTCTTCTAGCTTCCCATCTAAACCTCAACTGCTCCACCCACGGGACACTGTCCCTAATACAAAATCCCAAAAACGCAGAACATGCCCTTCGGCACACCTCTTCAACCAGGTCTTCTTCCAGTACTTTTCCAGTGAAACTTGTACTTCATCCAACGACGGTTAGCTTGACCTTGGGTCCCAGGCACCTTCTCCGCTGAAAGTATCATCCGTAAATTCCAATGTATTACCCTGTTGGCTTCTCGTACCATTCTAACTCCTAAAACAAAGACCTAAAACAAAGACCTCTAATAAGCTAAATGTCCTTGCACCTGCAACAGAATCATGGGAATGAAAAACTTTTCTCTTCTCTAAAATTTTCCATTCTCCCGAAACCCAAAGCCTTTACCAAGGGAAATCATTTTCGGCCTACAACGTTTAGCTAACATAAGAAATGAACAGGCCTTTCTCTTTAGACGTATATGCGATCAGGCCTTTACATTGTGAAACACACTCCTAAATCACACTTTACGCATTAATTTCATTACTCTTTATACGGAAATAAGCAAACTACACGTGCTACTTTAAGATGGTGCACATTTAAACCTAATGCACCGTGTTACATGAAAACCAAACATCATGCATTGACTAAAATACATTTACAGTGAACTACGACATTACTCTTCATAGAAACATGGTTACAATTCTAATCACCCCTATGTTAAACAAATCTAATGATACATTTCTATGTCACACCTAAACTACTTCGATTAATATGTGGGTGCGGACTAACAGTGAATATGATGCACCCCTACAAAATTTCAGAATAACGTGGCGCTCTATCAGTTCCCCCATTTGATGGCAAATGTCATCACACCATCACACAATTCCCTTGGAGAAAGAACCGACCTAAACAGTACTTGTTTCCATCCTCCCCCATCGAAATCTCTCCATATTCTTAATATTCTGATATTGACTGTCCTGCAGTCTAGCCATTGGCATTTCATTCGCTCTGAGAACTCTTTCAACTCTGTTTCCTCTGTACCACTTATAAGCTCTGATGAATCCCCACAAGCAAACCACACAAACCACAACAATGATGAGGGGTTTTAGCACAAACCCAAGGAACCCCTTCCCCAAATTCGAAAACCAACTTATCACACGACCAAATCCTTTACCAATCTTTTCCAACACACCTTCTTCAGTCAAATCCTCAATCTCTTGATGAATCGTGGTAATGTTGTCTATATATCTCTCCAGATCATTGCTGTTGTCTGGAATATACGTACAACATTCCTGAACTTTCAATAATTTACAGACACCACCCTCTTTTGCCAATAATACGTCTAACGCTAGGCGATTCTGCAAAACCATCGTCCTTATTGACAACATCTCTCCATCCACCAAAATCAAAGATCTTGCTGTATTCATCGACAACTCATCAACCACAGCCGCCAATCTTCTGATCGTCACAACATTCAAAACCACACCCAAACTCGGTATCATTGCTCCAAAGATATCTCCAATCACCATCCCTGCACTCGCAGCTCTTTTGGCTCTAGAATGGTGTCCAGTTTCCAAAAGCTCCAAATCTTCTGCATGATAGATTTTCGGAAAAATAATTCCCAAATAACACGTACTATACCAATTCGCAGGCAACCTCACATAGGCATTCCTTCCACACACATAATAAACAGTTGGAATCACTTACACCAAGCCTTGCAAATCCTGGCGTGATGGACTCAGGAGAGAACCAAAGCTCGGGCATTACTATATTTCCCCATAGGTGATGAGCATGTCTAATGTATGCCTATGAATGGTTGCATGCGAGACCAAGGGCTTCCAACATCCCCCTGCAGCAACCCACATTGGTCCAGACACCGACGTTGATTACCACCTTAATCAGTACAAGTATGGGAACACTGGGGGATTGGTATTTTGTGGATTCCCACCGATTTCAGAACATCTTTCACAGAAATGTGTTAAAAATACGCAGTTTGGCCAAAGTGTGAGGTATGCAGGTCATTCTGCGTAAGAAAATATAGTGAGATGCCAGCAAGGAACACCAACCTTTGCTGCCTTGGGTGTCTAGTTTTCAGAAATATCTGAACTTAGTAGGTTTCACTATGTGGCAGCTGAGTCTGGACCAAAATGTTGAAGCTACCCACATCCCTCAAAATGCATCAACTGTTAAGGCAAAAATGTCATGTCTCTATATTGTGTTTAGGAGCCTTTCTTGTCACAGGCAACAGCCTCATTCACAAAAGGATATGAAAAAGGCACCCCCCTGCTAAATAGGTCTGGAAGAAGGGGAAAGACAAGAACTATGTTTGCAGAAACAATCTCCCACTAGACCTATATTTCTTTAATGGTGGCTATCTACGCCCCAGAATAAATGCTACATGCACAGATAGTTGGAAAAACGGGGTGAAAGGCATCCACCCTCGATTGCTATGCTGATGTCTGGGGTGTCACACTCTCTGGCGTTGGTCTGGGGCGTAGTATGGTAGTGTGTAGTATGTTAGTGACATGGTTGTCGGTCATCTGAATGAGGTGTGAGTGCAGGGGACTGTTTTTCTATTTTCTATCCTAATTTTATTACAACAACTTTTATATTCTGAAAACAGATGTAAAACTGAATTAAGATTGTTGCAAAAAAGAAATGTTGTCAATGTCAAGTTTCACATTTTTGATAAATATTTTAAAAAAAGAGAAACAAAATATAATAAAATATGAAACAATAATAACCAAAGTTGGTGTGTGGAGAGTAGTATCTTAGTAATCCCTAGTCTGGAGCTTGAGATAGCCACCATTAAAGAAATATAGGTCTAGTGGGAGATTGTTACTGCAAACAGCCTCATTCACACCACTGGGGTACCATTTTTAGTGTCCTTCTGTTCCCCATGCTAAGCTGTTGAAAATATTTTCCCATTGGGAAGTTACTTCAACATCTCGTTTAATCACATTGTTATTGTACTAATAGTAAATGAACTGAGGGATACCTCTTGCATAGGGCTGTTGAGTGTCCTTGCAGATTGCTCAAGGGAAGGGTTATTCCTCTCAGTAGCCTTGGTGCACCCTGCACAGAGACGTATACTTGAGTAGTGGCAAGTTTCTCTTTTAGAGTGTCATAGCTGGGGGGGGAACCCATAAAGGGGAAAAAACATTCTTTGTAAACGAGTAAATCCTGAATCAAATAAAGAAGATAGTGTTGGTTGAAACAGCAAGGCACCAAGGGCCTGATTTACATAAAGCAAATTTACAGATTCCTAATTTGCGACTCATAGCGAATCTAAATTAGGAAACGCTAAAATTGATTTACAAACGTTTACCTTATGTAAACAGTGATATTTTATGAGTCAGTATTTTACTATGCAAAATCAGCTAATGTGAATTGGTATAAATCACAAACTGCGAATGTTGCACCTGAAAATAATGAAGACCACCCCCAGTTCCATAAGTGTGTTTCCTGAGAGCAGGGGAGCATAGGCTGCTTTCCTTTCAGCCAAGCACATTCACTGTAGAAAATGTTGTGCCAGTAGGCACAGGGGGAGTTGCAGATGAAGCAGAAACAAAAATGTAGTTATGCAGAACTGGAGATTTATGGGGAGGTATGTGGGGGAGCAAGGCAAGCTCTTTTATAGAGTTTCCTTGTATCTTCATGAAATAAGAAAGAAACAATTATGGACAACGAATTAAGACAGAATTAATGTGGCTGGAATGACAAAAAAGTCAGTGGAAGAGATACAAAGGAGGCGGTATGACCTCATGTCCTGCATAAATGAGAAGGGTATTCATTGAAAGATGGATCTGGCAGCAGCTTGATGAAAGAAGACTGAATAACCACCACCTACCCCAATGGAAGATATGATCAAATCCACATTCCAGGCAGAAGCCACCTCTGGGTTATCAACTATTGATACAACTGTCTCAGCATCAGATACTTAAACCTTTAGAACTACAGTGAACACATAATTGTGTATGTTATTTGTGATCATTTTGCAGTAGAACACACTACCCCTAATACCACTTCATCTGACAATGAAGAGCAAAGCATTTGCTCAGTACTTGTAGTGCATAGATAAAGAATCATAACATTGAACAAATAGGGACTGTTTTAACTGTTTTAGACTTTGAATAGATGGTACTCCATCAATTAATCATTCAATCAATCAATCAATCAATCAATCAATCATTCAATCAGGGGTTTGTATAGGACAGCTACTCACCGGTGAGGTCTCAAGGGGCTGGGGGTGTGGCTCCGTAGGGTGCTGTGGACATCTGAAAAGCCAGGTCTTGAGGTCTTCCCTGAACAGGAGCAGTGTAGGACTTTGCCGGAGAGGGAGGGGGAGGTCATTCCAGGTCTTGGCTGCGAGGTAGTAGAAGGACATTCCATCCGTTCTGGCCTTTAGATGCGTAGAATGATGATCAGAGAGAGGTTGGCTGATTGGAGGTTTCTCTTGGGTGCATTGAAGGAGAGGGGGTTGTTTAGGTATGCTGGTCTGATGTTGTGGAGGTCCTTGTGTGCATGCGTGAGGAACTTGAAGCTATTCTTCTTCTGATGGGGAGCTAGTGGAGGTCATGGAGGTGTTAGGTGGTGTGGTTGCCCAGGAGGGATTGCAAACTTAAAGTATCCCAACCCAAAGGGCTCAAATTTAGACTTACGTGGCGTACCCCGCTCGAACGCGGTAAAGGAGGCAACTCCTTTTTGTTAGTTAACCCTCACACACGCTATTGGTGTCATGCTTCATCATAGGGTTCACCCCGACTCCTAAAGGTCAGGGTGGGCTCAACCGTATTTCAGGGAGCGCTTAGAAGATGTAGGCCAGGGGGTCTAGAGATAAAAATCCTACTGTGTTCCCCAGGTTTCCCTTTATTTGTGGGGACGCAGTAGATATTAAAAATTCAATATATACAAGGGGTCATTTGGAGGTAATGGTACTGTGACCCTAAAGGTGTGCCAACATGTTTCAACCCTTAGTCAATGGCCTTTTAGGTCTGGGGCTTTCTTCATGGCAAATTGAGGATCCCTCCCTGGAATTTAATAAGGATATTCCTATGTATTTTAAAGTGACGGAGCAGAAATCTGCTCCCTCGTGAAAAGTATATGGAGGGTATACTTATCTCTTCATCTAGAGAGAATATAAAAATTTCCACCTGTAAGACAAGAGTGAGAAGTAACAAAGGAAACAACAGTTTTTGCATTTCATCACATTTTTTATATATACGCACTCCCATTGTGCTCGGTGTGCTTTGACTCTTTTCACTCAGTGATCTGTGACCCTAAGCAGTATCTTTCCAGTGCTTGCATTCCATTCATACTCATAAAACCGTGAATACCTATTTATAGTTTAAAAACAAACTCCATTATATGACCCGCAACTGAATGATTACATCGGTATTACCACAGGCATCCGTTACGTGTATTATTCCAATGTTGAGTGTGTTACTCAAACTCTCTCAGCCGAAGTGATATCGGGTACAGGCCATACCCGATTATGGTGGAAAAATCATGGCTCATGGGGATTGGGAAAGGGTAGCCTTTTAGTCATACATTGTGGGGAAGTCGGGATAGAAATCAACGTTACCAGTGTATGCTCCCATCATAAAAAAAATGATGTTTTACCTTGATCCTGCAATGTTGCTAAATGAGGTCACTTGCTACTCCAAAGATCCTGCCCCTCACGTCACCCATTAGGGTGTAGCGTCTCCCGGCATTAGCACTTGATATGTCCGGGCCGCGGCTATAAATAGGAAGGACTGTTAGTGTCTACGTGCTTGAAAGGGGCGTGGCTCTATCATCGGCGCTCGTGAGTGGCGTCATTTCCTGTAGGGAATGTCAAGGTTCAGTCTGGCTGTGGCATTCTGGACGGTCTGGAGCGTGTGAAGGTTTTTGTTTTTATAATTCCGGCATAGATGGCATTGCCCTAGTCCAATCTGCTAGTGATGAGGGTGTGTTTGACTGTTTTTCTGGATTCAGAGGGGATGCATCTGAAGGTTTTCCGGAGTATGTGGAGGTGGAGGGTGCTGAAGCAGGCAGAGGATACAGCATTAATCTGGTGGTTTATGGTGAGTGATGAGTCCAGTATGATGCCGAGGTTTTGTGTATGGTCTTTTGGAGTTGGGGGGTTTCTGAGGGTGGGAGGCCACCAGGTGTCATCCCACGCCAAGGGGGTGAAGCCATGGATGAGTACTTCTCTTTTCTTGGAGTTGTGTTTAAGGCAGCTGTCCTTCATCCAGGTGGTGACGGCTTTCATCCATTCTTGGAAGTTGTACCTGGGGATGTTGTGTTCCTTGGTGAGGGAGAGGATGGGCTGGGTGTCGTCGGCGTAGGAGACAATGTTGACCCCCTGGTTTCTGATGAGCGTTGTGAGGGAGGCCATGTAGATGTTGAAGAGGGTGGGGCTGAGTGAGGATCCCTGCGGAACTCCACATCTTGTCTTTGTTGGTTCTCAGAGGTAGGGTGGGAGTCTGACTCGCTGGGTTCTGCCTGTTAGAAATTAGCTTACCCAGTTGAGGGCCTTTTCGTGAATGCCGTGTTGTGGGGTCTGGTGGCTAGTGAGCAGTGGGAGAAGGTATTGAACGCAGCTCAGAGGTCCAGAAGAATGAGGGCTGCCATTTGGCCCTGGTGAAAGAGGGCATGTAAGTTTTCGGTGGTGGCGAGTAGAGCGGTATCGTGTTGTGGTTGCTGCGGAATCCAGATTGGGATATATCCAGGACGTTATTGGCTTTGATTAATTTTGCTACCTGGGTGTTGGCTGCCTTATCGATGACCTTGGCTGCGAACGGAAGCAGTAAATGGGTTTGAGGATTTCTTGAGGTGTGGGTTGACTTAGGCATGTTCCCAGTCGTCAGGGAATGTGGCGGTCTCAAGTTGATGGTCCGGCATAGTTCAATGGCTGTTGTGGTCTGTGGAAGATGTGGGGGGACGGGGGTCTGAGGGTGCTCCAGAGTGGATGCTCTTCATGGTTTTTTAGGTGTCCTCTGTCATGTGCGGGGTCCAAGTGAGTAGGGTCTGTGGGTGGCATTGCTGGGGGTGGGGGCCGAGGCGATGCAGAGCTCCTTGTTTTTAAAGTTGTCAAAGAGCGTCCTAATCTTGTGATGGAAAAAGGTGTTGAGTCAGTTGCAGAGGTCTTTGGAGGGAGGGACATCCGTTGTTTCGCTGTCGGGTTAGCAAATTCCTGGATGATGGAGAAAAGTTCTTTGGAGTTGTGGGCATTGGTGAGGACCTTTTTTGTGGATTTGATGAGTTGGTGGGGTGCTGTGGTGGCTATTCTGTAGACGGTGCGTGTTTATGGGGTTTTGCTGTAACCTCCAAGTCTTTTCGAGTCATCGACAGGTTTGTTTGCATTCTTCGAGTGCAGGGGTAGACCAGCTTGCTTTCTTGATCTGTCGTCCTGTAGCTTTCTTGAGGGGAGCGAGTGTGTCTGCAGTGATCCATCGGTGGAGATTGCGTACCACCATGTTAGCGACTGACATCGTTATAGGTGGGTTGTTGGTGAGGACGGTGGTGAACTGTTCTTCGGTGACTTTGTTCCAGCTTCTGCGGGGGGCGGTCCGCATGCTTGTGCACAGTTGGTTTTCTGGAGGAGAAATGGATGTAGTTGTGGCCTGTCCAAAGAAGTTCTGTGTTGTGACTGTAGAAGATGCTGTTTCCTCCTGTGAAGACGGGGTCGAGTGTGGACCCTGCTGTGTGTGTGGGGGCAGTGACAAGCTGCTTCAGACCTATGTTGGCGAGGTTCTCTTGGAGGGCAGTGGTGTTCGGTTCATCATGGATGTCCAGGTTGAAATTTAGGTCTCAGAGTAGTATGTAGTCTGTGGAGGCAAGAGCATGGGGTGTAATGAGGTGGGCAATGGTGTTGGTAAAGGAAGCACGTGGGCCATGCGGCCTGTAGACGAGTGTTCCGCAGAGAATTGTTTTAGGATTGTTTTGGATCTGGAAGTGAAAATGTTCCATTGGGGTAGTAGCGTTGTCGGGGTCAGTGGTTGTCATGCGGAGGGAGCTTTTGTGGACGATGGCGATACCTTCTCCTGGGTGGATGGGGCAGTTTTTTATCAGCATCTGGTATCTGTCGGGAATGGCAATTGCGATGTTAGGCGCGGAGCTGGCATTGGTCCAGGTTTATGTGAAGAAGGCGACTTCAGGCGTGTGGGTGTTGAGGAGGTCCCATATTTCTATGGTGTGCCTGTGAAGGAAGCGCACGTTGAGGAAGATGCAGTTCAGTGGTTTGTGTGAGATGACGTCCTGTAGGCTGGGTACTGCTGGGGTCCATAGGTGGGTGAAGGTGCAGTAGCAGTGACGGCAGGAGATCGGGCTTTGCGTGTCGTTCGGCGTCCAAAGCTGGAAGTTGTTGCTGCGTACAGAATTGAGAGCGCAGAGGGTGCTGGTGTCGTAGCGGAGTTGGATCAGGCAGCCAGGGTCCCTGGTGCTGGTCATGGTCGAGTCACGGATGGGCACAGATGGGCTTGCCGTGCGCCAGCGACACGCCCACTGCATGCACCTGCTGCGCGATCAAGTTGGGGCCAGGTAGTAGGGGTAGGCTAGTTTGATTCCAGGGGCAAAGTGAGCAAGGCACCCACGACTAGGCAAACAAAGCAAACACAAGGAGATGATGGATGGAACAATGAAACTTTTCAGACACTCACACCCAGTCACGGATCTGGGCTGAATCCATCATTGTTCTTTAGCTCACTTTGCCACCTCAGTTCAGAACCAGCCATATGCAAATCAGTCTTGACCCTGTCTCTCATGGGAACAGTCCAGCCCGAACTGCCAAGTTAGGTCTTCGCTGGACCAGAAACAAGCATCCTGGGACCGGTTTCAGGGTAACACCCCTCATCAGCCAAGCTAACTTGATGGGCTGTTGAGTGTCCTTGAAAATTACCAAAGGAAATCATAACTCCTTGCAGTAGCCAAAGTGCTATGCTGCACCGAAGAGTATATGTGAGAAGTGACAAGTGCCTCAATGAGAAGGACACAGCCAGGTGGAAAACTCATGAAGAGAAACAAATCACAATTATTGGCATCAGAAAACAGAAACAATCAAAACAGTACAAGCAGAGCCGATGAATGATCTAAAAAAACAAAGTCGCTGACCTGCTAGAGTGAACAATAAGGCGAGCAATCAATAGCAAATGGGTGCTCAATTAAAAAAATTACCAAATTGAGTGGCCGATTTATCAAGGTTTCATGCAATGTAGCAAGAAAGCTTGCTGTGTTGTGCTGCATTAAAGAAAGAGGGTTGAAAAAATGTGCCATACTTAATATTATATGGAGCGTTCCTGTCCTCTCCTTGCCCTGGCACACAATGTGCTGCCTTGGCCAATGTCGACATCCTTGTGCCATGCTGCAAGGGTGCCTGCATTGTAGGAAGGTATTTCTTGCTTTTCTTCCTGCACAAAACCAATCCTCAGAGGCATTTTCCTCTTTCAAAGTGAGATGCAGAATTCAGCACACTTATTAAGAGGGAACAATGAGGAGACATAAAGTTATTTTTCCACAAAGCACATCACTGGGAATAATTTACCATTTTGATGCTTTCTCAGGTTTGCCCCTCTTGGTAAATATTGGAATGCACCAAAATTCATGGATGGATGCATGGGAACACTCACGCTCTGTCCATGAAACAGTTTTAAAAAGGCTGAGTTGTGCCATTTGTGAGAATTTGCTATATTTGTTCCATCTCAAGATAATGCTCATGTGTAACTTCATGTGCACCATATAGCATTCTGAACTCCAACCAGGTGCTACCAGATACCAACAGTCAGCACTACCCGTAACTTGCAGAAACACCCTGTGTGTCACTGTGAACTCAGAAATGATGCACGGCTCCAGCATTGCGGGAGCTTCATGTCTGACAGGACTTTTGAATCCACCGTGTTTTACGTGAGTTTTTGGTTTTCTCTTGCTCATGAATGTGGCACTTCTTATGTCGCCTATAGAAAATACTTAGAAAAACATTTAATAGCACATTCCCTATCAATCAGTTTGGGATCCTGGACAATGCTTAGCATAGCTATTACTTAATTATTAATTGTTTTAAGTTTACTAATCTATGTATTTCCTCAATTCAGTTTACCTGTATACATAGTTATTTGACCCTGCTGAAATGTTTTGCTCTAGTCTTATATGTCCATAGCTTTCTCCCCTCATTTTACTGAGAACAGGAATAATTTGGCCCAATTACCCACCCACCTGAATCCTGCCAAACATGTACTTTGTGCTGCTAAATCTTTGCACTGACCAATGTTGAGTCTATTCATTCCTATCTTGCTGCTCAGGCAATACTCAAGGTCCTGGACACTCAGTGATTCTGAACCACTTTTTAGAAATATTGTCCTTCTTTCTGTCCATTCTAGATAATCAAAGACATTCTTGGTGTGTTGAGAATAGATACAGGTCCATCTGTCTGACTAGGCACTACTAGAAAGGATTTAGCAACATGGTAGATAATCATCTTGCTATGATGTCCACTGAAATTAATTTTATTCTGTGATCTTTTGGTAGTAAATGCTACTCAAAATATTCTACCTTAAATAAAAAAATATGGAATTTGCATTTATTTTCAAAATATTTTTAAAGACTGATTTGGGCTAGCTACCTTTACTGGCTACATTCGTGTTATTGCCCATATACCTTTTGTGACATTCCAAGTGTCCTAGATTGAGAACTCTCATTGGTATGCCATGGACAATCTCATCCTGGTCTTTCTCTCTCTGCACCAAATCATAACATTCATCATAATAGTCTGTGAATGCATCCTCGGTGTGCATTTCCCTAATTGGACACTCCTCTTGCCACTTTTTCTTTATCTGTGGATAGTTATTCCTAGTGAAACACACATGTATCGACCACCAGAACTTCATCATCCAATTGCAACTGCCCAAAATCAATGCACCTACCACTATATAGCATTCTATACCCACATTCCCGTCATAAGATGGAGTCACAACACATTGGGACAAGTACAACTGATGGACAATAAACATAAAACTGAAGGATAAACATATGTAAGTAATACAGAACATACAAAAAATCATCTTCATACTACAATATGCATCAACAAAAATACAGTATGATATTATGAACATCACAAATTTACTCATCTTCCTCATCTTAGTACAGTTCCACCCCCCATCTTGCCAGTAGCTGGCTCACTCAGGCACACCTAATCCCTATATTGTGTAGAGGAAGGGAATTCACAAAGTCTAACTTTTTGTCACACCTAGTCATGTGATCCATGACAGGCTGCAGTCGTTACTTTTGGAATGTAATTTTACTATAAAACAGCCTAGATTAGAGAGGGTAGAAATGGAGCTTGTCGCATCTTTGAATTTCCTGATGTTATGCTGATGGAGAGAACGGTGACACTGCAGGACAGCTGTTTCCAAAGACTCTGACAGATTGAACTGATGACCAAGATTTTGACTTAGAGGACAACTTTAGCCAGATTAGGTAAATATGATGGTCAGCTGTTTGATTAACAATCGATTTTCTATTATTCAGATAAAGATTTAAGATTTATCACAAGAACTGTGTTGGGTCATTATTATGAAATTGTGTATTTATGTAAATAAATTGTAGATTGAGTATCACTTTAACCAGCAGCTAAGCTGATCCATGGCCTATCCATGGGAGGAGTACTAAAAGGTGAAGCTTAGGCCTTAATGCATAGAGAAAGGTCTCATTGGGAATAAGTGGGTGCTTCCTTCCATCACAGCGAACGGAACAATCGCCTCCTGGAAAACAGATCAATAGAGGATGATTGTTGGTGTTCTGGGCCCACCAGCGAATGTAGTGATTGAGGGTGTCTGTGCAATCTATGATCTGTGGCGAAGGGAGGGATTTTGCATTCCGCGCTGGAGCACTCTTGTATGTGTGGCACTTAACCTAATACATGTACTTTTAACTAAAACATTAGCTGATCATATTTTAGAAAGAAGCATTGAAAACACATACAATCCATCCCCGCTAATCCCTGGCAAATGCACTGAATTAAATGCATTTTAACTCATCCCCGTACAAGCTAAACCTATAGAAGATTAATATAAGCATTCCTGGTGCACCTAAAAAGAAAACACATTAATATGCACACACATGGGAAACATCTATTACAATTCAGGCATTACATCGTAATGCCTTACAACGCAGTCAGTACCAAGACTGCAACATTACCATGAGTTCCTTTACAATGCAAGCCATTACAACGGCTTTCCTTTTGGAATGCGGTGCTGGACTGGTGTTGGATGTCAAGTCCAACACCTTCCCTACTGATACCGACTGGAGTTGGAGTAGTAATTTAAACTATTCCAAAGTCCAGCGCTTCCCTAAAGCAAGTAGTTGTAATGACTTGCTTTGTAATGGTACTTGTGGTAATGACACAGTCGTGGTACTGAATGCGTTGTTAAACCACACATGGTTTTGACATGCATGGTAACAGATGCTATTCCGCACACATATATATCAAAAACACACCTTTTGAGCACCAAATTTCAGTAGTATTAAAAGTATCATACGAGTACCTAAAGCCAAAAGTAAATACATATGTGGCCTAGTCAAACTTGAAAGGATGAAGCCCAAAATGATGCTGCTCCATCCCCATCATTCCTTGTGGCATTGTATAAACCTAATTACAATTCAGCTCTGTGATCATACATATCTGAGTCTGCAGCTGTTCTTATTCTTCTATTTCAGTATTTAATTTGTTCATGTAATAGACTCTGCTAACATTTTGACCACTTTTGTGGAAAACATGTTTAGGGGTTGAGGAAACACTCCCCTAGAGGAAATTATCCTAGAGCTGGGCATTGTGCCCAGTTGGACTGGTTTCCAATATCCTTGTTTTGTATAAATAGCCTTTTAAGGCCGAGAAGGAAGGACCTCAATGGTACCTGGGGGTTATAGTATAATCCCTCCCTACCAAATACGCAGTTCTACCTCACAAAGAGCAGCAGCACTGCTGATTGACTGTCAGCGCAGCCAATGATAGCTCTGCAGCTGTCAATGGAAGGCAGAAGCCCATCCACCCTAATTGCGGCAACTCTCTTGATGCATAGTTTCCATTCCCTGGAACGCCATGCGAGGTAGGAAAAATGAATAAGGTTCCCATGCACAGGGAGAGAACTCTACATCCTGGACTAATATTTTCACTTTCTCTACAACATATTCAACTTTTCTCCGAAAAAGTACAAACATGCTGGCAGGCCTAAAAACATGGTACAATGCTTAAGGTTCATCTCTGCAGAATGATCCTCTACTGCACTGTCACATTTTCCCAAAACTAAACATATTTTCACTCTTATTTTTGGTTTTTTAATGTATTTATTTTAGTCTCTTCTATTTTTTCTGTCTGTTTTTTTCTGTTATTTTATTTCTGTAATTCCTCCTTAATTCCTATGTCCCTTTCTTCATCCTTTTTGTTTCATTCACTCATTCTGTATTTTTGTACTGAATATGTACAAATCAACTTTGAGGTATGATAGTGACGCTATGTGTACACAGAGCAAGTGTAAGCCGTTGCATGGGCAACTGTATGTGCACATCACACATGTATACCGTAATTGAGGCGCATTGGCAGAGCAGTTTGTGAACTGGGACATAATTAGATTATAATAGAGATACAAGGGTACTACAGTGCCCAGTGAACATGCAAGTCAGGACAATATGCTATAATAATCCAATCATAGCCATGGCTGAATGTTGGCCTTCAATGTTGATGTGTTACATTGTAACTGAAACCAAACTTCACACCACACACTTCCCCTAAGTAAACTAACTTCTGGAGGAAAAAGCTGGCACAATGTAATTTTAAAGAAACCAAAATAAAGATAAACTCAATAACACATGTGTACAAATTAAACTTACTATAACGCAAAAAATATTGAATTCCTTACATTTATTGTCACAAGCACCATAAAGGGATTTCATTTGTGTTGCTCTGTGTTCTTGGGTCGGCTCAACCATGGTCACATTCGCCTAAGCCTATCGGTCACACAAAATCAACAATTAAAAACAATTAAAAACAAGCATTTGCAAAGCCAACAGGTCTTACTAATGGGCAAGCTGTTGGTTATGCCCCTCGGGTAGAGACGGGCAACGGGTGGGCCCGGTGGTAGTCACTGGAAGGTCAATAAAAAGCATTATGACAATATGGCAGGCCTTCCTCCACCTGGGTTGTGGGGTGATAGCCTCCTCATACAACCTACAACTTATCAGTGGTAGCTGCCACAAATGTATAGTGGCAGGGTGGCATGGGGGAGTGTTGGAGAATGAAAATATTTAAATGCCACTCCTGCTGCCAGCTGCCTTGGTGCTCCTCTCATCCCTACAGTCCATGGGCCACAAAACACTGACTTCCTATCCAATTTAGAAGCTTCTCTCATGCTATACCTAGCATTAGAGAAGCATTGGCATAGGCCTGAGCGAGCTGGGCTCACTCAGGCACAGGTAGCTTGTGCTTTTTCACCACTCGCTGTGCAACACAGCTGGGTTGGAGAAGCATAAGTGGATATGTCGGTTTGGCCATCCTAAAACAGCCGGCTAAACCAACATGCACATTTACAATGCCCATCAATCCTCCTCCCTGCCACGGCCCGGCCTGGCCCCACCCTAGACTCCATCTTTCAGCTCAGTCAGACAGTGATAAATAAAGTGATAAAAATATTGTTTTATTATCATTTTATTTATCATATGATGGTCCTGAGCAGTAGCGTGATACTCCTTCACCATTACAGAGGATCCACCCCTGAAACTTATGTGAAACTGCATTTTTTTCATTTTTGTGGATTCATTGGCTTGAAATACATAATTTACTAGATTCTGTAAGATTTTATAATTATTTTAAAAATATGAAATCCTAAACTTTCCATTTGATTTGAAAGAACTGTGAATTTCCCAACACTGTTTGCTCTTTATATGATATCCTGGTAAAAATATATATTAGATGTCTCCATTTCTATGAAACACTATTTTAATGGTTACATAGCCTTCATTTTGTAAAATTAAAGACATTGCAACTGCAGAAATGCTGACCAAAATGTGATGAACATACTTAGAGAGTTTGAAATGTCATTCTGACTCACAACATATACTTTGTTAGCCACACCTACTTGTAATTGAAAGGAGGGGTATATTGGGCACTACCCTGTGATGTGCTGGTCAATATGTAATGCATCACTACTTCATGACTGCAATTGCAGTCACAATCCATTGATCAGTTACTGAGACATGAAAGAAGTGGTAACACATGCACAACCTGGAGCTGTTCCTGAGGGACAGTATCCACCCTTTGAATTGTGGCTATCAGCACTTGATGAACCAGCTGTGCTCCCTCTCATGCTTGACCGTGAATGCAGCATTTTATTTTTAAGACAGACCTTGTCCCCTAAAGAGATATTCCCTGAATGCCGGCATTCAGGGAAAGAAAATGCATGGATAGAGTTATGCTGTCTCTCGCAGGCTTCCATCCATAAATTCTACCATTCCCAGCGTATTAAAAAACGGTTCCCTGCCTCATACATCTTAATGAGGCAGGCATTTTCAGTACACCCTGCAAAAGAACTTGTGAAGACCAAGTTGCAAGCAAGTTAGTGTTCAAAAATACTGACTGGATTGGGACCTGACCCTTCTTAGTACCTTCAGTTATTATTAAAACCTCTAGCATTTATTAACTGACATTCTTTATTGATTCAGGCACAGTTATCAGCCTGGCAGTCAATAACAACAGCATGTAGAAACACATAAAACACGACTTACACTAGGGCTATTTGTGACAATACTGAAATGACCTCAAGTTTAGAACAATTTGAAAAACTGACCCATGTTCAAAGCCCATGTCACACTAGATCCTCCGAGGGTGAATGCCCTGCCTCGCCCACCTGCCACACTTGTGTGAGCTTTAGTCTTTGACTCTCTGAAGAACAGAATGTAGAGGTGAGCCAAAATTGGATGCATGATATGGATAAATTACCCAGGAAAGATTCATTAGTGTCCTGAAGAGTCCTGCATGGGTGGTCTAGGATTAATCAATGGAAAGGACTGGGTGGTTTCATGGTCCTCATCATCAGACTGAGCTGGAGTCACAATTTGCCTGGTGTGACTACCCAAAACAGTATAGTGAACAGTAATAGGATTCGCTTCCAGAGCAATGTAGTGACCATCATTGACTCTGGTAGCTTGGGGATCAGGATCCTCTCCCATCACAAATGAATTTAATTTCTAAACCATTGTAAAAGAAAAAGAGACACCCTTTTGAGAACCTGGACGTGATAAATTGTGAAGAAGTAAATGTGTTCATGTCACCTTATTTGAGATAATGGCATGAGATCTATTATCAGACAGTTGTTGCATATGTTATGAACTGGTGATATTTTAGTATGTAATGACCATAGATGATCCGCCTGTGGACGATCCTTGGCATATGGATGCATCGCTCTATGAAGCCATATATTCTTGGCAAAACTGTTTTTGCTTTCATGATCCAAATATGATTGGCCACACATGTTTTATAGTACTCTTCAATAGGTGGTGACTATGATGTACAGTTTGGACTTAACTTTATAAAAGGTTTTCTGCGGATTGTGAATTTCTGTAAATGTTATGACTTTGTAATAATTTTATATTTAGTTAGAAATGGATCCACTCTTCCTGGAGGTTATGTGCTTTTTGGAGGAACATAATCTGTTCGGTGTACACGACTGGTGCTTATTATACATGATTCCTGTTTAATTCTTCTATCTTTTTGATTTTCAAACAGCTGGAACTAATAGTGGAAACAGACAGCACAGCAAAGTTGCTTTCTTCTTTCAACACAGCACATCTGAATATATATTGTTCTCTTCTGTCTTTTTTACATAATCCTAATGTTTTGAGGTTGCCCTACAGATGAGAACCACTATACATTGACCCAAATGCTAATATGCCTTTGCAATCTTGTAACTATAGGACAAAAAACTTATACACAATTATGAAAATGCTGAAATGGGAGCACACTGAGCCCACACTGTCAAAACAAAGGTTATTTGTCAATTATGAAGACTGAACTCAGCTAGCATTCTTTGAAGCTATGAATCATGTTGTTGATAGTGCTCCCTGCGTTCTACACTCGGGTAACAAGAAATGTGCAATATTGGACTGATCTGATGGGGTCTCGAGGTGGATGAGAAGAGGTGGGTCAAGGGCTTTAGAAGCGCAACCTCAACAAATACAGAAAATAGCCCAAAATTGGGTTGATTTGAAAAAAAACACTGACGATAATCTATAGAAAGAAAATCTGAGAGGAATTAGAAGGCTCTGTGATGCATGCTACTCACCTAAATTTGGTAGCAGGCTTCAATTTTTAACTTGTTCTTGGTGCAACAAACCTTCCAACAGATGGGAAGGCCATTTATCTAATTTAAATTAGGTTTGGATGAAATTTAAATTACACTAGCGTGGTTCACATAATTTCAGGAATTTCCTGAAATTATGCCATTAGTCCACTTTGTGCAATTATGTGTCATTTGAGGTAATAATTTACAGTAACTGCATGTGAACAGCAGAACACAAGGGGCGCTGTTCATGGTGCTTTTCTTTAAATGTGTCCTTGCCCAAAGAAATTGATGCACAAATGCATTTCTACTAAAATATGGTGCAAAATTACTGATTTGCATTTGTGCAATGATACATAATTTTTCTCAATATTTGCATTCGGCAAATTTAAATGCTGAACTAAATGAAGAACAGGAGAGAAAGCTCCTCCCCTCCAAAATTCACCAAGACTTGTACATAAAACATACTTCAGCCAGGTGTTACAAAAAATTATTTCTTGATGTGGTTCCAAAGGATCTTTGATATTTGAACTGCTTTCTTTGTCATGGACTGTATATATCATATTCTAGTTACATGTTATGCCACAAATCTGGCCCTAGTTCAATATGTTTTCTATGTTTAGGAAGGAAATTTCTTATTGAGACTTCCATTAAGATTTTCTGGAGAATTCTGATGCATTTTATGCAGGCCTACTCTATGGATAGAGGAATCCTATGTGGTGTAAAATCTGGAAAGGTCTGTACAATAAAAAAATGCTTAAAATTGTATATGATTATATGTAAGTACATCATGACATGTAAAGGCCTTTTTGCCTAGAAAAAATGAATTTTTGTTAAACCTTCAGTCCATCAACAGAGCAAAATGATTGGCTGCCCTGATCGAAATGTGAATGAAGATGAATCTGTGGATTTCCTCCATTGTATGCACATCAAGCAACTTTTGCAATGGTGAGAAATGGATAACCTGTGAATACACATACTTTTATCAGGTATGCTAGCGGTATAAGGCAAGTCTGTGTGTTGGCTGTTCACCTCTTCATTGTTTGCTTCAATCTGTTCTATGAAGGGTTGAGGGTAATGGGTCCATGGATTCTCACAAAAAAAGAGTCTAGATTCATAACTGCATATGCAGATGATACTTACTGAAGAAAGCCAATAGGTTTTGATATCTAATCAATAAGTATGAAGAAAATGGATCTCCTTGTTTTTAGATCCCAAATCAGAATATATCAGTCTTTATTATTTTCGGGATTGAGTCCCCAAAAACTTTCAACAGTGACTTAAAAATAGTTAGAGTAGCAACAGGCAGCAAATATAATAAAAACTTTACATAAAGTACATAATACATTAACAAATACAAAATGCTGTGTTAAAATTGGCCATCTTTTCAAACAATTCTGAAAGTTGGAACAAACATTTATCCATCCTAATTTGAAAAAAGCAAATATTGGACCTGATGTATGAAACATCTAAAAATGAGTTTGGGATTTATTAAACCTAACTACTGATTTTGAAAAAGGTTTCCTGAATTAGTAAATTATTTTAGACCTGGATGGCAATTGCAAAAGAGGCGTGTTGTGGGTGTTCCTTTTAAATTGTGACTTGTACCCTGATATATCAATAGTTTGTGATGATAATACATGTTGCGAAACATTGAGAAGATACTGACTTGCAAGTCGGGGTGGTACGTAACTTATAATAAACTAAGGGTTCCCTTATAATACCATTCCCCTTTTTAAAATTGGGTACAAGTTTCATTTGGAGTGGGTAGTGGTCCAAGAACCCAGGGCCAAGTCTCACTGAAACATGGTGTTCTGCAGGCTTTTTCAAGCCACCATCATTGTGATAGTGGCAAATCACTGTGTCACAAATTAGGAGCGGCTTAATGAATATTCATTAGGTAGGGTGATCTGCAAATTGTTATGATTCCTTAATTTGCAAACTGATCTATTAGTATATATGATGGTTTGCAAAATCGGATAGTAGTTGCAAAACGTCAGTGCACTATTTGCAACCCCTTTTCGGTGAATGTAATCTTCATACATCAGATCAATAGTCTATAATTCAGATTCACTATTTTTATAACCCATTTAATGTGCGATTCTGGGCTTATTCCCACTTACAATCTCAAGTTTGCCTCGCTCCTGTCGAATTTACAAAACCTAGATATTTTTTATAAACTGATTTCCCACTTCCAGATATTTTAAATCAATGAGCTGACAATTTCTAACAATAATTTTCTGAGCACAGTTTCCCTGTCCAAGATTGTCAATTTTTTATTATTAGGAAAATGCTTCATAAGATCACCAGGTTTAATGGTCAAGGGAATGTATTCTCTAAATTTCCAATTCCACTTAGGTATTAAGAAAAAAGTTTATCTTGTTGAAGCAATTTCATATTTATGAAGAAATGTATAGCCATTCTTTAGGCAAAAAGTTTGCACAAACTTGTCCCTTAACCCAGTCCAAATGTCTGGAACATCCCTAATACGGGGGTCCAAAGTAGGCCTGGGCGTAAAACTACACTCTATTCTCAGATTTTGCGGAATTTACAAACTACCAATAAACTTTACACTCTGCAACGAAGCACAGTATTTTTTGTTGTCAAGCATGTAATTTAGTATTGCCCATGTGGGAGTGACTTGCTGGGCACTCACAAACGCCCACGATATTTTGTAGCAGTTTACAAGCACCTCGAGATTTGCCAGCCATCCTTAAGCTCAAGCGAGATTTTTCCGCTGCTAACACACATTTGGCCGCGCAAGCTTCTTCTGGTGCTTCATTTCCAAGTACACGATCGCGAGTGAGCGTAATAAACTGCAGCTGCTACCTGGGGTAGATTTTCTTCTTGAGAAGTGATACATCTCCTAGAAAGAACAATTTCGAGTTAAAAACCTTCTCAAATTGACCGTTTGATTTGTTTTTTTGCCAGATGTCCTTTTTTTCCAAAAGGAAGGGAATGCCCCACAGTCTCCAACTTCCTATTCCTGTCCAGCAGGCTCCTTCCAGTGCTTTGTCCATCTCCTGGTCATTTTTCATTTGGATTTGGAGCTGAAAGGATCAATTTATAGTCTGCTGCATACATTGGATTTAAGGAGTTTGTATTTGAGATTTCACAAGTAAGTTTAAAAGGGTGTATAAGGGTGTTGTTTGTTTGATAAAGGGCATGCACCAGGATTTCTTTATATTTTTACAAAATTGGCCTGCAGTTACAGTAGGGGCCTAGGTATTTTTTTGCATGTAATTTGTCTTCTTTTTTAAAGGAAAAATGTTGAACAGTTTAGCACATTTTCTTCAGTTTTGTAATACCTTTGCAATATTTGATTAATTAATTGATGGCTTAGTCTACCAATGGACCATCCAGTCAGTAGGCCCAGTAATAGACATGGGTGCACGGAACCACTGTTGTGTGGTGTCTGCTGAATTGAAACATCGTTTTGTTGTTGACACTGCTGACATTTTTTATGGAGTTTGGAAGCATGAAACAGTAGCCATGTTCGCCATGGAGAAACATGGTCTTTCAATGGTTGTGACCAAGACTGCTTAACATTGCATTTGTTGCCAAGGGCAATGACAGTAACATTCTTAAGGTTATGGCAGATGTTGGCTATTTCAGAGTCCTGTGTTTGGTTCATTGCATCAACAAGGACTTTCCCAAAAAAGAAGGCAGACTCAGCTACTAAATGTCCACCTGTAGAATAATCTGCACTCATTTCAGCCATTCTTTTAAATCCTGGAATTAGCTGAGGACCATTCAGCGTGCTAATAGCATGCCTGTTAAAGCACTCATACAAGAGGTGCCAATATTGGAACTCAACTTATTACCTGATACAACGCCTTTTTGAGCAGTATTGACCAATCAAATAATATGTCATGCAAAGAGGGGATGCATCTGTGAAAGGCATGATCAATGAGATGGGCCAATGGGACCTAGTCAAAGTTCTGACAGAGACGCTGGTTCCTTATGAGGTTTTCACGCAGGAAGTCAGCAAGGAGGACAGTACCATGGGCCAAGCTATCCAATTGTTGCATATGCTACAGGAACAGCTAAAAGAGGTGTCTGAAACGTACCCGGTGTGAATGAAAAAAATAAGTGCATGAGTTGGTGGAGAGCTTAATCCATGGCTTATCTGTTATTACAAAGATGCAAAGAGACATTGTGTCATCCAAACCTTACATCTGTGCCACAATTCTTGATCCACTGTACAAACAATTACTGGCCATGTTCATACCTTTTTGAGATGGGAATGTTTCACACTACAAAACGTAGATTGCTGAGCAAGCCAGTGACCTAGAAAAAGAATAGGTGGGAACTAGATTCACACTACTCCAGGGCACAAGTTCCTTGGTGCAGCCTTCAACTTCAGAGCCTGAGGGCAGTGCTATTAGCTCACAGCAGCCAAAAGCAACACGACCACCAGCAACGACAATAACAGGAGCATCAGCCTCAAAATCTGCATTTGATTAGTTTCTAAAGGTAGAGCTTAAGTCCAATGCAGAGGTGAAAGCAAAAGAGGTTGAGCAAGGTGGAGCACCAATGACTATTGAGATTGGTCCAGGCCTAACTAGATGACCCAACAGAGGTCTATCTTGATAAAAACCCATTTGTGTATTGGTATGGGCAGAGGCGCCAATGGCCAGTGTTCAGCAGGCTGGGAATAAAGTATGTGGCTTGCCTGGTGGCTAATATTTCCACTTACACTATACCTGAAGTACAATAGTAGTAGGATGAGTATTATTATTCTGACTCTGGTCATTGTAGAAGTGTGTTGCTGACCAACTTCTCCGTGAACCACCAGAGTTTGAGGACAAACTTTACTTCCCTGACATGTACAGAGGCATGTGCCACCATGGAACTTTCTATCGCCAAACTGCATTGACAAAAAACAAATATAGAGAAATGTATAGCAGTTGCTAGGGGAACATTATATTATTTTGTTTTTCTGTGTCTGACTGACTAATGAAGCCCCACCGTTTTAGACATGTATGGCCTGGTTTGTCTTGGACTAGTGTGCAGTGAAGAAGCCTCCCCCCAATTCCAACAAGGACATTGGAGAGACATTGTCTGCTTCCATCCTGTGTCTATGTATATTTTCTTTATTCCCCTAGTAGGTGTGCACCGTAATATTTATTATATTAGACTGACCAAAGTGTGTTTCATGAATCAAGAAGGATTGGCAATGTACCACTGTGCTTGAATTTGAACAGGTAAATCTCATGCAACAAAGGTTGATATACATGAGTAGTTGTTGTTTGTAAGTGTTTTGTTGAGATAATTGATTCATGTGGTGTTGACAGACAGTGAGAGTGGTTGTCTAACAATAACTAATAAGCTTGAATGTGTTTGTGATGATTTACAATATTGGTGGCCTAATGAGGGTGATCTTTCTTTTCTTGAATGTGTTCTTTTCCTTCCCCTTTGATAGTTGGTGAGATTTGTTTAACGGGTACTCACTGCTTTGTTTTCTGGTTCACACTCCACAAAAATCGACCAGTCTCTTTAGCTAACAAACACAAATCTAGTCTACACATTAAAAGACTCAATGTTTCTCTTTTTGTTCATCAACAGCATTGCACTACAGGTTGTTATCTCTCTCATTTGAGTCAGGAGTCTCAGAACTGGAGTTGGTACAGTGTTATTATTATTATTATTATTTATGGTTTATAACGCGCTAGAATAGACTCTATAAAGAGTATCTCTGCGCACAGAAAGAAAATAGGGAGAGAAAGAAAAAAAGGCCATAAAAAGAGACATCAACAGCAGCAGAAAGTGTGTCCTTCAAGTTTGTTAAAATAAGAAAGTTTTAAGTTTTTTCCTAAAATTTAAATGTTCTGGGCATTGCCTAAGTTCAAGAGGAAGAGTATTCCATAAAGTAGATCCGATAACCGAAAATGCTTTACCACCTTGTCTGACCTTCTTTGTGATCGGTATTTTCAGTAGAAGTTGGCTACTTGACCTAAGTGAGCGGATAGGATTGTAAGGAATAAATTTATCAATCCAATAGGGGGGTCCACATCCATGTAGGCTCTTATGGATCAGACAGTACATTTTAAAATGAATTCTTTTACGAACTGGAAGCCAGTGTAATTTATTCAGGAGAGGCTGGGAGGGAGTTCTCAAAGGGGCATTCAGCACAAGCCTCGCAGCAGTATTTTGTATCACCTGGAGTCTTGCTAGGACACTTTCATTAGCTGACAGCAAGAGTCCATTGCAATAATCCAGGCGACTCAGAACTAGCGCCTGTACCAGGGTTTTTCTGACAGAGTCTGGTAACATTGGAAAAACTTTTCGTAGGAGTCCAATAACATGGAAACATTGGCCAACCACCCAGTTGCCGTGTTGTTTAAAAGTGAGCTCTCGATCGAGACGAACCCCTAGGTTTTTTACTACCTGTTTGGGTTCTGGCACTTGGCCAAGCTCACATGGCCACCAATCAGGTGTCCACAATGTTCTTACTTCCCCAAAGAGCACAACTTCTGTCTTGTTTACATTACATTGGAGATAATTTGATGTCATCCAATTTGCCACAGCCTTCATGTCTTCTGAGAAGGCCGTCCTCACTTCCTGTGTGAGTTTTTTGAAAGGGAATAAGAGCTGTGTATCATCTGCGTATGAGACGGGGATGAACCCAAAATTTCTCAGAATTGTGGCCAGGGGTGCCACATAGATGTTAAAGAGAGTAGGGCTAAGACAAGAGCCCTGTGGCACCCCCTTCGTAATACAAGTCTCCGTCGACTGAAATATGCCCATGCTAACAGCTTGGGTACGATTAGATTGAAAGCTTTTTAACCAGGCTAATGCGGTGCTCTCAACGCCGATCATAACCAGACGTTCGATTAAGATTTTATGAGATATAGTATCGAACGCTGCCGATAAATCCAATAGGACCAGGATAACAGAATATCCTCTGTCCTGGTACATATGAAGATCGTCAGTCACTGATAACAGGGCAGATTCGGTACTATGTTTAGGTCTGAAGCCGAACTGAGAGCAATCTAGCCTACCAGTCTGTTCAATGTAATTTGATACATGTTTGTTGACATGTTTTTCTATCAGTTTCCCCAAAAAAGGAAGTAATGAGATGGGCCTCAGATTGGACATATCAGTCCAGGGAATTGAAGAATTTTTTCTGATAGGTCTTACTATTGCTTTCTTCCATTCCTTAGGAACTTGGCCTTCCTTCAATGAAAGATTAACAAGACATTGGATCTGTGAGCCAATAATCTTACCTACTGTTGGTACAATTGTTGGACATATTCGTTACACTGAGTCAGAAGGATGATGGATGCACTCACAGCAATTTCACAGAAACCAACATGGTGATGACTCTAAGAGGCCTACTCAACTCTGTGGACTGGTGAAAGGTGTGTTAATTTTACTTGATTTTGGAAATACATTGATGTTGCCGAGTGTGTGTGCTGGCTGGCTAAATTTTAAAACCATGTGATAGCTGGGTGGGGGCCTGCATGTTGGTGTAAGTAACTGAAGACAGACAGGTGGTGATCATCACTTTATGTACTCTCTAGGGTGCATAATATTTATGATGAAGATCTAGACAGTTGTGAGTTTGATCAGCCCGATACACTCAGCCACTTGTCTGTGATAATACTTGGTTGTTGTAATTGCTCTCACCTAATTGATCACACACCAGTCATAATTCCTTCACTGTTGTTACTATTACCACCACCATCGCACCATGGGAAACCCTGCAACCATCGCTTCATATATTCAGTAAGAGAACTAGCGTTCTTGTACTAAGTTGTAGGCAATGGCAACACACCCCTTAGTGGTCAATATAGTTCTATACTGCAGAAACTAGGAAAGTAGTAAGACAGGGTACCATATAGATCATACCTAATTGTTGTTATACACTATCAGCAAATTTTAAAAACAGTTTGCGCTTAAAGGTAGCAGTGAAGAGTAAAACACCCCCAAAAAGATTTGAGGCATAAATAATATAGCATAAATATGTATTTCCCAAACAATAAAAACACACCCCTTCAAACCATACAACAACTGTCCCACCCATCTCCCCAAACAAATATCCGTACCCAACCATTGTCCAACCAAAATGTCCATCATTGTCCAAAAAGCTCCCACATTCCCAGGACACAACAACAAGACCCACCCAGCACAAAAAATGTTGAAAAAACAGGCAAAAGAGGGCACTACAAGTCACGGCGGGCCAGGCTCAGGAGCTCTGTTAGGTGCCTCGCCATCTGTCTCTGCCAGGCTTCCATCCACAATAGCCTCAAAAGGACGTGGCATTTGAAATTGCTGTCTGGAGGGGGTACAGTAGTGAAGGACTGGCAGTGGGTGGCTGACAGTGGACTACGCTGCTGATGTTGAGAGGCTGGATGCACTGGGGCTGGGGCCTGGCTGGGGCACTGGGCAGCTGTTTTCTCCTCCAGGGCTACCAACTGCTGTCAAATGGCCCTAATCTTTAGCTTCTGATGCCACTGCCAGGCTGCTACACACTGTTGAGATGGACAATGATGACCAGGAGTTGCTAGAAAGATAAAAGACACATTTTTAACAATGCTATGTGCAAAACAACTTGTTTAAAAAGATGTACTGGCTGGCACAGTAGCAGAACATTGATGGTCCCCTAGGGCCATTTGATTTTATGTGATTAATGTTACAGCCATTTCGCGCGCATGCCTCACTTAAAGAAAAGGCAAATAGAAATGCACTAACCGACTGACAGGAATTAAGACAGAATAAACACAGCAGCACACCAGTTTAAATTATTTTTCTTTTTTATTCTTTGTTTTCATTTAAATGATTTCCTAGTTAAAACTAACTACCTAAAAAGGAAAGAAAAACAATTACCTCTCATTAGCGAGGAAGGCATTATGCACTATGAAATACAGGTATTCTCTCTCTTGTTGTGCTAAAAGATCTAATGGAGGTATGCCTCAGTGGGCGCCCTTGTTGTACTTTGCTACTCTTCGCAGTTTGCAGCTGGGGCAGCTGTCATAAAAAATTATCTTATTCCAATGGCCCTGTTCTTCTCCAAAATGCCTTTCAATTTTAACCTGACTACAATGCAGATAAATGTTATGAATGATACATGTCACATATAAAATTAATCAATCATGTTGACATCCTATCTTCTGTAATTAGTTGATGGGAAAATGTGTTTACTGCAGGATATAGCTTTGGCATGTTTGTACCAGACTATCACAACCATTCATCATTTCATTGTTCTTCTAGTATTCTTATTCTTTAAACTTGCTTTTAATATGCACCATTTAAGCTTTATAATCTCTCATCCAGTCTTTCACCATAGAAACCCATTAATCCATGTAAACCCAATCAATCCATTCATCCAAACATAGCTCACCACGAACCTGGCTTTCACCAGCATCCATTTACCCACCCATGCATCCTTTCACCGATTACCCCACCCTGCTTTGCCTTTAACATACCTGAGCATTATTTCACCCACCCAGAAAGGCATCCTTTCACCTATATGCTTTCACAAACCCAGGCAGGCATCCTTTCACCCATATACCCTTTCATCCATCCTCCACTCAGCCATGCAGATTCCTATCATCACCCACTAATGTGCATCCTTACACCCGTACATCCTTTCACTCATATTACATACATTTAACCCATCATTTTTCCTTCCATCCTGTTTTCCCTTTTCGATCAACGCATCATTAAAGTTTGTTTATGAACATCTGTCTGCTGCAGAGCAGATAGAAGAGGCCATAACTACGCGCATCCCACTGTATCTGCTAAAGCAGGGTGTTCAGGAATAAACATTAATGCCCCTGCACCGAGTATATGACTATAAGTCAACAATGAGGCAATGTGACTTATCACAGCCCAACCCTGCTACAGCTGGGACTCCCCCCTCATTGACCTTAGCCATGTACCCCTTGCTGGTGCTCTCACTGCTGGTCCTGCACAGGTGGTCTGTGTGGCTAGAAAAACATTACACATTTTAGATGCCTGATAGTTATTCCTCCCCCTAATATTTATTTTAGCAAAATACAACGACAGAACATCATTACAGTTTGGTTACAGTGTTCTGTCATAAATTCTAAATATCACGTTGAGCATTTTGTTGGTTGGCAATGTTTAAAAATCCAGGTAGGCAAGCCAACCAAAAATGTTTTGTAATGGAGGGCCAGAGCTATGATGAATCTGAGTTACAAAAAGCACAATAAAGGTGTCCAATAATAGTTTGTCAATGAAGGACATTTGATCTCGGTTGACAAATGCAATGGGGCCATCCTCCTCATACTTCCAGCCATGCTGCACTGTCATCAACTAATTGCTGGAATACTATACTATATGATATGATTTAAAACATACACCACATCGCAGGGGGGTGGCTCCACCATGGTCACGGTCACTCTTTTACTCTTTAGGCAGGAAAAAGAAGTCCTTCCCAACATAACATGCATAAGATACCTTACTTGGGCATGCACTCTTCACAGCAGATTACCTTACCTGACTACAAGATATATGAGGGTAGAGGGATAGCCTTCTGAGTATATTGACAAACAGAAGAAAGGAAGCTACAAACAGACTAGTACAGACAATTTAAAGTCAAGTACAGACATTTGAATTATATAAAGTTGGAAGATGAGAAAGTGCAGGGATAGGGAGAATTTAGGAAACAGAATGAAGATGAGTTGGAAACAAATTACGAGACAGGCACAGTAAAAAGGAAAAATTATTCTAAATATGGCACAGTAAATGTTAGGGTAATAATAATAATAATGATAATAATAATATTATTAATAATCATAATAATAATAATAATAATAACAATAATAATAATAATAATAATAATAATAATAATAATAATAATAATAATAATAATGATAGTAAGAAGAAGAAGAACTGGAGGACCTACTGGGGCCAGCAGAGCCATCTGCAGAGGAACTCGTGGAGACACCTCCAGCTCCCTCACCCACCTCAGTGGTATCCCTCTTGCCCCTCAATGCTGATGTAAGAGATAAACAAAATACAAGTAGTGGTACAGTTAATAAAGCAGTACCAGTGAACTTTTCTAAATCAGATCTCCTCTCCTATTGGTATTGAAGGCATATTCCAGATTTCCGATTCCTATTCTAAATTTCTTAAACTACAGTTTGGGACTACTAATAATACATTGCAACAAATCATCTTTGCTTCGCAACTCATTTGCCCAGTCCAAAGTTTTTCAATCCCCTTTGATCGGCTAATTCTGGACTTATTTATGAACACTGAAGCATTGCTGGGGAAAAACAACAATGATTTACTTTTCGTTGCCCCTTCCTTGCAACACCATGGATGCACCATATTTACACCACGGTGCTCCATAAAATAACGAGTCAGCATACACATCAGAAATCCTGGAGTATCTGTTGGTGCAATAATGATGCACATTGCAGGGGTGTATCAGAAAACCGACGCAACTCCAGCAATATGCAATTACCCATGGGCGAGTCCCATGTGAAAATCCTGACATCAATCCTTAGGCCTGCTTGAAGCAGGTGTAAGAATTTGACACAGTCAAGAAGTAGAAATTGCATAGTGAAATCTCATAGATTTCACTGCACCACTTCTACAAGTCTTTTTTACGTGGGAATACCCACCCTGCATACATTATACCTGATGTAGATATAATGTAGCACAGGCACTTACAAACGGATGCATCTACCTAGATTCGTCACTTTAGAAATAGGGTGCAGTATGATGCATTGATTACACCGCCACCCATCACAAAAAATGTGAGCATTGGCGGCGTAAGCCCTTCACAAATGAGGGACTGAGTCTGAATATTTTACAATGTATAGTTTCATGCATGCTACTACATTTCACTTGGAAATTGCTTGGGGTTGGGACTGTACGAGACACAAAAAAGAAAGGCATAGAGAAAATGCTTACTCACTAATAGTATAACCACTCTTTTAGAGACACGACAGAGGAGTCTCAGCATGACTTCTTGAATAAGCAGCTCAAGCGAGTATCAACAAGTAGGAATAAGTCGCACCAAGCATCTGTCTAGATAATGATCAATGATCACATAAAATTATTATTTGTAACATGAACTTAAGACCTGCAACCTCCTCACCAGCAGGTCAAGCAGGTCATTATCCCCATCTCAGAGGTCAACTAACCAGTGCATCAGCTGGTGTTGGGTGTGGTGGAAACCACAACTGTGAAGCACAGCCTGACGTACCCTCTCCCGCTGATGCAGATGCTCCCAGAAGCAATACCCACTTTCCGGCCTTCCACCTGTTGCCAGGGTAGGGGAGAGATGGTGCTGTATGTAAAAAATGAGTATAGCCAACTCCACCTTGGGAAAAAATGGAGCGGGCTACACCCTTTCAGGATGCTGCCTACTGCAAGGTAGGCAGCTAGTGCCACGGCCCTGGGTGGTTTGCGATGCCTAGCGCTGCCTCTTCCATGTTCTGCCATGGTGCTGGGTATGGAAAAGAGAAGAAACAGGAAGTAAAAAAAAAGAAAGTAGAGCCAAAAATAAAAAAAAGTACAAAAGTCACGCAAAAACATCCCCAAATAAAAAAAAAGTAAAATAGAAAAACACAAAAACACAGAGTAAGGTAATGAAAATGAGGGGTAGATAAGTTTCAGAGGGGTAAGATTAAATAGATTAAGAGGGAATAAAATAGTAGGCCCCAGTGCCATAAATGGTGCCATTTGCATGCTATTCCAGCGTGGGAACACACTTTGCATTGCGTACGATGGAAAACGTCACACAAACAATTGTGGTGAGCAACTCCGTCCGCTTGCGGAACTCCTGGTAGGGCTGCAAACGTTTTTTGCACTTCACAGACTTCAGCATAGTGTGGCTTCACAAACTCTGCCCTGGCTTATTTATGTTGGTATAATGGTTTATGGGGGACTCACAAATGGATGGAAAATAATAGATCTATTTAGGCCCCCAAAACAACTCACAGGTAAAATGATCTAGTTCTCATTCCCAATCCGGCTACCATGAGAAAAACCACTCTTACAAAAGTCAGCAGCCCAAAACTCCCTAGTGCTATGAGTATGGACATTACAAAAGGGATTCCAAGGGTGGCTAGTCTACTTCTGGGGCAGAATTCCATTCTGTTAATGGAAGGAAGATGAGTGGGGTTACCCTAGTGTCCCTGGGTGCCAGTTAGATGTTTCCAAAGATCCATGTGCCATCAAATACTACAAAGGATAGGAAATGGGTCACCATCAATGGGCAAAGTGTGGAGGCTCTGAGCGATTTAGAAGACAGTATGACAGCTGGTTTTCCCAGCGCAGGTTGTCCCTAATGCATTTCACCAGGTTGTGGTGGCTGACAATAGAGAGGGTCACTATCCAGTAGCCCTTGTTCCATTTGAGTAGGGTGGTCTTCTGAAAGATGTAGTGAGCCCTGCCATACCGGTGGACTGTTTTCTTGGTAATGACTTTGAGCACACTATCTGGGAAGAAGTACAGCTCAGGGCTGATGTTGAGATGTTGGGGGTGACCTGAGTGGATCTGTGCCACAACAAGGTCCAGGACTGGAGCCTGGAACAATGGCCCAGTCAGCTGCTAAGAAGGGGAGTGGCAGAGGGTGTGGTAAACCAGCCTTGGAGTCCACTGAAGAGGACATCACTCCCCTTGGTGACCTGCCTGAGCATGCTGGATGGCATGTGAAAGGAGTACCAACCAACGAGGTGTTCTGTAGGGCACAAGGGCCTTGTGGAGCCCATGTGGGCATAAGGCAACAGGCTGAAAACCAAGCAGCAGGTGATGTTACTGGGAGTACATCCTGCTTTACAGTGAGACCAATGCTCCTGGGGTTGAGCAGGAAGCGCCCTTGTGGTATCCCAATGCTACAGGGCCTTCCTCCTGGTGCTGGCAAACAATTCCTCTAGCAGGACAAGCAGACCAAGATAAGACATTTTCAAAGCTTGTCCCCCACTTCGAATGGCCAAGCATAAAGACCTCTTCAGATGCGTTCTTCAGACCCGCTAGTGTGTAGACAGGGCAGAGGCTTAAAGCCTTCTTTAACCCATTGCCTGTTGTTGGTACACCCTTTCAGAGGGTGAACATCAGCACTGTATGGCCTATGGATCCCCATACTGCATCAGGCAACAGGTTCATCTTGGTTCTAGTGGATCAGGCAAATAGGTACCCAGAGGCACTCCCTCTGAGGATTACTACTGCACTCACAGTGGCAAAGGCCTTGATGGGGCTTTTGACCCCAGTGGGTTTGCCCAAGGAAGTTGTGTCTGATAGGGGCTCAAACGTCATGTCTGCTTACATGCAGTCAATGTAGAAGGAATGTGAAGTTACATATACGTTCTCCACCCCTTACCATCCACAAACAAATGAGCTCGCTGAGAGGTTCAACATGACTCTGAAAGCCATGATCAGAGGCCTGCAAGGGCCCTGAGGAAAATGTGGGATATTCTCTTGCCATGCCTGTTGTTTACCTACAGTGAGGAACCTCAGAATGAAGTGGGCTTTTGCTCATTTGAAATTCTGTTAGAGGATCTCTGACTTTGTGCAAGGAATGTTAGAAGCCATAGCCAAGAAAATCTCCCCAGGATGTAGTGAGCTATATCCTGGCTTTCAGGAGCGAATTAGCTAAGTTAAGTAAGCAAGCTTCCGGTTACCTTGCAGCAAGCTAGGTAGTAATGAAGAAGTGTTTTGACCAAAATTCTACCACTGTGGAGTTGCAACCTGGTCAGAAAGTGTGGGTGATGGAGCCAGTAGTCCTTCAGGATTGGTGGACCAGGCCATATGAGGTGATTGAAACAAAGGGTGAGGTCACATACTTAATGAACTTCAAGACCCATAGGCAAACCCATCGGGTGTTTCATGTAAATTGCCTCAAACGACACTTTGAGAGGTGACAGATGAGGAGGACGAAGGGAGTTGGCATCTTCCTGACCTCTTAGCTTCTAAAGAGAAACATTTTATGTGCAGAGAGTAATCCTTTTCCCACTCTAACCCATAAGCATCAGAAAGGCTGCCACCAAGTGTTGGGGAAATACTATTCTCTGTTCTCCCTTATTCCTGGGACTACTCACCTTTGTACCTATCATGTGGAAACAGGGGACAACGTCATTGTTAAGAATAAGTCTTACTGGCTTTCTGATAAGGTGAGGTCCAGCATCATGGCTGAAGTGTCTAAGATGCTGGAGATGGTGGTGATAAAACCCTCCAGTAGCCTAATGTCCAGTTCTGTGGTTCACCACAACTGAAATGAGGTTCTATGCGATTACGAGCTAAATACTGTGACAAAGACTGATGCTCTCCCCATCCCTCAGGCTCATGATCTGAATGACCGGTTAGGGGCTGTCCAGTATCTCAATACCTTTGCACATACATCAGGGTATTGGCAGATCGCCCTAAGAGAGGAAGCTAAGGAGAGGTCAGCCTTCTCCACTCTAGAGGGCCACTACCACTTTAGAGTGATGCCCTTTGAATTAAAGTACTCCACTCCTACCTTCCATAGGCTGCAACATTCAAGGATGGCAGATGTGTACCTAATTATGTGAAAACAGGAATTTAGGGTGTATGCTGACTCTTCTCAAATATGGATTTGGGATTGCCTACTAATGGTGGGAATGAGATATGGATATTTTGGAAGATTCAGTTGTGTTTTTAATTGGTGTGCCATAGTTAGTTAGAGCAGAATTTATCCTGACTTTGAGATAGAGCAGATCCCACACACTGCTAGGTTACAAAGAGGAAAACGTCAGGCTGAACACATTTTTTCATTTTCTTCAAACTTCTACCAAAGATTGAAACAATTCTGACACCTTTTATGCTTCCAATTTAAAAATTCCCCGCATATTTACACAGCAGAGCATAGATGGGGAAAGTTTCTTCATTGGGCACCTGATTTGAATATTTTGTTTCCTTTATATTAGTGTATGTTTCTATATTACGTTTGTTTCTATTGAGACAAAGAATACTGGAACATGTGCAAATTTTGGATTTATTTATATATTTCCTAAATCTCTACTAAAGAGATGCTTACCTATTGCTTGATACTTACTTAAATAAACTTTTATAGGCTGATTAACTGTATCTCGGTCGCTATTGTAAAGCTGCATTGGTTTTCACAGAACTGAAATGTATTTCCAATGTTAGCTCTCCCAAAACACTGTAAGTCCACAATCAATGGTCCATAAGAAAGTGGGGGATTTTATTTAAAGATTTTACTAAAAGACTGAGGTGTAGGTACTCTTGCTCCATCACCACTGATCAGATTGACTGCATCAGACAGGCTGACTGATGAGTGCATCCAGAGAGGCTGGAGCTGATCCTTCATAGCACCAGGCCACAAATGCAGGCTTCATGGAGATGTTGGATGGGGATTGGGAGGTAGATGTCATAATAATGTTGCCACAAGATCAAATTGAATGAGGGTTGCTTTGTCACATTTGTCCATGATGAGGCTTATGTCATCTGTGGCAGCAATCGGAGCTGTCCCAGTGCTGTGATTGGGTCTGAATCCCGATTGTAAAGGATCTAGATTTGTGGTTTGTGTTGAGGTGGTTGATCAGGTGGTTGTTGCAGAGCTTCTGTAGGACTTTGACTGTGTAATGGAGGAGGATGATGGGTCTGTAGTTGGCCATTGCCATGGGGTGTGCTGGAGGTTTTTGAGTGGTGGTGGGATGGTTGCATCTTTCTAGGATTTAAGGTAGGTGGCAGTGCAGAAGGGGTCAAGACCTTCTGTAAAGATGTAGTGTGGGAACAGTTCTAAGAGGGCTCTTGAGAGCACGGTGTTAGTGGTGTCCATGGTAGTGATGACTAGCCAACAGCTCAGGGTGGTTTCTAGGGTTTTTCTCTCTTAAGATGTCAGGACTTTGATAGTGGAGAGGTCCGATCAATAGGTAAAGTTGGTGTATATGAAATTTTATTTTTTATGGCAAGTAGGAGGATAGTTGACTGTAGAATTCCTGGAATGGGTGATGGCAGTGGAATTGATGAGGAGGGAGGTGAAGTATTTCACAATGGAAACAATTTCTTTGGTTGAGCTGAAGTTTTGAATCTGGTCAGTAAATGCACAGTGCTTGGTGGTTTTTTATGCACTGATAGTATGTTCATAGGGCCAGTGTCAATCAACCTGAGCTGTCAACACATTGTTTCCCCTCAAGGTTCACAGAAAAGTCCCTAAGAACAGGAAGGAATGATAACCACTTATATTCCTTCCATGGGAACACAAAAAGGACCCCTTTATCTTATGGGTGTCGTGGGGTACCTGAGACAAAAGAAATCACACAACAACCAGATAATATTTGATTAATTGCAAATAAAATACAGTGTCAAAGAAAAGTTACATACATATGTTTCTATTACTTTGTTTACATTTATTTGTGTATTACAAAATTCATAATGCTGCTTCACAAGTACCAAATATTAAAACTCATCATAAAGCGATTTGAAGCCATTTTATTAGCAATTGTTCTCATTAAAGCTGTTAACCATGTTTTTCTATTTGTTGTATTTATTTTGTGTACCGTCTAAAAGCACCTCATCATTACTCTTATTATACAACCATTCTTTTTCACTATGTATTGCATTGCTCAATGGTCTAGCCCTGAATGTCACGTTTTGGCAATACTGTTTACTTCTCGATGTCCTTCTTCAGGGCCTTACATGCTCACTGCACTTTTGCAGCCTATTATGAGACGGCAGATTTTGATTTCAGTCATTAGTTCTTCTTTCATTAATGTAAGACACAAGAATACTCTTTTCTCCGTGGTTTGTCTTCTTTCTCCACCACCTTCCTACGAATCTTCGATGACCTGCGGTCAACGGAGCCAATCTCAGCAATTCTGGTGGATTTCTCCGGATGGCCGTTGATGAGCTTGGCTGAGGTTCTCCCCTCCTGACCTTCCTCCTGCCTCTAGACTGCTGCACAGGTGCCCACGCTCGACTTCTGCGGAACACTGTGTTCCCCGAAGGTCTTTTCCTCAATGATTCCGAGTGAGTACGGCACTATCCTGTTTGTCAGCTCTCCGGACCCCGTGACTGCCTCCCCTTTCCCGGGGCTGCTGGTTGGCGCCAGTGGTGTTTTGAAACTTGAGGGGGCCCCCCTGCAAAGTGCATGGAGGGGCCCCCTTCCGGACTTAATCAGGAGCTCTCAGGCCATGGTACTGGACTGAGGGGGCCCCCTGGAGCTCGGGCCCCCCGCACTGAGGTGGCTGCGGGGGCCTCTGTTATGCCCCAGGTTGGCGCCTGACTCGCTTTCCCCTGACTAATCAGCGGGTGAAGTCCATGATGCTGCGGCCCCTGCTGTCCCCAAGTGATTGCCCTGACGAGCCGAGTGAGGCCGGCGATTTTCCTGTCCTGCTTCCTCACTGCCCAGTGGCTGCCTCCCCCTTCCAGTTCAACTCCCAGGGGTTGCTCCAATTTCTTGCTTGGGATTACTTGTTGGATAGGTGTTTCCTCCATTTTGTGCCGGAGGTATTGTGGGACCACGATCTTGATATGCACCGACTGGTTTTGCCGCTTGCGGCCAATCTGCATCTCTGTCGCCTGCCTGACTCCTGCATCTTCTTCGACCCCTCGGGACACCTACACCCTTTCAGCGGGGTGGGGACTGTGAGACATCCTTTCTCCACTTCCTTTGGGCCCTCTCTACAGTCAAGGTGCTCCGGCGCTGAAAGACCGGCACCGGTTTGCATTGGAATCCGTTACCCCAAATGGCATCCGGGCTCTATGACTTTGGACTATTGGTGGGTGCCTGGGCATATTACCTTCTTCTTTGCCGGTAGGCCTGACTCCGACTCTTTTGCCAGCTCCTAGCTGATCTCCCCTCCCCTACCCCCCTCCTTGCTCCATGGGCCCTATTTTTATTTTTATTTGTTTCCCTGCATACCTGATATAATTACGTTTTACTGTAACTGATGTAATTAGTTGAACTGTTTAATTCCTCGACTTCCATGTAACCGCTCTGATACCTCTGGGTCTAGTCAGCGCTATATAAAACTCGTCAAATAAATAAATAAATAATAACACTCTTCTTTTTACTTCAGATTTTTCAACATTACTATACTCTGTCTCTTCTAAATGTGACCTAACATTGATTGATGTCCGGGAACAACAGAGTGTTGCTACTATTGATACTCTTACTTGTGGGTTTTACGGTATGGCAAACATTTGCGAACACATGTTCTTGCTCCACTTTAACATCCATGCCACATCTTCAAAATTTTAAATGAAAAACAAGGGCATTAGGGAGACAGCGGATGCAGCGACAACAATCCTCCACCTCCTCCCAGAAATGGATAGGAATGCTTTTACTGTAAATTTATAAAATGAGAATGAAAAGACATTTGCCTTTTAGGAGATTCTAGATTCTGAAGCTCTTGTAAATGGATTTATCTGTGTCTATACATTTCATAAGTGGGCTACAGTATCCTACTGGTATATTATTTTTTATTTTTATGATTTTTTAAGTAACACATTTAAGACCTGACTCTTTTCTAATTTTCAGTCCTCCTGTAAAGCTAACAAGATGGAATGGTACGTGTGTGTGCATATGCAAGGCTATGTTACTCACTTTTCGGGGCACTTTCAGGCACTATTGGTGCTATAGAGTGGCTGCTGCTCAGAGCACACCTCCAAACCTGATTCACCACAACCCACTTAACACATAAATTCCATGTAAAAGTGTCTGAGGCCTACCTGGGGCAACACATCACTATAAAATGGCTACAATGCAAAATACTACTTCTAAACAAAGCCATATGGCACCCCAGTAAATGGTCACAAGACGACACCACACTGCAAGAAATGACCCCAACGCATGCAATGCTGCAGCTGGCACTAGCATAACCAGTGGGAAATATCCTTCTGCCTGGTGCTCTGGAACTCTTTGCACCAGTGCAAGAAACCTGACATAACATAAACCAGTACAAGTACAGCTTGTTGACCATCACCCAAACTGATATCCTTTCTTCAAAAAGTAGAAGGGAGCTTTACCTAAACATATAGGGCCTGATTATGATGTCGGGTGGACTTGCATCCGCCTGACACTGTCTCTATCCTGGGAACAATCGACCAGCTAAATACAATGCGACAGAACACTGTTCGGTTGCATACTCCCATTTCTCAATGGGAGCTGGTGTTATTGCTGCAAACCGGCTATAACACAATCTCCCATTGAGAAATTCGAGGTGTCGTTCATCCCTGCAGCCCGTGGCAGCCACCTCAAGGTGCCTGCCACAGGGTAAAGGGATCAACAGGGCGCACCATAGATACCCTCTCGGCCACCAACCAGAGGCCACAAAGGAAAGGAGGCCCTGCTGGGGGCCTCCAAACATGCTTTCTCACATGATTTCTATGTTGGACAGGCCAGCATGGAAACCTTGTTGGAAACAGTGCATCGTAATCCCAAGTGCGGAAAGGCCCTTTGAAATTACGAGCTTGCTCTGACTGGCCTATGGGCTCCATGAGCCTGTCGGTAGCCAGACAGAAAGACCGGCTGGTTTACTTTCTGCCGACCAACATTATAATGTGGCAGTCAGAAAGTAAACTGAGCAGCTGATTACGATGTGGCCCGGAAGGTTCCGACAGTTGATCTGAGCCTTTTTGGGCCGTATCATGATCAGCTCTATAATGTCCTCGAACAGGTTTCCCCTGATATTTTCCATGTTTGAGTGAGTGTTCCTCCTAATCACCACTGATCTTTTGCAGGACGTGGTTTACTCTATGCCCAGGAAAAATGTAAATGATGTCACTGTAATTGACCCAATTTCAGGACACTTCTTAGATGAAATTCACAAAGTAGCAACATTATGCCCCATCATAATTATGCTGCAGTTTGCAGTAAAAATCTTAAACCAGTAGCGCAGGAATACCGGGAACAACCAGAACACAAGAGGATGTCGTTTCTGGCCCTTTTTTAACGTGCAAAATGAGTCCTTTCTTGAAAATTGGGGGGATGCATTTCAGATTAAAATATAGCACAACATGACGGATATTCATTTTATGTAATTTTTACAAAAAATTACGGAATTCCACTAAAGCAAATTTCACAAATTATGCATACACCTGGCTGATTCACAAAAAGAAGTGCCTTCTATGGGCGAGGCTACCCAGTAACTTTTTGGGTGAGAAAAGAGGAGACCCTTCTGCTTTAAAATTAGACTAACTGTCATTCCTGCGGGGGTGGTAGGGGGCATATTTGCAATAAAGTGACAAAGCGTGTCATTAAGCCATGAAGGTTAACTACATGCTTCATCACTTTAGAAATGCAGGGCTGTGCCATATTTACTAGAATAGGGTGCAGTCCTGCATTTCCCTCGGAGCTGGAGCTAGGTTTAGCAGCTAAGCACGAATGCAGGTCCCCTTGCACCATAGTGCAAGGGTGCCTGTGTTGAGGGTATGATTGTTTATGTGCAGGAAGATCCCTCTTGCTGCGCATAAACAATCTTGAAATGTAATTTTGAAACTTTTGTGTGCTGCTTAATATGTTTTCAAATTATGATGTATTGGCAGGGAGGGGGTGATTCCTGCACATAGACAATCATAGGCATTTTGCTGTTTCTATGTGTGCTGCACATGGCAGCACACAAAGAAACAGGAAAAATGAGGAGAAATAAAGCATTTCTCCTCGTTTCGCCTGTTTAAGACCAGGTTTTCCCTGGTCTTAATTTTGGAGCTGTCTCCTATTCACTCTGCCCTTGTGAATAGGTGTGTTGTGGTGGAACACCCACAGCAGCACCCATTGCCTTCCCCTTTCATGCTCAGCCTGTAAGGACCGGAAAGCCCAGCTTGAATAGGAGCTTGGTGCAAGCTACTAAGCGCTAGTCAGCGGCGAGACAGCTCTGCTTTTTGGAGAGCTGGTAATTCTCCTTTTAATTTTTTAGCAATGATCACCTTTCTAATCAGGCCTGCACTATTTCATCACAGGTCTGGGTTGACTACTTTAAGGGCATCTACAGCTCAGAAGATGAGCATGGGGCATCGAAGGACATGAGGAATGATCAGAAAATAGTCTTTCATCTCCTTGGGGTCAGAGCAGCCATCCTTCAATTGCCATCAAACAAAACTTCAGGGCCAGATGGGTGCCTGGGGATCTTTGTGAAACTTGTATAGATGTGTGCACCCTTTTGCTATTGTTACATTTAAATTCAGCAACTAAGGGACCTTTTCCATTAACTTGGTCTCAATCAATAATAGTCCCTGTTTTTAAAAAGGGCAATATGTCAGATCCCCCTTGTTTTAGGCCTATGTCCATGATTGACTTAGAGCTGAAAATCATCGACCAGATTTTATTAAACCATATTTTGGATTGGGCAGAGGAGAAAGGCCTTTTATCTGACCTACTGTATGGGTTTTGGCCTGGTCAAGGTACTATCAAGCAAAATTTGAAACTTTACCTGAAAATATACTAAGTTTAAGAATGGGGCAATCCACCTGGCATTCATGGACCTAAGCTCTGCCTTCGACAGAGTTAATCGCTCCAAACTTTGGTCCATGCTGGCTCACATGAGTGTTGACCCTGTTTTAATACATTTTCTGCATGATTTGCATAAAGAGCTCTCAGCTAGTGTTAGGTTTGGCAATAACGGGGAATGCACTGAGCACTTTACATTTAATCGTGGGGCTCAGCAAGGCTGCATCATAGCACCATTTTTATTTATCTTTATATTAATCAAATTGAACAAGCTTTGATGGACCCAAGTGTGAATGTCCCTAAAGCAGGAGGCCTTTTTATACCGGCCTGGCTTCATGTAGATGATACAGTTTTAATTGCTCAAACAGCCAAAAGATTACAAAAAATCAAATGTTATGAAACATCGTCAACCCAATACAAAAACTATGAAATACGTAGTAGATGGACATCACATCAGTCAAGTAGAGAAATTTAGATACTTAGGGGTCCAACTGGATTCTGGACTGAATTAGCATTCGCTTGTTCACAAAATATTGTCCTTTAATAGAGTGACGTTTAGCATTAGCGATTTTTCTCGCCGGCTTGGGCACATTCATATACAATCAGTTTTGGAAAAATACAGGGTCAAGAGCGCCCCACTAGTGAGTTATGGCAGTGGAATATGAGGTTATGGCCGGGCTTCAATTCAGGTGGTAGAAAATACATTTTTAAGAGTCTTCTTGGGAGTTCCACAAAGTGTACCCCACGCAATTGTCCATGAAGAACTGGGTTTGGATTATGTTTTTGACCAGCTTCAACTCTGCCCTATAAAACTCTGGCATTCAATCTGGACAAATGAGAAACTTGGTTTTAAGAGATTACTATTACAGGATTGTTTAGACTTGGATAAGCCTTCTTTGATCCCGTGGTGTCCTACATTTTGCATAACATGAGGTCTCTAGGGTGGACCGACCTGTATGTTAATCCCAGCAGCATAGTCTGCTCTGATGGGAAATGTCTTGAAGCAGCATTTATGGACAAGATGGTAGCAGACCGTGAGGATTCTGCATTGCTAAATATTTAGTTGTGATATACGATCTTAGTAAAAACTGTCAGTGGTTTAGAATCCTATTTGATCTGGAATATAACACGTACTAATGCAGCTTGCTGACTTACTTTAGGCTGAATGTATTCCCCCAACTAGTTTCTTTTAATAATCTTTGTTTTAAGGATTCAGACTTGCCCCTCTGTAACTGTAACAAAACCTCGATCCTTGATACACTACGTATTGTTATGATTTGCCCAAAATATAATAATATATGACACAAGTTTCTATGACAAATTTTACAATCAATGAATTTTATCCAAGTCAGGTTTGCTTTACTGTATTTGCAGTTTTTAAATTCTCCTAAAGTTTTCTTCTTTCTTGTACGTTTTCTCTCGGGGGTTTTAAAGTGAGTGTGAGTATGGCAATGATCATTTTTGCACTTTTTAATTGACTTGTCTTCTTATTCGATTGTAAAATCGAATAAAGATTATGAATTGAACGCTAAGCATAGCATGAGAGTGCCTTATTTTCAAGGCGTTAAGTGGCTTAACGCTGCCTTGTAAATAAGACGAAGCCCCTATACCCATCAAAACGTCACTGAAAGTGACGCTGTTGTGGAGATAGGGTCTTGTAAATATGCCCCTAAGACAGGAAAAACAAAGTGGTCCATACAGCAGAATAGGCTAGGATATTGCTTGTTTCTTTATACCCATTTATCACTGAACAGAACACTTTCAGTTCTTTTTCTAAATGAATGTGCTTGTTTTATCTTTGGCATGATAAATAGTTTTTCTTGAGTGAAATTCTCCCTTTCTCTTTCATGGTTGGTCAATAATGTGGTTTTAGAAAAGTGCTGCCTGTTATAGAAACCAACATGCCTTTCACCCTGATTCAATGTTTGTTTATCAGAATGTAGGCTACAGCTCATAGGGTCAGACATTTGCTTGAAAGGTGTAACACTACGAATGGCACATGTATAAAAATCAGTATAATGAATTGTGAAAGGACTATTTGAATGGAATCACAACCAATTTGAGGTTGGGATTCAAAGTCAGACCAGGGCCTGTATTACAGATAGTGCGCTATTTCCATGTTTGTGTTGATGGAGCGGGTAAAACAAAATTTTGTATACCCCCCCAATCTGCATGTTCATACTAATTAGAATAATCTATTAATTATAATAAGTATTAATGTGTTTGTTTGCTATCTAATCAACCCTACTAATGTGTGAATGACACGTGGGATTTGCATTTGCATGGCTAAAATATTTTGTAAACTAATATACGTATGCATGCTAACACTAGAAAATTAGAATATTACATGGTATATGTTGTCTTTGTGATGTAATTGTAAGTTGCACCAGATGACATCATTGGGAGAGTATAAAACGCTTTAAATGTCGCCAATATGCTAGATAATTACAAACACATAAGGGAATTAGTGGGGGTTAAACATTTTATTCGTTATTTCCATGTTTTAATTACGTTTTGTGTTTGTTTTGCTGAAGTTGACCAATTTGGCCTATGATAAAATGGCCGACTCATGGACGCGACGAAACAGCTACCATTCCAAGAGGTTTCCGACTAATTGCGCATGCTCCAGGCTCCTGAACAAGTGGCCTCAAGATGACCCACACAGCCTGTACCCTGACAAGGTCGTGACTGAACTACTGCCAAGAGCTTTAACAATGGAAAATTTTCATAAACCGAATGGATCATGTCTGACAGTGTGACATCATAGACTTTGGGAAACCGAAACGGATGATCTTAACCATCCAATCAGAAGGGCCTAAAACTGACTTTGCTACATTTTGTCATTAATTTCATTATAAAAGAAGGTAGACTAGTGAATTAAAAAAATCCCTTTTCTTTTTCCTGACATTATGCTGATGGAGAGGAAGGTGACACTGCAGGACAGCTGTTTCCCTGAATCTTTGACAGACTAAATTGCTGCCCATTTTCCTGATGAACTGAGGACTCTTAGACTGATGGGCATTGATTGATGCGTACACGCTTATGGTCCAGACCCAATCTTTGGGACTGTAGCGTGCTGCATGACGAATTGATTGACTTAAGAGGACGACTAATAGACAGATTAGGTAACTATGATGATCTGTGGATTGATTACAATTCTTACTAAAAAATTTGCATTTATTAGATAAAAATATTATTGATTAACAAGCAAATGTGTTGGGTTATTTATTATCATCTGACTATAAATGAAAAGGATTAGAATCACTTTTCTAAATTCAACTAAATTGTTCCATCGACTAAGTGGAAGGAATATCTTGAGATTGAGGTTCAAGATGTGCTGGATTAAGGATATTTAGTTTATGTTTATGTAAATAGAATTTCATTGGATTATAAAATATTCTTTTCACGCCAGCATTTGGAACATCTATCTCTCCTGTAAGAACAGAACAAATGAGAGTGTGAGAGTGTTGGTGTTATGGGCCCCACCAATGAATGTATTGAGTAAAAGCGTTAATATGGTATCTGGTTTGTGACGAAGGGAGGATAGGAAATTTCACGCTGGAGCAGCGTTACAGTGCACCATAAAGCAGGTTAAACATAGAAAGTGAGCCCTATGTGGAAGAATGTAGTGTCCTTTGGGCAACTGCGAACTTGTGCTGCTCCCAGGACAGCATATTCAAAAGATATACAGAGCAGCCATTTAAAAGCTGCTCTGTGTTTGTCTGTGTAGGTTCAACCCGTCTGCACTTTTAAGAGGGAATAGCGATCACCTTGCAGGCGGGTGCAGTGACTGATTGCACATACAAAGAGGAATTTGCCTCCCAGGATTATTTTTGTGCAGTTATGTGTCCCTTCCTGCACAAAAACATTCCTGTCTACAACACAGGCACCTTTACACAATATTGCAAGGGGGGCTACATTGGCGCTAGGCATCCAAAACAGCGCCAGCACAAAGACGTGGCGTTTCTGCCCTTTCCCTGTAATACAGCGCAATGCTGCATTGTGTTACTTTGCCAAAAATATCGCCATATCTTTCTGCTACATGTCCAGATCACACATCTAAACAGTCAAACATCTTTCAGACATTTGATTTTGTAGAAAAAATAGATTTTTGGAGTGCTGTATGAGTCCACCATGACGTTTTTCCGTATCTGCAAAGAGTATGAGCGATCCAATTTTCTGACAGTTCTCATAGACACAACATTGTGTACTGTCAGCTATAGAGCAGGCCGATAAACATAAGCAATGACTAACTACAGTGTTGCAGAAATGTGTCATAGGAATTCACCCATCCACAATTGTCAACCAGTGGTTGCTTGTGAACCTTGAAACTGGTGGGATGTAAACACCTATCTACAGTTAGAGAAAGCCTGATTTTCTTTAGGGAGGTTCAGGGAGCGTTCTCCCTTGAAAACACAAAAATACAAAAATAGTGTAAACGTGCATTTTACTACTCTATTTTTCTAAAGATTGAGTAACATTTCATAGATTCATGCGGAAAACCAGTGAAATATTAAACATTGTTCTGATGTACAGACAAGCTTACCCTCTCCAGAAGTGCTGTGACTAAGCCTGACCAAGAAAAGCTTGAAAGGACACTCTATGTTTAAACCTATTATACCCTAAAAGTTGACTAAAGAGTTGTATGCTTTAAAGGCAACTGAGAAACTGTGTTAATGAAAGGTGCTGTGGCCTATGAAAGTTTACTCAAATAGCCAGTGATACATACCAGGGCTCACACAGCAGTGGTATCACTCAAGGGAAATCAGGACCAAATTGATTACTTCTAGTCAAGGGTCAGACAACAGGAAAGATAATATGATTAGGTGTTTATAAATATAGGTCATAAGTTACTTTCAGACAGGTCAGAAAATAGGCATGCGGTCAACTCTGGTGCAAACAACCAAACTTTGGATCCTCTGATACACCCTGTCATCTCATCTTGTTGCTTTGGTAGAAAAGTTGTGATAACATCCCAGGTAACCAGGTTCTACAGTCAACAACTCAACCATTGAACCACCTCTGAAAACAAGAGGGGGGGGCGGCAATGTACATGTTACAGAAACTGGTGTGCACCATGCAGATCAATCAACAATCAGCTACTCACCCGCAAGGGTCTCAAGGCGCTGGGGGTAGCATATTTGAGTGCTGATCATATGTTTGAATCCCAGCTGGATGCCTTAGGATTTCAACTTCTTGAGGAAGGGGACATGAGCATTACCAAGTTGTGTTATCATTTGAGTGGCTGATGAGGGGACCAAGTGAGGAGTGTTGCAGCCGAGGACAGAGTAAGGAGCATTTCTGAAGCTTTAAATAGCACCCCTTTTCCCATAAGTACAGTGTTTATCCTTGTGATGCACTTGTTTTTATATCAAACTGACCAGATGACTCAGGTTTTGGATACAACGCTTTCAGTCATTGTGTTTCAGGCCACAGCAATCAGGGATTTTGAGCCCAAACTTATGAAGTATAAGTCTCAGAATGCAAGTGCAGGGGAAAGCTGTTGATGTCTGGGCTCCCCAATAAACTCCATGACTGATTTCTCAAGATAATATGAAACAGTCTGGAGGAAGAAAAATGCTTTCTTCCTTCAGTCTACAGGAATTTCTGACAAACCCTCCTCTATGGAGGATACTTACTATTGGCTGTCTTGGCATGTGGTATGAGGTAGGCTCTGTGTGGACTTAAACCTCCTAGTAATAGTTCTTCTCTCAAAGTTGTGAGGTGCTTACTTGTCATGTGATAAGGATTCTAATCTAGCAGGCAGTCTGTGGCTACAGGCATGCAAGTGCTCTGGACCATGTGGCGTCTTTTATTTGCTTTACCCAAACATGATCTTCAAATGGTCCATTCATTTTTGCATTGGGGGTCCATCTCCAGCCTATCTGAAGCTAGAGCTATTTCCTCCCAATGCTCACACAAATCTGTCCTGGCAGTGGCAAGTGTTTTATTTCTACCAGAGCCACATCATATACATTGCTAGCATCAATCTCTGTTGCACATGGCATGAACTGTGATTGGTTTGGTGCATGCTCATATTCACCTTGCAATCTTCATTGCACTGAGTATGCTGCAGCTTTTAGACACAAGTTACATTCACTTCCTCAGCCATTGTGCATCATAGTGCAAACCAAGCGAGCAGGTCAAGGAGCACTGCAAGTCTCAAAGGCAAAGAAACAATCAACAAGTAATTACACGAAGGCCTGGATTTGGAGAACAGAAGAGCCTTCTAAGTTCGTCACCTTGAGGTATCCTTTAAGTAATTGTGTTTTCAGTATTTTCCCTAATTTGGAGCAGGATCTGGGCACATAAATTTAGAAATGCATATGCCTTGTTTATGATGTTCTTCACTTTTTTAGCATTTCTCTAAAACAGTTTTTTGTTTGCTGAGTGGAGTGGATCTCAGCATTTTTAATAAATGTTATATTTGTACTGACATTGCTAGCTGAGGTTTCGTCTATATGTCCAGTGACGTGTGTGGCTGTACATAAAACAGTCGCTGTGTTGGGTAGTATTAATGATGATGAACGTTCCAGAGGGATGGGTGGATATTATAGCCTTCTGCCAAATGGGAGGTGGGAATTGTTGAGGCTGTGACATGACTATGGTTATCTATCCCAAAGTATGAGATTTCTTAAAATCTGTTTTCAGTTACCCGCGTAGCAGATGCCTTCAAGATAGGGTTGGGGCTTTTATAACATATATTTCCTAAAATTAACATAAATTTATTGACTGCATTATCAGAACCGTATTCAGATGAAAATATACAAAGGGGTCAACAGAGGTATCTATCAATGCGCTCAGTCATGCAGTGAAAAGTAAAAAGAACATGACGTTGTGCCTAACAATACATTAACACACCCACTAACATGAAAGAACAAGGATTCTCTAAATCAAAAATAGTTTTAAAAATCCACAGCAAATCGGATCGGATCAGAGCTGGAAGATCTTGATTTGAAACAAGAAGTCCTGAAATGTTTACAAGTTTCATATATCTTCTATGAAGTCCACTAAAGATGGTCCATTTAATTTCCATACATTCAAAATATCTCTTGTAGCTATAAATAAAGCCATTAACAGAATCTCTGTTTGATTCCAATACGGTTTTCTGAAATTAGCATCAAAGTGAATGAAAAAGCACACAACTTGTTTATGAGGTCTAAGGCTTAAACACAAATGGATACTCTGGTAAAATATCAGGACAATCTGGTTGCAGTACAAATCAGGCAGGCCCAGAAGTGTTTACCTTTGCCACACAAAAGCAGAAATGATTATTTTTAAGTTACCAATAATGAAGCTGGGGAGGGTGACAACCTTTTAAAAAGAAGTGCTTTAATCCTAATCAGGAGATTATTTAGGGCCAGATATACGACTATTTGCTTTTGCGACTCGCAAATTGCGAGTCCCAAAAGCAAGTGTACAACAGTGTCAGAGACACTGTTAGCGATTCCCAATGGGGTCGCAAAATGCGAGGCTCATGAATTTTGTGACCCCATTTGGAATGGCTGGCCCTCCCAGGGATGGTGGCCTGCTGGGCTCAGCAGACCTCCATTTCTGGGACTGCTTTTAAATAAAGCAGGATTTTTTTTTTAATACAGCTCTTTTTCCTAAAAGGAAAACGGGATGCATTTTAAAAAAAGGAAACTTTTTCGTTTCATTTTTTTAAGGGCTGGCAGTGGCCCCTGGGACCACTGCCTGCCCATAAAAAATATTTTCACATGCATTCCCAAAGTAGAAGGGGTCCACTGGGGACCCTTTCCCATTCGCGAATGCTTTACTACCTATTTGAAGTAGGTGGTAAATTGCGACTGCGGTCACAAAACCGTCATACATAGGGCTCAGCTTCGCTATTATGAAGGAACACCCTTGAAACTCCCGTTCCTAATAACGAGTCGCAAATCCTAATTAGCAAGTCGCTAATAAATTGTGACTCGCTAATTAGGGTTTGTACATGGCCCTTAGGTATTTTTGCATCTGCAAACGGGTCGCAAACCTGTTTGCACATGCAAAAATACTTCGTACAGCTGGCCCTTGATGTATTCCTCATCATACAAAGAAAAAGGAAAATGCATTTAAGGATTGTTTTGTGCAGGAAGTTGTCCTTTCTTGCTCAAAACCTACCCTACTTGAAACTCAGGCAACCTTGCAGCATGACGCAATAGCGACTGCATTGGTGCTAGGCTGCAGATAGTGCGCCAGTGCATAGAGGTAGCAGAAGTGCGCCGTATCCTAGTAGATATGGTACATGTCTGCCCTCTCATGCCACTCAGCACAGACAATTCCCTTGCTGTATTACATTGGGTGAACGATTAGTAATCTGAGCCAACATGTTCACCTTTTTTGTATGAGACAAAACCCACCGCTCAACATTTTCAAAGTTTAAAGGACAAGGTTTTTGGTTCTAAAAGATGCCTATATATATTGTCTGGAAATACAGGCTGAGTGGAGGTTTGGTGGCTGAAGGACTCTGATTACTTCCTCCAAATGGAGGACGTGAGGCCCATAACAGCATCAGCAGAGGAATACTTTCTCAGAGTTGTAGTGCTGGATGCAGTGGCATAACGAAAGTTGAAGGGGCCCGCCGGCAAGGTACACAGAGGGGCCGCGCTCCGGATTTAATCCGGAGCTCTCTGGTGTGAATATAGTTTTGAGGGGGTCCCCTGCAGTTCGGGCCCCCCGCACTGCTGGGGATGCGGGGGCCTGTGTGACGCCCCTGGCTGGATGAGATAAACTGAAAGACTCATACTGCCTCACCTGAAAACAATTTTCAAAAAAGTCCAGGACTTTAAAATCCATATACCAGTGGCATGTAGGCTGGAGCCATGTTGTTCCTTGAAGGGGGGAATGTTTTTCTCAAACTGCTTCATCGCACTACCACATGAGAGCAGCGGAAGCAGCAAACCTGTTTGAAACCACCTCATTTAAAATGTTGCCAGGCTGATGTGTTTGTGTCTTGACCATGCACATATCATTGGACACTGCTGCATCCCGGGGTCTCACTTCTTACGCCTTCTAAATTATTTCTTGTGAGTCAAGATTGTAAGTAAAATACAATCTATCAGATAAAATATGAAAGCCAGAAAAACTCTGCATAATCAATTGAATTTCACAGATTTTAAGGACCAAGGTTAAAACCTCACTGTTTCTTGTGAGTAATAACATGTACTTAATATTTCCCATGTGCAGCCCTACATGTAATTTTTGCAGCATTCAATCTGTTTTTCTGTTTTAATCATTTTACCTAATTGTTTCTATGGTTGGAGAATATTGAATGTGTTTTGCACAAAAATTGCACTTTTTAACAGGAATTCCCTTTTTATTCTGTCTCCTACTACATCACAAATATCTGAAGGTATTAGAGGAAGGGCACCTTCCCCATTGTTTCAGTGGTATCTTGTGCTCATCCACGGAGGTAAATACCACTCGGATGGACTCAACTACAGTTATGAGCTTGTGAGATTTATTTTTTTTAATCTGTTTACAAGTAGGGCTACAGTGTTTTCATAAATATTTCTCAAGACCATTTGCCAAAAGACCTCTCCTTTATTCATTGTGTACCCTTATCATAGTTGAAAAAGGCATTATTCTGGATGTCTCCAGAAAAAGAAGATTCATACATTATTTTGGACATTAGCTACATGTTTCAGCCATCTTATTTGGTTTATCAGCTTTCTTCAGGGCTAGCGAAATCCATACATAGTCAATCTAAACTATTATGCACGAGTAGTAGAGGAGTGGTATGGCCGATTTTTTAGTTTGTTCTGTGCACTAATATTTTTCCTGCATTTGAACTTGTACTTGAACTTGTATTGTAAGAACCATTGAAATAGAAGTGGTCCTCACCAGTCCTTCCTCATAGCAATAGAAAGAGGACGGATCGAACATGAGCAGTGGCCATCTTGGCATGGGCACACTCTCACCAGTCCTGCAACCTAACTCCTGAATGATAACTGGAAATCTTCACTGAGCAATGACCTGTTTAAATTTGAGCAATCCCATCACAATTAAAACCTCAGGCTTGCGGTGAATTTGAGTTGGATCAATACATCATCAACTGCAACCCCTGCATATAAATCTCTGTGTAATTTGAGCAATCCCGTAACAATTAAAACTTTACGATTGCAGTACATTTGAGTTGGATCAATACATCATCAACTGCAACCCCTGCATTTAAATCCCTCATCCCCTATCCTAAACACAATTACTCTGCGGTATATTCTTTAAAAAGGCCAAGTTGTAGGACCGACCTCTGTACATCTATCCCTGCAGTAAAGCTAATGGTAGGACTTCCTCACAACTCCTCCACAACTCAACAAATTGGTCATACTGGAATGGTTCTTTCCCATAGCGCCTTTTACTAGAATGTAATCTTTTCTAGCTCTACCCAGGTCCACCTGCAGTCTTTCATACAATCACTTACTTACTTAACTATCATCACCTGACTTACTCTCTCAATGTGCTGCCTGCTTCACTTCGACCACTACCTGCCCTCTGATTCAAGCTCCTTCTCTCCCCTTGAACACGAAAAGTGGTCCCACCCCTTTTCTTTCCTCAACCCGGATCTCCCTCAGAATGGAATTAATTCCTGACCCTACTCGATCCAATGCTTTCACTATCAACTATCCGCCTAACCTGTCCAAAAATGCGGCAAAAAAACACAAACACCGACTGCTCAAATCTAGACCTGATTCTTTATTCTGTGACGTCTGTCCAAAAAAGGGCATTCTTTCTAATGACCTAAACTCCTACACCAGAAAACGGGCATGCTGGCGGAAGATCTTCTTCTCCATGCTTTGAATAAAGGACTCTAGGAAAACTCCTCATGGTCTCAAATTTACAACCTCACCCTCACTCTTCCTCAGAGCTAATGCCACCATCACTCTTTACAATAATGGTTTCATTTTCATACAAGCCTCTAAGTCCAATCTAGCCAAGATGGACTATATCTTCCCTACCCTCAAGATAGCTGTGACTGCTAAAGCCTCTGATTCTTCTACACACTCTTCTAGTTCATTTGACCTTTCCAGCTCCTCTCCTCTGAAGCATGGAATATGTCTAGATCGCATAAATCCTCTCACCCCTTAGATGTCGTCGAGGAGTCTCCATCCCCTATAGTAGCCTCGCCAACCAAGCAACCTTCATCCCTAGCGGTTGGTGGACTTAATGGTCCTCCCATCTCGCCGTTAGCAAGTCAGACTCTCGGAATCTCCCTCATTGGGATGCCCTATCAAGACATACCCCCTACCCTCTCTGCCGATCCTCTTTCATCCTGTGTCTCACTTATTAAACCTTCTCTACCGATGGAGCACATCAGACCGACATCAACAATTATTCCGTATTCCATCACACTGAGCACCTCCACTACAATCCACAAATTTCCCCCTACCAATCTCCCCTCCCCCGCCACTCCTTCCAATCGAGCTGGGCTCCTGTATGATCTTAAGGGTGCATCCCTTCCCCAGGACCCAAGAACTACCATCTTACCTCATCCATATATTATTCGAGGTCCCCCTCTCCACAGGTTCCCTCCCCTCAGTTATTTTCCGTGAATCAACACTCAGACCTGGTGGCACTTCACGACCAGTTATCTCTCAGAGTGAACCTACTCATTCCCGAATTCCATGAACTGATAGCCCTCACACCTGACCATCTGCCCTTTCTGAGTTCTCTTAGTTCCCTAGGAAAGCTGCACACAGTCCCCGCCAGTGCACCCAAGGGCCCGACCAGCACTCCTCGCACCCTAGCTCTAAAACATTACCCCTCCCCAAAGCCCCCTCCTGCCCTAGAAGAATGATGGTCAAACTTATGGCCAGTGTAATCGAGGATCTTCCCCTATCCTACGTGATCACTCTAGAAATTGACAAGGTCCCTATGGCCCAAATTCAATCCATTCTAGCCAACCCACAGAGGGAACCCTCTAACAACCACAGATTCATAAATAGCGACAACCTCAAGCAAGTGAACATCACTCAGACCCCTACATCACATTCGCCTATTTGTTTAAAATGCGCACTACTCAATTGTAGATCAGCAAAAAAACATGGTTCAAATATATTCAACCTCATCCAAAACAATGAGCTAGATATCATAATCCTTACGGAAACCTGGCTAAATCCTTCCTCCACCCCTCTATTAGACCTCCTAGTACCTCCTTGCCATGACATAATCCGTCTTGTCAGAACCACGGAACAGGGTGGTGGATTAGCTTGTATATACCGGAACACACTATCTGTCTCCCACATGGAGACTTCCACCTCATCCGTAGTTGAATACCTTTGCCTCAACAACTCTAGTAATCACCTCCCTGTTTGCAAACTTCACACTTTCTAAATCACTCCTGGCGATAACTTCCTCTTCATCGAATAACTAATGGAAATTATCTCTTCCAATGATGACCACTCAGTAACCCAAATCTACCTCTGTGACTTCAACCTTCACTGGTCTAAACCTAATGACCAATCGGTGATCTATCTAAACGCATTCCTATTGGATCTGGACCTTACCCAATTCTGTGACCGGCCAACTCACAACAAAGGAGAAATTCTTGACCTCATTATTTCAAATGGTAATACCATCACATTGGAAGACATTGCTCCCTGTTATTGGTCCGACCACTACAGCATCTTCTTCTTTATTAATAGGGAAGTGATACGGAATAGGGTCCAACGTACGAAAATTAAACAGTGGAAAAGGTACCTCAGGAACATGAACATGGACTGCTTTGCTACCGAATGTAAAAATGCCTTGTCTCCCAAGACGAATTGGCTGATGTCCACAATCTCACGGACTTCTATAACTCTACTGTCTCTGGTATCATTGATTCAATAGCACCTCTACAACAAAGCAATGCCGCCTCCAAAATCTCCAAACCCTTGTTCAACGACAACCTAAACTCTGATTGTCGCAACCTAAAGTCAGCTGAACGTCTATGGAGATCAAAACCTTCCCTGTACCATCTAAAAGTCTTCCGATTGGTTCGGAGCTCCTACAATAAAAAAATCAAGACGACTAAGGCCGATTATTTCAGAACCCAACTTAGACAAGCCTCAAATCGCCCTAAAAAATGTTTAGAAAGGTCACACAGCAATCAGCGATGGCACCCAATCACCTCTACTCAGCAGACAATTCACCTTCTTGCACTGATCTGGCTATCTTCTTTATGGAAACAACTAAACTCATCTGGCTTGACCTTGAAGCCAAGAGGTGCCTACTTACATCATCTGAGAATACAGCTCATCCTGTCCTCTTGGCTAGTCTAAAGACTCTCAGTATTAGCACTAAGAACAAGGACACGTGGTGCTCCTTCTCTCCCCTTAGTGAAAATGACATCTACAAAACCCTTCATAGCATTAACCCTTCTAATCACTTCAGCGACCCAATGCCACTGTCTGTCTTCAAAGAAATCAAGGAGGCCCACATCCCCCTTGGGACTAGGATTTTCAATGCTTCTTTATCTCAAGGCAAGATACCTGAATGCCTAAAAGCAGTTCAGTTTTCACCCATTCTAAAAAGCCTGATGCGGACAGGTCTGATCTCAACAGCTTCTGTCCTATCTCCAACATCCCTACTCTGGCTAAGCTCCTAATAAAATGCGTCCAATCGCAACTTTACTCGCACATCGAGACTTTCAATCTCTTGGATCAACACAAATCTGGCTTTAGGAGTGGTCACAGTACTGAATCAGCGCTCATTCACATCATGGATGACATCTCCAAAATGTTAGAACATAATGAATCCTGCCTCTTAATCCTCCTTGATCTCTCCTCTGCATTCCACATGGTCAATCACGATAACCTCTTAGCCATTCGGGAACTCAGGATGGGCCTTTGCGGTCTGGTACTGCAATGGTTCTCTTCCTTTACTCTCAATAGATCCCAAAGAGTTAAGGTGAATCAGACCTTATCCCAACCTTCGACAGTCTCCATGGGGGTTCCGCAATGATCTGCCCTTTCTCCCATACTCTTTAATATTTTCCTGGAACCACTAACGAACGCTCTATCATCCATGAACATTCTTTTCCATATGTATGCGGATGACGTGCAACTTTATCTGAAAATCAATTCCTCCTGAAGACTTAATCTCACTCAATTCTTCCTTGATGATTACCCAAAATTGGCTAACTGAAAACCACCTCCTGCTGCACACCGCCAAAACAGAATTCCTTCTCATCTCCCCTCCTAAGTACACCCCCAAGATTGACCTCTGGGTGAAACACCTCTCTACTTTCAACTGTTTCCCGCTTATCATCGACTCAGTTACATTTTTGGAATCACCCTAGACTTGCACTTGAACATTAAGAAAAATATTAGTAAGATGTGTAAGGGGTCAAACCAACAAATGAGGATTTTTTTGAAACCTAAAACCATTCCTCCCTCAAGATGACTTCAGGCAGGTGGTACAAGCACTTGTCCTACCGAGGCTAGACTATGGGAGCGCAATTCTCAGTGGCCTCCCCACATATACCCTGGCCCCACTCAGGGCTTTGTTAAATGCCGCTGCCAGATGGATCAGTGATACAAAAAGAAATGATCACATATCCCCAGCCTTAAGATCTCTAAAGTGGTTACCCTACGAAGCAGGAATACAACTAAAGATTGCTTGTTTGACACACAAAGCCCTCCACTTCAAAACCCCTGGCTACCTGGCTCAAAACCTGGAACTATCAGGAGGGGGCAGACCATCAGGAAGTACAAATTCTTCACTACTGAAACCTCAGACCTTTCGCAAAAAGAGAACTAGGCTAAGAGCCTTCTCTGGCTCAGCACCAAAGATCTGGAACTCTCTCCCCCTGGAAATCCGCAGAATCCCCTACAAGTCTGCTTTCAAACATGAGATAAAAACAATCCTAATGAACAAGTTCCTGCCTTAGTTGGCCATGGTTCGCTTGTTTGCTAAATGTTCTTTGATTTTACTTTTTTTTCTTCGCCTAACAACTGTAATGTCCATGATTTTCTGCCTCACCATGCTAATAATATTTGCTCGCATTCTTGTACAATCTTAGTAGCTTATTATTTTACCCTCTCTTACCCCCTCTTTATTGTCCCCTTTACTTTGTTCCTCCCTCCCATTACTGTGAAGTGCTCTGATACCCTTCTGGGTCTTGTTCACGCTATACAAAACTTTTTAAATAAATAAAATAAAGAAACATTCGTCTTTGTACTTGGGCAATTTTGGGGCTGGCTCAAGTAACAGTTACTTGCAGCCCTCTTAGTACTGGTGGACAAGCTCCTTTGCTGGGCTCAAGAGCATGGGATTTGGACCATGTGGTGAGGGGTTATTTCTGCTTGGTTCTTGTCTTCTCTGCTCGTCTGGTGGACATTGGTGGGCACCTCCTCATCTCTGTTACTTGGTATCATGGTGTGGTGGGTCTTCCAAGTTGCTTAGCTGTGGGTTTTCCACTTGTTTTGGCCGGTCATAGAGGGAATGTGTGCTTCTACGTGACATTATTCTGTAGTCTCTTGGAGTGAGGGGGTCTTGGCTCCTCATGTTCTTTGTTGGGTGCCCTTGCATTTCCTGGACCTACTGCTGGTTATTTTGCAAACGCTGCAGCGTTTCTTGGTGCTGGAGTGGGGGCTCCAGCCCTCAGTGTACATACAGTTTCAGCTTTGACGGATCCTTTCAGGGATCAAATCTATGGGCTCTTGTGGCCCACCTTTTCATCAGCTTGTCTTTTTCAGTGTTTTGTTCCAATGCTGAAGTCTTTGATTTGTCTCTGGTATCCATGGTACGTGCCTGATTCTCTGCTCACACATTAAGCATTCTTGAGTGGAGAGTGGTCAGACATTGGTCAGACTTGTTATCCTCATGTGCTTCCTACATTGGTTTCTGCTGGACAAATTTGCAGCTGTTTTTCCCTGTATGGTCTGGGTATGTTTCTCTGATGGCAGTAAATGCTTCTGGCAGTTCCCTATGGCTTCCTGGGGAGACTTTGCCTGGTTATTTGTCCCTGTTTTTCTTGTTCCAGTAGGAGTTGAGTATGTTCCACCGCTGAGGGGGCATTCACTTTCTCCCTCCTGTGTCATTCTAGTTGGAATGGGAGTTTTGGTTGTCTCTTCTGCTGATTTACCCTCGTTTCCAGGAGGCCAGGTTCCTGATCTCCATTGTTCCCTTGACTTCCTTCCTAACTAGCAGTTTTTCTGTTTCACGGTCCAGGGCGTCCGCTACTTGTTCTACCCATACATGTGTCATTTGTGCCTAGGTTATTATCCACGCTTTTAGTTCTATTGGTGGGTTGTTTCCTTTCTAGGGTGGGGGCTATTCTCTTTTCTGGGTGGCTGGTTGCCTCTTGTTATATACATAGCCCAGTTGGAGGTGACTGCACTCTTGCTGGGGTGCAGCTTCTTGATCATATGGATGGTGTCCCTTGTTCCCTGGCTCTCCTCTTCTTCAGGCCCAGCTCGGATTGGCCTTTTGTGTTGTTTTTTGTTGTCAGAGATGTGCTGGGTTCATCTCTGCTCCCTTTTTCCTCTCTCCTTCTTTGAACTTTGTGCCAGTATGTGCCTATATCTTCTTGTTCAGCATCTGTTTTTGCACTGGACCCTGTGGTAACGGTTTTCAAGTATCTAGTTCAGGTCTCTCCCTGTATCCACAGAGATCTCCTTGTGATGGCTGGACCCGGTTCTTTTGGCCTGGGGTTCCCTTCTGTGCAGGTTGTCATGGCCTCTGCCTGTACTAAGGGTTGGGTGCCACTATGGGGGATTCCGTCGCTCACGAATAATGGATTCATATGGTGGTTCTCCCATCTTCATCTTGGTGGAGCTGGTGGTGGTCTTGTGGGCTTTTTTTGTTTTCTGTCCCCTGTTTTTGCTTGCTGCGGCTGAACGTCGCTCTGTTTGTCTGCTGCTCTCTGGCTGCCTGGGTTGTGTTTGTCCCTCTGTTTTTTTCTTTCTCTGAGGGTTTACCTCTGGCCCCATCCTCTTTCTTGTCTCTCTCACCAGTCTATTTTCCGGGGTAGGAGACTGGGCCTGCTAATGCTCTGTGTCGGTGATGTCAGTCCTCTGTTACCTAGTGTTCTGGTGGTTTTTAAGTCTGCTCTTTTTCTGTTCAGTCTCATTTGGCTGGTTTTGTTCATATTTGAATGAATTTCCCTTCCTTCCTACCTTTTGCTGTTCCAGTCTAGGGGGCTTGGGCAGTGTTTGCTCTGGTTGTTCGCTGCCTGAGGGGTGATGCTTGCCTGGACGGTGCTTGCGTCACTAGACCTTATTTGGTCAGGGTTCCCTTGTATCCCTTGTCTACTTCACCTGCCCACACGTGGTTTGCCATTCTCTCCATTTCTGCTGCACCTGTCATTTCTTCAACTGGCTACTCCTTGCACGTTGAGGATAGAGATTTGGCTCTTGGGAGCCTGTCCCTCTTGCAGCAGGGATATTCTTTGGATGTTGCAGAGCAAGATCCTCCTGTCCCAGCTGCCATCTCCCCTTCTGTTTTCTAGCCTCATCTGCAGAATGTGTCTGACTGAGGTCTGGTTTTGGGAGTGTCCTCTTCCTCTGTGGCTGTGTTGGACTTTCTTCAGGACAGTGGTCACCTTGGTCTGGCTGTGTCTCTCCACCGTGGTCGTTGTGGCCACTGTTCAAGCTTTTTGGGGGTCTGATGTTTTGCCGGTTTTTCCGAAGGTGGCTCACTTGCTGCAGAGCTGTTTTATGCCATGTCCTGTTGTTTTGTTCCTGGAACCTCTCAGGTACCTGCCTCAGGTGCTGCAGGGATTGCGGAGTGTTCAGTTTGCGCCTTGGTAGTCGGCTGACTTCTAGTTTCTTTCGGCCACAGGAGTTTTGGGCATTTTTGTCATCCCCTTCATACCTCTGTGCCTTCATTTTTTTCTGGACTAAGGGCCAGATGTATGATCATTGAATTTTGCGACTCGCAAATTGCGCAAAATTCAATGTACAACAGTGTCTCAGACACTGTTTGTGATTCCCAATGGGGTCGTAAATTGCATGCCTCATGAATATTAATGAAGCTGTCACAATTTGCGACTCCATTGGGAATGGCTAGCACTCCCAGGGATGGTGGCCTGCTGGGGTCAGCAGCCCACCATGTCTGGGACTGCTTTGTCAATTAAGCAGTTATTGTTTTTAATGCAGCCCTTTTTCTTAAAGGGAAATGGGATGCATTTATCAAATGAAAAATGAAACTTTTCAGTTTAATTTTTTAAGAGCAGGTAGTGGTCCCTGAGACCACTGCCTGCCCTTGAAAAATATTTGCCACCCGTTCACAAAGGGGAAGGGATCCCCTGGGGACCCCTTCCTGTTTGCGAATGGTTTACCACCTACTTGAGGTAGGTGGCAAACTGCAAGTTTTTTGTGACTGCAAATACGGTTGCAAAACACTCATACTTGGCAATTGCACTCGCTATTAGGAAGGGACACCCTTGATATGCCCCTTCCTAATATCGGTAGCTAACCCTATTTTGCGAGACGTTAATAGATTAGCGACTCACAAAATAGGGTTAGTACATTGTGCGTTCATTTTTTGCAGTTGCAAACTGGCCAAATTCCCCTTTGCAACCACACATCTAATTCGTACATCTGGCCCTAAGTGCTGCTTCATTCTGGCGCTACTTTTCTCCCTACAGTGGTGTAATCTTTTCATTTGGATTCTGCTATTGCTTTGGCTACCTTTGTCCTTCTCCTGTGTCTGCTGGTGGGGTATTTGCTTTCCCTTGTTGTTCTTGATGTTCTTTTTCCCACCACACTGCTGGGTTTCAAAACTTTTGCTTTTTTGTTTGTCTCCCATAGAATATCATTGATGCATCTCAAGTTTTAGATCTCTTCCATATCCTGTGTGTTTCAGTTCACCATTTTTTTTCCTGCTCTTTGGTGGCCTGCCTGTTTTGGCATCTTTCTTTGGGAGGTCTACTTGGGATGTTTGTGCCTCCTGGGCAGCTTTTCCACGGCTTTTCCACGACTTCTCTTCAGGCCCTTTGTTGATTTGCCTCTTTGGCTGAGCCTCTCGCATTATGACCCATTGCCTTTGCAGTTGGGGTGTGCTGTATCCCTGGACTTTGGTATGCTGTTTTGCAGTTCAACGGGTCCTTCTGTAGTGTGCTATTTGGGTCATTGCATTACATTTCTTGTATGCTATATTTGTTGTACGTTTGTTGAAATCAGTTTCTTGGCTTGTGTACGTACTCATACATGAGGAGGATGGATGAGGAGGTAATGCTCGGTTACTTTCCGGTAATATTTATTACTCTGAGTCCATGTCTTCCTCATAACAGTCCTGAGTTCCTACCCACCTGTCTCTTTTATTTAACTGATTCTTTTCTTCCTTGGTTATTTAAGAGAGTCATTCCCAGGATGTGATGTATTTATACCAATAGGTATAGGGGCCATCTTAGATTGGAAAGGAAAAGTGAAGTTTGGTAATTAGGTTGTGCATGAATGGAGATAAACTCATATGGGAGGACTGTGATTAGGAAGACATAGACTCAGAGTAATGAATCTTACTGATAAGTACCCAGGCATTTTGCTGTGTTAGAAAAGATAACCATTCACATTCTGACTTTCACAGCTTTAGTTCTTTTAGTAATGGCATGTTTCAACTCTTTATTTCTCAAACTGTATATTATGGGGTTGCACAAAGGAGTGAGAGCGATATAGGACAAAGACAGGATCTTGTTGGCTTTCATGGAAATGGTTGATGTTGGTCGCATGTAGGTGTAACACACAGACCCATAGAGTAAAATGACCACGGTGAGGTGAGAGCCACATGTGGAGAATGCCTTGTGTCTTCCTTCATGGGACTGGATCTTCAGGATGGCTGAAATAATCTTTATGTATGATGCTATGATTAAAATGAAAGGAACCAGTGCAATTACTGCACCTAAAAAGTAACCCACCTCTTCGATGGTGTGAGTGCTTGTGCAAGAAAGGTGCATCACAGCTGTTAAATCACAAAAGAAGTGGTCGATAGTGTGTGAGCTGCAGAAGGAGAGTCCAGACATTAGTACGGTGTGTGGTATTCCATCTGTCAGTCCAATCGTCCAGCTACAGGCAGCCATCTTAAGACAGGTGCCCTTGGTGATGATGGTCCTGTAACGTAATGGATTGCAGATGGCCACATACCGGTCATAAGCCATGACCCCAATTAGTAGAAATTCTGTGGAGAGTGTGAATATGAAGAAATATGCCTGAAGCAGACACTGAGTAAGAGAAATTAGTTTGATCTCTTCAAAGAAGGTTTCCAGCATTTTGGGGAAAATGACTGAGGTGTAAGTGACATCAATAAAGGACAAATTTGTGAGAAAGAAATACATTGGACTGTGCATTTGTGTGTTAGAGTAAATTATTGCAGCGATGAGTAAATTCCCTATTAGGGTCATCATGTAAATGAGTAAAAATGCGACAAATAGTGGAGCACGCAGATTCGGAAGGTCTGAAAATCCTACAATCCTGAAGCTTTCTGATGTGGACAGGTTTTTCCTTTCCATATGTATACTAGTGCAGCTTTTGGGGTATTTCACAATGGTCTGAAATTAAACATAAACAAATATTAGAGCATTAAAAGATGAGGAAATTCCTCACATTTTCAAAAATATAACGATTGCAAATGAATGAGCACACAAATTAGGCTATTTTTATTGCTGACCTCTGATGTTAATAGTTGTGTATAGTTTTCTCATTTATTTTATCAATCAATTAGGCTTTGATTTACTGATGTGCCAATGTGTCATCCAAGTTGTACAGTGTAAAACAAAATAATAATAAGGTTGATTTCCTCTGCTGCTTGGAGATTACTTTGAGGTTAGTGAATTATGGATTGGATTAGGGGGGATTGTTTAATGTAAGGTACTTTGAAGGCACAGCCTTTCACTGTTTTGGCTTGGGGTTTTACTCTGCGGGATAGCTTGCTGGTTGCAATTGAGTTGTGACCTTTAAAATATTTGTTCAATGTTCACAGTGCTTAATTTGGAAAAGAATGAGTGCCATGCCCAGGGCTCTGCTAAGAAGCCTGTGGCTGGTGCAGTTAAACATTGGCCAGTCGAATACCAAGGCTGAGTAGCCTGGAATCTACCTCAAGGATGTTTAATTCACTACCAGACACACCCTGCTCCGTTATCTCACTCTTGCTAGTTCCTGATTTCTACTTTTTTTCAGTTTTCCATTTTTCTCTTCCTCAGACTTTATGGGTTGTTCCTTTTTTCCCTTTTTTACGCTCCATAAATGTCTGATGCACAGTGGTGTAACAATGGCCGCCTGCAGCACCCATAATGTAAGGTGCACCCTTTCCTCCCTTTGTTTCAGCCTCAGCAGTTCTCAGGATTAATGTGGTGTAGATTGTATTTTTGGTACAGCACTCTTCGCCAACTTCTCTGTTATAATTGTCCAAAGTCCTTTATTTTTTAAAAGCAAGCTTCTCAAGCAGTTTATTTTTGGAAAATACTAATGACCTCAAAGCACAGGAGTTTTCTCCTATGGGTTGGAGTCATTTGCGCTTTTCTACTGTACTGCCACTCACCATCAAAATATACCTGGAGGTGACAGACAGTAAACAAAAAAGCCATCCGACCGTCCACACAAAATTCGGTTGATGGTTGGATGGCTTACCTCCAACAAGAACTGGGTCTCAATCCAACTTATAATTAGACAAACCTTAAATTTGGCAGACAGAGTACTCCATCACTGGTACAATGGGGTACCTGCAAGTCAAATACTAAATCAGCCCCAGAGGCTCACTTAATGCATATAAGTACTGACCCTGCTCCTCATGGGTACTGTCCATTCAGGACTTTAGTCATCTCACCCCTCCACCCCGCACTCCAATGATTTTTTAGTTGGGAAATGTAAGATTCACACTCCCCACATCTCACTGACTAACATACGCTCCTGGCCAATGAGGTAACAGAGAGTCCCTACTCTAAGACTTTTTTGATCAGAGCTCTAACTACAATGCTATTTGGCATTCTGTCATGCTACTCTACTTGCCCTGCCTCTCTCCTCCCTTCCACCCATCAGTATGTATTACTTTGCAAGACTGTGTGTAGTTGAATGAGTGGTGTAATATATTCCTCTCTCACTTTTCCAGTTACTTCATGAACCCACACTGAATAGTTCTAAATATGACCTGTCCTTAATAAAAGTAAATGGCTACACCAATTTTATTGAGGTCTGTGTTTGCCCCTTCCTAAACTATTTGTTTTGTGAGTGTCTATTCTTACCATGTTTTCCACACTGTACACTGTTTAGGGTCTAGTACGAGAAAATTAATCTTTAAAAGTGAGAAGACCAATGTGGAGGGGGTCTTGTGGGTGGAATTATGTTCCTCTTAAATTTCAAAATTTGATTCTCAGGTTGGAAATTCTAATGTTAGTGTTTCTGTTCAAGAGGTGTTATTGTATCTCAGGGTTGAGAAATGTTACTGATACTTCTAATGCAACACTAACATCTTAGATTTTAAAACATTAAAAATCTGTCTCCAAAAATGTTCACGGAGTTGATAACTGGACCGAAAGCAGAATCTCTTTAGGCAACTTCTGTAATTGTAACCAATAGACGATAACTCTAGCTTTTGGAAGTTATACTTTGATTTTCCTGTCAGATATATGAATTTGCAAATGCCAGAGAATAATTTTTTAACAAAAGAACTTGCATAGATTCTGCTCAATTGAACTACTTTCCTTCATGTACAGCAGCAGGCGGTCTTCATTTCTTAAGCATGGTGCATTAGTTCTGTTTATACCGCCATCTTGAGCACAAGGCCTACTGTGAATATGCTCTTTAGGCTTACATGCTAGAGCCATTTTGGCTAGGTCTTTAAAAATCTGTAAACAAGCAGGAAAGCAAATGCTTACGAATATTGAGAACTACATGGCACTACACACACGACAGCAAACAGCAAACACCAAGACATCCCAAGAATACATTAGAAAGAAAGCTTTAGTACATCAAACAGGTCAAAGAAAAACCAATCAATCAGTAATCTTATGAAACAAGACTACTAACCTGTGAGGGTCACAAGGCGCTAAGTGGGGGTGGTGTGGCTCCGCGGTTCAGTAGATAAGCTAGGTCTTGAGGTCGTTCCTGAATTGTGGCAGCCATGGTAATTGCCTGAGGTGCAGAGGCAGGGAGTTCCAGGTCTTAGCAGCGAGTTAGGAGAAGGATCTGCCTCCTGCCGTGGTCTTGCGGATCTCTGGGATGGTGGCCAGGGCCAGCTGAGCTGTATGGAGATGTGTGGTGGGAGTGAAGAAGGAGAGGCAGTGGCTGAGGTATGCAGGTCAAATGTTGTGGAGGGCTTTGTAGGCATGCGTGAGGGGCTTTATAGTGATTCTTTTGTTGATAGGTGGCCAGTGTAGGTGTCTCAGGTGGCTGGTGATGTGGTTGTGGCGTGGGATGTTCAGGATAAGTCTGGCAGAGGTGTTCTCAACATTCTGCAGGTTTTTTGGGAGTTTCAGGGTGATGCTGACATAGAGTTCATTCCTGACAAGTGCAGGTGTGACCGTTTCCCTAGACTTGGTGGAGATCCTCTTGAAGGAGGACAAAAGAACATTGATTTGAATGTCATTGACAGTGAGGAGTCCAGGATGATACCAAGGTTTCATGTGTGGTCCATGGGTGGGGGGATTCTGAGAGCTGCGGGCCACCAAGAGTTGTCCCAGGTGGAGGGGAGGAGCCCAGGATGGGGACTTCAGTCTTCACCGAGTTAAGCTTGGGACAGCTATCCTTAATCCAGGTGGCTTGGGACAGCTATCCTTAATCCAGGTGCTGACTGTTGTGGAAGCTGCTCTTGGTGGCTGTGGGTTTGTCTGTAAGGCAGAGAATCAGCTGAGTGACATCGGCATAGGAGATAATGGTGAGTCTGTGGCTTCTGACGATCGCTGCAAGCAGGGCCATGTAGATGAGAGGTTGCAGACTCAATGGGGCAGTTGATGGTGTGGCAGAGTTTGGGTGTGATAGAAGTGCCAGCTCTGGTGAAGATGTGGTGAGAGCAAGGTCCGAGGGGTCTCTGTAGTGGATGCTCTTCGTGATCCTGAGGGTGTTGTCAGAGGTGAGGGTAGTCCAGCTGGTCAAGGTATGCTGGGGTTTGGAGCCATGGAGTGCGGTGGCCACGGGTAGGGTGGGCGAGTAGTAGATTTCCTTGACTTTGCGTGGAAGAAGGTGGTGAGGGTGTTGCAGAGATTTTGATACAGGGGAATGTCTGATGTCTCTGTGCTGGATTTAGCGATTTCTTTGAACACATCAAATGATCAAGATACATAATATAATCAGAAATAACAATAGGTTAGAAAGAAGATGAAAGAAGGATTTGAAACAAATATTTAGAAAGAAAAATATAATCCAGATGAGTAAAGGACCCATGGGGGTGAAAAGAGAAACATTCTGTTGCATGTGGGTTACACAGGCACCACACGTCACCAAGGTGAATGTGTGAGATTGTGGTATGGAATTGTTTATGGGATTATGGGAAACAAAGCAAACATTGGACTTCTGATCTAGAAATGGATCAATAATCCAGTTTCTTGAGTAAATGGAGGAGTGCAAGGTAGTGCCTGGGTCATTGCATAAGTGCATGGGTAGTTCCAGGGAATCATATGAAGTAGCCGAATCCCTATTCCCTCTGCCACCATGTATTATACCTCACTTTCTCTGGCAGCTTCACTATTCACTGACAGCTCAGAATGTTGGGCCTTGCCAAATATAAAACAGCAACCTTTCTCATGTCACTATTGTAAGTAACACCAAGTTTCCGAAGACACACCCACTCACACCACTGTAGAATCGTCTATACACCTACTGCTGCTCTCACACAACTGTTCACATACCAGTACTTACACACCCATTCACTGATTCATTGATCTGTACACACAGCTACTCATTCACCCAAACTGCCAATCATTGACCTACCCACTCACTAATACCGCCATTGACATATCCACTCATACAGGCCTACAGGCACTGACACACTGAGTGAGTCACCCATAAAACTACTAAAACACCTAGACATTCACCCCTACAGTCAAACATACAGCCACTTACCCACCCAAACAGTTACACACCCACCCACTTACCTCCCCTAGAAAAAAAGAACACATACTCACTCATTTACAAAGTCACTGACAGAAGCATGCTCGTATCTATATGGCCACTCTCACATTCCCTCATTCACGCATATAGTCACCTATATACCCAATCAACCATGTATACTGCCTTTGACATACTCAGTTACTCACACATACTGCCAAATTAACTCAATCACTGACACAGCCATAGACATTCACTCATTCATACAACTTTTCACACATACAACAGTACCCCATACAGCCACTGACTCACCCACTCAATGATCCATACAGGCACTCACACACCTCCCCACCCACACACACAGATACCTGAACAACCAAAGACGTTGTCAGACAACCAATCAATCACCCATATCTAGCCATTCATGTACCCACTATCACACTTATACAACCACTTAGACATTAACTGACAGAAAGATTAATTCCTACAACCAGTCACTCACCCATACATTCACTGAGATACCTAATCACTAACTTGTACAGTCAGTCACGCACACACTGAGTCATCCATACAGTCACTCACAAACCCACTGATTGACCAGTACACCTTTGTATATATATTTAACACTCATAAACCTTTTAAAAAATCTCATCGTCACTTAAACCTGCGATCATGAATTTTGCTACATAGGACTTACAGGTGGTACTAGGAGGTCCTATTGCCTCCCAAGTTCCCTCAGGAGTAAAGTGGACTTCATCCTCCAACCAGTAGTGTTCCACAAGGTGTGCTTGCAGAGTAGTGGAGAAAGGGGGTGTGGCCTCCAAAAACCTCTCAGCAATTCCACTGTGTGAGACTTACTGGAGGTAACAGCAGGGGTTGTTGGCTCCCAAGGATGTCCTTGGGGGCCAACTACCCCTCCTATTCTCTCCAGTAACTCCTACTCATCAGGATTGCTGAGCTGTGATACCAGGCCATGCTCCCTTTGTTCACCAATCTGCAAACACAGCTCCTGCTGCTCTTGGTTGGGGGATGAAGTCCCATTGCTTCTTGAGGGTCCCTGAGGGCCAACTACCCCTCCTCTTAACTCCAGTAAGCCCCACACAGCTGGATTGCTGAGAGGTAGTAAGAGCCCATGCCCCCTTTTTTCACCACTCTGCAAACATGCCTCCTGGTTCACTGCTGCAAGGGGACTTCATCACCCCACCAGCAGTGCGCCAAAAGGTCCGATTGAAGTGGAGAAAGGGGGTGCGGCCTGTGACCACCACTCATCAATTCGACTATGTGGGGCTTATTAGAGGTAAAATGTAGGCTAGTTGTCCCACAAGGAACACCAGGAGCGAAGGGAGCTTCACCCCTCCACCCAAGATTGCGCCAGGAGCTGCGTTTGCTGAATGGTGGTGAAAGGGGGCAGGGCTTCCAGCTTGTTGCCAGTTGTTTTTTTTTTATTTAGGAAAGGGGGCTGTGCAGCTCCCCATCTCTTGGTGCTTTTGGGCCCCCGGTGCCCCATTCCCCAGGGCCTGACCTATTCTTTCATTTATAATTAGTTAGAAAGGGAGTTGGGCCACTTGGCCCCCTCCTAATGCCTATATATGCGCTGCTGACCCCATCCTCAGGGCTGGGCCTTTGTTTTTTTAAAGGGGAGGGGGGCCATGCAGTCCCCTCTCCAAGACGTTTTAGGACCGGGTACCCCATCCTCTAAGGCCCAGACGTTTTTGTTTAAATTCTTTTTTAAGGGAGGGGGGACAAGAGGCTCCACTCCTCAGGCAATTCTTGGCCCCAGGGACCTCAGGCCACAAGGTCCGTCCATTTTTTAAAATAAAAAGGTAGGGAGTCTGAGTGGCCCCCCTCTCGGACCATTTTTGGCCCCGGGGACCCCATCCCCTAGGGCATGGCCAATACATTGGGGACCGAGGGGGGAGCCCCAAGGTGCCTGCAGTCCCTGTCGGCTCCCCACGTCCTGCAGGAGCGGGCCTTGCTTTTGGGCAGAGGGAGCTGCTAAAATGCAGCTCTCTTTGCCCCAAAAGCAATTCTGCTTTTTCCATGCTCTTGCCTGTAGGTAATATATATATATATATATATATATATATATATATATATATATATATATATATATATATATATATATATATATATATATATATATATATTACCTACTGGCGGTCACCAGTAGATAGTTAGAGTTAAGACCTAGTTTCCATAGGAAAAGCGTTTTTTTCTTTTCCCTATAACTTTGGCACCACTTCACGAATCTTCGCGAACTTTTCAAAACTAGTGGGGTGCTCCAGTCAGCTCCGGTCTTAAAAGTTTCAGAGTTATTCGTCAAGCGGGGGCCGAGAAAAAAGGGGGTCCCAAAATGCGTTTTTCCCATGTAATTTTCCAAAGGAAACTTTAGACAAAGCTACAGCCTGAACTGCTGAACGGAATGAACCGAGTCACATGAAAACAGTAAAATAAATGTTTAAAAACAAGAAAAGGGTGCAGTGTAGAAGCACTCTGACCCTTTAGGCCTGTTCAGGGGTCCCACAAGGAAACTTGTGTGGGGGGCTCAAGCCCCCCACACGCCCCGGGGACCACCACCTCCCCGGGGCACTAATGATGCAAAATACGGGGTCCGTTACAGACCCACGAGCCCCGGGGACCACCACCTCCCCAGGGCTATGTATTTAAAGGGAGGGGCCCCCGACCAGGAGCCCTCCTTGGCCCTGGGGACCGCCACCCCCCTGGGCCGGCTCCTGCAGTGTCCCGGGGTGCCCACCCCTGGGACACTGATGTTTGCTATGACAGGGTGGGAGCCGTGCACTCCCGCCCTGTCATAGCAATCACTGCTTTGGATTTTGGAAGCGAGAGCAGGTTGCCTGCTCTCGCTTCCAAAATCCAAAGCAGATTGCTTTTCCACATGGGGAACTGCATGCTAGCAGTTCCCCGTGTGGAAAAGCAATGCCGGCTCCCGCAGGAGACGAGGAGTCGGCGGGACCGTGGGGGCATTGGTGCTCCCCCCCACAGTCCCTAACCATAAGGCCAGGTCCCAGCGGATGGGGTCCCCAGAGCCCAAAATGACCCGGGACTGGGGTTGCAGTCCCCCTCCTTCTTTTTTTAAAAAAAAAGAAAAAAGTATTTTTGGGTATGCCCCGGGGAATGGGGTCCCCGGGGCGAATGTAAATTAATGAAAGTGGCGGTTTAAAAAAAAAATTGGTGTCGCGACCCTAGCACGGCACGGCCCCCAGTGTGAACGTGATGGGTGCACGGCTCTCAGCGCGGCCCCCCAGTGTGAACACGATGGGTGCGTGGCGCTCAGCGCGGCCCCCCAGTGTGAACGCGAGGGCTACTCGGCACTCAGCACAGCTCCCCGTGTGAATGCAGTGGGTGCGCAGCTCTAGGTTGCGCTGGGTGCAACAAGCAAAAATAATTCAGATTTTTTTATTTAAACCTAGATTATATGTAGGGTTATTGGGTGGCTCTAAAAAGAGCCCTTGTGTAAATTATGAGTTTCTTGCAGCTACATGTAAGTGCGGATGCAGAGCTTCAGGTTGTTGAGAAACACTCTGTTCCCTTCATCAGTGAAGTGTACTCCGTCACTCCTGTAGATGCCCTCCATATGGAAACGTAGATTGTTTTTATATATGGAGCCCATCCTATGGTCTCTGAGGAAAACAGAACCAGATTTATTGACATTTTTTCTAGCTTTCTCAATCTGAGGACAAAATTGATTGGACCACTTCCATTTCTGTCTTTGGCATATGTTAGAGTATACAAAGACAGTTTGGGGAAAAAGCTAAATCAATTGTGCAAAGGTGTCCTTCATTAGCAATTCCAGACCTACCCCAGTCAATGTGCCTAGGTCAATGCTACCACAGTGCACAATCATGAGGTCAGGGGCTTAGAGATGCAAAAAGGTTTTAACCAGAGGCAATTACCCAGGTAGTACCCATGCAGTCCAGGAATCACCCTGTCACTCCCTGTGCACTCCGCCAATCACCCAGACAGTCCCATGTCCTTATCTAATTATTCTGCCAAAACCCAAGCAGTTATAAATTCACCATGCACTCTCCTTGCAGAACTCTAAGTATACAGTCACTATCTATGTACTCATACAATGACCCAGGCATTAGCACATGCAATGCTACAATCACATGTGCACTATCCATGTAGTCCTCCAACTAACTACACACTACTGATTCACTCCTCCAATTTCCCAGGTAGTACCCATTGAGTGCAGCAATCACACTGTCACTCCCTGTGCACTCCTCCAATCACCCAGACAGTCCTGTGTCCTTATCTAATTGTTCCGCCAAAACCCAAGCACTTATAAATTCACCATGCTCTCTCCTTGCAGTAGTCTAATCACCCAGTCAGTACCCATGTACTCATTTAATTACCCAGGCACTAACTCATGCACTTTTACAATCCTTTGACTGCTACCTATACAGTTTAGTAATTTCCCTGTTACTACCTATGCACTCCTCCAATTACCCAGCCAGTCCCATGTCCTTATCCAATCACTCTACTAAAACCATGCACTCTCCTTGCAGTACTCTAATCATTCAGTCAGTACCCATGTGTTCATGCAATTACCTAGGCACTAACTCATGCACTTCTACTATCCTTTGAGTGCTACCTATACAGTTTAGTAATCTCCTTATTACTACTTATGCACTATTCTAATTACTCAGCCAGTCCCATGTCCTTATCCAATCACTCTGCCAAAACCAAAGCACATATAGAATCACCATGCACTCTCCTTGCAGCACTCTAAGTATCCAGTCACTATCCATGTACTCATGCAATGACCCAGGCACTAACACATGCAGTGCTACAATCACATGTGCACTATCAATGCAGTCATCTAACCACCTACACACTACTGATTCACTCCTCCCATTACCCAAGTAGTACCCATGCAGTCCAGAAATCACTCTGTCACTCCCTGTGCACTCCTCCAATCACCTGGACTGTCCATGTCCTTATCTAATTATTCCACCAAAACACAAGCACTTATAAATTCACCATGCACTCTCCTTGCAGTACTCTAATCATTCAGTCAGTACCCATGTATTCATGCAATTATCTAGGCACTAACTCATGCACTTCTACTATCCTTTGACTGCTACCTATACAGTTTAGTAATCTCCCTGTTACTACCTATGCACTCCTCCAATTACTCAGCCAGTCCCATGTCCTTATCCAATCACTCTGCAAAACCCAAGCACTTATAAATTCACCATGCACTCTCCTTGCAGCACTCTTAATATCCAGTCACTATCCATGTACTCATGCAATGACCCAGACACTAACACATGCAGTGCTACAATCACATATGCACTATCCATGCAGTCCTCTAACCACCTACACACTACTGATTCACTCCTCCAATTACCAAGGTAGTACCCATGCAGTCCAGCAATCACACTGCCACTCCCCATGCACACCTCCAATCACCCAGCCATTACCATGTACTAATCCAGTCACTCCGCCAAAATCTAAGCACTTATAAATTCACCATTCACTCTCCTTGCAGAACTCGAATCTTCCAGTCAGTACCCATGTACTCATGCAATTACCCAGGCACCAACTCATTCACTTCTACAATCCTTTGCCTGATTACCCAGGCACTAACTCATGCACTTCTACATTCCTTTGAGTGCTACCTATACAGATTAGAATTCCCCCTGTTACTACCTATGCACTCCTCCAATTACCCAGCCAGTCCCATGTCCTTATCCAATCATTCTGCCATAAACCAAGCACTTATAAATTCACCATGCACTCTCCTTGCAGCACTCTAAGTATCCAGTCACTATCCATGTACTCATGCAATGACCCAGGCACTAAAACATGCAATGATACAATCACATGTGCACTCTCCATGCAGTCCTCTAACGACCTACACACTACTGATTCACTCCTCCAATTACCCAGGTAATACCCATGCAGTCCAGCAATCACACTGTCACTCCCTGTGCACTCTTCCAATCACCCAGCCAGTAACATGTACTAATCCAATCACTACGCCAATACCCAAGCACTTCTAAATGCACCATGTATTCTCCTTGCAGTACTCTAATCATCCAGTCAGTACCCATGTACTCATGCAATTACCCAGACACTAACTCATACATTCTACAATCCTTTGACTGCTACCTATACAGTTTAATAATCTCCCTGTTACTACCTATGTACTTCTCCAATCACCCAGTCAGCACCATGTTCTTATCCAATCACCCTGCCAAAACAGAAGCACTTACAAATTCACCCTGCACGCTCCTTACAGTACTCTCATGATCCAGTCACTACCCATGTACTCATTCAATGACCGAGGCACTAACATGTGCACTGCTACAACCACCTGTGCACTACTGATGCACTCATCAAATCACACAAGCAGTAGTGATGCACTCATACAATCACTTATGCACTACCCATGCACTTTTTCAATCAATCAAGATCTACATATGAAGCCATGCAATCATCCAGGCACTACCATACACTTATTGCTCTTTTTTAAACAGATTAGATGGTTCTGAACAGAACCAGTTTTTTTCTTCTTGTTTGTATTGTATAATATTTTGTGTTTTTTAACTATTTGATACATTTTTTTGGTGTTTAAAAAAAAAAGAAACACAACAGAACAAAGAATCCAACTTAGCAATTAAACAGTCATTGCAGGAAAAAAACCAAAACAACATGAGTGGTTTCTTGCAGTAGAAACCACAGCTTCCACAGACTGCTTGCCAAAACACACCACAGCATTGCACTTGATAAACAGTTGTTTAAGATTGGCGAACTCGGGACAAATATAAGGTCCACAAGCTTACTCCTGATGTGCTCGATCCAGTAGCCTGGCCATCATGCTCTGCAGCTTCCTGGGCGCGACAATGTTGTTTGCGTACCAGATGCCGAGGATGTAGAGTCTGGAGATGCTTGAGCATGCTGGACGTCCCACAAGAGTACTTCCTTTGACTTCCTTTTGAGAGCACCCTTCGACAGAGAGTGCAAGAAACTTTTGTTCCATTCACCTTCTTTTGTCCGATTGGAAATGTGAAGAAGGTCCACACAACTGACTCTTTACTTCTTCTTCCTCTGTTAACAAGTTAACTTCAGTTGAAGAAGCCATTTTTTAGATTAAAAAGCACCCAAAAATTTTACAAAATAGAGAATGAACACAACAGGTGTGTCTCCTAAGATGTAGAAGAAGGAATGAACAAAAAAGGGAGGGGGTCTTTCACATTCTAGAAAGAAAACCTTGTAAACCACAAGTGGCGTGCATCCGGCACGACTTCTAGAAAACATATTTAAAAATAATATAACTTTATTACAAATGCAAATATGTCATTTTTATATTTAGTTTAGATAATCTCTTGCTTTAATACACATATTAAAGTTATATATATATACTTTTAAAACATAAACATTTTACGGGTGTTGCAGACCCGGCCTGTCAGCATACATAAGTGACATAAGGCGGGGCCGGACACCGCACATTCATCGCTTAGCAAACATGCATCGGACGCGACTCTTGGAAAATATATGTATCAATAATATACCTTTATTGGAATTACAAGTATCTGATTTTTATATTTAGTATGGATAATCTCTTCCTTTAATACAAATATTAAAGTTATATATATATATATACTTTTAAAATATAAAATCTTTACCCAGCGTGACAGCATACGTAAGTGATGTTACGCGGGGCCAGACACCGTGCACCCGTCCTATACCAAACACGCATTCACCACGACTTTAGCAATATGGCAGCTTGAATCCGCTCACCTACCGAAAGGGGTACACGATCGGTACACAACTCCACTTTATTTAAAAAAAAATATATATATATAGTTTGTTTTAAAAAAAAACAATTATATTATTTTTACAACAACTTAAAAGCTATATAAAAAAGATTTCTTAAAAACCTTTGAAATTCACTGAAAAAAATATGGGTTTCAGGTACGTTATAGTTAGAAATTAGCATTTAAAAAACCTTTGAAATTCACTAAAAAAAAACATAGGTTTCAGGGACGTTATAGTTGGAAATTAGCATTTAAAAAAATATTGAAATTCACTGAAAAAACCATAGGTTTCAGACACGTTATAGTTAGTTGGACATTCCACTCGTACAAAACCAGAGAAATTCCACCGTTATAATTAGTTCAGCTAACTATAACTCACGCCCCCGCAATGCACTGCTGATGACATCACATATTACATCATTCATGACATGGTCCATGACTAGGCCTGGGCGGTAAATTCCGTTCCGTTCGCGGAATTTGCGAAATTTGGGTAATTTCGCATTCCGCGGAGAACGCGAAATTGCAAAAAAATCTACGTTCCGCAACTTCGTGAAATTTTTTGCTTGTTCGCGTTCTCAAATGCGTGTTCGCGAGATATTTCACCCCGAGCACGCAAACAGCGATCGCGAACAGGAAAAAAGTATCGCGAACAAGAAATTCCGCGTGTTCGCGGAATTTCTGCATGTTTGCGGAGATTTTTTACCGTTTCGCGGGGATTTGCGTAACGCGATTACGCAAATTCCGCCCACCCCTATCCATGACATCACTGATGACATCACTGATGACATCACTGATGATATCTCAAATTACATCTGCACCCGATTACCATCCATTGGATGTTTGGGAACTGTATCTAATGCAAAGAATTTACTGAGCGTCCAATCGCTATTTTGGGCTTCCCTGAAATGCCGAGCTGTACTGTGGCTAATATCTAGATTGGTAATTGCTCTCCAATGCTCAGTAATGCGTTTCTTGATGAGAAATGTTGTTGATCCTACCTACCATTGATTGCGTAGACCACATAGTTGGTGTTACAATTGATACTTCTGAGGATTTTCCATGTTTTGCCTACCTTTTCTAAACTCAATTCCTTTGTGTCTTCACAATGGCTGCATGCTTTTCATTATTTGCATCTGAGAAACCCCTTGCTCTTGTCTAACCAGGTGGTTCTCCGTTGTTTCAGATGACTGCTCACTAGGAGATCTTTGATAGATAGATTCTTCCTGTACAAGAGTGAAGGGGTGGTGCCCACTTTAGATTTGAGCAGTGTATCCTGGGTAAGGATATTCCATCTTTTCTCAAAGATCTGTTTCAGTTTGTCTGCCTGTGTATTGAAAGTAGTGATAAATCTTATTGGTGCCTTATCTAGATCGTTTCCCTTTTTCTGACTCTCTACTCTCTACGCTGTACAGGGCCTTGGTTCTCTCAACCTTGTCTGCCTTAGTTACCCCCTTCCATAGCATTTTGTTAGAGTATCCTCTCTCTCTAAATCTTTTGATCATGTCTGTTTTGGTTCTTGTGTAAGATTTCTCCTACAATTGCATTTCGCTCTGAGAAATTCTCCATAGGGGATACTCCATCTAAAGCTAGGTGGGTGGCAGCTAGCAGCGTGTAGTATGGAGTTACCAGCTGTGTTTTTTCTGTGGATATCAGTGGAAAGGTTCCCTCCATCTACTGTCAACATTAAATCAAGGACGTCAACGGTCTACTGACTGTGTTGCATAGTAAGATTCAAATTTATACTGTTAAGTTTGGTTAAAAACAAACAGCCAGATATTAGCACCTTTCCTGCGGGGGTACTTCCCCTGCGGTGCGGGGGGGGGTAGGAGGGGCCGTGGCACTGCTGTGCTCATGACGAGCTCAGCTCGTCATGACTCACAGTGGAGCTGTGCTCATGACGAGCTGAGCTCATCATGGCCCCGCCCACTGAATAATTCTCCCGCACAGGCGGGGAATTAATCGCACGTGGGCAGGCCGCAGCCATAATGACGAGCTCAGCTCGTCATGAGCACAGCTCCACTGTGACTCATGACGAGCTCAGCTCGTCATGAGCACTCAAGCAGTTAACATTTTTGGTCCAAGGTTCTAGATCGTCACTCCAGAGCACCTGCTTGTCCCACCAGTCCACCATGAGATTGGCATAGCTAGGGGCGAAGCAGGTGCCCATGAAAGTCCCTTGTGTTTGTTTGAACCATTGTCCGTTAAACATAAAAACATTTTCGGTGAGGCAAAACTCAAACAGCTGTAGGATTATGCATGTTTGGTATGATAACCCTCATCTCATATGATGTCGTTTAAAAGCATAAATATACCATAAATAATAATATACCTCAATAACAATAACTTTATCATGTTAAAACAGAAACCCTTTTTTTACCATTGCTGATTTATCATAAGAAACTTGCAACTGGACCATCAGGTGTCTAATTCCTTTCTAGCGCAAGTTGTGCAGCAGTGAGTTGGTAAGGTTAGGGTTAAGGGTTCAAGACTGCAGTATCAATGAGCTTGCTTCTCTAAACCCAAAAGTAATTTTCAAAAAATAAAAATATCAGGTATTATAGATAGTGGATATCCTTAAACTCTATTTCTGAAATACAACACATGCAGAAAGGCTACCTACTAAGAAAATGTTACTAGAGGTAGTGCCTTACTGTGGAGAAATGTATTTTAGATTCTAGTAATATAGGAAGGTACCTCTACGTATCGAATTCCCAGCTGGCACAAGATATGCACCAGGGTATTAATAAACAGTGAGGCTACGGGTTTGAGACTCCAGTCTAATTAAAACACTCCTTCATTTTCATCTTTTGCAATTAATAAGTACATTTGTAATCTATTTCACAAATCATGTAGCAAAATACACAAATATAATCTTGATCAATAGAGGCAGATTATATAATACTATGACATCATGCTATGCATGATGACTTAGTTAACTAGAAATAAAAAGAAAATCTTAGCGCATATGTAGAGCTCCTTTTTGTGCGTTTCCAGGTGCAGTTAATTAAGGTCACAGTAGAGTATAAAAAAGAGAGAAGGTAACAGGCGTAATGAATGCACGATCGGTTCCAGATGAGGACCACGCAGGTTGACTGAAGTTATAGGGTAAGCTGAATGGGGGAAAGTGGGTAATGGGCTGTAACTTATATTAAGAATACGGAAGCAGTTTAGCGAGAAATTGAAGAAGAACATATACCTTATCAGCTATAACTTTAAAGATTTAAAATAGAAGCACATTTTATGGATCCACTCTAAGAAGTCGAGTGACAGCTGTAGAATTAAACGTATGGAGACGGTTACTGGTAATTTAGTTTGAATCGTCTTTACATCAGATTGTTGGTTGGTTAGATGAGGAACCAAATAATGAACCACGGTAACATGAGACAAGTGGTTAATAATATTGCACTTATAGGGAATGGTTTAGCTTCACAGCAGTGTATTGAATGTTGCACTGATATGGAGTATGTATAATTATTTGCAACAAGCTCTCGTAAACAATTGCAATACTGTGCTACTCATGGATGGAGTTTTACACCGTTCTGTGTTTTTTTCACAGACCCTTTTCAAGGAGAATATGTTCAGAATAAGTGTGGATGAAAGACAATTTTAATTGAAAAGTAGGTTGAGCTATAAAGGGGACTATAAAGGTGAGAAACTTAAGACTTAATCACACTTTTAGTTAACAAGAGGATATTTCTGATTGGGGATCATTTACTAATTTGTAAAAACTGTAAAATAATTATGTTCTTGGGTCTTATATTCTTTATCTGCATTAGACCCAAATGAATACCTCTGACTAGGAATAGGGCACTACAAAATAAGCAAAAGGCAGAGGACGACCCTAAGATTTATCTTTAAGAGGTAATAATCTTTCATTTAACAAATCCTTGAGACAAGAAAACAATGTATTTAAGAGGGCCCAGTTAGAATACCGGGGGTCAAATTCAATGAAAAAAAACATAGGTTTCAGGGACGTTATAGTTGGAAATTAGCATTTGAAAAAATATTGAAATTCACTGAAAAAAACATAGGTTTCAGACACGTTATAGTTAGTTGGACATTCCACTCGTACAAAACCAGAGAAATTCCGCCGTTATAGTTAGTTTGGCTAACTATAACTCACGCCCCAGCAATGCACTGCTGATGACGTCACATATTACATCATTCATGACATGGTCAGTGACATCACTGGTGACATCACTGATGACATCTCAAATTACATCTGCACCCGATTACCACCCATTGGATGTTTGGAAACTGTGTCTAATGCAAAGAATTTACTGAGTGTCCAATTGCTATTTTGGGCTTCCCTGAAATGTCGAGCTGTACTGTGGCTAAGATCTAGATTGGTAATTGCTCTCCAATGCTCAGGAATGCATTTCTTGATGAGAAAGGTTGTTGGTCCAACCTACCATTGATTGCGTAGACCACATAGTTGGTGGCATTACAAAATAAGTAAAAGGCAAAGGACAACCCTAAGATGTATCTTTAAGAGGCAATAATCTTTCATTTAACAAATCCTTGAGACAAGAAGAAAATGTATTTAAGAGGGCCCAGTTAGAATACCGGAGGTCAAATTGAGTAGTAAATATGTCAGAAACATAACGTGTTGAAAACTAATGTGAAAGCTTGGAGAGTCATTTACAGCATTGTAGAAGAAAGTCTCTTCTCCACTGAGCATTGAATAACTTTCTTAATTTTTTTTTTTATTTCTGTGTCCAAAATGAAAAAAATGCACTTCACTAATACTAACATGTGTTGTCAAATAGTAATATGATTATTAGGGAGGTAGATCCTTATAGAACCAATACTGTGATATTCTTGTTTATTTTAACTGTTTATATAATTTATGAATATGTTTTGATGCAGAATTTTTGTTTGTGACAGCCCTGAAGAAGCGCAGTTTAGCGTGAAACTAATGTTTGTAGTGTATCTGCACAGCTGTAGTTAACCTTATGAATAAGGAACTGGGGGCTCGAAAAGGCATTGAAGGCACAATGGATTGGAAAGGAACTTGCCGGTTCAACTAATAAATAATTTCGGAGAAATTAACTGCAGTTGAGTGCATCCTTAAAATTCGTGACATATATGGAGTTGACCTTACCACATTAAAACACGCTTGGGCTGTTTTTGTTAGAAAGAACTTTGATGGAGTTATAGCGGTTTGATACCCCAATGCGGAATGCTGTTCACAAGAGTCTTGGGAATGAGTGTCATTTAAGTAGTGTATGTGTGTGTGTGTGGGTGTATATATATAAATATATATATATATATTCACTGAAAAAAACATAGGTTTCAGGGGCGTTATAGTTAGCTGGACATTTCCCTCGTACAAAACCCAAGAAATTCCCCTGTTATAGTTAGTTCAGCTAACTATAACTCGCGCCCCCGCAATGCACTGCTGATGACGTCACATATTACATCACTCATGACATGGTCAGTGACATCACTGATGACATCACTGATGACATCTCAAATGACATCACTGATGATGTCATCCATGTGATAAATTAGTGCATCTTCTCACACCCTAATATAACCTTTGATACACGACTCAAAATTTCAAACGGCCATTTTGACAACCATAGATACTCCAATACCAATAACTACACACCCACTCATTGACTTTTAGGTCAACATACATGTCCACTCACTCACCTATACAGTCACTCATACTTACAGTCACTCTGTGCATTTATACACCTATATAGACACTCACACACCGCCAATCATCCATTGAGGTACTGACACATCTAGTCAGTCATGTAAATAATTAATCACAGTCCAATTTACTCACCTATACAGTTAAACACCGTCAAGTTCACTTACTCATAAAAATACTAACAAACTCTGTGTCTTCCTGCAGAAAAACAAACAGCACATGACACATATATCCTTGCATTATGGCGCATACTGCCACTCCCAACATCACATACTCTCACATATAGATAGTTATATACTCTTACACACATATACACTGCGTTTCACATATGTAGTTACTGACACATGTACAACTGAGTTATACATTCAATCACTAACACACCCATACATACACTCACCCAACCATACAGTCCACCACAGATGCACTCTTAAAACCATACACCCACTGAATCACCCACTCACACATCTAGTCACAGAGTCACACACACCCTACCCACACAAACACTCAGGCACCCATACAGATACTCAGACAACCAATCAATAACCCATATAGACACTCATATAGCTATTCACAAAACCATGCAGCCATTTATACACCAACACACAGACACATACAGACATGCACACAGTTTAGTCACTAGTCTGCAGTAAGATACATTTAATGACTCACTTATAGAGTCAGTTACGCACCTAGAAAATCATCCATTCACACACTTGTACACCCACTTATTCTTCAACAGGCCTTTCCCTATATATATTAAACATATTAAAACTGTTCAGAAACACATATTCAATGGATGATGTCATCAGTGATGTCATTTGAGATGTCATCAGTGATGTCAGCAGTGATGTCACTGACCATGTCATGAGTGATGTAATATGTGACATCATCAGAAGTGCATTGCGGGGGCGCGAGTTATAGTTAGCTGAACTAACTATAACAGGGGAATTTCTAGGGTTTTGTACGAGGGAAATGTCCAGCTAACTATAACGCCCCTGAAACCTATGGTTTTTTCAGTGAATTTCTAAGGTTTTTTAAATGCTAATTCTTAACTATAACGTGCCTGAAACCTATGGTTTTTTCATTGAATTTCAAAGGTTTTTTAAATGCCAATTCCTAACTATTACGTGCATGAAACCTATGGTTTTTTCAGTGAATTTCAAAGGTTTTTTAAATGCTAATTCCTATCTATAACTTATCTCTAAAGATATCATGAAAAGCATTCTTTTTTAAAAGTAGGGTGCACATTAGTTTTGTGGAAAAGCATCTTTGTGATTGGTTAAGAAAAAGCAGTTTCAACGTGGAGTACATATCATAGGATAAAATTTGCTCAGCTCAACCACACCTGCTACTTGCATTTGGAAGGCACTGTTCGAACTTAAAACAATCGTGAACTTTTAACCTGCACGTGTCGTTAAATGTTCAAGAAAATGTTGCAAAAAAATATTGTTAAATTTTAAGAAATTGATGAACTTTTAACCTGCACGTGTTGTAGAATGTTCTAGAAAGTGTGTTGATAGAATACGTTGCAGATCTGACTTCTATTTCTTGTTGAATATTTAAAAAACGGTTCATATGGAAAATTAAAAAGAAACCAAGAGAGAAGTTTTGAAACCTAAAAGAATCAAGGAACTATTCTAATTTATTCTTTACATGTATTTATGTGTGCAGCAACAACATTATAGACACAACAGCACTAGGAAGAGGAAGAAGCAGGGAGTGGGGGGAGGGGGGGAGATGGGCAGAATGGCACACATGCACAATTAAGTACAACACACATATAGACTAACAATGGCCAAAATGAAACACACCAACAAGGAGCACAAGTCACACAACCCGCCAACATCACACCACTGAACGAGCATAGAAGTGAAAACCACGCTGCATTCATACATGATGTGTACAAAGGCCAGTCGTTGGTGTTGTGGGATGTCTGCGACCGTGGTCATCATGGATGAGATGCCCAGCATGTGGCACATGGTCGAGTTCACTGTGTGTTATGTTGCCAAACGGCTGCTCCTCCCTCACACGAGCCCCCACACTTTTGTACGGTGCGCTGTTGTATCTCGTGCACTTGTATGGCACACCATTGTAATGCTTATTTGCGCATGTCCTGCTACATTCCAATTACACCATCACAGTACCGTTTGGAGGTGGTGCATGCCACTTTACAACATCGACTGCTGCAGCTCTTGTAGCAGGCCACACCAGAACACAGAGACACACTTACCGCACTTCCTGTACACGGACATGTCCAGGACACCCCGTTCCCCTTGCCGGATAGGCACACCCCTGCACTGACCTGTGAACCCCAGACCAGCACACGCCAGTTGTGCATGCAGGAGGATGCGTGCGTAGCTACACGTCCAGGCTCACTGCCAACGCTGAGGTGACAGCACACTGTGATGTTGCAGGGCTCGTGCCTATCATGCTAAGACAATGACCACAGGGACACACTTGCTAAGATGTGGGTTTGGGGGGTATTGGCGGTCCTGGAGTTGTTGAGATGAGTCTTCTGGCCCTCATGGGTATCCCTTTATCATGCTCATTGACTCTATGGCACCTGTGGGTGTTCTGGTGTGGCTCTTGGCTGTGTTCCCCTTCATGGTGCAGGTAGTTGTCCTGCTTAACACCAGAGGAAAGCAGGTGTAAAATCCCTGGTGCTAACGTGTCTTATCGCCGGAATTTGTTTCGCATTGCAATTGGTGTCAAAGTTGTGATGTGATTTTTTTCGTGTGCAGAACAATATACGAACTGAGCAGTGTTTCTCGTCAAGATCCAACACCTGACGCACTATTCCCAATCAATATAAATACAATGAGATTTCTTAAAAGATTTTGTGTGTACACTGTAAGTGCAGCCAATACCTAAGTGCAATTCAATACAGGATTTTAGTATTTAGAATAAATCGGAAAGGTGCACCTCATGTCTTTTTGCACGAAAACGGCTAGTCTCCATTTCATTATCAGCACTTTAACAGAAGTTAAGTTGAGATAAATCTAACACACTATTCAGAAGTTGGTGCAAACTGCAGATATCACCAGTATTCCAGCGATAAGTGCCCCAAAATGTAACACCATGGTGGACTCCATCAAATAACAGTAATAAGAACAAGAAAGAGTCACACAGCAGTTAAGAGAACAACCAAAAACGTTATAATTTTTTTTTTCAAACTTTATTTTTTATAATCATAGATATGTAAACGATAAACTATTTTCAAACTTAATTTTTTTATTAACATATATATGAACGATAAACTAATAAACAAAATGTAACAACAATAATACAAAACAACAAGGCGGAACACTCCTGTGGGGACCATGGATGTGGACGACAGACCTGGAAAATCAGAAACATTGTTAAAAAAAAAACAACATGGTATTTTCAACAAAATACCACAAGAAACAAATCACAGATATATAAAATGCATACAGCTAACAACATTTTATACGTTTAACTGTAAATGTTGCCGCGTTTTTCTTCAGTGGTGAGGACATTTTTTACTTTTCCCAAGGGGCAAACAAAGACCAATGCCACCTTGATCACGTGCAAGATTTGCAAAAGAGTTCTGTCACGAGGAGATCCTAACAAGAAATACTCGTAGAGCACGGCAAGTATGATGAAACACCTAAGGACCCTTCATCCGAACATTCTTGCACGAGAAGAGTGCAAACAGATGAGAAACACTCCTATTCTGTATCTGTAAAAAAGAATCACAAATAAATGTATATTAATAACTTTCAAAATTATACTATTCCATTACTGTACAAACACATTTTATATAAAAACTGACTAAGAAACTATAGCCCTGATCCACAAGTGTGACGATGGTTAAAACACTACATGCATAGTGCATACTACTTTGAAGACGTTCATGCCCTAAAGCCTACCTCGCTAAACCTCTATATGCTAACTGACTAAATGATTACAGTACTATAAGGAGACACTCTGGGTGAGTGACAGGGTGTTTGCTAGAGGAGTATGAATACTAACTAGGGAATTGAAGGTGTGAAACACAACTGTGTAGGTGATTAGAGGACTGCATCCATACTGCATAGGCATTTAAAGCAGTCCATGTGCTAAGGCCTAGCTCACTGCATGACTACTTGGGTACTGACTGAATGATTAGAGTACAGCAAGGAGAGTGCCTAGGTGAATTTATAAGTGCTAGGCTTTTCGCACAGGGAATGGATTAGTACTTGGTACTGAATGGGTCACTAGAGGAGTGCAAAGGAAGTGACAAGATGTTTGCAGGACTGTATGGATACTGACTAGGAAATTGAAAGTGTGAAAGACAAGTGTCTAGGTGGTTAGAAGACTACATGCATAGTGGATAGGGGTTTGAAGCAGTCCATGTGCTAAGGCCTGGCTCAGTGCATGAATACTTAGGCACTGACTGAATGATTAGAGTACTGCAAAGATAGTATCTTGGTGAATTTATAAGTGTTTGGGTTTTAGCACAGTGAATGGATTAGTACATGGTGCTGAATGGGTCACTAGAAACAAATCACAGATATATAAAATGCATACAGCTAACAACATTTTATACGTTTAACTGTAAATGTTGCCGCGTTTTTCTTCAGTGGTGAGGACATTTTTTACTTTTCCCAAGGGGCAAACAAAGACCAATGCCACCTTGATCACGTGCAAGATTTGCAAAAGAGTTCTGTCACGAGGAGATCCTAACAAGAAATACTCGTAGAGCACGGCAAGTTTGATGAAACACCTAAGGACCCTTCATCCGAACATTCTTGCACGAGAAGAGTGCAAACAGATGAGAAACACTCCTATTCTGTATCTGTAAAAAAAGAATCACAAATAAATGTATATTAATAACTTTCAAAATTATACTATTCCATTACTGTACAAACACATTTTATATAAAAACTGACTAAGAAACTATAGCCCTGATCCACAAGTGTGACGATGGTTAAAACACTACATGCATAGTGCATACTACTTTGAAGACGTTCATGCCCTAAAGCCTACCTCGCTAAACCTCTATATGCTAACTGACTAAATGATTACAGTACTATAAGGAGACACTCTGGGTGAGTGACAGGGTGTTTGCTAGAGGAGTATGAATACTAACTAGGGAATTGAAGGTGTGAAACACAACTGTGTAGGTGATTAGAGGACTGCATCCATACTGCATAGGCATTTAAAGCAGTCCATGTGCTAAGGCCTAGCTCACTGCATGACTACTTGGGTACTGACTGAATGATTAGAGTACAGCAAGGAGAGTGCCTAGGTGAATTTATAAGTGCTAGGCTTTTCGCACAGGGAATGGATTAGTACTTGGTACTGAATGGGTCACTAGAGGAGTGCAAAGGAAGTGACAAGATGTTTGCAGGACTGTATGGATACTGACTAGGAAATTGAAAGTGTGAAAGACAAGTGTCTAGGTGGTTAGAAGACTACATGCATAGTGGATAGGGGTTTGAAGCAGTCCATGTGCTAAGGCCTGGCTTAGTGCATGAATACTTAGGCACTGACTGAATGATTAGAGTACTGCAAAGATAGTATCTTGGTGAATTTATAAGTGTTTGGGTTTTAGCACAGTGAATGGATTAGTACATGGTGCTGAATGGGTCACTAGAGGACTGCAAAGGGAGTGACAGGGTGTTTCCTGGAAGTGTATGGATACTGACTAGGGAATTGAAGGTGTAAAAGACAAGTATATAGTATGTTAGAACACTACATGCATACTGCATAGACATTTGAAGCAATCTATCTGGTACTTAGAAACTGACTAAATAATCAGACTACTTCTAGGACAGTGCTTAGCTAAAACTTTTACATTTTCAGTTCTGCCACAGTGAACAGAATAGTACATGGTACTGCACCTTAGTGTCAAACCCTGACTCATTTTATCAATGCATAAGCAAAGACTAGCTTCTAATGCTACTAAAACTGGACAACATGACAGGTTTTATAAGAGTTATCTGCTAAAAAATACACAATGTTACCAAATGCTTCTCTCACAGTGCTTCCCAAATGCACACAGACTCACAGTGTGATTCTAGACAACAACCACTATACGTTTAGCAACAATCATTCACTACTGTGGAAGTGGTAAGGGAACTGCACACAATCTTCATATTTCAGGACTGCACTTTTGTGTCAAAGCCTGACTCATTTAACCAAAGCATAAGCAAAGACTGGCTTCTAATGCTACTAAAACTTGACAACATGACCGGTTTTAAAAAAGGTATCTGTCAGCAAATACACGATGTTACCAAATGCTTCTCTCACAATCCTTACCCAAATGCACACAGACTCACAGTATGATTTTAGACAATCAACACTATCCTAGGAGTTTACCAAAACTCATTCACTAGTCTAGAAGAGTTAATGGTACTAAACACAATCTACATATTTAAGTGCAGCACATCAGTGTCAAAGCATGACTCATTTAATCAACGCATAAGCAAAGACTGGATTCTAATGCTACTAAAACTTCACAACATGACAGGTTTTAAAAAAGTTATCTGTCAGCAAATACATGATGTCACCAAATGCTTCTCTCACACTGATCCCAAATACACACTAACTCACACTGTGATTCTAGACAAGCAGCACTATCCCTAGGAGTTTACCAAAACTAATTCACTATAGTGCAAGTGGTAAGGAAACTGCACACAATCTACATATTTCAGGACTGCACTTTTCAGTCAAAGCCTGACTCATTTAATCAAATCATAAGCCATAGCTGTCTTCTAATGCTACTAAAACTTCACAACACGACAGGTTATAACAGTTATCTGTCAGCAAATACACGATGTTACCAAATGCTTCTCTCACAGTGGTTCCCAAATGCACACAGACTCACTGTGTGATTCTAGACAAACAACACTATCCCTTGCACTATACCAAAGCACATTTCTTCATCTAGGAGTAGTACTACATTTTAGTATAGAAACATAACATAACACATTTCACAAATTCATAAACAATGACTGGTTTCTAATTCTACCAAAATATAAAAACAGCACAGTTATCTGTCTGCAAACACATGAAAAACCCAAATGCTTATCACAGAATGGTTTCTACATGCACACACACTGTCAATAAGATTGTAGAGAAAAAAAGTGCTCCCTACACTTTAGCAGGAGAAATACATTAGCCTGATTAAAATCAAAATAGTCTACATACATCCCCTCACAATGAAATAACTCATCTTTCAAGTTGTTTTATAGATTAAGAACTATATCAGTCACTCACCATATTTTCTTTTACAGAATCTCTGCACTGTGCACCTCTCAGCAAAAACAAAGAATGGAAAAGTTTCCCTTTCATTTTCCACACATATACATGTAAACATCAAATCACAATCCTTCACACATAAACTCAAAAGCAAACACACATTTCTATTGGTTAAACATTTCAACCCTTTCCAACTTAAATACATTTCAACCCTTCCCCCAATCTGCCTTCTACCTGTTACCATAGAAACAGGTCATGGGACACTGCACTGAGCTCACAGGTCACAAGTTCAGCACACAATGTTACTAAACAAGACAGGAAGTGTGTTTGACTTTTCAACATATCAGCTTATCATATATAATGTTCCTTACAATCTGTTTTTGTTAACCAATAAGAATCATACCTTTAAAAAACAGAAATATACACCCTACCTTTCAGTGTAGAAAGTAGTCATACAACCAATGATTTCTTGTCATTTTTCAAAAAACATTGCCGTGGTTCCGCGCACCCAACGCGTGAGAATCCGTGCACCGAACACGATAGGAGGCACGCACCGTGCGCGTATTTCGCCATTTTTTTTAAAAAGGGGGCCCCAGGGGGTCATTCTGGGACCCCTAAGCACCTCTAGAGGGTCAGAGTATTTCCACTCTGCCCCCTTTATATGTTTTACACACTTATTCCCCTTGCTTCTTCAGCCTCTCTTCAACCGAGGCAGAAAATGGCCGCCAACAGTTCCTGGTTTCGAATGTAGAGAGACACTCGACAGCCAATTAGCATTCAGTGCGCGATCGGGTGGGTGCGCGCTCGGTTCGGGGAGGGTGCGCTTACGGTGTGGGTAGGGTGCGCGGATCCTCCCCGGTCATAGATATTTATGTACTTTTAACTCTAATTTTCTCAGGAACTACTGAGCGGATTCACACCATGTATGCAAACGGCACGAGTCTATGGGAAATTGCATGGGGAAAACGCGTTTTGGGACCCCCCTTTTTCGCGCAATTTTCCAAACTTTTGGCCAGCTCTGATCCGCTCCTATCCTGAAAATGTCACGGTGATTCGTCAAGCGGGGGCCGAGAAAAAAAGGGGGGTCCCAAAACGTGTTTTCCATGCATTTTCCCATAGGACCTGTTCACGTAGCTACAGCCCGAACTGCTGAACGGAATTACACCAAATTTGGCAAAAAGGTAGTCCTCAGTTCAGACTCTTGCCTTTTGCTTAAATGGTGTAAATCTGTTCTGTAGTTCCTGAGAAAATCAAAATCACATATATATCTGGGCGGAGCCTAACCACACATCTCATCGTGAGATCTGATTGGCTGTCAGTACTTCATCCAAAAAGTGTTGGCAGCCATCTTGGGACCAATATACATGATAGCACCTCATTAAAAAGCATTGCAGTTAATAGAAGGTTTTAAGACTTTAGTTACATTATAAATCATTTGTTGATGGTACCATACTCATTTTAGGAATTGTGGTGTGTTCTAAGGTGATTTTACCATGTGAAAAAGCCTTCTGCTGTGATATCATGAACCATGTTTGACAGAAAACTATTTTCTCATGCTTTTCCCACAGAGGTTTGGAAGGTGATCTATAAGCTAAACTGAGAGCATATTTTCTGTAAATTCACATTATCTTTCTCAGTCATGTGAGAATGAAGTCTGACATTCTAAGTAAAACATATACATCCAACAAGGGCAGAGACTGTCAGTTGATTCCTTTGTGTTCTACTGCAGCTTCCCAGAGTGTTCTAAAGAACAACTAGAGCGCTAACAGTCCTACTTATGACAAACGTATTGCACACCTCAAGCCATCTTGATTGGAATAAAGTGGTAACTCTTAAAACATTTAATTTAAAAGGAACAAAATGAGGGGGTTCATTTTGCCATAGAAAGAATGATTAGTGCTGCAGAAAATAAAATTAGGGCACATTTTGAGTGACTTCTCAAATCCTCTTCTATTTCATTAAAAAATTCTGACATGCAGACTGAATCATGCACTTTCAATACCAGCAGCAGACTTCCCTGGTGAGCAGTAGCTTTACTACAGTGATCTAATAAGCAACTAGAGTGCTAACATTCAGAATTTATGGCAAATATGTGACACATCTGAATGCCTTCTTGATGGAATCAAAGTAAAAAAACAGAAAGTATTTCCTACTGAGGAGACTGTAGTAAATGAGGAAATTAGGAAACTTCATAACAAATAAGTCTCCCAAAATGGCCACCAGAGACAAAAGCGCCCAAATGTAGCCCAAATATCACCCAGATGTAGCCCAACTATAGCCCAATGACAGAATGTCCCAGAGTGTTCTAACGAACAACTAGAGCGCTAACAGTCTTACTTATGACAAAAGTATGGCACACCTGAAGCCATCTTGATTGGAATAAAGTGGTAACACTTAAAACATTTAATTTACAAAGGAACAAAATGAGGGGGTTAATTTTGCCATAGAAATTATGATTAGTGCTGCAGAAAGAAAAATTAGGGCACATTTTGACTTCTCAAATCCTCTTCTATTTTATAAAAAAATTCTGACATGCAGACTGAAACATGACTTTGAATACCAGCAGCAGACTTCCCTGGTGAGCAGTAGCTTAACTACAGTGATCTATTGAGCAACTAGTGTGCTAACATTCAGAATTTATGGCAAATGTGTGACACATCTGAATGCCTTCTTGATGGAGCCGAAGTAAAAAACTGAAAGTATTTCCTACCGAGGAGACTGCAGTAAATTAGGAAATTAGGAAACTTCATAACAAATAAATCTCCCAAGATGGCCACCAGAGACAAAAGAGCCCAAATGTAGCCCAAATATCACCCAGATGTAGCCCAATGACAGAATGTCCCAGAGTGTTCTAACGAACAACTAGAGCGCTAACAGTCTTACTTATGACAAAAGTATGGCACACCTGAAGCCATCTTGATTGGCATAAACTGGTAACACTTAAAACATTTAATTTAAAAAGGAACACAATGAGGGGGTTCATTTTGCCATAGAAATTTTGATTAGTGCTGAAGAAAGAAAAATTAGGGCACATTTTGAGTGACTTCTCAAATCCTCTTCTATTTCATTAAAAAATTCTGATATGCAGACTGAAACATGCACTTTTTATGCCAGCAGCAGACTTCTGTGGTGAGCAGTAGCTTTACTACAGTGATCTAATGAGCAACTAGAGTGCTAACATTCAGAATTCATGGCAAATGTGTGACATATCTGAATACCTTCTTGATGGAATCAAAGTAAAAAACTGAAAGCCTTTCCTACTGAGGAGACTGCAGTAAATGAGGAAATTAGGAAACTTCATAACAAATAAATCTCCCAAGATGGCCACCAGAGACAAAAGAGCCCAAATGTAGCCCAAATATCACCCAGATGTAGCCCAAGTATAGCCCAATGACAGAATGTCCCAGAGTGTTCTAACGAACAACTAGAGTGCTAACAGTCTTACTTATGACAAAAGTATGGCACACCTGAAGCCATCTTGATTGGCATAAACTGGTAACACTTAAAAAATTTAATTTAAAAAGGAACACAATGAGGGGGTTCATTTTGCCATAGAAATTATGATTAGTGCTGAAGAAAGAAAAATTAGGGCACATTTTGAGTGACTTCTCAAATCCTCTTCTATTTCATTAAAAAATTCTGATATGCAGACTGAAACATACACTTTTTATGCCAGCAGCAGACTTATGTGGTGAGCAGTAGCTTTACTACAGTGATCTAATGAGCAACTAGAGTGCTAACATTCAGAATTCATGGCAAATGTGTTTCATATCTGAATACCTTCTTGATGGAATCAAAGTAAACAACTGAAAGCATTTCCTACTGAGGAGACTGCAGTAAATGAGGAAATTAGGAAACTTCATAACAAATAAATCTCCCAAGATGGCCACCAAAGACAAAAGAGCCCAAATGCAGCACAAATATCACCCAGATGTAGCCCACATATAGCCCAATGACAGAAGTATGCAGTTTTATATAGTGCAGACTTTTCAGGTATTGTAGTGCTTTACATAAGCTTTGGTTACATCACACAAGATCAAATTCATTTTGGTTGTAGACATGGGGAGATTAAGTGATTTGACCAGAATCACAAAATGTTGAGCTGAAGCAGAAACTCCAACCTGGTTCCCCAGTTGCAAAGTCTGCAGCTCTGGAAGTAATACCACATTCTCTCCCCTAAGTGCAACATTTAATCAAGTGGTCAACTGGATAAAAACCAATAAAGATTAAAAATAATTTAAATGTTCTTTGTCACTATTTGAAAACTCAGAAAATATGTCCTCATTTTAGTTTTTTAGAGCACTAACCATAATTTTGACACAAATAAGACCCTCTCATATATGTAATTTCTAAAGGAAATGCACTAGGTATTACAGTTTTGATTACATCAAGATGACGTCAGGTGTTCCACACTTTTGTAATAAATATAGAATGTTAGCAATCTAGTTGTTCATTGGGATACTGTTGAGAGACAGAGGCCAGGGGCACAGACTCTGAAAATTGAAGGCAGGTAGGAGAGTGCAGAGGTAACAATTTGACCACACTGGGCAGGCAGGAAGGGCAGTGGCAGCACAACAGACTAAGGAGGGCAGTGGAAAGGGGGGCAGGGGCAACAAACCAACAATACAGGACTGGCAAGGGAGGCTGTGGCAATATAATAGACCATTGTGGGCAGAAGGAAAGAAGGAAGACGCAGTGGTCATACAACCATACATACCAACAGACCCGTTTCAGCCAGGAAACGTCCAATGTTTTTAAGCTCAAATGAGCTTTATTTGATCTGTCTCCTGTCTACAATCTCCTCTTTTTCAATGTAACTCAAATGGGAAAATCAATACCACAGTTTTTTTTTCAAAATCTCCCTCTTACCAAGTTCAAAATGTTCACAAGTATGGTACACTGGATCATGGTAGGCAGGAGGAATTGGGGTAGGGACATGGACTCGGATAACAGAGGACAGGAGGGACATGGAGAGGTGCACCAAACTGACCCTACAGGGCAGGCACTAGCACAATACACCATACAGCGCATGCGGGACGGGAGTGCAGCACAACAATCCATAGAAAGCAATAGGGAGGGGACAGGACCATGCACAAGGACAACAGAGAACAGAGGGGAAAGAGGCAATGGTATCTTGTTGACCATAATGGGCGGACAGGAGAGAAAGCTGCAGCATAACAGACCATAAAGGGCAGGAGGGACGGATCAGGGGCATTACAATGGAACATACAAGCCAGGAGGGAGGGAATAGGGGTCTGCACATGGAAACAGAGGGCTGGGGGCAAGGGGGCAGGGCAGGAGCAGCAAGATGACCATGGAGGTCAGGCAGGATGGGCACTAGAAACAAGACACACCATGGAGAGCAACAATGAGACTATGCTGGCATACACACAGACCATGGAGGGAAGGTGGGAGGGGGTCAGGGGCAGCTAGATAACCACACAGGGAAGGTGGGAGGGGCCAAGGCAGCACAGAAGACCATGCATGGCAAGCGGGCGGGTTAGTGGCAGCACAATGGCTATGATGGGCAAGAAGGAGGGTGAAGGGGCATGCACAAAGGACCATGGAGGATAGAAGGGAGGGTCAGGACCTGGGCACAGACAAGAGAGTTGGGAGGGGAGTGGCAGCTCAACAGAACACTCAGAGTAGATAGGAGTGGCAGGTCCATGGAACATGGTGGGCAAAAAGGATGGAGCAGGGGCATGCACAAAGACATCGGAGGGCAGGGGGAAGGAGAATAGGGGCAGCAAGCTAAGCACAGAGGCTAAGCAGGAGGTCAATGATGGGCCATAGAATTGGGCAATGGAGGGCAGGAGGAGTGGACTGGTACATCATGCTAAATGGAGGGCAGTGGCAGCACATCAGACCATGAATGGCAGGAGGGAGGAAGCTAGTCCATGGATTCAGACAACAGAGGATAGGGAGGAGGTGGATGGGGCAGCAAGCTAACTGTTCAGAGAAGGTGGGTATTAGGAACTTTATTGTTTTTAAAATGTGTGTCTGTGCGAACTACTTAAATATGAACAAGTATGCAGCATAATCTCACTTTTATTCAGGAAGAAGAGGACGTTTGTGACTGTGACTCCGGGCTCACTTGGCAGAAACACCCCTGACCCTTCACCCCATCACAAAATGTAATGCCCGTGAAAAGGGTAGGTGGACGCAGTGTTATATAGAACATAGTCCTGAGAGCACGATTGAAAATGAAAACTAGATATAGTATATGGTATAAACTATGCACCAAAAAGTGTGATATAAGATGAACCAGGGCGTGAAATATAATATGCAATACATTGTGTGCAATGACAGATTCATTGGAGAGCGCGAGATAGCACAGGCACTGGCACGTGCTATGCGATATGCGACTTGGAGTGTAATATGCACAGGGCAGTGTTGTGTAACCTAACTAGTCTCTAAAGTTGTAATATAAAATATGTGCTGGGGAGTGTAACGTTGCATATGCACTGTGACAAAGATATGGATCCCAGATTGTAATATGTATGGCATAGCGCTGTGCATTATAACATAGGCATCGAGGAAGGCACATTATATGGGGCAATATAACCCGTGCGAAGGCAAGTGTGGTATGACGTATTCACGGGGTGGTGTTACAGTGCACATGGGCTAGAGAGTGTCATAGCTTACGCACTAGCTGGTGGAATACAACACAGAGGTTTGAGGCACTCGGCGGGCACTGGTGGGTGTAACACAGCATTGGGCTCTGCCAGGAGCATGCTGTGACTCTCAAGTGAGGTTCGTCTCCTTTCCGGAGAGTAAAATAAAAAGTATTACACATCCGGCGGTGGACGTGTGTTTTATTAACCGCGAAGGGGGTTTCTTGCATAGTTTGGTCAAAAAATGGAATCATGGTCCTAACTATACCTAATATATATATATATATATATTCACTGAAAAAACCATAGGTTTCACACATGTTATAGTTAGCTGGAGATTTTACTGATAAAAAACCAATGAAATTCCCCCGTTATAGTTACTGTAGGCAACTATAACTCACGCGACCGTAATCCTCTGCTGATGCTAATACTGTATTTAGACACTTATTTGCCCATGTCTTCTTCCATTAAATTTTAGCTATACATATATTACATTATTAGCATCAGCAGAGGATTACGGTCGCGTGAGTTATAGTTGCCTACAGTAACTATAACGGGGGAATTTCATTGGTTTTTTATCAGTAAAATCTCCAGCTAACTATAACATGTGTGAAACCTATGGTTTTTTCAGTGAATTTGCAAGGTTTTTTAAATGCTAATTCCTAACTATAACGTGTGTGAAACCTATGGTTTTTTCAGTGAATTTGTATGGTTTTTTAAATGCTAAGTTACTTTACGCCATTTGTGGCGTGCGCGCCCACTTAACGCAGTTCGTTCCGTGCGCGCACGGTGCGCTTCGCGCACCGTGCGCGCACAGTGAGGACATATGTTGAGCATCGTTGAGACAGGTAAAATATATGTTTTGATTAGCTTTAATAAGCCATGCACAAAAGGTGCCCTTCGGGCTCCTTATGCACACGGGGTGGGGAGAATGTGGATATTTTTTATTTTTTTTTTATTATTTCTTACCGTACGCGTACGGTAAGCGTAATCGGCGAAATTTTCGAAAAAATTAAAATTGCATTTTTTCACTTGGGGGGTCGTTGGGGACTCCCTCGACATGGCAAAGTGCTTGGGAGCTGTGTAAACAGCCCCCTTACGTGTTTTTGCACTTGGTTGATCAAACCCCCTGTCAGAGTGCGAGAGAGAAAATGGCGGCCGCCGCTTCCTGGTTTCGACCGATTCGAATGTTTACTAAGATCTAAGGGCCAATCAGAATCTCGCTCGCGCACGCCACCGTACGCGTACGGTAAGCGCACCGTAAGCGCACCGTAAGCTGGCTCAGATATATATATTGATTTAAAGGCTATTTTCTCAAAATCTACTGAACAGATTTACACCAAACCTACAAAAGGCACTTCCTTGACCTGAGGACTACCTCTCTGCCAAATTTTAAGTAATTCTGTTCAGCCGTTCAGGCTGTAGCTGTGTCTAAAGGTCCTATGGAAAAATGCATGGGAAAAACGCGTTTTAGGACCCCCCTTTTATCTCAGCCCCCGCTTGACGAATCCCCCCGAGACTTTCAGGGTAGGAGCGGAGCGTAGCGCCCCACCTATTTTGAAAAATTCGCGAGGATTCGTCAACCGGCGCCAAAGTTATTCAAAATAGAATGTTGCGGATTTCCTATGGAAACGTGGTCCTAACTATAACTACCTACTGGCGACCGCCAGTAGGTAATATATATATATATATCAGTGAAAAAACCATAGGTTTCACACATGTTATAGTTAGCTGGACATTTTACTCGTAAAAAACCAATGAAATTGCCCCGTTATAGTTAGTTCAGCTAACTATAACTCGCGCGCCCGCAATGCACTGCTGATGACGTCACATATTACATCACTCATGACATGGTCAGTGACATCACTCATGACATCACTGATGACATCTCAAATGACATCACTGATGACATCATCCAGTAAATGTGTGTTTTTCTGAAAATTAAATATGTTTTATATATGTATATCTCAAGGTCGATGGAAGAATAAATGAGTATATAAGTGTCTAAATTGATGATTTGTTTTTGAAAAATTGATTGTTTAACTGACTGATTAAGTGTATCATAGTGAATATATGTTTTAGTGAGTAATGTTTAAATATGTATATATCTGTATCAGTCTCTCACTTTGTGTATAAGTGGCTGCATGGGTTGGTGAGTAGCTACATGGGTGTCTATATAGGTTATTAGTTGGTTTTTTGAGTATCAGTCTGAGTGTCTGCATGGTTCGGTGGGGGGTATTACGTAGTGCACAGGTGCATGAATGAGTGACTCACTGTTTGTATGTGTTGAACAGACCATGTGTGCAGGACTGCATGGGTGGATGAGTGTGTGTATGGGTGTGTTAGTGAGTGAATGACTGTCTCAATAGTGTCTTTATGAGTAACTACATATGTTTAAAACTAGTATATGTGACTATTGGTGTATATATGTGAGTATATGCAAGGGTGAGAGATTGGAAGAGTTCCTGTATGAATAAGTATGTGTTTCTATAAGTGATTGTTTAAAAGACTAAGTATGTGTAAGTTTCCGTAGAAGTAAGTATGGTGGTGTGTGTATAACTGTATATGCAAGTAAATGTATGTTTGATTCTTTATTAGTACGAGTGACTATGTGTGTGAGTAACTCTATGGATGAGTGGCATTGTGTAACAGGATGTATAGGTGTATGAGTACATATGATGAGTGAGTACATGTATGAGTGACTGTATTGGACTGTTGGTGAATGAGTGGATGTGTATGTGGATCTTAGAATTACTGAAGAGGTTGTTGTAACTGGTATTGGTATGTCCATTGTTTTGAAAATGTTAGTCTCTTTTTTTGAATGTGTGTGTCAAAGGTTATATTAGGGTGAGAGGAGGTCTGCCACTCTATCACAAGGATGATGTCATCAGTGATGTCATCAGTGATGTCATTTGAGATGTCATCAGTGATGTCATGAGTGATGTCACTGACCATGTCATGAGTGATGTAATATGTGACGTCATCAGCAGTGCATTGCGGGCGCGCGAGTTATAGTTAGCTGAACTAACTATAACGGGGCAATTTCATTGGTTTTTTACGAGTAAAATGTCCAGCTAACTATAACATGTGTGAAACCTATGGTTTTTTCACTGAATTTCTAAGGTTTTTTAAATGCTAATTCCTAACTATAACGTGTGTGAAACCTATGGTTTTTTCAGTGAATTTGCAAGGTTTTTTAAATGCTAATTCCTAACTATAACGTGTGTGAAACCCATGGTTTTTTCAGTGAATTTGCAAGGTTTTTTAAATGCTATTTTTTTTTTTTTTTTTTTTTTTTTTTTCTAACATATTTTTAATTTAATTATCTTACCTTTTATAAAGACTATGATTACATTTTTAAAATTCTTTAATATGTTTTTTTAAATATATTTTTTAAAATAAACATGTAAAATTTATTTGCAGTACTTTTTTTTTTTAAAAAAATATTTTTTTAGTACGCGTACCGTAAGCTTACGGTAAGCGTACGGTTTACGCAACGTCCGTATTCTATCTACGCTGCTTGCGTATAGTTACGCACTTTGCGTAGCCGCGCGTACTGCGCGTGGGACGCGTGCGCGCTTACGCTACACGCGCACGTTACGCGGAAGTGTCAGGTAGTGACTGTTATGCGCATGCGCGCAAGCACGTGTCTTTTTTACGCGCATGCGCACTTTTGCCGTAAGCGCACCGTAAGCGTACCGTAAGCGTACGGTAGGTCATGTGATCATGAAACACAACTTTTGATTGGTTGAAACTACTTTCAGTTCTAGAACTCTCCTACACCACACCCATTCCCCTCATTTCTGCTTGTGATCCCTTGGGAGAAGGAGCTGGTTTGTCTTTGGGATACGATGGCAGAACAGCAGAGCTCTTCTGAGAGTGAGGCTAGCACTAGCAGCACTGTCTTGAGGCAGAGATCGAGGAAACAAAAGCCCTCTTATGTATGGGATTATTTTACTTTTCCTGAAGGCCAGCAAAAGGTAAATGCACCCTTAGTGACTTGTAAGCTGTGTAAGCGTGTACTTTCTAGAGGTAATCCTAACAGGAAGTATTCCTTTGGGAATCACACCATGAAGAGACACCTCCAGGATGTACACAGAAGGACACATGGTCATCTTTTTGGAGGTAACTCTTCAGAAAGACGAGCCAGTACATCCACAGTAGCTCAGCCTGGACCATCATCTGCAGGGCTGACTCCTTCTTCTGCAGGTCAGGTGAGCCCTTCATCTGTGGGGGGAGAATCTCCTTTTGCTGGCCCTCTGGAATTGAACCCTCGATTTCGGAAGGTTGATATTCATTGCACATTTTGTAAAGATCTAATTTGCCATAGGGAGACCAGTGTTTCCCTAGTGAACAACAAAATAGATCAGCACATTTGTCGCTTTGAATAATTTTCCCATGCTTCCTTTCCTCTGTCCCTGCATGAACACAACGGTTCTTTTAAGAGCCAACCTTATCTTTCATCTTTTTTTTACATATGTTTTTAAAAACTTTTTTTAATTTTTTTTTACCGTACGCGTACGGTGCGCGTACTTTTTTTTTTTTTTTTTAAAAAAACAATAAAAATCAATAAACACATTACAAGGTCCTTGAGAGACTACAATTATTATTATTGACTTACCATACTCACTGAAAAAATATTTATTCATTTGTTTTTTTAAAAAATAGTTTTAAAAATGTTTGTAGTTTTCGAAAATTTTCTATATCTATCTGGAAAAAAAGAAAAAAGTATTCATATTTTTAAAACATTTTATAATACAGTACACATATTTACATTTTTTCCAAAAAATATTTTTGCCTTATTTTTGCTGTTTTCAGAATATATTGCATTTCACTATAAATTGTGAAAGCAATTGCATTCATCATTTTACAGCGGGCAAAAAAAAATAACAATCACAAAGATTGTATTAAAAAAGCCCTGATTCTTTTTTTACTTAAACTTAACATTATAGAAATGCATAATATTCTAAAAAAATATCATCTAATACCAATACTTATTTCTTTAAAATACCGTCTGATATGTTTGTTTCAGAAGTATAATCACAATATTATATCTCAAATAACTCCAAAATACATCTTATTTCATTTCCTTTAGACCAAATAGTAATTTTAAATTTTTTTTTGGAATAAATTTCCAACGGTAATCCAATAAAATTCTAAAGTTTAATTTGTCCAGATCTCACCGATTCTCTGTAACATTTTGGTTCACGAAAATTTTTTGAATAATTTATTAAGTCCACAATAGAATTGGTTACTTTTCCGCATGGCCAAATAGTAATTTTTTAAATCATTTTTGAAAAAATTTCCAATGGCAGTCCAATAACATTCCAAAATTTAAAATGTGCAGAAGTTACCGATAATCTCTAAATTATTGGTTTTTCAAAGTTTCATTTAAAATTTAAAAAGTCCACATTACAATTGGTTATCTTTCCATTAGGCCAAATGATAATTTAAAAAATCTTTTTTTCTACAAAATTGCAATGGTAATCCAGTAAAATGGTAAAATTATTTTGTCGAGATCTTGCCAAATCTGTCTAAAATTTAGGTTTCAGGAAGATTAGATAGGAATTTGCTAAATCAAAAGGCAAACGTTGTTTGAAAATCAATTGGGAATCATTACACAGTGTCCAGCCTTTTTCACATTTAAGATAAACTGTGTAATGTCCAGAAGTAACAGTAGGTCCATCATGAAAAATTATTGCAACAGTTACAAAAGTTTTTCCAGAAATTGATAATTGCTGTCCTGTAAACTTCTTTATTAAAGTATCCAATTTTGAACCATCAGCTCTACATCGTTGCATCATTAAAATTACATACTGTCCGTATTCCTTTAAAATTAATGTTGAAAACATGTCAGAATTACACTCACTACATTTCATGCTATGATTAGCATCTTTAACTAATTTTGCAAAAGTGACTGTTTTACTCTCTGGCAATGTCAAATAAATAAATCTTTCATTATCAACAATAGAGCCACATATATTATAACAATTATCACAACTATGTTCCCATTTATAAGAGAGACCAAAAAAAATGTCAATGGGAACTCCTTCTTCTTCCACTACCTGAAGAAAATACATCAAAAATTCATGTGCATCTTGCTGTTCATTTTGAGAAAACTGTGTTCGTCCTGAACATACATCTAAAAGTTTTCTAATTTCAGTAGCACTTTCTATTTGAGTTTTATCTTTACTCAGCTTTTGAAAAAGGAGACTCAGCTCTGAACAGAATCTTTTTCCCTGATTTACTATTATCTGCTCTTGCAAACTTTTCAGATAAAATGCAACATTCAGCACTACATTTGCGTAGCAGTTGACACCAGAGCTATTTTCAAAATGACATCCTACAACCTGTTCTTCATTTTTCTTTTTCTTTTTGCTTGCAATTACATCACTCCTCTTTTTTCTCCTCTTCTCTACATCTTCATTACAGATATTCTCATTTTTTCTTTTACGAGAAACTACACGTTTCTCCAACACAGGATACTGACCTAAATGAGGAGCATAGCTTCTTCTTAATCTATTATACTCCTTTACACAGTTTGTATCAGCACTAACTTTTGAGTCATCAAAGTCTATCATGAATAAACCTGATAATGTTTTCACTCGTGACAAAGCTACATATGCCATACCTTCTTTGAACACAGTTGAACCAATGTTCACAAATGCACAATCTACAGTCAATCCTTGAGACTTGTGAATAGTTACAGCATATGCTAGAGAAAACGGAAACTGCTTCCTACGTACATATAAGTCTTTCACAAGCATAAAACGTACTGTACAACGACAAATATCTTTAACTTCTTCTATCTGATCAAATTTTATTTTTAAACATTCAACTCCTTCTTTTTTCTGGTAATTAATAAAACCCACAACTCTTCCCATTGCTCCATTAACTAAACCTTTTTCAACATCCAAATTTCTCCTTAAAAATACTCTACAGTTCATGCAAACATATAGATTTTTTTCTAATCCAGCTGTTTTGGAGATGTTCTTCTCTAGTGAGTCCAATTTATTTTTCAGTTTGCCTGTTACTGTGACACTAATTCTTCCATCCTCAATTTTGTCCACTGCTTCCAATTTCCTGATCTCTTCCTTTTCCAATTTCAAAAGCTCCTCATTGAATATTGAGCATTCACGTAGAGTTGGCATTAAGCAGATGACACTTTTGTTTTCTGCAATGTTCTTGTATATCTTCTCTGCAACTATTTCTTCCTTTGGAAATAAATTATGTAGCAGCCGACTCTGTAATGTTTTTTTGCCAACTTCTGTGAGTAGTCCAATCCTGATATCTTTCAGAATACTTCCATATTCTTCATCGCTTGCTTGCCTCATATTAGTAGTAAGTTCCTTGTACTCAAAGAAGGACCAAATATTTGTATTTCCGATGCTTCCCAATGACTTCTTCGTGTCTTCATGTGTGACAGTATTAAACACTGGTTGTCCTTTAACTGGAGTAAGCTGCAGAAGATCTCCAAAAACTATGACGTGTTTTCCACCAAATAACATGTCATAGTCTGTCTTCAAAATTTGCTGCATTCTTAAATGCACAAAGGCAAGCATTAAGTTTGATACCATGCTCACCTCATCAATAATGAGAACTTGCATCTTCTTCAATACTCTTGAAACTTCCAAGGATGCTTCTCCAGTTAGCTTGTTGAATTGTATTTTGTTCTCATGCTCCACTGGTAACATTAGCAAACGATGTAAAGTGATTCCTTTTATGTTATATGCTGCTAACCCAGTTGGAGCAGTAACCACACAAGACAAAGTAGAATCCGTTTTTTGCTTTAGGTAGCTTCTGATGACTTTTATTAGGAAACTTTTTCCAGTTCCAGCTTGTCCGCTTACATACATCCTGATTGGATGAAATGATGTGCATGAGCACTCTTTTTTTTCATGTAGAAATCCGTGATCAATTTTGTTTTTGATCTCTTCATAAATTTGTTGCTGCTCTTGATTCAGTTGTCTTTCCAAATTTTCTAAGTCTATAAATTCTTCTTGAGCTTGATTCATAGCCGTTTCCACTTCATTCATGGCTATTGATGCTTCATTTTCAATGATTGGTTGTCCTAGGGGATCTTGACTGAGTGTTCCTGAACTTTGGCTGTCCTGAGAACTATCTCTAGCGATTTCTGCTGCAATTGTAGTTTCCTGATCAATTTCTTCATTTAACATTTGCAGATAAGTTGAGAATGTACTGCATTGTATGCTGTCTTTGCAAGCATTAAAAGAATCTTCATAGCTCTGGAATTCTCCCAGTAGTTCATCCTCTGTACGCCATGGTTTAAACAACTGTAAAAGAGCCAAGTAGTAAAATTCCTTCTTGTCAGTAGTGTCGCAACTCAGCTTCCGGTGATTTATCAAACTTCCTTTTGTTTGCTTCACCAAACATCCTTCTTCACCAACGACTTTATATTTTCCATTATTGATGTCTTCTGTGGCTTTCCGTGAATAAATGTAGTTCTGCAGCACTTCATAGAGACACATGTTCTCCAGATGTTGACTTCTCTTGGGATAATATGTGTCCAACATGTTTGTTTTCAAAATATCTGTACTTTCTGGGTCATTCTCGGCCAAATATTCAATTTCTCCTACAGATTTCAGTACCCGATTTCTCATTGCTGCAAGGCCTAAACTTGCCCAAATTATTCTTCTTGACTTCGAGTAGAGACTTGCAGAAGATAACCTATCTGAACATTCGTAGGATCCAATTTCTCGATGCGATAACATCTTCAAACTGAAACTGTACAGCTTCTTACTGACAGTCTTCTCGTGAGAAATCTCTTCCCACATTTCCTTCAATTCTGTTTTTTCTGATTTCGTAATGTAAGACGTTACATATCGAGCAACAGCAATGGAATTGTCAGCTACATACTGTATATCCATGTTAGCGTTCCACATGGATAAAATGACTGGGTTGTAGTCATTTATATTTTTTGATTCTTCTTTTCTTTTTAGGTTGTAGGTATTCTTAGGTGATTTTCTTGTGACAGTATGTCTCACAGCTGACATAAAACTGTTGACTCTTCCATTTGAAAGAACAGGTCTAGGAAATCCAAATCGACATTTAGTTTAGTATTTTTCTTTGCTCTTGTATTTCCGTCGACAGTATTTTCCACACCGATGACTTTGGAAACGTAAAACTTGCTCCTTTAACTTGTTCTCTTCTGTGCTTTTTGGTATAGCACATGTTGCATATTCTTCAATGTAAGATAACACTGCTTCATCAGCATCTGTTCCAAACTTTGGGGCATCCTTGATCCACAACAGCATATGAATATGAGGAGCACCTCTTGCCTGGTACTCTTTTCTCCAAAAGAAATCCACTACTTCTCCAAGGGGTGGATTTGTTTTATTGCAGATGAAGGACATCATAGCCTCAAATCTATGATTGAAATATCTGCAAACATTAACCGGATCCAATGAGCACAGTTCTCCTGCTGTCTTGTATTCGATGTTTTTAATGTTTGAATTGGCCTCTCGTAGAAAATCCAGTAAATCATCCCAAGCGTACTCGGCACAGCTTAGGGTAAGGAACCATGTTGGTGTTCCTAAATTCCGTAACATGCATTTTAGTTCACCATGGCGTCGGTACCAATATTCATTTGTCCCACGCTGACAAGCCATCAGATTGATCAGTTGTGTTTCCAAATGATCATCTCGGTGCTGCACTTTCTCCATAAAATCCTTAGCAGACACATTTTGTAAATGTACTCCACTTTTTAAAATGTGATTTACTGCATAAGACAGTGCAGACAAGTCGCTTTCAAATAAAAGATGGAACAAATAAGGAATACTTTGTCGAAATCTGGGATCTTCAGCATATAGTCTTGTAGTCCGATACTCAGAAGCTGGAATCTGTTCTGGACGTTCATCGTATCGTCCTCCTTTTCCTTTAGGAAACAGCTGGGGAAAACATCGAGCTTCCAAGCTCTCCTCCCATACACTCACGGGACTTCCTTTTGCTTTCTTCATCTGAAAGAGATCAATATTGTCTCCCATAACTTCTTTCGAATGAAGAGGATGTATGCTAAAATGTTCATAAATTTCTTCTTCCTTTGACTTGTCCACTTTTTCAATTTGTCCAGTTGGTATTTCTGTGTCTTCTTGTAAATCTTCTTCTTCTTCTTCTTCTTCTATATAAATTGATTCATACCATTTGTTATTTTTTTTCAAATACAAATTTGCTCTTTGTACTTTCCGCACATCTACCAGCTCCTGCCAAATCTTCTTATTCTTTGTAGGTACACCATTAACCAGAATAATTAATGGTTCAGTTTCCAAAGTATCCGCATCAATAGTTTCCATATTTTTTTTCAAATCCAAGGGCAAATACACCACTCTACCTTTTAAACCTCTCAGTAAATCTGAAGGAGGTAATTTACCAGTTTTGGGCTCCATACGTACTATGGTCTGGAACGGATGAACACATTGAATGAGTATAGACTCATATGTATTTAATTCAGAAAGTTCAGCAGGAATAGCATCCAATTCTAAATTATTATGTACAGCTCTGGTCGGCATTCTATTTTCCTCTAACTTGTTGTAACAGTATTTACAAATACGCTGATCTTCACCCAATTCAAAACAATTTTCTAGAAATATATATGTGGCAAAATCCTTCCACTTATAATTATCTTCATTTTCACACTTTCTGTAGAGATCAACATTCCTAGTTTGTTTTCTATAATGAGTTCTGCGGCAACAAATACAAGTAAAATTTGGTCTTTCATTAGAGACTATTGCAAATTTTGTTATGTGATCATTAAATGTGTTACTTACAGAGGGTTCTACATTCTCTTCCACTTCTTCCTCATTTACTGTGTCCTTCTCTGCACTGTTTTGTTCAGGACCAAAGTAACAAAACTGAATTTCATCAACAACCTTCTCTACATCTGATACAGTTCCTCGGAACAGAGCCCTATTCAATTCATTTAACTTTATTGCTGGACTTTTGGCAAAATACAACCGTCTCACAAACTTTCTCATTTCAGTATGATGAACAGCCAGCATCCTAAAATGAAGGAAAACACTATTGCACACTTTTCTAGATAGACAAGCCAGAGAATGACCCTGCAAACCAGTATTCTCTCTCACTCTGCATGGATCCAGACTTTGAAGCACCTTAATCTTCTGTTTTACACTTTTTTTACTATATTCTCTTAGAAACTCACGAAATTTGTCAATAGATTCCTGACGCACAGTGCAAATACTACTACAATTCCAAGTGTACACTGGGGCTTTAGGACGTCTCCCCATTGACTCATCTGCCATCACTTGTACCTCATCTCTTGGAACCATTATCTCCTTCTCCATTATGCAACCATTTGTTACTTCGTATGAACGACCTCTGGTGTCAACTGCATGCAGCAAACTATTACTTTGAAAATAGCTCTCTTCATTAAAAAAAGGTTCACTACTTGAACTATGCATCCACTTTCCTAAAAACACTTTACAAAAGTTTGTTCTGTTCACTACTCTTTTCCTTTTGCTATGTGATTTCAGTACATTAACCATTTTGTCTAATGTACGCATCCTATTCAAAATTAATATGAATAGTTTCCTTTTTAATTCTAATGCCTTTGCTGCAATGGCTTCAATTTCTTTTTTTCTCTTGTAATATTTTGCCTTTTGCTTATATTTCTTCACATCCTTTATCAAATTGGACATAACTCTTCTCTGAAACATTTTTCTACGTATCTCTTTAAACGCTGTTTTTCTCTGTTTATGTAAATCTTTTCAGTTGCAGAAGGTATATTTGCATTAACTAAATTCTCAATTTTTTCCTGTTCTGTTCGTTTCGTAACATTCTTTCCAGTACAGACATTTTGTACATTTTTCCTTGTTTTGAATATATTTTTAAGAAATTGTTTTTTCTGCTTACCAGAAGATTTTTTCTTTTTCCCAACATGAGCATCTTCTACTAACTTTGGTCCTCCAGTTGTCTTCAAATATAGTTTTTTTTTTAGCGTTTTTTGAACTCTGGATTTTGTAGGCATCTTAAATTTTGTTCACTGCTCTTCAGCAATACCTGAAAAAAACAAAAAAAAAATTCAATTATTGTATTTAAATATATTACTACATTTCTTTTCACAATAGTCACAAAACGAAATTTCTATGCCAATTTGAATGCACACTAACTGCTCTTTTTTTTGGGCAAGTGAAAATCACTTTTACAAACTGTCACATTATGAAACCACTTTTCAGATTTTTTAAAAAGCCCATGTCCAGACTGCTACACTACAGCAAGGGCAACCAGCCTTAGTGATGCTGAATGTATTTGCATTACAGACTGAAACCTGAAAACCCCACTCGCTTGTAAATACTGTGCATGATTATACATGGCAAGCACATGGGTGTGTGCTAAGAGTCTGCTTCTTCCCCCAAAAATTCGCTCCCCCTTTCCATCTAATGCAACTGTGAAATCACCAGAGCAATACGCAATAAATCTCTGCCTATAATTCCTCTCTGCACACAGAGTCATGTTTTCACATTAGTCCCAAAACGAAATTTCTTTGCCAATTTGAAAGCACACTTACTGGTCTTTTTTTTTCGGGGCAAGTGAAAATCATTTTTACAGACTGACACATTATGAAACCACTTTTTTTGATTTATTTAAATGCACATGTCCAAACTGTTTTTTCAGACCACCACCATGTGTATTCTCGGTGACTGCCTACACTCCAGCAAGGGCAACCAGCCTTAGTGATGCTGAATGTATTTGCATTACAGACTGAAACCTGAAAACCCCACTCGCTTGTAAATACTGTGCATGACTATACATGGCAAGCACATGGGTGTGTGCTAAGACTCTGCTTCTTCCCCCAAAAATACGCTCCCCCTTTCCATCTAATGTAACTGTGAAATCACCAGAGCAATACGCAATAAATCTCTGCCTATAATTCCTCTCTGCACACAGAGTCATGTTTTCACATTAGTCCCAAAACGAAATTTCTTTGCCAATTTGAAAGCACACTTACTGCTCTTTTTTTTTTCGGGGCAAGTGAAAATCACTTTTTACAAGTGAAAATCACTTTTACAGACTGACACATTATGAAACCACTTTTTTTGATTTATTTAAATGCACATGTCCAAACTGTTTTTTCAGACCACCACCATGTGTATTCTCGGTGACTGCCTACACTCCAGCAAGGGCAACCAGCCTTAGTGATGCTGAATATATTTGCATTACAGACTGAAACCTGAAAACCCCACTCGCTGGTAAATACTGTGCAAGACTATACATGGCAAGCACATGGGTGTGTGCTAAGACTCTGCTTCTTCCTCCAAAAATTCGCTCCCCCTTTCCATCTAATGCAACTGTAAAATCACCAGAGCAATACGCAATAAATCTCTGCCTATAATTCCTCTCTGCACACAGAGTCATGTTTTCACATTAGTCACAAAACGAAATTTCTTTGCCAATTTGAATGCACACAAACTGCTCTTTTTTTTGGGCAAGTGAAAATCACTTTTACAAACTGTCACATTATGAAACCACTTTTCAGATTTTTTAAAAAGCCCATGTCCAGACTGCTAAACTACAGCAAGGGCAACCAGCCTTAGTGATGCTGAATGTATTTGCATTACAGACTGAAACCTGAAAACCCCACTCGCTTGTAAATACTGTGCATGATTATACATGGCAAGTACATGGGTGTGTGCTAAGAGTCTGCTTCTTCCCCCAAAAATTCGCTCCCCCTTTCCATCTAATGCAACTGTGAAATCACCAGAGCAATACGCAATAAATCTCTGCCTATAATTCCTCTCTGCACACAGAGTCATGTTTTCACATTAGTCCCAAAACGAAATTTCTTTGCCAATTTGAAAGCACACTTACTGCTCTTTTTTTTTCGGGGCAAGTGAAAATCACTTTTACAGACTGACACATTATGAAACCACTTTTTTTGATTTATTTAAATGCACATGTCCAAACTGTTTTTTCAGACCACTACCATGTGTATTCTCGGTGACTGCCTACACTCCAGCAAGGGCAACCAGCCTTAGTGATGCTGAATGTATTTGCATTACAGACTGAAACCTGAAAACCCCACTCGCTTGTAAATACTGTGCATGACTATACATGGCAAGCACATGGGTGTGTGCTAAGACTCTGCTTCTTCCCCCAAAAATACGCTCCCCCTTTCCATCTAATGCAACTGTGAAATCACCAGAGCAATATGCAATAAATCTCTGCCTATAATTCCTCTCTGCACACAGAGTCATGTTTTCACATTAGTCACAAAACGAAATTTCTTTGCCAATTTGAATGCACACAAACTGCTCTTTTTTTTGGGCAAGTGAAAATCACTTTTACAAACTGTCACATTATGAAACCACTTTTCTGATTTTTTAAAAAGCCCATGTCCAGACTGCTACACTACAGCAAGGGCAACCAGCCTTAGTGATGCTGAATGTATTTGCATTACAGACTGAAACCTGAAAACCCCACTCGCTTGTATATACTGTGCATGATTATACATGGCAAGCACATGGGTGTGTGCTAAGAGTCTGCTTCTTCCCCCAAAATTCACATTAGTCACAAAACGAAATTTCTTTGCCAATTTGAATGCACACAAACTGCTCTTTTTTTTGGGCAAGTGAAAATCACTTTTACAAACTGTTACATTATGAAACCACTTTTCAGATTTTTTAAAAAGCCCATGTCCAGACTGCTACACTACAGCAAGGGCAACCAGCCTTAGTGATGCTGAATGTATTTGCATTACAGACTGAAACCTGAAAACCCCACTCGCTTGTAAATACTGTGCATGACTATACATGGCAAGCACATGGGTGTGTGCTAAGACTCTGCTTCTTCCTCCAAAAATTCGCTCCCCCTTTCCATCTAATGCAACTGTGAAATCACCAGAGCAATACGCAATAAATCTCTGCCTATAATTCCTCTCTGCAGAGTCATGTTTTCACATTAGTCCCAAAACTAAATTTCTTTGCCAATTTGAAAGCACACTTACTGCTCTTTTTTTTGGGCAAGTGAAAATCACTTTTACAGACTGACACATTATGAAACCTCCATGTGTAACTACAACAAAAACAATTTCCATTTCTATTATTCATTTCTTAAGTTACCACATACATCACCTCTCAAACTGTAAACTCACCTTTAAAATTAGTTAGTTGTGAAAGAAATGTGACACTCAAACAGCAGATTATCAGAGCCAGGATCTCTGTTGTGTTCACCTCTCTCCTCTCAGCAGAACCAGATAATGGCAAACTTTCCCTCTATTTTTCCACACATATACTTGTAAGTTTCAAATCTCAGTGCTTCCCCCTTTTTTTCAAATGTAATCACACATTTCTATTGGTTGAAAACCAACCCTTTTCCAAAAGTACCCTTCCCCCAACTTGACTTCTGCCTAGTACCCTTCCCCCAACTTGACTTCTGCCTGCTACCATAGCAACAGCTCATGGAACACTGCTGTGTTGAGTTAGGTCAGAAGTTCGCCAAACAATGTTTCAATTCCACAGAGCAAGAGTGCTTGACTTTTCAAACCTAACAGCAAATCCATAGTACTGTTCTTTGGTTACACATTTTTTTTTACCAATACAAAACATGCTTCTATTAATTTACACATACAGCCTAGTTTTTATTCTAGAATGGTATGAAACAGCCAATCAGTTCTTTTTGTTTTGAAAAAAATATGTATGCCTCCATTTCCAAACTGTCTTTCTTTTCATATTGCCATTCTACTGAAAGACACCTCCTGAGTGCATCCAGTTCTCCTTTGAAGATGTTCACAGTGTGGATTGTAGGGCACAGCTATGTCTTCTGGAGTGAAAAGTTTGCAGAGAAAACAGGTATGGTGAGAGACCTTGCTTTGCCAAATGTAGACATTAAATGGATTGGTCAGAGAGGGTTAAAGTGGCACCAATTGATGCCATTGGTGAAATCCTTCATTCAAATCCAACACCCTGACCTCATAATAGTGCACTGTGGTGGCAATGACCTAGGCACTTTGACTGGGGTAGGTCTGGAAATGCTTATGAAGGACACCTTTGCACAACTGTTTACACTTTTCCCTAAAACTGCCTTTGTGTTTTCCAACATATGCCAAAGGCAAAAATGGAACTGGTCCAATCATTTCTGTCCACAGATTGACAAAGCAAGAAAGCACGTCAACAAATCTGTTTCTGCTTTCCTCCGTGACTATGGTATGGGTGCCATTTACCACAACAACTTGCGTTATGACATGCAAGACATTTATAGAGGAGATGGTGTGCACTTCAATGATGAAGGGAACAGAGTCTTCCTCTTGAACCTTAGACTCTGCATCGGTACTTACTTGTAGGTACCACTTAAAAATCACTTCATAAACACAACGGCTCTTTTTAGAGCCCCCTAATATCTAAACTCTTAAATCTGCTTTTCATTTATTTATTTTTATTTTTTTTACCGTACGCTTACCGTAAGCTTACCGTACGCGTACCCCGTGATTTTTTTTAAAATCAATAAATGTTTTTTTTGTACTTTTCTGTCCTTCTTTGACCCCCTTACAAATGTTAGGGGGTCTGTAACTCTCCTCATTGCCCCCTTTCCTTGTTTTCACTCTTTTTTTTCAGAGTGAAATACACAAAATGGCGGCCGCCGCTTCCTGGTTTCGACCGATTCGAATGTTTACTAAGATCTAAGAGCCAATCAGAATCGCGCTCGCGCACGCCACCGTACGCTTACCGTAAGCGTACGGTAAGCGTACCGTAAGCGGGCTCAGATATATATATTGATTTAAAGGCTATTTTCTCAGAATCTACTGAACAGATTTACACCAAACCTACAAAAGGCACTTCCTTGACCTAGGGACTACCTCTCTGCCAAATTTTGAGTAATTCTGTTCAGCCGTTCGGGCTGTAGCTCGTTCTAAAGGTCCTATGGAAAAATGCATGGGAAAAACGCGTTTTGGGACCCCCCTTTTATCTCAGCCCCCGCTTGACGGATCCCCCCGAGACTTTCAGGGTAGGAGCGGAGCGTAGCGCCCCACCTATTTTGAGAAATTCGCGAGGATTCATTGACCGGCGCCAAAGTTATTCAAAATAGAATGTTGAGGTTTTCCTATGGAAACGTGGTCCTAACTATAACTACCTACTGGCGACCGCCAGTAGGTAATATATATATATATATATATATATTCACCAAAAAAACCATAGGTTTCTGGCACGCTATAGTTAGGAATTAGCATTAAAGACCACTAGGTACCTCCAGTAAGCGCCACAGAGCTGCATTGCAGAGAGATGTTAAAAGGGGCACGGCCTAGACCACCGCAGTGGCGCTTACTGGAAGCACCTGGTGGGCTAGTTGGCCCCCAGAGTCCCTCAGGATTGAAGGGGAATTATTTCCCCAACTTAAAATGCGCCACAGGGCATGTTTTCACATGTTAACTCAGACCCCATCCCCTCCCTTCACCACTGTGTAAACACGCCCTGTGGCCGTTTTTAGTAGGGAGATTAAGTTCATTTGAATCCTGACGGTCCCTATGGTCCAACTAGCCAACTAGGTACCTCCAGTAAGCGCCACAGAGCTGCGTTGCAGAGAGGTGTAAAATGTGGCACAGCCTGGACCACCTCTCTGCAACGAAGCTCAGTGACGCTTACTGGAAGCACCTGGTGGGCTAGTTAGCCCCCAGGGGCCCTCAGGATTGAAGGGGAATTATTTCCCCAACTTAAAACGCGCCATAGGGTATGTTTGCACACATTACCTCAGGCCCCGTCCCCTCCCTTCCCCACTGTGTAAACACGCCCTGTGGCTGTTTTTTAAGTTGGGAGATTAAGTCCCCTTGAATCCTGAGGGACCCACAGAATCCGAGCAAGATGGAATCCGCCTGAGCTCACGCTGCTCGGCTGCTCACGCCGGACGCGTAATGCTCGGCTAGCTGCCCTGCGCCGCCTTCAGAGATGCCAGATCGTCACGTTCGCCACTTCTGCTCTGTAACGTGAGCACCGAGGCTGCTTTTCTTCGAAGGAGGCTTTGCTCTGGTGATCGTGTGCCGGTCAAAGGTTAATCAGCCTGCCCTCTCTGCTCGCAAGAAGCTGGTGACACAGGTATGGGACGCTCTGCATTTTTTTACAAATCCGACCCTATGCCCGGCTTTTCTCGCATCCCTCATAATCTTTAGTGAGGTCAACGAACTCTGGGACCTCTGGATTGTTCTTCTTAAAGACCTCTGTGGAGGGAAGCTGTTTGAATCCAGCAGGACCACTATGAGTGCTTGAAGAGGCTCCAAGCAAAAGACTCCTGTTGCCGCCTTGGACTCTAAGGATATCAAAGCCGCCAAAGATTCCGCCTCCGCCACTGAGGGAGCTTCTAAACCTAAAACTGAGGTCAGTGGGGATAAGAAAACGCAGAGAAAACAGTGGGGCAAACCAGGGGGGGGGGGCTCCGCCTAGAGATCCTAAAAGCACTGAGACTGGTCAACCCCCCTGCAAAAATCTTTTTGGGAATAAAAAAAAAATGTTACATCCCAATATGAAACCCCCATACTTTTTCATCAATCACTCGCCAGCAGATAACGTAAAGTCAGGGGTGCCTCAAGCAGGGAGTGGAACGGATTGCGTTGCCCCATCCACTATACCAGAAAATGACTTGCTTGAATTAACAGAGCCTACAAGGGTTCAGGATGGGCCCTCAATGGTCCCGGTGTCAGCACTCCCACTCGCAGACACTACAACTCCTTTGTCACAGCCTACCCAACAGGCACAGGCACCTGATAATATACTTGGCGAGAATAGTATGGAGGCCCCACGGGGCCAACAAAGTGATCCAAAACCTGATGGTGCCCCCCGGCTCCCAGACTCCCTGGACACCCGAAGCAGGAGGGGAAGATTTTTACTCCGTGTCAGACAGTACTCCAAATTCTTCCAATGAAGATGGTTCTGAGGAAGCCAGCGAAGGGGACAGTGAGATCTCACTTCAAAACACAGGCACAGTGCAGCGACATAAAAAGCCCACCAGCAAAAGTAAGCGCTGCAGTCAGCTAAAGTGGGATTACTCCGACTCTCAGGTATCATACCCCCTAGATGAAGATGATTTAAACTCTACTCAATGGGGAAGCACCAAGAGCCTGCAAGCTGACACCTCTGAACCCTCTCTAGCTTCCATCCTGACCTCCATCAAGGAGTTCCACGAAGAAGTCCGGGCGGACAACCGTATTGCTAAGAATGCTGCCAAAAAGCTGCCAAAAAGCTGCAGGGTGGGCTGAGGCGTTTGAATAAAACCTGCGCAGACATCAGTGATCGGGTTGCGATGGTAGAGGCACGAACTGAACATCTGGAAACTTACGCTCTGGCCACCAAAGAGGAGGGGGAGTCTAATACTGTTGCATGATGGATTTGATGATAAAAATGGAGGAGCAGGAAAACCGTCAGCGCCGGAACAACCTCCGCCTACTCGGTATCCCGGAGGGGATGGAGGGGGATGACCCCAGGCTCTTCATAGTTAAATTACTAAAGGATTCCTTCTTAGACCATCCGGGATGGGATTGGGACTATGAAGTTCCGAGGGCGCACCGATTTCCTTTTCATCAAAAGCGACAACACAGCGGTGGCAACACGTCAGGAGGGCAACCCAGGGTATTTCTCGTGTACTTTGGAAATTTCCTCCTTAGACAGATGATCTATGACCAGGCCCGCTTCAATTCCAAGAAAGGAGCACATGGTGTAACATTCTTTGCTAAACCAGACTTTTGCCACCAGACTGTCGAATGGAGATGGCGAATGAGACAGCTAATCTCCCCTTTTCAACAGCTGGGTGCGGAAGTGTATCTTATGGTTCCCTCAAGGCTCAAAGTAATCTTAAACAGGAGTACTAAGATTTTTCTCTCCGAGATTAAAGCAGGGGAATATTTGGAGGAACTGAAATTCAGGAAGAAGTAACATTTGCTCACTCTGTCCAATGATTGAAACCAGATCTAAGCTGCACTCTCCGTGACCTTGACTTTGGCATTATTTTGACTTTATTTGATATTCGCTCTATTTTCTGTCATGTGGTTTCTTTTTTCTTCTATGTTATTATCACACTATTTCACTTTATCACTTTATCACTGAGCACAGTCAAGAAATAGGGGCACGCGGCCGAACTGATAAACTAGAGCTATAGTTTCTATCAATCCGGCGTGGCTGGCAGTCGGGGCTCAAGTTGATTATCATCACTCAGGCTTCGCCTGATTGCTCGAAGAAGGGGGGGGGGGGGAGGGATGGGAAAGGCACTTCAAGAGAAGAGTTCTGCACAGAAAAATTAAGCACGAGCTTTTTAATCTTTCTTGCACATACACATGTATATCTAAGACACACTTGCTATGGTACAGGACAAGACATTAGGAGTCTGTTGTGTTATTATTCTTTGGCCTTTTTTTTTATCTTTCTTAAATGGCGAGGCTAAACTCTTTAAGAATTGTCTCTGTTAACATCTGCGGGCTAAACGATCGCTCAAAAAGGCAGAATGGGGCGCTTGGTCTTCGTTCCCTGGGGGGGGATATCAACTGTATACAGGAAACTCATATCGAGGGCTCCCAGAGGCACTTATTAGACTCCTTGGGTTTCCAAGTCTTGGGGGCTACCACACAGGGTTCCAACATCAGGGAGGTGGGTATACTGGCTGAGAAAAGACTTTCTATCTCTTCACCCCGGGTCAAGGCTGATTCTTTAGGCAGATGGGTGATTACTGAGTGTCATGTTTCTAATACCCCCCTTTTACCCTTTGCTCAATTTACGCGAGTAATGTAGATGACCCAGGAGTTATCAACTTGGTTTCAGGGGAATTAGCACACCAGCCCACCCCATTGTCCTTTGCGGTGATCTGAATTTGCATCTACCCTCCAACTGGGATAGTGTTAGCCACTGGAAATATAAGGGTAGGAAACCCCTGGTATATCAGGCTTTGATAGATCTTGCGCAGATGCATGGTCTAAGAGATTGTTGGGCAAGACTGTACCCCTCCCAGCCAGGGTATACATTTTTTTCTGCTCCGCATCACACCCTTGTTAGGCTGGACTACTTTTTCCTTTCATCTTCAATCATCAACAATTGCACTATTGAAATGGCCCCACGCATAATCCCCTTATCATTAACATTAAAGGTCTAGTGAAAGTTAGAGAGGCCTCTACCTGGAGTTTTGAAAAAGCTTTACTACAGGACCGGCTGTATAAAACACACATGCAAGGATGGCTAGAGGAATTTTTGTAGATTAATGTTGGCTCTGGCCCTCTTACGACAGTTTGGGAAGCTTTAAAAGCGGGGATCAGGGGCGAGACCCTGGGATTCTCAGTGCACAAAAATAAAAAAGAGAAAACGTTGATAAGTAGCTTACAGGGGAAGCTAAGGGTGGCCGAAACCAAATTGACTCACTGCATTCACACAGGACAAGACGTCGAGACAGTGCAGAAAGAGGTAGTGCTGGTCAGAGCCGAAATTGGGTCAATTTTTGCTGAAAAAAACGCTGCAAAATGGGCAAGCACCCGGGAGAAAAATTGTGAGTGTAGAGACAATATTGGGCATCATCTGGCTGTCAGGACCAGGCAACAGGTTTCCTGTAGTGAGATACGCACAATTAAACTCCCATCAGGGGATGAGACTAACGACACAGATCACATACGAAAGGGATTCCAGGACTTCTACTCCAAACTTTATACTGAGGAGAATCATGGTCCCAGTGACCTAATCGCTAATGAGACCACCAACTACCTTAGCGAGATCAACCTCATATCTCTTTCCTTAGAGGATAGGGAAATGTTAGACATAACTCCCACATGGGACGAGATACTGGAATCCCTCAACAGCCTGCCTGATGGGAAAGCTACTGAACTGGATGGCATCCCAGTAGAGTTCTATAAGACTTTCGCTCCACAAATTAAGACAATTCTTATAGAAGTAATAACCTCTATCTTTAATCGGACTTTACCACCGGCATCCTGGTCTATGGCCAGAATAGCTATTTTCCCAAAGAAGGATAAATCTCCAACAGAGATGAGTTCGTATCGACCAATAACGCTCATTAATTGTGATTCAAAGATCTTCTCCAAAGTGCTAGCTAACAGAATTTCTTCAGTGGTTGAATCTTTGGTTTCAGATTGGCAGCATGGGTTTATCCCGAAAAAAGGAACAACTGAGCATGTTAGAAGGGCCATTACTCTTTTTGACACCACACAGGCTGCTGGAGACCCAATGTCACTTACACTTTTGGACGCTGAGAAAGCCTTTGATCGGGTCTCCTGGCAATTTTTGTGGGGAGTCATAAGGAGAATGGGATTTGGGCCAAAGATCACGCAGGCAGTACAAGCCCTTAATGTAAAACCAACAGCTTGTGTCTCAGTTAATGGGCAACTAACCGGGCAGTTTGAGATCTCCCGGGCACCAGGCAAGGCTGCCCATGCTCCCCTCTGCTGTTTGCCCTTTATTTGGACCCTTTCATCAAGCAAATAGAGAGAAATAATGAGATTCTCCCAGTCAACTTCCAAGGCAGCTGTATCAAGATCATGGCTTACGCCGATGATCTGGCCATTACTTCACCTGACCCTTTAAACACCATAGTGGCTCTTAAAAATGAGGCGCTAAAATTTGGGAGGCTCTCTGGCTATGCCCTGAATCAAAACAAAACCCAAATAATAACAAATAGCCAAGTACCATGGACCGATTACAGAGTGGTTTCCAAAGCCAAATATCTGGGAGTCTCCATCTTATCAAATCTGGATGAAATTGTTACAGACAACCTAGCTCCTTTGGCATCACACACTAAAAAGGCTCTGAAACAAATCAACAACCTATATTTAACCCTTGTTGGCAGATGTAATGTCATAAAAATGACATACTTTCCCAAACTCCTATATTTTTTCCGCACAATACCTCTGGAATTCAGTAAATATAACCTGCACAAATTTCAACAAATATTCACACAGTTTATCTGGTCTTATTCCCTACCCAGGAGGGCATTAAGGCAGCTCTGTCTACCAAAAGAGCGAGGGGGTTGGTCTTTTCCTAACATCACTCTTTACTATTGGGCTTCGGTTTTACAATATAGCGCAGAATTGTTAAAAGAGGCTCCACCCCCGCAGACATTAGGGCTCCCCACGCCCTTCCAGCTACTGTTGGGAGAACAGTCCTGGGGCTGTCTACTTCGGGAAACCACCTATGGATACTATAAAAGGGTGAGATTTAAGACATTACTAAACTCTTTTAAAACCTTCCGTACTATCCGCAAATTCTTAGGGTTGGGCAGATTTAACTTCTATACTCCCACGCTGAACTATGGCAGCTTGCCTGCTATCTTCGGCAGGGCTTACTTCTCAGACTGGCATAAGGCCGGCATATTGAAATTGGGAGACCTCGTTACCTGTGAAGGGGTAGTCCCTTTCTCTGAGTTACTGGCTAAATTCAAACTCAAAAATGAAGATGCATTCAAATATTTCTCTGTATTTGACTTCTTGTCTAGTAAGGCAGGGGGGCCTCAGGTTTTAGGGAAATGTACCTGCTTAATACTTTACTTAAGCCATTAATCCCTCGAATTGGCCTGTTATATAATATCATAAATAGGCAGACCCCCGACAACTTACAGAACATAGCTGATAAATGGCACAACAAAACTGACACTTCTAACAGCACTTTTTTTAACTCACTTGCCCTCTCACAGAACATTCTAATCTCAGCCAAACTACAGGCGCAACTTTTCAAAACTATTTTCTTTCTATATCTCACTAGTAAAATTGTAAAGTGGGGGACCGGCCAAGGTACCCTATGTCCTAGATGTTTGGAATATGGGGCCAAATCTATCCATATTTTCTCCACATGCTTAAAACTCTCCATCACTTTAAACCGAATACAGGAATTTTTAAGGGAATTCACAACTCAGCCTATAACACTGAATCCAACTATTATTCTGCTAGGAACGCAGACCGAGACCTCTCAGTTGAAAAGAGATCGTTTAATTTTCATCGCGATGACTGTTTGGCGGCTCTGTGTGGCCTCTGCCTGGCTTGACCCGGAGCCCCCATCGTTTTCACATTGGCTAGCCAAATTAATCGCTACGTATCATCTAGAAATCGCTCTGTACGCAAAGAAAGGAAGGAAAGGACGGAAAAAGGGACTGGAGGTGTGGGAAAAATTGACTTTTTGGCTGCCACAGTCAGGATAACTTTCACTTCGTCCCGCTTCTCCTCCCAAGTGCTGTGTAAAGTAAATCTTGGTTTTCCTTCTTTTTTCTTATATGACTCCTAGGTCTCGTGGTTTTTCACGTATTTCATATTTTGTTCTTTCTCTTCTTAAATGTATGTGCTTCTTGGTTTACTGTGTTTTTATCTCTTCTCTAAACCATATGCAGTTTCTTCTCTCACTGAGGGGTGGGGGGGTGGTTGCTCTATTGAAATGCTTTATGTATCTTTTTTTTTTACGTTGGCTAATAAAAAAATAAAAAAAAAAAAAAAGAATCCTTAGGGTCCCTAGGGGCAAAATAGCCCACTAGGTACGTCCAGTAAGCGCGATTGCAGAGAGGTGTAAAAAGGAGCACGGCCTGCACCACCTCTCTGCAACACATGGCAATGGCGCTTACTGGAAGCACCTAGTGAGCTAGTTGGCCCCCAGGGTCCCACAGGATTGAAAGGGAATTATTTCCCCAACTTAAAACGTGCCACAGGGCGTGTTTGCACACGTCACCTCAGGCCCGTCCCCTCCCTTTACCACTGTGTAAACGCGCCCTGTGGCCGTTCTAAGTTGAGTGATTAAGTCCCCTTGAATCCTAAGGATCCCTAGGGTCAAACTAGCCCACTAGGTACCTCCATGCATACAATGAATCCACGTGGAATGTATTTACACCGCTAGTGAAGCTCTGACGTGTCTGACGCTACCGTGCCTAATCCTGGCGCCCCCGCCAGTGGGTACTCTCCAAGTAGACACCCTTGTCGTTTATTTATACAAACATGGGTAGCTATTGACGGGCACATTTAATACACACGCACACCAAGCCATTCAAAGGGGACTCGATAAAAGTTTGACCAAACTATGCAAGAAACCCCCCTCATGGTTAATAAAACACACATCCACCGCCGGAAGTGTAATACTTTTTATTTTACTCTCTGGAAAGGAGACGAACCTCACTTGAGAGTCACAGCGTGCTCCTGGCTGAGCCCAATGCTGTGTTACACCCACCAGTGCCCGCCGAGTGCCACACACCTCGTTGTTGTATTCCACCAGCTAGTGCGTATGCTATGACACTCTCTAGCCCATGTGCAGTGTAACACCACCCTGTGAATATGTCATGCCACACTTGCCTTCTCACGGGTTATATTGCTCCATCTAACGTGCCTTCCTCGATGCCTATGTTATAATGCACAGCGCTATGCCATACATATTACAATCTGGGATCCATATCTTTGTCACAGTGCATATGCAACGTTACACTCCCCAGCACATATTTTATATTACAAATTTAGAGACTAGTTAGGTTACACAACACTGTCCTGCGCATATTACACTCCAAGGCGCATATCGCAGAGCACGCACTAGTGCCTGTGCTATCTCGCGCTCTCCAATGAATCTGTCATTGTGCACAATGTATTGCATATTATATTTCACACCCCGGTTCATCTTATCTCACACTTTTTGGTGCATAGTTTATGCCATATACTATATTTAGTTTTCATTTTCAATCGTGCTCTCAGGACTATGTTCTATATAACACTGCGTCCACCTACCCTTTTCACAGGCATTACATTTTGCGATGGAGGGTGGAGGGTCAGGGGGTGTTTCTGCCAAGTGAGCCCGGAGTCACAGTCACAAACGTCCTCTTCTTCCTGAATAAAAGTGAGATTATGCTGCATACTTGTTAATATTTTAAGTAGTTCGCACAGACACACATTTTAAAAACAATAAAGTTCCTAATACCCACCTTTTCTGAACAGTTAGCTTGCTGCCCCATCCACCTCCTCCCTATCCTCTGTTGTCTGAATCCATGGACTAACATCCTCCCTCCTGCCATGCATGGTCTGATGTGCTGCCACTGCCCTCCATTTAGCATGATGTACCAGTCCACTCCTCCTGCCCTCCATTGCCCAATTCGATGGCCCATCATTGACCTCCTGCTTAGCCTCTGTGCTTAGCTTGCTGCCCCTATTCTCCTTCCCCCTGCCCTCCGATGTCTTTGTGCATGCCCCTGCTCCATCCTTTTTGCCCACCATGTTCCATGGACCTGCCACTCCTATCTACTCTGAGTGTTCTGTTGAGCTGCCACTCCCCTCCCACCTGCCTAGCATTATCAGATGACTGTAACCTGTCCCTGCCACCTCCACCCTGCCTGTCCACATGCCATGCCACTATCCCCTTTCTCCTGTCCTCCATGGTCCATTTTACTGCCACACCCTTCTGCCCTCCCTGGTCTGTTGTGCTGCAACTTCTCCTCCTGCCTGCCCCGCGCAGTCTGTTGTTAGGCCCCTTCCCCTGAACTCTCTCGTCTGTGTCCAGGTCCTGACCCCCCCTTCTATCCTCGATGGTCCTTTGTGCATGCCCCTGCACCCTCCTTCTTGCCCATCATAGCCATTGTGCTGCCACTAACCCTCCGGCTTGCCATGCATGGTCTTCTGTGCTGCCATGGCCCCTCCCACCTTCCCTGTGTGGTTATCTAGCTGCCCCTGACCCCCTCCCACCTTCCCTCCATGGTCTGTGTGTATGCCAGCATAGTCTCATTGTTGCTCTCCATGGTGTGTCTTGTTTCTAGTGCCCATCCTGCCTGACCTCCATGGTCATCTTGCTGCTCCTGCCCTGCCCCCTTGCCCCCAGCCCTCTGTTTCCATGTGCAGACCCCTATTCCCTCCCTCCTGGCTTGTATGTTCCATTGTAATGCCCCTGATCCGTCCCTCCTGCCCTTTATGGTCTGTTATGCTGCAGCTTTCTCTCCTGTCTGTCCATTATGGTCAGCTAGCTACCATTGCCTCTTTCCCCTCTGTTCTCTGTTGTCCATGTGCATGGTCCTGTCCCCTCCCAATTGCTTTCTATGGATTGTTGTGCTACACTCCCATCCCGCATGCCCTGTGTGGTGTATTGTGCTGATGCAAACCCTGATGCCTGCCCTGTAGGGTCAGTTTGATGCACCTCTCCATGTCCCTCCTGTCGTCTGTTATCCGAGTCCATGTCCCTACCCCAATTCCTCCTGCCTACCATGATCCAATGTACGATACTTGCGAACATTTTGAACTTGGTAAGAGGGAGATTTTGAAAAACAACTGGGGTATTAATTTTCCCCTTTGAGTTACATTGAAAAAGAAGAGATTGTAGACAGGAGACAGATCAAATAAAGCCCATTTGAGCTTAAAAACATTGGACGTTTCCTGGCTGAAACGGGTCTGTTGGCATGTATGGTTGTACTACCACTGCCTCTTCCTTCTGCCCACAATGGTCTATTATATTGCCACAGCCTCTCTTGCCAGTCCTGTATTGTTGGTGTGTTGCCCCTGCCCCCCTTTCCACTGCCCTCCATTGTCTGTTGTGCTGTCACTGCCCTTCCTGCCTGCCCAGTGTGGTGAAATTGTTGCCTCTGCACTCTCCTACCTGCCTTCAATTTTCAGAGTCCGTGCCCCTGGCCCCTGCCTCTCAACAGTATCCCAATGAACAACTAGATTGCTAACATTCTTTATTAATTACAAAAGTGTGGAACGCTTGACGTCATCTTGATGTAATCAAAACTGTAATACCTAGAGCATTTCCTTTAGAAATTACATATATGAGAGGGTCTTATTTGCATCAAAATTATGGTTTGTGCTCTAAAAAACTCAAATGAGAACACATTTTCTGAGTTTTCAAATAGCGACAAAGAACTTATAAATTATTTGAAATCTTTATGTTTTTTTATCCAGTTGACCACTTGATTAAATGTTGCACCTAGGGGAGAGGATGTGGTGTTACTTCCAGAGCTGCAGACTTTGCAATTGGGGAACCAGGTTATAGTTTCTGCTTCAGCTCAACATTCTGTGATTCTGGTCAAATCACTTAATCTCCCCATGTCTACAACCAAAATGAATTTGATCTTGTGTGATGTAGCCAATGCTCATGTAAAGCACTCCAATACCTGACAAGTCTGCACTATATAAAACTGCAAATACAGATAAAATAAGTGTTTTGCACACTTCTGTCATTGGGCTACATGTGGGCTACATCTGGGTGATATTTGTGCTGCATTGGGGCTCTTTTGTCTCTGGTGGCCATCTTGGGAGATTTATTTGTTATGAAGTTTGCTAATTTCCTCATTTACTGCAGTCTCCTCAGTAGGAAATGCTTTCAGTTTTTTACTTTGATTCCATCAAGAAGGTATTCAGATATGTCACACATTTTCCATCTGAATGTTAGCACTCTAGTTGCTCATTAGATCACTGTAGTAAAGCTACTGCTCACCACGGAAGTCTGCTGCTGGTATTAAAAGTGCATGTTTCAGTCGGCATATCAGAATTTTGTTATGAAATAGAAGAGGATTTGAGAAGTCACTCAAAATGTGCCCTAATTTTTCTTTCTTCAGCACTAATCATAATTTCTATGGCAAAATGAACCCCCTCATTGTGTTCCTTTTTAAATTAAATGTTTTAAGTGTTACCACTTTATTCCAATCAAGATGGCTTCAGGTGTGCCATACTTTTGTCATAAGTAAGACAGTAAGCGCTCTAGTTGTTCTTAAGAACACTCTGGGACATTCTGTCATTTGGCTATTCTTGGGCTACATCTGGGTGATATTTGGACTACATTTGGGCTCTTTTGTCTCTGGTGGCCATCTGGGAGATTTATTTGTTATGAAGTTTCCTAATTTCCTCATATACTGCAGTCTCCTCAGTAGGAAATACTTTCAGGTGTTTACTTTGGTTCCATCAAGAAGGCATTCAGGTGTGTCACACATTTGCCATAAATTCTGAATGTTAGCACTCTAGTTGCTCATTAGATCACTGTAGTAAAGCTACTGCTCACCAGGGAATTCTGCTGCTGGTATTCAAAGTGCATGTTTCAGTCTGCATGTCAGAATGTTTTTTTAAAATAGAAGAGGATTTGAGAAGTCAAAATGAGCCCTAATGTTTCTTTCTGCAGCACTAATCATAATTTCTGTGGCAAAATGAACCCCCTCATTGTGTTACTTTGTAAATTAAATGTTTTAAGTGTTACCACTTTATTCCAATCAAGATGGCTTCAGGTGTGCCATACTTTTGTCATAAGTAAGACTGTTAGGGCTCTAGTTGTTCGTTAGAACACTCTGGGACATTCTTTCATTGGGCTATACTTGGGCTACATCTGGGTGATATTTGTGCTACACTTGGGCTCTTTTGTCTCTGGTGGCCATTTTGGGAGACTTATTTGTTATGAAGTTTCCTAATTTCTTCATTTACTACAGTCTCCTCAGTAGGAAATACTTTCAGCTTTTTACTTTGATTCCATCAAGAAGGCATTCAGATGAGTCACACATTTGCCATAAATTCAGAATGTTAGCACTCTAGTTGCTTATTAGATCACTGTAGTAAAGCTACTGCTCACCAAGTAAGTCTGCTGCTGGTATTGAAAGTGCATGTTTCAGTCTGCATGTCAGTATTATTTAATGAAATAGAGGAGGATTTGAGAAGTCACTCAAAATGTGCCCTAATTTTTCTTTCTGCAGCACTAATCATACTTTCTATGGCAAAATGAACCCCTCATTTTGTTCCTTTTTAAATGAAATGCTTTAAGAGTTACCACCTTATTCCAATCAAGATGGCTTCAGGTGTGCAATATGTTTGTCATAAGTAGGACTGTTAGCGCTCTAGTTGTTCTTTAGAATAATCTGGGAAGCTGCAGTAGAACACAAAGGAATCAACTGACAGTCTCTGCCCGTGTTGGATGTGCATGTTTTACAGAGAATGTCAGACTTCATTCTCACATGACTGAGAAAGATAATGTGAATTTACAGAAAATATGTTCTCAGTTTAGCTTATAGATCACCTTCCAAACCTCTGTGGGAAAAGCATGAGAAAATAGTTTTCTCTCAAACATGATTCATGATATCACAGCAGAAGGCTTTTTCACATGGTAAAATCACCTTAGAACATACCACAATTCCTAAAATGAGGATGGTACCATCAACAAATGATTTATAATGTAACTAAAGTCTTAAAACCTTCTATTAACTGCAATGCTTTTTAATGAGGTGCTATCATGTATATTGGTCCCAAGATGGCTGCCAACACTTCTTGGATGAAGTACTGTAAGCCAATCAGATCTCACAATGAGATGTGTGGTTAGGCTCCGCCCAGATATATCTATCTATTTAACTCTCATTTTCTCAGGAATTACTGAACGGATTTACACCATTTAAGCAAAAGGCACGAGTCTGAACTGAGGACTACCTCTTTGCCAAATTTGGTGTAATTCCGTTCAGCAGTTCGGGCTGTAGCTGCGTCAACAGGTCCTATGGGAAAATGCATGGGGAAAACGTGTTTTGGGACCCCCCTTTTTTCTCGGCCCCCGCTTGACAAATCACCGTGATTCAGGATAGGAGTGGACTGGAGCTGGCCAAAAGTTTGGAAAATTTCGCGAAGATTCGTCAATCGGCGCCAATGTTGCTCCAAATAGAATGTCACGGATTTCCTATGGAAAATAGGTCCTAACCATAACTACCTACTGGCGACTGCCAGTAGGTAATATATATATATATATATATATATATATATATAAATATATATATATATATATATATATATATATATATATATATATATATATATATATATATTTCGCCAGTAGATAGTTATAGTTAGGACCTATTTTCCACAGGAAATCCGCAACATTCTATTCCCAATAAGTCTGGCGCCGGTTGGTGAATCCTTGCAAAATTTTCCAAACTTTTGGCCAGCTCTGCTCCGCTCCTACCCTGAAAGATTTGTGGTGATTTGTCAAGCAGCGGCCGAGAAAAAGGGGGGTCCTAAAATGCTTTCTCCCCATGCAATTTCCCTTAGGATCTGTTGTCGCAGCTACAGCCCGAACCGCTGAAAAGAATGACACCAAATTTGGCAAAGAGGTAGTCCTCAGCTCAGACTCGTGCCTTTTGCATAAATGGTGTGAATCTGTTCAGTAGTTCCTGAAAAAATTTGGGTGAAATAGTTAGTGATATCTATAGGCGGGGAGGATCCGCGCACCCTACCCGCACCATAAGCGCACCCTCCCCGAACTGAGAGCGCACCCTCCCAATCACGCGCTGAATGCTATTTGGCTGTCGAGTGTCTGTCTACATTCGAAACCAGGAACTGTTGGCGGCCATTTTCTGCCTCGGTAGAAGCAAGGCTGAAGAAGCAAGGGGAATAAGTGTGTAAAACAGATAAAGGGGGCAGAGTGGAAATACTCTGACCCTCTAGAGGTGGTTAGGGGGTCCCAGAAGGACCCCGTGGGGCCCCCTTTTTTAAAAAAAAATGGCAAAATGCACGCAGGGTGCGCGCATCCTAACGCGTTGGGTGCATGGGTTCTCTCGCGTTGGGTGCGCGGATCCAAGGAAAAAAAATTGAAATTTTGGGGAGATAAAGATCAAGCTTAAGTGTTTTGTTCTTGAGTGGCTCTAAAAAGAGCCGTTGTGTTCATTGAGAGTTTTTGGTACTTATAAGTAAGTACTTATACAGAGTCTAAAGTTGTTGAGGAAGACTCTGTTTCCTTCATCAGTAAAGTGTACTCCATCTCTCCTATACCTCTCTTGCATATGAAAGCGCAGATTGTTATTGTAAATGGACCCCATTCTATAGTCTCGGAGAAAAGCAGAAACAGATTTATTCACATGTTTCCTAGCTTTCTCAATTTGTGGACAAAAAAGATGGGACCAGTTCCATTTCTGCCTTTGGCATATGTTAGAATACACAAAGGCAGTTTTGGGGAAAAGTGAAATCAGTTCTGCAAAGGTGTCCTTCATAAGGATTTCCAGACCTACCCCAGTCAAAGTGCCTAGGTCATTGTCACCACAGTGCACTATTATGAGGTCAGGGTGTTGGATATGCGTGAAGGATTTCACCAATGGCATCAATTGGTGCCACTTTAACCCTCTCTGTCCAATCCATTTAATAGCTACATTTGGCAAACCTAGGTCTTTGTGAATGCCTTTGTTTTCTGCATACCTTTGGCTCCAGAAAATATAGCTGTGTCCCACAATCCACACTCTAAGCATCTTGAAAGGAGGTCTGGATGCACTCAGATGGTCTCTGTAAATGAAATGGCAGTTTGGAAAGTAAGATGTTTCTAAAATGGTGGCTAAGATGCAGTTTTGAAAAAAGACAAGAAATCATTGGTTGTTTGACAACCTTCTACACCGAAAGGTAGGGTGTATATTTCTGTTTTTTAAACACATGATTCTTATTGGTTAACAAAAACTGATTGTAAGCAACATTATATATGATAAGCTGATATGTTGAAAAGTCAAGCACACTTGCTGTCTTGATTAGCAACATTGTGTGCTGAACTTGTGACCTGTGTGTTCAGTACAGTGTTCCATGACCTGTTTCTATGGTAACAGGCAGAAGGTAGATTGGGGCAAGGGTTCAAATTTATGTCATTTGGAAAGGGTTGAAATGTTTAACCAATAGAAATGTGTGTTTGCTTTTGAATTTATGTGTGAAGGAATGTGATTTGATGTTTACATGTATATGTGTGGAAAATGAAAGGAACCTTTGCCATTCTTTGGTTTTGCTGAGAGGTGCACAGTGCAGAGATTCTGTATAAGAAAATCTGGTGTGTGACTAATATCTGGTGTGTGACTGATATACTTCCTAATCTACAAAACAACTTGAAAGGTGAGTTATTTAATTGTGAGGGGATGTATCTAGACTATTTTGATTTTAATCAGACTAATGTATTTCCCCTGCTAAAGTGTAGGGAGTACTTTTTTTCTCTGCAATCTTATTGACAGTGTGTGTGCATGTAGGAACCATTCTGTGATAAGCATTTGTGTTTTTCATGTGTTTGCAGACAGATAACTGTGCTGTTTTTATATTTTGGTAGAATTAGAAACCAGTCATTGTTTATGAATTTGTGAAATGAGTTATGTTTCTACACTAAAATGTAGTACTCCTTCTAGATGAAGAAATGTATTTTGGTATAGTGCAAGGGATAGTGTTGTTTGTCTAGAATCACACTGTGTGTCTGTGTGCATTTGGGAACCACTGTGAGAGAAGCAATTGGTAACATCGTGTACTTGCTGACAGATAACTGTTTTAAAACCTGTCATGTTGTCAAGTTTTAGTAGCATTAGAAGCCAGTCTTTGCTTATGCATTGATAAAATGAGTCATGCTTTGACACTAATGTGCTGTACTTTAATATGTAGATTGTGTGTCGTCTCCTTACCCCTTGCACAGTAGTGAATGAGTTTTGGTAAGCTGCTAGGGTTAGTGTTGCTTGTCTAGAATCACACTGTGAGCCTGTGTGCATTTGGGAACCACTGTGAGAGAAGCATTTGGCAACAGCGTGTATTTGCTGACAGATAACTGTTTTAAAACCTGTATTGCTGTCAGGTTTTAGTAGCATTAAAAGGCAGTTTTTGCTTATGGTTTGATTAAATGAGTCAGGCTTTGACACAAAAGTACAGTCCTGAAATATGTAGATTGTGTGCAGTTCCCTTACCACTTCCACTGTAGTGAATGAGTTTTGGTAAACTCCTAGGGATAGTGGTGCTTGTCTAGAATCACACTGTGAGTCTGTGTGTATTTGGGAACCACTGTGAGAGAAACATTTGGTAACATCGTGTATTTTCTGACAGATAACTCTTTTAAAACCTGTCATGTTGTCAAGTTTTAGTAGCATTAGAAGCCAGTCTTTGCTTATGCGTTGATTAATTGAGTTAGCCTTTGACACAAAAGTGCAGTCCTGAAATATGTAGATTGTGTGCAGTTCCCTTACCACTTCCACAGTAGTGAATGCGTTTTGGTAAACTCCTAGGTATAGTGGTTGTTGTCTAGAATCACACTGTGAGTCTGTGTGCATTTGGGCAACCATTATGAGAGAAGCATTTGGTTACATCATGTATTTGCTGACAGATAACTGCTTTAAAACCTGTCATGTTGTCAAGTTTTAGTAGCATTAGAAGCCAGTCTTTGCTTATGCGTTGATTAATTGAGTTAGCCTTTGACACAAAAGTGCAGTCCTGAAATATGTAGATTGTGTGCAGTTCCCTTACCACTTCCACAGTAGTGAATGCGTTTTGGTAAACTCCTAGGTATAGTGGTTGTTGTCTAGAATCACACTGTGAGTCTGTGTGCATTTGGGCAACCATTATGAGAGAAGCATTTGGTTACATCATGTATTTGCTGACAGATAACTGCTTTAAAACCTGTCATGTTGTCAAGTTTTAGTAGCATTAGAAGCCAGTCTTTGCTTATGCATTGATAAAATGCGTCATGCTTTGACACTAATGTGCTGTACTTAAATATGTAGATTGTGTGCAGTACCCTTACCTCTTCTAGACTAGTGAATGAGTTTTGGTAAACTCCTAGGATAGCGTTGCTTGTCTAAAATCACACTGTGAGTCTGTGTGCATTTGGGTAAGGATTGTGAGAGAAGCATTTGGTAACATCGTGTATTTGCTGACAGATAACTGTTTTAAAACCGGTGATGTTGTCAAGTTTTAGTAGCATTAGAAGCTAGTCTTTGCTTATGCATTAATAACATGAGTCAGGGTTTGACACTAAAGTGCAGTACTATGTACTATTCTCTTCACTGCGCCAGAACTGATGTAAAATGTAAAAGTTTTACCCAGGCACTGTCCTAGCAGTAGTCTGATGATTTAGTCAGTTTCCAAGTACTCATGTTGTGAACCATACATTACCACATAGACTGCTTCAAATGTCTATGCAGTATGCATGCAGTTTTGTAACATACTATACACTTGTCTTTCACACCTTCAATTCCCTAGTCCGTATCCATACAGTCCAGCAAACATCCTGTCACTCCCTTTGCACTCCTCTAGTGACCCATTTAGTACCAAGTACTAATCCATTCACTGTGCCAAAAGCCAACCACTCATAAATTCACCCAGGCACTCTCCTTGCTGTACTCTAATCATTCAGTTAGTACCCAAGTACTCATGCAGTGAGCCAGGCCTTAGCACATGGACTGCTTCAAACGCCTATCCACTATGTATGCAGTCCTCTTAACCACCTACACAGTTGTCTTTCACATCTTCAATTCCCCAGTCAGTATTCATACACTTCTAACAAACACCCTGTTACTCACCCAGTGTGTCTCCTTATAGTACTGTAATCATTCAGTCAGTTAGCATGTAGTCTTTTAGTGAAGTAGGCTTTAGGGCATGAACTGCTTCAAAGTAGTATGCACTATGCATGTAGTGTGTAAAACCATCGTCACACTTGTGGTTCAGGGCTATAGTTTCTTAGTCAGTTTTTATATGAAATGTGTTTGTACAGTAATGGAATAATATAAATTTGAAAGTTATTAATATAAATTTATTTGTGATTCTTTTTTACAGATACTGTTTTTCAACGTTAAAATAGAGAAATCATGCCAGAAAAAAAAAGAAAAAGAAAAGAAACACAGAAAGGCGCAGGAGCAGGAGTGTTTCTCATCCGTTTGCACTCTTCTCGTGCAAGATTGTTCGGATGAAGGGTCTTTAGTTGTTTAATCATACTTGCCGTGCCGCACGAGTATTTCCTGTTAGGATCCCCTCGCGACAGCACTCTTTTGCAAATCTTGCACGTGACCAAGGTGGCATTGGTCTGTGTTTGCCCCTCGGGAAAAGTAAAAAATGTCCACACCACAGAAGAAAAACGTTGTGGGCGTGGTGCCTCCTGCAAAAATTCATCCTCAGATTCGGTGAATATTTTAAAGCGGCAACATTTACAGTTTTTGTAAGTTAAACTTATAAAATTGTGTTAGCCATAAACATTTTAAATATGTGTGATTTGTATCTTGTAGTATTTTACTGAGAACAGCATGTTGTTTTTTTTTTTAACAATCTTTCTGATTGTTTTTTTTTGCCCGCTGTTAAGTGATGAGTACGATTGAAATCACTATTTCTAGTGAAATTCAATATATTCTGAGAACCGCAAAAAAGGCAAACAAATTACTTTGTGGAAACTATGCTGTGTTGTAAAAAATGTATTATTACATGGTATAACTATTTTTTTCTTTTCTTTCACAGATCCTAATTTTAAAATAAGCAATTTACATCAATTTAGATTGCAAAGAAAATCTGAAAAAAATGTATACCATTTTTTATTTCTATTACTGTGAAGGTAAGTTTAACTAAGTATCAATATGCAGACTGGAGAGATCTGCAAGAAGCTACAAAGTTTAAACACGTTTTTAAAAACACTAGTTTTGAAATCTGACCGTAATCGGATATCATGTGACCTGCAAAAAAAGAGATTTGAGGGGTTCATAATATTTCCCATTGTACCTATTGAAGGACAGCAATCATTTCAATCATTCGTCTTGGAATATCTTTGCAGACAAAACTCTGTGCTTACATTCTATCATTCGCAAGCAATTTTAAAAACAGAAATATGTCACTTTTTGTAACATAGTTATTGCACAAGACACTCTTTCATATTTACAAAGAGAGGAAAAGGCACACTGTGTACTTTTTCTACTCCATGTAAATACAACCTCATCATACACACCACTTTGTGTTGAAAGGGTGTTCTATAAGTGTTGTTGTGCATGATTGCACTGAATACTCATAGAACAGGACACATGTCTAGATTTATCAGAAATCAAAAATCTCGATATGTGTGTGAATGTTGCACCATTCTAAAATTGGTGTGGGAAAGCACAACAAGGAGAATTGTTTTCATTTCTCCACATTTTTATATCTTTAATGCAGGCTGAAATGTTCAGCATACATTGAAGGAGAAAAATGCATTTTCTCATTGTTTTTGTGCAGGAAGGTGTGTCTTCCTGTAGAAAAACAAACAGCGCATGACACAGATATCCTTCACTATTGTGCAAGGGTGCCTGTGTCACCACATGGCTGCAGTTTAAGCAGCCGTGCAGAGAGGAGCATAGATTTGCAACATATTTATGTACATATGTTGCATCCCTGTGCTTCAGAAGTACTACAGCACACTGCAGTTAAAGAGGTTACTGTGTGATGCTGCAGCACTTCCTCATAGTTCTGCACTTATACATTCACCATACGCTACTAATGCATTAATTCAGTCAATTACGTACTACACATACATTCATCTAAACTTTCACTAACTAACAAAGAAATCTAGCTCTTTATTTAAACCAGGAAATCTAGTTCTTAGAAGAATTTTTTTTTCTTCTTTCCTCTTTTATATTTTTTGGGGGGTTTTTCTAACAATTTTGTGATTTTTTGGGTTTTTCTGGAAAAAAAAAAAAAAAAAACAGGAGGAACCAAACAATGAACTATAGGGAACAAAAAAACCAAAAAAAAAACCTAGCAAATGTGACTTTCTTGCTGGCGGCAGATCAGATCGATTGACTGCTCACCGTAGCACAAAGTCGCATTGCACTTAGTGCAGAGCACTTTTAAAAATTGAAATTGAGGACGGATGTCCACATTTTGGGCTGATGGATGCACTCTTGAAGTGCTCGGCTGCGATGAGGTTGAAGGCGCAGGAGCAGGAGTGTTTCTCATCCGTTTGCACTCTTCTCATGCAAGATTGTTCGGATGAAGGGTCCTTAGGTGCTTCATCATACTTTCCGTGCCGCACGAGTATTTCTTTGTTATCCAATCTTTATTCGATGAAATTCATCATAAAAGAGCAATTAATAACATAATACAATTAAAAAATTTCAATGCAAGGGTTCATAAAACACAGTCGGCATTAGACCATTAAAAGTAAGCACAGTCACAAATCTGGATGATGAGCATCCTAACCAAGTACTCTTAACTAACAAGTGCTTCAGAACTAATAAATGATTCAGAGTGGGTTTTGTAACACCTCATGCGGGAGCGCCTAGCATTGCCCAAAAATTTTGCGACTCCACAAACCATGATAATTGAAGAGGTATCGGTGGTAAGTATCCGCAAAGCCGATGCATGGCATCTAACACCCAAATTCTTGCATAGTGGTTTTAGCCAAATCCTCCTAGCAACCCTATATGCCGGGCAAGCAAAAAAGAAATGTGCCACTGACTCAGTAGGTGCTGCACAGCCAGGACATGAGCTCCTTTTGCCGACATTATTTTTCCACCCCGAGATGTAAGTATTTACTGGGAGGATCCCGAGTCTAACCTTCAGGTAAAGAGATCGATCTAAGGGCTGCTCGATGTAATCCAAAAAGGGTTCGAAGCGCCATGACCACTTAAAGGACAAAAAGCGCTCAGTAAGTGAGCCCACAGAACTACTAGAAAGTGTTTCCTGCTGAACTAGATTCCAGTAGAGCTTTTTAATCACCAACTTGGGCGGAGGTGATTGGTTTGCCCATGAGTCGCTCAAACCCAGGAGCACCACCAACCGCTTCAAGTTGCTCAGCCACTTAACCCTATTATTGGTGTTTAGCTGGATTAATTCATCTAAGGCAGCAGCATAATCCTGGAGCTCCCTTGTCCTGCGCAGACGAACCCAGAAAAGTAATGGGCGTAAGCGCACTAAATCCTTAAGGGGGCGCCTGCCCATGTCAGCCCTTAGAGGAAATAGGGGAGTGGAGACTGGGAGGGCTACTGCGTCTCTCAGAAACTTGTTTTCAGCCCTGTCCAGCTCTACAGTGTTTTCAAACCCCCACAGTTCTGAGCCATATAAAGCGGACGGGAGAACTTGGCCTTCGTAAATGGTTAGGAGCGGTGAGAGGGGCTTGCTTTTAGATTTACGATATTCACTCATAACCGCCCCTGATGATCTTTTATAATTTAACACCATTTTAGCCAAGTGATCCTTCCAGCTCATGCGACTATTAACCCTGATGCCCAAATAGTCATATGATTCTACCTGCTCCAAGGGCTCTCCATTAAGTAAGAGATTATTTCTAAATCTAGGTGAAGGTGCTAGAGCCATGAGCTTAGTTTTTAGAGTATTGATGGTAAGACCTCGATCAAGGCAAAATGCACTAAATCGGTTCAGGAGCTTTTGTAAGCCAGACGGCGACTTAGAGATTAAAATAGTGTCGTCGGCGAAGAGGAGTGTGGGGATTTTAACTCCTGCCAGGGATGGGGCATCAGCCGGTTCTTCTCTTAAATAATCCACCACTCCATTCACAAAAAGAGAGAACAGAGTGGGAGCCATGACACATCCCTGGCGTACACCCCTCTTCACGGGGATCTTTTCGGTTAGTTCCCCTTGGGTACCCCACCTGATCCTGGCATAATTCCCTTCGTGAAGATGCACAATTAAACTTAGGAGGGGGCCAGGAAATCCCATATTCTTCAAAACCTCCCACAGCCTCTCACGTGGTACCAGGTCAAAGGCCATCCGAAGATCTATGAAAGCCAGGTATAAACTACCTTTATTAATGGTAACCGACTTCCAATAGATCGCGGAAAAGCGAAAGACCTGGTCCATCGTGCCCACCTTTTCTTGTTAGGATCCACTCGCGACAGCACTCTTTTGCAAATCTTGCACGTGACCAAGGTGGCACTGGTCTTTGTTTGCCCCGCGGGAAAAGTAAAACATTTCCACACCACTGAAGAAAAACGTTGTGGGCGTGGTGCCTCCTCCAAAAATTCATCCTCAGATGAATGAGGAGATGCAGGTGATGCCTGCTGCCCTGAAGCCATTGTTAGTTGAAAAATTTAGAGCTAAGTGTAAACTTAGTCTAAAAAATCTTCTTCTCTGCAAAGAAATGCTCCTCCAAAGAAGGTGAAATATGAATGATTGAATTGGGTGGGGTATTTCAATAGTTAGAACAGGAAGTGAAATGAACCAATCAAATCTCTTTTTTTGCAGGTCACTTGGGATCCGCGCACCCTGCGCTTACGCATCACGCACCCAGCGCGCATCCGCGAAATTGAATTAAAAAAAAATATAGGATTAGATGTAAAAATATATTACTTTTAAGACTAGTTTAGAGTTTGTCTTCAATTAATATTCACATGAAATACATATATATGTTTTTTTAAATGTTAAATATTTTGCGGGATCCGCGCACCTACCGCATCATAGACGCAGATGACGCATCGCGGAAGCGCGTAAACGTTGCGTTACCTACATCGAACGTGTCAAATATAGGCTGGGAGTCGCGTGCCGGTCGCATTGCGATCGCGCACTAAACACGTACCCAACGCATACCATGCATGGATGCTAACGCGTAGGGATCGAGAACGGTGCGCATAGGGTGCGCAGATCCAAAAACATGCAAAACAAATATATAAAATAAAGTTTTGAACATATAGTTAAATAAATATTTTTAAAAACATAAAAAAATATGTTTGAAAGACCCAATAAAAACAAATAATATTTTTTAATTTTTAAAAGAATTAATTGAAAAAATAAGTTTAAGAAAAGGTGATAAAAAAGAATTTCAAAAAACATAATTAATGAAATTGACACACTGAATTTGAAAAATATAGAGATCCAATGAAAATCATTAAACAAGATATCTTTAGAGATAAGTTATAGATAGGAATTAGCTTTTAAAAAACCTTTGAAATTCACTGAAAAAACCATAGGTTTCATGCACGTTATAGTTAGGAATTGGCATTTAAAAAACCTTTGAAATTCACTGAAAAAACCAAAGGTTTCAGGGGCATTATAGTTAGGAATTGGCATTGAAAAAACCTTAGAAATTCACTGAAAAAACCATAGGTTTCAGGGGCGTTATAGTTAGCTGGACATTTCCCTCGTACAAAACCCTAGAAATTCCCCTGTTATAGTTAGTTCAGCTAAGTATAACTCGCGCCCCAGCAATGCACTGCTGATGACGTCACATATTACATCACTCATGACATGGTCAGTGACATCACTGATGACATCACTGATGACATCTCAAATGACATCACTGATGACGTCATCCATGTGATAAATTACTGCATCTTCTCACACCCTAATATAACCTGTGATACACCAGCTCAAAATTTCAGACGGCCATTTTGAAAACCATAGATACTCCAATACCAATAACTACATACCCACTCATTGACTCTTAGGTCTACATACATCTCCACTCACTCACTTGTACAGTCACTCACACTTACAGTCACTCCTTACAGGACTATTATATGCATTTATACACCTATATAGACACTCACACACCGCCAATAATCCATTGAGGTACTGACACACCTAGTCAGTCATGCAAATAATTAATCACAGTCCAATTTACTCACCTATACAGTTAAACACACTCAAGATCACTTACTCATAAAAATACTAACAAATTCTGACGCTCTTATACAATTACTGATACAAGCACACACTCATCCATACAGCCACTCCCGTAATCACACACTCTCACATATAGATAGTTATATACTCTTACACACATATACACTGCGTTTCACAAATGTAGTTACTGACACATGTACAACCGAGATATACATTCAATCACTAACACACCCATACATATACTCAATCAACCATACAGTCCATCACAGTTGCACTCTTAAAACCATGCACCCATAGAATCACCCACTCCCACATCTATGCACAGAGTCACACACACCCTACCCACATAAACACTCAGGCACCCATACAGATACTCAGACAACCAATCAATAACCCATATAGACACTCATATAGCTATTAACAAAACCATGCAGCCACTTATACACCAACACACAGACACATACAGACATTCACACAGTTTAGTCACTAGTCTGCAGTAAGATACATTTAATGACTCACTTATAGAGTCAGTTACGCACCTAGAAAATCATCCATTCACACACTTGTACACCCACTCATTCTTCAACAGGCCTTTCCCTATATATATTAAACATATTAAAACTTTACAGAAACACATACTCACTGGATGATGTCATCAGTGATGTCATCAGTGATATTATTTGAGATGTCATCAGTGATGTCATCAGTGATGTCACTGACCATGTCATGAGTGATGTAGATGTAATATGTGACGTCATCAGCAGTGCATTGCGGGGGCGCAAGTTATAGTTAGCTGAACTAACTATAACAGGGGAATTTCTAGGGTTTTGTACGAGGGAAATGTCCAGCTAACTATAACGCCCCTGAAACCTATGTTTTTTTCAGTGAATTTCTAAGGTTTTTTAAATGCCAATTCCTAACTATAACGCCCCAGAAAGCTTTGGTTTTTTCAGTGTATATTATTTATATATATATATATATATATATATATATATATATATATATATATATATATATATTACCTACTGACGGTCGTCAGTAGGTAGTTATAGTTAGGACCCTGTTTCCATAGGAAATCCGCAACATTCTATTTTGAATAACTTTGGCGCCGGTTGACGAATCCTCGCGAAATTTTCAAAACTAATGGGGCGCTACGCTCCGCTCCTACCCTGAAAGTCTCGGGGTGATTCGTCAAGCGGGGGCTGAGAAAAAAGGGGGGTCCCAAAATGCGTTTTCCCCATGCATTTTTCCATCGGACCTTTAGACACAGTTACAGCCCGAATGGCTGAACAGAATTACTTGTAATTTGGCAGAGAGGTAGCCATAAGGTCAAGGAAGTGCCTTTTGTAGGTCTGGTGTAAATCTGTTCAGTAGTTCCTGAGAAAATAGCATTTAAATCAATATATATATCTGTGGCAGCGCTCCGTGCGCTTACCGTGCGCTTACGGTAAGCTTACCGAGCGCGTTTCTGATTGGTTGTTAGATCAAAGTAATCGGTCGAAACCAGGAAGTGTCGACCGCCATTTTCTCTCTCGCACTCTGAGGGGGGGAGGAAAAACAAAGTTGGATAACATGAAAAGGGGCAGGCTAGACAGCTCCTAACCACCTAGCCATGGTTAGGATGTCCCAGAAGGACCCCCAAGGCCAAATATTTAATATTTTTTTTTTTTTAAAACGCCGAATGCGCTTACCGTACGCGTACTGCAAAAAATTAAATTAAAAAAAACAAACTCCACATATTCCCCCCCCCCGTGTGCACAATGTGCCCGCTGTGCACCTTTTGTGCATGGCATAAATGTAAATAGAACATATAATAGATAACCTTTCACAACGAAGCGCATAATATGTCCTCCGTGTGCGGACGGTGCGCGAAGCGCATCGTGCGTACATGGCCCATCCAGCTTAACGTGGACACGCGGTGCGCGTAGCGCACCGCGTGCCCACCGTGCGCACACGGAACCAACTGCGTGAAGTGGGCGCGCACGGCACGAACGGCGTAAAGTAACTTAGCATTTAAAAAACCGTACAAATTCACTGAAAAAACCATAGGTTTCACACACGTTATAGTTAGGAATTAGCATTTAAAAAACCTTGCAAATTCACTGAAAAAACCATAGGTTTCACACAAGTTATAGTTAGCTGTACATTTCACTCGTAAAAAACCAATGAAATTCCACGTTATAGTTAGTGCAGGCAACTATAACTCACGCGACCGCAATCCTCTGCTGATGCTAATACTGTATTTAGACACTTATTTGCCCATGTCTTCTTCCATTAAATTTTAGCTATACATATATTACAAATATTTTTTTTTCATAAAGACACATATGTCATCAGCAGAGGATTGCGGTCGCGTGAGTTATAGTTGCCTGCACTAACTATAACGTGGAATTTCATTGGTTTTTTACGAGTGAAATGTACAGCTAACTATAACTTGTGTGAAACCTATGGTTTTTTCAGTGAATATATATATAGATATCCATTTCATGTATTAAAAAAATCCCATTTTCCTAACATCTGGCATCAACCCCATGTCTGGTAAAGGTGCACAGCAGCATCCATTGTCTAAGGATTATTCCATTGTCACCTGCACCACCATGAGTGCCACATCCAAACGTGATGCACATAAAGCAAACAGTGACATATGTATTTTGTTGTTGTTGCTCTTTCTTATACTTCCTGAGTGTACACCATGAACATTTATGTTGTTGTGGTTTTACGAATTGATAGTTAGTTTATTGCAAATTATTTATAATAGCTTAAATAACCACACTAAAAGATATTGTTTGTTTGTACTAGTAACTGAACTGCAACAATACTACACTTCACTGATGTTCCTCTTGCTGGTATGCTTTTAGATGCACGACTTGATGCATGACTTACTGCGCACCATGTGGATCTCTTTAGCTTGTGAAGGTAAGTCCCACTGCCAACAGACAGCTTCAAAGGGGTTACCAGGAAAGTGGCCAGTGGGTAGAAGAAGCAGATTTCCACCACAACCTTTTTCTGTAAACTTGCACCTGCCCCGCCGGCACCAAAGAGCAAGCTAAAAGCAGCACTCCTGCATCAGCAGCACCATCTGCCCAACCAAAACCCAGGACCATGTCTGTAAGTGACACAGCCACTACAATCATGCCGATGCTGATGCTTAATCACCTTCTCCAAGCACCACTTCTGAAGATGATGATAGGGACATGGGGTGGACCCGGGCAGAGTTCAGGAGACAACAGAAGAGGCAAGGGAAAAGAAAGGTCCTGAAAGACACATGAAAGGGGATAATGAGGAGGATGATGACAATGGTAGAAGGTGACACAGAGGAGTCTGACATTTATATTCAACCTGCTCTGAGGGATGTGGCACAAGTAGCATCACCACCAACTATTAATTAAAAAACCCCAGCTAAGACCTACACCAAACACTAGCTCATGAGAAGCAGAGACGCAATCGATAACACGCCCACCAACCTCCAGTTCTTCTCTAGGCATTGGCAGTGGCACAGTAAAAAAGTGATCTGCCCCAGTTTGGAACTTTTTTACTGTTAGCAAAGAGGGGGAGCACATTGCAGTATGCAGCATTTAAAGCACGAGTTTTCGTCGAGGTAAGCCTGCACCAAATTATAGTACTGGAGGCCATACAACCTATAAGACAAAATGCCACACAATCAAATGCTAAACGTGGTAGTGGTGGTGAGGAGAGCTGGGGAACATCATCTACAAGTCCAATCATGGTGGAAAGTATGATGAGTAAGAAGAGGGTGACATCTTCATGCAAAGCAGCCCCGTCCCCAGCAGTGCACCAGTCCATTCACCCACCTATGCAACTTTACAATGGCACTAGACTCAGAGTGAGATGGAGACAACATGGCATACAGTGAATGCCCACCCATGGAGCACATTGAGAGTACCACCATTATCTACTTCATGAAAGATGCTTGTGTCAGGGGCCCCAGAAAACAACAAAATCCAGGCTACTATTACAGGCATGTTTAGGCAGAATGGGCCCTACAATCGTCAACATGCAATTATATGTTTGTACAATGGGAAGTTGGTAAAAATGTTAACACTGGACCTTCTTCCTTTTTCTTTTGTGCAATTAGTAGGATTATTTGAATTTGTGGCAGCCATTTATCCAAAATGGAAGTTACCACGTTCAACCTATTTTGCCAGAGTTTCTGTTCCAGCACTGCATTACAATGTGCTACAATTGGTTAGACAAGGTTTGTAGCAAAGAGATGTTCACACCATCCACCTGATGACAGGCATAAGGACCAGTTGTCAGGTGACTGATTACATGTGCATCATTGCACACTGGATCTCTTTTGAGGGGGTAAAGCAAAATATATCTGCAGGTCTTGGACCTGAAGAACGTTTTAAGAGATTTGGCGGCATGTAACAGTGGGCATGTTTGCCATGGAAAAATCACATACAGCTGTAAACATCTTGGATGAATTTAACAGCAAAGGTGTATGAATGGCTGCGACCAAGAGGTCTCAGAGCTGGATTTGTTGCCACGAACAATGGCAGTAACCTGGTCAAGGCCATGTCAGACGGAGGCTATTTCAGGGTCCTCAGTTTGGCCCATTGCATCAACTTGGTGGTGCAAGACTTTCTCAAAAAAGAAGACAGTTAGCAACATACTGACCACCTGCACAAGAACCTGCACTAATTTAAGCCTTTCTTTTAAAGCTCGGAAGCAGTTGCGGATTATTCAGCATAATATAGCACCGGAGGTGTCAACACGTTGGAACTCAACCTTTTACATGTTGCAACTTCTGTTTGAACAGATCAATGACATACTCATTCTAAAAGGAGGGGATGCAGTTGGGAAAGCTATGACAATGGATGCAGACAAAGATGGCCTAGTAAAATGCCTGACACAGATGCTGCTCTTTTAAGGTTTATACACAGGAATTTAGCAAGGAGGACGGTTCAATGGGCCACGCTATCTCATTGTTGCATCTCCTACAGGATCTGCAGATATAAATGAAAACACAGAAGCACATGCCTTGGTTGAAACCTTAATCCTTCGCCTGTTTTATAACATGACATAATCGTATTCAAAGAGTACATCAGTACCACACTACTTGATCCACGGTACAAACAAATTCTACTCACTTTCATTCCTTTTTCTGAAGGGGAAGTTTTAAAATACAAGAGGTCGATTGTAGAGCAAGCTGGAGACTTGGAAAAAGAACAACTGGAACGGCAAGTCCCACCATGAGTGCCACCTTTAACTTCCAAAGCGGGCAGTCTTGTCACACAGCAGCCAACAACACCATCAACCAGAACACTGGCAACAGAGGGACCGGTTCCAACCTGTGAATTCTACTAGTTTCACTTGGCACGGCTTAAGTCTAGTCCAGAGATGATGACAAACAGGGTAAGAAAGTGGCAGCACGAATGACCATCTACAGGATGTTCCAGGATTATCTGGATGATACAAAAGAGGTCCATGTGGAAGATGTGCCAATGCACAGTGCTCAGCAGACTGGCAATAAAATATATGACTTTTCCTGTTGCCAGAGCGTCTGCTGAACATGTGTTGAGTGAAGCTGGTGTGGTTGTTACAGTGAGAAGGACCAGCCTTCTGCCTGAAAACTTAGAGAGGTTGAATGTGATCAAAATGAACCAATATTTTACACCACGCAATTACACCATTCCTGAAACTGCAGCGGAGGAGGAGGAGGGTGATTGGTCCGAAATTGAATCAAATGTGTTAGCTGACCAACTTCTGAGTGAGCCATCTGAGTTTGAGGACCAACTCTACTTTCCAGATTAAGTATGCCAGTGCCCCAATAAAACTTTTTAATTATTTCTCGTTGAAATTAGCTAGTGGGATATTATTTTTGGGCCAGATTCATGCTGCCCTATCTTTTTTAAATCCCATAAATTCCTGGATTGTGTGCATTGAGAAGCCTCCACAATTCCTTCATGACATTGGGGACAATGCCTGACCCCTCACATGCTTATTCCCTATCCCTTTTTTGCATCACTTAGCACTAGAAGGTGTGCCCAAGAAAATTGTTTCTAATTGACAAGACTGCCTGCCAATACCAAATTTTAATTTGTTGCCTGCATCAAAGATGAATACCTAACACCTAAACTGCCCATGCTTGGATTTTTTCACTGCAGATAATTGTACTTCACAAACTTAGTTAGTGGAAATTAATTAACCTGTATGGTCGACTCCTATGATGCTTCTATTTTTTTATCATTTAGGATGGCTGCCCCAGACAATCAATTGATTTACAAGACTGCCATATTGTAATCTGTTGCTTCATTAAAGGGGAGATAGTGTACCTAAAAGCATACTTGGATTGGAACAGGTTACCATTGCACCAATAAGTGATCAGATTATCAAGTGACTGTGAGTAATGATTGATATGGAGGCTCACAGTGAGGGAGGGTGTGTTGAACTGTAATATGGGAAATGTCTTGTGACGATTATTGATTTATAATGTTTGTGGCCTGAGTGATGGGTGATAAGTTTTTTCCTGGAGGTGATCAGCCCTTTCAAACGTAGCCAGATTTAATTGGATGGTCCTCTCCTTTCTTCTGGTTCTTCAGGGACTAGAACTGTCATTTTAGTTAATAAACAAAAACCTGTGCAAAATACTGCAATTTTGTTTCTCTACTAGTTCTTCAGCAGCAGTGCACTACACATCTGTCTTGCTCGGGTCATGACGCTGACTGTTCTGGGATGGAGTTATTCAGAGTCAGGACTCAGGAAGACGGTGGACGAACTCCAGGTGGGAGCTGCAGAATTCATCATTAACAGCTATAAGCAAGACGTTATCAACTTCAGTTCAAAGGTAAAACAATAGTGTGAGGCCTAGTACTCAACTATATGGAATACAGAGAGTCACATTTGTGAAATGCTGCTGTGTGTCCCCCTCTTGTTTGCTCTGCCTCTTAGTCTTCTTGATACACTTCTTCTCATGAAGCTCTTTGTATTCTTGGAAATGTCCAAATATACTTTTAAGAAATGACTTTGTCCTCTTACCGGTAGTTTATTTTTCTTTCATCACTTTTTCTGCATTTTGCCCCTTTTGTAATTCATTTCTGCAAACATACAGAAGTCTCTTCTGTTGCTTATTGGTCTTAGATTTTGAAGGCAGTGTAACTGTGCTTAGTTATGTAGATATTATTCTGTAAAAAAACAAGCATATTTAAATGTTTACCTTAGCCAATCTACAAACTACTTTACTGCTTACTTACACATAATAGAAAAACTGTTTTCATGTTATGTGGCAGTTTTAAATCTATAGACAAACCTAGATATATTGATACATGTACTTTATTTATTAAAACAAACAAGAGCAACACATAAACCTATATTTTATTAGTTATCTTTTAAAATTTTAGCACCCTGTTGCACAACAGCATATGTCACTTTGCACTTTGACATGGTGAAAAAACAGTTTATCCCTTCTTGAGTACATTTTAAAATGAACAGAAGGGCAAGGAGACATATTTACAAGCCCCATGCAGTTTCCGGAGTGTCATTTGTTGTTGACACACCAGCACTGTAATGTGGTGCTCTATATTTACAAAGCCTTGTAAAGCCACTCTGCCTAGCTTTTCATGGCCTTAAAAATACAGGTAGCACTTTGACTGAAAGAAGAATGCCATGCGTGCTGCTTTGGGTGTTCCCATGCAACACCCATGGATTCTGCCACCTATCCAAATTTACAACAATCCGTAAACCTGGGAATGCATCAGAATCCTACACTGGACGTGAAGGGAGATGCAACGAGGACAATTCATTTTATTTCTACTCCTTTTTACCTTTTTCTATGCATGCTGCATTCTGCAGCACACAGACAAAGAAGAAAATACCTTTCATAATTGTCTTTCTACAGGAAGTTGTTACTTCCTACACAAAAACATTCATCCCCCTACACAGGCACCCTTCCACCATGGTGCAATGGTGCCTCCATTGGAATATGGCAGACAGTTGTGCGCCAGCACAGGGGAGAGCATAGGGATCCATCATATTGTTGTAAATATGATACATCCCTATGCTTTGAAAGACATTTAGCATGGAGCAGACCATTGGTTTGTGGCTCCTCACTGCATTATGTTCTTCTAAATTTAGCCTCAAGTGTATAAGTATATACAGTACTGTGAGGGATTGCGGGAAGGACGCCCGAGAATGACGTCGTGGAAGCGCTCTGGTCGTAACCTCCCGCACATCGTTCCTCTTAAAGAAAAGAGAGACTTACCGGAACTACAATATCCATGCTCCTCTCTGGTTTGTCCACAGACGGGAGCCGAAGACCCGGAAGAGGGCGGGGTTGAACCTGGAAGTACAGACCAAACACCAATGAAAGGCGGAGGAGAAGAAACGTCGTCGTCGAGGACCAACAGCGAGAGAGAGGAAGGAACCCGGAACGAACCACACGGAGAAGACGAAGTCGGAGAAAGGTCAGCGGAAAGAGCGGACCCCGAGGACGACAAACAGGAAGAAGGCAGAGATGACACGGAGCTAGAGGACCGCTGGTACGAAGATTGGTGGTGCCCGCCGGAGGACGCTGAGGAGCGGCCGTAACTCTGGAGAGTTACGGCGGGGGTCGGTGAGTGAAACCGTCACCGGGGTCTGAGCTGAGGGATTGAGGGAGGCAGCGGGAGGCAGGTAGAGACCCGACGGGGAGATTGGGTAGAGAACGGGGAGGCCTGAGTTACCGTGTATACTGTGCTGTCCGCGTTGAAATCGATACGGTCTCTATCTTGATAAAATCTCTGACCTCGCTACCTCTTCCCATAGCCAAGCCTAACTATTCTATACTGCTAAAACAAATACTCTCAATACTTAGCCGGACTACGTTTAAAGTGCACTATTTCCCTTCACGTTCCCATTTCCCTTCACGTCCCTATTTCCCTTCACGATCCTATGTCTCTTCAGGGTCCTACAACTGATCCCGAACAACACTCGGTGGTGTGGTGACGGTGTTAAGAAAGTGTAACATATCAACAAATACCACCCTGACAAACCCCTTTCTTTTCCCTCCTATGAGCCTCCGGGAAGACGGCCGCGCCACTTCCAAAGAAGTCCCTGATACGTCCAACTTGAACCCTACAGATCCATCGGACCAGGGGGAAGAAAGACTCTCAGGAGGGAAACTAGAAGAGTCAACATCATCCAGAACTCTGTTGTCCCAGAAACCCAATAAAACATCTTCCTTGGGCAAATATATACAGCCTCCTCGCCTGTTTATTAAACCTGCCCTCCCACAAGTACCTCAACACTATTAATAAGAAAATGCAACATAAGAGCTATTGGATGCCTCTCACCACCGTGTTACTGGTCTATTTATTATCTCTGTGCATATAACAATCTGCACATTAATCTCTATCAAGCATCTTCCAACTAAATGCAAGAGTGAGTCACAGCTTGCATATATCACTCCCCAGATGGTTCTAAAATACCACATATTCCTTGAAACAAAATGTGTTTGTGGTTGAATACATGACTACTCCCTGGATGATTAAATTGGAGGATAGATAGTAACTATGTGATTCTTTGAGGATACGAGTAGTGCCTAGATGATTACATTTGTATTTCATAACTCCATTGGTCATTCCATATCTGCATAGTTACTACCTGCATGTTTGTATGAGCATATCACTACTATCTGGGTGTTTGGATGAGTGAGTGAGTAGTACCTGAATCATTAGATAAGTGCATGGCTAATGGCTCAATAATTCAATACATGCAGAGATAGTGCTTGGATGAGTAAACAAGTTCAACTTTAGTGCCTGGATGATTGCAGGAGTGCATAAATAGTATATAGGTAATTTATACAGTGCATGGATAGTGCATACATGATTGTGTAAATGCATATCACCTAGCAGATTGGATGAGTGAATCACTAGTGTTTCAGTGATTGCAAAACTACATGGCTGCTGCCCATGTGTTTTTAGTTGAATGAACAGGTAGTGCCTGAGTATTTCGACAACTACATGGGTAGTGCCTGAATAATTTAATAAGTGCATCAGTAGTGCATGGCTGATTACATGAGTGCATGAATAGTATCTGAGTGACTGCATGACTCGATTCTTAAAGCTTGAGAGATTGGATGAAAGTAAGTGTACTGCTGGGGTGATTGCATAATTGCAAGCATATTCCCTTAGTAATTAAATGAGTGCATAGCTGCTGGATGGATAAAAGGTTTACTACAATGGTACTGTCTACATAATTAGATGAGTGCATGCATAGTACCTGAGTGTTTGCATGAGTTCATGTTTATGCCTCAGTTTTTCCATGACTGCATGGGTTATAAGTGTGTGTTTAGATGATTGCATAGCTTCTGTGCAAGTGCTACAACGACTGCATAGTTATAGCTTTGTTAATTACATAAGAAATGGTTAGTGTCTGGGTGATTAAATGAATGTATATGTAGTGCTTCCATAGCTCAATGACCACATAATTTCTGGCTGCCTGGGTACATGTGTAGTGTCTATGTCATTAAATATGTCCATGGATGCCAAATAACTTACCTGATGACTGCCTTACAAGTGGTTAGGTGATTGCATGAGTACCTGAATACTCTCTGGCTGACTGTGAAAGCACCTTCATTACTGTTCCATACATAACAGTTGTGACTATATATCCGACTCATTGTTTATCCCTTTATGTTAGTGTCCAACTACCTGTTTTACTGTATATATGCTCTTCTACTAAACCTTGTGTGAGTGAAGTCTAGCTATCACACTTGGTAAATCATTGCATACATGGCTCTCTAGGAGCATACATTGCTATGTTACTGAGCATGCGCATACATCAGTAAGTTTCAAAAATGGAAGAAAAAATGACAAAGGTACAAAACCTTTTATGAATGGTATACCTACATCATTTCTCAAATACTTCTTCTGCTTCTAAAATATATATTCAGCAGTTCCCAAATGTTACACTCCATATGAAGCAAGCACAAGAACTCTTGAGGCCTTTTGCACTATTAATCCTTCTCAATTTTAAACAAACCATGTTTAAAGAAAAAACACCACCCTAACCAGTTACATTAAATTGTTATCAGCCTTACTGAACATACATTATTATGTAAACATGTATGCGATTTCTTGATAGAAGTACACCTTCAAGCCTTTTTTCCAAAAATATATTTCTCTCTGCTTCTTTAAGTAAACTCAAAGGTTCCACCGCATGTCTCGCTATCTGCAACCACAAGAATTATAACTCACCATCCAAGCATAAGCAAAGTAGTTATATAAGTTAAAAACCACATTGACAAACACTTTCCAATAAATACCCAACAATTATTACTTCTTTCTTATTCATATACAGGCAGACAACATATTCTCATCTATGATTTGTAACTACATTACTCCTGTTTAATATTGGTACTAAAAGTACATCATACTCCCAGAATACGAATGACATAAGTATCTATTCTTCACATGATGTTTAGACATCTAAAACATTCTTAGTTCTTCAACTTTCTACAATAATATACTATCATTTATCAATAAAGTACGCAATGTAATAAAGGGGCACTGATTAATTTGACTCTCACTTCCCAAAACATTCACCACTAACCCGTAATTTATACAGTTCATCTGATATATTTTTTCATATCCTATGATACTCTTTTTTGTATCAAACTCCCATGTACATCTTAATTTCTAATGTATTTTATAAAGAATTAAAAGGATATCCACATGCCAATGAACTTTCTTTGTTTAAATATTATTTTTATCTTTCTGGATAGTTTTGATGCTGTTAGGGTTTGTAAAATCTAAGCACAAGAATAGTACACCACTCTCATACAAAACAACCATAAAATGGCAACCACTTCAACTTTGTACTATGTGACCATGACAAAGGCAGCAAATGAAATCATGTCTTTCATTTTGTACGGCACTATCTCGACTTGTGAATTTTTAGTATCTGTTAACTCTTTCCCTTTCTTTCAAAAAGAGATTCCTATCTATGTGTATTTGCAATGTTTTCATTTTTTTACAATTTAAATACTACACAACAGTTCTACATAATCCTGATTTGGAAATTAAAGATTGCCATTACTTACATTGTGTAATCACTCTTCAACTTTTTAAAAATGTTCTGTCTCTTTAACACCCTTACACCCTTACCTCCGTGAACCTAACAACCCAGTGGAACCAGCAGTTCACAAATTCACAGCACATTCTAGAAGGAACCTGCCACTTCCAAATGAGATACAGAAGGTGTGGTTTACTCCACAGATTCAAAAGCATATCAATGTCTGTATTACATTTCTTTTTTTAAACAACAGCTAATAATAAGACTTCTTCCTAGAGCATCCAACTCACGACCTAATGTTATTAATTTTCATGCTGACTACATCCAATGAAATATATACATATATGAACAAGGCTCTGGGAGAGCCGAAACGTTATGGCCGTCGCTCTGGGCAAATAAAAGGAAAAAATGCACCTTAAACCGGTTCGTGTACCAACTTCTTAAGGGTCAGCAAGAGTTTTGAGGCTGGTGGAGCTGGTTGTTCTGATATATATATATATATATATATATATATATATATATATATATATATATATATATATATATTACCTACTGGCGGTTGCCAGTAGGTAGTTATAGTTAGGACCCTGTTTCCATAGGAAATCCGCAACATTCTATTTGGAATAACTTTGGCGCCGGTCGACGAATCCTCACGAAATTTTCAAAATAGGTGGGGCGCTACGCTCCGCTCCTACCCTGAAAGTCTCGAGGGGATTCGTCAAGCGGGGGCTGAGAAAAAAGGGGGGTCCCAAAACGCGTTTTTCCCATTTATTTTTCCATAGGACCTTTAGACACAGCTACAGCCCGAACGGCTGAACAGAGTTACTTGAAATTTGGCAGAGAGGTAGTCCTCAGGTCAAGGAAGTGCCTTTTGTAGGTCTGGTGTTAATATGTTCAGTAGTTCCTGAGAAAATAGCATTTAAATCAATATATATATCTGTGGCAGCTTACGGTGCGCTTACCGCGCTTACCGAGCGTAACGTGGGCACGCGGTGTGCATAGCGCACCGCGTGCCCACCGTGTGTGCACGGCACTAACTGCGTAAAGTGGGCGCGTGGTGCGCGAAGCGCACCGCGTGCTCACTGTGCGCGCACCGTGCGCGCACGGAACGAACTGCGTTAAGTGGGCGCGCACGCCACGAATGGCGTAAAGTAACTTAGCATTTAAAAAAACGTACAAATTCACTGAAAAAACCATAGGTTTCACACACGTTATAGTTAGGAATTAGTATTTAAAAAACCTTGCAAATTCACTGAAAAAACCATAGGTTTCACACATGTTATAGTTAGCTGGACATTTTACTGATAAAAAACCTATGAAATTCCCCCGTTATAGTTAGTGCAGGCAACTATAACTCACGCAACCGCAATCCTCTGCTGATGACATATGTGTCTTTATGAAAAAAAAATATTTGTAATATATGTATAGCTAAAATTTAATGGAAGAAGACATGGGCAAATAAGTGTCTAAATACAGTATTAGCATCAACAGAGGATTGCGGTTGCGTGAGTTATAGTTGCCTGCACTAACTATAACGGGGGAATTTCATAGGTTTTTTATCAGTAAAATGTCCAGCTAACTATAACATGTGTGAAACCTATGGTTTTTTCAGTGAATATATATATATATGCCTGTTTGTTGGACGCTGCAGGATCGGAAACATATATATATATATATATATATATATATATATATATATATATATATATATATATATATATATATATATATATATATATCCACAAAAACAGTTGCCTGTCTAAGAAGGAAGCCTCACGAGAAGATTAGATCCTGCCACATTTATTTATTTATTTAAGGAGGACACAGCATGGGGAAAACACCAACTTGCAACGGAGCAGCGTGGATGTGAACTCTGCTGCACAACCCACCGGGTGTTATTTGAACAATGGGGATTTGTCACGACAGCTCACTTGAGAAAGATTGGTACCACAAGTACCATCAGGCCACAGGGGTGGCCGCGCCTATCAGGGCGGGACTTTTATTTAAAAGTGGTACCAAAACATGGCCGTGCCATTTCCTGCTCAGTCCGGTGCCTTTGAGGAAGTGCTCTACGCATGAAACGCGTCAGGCAGGACTTTACTTCGTTGCAAGTTGGTGTTTTCCCCATGCTGTGTCCTCCTTGAATAAATGTGGCAGGATTTAATCTTCTCGTGAGGCTTCCTTCTTAGACAGGCAACTGTTTTTGTGTATATATATATATATATATTCACTTAAAAAACCATAGGTTTCACACAGGTTATAGTTAGGTGGATATTTCACTCGTAAAAAACCAATGAAATTCCCCCGTTATAGTTAGTTCAGATAACTATAACTCGCGCGCCCGCAATCCACTGCTCATGACGTCACATATTACATCACTCATGACATGGTCAGTGGCATCACTCATGACATCACTGATGACATCATCCTTGTGATAGAGTGGCGGTCGTGCGAGTTATAGTTATCTGAACTAACTATAACGGGGGAATTTCATTGGTTTTTTACGAGTGAAATATCCACCTAACTATCACCTGTGTGAAACCTATGGTTTTTTAAGTGAATTTGCAAGGTTTTTTAAATGCTAATTCCTAACTATAACGTGTGTGAAACCTATGGTATTTTAAGTGAATTTATACGGTTTTTTAAATGCTAAGTTATGTATTTATTAATTTTTTTATTTTTTTTCAAGGTTTTTCAGCGTGCGCGCACCGTGCGCGCGTTTTGGGCGCACTTTGCGCTGCGCACACCATGCGCGCACCCCGCTATTTAAAAAAACAAAAAAAATGTATTTTCCCCATGGGGGGCCGCCTTCTGTGACCCCCTGACAAAGGCTAGGGGGTCAGGAACTCTCTTCCCTGCCCCCTTTTCACGTTTTCCACATTTTTTCCTCCTTTCCTTTTCAGTGCGAGAGACAAAATGGCGGCCGACGCTTCCTGATTTCTACCAATTCGAATGTTTACAGACATCTAACAACCAATCAGAATTGCGCTCGCGCACGGCACCGTGCGCGCACGTGTGCGCACTGTGCGCACATGGTGCGCGCGTATAGATATTTATATGCTTTTAAATGCTATTTTCTCAGGAAATACTGAACACATTGACACCAGACCTGCAAAAGGCACTTCCCTGACCTGAGGACTACCTCTCTGCCAAATTTCAAGTAATTCTGTTCAGCCGTTCGGGCTGTACCTCTGACTAAAGGTCCTATGGAAAAATGCATGGGGAAAACGCGTTTTGGGACCCCACTTTTTCTCGGCCCCCGCTTGACGAATCACCCAGAGACTTTCAGGGTAGGAGCTGAGCGGAGCGCCCCATTTGTTTTGAAAATTTTGCGAGGATTCGTCAACCGGCGCCAAAGTTATTCAAAATAGAATTTTGAGATTTCCTATGGAAACACGATCCTAACTATAACTATCTACTGGCGACCGCCAGTAGATAATATATATATATATATATATATATATATATCTTCACTGAAAAAACCATAGGTTTCAGGCCTGATATAGTTAGGAATTAGCATTTTAAAAACCTTAGAAATTCACTGAATAAACAATAGGTTTTAGGGGTGTTATAGTTAGCTGGACATTTCACTCAAACAAAACCATTGAAATTCCTCCGATATAGTTAGTTGTACTAACTACATCTCGCGCGCCCGCAATCCACTGCTGATGATGTCACATATTACATAATTCATGACATGGTCAGTGACATCACTTATGACATCTCAAATGACATCACAGATGACACCACTGATCACTGCCCTATCATTGCAAACTACAGTGTCCCAGGGGTGGGCACCCCGGGACACTGCCGGAGCCGGCCCTGGGGGGTGGTGGTCCCCAGGGCCTATACAAGGCTCCAGGAGGGGGGCGCATTGCCCACCTCCCACATTGACAAGTTGCCCAGGGGGGTGGCGGTCCCCGGGGCTGGGGGGGCCTGATAGCCCCCCCACCCCAAATTATTTCAAGCCCCGGGGTTGGCTGTCCCCAGGGTGGGGGTGCTGAGAGCCCCCACCCATGTTGAAGAAGCCCTGCGTGAGCCCCCTGCATATACTATCTGCGAGCCCTGGGGGGTGGCAGTCTCCAGGGCAGCATTGTGGGGGGATTGAGATCCCCCCACACTTTTTTTTTAATTATGCCCCCGGGATTTGGCCCCTGGGGGAAAATTAGCATATTCAGCACGGGAGCCCGCACTGAATTTTTTTTTTTTCAGCCGAAATTCGCGCTGGGTGTGCGAATTTAGCCGATTTGTTTTTTAAAAAAATCTTTTTTTTTGCCCTGGGGGTCCTTTTGGGACCCCCTGAGCAGGCCTAGGGGGTCAGGGTGTTTCTACCCTGCCCCCTTTCTGCATTTTTCACGTTTGTTTTTTAGGTGCGTGCTCAGTGCGCATAGGGTGCATGGATCCTCCGAGGCCATAGATATATATGTACTTTTAACTCTAGTTTTCTCAGGAACTACTGAACGGATTTACAGCATTTAAGCAAAAGGCAGGAGTCTGAACTGAGGACTACCTCTTTGCCAAATGTGGTGTAATTCCATTCAGCAGTTCTGTCTGTAGCTGCGTCAAAAGGTCCTATGGGAAAATGCATGGGGAAAACGTGTTTTGGGAACCCCCTTTTTTCTCGGCCCCCGCTTGACGAATCATCGTGAAATTTTTAGGATAGGAGCGGACCAGAGCTGGCCAAAAGTTTGGAAAATTTGGCGAAGGTTCGTCAATCGCCGCCAACGTTATTCCAAATAGAATGTTGCAGATTTCCTATGGGAAATAGGTCCTAACTATATATACCTACTAGATTATATATATATATATATATATATATATATATATATATATAACAATATATTTATTTTTTAAAACAAATCCATTTTAGCCGCTTTTCCTTTGCAAAACTACCTCCTTCAGCTCCAGCATTCTCCTGACCACTTTTGCTCCTTCACTTCATAATGCTTAGAGAATGGATTGTGTGCTACATTTATAGCTATTGGGCTAAAGAGGATGCAAAAAAGAGGTATTGACAGGGACTTGGGTATGCCAAATGTGCAGATTAATTGGTTTGGCCACAGTGGGTTAAAGTTTCCTTAGTTGCTTGCTTTGGTTAAATCCATAGTGGATTCCCAAGTGCCTCACCTCATGATGGTGCACTGTGGTGGCAATGACATAGGTTCATTGACTGGGGTAGGGCTGGAAATCCTAATGAAAGAAACTTTTGCAGAACTGATTTTGCTTTTCTGTCACACTGTCTTGGTGTACTCTAATATATGCCAGAAGACAGAAATGGACATGGTCAATTCAATTCTGTCCACAGATCGACAAAGCCAGGAAACATGTTCATAAAACTGTTTCTGCGTTCCTCTGAGACCATAGCATGGGCTGCATCTATAAAAACAGTCTGCGTTTTGACAAGCACGGTATTAATAGAAATGATTGAGGGCACTTTACAGATGAAGGCAACAGGGTGTTTCTAAGTAACCTGAAACTCTGCATCTGGTCTTATTTGTAGCAGCCAAGTGCACACAACCAACGCAATGGCTCTTCTCAGAGCCAGACTAGTACCTGAAATTTTGTGAAGTGCTTTTGTTTAGAGGTTTTTTCCTTTCATTATTGGGGATGTTCGCAATGATATCACGATCCCCCTGTACACGTTTCCAAAATAGAAAACAAAAGTAGACATTCAATAGCCACCAACACATCCAAAATTATTTGGTAAAAAATCCATTATGAACATTCTACTACACATATTACTACATACATACTTCTTTCAAAGCCTGTTTAAACTCATATTTTTGTACTTACTTCAAGACCTATTTTCTCTTTTTGCTGTTATTCAGGATGTTTGAAAGATCATAGTTTACGATGACAATTGTGCCTTTCCCTTTAAAGTCTAAAACCCATGCTACAGTATTTTACACACTAGGGGTTTCTTACAGTATTCTCAAAATTCATGTGCTTGTAGAGAGTTTCTTTAAAATCCATCTCTAAAAACTATTTCATATTTTCACTGAGATTCCAGAGATCTCGATGACGCCGGTAATTGCGAATCCTATGGACATGTCGTGAAAGTGGAAAACAAAAGCAGACATTCAATGGCCACCAACACATCCAAACATAATAAGGAAAAAATCTATTCTGAACATTGCACTACACATATTACTATATACATACTTCTTTAAAAGAATGTTTAAACTCATATTTTTGCACTAAGTTTCTTTAAAAACCATCTTTAAGAACTATTTTCTGTTTTTGCTGTTATTCTGGACGTTGTGAAGTTGCTGTTAACAGGTGACCAACACTTTTTTTTTATAAAGTGAAAACACATATATGCATCCATGCATCTAGTATTTTACAGACTAGAGGTTTATTAAGGTACACATCAAACCTATTTTCCATCTTCGCTGTGACTCCAGAGATTGTGATGACGTTGATAATCGCAATCCCCCTGCACACATCACAAAAGCGGAAAGCAAAAGCAGGAATTCAAGATCCACCACCACATTCAAAAATTATAGTTAATTCTAACCATCACAGTAGATATTTCACTATATAAATAACTCTCTAAAAACATTTATCAAAATCTCAATATCTCTTTAAAAATGTGTATTTATGATTCAATGATAAAAAAAATTATATTTCCACCAATATTTGCTTGCAGGTACAAAATTAAATTTTGGGCACATAACTCACTAAAAACCCCATTGCTCAACTATGGGGTCAGAGAATCTCCACCCTGACTATTTGGCCATTCACATGAATTTTCAGCCCTAGAAAAGGCTTCCAATAAAATAGTGGCTGCAACTTTCTGTTCAGATTGCATCCAGCCAATTGGAGCATTCCCATTGGTGTGTGTATTTGCAATTACTCGCTAAACCACAGCGAAATATTTAAGGCCAGAGATATCACTATAATTATAAACTTAAATTTCACTACAACCACTGAATGGATTTACACCAATAAAGCAAAAGGCACTTTCTTTAACCGACATCTATCAAATTTGGTGTAAGTCTGATCAGAAGTTCAGGCTGTAGGTGTAGCTAAAGTCCCTATAGGAATTAACATTGCAAACGTAACCTTATTTCACACCCCATATTCTCGTTCCCTACTGCATTGATCCCCCCAAACTTTCCATGACAAGGAGAACCTACTGTTACACTTTTTGGGGGGAAAATTTCATGAAGATTAGTGTCAGGGGCTAAATACTTTTTGCTGTCTGAACCACACAGGTGCAGTATGACGCTAGATCCCAATACCCTTCCCAGAACCAACCCTGCTAGGTCTTTTAGTATTCCATTGCAGGTAAGTTCTAAGGGGAGAAAAGGGGTTGGGACAGAGAAGAGACTGCTCCAATATTCTGCCTGTTCAGCTACGTATTCTTCTTCTTCATACAGGTCTGCAACATTAACATGTAAAAACCTTTATTTACTGTGCCTTTTAACTTACTGATTTTTCTATGGTGTATATATAACTTATTTTACCAGAATGTTTACTGAAGCTTACTTCTCTTCTACTTCTCATGAATTGTTTGCTTGGTTGTATGAGAAGTCTTCACTCAAATCTCTTTTCTTTTCGTTTTCAGGTACAATCTGCACTTGCTCCTGCTATTCCTTAATGTAAGAAAGATAAGGTAAGTATTTATTTCTGTATTCCTAATTTAGGTATTATTTGGGTTTCTCTTTCTTTCTATTAACTCACTGTTAAGAGACTGGAGTGGGCCTTGAACTGGAGTTTCTGAACGAGGATGACTGGTTTTCTGTCTTTAATTAGTTTTTAAACAATGCTTCAGAACTTAGGTTAAATGTTAAAAGGAAGCGTTACTTTTATTCAGACCTTCAGTTTTAATGTTTGCTGGAAGCACAATTTATTCTGCCCCGGGTTTTAATGTTTGCTGAAGAGTTAATTTATTCTGGCCATAGAACATTACTGGAGTCCTTTAACTGGGCCTTCATTTATTTATCTTCAAACCTAACACTGGCATGAGAAAGAAATATGCTGGGTGAACAGCCCGGCTTTTGACCCTGACTTTCACCTTTTAATTAATTCACTGAAGAGTGAACACGTTTCAGTCAAAGAAGACACTGTGTGTTTGAAAGTCATGTCTGGGTCTGACAGATTCTGGAACAGCTGAATAATACAGCTGATTCAAAAAGCTTTTTATTTAATCTTTTACGCTAAGGAAAGCAATTACTGAAAGGTAGTTCCAGTTTTTCCAACAAAGGAAAATATATTCTGACTTCCTTTCCTTTTTAAATAGAAATTTACCTCTGACAGGATAACCTTTTCTAACAGAATGTTTTATTTTAGCTACATAGTTTAACACTAACCTGATTAGTGAGGGAATATAGTTCCGACGAAGCTAACAACGATTTTATCGCAACTACCCTAACTGACTTCCACGATGCTGGGGAAAACAGGTGCTCTTCCAATTATTTCTCCAGTGAAGTGCGCAGTGCAATGATTAAGCACACTTCACCAGGTGTTCTGAAGCCTAAAAGACTAGACTGCTAACAGTGGTGTGCTGTTGCAGTATGTGCATGTTGGCAGCCATCTTGGAATTCCATCGGTGCCAACAAGCACCCCAGCTTTAGGGATGAACTGACCTTTGATAATTAGTAGAGGGGAGATGGTAGCCAGCGTTGCGCTAAAAGGAGGAAACCTCCTGTGAATCCTGACAGTACCCCCTCCCAACATGGTTTCCTCCAATCGTGGTTTAGCAGGGAATTGTGCATGAAAAGCTATAATTAATCAAGGGGCATGGACATTAGCACTCTTTTCCCAGGAACGTTCATCAGGTCCATAACCCTGCCAATCAATGAGGTAGAAAAGTTCATTACGTATGAGTTTTGAATCTAAAATTCATTTAACTTCATACTCTGCCTCACCATTAACAATCAGAGGATCAGGAGGGGAGGTCCTGCACAACCCCGGTTGAATTGGTTTGAGGAGAAAAACATGAAAGACTGGATGAATTTTGGTAGTGTTGGGAAGAGATAGTTGATAGATGACCGGATTTATGACTTTCTCAATTGGATAAGGACCCATAAAACAAAGCTGAAATTTATGGGTACTTTAAGTCTGAGATGTTTTGTACTCAACCAGACTAAATCTCCTACATGAAGCTCAGGTTCTTTTTTACGTTTTCGGTCAGCAAAGTGTTTATAACGATCCTTCGCGATCAACAGATTCTGGGTTACTGAGTGATGGATCTTAGTTAACTGTCGGGCGATATCTTGAACAGCAGGGACATTAATTTCATCAAAATTAGCATGAGAATTGGGATACCTGCCTGAGTTTATAAAGAAAGGGAAGTGGCCAGTGGATACATTTATAGCATTTTTGTGAGAATACTCCACAGTCCATAAATGGTCAGGCCAGTCACCCTCCTCGTCTAACAAATAAAGTCTGAGGTGTTGTTCTAAGTCTTGGTTAATGCATTCAGTTTGACCATCAGTTTCTGGGTGAAAACTGGTGGAATACTGATGGTCAATCTTAAGGCCCTTGATGTAAGCCTTCCACAATCGTGATAGGAACTGGGAGCCCCTGTCTGAAATGAGAACCCTAGGGATTCCATGAAGGCGGATAACATGTTGATTGAAAAGTTGGGACAATTGTTTAGCAGTGGGTGTACCTTTGAAGGGTATATAATGTGCCATCTTACTAAAGGTGTCAACAACCACAAGAATGCTATCATACCCAAGGGGAGAAGGTAGATCAACAATCAAATCTAAAGAGACAGTGTGCCAAGGATATGGTGAAGTAGGCATGGGTTGTAGGAGACCTTTAGGAGCTTGCCTGTCCGATTTTCCCTGTGCACAAATCTCTCAGCCTAACACATATTGACGGACGTCTCTGCACATATATGGCCACCAGAAATGACGTTTGAGTAATTCTTCAGTTTTCACAACACCTTTGTGGCTGTTCAGAGGGTTGTCGCGACATTCCTGCATCGTCTTTAGCTGTAGCTCCTTGGTGGGTAAATATAAGGTGGTGCCGAAATAGAGGAGGCCATTGCGAATGAAACGTTGTGGATCTTCCATGGCCCAGATCTCCATTTCAAGGTCGGACATCAAATTCCGAACTTGATGTTCAAAAGGTTCTAAGGAAATAGTTCCAATGAATTTTCCAACAGGTATGATTTGCTGATTTTCAATAGCTGAAGTTTGATTTTCTGTATCGCGTCTTGAGAGGACGTCAGCCTTTCCTTTTTTTGATCCAGGATGAAAGGTGATAACAAAGTCAAATTCTGAAAAGTAAAGAGACAAACGTAGCTGACGTGGTGTGAGAGTTCGAGCAGATAGCAAAAATTTGAGGTTGCGGTGATCCGTAAACACTGTTACTGTGTGTTTTGCCCCCACTAAATAATGTCTCCAATCTTTTTTGGCATCCTTGATTGCCAAGAGTTCTTTTTCTGTAATAGTGTAGTTGCATTCCGCAGGATTAAGTTTGCGGGACCGATATGCCACTGGGTGTAACTGTCCCGTGTCCTTGTGCCTCTGAGAAAGTATCCCTCCGATGGCTAGGTCCGATGAGTCTGTCTCCAGATAAAAAGGCTCAGAGGTATCTGCATGAAGCAACACTGGTGCTGTGTTGAAACTGTCCTTCATCAACTGAAAAGCCTCTTCTGCTTCTTCGGACCAGTGGAACGGAACTCCCTTCTTCAGAAGATGAGTCAGCAGAAGTATCTTATTGGAGAATCCATTAATGAATCATCTGTAAAAATTAGAGAATCCGATAAATCTTTGAACCTCCTTGATACAGGTAGGAGATTTCCAATCTGTTATCGCCATCCATTCGAACTCCTGCAGGCAATAACACAAAACCTAAGAATTCTACGGTATCTGTGTTGAAAAGGCATTTTTCCAATTTCACGTGCAGAGAGTTCTCTCGTAGATGTTGTAAAGCAGCTCTGACCTGGTTGTGGTGTTCTTCAACCATGTTGGAGTGATGTCATCAGTGATGTCATTTCAGATGTCATCAGTGATGTCATCAGTGATGTCACTGACCATGTCATGAGTGATGTAATATGTGACGTCATCAGCAGTGCATTGCGGGGGCGTGAGTTATAGTTATCTGAACTAACTAAAATAGGGGAATTTCTAGGGTTTTGTACGACGGAAATGTCCAGCTAACTATAACGCCCCTGAAACCTATGGTTTTTTCAGTGAATTTCTAAGGTTTTTTAAATGCCAATTCCTAACTATAACGCCCCTGAAACCTATGTTTTTTTCACTGAATTTCAAAGGTTTTTTAAATGCTAATTCCTAACTATATCAGGCCTGAAACCTATGGTTTTTTCAGTGAATTTCAAAGGTTTTTTAAATGAAAATTTTGAATGTTTTACTATATTTTTTAAACTATTTATTTTTAGATATGTTTTTTTAATTACATTATAATTACATTATACATTACAATACAAAATATACTTTCTCAGAATGAATTACTTTAGTTTAAATACTTGCAAATAGGCAACAGACTTTTAAGTACAGAAGTTACAGTTGTTGCAATGGGCAACACAATTTCAAACACAAAGCAACATTGAGCTCAATGTGAATTTCTAGTTAAATGCAATTAGTTACTTTATGGATTACTTTTCTAACCACAAGACTGGATCCTAGATTCAGTCCTTGGATATCTCCTGTAAATAGTTGAGTAAAAGCTCTTTGGTTACAGTAGTGATTTTTAAGGAATATTATTGTATTTTAAAAGTTGACACTTAAAAACTTTTTCCCATAGAATCACCAATGTTATCCTATGGCAGAAAATTCACTTAGGAGGTAAGTAGTGTTACCGTTACTTTTCCTTACTCAGTGGGGGATCCTGGATCCAGCACTGGCCAACCTCCTATAAACAGTTGAAAGAATGTGTTTAAGTCATCCAGACGATTTTTTAGGAATATTTTTAGTTTGTGAAAATAGACACTTCGAAACTTTTCTGGTGAAAACCACACAATGGATTCCTATGGAAGGAAATACAAGTTACTGGTAAGTACGCTTAGAATTACTTTTCAGGGTCAGTTCTGAGCTAAATGATGCAGCCCTGGGTTCTCTCCTGATAACAGGTGAGTAAATCGGAATTCGTAGTTCAGATGATTTTAGAGGAATATTTGTACGTTTCAAAAATGGACACTTTGAACATTTTCTGCTGAAAACCACACAATGGATTCCTATGGAAGGAAATACAAGTTACTGGTAAGTACGCTTAGAATTACTTTTCCGGGTCAGTGCTGGGCTAAAAGATGCAGCCCTGGGTTCTCTCCTGATAACAGGTGAGTATATCGGAATTCGTAGTTCGGCTGATTTTAGAGGAATATTTGTACATTTCAAAAATGGATACTTAGAAACTTTTCTGGTGAAAACCACACAATGGATTCCTATGGAAGGAAATACAAGTTACTGGTAAGTACGCTTAGAATTACTTTTCAGGGTCAGTGCTGGGCTAAAAGATGCAGCACTTGGTTCTCTCCTGATTACAGGTGAGCAAATCGGAATTCGTAGTTCGGCTGATTTTAGAGGAATATTTGTACAATGGTGAAGGAAGGGTGAGGGGCCTGAGGTGACGTGTGCAAACACGCCCTGTGGTGCGTTTTAAGTTGGGGAATTAAATCCTCTTCAATCCTGAGGTCCCCTGGGGGCCAACTAGCCCACCAGGTACCTTCAGTATGCACCAGGGAGCTGCATTGCAGAGAGGTATTCAGAGGCCACGCCCCTTTTTTCAACACTCTGCAACACAGCTCCGTGGCGCTTACTGGAGGTACCTGGTGGGCTAGTTGGTCCCCAGGGACCCTCAGGATTGAAGAGGAATTAATTCCCCAACTTAAAAAGTGCCACAGTGCGTGTTTGCACAGATCTCACCTCAGGCCCCGCCCCCTACCTTCACCACTGTGCAAACACGCCCCGTAGGTTGTTTTAAGTTGGGGGATTAAGTCCCCTTGAATCCTGAGGTCCCCTGGCTGCCAACTAGCCCACCAGGTACCTCCAGTAAGCGCCAGGGAGCTGCGTTGCAGAGAGGTGTAAAAAGGGGGGTGGCCTCATTACACCTCTCTGCAACGTTCCTGGTGGGCTAGTTGGCCCCCAGGGACCCCCAGTATTGAAGGGGAATTCGTTCCCCCTCTGCAAACGCGCCAGGGGGCACGTTTGCAGAGTGGTGTAAGGAGGGGGCGTGGCCTCCGGCCCAATCCTTTTTTTTTTCCCCCTCTATTTTTTAGAAGGGGGGCAGTGTAGCCCCCTTCTTTTACTATTTTGTGGCCCTGTGGACCCCATCCCCCAGGACCTGCCCCCAATTTTATTTTTTTATTTTTTTTAAACAGGAAGGGGGCCGCGTGGCCCCCCTCCCCAGGCCATAATTTGCCCCGGGGACCCCATCCCCGGTGCATGGCCCTTTTTAAAAAATATATTTTTTTATGGCACCTATGGCCCCGGGGACCCCATCCCCAGGGCCATTTTTTAAAATTTGTGTTTTTTTAATTTTGGGGAGGGGGGCCGCGTGGCCCCCCTCCCGGGCCACTTATGGCCCGGGGGCCTGGCCTCCGTTGGGGCCGTGGATGTCCCCAATCCTCCCACGGCCCTGCCAGCTCCCCTCGTCCTGCGGGAGCCGGCATTGCTTTTCCACATGGGGAGCAGCTAACATGCTGCTCCCCATGTGGAAAAGCAATCGTCTTTGGGATTTGGAAGAGAGAGCAGGTTTCCTGCTCTCTCTTCCAAATACCAAAGCAGTTTGCTATGGCAGGATGGGAGCCGCGAGGCTCCCACTCTGCCATAGCAAACAGCAGTGTCCCGGGGGTGGGCCCCCAGGACACTGCAGGAGCCGGCCCTGGGGGGTGGCAGTCCCCAGGGCCATCATTGGCTCCAGAGGGGGGGCCGCGCGGCCCCCCCACTTAAGTTAAAGCCCCGGGGGGTGGTGGTACCCGGGGCTTGGGGGTCTGTAACGGACCCCCTATTTTACATATTCAGTGCCCCGGGGAGGTGGCGGTCCCCGGGGCATGTGGGGGGGCTCGAGCCCCCCCACAGAGGGTTATTTTTTTTTTTTTTAAAAGCCCCGGGTGGTGGCGGTCCCCGGGGCTGCAGGGGTGCCATGAGCCCCCCAGCATACATTAACATAAGCCCCGGGGGGTGGCGGTCCCCAGGGCTGGGGGGCCCCCATTATAAAACCATATTGCCCCCGGGACTTGGCCCCCCCGGGGGCTAAATCTAAACGAAGCGCGGAATACCGCGCTTCTGTTTTTTTTTCGTTAGCGGGATGCGCGGACCCTACGCGCATCCTGCGATTTTTAAAAAAAAATTTTTTTTTTTTTTTGGCCTTGGGGGTCAGGGGAGCTCAGCTAACTATAACTGCTGAATTTCTCTGGTTTTGTATGAGTGAAATGTCAGCCTAACTGTAACATCCCTGTAACCTTTGTTTTTTTCAGTGAATTTCTAAGGCTTTTTTAAGTACCATTTCTTAACTGTAACATCCATAATTTTAGGTGAACCTTTAAGATTTTTGTATTTTCTTTCTATAATTGGATACTGTGTATTATATTTATATATTTTACCACCCTTTTTTTGATTTTTGTATGTGTTTACCTTAGAGGATATGAATAACTGTTTTTCGGCACAACATTGTTGCATTTACTGTGAAGAATTTGTCATCAGTAAATGTATTTCACATACTGATACACTTAAAGACATTTTTTAAATAAAGATTATGTCTAAATATTTAGTAAAATATTGTTTTAACTTTTCTTTCTGTGATCAATTTAGAAGAAAGCCACGTTTACAAAAAAAATGTATATTTGCGTCCACTGAAGTCATTGCGGTAACGTCAGTAGTCGCAAAGAATGCATGGTAACAGTAGAGTTTATTAGTGTACTTTTGAAACTGATATTTTTGTAGTGAGTTTCCAGAATAATTGTCTGCAAACCCTATTTTCCATTTCTGCAAAGATAGACAAAGTAGAGATGATATTGGTAATCACGGATAGTGCATGTAACATAATATATGTAAGTAGATGTATTGTGAACAACTTTAGTCTAGCTGTTTACTATTATAGTATTGCAAGTCTTGCTTTTCTTTCCATTATTAGAGAAAACTAGTTTAAATTTGTATTTTGCATTTACGCTTCACCGCAGTAATTGCATCTATTTTGGACGCCGCAAATATCACATGACCAAGAAAGTAAGGAATATCATTGGATAATAAACTTTGCAGCATAATCAATAGGAAATACACACCCACCCCTCCTTCTTGAATCCCATTCCATGAAACTTCATCCTGAGCAGGTAGATTCATTTTGGTGTGCAAAGTTTAGGCCTTTTTTTTATCAAAAAAGGCCACACAGGAAGGAGACCATGGTCAGCAGGAACAACAGCTGGCCCAGGTTGGGCAGGAGGTAGAGACTGAAGATTTGGAAGAAGAGGGACCTCCACAAAAGAGAGCCAGTGTGGCACAGGATTTTTTTTTAAATCCCATCAGCGGAATCAAAAACTGCTACCAAAATTGTGCGACAAGAACCTCTCTAGGGGGACGAACAAGAAATATTCATGTGGGACAATGTCCATGTTATACCATCTAAATACCTATCCTAAAAAAATTCTCCAACTGGAGATCAAGCAGAGGAAAGCTGGAGGACTATCTACTTCAATTGTAGCAGCAACAATGCCTGTCTGGAAAGTCCCCTCTGAGTTGCAGACTACTGCAACAGATATGGCTTCAGAGTTTTCAAGAATGGCCACTTACTGCATGGACTGTAGTGCTGTCATAGGTGCTGGTGAGCAATGTCATCCAGCTATTCACAATGCTGCAAAACAGCATACCTGTTATTTTTTTCCCACTTGTATATGTTTTGCACATTTCTAAGTGCACATTTTTTCAATTCCTGCTCTCTCAGGTCCCATTTGTGTTATTATGAGAAAAGAAGAAAAAAATGTTAAACTTTACAAAAGCACTAAAAAAACAAAAAAAAAGGTTCCTGTTGGAACCGCCGTTTAGTTACAAAAAGATAAAGTACTTATATATGTTCAAATTAGTGCAAGACTGGTGTATGGATGATTGAATGAGTGCATAAATGTCAACATGTAGATTCATCCCTAAGGGCACGTGGCACTCTATTTCTTTAGCATTTAGCTGCTATTTTTAACTTTGTAGTGCCAAATCCTTATTTGTTACTAAACTGATTGATGAATGTACTTTGTTAATATGGGGGTTCACTTCAAAACTGTTATGATGGCACTGGCATTTTAGCTTTTGACTATTTATTGCTACTTGTAACCACCCTCCTGTTAGTACTTAATTATGTTTATATAGTATGAAATGTACATTGTTTTTATGTATGTAACTTTCATGGATGTCAAACCTTCTGAATAACATACTAATTGATTGATTGCCTGCATGCATGCATAACTGGTGCATGGATGTTACTATGAGTGCATAAGTAGTGTCTGGGAGAATGGATGAGTGTATGGGTAGTGCCTGACTGATTGGATATGTGAATGGTTAGTGTCTGGGTAATTGCATTGTGCATGGGAAGTGGCTTTTTGAATGGGTGCATCCAGGAGTATTATGTGGGTGATTGGATGAGTGCATGGTTAGTGGTTGAGTGATTTGATATGTGCATGGTTAGTGCCTGGGTGAATGGATGAGCTCATGGTAGTGCATGAGTTAATGGATGGGTACAAGCATAGTGCCTGGGTCATTGGGAAATGGTATGGGTAGTGCCTGAGTGGATGGATGAATGCATGCGTAGTACCTGAGTGAACGGTTGAGTGCAAGGGCAGTGCCTGGGTAATTGAATGTGTGCACGTGTAGTGGCTGGGTAAATGGATGAGTACATGTATAATACATGTGTGAATGAATAAGTGCATCATTAGTGCCTGTGTCATTGGATGACTTTATGGGTAGTGCCTGAGGGAATGGATGAGAAAATGCATACTGCCTGAATGAATGGATGAGTGCAAGTGTAGTGCCTGGGTGATGGTTATGTGTATGGGTACAGCCTGGGTGATTGGATGAGCACATTAGTAGTGCCTGCATGTGTGGATGTGTGCATGGTTAGTGTCTCAGCGAGTGGATGAATGCATGCATAATGACTAGGTGAATGGATGAGTGCCTGGATAGTGCATGAGTGATTGGAAGAATGGATGAATAGTGCCTGGTTGATTGGATGAGTGCATGGGTACAGCCTGGGTGATTGGATGAGTACATGAGTAGTGCCTGTATGAGTGGATGTGTGCATGGCTAGTTCCTCACTGAATAGATGAGTGCATGAGTAGTGACTGATTGAATAGATACGTGCATGGGTAGTGCCTGGGTGAATGAATGTGTGTATGGGTAGTGCCTGGGTGAATGGATGAGTGCATGGATAATGCCAGAGTGAATGGATGATTGCAAGGGTAGTACCTGAGTGAATGGATTAGTGCAAGGACTGTGCCTGGGTGATTGTGTGATAGCATGGATAGTGCCTGCATGATTGGAAAAATGTATGAGCAGTGCCTAGGTGATTGGATGAGTGCATGGATTTTGCCTGGGTGATTGGATGAGTAGTACCTGGGTGAGTGGATGAGTACATGGGTAGTGCCTGAGTTAAAGGATGAAAGCATGGGTACTGCTTGGGTGATTGGATGAGTGCATGGGTAGTGCCTGGGTGAATTGATGAGTACATGCATAGTGCCTGAGTGAATGGATGAGTGCATGTGTAGTTCCTGAGTGAATGGATGAGTGCAAGGTTACTGCATGGGTCATTGGATATGTACATGGGTGGTGGCAGGGTGAATGAATGAGCGCATGGGTAGCACCTGAGTGACTGTATGAGGGCAAGGGTAGCTGCATTCCTCAGAGACCCTCGCATGGACTGTAGCTATAACTATAACAACAATCTGAGTTTTGACATGCATGGTATTTTTAAGTAACCTGAAACTCTGCATCCAGTCTTATGTATAGCACCCATATACACACAACCAACACAGCGGCTCTTGTCAGAGCCACCCTAGTACCCGAAATATTGAGAATAATTTTTCTAAAAAGGTTTTTTCCTATGTTTTTGACAATCTTCGTGACGACATTGTGATCCCCGCAATCCCCACGGACATGTAGTGAAAACAGAAAACAAAACCAGGCTTTCAAAGACCACCAACACATCCAAAAATAATATGTAAAAAAAATCCATTCCGAACATTTCCCTACACATATCACTATATACATACTTCATTTAAAGAATGTTTAAACTCATATTTTTCTACTGAATTTCTTTAAAACCCGTCTTTCAGACCAATTTTCCATTTTTGAGATTATTCGGAACATCGCTATTATGTCATTAACCACAATGATCACGCCTTTTCCATAAAGTCTAAATCACAGTTATCCACACATAATACAGTATTTTACATACTAGAGGTTTCTTACAGAATTCTCTAAAATCATGTTTTTCTAGAATTTCTATTAAAACCATTCCTAAATCCTATTTTATCTTTTGGCAGTGAGTCTGGTGACCGCAATGACATTAGTCATTGCGATACCCATGGACACGTTGCAAAAACGGAAAACAAAAGTAGACATTCAATGACCACCAACACATCCCAAAATAATATGTAAAAAATCCTTTCTAAACATTGCACTACACATATTACTATATATATATATATACTTCTTTCAAAGCATTTTTAAACTCATATTTTTGTCCTAAGTTTTTGCTGTTATTCAGGGTATCATGACTTCGCCGTTAACAGCGACGATCGCTCCTTTTCGATAGAGTGAAAACACATTGATGCACACACATATTACAGTACTTTCCACACTAGGGTTCATCACTGCACACTTCAAACTTATGCTTTTCTAGTGTATCTCTAGAGCAATCATCTGTAAAACCTTTTTTCCATTTTCGCTGTGAGGCAGGAGTTTGCAAGGACGTTGGTAATAACCATGGACACACCGCAAAAGTAGAATACAAAAGCAGACATTCAATGGCCAACAACATATTCACAAATTATAACAATATAATTAATTCTATCTATCACAGTAGATAATTCACTACATAAATAACTCTATAAACACATTTTTAAAAATCGCACTATCTCTATAACAATGTGTATTAATGATTCACTGATAATTGTTTTATATTTCCAGCAATATACGCGACGATCTTGATAGTCACAATGTACCCAAAACAGTACAGAGAGGGCTGCACTAGCAGTCGCGGCGTCATCACGAATATCATGTGCGATTAAAAAAATCCTTCTCAACAATGTGGTTGGAATATCTCCACTCTGTCCCTTTATTTGGACTTTCACACAAACTTTGTGGCTGCAACTTTCTGTGCAGGTTCTGTCCAGCCAATCAGAGCATTCCCATTGGCATGTGCATTCGCAATAAATCGTGAAACCACCGCAAAATGTCTGTGGCCAGAGATATCACTATCATTTTCAGCTTAAATTTTGCAAACACTACTGAAAGGATTCACACCAAACAAGCAAAAGGCACTTCCTTGAACTGACATTTACCTCCCAGCCAAATTTTGTGCATGTCTGTTCAGCGGTTCAGGCTGTAGGTGTGGCTAAAAGTTCCAATGGGAATTAACCGTACATATTTAATCTTATTTCGCACCCCAAATTCTCAGTCCCCACTACACGGATCACCCCCAAACTTTCCATGACAACCAGAAACTATCTTGACACCTAATTTGGAAACTTTCATGGAGATTGGTCAAGCAAGGCAAAAGTTATAGCCAAGTCACAAAATGCTTTCCTAGGGAAACATGGCCCTAACTATAACTACCTACTGGCATTACAAAGGTTACAGAGATGTTATGGTTAAGAAATAGAATGTTTTCGAAACTTAGAAATTCACTGAAAAAAACAAAGGTTACAGGGATGTTATAGTAAGGCTAACATTTCACTCATACACATCCATAGAAATTCAGCAGTTATAGTTACCTCAGCTAACTCTACCTCACGCCCCACAATGCACAGCTATGACCCCTCATATTACCACACTCATGACATGTTTAGTGAAATCACTGATGACATTGCTGATGACATCCATATATCGACATAAACATCTACAACTAATATCATGCAAGATACAAAAATAACAAGCAATGCATAATTAATATTGACCTATCATTTTTCCAATTATAAATCTGGGCCCAAATACAGTTTCCTAATTTTTTTGCCCTTTGTCCCTTCCTTTCTTACACCACCTTTTCAAGATTAAAAATAGATCAAATCTGTGCAAGCCATTGCTGAAATTGTGGGGGGAGCGGAAACAACCTGAGGAAATTTAGATTCTAACTACAGCCATGGCCTAAAACAAATAATGTTGATGTGTCCCCATCGTTTCTCTGCTAACAGCCACCAAAAACATTAGTTCAGCTCGCTGTCATGCTGGGAGGACCTAGGAGTTTGGAGGATGGGTGACCTTATCGATACAGATGGAATTATGTCAATTGAGGAAGTCCAGATTAATTACGGGGTTGATCAGAAATATTGTGTTTAATATTAACAGTTACAGAGCTTTTTAGCTAAGAAGAAAGGGAGGTTAAGAGGATTTTTAAGGACCCTATAATGGAGGTATTAAGGGACCACAAGGGCTGCACTATTAGTCAGATATATGGGGGGCTGTACCAACTGATGCAAGAGAACCTCGAGAAGCAATGTGAGAAATGGAAAAAAAAACAGGTATAAAATAGCATCAGATTTTAGATTCATTAAAACTAGGTCACTCTATTTTGTGCTCGGCGGGGTTACAGGCGCAACAATATAGAACAATTTTTTCTCTTTATTAGACACCGGCCAAAAACGTCCAATGAGGAGATCCACTGCCCCAGCTGCTGTAGTACTGAAGCAGATATAATACATATATTATCTACTTGTCCACTATTAGAAACCCTGAAGAAGGATATAGAATTTTTTTTAGCTCAATCCATTAAAATAAAAATACATTACTTCAAATGTTTTTTATTAAACATAAATATATAAAAAAGTCTCCACCTAAACATCAATAACATTCACATTATGAAGTAAATCAATCATACCTACTTAATTCTTGCACATACAAAACATCACACTACTAAAAAGAACACAATGGAAGTTTGTCAGATTGACTCATACTTAGATCATGTTACAATATAGTTTCGAAGACATTCTTTTCAAACAGTCAAACAGAAAGAAGGAGAATGTTATGCTATGATAGATAATTATGTAAAGATTGAAACATATGTAATTTTTTAGATTTCATCAGTCAAGGAACAATACTATTTCCATTTGTCCAACAGAGAAGTACTGTTCATATTTTTATTGATCGGGCAACAAAATAGTTTCCATATATTCAGCAGAATACCGTCTTTCCATTCATTTAGCCGAATAGGTTTAACATGTGTTTCGGTAAGACACCTAAATTAGGGTGACACCTTCTTCAGGGCCAAAAAGGAGGGACAAATCACCAGAATAAAACCAAGGATGGGATGGGTGGCAATCCAGAACAGAGACTAGGAATAAAATAAGCATTTGCAACGAAATCGGTTTCGCCTTTGGGATCTTAAATGTATTTATCTACACAGCACACTAGCCTCCATGCTGAAACATCTACTGTTCTTTAACATGGAGGAAAAGTAAGCACCAAACTGCGTGGCACGCCAGGTATGGAAACACATGGAGAGAAATATTGCCTTTCAGCGGGAAATGGTATAGTCCAAAGCACTGTTTTTAATATAAAATCAGGGCCTTCGGTGGTCATGTCACTGAAAATATAAGAGTTGAAAAAAACATTATTATCTATTTGTGATCGTGGAAGACAATTTCTATGGACTGGAATTTAGAGTATGCTAAAGTGATTCTGGTATTTTACTCACATCTTCTGGCCGTTACTCTCAAGAAATTTAAATAGAGGCAGTTCCCAGAAAAAAAAAAGTCCCTCAGCAGAAAGCAGTTCTGGTATTTTACTGACCTCTGCTGGTCGTTTTCTATCAAGACAGTTAAATAGAGGCAGTTGAACAGAAAAAAAAGTCCCTAAGCAGAAGCAGACAAGTCCTAGGGTTGATCTCCACAGCGCACAAAGTACATCCTCATATAATTATATAATAATAAGTATATACTAAAGTACATACAAGAGGTCTCGAATGCTCGACCTAAAATGGCTGATATTAGAACAACATAATCATCTGTACCTAAGAAATATTGTCCTACACCACAGATCACTGTGTACACAACAAAGGAGAAGATACAAAGATATTAATTGTGCAGCAGCGTGAGTAACCACTACAGAAAGAATACAAATGGTGTTTAGAAACAGCAAAGAATAGCCAAGGTTTGAGTGGAATAATAAGGAAATAAACCCCAAAGTGCTGTGAGATCAGATTTCCCATCTGGGTCTGTCACTGATAGAGAAAAAGAGAAATAGGTGCGGACAAAAAATGCACATACCTAGTCTATTATCCCAGGTGGTGGAGCTGTGGTGGAGAAAGGACCTACAGGTCTCTGTCCATGTGGGAGGAAAGACTTGGGAACAAATCCCAAAGGGAAATATGGCAACAATAGTCAATGAGCAGATAAGAAAAAAGAGAAACCAGCTTAATGTTAGATTGAAGTCTAGTGAAATATAACCACTGTAAAACTACCCCTAAAATGAACAGGGTAAGCATTGTTTGTCCAAAACTAAGTAGATGTCTTGTATGGATTAACACTTCTGTAAGAAAACCACAGTTTAGAAGTGCTGCACCCATGAAAAGGATTAAGCAGGTAACAGTGACAGCCTTGGGCACGTGTTTGACCTTGCAAGAAACTGATCCGACTGATCCGACAGACCCCCTGACAAGAAACACTAAGGTAAATCACATAAAAATATGTCAGCCAGGTTCTTCTCTCTCACACTGAGAAACACACCCATACACATACAGGCACCCAACATCATAAAAACACACATCTAACCATAGAATGATTCATATTAGTTATTTGACCTATTACTATAATGGTCATCAGTGGCTAAACCAGTCCACTGACAGACCAGGAGCACATATATCAGAACATATCAGTTAGATATAAATTTCATAACAGACTCTCAATAGATTCAGCTGCATTTGGAAATATAAGATATACTTTCATAATACATTGCCATCCATAAATCCCTCCTGCAGTTCATGTGACTCTCCTCGGCTTGCCCTTTCTCTCCTACTCCTCACTAACCTGGAAGGAACTCACAACGAACATCACCAAATTCTCTGAACTCCAATGCAACCTTAACATGTACAGCAGCAAATCGCTTGGCCTTGGAACCTCAGTTCATCATTGATTACACACAAGAAGACTGTGTTGTGGCTCACCGTAGAGCACTGACGGCCCACAAACGACATGCCCGTAGTAAACGGGAATGATGGAACTACATGCCCCGATGCGCATTGCAGGATGACGCTCTGACGTCATCCCGCACGGCACGAGGGAGAAGAAAAGGAACATCCGGCATCGAGCGGGTGCCGGTTATTTTTGGTTCCTGGTTCGAGAGAGGAAGAGTTCGAGTGTGTACGATTGAGGCGTTAGGGGTGCTCAGCACCAACCTTGGTTCTTCGCTCACTTGTTACACTCTGCTGTTCCTATTGTTACCCGAGTCCTTGTTAAGATCGGAATTAGTACCGGTCCCGCTGCGGTTCCGTTGGACGCCTTTCCACGGCATTGCGGAATCGCCCGTGCCGTGAGACTTTGCATTGTGCTGATTCCTCAGCGCGAATTGGCGACTCGATTGTGCTGAGTCGTTCTTAAGTTCTACAGACTGAAGGAAGTATACCAGTGGTACTGTGGTGGGCTCACCTACTGGTGGTTCCTTGGGGATTTTCTACGAGACATTTTGATATCCCTTCTTTAGTTCGCTCTACCCCAGAAGCATGGGAGTAGCGCAAGGGGTTCGTGCAGAATCCGTGAACGGAGTCGCAGGCAACTAACAGGTTCTAAACTTCGCTGCACCTCATTTGTTTATTTGTATTCAAACAGGGGCGGAGAGGTGACTTCTGGCATACGTCCTTCCCCCTCCCCTGTTATACTAGAGGCCCGACTCTCCAGGTCTCCCAGTCAGGAGTGCTTTCTGTCTTTTACAGGTACAGCAGGGGAAGTAAGGGAAACATTGTGTATGGGAGTCTAGGGGTTGTTCTAACCATAGCGCCTTGTTATTTCTCTTTCAGATCTCCCTCCCCGCAGTCCCCTTCCTTTCCTTCCCTCGCCTGATCACCCTTCTGTGTCTGTCACATATATACCAGACCAAGGGGTTATCGGGAGGTGGACCCCTTACAGCATCGTGCGACCCTGAGGACTTTGGACGGCGACAAAATAACCGGCCCACGAATAACTGTCCTCCCAGTCGCACGGTGGGATGGCCACCTTAGAGGACGTGTTGGCTGCTTTGGCCCTGTTACAGGCCGAGGTAGTCGCTTCTAGAACAGAAACTGCCACACTACAGGCGCAGGTAGACCGCTTGGAGCGTAACCCCTTTGACGCTGGCCCCCACCGCTCTCTCACAGCTGCCCCTGTGGTGGTAGAAATCCCCACGCCTGTTCCGTTAGCCACCCCCGAAAGGTTTAGCGGGGATAGTGGGAAATTACAGGTCTTTCTCACGCAAGTGATGCTGCATTTTATCTGCAAGGCCAGAGCCTTTACCACTAACCATTCGAAAGTCGCCTTCTTGCTCTCCTATTTATCTGGGGACGCTGCACAATGGGCCGTTCCTTTGGTGAGAAGAGATGATCATCTTCTGTATGACTGGGATGCTTTTTTAGTGGAATTTGAGAAGACCTTTAATCGACGAGCGGCCACGCTCTCGGCCGACAGGGATCTACTGGAGTTGCGACAGGGCAATAGGGACGTCATCTCGTATCTAAACGACTTTAGGAGATTGATCATGGAAACCGAGTGGCCCGAAGGGAAACATGCGGCCATCTTTCACCAGGGTCTAAGTGAAGAAATGAAGGACGTATTGGCACAGATTGATCCCCAACCCGCCTCCTGTGAAGCTCTCATTAGTCTAGTCCTGCGACTGGATCATTGCATGAGCGAAAGAAAAGGGGAGCACAGAAGGAGGGAGAAACCTGTGCCGAGTTTGGAGTACTCTCGGTCTACAAGCACTGCTGGGCAGAATAAAACGGAGCCCATGGAAATAGGCGCTGTTCGTTCCCCGCTCTCAGCGGAAGAAAGAGACTACTGGAGGAAGCGAGGGTTGTGCCTGTACTGCGGTCGGAAAGGACATTTTATACGTGAGTGCAGCCTAAGACCGAAGGTACCCCGAGCAGAACAAAGGGGCGCGGTACTCCGAACAAACGGCTCCCCGGTGGGAAACGACTCGGCTTAAAGGAGGAGGAAGGGAGTCCTTTGAGCACGATGTATATCCCTTCTTTGGAAGACCTACAAACGCCCAACGAGCACCACTTCTATGTCGAAGTGCACATCCTGGTGGAAGAGGAGTGGAATCCGGTCAGAGCGTTGGTGGATTCGGGGGCCACAGGGTGTTTTATGGATCAGGCCCAGGTAGAAAGGCTAGGAATCACCTTGCAAGAGAAGCTCCAGCCTGAGATGGTTTTCGCTGTGGATGGGAAGATGTTGGATTCCGGTCCGATCAGATATCATACTGGGCCGTTAACGATGAGACAGGGAGCCGGGCATCAGGAAATTCTTTCCTTTAATGTCATACCGGCACCCCATTATGGATTAATTCTGGGGTTGCCTTGGCTACGTCTCCACAACCCTCTCATCAACTGGCATGAGAAGACCTTAGTATATTCCTCAGCCTACTGCTCGGATAATTGCTTCGGCTCACACACGAATCCAGCCACATCATTGGCTATCTGCTATCAGGTGGCAACTGCAGTGGAACACGCGGTCACAGGCCCAGTCGGACATTTTTCTGTCACCCCACGGTGTGCCTCAGGGCTCAATTTTGAGCCCGCTATTTTTCAATCTGTATCTCCGCCCCCTCGCCGACTTGGCAGAGCGGGTAGGTCTAGAACTTATGACCTATGCGGACGATTCGCAGATTATTTTTTCCCTTACTAACTCAGAATCTTCATCCCCCTCTGTGCTGAAACTAGGCCTTCAGGAAATTTTCAGCTGGATGTCTACGAACCAGCTAAAGCTCAATGGGGAGAAGACAGAGATTCTTCTCCTGGGGAAAAATAAAGATCTGTGGCAGGATACCCATTGGCCACCATCTTTGGGCGCCTTCCCCATCCCGGCTACCCAAGCTAGAAATTTGGGGGTGTGCATTGATGATTCATTATCAATGAAACAGCAGGCCAACAAAGTGGCTGGTGTCTGCTTCACGATCCTTAAATGGCTGCGGAAGATTATCTGGATGCTGCCTGTGGATACCCAGAAGACCGTAGTCAATGCATTAATTACATCTAGGCTTGACTACGGTAACATCTTATACCTGGGTTCCAATCTAGCCGAGATTGCAGCTGGTCCAGAACTCCGCAGCCAGGTTGCTGTGCAAGATTCCTAGGACAGCAAGGATCTCGAAGCATCTGAGGAACCTGCATTGGTTGAGGGTAGAGAACCGAGTTCGGTTCAAAGCCTTGACATACATGTTCAAGATCAGGGCAGGAACTGCACCTAAATACCTGCAAAAATTGGTTAGGCCCCATGTTCCTACACGCAATCTCCGTTCTTTAAATGGAGCAAATTTCGTGGTTCCCAGGTTCAAACTGGCCCGAATGGGGGGGAAATCTTTCTCCCATCTGGGACCAGTTCTTTGGAATTCCCTCCCCTTAGCCTTACGGAAGGAGGAGAATTTTGCCAGTTTTAAGAAAAACGTTAAAACTTGGCTTTTTAATAAATAATTGTGGTCCTTGACAGTTACTGCCTCTATGTTTTGACCTCTTAGCCCTGGCGCCGGGAAACCCTTTGTGGGTATCTGTGCGCATTACAAATGCAAAAAATAAATAAATAAATAAATAAATAAATACCTTGCCATATGCATACAAGGAATACGAGGACGTCTTCAACAAAGACAAGGCAGAAGTTTTACCACTGCATCGTTCGTACGATTGTCAAATCGACCTGGTCCCCGGAGCGGTCGTCCCTGCTGGACGCGTGTACGCCCTAACTGAGCCCGAACGTAAACACCTCAGGGAGTATTTGGATAAATACTTGAAATTGGGCTTTATAAGAGTGTCTAAGTCCCCCGCTGCATCGCCTCTCTTTTTTATCCCAAAAGCGAATGGCGAGCTGCGCGCCTGTGTGGATTTTAGGGCCTTAAACGCCATTACGGTGAAGAACCGATATCCCCTTCCTTTAATCAATGTACTGCTGGAGCAGGTAAAGGAGGCAGTGATATACACGCGCCTTGACCTCAAGGGGGCATACCATTTGGTCCGTATGAGGAGGGGAGACGAGTGGAAGACCGCGTTTAAGACGCGCTTCGGTCTTTATGAATACTTGGTTATGCCGTTTGGGCTGTGTAACGCCCCAGCGGCCTTTCAGTTTTTCTTAAATGATGTCCTTCGTGAATACCTCGACCACTTCGTCATTGTCTACATAGACGACATCTTGATCTACTCTACGGACACCAAAGACCATACACAACACGTGAAGACCATCCTTCAAACCCTGCGACGACATCACTTGTTTTGCAAGATCAGTAAATGTGAGTTTGGGGTTACATCTGTGGAATTCCTAGGAGTTAACCTCACCCCCTGGGGCCAGGAGATGTCAGAGAGGAAGGTATTGGCGGTAAAGGACTGGCCAACCCCACGGAACCTTAGGGATGTGCAGTGTTTCCTGGGGTTCGCTAATTTTTAGCGTCGTTTTATCGCCCGCTTCTCGGATGTGGCAACCCCTCTCACGCACTTGCTGCGTAAGCAGTCAACGTTTCAGTGGACTGCAGAAGCCCAAAAGGGATTCGAGGAGCTAAAGCAGGCCTTTTCGACAGCCCCGGTGTTGGCTCATGCTCACCCGGAATACCCCTTCATCGTGGAGGCAGACGCTTCTGACACAGCGGTAGGAGCGGTCTTGTCGCAAAGACAGTGCGAGACAGGACGTTTACATCCAGTGGCTTATATGTCCCGAAAGTTGAACCCCGCTGAATGTAATTACACTATTGCTGAAAAGGAACTGCTCGCCATCAAGGATGCCTTCAGTGAATGGAGGCATCACTTGATGGGCGCCCGACATGTAGTTACGGTCTACACGGACCACAGAAATTTACAGTTTATGACTGCAGCCAGACACCTCACCCCCCGTCAACTGAGGTGGACACTCTTTTTCGCAGGATACAACTTTCTCGTCACTTACAGACCCGGAAAGGAAAACAAGAAAGCAGACGCATTAACTCGGCAAGCATCCCAGGACAGCACCTCTGCCGTTACTAAAGGAGCCATTATCAGCCCAGAACATGTAATAGGGGCGACGTGCACGGATCCGTTCTTGAGGAGCGTAGTGCAGAACGTTTGAACACCAAAATGGAAGAACTGGCTAAAAGACAATCCTGCTTGGCAACTGGTACAGGGACTACCGATCAGGTGAAAACAACTACTCCTTCCCATCAGATCACTGAGGCTGCAAGCTTTCAAGTGGTGCCATCTCCTGCCCTGTGCCGGTCACAACGGCAGGGAAAAAACACTCAACAGGATCCTGAGACAGTTCTGGTGGCCTTCAGTTCGAAAAGATGTGGTCACATGGGTTCAGGAATGCGGAGTTTGCAATCAAATGAAGGCGTCCCATACCAAACAAGCAGGATTATTACAACCTCTTCCCACACCCGACCTCCCCTAGGAGAACATCTCGGTAGATTTCATTGTGGGCATGCCTCGTGATAAGGGATGCACGGTGATAACGGTGGTGGTGGACTATTTAACGAAGATGGCACACTTCGTCGCTTGTAAGCCTCTGCCCTCATCAGGTCAGTTAGCGCACCTGCTCTTGGAGAACGTGGTACGCTTACACGGATTGCCAAGGAAGATTGTCTCCGATAGGGGAGGCCAGTTCACTGCCCATTTTTGGAAAGCCTGGTGTTCAGCCTTGGGAATCGAATCCAACATATCCACCAGCTTCCACTCGCAGACGGATGGGCAAACTGAACGGGTTAACCAAACCCTCAAGCAGTACCTTCGGTGTTACTCCAGTGCTTCCAAGAACGAATGGGTGGATTTTCTCTGGTTAGCGGAAGTAGCCTATAACAGCGCTTCGCACACATCCACCAAACTTACACCTTTTTTTTGCTCGTATGGGTTCCATCCTTGGTTTTCCCCCTTCCTAAATCCAGCGCATGTTACAAAGGTGCCTGAGGCGCAGGGTAGGGTAGAACGCATACAGGCTAACTTTCATTTAGCAAAGAGCAATCTAAGGGCAGCGAAGCGCAACTACAAGGCATCAGCGGACAGGCACAGAAGGTCAGGGCCGGTCTATAAAGTGGGAGACTACGTGTGGTTGTCCACAAGACACATACGTTTTAAACGCTTTAGCGTTTTTAATCCCAAATTCATCGGTCCCTATCGGGTGCTTAAGTTGGTAAACCCTGTGGTTGTGAAACTGTCCTTGCCTTCAACGTTACGGATCAATCCTGCATTTCATGTATCCCTAGTGAAGCCCGCTCTGGTAGGGCCCAACCGTAAGCCTGCACCAGTGGTGGTACATAGCGAAGCGGAGTACGAAGTGAGGGGTGTGCTTGACTCCAAGATCTACCGCAACAGATTGTGGTATCTCCTTGCATGGGAGGGATTCGGGGAGGAGGAAAACTCTTGGGAACCTGCCTCTCAGGTTCACGCCCCTCAACTCGTTGCCCTGTTCCACAAGAAACATCCCTCGAAAGCGTGCTTGTGTCAGTGCTCTTCGGGGGAGGGATGTACTGTTGTGGCTCACCGTAGAGCACTGACGGCCCACAAACGACATGCCCGTAGTAAACGGGAATGATGGAACTACATGCCCCGATGCGCATTGCAGGATGACGCTCTGACGTCATCACGCACGGCGCGAGGGAGAAGAAAAGGAACATCCGGCATCGAGCGGGTGCCGGTTATTTTTGGTTCCTGGTTCGAGAAAGAAAGAGTTCGAGTGTGTACGATTGAGGCGTTCGGGTAGGGGTGCTCAGCACCAACCTTGGTTCTTCGCTCACTTGTTACACTCTGCAGTTCCTATTGTTACCCGAGTCCTTGTTAAGATCGGAATTAGTACCGGTCCCGCTGCGGTTCCGTTGGACGCCTTTCCACGGCATTGCGGAATCGCCCGTGCCGTGAGACTTTGCATTGTGCGGATTCCTCAGCGCGAATTGGCGACTCGATTGTGCTGAGTCGTTCTTAAGTTCTACAGACTGAAGGAAGTATACCAGTGGTACTGTGGTGGGCTCACCTACTGGTGGTTCCTTGGGGATTTTCTACGAGACATTTTGATATCCCTTCTTTAGTTCGCTCTACCCCAGAAGCATGGGAGTAGCGCAAGGGGTTCGTGCAGAATCCGTGAACGGAGTCGCAGGCAACTAACAGGTTCGAAACTTCGCTGCACCTCATTTGTTTATTTGTATTCAAACAGGGGTGGAGAGGTGACTTCTGGCATACGTGCTTCCCCCTCCCCTGTTATACTAGAGGTCCGGAATTGGCGGTAGGTTCGGTTGTTCAGGGAGAGAAGCGGGGTGGAGGGGAATTGTCCATAGTGGTATCCTTGGCTAAAACAGTGTTATTCCCTAGGTTTACGAGCTGCCCTGATCCCCGGCTCTCCAGGTCTCCCAGTCAGGAGTGCTTTCTTTCTTTTACAGGTACAGCAGGGGAAGTAAGGGAAACATTGTGTATGGGAGTCTAGGGGTTGTTCTAACCATAGCGCCTTGTTATTTCTCTTTCAGATCTCCCTCCCCGCAGTCCCCTTCCTTTCCTTCCCTCGCCTGATCACCCTTCTGTGTCTGTCACATATATACCAGACCAAGGGGTTATCGGGAGGTGGACCCCTTACAGCATCGTGCGACCCTGAGGATGTTGGACGGCGACAGACTGATCTCCTACAAATGTGCAGCCTCCCAGCCACAGGTTACCGCCAGATAACTCAGCAACTTCCCCACTGCACACGGTACAGGAAAACCGTGGTTTTCCTTCTCCTTCTCTCTCGAGTACACAGCCAAATGCACCCCCAAAATATATGACACAAGCACACTTGCCATCACTCCTGATACAATACTATGTACATAACATCACAATCAGAAATCGTTTGTACCAGAAATCTCAACCAAATCCTCTGCCAATTTCAAGAGTCAATAATTGGCAAACATCAAAAACAACAAAGAGCCTCACAGATGCCAAGTAAGTACCTAGATACATTCAAATACTATCTCAAATCATTACAAATGGCAACAGAGATGCATATCTCGATTCAATGAAGGCGCTAGATAATTCCTTCAAACCCCTCATCGAGTATAAACATATGCATCAAAAAAGTACATATCACAATTCTAGGTACAAAATTGTTCCAACTGACATGCACTCAGACATACCTTACATAAACATATTATGTTTCCAGCTGCAGTCCACCTGGACCCTCCCCAGTACGACCTTGCAAGAATATAATTATTATCTTACTGAAAGCAAAACACTGCCCTCTGATTTTCTTAGACCCCAACATTGACATTTCAACTGCATTCCCTAGATGAGTGGCTTCTGTGTCTCAATAAATATAATGAGATCACCCCTCCTCAAGAAACCATATATGGACCTGCACACTTAGACCATGACTCAACATTCTCTGCAGGGTCATGACTCAACATTCTCTGCAGGGTCATGACTCGCATTCTCTACAGGGTCATGACTCAACATTCTCTACATGGTTATGACTCAACATTCTCTGCAGGGTCATGACTCAACATCCTCTACAAAGTCTGCTTCTTTAGAATTAGGGAGTTTATTTTATAGCACACAGTTAATATACATTCGTTGTGCAGTCATATACAAAGAGGCCGTACCGTAGCTTTACAAACGTTGTGTATGTACTGCTTGTGACACTGCTGTACCTTCTATTCAGTTTATTAGATAGTATACTACTCTATCAGGCAGTTTATTTGCTTTGCAAAAGGTGCATATGATTGGTTGAGCTCATTGCCTGGATTTATGGGCAGGCTATATTCATGTAATAGGCAAACGATAAACTTGATCCAGTGCAACATGGTTTCTGACCATGGCACAGTACAGAATCGCATTGATTGCCGCCACAGAGGACATACGTGTCCAACTTGACAGGAGGGGGAAGCCATACTGATTCTACTTGACCTATCGGCCTCATTCGATATGGTTGATCACCACATTCTTATCCAGCATCTGGCCAAAAAAGAGATTGTAGGTAAAGCCTCGGATATTCTTCGTTTCTATCTAACTAACAATCTACAAGGATGGAAGAACACAAAATGCACCAGGGATCCTCACTTTCCCCAAACCTGTTCAACGTGCACGTCAGCCCGTGGGCCAAACTCATACGCTCCCATGGCTTTACTGCCATTAGCTACGCTGACGACACGCAAATAGTTGTCTCCTTACCTTCCAAACCAGAGAATGTGACAGCAAATCTTTTGAAAGATTCTACCTTTCATTCCCATGGCCCTCAGAAAAACAGTTATCACTGCCTTGATACTTCTCAAAATTGACTACTGTAACACACTCTATCTGAGAGAAAAAAAGAGTATGAAATGTAACCTGAAGATTTTACAGAACGCTGCTGCCCGGCTACTACTTAAGATTCCAAAATGTAGCCCTATAAGCCAAGCCATTCAGGATCTGCTCTGGCTACCTGTCCAGGCAAGGATCCAATTCAAATCTATGTGTATTGTGCATAAGACTTTGTATGGGGCTGGGCCTGGCTACCTCAGTCAACATATCAAGCGCCATTCTCCACAGTGAAACCTCAGATCGTAATCGGCTTCCCTACTGGTAGTTCCTAGGGTCAAGACATTAAAATGGGGTGGCAGAAGTTTTCTCCATCTGGCCCCTAAATTATGGAATACGTTACCCATCAGTCTCAGCAACCAAACCAATTTACTGTTGTTCAGGAAAGCATTGAAAACATGGCTACTCGTCCCTAAACCAAAGCCGTTCCTACCTCCCGTTGCATAAATCAGTGACAGCTAGCGCTAAGACGCCACGGCAAACACGCGCTGTACAAAACCTTCATTTCATTTCATTTAATAATTTATTAATACATATATACATCACTCTATTGCCACTGTTAGCAAGTGGCCAGTGTTAATGCTTAAATGCAGACAGTAGTGAATGTGTAGATACAGCTCACAACAAATTGCCATATGGGCCATATAAGACAAAAGACCTCTGAGATGTTCTTACATCAAACTCACTAGCAATCATTACAGGTGCCAAAATCCATACATATTGCAGCATACAGCGTTCAACGCACACTGCAGAAATGTTAGGCATGTACCAACCATGACCATTTTATTAAATGTAATAGACTTGCTTTCCTGTGTCATTGCTACCAACCACCAATGCATTCTCAGGGACTGCCAGTCCTTTTAGAAAGACACCGAAGAAGCAATCCAAATGTTTACAACAGCATACTACTGGCAGATGCAAGTTAGGCAAGAAATGGTTAACATGACATAAACAAAAAAATATATATAGGCGCATATTTACTAAAAGTTCACACAATGCAGGGTAGCAAGTAAACGTGCTCTGCTGCATGAATGGAAGAGAGCCGAGCAGCACCATATTCACTCACATAAAATGCTCTTCAGCTCTCTATATCCGCGCGTGCACCTGAGCCTGCCTAGCGCCAACACAGGCCCCCTTGCTCCAGGGTGCTAGGATGCCTGTGTTATGGACAGGTTTGTTTTTCCACATGAAAGGACACCTTCCTGCAGAAAAACAATCCTAAGAGGCCATTTCCTCTTTCTATGTGTGATGAGGAAGTAAGAAGGAGAAATACACATATTTCACCTCATTATGACATGTTCGGCGGGACATACCATTTCTGCACAAACCTTGGTTTACTGATTCATTAAATCTTGGATTGCATCAAATTCCATATGTGGGTACGTTGGAACGCCCATTCTCCACCCATGGAACGCCTCCTGCTACGAAATGTAACAGAATGTAGCTTGTGCGGCTACATTGTATTGCATTTCTTTAAACGTCATGCAAGGCAGCCTAAAGGACCCCGTGCGTGGATCTGTGAATCTTTTTTGGCCCTTGCATTGCCAGGCATCACCATGCGCAAAACAAAAACAACACAAAGGGTTGGTGACTCGGGACCTTAATGGTTAAGTCGTTGTCTTGCCTCTGTGTATGTTACAGGGTCACAAACACCTCAAACACTAGTGGAAAACTTGTAAGGAGTTAAATAAAACAATCTAGTACATTTATAACTAAAGCATTTAAGAAATCATAGGACTTTACAATATCCAGTGGATCAAGTTGTGCACGTTTCTGTGTAGATCTGACCTAGAGATTCAGATCCGGTTCCTATTCTCTGGTTAGAGAGGAGAGGAAAAGAAATCTTTGGGTCAAGTATCTGGCTACACTTTTTGAAAGCAATGATCCTTTCTCATGGATGGATATGGGGAGTTGAGTGGTGCAGGGAAAGGCAGAGATGCAGTTATCTAGCATCCATCTAATAGTATGGCTCATGCAAAGTTACAAACAAGGCTCATATTATGAATCTTGCAGACAACAAGCAGGTTAAGATTGAAAGTTAAACATATTCTCTGCCACCTCCAGGCCTCCTCGTTCAACAATGAAAGGTGCTGCAGCGCCTCAAGAGAGCCTGCAGTCTCCAGCCGGACAAATGGTGACAATGAAGCCCGTCATTGTGTTTCTCCGGCGTCTCTTAGTGTGTGTTCAAAGACAGTCAAAGGCCAGCAGGGTCCGGGGGCACTCCTCACACACTGCTGCCTGTTCCTTCATCTTCAGCTGTTTGTGTGATCACATGTGGATGTAAAGTGAGGTCCTGGTGTACCCTGAGCTTTCTGACCCTCATGATAGTATCAGTCCCTGAGCTCACTGACCCTCATGATAGCGACAGTCCCTGAGGTTACTGACCCCCCTGATCTTGTCAGTCCGTGAGCTTACTGACCCTCATGATAGTTTCGGTTTCTGAGCTTTCTGACCCTCATGATAGTGTCAGTGCCTGAGCTTACTGGCCCTCATGATAGTTTCGGTTTCTGAGCTTTCTGACCCTCATGATAGTGTCAGTCCTGGAGCTTACTGACCCTCATGATAGTATCAGTCCCTGAGCTTACTGACCCTCATGATAATGCTGAGCTTACTGACCCTAATAATAGTGTCAGTCCCTGAGCTTACTGACCCTCATGATAGTGTCAGTCCCTAAGCTTACTGACCCCAATGATAGTGTCAGTCCCCGAGCTTACTGACCCCAATGATAGTGTCAGTCCCCGAGCTTACTGACCCTCATGATAGTGGCGGTCCCTGAGCTTACTTACTGTTATGATAGTGTCAGTCCCTGAGCTGACTGACCCTCATGATAGTGCCAGTCCCTGAGCTCACTGACCCTCATGATAGTGCCAGTCCCTGAGCTTACTGACCCTCATGATAGTGTCAGTCCTTGAGCTGACTGACCCTCATGATAGTGTCTGTCCCTGAGCTGACTGACCCTAATGATAGTGTCAGTCCCTGAGCTCACTGACCCTCATGATAGTGCCAGTCCCTGAGCTTACTGACCCTCATGATAGTGTCAGTCCCTGGGTTTACTGACCCTAATGATAGTGTCAGTTCCTGAGCTTACTGACCCTCAGTCCCTGAGCTGACTGACCCTCATGATAGTGTCAGTCCCTGAGCTGACTGACCCTCATGATTGTGTCAGTCCCTGAGCTTACTGACACTCATGATAGTGTCAGTCCCTGAGCTGACTGACCCTAATGATAGTGTCAGTCCCTGAGCTTACTGACCCTCATGATAGTGTCAGTCGCTGAGCTTACTGACCCTCAGTCCCTGAGCTGACTGACCCTCATGATAGTGTCAGCGCCTGAGCTGACTGACCCTCAGTCCCTGAGCTGACTGACCCTCATGATAGTGTCAGTCCCTGAGATGACTGACCCTCATGATAGTGTCATTCGCTGAGCTTACTGACCCTCATGATAGTGTCAGTCCCTGAGCTGACTGACCCTCATGATAGTGCCAGTCCCTGAGCTCACTGACCCTCATGATAGTGCCAGTCCCTGAGCTTACTGACCCTCTTGATAGTGTCAGTCCTTGAGCTGACTGACCCTCATGATAGTGTCTGTCCCTGAGCTGACTGACCCTAATGATAGTGTCAGTCCCTGAGCTCACTGACCCTCATGATAGTGCCAGTCCCTGAGCTTACTGACCCTCATGATAGTGTCAGTCCCTGGGTTTACTGACCCTAATGATAGTGTCAGTTCCTGAGCTTACTGACCCTCAGTCCCTGAGCTGACTGACCCTCATGATAGTGTCAGTCCCTGAGCTGACTGACCCTCATGATTGTGTCAGTCTCTGAGCTTACTGACACTCATGATAGTGTCAGTCCCTGAGCTGACTGACCCTAATGATAGTGTCAGTCCCTGAGCTTACTGACCCTCATGATAGTGTCAGTCGCTGAGCTTACTGACCCTCAGTCCCTGATCTGACTGACCCTCATGATAGTGTCAGCGCCTGAGCTGACTGACCCTCAGTCCCTGAGCTGACTGACCCTCATGATAGTGTCAGTCCCTGAGATGACTGACCCTCATGATAGTGTCATTCGCTGAGCTTACTGACCCTCATGATAGTGTCAGTCCCTGAGCTGACTGACCCTCATGATAGTGTCAGTCCCTGAGCTGACTGACCCTCATGATAGTGTCAGTCCCTGAGCTTACTGACCCTCGTGATAGTGTCAGTGAGAGGTGAAAAGATTCTGCTCTGTCAGCGCTCTTAGGACGAAAAATGATAAAACACTCTCAGCGTCTGTTTGTGAAGCTTTTACATATTTATAAATGCACAGCGTGTAGTGAAAGTCCCCATTTTATTGTTTTCATTCCAAGTTTTTGCTCTTGGATCTTTCACTTCTTTGCAATTGATCTCAAGTTATGCTGCATTATGCTACGTCACATCATGATTATGCAATGGATTGTGCACCGCATGCTTTAATTATGGTGTAGGAGCCTAAGGCACAGACGTCATCAGGGGCAGGATTGTGGCAACATGTAATGTTATAAGAAGGCAGTGACATACATTCAGAATTACAACACATGTACGAACAGTGTCTCTTGAATGTCATCATATGTACATTTGTTCGTGAATATTGATGGTGAACTTTCCTTTTTCCCGACGGATCATGTGGTCCCCAGAGCAGTTATCGGAATCCATTGATCAATGACGTGATAAGGTGCACCTATCTCTGGCTGGCACTCCTGCCGAATCAGCTCAGGTCTGCACGTCACACAGTGACGCAGAGGCAAAAGTTTGGGGCTCAGGGGGTGGCCTGACAGCCCGCTGGAGCAAGGCAAACCTAAGTCTTGGCCCATTCCCAACCCCCCCAAATACCCCCACTCCGAAAGTGAATCAGTCGGTGCAGCACATGTACCTTCAGCAGAAACACATTCTAGTGGACAAGACGTTTGTTTGTATAAAAGAATAAAACAATGGCGTCGAGGAGCAGTGCTTTTTCTCCCTCTGCACGGGGGGGGGGAGTGTGTTGTTTTGTTTTCCCTGCCATGCCGCTGACCGCGGCCCCCGGGGGTGGGGACGCCGACCGGAGCCCCCCTCCTCATGTTGGCCGGAAGTGACGCGCAATGCATGTCACTTCCTGGCCCTGGTGTGAGGGGGAGGCTATTTAGCCTTCCCCCACCCTCCTGGCGACCTCTTTGTCACCCACCTCGCCACATCCCTCCCTACCGCTTACCCGGCGTAGGCGTTGGGTGGGGGGGGGGGTTTCTGAGCGTTGTAAAGTTTTCTTTTTTCGTTGCAGGCGGAGTTACAGGGCGATCTGGAAGCAGGCCGGTGCAAAGGGTACCTCTGCGCGGCACCATAGGGGGTGCCTGAGCCAAAACCGAGGAGCCTCATGGGAGGGTCCCGGAAGCCGTGTCGGCGCCCCACTAGTCCTGCGGGCGGTTGTGGGCCTGAACAACCGGGGGCTTGCTAAGCGACGCTCCGCCCCGAGAGGGGGGGCGTGAGTAGAAGTTACCAACGGCACGTGATCGTAGAAAGAATAACATGGATGGCAGCAACGGCGGGTATCGCTCCCGCGCTGCCCGGCTCATCAGACGGGCAGGCTGTTGTAAATTGAAACAACGATGTGATTAAGCATTTACTAAAGACATTAATTCCCCTTTTATAGATCGTGTTTTCTCTGTTATGTTGACCGAAGCTTGGACTCCATTTTGTATTGTCATGCTTCCTCGTGTTCCCCACGAGAAGAGTCCAACCTCTGTGTTAGTTGCTCTTGTAATCTGCCTAGTAACAGTCTATAAATAGCTCCTTTGTCCATCTGGCACATGCCCAGACTTGACCACATCTGTTATCAGTTAGCCTTGCTTGACCATGTTTTCGCGGGCTCAAGGAGTGTGTTAGCTCCGCCCACATATTGATTCAGTATCGAAAATGACCATAAATGGTAATGTTCCTCGACCTCATGTTGTATCCACCCACTTATGAGCCCCTCTGTTGTGTATAAAAGGGGACCGTGTACGCAAGTTCTTTGTGCTACTCTATGCAATACTGAAGAGTGTTGTGTGGATTGTAGGACCACCCTTAAGGGTTAATAAATGCTGTCTTTGTACTTTGTAGTTTCCGTGCCAACTTCCTTGTAGATTCCATTACAGGAGAGCGAACCCTTGTGTCCTGTGGGCCTAGCTGGGGCCTGTATTCATCAATTGGCGCCCGTCACGTGGGGCTCATCGGCGACTCGGATGCTCGAAGGACTGGTCGCGACGAAGGTGAGGAATTGGGCCGGGGACGTGATCACTGCCAGCGGCGCCTTAGCCCTGGCATCCCAAGGTTTTTCTTCCTTCCCTTCCGAGCTGACCGTCTGGGTGGCGCCGGTCCTCGACTGAGACCTCTTCTGTCGGTCTTGCCGTGAAAGCCGTTTGGGCGATTGTGGAGCTTGGCAGTTGGAATCTGGACTCTTGATTGGTAAGAACCGGTGTACGGTACTTGCTCCGAGTTTTTGAAGCCTGATCTGGCTATTTGAGTTTGATTTGTGATGACTAGTCATATTTTGTATTTGTCTTTGTGAATATATATGCGTTGCAACACATATAGGCAGGTAATGTGGAGAGATTTCTCCGGAGCTGTGTAACTTTGAACGGCGCAACGATTAAGTGCCATTTTTCTATAATATTGCATATTTTGCATTATTTCTGAGCATGCCTGCTTTCAGCGCACTCCGTAAGTGGTGTTGCTGTTTCGGAAACCGGTTGAACCTCGAGGAATCTGCTCCAGCTCCCCCAGAGGGGACTCCTAATAGGGATATGTATGTGAAGCATGGTCTTTCTTCCATAATGTACAGCACAGTATGGAGGAAATATACAAAAAAAGATCCTGAGTTGCGATGGCCTTTGTATGGATCGTTTGATATACGTAAGATTGAGTATGTGGAACAGTGTATGTGTAAGCGGCGTGCTCGTCAGGATATGTTTGAGTGTGTACGGTTGTGGGTGAAGGAGGTGCGTGAGCGAGAGAAGCGCGAGAAAGCGCTGTTTGATAAAGAACAACGGAAGAATGATCATGTGCGAGCACAGGAAGCGAAGCGTCGGGAGGACAGAGAGCAGACGGACAGGCAAGAGAAGGAGCGTAGGCTACAAGTTTCGGGTCAATATGCTGTTCGGCAGCCACTTTACCCTGTCCTTAATAATCTTGATGATGATTTTTATTTACTAGATCGCTCTCCGCCCCCTTATGTCGGCGCATCTGCTCCGAGGCCGCAAGATTCTGTCCCGGGTACGGGTAAGGTAGATACGCGGTCCATGTTATCAGCCGAACAAATGGCTGAGCTTCGGCAAATTTCCTTCCGTGCGCTTAAGGGCAAGATATCCATAGAGGAATTATTCCATACTTGGGGGGCGTGGCAGCAGAGAGATAAATTGTATTTTCTGGGTCATTTCGCGGAGGAAGTGATTGATGCTTTCCGGAAACGTTCTGGTGTTTTTGAGCCCGACGAAGTGTCATCGGATGCTAAAGCATTGCGTAATGGTGTTTTCTCTTTTTCTAAGGCTCCAGATACGGCTCGGCGGCTGTTCGCCTTGCGGGACGAGGTGCTGGTCTTTAAAGAGAAAGCGCGCCAGCGAGCAGGGGAGGAGAAGCAGTCGGATTCGTGCACAACAGAGGGCCACTCATCCACCTCCCAGTCAGATAAGGATGACATAGTGCATGTTAAACCAATGCGAGAGGCGGCGCCTTTGTATGTTCCTCCTAAAGGAGCGGGGACTAGCTCGGACATTACCTCCGCCGATGCTAAGGGATATTTTGTGTATAATTGGGTTTACACTCCATGGCATAGGGCTGATGTTATGGCATTGAAGAATGCGCTGCCCGACCCCCGCAAGAATCCAGCGGCCTTCTATGAAGAAGTTGAGGGGGCCTTGAATTCTTGCATTATGACTTTAGCAGATATAGATCTGTTCTTTGGGCTTATTCTACCACCAGATATGTGGCGATCTGTGCGAAAGGTGGATGATGTTGTCACTTTTAAGGCTCGATGGTCTGAACTGGAGGATGAGGATAGGGAGAGGAAGCCTGCGCAGAAACCGCCCCAGAATATTTTAGATCTCCCTGCTGCTATTGTGGCTAAGTTGAAGACAATTATCCCCCCTAAAAAGATTGACTGGAATATGTTAGCTGCATGTAAACAGAAAGTTGACGAGTCAGTTGCGGACTTCTTTACGCGCTTTGAGGAGACGTTTCACGATTTTAGTGGACAGTCGCTTACCGACGATACGGGACGCCACCTTTTCGCGGATAAATATGTGGCTAATCTGCTGCCGGCAGTTGCGGCCCGTCTAAAAGCGAGTGAAAGTTCTTGGTCTTCCGCTACACCGACGGCCCTCCTGACTATCGCTCAGTATTATGAGCATCAGGAGCAAGAGGCGAAGGGCCAGGAGGAAAAGAAATCGAAAGATTTGAAAACAAAGGTGATGTTGGCACAAGTCTATGGCCCGCCTCAACGGGGTAGTAATAGAGGTAGGGGAGGATCTTATGGTCCTCCCTCGGGCCGGTCTGATTTGAATAGGAATCAATGTGCGTATTGTAAGCAATCGGGTCATTGGTAGGCCTGGGCGGTAAATTCCGTTCCGTTCGCGGAATTTGCGGAATTTGGGTAATTTCGCGTCCTGCGGAGAACGCGAAATTGCCCAAAAATCTGCGTTCCGCGACTTCGCGAAATTTTTTGCTTGTTCGCGTTCTCAATATGCGTGTTCGCGAGATATTTCACCCCGAGCACGCAAACAGCGATCGCGAACAGGAAAAAAGTATCGCGAACAAGCAATTCCGCGTGTTCGCGGAATTTATGCGTGTTCGCGGAGATTTTTTACCGTTTCGCGGAGATTTGCGTAACGCGATTGCGCAATTTCCGCCCACCCCTAGTCATTGGGCTAGGGACTGCCCGGTGTTGCATGCATCGCGTCAGGGGCATACCCCCGGTGGCCCGCGAGGTAGAGGGGGTTTCTCCAACTTCCGAGGGAATTCTAACGACCAGGCTCGTTTTGACTCTGCTGGGCAGCACCGAGATAGATCAAATGTTTTCGATCGCCAGCATCAGTATCAAGCGTCAGGGATTGACCGGTCGGGGTACCATGACTCTCAGCATGCATAGGAATGCGTTGGATGGGGGTTAGAATCAGTTGAGGTGCCAGTCGATCAGAAGGGCCCTTATGTATCGGCTGAGGTTTTGGGCTCTACTGATCAGTTCCTAGTGGATACTGGAGCGACACGTAGTGCGCTATCTAAGCAATTGGTTCCGGGGGCTCCCCCATCCGGCTTAATGGTCACATCGGTAGGGTTTGACGGTACACTCTCCCGAAGCCCTCTTTCACAGCCCCTCATGTTTAAGGTTGATTCTTTTTCTGCACCTTGTCCGTTTCTGCTTGCCCCGTACACACCGGACAACATTATGGGTCTTGATATGTTAAAGCATTTTAGGGCTACGATCCGCTGCTCCCCTGCTGGTGTTTGGGTAATATTGAATGACAATTACCCCCGATCTGAACGGATGTGTACGATGTCAGAGGATGCGCTGTTATCTACCCTCCCTCGTGCTTTGTGGGCGACTTCGGATACTGATGTAGGACAAATGGTGATTCCACCGGTCCACATTAGCGTCCAGGAGGGGGCGGTGTTACCACGCCTGCCACAGTACCGTATTTCCCAGGAGGGGGAGGAGGCTCTCACACAGATAGTGCAGGATTTGATAGCGGTAGGGGTAGTGGAGGAAGTCCCCTATAACATTTGTAACAGTCCGATTCTTCCCGTACTGAAAAAGGATACGGATGCCAGAGTTTATCGATTCATAATTGATTTGAGAGAAGTGAACAAGATCGTGATACCTCAATACCCAGTGGTTTCTGATATCACGACATTGCTTACCTTGGTCCCGCCTACGGCGACCATGTTCTCAGTGATTGATTTGAAAAATGCCTTCTTTTCCATTCCCATTCACCCTGATAGCCGATATCTTTTTGGGTTTACATTAAATAATAGATCTTATCGTTTCTGTAGGATTCCTCAGGGCTATACAGAAAGCCCTAGCATTTACAGTCAGGCTTTGAAACGACAATTGGATTCCTTTGTTCTGCTCGAGGGGGTCGCCCTTATTCAATATGTTGATGACATCTTGCTGGCGGCTGACACCCTGGAGTTGTGTGAAAAAAGTACGTTATCCTTACTTTCCTTTTTAGCGTCCCACAATCATAAGGTATCTAGGAAGAAATTGCAATTCTGTAGACCAAAGGTGACTTATTTGGGTCACCTTTTGTCTAAGGAGGGACGTGCACTCACACCGGATCGTATCCAAGTAATTTTGGATACACCGAGACCGTCCACACAGAAGGATGTGCGTGAATTTTTGGGCCTCGTTTCTTTTTGTAGACAGTGGATATTGGGGTTTTCGCACCTAGCTAAGCCATTATTAGCCCTCTTGACAAAGGACACGCCTATCCCAATCCCTTGGTCAGATGAGTGTGATACTGCTTTTCAGCAACTCCGGCAGGCCCTTTGTTCAGCACCAGTGTTAGGGACCCCTGATTATGCAAAACCCTTTTCGTTGTATGTGCATGAGAAAGATGGATGTGCATTGTCAGTTTTAGTGCAGATGCACGGCGATAAGCAGCGCCCTTGTGCATATTTTTCGGCTGTACTTGATCCTGTCGCCCGAGCATTACCAGGGTGTTTTCGCTCGGTTGCGGCGACAGCTGTGTCAATACGCCAAAGCGAGGGAATTGTGTTATCTCATAAGCTGTTGGTATTAGTCCCCCATGCTGTCGATGCCCTGCTCAATCAAACGAAGACGCAGCATTTGACCAGCGCCCGTTTAACGGGATATGAGTTGACGCTTTTGGCTCCTCATATTACGTTGAAAAGGTGCGTAACGTTAAACCCGGCAACATTGTTGCCATACCCCGAAACCCAGCCTGAGGCGCGGAAAGCGCATGATTGTATTCTCGTGACTGAGGAACAAACAAAGGGTCGTATTGATCTCCAGGATACGCCCTTTCCAGATGTAGATGGAGAACTGTGGGTGGATGGATCCTGTCTGAAGCTACCAGATGGTACGACTTCAGCAGCGTATGCAATTACCACACTGCAAACGATAGTGGAGACAGCACGCATACCACAGAAATCAGCTCAAGCAGCGGAACTGATAGCATTAACACGAGCATGTGAGCTCAGTACAGGACTATGTGTGAATGTTTATACAGATAGCCGCTATGCCTTCGGAGTAGCGCATGACTTCGGCCTACTCTGGAAGGAGAGAGGGTTTTTGACGTCACATGGAGTACAGATAATGCATGGAGAGTTAGTTCATAATCTTTTAACCGCATTGACATACCCAAAGAAAATTGCCATCGTTAAGTGTAGAGCCCATAGGAAAGTAGTTGATAAAGTTGGAGAAGGGAATGCGTTGGCAGATCGAGTAGCACGGGAGACTGCGATGCAGCCCGGTACTACTGCCGTGTATGTAGTAAAGTCATAGGTGGAAAGATGGCATGATGCGAAGGAGGGAGTGCGAGAAATGCAAAGGACCGCTTCTGACAAAGAGCGGGAACAATGGGCTAGTGAGGGAGAATTGGATGATGAGGGTTGCTGGAGAAATAAGCAGATGGATAGATGGAAATTACCCACGGCTTTTGTACAGCCTATGGTTCAGATGGCACATGGGCTAGCACATGTTGGAGCTTCCGCGATTGTGAAATTGCTTACCCAAGTCTGGGAGCATCCAGAGATTGCTAGCACAGCGAAGAGGGTGGTGCAGACTTGTATGATCTGCCTGAGGTATAACCCAGGAAAGGGTACTCGAACTCCAGCAGGAGGGTTTGTGACACCTACTGCGCCCTTCGAGGTTTTGCAGATGGATTACATCCAGCTTGAGCGCTGTAACAATCTGAAGTATGTTCTAGTAGTGGTCTGCGCTTTCAGCAAATGGGTTGAAGCGTACCCTACGAAAGACAATACTGCAATGACTACTGCGAAGTTGCTGCTGAAAGAGTTCTTCCCTCGATATGGCGTCTGTAGACTTCTGTGGAGTGATAACGGCCCTCACTTTGTAGCGGATGTTATAAAGTATGTCTTGAAGGGCCTAGGCATCACTCAGAAGTTCCACGCCGTGTTTCACCCTCAGTCTGCAGGCCTAGTTGAGAAGTATAATGGTACACTGAAGCTTAAGATCGCCAAAATTCAAGCTTCAACGTCTTTGACTTGGCCAGACGCTCTGCCACTGGCGTTATTGTCAATTAGATCAGTACCGCACTCTCGAACTGGCCTTACACCATATGAGGTTGTCTTTGGACGCCCAATGAATATTTGGGGTCCGCCAAAACCTAAGGCTGTGTATGATGTACCTTGTGTGATGATGAGTGATTATCTGGCACAGTTAACGGATAACTTGGTTTCTATTCATCAACAGGTCCGGGAGGCGCTCCCTGATCGGTCTACCGGCGAAGGACATGGTCTCCGGCCTGGTGACCATGTCATGGTGAAAGTCTTCGACAGAACGAACAGTTTGGAGCCGAGATGGGTGGGCCCTGAGCAGGTCCTCCTCGCAACGAGGACGGCTGTGCGAGTCTCCAACAGAAAGAATTGGATCCACTCTCTGCACTGTAGGAAGGTGCCGCCCGGATTGGTGGAACCTGCCGTGCTGACCGATCAACGAGAAATCTTGGCTGCAGAGACAGGCCGTGCTGCGGAGCCAAACGCCACTGAGGAGCTCTTTCCGGACCACGCGACTCCTGGAGGAAGGCGATATCATCTTCGACCAAGGAAGTGAGTTTTCCAGTACCGGGACATACTGTCAGAACGGCCCTTGGGTTAGTGAAACGGAGAGCCGATGAGGCAAGGGGGGGGGATCAGCCCTGCATTAGTGTAGCGACACCCGTCTTGGCCCGCTGGTGAAGAAATCAACCGCTGCCCAAGGGGAAGAGTTCTGACAGACTTTTAGTTTCAGGAAGATATTGGGTTTTATTTTGTTTTTGATATGGAGAAAAAGAAAATCCTTTGTGCATTAGGGTTCATGTTGACAGTAGCCATTGTTGGGATAACCACATGGTTCGTGGAGGATGTAACTCCCGCTCGGAAGATTCTTGTGTTGACAACTCCGGTGCCTGAGGAGCACTACTTTTATACATTACCGTATCAAGAGTTGAAGCATCGACAATCTTACTTGAATAACACTTTCATCCAGATGCTGCATCATACCCACGTTGCTACGAATGCTACGAACTGTTGGATATGTGGGATGATGCCAGCTCATCAGAAGAAAGGAGGAACGCCATTTATACCCCTTCCTTTCTCTCATAATGGCTCTTGTAGAGCATGGTATACTTTGCTTTTTGCCACTCGGAAACCGACAGTGGGACGATTGCTCTTCAGACTCAATAAAGAATGCCATCAAGACAAAAATGGGTATCCACAAGCGAATGGGACAATTTGGGAGTGGGAAGAGTACCGACCAGACAATGAATCCATTCCCTACATCTTTACGAACACAAGAGACACTGTGGGAAAGGACAAATTTGTGATCCAAGTAGCGCAAGCTCAAGCGGATCTGTGTGTCCAGAGTGTGGGTTTCATTCCTGTTGGTGTTAGTGATTGTATTACTGTTCGGAATATTGATGGGTTGAACAATAGTACCTTCTTAGCCTCCCATAATACGTACTTTGTGTGTGGAAATAAAGGTTATTACCGTCTGCCGGCTGGGTGGTCTGGGGTATGCTATGTATCATTTCTATTACCTCCTGTATTCCTAGCACCCGCATCTTATCATAAGGATCTGAAATTATTGAATAATGTGACTGTAAATAGGTATAAACGTACTTTATCGATTGACGATGTAGATCAGACTGACACCAGTCTGCAACAGTATATTGATTTTAACTTAGGACTGTTTTTCTTTGTTGGAGCTGCCCTGAACAGTAGGAAGATCCGAAGATTAACAAGAGTGGTAGAAGCTGTGACAAATCAGACTGCTGCTGCTCTTGGGAACCTTACGGAGGAATTGCAAATTACTAGAATTGTTGCATTACAGAATCGTATGGTATTAGACGTTATGCTAGCTGACAGAGGAGGAGCATGTAAAATTATTGGAAGTAGCTGTTGTGTGTTTATCCCTGATCATACGCCATCAGTTTATAATGCCATCAATAAACTGCATAAAATTGCAGCTGAGATCCATACAGAAAACGGCACTTGGTCCTTTTCTGGATGGTTTTGGGCGTTAATTACTGCCTGGGGATGGAAGGTTCTAACTGGTCTCTGCATTATTGTAGCGGTTCTGTTTTCATGCTGTATCTGCGTTCAGTGTGGTCCTTTACTCTGCTCATTATGTGTATCATTCTGTATCCCTGACAAGAAAGCTATTGCCGATGTTGTTCATCAGAAACGTTTAGCTAAGGAAGTTGAAGAAATGATGACAATTGACATATATGATGATTATCCTAACAAACCGGATGTCTTCAGTAAATGCTGAAAGGGTCGTCTGTTGTAAATTGAAACAACGATGTGATTAAGCATTTACTAAAGACATTAATTCCCCTTTTATAGATCGTGTTTTCTCTGTTATGTTGACCGAAGCTTGGACTCCATTTTGTATTGTCATGCTTCCTCGTGTTCCCCACGAGAAGAGTCCAACCTCTGTGTTAGTTGCTCTTGTAATCTGCCTAGTAACAGTCTATAAATAGCTCCTTTGTCCATCTGGCACATGCCCAGACTTGACCACATCTGTTATCAGTTAGCCTTGCTTGACCATGTTTTCGCGGGCTCAAGGAGTGTGTTAGCTCCGCCCACATATTGATTCAGTATCGAAAATGACCATAAATGGTAATGTTCCTCGACCTCATGTTGTATCCACCCACTTATGAGCCCCTCTGTTGTGTATAAAAGGGGACCGTGTACGCAAGTTCTTTGTGCTACTCTATGCAATACTGAAGAGTGTTGTGTAAATTGTAGGACCACCCTTAAGGGTTAATAAATGCTGTCTTTGTACTTTGCAGTTTCCGTGCCAACTTCCTTGTAGATTCCATTACAGGAGAGCGAACCCTTGTGTCCTGTGGGCCTAGCTGGGGCCTGTATTCATCAAGGCGACCCAGTTGGTTGCCTGCCCTTGGATCGCCCGTAAGATAACCCACCCATTACATATTCTGGAATTATGTAATAAACCTGCAGCATTGTTACCCAACACCAACTGTCTTGTGTGTGTCATTTGGGTAACCTACCATGGGGGAGGGGGGACAGCAGGGTGCCCCTGGGGGTACTATGGTTCTTTATGCGTGGAATAAGGAGGGGCAGAAAAAGAGACATCAGGTGGGCTGCCCTACAAAGGACCCCCACGCTGTATGAGCAGCCCGTTGCTGGACCGGCCGCCACCCTTGATTTGGCGCCACTAAAGGTCAAACGCTCAGAACTTTGCATCTAAATAATACACCGGTTCAGTGAGGAGGGAGAAGGGGGGGGCTGTGGAGCCATGTGCCACATTACATAAAGGCGCCTCTGCCACAAATACGGTATGGGTGTATATATTAAGGAAAGAGGATGTAACCTAACAGCTAGGGCTGGCAAATAGGGCACTTAGCAGAAACACATTCAAGCATTAGCCTTAGCAACAGGGCATCACCATCTTAACTCACAGTTACAGGAAGCAACAAGTATCTACTGGTTACATTGCATCTTGCATGAACATGTTAGGCAAACATCCTAATCATCAGCATAGCACAGAAGGGCATACATTAATAGCTGTGCACCTTCTACAACACATCCTGCCCCTCATAGAATAGCTGCACGATACGTCACCATGTTCAAGAGAGCATACTGGCCCCCAAATAGCTGTCCCAGTGCCTCTGCGCTTTCTACCTAGACCAGGCAGTAGTTCTGTGGGGGGCCCTTCTTCCACCCAGGCTCGGGGGCCTCCGTCGAGGTTCACCCTGAGTTACCAAGACTGCAATAAGGCCTTTTCCCCCCAAAGTGAGGGCTCTCCCCACTGCGTGTCCCTCCTAACACGAGGCCTCCAAAACTCCAATCTATGGAACTGGGTTCGAGTCTTGGCAACGACGCTCGGCATCTTGTGATTCTGGGCAAATTACTTAATCAATTATTAAAAATTAACGTGTCCTTATGTAAAGCTCCCTGACACCTTCGTGTCAAGTTCGCGCTATATGAAACTCCGTATATTGTAAATGATAAAAATGCATGATATATGTGGGTGACCACACTTCACACTGTTACAGCACAGACGCTTTCAATGCGTTTCCCCTCACTTGCATCGTGTGACGTCAGCGATTTCTAAGAGGTGTTTTTGTGAGCCATACCTCACCTTTAACCTAAAGTATCCAAAAAGCTCATCTGCTGCTCTTCCAACAGGCCCTGAGTGTAAATATTGTAAAGTAATTCGCACTCGTAAAGCCTCGCGTGGTTTCAGTGCTGCAGGAAATGTCTCGCCAGCCCGCTTGGGGCGCTGCACTAACGCATGACGGACAGGCCGTGCCCAGAAGGATGAACGTCAAACAATGCAAGACTCCCTCTCGCTCACCCCCACTCTGGTTATATTTAAAAGTTAGATACCTGTAAACCACTTTTTACAATCTATATTAGCGCCAGCGCTTCCAAAATCGTGAACATAACACCCCTGTTTTAGTGCACGTCTCCAGTGAAAGGGCTGCGCCTTTCACGCCCTTTCTCTCATATTTGGAGGAAAAGAGTCCGAACTCTACAGCTTTACAGATCCTAAGCGTTATTAGGCTGCAGATTCGTGTCTTCCTTTTAGGAAAGTTTATTTTTTCTGTGTCACTCACGTGCAGCGTGTGTGCCTCATTACTTTGGCATTACATGTATATCTACAAACCCTCCCACCAGTAATGCACGTCTGCGCGCAGTGAAACAGCGACCCGCATCTGTGCCCTACATCTTACATGGACATGCTACCCTGGGCTACAGCCGTTCAATGCAGGATTGACTCTGTCTGTGCCTTAGATGGTGCAGTAAGTGTGCGGTCAGAGTTACTGCCACTGTTCGTGGTGCATGCGCTTAACCTTAACACTTCAGTGTGTGTGGCCAGTAAATGTGCTTCTTCACAGTTAGTGTCACTGTTCTGATTTCTTTTAATGTTAGCACTCCAGTGTGTGCAGTGAATGTGCTGGTGGCTGTTCTTGGTGCATGCTCCTAATGTTAATACTCCAGTGTGTGCAGTGAATGTGCTGGTGGCTGTTCTTGGTGCATGCTCCTAATGTTAATACTCCAGTGTGTGCAGTGAATGTGCTGGTGGCTGTTCTTGGTGCATGCTCCTAATGTTAATACTCCAGTGTGTGCAGTGAATGTGCTGGTGGCTGTTCTTGGTGCATGCTCCTAATGTTAATACTCCAGTGTGTGCAGTGAATGTGCTGGTGGCTGTTCATGGTGCATGCTCCTAATGTTAATACTCCAGTGTGTGCAGTGAATGTGCTGGTGGCTGTTCTTGGTGCATGCTCCTAATGTTAATACTCCAGTGTGTGCAGTGAATGTGCTGGTGGCTGTTCTTGGTGCATGCTCCTAATGTTAATACTCCAGTGTGTGCAGTGAATGTGCTTGTGGCACTGTTCTTGGTGCATGATCTTAATGTTAATACTCCAGTGTGTGATGTGTACCCGCGGTTATGCAGCCTAACATAGGCAGCTAGAGTTGTAGGGGAGGGATGGGACATTTCAGCCAGGATGAGACTGCAGTCAAACTCTCATGTAAAGACACAGCCCTCCCATTTATTCCACTTACCAGTGGCTGGATGGGCTTAGAATTCAAGTGCCCCTGGAAGCAGGAAACAAACAGCTGGACTTCAGAAGAACAAGGAGGACATTGGCGTGGTCATCAGCTTAGACAACAGGGATCAGCTCCACCCGGGGTAGAGCGCTACCCGACACAGAGTAGTGCCCAGAAATTCCAGGTCTACTAATTGAAATATATGGAGATTATAAGCGCACAAGGAGCAGTTTAGCCGAAGAATGTTTTTGACTGAGAGCTTTATAGAGACAAGTATCAATGGGGAACCCTCTAGGACATGGTCACATGTTCTGGGTGTTGAAGAAGTGACGCAAGAGCTGCAGATCCAGACCTTAGGTCATTTAAATTCCCTTCCTCATTAAAAGTTCCTCAAGTTGTCCCTCCAAGTATTGAGTTATTGAAGTGAAAACAAATGTTGTGTGTTTGTGTGAGAGCTAGTTCTGCTCACCCATCCAAGCCAGTAATTTCCATTTCCCTCTTTTAAGTAGTGGGGTTTGTTAAGCACACACATTTCTGAAATTGTCAATGTTTTTGGGATATTGGGGTCCTAAGGCATCCAACAGAGAAAATGAGTACGTACAAACCAAGGTACTTCAGATAATAGCATATTGGTTGGACAACAAGGAAATTGAAAAAAAAAACATCTACACAAACACAGCTACAATCCCCATCTGTTTTTGAATGAATATCTGACGCATACTTGAAAAGCGACTAAATTGCCCGCCTTCTCTTATCGTACCAGTAACGTACTCGGACTTTCCTATCCATCTTTTGTCTCGCTTATTGCAATATGCACTGGGCTACCTACTGTGATTAGCAGTGAGTTAAAATGATTGAAGCAGTAAAAATCTATAATCATTGAAGTCAGCAAACAATAACTCAACATATTTTCCACTATGGTGCAAAAATAAAGGTAACATTATTTGCCTATAGACTTGTTTACAAAGGATCTTGGTTTTGTCCTTTGCCCCAATGCAGTGCAGATCACCAACTCTGGTGATGTTCATGGAGAGGAAGAGCGTCTCCCCTAGATTGATCTGCGAGTGCATGATGGGAGATTGCGCCCCAGAATCGTGGTATTGGTGACAAGGAACAGTGCTTCTGCATAGTGCAGGCTTAGCTGTGATGACTAGAGGTGATAACAGAACCAGGAGGGTCACCTTGAATAGTTCACATGACAAATATAAAAACAGTCACCAAAGGCTGAGACGCTACGCATGGTGGATCAAACCAGGCTTTAGGCTTCTGGAGATGTTGTCTCTCTGAGAGATGAATGAACTAGAACTCGGAACAGATGTTCCAAACACTATGTCCATGTTGGTATCAATTTCAGACAACTCTGAATAGTTCATTTTTCAGTAGTTTCCTCAACTTCCTGTGGTTAGATTCGAACATCTCAGTCCTTGTATATCCATTGCACATGCATATCACTGATGAGACCTGTTAAAAATGGGATTTCTGGTTGACTAGGGCAAGCGCCTAAGCCTGGCAGAAACTACCACTCTAGTCAAGGCAAGGGAGTTACACACTGAAGATGACCCCCTTGGTAGCTTGGCAGAGCAGTCATGCTTATCCCAGGGGCAATATGTAAAGCATTTGCGCAACACACACACAGCAGAAACACTTTAGGCACACCACAAAAGAAACTCCACACAAGGTTATATAAAAATAGCCTTTGTATTATCCATGAAACACATCAGAGCATAATCACACAGGTTCACTGTGCCACCTGGCACTAGGTATGACTTTACAGGGGATTATTTACATTACATGGCCAATCGGGCCACTGTCACCATATAACAACTCACAGGTAGTGAAAACAACCAGTAACTGCTGGCAAATAGGGCACTTAGCAGAAACACATTCAAGCATTAGCCTTAGCAACAGGGCATCACCATCTTAACTCACAGTTACAGGAAGCAACAAGTATCTACTAGTTACATTGCATCTTGCATGAACATGTTAGGCAAACATCCTAATCATCAACATAGCACAGAAGGGCATACATTAATAGCTGTGCACCTTCTACAACACATCCTGCCTGTTAGACCTGTCAGCCCTTTGGGTGGTCCCTCCTCATCATTATTTATTTTGTCCCACTTCTGCCTCAAACCCTGTTATAATTTTTCCTTTTTGGGAACCACCAGACTTGTTAGTGTTGATGCAGGGTCAGGGAGCCATTTTCCCTACCCCTGGAACTTCTGTCTGAGGGCCTGAGACACAAAATGGTGGCCACCCATTGTCACCTGTGACATCACCAGAACCTCCTGGAACATTCTAGAATCCTGAGATAGTAGGAGGCAGTTTGGAATGTTGGGAGGCCATCTCAGGTTGGCAGCTGGCATCTGACTGGAGAGGAGAGAGGACCAGAGATAGAAGGAGGACGGAGTAAGGCAGCAGGGGTGGAAACCAGTGCTTGGAGTGGGGTCCAGAAACCCACCCTTGATGCTAGTCCCTACTGACCAAGCCCAGCCTAAAGCCCTGTGTGGGACCAAGACCAGAAGAACCATCTTAAGGATCTGAACATTTGGAACAGGCCTTAAAGAGGAAGAACAACAAGCTCCTGACCTGTTCAGCAGTGTCCTCCTGAAGTCCTGACGTCGAGAAGCCTGGAGACCTGGGGCCTGAGGTAGAGAAGCGGCGCTGATAGAAAGCAGACGTCGTACCTGGAGCCGTCAGAGGTCGAGTGAGGGCGCCGACGGAGGTCGTGGAGAGGCACCAGAGGTCGAGTAGGGAGTCACCGGAGGTCGAGTGAGGGCGCCGACGGAGGTCGTGGAGAGGCGCCGGAGGTCGAGTAGGAAGTCACCTGAGGTCGAGGTGAGGCGTCGACGGGGGAGTGAAGTCCGCCCACCGGAGTCGCCGGAAACTGAGGTGAAGCGCGCCGGAGGTCGGGAGTGGAGGTCGCACTCCGGAGACACCCGGAAGCGGGGAGGCCGTGTCCCTGTGACGCCGGAAGGCGACATCGAGTCGAGACCGCCCAGCGACATCGAGTCGAGACCGCCCAGCGACATCGAGTCGAGACCGCCCAGCGACATCGAGTCGAGACCGCCCAGCGACATTGAGTAGTCGAGACCGCCCAGCGACATCGAGTCGAGACCGCCCAGCGACATTGAGTCGAGACCGCCCAGCGACATCGAGTCGAGGCCGCCCAGCGACATCGAGCCGGAGCCGCCTCACGACGTCGACAAGGCGCCGAGCGGAGCCGATCGTCGAGGAAGGGACAGTAAGTGGTAGAGGGGGCGTCTAAGGCCCCGTGGAGCCCTAAAAGACCATTCTAGGGGCTAGAGGGGTGTTAGAACCAGCCTGGGAGTGCCAGGGGTGAATTGAGACTGGTGCAGTGACATCTGTGAGGGGCTGTGTAGTTTGGAGGGCCAGATCTTTAGGTTACCCTTATTCTGCCTCAGCTTAAGCCCCAGCCTTGACCAATCTAGGTGGGACACCCCCATGCCATCCAAATGACCACAAGCTGTGTATGGGCAAAGTAAGACCAAGTGACCTCATGAAAGGGATCTGATCTGTAATTGTCATTGATTGCTTTACCTTAATTATTGAAGGTGCTTTATTTATTGTCTTCCACTAATTTATTCTTGCACTGTATTTATTATCTGACTGTATTTATTTGCCGTCTATATTTATTGCACATCTATTTATTCTTTGCTTAATGATGACCTGAACATATTTGTTGAAATTCCGAAGTAGCATTGTTTATTTGACCTGCTCTTTTGAAGGAAAATCCTAGTTTATTGTATTTATGATGTGAAGCTTGCAACTAAGAGAAAATAAGATAAAGACATATTTATTTTCATCTTGTCTTCCATAATTTTTACGGTGTAGTGTCGTTTTTGGAACGGATGAATGCATGGTTATTGTGAGGGTGTGACGTACGCTTAACACGGTGCCTGACCCCCAACCTCTCGAGCCAAGCTACCACTGTGCTGGGAACCTGGTGACTGCTAACCCGGTTGCCCAGTTTCCAACATAAAATTGGTGGCCAGCGGTGGGATAGAGCTGTGCTTGCGTCTACTCGACAATAACTTTGGGTAGTCCATAGGCCTACACCGGGAGTTTTCTCCAAGCGGACTTCCTAATTTTGAGTTTTGTTTTTTCCAAATTTACTTCTGGTGGTGGGAGGAGGTATTACAAAAGGTACCCCCCTGCATAGCTTCTGTAAGCAACTGTCTTCTATCCTGATTGGGCAAAATGGAGTTTGTGTTGGAGGATGTGGAAACTTACACTGTGGCCCAACTCAGAGAGTTTTGTCAGCGATAGGGGGTGTTTTGTCCCCAAGGTGCCAAGAAGGGTGAGCTCCAGACCAGCTTGAGGGCTTGGGGGGAGGCACGACGAGAAAGTAAGGTTGAGAAGGAGGACAGGGATAGAGAGACTGTCAGCGAGGGGGCTGGTTTGTACCAACCTGAGGTGGGGAACCTAGTAGCGGGGCCCAGAACACTTTCAAGGAAGGGCAGCAGTGTCTCTAGTGGCGGCTTATCAGAAGCAGAATTAACTGACCGGAGGGAGAAAAGACAGCTTACATGGGAGTTGGCGAAGCTGGAGAAAGAAAAGGAGGAACGGAGGATGGCTCACGAGTTGAGGCTCAGGGAGATAGATCTCCAGATCCTACGGGTCGGGGCACACACTGTTCCTAATGGTGGCAGCGAAGAGAGAGAAATCACCAGGGAACCCAAACCCTATCTGCCAAAAGACATAGTAGCCAGCTATAGTGCGGGAGATGAGATCGCCAAGTGGCTAGCGGCCTATGAGGTCTCTTTAAGAGCCCATGGGGTTCCAGAGAAATATTGGGGAGGGGGATTGTATAAATACATGCCTCCAGCTGGCAGGGATACCTTATTGGCCCTAGAGCAGGATGAGCAGACCCACTACCCCACCATGAAAGTGGCACTCGTGAGGAAGTTTGGACTAACACCCGAGAAGTATAGACAGAAGTTCCGGGGTAGCCACAAACTGGGCACACAGAATTGGGTGGATTTCCTGGACTATGCAAAGAAGGCATTAGAGGGTTGGATACAGGGCAGCGAGGTGAGGGACTACGAGGGGTTGTTTGATTTGATGTTGAAGGAACACCTGCTCGAAAAATGTTTCCCTGAACTGCGTCAACACCTGGTGGATAGCAAGCTGACCAATCCCCGGAAGCTTGCTGAGGAGGCGGACATTTGGGCTAGTACCCGGGTGTCCACAAGGGGGACTGGAGGGGACTCTCAAAAAACCGGACAGGGCGCCCCCCAGAAGAAAGAGGGAGGGGAAAAGAAAACGGAGTTCTCTAAAGGCCCCCAAAATAGTTTCCAAGGGAAGGGAACGGGATTCACCCCTAGGGCTAACCCACCCAGAAACCCTAATCCTGGCCAGAGTCAGCAGCCAAGGGTTGTCCATTGCTTCGAGTGCGGTGGTGTCGGACAATATAAGGGAGATGTGAAGTGCCCGAAAAGACCACCCCCTCCCATCGGAGGAAAGGCCCCCGGAGTAGCTAGTGTAGTGCTCGGGGAGGAGATGCCTTTAGATAAGGGAAGGGAGTAGGCGGGTGTCACTTTAGTGTCCCTGGGAGAATGGGAGATGGTTCCTAAGATCCAGGTGCCCGCAAATACCACAAAGTATGGGCAGTGGGTCACCATCAACGGCCAAAGAGGGGAGGCTCTGAGAGACACAGGAGCCAGTATGACTATGGTACGTAGCCAACTGGTGTCTCCAGAGCAGGTGATTGCCGATGTACTCCACCCTGCCGCGATGGCTGACGGCAGAATAGGCCACTATCCGGTGGCCGAGGTTCCATTTGAATGGGAAGGGGTTGCAGGGTTGCTTCGAGTTGCCGTAAGCCCTGCCGTGCCAGTCGATTGTCTGCTGGGGAATGACATGGAGCATAATGCTTGGAAGGAGGTGGAATACCGGACTCATACGGAGATGCTGGGTACACCTGACTGGGCCTGTGTCAGCACAGGGTCTGCGACTACTCGGAGAGGGAGTTCGTTTAGGCGGGAGCCTGGAACAAAGGCACCGCCGGCTGCCGACCAAGGGAAGAACCGAGGGCAGGAGGAGCCTGCCTCGGCATCCGCGCCCCGTGTGACGGATAGGCCACCGGAGGTGGTGGACCAGGAGTCCGCGGAGGGGGATGTTACCGAACTGGAGAACCTACCCATCCCGTCCGAGTGGCACGTGGAGGGAGGGCCGACCAGGGAGGAATTCTGCAAGGGCCAGAAGGAGTGTCCTACCCTTGAGGGACTGAGGCGACAGGCCGAAGCCCAGGCAGCAGGGAACGTTGAGGGGAACTACAACATTTACTGGGAGGATGGCCTCCTCTACAGTGAACCCAAGGCACCCATGCACGGATCGTCACGGGCCTTGGTTGTCCCTCAACGTTATCGAGCCTTTCTCCTGGAATTGGCTCATGAGATCCCCTTGGCAGGACACCTGGGGCAAGACAAGACCTTTGCCCGTCTTGTCCCACACTTTTATTGGCCTCAAATGAAAGTGTCGTCCGACACCGACTGCCGGACATGTGTGTCTTGTCAAGCCAGTGGGAAAACAGGGGTGAAGCTGAAAGCTCCCCTGGAACCACTTCCTGTCGTTAGCACCCCCTTTGAAAGGGTGGGCATCGACATTGTGGGTCCGTTAGATCCACCTACTACAGCTGGTCACAGGTTTATCCTGGTTCTGGTGGATCATGCCACACGGTACCCAGAGGCTATACCTCTGAGGACCATTACGGCACCTGTTGTGGCTAGGGCCCTGATGGGAATCTTTACCCGAGTGGGTTTTCCCAAGGAAGTTGTGTCTGACAGGGGGACCAACTTCATGTCAGCATACATGCGGGCCATGTGGAAGGAGTGTGGAGTGACATACCGGTTCACCACCCCTTACCATCCCCAGACCAATGGTCTGGTGGAGAGGTTCAACAAAACCTTGAAAGGCATGATCAGAAGTCTGCCTGAAAGCCTGCGGAGGAAATGGGACGTCCTCCTACCCTGTCTATTGTTTTCTTACAGGGAAGTGCCACAGAAGGGAGTGGGCTTCAGCCCCTTCGAACTTTTGTATGGGCACCCTGTGCGTGGACCTCTCGGCCTGGTGAGAGACGAATGGGAAAGAACTCCCAGAAAGCTTCCCCAGGACGTGGTGAGCTACATGCTGGCCTTCCGGAGCCAAATGGCTAAGTTGTGGAAGCAAGCTTCTGACAACTTGGAAGCCAGCCAAGCAGTGATGAAGGCGTGGTATGACCACAATGCTCATCCGGTGGAATTGGAGCCTGGCCAGAAGGTGTGGGTGATCAAACCAGGAGAGCTTAGCGCCCTCCAGGATCGCTGGTCAGGACCCTTTGAGGTGTTGGAGAAGAAGGGTAAGGCTACCTACTTGGTGGATCTGAAGACCCCTCGCCAGCCCCTACGGGTGCTGCATGCCAACCGCCTCAAACCCCACCATGAGAGGCCCGAAGTCATATTGCTGATGGTGACTGACGGAGCAGAGGACGTGGAAAGCGAGCCTCTCCCCGACTTATTTGCATCTCAAGAGAAGAATGGGTTGGTGGAGGGAGTGATTCTCTCCCCGTCCCTAACTCCTGAACAGCAGGAGGACTGCCGCCAGGTCCTGGGGCAGTACTCTTCGTTGTTCTCCCTTGTTCCGGGTAGGACTCACCTGTGCGTCCATGACGTGGACACAGGAGACAGCCCACCTGTGAAGTCAAAGATCTACCGGCTGACAGACAAGGTGAAGGCCAGCATTCACAGTGAAGTCACTAAGATGCTGGAGCTAGGAGTGATTGAACCTTCCAGCAGCCCCTGGTCCAGTCCGGTGGTATTAGTACCAAAAGCTGTACCACCGGGTGCCCAACCGGAACTGAGGTTCTGTATGGACTACCGGGGACTGAACTCAGTAACCAAGACTGATGCTCATCCGATTCCGAGGGCGGATGAACTGATTGACCGGCTGGGAGCTGCCCAATATCTGAGTACCATTGACCTTACTTCCGGGTACTGGCAGATCTCTCTGACTGATGGAGCTAAGGAAAGGTCAGCCTTCTCCACGCCCAAGGGCCACTACCAGTTCTGCGTGATGCCCTTTGGGCTCAAGAACGCACCTGCCACGTTTCAGCGTCTGGTGAACCAGATCCTCGCCGGAATGGAGAGTTTCTCTGCTGCTTATCTGGACGACATTGCCGTCTTCAGTAACAGCTGGGAGGATCACTTGCGTCACCTGCAAACTGTTCTCCAGGCCCTGAAACAAGCTGGGTTAACGATTAAGGCCAGTAAATGCTAGATCGGGCAGGGGTCGGTAGTGTACCTTGGACACTTGGTGGGTAGGGGAGCGGTGCAACCCCTCCAGGCGAAAATCGAGGCCATCATGGCCTGGGAACCCCCCAAGACTCAGACTGAGGTCCGAGCTTTTCTGGGCCTCACCGGATATTACCGCCGCTTCGTGAAGGGGTATGGTACCATTGTGGCCCCCCTCACGGAGCTTACGTCCAAGAAGCAACCTCGACGGGTAGTCTGGACGGAGGCTTGTCAGCAGGCCTTTGTGAAACTGAAGCAAGCTATGTGCGAGGCCCCGGTCTTAAGGGCCCCAGACTTTTCCAAGGAGTTCATTGTCCAGACGGATGCATCGGAACATGGCATTGGGGCAGTGTTATCGCAACTCAATGAAGAGGGTCTGGATCAACCCGTGGTCTTCCTATCCCGGAGACTACTTCCCAGGGAACAGAAGTGGAGTGCAATAGAGCGTGAAGCCTTTGCAGTGGTATGGGCTCTGAAGAAGTTGCGGCCATACCTGTTTGGCTCGCACTTCCTAGTTCAGACCGACCACAGACCCCTTCGGTGGCTGATGCAGATGAAGGGGGAGAATCCCAAGTTGCTAAGGTGGTCTATCTCCCTACAGGGAATGGACTTTCAGGTGGAACATCGGCCTGGAGTGGACCACGCCAATGCAGACGGTCTCTCAAGGTATTTCCGCCTTAGTGATGAGAACTCCCAAGGGGTTGGGTAGCTCTCCCCACTTTCAGCTGGGGGGGACGCGTGTTAGACCTGTCAGCCCTTTGGGTGGTCCCTCCTCATCATTATTTATTTTGTCCCACTTCTGCCTCAAACCCTGTTATAATTTTTCCTTTTTGGGAACCACCAGACTTGTTAGTGTTGATGCAGGGTCAGGGAGCCATTTTCCCTACCCCTGGAACTTCTGTCTGAGGGCCTGAGACACAAAATGGTGGCCACCCATTGTCACCTGTGACATCACCAGAACCTCCTGGAACATTCTACAATCCTGAGATAGTAGGAGGCAGTTTGGAATGTTGGGAGGCCATCTCAGGTTGGCAGTTGGCATCTGACTGGAGAGGAGAGAGGACCAGAGATAGAAGGAGGACGGAGTAAGGCAGCAGGGGTGGAAACCAGTGCTTGGAGTGGGGTCCAGAAACCCACCCTTGATGCTAGTCCCTACTGACCAAGCCCAGCCTAAAGCCCTGTGTGGGACCAAGACCAGAAGAACCATCTTAAGGATCTGAACATTTGGAACAGGCCTTAAAGAGGAAGAACAGCAAGCTCCTGACCTGTTCAGCAGTGTCCTCCTGAAGTCCTGACGTCGAGAAGCCTGGAGACCTGGGGCCTGAGGTAGAGAAGCGGCGCTGATAGAAAGCAGACGTCGTACCCGGAGCCGTCAGAGGTCGAGTGAGGGCGCCGACGGAGGTCGTGGAGAGGCACCAGAGGTCGAGTAGGGAGTCACTGGAGGTCGAGTGAGGGCGCCGACGGAGGTCGTGGAGAGGCGCCGGAGGTCGAGTAGGAAGTCACCTGAGGTCGAGGTGAGGCGTCGACGGGGGAGTGAAGTCCGCCCACCGGAGTCGCCGGAAACTGAGGTGAAGCGCGCCGGAGGTCGGGAGTGGAGGTCGCACTCCGGAGACACCCGGAAGCGGGGAGGCCGTGTCCCTGCGACGCCGGAAGGCGACATCGAGTCGAGACCGCCCAGCGACATCGAGTCGAGACCGCCCAGCGACATCGAGTCGAGACCGCCCAGCGACATCGAGTCGAGACCGCCCAGCGACATCGAGTCGAGACCGCCCAGCGACATCGAGTCGAGGCCGCCCAGCGACATCGAGCCGGAACGCCTCACGACGTCGACACGGCGCCGAGCGGAGCCGATCGTCGAGGAAGGGACAGTAAGTGGTAGAGGGGGCGTCTAAGGCCCTGTGGAGCCCTAAAAGACCATTCTAGGGGCTAGAGGGGTTTTAGAACCAGCCTGGGAGTGCCAGGGGTGAATTGAGACTGGTGCAGTGACATCTGTGAGGGGCTGTGTAGTTTGGAGGGCCAGATCTTTAGGTTACCCTTATTCTGCCTCAGCTTAAGCCCCAGCCTTGACCAATCTAGGTGGGACACCCCCATGCCATCCAAATGACCACAAGCTGTGTATGGGCAAAGTAAGCCCAAGTGACCTCATGAAAGTGATCTGATCTGTAATTGTCATTGATTGCTTTACCTTAATTATTGAAGGTGCTTTATTTATTGTCTTTCACTAATTTATTCTTGCACTGTATTTATTATCTGACTGTATTTATTTGCCGTCTATATTTATTGCACATCAATTTATTCTTTGCTTAATGATGACCTGAACCTTTTTGTTGAAATTCCGAAGTAGCATTGTTTATTTGACCTGCTCTTTTGAAGGAAAATCCTAGTGTATTGTATTTATGATGTGAAGCTTGCAACTAAGAGAAAATAAGATAAAGACATATATATTTTCATCTTGTCTTCCATAATTTTTACGGTGTAGTGTCGTTTTTGGAACGGATGAACGCATGGTTATTGTGAGGGTATGACGTACGCTTAACACGGTGCCTGACCCCCAACCGCTCGAGCCAAGCTACCACTGTGCTGGGAACCTGGTGACTGCTAACCCGGTTGCCCGGTTTCCAACACTGCCCCTCATAGAATAACTGCACGATACGTCACCATGTTCACGAGAGCACACTGGCTCCCAAATAGCAGTCCCAGTGCCTCTGCGCTTTCTACCTAGACCAGGCAGTAGTTCTGTGGGGGGCCCTTCTTCCACCCAGGCTCGGGGGCCTCCGTCAAGGTTCACCCTGAGTTACCAAGACTGCAATAAGGCCTTTTCCCCCCAAAGTGAGGGCTCTCCCCACTGCGTGTCCCTCCTAACACGAGGCCTCCAAAACTGGCCCCCTGGCTGCCAATGCAGCAGCAACAAGACCCATAATAACCCAGGGGGTAAGGGTGCAACTCACCCCTATCACTTTAATGGGAGAATGCCCCCAACACGCGGTTCCGGGAGTAATGGCCCCGGCAGTCTCTCAGGTGGGGGGGGGGACTGTCAACAACCAATGCGGCACGTACCGGGCCCTGGGGCCGGGATGGATACACGCTCTCAGCTCCAGCTGGGTGACCTGGCAGGGTTCCTTGCATCTGGCCAGGTATGTCCAATGGGTCAAGACAGCTGCCCACTACCACTCGGGGCAGCTGCTACTGCTGATGGATGGAGCCACACTATCCCCACCTGACGCACGGCCTCTAAGCTGTGGTGGGCCGAGCGGCGCTCTCCTCACAGCCTGGATGTAGGTGAGGCTCGCTTCTCCATTCTCCACTTCCTTCGATGGGAAGCATGGAATCCACTTATCCAGGGCAACGGCCCAACACGAGTGAGTCGGGGCTTCCCGCCCAGGCTCCTAATAAGTGCTAGGAAAAACAGCTTGCAGGACGCGGAGCTAAGCCTCCGTTGGCCCCGCCCATAAACAGTCCTTTCCTGGCTTCTCGTCTCCTCACGGACTCCTTTCACAGGGGAGGCCCCTCCCACAGTCAGGTGCAGACTTGCCTGACTTCCTGCCTTTTTTTGGCTCTCTTGGTCCTCTCGGACCCTCGGGGCAAGGGGGGTGCTGCGCGGATTGCCGGATTGTAGGCAAGCTTTCATTTCCATGTTGCACTTCATTCAGCCGCCCTCCTGTCCCGCTGTGGGCATGCTGAAAGGCAACTCTGGATAAGGGATCCTCACTGTCTTCTGGGGGAGTGGTAGGGCAAGACTGCAAACTCCAGCCGGTCCCGCTAGTTGCCCCGTAATGCCAAAAAAGGGTCATTTTTCACTGAGAAATTGAGGTGTGACCATGTTGCGTTTTGTGCCGTTTCCTGTCCCGGGCACTAGGCGGACCCACACAAGTGAGGTACAGTTTTTCTCGTAAGACTTTGGGGAACGCGGGGTGGGTGGAAATTTGTGGATCCACACAGATTCCGGAACTTTCCACCACAGAAATGCGGGGAAAATGTGTTTTTTTTGTCAATTTTTTAGGTTTGCAAGGGATTCTGGGTAACAGACCCTGGTGGGAGGCAGTCAAGTCACCCCATCCTGGATTCCCCTGGGTGCCTAGTTTTCAAAAATGTATAGGTTTGCTAGGTTTCCCAAGGTGCCCGCAGAGCTAGGGTTCAAAAACTACAGCTAGACATTTTGCCAAAAAAGGGTCATTTTTCACTGCGAAATTGAGGTGTGACCACGTTAAGTTTTGCGCCGTTTCCTGTCGCGGCCACTAGGCCGACCCACAAAAGTGAGGTACTGTTTTTCTCGTACGACTTTGGGGAACGCGGGGTGGGTGGAAATTTGTGGATCCACGCAGATTCCGGAACTTTCCACCACAGAAATGTGGGGAAAATGTGTTTTTTTGTCAATTTTTTAGGTTTGCAAGGGATTCTGGGTAACAGACCCTGGTGGGAGGCAGTCAAGTCACCCCATCCTGGATTCCCCTGGGTGTCTAGTTTTCCAAAATGTATAGGTTTGCTAGGTTTCCCAAGGTGCCCGCAGAGCTAGGGTTCAAAAACTACAGCTAGACATTTTGCCCAAAAAGGGTCGTTTTTCACTGCGAAATTGAGGTGTGACCACGTTGCGTTTTGCGCCGTTTCCTGTTGCGGGCACTAGGCCGACCCACACAAGTGAGGTACCGTTTTTCTCGTAAGACTTTGGGGAACGCAGGGTGGGTGGAAATTTGTGGATCCACGCAGATTCCAGGACTTTGCACCACAGAAATGTGGGAAAAATTTGTTTTTTTGCCCATTTTTTAGGTTTGCAAGGGATTCTGGGTAAAAGACCCTGGTGGGAGGCAGTCAAGTCACCCCATCCTGGATTCCCCTGGGTGTCTAGTTTTCAAAAATGTATAGATTTGCTAGGTTTCCCAAGGTGCCCGCAGGGCTAGGGTTCAAAAACTAGAGCTAGGCACTTATTGAGTTGTGACCACGTTGCGTTTTGCGCCATTTCCTGTCGCGGGCACTATGCCTACCCACACAAGTGAGGTACCATTTTTATCGGGAGACTTAGGGTAATTCATATTTGTAAAGGAACTGTTATTATCTATTGACTTTTGATGCATTTCTGCCTTCCAAATGAAAGATATTGTGTAAAAAAGAAGTCATTCTAAAAAATGACTGATAATTCTCATGCAATTTCAGAAATGTGCAAATATCTACTGTTTCTAAACTCTATATTTTGTTCCCATTTCAGAAATACATAGGTGTCTTTCATACCGATTTTTCCATGTACACATTTTTACAGAATAATTACTATATACCCGGTACATAATAAAAAACCATTGCAAGTTGCTGCTCAGTTTTTGGCTCTGGGTTCGTCGGGTTCTTGGTGAACCTACAAGTCCTATATATCCCCACAACCAGTAATGTCCAGCGGATGTAATGGTATATTGCTTTCAAAGAGCTGTTATAATTAGAAGAAGTTACAGGTGAAAACGTTGACACAAAAGGCCGTGTTTTTCAACTAATTTTCAATTTATCCTATATTTAACTGTTAGTTTCTATAAAAAAAACTTGATGGATCTACACAAATGACCCCTTGCTGAATTCAGAATTTTATCTTCTTCTCGAGAATGCATAGCTTTCCAGGATCCATTATTGCTTTTGTACCCATTTCTGCCATTAACTGGAAGGAGGTCAAAAGCACAAAAAATAGCAAAATTAGGCCATGTCCCAGAAAAATGCCAAAACTGTGTAAAAAATGTTGGGTTTCTGACAAAAGTCTGGTATCCCCGAAAAGCTGGGAAAATGGTGATTTCAACCCCACAAACCCTTTTTTGATAACCTTTGCAGGGAAAAACCCAGATGCTTTCATTTGCAGCCCGTGTTTCCCATTTGTCCGAAAAAAAACAAAGTTGTGCTGTATTTGGCTCATTTCTGTGACCCCTCTAGGAGAATCCACAAACCCTGAGTACTTTTAGAATCCCCATGATGTTGGAAGAAAAGGACGCAAATTTGGCGTGGATACCTTATGTGGTCAAAAAGTTACAGTGGCCTCAGCGCGCACTACCCCAAATAGCCAAAAAAGGGCGTGGCACAGGAGGGGAAAAGGCCTGGCAGCAAAGGGGTTAAGAAGGAGATGAGTGATGGGAGTAATGATACCAGAGAAATTGTCAATAAAGTTTCTTTAGAAATTAGAGAAGCCAAGGAAGCTCTGGATCTGTTTCACTGAGGTGGCGCTGGGCCAATGTGTGACTACTTCAATCCTTTTTGGGTCCATCCCAACCCTTCCGGGACTGAGGATAAAGCCTAGGAATTCAACCTGAGGTGTGTGGAATGTGCATTTCTCCAGTTTCACATATAGAGAGTGTTGATGGAAAATGGCCCTTACGTGTTTTACATGCTCGGAAATGTTTTTGGAATAAATAAAAATGTCATCAATAAAAATAACGCAGCATATACATAAAAAAAACTTCCTTTGACACCTTGTCAGTAAAAAGTTGAAATGCTGCTGTGGCATTTGCAGACTCTGAAAAGCATGATGTGGTACTCGCAGAGATCGAATTTGGCTTGGAAGGCAGTTTTCCATTTGTCACCCTTTCGGACTCACACCAGATAGTGTGCCCAACGTGGATCAAACTTAGGGGCTTATTAGGATGTCGGTCTGAAAGACTATCCTACTGACTCTTCCTCTAAAACATTCCAACCAACTCGACCACAACCTCTCCGACCGCCGTGTTAAGATACATAGCAGGTAAAACTCCGACTGAGTCAGTCGGAAACCAATCCGACCGAACACATCATTCGGAAACAAGTCCAAACCGACTGAGTTGGTTGGAAAGGCAGTTGCATAGCCATTCCGGTTACGAACAAGCATCGGTTGGCCCGCTGAACACATTACTATGCATCCAACGCAGTTTCAGAACTGTGCCGATTCGTATTACAGATGCCAAGTATAAAATACTAAAATAGTCACAACAACAAGCATAGGCAGTGCAAAATAAATGCAAAAAATAACTATTAGGCATGCGCACCAATCCACCTATATTAAGACCCAAGAAATGCCCATGATCCTTTGCTCAGACAATACTGTTGCTACCACAAGAGAGAAGTCCTTGTCCATTCCCTGCTATCAGCCTTACACACACTCACGCACCTCATCGACCCCAATACTTGCACATATCACTGTTTTAAAAAATCCTTTTTTCAAACACACCTTCTATTTCACACTCACTCCCACCCACATCGTGCCCCAGAGGAAGCAGCCACGTTTTAGGAATCAATCATTTTTATTACGTGGCTGCAAGAGATCAAATACACAGTGTAGCTGTCTACATCGTACTGCCGGCAGAGCGACACCACTAAAGGGGACACAGCGTTTAGGTCTACATCCCTGAGGCTGACCCCGCGAGAAGTTCAAACCATAGTGAGACACGAAGACAGCAAGCAAAAGGTGCCACTTTTATAAACATAAACCAAAGAAAACAACCCCTCCATCTCCCCAAGCAGCCACGTTTTAAAGATAAGGAGTTGATACGCTTGTAGATGAAATCATCAAAGTAGAGACACATTTATTTTGGACCCTAGTCCAACAGACCCTCCTCAAGCAGAAAAATAGGATGTGGGACAGGACAGTCAACAAGGTGAATGCTAAAGAACCTGTCCAGTGCTAACTAAATAATATCAGGAGAAAGTGGTACGAACTCAGAAGTAGGGTCAAAAGATTGTGCGCAGAAGAACATCAGAATGCACAACGGAGTGGTGGTGGCCCTCCTGTACCACCTGTACACTTTACTTCCTGGGAGGAGAAGGTGGATGCCACCCTTCTGCCAGAGAGTATGAATGGAATACCAAAAGGAATGAAGTCTGGTAAGTAGCCACTCCACATTCCACTCAAGTTAGCAATTACCCTTCTGCAGACATCTCTGTAATGGACCCAATTAACTAAATGACCATTTTCAGATACAAAATACAATAGTAAATCATCATGTGATGTGAATCTAATACAGATAAACCACATGCCTACAATTGAAATGAAAAGGCTTTTTGAAAAAAACTATTGCCTTGTACCCACTTCTTCCAAACTCACAGAAAGGCTTTGTGCTCCAAACACCACTCGCCAGTGTCAGACAACTTGCTGGTACATTTCCACTCACTTTCAGGAAAGAAGAGTTCCTGTTGGGCTGATTGGGATGGGTTGAAAGGTGTGTGGGGGACAGGGCTTGATGGGAGATGGAGTCAGTGCAAAGACCCCGCCTCCCACCCAGCCTAACAAGCTCATCTGGGCCTATAGGTACCTGACAGTGAATGAAAGTGTACTTGCAATATGACTTATACTGGTGCATGGTGTTGGACTTGAACACAACTCCCATCCAGGCCTTATGCTTAAAACAACAGGTACCATTGTAAGCCATCTTGGCAGTACATTCTCACTCACTGCCAGCTAAGCATAGTTCCTGATGGGCTGGTTGGGCTGGGTGGGAAGAGTGTGTGTATGGCAGACCCTGATGAAAGTTGGAGTAATAGCAACCATTCCTCCTCCCACCCAGTTCATCTGGGCCTATGACTACCTGACATTGAATGAAGGTGTGTTACTAGCAAGATGACTGACACTGATGCATGGCGTTTGGAGCACAAGGTCATGTCATGCACCAGGCAGCAGTGTCAGCCATCTTGCTAGTACACTTCCCCTCACTGTCAGGAAAAAAATCTTCCTGGTAGCCTGGTTGAGCAGGGTCGGAGGAGTGCGTGTAGTACAGGGTCTGATGGGAGATATAGCCATTGCAAATACTTCTCCTCCCACCCATCCCAATCAGCCTACCTGGAACTCTGCTTTCCTGACAGTGAGTGGAAATGTACAGGCAAGATGGCAGACACTGCTGCTTAGTGTTTGGAGCACAAGCCCTTGATGGGAGTTGTGGTCAAATCAGAATCTATGCACCAGTGTCAGCTATCCTGCTATTCCATTTCCGCACACTGTCAGGTAGGCATAGGCCCAGAGAAGTACTCTCATAAGGTGCAGTTGTCTACTTAAGTGTTTTCACGATCACTGAGCGCCGAGCGTCGAGCAAGCTGGAAAGACGCCGAATTGCTGCCTCGTGACTACCGGCGATTTTGCCGATTTGCCGACTTTTGCCTCTGCGGGGGTCCAGGCAGTCAAGAGCGGCTGAGTGCAGCCGAGTTTTGCCCCCCCCACAGTGCTCCTGTCAATACTGCTGTTGGGAGCAGCGCAACGCATGGATCTAGTGCCGGAGTATATGAGGAGTAGCTGAGAGTTTGTGGGCTGACAAACTGCAAGTTTAAGCAGCAGTATGCAGTGAGCATCAAGCGGAGCGTGCTACCCACGCTGTGCTGGCATTTCAGTGCTGCCCGCCACCCGCCGCCACCTACCGCCACCCAGGAGCCGGCGCAAGACTGACCGCGGACTTGCCAGACCTGCAGACTGCAGGGAGGTGGGTGCAGCTGCGGTGCGGGCGGTGAGGTCTTGGCTTGCTTCAATTCTGCCCCAACCGACCTTCCTGCTCACCTCACTCTGCTCTGGTGCGTTCTGGTGCGTCAAAGCTGCTGTAAACAGCCGAAAGCTGTGAGAAGGACCAACAGCGGCACCAGCTCCAGCTCCAATCACAGTGAGTGTGCCTACCAGACCCCTATCAGACCCCTTGCAGCAGGGGGACAGGGGGGGCTTTCTAACCAGCACCCTCACAAGTAAACCAGTGAGCCAGTGAACCAGTGATCCAGGGATCCAGTGATCTAGTGATCCAGTGACCCAGTGCACTAGTGTACCTGTGTACCTGTGTACTAGCAACCAGCAACCAGCAGCCAGCCTTCCCCCATTTGAGAACCTGGAGGGGGCCTTGAGCACTCTATCTGCAGCATAAACAGCCCGGAACCTGCGTCCTGCCAAAACCAAGACTACAATCCAAATCAACTAAACGGAAGAGCGAAGGCAGGGGCAGCAGCAGCCCACAGGATTATGACCTCAAAACCCACAAGATAAAACGAGAAAAACTTGATGATACACAAACCAGCCCAATGGAAGATAAAACAGACAGTCTCTTGAGCAGCTCACATCCCATTGCATATAACAGTAGCGTCTTCTTGCCCCTGGAAGGCAGTATAACAGTAGAAGTAGAGTCAAGGGACAATGAAGCTACAGCGAGTAAAAGTCTGGTGAAGCAGGACTCAATCAGGGTAGAAGGAACACTGATAAGGAGGAACCCTTGTTTATTTCAGCCAAAAATATACACAAAGTTCTCCTTCCTGAAAGATCCCGGAACAGCAATATTTTCAAAAAGTGCTAGTATAGAAGGGCTGCAATCCCCTCTCTTACCCTTTGCCACATACAGCTTAGACCAAAAGACACACTTATTGGCAGAGAAGGAAACCGCAGTACAACTTCATTCCAAAGGAACATCTCAAACGAGCCCACAATTCAAATCCAAGGATTATCTCGGAGCAAGGCAAGCAGCCGAAGATACGGAGATTCCATGCTCAAACAAGGCTGATGACTGTGAACAATTGGAACAATTGGATTCCGGAGAAACTCACCAGGAGGACATCAATTAACGATTACTACAGCTCAACACAATATAACTCTGTGGAAAGCCTAAATAAAGCTCAAATTAGTATTCCACACCTTCAACAATTCAGGTCAACATCTGGGGCATCATGGGAGCCAGCACCAACTCTTGACCAGCAAGAGGGCTCAGGACACGGATCAGAACCCCAGAACGCCAAGTTCTCCAGTTATACAGCTGAGAACATTCTACGCCAAGGTGTCAGCTTCTTACCTGAACAAACGAGGTCTGACATGGGATCTGCCCTAAAGTTTTATTAATGCCCATCACTAGCACCAGACCAGCCGGACGATCAAAAACTAAGGAAACAGACATCACAAATAAACAACTCCCTCCTACAGAACTTATCACCTACCTTACCGTCTACCGGTTTGGATGACAAACTGCCTCAGGCAGGCTCACCGGTTTCTTGTAAAACAAAGGAAACAACACAATCAGTGCAAGGACAGCCGCCACACATAGATGATCAGTCTACCTCCAACTGCGACATGTCCTTCCTAGTCTCCCAAGAGTGGAAAGACCTAGTCGCCTCTTATAGCCACGGGCCCAGAAATCAACCAAATGTCCTGCGTACAGGAAGAATCAACAGAGGTCATAACAAGAAATCTTTAATTTGGGAATCGCTATTAAGCTCTATGCAATACTCGACCGCGGCCTTGCAATACCAATCCCATAAAATGGACCTCCAACTCACAGTTTTGCAGTCTCTTGCCGACTTTACTTCGGGATTGATAAAAAACTAGGCGAGTTGAATGGTCTAATAAAGAGAGGGCAGGCAACGGCCTCCAAAACACAGTTTGTGCAACAAGAATGCTCATGCGCCCTGATTGTAGATAAACTACAAACACTACCAAAAACATTGGCTGACTTGTTGTCGACTTTGAAACCAACAACTACATCTTGGATAACAGACAACAGTGACATCCCGAGGGAAGATGTGACAGCATTGAGCCCACAACCACCAGTGCTAACATCACTAAACAGCGACTCTCTATTAGAAGGAAGCAGTCCCTCCCAAGGCTCAAAATCAGAACCATCCGGAAACAAAGGCCTAACAAAAAGATCGGGATGCAAGCAAAAAAGGAAAGGCAGGAACAAAAAAACAACAGTCCAGGCCTATCATTCAACAGACTGCTTGCCAACAGGTTTATCCACAACAGAAATATTAAATGACAAACTATTAATAGCAAAAGAGCCAGCTTCTGTAAAAAGCACGAAGATCTCGATCACATGCACCAAAACTACAAAGCAGCAGCAAAAGACACCTAGCTGCCTAGCATGTCATAGAAATAAATAAGAGGATAAAAGCGAACAGACAGGGAATCCATCTAACAAGATCCCGCCTCCAACTGCCCCGTCCAGGAGAAGCACCAAGCAAACATAAACACTGGGCAAGAGCTGTCAACTGCCTCACTGGAAAGAACGGTGTCAAACAAAGGATCACACCAAATAACAAAAAAGCACGGTTCAGACTCTCGGGAGGACCAAAAAGAGCACCAACAACCTTTAAGTCATAACCATGAGAAAGATGCCAATGTACACACCATAGATTAGGTTTCATCTGATCACTCAAAACATTCATACAATAATCATAACCATGAAATATCCACAGTAAACCCTCCTGATCAACGGCTCCTTCTCAATAGTGCAAAGAACAACACAAGCAGATCATCTCTAAACCAAGAGACTCTCGACCATAGAGTAACTATCAGCAAAAGCACACAGTTACAAGATCAGGCCGCAACTAAGGCCGAAGAGGCAGACACTATAATATTTGACCCTCAATACAAATCTAGAGGTCCCGTAGACATACTGAACAGAGGGAATATTCTACGGCTCTTACATTCTATCATACCGCTAGCAAACATTGAAACCCTTGACTTATTGTCAATAGAATGTCTGCCACCTAACAACAGACAGAGCACACAAGCAACTAGAACAACATGGCAAACTTCAGAGGTTGCAGGCAGAATTCTTCGGGAAAGAGAAAGATTTTTAAACTGGGGGAAAAGCCTAGAATCAATCCCAAAACCTTTACATACAACTCCTTTCCTTAAAGCAGAAATAAGCAACTTAAATCAGATAACTTTTTCAGTCTTGGAAGGAGCAAGAAGCAGAACACCAGGCACTACAACCAAAGCTAATTTGATAATCACCTTGCAATTGACTCAAGCTCCTCCAGATTTGTTGCTTCCATCAGCATTTAACAATTGGACTGGCATACATCGGCAAATAACACCGGCATGTCCAAAATGACAGGCGTCAGACACAGCACAGCTTTCACAACCAGAGCGCGATGGAATTGCCGTATGTGTCTGGAACATTAACAGCCTAGCCTCTAAAATGCATGATCAAGAGTTCATAAAGTACCTGATAACCTTTGACATAATCCTGCTTCAAGAGACCTGGGAAGATAAACACTTTGACCTGCAAGGTTTCACCACCTACTCATTTCGTTTCGGCAACAAAGATATCAGCCTTTGGCCGCCGTTCGGGGGGCTTACAATTTATCACCTCAATGTGAGAAATTAAAGAGTTTCTCCCCGTTACCATACATTTAGCACCGCCAAGCAGAATTCAAGCTGCAAAGGTAACACACATGCTTAATCAGTACAAACAGGACATCATAATAATAAAAATTTACTTGCACCCGAAACAAAAATCAAAGGCAGCGAAGGAGCTGTTAAAGGATTTGCAGAGAGTAATGGAAGAAGAGTCAACAGATCTTATAATTCTGGCTGGTGTCTTTAACATGCACCTTTTAGCGTCCACGAAGGAAGAAGATCCAACGCAGGACCTTTCGAGCGCATGGGGAATTCCAACACAAGCCCAAATACAGTCTACCAAGCCATCAAAGATTGCAATGAACTTACCTAAGGGCCTAGAACATCTAAATATGAGAGCCTTAAATGGTCGGTTTAAAGACAACAATCCACCAGCAGCTACGTTCCACTCAACTGCCATATCATCACATTTAGACTTTACCTTTACGACTCTGACACTGTTTAACAAAATAGCTACCTGCAAGATCGGCAACAACAAATTCAGCGACCACCTCCCGCAAGAGTTGTGTCTTCAAACAAGACCCTGCCAAACCCCAGAAATCAGCAACTCCATTTTGCAGGAGAAAACTATTAACCTTAAAAGAATAAGGTGTAACTCCTGCAACATAGACGAAATAGCAGCAGTAGCTAAAGCTCTATACAACCAAGGAAGAGTCAACTCAACCCATCCAACAGAAAACTGGGAAATATTTGTTAAATCCATAGAAGAATAATATTCCTACAGCAATGGCTGGAAACAAGGGAAAGTGGCAGCTGCTTCAATCGATGCACTAAAGAGCACTGTCTCTAAAACACTAAAGCAAACTATAAACGGAACTCTAAATCAGCAACTTAAATCCCCAAATAATCTGAGACTGCAAGGCACACTCCGTGAGTTAAAGACCACCTTAAAACAAAGGAGATGGGAGAAGAAAAGAGCAAAGGATAATGATCTTTGGGCGAAACTTATGCAGTATGCAAACCAGAAAAAAGTGCCAAATTTTGGCAATCAGTAAATAAATTGCAGCATCCATACCATCATGGCATCAACTCCAACATCACCGAAGCCACATCGGCTGACTACCTTTTTAAACATTTCAACAATCAGGAACCTGAAACAGCAATTTCCATGGCCTCCTCAAGTCACATTGTCACAAAAAATGTAATTAGGGCAGGAAGAAATCAATACCACCGAAGTGATGCAGGAACCGAACCGTCTAACCTGACGCAGCTCGAGGCAGCTCTTCCATCAAGTCATGACCGCCCATCTAGCGTAGAAGACATGCAAAAAGAATCTCTGGTCGAAGCAATAAGCAAACAAATATCCAGAGGCAGATGGGCAGGAGCACCGGGCCCAAACGGCATACCACCGTTGTTATATAAACAGGATTCTGACTTCTGGAGTAACGCACTAGTTCCAGAAAATAGGACACATTTTAAGAACTACAGCAATCCCAGAGTCATGGAGAGGCTCAATCATCAGTCCTATATTCAAGTAAGGAGTGAGATCTGACCCAAACAACTATCTCTTGATAGCCTTGATAGAGACTGAGGCTAAATACTATGCAGGGATTGTACTTAAAGACTTGGTTACCTGGTCCACAATAAACAGTATTATACCAACAACTCAAACAGGTTTCCGTCAAGGGCAAGGAACTACAACCAACATTATGGCCTTAACCATGCTCATGGATGCAGCGAAGCAAGGTAAATATCCCCTATACCTATGCTTCATAGATTACTCAGCAGCCTTCGATCACATTGACCATTCTAGGCTCTGGCAAAAGCTGAAAAAATGGGATACCTCCACCACTCCTACTTATACAGCTGCATACCAATACCTGAATTTGAATTAAATTAGGTGCTGGGAAGCATCTCTCAAGCAAAGTCACCACTACAAAGGGATTAAAGCAAGGATGCGTCCTGGCCCCTCTGCTATTTAGCTTTTCCCTGGCAGACTTGCCGGCAAAATTGGATGCTTGCTCCTCACACACTCCAAAGTTAGGTGGCATGATACTGACTAACCTACTTAATGCCGAAGACTTAGTGCTGATCAGCAGAACTCCGATAGGACTCCAGCACCTGCGAGATGTTACCCACAATTTCTCACATCGGAATGCGTCAAAAATAAATTTTAAAAAATCAAAATTTATGGGTGTAAACCATCACAAGAAGTCAAATCCTAGCTGGTACCTGGCCGGCAAACAGCTGGACCAAGTAACAAACTATAAATATTTGGGCGTGCTTTTAGATAAAAATAATTCCTTTAAGCCACTGCTAGAAACCTTACGAAGGAAGGGAGTAATGACCTGCTTGGCATTAAAAACCCCTGAAGAAACTGCTGCCGGACTCAAAGCTTGATCCCTTTTTAAAAGTCTTGCGAGCCAAACTGCAGCCAACAATCACCTATGAGAGTGAATCTATGACAGGAAGAGACGCTGCTATTCTCGACTGTATAATTGCAACCGCCTATCGTGCAATATTCCAGCTCTCCAAATATGTTTCACCTGCTCAAATAAGGCCAGAATTTGGTCTTCAAAAACAGGTAATAGAAAGGCAGGGAACCTTTTTAAAGAGCTGGCACAAAATCAGAGCTGCTGACACAGGCTCTTTGAATACACAGCTCTGGCTTGAATTGTCCCACACTGGAAAGTTGCCAGCTAACGTCTACCTTCAGAACTCCTTGTGGGCTCTCGGTCTGACAGACGCCTGGAACACTCCAATGGGCCACTCGGTTTTTAAAAAGCTAGTAACAAAATCGACAAGGCTCATATCGGCCATAGAGGAACAGAAAGCGGTATCCAAGCGAGCTCATGATTGGGTTGTGCTCAACAACTACGATGTTCTTAAACCCCAGCCCTACCTCAAGGTCGTAACTACGCTTGTGACCAAAGAAAAATGTATAAGACTAAGGCTGGGAGTTAGCCCAATCAATCCGTTTTTGCCACTGTAGGAAAGATGAGGGGGTGATCAGTTTTGCTGTCTGTGTGCGAAAGACACTGAGATTTTGATCCATATCATATGTATATGCAAGAAGCTAAAGGATATCCGGAAAACACTATTAAAACCATTATTTATCCAACATGGAGTAAGGTCCTGTTGGCAAGCAGTGATGCTGTGCCTCATTCCAACTTTAGTACAAATAAACTGTTGGCTAACAAAATTTCTCGATCAGAAAGCACTGAGACTGAAAAAACTTGCTGCCAACAGTTAAGAACCACTACAGAGTGTTGTGGATGCTGTACTGCTCCACTCTACTGGTTTAAAAAACTAGAAACTTTATTTAACTGACTGTAAACAGGCTCGTAAATCGGTGCCAGTGGAGCTATCACATTCGAAACAATTTTATGTCTTTTAATCACAAAACAAAAGCATTTTTAAACTTTGTACTTTATTTTTAATAGTTTTATTAATGCAATATTTCTGAAATTTAACCTGTAATGTCCTGAATGCAACGGTTTTAATGAATCATGCATAATAAATGTAATTATAATAATAATAATAATACTTAAGTGTAGCACACAAATATACATTAGAAACTCATATATCAAAGCTAAGCATATGTGGCTGCTTAATGTCACTGTGTAGGCATGCATCACAAAATGAAGTATCCAGGACTTGAAAAGCACACCACCTTTCAAGTCTCACATAACACAGATTGCACACTGGGTCACACTGTCCTGTAACGCAGTGACTAGGCAAAGAAAGTTCTTGGAATGCCCCAAAAACGAATTTTGACTGTGATAAACCCTAAGAAGCAAAATGGAGTAGCTACCTTTCCTGTTGGCATTAGCATCACAATCAGTGTATCATGTGCCCCTCAAGGTTCGGTCATCATGCTAGTGTGAGCATTTCAGTTCAATGTCCCTTTCACCAGAAAAATGCTGCATTTAGCCATGGAATATCAAAATTCTGAACATCTACAAAAGTGTTTGGTCTGCCGACCGATTTTCCAAAGGACGCGGTAGGCACATCATAACTGAATCGGACACTTCTTTTGGCTGTTATTTGTTATGGTGACAGTCTCAGGTTTCTGATTGTGTCCGCATCGCATGGAAACCAATGCGGTAACCTCCCATTGTTAATCTATCCATATCTTTCGCGTTTCAATGATATTTTTTGAACTGCGTGGTAGGCTTGTTCTGTATAAGCAATGGAATGCATTTGGTGGATTCGGAAAATGCGACCGACGCAGAACTATCGCTTTGGCCACATGGATTGAAGACCACCTCTGCGGTTAAGATATAAGTCTGTCGGTTCCCTAGAGAGTTCACTTGCTTGCACTATGTGTATGATTCCTGCACCTCTCCATCTCTCCGTTGCTGTCCACATCCTCCGGGAGCTACTATGCAATGTAAAGAGAGCAGGGCCCAAGCCTTCTGAGCTGAAGAAAACCAAATGCGGCTGGACACTCTCCTGCCTCTGTACAGGCAACTCTATGGCAAACCAGACGAGCAGGAGAGTGATGATCACACAGCATTGTTTTTTGACAAGTGCAATAACCATGCACTACTGGCATTTGCAATCTCAGAGACAAGCATGTAAACTGTTGTTACAAAAGTTTCAAACTGTGTAAACAACTTTTCTTGGCAAGTACACTGCTGTAGAAGTGTATGTACTGGTGTAAACATCATGTTACTGTTATCAAGGAAGAGAGTCTTCATCGAACACTGATGAAGTGCACAGCATACCACTTTGCTTGCCTTTAGACAGTGTGGGCAAGCTGCTCATGACCTATGTGTACCAGTATTTGTGTCTGTACATGTAACTTGTGAATTAAGGGCCTATCATCATGTCATCCTTACAGGTCAACTCCCACCAGAAGTGCAATCTGTGGAGGACCATCGCCCGGAAGGTGCGCTCCGGGGGGGGTCATCTGTCGGTGCAGTCACCATTGTAGGAAACGGTAGCAGGACCTGAGAGGCTGGACCAAAAAGATTGTGAGAGCCCAGCTGGGCATGTCAACGCCAGGCAGGAGGGACAGGCGCTGCATCCTGACCCCCCTCATGCTCAGAATCCTTGCGGTGGTCTTCCCTGTCCTGGATGGGATGTTGAGAGGCATACAGCAGCAAGGTGGTGGTGATTAGTTGCCTGTTTGCACCACATTGTTACCAGGGCACGTTTCAGTATCATAGACTGCTGGCACGTTTTCAGGTTGTAAGGCACACCAAACCACTGTTCAGTGTTAAAAGAAGCATATGCACAAGGAAACGTAGATGCCTGCTTATTCCCCTTTCATCAACATGTGAGGATAATATTTTCTGGATAGTGACAGTAGTGCCATGCTCATTTGATCTGAATGCATTACCACATGTGCATGGAGATAACCCTCAGGAATTTTATTCATGTTTGAACTGTTCTCTGTGTGGTCACACCAAATCTGTGAAGTATGTTGTTGTTGGAGCACTCAAGTGTAAAAGCCCATGATACAGGTAGCAGGTGATGTCTATGTTGGGGCCTTGGTGAGTATTGATTGGTCAGTGTGCCATTGTTAGGTCCCAGCCCTGGTGCCCAGTGTAGTCCAATGTATCAAATGGACTGATTACAGGTTTGCTAACTCATGTCACCTGTTACATTGACCTTTCACATGATTGGGTGTAAAATTCCATTCTCCCTATTCCAAAGAGTAAGTCCATGTGTCTGCGGCTGAGATAGTGACAACAGATGCTATTCAATGGCTACTAAAGTAGGTCACTGGTGGAAACAGGGCTTGGATTGTAAGGGATGATGTCAGATACACATTCACAATGGTTCTCATGTTGTAAATTCTCTTTACTGGTCATACTTGGCGTTTTTTTAAACCATGTGTTCAATGCATCACGGTTAGATTCAGAGATGTCACATGAGCATCATTTGGAAGTAATTTAACAAAATTAGTTGGTAAGCAAGAGCAATTAAGCTGTACAAAGTGCGGACAATGGCAAAAATAAATGAGGGGCATTCAGACTTGGTTTTTACAAATGAGGACTTCTGCAGTCTGGACAAAATGGTACAAGGTGTTGACTAAGATTTTACAGTCAAGATGTACAGGACTAATGGCCTGTGCAGGCAATGCACCCAGATGGACCATTGGCTGAGTGATCCACATGAAGCATTATGAAGATGCAGTCTTTGGACTTGGCAGTGTGTTGATCATTGGTCACTGAAACTGGTGAGCTGTTTCCAATATGCACAACATTATGATTCATCTTCCTAACACTGTGCATAGATGACACAATACTGTGGGCCATGTACCTCTCACCCTAGCTACATTGGCTACTACCTTGGTGTCTCCACAATAAGAGTTAGAAGTGTGACCTGACAGAAAACAACTTAAGCTACAGGACAGATGAGCACACTCACTGTTATCTGTCTGATATCTGCCTGATATGACTTATGCAATGACTACACCAGCTTGATGTATGACAGTAAAGTTATAAGACCTGTAATATTAGACCCATTGGTTCCCAAGTTGATGACTCTGGATTGCAGAATGTATACTATGTATCCATTCAATTGTGTGACTCCTATTCCCATTGTGAGGTCTAAATTCCCTTGCATTAGATGACACAGGTTTGTCATGACACAAGGCTGTCAGTAGCGAAAGACAATGCATCAGCTGGTACACGGTGAAATAGCTGACATTTTGGTTGTGGAGTTTGATATTGGTATACCTAATGTCGCTGAAAACATCATGTTTGAGGGAGCATAGGTTTACTTGCATACTAACATTGGGTATTTATGGAACAGTATCAAACATTATCGCACAAGTCTAATTGATGTATTTAGTTCATCTTGGTAGATTTGTGATCATACCTATGTGTCAAGTATATATGGATGACTCATTTGATTCATTTTACTTCTTGTTCGCAGCATCATAATCAGCCAGTGGAGGAAGCAGCACCACAGAAGAAAGGGTTCCGGTGTTGAGTCCGATCAGGAGGGAGCCAGTGGCCCAGATTCTGTGAGGAATCTCACTGAGGGCATGCCGGATGGAACATCTGTTGAATTAATGATGATCTCAAGCTCCAGTGAGGAATCCCATGTGATGGTGGATGACCCAGGGACTGGATCCTCTACATTAGAGTCCATCACCACCACCCTACCAGCTGCTCCCCATCCCACAGTCCGTGGCTGCTCTCCTAGAAGGGGACTCGTCTCCTTCGGACCAGGCATCTCACCCCCTGCCACTGTCTCCCCTGCTGCCCTGAGTGTGGAGGCCATTAACATTCTGAGGCAGATCTTTGTGGGGCAAACAGCAGTGCCACATGTCCTCCTGGTGCATACCAATCATTTGACACAATTGGTATCATTCCTGGAAGGCATTCACTCACACATGTCTGCCCTACAGAGATCCAGTCAGGCTCTTGCCTCCACACTGATAGCAACATTATCCTAGATCCAGCTGTCCCATCCCCTCCTGCCTCTTCCCCATCCACAGTCCCAACTACCCATCCTGACCCAAGCACACACAAACATAGGCATGCATCTAACTCAACAGCCACAAGCAAAAACACGAAGACAGATACACAAGGACAAACACACATGTACACACACTCACAAGACATATGGCACACTCACTACCACAGACATACCACCAGAGACAATACCAGCATCCACACACACGCCACAGACCACACAACACTCTGCCTCCACAACCCCTACCCTTGCCTCCCCTCATACCCACACTGCCCAGAAACTCCTCCTCTTTGCCCTTGACCTCTTCCCTACCCAAACAGACCAGTCCACTCCTAAGAATAAGAAATCCACCTTTTTCCCCCTGCCATTTGCATAGGATATCCTCCACCCACTGCAAAAAAAGTTACCCCAAACCTCCCACAAAAAGAATATCCCAACCCCTTTTAGATACCCATACTTCCACATACCAGCCCAGTACCTCCACACCCAAGAAATCCTGCCCCAAGAATTCACATGCCCTTCCTGTTTCCTTGCAGACCCTTACCCATTACACAATCCCTAAACTCATAAAGCCCAGCCCATCTCCTTCCATCTGACCCTCCCACTGCAGTTGACCCACACTCCCCTCCATCTGACCCTCCCACTGCAGTTGACCCACCCACTCCATCTTGCCCTACCACTGCAGTTGGCCAATCCCCCCTCATGATTGCATCCCTCCGAAATCCCAACTCAGTCCTCCATTAGACTTGTCCCTTTGGTGCCTGGCCTGCCCCTAGATGCCCCTCCCAGGGGAGGTGTCCCTTTGCACAAAATGCACCAGCAAGAATAGATGGGCAGGAACTTTCTGGCCCATATGTCAGAGACCTTTGGAATGGCAATTGGCCAATTTCAAACACACAAGTTTTTTGTTTTTTTAAATCTGTTTATTGGTATTTTAAGCAATGCAATAGACACCTGCTCTATTGAGCAGTATAACAATTACAAAACATACAACCATTCTGTGATCGAGCTTGCGTATAATGGTACAGTGCTATTAATCATCGCAATATCCTCGTAATGCACATTAGTAGTCAGGCGAAATGCTTACTACAACAAAACCTCACTAATCAGTCTGTGGTACATTGACAGCTTGAAGTTGCAGGTATTGTCTGAGCGGTTCCCAGTACTTCTGCATACAGTGCGAGATTCTCATTACAATACACCATATCTTTAACCCAGTTTTTGGTGTTTGGGGCTACTGCACTTTCCCAATGTAGTGCTACACGGCGCTTGGCCAGCAAAAGTGCGATGCACAGAAACTTACCCATCGCCCCCTTCATATGTGGTACATAATACAATAAGCAAATTGTAGGTGTACATTGTAATACAACCCCCGTCATTTCTTGTATATGCTGCAACACCCCCTCCCAGAACAACACCACATGCCTGCATTCCCATGCAAGATGTGGAAATTCAGCGTCAGGATGGCACAACATTTACAGTTACTTGTTTCCCTAAGGCCACACCTATGCAGCCTGGCAAGAGTGTGGTAAATCTGGTGGAGGTATTTGAAATGAACAAAGCTTAAAGTGGCGTTAGGCATGAGGGAACTGGTCAGTCTGCAAACATGCTCCCAGTCTTCTTCTAGTAGTGGAGGAGTTAAACTGAGGTCTAGGCTTCTGTCCAGTTTAGGGACCCACTCTTCTCTCACCTCTCTATAGAGTTTTGTTATCAACTTACACCTAGATGGTGCTACTAATAGCATTTGTAAAGCTTGCAGCATTGGTAGTTCATCTGGATATGTGTGGTAGTGAGCTTTAACCATGTGCCGTAGTCTGTGGATAGTAAAATTAAACAATAGCGAGGAATTTGTTATGTAAGTCAGGTTTTCTGCCATGAGGAAGTGTCCATCCGGATATACGTCCTGCATGGTCACAAGACCCACTTCCTTCAGGGCTCTAATAGGGCCCTCTTCTCGTGTCACCGAGAGGGCCGTGTGATGTGCTAGGGGCAGCGCTGGCGCATAAATAGGGAGTTTATTAGTTATATTACCTATTACTTGCCATGCTCCTATAGTCATTCACTGTGTTAATTTCTGTTCGTGGTATGCCTCTATGGGTGTGTGTGAGAACTTCGGATAGTGGAACCGGGTGTGCGTCTCCATCTTCCACCGCAGCATGTGGAGTGTACGTGTGAGGTTTGAACCAATAGTAGGCATATTGCGCCTGCGCACATAAATAGTATTGATAGAAGTCTGGTGCGCTAAAGCCTCCTTTAGCATAATCTAGTATCCATGTAGCCCAACTCACTCTGGCCTGCTTACCTCCCATATCAAGCGAATAAGAGAGATTGCACCTCCTTGAAAAACTGACGCATCAGCCTAATTGGAATATTGGCAAATAAATAAAGGAAGTGTGGAAGTATAACCATTTTGACGATCGCTATACGATCAGCTAGGGAAAGTGGTGGCCTGTTCTATGTTTCCACCTGCTGTTCCAAATTGGTGCATGCCCTGCCATAGTTTTCTCTAATCACTATTTCGGGGTCACGGTGTACCCAGACCCTCTAGTACTTCATCGGGTCTGTGGTCCACACCAAAGGGTAGTCCACGCTTGGAGATGCTGTTTTGGTCGTGAGTAGTATAATTATCGATTTATCCCAATTGATTTGCAGATCCGAGAAGAGTCCAAAGCGTATATATTCCCTCAGTACTCCAGCCAAGTACTGACTTGGTTCTCTTAAAAATAATACCATGTCATTGGCGTAGAGCGAGATGCCAACCAGGCGATGCATTCTAACCACACAAGTTACATTTCATGCTGAATAATCTGTATCCCCCAAGTAGTTTTTTAGTTAACGGAAATGCATGTGTAATTAGTAGTGTAAGTATACAATGATTTTAGTATGCCATGAATTGCATATGGTCCACTGAATATGAGCACTTGGTCAGTATGTTGTCAAGATTTTGGTGCCTAAATTGGCTGGGTGTCAATGTCAACATTAGTTTTGGCCATGAGTGTGACATAAAGTCTCAAACCCTTAGTTTTCAAATCACACATAGTTTATGCTTTCAGATGTCAACATAGTGCAAGTGTCGCAACGTGCAACAGTGTAGGAGAAGAATGCTGCATATGTTTGTAATGTGCAGAAAGACAACTGTCTCATCAGTACACCTGGATTCATGTGAAGTTTGACTACATGGTAGTGACTTTGGACACACCAAGGTACACAAAGTAATAGTAGTATTGTTGTTGTATGTGATTTGATAGTGGTGGACCTATGTCTGTGTCTTCTATAAATCTGGCAGACTAGTGGCAATGTAAGCCAACATCCATCAAGGCTGTGGACCCATATGATATATTTCCTTTGCCCATGATGAGTGTAAGGTAGGCATTATTCTGAGAGTGTTCCGAGCCTGTTGCCTCTCAGGGCTCCACTTTCGGCAATGTTCAAGTTAGTCAAGGAGAAGTGTGGCTCAGGGGTTAGAGGCGGCAGACCCGGAAGCTGAGATCGGTCCTGGACCAGGGTTCAATTCCCCTCCTCAGCGGGTCTTGGGCTAAAAATTCCACAGACTTGATAATTCTCGCCCCGGTGCCTCCTCGACTCACGGGTTCACACTCTGCGACCCTGGGCAATAGCTTGCTTAATCTCCACAACGGCCCCTCGAGGCGGGATGCCTGACTTTCACCTTGTGGATACCCTGCTATCTCACAGGGGAATACCAGGACGGGTTCCCTAAGCAAGCGCCGGGAAACCCACAGCAGGTAGCTGTGCGCTATATAAGCTCAAACACATTTACATTTACATTTCAAGGTGTCTGTGGTCTGTATTATCCACGGCCTGTACAATTAGATATCAGTCATTCCATCCTGCTTTTGTTTAGGGACATCATGTGGATGGTGTGTGTCCAGGACATGTCTCAGTAAGTTACACTGTTTTATAGTCCTTACAGAGACACAAATGTTATCAGTGTTAGTTGCATATGCACACAGCGTATGGTGCAAGAATGATTGTCACACAATTAGAATGCTACTGATGACATGCAGCGATTGTAGAGTTGTACAGTACCTGTAATGTGCGTCTCATTGTGGCCTTATGCTACAGTTAGAGTGTGACAGTCTAGCCATTTCCAAATTCTGGGAAATGGACATTGGCCACATTATGTTCATGTTATGTTATTTTGGATTCAGTATTGGGGCACACATAGCCATGCATTTTCTCCTACAGCCAGATAAATGATGCACCAGACCAGCATATGTTAAACAGAGGTAAGGGGATGTATGTTCTATCCCAGGCTGATGTTAGTTGCAATATTTTGTCCAAGGTTTTCAATGTGTATTTGTGCAATCAGTGACTTTGAGTGTGTCTAGATGGCCAGAGAGGATGTGTAACAAGCTAACTGTGACCAAGGCAAAATGTGTGGTACTTCAGTTTTGTGCTTTTGATGTTTATTCAATTTATTATTTGAATTGTGATAAGCTTTATTTTGATGCTTCAATGACACCTACTGTGTATCCTGGTTTGAAAAGGGTTTGTTTGTGTGCCGTCATAGGGATATGTATCATGAGTATGTGTCTACCTTTTCCACCCATCTGAGCAACTTGCTAGGGCATTTTACATATGGACAAAAGTTCTAAATGTGGTTCTTTCACGCATATGATTCAGAGATGGGATATGACACACCTAACATTGTATCTAAAATGGCAGACGGTTTGTATTTGCCAAAAGCTGTGACGGTCATATCAGTTAGGTGACACACATGTGACTTAGCTACATATGGATTAGGAGTTGTCACAATACTGTCAGAAGTGGATTGTGCTTGTTGTGACCAAGATTTTCATCTACTTGGTCAGGGACAATGCTGGGTGCTGCATCCTCTTTGTTTGTCATTTGTGTGTTCAGACATTTATGCAAAGCCTATTCATTTCAAAGGGTATATTTAGAGTCCATCTAATTTTCCGGTTGGGAAGGTTAGGCTATGCCAAGTCCTGTTAATACGCTCTGAGAGAATGACATGTGTGTGTGCTTGGTCAATCAATGCCCCTTCTATCCCCCTTATGTGACACAGCAAAGGTGTAGCATTTCAGCATGTCAATGAACAGCTACAATCTCCTGCTCAGTTCATGCAAGCAGTCTAAACCTCAGTTGTTGGTATCAGGAGTGGATTTAGTTAAGGGTGGATACTGTGTGCCAGTCCGGGCTGATGCTGCCAGTGGCCAGATGGCCAGGGCTTCACAAATGCTAATGAAGACAGAGCCCAACAACAGAGCACTGCCTTTAGTGTGCTGTCACTGCTACTAGCTACAGGTGGCAGGATCCCTCCCCTGGGTTTGAATCCATAGTGCCTCAGGGCAATGCAGAATCAACACACAACACCCCTGACCTGGGACACTTAGGAATGGGCTGGGATGTCAAAGTGTTTGACATTAAAACCCCTCCAGTTTAAGGCATAGAATGATCATTTAAAAAACTGCATTTCCTTTCATGCTACACTTGACTTGCGCTCACCCCTCATTAAGCGTAAACAATGCACCGTCATCATTATAGTATGTGGCCACATTACTTGTGAGTGCTATGGATGTGACTGCAACCTGTCCCTGCCTGCAAGAACATCGGGGAATCATGGTATACCCCCAAAACTGAAGTCTGACAACCATAATGTAATCGTAGCACTTTGGACACTGCTTAACAGGGTTGCGTGCCGAGTGAGAAGAGTTGAAAATGGTTGAGTTTTGGGATTTTTGAACACTTTTCCAATGACAATTGTTTTGTCTGTTCAAGCTAGGACTTTTCAATTTTCACCTCACATCATTTGTAGTTGAGCATATGATTTGTGTGCATGTTATCATTTGTGTATAGTTGAGAATGGAGTACTTTTGAACTATGTTTTATGCTGGCCAAGATCACACACAGATGATTTGGAGTGCTCTTATGTCTAGTGGATTGCCCTGTGCTACATTTGGTAAGCAGAGTGGACTGTGAGTGCACAGAAGTGTTGTGGGCCTGTGTTACACCCATGCACTGGGTTGACAGACAGGGGAGAATATGGATCTTGGAATGTGAGGCCGAGCTGGAGACATGTTTAGCAAGGTTGATGTTGCATGGGTTGCGCTAGCTTAAAAAGGGTAGAGGTGAGAGAGACTTGTGTATCCATTTTGGAAATGAAGCGGAGACACAGACAAAATGGGGGCAGAACAGGTTAGAATTTAATGAGAGTGGAAGGTAGGAGTTAAGGTCAAAGGCAGTTCTTGTATAGGAGACTTGAAGTATCCTCATTCTTACAATGTGAATTTTTCTGGGAAACATGAATCAGAGTATGTGGCATTGTAAGACTGGTACAGGCCTGGCCAAGGTGTGCTAGGAATAGGTAAATGTGATTGAGGTAAAACCAGCTAGACAAAGTTGGAGGCTGGCAGGAGAAGAGAGCTGTAGTCTGTTGCACTATTGTGAGAGATGAATGTGACAGGGCAGTGTCATTGATAAAGGTAGTTGTGAATGTACAGAAGACAATGGGGGTATGAGGCTTGTAACTGAGATGTGGATGTTAGAAGGCCACAGAGAGACAAGTTTGAACCTTGTATTTATAACAAAGTGAATAAGCGTATGTCAAGGGTATACACCGGTTGTGTAAGTTAGGGTACTGTATGGGGAGATGTGAGGTGTTATCCAGTTGATATATGCTGTTTTTGAATCTGTGGATGCAGTAGTTTGTCAAATGACTATCAGTAGTCCTTAAGCAGAGTAGGGTGAGTGAATGGTGAGAGGTGGATGAGTGAGGACTCATTAAATCAACGTAAGTGTGTGGGTTAGAGATGTGGTGCCGTTTTAACGTTTTAAGTGTGAATGTGAAGTACTGGGTTATTCAGAACCCAGCGGTGCCAGGGAACACACCCTAAGACTTCGAGTTCTTCCTGTTTCAGACTACAGAAACACAGAGGGCCCGATTCACAGAACAAACTTAAGACAAAATCCTAAACTTAGTACCATTTTGGTATTCACAGAATGCACTTACTACTTCTGGTATTCACAGAATGAACTTACTACTTTTGCGATTCACAGAATAAACTTACTACTTTTGCTATTCACAGAATGGATTTACGACTCCTAACTTTACGTTCGCACTCGGGCCGGAACTTCCGGCCCGGAGGCAGGGCTTCCGGCCCGGAGGCGGAGCTTCCGGCACGGAGGCGAAGCTTCCGGCCCGGAGGCGGGGCTTCAAGCTCCGCCTCCGGCCCGGAAGCCCCGCCTCCGGGCCGGAAGCTCCGCCTCCGGGCCGGAATTTCCGGCCCGAGTGCGGACGTAAAGTTAGGAGTCGTAAATCCATTCTGTGAATAGCAAAAGTAGTAAGTTTATTCTGTGAATCGCAAAAGTAGTACGTTCATTCTGTGAATACCAGAAGTAGTAAGGGCATTCTGTGAATACCAAAATGGTACTAAGTTTAGGATTTTGTCTTAAGTTTGTTCTGTGAATCGGGCCCAGAGTCTTCTTGGTGAAGTCAAAGATCGTATTTATTTGCTGCAACCAGTAACAGGTATCCCTGAAGTGCAACCCGGTGTATATTCTCAGGAGACTGCTCAAACTTACAAAGCCAGCCTTCTCTTTTATACAAAATATTATGCTTTAGGCAAACATTCCTTATTTTACAGTTGACTATTAACATATGTTCACTACAAAGAAAAAGCAGAGTCATGATGACAAGCCCATATTTCAGTTTGTCCAGCCCTCAATCAATTATCCGGCAAGGCTCAGTACTTTCATCAGATATCGACGGACCCCCAATAAAAACGGGCACCTCCTCCTCGTAAAGCAAGTCATAAAGAAAGAAACAGGGACAGGTGTGTGTAAGATTAGGCATGATTTGTGTGTGATGAAAGGTTTTATGATATGTTGTGCCTTGATACTAATCACATTCGGCCACTGGGAAAGGAACTGGCCGAACAGGTTTGGCTTCAGGCAGTGGAGTCAGCTTGCCCAGGTCACAGAGGAGTCAGCAAAGGTGTATGTGCCCTTCAGACTCGTTTTTGGCCTTAGTCATCGGCCTATGTGAGGGCAATCACAAAATGGCTGCCGTTCAATGGAAACCGAGGGTTCAGGACGGAAACTCTGATTTCAGGGTGATTTCGTCACCCGAATATGACGAAAATGCTTTGTGCATAGTATTCTGAAAATTCTCGGTCTGCTGATACCAAAATCATCATGATACAACGATGTTTATAACACGGGTCCAGAATTTTCAGTACCACAGACCCTCCTTTTGCCCTTACATAGGCAATAACCTATACTCACGTTAATCTGAGTCTAGGTCTGAGTCCAGGTCTATATTCATAAAGTCGTTGAGATGTTGCTGTAGCATCATCCTATTACTTAGCTCGTCTCTTGATACAGGTTTCCTTACACACGATGTAGCACAGATGCCACATATTGCAGGAGCACACTGTACACACAGACAGAACAGGAAAAGAATGGCTAAGATCATCCCAATGACTATCAGAATGTTCCATCCCCAGGCAGATATCAGTTCCCAGAACCACCCCATCAATGACCAATCTCCTTTATCCACGTGAATAGATTCGGAGATCTCATGCAGTTTGGAAATGGCCTGGTAAACTGTCGGAGCGTTATCTGGAATGAAAACACAGCAACTTGACTGGATCACTTTACATACCCCACCTCGGTCTGCAAGTATGACGTCTAACGCAACCCTTTTCTGAAGAGTCATAAGGCGATCCGACTGGAGCTCAGCAGTCAAATTACTAAGGGCACCGGCGGTTTCATCTACCGTGGATTCAACCACCCTTGTCAATTGCCTTATGTTCCTGCTGTTAACCATAGGCCCCCAAAATGGCAGAAAACCCTTTACGAAATCTCCAAGTTCTTGTCCTGTAGTGTCTTCTTTACTGATGACACCTCTAACTATCCTTGTCTTATGGTAATCTGCCGCGGCTGTGTAGGTGGGAGGCAACAGGAACGAAACAAAACATGTGCCTGAGAAGTCAGGGGGCAACCATGTATAGGCTCTATTATGGCAGATGAAATAGGTACCCTTAGCTGCTAAGAACGAAGGGTAAGTCTGAGACGCAAAAACATATGTTTCAGTGCAGATACTTTTCCCTAACTGAGCTCTGGGATTCTTGCCATTACCTTGCAGACATAGGTAACCCTGATGGGGTACAATCCAAATCGGGGAGGATCTCTTTGCTCGCTGGTTCTCACTCAGAGTAACTCCATATCCTGTTATGTTCCATCCAATATATGCTAGTGTCTCATCTCTCGGGATAGTCTCATAGGAAATATCTTCCCTAATCATATCTACTATACCCTTAACTGGAGCATTATTCTTAGCATTATGGCTGAAAGGCAGGACCAGATAAGGGATACCTTTATCAGTAGTATGCGGCATAAGACCACACACCCAACAGTTAGTTGTATTCACTACTAATTGGTGTTGGTGTAGAAGCTGAACGAATGAATTATTGACAAATTCTAATCTTCTAGCAGACTCGTGTTCAGGCAGAGGGTGAAAAGAATGCGAGGAAACAGTAGAAGGAGGTATAGGCTGTGTAGTGGGTGCAAATGTCACTTGAAAAGAGAATAAAACATATCCTATTAAAAATGTCATTACACTAAGCAACATGAAAATACATAATATCAAAAATCGTTTCTTTGTCATCATTATACACATTCTGGCTTTAAAGTCCATCTGTTTGGCAGGTCTCTCATTCTCGAAAAACTCCATCCTTTCTAATTGCTGCTCGTGGTGGTAGGGTGTTCTATGCTAAGGAATGCTTCTGTCAGTCCAGGGCAACTCCCTTAGACCGACCAGAACTGTCGACCTAACGTCTTCAGCTGCACTCCAAAGACTTGGGCAACCACGACCCTACAGCTGAACCCGGATGGCGGTTCGAAAAACAAAAATAAGAAAGTTTCTCAGATGAGAGAGCTGAACTTTCAAAAATAGCAAAGAAAAATAATTTTTATTTGTCCATAGTTCTCGGCCTCAAGTTGTAACGGCTTTTTCCAGGTACTGTCTGGTTCTGGAACAAGAGTTCAGGCTCTGTAGTGTTCAGTCGAATTGACGGTGGCGCAGCTTCTTGCAAAATATTGTCACTTTCCTGTTCAGAAAGTGTTCCTTTTACACGTGCATCGCTAAAAGGCAGAAAACGAGGCACAGTCTCAGTCTCAGAGTCAGCGATCCCCTCCTGGACCCACCGGTCGTACGGTAGAGGCAAAGGGACCTTCTTGCAGTGTACGCTGTGGATCCAGTTCTTTTTCCCTTCCACTCGAACAGCTGATCTTGTTGAGAGAAAGACGAGATGGGGCCGGTCCAACGGGGCTGGTCATTGTTTGTCTGCTGGAAGTTTTTGACCAGCACCCATGATCCAGGATCGATAAGATGTCCTGGAGCTTCAGAGACCTGAGGCAGAGTATCGTGAACCTGTTGGTGTAAAACACGCAATTTAGCCGTCAATTCATACAAATAATCAAGCAGTACAGGGTGTTCGATCTCACTGAATTTTGTCGGCCTTGGCACTCCCCATATGTTGGCCGGGCGGCCGAACACAATTTCATAGGGTCCCACTCGTGAATGCACAGTCATTCTTGTTGATAGGAGTGCTAAAGGCAGAGCGTCAGGCCATTTAAGACCAGAGCTCGCTTGTATCTTTTCCAACTTGAATTTTAACGTGCCATTATAGCACTCTACTAGTCCAGCTGATTGGGGGTGATTTGCAGCATGAATTTTTTGCTGGATACCTAGCCCCTCACACACTTTCTTCATCACTCGACCCACAAATTCACTCCCATTATCACTCCAGACCATTTTCGGCATTACAAACCTAGGGAAGAATTCTTTGGCAAGGGCTTTAGCTGTGGCTAAGGCAGTGTTGTCTTTTAAGGGATATGCTTCTACCCATCTTGAAAAGGCACAAACAACAACGAGTACGTATTTCAAATTGTTGCACCTTTCCATGTGGATGAAATCTAGCTGCAAAACCTCAAACGGATACGTTGGAGGCGCAAAATGACCAGCTGGAGTTGGGGTTCCCCTACCAGGATTGTATTTCAGACACACCATGCAATTCTTGACCACATTCTCTGCACATTTAGGAATTCCAGCATTTTGCCATACTGGAGCCAACAACTTACAAATCCCTTTCACACTGATATGGGCCATTCCATGAGCCATTGTCACCACTGCAAGCACATACGCATCGGGTAACAACCATCGCTGATGTTCTGACAAGTCAACCCAACAACCATTTTCATCCAATTTACCCGTACTTTCTCTCCACACACTCAACTCTTTCTCTGAAGCTTCAGCTTGAAGGGACTTCACACTCTCTATCTTATCTTCACACATTCCAACGTCACCAACCCATCTTGCAGGGCCTGCAACATACATTCGATTCATCACATCTTTTGCTGTTTCTTTTGCGATTTCGTCAGCAAATGCATTGCCACGACCAACATCATCAGTCACCTTCTTGTGTGCACTGCATTTCACAATCGCAACTTGTAATGGCAAGGTCAGTGACTCAAGAAGTTCATTCACCAACTGACCATGCTGAATCTTAGCTCCATGCGAAGTCAGGAACCCACGTTCTTTCCACAATCGTCCAAAACTATGAGCCACACCAAACGCATACTGGCTGTCAGTATATATGGTCACCTTCATTCCTTTCGATAACACACACGCTCTCGTAAGTGCAATTAACTCTGCTGCTTGAGCTGAATTATGTGATATACGTGCAGCTTCAACAATCGTATGCAAAGTCGTGACAGCATACGCTGCAGTCGTATCACCATTCGGAAGCTTGATGCATGAACCATCCACCCATAAGGTACCATCACACTTTACAAGAAGAGTATCTTTAAGATCTACTCTCCCTTTCGTTTCTTCTTCTGTCCTGAGAAAACAATCATGCTGTTCAACATCATCTGTCTCTACTGAAATTGGCAATAACGTGGCTGGATTCAACGTATTGCACCTCTTTATGTGCACATGACTCGCTAACAGTGTCAACTCGTAACCTGACAATCGAGCACTAGTTAAGTGCTGTGTCTTGGTCCTGTTTAACAACGTGTCCACAGCATGTGGAACCATCACAATCAACATATTATTCATCACTAACCCAGCAGACTGTTGAATAAAAACAGCTGCTGCCGCTGTGGCTCTCAAGCAACTCTGCAATGCTTTAGCTACCGGATCTAAAGTCGACGAAAAATACGCGCATGGACGCTGCTTGTCTCCAAAAGACTGTGTCAGTATTGACAATGCACAACCCTCTTTCTCATGGACATACAGTGTAAAGGGCTTACTGTAGTCGGGGGTACCCAACACAGGAGCCGAACACAGTGCATTACGCAATTCGGAAAAACTTTTCTGACAATCTTCAGACCATGGAACGGGATTCGGTGTATCTTTACAGGTCAAAGCTGCCAAATGTATGGCCAGCAAAGAAAAATTCGGTATCCACTGACTGCAGTATGATGTAATGCCCAAGAAAGCACGTACTTCTCTCTGTGTCCTTGGCACACTCAATTTTGCAATTGCCTGAATTCTTTCTGGGGTCAGTTTCCTTCCCTCCTTCGATAAGAGATGACCTAAGTAGGTCACTTCTTGTCGACAATATTGCAGTTTTGAAAGAGACACTTTGTGATGTAAATCAGACAAATGACGCAACAACGACAAGGTGGCTTCTTTACAAATCTCCTCAGTATCTGCAGCGATTAGCAAATCATCGACGTACTGAATAAGGGTAGCACCATCAGGTAAAACAATTGCATAAAGCTGTGTTTTTAAAGCCTGACTATATATTGATGGACTTTCACAGTAGCCTTGAGGAGCGCGTTTGAAGCGGAAGCTTCGGCCTCCTAAACTGAAGCCAAAAATATCCCTGCTCTCCTCGGCAATCGGGATGCTGAAGAAAGCATTCTTCAAGTCAATCACCGAGAACCAAGTGGCGGAAGCTGGAATCATAGTCAATAGGTCAATGATATCAGGAACAACTGGAAACTGTGGCACAACTATTTTATTGACCTCTCTAAGATCAATCACGAACCTGTAAACAGGTGGCTGAAAAGGGTCAGTACGTTTCAAAACAGGCAGAACAGGACTATTACAAACGTTGCCTCTTGTCTCTTCAATTACATCTTTTTCAATCAAATCATAAATGATCGCTAGCAACGCCTTTTCACCTTCACTAGAGATCTTGTACTGGGGAATGCGTGGCAATTTAACATTGGCTTTCAATGTCACAACATATGGCGGTATTTCCAAAAGACCCACATCATTAGGACCAGTAGCCCAAAGAATATCAGGAAGAAACGACAATTCTGTCGGAAGTTTATCCTTCGACAGATACATTGGAGAGATCACTTTCCTACCCAGTGTAAGTTGTACTCCCGAAGAAGAACAATATAATGTCGCATACAATCTTTTCAACAAATCCAATGCTAACAAGTTTTCACCACAACCTGTCGTCAGAATAAGGGGTGCTTCCAATTCACAAGGTCCAACAGAAAGGGACATAGGACTAGAAATCGGGTTCCTAACCGGGGCGCCAGAGAAACCTACTGAAACATTCATCTTGCCAGACAAAGGTGCGCCAGGGAGTTTTGAGTGCATAATAGAACTCTTTGTAGCACCAGTATCCAACAGAAAAGGCTCTGACACACCTGATGTAATCACCTTAACATATGGCCCTGGAACTGAAACAACTCCCTCTCTTTGTCTATGGCTGTCCTAGCAATCGTTACCTTCGATATTCTCATCTTCTGCATAGTAGTCGTCAGCATAGTACTGAACCGTCCTACCAGACGCATTATTTTGCTGGTCAAAACTATTCATTGAATTCTGAGACTGCAAGGAACGCGCGTTCTGGGGGACACTTCCACGTCCTCTACCTCTAGGAGCTTGTTGAACACCTCGACCTCTTGCGCCAGAAGCACCATTCGTACGCTGTAACAAAATAGGACAACTATACTTGAAATTACCCTCTTCTTTACAATATGAACACTGATTGGGACCTACAGGAACACGTGGTTGAGAATACTCGAACCTTTGCGAGTTTCTCTGAAACTGTTGAGGTTGCTGATAGTTACTCTGACCACCACGTGGCGGATACGTCTGTTGTAAAAGAACCTTCGTCTTCAATTCTTTAGTTTTCTTTTCTGCTCTATCCTTCTCATCTTTATCCCTATTTTCGTAGTACTGTGCAGTAGCCAATATTTGTGCTGAAGAGGAAATGGCCCAAGAACTCTCTGAATCTTTCAATTTCTTACACAGCTCGGGAAGCAAATTGTGCACAAACTTGTCAACGAACAACCGTTGACCACCTTCTGTACTCATATCTTGACCACTGTGGTCGATAAACGTTTCCTCAAACCTAGCGAAGAAATCAGACACTGTTTCATCTTTCTTCTGCTTACACGCAGACAATTTATCCCAATTCACACGAATCGCAGGCATTAAAGTCTTCATGTAAGTAATGATCCTAGCAGGAAGTTCTGCTACCAAAGGCTCAGGCTTGGCACCACCAACTTGTCTATCATTTGCAGTACTAATATTAGCCCATGAGTCACCTAACTCTTGCGCATGATCTGCATGGCGAATCAATCTCCACAAAGGCTGTGGAACAACATTCCCAAATAACATGTCTATGTCGGCTAAATTCATAATGCATGAGTCTGCAGTCTGTGATAATTCCTTATAATACCCTGCAGGGTTTTTACGGGGGTCAGGCAAAGTCTGTTTAAGTGCTAAAACTTCAGCTCGCTTCCAAGGAACATGTACCCAAACACGCTGAAAATGAGCTGGAGCAGCAGCAATGTTATTAATGGCATCAGCCGCAACGGCGTCCTTCCATACCGGAGGGACTTCTCTCATTGGGTACTGTCGTACTTTTTTTCTAACTGAGGAGTCATGCTCAAACAGTGACTGGGAAGGATCCTTATTCCTAAAGGACAACAACGTCGCAACTGCTTTCTCAACGTCGGAACCCACAATCGTGCCCTTTGAAAACTCAAACCGTACATGGCACAAATCAGGCGGACTTACTTCCAAATCATTATCCTCCAATCCTCCAATTCCTCACAAAGGAAAGCACACATTTTCTCAAAAACGTATCTTTGTTTTGGTGCTTCCCATTGACGGAAGACATCCATAACAGACTCCACATCATATTTAAAAGGGAAAGTAACCCATTTGCGCTCCATATGGTCAAACACTTCTCTCTCTCGAGAATCAGGCAGTTGACTACGCGACTGCTTACGCTCCCAATCAGGGGTCATACCAGATGACCCAAAGAGAGGAAATATAAGGCTAGCAACAGTGCTAGTCATTCTCTGTCGGACAGAAGGAGAAGTTGACAAAATAACAGGGGGAAAAACAGAGGGAGACAAGGCAGACGCAGATGCAGACACAGAGGCAGTATCAGGAAGAACACCAGAAGAGGCAGTCGATGTAGTAGACAAAATCGTAGGAAGTACAGATGGAACAGGTAGCAAAGTCGGCGGCCCATGAGGGGGCTGCGCCATAGGAGTAGGAGCCAACTGAAGAGGAGCTGGCGGCTGCTGTGGAAGAACCTGAGGCACAATAACCGGAGGTTGCACAACTAAAGGTTGCGGAGGTGCTGTAGCACTCTGCGCATAAGGGGGTGGCAAACTCAACAAGTGTGACATTAAAGGATCTTTCTCAATTTCTTTTGTTGCATCTTGCTGAAGAAGCGGCAACACTGGATAACATTTATCGATCACCATTTTACGTTGCCTGTGCAACTGCTCACTCATCTGTTCTTCTTCATTATCTTTAAACTGCATAGCAGCTTGCATTATCGAGATCCCCTTTACTCTATTATTTCTCTTTGCTAATTTAATTTCCTTCTGTTTGGCTTCCTTACGCCATAGGCGGAAAGAGTCAAACATCGCCGGCCGGGCTTTCTTCTTAAAAAGTTTAACTTCCAGATTATCCAGAATCTCTGTGTCAAAACTACCATATTGAGGCCATTTTAAAACACCATCTTTCCTGGTGTATCGGATCCATACTTCATTATATGTGATGGGGCCTACGCCATGTTTCACATATAGTTCATAGGTTGGAGTTCCAATCAGAGGAACCGGACACGAGTCCTCCAATCGGGAATCCCCATTACAACCAAGACAAAACAAATTTCCAAGTCTGCTAAGACCAGGCATCTTCGCTCTCTAGTCTAGCTTCAAACTTCAAAGGATTATCGAATACGATAGTCTCGTAAATACACGAGTCCCTCGGCTTTGGTACTTGCAAGTTCCAAATCAAAGATCCCAAGGGGATACCAAACTAAGAACCAAACTAAGGACTGGGAGACGCTCCACTTATACTTAACTGAGGTATCGATGACGTCACCAGAAGACTCGTCTATCGTTTCACTCTACCAATCATCAAGGGTCCAAAACAGGGCGATAGTCAGGGCAGCAGTCCTTCGTAGCCGCCGGGAAGCGGGGAACCTCGCAGCAAAGACTTTCGGACCACGTCGACATACAGGGGTCGATGAAGTGGCGGCCTTCCTCCAGAATTTTCACACGAAGCTCCTCACGAACCTCTGGCTGAAACTGAAGTACTGGGTTATTCAGAACACAGCGGTGCCAGGGAACACACCCTAAGACTTCGAGTTCTTCCTGTTTCAGACTACAGAAATACAGAGTCTTCTTGGTGAAGTCAAAGATCGTATTTATTGGCTGCAATCAGTAACAGGTATCCTAGAAGTACAACACGGTGTATATTCTCAGGAGACTGCTCAAACTTACAAAGCCAGCCTTCTCTTTTATACAAAATATTATGCTTTAGGCAAACATTCCTTATTTTACAGTTGACTATTCACATATTTTCACTACAAAGAAAAAGCAGAGTCATGATGACAAGCCCATATTTCATTTTGTCCAGCCCTCAATCAATTATCCGGCAAGGCTCAGTACTTTCATCAGATATCGACGGACCCCCAATAAAAACGGGCACCTCCTCCTCGTAAAGCAAGTCATAAAGAAAGAAACAGGGACAGGTGTGTGTAAGATTAGGCATGGTTTGTGTGTGATGAAAGGTTTTATGATATGTTGTGCCTTGATACTAATCACATTCGGCCACTGGGAAAGGAACTGGCCGAACAGGTTTGGCTTCAGGCAGTGGAGTCAGCTTGCCCAGGTCACAGAGGAGTCAGCAAAGGTGTACGTGTCCTTCAGACTTGTTTTTGGCCTTAGTCATCGGCCTATGTGAGGGCAATCACAAAATGGCTGCCGTTCAATGGAAACCGAGGGTTCAGGACGGAAACTCTGATTTCAGGGTGATTTCGTCACCCGAATATGACGAAAATGTTTGTGCATAGTATTCTGATCATTCTCGGTCTGCTGATACCAAAATGATACGACGATGTTTATAACACAAATGTCAGAGTTGGATATGATGCTTCACATTGTGATACAAGTGCAGCCAAGACATTAATGAGGGGCAAAATTATAATGAGAGGTGTACACTTGACATGATACATTTAACGTCTGCTGAGGAGCTGTACAGAGTAAATTGTGTGCATACTATGAATGGGAGAGGTGTGTACATAGTGATGAAGAGTGGTGCTGTGAATGTAGGTGTGGATGTAAGAGGGACAGCACTAGGATGAGATTGTGAGAGTGTGGGTGTAATAGTTAGAATACAAGGGTGGAGCTTGGAGGGTATAAATGGTTTAAGGATGGCAGCACCAGATGGTGATTATAAAGAGCCTGTGCATGATGGGTAGGTTGAGAGATGAGCATGTACTATTAGGTGGATGTGAGAGGGGTAAGACAAGCATGCGAGGGATTATGCAGGCCAAGGTGTAATGTTGAAATGTACACATGTAGAGATTAGGTGGATGCAAGTATGTCAAAACATTTGACAGATGAAAATGTAGGATGAAGTATGTCTTATCTGTAGCTTGTTGTGTACCACCGATTGTTCATGACAGATTGTTTGCATGGCCACTAGGATAACACTGCCATATGCAAAACCTATTGGCATCACAGGACACATTCCCTCCACCTAGCCCTGCCTTGGCTGAATTGTGTGTGGGCATAACTGCCAAGTTACCCTTTGTAGGTGGATGTTGTCACTGATTGCTCATTCTTCCCAATGGATACTACTCTGGGATGGAAGTGTTGAGGGCTCATAATTTACTGTTATGATGCAGAAACATTGAATGTCAGTCGATTGATTAGAGGGCCATAGCCCCCCAAGTGAAAACTCCATGATGTGTGTTGGTGGGCCACTTGTGGGAAGACTATTCCAGAAATGCTTCCCAGTACACTACTCACACATGGGTACACATGGCATTCTGACTTTTAATGTCAAAGGTATGGGGACACCAAGGGAGATAGACACATTGCAATGATATCCCTGGATGTGCTGAGAAAAAACATTGCACTGTTACAAGAGACACATGTAACACTGGATTATATATCCAGTTCCATAAGTGTTTGCATTGACAATATTTTTGCATCCTGTACTCTGGTTTGGCAAGGGTAGCCCTTGTGTGGTTCTATGCAGGGTTCCATTTAGCCCATTAGAAACTGCCACAGAGCTGGAGGACAATTTGTCTTTACAGAAGGTCTCCTTGATGTTTTCAAAGATTAGGGGGCAGTGTCTAATTGCCAAATGTGGACAAACCAGACTTTATTCTGCACATATCCATCATCCTCACAAGGTGTACCCATATCCCCTAGCTTGAGGATGGCAATGTCAATTGTGTCCAAGAGCCACAGATTATCTGTCAATCCATTGGCATCTTCTCCAGTGCTCGAGGCTTATCTTACACAATGGGCTGCGCACTGGTCCCTCCAACACTGTTGGTGGATCCTACATCCCAAGACTCATGAGTGTCATGGTTCTGGGCTGCGGCTCTAGGGGCACTGTCACACCTCGTGACAGACGCTCGTGCCGCACATGTTCTTCTTCACACAGTGTCTGTGGCAAAACACACTGTGTCATTCCTCTACCTCGTTACTGGTGGAAGTGTCATAGGGAATGTACAAAAATGGTCAAGATCTCATACCACACTTAGGATCATTGAGAGAATGCCATGCATTGACTTTAAAACTTGTGCAGACACCCTTTGCCTTTGTTTCTTTACATGTTTATGTGTTGCATTATTTCATTTAACTGATTGGTGCCAAGTTTTGTCCCACAGCCGTACTTCTGACAGCTGAGATCTGGCCACACCCCTATGCACATCTTTCCAGCGTGACTCTTCTCTTGGGCGGGTCCCTCCCATAAAAGGAAACCACGCCCGGCCACACACGCTTGTTATTCTCTTGCTCCTCTGATTAGATCGGAAGCGGGTGTTGCTGAACGGCTTTGCGGTCATCATGGCGGCTCCAGAGAGTGTGGAGGTAGTCAGCTGGCATCAATACAAACTTCAGAGAATACCGTAGAGTGAGAGCAGTTCTTCCCACAGACTCGGGCAAGAGCGCTCCAGTTTTCCTTGTAATGACACAATTGCGTTGTGAATAATTTCTGAAAAGAACACTTACGATCTGGTTTCGATCTGAGAAACAGTGGAATCTAATTGCTTTCATTGACCTTTGATTAACCTTTCGTTAAAAGACAATTTTTGGACAACTCGACTACAGTTGGATTAAACCTTGTACAAAGTTGAGTGGCAGGCCCCGCAGTTTCCGAATATTCATTCAGCAATAAGAACAGCATTTACGGACAGCGCAAAATCTGTATAAAGTGTCAAAACTCAGTGGTAGAAAACGTAGGTGGGTATAACTGTTACCATAGTTAAAAAAAAAAATATATATATATATGCATTTAGTCTGCTTAGGTTGTTTACAGGGAAAGGTTTGTAACCACTGTGTGTGTTCTATTTGTAGCTTACCACCCTCAACATAAAGCTTGGTTAAAGGAAAATATACTGGATATTATTTTCACTACCACAAATACATTTTCTGCTTCCTTGCTAGGTTGCATGAAATAACGTATGTTACATTTATTTTGCAGATCTCCTTCCCAGCTGTTCCCTACCCAACACCCTTTCCCCCACCTGGCCACTCTAATCATCTGTGTCATAACGACATTCAGATTTAGAGCTGCCTGGAGATGGACCTCTTCTAGCATCGTGCAAGCCCTGAGGAACAACATCCTTTTGACATGAGTACTCCTACTACTCTGCAGTACACAATCTGCACAGTCAGAATACATTATTTTTTAGCAGCTCACACTACAGCCTGAAAAGCTAGGTGCAGAATAAATGTGAATGATATTCTCAGAAGATGACCTAACACACATACACATAGGGTGTAGTGTGCAGCGCCCCCCAGTCCACACATAATGACTGCGTCCTACGTTGTTGTTGACCCATGCATTTCACTAATTCCTGAGGGATTCAGTCTCCAAATATTTCACTGACTAGTGGGACACCCACTTCTAGGGTGTTGGAATGGGAAGCACTGAAAGCAGTACTGAGTGGCTAGTGCTTGGGGCTTGGGTGGTGACTAGAGCCAAAATCCACCTGGTCTTTGATGTAAACCGAGACATCACTAGGTAATCAATATACTATGGTCCAGTTGCAAGCTGGGATGTTACCCACACTGACAGATGCTCACACAACACACCCATCTGATTGAGCAACTGCGTTGCTTTTATTTCAACATGACAAACTGGAAAGCACACGGAGGGCGATAAGTTAGGGCATCTCCTGCAGATATTGTTGATTAAGTATCACCTGCCCAAGATAAACAATAATACAATAATCAGTCAGCCATCCATGTTTCCGTCACAGTGTGTTGTTGTGGCCTATACATTCCCCCTTAGGTTGACCGCCAGGGAGATGTTTACTAATTCCTGACTGAATTGAATCTACCTGTACTTGTTCTGGCAGTGTGTGTAGTGATCAACAACCTGTTGGCTGGTACAAGAGATACTCAGAAATATTCTTTGCACTGCCACGTTGACCACTCATGCGTTGGACTGCCTCCCACCATGTCTGAATAATGCCTATGAGCTTGTACTTGCCCAGAGGTGACTGTATCCTTCTTGGGCCACCTTGATTGATTGGAAACACCCACAATCCATGTGGCAATCTTTTTGGTGTACATTGTTAAAACCCAAAAGTGACCTAGCTGAACTTATGGCCACAAAATTATTTGTCTGTGCTTGCAATGAATTGTGAATCCTTAGCACAGTAGTAGCGCATCGCCTGCTGGTACAACAACAGAATCTAGGTTTGAATCCATGATTGATCCACAATGCTTAACATTCATATGCAAAATAGGGTGATGTAGCTGGTCCAGGGGAGGTGCACCTACATAGCCTGCTAAGTGCTGGAATTGGTGAACACATTTATTTCAGTTGATTGTGTACACCTGTTTGGCACTAAGTCCAAACTGGACACTGCAGGGCAGCTGCAACAACACATATATCTTTTTTATACCAATCCAACTGCCCAAGTCATGTGTCACTCTCTTTTAGATTGTGCATGGGGACTCGTCAGAGCTGTCCCCTTTCCCCACTTCTCTTTACCCTGACAATGTAGTCACTAGACCAGCAAATTTGTCATGTGTGTTAATTATGGAATTATGGTGAGTTCCACTGGGCGATGTGGTACATGTCGTATCCATTTATGCAGACAACATGCTGCTCTATATTGAGTCTAACTGCAGGGACCTTTCAGATATTTCTGTGAGACAATACGATTTGCAGGGTGTGTTGAGTTTGTGTGTTAACTAGGCCAACTATTTAGTTTTTGCCCTATGTGTGGATTATCCTCCACAAGAGGAGATGGCGGGTGTGCAGAGTATGATTCCTGAGATTCATGTTTTTTGGTACTTATGGATCTGTAACTGTGATGATGCAATGTATCTCATTGTGTGAATCTTAGCAGGGCCAGATCCTCATTATGTCCACAGATGTTTCTTTAAATCACTCTTCCAGTTACAGGCCAAGGCTGTATTTCACTTTCTGAGTAGGTAATGCTCCTCTGCATCTTGTGTTTTTTCCATCACCTAGCAGTGGCCGTGTATGGTGCCACCTCCAGGGAGTTTGACACCATGCTGTGAGGGCTGATCTGCAATATTGGCATGCTAAGTGTTGGTCTGTGGAGGCTGCCTCTGCAAAAGTGAAGGCTGTCTGCAAGAGTGAAGGTTGTCCTTCCAAAGGAATGTTTTGGCAGACCCACTGCAATGGCCAGTGTTCAGTTTTTTTTGGGAGGCAGTTTTAAAAAGTGGGCATGTTCACAAATGGCAGGGTGCATGATATTGTGGGACAAATGTGGCTCCCTGAAGCACAGTTCCCCTGTGGAGCTGACAGCCTGCTTAAAGTGTGTTTTTGGGCAGTAGGGCATGTGGCTACTGCGGGACATGATCCTGTACTCTCCGTCTCCCATTCTCCACGTACTGGCTCATTTCCATAGAGGCATTTTTGGAAAGGACTGACAGCATGGAGAGACACAGGATTGAGCTCATTGGGATACCTATTCAGGGTCCCGGAGCACATTACCTTTGTCAAGTTGCAGGAAGACCCTTACATTCCAGGGGTACATTTTGTGGCACAGATAACACTGATAGCTGAGATGGGACACATGTGGAGAGTCACAGACACCCGGATGGTCCATTGCCACCTAACCCACGCCCTGCACATCATGGGTGGAGTTTGGAGACTGGTGATCTTATTTGTTGATGTGTTTGAACACATTAAGAATGACCCACTGTCACCTGCTCGCTAGCTATGGGACACAGATATGTTATGAGTCCTCCACAGACAAGGAGCGGGAATAGTCTAGGCACCACCGATATACAGTATCTCATGATGTCAAACTCCAGTCCATTCAATTTGACATCAGGCACAGTGCATGTCTCACGTCAGCTGTCTGAACCCAAAAGTTTGTGTCCTGCACTTTATGCACACAATGTAATGCACCTATTTTGCATTTGATACATATGTTCTGGACATGGCTGTAAGCTGCAAATCTGTGTTTTGGAGTTATAGATGTATTGGGCCCAGTGAGGGGTTGGTTCAACTTCCTTCCATTGGAGGAGATGCAGAGAGGGATATTCCTTCAGATTATATTTTTAAAGGTATCGAACGAAAGGATGAATTTGTAAATGCTCCTCACACAGCAGTCCATTTGTATTCATTTGTAGACCACTGAAGTCCCAACTCCACTACACTTGGGGGCATCCACTCGCTAATGGTGTAGTGCTGAAGCTACCGCACAGCACAGGGAGTGAGTTGTGTGCCTCCACAGGATTGCAATAGCTAAGCTGTAGGACAATTTGTTACATTAAGAGCTACTGGATTGTTGAAAACTAAAACAGCGATATGATTAAGCATTCACTGAAGACATGAATTCTCTACAGTTAAAACGTGTTTCTTGTCTTATGTTGACTAATGTCCGGACTCCATTTTGTATTGTCATGTCTCCACGTGCTGTGCAGGAGAAGAGTCCTACCTTTTCGCTAGTTGCTCTTGTAATCTGCCTAGTAACAGTCTATAAATAGCTCCTTTGTCCGTCTGGCGCATGCCCAGACTTGACCACATCTGTTATCAGTTAGTCCTTGTTTGACCGTGTTTTCGCGGGCTCAGGAAATTGTTGACTCCGCCCTTATATTGATCCTGTATCGAAAATGTCCATAAATGGTAATGAATTTTGCTCTATGTTGTATCCACCCACTTATGAGCCCCTCTGTTGTGTATAAAAGGGGACCGTGTACGCAAGTTCTTTGTGCTACTCTATGCAATACTGAAGAGTGTTGTGTAGGTTGTAGGACCACCCTTAAGGGTTAATAAACTCTGTCTTTGTATTTGCAGTTTCCGTGCCAACTTCCTTCTAGTTTTCGTTACAGGAGGGCGAACCCTTGTATTTGCGGGCCTAGCTGGGGCCTGTATTCATCAATTGGCGCCCGTCACGTGGGGCTCATCGGCGACTCGGATGCTTGAAGGACTGGTCGCGACGAAGGTGAGGAATTTGGCCGGGAATGTGATCACTGCCAGCGGCGTCTTTTAGTCCTGGCATCCCGAGGTTTCTTCCTTCCCTTCCGAGCTGACCATCTGGGTGGCGCCGGTCCTCGACTGAGACCTCTTCTGTCGGTTTGCCGCGTGATAGCCGTTTGGGCGAATTTTGGAACTTGGCAGTTGGAATCTGGACGCTCTTGATTGGTAAGAACCATTGTACGGTACTTGCTCCGAGTTTTTGAAGCCTGGGTTGGCTATTTGAGTTTGATTTGTGATGACCGGTCATATTTTGTATTGATTACTGTGGGAATATATGCGTTGCAACACATATAGGCAGGTAATGTGGAGATATTTCTCCGGAGTTGTTTAAATTTGAACGGCGCAACGTTTAAGTGCCATTTTTTGATAATACTGCATATTTTGCATTATTTTTGAGTATGCCTGCTTTTAGCGCACTCCGGAAGTGGTGCTGCTGCTTTGGAAACCGGATAAATCTTGAGGAATCTGCTCCAGCCCCCCCAGAGGGGACTCCTAATAGGGATATGTATGTGAAGCATGGTCTTTCCTCTATAATGTACAGCACAGTGTGGAGGAAATACACCAAAAAGGATCCTGAGTTACGATGGCCTTTGTATGGATCGTTTGATATGCGTAAGATTGAGTATGTGGAACAGTGTATGTGTAAACGTCGTGCTCGGCAAGACATGTTTGAATGTGTACGGTTATGGGTGAAGGAAGTGCGTGAGCGGGAGAAGCGTGAGAAAGCGCTGATTGATAAAGAGCAACGGAAAAATGATCGTGTGAGAGCGCAGGAAGCGAAGCGTCGGGAGGAAAGAGAACTGGCGGAGAGACGAGAGAAAGAGCGTAGGTTGCAAGTATCGGGTCAATATGCTGTCCGCCAGCCACTTTATCCTGTCCTTACTAATCTTGAAGATGATTTTCATTTATTAGATCGCTCTCCACCCCCTTATGTCGGCGTGTCTGCCCCGAGGTCACAGGATTCTGGATCGGTTTCGGATAAGGTAGACTCGCGGTCCATGTTATCAGCTGATCGTATGGGTGAGCTTCGGAAAATTTCTTTTCGTGCGCTTAAGGGCAAGCTATTTCTTCCTGAATTATTGGCATCTTTGGAAAGTTGGCAGAATAGGGAAAAGTTATATTTTGTTGAAACTTTTTCTGATGAAGTGGTTACTGCCTTTCGGAAATATTCTGATGTTCTTGAGCCTGATGATATAGTATTAGATTCTAAAGCATTACGTAACGGTGTCTTTTCTCCCTCTAAGGTACCCGATGCGGTCCGACGGTTGTTTGCATTGCGGGACGCGATGTTTGAACTTAAAGAGAACGCGCGCCAAAAGACAGGGGAGGAGGAGCAATCGAATCCACATGTCGGTGGGAAGCAGTCGTCTACCTCCCATTCAGATAAGAGTGAACTAGTGCATGCTAAACCGATGCGAGAGGAGAACTAGTTCAGACATGTCTTCCCCGATGCTAGGGGATATTTCGTGTATAATTGGGTTTATACTCCCTGGCATAGGACTGATGTTATGGCATTGAAGAATGCATTGCCTGACCCCCGCAAGAATCCAGCGGCCTTTTATGAAGAGGTCGAAGGGGCCTTGAATTCTTGTACTATGACTTTAGCAGATATAGATTTGTTCTTTGGGCTCATTTTACCACCGGATATGTGGCGATCTGTGCGGAAGGTGGATGATCAAGCCGTTTTTAAGGCCAAATGGTCTGAGATTGAGGATGAGGATAGGGAGAGAAAGCCCACGCAAAAACCGCCCCAACTTATTTTAGATCTTCCTGCTGCTATCTTGACTAAGTTGAAAACGATTATTCCCCCTAAAAAGATTGACTGGAATATGTTAGCCTTGTGTAAACAGAAGGTTGATGAATCAGTCTCAGACTTCTTTACGCGCTTTGAGGAAACATTTCATGATTTCAGTGGTCAGTCACTTATGGATGATACGGGTCGACATCTTTTTGTTGATAAATATGTGGCGAATTTATTACCGGGAATAGCAGCTCGATTAAAAGCGAGTGAAAGTTCTTGGTCCACCTCGTCTCCAGCATCCCTCCTGACTATGGCTCAGTATTATGAGCGTCAGGAGCAAGAAGCGAAGGGGCATGAGGCAGAGACGTTTTAATGCATGGGCAAAGTGGGCTCTGGCCCAGGGCCCCAGCCTGTCAGGGGGCCCCCTGACAGTCAGCTCCATTCTCCAGAGTTTTGCCCTAATGACCTTGAATATTTCCTAAACAGTTTGTTTTAAATTCTGTGTGCCTTTCATTTATTTCTTATGTACCTGATGTGTGAGAGTCTAGTACAACCATTTTGCAGAGAAATTTTGTGTTTATGTTTCATGCAATATACATAAAAAACGTTTATTTTAGATCAAAACAAGGCCTAACATATAAGAAATGGGAGGGCGTCACAGAGATTATTTGCAGTAATATTGGAGATCTGCTGCTGTGTTACAATATTGAAAACACACATATTTACTGTATGACGCATCATGTCGCAAGGAGTTACAGATATGTCAGTATTTCTGACGAATCTGTATGCGCAAAAGTGATGCATTGCTGGGGTGTGTCTGAAAATAGACGCAACTCCAGCAATGTGTCCTTTCACATGGGGCAAGCCCCATGTGAAAGGGCCTGCATCAGTCTTATGCCTGCTGTGTGGCAGGTGTAAGATATTGACGCAATGGCGTCCTAGAAGTAGCGCACTGAGTTCTCATAGATTTTAATGCACCACTTCTACGAGGCATTTTGCGGGGCAACACCCACCCTGCATACATTATGCCCGGCGCAGGTATAATGTGGTGCAGGGGTTTACAAAGTGAAGCATCTGCCTAGATGCGTCACTTTGTAAATAGGGCGTAACATTGCACATATTTTATGCTGCCGGTGCGTCACAAAAAGTGACCCACCAGCGGCATAAAAGTGAAGCAAAGCCTCATAAATAAGGCGCTTAGAATTTGGACGAGTGTTCCTTTGCACTGTCAGGGACCTAATGAAATGAAATTGTGTATTTAGTAAAGCGCGCAGCTACTCAGACTAGAGTGTCCTGGCGCATGACAGTGGGAGGAAAACATGCGTAAAAGACCCATCAGTTATCAAAAAGCCAGGTTTTTAAGTTCTTTCATGAAAGAGAGTAGGTCTGTGTTTAGTCTCAGAGACTCAGGGAGGCTATTCCACAATTTTGGGCCTAGAAAGCCGTGGGATCTGCCTCCAATGCGGGCACTGCATATTTTAGGAATGATGGCCAGGTTGGCATTGGAAGAATTTAGGGGTCTAGCTGTTGTGTAGCGATTAACGCGCTTATTTATGTAGCAGGCTCCTAAGCCATGGAAAGCTTTAAAGAAGATGGTCATCGCTTTGAAGCCGATCCGTTCTTTTATGCGGAGAGACTTAAGAATAGGGGTCATACTAGATCTGGGTTTAGGTCTCAGGATGGCTCTGGCCGCCGCGTATTGTACCACTTGTAGGCGCTGGATAAGGGATTTGGGAAGACAGAGGTACAAGCTGTTGACATAGTCAAGCTTTGATGTCACCAGAGTCTGCACCACGATCTTAATGCTCTCAAGCGGTAACAGTGGCAGGAGGTTTTTTTAGCATCCAGAGTATGCCAAAGCAAGTGCCATTTAGATTTTGAATTTGAAAGCACATGGAGAGTGTCTTGTCTATGACAATTCCTACGTTTTTGACTTTCTCCTTTTCAGCGGGCGGGGGCGGCAGATCTTTTGGCCACCAAGCGCTCCAGTCAGGCGTTTATGGATTACCAAAGAAAACAACTTCAGTTTTGTCAGGATTGCACTTCAGCTGATTGATCTTAAGCCAGTTAAAAAACTTTTTGAGGCAAGACCTAATCATTGCCCCGTCAAAGTCGGCTCCTTTTTCACACGTAAAAATCAGCTGAGTGTCATCAGCATAGGAAACAATTTTGGCGCCCTCTTCCTCTACCAGAAATGCAAGGGGGATTGATATATATTAAAAAGGGTAGGACTGAGAATGGAGCCCTGAGGGACACCTACATTCATGGCCGGAACTGGTAATGAGAAAGGGGGGAGCCAGGTGTCCTGAGATCTATTTGCCAAGAAGGATGACATCCATGTTAAGGCAGTCCCCCCCAGACCGATGTTAGCAAGTCTCTCCAGGAGCCTCTCATGTGGGACCATATCGAAGGCCGCCGACGTATCGAGCAATATCAGAACAGTCTTGCCTCCCTGGTCCAGCTTACCCTTGAGAAATTCAGTCACTTCCAGCAGAGCGGACTCCATACTGTAGTTAGCCCTAAAACCGGATTGGGACTCATGAAGGAGCTTCCCATCTTCAATGTGTTTTTGGAGGGCCTTGTTTACATGCTTCTCTAGTACTCTGGAGAGGGTCGGAAGAAGGGAGATTGGCCTGTAGTTGGCAGGGTCCGTCGGTTTGGCGTTAGCCTTTTTTATCAGTTGAAGAATCTTAGCATTCTTGCATAATTTCTGCATGTTGCCTGAGGAGAGAGAAGCATTAAAGAGCTGGTTTACTGTGGGGTTTATGGTGGGAGCTAATAGGTTCAAGATATTCCCTGGACATGGGTCAGTAGGAGAGCCAGACTGAATGCTTTGGAGAGGGGTCAGTGACTCTTCAAGCTGAAACTCAGGGAAAGCTAGTAAAGATGGAGGATCCAAGAGGTGAAATTTGCTATTAGAACTAAGGTAGAAGGTCAGTTCTTCCTCTGAGATGTTAGTGAAGGTTTGTTGGATCATGGAGATCTTTTTGTGGAAGAATTCAACTATTTACTTAGACCATTCTTCAGTGCATGGCCCTTCCTTTGTGCCGGCTCTCAGGGCAGTAAAGGATTTAACTATGCTAAAGATTTCCTTACTCTTATTTTGGGCATTTTCTATCTTGGTTTGAAAGAGGTTTTTCTTGGCTGCCTTCACGAGAATGTAATGAGCTTTTAAGGTGTCTTTATACACCTTCCTGTCCTCAGGTAGATAGGATTTACGCCATTTCCGTTCAATTGTTCCACAATTTCTGTTGCGAGATCTAAGGGAATCGTTAAACCATGGATCTGGTGGGGCTGACCTCTTTGAGGAACAGCAAACAACCAGTATCACTGCATCAAGGTTGGTTCGGAGCCATGAATCTATTGAGAGGGCGTCCGAGTCGGGGCAGCCAGACAGCTCTGGTGAGGAACGACCGAGGGCGTCTGCTAACATCGGGATGGATATTTTATGGAACGTCCTGTAATTAGAGACCCTCTGCCCTGTGTAAGCTCAAGGGGCTGTGACAGAGTTGGGAATGACTAATTTTAATAGGAGGTGGTCAGACCAGGTAATGGGAAGAGGTAGGCTTACTGATATGTCAAAGTTGTGAACGATTTGGTCTAGGGTATGGCCCTTCTCATGGGTGGCCAAAGAAACAGATGGAAACATGTTGCAGGCCTGCAGCGCCTCCAACAAGGAAATTGTTTGAGGGTCTTTGCCATTGTCCATATGTATATTGAAATAACCCAGAATGAGGCAGTTGTTGTATTTTAAGGCAAGGGAGGTGGTGGCTATATTAAGCATAGTAATAACATTTCCAATAGCACTGGGAGGTCTGTAAATAAGAAATCCAGCTATGCTATGATGGGGGGATAAGGTACAGCAGAAGCCTAAGCAGTCTAGTTTTTTATTGTAAATTATGGCAACACCTCCCTCCTTCCCATTCGATCGGTCCCTCCTAAGAATGTTATAACCCGTAGGGATGGCCGAGGTGATAGTAGGGTTGGAGGCTTCAGACAGCCAGGTCTCAGTGAGAAATAAAAGATCAGACTGTTAGTCTAAAAGTAGGCCATAAATGTATGGTTCATGCTTTTGTATAGAGCGACAATTTAAAAGGGTGGCCTTTAAGTCCTCTGTTTTCTTATTATTTTTACACTTATTGTTGCGTGGGAGGATATTGGGTGCAAGTTTCCTGGGCTGGAGGAGAGTCCAGTTGCACTTATTGCATCGAAAGTCTACCTCCAACCTCGGATCAGAGGCTGTACAGTGACATAATGGTAGCCGCCTAAGGCTAAGCAGTTTTTCCCTATTGCAATATAGTGGAAGAAACTCACCGGAGGGGAACTGGGCAGCATGGCCGGCACCCAACGCCTCCGGGCGCAGACAGGCTTACCTTCGGCGCCAGCAGCGCACCCGCTGTGCACGTCCACTTCGCGCGTCCGTTTGCATCGGGAATATATAGGCTAATGCCTATGATGCAAACTGGATCGCCAATGCAGCTGAGGAAGCGGAAACTGCATAGGCATAAGTGAGGAGTCCGATAGTAGCCCCACCCCTCCTCACAATCGGCGTATCAGCTGCGGCGGACCAGGACTGGAGGAAAAGCGAGATGCGAATCGAAGCAGCTAAGGAGGTGTAGGCAAGCAGAATCAAGTAAAGTGCAAGTGCGCATAGGTAGGAGAAATTGTTAAAAAGCACAGAGTAATTCAGCCAGACATATACAATTTAAAAAGTAATAAAAACCTAGTAGCAGAGCAGGAAACATAAATCCTACAGCTATCAGCTGCGTGCATCCGTTTGCATCGGGAATAAATAGGCTGATGCCTATGATACAAACTGGATCGCTAGCACAGCTGTGGAAGTGGAAACTGCGTGGGCGGAAGTGAGTAGCCCGATAGTATCCCCAGCCCTCCACACAATAGGCGTATCAGCAGCAGCGGACCAGGACTGGAGGAAAACCTAAATGCGAATCGGAGCAGCTAAGGAGGCGTTGGCAAGCAGAATCAAGTAAAGTGCAAGGGCGCATAGGAGAAATTGTTAAAAAGCACAGAGTAATTCAGCCACACATATACAATTTAAAAAGTATTAAAAAAGTAGTAGCAGGGCAGGGAACCCTGAATCCTACACCTGTAAGCTGCACATGTCCATTTACATCGGGAATATATAGGCTAATGCCTATGATGCAAACTGGATCGCTAGCGCAGCTGAGGAAGCGGAAACTGCGTGGGAAACAGGGGCTCAAATTAGATCATAAATTCAAAGGTGTCCTGAACAGGGGCCCCCAAAATATGTTTGGCCCAGGGCCCCCCAAATCCTTAAGATGTCTCTGGCATGAGGAGAAGAAATCGAAAGATTTGAAAACTAAGGTGATGTTAGCACAAGTGTATGGTCCGCCTCGTCGGGGTGTTGAGAGAGGTAGAGGAGGATTTTATGGTCCCCCTTCGGGTCGGTCGGATGTTAATAGAAATCAATGTGCGTATTGCAAACAGTTGGGTCATTGGGCCAGGGATTGTCCGGTATTATATGCACCTCGTCAGGGACGTGGTCAGGGACCGCCGAGAGGTAGAGGGGGCTTTTCGAATTTTAGAGGGAATTCCAATGATCGTGCTGGATTTGAGCCTAATGTGCAGCAACGAGATAGACCTAATGTGTTTGATCGGCAAAATCAGTATCAAATGTCTGGGAATGACCGCCCTGGGTACCACGATTCGCAGCATGCATAGGATTGCGTTGGGTGGGGGTTGGAATCAGTTGAAGTGCCAGTTGATCAGAAGGGTCCTTATGTTACAGCAAATGTTCTGGGTTCTACTGATCGGTTCCTAGTTGATACAGGAGCTACTCGCAGTGCGCTGTCCAAACAATTGGTTCCGAGGGCTCCCCCATCTGGCTTAATGGTTACATCGGTAGGGTTTGATGGTACACTCTCTCGAAGCCCTCTATCCCAAACCCTTGCATTTCATGTTGACCAACTTTCTGCACCCTGTCCGTTTTTGCTTGCCCCGAACACGCCTGACAACATTATGGGTCTTGATATGCTTAAGCACTTCAGAGCTACGATCCGCTGCTCCCCTACTGGAGTACGTGTGATCTTAAACGATAATCACCCCATGACAGAACGGATGTGTGTGGTTGCAGAGGATACTGTATTAGCTTCTCTACCTCGTACTTTGTGGGCCACTTCGGATACTGATGTGGGACAGATGGTGATTCCGCCTGTCCACATTAGTGTCCAGAAGGGTGCTGTGTTACCACGCCTCCCTCAATATCGTATTTCCCAGGAGGGGGAGGAGGCACTCACACAGATTGTGCAGGATTTGATCAAGGTGGGAGTAGTGGCGGAAGTTCCATACAATGTCTGCAACAGTCCTATTTTACCCATTTTGAAGAAAGATACCGATACCAGGGTTTATCGTTTTATTATTGACTTAAGGGAGGTGAATAAGATAGTGATACCTCAGTATCCAGTGGTTTCTGATATCACAACGTTGCTTACTCTGGTCCCACCAACGGCGACAACATTTTCGGTTATCGATTTGAAAAATGCTTTCTTTTCCATTCCTATTCATCCTGACAGCCGGTACCTTTTCGGCTTCACTTTGAATAATTGGTCCTACAGATTTTGTAGAGTCCCTCAGGGGTATACAGAGAGTCCTAGTATTTACAGTCAAGCATTGAAAAGACAATTGGATTCCTTTGCTCTGCCTGATGGTGTAGCCCTTATACAATATGTCGACGACATCTTGTTGGCGGCCGACACTCCTGAGCTATGTGAGAGGTGCACGTTATCCTTGCTTTCCTTTTTGGCATCTCACAATCATAAAGTGTTGAAGAAGAAATTGCAATTCTGTAGACCAAAGGTGACTTACTTGGGTCACCTGTTGTCTAAGGCGGGGCGTGCACTCACACCAGATCGTATTCAAGCAATTTTGGACACACCAGCACCTTCTACACAGAAGGACGTGCGTGCATTTTTGGGTCTTGCTTCTTTTTGTAGGCAATGGATATTGGGTTTTTCATATATAGTTAAACCATTGTTAGCACTTTTGACAAAAGATACCCCAATTCCTCTTCCCTGGTCAAATAGTTGTGAAATTGCCTTTCAGCAATTGCGACAAGCCCTTTGCTCAGCACCAGTGTTAGGTACCCCTGATTATACGAAGCCTTTTACATTGTATGTACATGAGAGAGATGGATGTGCATTAGCAGTTTTAGTGCAGCTGCACGGCGACAAGCAGCGCCCTTGTGCATATTTTTCGGCCGTACTTGATCCTGTTGCCCGAGCATTGCCTGGTTGTTTTCGCTCGGTTGCGGCGACAGCTGTGTCAATACGCCAAAGCGAGGGAATCGTGTTATCTCATAAGCTGTTGGTATTAGTTCCCCATGCTGTTGATGCCCTGCTTAATCAGACAAAGACGCAGCATTTGACCAGTGCTCGTTTAACGGGATATGAATTGACGCTTTTGGCTCCTCATATTACGTTGAAGAGGTGTGCAACGTTAAATCCAGCCACATTGTTGCCGTTCCCGGAAACTCAGTCTGAAGCACGAAAAGCACATGACTGTATTCTTGTGACTGAGGAACAGACAAAGGGTCGTATTGATCTCCAGGATACGCCCTTTACAGATGTAGATGGAGAACTATGGGTGGACGGATCATGCCTGAAGCTACCAGATGGTACGACTTCAGCAGCGTATGCAATTACCACATTACAAACAATAGTGGAGACAGCACGCATTCCGCAGAAATCAGCTCAAGCAGCGGAACTGATAGCATTAACACAAGCATGTGAGCTCAGTGCAGGATTGTGTGTGAATGTTTATACAGATAGCCGCTATGCCTTCGGAGAAGCGCACGATTTTGGCCTACTCTGGAAGGAGAGAGGGTTTCTAACGTCACATGGAGCACAGATAATGTATGGAGAGTTAGTTCACAACCTTTTGACTGCATTAACATATCCAAAGAAGATTGCTATAGTTAAATGTAGTGCCCATAAAAAGGTGGTTGATAAAATTGGAGAAGGGAATGCTTTGGCAGACCGGGTGGCACGAGAGACTGCGATGCAGCCTGACTCTACTGCAATGTATGTTGTGAAGTCACAGGCAGAAAGATGGCACAATGCTAGGAGAGAAGTGCTGGAGATACAGAGGACTGCTTCCGATAAGGAACGATATCAATGGTCCAATGATGGAGAATTAGATGATGAAGGGTGTTGGAGAAATAAGCAGATGGATAAATGGAAGTTACCCACAGCTTTCGTACAACCTATGGTACAGATGGCACATGGACTAGCGCATGTCGGAGCTTCCGCAATTGTAAAAGTACTCACACGAGTTTGAGAGCATCCGGAGATCGCTAGCACGGCAAAGAGTGTAGTGCAGACTTGCATGATTTGCCTGAAGTATAACCCAGGAAAGGGTACACGAACTCCAGCAGGAGGATTTGCAACACCTACTGCACCCTTTGAGGTTTTGCAGATGGATTACATTCAGCTTGAGCGCTGTAACAATCTGAAGTATGTTCTAGTAGTGGTTTGTGCCTTCAGTAAATGGGTTGAGGCATACCCTACGAAAGATAATACTGCAATGACTACAGCCAAGATGCTATTGAAGGAGTTCTTACCTCGATATGGTGGTTGTAGATTGTTGTGGAGTGATAACGGACCTCATTTTATATCAGACGTTATCAAGTATGTCCTGAAAGGAATGGGAATTACCCAGAAATTTCATGCAGTGTTTCACCCTCAGTCTGCGGGATTGGTTGAGAAATATAACGGTACTTTGAAGCTTAAGATCGCTAAGATCCAAGCTTCGACTTCTTTGACTTGGCCAGACGCTTTACCGCTGGCATTATTGTCAATTAGATCGATACCGCATTCTCGGACCGGTCTCACGCCATATGAGATCGTGTTCGGACGCCCAATGAATATTTGGGGTCCACCGAAACCGAAGTCAGTGTATGATGTACCTTGTGTAATGATGAATGATTATCTGGCACAGTTAACGGATAATTTGGTTTCTATTCATCAACAGGTTCGAGAAGCGCTCCCTGATCGGTCCACAGGTGAGGGACATAACCTCCGGCCTGGAGACTATGTTATGATCAAGGTGTTTGAAAGGACGAACAGTCTGGAGCCGAGATGGGTTGGTCCTGAGCAAGTCTTGCTCGCGACGAGGACAGCTGTGCGGGTCTCCAATCGGAAGAACTGGATCCACTCCCTGCACTGTCGTAAAGTGCCACCTGGATTAGTGGAGCCTGCTGTATTGACCGACCATCGAGAAATCCTGACTGCAGAGAAAGGCCGTGCTGTGGAACCGAACGACACTGAGGAACTCTTCCCGGACCAAGCGATTCCTGGAGGAAGAAGATATCATCTCAGACCGAGGAAGTGATTTCTTTCTGTATCAGGACACATTGTCAGAACGGCCCTTAGGTTAGTGAAACGGAGAGCCAATGAGGCAAGGGGGGGTATCAGCCCTGCATTAGTGTAGTGACACCCGACTTGGCCCGCTGGTGAAGAAATCAACGGCTGCCTAAGGGGAAGAGTTCTGACAACCTTTTAGTTTCAGGAAGATACTGACTTTTACTACAAAATGGAGAAGAAGAAGATTTTTTGTGTGACAAGTTTTATTATCATTGTAGCTATTGTTAGTATAACCACGTGGTTTGTTGAGGATGTGACTCCTGCCCGTGAGTTGTTTGTTTTGACTACTCCAGTGCCTGAGGAGCACTACTTTTACACCCTTCCGTATCAAGAATTGAAGCATCGTCAGTCTTATTTGAATAATACTTTTATCCAGATGTTGCATCATACCCATGTTGCTACAAATGCTACGAACTGTTGGATATGTGGTATGATGCCAGCTCATCAGAAGAAAGGAGGAACGCCGTTTATACCTCTTCCTTTCTCTCATAATGGCTCCTGCAGAGCATGGTACACTTTGCTTTTTGCCACACGGAAACCTACAGTGGGACGACTACTTTTTAGACTTAATAAGGAATGTCATCAAGATAAAGAAGGTTATCAACAAGCTAATGGAACAATATGGGAGTGGGAAGAATATCGACCAGATAATGAATCAATCCCCTACATCTTCACGAACACTAGAGACATTGTCGGAAATGAGAAATTTGTAATTCAAGTGGCACAAGCTCAAGCGGACCTGTGTGTCCAGAGTGTCGGTCATATTCCTGTTGGTGTTAGTGACTGTATTATTGTTTTGAATATAGATGGATTAAATAATAGTACTTTCTTAGCTTCCCATATTACGTTCTTCGTATGTGGGAATAAAGGTTATTATCGCTTACCAGCCGGCTGGTCCGGAGTATGTTATGTAGCGTTCTTATTGCCCCCTGTATTCTTAGCGCCTGCATCCTATCATAAAGATTTGAAGTTATTGAACAATGTAACTGTAAATAGGTATAAACCTACTCTATCTATTGATGATGTTGACCAAACCGACACTAGCTTACAGCAGTATGTTGATTTTAACTTAGGATTGTTTTTCTTTGTTGGAGCTGCCCTAAATAGTAGGAAGGTTCGACGATTAACAAGAGTTGTAGAGGCTGTAACAAATCAAGCTGCTGCTGCTCTTGGGAATCTTGCGGAAGAATTGCAAATCACTAGAATTGTTGCGTTACAGAATCGTATGGTATTAGATGATATGTTAGCAGAAAGAGGTGGAGCATGTAGGATTATCGGAAGTAGTTGTTGTGTATTCATTCCTGACCACACGCCGTCAGTCTATAACGCTATTAATAAATTGCATAAAATCGCAGCTGAGATTCATACAGAAAATGGCACTTGGACCTTCTCTGGATGGTTTTGGGCATTGATCACTACATGGGGATGGAAAGTTTTAGCTGGCCTCTGTATTATTGTAGAAGTTCTGTTTTCCTGCTGCATCTGTGTTCAGTGTGGTCCTCTACTCTGTTCTTTATGTGTGTCATTTTGTATTCCTGATAAGAAAGCTATTGCCAATGTCACCTATCAGAAACACTTAAACAAGGAGGTGGAAGAGATGATGAAAATTGACATATATGATGATTATCCTAATAAGCCGAATGTCTTCAGTAAATGCTGAAAGGGTCGTCTGTTGAAAACTAAAACAGCGATATGATTAAGCATTCACTGAAGACATGAATACTCTACAGTTAAAACGTGTTTCTTGTCTTATGTTGACTAATGTCCGGACTCCATTTTGTATTGTCATGTCTCCACGTGCTGTGCACGAGAAGAGTCCTACCTTTTCGCTAGTTGCTCTTGTAATCTGCCTAGTAACAGTCTATAAATAGCTCCTTTGTCCGTCTGGCGCATGCCCAGCCTTGACCACATCTGTTATCAGTTAGTCCTTGTTTGACCGTGTTTTCGAGGCTCAGGAAATTGTTGACTCCGCCCTTATATTGATCCTGTATCGAAAATGTCCATAAATGGTAATGAATTTTGCTCTATGTTGTATCCACCCACTTATGAGCCCCTCTGTTGTGTATAAAAGGGGACCGTGTACGCAAGTTCTTTGTGCTACTCTATGCAATACTGAAGAGTGTTGTGTAGGTTGTAGGACCACCCTTAAGGGTTAATAAACTCTGTCTTTGTATTTGCAGTTTCCGTGCCAACTTCCTTCTAGTTTTCGTTACAGGAGGGCAAACCCTTGTATTTGCCGGCCTAGCTGGGGCCTGTATTCATCAGGATGGGTGTAGGACTTTGTAGGGTGAGGATCACGGACACGTGTTCATGGTCCTATCAGAGGTGGTCCGTACATGACTAGATGAGGCAGCTGCTCTGTCATGTGAGGCAGACTGTCTGCATGAAATTCACTCCTTTGTTCATGTGTAGGGGTGTCTTTTAGGGTTCACATATGATACAATGTCAACTGTTGACATTGGCTATTGTACTAGAGGCCCCGGTCTCACCCCACTTGTATGGCCTGTTAGGTATTTGGGTTGCTGACCTTCTAAATGCCCATGATCCCTCTGTGCTCACCTGTCTTGTTATGGTTATCATGTTGCTCTATTTTGTCCCAAATGTCCCTGTTGTTGTGTGCTTAACTCAATGATGAATGTTTGTTATGCCCATCTGACCAGATACCATGTGACCAAGACATGATAATGAGCTGAGAGTAAGGGATTTATTTGGATGTTGAAATGTTGTGTGACTTGTGTGCAGGTACATGCATTACGTCATATGCCAGCAAATGCAATTCCCTGTCTCTGCCTTGTAAGAGATTGTCTCAGTTTTGAGATGTGTGTCTTATTTCACCAAGGTTTGGGATGATGAACCATCCTTTATGTACCTGCAGATTTGATTCCTGCTCTGGGAGGACTGCTATCACTTTGTACCTTTTTGAGTGCTGTGAACCCTAGTGGGAAAATATAATTCCCCATCCTGTACAGCTGGGTATCCTATCTCATGCCATACTGACTGGCTTCAATGAAAAGTGGTTGAGGACTGGCCCGGGTCCACCAGGTCCGTGTAAGCCTGGCCTGGCAAAGCATAGGGTGTCACAACATTGTTGTGTCCCAATGTATTTGAGTGTGGTATGCATGCTAGCAGACCTGGGTGGGTGCTAGGGATTGTATGTAAGGGGTTCATCTGTTTGAGTCCTGCTCTGGATCTGTGCTGGATCCTTCACAAGTTGTTATTCCTGACACATCCAAAATCCCATTCTGGTTGTGACTCCCTATGATGACCTGGCTTCGTGCGTGGCGGTGAGGCTGAGATGAAGGTGAACATAGGCTTTGGCGGACACCTGCTCTGACACTGCTTTACTCAACAGGACACAGGATGTGAGGCTGCACGATTGGGCTAATGGGGGAGTAACAGGCCAGGTTGGACTGTATTAGTCAATTTTTGGTTTAAAGTCATGAGTTGATCTGTCATCAATTGATGCATCAGGTAACGTGAGGTGTGAGTTAGTAAACAAGCTATGCCTAGCTCTCCCATCTGATTGGTTAGATGTATTGGATTGCTACTTGGTAGATCAGCCATATATTTGGTCATCATTTTCCTCTGTGGTTTATACATTGTGTTGGCTAATATCAAGCTATACAGTAGCTAATGTACTTCTTGCTATGGTGTTAGGGAAATGGCGTGGGCATTATAGTAAATGATGTCACTTCCTGCAATGTGACTTCCAATGACATGAGATGTTGTAGTCTTCATATGTGCTTCAGATAATTGGGTCCTGGCTCAGGAAATGAGGCAAGTAGGTGCAGGCTTGATGCCAGTGCACATGTCTCTGTGGACATACTTTTGTGTGTGCATTGAAGTTGTGTTGCCCTGTGATGTTTTGTTCTGCACTGTTGTATACTCTTGCATTAATGTCGTCATAAATAAATATCTGTATCTTTGAGCATTCCTGTTCCAATGTCAAATTTGTGTTTCTCCCAGTATTTGGCGGTTTGATTGTAAATACCTGATGATGACATTCCCTCATTTACCATGTACAACATGCTTTTGAACTTTTTCTACTCTATTGACTTTTGTAGGGTAGTTACATTAATCTGTTGGGGTAGGTGTATTACTTACTGGCGGCAACGACCACATCGGTTTGGGTTGTAATATTCATCGTAGATGTATAGTAGAGGGATGACATGCATGATGTACTCTATAGCTGCATGGCAGAGGTAGCAAGAAATATGTTTTGTTGAGATTCAGAGTTGAAATACTCCCCTTCCACCTGCTCTGACAAGGTGGTTGGCCCGACACATTTTTCGCATAGGAAATACGCATTGTAATAGGGCGGGAGGTTTCTGTTTTGGCTTTGCGGTCGGACATTGCTGTCGAATTTGGAGTAACCGAGTCAGTCGGTAAGCAATGGGTTATGGGCATGAATTGGTCGAAACCAAGGCATCCAAGAACAAGTCGGATGGACGGATCACCTCTGACAGACCCGCGGATGCAGTACCACCCGACATCATAATCGGTCCCTTGGTGTAAATATTTGCATCTTTTACATAGTCTAGGAAGGAGGATAACAAAGGCAAGATATAACTGTATTTTATAGTACATTATTTCCTGTGCAGTAATCAATCCAAGTCCAGAGTTCACCTCCTTTCTTTGGTATTAAAAACAAAGATGATGACACTGGGGACTTGGAATGTCGGATAAACACATTAGCTAAGTATTCATCTAGAGAGGTATTGAGATGTTGATTCTCCTTTTCTATAAGTGAATATATATGACTGCAGTGTAACTTTGCTCCCTGTATTAAATCTATGCCACAGTCATAGTCCCTATGCGGTGGTAAGGTGTTTGCTTTTTCTTTATTGAAAATGTCAAACAGATCTGAGCACACTTCTGGTACACCCTCAAGAGCCAGTAAATTGTACATATGTTGAGGAAAGTCATAGCCTTGAATCATGTAGGTTTTAGAAACACTGTTAAAACATAAATCAGAACAGCAAGCATGTTGAAAACAAAAAATATTTTTCTGCCAGTGGATCTGGGGGTTGTGCAAGATTAACTATGGGATCCGCAGAATCAATCGGAATTGGGGGTGCATTGATGATATCAATGCATAAGTGTTTTGAGTTATAACAGGTCATCTGTAAACCCTCAGTCTGGTATTGAATAGGTCCTGAAGTCAATTCCTTACCATCTACAGCCTTGACTAACTCAGGTCAAGGCTTAGAGACTGTAGATATCTATGAAATTCCCGGTCGTGCCGGATTCTATAAGTAACCCCACTGCCCATGAGTGCTGAGCATCAAAGATTAATGTTACTGATATGCTAAGATGCTGCAGGGTGGAACAAGATGTTGTTTTGGAGGTTGAGCTCAAGAACAAACCAGGTAGCCTGACCTTGTTATTTACCAAGTGCACTCGTTTTCCATCTGTTCCGTCAGTGTGCAGAACACACTGGTATACTTGACTTGATCGTTTTGGGTTTAACTGGGTGGGCATGTTACTCCTTAACAAAATGCCCCGATTTCCCACAATAGAGACACTGATTTAGCTTTTGTCACTTATTATTTTCTTCCTTCCTGAGAGGACCTCACGTTGTTCCAATCTGCATGGGCTCGGATGTTTCTGGGTTACTAGAAGAATAATTTGTACCACCTCTGTCCCTTACGATAATAACCCCTATGATCAGCTGATTGTTCTTTCTCTCCTTTCCTTTCCAAGAGATGATGATTCATTTTGACCACCAATTTCATAAAGTCATCACCATTCTCCGGTCAATCCAAGATTTGGGACAGGAAATCCTTTATCTCATCTTTAAGTCCTCTATAGAATAGGAACACTCTTCTCCTTGGGCCACTCTGCTTCAATAACCAATATATTAAAGGTAAATATATAATGTAGCAGATCCGAAGATCCTTGCTTTAGATTTAGCAACTCATTGTACACTGCTTGGACAAAGGCATGTTTAGCGAATAAATGCTTTATAAGATCTTTACACTACTCAACATTTGTAGCATTGGGTTGTCCCACTCCACTAATGGACTCAACCACAATGCCATGTCTCCTCTTAAGTAAGAGAGCATAAAAGCTACTTTAGTAGTATTGTCAGGAAAGGCTCTTCAAAGACCCAATATGTGCAGATGGCATTGTTTAATAAATATACCACATTTATTATTATCCCCGTAAAAATGCTTCAGTGGAGCTCGAAGGATATTCAGAGGATTCTAAAACTGTTTGGGGATGTGCCATTAGCTGAAGCTCCTGTCAGTAACTGAAAGCTGGGAGCTTTTAACAAATGTTTGTTTATGTTGTGCTGGTGACGGTAGCTGTAAGTTCTTGTTGCAAAGCAACATTGTCTGTTTGTAAGGAAGCTAACATGGCTGCTATGCCCTGAAGGGAGATCTGCTGTGACTCCATAATGTCCCGGCAAAGCAATCACTGAGGGACACTGCCTTCTGTCAAGGTATCAACAATGTGGTGCTTGCCTGAGAGCCCACAATGCTTAGTTCCTAGGGACATTATGGACCCAACACCATGGAACCTACCTTACTGCCTGTGTGTGTGACAAAAAGTTCACTAGGTAGTTTGATAGGGGTCAGGGAAGAGGGCCTGGTAGGATGGACATCAATGATGCTCTTGCGCCATCGTCAACCTTTAAGGAAGAAAGGAAAGATTAAAGGGGCTTCTGGTTCTTTAATCCTATCCCCTCTCTGTCATACTAGCCCTGTCTCTGGAGTGCTAATCACTCCTACCTGCAATACAACTGCTGGAGTCCTGATGTCCTTTTTAAGTAGGTGTGGTGACTGTGTAACTGTCTGTGTTTGCGTTTCCAGATCTGTCTCTGGGAATGATAACAAGAGCCAGATGTGCTCTATGTGGATCTGCTAGAAAGACAATATAACAGATTTTACACAATCCCATGTACATCCCTCCCACTTGTTTCTTAAGGAATTAGTAATACAACACACTTGCAATGGATGCACCACACTGCTGTTAGTTTTCTTGATTGTCTGAACTCAAGTTAATTTGGCACACTCCTCCTCTGATTCCCAAAGCTGCAATAGCCCTGTGCTGCGCAGGCATTTGAGTTGATGGGTGGCTCTGTTGTATTTCTAGGCATAAGTAGCGGTTGAGGGTTTCTCGTGGGGCTTTCCGGATTTTGTTCCAGATGGTTAATGTAAGTTCCTTGTCTGTTTTTGTAGTCCAAACTCCAACCTGATCTGTGCTGGTGAGGTGTGGTTGGGCAAGCCAAATATAATTCTGTACACTCTTGTGATTGTGCTATCCAGGATCTTGGAGTCTCTACCCCTCTGTAGTTCGCTGTCATATTCTATCGTTGGTAGGAGCTTGGCTTGTGTGACTTGTACTCGGTGGAGTAGGACATGGCCGCTCAGTTTTGAGCTGCTTCCTTAGTGTGACTGCCAGAGTAAGGCCCCTCCTTCTTATTGAGCCCTTCTGAGCAAAGCGGCCTCCCTTGTCTATGTTCAATCCTAGGTATTTGTGATCCATTGCTGGTTCAATGCGTGTCTTGCCCCAGTGCCAGACCAGTATCTTTTTTAGGTTTTTATTGATTGTCATTGTCCTAGTTTTCTCCAGATTGATGGTTAGGCCATTGGATTCAGAGCATTCCTGTGGGGGGTGAGAAGGTGCTGCAGGCCCACCTGCATGTGGCTTATCAGGAATATGTTGTCCACATTGAGAAGACAAGGCATTGCTTGTTCTTCAATTCTTGGTGCATGTGAGTTGCTAGCGGTCAGTGCCAGTACCAGGTCTGATAAAAAGAGATTAAATAAGAGCAGAGCCAGTACGTACCCCTGTTTAAGCCCCTTATTCACTGGTATGTGTTGTGACAGAGAGGAACCATCTCTGAGCATTATCTAGACCCATGTATCTGTGTGGAGATTGATTAGCAGGTTTAGCAGTGTCTGTGGCATCCCCATTGTACCAGTTTGCTCCAGAGTCTATTGAGGCTCATGTGACCAAAAGTGGCTTTGTAGTCAATGAAGCATAGGTGTGACAGAAATTATTTTGCTTCCGCCTTATTGATCAGCATTGACATGGACAAGATGTTGGTTGTTGATTTAGCAAAGCCTGTCTGATTGAGAGGTATGATTGATTTCTCTTTGGCCCAGAGCTGGAGTTCTTCTGGTAGTGTTCCAGCAAAATAATGTGCTTCATTATCTAGGAAAGTGACTAAGCGATAGTTCTTTGGCAGGAACTTGTCTCCAGATTTGAATATCGGGTAGATTATTGAGCCCTTCCAGGAGGATGGAAGTGTGCCGATTTGTCTCATCTCGGTAAAGAGAGGTTCAAAGGTGTTGGCCCAGAAATCTAGGTCCTGTTTGAACAATGTTGGGCGCATTTCATTTGGTACCAAAGCCCCCTCTCTCCTTCCTTTTCCTTTTTGCCTTTGAGTGATGTGATGTCGTCTGCTGGAGGTGATGTAATTATCGTGTTCCTTACTGTTGGGGGTGGTGCAGTAACAGTCTCTTTTTCAGTATTGAGTTCTGGCAGCATCTTTTGGGGGTTGCCTTTTGAGTATGTTGAAGGTATTGATCTGATAGTCTGTGTGGAGAGTAGTCTTGATAGAGGGACCCACAAAGTATCTTGCCCGGTCTTCTTCCAAGATGTTGGATGAAACCCCCTCATGTGTGAAGTGGCTGAGTCTATTGTTCCCCAGAATCTTGCACTTTCTTTCTGTTTGATATCAGCATGCATTTTTCCCCAGCCCTCCCCCTCAGTTTGTCTGTTGACAACCAAAATAGGTCTCTTGAGCTGTACTTTTTGCTGTCTTAGTAGTGTTGAAGACACTTTGTCGATAGAGTTTTGACTGAGGGATCTTAATGTGCGAAAGATTGTGCTTTTGATGTTCTTAATTTGGGCCCTTCGAGCTTTTCTTTTGGAATGCTCTCTATACTGTTGTAATCATGTTATGCCTTTGGTTTAGTCAGGGGGCAAAGGACTCTATCATTTTGTTGGGAAAGTACTGTCAATTCTCTATTTCACTTGTTTCAACCCGAGTCTCACAGAGATGCAGATTACAATAGGCTCTCTGTTAATGCTTGTGCACATTTGATTCTTCTGTAGTTGATTGTGGAAGCTGTTCCCGGGGCAGTCCAAGACTTTTCAAACATGTTCGTAATAGTTTGAAATGAAATTTTATTGGGTGATGGTCACTGTCACCTTTGTCGTCCAGGTGAAGTGAGACAACTTGTTTAAAAAATGAGAGAGAAAAAAGTTGAGAGCCAGCTCTCCGTGTTTTGAGGAATGCGTGACATCCCGCAAAAGACCTTTGTGGACTATCATATAAGTCAATTCAAGTCATCACTTAAGTAGAAAGAGAATGCCCTGCACATGACTCACAGGATGTGCACAAAGTATAACAAATAACACATCCACAAAGTTTTTTGGAATGTGGAATACAACAACACTTTGCCCTGGATACTTTAGGAGATTCGGGCTCTAAGTAGACAAAGCAAGGTCTTGCTAGATACCCCCAATGTTGATCCCCCAATTTATGAACTTTTATTACTGGTGATCCTCAAGAAGGTGGATTCTCAACATACTTTCTGTAGGAAGGTGGAATCTGACTGCATGGTTGCCCCCACTTTTTTCTTGGAGTTTTGATGGTTTTTGACTTAGTTTGGCTGGGAACCTGCTATTCAGGTTCCCAGCCTATCTGCTTTCTCTCATAAAATTGATTCCATGTACTTTCGGTACACTCCAGATTGGATTCTGGGGTACGCTTTTGAGTCCCTAGTATATGGTATACTATGTACCCAGGGCATACGTACCCCAGAGGCCTACCCGGGGCTGAAGCATGTATTATGCCACCCCTGGAAAGCCACCCAAAATGACACCACAGGTCTGCTACTGCAGCCTGGGTAAGTTGGTGCATGCACCCCTTACTGAGGTATAGGTTCACTATACCTCACCTATCACTGCACATACAAACCTATCAGTCACTCCAATGGCAGGCCTTAACAATCCTGAAGGCAGGGTGCTTGGTTATATGTGAGAGGGTGCCCAGGCATGAGCTGAGCCCCTCTGCAGCCTTCGGAATCTCTTCTCCGGGGTTGTCAGTGGTGCAGCCTGACCATATACTCTTAAGTGGATTATAACCAAACGGTAAATGCTAACTTGGAAACATGTCGTGTTTGGTGTCAAACACCTTGGAATCATACCCCCACACCAGTAACTGGTGTGGGAGTATGATCCCACCCTTCTAGAGGGAGAGACTTGACAGCACTGGTATACCCTGACATACCCGGTAAAAACTTAATAGAACCCTGGCATCACAAAATGGATGCTGCAGCCACAGACACGGGTCTGGCCTCCTGTTGCTGACCAAAACTCCAGCAGGGGAGGCCTGGACAATAGGTTCCAGACAGGCTTATGTGTATTGGGGCTGCGTGGGAGCACTCACGGAGTGCTTTGAAGTCCAGCACTGGGGGCACATTTGGTGTCCCTGTGCATAGTCCAGCTAAAACCGGTTCAGGGGCTTCTAGCCCCTGCTCTGGCACGAAACTGGACAAAGGAAATGGGTGTACCCACCCCTCTTTCCAAACCTTCCCATAGGTGGGTCCCTAAAGCTAGTCCAACTCCTTCCTTAGGTATAAGTAAGGAACCTCTGTAACCAGAACTTTAGATGTCCCTGGACGAAACTCTGAAGCTGAATCCTGGAACTTCAACGCTCTACTAAAGACTAGAGGACTGAAGAAATCTCCCTTGGGGTCAAGGAGTGACTCCCCTGCTTGGCAGGCACCAACAAAGCATTTTGCCAGTCTGCATTTCTGAAGCTCCCGCCGGACTTCAAAGTATTTGCAGCCCAGGAAGAGGATTTACAGATATCTCAGAGGCTGACCCGAGTCCCCAGCAAAGCTGAGACCCGCAGCCCTTGTGAGTAGCGTGGAACCTGAACTCCTGGTCACCGTGCACTTTTGCAAGTGCATTGACTTCTCGACGTCTCTTGAAGTCATGCTTGGGCTTACTTGTAGCCCCCACCTCCAGCAGAAGATCCACTGAAGATTGTCAGCCTAGTCACCCTGAGTGACCCGTGGGCCGCCATTTTGTGTTGCCTCTTGAGGTCCCTTCGCGATCCCTGGTCCGTCGACTGGTGGGTCCCTGAGGGGGTAACTTTGACTTTTCTCGGGCTTCCCTGGTTGCTCCAGATGTGCCCTGACTCCCAACCAAGTGATGAGTCCCACAGACCTTGCTGGTCTGCACCAAAGCACTTCTTCTCTTTCAGCGTGGGTTGCTGTTGCCAAGGCATGTTGTGTCCAATCTGGGCACCGATGCTGCAGCACTCGACATCCTTTGTGGGACAGCTCGAATCCAGCTCCTGGTCATCCTTGACAATCCCAGTCCTCGTGGCTGAAGAGTCAAGCTTCACTTTCTTCACCTTAAATCACCCAACATCGGTGGGCATCTGCCTATCGTCCCCCTGGTCACAATCTGGTGACCTATACTCTGTCCCCTCTGCTTTCAGGTTCTTCTCAACTTCGATCCAGGCTTGGATCTCTTCGGACACTTTGCATCTTCCCGGCAGCAGCACTTCTTTGCCAGCTCCCATTGAAATCGAAGCCGCGACCCGACACCATTTGACACCTATGCACCCGGCTTCCCTGGGTGAGGTAACACGAGTACTCCAGGACTCCCATGGGTGTTGACCCTGGAATTTCCTAAGTCCCAAAGGGTTTGGTCCAGTCTCAATTCTAAGGGTCCCTAATCTTTAAAAATCTAACCGCGACTTTCCCCATAGAAGCTAACGGGAGCTCGTGGCTGTATTCTCACACTGCACACGGCCCCCGTGGGTCCACTGTGTCACTACCTTGGGTGGTTCCTTGGGGTCCCAGCGATTCTACAGGCTCTAGGCCTTGTGTCTAGTTCAGTCGTGGTTCTTATACCACTATTTTAGTATATGGTTTGGCTTGCCCCTAGGCCCTGACGTGTATTTGTGCTATTTTACTGTGATTATTGAAGTGTAACTTATGTGTTTTGACCTCTAGTCTCATAAAGAGACTAGGAGGGTGTGTTTAGTAATAAATACATATATTTTATATATATATACCTGATTTGGATGTCTTTCATTTAGCCACTCAAGAGATTATAGACTGGTAAAACAAGCTGCTTTACATTCCTTCAAGACTTAGCCTGACGGCTGCTCTCCATAGCTACCATTAGGATAGCTTTCAATAAAGGTTGTTGTTGTATATTTGTGCTTACTTCATTATGGCTACTTGGTGTCAGTAGTCCCTCCTTTGTGTTTCTACCTTCTCAACCTCCCATAGTACCTATGAGTGTTCTAACTGGTAGGTGAAAGTTACAGTCTTGGCAGTTGATGGTCTGGTCAGCTGGCTAGGTGTATTGCTCTGCTGTGCTATCTTAATAAATCTATCTTGTAACCTGAAGACGTGTCCTGCTGCCTACCTAACCTACTTACAACATTTTGGCGACAATTTGGCTGACCAGACCAAGGTGGAAGCACAGCGCAGCACGAGCAACACTTCGCACAAGAACCCAAGACTGCGTGTCACCCAATTGCAGCAAAAAACGTTGAAAGAAACTGGTAACCTGAGTAAAGCGAGAAAAATTGGGAAAAAGAAACAAGAATTATCAAGAAACCTGTCACAACTACTCCATTTGCTGTCAACCCTGAGTCAAGACGACCTGCCAGGTATGAAAGACACTTGCTGTTTAAAGTGCAGCCAAGAGCTCATCTTGTCAAAAGAATATTGACACTACGTGACATGTCAGAAAAGCGGTTGCAAGCGTGAAAAGTGTATGTATAATTGAAATGGACATATTTTAAACCAAGCGTGTTCCCAAAGCAATTTACTGGATTAATTTAAGCCAACGTATGTTTGGAACAGCATATTGCCGTAATCGATATGCGCGGCTGAGGCAAGCTGTGAGACCTATCTTAAAGACATCTTGTGACAGGCGTGGACAATGAGGTGAAAAAACGAGACTGGTGAAGAGCAACGTGAGGCGTGTCAAAGTCTCCGCCTTAACGTTGTTGTTCAGAGAGATCCTTCCCATATTGCTGCCATCCTCATACTGATGACGTCGTAGAGTTTCCGTGGGTACTAGCGGAATGACTGTCTCTTCATCGTCACACTCTCTGAATGTCCAGCGTTCTTGGCGTTGTCCTGACTACCATCCATGGTTAGAGACGTACTTTCAGCATGTCATCACGCAAGGTTAAATGTCACGACGCGACGCCAGGCAGCCATCTTGTTGCCTCGTTCCCTTGGTTACGGGAACACCGATCACAATTGAGTGAAGAGAGGAAGATATCTGTCCCGTGTACCGAGTACCAGCGGCATAGTTGAAGTGGTGGACAGAATTGCGCTAACACACCATGGGCCGATACAAGTATTAACCTTTCCCTGAGTGCCATCTCTTGGAAAGGAACGGACACACTCACGCTGTGATAAGGTGAGAGTAGCATTGCCACACGGTTTTCTCACACGCTGTCGTGTATGTCCCCGATCTCGTTACTGTGAAGCAGGTACCAATCTGGTAGTTCGGTTTTCTATGTGTCATGCTCTTAGTGCTTTTTCTTCAAAGGAAGATGATTTGTGAACTCACCGCATCTCCAATGTTTTTAGCATCTTTGTGGGAGACAGTAGTTGAAAGGAACACTCAATTTACATTGCATCAGATGCGTGTCACATTTTTTTTTCTCGTTAGGTCTTATTTCACAGTAGCTGTATAAAATCTGTGAGAACAGTGCCACCTTGTGGACTTTTGAAATATTTTACACGTGGCTCATTTTTATAAAATCAAGAATACGATGGTCACAATATGGATCTCTTTTATAAACCTCAAAAAAAATAAATAAAGGATTTGGGGTAAAAGTGAGAGTGTTCTAAAACAAGGACAGAGATCTAGAACCATGAAAGTTAAGAACCGGAACAGTAAATTGTTTTGATGGTGATGTTAAATAGCAGATATATAGTAAAGTCACAGAAGAAGCGCAAAAAGGAGTATCTTATTGATTCTATATCGCAAATTAAATCGGAAAAGCTTGTTAAGCAGCCACCATCAACTTCTGGAGAGAGTCATTCATTTAATTCCAGCGTTGACAGAGAGCAGCTTAAAAGCAAGTGAGGCAGATATAAAAAAAAAATTAAAAAATCAGACTTAAAGTCATAAGAAGAGATGCCACCGTTCAAAAGTATTGAAAGACTGTAGATTTCAAGAGATGAATTGCAAATGGGAAAAATTGGAACGTGGCAATTACTATTTCAATATTGACCAGGAGAAATCTATTGTGACTCAAACCCCAATCCAGGGAAAACTAAGGACTGAGGGAGTGAGCCTTGGACCAGGACCGGGAGAGGACAAAGCTAGTCCCAGGACCGGCAGAACCAGAAACCGGGAGAGGACAAAGGATGTCCCAGGAACGGAAGGGGACAAAGGTCCCAGAAGAAAGAAAAAAACGAGAGAACAAAGGTTCCAACCTATCTAGAGGGGGACAATGGATGTTCCACAATCAGCACTGGGATAGGAAAAAAATGTGTCCAGGACCGGGAGAGTTCACGACCGAGATTCGTGACGACAAGAGTTCCAGTACCACGACAGAAAATCGTGACAAGGGCGTTCTTTGAACCAGGACAAACGTTCCGCGACTAGAACCGGGTCTTATAGCCCACAGTACTGAGACAGTTTGTCAACAAAGAAATTAAATTTAAAGGTAACTTAGAGGCCCGAACTACATCTAGAGGCCCATAACCCAAGAAAAAGAACCAGAACTGAGACAACTGGTCCACATCTTCATCTTGGACTGTAAGAGAACTGGCTCAAATTTTTCTTAGGGAACATCCTTCCAGAACTTTTTGAGCATTGGAGGCACTTGTTGAACTCTTCTATCTTCAACTATGAGCGGTAAGCCGCGGCGGACAAAGACTGATCAGAGAAAGTAAACTGTCACTTCCCGTTTTTGCTGGCCACAATGACGGATTGTAGAGAGTAGACTGTCTCTTGTTGTTTTTTTCGTCAATCGAAGGGGAGAAGGTGGTCATTATGATCCTCATCATGATCCTCATCATGATCCTCATCATATCCTGTCCCTTTGCCTTCGTGATCTGGAAGTCCAAGAGGTCGTTGACCTTCTACATGTTTTATGTTTCCTTTCTGTTGTTTTCCATGCTTTAAGCTCTTATTATGTGTTTGAGTCTTTTATTTTGTTTTCTCTGTAAAGGAAGAAGATATGCTGTATATTTGTGCTTACTTCATTATGGCTACTTGGTGTCAGTAGTCCCTCCTTTGTGTTTCTACCTTCTCAACCTCCCATAGTACCTATGAGTGTTCTAACTGGTATGTGAAAGTTCCAGTCTTGGCAGTTGATGGTCTGGTCAGCTGGTGAGGTGTATTGCTCTGCTGTGGTATCTTAATAAATCTATCTTGTAACCTGAAGACGTGTCCTGCTGCCTACCTAACCTACTTACAACAGTTGTCTTTAAGCTATAACCAATAAGGGGTTGTTTGGACTGGTACAGGGTGCCCACTATAACTAGTGGACAACATATACCAGGCCTACTTCTCACACTTTCCACTCAAATGTACGTAGACCGGATTACACAAGACTCCAACCCACAGCAGAGCTATGGTTGAGAAAATAGGCATCTTCCCATTGTCCCTCAATAACTATTGTAAAAAATTAGTTGTTGCGAGTATGAATGTTATAAGTGAGGGAATAAATGCTTATGAGTGTGAGGAGTGAATGGCTCTACAAGTTTGGGGTTAAGAAATTGATATGAGTAATTGTTTCTTATGAAAGAAATGTGTAGATATGGAAAGGCCTCCTTGTGTTTTCAAGGTTCTTGTGATTGTCTCTGTATATAAAATGAAAATAATTGATTAACAGAACTGAGATCATCTAATGGATCACACTTTACAGTAATGTACATATAATTGTATAGCATTGTATATATTGTATGGTTTCACTTCTTCATTTTTTCAATTGAGAAATGTATAATGTATAAAGAAATTATTAGAAAATATATGAGAGACTGATATATAAATGTTTTTAAAAAGTGAGTATGAAACAAGGACAAGATAGTTTAATCTTATAGTAATTCATGTATGGCCAGCTTTGGGAGCTATGTTTAGCCTCTTAGGAAGCAATACAGGTCTAGTGGGACAGTTTATTGTGCGAAGGTGCCAACTGGTCAGGCCTTGTAGCCAACCCGCTAATGCTCATGGCCAGGCCGTGTGGTTACCCACCCAAGGTGCACAGCTGAAGGCCATACGCAGGGTGGCGTTGGCTGCATGTGGAGAGTAACCAAAGGCAAGGCCCTCCAGTCACAGGTTGGGGGGTTGCATTTGTGGATGTAATGAACTATTACTGTCATGTAGTTCCTATATTATCTATACAGGATCTGCGCGTTTGGATAACATAAACTGTGGGTTTGGTGGCAGACTGGTTCCGAGCACCCCCACCGGATATGTTAGCCTGTTTGCATTACCTAGCTCACAGTGCCACTAGAATCTCCTCTTATTGGGGAGAGAATAGTTTCTGGCAACCTCAGAACATCACAACCCTGATCCCTCAAGCTCGTGGAAACAACGTACTACTTTTCGCTAAGTCACTTGTGCTCACTTAGTCCTTCTCAGACATACACAGAATAAACAGGCTGGGTGTTTCAATAAGAATTTATTGAACAGTTGTTATTCTAGTGTAGAATAGATTTGCTGTAACAACCATTAGACAGTAACAGAGAAATATGATTAGCAGTACTTCGAAAGTAAAGGGATGGTACAGTTCTACCATTTTGCAGTAATCATGAATATATACACATGTATAAAACACATGATAAAAAGTGCATACTCCTACGATGTCTCCCTAACTAGATGTACCTAAATGTATCTAAAATCAGCATAGGTGTTCTAAGGTCTAGTCAGCACCATTACCTGAGTAAGGAGAGAATATGGGACCCCATCCTGTTCTCGAGTTGGACACCACACGAGCGATGTTAGACCGCTGCTAGCTAGAGCGTCTGCATGCAGGAACCTCACCGTCTCTGGTCAGTGTGTCAGCCGGGAAGTCACGGTCTCCTCTGTTTTTCTAAGCAAGGCATGATGTATATATACCCACAGGTGTCCCCAGGGGTCCTACCTTGCTGTGTTACTGTGTCGGCCTTAAGGATGACGTCGGGCTTCATCTTTAACATAACTATTATACCAGAGATGTCCATCCTGCTGTGAGTCCTGCTGTGCTTCCAAGAAGCCTCATGCATAATGTATGAGTTTCAAACTAAGGAAAAACCCACGTTCTGAATGCAGTGTCGTATCTAGGTAAAAGTTCAGTCCCTATGAACCATTATGTATGTAGTGTAGGGAAGGATATAGGTGGAAGGTTGCAGTGTTACCTGCGCCTATATAGGGTACCTATATGGAATTTAACACCCACCCCTCTTCCGACTGGATGACATATGTAACCTATAAGTGTACTACCATTCTGACTAGACATTGGTACGCACAAAGTGTTAAAGACATTTCTGTAGCTAAAAAATGGTTAAGAATGTCTAAATATTTCTAAAAGACTTAAAATATGTAAAAAGAAGATCAATTTTTGCAGGCCCTAGCTCTAAAAAGTGTCAGTTGTTGTAGTCCAAACTACTATAAGCACTAGAAAGCCATTCATGCCCAAATAAATGAAAAGGTATTTTTGTATCTGAGTTCCAAATTGAGCTTGTTATTAAAAAAGGGCGAATTTCTTCCAGCACACAACGAGCCAAAAAATTAGTTAACTGTTTATGTGTCCTGGCTGGTAGACTCAACATTTTTGTTGCTTGCTCCCACAGTAGACGGCCCTTGTAACACCTCGCAGAGTACGTCAATTGAGCACAGATGATGTTCCATGCTGTCCGCAGCCGGTGCTGGGGCAGCCTGTGTGCCATCCAAATCCTGGGAGTCAGTGGAGGAGCCGGTGATCATACTTACAGGTGTAGTTACAACCTGTGCTGGCTCAAGGAATGCCACCAACAACATTGGAATTCACTGTGGACATTGCAGAACATGGGCCATTATCGGATCCAGCAGAGCATTCATGTCCGGTTGTACACATGATGGAATTGTCAAACAAAGGTCTAACATGCATTCTTTTCTGTAAAACAGGCATCGGAGGACAGATTAGATGCAGTCCATCCAGACTCTTAGGCGAGAAATGCCTAGATGTTGTACCATTCGGTCACGGTATTTCTGCTCCAGGAGCACTTTTTCTATCTCCTTGGTGACTGGGACGTCCATTGCGTAGCAGATAGAAGACAATCAGGATACCTGCTATTAGAAACAGGATCAGTGGCAGACCTCCAAAGATGCTTCTAAATACGGAGTGTATGAAGTTTGGTATAACTCGAAGTACCGTCTAAAAGGTGCTTAGAGGTCTAGATCCTATGGTCTTAAATAGGTGGAAAATGCCAGTCGTATCAGACATGTTAAAGATACGATTTACCATTTCTACAAAATTGAAAGGGCAATTTGTATGGATAAGCGCCTGTATCTCAGCCGAAGGCCTGGCGATCTCAAATTCAAAAGTCTCTTGAGCGGAGGTTAAGGGCACAGACTTCTGGAAAAGCATGGCTTTCATTCTGCTTAGACTATCAAACCGTATTAAAAAAACATTCAGTGAAGGCCATAACGGCACCTTCCTGGTTCTATGTGTCGGTGGAAACAATACTTGCATACAACAAGTAACCCTGGAGGTCATGGTTACCAGATATGTGATGCCCGGGAGCATTTCGCAGCAGCCTTGACTGTTCAGCAACAAGTAACTCCCATTCGAAAGTAGCCCAAAAGCGGGAGTAATCACGGCAGCTGGGGCACCTCTCAGATTACAGGACAAGTTTGCTACAGAACCATTACAAGCCCCCTGCAGCATATGCAGCATAATATCCTGAAATATGAGAGATCTACTTTGCGCTTTCACAGTTTTACCACTGAGAACCACTTCTCGATCCCCAATCCGGCATCAAAATCTGTATGGTAATTCACAAGATTCCTTAATGTATTCCTTACCCATTTTTTCATATTTGCCTGACTGCTTTTGTTCAAGGCAATATTGAAACTGAAAAGTAGTGACCGGTAGAGTTATGTGGCCATGGATTAGCCATTCTGTGTGTGGTGATTCTGCCACTGTGAATGGTAATCTATCCAGTTTTTTTATATGGAGCATTGCATATTTTGCTCCCCTTTGTGCCATTTCTATCTGTTTATCTGTTAGATTATATTCAGAAAACAGAGAAGTACTGTTGCTGAAACGCCAAGGCATATGGTCTGCACACAAAGATTGCAGCGTCCAGCTCAATAACATAATAGAACGTAACTGAGATTGCCCGTGTTGTAATATGAAAAAATCTTGTTCCAGTATGTCTATCACAGAAGATACAATGTTGCCTAAGGAATATATATTGGAGGTCAATGTTCTTAACCCATTGCCTACCACTGCTAGAGATTTCTCTAAGTTAATACGGTCTATTTCCCGTAATCTCTCTGCGGCCTCTTGTTGGGATATTTTCCAAATTTGTTTGTAGGCAACAAAAATGCCAGCATATATGAAATGTTTCTGACGTGGCTTCCTGGGACCTAGTAAAAAATCCCTAATATTCACATCTTGTGAGAGTAAGGATAAGTGTTGTTTTACCTCTGTGAGCATTGAGGTCTCTAGCCAATCAAGGCACAACTTCCCAACACTGTATGACGTCACTACCGCTGGATGCTTTCTCTGTACATATCGTGGATCTGTCCTATGGATACTGAACCCTTCCATTCTACCCATGAATCTATCCTGACAACCATTGGTGTCTGTGGGCCAAATCAACCATTTCTTCCAATCGGGGTCTGATCTGTTGTATTGCAGGAGATCATCTAATGTAACACCCTCTTGTGATGTTTCATTAACCTCGGTGTGTGATGGTGTTGGCAGCCGAGTTGTGTTCAAGTCTTAGTTCTTGGCTAGTCCAAGGCAAGACGTCTGTTGCAATGTCTCATTCAAAAACATGAGTTGTTGAGGGATAAGGAATGCTTTAAATAAAGCTTCTGTCCCCTGTTCTTGCCATTCTCTAGTACCCCAGACCGATTGCAAGTCTAGGGTGTCTTTCCATAAATTGTAACCTTGTTCAGACAACTGGGCAATAAAGGATGCAGAGTAAATCTGTTTGGTGTTTGTCAACATATTTTTCTGTGCTGATGTTGGTGAAACCTTATAATAATATGAGGCTGTGTCAGACATATTAAACCCTGAAAAATATGGAAACTTTTCCGCAAATGTTTTTGAACTGCCTTTCGGCGATGTTGGACAATGTTCCCACTGATGGTATGTGAACACATTTCTAGGATTTGCAGATTTATGCAAAAAATGATGACCATAATGTTGATAACTATACATTTATTCATAATCTGCTGAGCTCTCCAACGTTTCACTATTAGAAAATGCAGCAGATTTTTCAAAATCGGACAGCATGTTATTTACAGTTTCAAAATCCCAATCATCAGAAAATGTACTTGAGGTAATATCACTTAATGATATTTTAAATAAATGTGGAATTTTTCCAATTTCCGTCGAGCCAAATATAGCAAAATCAACCTTGTCCCAAACTATACCATCCAGTACAGGAACTGCTGTAATGTTCACTGATGACATGTCTCTTTGTTCTCGATGAGATGATTGATGTGGTTTCAAAATTAAGTTCACTTCTTGGGCAGCAGAGCTTTGCCGAATGTATTGTCCACTAATACGCATGTTAAAAACTATCACTAAGCTTAATCAGAAAAGAAAGAAATGAATCCCAAAAGTCACCCATAGTTCTACCCATAGTGATACCAGGTAAGTTTTTCTAAGAAAGTTCAGAAAGTCTTTAACTTGCTGCTTGCATGATTTTCGGACTGGTATCATTTCAGGTTCACTTGGATCCAAAGAAAACATTTCAAAGTTTATGAAGTAGACAGGAAGCAGTTCAATCAATTGTTGGAATTGCATCGGGAATTGTTGAAATCATACTTTGCTCTTATCGAGGCACGTTGACGTAGACGTCTGTATTTGGTCAAATAGCAACTTGAGTGTTATTCTGAGTTTCATTTTGAAGTTGAACTTCAGGTTCAAGAGGAACGAATTCCATAGCATTATTGCATAGTCCTTCATTCCGTATAGGTGACTCTTTGAACGGGATGAGTCTTTGCGTTTGAACTTCTTGAATAGTAGCGAGAGGAGGGCATCTGCTACTTTGGAGTCCAAGTGGCCTACTGCTTAGTATCGGCCACATAGTGTGGTTTAATTAGATCAATTGAGACAAATCTTTTCTCCTTTATTCCACAAGCGGCGGTAGAAGTACAGTTCTTTCATTAGCTAGGACCGGTATAGGTTTTCTGTAGGATGGCCCAAATGTTTCCTTGTCCGCTATTTTCTCTCAGACCAGATCCCCGAATTTCGGGATCCAGACAGGTCTTGCCGTGACTGATTTGACTTCCCCAGTTCCGGTCTGCTTCAGGTGGACATTACCTTGTTTTGTTCTGGATTTATTTAGTTCCTGTAAAGCAGCCAAACATTTATGGATGTCAAAAGGCTTTTCATCCACGACTGCACCTTCAAAATCAAGATCAGGTACCCACATTCTTGTCCCGAATAGGACCTCATATGAGTGACCTCCCCCTACAGAACTTCTTGGCATGTTATTGAGAGCCCACTGGACTCCATAAAGATGGTTTCCCCAACTTTCGCCCGTGCCTAATACTCTAGCTGTTAAAGATTAATTTAAGTCTCATTTTTTCTCTCCATTACCAAATTTCCCTCTGGATTGTACTGAGATGAGTATCGCAATGCTACCCCCAAACTTCCCATAGCCTCCTTGTAAGCCCAAGAGCTAAACGCAGGGAGCTGGTCAGAATGTAATGTGCCAATTGTGTATGTCCCTATAAAGACTTGCAAATCTTTTATAACAGTTTGAGTGTCAGATGAGCACTAGGGCCACACACATAGGAACCTCGAGCAGGAATCCACTGATACCATGATATATTTCTTAGCCCCATCTCTTTTCAAGGGGCCGCAATGGTCTAGGTAGACACACGCTAGTGGTTTGTCTGCTATTAACAACGGTGTCTACACTGGACGTGTTACGGTGGAACCTTTCATCTGCTGGCAGATGTTGCATTTCAAGACATAGTCCTTAGTCTGCTTTGTTAAACCAGGCCACCAATAGCGTTGTTTCAATAAAGAAACAGTCGCCGAAACTCCAGCATGTGTAGAACCTATCCCTTCGTGTGCTGCTAGGATTAAACCTAAGCTACGATCCGTATTTGGAATTACTCTGTCCCCCACTCAAGGAATCTTTTTGGTACTGCACCGCTCTTTTTGCGTGAGGCAATAACAGCCACCATAATCTCAGAGTCTATTCTCATTGTCGAACGAGTGATTGCAGCTATGGAGGCTGTACTTACAGCCCCCTTTGTGGCTTCATCAGCCAAATAATTCCCTTCAACGTGAACGCCATCATGCTGATGATTCAATGTATGTATCACTTGAGACCTTGGTAGTTCGGATTTCAACACCACTACCTGTTCCAATAGCATTTTGTGCTTAATTGTGCCACCTTTCGCATCTTTTTACCGGTTTTGAACCCAGTATTGCAAGTATTCATTGTAAGACTGTACACAGTAAAACAAATCGCACACAATTAGTGTGGGGAATTCTCGATCTGTGTTTATAAGTGCTAGTATCAGGGCTTTTACTCTGCCAACTGAGCCTTGCAGTCTCCTAAAGATTGTGTTTTGGTGCAACTTGGATGGAACTTTCGATCCCGCATGTGACCTTTAACAATAGCACATGCTGCGCTGTATTGTTGCTCACTTATTATGGCCGTTTGAGCAGATCCGTCAGTTTAAATTAACCCTGGGCGTAGTTCGCAAAGTAGCACTTCGCGAAGCTACGCAAAGTGCAGTTCGCACTTCGCGAACTACGCGTAGCGCTTTGCGAACTGCGTAGTACCTTGTTTGCACTGTGTCAGATGTCGTTTTCAATGATTGCCCAGTGCGGACAAGCAACCGGCACTGTGCAATCATTGAAAATGGCATCTTGCACAGTGTGAGCTGTAGTTTTCTGCTGCTCGAGTAGATTTTTACTCGAGCGGCAGCTTTCTCAACGCGAACTGGTAGTTTCTCATCGCGAGCGGTCGCGAGCATACGCGACCACTCGCAATGAGAAACCTGACCTCCTCGCGTTGGGAATCTCGCCGGGAGGTTTATTTTCCATGCTCGCGATCACCAACTTGATGTTGCTGATCGCGAACAAGGAAAAAGTCTCGCTGGGATGTCATTTTGCTTGCTCGCGGTCGCCAACTTGACGTTGAGGACCACGAGCAAGCAAAAAATGACCGCAGCACTACGCAACACTACGCTACGTGTGTTTGCACTGTGCTACGTGCAGTTCGCGTAGTGCGAAGTAGTGCGAACTTCGCAAACTACGCGAGCGTAGCGTAGTGCTTTGCCCAGGCTTAGTTTAAATAATATATTCATACTGATCTAGAGGCAACATTTCATTAGGTAGAGTATATTCTTGTTAGTATTGCAGGAATGCTTTTGTCTTTAAATTTGGGTTGTACCTGTATTCTACATCTGTTGCAGTGAGAGAATTAGCCCATTGTATCCATCTAGGATGAAAGGCTTATGCATTAGGGATGCTTCCCTTTGTCGCAGCCTCTACGGCTGGGACTGGAGTCACTACTATTATTTGTTTCCCCAGAGCCAGTGCTCTTTCTCTCACAACAGCAGTCTGAACTGCTGTTAGAATTTTTTCTGTAGATGCAAAGCGCATCTCAGCATTTGTGTACAAATGTGAGTTGTATACAACTGGTACTGTTTCACCTTCATTATATGTAAGATAGGTGTACCCAGATTGACCCGCAATTATACAGATCACCAGGTTGGGTATGTTTACGCGTGTCTGTAAGTGTTTTTGAAGCTATCATATCAGCTTGTAAGGAATGAAGTTTATCTGTGTGTTCCGGTGTCCAATGTCTTACTGTAAAATCAGGTTTTTTAAGTTGTAGAAAGGTTTTACTCTTTCTGCGTAATCCAAAATGTATGTTCTACCAAAATGTAGGAATCCCAGGATTGATTGTATATTTTATAATGATTTTGGAGGTTGGAGCAACGCACATTTTTCTAAAAAATTGGCTGCCAGGCTTTCCCTTCACTTGAAACTCACATCCTAAAAACAGGACACTGAGGTGGGCAATTTTCGATTTGCTAAAGTTGAATTTGTAGCCCTCAGATGCAAATCCCAAAATTGTGGTATGCACTCTGTTTAAGTGTTCCTCCAGGTCATCGTCCGTCAGATAAATATAATCGACATAGGACAATGCCTCTTCGTCCAATTTTTGAAGTAACTCGATTACTCCGGGCTGTTGTCATACCCTTGGGGCAGTCGCCAAAAATTGATGCTGCAATCCTAGCACTGAGAATGCTGTTAAATACCTGCTTTCAGGCACTATATTTTGGCAGAAAAATCCATTTGAGATATCAAGTGTTATTTTTTTTTTTGCACAGTATTATTCATTAATGCTGCACTGTGTGCATTTTAGACTGCAAATGTCCTAGTGCAAGTGTTTAAATGTCTGTAATCTAAAACTAGATGATATGTATTGTCAGGTTTCATGAAAGGAAACAAAGGATTGTTCGTTTGAGAGGTGCATGTTTCAATCACCCCTTGGTATTCTAGTTGATTTAAGATATCCCTGAAATGTTTTTTAGCTTCTTGCCTTATTGGATACTGCATCTGTGCAGTTGGAGTATTTTTTTAAGGAGTTACGTGGTGGGTTGTATCCTCATCCCATCCAACATGGTTTTTGAATATTTCTGGAGCTTGGCCTACCGCCCACTTCTGCGCATATGTGTGTTGCAAGTGCCTGGGAATATGGTCTGAGAAGGCTGGTAGAATTACCGTTTCTCCTTTAGGGCAATCCATGACGACTGCTGGTGGCCAATCTTGTTCAGCTAACTAAATGTAATATCCAAACGTAAGGTTCTCCCAAAAGAGACCTCTCACTTTCCTACTTTTGTCCCCCTCCATTTGGAGAGTTATTTCATATACTTTATGTGGGACACTCACCCTAATATCAGGTGTTTCCACCATGATATAATCATTCAAGTCCACTGTCACCAGAAATTCGATCAGGTTCTGGTGAGCTATTGTTACTTCTGCCGCACTGTCTAGCATTATCATAGCCCATTCCCCATTCAGTAGTCGAGTCCTAGGAATTATGGGCATGTATGATCTTTAGTCCTGCAACTTTCTACTTTTTGAACTGTGGCTTCTGCTTTGTTTTTTCTTCTTGTTTAGAAGTGTACTCTTGAGCGTGCTGCTTGTCTCTGGACTTTGTACGCTCTTCTTGCTTTTCTGACCGTCCTTCCCTCTCTGGGTTTTTCGATGAACCCTGAAAGGAACAAGAGGAACTTGTATCAGTATCCTGATACCTGTCAGGTTTCCTAATATTATCCCTATTCCTAAGGTTATACCTCTTTTCAGAGGGCTCCTGTGGAGGAGACCTACCTTGGGATTGAGATCTGTTTCCCTGAAATGGTTGTTATTTTTTATTGTCCCGCTTCTTTTTATAAGAAGCAGATGTCTGCTTGGAAGTGTCCTTTTCAGGACTGCCCATTAGTTGTGGTTTTAAAGCTTTCCCACCCAAACTTTCTCTGCCTAGTTCTGCATATGCAGTTTCAATTATTTTGGGTAGTTCGTGTTCCTGTTCTAAAAGACTGAACTCCCTTAGGCGTTGGCGGATTGCCACCAAACGTGCTTCCCCTTTTATATTAGCTAAAATTATGGCTGATGCATGGGCATAGATACCTAGTAACTTCATCCCTAAATTCAGAGCCAGCTCTGCTCCGTACTTGTTCTGTATTTGTCTTAATACATCGGGTATCACTGCTAATGAAGGAATACCATGAGTCCTGGTATAAATGGCAGCAAAGACTTTACCCCAAGTGGTACAATCCTCTACTTGTGGTGTTATCTCCATGGGCAAACTGATAGTTGGCATTCTGTGTTTTTCATACGGGGAAGTATTCGGGATTAGTGGTTCTAACTGTGATATTTTCGGAGCTACCCAGAATGGCATTTGTTTGTGTTTTGTGGGCATTTTGCCCATCACTGCGTGTAATGTTTTTGGTGTGATTTTAGTTGCTGTACCCTGAGATTGAGTTCCATTTGTTGCAACTATTGCTGGTTTGACTGTGAATGTCCTCATGGCGAATTGCGTCATGTTTCTATAGATTTTAAATAAATCTTTATGTTGTATGAGTAAGTCTCCTTATGACATTGTTTCAATGTCCGGATGTGTTGTGTAGGCTGCTAATATTGGCCATGTTGCCCCTTCTCCTCCGATCGGGCCTAATGTTATGGGGTAGGGCGCCTTTAAAGCAGTATAAGTGTTCCTGGTACGTGAGCGGAACTTCAATGTCCTCGAACTGACAATATTCCATTGGTCAATCTCCTGCTGTGTAAGAGTGAAATGTCTTTGATCTTGCATTTGCTGCTGAGAATGTAACCCACAAATAAAATACTTCTGTTTTGTTTGATTCATGTGCCTCAATCACAAAAACTACTAAGGCACTCCTAGCTGATAAACCATTTTCTAACAGTTTCATGGTGACTGTATGTCTGAATTTCTCTGCAATCGGAATTACGTCTGTCTCTTCTTCTCCTGCTGAGAGGTGCAGATCTACTCTTACGTCAACTCCTGTCTCAATCATTTTGTAAAGAAGTAGTTTGATCAAGGAAACTAAGATAAGGTTTTAATGCACAATTTTAGGAACACTGTGGCCTTCAAGCTTGATTAACCAACAGCCAATAAATAGGATTTTTTGCCTAATCAGCTGTGGCGGAGTTTGTGCCCACTCACTCCAGATGTCTCTGGTGTTTTGTGAGTAGGGGTCTCTGAGAATAGCACGATGAACTACTCAGATTCTACTGTTAAATAAGTACCCAACCAACATTGGCAGCGTGTCGTGTAGTTACTATATTACCTATACAGGATCTACAAGTTTGGATAACATAAAGTGTGGGTTTGGTGGCAGACTGGTTCTTAGCACCTCCACCGGATATGTTAGCCTGTTTGCATTAGCTATCTCACAGTGCCATTAAAATCTCCTCTTATCTGGGAGAGAATAGTTTTTGGCAACCACAGTACATGACAACCCTGATCCCTCAGGATCGTGGAAACAATATACTACTTTTCCCTTAGTCACTCGTGCTCACTTAGTCCATCTCAGAGATACACAGAATAAACAGACTGGGCGTTTCAATAAGAATGTATTGAACAGTTGTTATTCTAGTGTAGAATAGATTTGCTGTAACAACCATTAGACAGTAACAGAGATATATGATTAGCAGTACTACGAAAGTAAAGGTATGGTACAGTTCTACCATTTTGCAGTAATCATGAATATATACACATATATAAAACACATGATAAAAAGTGCATACTCCTAAGATGTCTCCCTAACTAGATGTACCTATATGTACCTAGCAATGGTGTAGGTGTTATGCCAAGAATCACTCTAAGGTCTAGTCAGCCCCATTACCTGATTAAGGAGAGAATATGGGATCCCGTCCTGGTCTCGAGTTGGACACCAGGCCAGCGATGTTAGACCACTGCTAGCTGGAGCATCTGCATGCAGGAACCTCAGCGTCTCTGGTCAGCGTCTCTGGTCAGTGTGTCAGCCGGGAAGTCATGTTCTCCTCTGTCTTTCTTAGTAAGACATGATGTATATATATCCACAGGTCTCCCCAGGGGTCCTACCTTGCTGTGTTACTGGTCGCCCTAAAGGATGAAGCTGGGCTTGAACTTTAACATAGATATTATACAGGAGATGTCCATCCTGCTGTGAGTCTTGCTGTGCTTCCAAGAATCCTCATGCATAATGTATGAGTTTCAAGCTAGGGAAAAACCCACGTTCTGAATGCAGTGTCGTATCTAGGCAGAAGGTCAGTCCCTATGAACTGTTATGTATGTAATGAAGAGAAGGATATCAGTGAAAGGTTGCAGTGTTACCTGTGCTTATATAGGGTACCTATATGGAATATAACATTACTGTAGGTTCAAGTTACATAATAGTTAGGTGTGATAAAAAGATCTTTTTTCAAAGAAAACCTTAAACATTCACTGAAAAAAATCAAAGGATGAAGTAACATTATAGTTCGGTAAATATATGCATATGTCAGTGACAACACTAATGTTTTAAACTTAAATATCACCAGTTATTGTTTCCAGAGCTAACTAAAGCTCATGCCCCCATGCACTGCTTTATGACCTCAAATATCATGACATGTTCTGTGATAACATTTATGACATCACTGATGACATCTAAGCTAGATTGAATGTGTACAATATATTGATATATGGTGTGCACTGTGTATATTAGCACTGACACTCCTGTAATTGGAAATATCATATAATTCAAAGACTGCATCAACGGACCTAAAGAAGGAGTATAAAGTGCTGATGCTAAAGTGCATGTGCAGAAAAAGTTTAAAAGGATACATTTATAATCAAAGAAGTATAGCATCACATATATAGTAGTACTTAAAGTCATAAAGTGCATATTAAAAAAAATAAAGTAATTCATGACTAGGTACTATTCACATTTCATTCAAATCTACAGCTAATGAACAGGTATGGATAAAAATGAAGTCCACGTAGAAATTCATAAAACCTTTACAATACTTGTAAATATTGCAAAATCAGTTTTAAAATTGGTTCACAACTAATCATGGCATTCTAGGATGCACAATGTTCATATAGTTGTGATCTTTAGAGGAATTAAAGGGAATCCTAGAAATCTTCATTGGATCATGTTAACCCATACAGATGAACATGCAGTTCTGTATCCAGGTTATTACCCAAAGTCATCTCAGTTACAATAAGTATTATAAATCTTAATTCAACTCTTCTCAATGTTTGCCTCCTCTCTGATTCTTCCTGATATTTTGTACCCAAACTTCTTGAAGTTACAACCATGTTTCTCTCAAAAGTATTTAGCTATGGGGTACAATAAGTCCCTCTTTATAATTACATTTTTTGCCAGAGAATCCTGAGCTTACATTTATTTTTTGTACAACCAACATAGTTTTTTCAACAACCTCATTGTAGTACATGAACTAGAAGGATTGCTTCACATGTTATATGATCCTACAATTTCCCTTTTTGGCCATTATATTGCACGATCCCATGTTCACAGGTCTTGTATTTAGTGCATTTCCAAATTCCCAGCTTTTCCTTAGTCAACCAGTTTAATTTTATCGACTTTATTGGAGGAATGTGACTCTGTGTCCTAGGGCAGATACTTTCCTATAGGTAATCTGAGAATAATCCATTAGAACACCTTGTAAATGCTCATCCATACATAGAAATTTCCAGTTTCTTCCAAAGATTTCCCTGAGCTCAGTGTGTGTAGTATTATAATACATTATGAATCTTGTGCCTGTATAATCTTTTGTTATTTTATTTCTGAATATCAGCAACTGCTCTCAAGTCTTTGAGCAAGCTCTCTGTATGGCTTTATGAAGTACGTCTGATAGCTAGCACCTTTGTTCAAAACAAGCAATTATATCTGCAGCCTGTAATTCAAAATTGTCCATCTTTCAACAGTTACGCCTTGCCTATAACAGGTCCCCAAAGGCACACTCTACTTTAAGACCTCTGGCTGTCCACTGTTACATGATATGGCATTCCAATGGATTTTGGTACAGATTTGATTTCAATGTCTAAAATGTCAGTCTGTCTGCACAGATATTGTAAATGAATTTCATTTTGCGCTCAACTCTAATCAGAGAGGCAATGAAGGATTCAAGACTTTCTCTCTATCTCTTTCCAAATGATAAACAAATCATCAATAAAACAAATCCATAACTTCACATGATCCAACATCGGCTGATGCTGCTTCATTTGCACTATTTCAGCTTCCTACCACCTGATCGATAACTTTGCATTTGTACGGGCGAATGATGTACTCATGGCGTACCTTGACTTTGGAAGTAGTCTATCCAAATGAAGAAAAACATATTGTGGTTCTGACAGAATTCCAGCATTTTTAATACCTTCTCAGAGTGTTCCACATAACTCATAGTCCTCGATCTTTAAAAATATGCATGTATAATCAGTTGGAAATGATGAATTGAAGTATAAAGAAAGACTGCATCAATCGCTGCCATCAAGTACTTTTTTTTCCAGGGTTTTTTGTTTATTATTTAAAGAAAATCCAGAGTCCCTCAAATAGGAAGACAGCGTCTTGAGGTGTCTTCTATTAAGGAACTAATGTAGCTCACAGAGGGACATCCTGGTGGTTCCCAATTTTCTTATGGACTTTTGGGAGGAAATAGATTGTTGGGTGACGTATCTTCAAATACCTCTCCGTACGTACAATTCCTGATGGTACTCTGTGGCAAATTCATTAGTTGGATTCTTATTCAACATTATATAATGTTTCGCAAATTTGAATTGTCTTTCCGCTTTCAGTATGTATTTGGACCGATCCTGAATAACTATGTTTCTGCCTTGTCAGATGCCTTAATATTAATATTGTGATCTTCTTGAAAGGCTTTCACAGCTCGCCACTCCCTCATAGTCATATTGCAGCTTTATTTTAGCCAACCAGTTGATTTTATCCACCATTATCTCCTGGAACTGATCAATGTTGTTCCCTGTAGGTAGCTGTGGACAAGAAGGCATGTGTGGTTTACATCCACTTTGCCAACTTTTCTAATAATAAGACCTGTTGTTTCACAGACCTGCAGGTCAGACATGAATAGAGGAGATTCAACATAAGAACAACAAACACATTCTTCTTCCAAAGACATCAAAGCTTATACATTTTGTATAGTCTTTAAAGTTAGTATTGATGTTGGTACTTTATACTTTTCCGCTGAGCTTCAAGTATGAGTGGCAAAATACATTTTGAATTTTAATTTCGGGCAAATTCATACTGGTCAATTCTTATGTTCCCTAGATTCATATTAGTCTCTGGGCAGAAAGATAAACCTTTGTTGACTACTCTGCAATGTCTTCTTTTAGAATTGTTGAACAGAGGTTGTTTCCTGCATTCACATTCTTTGTCAATTTCAATTTTCTTATCTTTTTCCTCCTGTTCCTCACTGTCTTTGTCTCTCTAAAATGCATGTGTAAAAATTGTTTCTCATCCGGTTGTAATGCTGTTAATGTTTGGGTTTTTTGCAAACTGTTTTTTAGTCTCCCAGAAGAAACTCCTGTTAGAGCTGTCATCCTTAGGGTAGTCTTCCCTTAAACCTTTTGTCTTCATCCCTCATATGTTGTTTAATTAACTTATATTGGTTTTAGGGCTTGAGCACTTTACCACTGCTAACCAGTGCCATAGTGCTTGTATTCTCTCCCTGGAACATGGTAAAAATTGTTTATACCTGATTGTAATGTTTCATTTACTTATAGGTCCCTAGCAAAGTGGTAAAAAAATATATGCCCAGGGTCTGTAACTTAAATGCTACTAGTTGGCCTGCAGCCCTCCTTGTGACACCCACTTATGTTGCACCTCAACACATGTCCCATGCATGACATTGCAGATAAAATGCAGATTTAAACTGCCAATTTAACATAGCAATATAAGCCTCTTGTAAAGCCTTAAACTATCCTTTTATTGCCTTATTGTAGTGCTAACGTTTGATGAGGAACTGGTAGATTTTCAGTGTTTGGTGTCTGAGAAATTGTAATAAAAAATCCTCAATAATGATATTGTCAGATTTTAAGTTACAATTCTGAAAATGACACTTTTAGAAATTTGCCATTTTACTGCCCTATTTGATGCCTGGATGGGCCATCAACTGGCATGAAGGGAGGGTTGAACTGAGCACAGCCCCACTTGCAACTAAATAGGCTATGCTCTGCCTTTACACAAATGACTTGTCACCACTGCATGGTTCATGCAGCCAGCTTGAAGCCAAAGCATGGGAAATAGGAAACTTCAAGCATTTCGAAGGGGATTTTGTAGAAACTTCTTAGACTTCAAAGGAGGCTCTTGGTATAAAAATGGGACACTGAGACCCACTCTACAGTTCACTTTCTGGACCTGCAAAAGTACTCGCACAGGACTGCCTGTTGCTATTTTACACTTATTTCTTGATCCCACACTTTAATGAGGACAAGCAGTTTTGATGCTATTTTGTAATATCTACAATCTACATCAATAATTCCATATTTGTGAGAGTATCATTGGGAAATCTTTGTCGTTATTCATGTGGGCAAAGGAAATGAACATGTTGGGTACAAAGATTTCAGAGTACATCTAAATTGGGTAATGTCCTTGTTGGACATATCTATTGTTTTCTTCATAATATTGCCAATCATATTGTGTAGCTGCCATTCATTCATTTAGGATTTAAAGACAATGGAGGTTTATAATTGGTGCCCATTGTTTTGACAATATGGTTATTGGATTGCAAGGTGTGTTATATTGAACAGTAGTTTTAATAATGCATTGTTTTGCTTCATTTTCATATACTCTTAATATGTTTAGTCCTTTAGTATCAGTGTGTGGAAAAAGAAAAAATATATTTTCATTCTTGTTATATCATGAATGACAATTATATTTTTCTCACTAAGCTCTTGGGAATAAGTATGAAAGTAGAAGTGTCTCACTTTTAAGGAGAGAGGAACAGATTGACATTTAGTGAACCTGTTGTCTCAGTAACTAGGCTGCAGTATTCTCAAAAATATAAGCTGTTCTTGCTGGCTGCTCCTGGTTGTTTTCCTTCAGCAAGCAAGAATATTATTTTTCGGTCCTCATAATGACAAGTAATTCAGTGCTAATTACATTTTGCCAAAATTATTTTTGTATAACGTTGTGAGTTTTCATATTTTCGTACAATTTATTCATTATTTTTTACACATCTTTTAATTGGTTTTACAAAATTATGTAATTGAACACACCACACATTATGTAGGACCGTGCAATTAGAAGCAATCGCCTCAAGTCCCAAACCAATTCAAGACACTGAACTCACAGCATATAGATAGTATTCACTATATTCCAGTCAGAATGTAATGTGCCAACTGCGTATGTCCCTATGAAGACTCACAAATCTTTTTTAACAGTTCGAGCATCAGCCGAGCGCTGAGGCCAAACCCATAGGAATCTATAGCACGAATCAGCTGCCACCAAGATGTACTTGTAAGCCACATCTGATTGTAGGGGGCTGCAGTGGTCGAAATAAAGGCAAACAAGCTCTCTGTCTGATATTAGTAATGGTGTCAGCGCTGGATGTGCTACGGTGGATCTCTTCATCTGCCGACAGATGTCGCACTTTAGGACAAAACTCTTTGTCTCTTTAGATAATCCTGGCCACCAATAACTTTGCTTCAGTAAGGAAACTGTCGCTGTAACTCCTGCGTGTGCAGAACCTAGACCCTCGTGTGCAGCTAGTATTAAGCCTAATCTGCGATCCATGTTTAGTATTACTCTATCCCGCACTCCTGGAATTTGAGCATATGGAATGTCATTTGCATCTAACTTGAAGGAGTACTTTAGTGGATAGCCTTTTGGCAAGACTGTGCTGCTTTTGCGTGAAGCAATGACAGCTACCATTATCTGTCCATCTATTCTCATTTTTGAACTAGTGATTGCAGCTACGGCAGCAGTACATATTGCCCCCGTTGTGGCTTTATCAGCCAATTAATTCCCTTCAATGGGAATGCCATCACGTTGATGACTTAGTGTGTGCATCACATGAGCTCTTGTTAGTTCTTTTTTCAACTTAGCTACCAGTTCCCATAGCAATTTATACTTAGTTGTGCCACCTTATTGTTCCACCTTTTGAGTCTTTAACCTCTTTAGTGCCCATGACGAGATAGTCTCGTCAAGGAGCACGGTCGCGCTGTGCCCATGACGAGACTATCTCGTCATGAACCCCACCCACTAATGTAACGCCCGGCACAGGAGGGGGAATAGGCGTGGCACAGAAGGGGTTAAACCGATTTTGACCCCAGTAGTGAAAATATTCATTTTATGACTGGACACAGTAAAAAGAATCGCACACAAACTGTTTGTGGAATTCTCGATACGTGTTTATTAGTGCCAGTAACAGGGCTTTGTTTCTGCCAGCTGTGCTGTGAAGTCTCCTAGAGACTTTGTCTCATACTGCTAGGATGGAACCTGGCTTCCTGCATACGACCCTACACAATCGCACATGCGGTGCTGCATTGTTGTTTACTACCTATGGCCGGCTGAGCAGAACCGTCAGTGTAAATATTATATTCATACTGATCTAGAGGCATTATTTCATTCAGGAGAGGATATTCTTGTTCATATTGCAGAAAGTCTTGCCTTTTTACTGTAGAGTCAAATTTGTAATCTACATCTGTTGCAGTGAGAGAATTAGCCCATTGTATCCATCTTGGATGTAAAGCTTTAGCATGTGGAACGGTTGCTTTTGTAACAGCTTCTATGGCCAGTACTGGAGTTACGACAATCATTTGTTTCCCATGAGCCAGTGCTCTCTCTCTCACTACAGCAGTTTGTACTGCTCTCAGACTTTTGTTTGTTGAAGCAAAGCGCATTTCAGCGTTTCTGTACAAGTGTGATTTGTATGCTATGGGTACTGTTTTGCCTTCATTGAAGGTGAGGTAAGTGTACCCAGATTGACCCGCTATAATACGGATCACCAAATTTGTGGAGATTACACTTGTGTATAATGTTTGAAAGCTATCATATCAGCTTGTAAGGAACCAAGGGTATCTGTGTGTTCCTTTGTCCAATGCGTAACTGAGAAATCAGATCTTATTAAGTCGTAAAAAGGTTTCACTTTTTCTGCGTAATCTAAAATGTATGTTTTGTCAAAACTTTAAAATCCCAATATGGATTGTACGTTTGTCAATGATTTAGGAGGGTGGAGCAGCACACACTTTTCTAAAAAGTTAGCTGCAAGGATTTTCCCTTCACCTGACGGCGCATATCACAAGAATAGGACATTAAGGTGAGCTATTTTTGATTTTTATTGTTCAATTTGTAGCCCTCAGAGGCGAACCCCAAAATGATGTCGCTCACCCTGATCAAGTGATCCTTCAAATAATCATCCATTAGATAAATATCATCTTCATAGGACAAATTCTGAAGTAACTCTGTAACCCTAGCGGAGGACAATCAAGGGCTATTCCTATATCCCTTGGGGGAGTCGACAAAATTGACCCCGAGAACTTAGCACTGAGAATGCTGTCCAATATCTGCTTTCAGGTGCTATATTTTGGCAGAAAAATCCATTTGAGATATCTAGTGTTTTTTTTTTTTTCCGCACTATGTTATTCATTAATGCGGCACTGTGTGCATTCTGTACTGCAAATGTTTTAGTGCATGTTTTCAGATGTCTGTAGTCTAAAGCTAGACGATATGAATTATTGGGTTTCATTACGGGAAAACAAAGAATTATTAATCAAAGAGATGCAACTTTCAATTACACCCTGGTATTCAAGTTGATCTAGAATCCCTCTGACCTGTTTTTCACTTCTTGTTTTATTGGGTACTGTCTCTGTGGCGTTGGAGTAGTTTTTACCTATCCATCTCTAATTTAGAAAGGAAAGGGTCAATGGAAAGGGCAAAGAGCAAAGGCGAACAGGGACACCCCTGCCTGGTGCCCCTGTTGATTAAACCTGACTCCTGCCCAGATATGCAGATCGCTGCTTCTGGAGAAGAATATATTGCTTGTACTGCCTGGATAAATTCCGTGCACATCCCCTTCCAGCATAGTATGGACCATAGAAATCGCCAGGAGATCCCGTCAAACGCTTTTTCGGCATCCAATAGGATCACCCCCAGTAGCGACTCCGTGGCCCGTGCCCAATCTAATAGAGCAATAACACGCCGAACATGATCCGATGTATCTCTACCAGGTATAAACCCGTGCTGGCATATAGAGACTAACAGGGTAATAACCTTTCCAAGTCTAGTGGCCAAAATTTTAGAACACACCTTACTAATTGCATGAATAAGTGATTTAGGCCTATAGGAAGATGGATGTAGCTCAGGCTTATCTTTTTTCTGCTCCTGCACTAGCTTCTGGCGATAAGCAGAAAAACTCTTAGTCTCCCCCGTACGGCAGCTTTAAAAGTATCCTAAACTATACAATCCAAAGCCGTATTCCTATTAATACTGAAAAATTAAGCTATCCATTTGGCCATATGTTCACCATATGCCTGCTCGAGTAATAATTTCCTCTCAAATGTCCATGGTCTTTGAGTTTGATAATACCAGTTACGGTGAAGGGTTTAGAGTATAAGACCCTGGCATATGCGGACGACATAGTGATGCTTACTAGGTATATTGATTTGGCTTTTCTGGCTGTAAAGACCTTGGCTGAGCAGTTTGGGGTATTCTCGGTGTACAAATTAAATATCGAGAAGACGCAGATTCTCCACTCAGACTGTATGCGTCCTGCTGATCTTCCAACTGTTACTGAAGCAATTTATCTTGTGATAAAGATCACCGCCTCAGTAGATGGAATTCCGTATCTGAATATCTTATCAATGATCGATTCAATAAACACAAAATTGGAAAGGTTAGATCACTTACATCTCTCTTTATACGGACGCTGTAATGTCATCAAAATGTTGGTCCTGCCAAAGTTTTTATATTTATTTAGAACTGTGCCCCTGGAGTTTTCTGCAATATGTTTGGCAAGGGCGGAGAGGATGTGCTCTAGATTTCTCATGGGATATCGTCGATCACATAGAACTGCTAAATGGATGCCCCTCCCTAGAAGCCGGGGGGGATGCTCCTCCCTAGAAGCCGGGGGCTGGGCTGTTCCTAATATTCTTCTATACTATTGGTCATCCATGCTTCAACATTTGGGGATACTTCTGGTTGGGGATAGGGCTGAAATCCCAGGGGCCATTAGACCAACTATATATGAAATAGGCTTGAAGAGGCAGCAAAGGAATGTCTAGTATGGGTACTGAAATCTAGTTACTTTAAAAAAATCAGATTCAAAATAATTTTTGCTGCTTACTCGATCTGGAGGCAGATTCGCCATAAATTAAAAATTCCTAATATCAATGCTTATACACCATTTTCTGCTGTTGGTATTCTCCCAACGATTTTTCAGGATCGGGTTATTTTTAGGGGGCAAGGTTTGGGGATGAATGCTATTGGCGATTTGGGCCATGAGGGTCAAATTGCCTCCTTCTCGACCTTGCAGGTGGGATTTGGGTTAGCGAAAAGAGAATTTTTTAAATATCTGCAGATTAGGAGCTTTGTAGATAGGAAAGGACAAGGTGCTGCATCCTTTGAAAGAATACGGTTGGTTAAACTAACCCGAAGTAAAGCGCGAATAGGGACAATTTATCAGAATCTCCTGGCTGGCTTTTCTGATGATTTATATGATCAGAATATCAAATGGGAGGGAAAGTTTGGAAAGGAAGGGATTGACATTGAAGAGGCCCTAGAACGTGCTAATCAAATTCTAGTCTCAGGTAGTCTTCGGACTCAACATTTCATGTCGGTGTTTGACCTCTACTACACCCCTGCTAAGATCATTAAATGGGGGGATGGAAGGGTGGTAGATGCAGCAGATGCGGGTTACAAGCTACAGATACGATTCATAAGTTTTACTCATGCCCGAATCTAGTAAAGTTCTTGCAGGAGGTGGACTGTTTTCTTATTACAGTTCTTAAAATCCCGGCCACTCTCTCCCCCGATTTGGTAATTCTGGGTAATGAGGCTAATGGGAGGGGGATCAGGAGGCCAAGATATGTGACTGCCTTTTTGTTTATTGCAATGGCCATGGTACGTCTGTGTATTACATCTCAATGGATTGGTCCGGAGGCTCCCACTTTTTTCAACTGGCGATCTAGGATATTGGCATTGTATAATATGGAGTCCTCTGTGCATAGGTTAAGGGGTAGAAGGAGGCGGGAGATGGGAAGGAAAATTTGGGCTCCGATTGCGGGATGGTTACAGTAAGAGATTGGTTAATAATTGAAAGGGGATAACTCTCAAAGATTGGTCTGTATTTTTTTTTTTGCCAATATGTTCAGGCCCTTATCCATGATTTTTTTTCCTTTTTTTATCTTAATCTTTTCTCTGTATAATTGCATTGTTTCCATTTAATTATTACTCTTCTTGTCATCATTTGTATTGGTGAGAATCTGCTTTTTGTTAAAATTATGTTAATTCCATGCAATATGCCATGACCTTTGTCAGATACGTTTTGTGTTTATGAAAATAAAAATAAAATAAAAAAAGGAGTAGTTTTTACTGGGGTTACATGGTTAGGTGACTCAGCATCCCACCCAATATGGTTGCGATATAATGCTGGAGCAAGTGCTACCGTCCACTCCTGCGCATATGTATGTTTTAAGTATATAGGAAAGAGGTTGAAAAAAGCAGTTCAAATTACTGTTTCTCCCTTTGGGCAATCCATAACAATTTCAGGCGGCCAATCCTTTTCAGACAAAAGGATGTCTTATCTATGAGTCAGGATCTTCCAAAAGAGACCTTTAGTTTTTCTTGGTTTGTCCCCCTCCATTTGGAGTGTTATTTAATGTAACTTATGTGGTACACTTACCCTTGTATCAGGTGTCTCCACCATGATAAGTTCATTCAACTCCGCTGTCACCAGAAATTCCATCAGGTTCTGGCAAGCTATTGTTATTTCTGCTGCGCTGTCTGAGCATCGTCAGAGCCCATTCCCCATTCAGAAGTTGAGTCCTCAGAATTCTGGGCATTTCTAACTTGAAGACCTGCTACTTTCTTCTTTTTAAATTGAGGTTTTGATTTTGGTTTTTCTTCTTTTTTGGAAGTATAGTCTGAAGCGCAGTGTGTGTCGCTGGACTTTGCACATTCTTCTTGTCTGTGTTCTGACCGTTCTTCCCTCTCGGAGTTTTTTGATGAACCCTGAAAGGAACAAGAGGAAAGTAAATCAGTTTCCAGTTATACCTCCTTTCTGAGGGCTCCTGTTGAGAGACCCACCCCTGGATTGTGATCTATTCTCTCTATTCTTTTTTTTTTAATTACTGTTATCCCCTTTCTTTATGGAAGAATCAGGTGCTTGCTTGATTGTATCCTTTTCAGGACCACCCATGAGTTGAGGTTTTGTTGCTCTAGCTCCAAAACTATCCCCACCTAATTCAGCATAGGTGTCTTTGATAATTCTAGGTAATTCACGTTCCTGCTGTAAAGGAGTGAAGTCCCTCATGTGTTGGTGTATTGCCACTTTTGCTGCCTTCCTTTTTTTGTTTGATAATATATTAGCTGATACCTGGGCAACATTATCTAACAATTTCATCCCTAATTTCAGATCAGGTTCTGACCATACTCATTCTGTATTTGTCTAAATATGTCTGTTATTACTGGTAATGAAGGGATACCATGAGCTCTGGTATATATGGCAGCAAAAGCTGTACCCCATGTGGTACAATCCTCTATCTGGGGAGCTATCACAATTGGCAAGCAGATTGTTACCATTCTATGTTTTTCTTGAGGGCGTGTGTGTGGAAATACTGCCTCTAGCTGCGTTGTTTTTTAGCTATCCAGAATGGCATTAGCTCATATCTAGTGGGCATTTACCCATAACTGCTTTTAGAGTTTGTGTTGTTATTTGAGTTGTAGATCCCTGAATTTGTCCTGCTGGTGTAGCCCTTGCTGGCTGAAGTGTGAGTGTTCTCATCCGAACTGTCAGGTTTCTGTAGAGTTTTATTATTTCTATATGAAGTGTACGTAAGCAGGCTACTGGCATTGTGTTAATGTCTGGATGTGGTGTGTAGGCTGCTAGGACAGGCCAAGTCGCTCCATCTCTTCCAAACGGACAGCGTCTCACTTTTTCATTTGTGTGTGGGAGGGCACCTTTAAACCAGTTTATGTGCTCCTGGTAGGTGAGCTGAATTTTAATGTCCTCATACGGACAGTATTCATTTGGTGTTTCATCTTCAGTATAAAAACGAATTGTATTTGATTGTGCATCTGGTTGTGGGAATTTAACCCATGAATAGAATATCTCTGTAATGTATGGTTCGTGTGCCTCAATCACAAATGTGACTATCCCACCCCTAGCTGTGACTCCATAGTCTGCTATCTTCAAAGTAAGGGCAGTTCTGACATTTTTTGAATTAGCAGAGGCCGCCCCCGAAGGGGGCTCGAGGGCCGGCGCCATAATGGCCGCCAGAGCCCGACAAAGAACGGAACTGGTTCTCGCCAGAGGGAAGTGCCGCAGGGCGAAACGCCCTCAAGCCCCCACCCCCTCCCCTTCCAAGAACAATAGGAAGAGGAAGGGGAGTTATAAGATGACGCTCCCCCTGCGGCAGCCCGCTTGCAGATCATGGTAGCTGGTGGAGCGGCGCCAACGATTTTCGAAGAGGATGAGTACATTGGCGTATCACAAATGGGTATTTTTGCCTGCAGTTGTTTGTAGCTAAGAAACAAGCGCAGGGAATTAATGTCCCAGGGTGGCACCCTCTACAAACTTCGTAAGCCCCCCAATAACTGCCACATGTTTGCAAACTGGGGATATTGAATATACGAGATGTGCCCAGGATCATAGACGGTCGGTGGGTGCAGCCGAGATTTGGGCGCTAGACGCCACAATCGAATGTGTGAACTTGGCCACCACATCACATCACACATGGGTAGCCCACAGTAGGGTCACTGGGCAGCGCACGGCGAGCGTGGTGGAGGGCCAGCGAGACTGTGCTTCGTATGCTGCGGACCGACGGATATGAAGGCATAAGGTGGCCTGGGGGGTCAGTGCTGCCTTTAGGCGAGAACCAGGCTTTCCCCATGGCGTTGCTGCGTGGAAACCAGGCATTGTTATGGCGTTAAGGGCACATCTGTAGACTTTGAAACGGGGGCCCATGTTCGAGTCCCAGCGCCAGATGCACATCCGGTCTTAGTTGCCTGTAGGTGGGCGGGAACCAGGCTTCCCCCACGGCGTTGGTGCGCGGGAACCAGGCATTGGTATGGCCTTAAGGGCACAACTGTAGACTTTGAAACGGGGGACCCAGGTTCGAGTCCCAGCGCCGGATGCACATCCGTTCTTTAAAAAAAAAAAAAAAAGGCAGTGAGGCCCGGTCTATTTAAAAGTAGCCGCAGTACCTTAAATGTAGTCGCAGTACCTTGAAGGAACTCGGAAGCTGTAGATGCATGCCTTGTTCGAAGTGAAGGCAGCGCGCGGAAGTGTGGGGCGAGAGACCCGGGTTCAAGGAGATGTGGTCCGTCGGCTGCGCTGCCGACTTTGGTGCATGAAACCAGGTTTCGAGCCTCGAGGTCGCGTCCACATCCTGCGTCTCTGGGTGTAGGTGCGGCGCTCCAATACCTTCGGTCAAGTTTGTGCTATATAAAAGATGCAAAAAAAAAAAAAAAAGACGGGCGGGCAGCGCACGGCCACCTCCGTGTCTTGAGAGCCGCGCTGCCTGCGAGTGGAGGCTGGTGTGTGTCCATCCCCGAGAGTTGGTGCCCCGGTAGGAACGCACGTAGTGGGCTACTGTGAAGAGGCAGTGCCCACAGCCCAGGTGCGAGTGCTCTGGAAACGGGCCCCTTAGCAGGATAGCATCGTGTGGGTGAGTGTGCTAGCATTGGCATCTCCCCATGTGGCTTTCTGTAATGCAACTGGTAAATAGCCCTGATACCGTCGGGGCCAGTGCACGCTATATAAATTGGGCAGCAGCAGTCTTTCTTTACGCCTCTAGGGTAGCGGCATTGTCGATGACCATCCCCTGATACTGGGCAAATCACTTTAGCTACCCGTGCCTAACAAAGAATGCCCTCATCATGTAACACACATGTGGGCAGGGCGTAGCTTATGTTGTGATAAAAAGCCCTGCAGCCATCCACGTCCTCGAGCAATTTTCAGGAAGATTTGAATTGTCTAGTAAAACTCCGAGGCTAGAAGAATCCGGTGATTTACGTGCTTCTGGTGCCAGGTCACCAGTGCACAAGGCGGGCAATAGAATTCACCCATCTAACTGCTTTTGTGGAAGATTGATTTAATGAGTGCATAAATAGATCGGGATGCGGTCCATCGGCTAGACTGCCGACTCGGGCTGGCACCAGGGTTCGAGCCTGGGTTCGCGGCCACATCCTGTAATTCTGGGCAAGAAACTTGGTCTCCCCGTGCCTGAATGTGTAATGTAAAAACTTGGTTAGGCAAATAACTCCAATATCTAGGGGTCGAGTTGCGCTATGTAATTATGCAACAAGAAAATAGAGAAGTTTCAATAACGGTTGGGAACGCGGGACCCTGTTGGTCAATTCGTTTTGGAGCCCAGCGAGCAGGGAGCACCGCTGCCGGAAGAGCAGCAATATGATCTTTGCAGTCACTCCACTGGCATGGCTGGGTGTAAATAAATGTTGTCTCAGTGCGAAGTGATGTTTCAGCAAGAATTGCCAGGGAGCACCGCTGCCCAATGAATTACCGGATGATTGTGCGAACATGAGCAAGAAGCATATATGCTCTTCACATGTAATCCAATCCTGTTGACTGGGTATTAATTAAGACAGCCAAGTACGAAGTTAAGGTGTAGGACACGGAATTACCAAATCGTCATCCAATTGGTATTCGTGCTCCACATTTCTGGCAAGTGTCCGGATAATTTAAAAAAAAAAATCAGAGCAGGGGTAATACGGGTCATTGGCGAAGGCCCGCTGCCTGCCGCGGTAAAATTAGGTCCTATGTATACCGAAAAGGATTGTGTCCCCTTGGAGATATTGGCTAGTCCAAAAACGGAAAGCAGCAATACCCCTGTTTATTGCGGCATAGCCTCGCAGGTTTAGTCGCAGTGCTTTAGCAAAGAACAAAAGGCGGTGCCGCGAAAACAGATTATTGCGAGTAACACATTACACTACAGGTGTAACAGCGCTGGGGTCTATACCAAGAGGACTAGCTGAATAGTAAGTACATTACACAGGGGCGAGCGGTGACCTAGCGGTACACCAGAAGCCCACTGAGTAAGAATAAAGATTACAAAACTCCTCTAGCGGCAACAGAATTGAACCGGACCACTGAAGCTGGAGATGGCACTGAGGTCCCGCGACCCATCCAGTAGGTACCGTAAACCTAAGTTGCGGAGCGTGGGAAAGGTTGAGGTTGTGGTGTAGCAGGGACAACCCTGCTACACCACAATGCCAGATAGCGATAGTGTCCGAATATTGGACAGACGGTCACCGTCCTTCAACGGACACCACAAAATTAGAAGGGGAAAGGACGCATTAAACTAGGGTGTGTGCCAACCCGGGAGGTTCGGCCTGGCGCAACGTGCAATGGTGCTGGCATAGAATCATGTTTCTTGATCACTGGGGTTACAGGGAAGGCGCGCATCGGGCAGTAGAATGCGGGTTGCCTTCCTACCAGTGTAGGAATTAAGCACAGTGGAGCGGGGAGTGCAGCCGGGCGAATACCACTCAGGCTCACCATTTTGCAGAGGTGCTTACCGGAAGAGCCTGCCAGGAGCAGGGGCGAAGTAGAGGATGGGATGTGAGTAATGTATGTTGTATCATGCCACCACAAGCTGTATCTGACTGTCTCCCAATTTTGTTTTCATGAATGGCCCATGGTGAGAGGAGACAGCGCTGTAAGACTCCGAACAGGACGCAAGCGTCCCACCGCATAATGGCGAGGAAGGAGCAGAGCACCATGGCGTTTGGATTGATGATTGCCATCAGAGCCTACCGGACGTCAGCCTCCCGAAACACAGCTAGAGGTATGACCCATGGCGGGCGGAGGCAGTACTGTAAGACATCGAAGAAGGATGCAGGTGTGTCAGGGCATGAAGGGCAAAGATGGAGCAGAGCGCATCATTGCGTTTATGGGAAGATTGCCGGCGGAGCTGACCAGATGTGAGGGGAGCCGCAGGGAGACGTGAAGCCTCCCTGGAGGCATGGCGGAAACAACAAGTGTATTGGTATTTTATGGGAGCACACCGACAGGGCGGTGTGTAGAAGGAGGGCCACTCACTTTGGGATGCCGCACGCCAGGGTGAGTGCGCCTGACAAAATCGGGGTAGCAAACGGAGACGGCGCTCGCAGCCCAGCCCCCGCCAGAAGGTGGGGCACACAAGAGACTAACAAGGTAGGGAGTTGGGGCCTAACTCCAGGGAAAAGGCTACCCCCCACACGCAAAAGGGGCGTGGTAAACAACAAAGAACAGTCTATGAGCTGTCAGGGTGATTTACGACCCTAGGAGTTCCAAATGAGCCAAAAGACAAACCAGTGATTTATGGCCAGCCGATGATATACGCTCTTCACATTTAATCCAATCCTGTTGACTGGGTATTAATTAAGACAGCCAAGTACGAAGTTAAGGTGTAGGACACGGAATTACCAAATCGTCATCCAATTGGTATTCGTGCTCCACATTTCTGGCAAGTGTCCGGATAATTTAAAAAAAAAAATCAGAGCAGGGGTAATACGGGTCATTGGCGAAGGCCCCCTGCCTGCCGCGGTAACATTAGGTCCTGTGTATACCAAAAAGGACTGTGTCCCCTTGGAGATATTGGCTAGTCCAAAAACGGAAAGCAGCAATACCCCTGTTTATTGCGGCATAGCCTCGCAAGTTTAGTCGCAGTGCTTTAGCAAAGAACAAAAGGCGGTGCCGCGAAAACAGATTACGGCGAGTAACACATTACACTCCAGGTGTAACAGCACTGGGGTCTATACCAAGAGGACTAGCTGAATAGTAAGTACATTACACAGGGGTGAGCGGTGACCTAGCGGTACACCAGAAGCCAGCTGAGTAAGAATAAAGATTACAAAACTCTTCTAGCGGCAACAGAATTGAACCGGACCACTGAAGCTGGAGATGGCACTGAGGTCCCGCGACCCATCCAGTAGTTACCGTAAACCTAAGTTGCGGAGCGTGGGAGAGGTTGAGGTTGTGGTGTAGCAGGGACAACCCTGCGACACCACAATGCTAGATAGCGATAGAGTCCGAATATTGGACAGACGGTCACCGTCCTTCAACGGACACCACAAAATTAGAAGGGGAAAGGACGCATTAAACTAGGGTGTGTGCCAACCCGGGAGGTTCGGCCTGGCGCAACATGCAATGGTGCTGGCATAGAATCATGTTTCTTGCTCACTGGGGTTACAGGGAAGGTGCGCATCGGGCAGTAGAATGCGGGTTGCCTTCCTACCAGTCTAGGAATTAAGCACAGTGGAGCGGGGAGTGCAGCCGGGCGAATACCACTCAGGCTCACCATTTTGCAGAGGTGCTTACCGGAAGAGCCTTCCAGGAGCAGGGGCGAAGTAGAGGATGGGATGTGAGTAATGTATGTTGTATCATGCCACCACAAGCTATATCTGACTGTCTCCCAATTTTGTTTTCATGAATGGCCCATGGTGAGAGGAGACAGCGCTGTAAGACTCCGAGCAGGACGCAAGCGTCCCACCGCATAATGGCGAGGAAGGAGCAGAGCACCATGGCGTTTGGATTGATGATTGGCATCAGAGCCTACCGGACGTCAGCCTCCCGAAACACAGCTAGAGGTATGACCCATGGCGGGCGGAGGCAGTACTGTAAGACATCGAAGAAGGATGCAGGTGTGTCAGGGCATGAAGGGCAAAGATGGAGCAGAGCGCATCATTGCGTTTGTGGGAAGATTGCCGGCGGAGCTGACCAGATGTGGAGGGAGCTGCAGGGAGACGTGAAGCCTCCCTGGCGGCATGGTGGAAACAACAAGTGTATTGGTATTTTATGGGAGCACACCGACAGGGCGGTGTGTAGAAGGAGGGCCACTCACTTTGGGATGCCGCACGGCAGGGTGAGTGCACCTGACAAAATCGGGGTAGCAAATGGAGACGGCGCTCGCAGCCCAGCCCCCGCCAGAAGGTGGGGCACACAAGAGACTAACAAGGTAGCGAGTTGGGGCCTAACTCCAGGGAAAAGGCTACCCCCCACACGCAAAAGGGGCGTGGTAACAACAAAGAACAATCTATGAGCTGTCAGGGTGATTTACGACCCTAGGAGTTGCAAATGAGCAAAAAGACAAACCAGTGATTTATGGCCAGCCGATGATTTATGGCTGATGATTTATGATGCTCATGCAGAATGATTTATGACAGCGGAATGATGACAGAATGTGACAGAATGAGTTATGACATACCGATGATTTATGACCCATGATTTATGACCCATGATTTATGATGCTCATGCAAACTGATTTATGTCAACGAAATTATGATGGCTTGTGACAGACTGATTTATGACATACCAATGATTTATGACCCATGATTTATGGCTGCTGATTTATGGTGATCAGGCAGAGTGATTTATGGCAACAAAGTAAGCGACAATTGTGGCAGAATGATTTATGACGCCCAATGATTTATGGCCCATGATTTATGATGTCCAGCTGACAATGCGTGGCATCGCATTTGTAATAATGTGTAACAACGATTTATGACCCCGGCCTCCAAGGGGGTGTCCGGGGGAGTTGTACAAGTGTGACTATGTAATAAGAATAAAAACTGCGGCCAACAATTTCCAACACATACGACGATTGTTGGCTGAATTTAGTAATGCAGATGCACAAGTATGGTACGGTTCCTGGAATGGGCGCAGTGAGGCCGTTATAGCAGAGGCTGCCCCCGAAGGGGGCTCGAGGGCCGGCCCCATAATGGCCGCCAGAGCCCGACAAGGAACGGTACTGGTTGTCGCCAGCGGGAAGCGCCGCAGGGCGAAACGCCCTGAGGCCCCCACCCCCCTTCCAAGAACAATAGGAAGAGGAAGGGGAGATATAAGACGACGCTCCCACTGCGGCAGCCCACTTGCAGATCATGGTAGCTGGTGGAGCGGCGCCAACGATTTTCAAATCCCACCCACCCACACCTAGGGAGCAGCAGCGTCGCAGTGCTGACGAAAACCAAAGGAACTACGGGTACAAGGGTTGGATATGGAGACACACCGACAGACGGTGAGTGGGAATAGGGCCACTCACTTTGGGATGCCGCACGCAGGGTGAGTTGGCCAAAAACGAGGGCAGGTAACGGAGATGGCACTCGCAGCCCAGCCCCCGCCAGGCAGCAGGGCACAAAACAGTCGTAACAAGGTAGCGAGTTGAGGCCTAACTCCGGGTGGAAACTGCCCCCGCGCAGCGAGAGCGCACAGAGAGTGCAAATCTACCGGCGGAAACAACAAGTGTATTGGTATTTTATGGGAGCACACCGACAGGGCGGTGTGTAGAAGGAGGGCCACTCACTTTGGGATGCCGCACGGCAGGGTGAGTGCGCCTGACAAAATTGGGGTAGCAAACGGAGATGGCGCTCGCAGCCCAGCCCTCGCCAGAAGGTGGGGCACACAAGAGACTAACAAGGTAGCGAGTTGGGGCCTAACTCCAGGGAAAAGGCTACCCCCACACGCAAAAGGGGCGTGGTAAACAACAAAGAACAATCTACGAGCTGTCAGGGTGATTTACGACCCTAGGAGTTGCAAATTAACAAAAAGACAAACCAGTGATTTATGGCCAGTCGATGATTTATGCGTGATTATTTATGATGCTCATGCAGAATGATTTATGACAGCGGAATGATGACAGATTGTGACAGAATGATTTATGACATACCGATGATTTATGACCCATGATTTATGACCCATGATTTATGATGCTCATGCAAAATGATTTATGACAACGGAATTATGATGGCTTGTGACAGAATGATTTATGACATACCAATGATTTATGACCCATGATTTATGGCTGCTGATTTATGGTGATCAGGCAGAGTGATTTATGGCAACAAAGTAAGGGCCAATTGTGGCAGAATGATTTATGACGCACAATGATTTATGGCCCATGATTTATGATGTCCAGCTGAAAATGCGTGACATCGCATTTGTTATAATGTGTAACAACGATTTATGGCCCCGGCCTCCAAGGGGTGTCCGGGGGAGTTGTACAAGTGTGACTATGTAATAAGAATAAAAACTGTGGCCAAACATTACCACCACATACGACGATTGTTGGCTGAATTTAGTAATGCAGATGCACAAGTATGGTACGGTTCCTGGAATGGGCGCAGTGCGGCCGTTATGTTTATTTCATCTTCTCCTTCCTCCCTTGCTGCAGCTGCATGTTGTGCTGGTGCAGGAAACTGAGATAAGGTTCTATGCACAATAGGAACTGTTTGTCCTTCAAGTTTGATAAACCTACAGCCAATACAGAGGATATGCCTACTCAGCTGTGGTGGAATGTTCCCTTCCCACTCCAGACATCTCTGGAAAAATAAGAGTAGGGCTCTCTGAGAACAGCAGGACTGAACTACTTATATGATTTGACGATTAAATAAGTACCAAACCAACATTGGCGGCGCCATGTCGTGTAGTTCCTATAAACCCATATAGGATCTGCATGTTTAGACAACATAGACTGTGAGATTGGTGCCCAGACTGATTCCAGACCCCTACACTGTGTATGTTTGCCTGTACACCAGCTAGCTCACATTGCCACTAGAAACCCCTTTTACCATGGAGAGAATAGTTCTTGGCAACTATCGAACATGACAACTCCGTCCCGTCAGGGATCGTGGAAACAGTGCTCACTTGGTCTCAGATGGATACACAGAATAAATGGTGGGAACATTTTCAATAAGCATTTATTGAACCAGCGTCATTGTATTGTAAAACAGGTGTGCTGAAAAAACCATTAGACAGAAACAGATATAAATGATTATAAGCACCAGCGGAGTAAAAGGATGGTAGATTTTTACCATAGTGCTAAAACAATGAATACAGGCAGGTATAAAAATATATGACAGTAAAATATGTACTCCTACTATGCAACCCTAACTAGATGTAACAAAGTGTACCTAGCATGTATGTAGGTGTAGAGCCAAGAATCCCTTCAGAATAAAGTCAACCCCATTACCTGAAGTGAGAGACTATGAGACCCTGTCTTGGTCTTGAGATGGACACCCCGCAAGGTGTTTATATACCCAAAGTTGTACCCTCAGGGGATCTACCTTGCTGTGTCATGTCGGACTTAGGATGACGGAAGGCTGCCCCTTATACATAGTTATTATGCAGGAGATGGTAGTCCTGCTGAGTTTCCAAGAATCCTCATGCATAATGGATGAGGCTAGTTTTCAGGGAAAACCCCACGTCCTGTTAGCAGTACCTTAACTAGGTAAAAAGCAAGTCCTAAGAATCGTTATGTAGTGAAATGGCAGGGGAAATATAGGTGAGAGGTTATGTTGCCACCTGAGCCTATATTGGGGCACCTATATGAAACATAACAGTAGTCCATCAGTCTGGCTGTCCGCCAAACTTTAAAGCATGCCCCATGTTTGTAATATAAATTTTAAAAAAAATTAAAAGCCCTATTTTATCAGCCCTCTATATTAACCCCTTCGCCGCGGCAGAAATTCCGCCGCGGCGTTGGGGGGGTGGTTTGGGGGCAGCGCGGTGGCGCCGTGCTCGTGACGGAACCATTCCGTCACGAGCCACGGTTGAGCTGTGCTCATGACGGAGTGGTTCCGTCACGTCTCCGCCCACTGCGCTAATCGCCCGCACAGGCGGGGAATTAGCGCCGCATGGGCGGAGCGGCTGCCAACGGCCACAGCATGACGGAACCACTCCGTCATGAGCACAGCGCAACCGTGGCTCATGACGGAGTGGTTCCGTCATGAGCGGGGAAGGGGTTAAACTTTTACTGTTCACTTGTACCTCCATTCCACCCTCTGTGCAAGTTTCAGGTCTTGGCGCCGCACCAGGTTTAAAGGGTAAAGATGTGGGCATTAGTGCTGATGGAGATGTACTGCCATGCAGCATCAGGGCTCCAATATAAGACCACAACCAAGCAGGGTCGGACTGGCCTGCAGGGCACCGAGGCAGCTCCCGGTGGGCTGGCCTCGCGCATCAGTGTCTGGGCTGCTTTTTAGCATTTTGTGGGCTTGTTTTATGGCCTGGTGGGCTGGTGTTCACTGTTGATTCCGGATATTAGCACAAACAATGCCTGCGCCGAACACACATGCACGCAGTCCCCCATAGCGTGCAAAACACCTGCACAGTGTGTCTTTACAAGTTTAAAAATGTCTCTTTACAAGTTTAAAACTGCCCCGATTTGCAAACGTGAGACATTTTTCAGCCATCTCGTTTGCTAACGGGGATCTTTGATTTTGGTGGCCAGAACACTTTCTTGCCCGAGTCCGACCCTGGCGCAAGTGTGTCATAAGCTAGGGAACACAACCTGGTAATCTGGACAGGTAAGGTCATGACAGACCATTATAGAGGGGGGACTTTCTGCACCCCACTCACTCGCTGCAGTATGTATGAGTGAATGATTGGTTCACAGTATTTCCTGTATTTGTTGAGTGATTACTTTGAGAATTGGTCAACAAAAATACGGTGTTCGCAAAACTCGCATGCATGTTTATTTAATCCTGGTCTGCCCACTGATCACTCGATACATTATCACCGCTCCCAGATGGGCATCGCCGGGCAGTGCCAGTCTAGTCCCCCGGTCCTAACACAGCCAAAGGTCTGGATTTTCCACTTCAACAACTCTTGGCCCAGAGAGACAACGCCAGAGCTATTAGCGCACGAGGAACCTCGGGGCCCCGGGGCCAGCATCAGTTTGCATCCTTCTCACAGGAGATGGGGCCCCCAGGGTCTGTCCGCGCGCTGCCGTCTTCCTATATATTCACTCCCCTGCTCTGCCCACAGCACATGTTCACTCACGAGGTGTCACGTTCAAACTGCCTGGCGGGTGCCACCCCCCCCCCCCCCCTCTCGGCCGCTCTGATCACACCTTGTTTCCCTGGTCTGATGTCAGCTCTGATGACCACTTTCAACCTTTGACATCTACACTCTGAGTAATAAACGTGCCCGGGTTTCTAGGCGCTGTGCGGTGCGCCTAAAAACGAATCATATCTTTTCTTTTATTCACAGGTAAGTTAAGTCAGCGGGGGGGGGGGGGGGGGGGGGGAGGGGCTGGGTCTGTTTCTCAAACTTCTGTGTAATTTTACATGATAGCGCCGAGTGACAAAACGTTTTTTCGTTTCCCGACAGCTCTGCCTTCATAGCATCATTTCCATGTGTAACACATACAGAAATACAACTCACATCAAGCAGAGTGAGGTGGCATTAGCGCCTAGAAAAAGCCGCTCTGCGCCCAGGCAGGGAGTGCGTTAATTGAGCCCCTGGATACCAGGCCTTTGACTGACTCTGGTGTGAATTATTTTACCAAGCGCGCACAAATAATGCTGCCTGAGGGGCATGAACAAATTATATCTAAATAAAACGAGTTAAACACGTTACATGTCGATTCCACACACTCAGATTTTTTTTAAGATCAGCAGCTAGATTCCTGTGTACTTTTCAGCGGTGCATTAAGTGAGTTTAAACGAGTGGTTGGGGGAGCAAGTTACCGATTGAATGAGGAAATGAGCGGGTGAGTGAGGTTTTGAGTGACCATTCGAGTGGGCATACCCCATTGAGGGTCACCACACCTCTGACCTACAATCACATTTTTCTGTCTTCTTACCTATATTTAATGGCCTCTTGCGGTCTATTTGACATATCATATTACACATCACTCCATGTGTGCTCAGCAAGGCGGGCTCTAGGGCGGTGTGACATGTGCCACAGCACTGGGCGCTGACTTCAGGGAAGGGGGGGTGTTCTCAAATATATTATGGAATTAAACACACCTGCTGCAGCGTTCCTTGCCTCCAGTTCTTTTATGGTAACAGTAAAAATGTCAACATAACTCTGGTGAATCATGGAGCTGCTGGAGAGAGATGGCGTTTTGTCCAGTGGATGTTTTGACTCATCACAGGGTAGCTCAGAAGGTTTATGCTGCAAAGCACATGTACTATGCAGATCACAACGTGCATTGAACGTAAATAGTTCAGTGGGTGACTGTTTGTGTCAGAGAGACCCTTTGTAACTTGCAGTTAAAAAGTTAGATCCTAATATAGAACAGTGACCTATGAACTGTCATCAAAGAGCTGCATGCAGAAATGCATGTGAGAAGGCGTGGTTTGTAGAGACTTGAGGGGCTCAGTTAAAGGGTGGTAGTGAGGGAATCCGTGGAGAAGGAGGTAATTGGGGGCGCCAACAAGCATTGTCGCCCCAGACGTCACCAGCACTAAAGCCGGCCCTGGTGCTCAGTTAGTGTGCACTGCTGATAGGAAGCATCACTCAGTGAAACGCAGGAAGACGTCTCCAAACCTGGCACTGACGAGAAGCTGGAGGAGAGATGGCACAATAACAACAAAGGGGGTCTTAGGGAATTTAAAGACCTGCCACGGGTTCAGTCCCTAATCTCAAAATGTCAACAAACAGAAGAAGCCGGGGTCTATATACTAACTAACAGTCTGTACTAAGTGCGCATACAATGATCATGAACCGATAACTAACCCAAAAAACTGTAGAATAGAAACACAACCCTTATGAGTAGTTGGATTCCCATCAAAATCGCAAACTTGATCAATCTTATCATCTGGGTATCCAGCCTTCCATCCACTTCTCCTCTTGATCAATGAGGATTCAGCTGTGGATTATATCATAAAGGGGGTCTTCAAAAGAGACCGCAACGAAAGGGATAGATCAAGTGCAAAAAGACCCTATCAAAAATGGTCCTACAAAAAGATGTTATGATGGGAATGTTGAGAGCAGTGCAAAGGTGTAAGTGCAGATTAAAAAAGGATTTATAGCAGAGAAAGAATTTATTGAAGTATCTGGTTATAATTCCCATTAAAAACAGTGCATCCAGGAAGTTTCATACATCACCGCTGGTTTTATACGGTCAACATGTTTCAGCCTGCGGCACTATTTGTCCCTGGCTTTCCTCAGGACCTTCTTGTTGTGTTGCTACTGCATCAGTGTTTACTGTGTACTAAGTGCAAACAAAAATATTTTTTAGTTTTCTTTTCAAGGAATGTTTTATCAATGTGCAGATTGGAATAATTACAATCTCACCTATGGAGTGTGTATCCTCTTAGAATAGAGATGGTTGTGTATGGTAATGATACAATGAGTCACACACAAAAATCATTATTTGGCGTAAACAGACTGATGATTCGAGGTCTAAATACATTTTACAACCTCTAACTAGAAATGACTTAGTGTTTCCCCAAAACAAAGTGGTTTATCTTGCTCACCCGTGGGATACAAGGAATGGGCCTCACCTCGCCCGGAACACAGCTAAGGAATAAGAGACCACGCTCTATTATGTGTGGAGGAGAAAAAAGAGAAGAACAAGGAGAGCCACAATCAAGGCATCTCGTTAGAGAATCTTCAGAGAGTACCCTCTCTATCTTGAGTCAAATCCCACATATATACACCGACATTGCCAAAGAATAAACGTGGTGGAGCGGATGATTAGCACAGTTATTGTCTAGTGTTACTAGGATAGATAAGAGTCCAATTAGAAATGAAGACAAAAAGAAAACAGAAGAAGAAAAGAACAAAAAAACAAAAAAACCTTAGTGTTTGTTCTCTGCTGGACAGTCTCAATCCCGGTGCTCAAAGCGAACGCTCCCAGCTTATGAGAAATGATATTCGTAATATTGCGACTGGCAGGTTGTCAAAGACGGACCATATTTCTACAGGGCACTATCATCATGCTGCAACCCTGCTTATTAGGACCAAAGCACGGACACCCAGGCGGCCTGGAAAGACTCTGAAGCATAAATACGTCGCAGTGATGGCGTTTATACAGTGTTGTTGCGGTGTGAGTCTATGCGTACTTAGCAGTTTAGCGTGACATATTGCATACCCGTGCGTAACCGGACTCTATCAACAGCGGACTCTATCAAGAAAATTGACTCTTTCAAAAAAGAGGCTCACAGCACACATTCAATGGCACTGCTGCCAGGGGGGCAGCCACGTGGCATTATCTGCGCACCGATGGGGTGGGGGCAGTAAGGGAGGGGGACAGGCAGGGTGGGGGATGCAGCATGGCTCCCCAAGACTTTATAGTAACAGTGTGACAATATCAAGCAGATGAGCTGTGCCTACATGTCATTCCACATTGCATCTCCTGCAGGTCTGTGTCTCGAGTGTCCACGGCTGTCCTTCCAAGCCACAGGCGCCTGAGAGGGAGGGCAGCATTTGTGGGCAGGAGTACAACAGTACTGACAGACTTCACAGACACAACTTCAACAAAGACACATGTTCTGCACAGATCTCCACCCTGCTCAAAACACAGTCCCAATCACAGACATTCATGAGCCCCGGAGGCGCTGCTGCTGTGGTACTGTCCTGGGTACTGGGACAGGCTCTTGTGAATCCATCCCAAAACATCTAAAAGAGACAGGAATAAGGTGGGCATCTTTAGGACATATCCATATACAACGAGCACACATTGAAGGACTCTGCCCTCTCTGCCCTATCATTGAAAGGGGATTGGGTGTTTTGGGCGGGATTGTAAAGAGCATCTTTCTGAGCAGCTCTCAGCAGCGTATGGGACAGAGTCTGGTGCTGTGAACCGACCCCACTGTGTTTATCTGACCAATCAAGTCTTCGGATTTTTAGGTGTGCTGTTTTACCTTCAAAAGAGTACTGAGAAGGACATTTGATGTTATGATGTATTTATGGCAACCCTATAACCCTGTGAAAGGTGCTGAGCATTATAATGCAGAAGCCCTTCAAGAGTGGCTATATTACTCAAACACTAGCAAACACGCACAAGAGCAGGGGCTGCTGTAGGAACCACACACGATGGGAGCAGTTACTGAATCAATCAGTGCAGAAGAACTCTCTACCTGCTCAGATTGAAAAGCACCCACGCACCGGGGCGCAGAACCAGGTATTTGCTGCGGTTGAACTGCAGTGACCTTCATGGGCGGCCCCACAGGCACAGCAAATATCCATTCATCATAGTGTGTGCAAAGAGTCCAAGAACTGCACTCAGAAACCTTTGCTGGGGTCCCACGAGACGAACATGAACCCGAAATGCATCCATGGAATATAAGAAGATGGGATTCAAAAGCAGGTGACTGCCACCAGCCCCGCAGAGGTCAGAGACGAACCTGAAAGAGAACGCGGCAAACACTCCCTCATCCATTAGAGTGATGGTCAATGTGGGAGTCAGTCTGGAGCTCAGTCAGTGAGAAGAAATGCAAACACTGGTTACTAATGACTCTCGCCCGTCTCAGTGCCACCTCAGCAGAAAGGCGCCCCCAGTGGAGTGTGTGCGGCCGGGCACAGCTGCTCAGAGCGGCCTGCTGAGAACAGATACATTCGAACCGGCTGCCCCCGAGAAGCTGATTCCAAAGGAATGTGTGGCCCCGGATTCATGGTGACATCCCGTGGACCCTCAGAGCACGAAACCCCATAGGTTATGGGGTATGACATGGGGACGAGACAGTTCTTATCAGACCCTCAAGGAATCACAAAAGCAGAAGTGCTTTTTGGGGTCCCCACTTAGCTCCAAGAAACAAAGAGGCGCACAAAGATAGTGGAGTTACTTATCTTTGATACAGACTGACCTAGCAGCTTTGTAGCAGTAACTTTCACATCAGCACAAGTGAAGATCAGACACCGAAGATGAGAAGTGCAGGTAGCACTTTATGAAAGGACCAATAGATCCTGCAGTGTATTCTTTGCAGGCCTGCAGGAATGTCACCACCTCCATGCACACCTCTAATTCCATTGTCTGGGATGAGTTCAGCCTTTGGCCCCACAGGCATTTTCAACGTCTGTCCTTCTGTAAGTGCCCGGCATATAATATTCATTATCTAGCGTGCTGTTAAAACTTAGGGGTTTTATTCAGTATTTACCCGAACAAAAACAGGTGGGAAGTCGCCCATTCTCACTCCCCAAGATTTGCATGATTGTGCAGTGTGAACATTATCCTGCTTTGTGCAATGTGACCACAGCATGATCAATGCACAAGGATGGGGCCTCATTGCGTCAAAGAGAACCATATATTGCATGCAAACCTAGACATATTACTGGTCAATAAAGAAACCGTAAACAGAACTCTCTTAGTATCTATGCAGCCATATTAGAATAAAAAATGAAGAAACCCTCATAAACAAACTTAAAAAAACAGAAATAAAGCCTGATACCATATCCTGTTACCCTACCAATGAGGTAAGAGCCAAAAGCTGACAGGGGCATAGCTTCAGGGGGGGGGGAGTTTGGGGTGTTACACCCCCCTTATAAATGTATTTTCTGATAAATAGTCAGCTACCGGTGTTTTTATTGTGGGAGGAGAGTCGGTTTTCACCAGGGATTTTTACATACACTCAGACAAAACTTCACACACCCCGTCTCCCACTCTGTTTTGAAAGTCCTACAAAATGTTGGCTACTTTACATAGTATTGTGATTTCTCTGTTAGCACTACAACAATCCTCGCATTCTTCTCCCTCCCCACTGCCCCTTAGGCCTGTCTCATGCACCCTGCTAATGTTATAATTTATTTAAATATGACATTATATGCCAGCCTGATTGTCAGAAAATCTGAAGCTCCCATCCCCTCCAGTCTCATTGACCAAGCTACGCCCCTCAAAGTTGAAGGGGAAAAAAAAACGGCAACAGAGCATAATGGTCCACACTGGGTAAGTCCTAAGATTTCATCTGGTTTAGGCTTCTACAGGAGGTCACAAAGATCCATTTATTCAAAATAAGGAATGCTTCATGGGGTTTCAGCTGTGTCTTGACACTTGATTCAAAAACAAGGAGTGATGGATGGAGCGCTGAAACTTTTCAGACACTCACCGCCAGTCAGAGATCTCGGGTTGAATCCATCATCGTTCTTTAGCTCACTTCGCCAGCCCAGTGACACTTGATTCTACATGGAAGGAATTTAGATTTGCTGGGCAGTTTCTCATGGAGAAGTGTGGCTCAATGATTAGAGCGGCAGACCCTGATGCAGAGGTCTGGCCCGGGACCAGGGTTCAATTCCCCGCCTTGGTGGGTCTTGGGCTCAAAATGTCCACGGACCTGATACTTCTCTCCTCGGTGCCATTCCAATCATGGATTCCCACTCTGCAACTCTGGGCAATAGCTTGCTTAATCTCCACAACGGCCCCCACAACGCTAAGGATGCCTGGCCTCCACCTTGGGGGTGCCCAGGAGTGGACGCCTCACAGGGAAAGCCAGGATGGGTTCCACAGCGGTATTTGTACAAGCGCCTTGAGACCCTTGCGGGTGAGTAGTGTGCTATACAAGTATCAAATGTATTTTACATTTATGATTACTACTAATCAAGTATTTCTCTGGGTTTTACAGATCCTCATCTTATACAGTGGGGCACGGGTCACAGTCTTGAGTCTCAGATAGAGTCTTCAGGAGTTTCTAATAAAGAGATGTGGCCATGATTACAGTACTGTAGTTGTGGTTGGTGCATGAAAAGGAGTTGGCTGAATGTATCCTCTTCACTCCAAAATGTAACTGACGACCTGATCAGAAGTTGGCGTTCATCTCTGTACATTGAAGGAACTTCCGCCACAGTGGTTCCTTTCAATGTTTGGTCTGCAGCCATCGTCAATTTTGATAGCCATCTAACAAACTTTTACAAAATTGTTGTGTTTCTGAAAAAAAAAAAAAAAACGAATGACCCCCACAACTGTCCTCCTGTCCTCCAAACTCTAAATCTATCTCTATATTCTTTAGTGGTTCCATCTCACTACATGGTGGAGCCAAACTTCTGCAGTAAATTGCCATTTGGTTTTTACATTCTCAAATTTTAGCAAAACATTCATGTATAAATTCAACAGCTGTCTTGTTCACGCATCCACAAGCATATCCTTGGATATTCTGTGGACTGGTCTTGTAGGTGTGTGACCTCCAAAAGAAGGGGGACCCTCATTCCTGCTGACACACGGGTGCTCAGAGTGTGGCGGTCATTATTGTTTTTTTTCCTGTCCATCTTCGCCAAACTTTTCTTGGTGGTGATGAACAGGAAGAAAAAGCATTAAACTCCCCAACCTAGGATTCATGGTGTAATTTACTTCCTCCAACCACCCTTTCAAAATTAAGTCATCTTTTGAAGTATTTCTTGGATGGACCCAATGTAAAACTCGAAATCTGGTTCTATGTTCTTTAGTGGTTACATTTTAAATTTTCATTTAGATTTTACAAATTCAAATTTCATTAAAACTTTTATACATTACTGGAACAAATCTGTCTTGTTTAGCATCCACAATGGTTTCTTCAGATCTTCTGGGACCGGCCTTGTAGGAGTGTGACTCCAAAAGAAGGGGCCACTGCTGACACATGGTCGTTCTGCAAGTGATCAAAAGCAGGTCATTGAAAGCTAGGGGTCCAGGCTGGGGTCCAGGCTGGGAGGGTACTCTGTTTGAGGGTTACTCAGTGCTGCCAGAGCTGACACCAGTCTGAAGGGAAAACTAGAAGCCCAGACAGAAGACAGGTCATGGCTGAGGAGCTAATGGGTATGAGACAGGCCCTGAGATTTTCTTCTTTAAAGAGAGAGAGTATTAAAAAATCAGACTGCTAATGGGGTACACATTTCAGAGGCCAGGATGCCAGAAATGAACATTCATGAGGGCTGGATCATGCCACGAGCAGCCAAAGAATCCCGAGGTGAGCAAAACTGGCACAACAGGGAAGACACATTTTCATCTGTTGTGGCTATTTGTTTGGAGCAGGGGTCTCCAACCTTATCTATAATATGAACCACTTATGTTCCTTCAAAATAATTGTGAGCTACTGAATTAAATTATCAGTGTTAACAATACTGATTCCATTAGTTGCCAATGCATGCAGGATTACCAGCAGTGACCAGTCCAGTGCAGCAGGCAAGACCACTAGCAGTAACCTCAAAAAGCCTTGTCAGTTTTAATGTTGAATGCCTCTACATGCCACAGCAAGCAGTCATATACACAATGCCCTCTGGTACCTCAGAAAGAACATTAGCAATAAGACCACACAATACAGCATGAACTGCCATCTTAATATCAGCCACCAATTATATTTTATATATTTATATAATTCAACTAAGCAAAAAGCTTTTCACTTACTCAGGGGCATATCTACAATGACGGCGATAAATAAACGCAAAGCGCGCTTAGCGCTGTGTTATTTAACGCCATCTATCTCTGGAATATTTCGCCCGGGTAACGCGTTATTAACAGCGCGTTACTCCAGGGTGATAAAAACTCCAGAGATAGTGAGGTTATCGCCCTTTTGCAGGGAACATCGCTGGTTTTCCAGCGATGTTCCCTGCAAAACGGCGATAACCTTGCTGATACGACCCGTATCAGCATAATCCACCCCCTATGTTAGGGATGGCTAAGTCAGGATTTTTTCTCAAGAACACAAAGAGGGTGAGGGACTATCACTCTTGTTCCCCCTGATTCAATCAATTAAACAACAAAAGAGTGACAAGGGATAAGAGAGCAAAAAGGCACGGGCAAAAACCAAAAAGATTTGTTACAAGAACCCTCACTCACCAACCTAGTTGAGCTTTCATCATTGGTGTTACTAACATCATGGGTCCGGGCCGAGGAGGACAGATCGAGGTTGATCGCGGGAGTGTTCGAGCATGGAAATACTATAGCTCACTACCCCCCTCCCGGACCCATGATGTTAGTAACACCAAGAACATAAACATTCTTAGCCCCGGATAAATAGGAGGCTTTTCGGTAAAACCGTGAGTTTTACCATTTGATCTCCACAGGTTAGGGTGCGCCTTAGCGTGTGCATACCGCCGTGGAGACCCTTGTGGTCCTGATGAAAGCTTAGCCGACTGGGCACATTAAGCAGAAACATGTCGACCTTATTTTAAAGTGGTCAAGCTCTGGTTAACCTAACAAGCCAGATCTTGTCCAACTCACGTTTTTATTGGTCTTTGATTTGCCAAGATTAAATTTGTTGTTGGTTAAAATCATTTACCTTTTAACTTCACTCCCTTTCACAACCAGAAACCAGCTCCGCTGTAACACAGGCGTCGCAGCACACCAGAGAGGCACTCGGCCTCTCTGGTGGGAACCCGATGATGAAGCATGTCACCAACTAGGTTGGTGAGTGAGGGTTCTTTTAACAAATCTTTTTGGTTTTTGCCCGTGCCTTTTTGCTCCCTTATCCCTTGTCACTCTTTTGTTGTTTAATTAAGTCAGGATTTTAGCAGATGTTAGATTATACAAGCGCCAGGACACCTTAGGGTAACCGTGCGCTACATAAGTTTTACTAACATAACATAACATAACATTTTGGCTAAAACAGACGTTTTCGCCAAAATCTAACGTGTGCTAAAATCATGTGGGCTGCCTTGTAAATATCGCGATGTAAACATCAGCGACATTTGCAAGGTAGTCCATTGTGGTTACGCCCAGTAACGCCTACTTTGCATCTCATTGGAGATGCAAAGGGAGGCGTTGGGAAAAAGGGTGCTAACATGCGATTATGCACGTTAGCACCCTCTTGTAAATAGGGCACTGGTTTTATCTCCGCTTAAAGATAAAGCCCTTGTAAATATGCCCCTCAGTTTGGCTACAAAAAGGGGAGCTCCTCAAAGGTGGGTGGAGAGCTACAAGTACCTCCTGAGCTACTCGTCAGGGAACCCTGCTTTGGAGCCAGTGCGGCAGGTAACCTGGAACTACCAGGACAAGAAACTGAGATATTCTTCAAGTCAGACATCATTCACATACATACATACACTGTCTTATAATTCCTTCTGAAGTGTCTTCTGAAATACTTTCCTTGCATCCATGGTATTATCTAAGACCCCTCAGCATTATATACAGTGGCTTCAGGTTAATGATAGGTAGGGAGAAGTAGATATCGCTTGTTTCGATGGTGGGCTTCCTGTTGAGCCCCTGCCGTGTCCTCTGCATCTAAGTATTGGGATATTGCCACCCCCTCAAAACTGGGATGTAACAACTGTATTTTGGGCATCTGCAATGATATATTCAGATCCTGTGTGGAGAATTGTTTCTGATCTGTCTCAAGTTACAGAGCATTAAAAAACCAGTTTCAGGATAATTGATATGGCTCTACCAAAATAGAGATACTGTGCCACTGGCATATTAAATGTTTACCATGGAGTATCAATTACTACTATACATCTAGTGTGTGTCTCAATTCCTGTAGAATAATATATTTCCTGCAAAACTCATGTAAATGATAACGCAGCATGTTTTTTTCAGTCGATGTAGTGCAGAGAGTTACAATATGATTGTGTTATGTTTAGTACTAAAAAATAATGACTTGTACGAGACTGCAAAAAACTTGAGAAAATCTCCATCTGATGAGCTCTTTGACAATAAACCAATGTCATCTCTTGTTTGTCTCCACTAAAATCCCCATCCCATTTGACAATTTTCATCTTCAGTGCAGAGAGCAGTCATGGGAGTGTTACAACCTGGCCTCAGCCCAGACCCCTCTTGCAACTGCTTGTACAGCGGTTGAAAACACTTTTGAGGGTTGTCTACCACCTCAATGTAGCGATTTCCAAGATGTGTTCAACAAAACAAAAGTGAGTGCTTTGGATTTGACTGCCTGATAGATCTGAAACCAACCCCAATTTTACCATGCTGTAAATAAAGTATACACCTTAACCCAGAAAGAAAATTAACCCGTGTGAGAATATCTTGGCAATAGCTGCCAAATTAACTTATCCGATAATTGACATTCCTAGGGGCAGATTTACAAGCCCCTTGCGCCGCTGGTGCCTCACGTTGCGTGACGCACCGGTGGCGCAGCCTGCTGAGTGATATTTACAAGCACAGGTAAAGTCACCCTGCGTGACTTAACCTGAGTTTGTAAATTTCGCTGTTCACGCAACACTTTGTGTGTTAGGGTGTTGCTGTGGGTGCTCGCACGCAACACCCATGTCCACTGATGCATTTCCAGATTTATGAGGAATCGTAAATCTGGAAATGCGTTAGAATGCTATGCCACCCTAGGGTTGGCGTAGCAAGGTGCAACGAGGAGACCGGAGCTGGCCAAAAGTTTGGAAAATGTCGCAAAGATTCATCAATCGTCGCCAACGTTATTCCAAATAGAATGTTGCGGATATCCTATGGAAAATAGGTCCTAACTATAACTACCGACTGGCGACAGCCAGTAGGTAATATATATATATATATATATATATATATATATATATATATGCGCAAACAAAGTCAGCTCTTCCTGGGGATCTCGCCCGTGGTTGGGTGGCGCGTGAAGCCGGTAGAGCTACCGCCGGCAATAGTAATCCATAAGTCCATGCAAATAAGCCACGCACTCTCAGTAGCAGTAACGAGTTTAATGAACACTGTTACGCGTTTCGGGAGTCGCGCTCCCTTGTTCACACAGTGAATGTTACGAACACAATCCTCTATAAGTGCATACATGGTGGTAGACATAGTCATAGGACTCAGGATCTTAGTCATGTGTAAGCAAGAGTGACTTTGGCGGCCATCTTAGAGTGGGTACATTTTGCAATGCAAGGGGAGACAAACTCGTTACTTATAATCCCTTTGAAGGACACAGTTCATTTAACAAAATTGAGTATAGGAATAACACGGTAACATTATTCACGAGCTTGTACTTTTTAAAAAAAAGAAAAAATATCCTATTTACGTCATAGTGACTTATAGCCAGTACATATTCACACTGTACATTTGCTAATAACAGTTTCCAATGCCGTGGTTTGGACTCGTCATAGTGACTCAAGGTGACAAATATTCTAAAGGTGAGAGACCCAATTGCAAGTACTTCCAATTTACTTGATCAAATCAATACTCGCACCAAAGTGGTGGTACCCTAAGAAAAAGCATTTATGCCTTCAATACAATAACTGACTGTAGATCATCTAAGAAGTCCCCTTACACAACCTGTGCACATACACAATAGAAATTCGTGAAAAAAAGATAAGTGTAGAAAAAAGTGATATCTTATCTACTCATCTTCAGATTTCTTATCTGTGGACATGAAGAAAAGGGTAGGAGCCCGTGAAGTGCTCGTGAAGATATAGTGGGCCCCTTCCTTTCCTCCTGTAAGAAAAGGACAAGAAAAAAAGTCTTAAAAATATTACCAAAACAGTATTTTCATTAAAAACCAGCATAGGTTATAAACATTATGCACGTACATGAAAAAGAAGACAAAAGAGGAGGAAAGAAACAAAGTGATTGCACAGGTTAGTCTTCTAACAGGTGAGTTGCCAATTCCTCATCCAAATTGTGGCCTTTTGGGAACTTGGTTTCCAGATCCATAATCCACTTTGATTCCCGCTTTCTTAGGGTCAGTTCCCTATTTCCACCTCTCTGCCCTACTCTCACTTGTTCAACCGCAAAATAGGAGAGTAAATTGCTGTTGGATGAATGTAGTTCTGCAAAATGTCGTGCTATGGGATAATGAGGGTCCCTGTTATTGACTGCTCTCAGGTGCTCCAAAACTCTTTTTTTTTTTTTTTTTTTTTTTTTTTTTTAGCCATGTGAGTAGTGCTCCCTACATATCTCTTTTTACAGGGACATTCCAACACATATACGACAAATGTCGTGCTACATGTAAGAAACTGTGTTATAGGTTTCATGTCTTTTCTACCCGGTACGCTAAATTCTTTCACCATTTTGCTATTCCTACAGGCCTTGCAATGGCCACAGGGGTGAAAGCCCTTCAAGTTGTGTAGATGTTGGTCTTTCTTAGCAGTGACATCCCCACGTACTAGTATATCTCGTAAGCTTTTACTTTTTCTGTATGTTATTCTGGGTCTAGTACTGATTGTGGGACCTATTATAGGATCATTTTGTAAAATGTTCCAATTTTCACACAGTATTTTCTGAATCTTAGAAGATTCCTTATTGTAGGTAAGGATCACTCTTGTTTCTTCGCTCTCTACAGTATTCTCCTGGATTTTAGCTTCTAGAGTTTCTTCTCTTGTTATATTTCTGATTTTGGATACGGCTTTGTCAAGCACCCAATCTGGGTACCCTCGCTCCTTAAATCTGCATAACATGGTTTTTTCTTCCTCCAGATAGGCTTCCATCTCACTACAGTTCCGTCTTGCCCTCAGCAGCTCACCATAAGGTATACTCCATTTGAGTGTTTCAGGGTGGCTACTGAGGGCATGGAGGAGACTGTTACCCGCTGTTTTTTTACGGTACAATTTTGTTTTAAGTGTGTTCCCTGTAGCCATAATCTTAATGTCTAGGAATTCCACTTCTTCCTTTTGCAGGTTATGAGTAAGAATGATGTTGTACGGATTATCATTAAGCAGATTTACAAATTCAATGGCCTCCTGTTCACTGCCTGTCCAAATGAGAAACAGGTCATCTATATATCTCAACCATGTGTCCACTTTACTGAGGTGTGTTGCATACTTGGGGTCCCTCCGTACTTCATCCTCCCACATCCCTAGAAACAGATTCGCGAAACTTGGCGCGAAACATGTTCCCATTGATGTACCCGTGGTTTGTTTATACAAGTCTCCATTAAATAAAAATATATTATTGTGAAGACATAGGTTCATCATTTCAACTAGCATCTTGGTGTGATCCAGATACATGATGTCTCTGTTGTTAAGATAATGTGTGCATGCTCTGATACCTTGATTGTGTTCAATAATAGTGTACAGAGAAGATACATCCAATGTTAAAAACATGTGCCCTTCTTCCCATACAATACTGTCAATTTTGCACAAAAAATCCTTTGTATCTTTAACATGCGTTGGCAATTTATACACATAGTCCTGTAAAAAATGATCCACATATTTAGAAATGTTCTCAAATACACTCCCTATAGATGAAACTATTGGTCTTCCAGGGGGTTCAAGGGGATCCTTATGGATCTTAGGTAGAAAATATATAATCGGGAGTTTGGGGTAATCTCTTTTAAGAAATAAATATTCCTCCCATGAGATTATGCCTTGTTGTTGCCACGTAGACAGTTTCTCCCAGGTTGTGATGATACTCTCATTATATTCTCGTTTGTCACTTTTGGAATAATATTTGTCATTTTCCAATTGTCTATACGCTTCTTTGAGGTACATTTCCTTATCTTGTAAGACCACATTGCCCCCTTTGTCAGCAGGACGGATAATGAGGTTGTGGTCATTCCCCAAGTCTGTAATGATGGATTTTTGTCTCATGGTAAGATTATAGGGGTTAGTCTTCCCTCTGCCTTGCCCATGTTTACAATCAATAAGTGATTTTGTGACAACATCGTGAAATGTATCTATGTTGTCATGGGGAAGTATTGGAAAAAATATAGATTTGGGCTTGAAGCTAGTGCTGGCCGCTTTGTCTGTCACGATATTGCTGATCCCAGCAAATGTGTCTTCATTGGCATCCTCCCTAGCTGTATTGTACGCTAGATCCTGCATAGTTCTAACAATGCTAGCATCTCCTATTGTGAGACTTGGTTGATCATTATCCTCATACACTACTGGGTTACCTTCTTTGGTTCTCCCTTTGAGGGTATGCCATTTGGAAAGTTTTAACTTCCTAATGAATTTAAACATGTCTACTCTGGTGTTGGAATAGTTAAAAATTTCCGTAGGGCAGAATGATAGGCCTAGACACAGTGTTTTCTTCTCAAGATTAGAGAGATGTCGGTTAGAGAGGTTAACAATGGTTTTATTTACCATAGCATTGTCATTCATGGTTGTTTCGTTCTGTAGCCTCCCCGTCTGGTTCCCATCGGCTCTGTGTTTCTTTCTCTTGTTAGTTCTGTGCTTCCGTCTTGATCTCCTCTGTTTGCTGCGCCCCTGCCTCTTCCTCTGCCTCTTCCTCTTCCCCGATTTCCTCTCCCTCTCGGTGTTCGTGCTTGTTGAGGGGTAGGTTTCCCCGATTGCCGCCCCTTCTTCAGCACTCGGAATTCGTCCAAAAAAGTCGCTGGTCGAGTTATCACCTCTACCTCTGATGTAGTGCTGGTAGTGTTTACTGAATTATCCGTGTCCGAGTCATAAGTTGCGCTGTTTGTGGGAACCGGGGTGGTTTCCGTAACATTTATTTTATTCTTATCCGTTTTAGATTCTTGGAGGTCATACATATGATCATACTTCCTGCTATAGGTGAGTATGCGGCCTGTCTCATAGTCTGTGCAGTCACGATGAAGTTTCCTTTGTTTCCTCAGTTTGATGTCTTCTTCATGCTGGGTTAGCCTTGTTCTTAATTCCTCCTTGTATTTTTTAATTGTAGTCTGATCGTTGTGTATCTTTAGTTCTTCTTCTAGTTCCGCTATTTCTTTGAGTATATTCTCACGATCTTCCCAGGCGTACTTCACAAGGATACAAAGCATAGTTCTCGAGCTCTTTGTGGAATTCTCAGACCATTCCTCCAACATGCGAGGGTTGGGTGACTCATATGACGGTGTGGTGTAAATTCTAAGTCCACGTGGTACCATCCCTTTATCTATATAGTCCTGGAGGGAAACTGCTTCCCACCATTTAGATGTTTCAGATTTCTTCAGTTTTTCAAATCTCTTTAATTTGGTCGTAAGGGAGGTATCAGCCTCTGGTCTCACTGTACCCTGTTGAGGTTTCCCGGGCACTCTTGCTAGGAGAGTTTGGGCTGCTAAACGTCTCTGTGCATCCTCATCCATGTTACGTGGATAACAATACAGCCTATAAAGATGTGTTGAATCTGGTCTGTTTTAACTGAATTTGGTATATCATTTGTGACACAAGGTCACTTGTGTCCTGAAATTGTGTCCAAAAAAAAAAAATATAATAAGCTCATCAGATTCACTCGTATGTTGCTACCCCTTGAAGAGTTCAAAGTTCCCAATGCCGCTATTTAATTAAGGATCGACACTTCGGTGCTCGTGGGACACGTGACAAATGTTCATTTTTTTCAGCTTCAAAGGAATAAACGAAGCGGTCAAAATGAGGACAATACCTCAGTCCCTCAGAGTGTCTAAGCAAGCAAAACCTCCCCGACAGCCAACTAGAGATGCCTCCCTCCCCGTGGAAACGCAGCCGAGCAGAACAGCGCGTATCTCGCGCTGAACTTCCGATCACACTCCCCGGACGGGATGGGCTTACCTCTAGGGCGCTGTTGCGGGTGAGGTCACCGATGGTACTGGTACTTTGTGCTGGAAGTATCCTCGTAGACCCAAATCAGTCGGAAATAGACTCAGCGGCCGGCAAGATTCCCTCGATTTGTGTGCGCAAACGAAGTCAGCTCTTCCTGGGGATCTCGCCCGTGGTTGGGTGGCGCGTGAAGCCGGTAGAGCTACCGCCGGCAATAGTAATCCATAAGTCCATGCAAATAAGCCACGCACTCTCAGTAGCAGTAACGAGTTTAATGAACACTGTTACGCGTTTCGGGAGTCGCGCTCCCTTGTTCACACAGTGAATGTTACGAACACAATCCTCTATAAGTGCATACATGGTGGTAGACATAGTCATAGGACTCAGGATCTTAGTCATGTGTAAGCAAGAGTGACTTTGGCGGCCATCTTAGAGTGGGTACATTTTGCAATGCAAGGGGAGACAAACTCGTTACTTATAATCCCTTTGAAGGACACAGTTCATTTAACAAAATTGAGTATAGGAATAACACGGTAACATTATTCACGAGCTTGTACTTTTTAAAAAAAAGAAAAAATATCCTATTTACGTCATAGTGACTTATAGCCAGTACATATTCACACTGTACATTTGCTAATAACAGTTTCCAATGCCGTGGTTTGGACTCGTCATAGTGACTCAAGGTGACAAATATTCTAAAGGTGAGAGACCCAATTGCAAGTACTTCCAATTTACTTGATCAAATCAATACTCGCACCAAAGTGGTGGTACCCTAAGAAAAAGCATTTATGCCTTCAATACAATAACTGACTGTAGATCATCTAAGAAGTCCCCTTACACAACCTGTGCACATACACAATAGAAATTCGTGAAAAAAAGATAAGTGTAGAAAAAAGTGATATCTTATCTACTCATCTTCAGATTTCTTATCTGTGGACATGAAGAAAAGGGTAGGAGCCCGTGAAGTGCTCGTGAAGATATAGTGGGCCCCTTCCTTTCCTCCTGTAAGAAAAGGACAAGAAAAAAAGTCTTAAAAATATTACCAAAACAGTATTTTCATTAAAAACCAGCATAGGTTATAAACATTATGCACGTACATGAAAAAGAAGACAAAAGAGGAGGAAAGAAACAAAGTGATTGCACAGGTTAGTCTTCTAACAGGTGAGTTGCCAATTCCTCATCCAAATTGTGGCCTTTTGGGAACTTGGTTTCCAGATCCATAATCCACTTTGATTCCCGCTTTCTTAGGGTCAGTTCCCTATTTCCACCTCTCTGCCCTACTCTCACTTGTTCAACCGCAAAATAGGAGAGTAAATTGCTGTTGGATGAATGTAGTTCTGCAAAATGTCGTGCTATGGGATAATGAGGGTCCCTGTTATTGACTGCTCTCAGGTGCTCCAAAACTCTTTTTTTAGCCATGTGAGTAGTGCTCCCTACATATCTCTTTTTACAGGGACATTCCAACACATATACGACAAATGTCGTGCTACATGTAAGAAACTGTGTTATAGGTTTCATGTCTTTTCTACCCGGTACGCTAAATTCTTTCACCATTTTGCTATTCCTACAGGCCTTGCAATGGCCAGAGGGGTGAAAGCCCTTCAAGTTGTGTAGATGTTGGTCTTTCTTAGCAGTGACATCCCCACGTACTAGTATATCTCGTAAGCTTTTACTTTTTCTGTATGTTATTCTGGGTCTAGTACTGATTGTGGGACCTATTATAGGATCATTTTGTAAAATGTTCCAATTTTCACACAGTATTTTCTGAATCTTAGAAGATTCCTTATTGTAGGTAAGGATCACTCTTGTTTCTTCGCTCTCTACAGTATTCTACTGGATTTTAGCTTCTAGAGTTTCTTCTCTTGTTATATTTCTGATTTTGGATACGGCTTTGTCAAGCACCCAATCTGGGTACCCTCGCTCCTTAAATCTGCATAACATGGTTTTTTCTTCCTCCAGATAGGCTTCCATCTCACTACAGTTCCGTCTTGCCCTCAGCAGCTCACCATAAGGTATACTCCATTTGAGTGTTTCAGGGTGGCTACTGAGGGCATGGAGGAGACTGTTACCCGCTGTTTTTTTACGGTACAATATTGTTTTAAGTGTGTTCCCTGTAGCCATAATCTTAATGTCTAGGAATTCCACTTCTTCCTTTTGCAGGTTATGAGTAAGAATGATGTTGTACGGATTATCATTAAGCAGATTTACAAATTCAATGGCCTCCTGTTCACTGCCTGTCCAAATGAGAAACAGGTCATCTATATATCTCAACCATGTGTCCACTTTACTGAGGTGTGTTGCATACTTGGGGTCCCTCCGTACTTCATCCTCCCACATCCCTAGAAACAGATTCGCGAAACTTGGCGCGAAACATGTTCCCATTGATGTACCCGTGGTTTGTTTATACAAGTCTCCATTAAATAAAAATATATTATTGTGAAGACATAGGTTCATCATTTCAACTAGCATCTTGGTGTGATCCAGATACATGATGTCTCTGTTGTTAAGATAATGTGTGCATGCTCTGATACCTTGATTGTGTTCAATAATAGTGTACAGAGAAGATACATCCAATGTTAAAAACATGTGCCCTTCTTCCCATACAATACTGTCAATTTTGCACAAAAAATCCTTTGTATCTTTAACATGCGTTGGCAATTTATACACATAGTCCTGTAAAAAATGATCCACATATTTAGAAATGTTCTCAATTGTGTATGTGCACAGGTTGTGTAAGGGGACTTCTTAGATGATCTACAGTCAGTTATTGTATTGAAGGCATAAATGCTTTTTCTTAGGGTACCACCACTTTGGTGCGAGTATTGATTTGATCAAGTAAATTGGAAGTACTTGCAATTGGGTCTCTCACCTTTAGAATATTTGTCACCTTGAGTCACTATGACGAGTCCAAACCACGGCATTGGAAACTGTTATTAGCAAATGTACAGTGTGAATATGTACTGGCTATAAGTAAGGGTGGGCGTAGTTCGCGAAGTAGCACTTCGCGAAGCTACGCAAAGTGAAGTTCGCACTACGCGAGCTACGCGTAGCACTTCACGAACTGCGAAGTAACATGTTCGCACTGTGCAAGATGTTGTTTTCAATGATTGCACAGTGCGGACAAGCAACCGGCACTGTGCAATCATTGAAAATGGCATCTTGCACAGTGCGAGCTGTAGTTTTCTGCTGCTCGAGTAGATTTTTCCTCGAGCTGCAGCTTTCTCAACGCGAACTGGTAGTTTCTCATCGCGAGCGGTCGCGAGCATACGCGACCCCTCGCAATGAGAAACCTGACCTTCTCGCGTTGTGAATCTCGCCGGGAGGTTTATTTTCCATGCTCGCGATCGCGAACAAGGAAAAAGTCTCGCCAGGATGTCATTTTGCTTGCTCGCGGTCGCCAACTTGACGTTGAGGACCGCGAGCAAGCAAAAAATGACCGCAGCACTACGCAACACTACGCTACGCGTGTTCGCACTGTGCTACGTGCAGTTCGCGTAGTGCGAAGTAGCGCGAACTTCGCAAACTACGCGAGCGTAGCGTAGTGCTTCGCCCAGGCCTAGCTATAAGTCACTATGATGTAAACAGGATATTTTTTCTTTTTTAAAAAAAGTACAAGCTCGTGAATAATGTTACCGTGTTATTCCTATACTCAATTTTGTTAAATGAACTGTGTCCTTCAAAGGGATTATAAGTAACGAGTTTGTCTCCCCTTGCATTGCAAAATGTACCCACTCTAAGATGGCCGCCAAAGTCACTCTTGCTTACACATGACTAAGATCCTGAGTCCTATGACTATGTCTACCACCATGTATGCACTTATAGAGGATTGTGTTCGTAACATTCACTGTGTGAACAAGGGAGCGCGACTCCCGAAACGCGTAACAGTGTTCATTAAACTCGTTACTGCTACTGAGAGTGCGTGGCTTATTTGCATGGACTTATGGATATATATATATATATATATATATATATATATATTATCTACTGGCGGTCGCCAGTAGATAGTTATAGTTAGGACTGTGTTTCCATAGGAAATCCGCAACATTCTAATTGGAATAACTTTGGCGCCGGTTGACGAATCCTCGCGAAATTTTCAAAATAGGTTGGGCGCTCCGCTCTGCTCCTACCCTGAAAGTCCTGGGGGGATTCGTTAAGCGGGGGCTGAGAAAAAAGGGGGTCCCAAAACACGTTTTCCCCATGCAATTTTCCGTAGGGACCTTTAGTCCAAGGTACAGCCCGAACGGCTGAACAGAATTACTTGAAATTTGGCAAAGAGGTAGTCCTCAGCTCAGGGATGTGCCTTTTGCATATATGGAGTCAATCTGTTCAGTAGTTCCTGAGAAAATCAAAAGTAAATTCATATATATATCTGGGCGGAGCCTAACCACACATCTCATCCTGAGATCTGATTGGCTGTCAGCACTTCATCCAAGAAGTGTTGGCAGCCATCTTTGGACCAATATACATGATAGCACCTCATTAAAAAGCATTGCAGTTAATAGAAGGTTTTAAGACTTTAGTTACATTATAAATCATTTGTTGATGGTACCATACTCATTTAAGGAATTGTGGTGTGTTCTAAGGTGATTTTACCACGTGAAAAAGCCTTCTGCTGTGATATCATGAACCATGTTTTAGAGAAAACTATTTTCTCATGCTTTTCCCACAGAGGTTTGGAAGGTGATCTATAACTAAACTGAGAGCATATTTTCTGTAAATTCACATTATCTTTCTCAGTCATGTGAGAATGAAGTCTGACATTCTCAGTATAACATGTACATCCAACAAGGGCAGAGACTGTCAGTTGATTCCTTTGTGTTCTACTGCAGATTCCCAGAGTGTTCTAAAGAACAACTAGAGCGCTAACAGTCTTACTTATGGCAAAAGTATGGCATACCTGAAGCCATCTTGCTTGGAATAAAGTGGTAACACTTAAAACATTTAGTTTACAAAGGAACAAAATGAGGGGGGTCATTTTGCCATATAAATTATGATTAGTGCTGCAGAAAGAAAAACACATTTTGACTTCTGAAATCCTCTTTTATTTCATAAAAAAATACTGACATGCAGACTGAAACATGCACTTTCAATACCAGCAGCAGATTTGCCTGGTGAGCAGTAGCTTTACTACAGTGTTCTAATGAGCAACTAGAGTGCTAACATTCAGAATTTATGGAAAATGTGTGACACATCTGAATCCCTTCTTGATGGAATCAAAGTAAAAAACTGAAAGTATTTCCTACTGAGGAGACTGCAGTAAATGAGGAAATTAGGAAACTTCATAACAAATAAATCTCCCAAGATGGCCACCAGAGACAAAAGAGCCCAAATGTAGCCCAAATATCACCCAGATGTAGCCCAAATGTAGCCCAATGACAGAACGTCCCAGAGTGTTCTTAAGATCAACTAGAGCGCTTACTGTCTTACTTATGACAAAAGTATGGCATACCTGAAGCCATCTTGATTGGAATAAACTGGTAACACTTAAAACATTTAATTTAAAAAGGAACACAATGAGGGGGTTCATTTTGCCATAGAAATTGTGATTAGTGCTGAAGAAAGAAAAATTAGGGTCTATTTTGAGTGACTTCTCAAATCCTCTTCTATTTCATTAAAAAATTCTGATATGCAGACTGAAACATGCACTTCTAATACTAGCAGCAGACTTCCGTGGTGAGCAGTAGCTTTACTACAGTGATCTAATGAGCAACTAGAGTGCTAACATTCAGAATTTATGGCAAATGTGTGACATATCTGAATACCTTCTTGATGGAATCAAAGTAAAAAACTGAAAGCATTTCCTACTGAGGAGACTGCAGTAAATGACGAAATTAGGAAACTTCATAACAAATAAATCTCCTAAAATGGCCACCAGAGACAAAAGAGCCCAAATGTAGCCCAAATATCACCCAGATGTAGCCCAAATGTAGCCCAATGACAGAACGTCCCAGAGTGTTCTTAAGATCAACTAGAGCGCTTACTGTCTTATTTATGACAAAAGTAGGGCACACCTGAAGCCATCTTGATTGGAAAAAACTGGTAACACTTAAAACATTTAATTTAAAAAGGAACACAATGAGGGGGTTAATTTTGCCATAGAAATTGTGATTAGTGCTGAAGAAAGAAAAATTAGGGCATATTTTGAGTGACTTCTCAAATCCTCTTCTATTTCATTAAAAATTCTGATATGCAGACTGAAACATGCACTTCTAATACTAGCAGCAGACTTCCGTGGTGAGCAGTAGTTTTACTACAGTGATCTAATGAGCAACTAGAGTGCTAACATTCAGAATTTATGGCAAATGTGTGACATATCTGAATACCTTCTTGATGGAATCAAAGTAAAAAACTGAAAGCATTTCCTACTGAGGAGACTGCAGTAAATGAGGAAATTAGGAAACTTCATAACAAATAAATCTCCTAAAATGGCCACCAGAGACAAAAGAGCCCAAATGTAGCCCAAATGTAGCCCAAATATCACCCAAATGTAGCCCAAATGTAGCCCAATGACAGAAGTGTGCAAAACACTTATTTTTTGTGTATTTGCAGTTTTATATAGTGCAGACTTGTCAGGTATTGGAGTGCTTTACATGAGCATTGGTTACATCACACAACATCAAATTCATTTTGGTTGTAGACATGGGGAGATTAAGTGATTTGACCAGAATCACAGAATGTTGTGCTGAAGCAGAAACTCCAACCTGGTTCCCCAGGTGCAAAGTCTGCAGCTCTGGAAGTAACACCACACCCTCTCCCCTTGGATGCAACATTTAATCAAGTGGTCAACTGGATAAAAAAACTAAGATTACAAATAATTTAAAAGTTCTTTGTCGCTATTTGAAAACTCAGAAAATATGTCCTCATTTTAGTTTTTTAGAGCACTAACCATAATTTTGATGCAAATAAGACCATCTCATATATGTAATTTCTAAAGGAAATGCTCTAGGCATTACAGTTTTGATTACATCAAGATGACGTCAGGCGTTCCACACTTTTGTAATAAATATAGAATGTTAGCAATCTAGTTGTTCATTGGGATACTGTTGAGAGGCAGAGGCCAGGGGCATGGACTCTGAAAATTGAAGGCAGGTAGGAGAGTGCAAAGGCAACAATTTGACCACACTAGGCAGGCAGGAAGGGCAGTGGCAGCACAACAGACTATGGAGGGCAGTGGAAAGGGGGGCAGGGGCTACAAGCCAACAATACAGGACTGGCAAGAGAGGCTGTGGTGATGTAATAGACCATTGTGGGCAGAAGGAAGAGGCAGTGATCATACAACCATACATGCCAACAGACCCGTTTCAGCCAGGAAACGTCCAATGTTTTTAAGCTCAAATGGGCTTTACTTGATCTGGTTCCTGTCTACAATCTTCTCTTTTTCAATGTAACTCAAAGGGGAAAATACATACCCCAGTTTTATTTCAAAATCTCCCTCTTACCAAGTTCAAAATGTTCGCAAGTATGGTACATCGGATCATGGTAGGCAGGAGAAATTGGGGTAGGGACATGGACTCGGATAACAAAGTACAGGAGGGACATGGAGAGGTGCACCAAACTGACCCTACAGGGCAGGCATCAGGGTTTGCAGCAGCACAATACACCACACAGGGCATGCGTGACGGAGTGCAGCACAACAATCCATAGAAAGCAATAGGGAGGGGACAGGACCATGCACATGGACAACAGAGAACAGAGGGGAAAGAGGCAATGGTAGCTAGCTGACCATAATGGACAGACAGGAGAGAAAGCTGCAGCATAACAGACCATAAAGGGCAGGAGGGATGGATCAGGGGCATTACAATGGAACCGACAAGCCAGGAAGGAGGGAATAGGGGTCTGCACATGGAAACAGAGGGCTGGGGGCAAGGGGGCAGGGCAGGAGCAGCAAGCTGACCATGGAGGTCAGGCAGGATGGGCACTAGAAACAAGACACACCATGCAGAGCAACAGTGAGACTGATGGCATACACACAGACCATGGAGTGAAGGTGGGAGGGGGTCAGGGGCAGCTAGCTGACCACACAGGGAAGGTGGGAGGGGCCATGGCAGCACAGAAGACCATGCATGGCAAGCGGGAGGGTTAGTGGCAGCACAATGGCTATGATGGGCAAGAAGGAGGGTGCAGGGGCATGCACAAAGGACCATGGAGGATAGAAGGGAGGGTCAGGATCTGGGCACAGACAAGAGAGTTCAGGGGAAGGGGCCTCACAACAGACCGCGCGGGGCAGGCAGGAGGAGCAGTTGCAGCACAACAGACCAGGGAGGGCAGAAGGGTGTGGCAGTAAAATGGACCATGAAGGACAGGAGGAAGGGGATAGGGGCATGGCATGTGGACAGGCAGGGTGGAGGTGGCAGGGACAGCTTACAGTCATCTGACAATGCTAGGCAGGTGGGAGGGGAGTGGCAGCTCAACAGAACACTCAGAGTAGATCGGATTGGCAGGTCCATGGAACATGGTGGTCAAAAAGGATGGAGCAGGGGCATGCACAAAGACATCGGAGGGCAGGGGGAAGGAGAATAGGGGCAGCAAGCTAAGCACAGAGGCTAAGCAGGAGGTCAATGATTGCCATAGAATTGGGCAATGGAGGGCAGGAGGAGTGGACTGGTACATCATGCTAAATGGAGGGCAGTGGCAGCACATCAGACCATGCATGGCAGTATGGAGGAGGCTAGTCCATGGATTCAGACAACAGAGGATAGGGAGGAGGTGGATGCGGCAGCAAGCTAAATGTTCAGAGAAGGTGGGTATTATGAACTTTATTGTTTTTAAAATGTGTGTCTTTGCGAACTACTTAAGATATGAACAAGTATGCAGCATAATCTCACCTTTATTCAGGAAGAAGAGGACGTTTGTGACTGTGATTCCGGGCTCACTTGGCAGAAACACCCCCTGACCCTCCACCCCCATCGCAAAATGTAATGCCCGTGAAAAGGGTAGGTGGACGCAGTGGTATATAGAACATAGTCCTGAGAGCACGATTGAAAATGAAAACTAGATGTAGTATATGGTATAAACTATGCACCAAAATGTGTGATATAAGATGAACCGGGGCATAAAATATAATATGCAATACATTGTGCGCAATGACAGATTCATTGGAGAGCGCAAGATAGCACAGGCACTAGCGCTTGCTATGTGACATGCGCCTTGGAGTGTAATATGCACAGGGCAGTGTTGTGTAACCTAAGTAGTCTCTAAAGTTGTAATATAAAATATGTGCTGGGTAGTGTAACATTGCATATGCACTGTGACAAAGATATGGATCCCAGATTGTAATAAGTATGGCATAGCGCTGTGCTTTATAACATAGGCATCGAGGAAGGCACGTTAGATGGGGCAATATAACCCGTGCGAAGGCAAGTGTGGCATGACATATTCACGGGGTGGTGTTACAGTGCACATGGGCTAGAGAGTGTCATAACATAAGCACTAGATGGTGGAATACAACACAGAGGTGTGTGGCACTCGGCAGGCAATGGTGGGTGTAACACAGCATTGGGCTGAGCCAGGAGCACGCTGTTACTCTCAAGTGAGGTTTGTCTCCTTTCCAGAGAGTAAAATAAAAAGTATTACACATCCGGCGGTGGATGTGTGTTTTATTAACCGTGAGGGGGTTTCTTGCATAGTTTGGTCGAATTTTTGTCGGATCCCCTTTGAATGGCTTGGTGTGCATGTGTATTAAATGTGCCCGTCAATAGCTACCCATGTTTGTATAAATAAACGACAAGGGTGTCTACTTGGAGAGTACCCACCAGCGGGGGCGCCGGGATTAGGCATGGTAGGGTGTCAGACATGTCAGAGCTTCACTAGCGGTGTGAATACATTCTACGTGGATTCATTGTATGCATAGTCGCCTTTTAATGAATATCACGCAAATCGTCATGGTGATAGGTACATACGGTTTGTCCAGCAACACAGCCCCCCTCCTAAAGAATAAAAAAAAAAAAAAAAGGCTATGACCCGGGGGTTGGAGAAGTGTGGCTCAATGATTAGAGCGGCAGACCCTGATGCAGAGGTCTAGCCCGGGACCAGGGTTCAATTCCCCGCCTCGGCAGGTCTTGGGCTCAAAAATTCCACGGACCTGATAATTCTCCCCTCGGTTGCCATTCCAATCATGGAGTCCTACTCTGCAACTCTGGGCAATAGCTTGCTTAATCTCCACAATGGCCCCCACAACGCTAAGGATGCCTGGCCATCACCTTGGGGGTGCCCAGGAGTGGACGCCTCACAGGGAAAGCCAGGATGGGTTCCACAGCGGTATTCGTACAAGAGCCTTGAGACCCTTGCGGGTGAGTCGTGTGCTATACAAGTATCAATTTACATTTACATTTACATTATATACTAGGGGCTTACCGAGGAGGTCATGCTAATCACAGGGGGACCCCAACGCATAGTGTGCACTAGTGTATGTAGGTGTTTTCACTGTATTCTGAATGTCTTTTAACATAGCACTGGCTCTAGGACTGCTTAGGCAGACTCAGTTACCACCAGTATCCGTCTGAAAAAGTTGAGGGTACAGGATGATTTTGCAACAAGGCTTCTTTCTGCTCTTCTGTTTGTTCTTTCTGCACGTTATATTTCTTCCTGCACTTTTCTTCGTCTTTGAGGACTTCTGTTGCTTCTTTCTGCATTTCTTTTTTTTCTGTCTGTGCGTTTTTCCTTCTTTCTTCACATGTCCTATCTCTGTAGGCATAGTTAGAAATTAGCATTTAAAAAACCTTTGAAATTCACTAAAAAAACATAGGTTTCAGGCACATTATAGCTAGGAATTAGCATTTAAAAAACCTTAGAAATTCACTGAAAAAACCATAGGTTTCAGGGGCGATATAGTTAGCTGGACTTTTCACTCGTACAAAACCATAGAAATTCCCCCGTTATAGTTAGTTCAGCTAACTATAACTCGCACGCCCGCAATGCACTGCTGATGACGTCACATATTACATCACTCATGACATGGTCAGTGACATCACTCATGACATCACTGATGACATCATCCTTGTGATAGAGTGGCAGACCTCCTCTCCCCCTAATATAACCTTTCATACACACATTCAAAAATTGAAATTAAAATTTTCAAAACAATGGACATACCAATACCAGTTACAACAACCTATTCAGTAATTGTAAGATTCACATACACATCCACTCATTCACCAGCAGTCCTATACAGTCACTCATACATGCACTCACTCATCATATGTATTCATACACCTATACATTCTGTTACACAACGCCACTCATCCATAAAGTTACTCACACACGTAGTCACTCATGCTAATAAAGAATCAATCATCCGTTTACCTGCATATTCATTTATACACACACCACCACACTTACTTCTACAGAAACTTACACATACTTAGTCTTTTAAACAATCACTTATAGAAACAGATACTTATTCATACAGGAACTCTTTCAATCTCTCACTCTCACATATACTCATTTATATACACCAATAGTCACATATACTAGTTTAAAGCATATGTAGTTACTCATAGAGACACTATTGAGACAGTCATTCACTCACTAACACACCCATGCACACAACTCATCCACCCATACAGTCCTGCACACATGCTGTCTTCAACACATACAAACAGTGAGTCACTCATACATGCACCTATGCACTACGTAATACCCCCCACCGAACCATACAGACATCAGACACTCATACTGATACTCAAAAAATCAACTAATAACCTATATAGACACTCATGTAGCTAAACACCAACCCATGCAGCCACTTATACACAAAGTGAGAGACTGATACAGATATTTACATATTTAAACATTACTCACTAAGCCGTGTATTCACTAAGATACACTTAATCAGTCAGTTATACAATCAATTTTTCAAAAACAAATCATCCATTTAGACACTTATATACCCATCGACCTTGAGATATACCTATATAAAACATATGTAATTTTCAGAAAAACACACATTGACTGGATGATGTCATCAGTGATGTCATCAGTGATGTCATTTGAGATGTCATCAGTGATGTCATCAGTGATGTCACTGACCATCTCATGAGTGATGTAATATGTGACGTCATCAGCAGTGCATTGCGGGCGCGCGAGTTATAGTTAGCTGAACTAACTATAACGGGGGAATTTCTATGGTTTTGTACGAGTGAAAAGTCCAGCTAACTATATCGCCCCTGAAACCTATGGTTTTTTCAGTGAATTTCTAAGGTTTTTTAAATGCTAATTCCTAGCTATAACGTGCCTGAAATCTATGGTTTTTTCAGTGAATATTATTTACTGGCGGTCGCCAGTAGATAGTTATAGTTAGGACCCTGTTTCCATAGGAAATCCGCAACATTCTATTTGGAATAACTTTGGCGCCGGTCGATGAATCCTCGCGAAATTTTCAAAATAGGTGGGGCGCTACGCTCCGCTCCTACCCTGAAAGTCTCGGGGGGATTCGTCAAGCGGGGGCTGAGAAAAAAGGGGGGTCCCAAAACGCGTTTTTCCCATGCATTTTTCCATAGGACCTTTAGACACAGCTACAGCCCGAACGGCTGAACAGAGTTACTTGAAATTTGGCAGAGAGGTAGTCCTCAGGTCAAGGAAGTGCCTTTTGTAGGTCTGGTGTAAATCTGTTCAGTAGTTCCTGAGAAAATAGCATTTAAATCAATATATATATGTGGGCGGAGCCTAACCACACATCTCATCCTGAGATCTGATTGGCTGTCAGCACTTCATCCAAGAAGTGTTGGCAGCCATCTTGGGACCAATATACATGATAGCACCTCATTAAAAAGCATTGCAGTTAATAGAAGGTTTTAAGACTTTAGTTACATTATAAATCATTTGTTGATGGTACCATACTCATTTTAGGAATTGTGGTATGTTCTAAGGTGATTTCACCATGTGAAAAAGCCTTCTGCTGGGATATCATGATTGAGAGAAAAATATTTTCTCATGCTTTTACCACAGAGGTTTGGAAGGTGATCTATAAGCTAAACTGAGAGCTTATTTTCTGTAAATTCACATTATCTTTCTCAGTCATGTGAGAATGAAGTCTGACATTCTCAGTAAAACATGTACATCCAACAAGGGCAGAGACTGTCAGTTGATTCCTTTGTGTTCTACTGCAGCTTTCCAGAGTGTTCCAAAGAACTACTAGAGCGCTAACCGTCCTACTTATGATAAATGTATGGCACACCTGAAGCCATCTTGCTTGGATTAAAGTGGTAACTCTTAAAACATTTAATTTAAAAAGGAACAAAATGAGGGGGTTCATTTTTCCATAAAAAGTATGATTAGTGCTGCAGAAAGAAAAATTAGGGCACATTTTGAGTGACTTCTCAAATCCTCTTCTATTTCATTAAAAAATTCTGACATGCAGACTGAAACATGCACTTTCAATACCAGCAGCAGTTTTCCCTGGTGAGCAGTAGCTTTACTACAGTGATCTAATGAGCAAAAAGAGTGCTAACATTCTGATTTTATGGCAAATGTGTGACACATTTGAATGCCTTCTTGATGGAATCAAAGTAAAAAACTGAAAGTATTTCCTACTGAGGAGACTGCAGTAAATGAGGAAATTAGGAAACTTCATAACAAATAAGTCTCCCAAGATGGCCACCAGAGACAAAAGAGCCCAAATGTAGCCCAAATATCACCCAGATGTAGCCCAAGTATAGCCCAATGACAGAATGTCCAAGAATGTTCTTAAAAACAACTAGAGCACTTACTGTCTTCATTATGACAAAAGTATGGCACACCTGAAGCCATCTTGATTGGAATAAACTGGTAACACTTAAAACATTTAATTTAAAAATGAACACAATGAGGGGGTTCATTTTGCCATAGAAATTATGATTAATGCTGAAGAAAGAAAATGAGGGCACATTTTGAGTGACTTCTCAAATCCTCTTCTATTTCATTAAAAAATTCTGACATGCAGACTGAAACATGCACTTTTAATACCAGGAGCAGACTTCCATGGTGAACAGTAGTTTTACTACAGTGATCTAATGAGCAACTAGAGTGCTAACATTCAGAATTTATGGAAAATGTGTGACATATCTGAATACCTTCATGATGGAATCAAAGTAAAAAACTGAAAGCATTTCCGACTGAGGAGACTGCAGTACATGAGGAAATTAGGAAACTTCATAACAAATAAATCTCCCAAGATGGCCACCGGAGACAAAAGAGCCCAAATGTAGCCCAAAATCACCCAGATATAGCCCAAATATAGCCCAATGACAGAAGTGTGCAAAACACTTATTATTTTGTGTTTTTGCAGTGTTATATAGTGCAGACTTGTCAGGTATTGGAGTGCTTTACATGAGCATTGGTTACATCACACAAGAACAAATTCATTTTGGTTGTAGACATGGGGAGACTAAGTGATTTGACCAGAATCACAGAATGTCGAGCTGAAGCAGAAACTTCAACCTGGTTCCCCAGTTGCAAAGTCTGTAGTTCTGGAAGTAACACCACATCCTCTCCCCTAAGTGCAACATTTAATCAAGTTGTCAACTAGATAAAAAAACATAAAGATAACAAATAATTTAAAAGTGCTTTGTCGCTATTTGAAAACTCAGAAAATATGTCCTTATTTTAGTCTTTTAGAGCACTAACCATAATTTTGATGCCAATAAGACCCTCTCATATATGTAATTTCTAAAGGAATGCTCTAGGTATTACAGTTTTGATTACATCAAGATGATGTCAGGCGTTCCACACTTTTGTAATAAATATAGAATGTTAGCAATCTAGTTGTTCATTAGGATACTGTTGAGAGGCAGAGGCCAGGGACACGGACTCTGAAAATTGAAAGCAGGTAGGAGGCTGCAAAGGCAACAATTTAACCACACTGAGTAGGCAGGAAGGGCCGTGGAAGCACAACAGACTATGGAGGGCAGTGGAAAGGGGGGCAGGGGCAACAAACCAACAATACAGGACTTGCAAGAGAGGCTGTTGGAGGGAAGATCTATTACGGGTCAAGGAAGCTAGGGGCGGTCCCCAGAGCCCCGGGAGCCACCACAGAACTGAGCAGGAGAGTGAGTCAGGGACAAAAGGGGCACCTTAATTTGAGCCGGGGTGCCTAGGAACGCTTGCTCCAAAAATGAAGAAAACAGACATATGAGACATGGAATTGGAGGCAGAATACAATGGCAGTTTAATGAGAAGATGCAACTTCAAAGAAACCGCAGAATAGAGACATAAAGTACAAAATACAGAATCCAGATAATCATACAGCTGTCATGATATTCTCTGTATCTCAATTAATGGACTGACAGAGAGAGAGAGAAAACACATCTATAAATGCATCATGAGAAACAAGTTACACCAAGGAAAATGTTACCTAGGGACACTCACATTTACTCTTAGAGCAAGCATTCCTACAATTACAATACAACATCTTTTAAATGCAAAAGTAAAGAGAACAATGGTTAAACATAACATGACATTTCATATAGGTAAAATAGAATAAGATACTTCAAGCAAAGCAGAGCAAGACATTTTAAGCAAAGGAAGACAAGAGCTCCCAGTTCTTGGGGAAAACCTGCACAGCCTGTTAACCTACATACAGACGGCGAGGTTGTCCGTCGATATCTGTGGGTGCTCCCTTTTTATATCATTTTGTGGGCTCCTTTGCACGCTACATCTACCTACGTATGCTACCCAAAAGCTTCGTCTGCAGATTTTACCAGACATTTCGTCATTTACCCACTTAATGCTGACAATGGACTGGGTGAAAAGGTCAGTCTCTCAGGCCAATCGCTTATCGTAAGTTCCATAGAGCAAGCAGAAAATAATGGGTATTGTACAGGAATTCAACATATTCATGTATAAAATCTCCTCAGTTCTCCTAACTTGACGCTCTGCGGTTGCCACTTCCTTAAAAGCGGGAAACCTGCCCAGGAAGCAAGTACCAGTCCAGGATGCAGCCTACTGTATGTCGACAGCTTCAGGGGGATGTTGAACTTTGATACCGAGCACGGAGCACTCGGGTAGGGTGGGGGCTACTAGTTTGGAGCAGAAGGCCTCGCAGACCTGCCTTCAGACTGCTATACACTAAAATTGCAGAGCTATGGTCAATTTAACAAAGAGGCCTACATATTGAACAGAAGGGCCTACACAGGGGTTTTATGCTGGCTGAGTGGTAAGGATGTCTCAGGATAATTATATAGCAACACAGGACCCGCTGGTCAATTTAATACGGCCTACAAATGCGGCTGGCAGGGCAAGGACAAGGGTCTCATACTTCAGGTGTGGACAGAACGGGCCAGGGGCCCCCTGTGATACAAAATCTACCCTCCTTCAAGGCTGTGGCAATGTAATAGACCATTGTGGGCAGAAGGAAGAGGCAATGGTAGTACAACCATACATGCCAACAGACCCGATTCAGCCAGGAAACGTCCAATGTTTTTAAGCTCAAATGGGCTTTATTTGATCTGTCTCCTGTCTACAATATCCTCTTTTTCAATGTAACTCAAAGGGGAAAATCAATACCCCAGTTTTTTTTCAAAATCTCCCTCTTACCAAGTTCAAAATGTTCGCAAGTATGGTACATTGGATCATGGAAGGAAATGGGATAGGGACATGGACTTGGATAACAGAGGACAGGAGAGACATGGAGAGGTGCACCAAACTGACCCTGCAGGGCAGGCATCAGGGTTTGCAGCAGCACAATACACCACACAGGGCATGCAGGACGGGAGTGCAGCACAACAATCCATAGAAAGCAAGAGGGAGGGGACAGGACCATGCACATGGACAACAGAGAACAGAGGGGCAAGAGGCAATGGTAGCTAGCTGACCATAATGGACAGACAGGAGAGAAGGCTGCAGCATAACAGACCATAAAGGGCAGGAGGGACGGATCAGGGGCATTACAATGGAACAGACAAGCCAGGAGGGAGGGAGTAGGGGTCTGCACATGTAAACAGAGGGCTGGGGGCAAGGGGGCAGGGCAGGAGCAGCAAGATAGCCATGGAGGTCAGGCAGGATGGGCACTAGAAGCAAGACACAACATGAAGAGCAACAGTGAGACTGTGATGGCATACACACAGACCATGGAGGGAAGGTGGGAGGGGGTCAGGGGCAGCTAACTGACCACACAGGGAAGGTGGGAGGGGCCATGGCAGCACTGAAGACCATGCATGGCAAGTGGGAGGGTTAGTGGCAGCACAATGGCTATGATGGGCAAGAAGGAGGGTGCAGGGGCATGCACAAAGGACGATGGAGGATAGAAGGGAGGGTCAGGACCTGTGCACAGACAAGAAAGTTCAGGGGAAGGGGCCTCACAACAGACCACACGGGGCAGGCAGGAGGAGCAGTTGAAGCACAACAGACCAGGGAGGGCAGAAGGGTGTGGCAGTACAATGGACCATGTAGGACAGGAGCAAGAGGATAGAGGCATGGCATGTGGACAGGCAGGGTGGAGGTGGCAGGGACAGGTTACAGTCATCTGACAATGCTAGGCAGGTGGGAGGGGAGTGGCAGCTCAACAGAACACTCAGAGTAGATAGGAGTGGCAGGTCCATGGGACATGGTGGGCAAAAAGGATGGAGCAGGGGCATGCACAAAGACATCGGAGGGCAGGGGGAAGGAGAATAGGGGCAGCAAGCTAAGCACAGAGTTTAAGCAGGAGGTCAATGATGGGGCATAGAATTGGGCAATGGAGGGCAGGAGGAGTGGACTGGTACATCATACTAAATTGAGGGCAGTGGCAGCACATCAGACCATGCATGGCAGGAGGGAGGAGGCTAGTCCATGGATTCACACAACAGAGGATAGGGAGGAGGGGGATGGGGCAGCAAGCTAACTGTTCAGAGAAGGCGGGTATTAGAAACTTTATTGTTTTTAAAACATTTTGTCTGTACAAACTACTTAAAATATGAACAAGTATGCAGCATAATCTCACTTTTATTCATGAAGAAGAAGACGTTAGTGACTGTGACTCCGGGCTCACTTGGCAAAAACACCCCCTGACCCTCCACCCCCTATCGCAAAATGTAATGCCCGTGAAAAGGGTAGGTGAACACAGTGTTATATAGAACATAGTCCTGAGAGCACGATTGAAAATGAAAACTAGATATAGTGTATGGTATAAACTATGCACCAAAAAGTGTGATATAAGATGAACCAGGGGTGAAATATAATATGCAATACATTGTGCGCAATGACAGATTCATTGGAGAGCGCGAGATAGCACAGGCACTAGCGCGTGCTATGCGATATGCGCCTTGGAGTGTAATATGCACAGGGCAGTGTTGTGTAACCTAACTAGTCTCTAAAGTTGTAAAATATGTGCTGGGGAGTGTAACGTTGCATATGCACTGTGACAAAGATATGGATCCCAAATTGTAATATGTATGGCATAGCACTGTGCGTTATAACATAGGCATCGAGGAAGGCACGTTAGATGGGGCAATATAACCCGTGCGAAGACAAGTGTGGCATGACATTTTCACGGGGTGGTGTTACAGTGCACATGGGCTAGAGAGTGTCATAGCATATGCACTAGCTAGTGGAATACAATACAGAGGTGTGTGGCACTCGGCAGGCAATGGTGGGTGTAACACAGCATTGGGCTCTGTCAGGAGCGCGCTGTGACTCGCAAGTGATGTTCGTCCCCTTTCCAGAGAGTAAAATAAAAAGTATTACACATCCGGCAGTGGATGTGTGTTTTATTAACTGTGAGGGGGGTTTCTTGCATAGTTTTGGTCGAATTTTTGTCGAATCCCCTTTGAATGGCTTGGTGTGCATGTGTATTAAATGTGCCCATCAATAGCTACCCATGTTTGAATAAATAAACGACAAGGGTGTCTACCGGGATTAGGCACGGTAGAGCATCAGACATGTCAGAGCTTCACTAGTGGTGTAAATACATTCCACGTGGATTAATTGCATGCATAGTCGCCTTTTAATGAATATCACGCAAATCGTCATGGTGATAGGTACGTATGGTTTGTCCAGCATGTCCTAGGTGTGTCTATAAATATATATTTTTAAAAAATAATAAAAAACAGTGGCCGGCCCTGGGGATTGGGGTCAAAAAAATATAATTAGGAGACAGGCCCTGGGGGATGGGGTCATCAGGGCCAATAAATTAGAATAAGAAGGGGAACCACACAGCCCCCCTTCTTAAAAAAATAAAATAAATAAAAGACTGGCATCTTGCCGGAGGCCATGCCCCCTCCATGCAGCACTCTGCAAACGCGCCCCCAACAGGCATCTCCAGTATGCGCCAGGGAGCTGCGCTGCAGACAGGTGTTCTGAGGCCAAGCCCCTTTTTACACCTCTCTGCAACGCAGCTCTGTGGCGCTTACTGGAGGTACCTAGTGGTCTAGTGTGACCCTAGGGACCCTTAGGATTCAAGGGGACTTAATCTCTCAACTTAGAACAACCACAGGGCGCGTTTACACAGTGGTGAAGGGAGGGGACGGGGCCTGAGGTGACGTGTGCAAACACGCACCATGGCACGTTTTAAATTGGGGATATCATTTCCCTTCAATACTGAGGGCCCCTGGGGGCTAACTAGCCCACCAAGTGCTTCCAGTAAGCGCCACTGAGCTGCATTGCAGAGAGGTGGTCCAGGCCGTGCCACTTTTTACACCTCTCTGCAACGCAGCTCTGTGGCACTTACTGGAGGTACCTAGTGGGCTAGTTGGACCCTAGGGACCCTCAGGACTCAAATGAACTTAATCTCCCAACTAAAAACGGACACAGGGCGTGTTTACACAATGGTGAAAGGAGGGATCGGGGCCTGAGTTAACGTGTGCAAAAACGCCCTGTGGCCTGTTTTAAGAGGTAGTTTTAATCCCCATGCCCTATTATATACTAGGGGCTTATAGAGGAGGTAAGGCTAATCACAGGGGGACCCCAACGCATAATGTTCCCTAGTGTATGTAGGTGTTTTCACTGTATTCTAAGTGTCTTTTAACATAGCACTGGCTCTAGGACTGGTTAGTCAGACTCAGTTACCACCAGTATCCGTCTGAAAAAGTTGAGGGTACAGGATGATTTTGCAACAAGGCTTCTTTCTGCTCTTCTTTTTGTTCTTTCTGCACGTTATCCTTCTTCCTGCACTTATCTTCGTATTTGAGGACTTCTGTTGCATCTTTCTGCACTTCTTTTGTTTCTTTCTGTGCATTTTTTCTTCTTTCTTCACATGTCCTATCTCTGTAGGCATAGTTAGAAATTAGCATTTAAAAAACCTTTGAAATTAACAGAAAAAACCATAGGTTTCAGGCATGTTATAGTTAGGAATTAGCATTTAAAAAACCTCAGAAATTCACTGAAAAAACCATAGGTTTCAGGGGTGTTATAGTTAGCTGGACTTTTCACTTGTACAAAACCATTGAAATTGCCCCGTTATAGTTAGTTCAGCTAACTATAACTCGCGCGCCCGCAATGCACTGCTGATGACGTCACATATTACATCACTCATGACATGGTCAGTGACATCACTCATGACATCACTGATGACATCTCAAATGACATCACTGATGACATCACTGATGACATCATCCTTGTGATAGAGTGGCAGACCTCCTCTCACCCTAATATAACCTTTGATACACACATTCAAAAATAGAGACTAAAATTTTCAAAACAATGGACATACCAATACCAGTTACAACAACCTCTTCAGTAATTCTAAGATCCACATACACATCCACTCATTCACCAACAGTCCAATACAGTCACTCATACATGTACTCACTCATCATATGTACTCATACACCTATACATCCTGTTACACAATGCCACTCATCCATAGAGTTACTCACACACATAGTCACTCATGCTAATAAAGAATCAAACATACATTTACTTGCATATACAGTTATACACACACCACCACACTTACTTCTACAGAAACTTACACATACTTAGTCTTTTAAACAATCACTTATAGAAACACATACTTATTCATACAGGAACTCTTTCAATCTCTCACTCTCACATATACTCAGATATATACACCAATAGTCACATATACTAGTTTAAAACATATGTAGTTACTCATAAAGACACTATTGAGACAGTCATTCACTCACTAACACACCCATACACACACTCATCCACCCATACAGTCCTGCACACATACTGTGTTCAACACATACAAACAGTGAGTCACTCATTCATGCACCTATGCACTACGTAATACCCCCCACCGAACCATGCAGACACTCAGACTGATACTCAAAAAACCAACTAATAACCTATATAGACACCCATGTAGCTACTCACCAACCCATGCAGCCACTTATACACAAAGTGAGAGACTGATACAGATATTTCCATATTTAAACATTACTCACTAAGCCATGTATTCACTATGATACACTTAATCAGTCAGTTACACAATCAATTTTTCAAAAACAAATCATCCATTTAGACACTTATATACCCATTTATTCTTCCATCGACCTTGAGATATACATATATAAAACATATTTAATTTTCAGAATAACACACATTCACTGGATGATGTCATCAGTGATGTCATCAGTGATGTCATTTGAGATGTCATCAGTGATGTCATGAGTGATGTCACTGACCATGTCATGAGTGATGTAATATGTGACGTCATCAGCAGTGCATTGCGGGCGCGCGAGTTATAGTTAGCTGAACTAACTATAACGGGGCAATTTCAATGGTTTTGTACAAGTGAAAAGTCCAGCTAACTATAACACCCCTGAAACCTATGGTTTTTTCAGTGAATATATATATATATATATACACTCCAAAATCTTTCGTGATTCCACAAAAAGAAGCCAAGCCCAAATCAGTAAAGCGTGGTTTACAAATTTTATTTCAAATGTAAAAAAGGCCCGAAACGCGTTGGGTGTTTTTGCCATATGGAATAAAATTAGCAATTTACCAAATTAAAGGCACACGCCACAAAAATCAAAACACAAATGTGTGCTAGTTTTTTAGACACAAGAGAATGTTGATATTCCAGTTCTTCTTTATGTATGTTCTTTTATTTATCTTTGGCCAAATGCCAACGCATTTCATCGCAGTGGGAATTACCGTTACAACTTCATCAGGACTAAAATATAGCAGAAATACCAATATGTAGCACATACATTATACAATTTTCAATATATGTACAATTATATGCACTCTGGGAAAAGGACACAGCAATCATATTCATCACATTCTGTGGCAACCTGCCCCATCAACTCTTTCATCGATGGCAATAGTGTGAACTCTAAGCTCATTATCCCACAGTCTTTCTTGGTACCACTCATGGTTACAGTAGTGGTCTTTGGTGATATAAAGTACAATGTTAGGCCCAAAAATGTGAAAATGTCATTGCAGCTAGTGCTCTCCTCTTTATACAAAAAATACCTTAAGGTGAACGAAGTGCTGATTAAAATCCTATATATAAAAAAATAAAATTATATCAAAAATTTCAAGGAAGCATGCCGTACCTGCTAAAGTTGGATTACTTTAAAGACAAACCTAAGCAGCCAAAGGAGAGCAACAAATATGCACCAAATATAAATTATAGCCAGAATTGAGTGTAAATCTGGAGGTTCCAACCAAATTTGTTTTCAAGAAATGACTCGACCCAACAATCAACCGAGTATTTATTAGGACCCTTGAAATGTCTACCTAAGAGAATTTCAAGAAATGTAGAGACTTTTATATAGTTCTAACAAATAGGGGCAATTTTAGGAAAAATTATAGTAAACACTACCAATATCGACTCACCCCGTGGTAGGGTCAACCCCAGAAGGTGTGTCCAATATAAGATCCTGTCCACGCAAACTACAAAAAACAATGGCCGTTTGGTTTCCCGATCCCAAAACCAATTTAGATGTGGGAAACTACAAAAGATAAACACCCACTTTGAAATTCAATCTAGATCAGAGAATTCTAAATCTAAAAGAATAAACACGACCACTTTCCTCCTTACCGCGTGTATGTCAAAGTGTCCCGTGTATGCGCTCACTGGCCCGAATGCAGGTACAGCACAAGTCCGCATCCTGCTTCATATTTCCGGATTAGATAAAAAAAGAGGACTATGATGCCACGTAAAGATCATGCGCGCTATCTTGAAATCTCTCCCACGACTGCTATAATGTTAATGAAGTATCTAAATAGTAGAAAAAGTAGTTTTAATCCTTATTACTGAATAATGTAAGTAAAGATTGATTGAATTTGATACTGAAAGGAAAAACCGGATTGTGTTGCTAATAATATACACTGTCTTGGAATCATAACCACCCCTCTTCGGGGAGTCTCATAACACCCAAATTACCATACTGCTATAATGTTAATAAAGTATATACAATATTAAAAGCAGTAGTTGTAATCCTTATTCCCAATCAATGGGAGTAAAGATTGATTGAACACTGATATTTAAAAAGAAAATCCAAAGAGTTTTACTTATAATATACACCGTCTTGAATCATAACCACCCCTCTTCGGGTAGTCTCATAACACCCAAAATACCATTACATATTAGAAAAAAGCCTCACAGAGTAAGCTGACTGTTTGTAGATTTCCAAAAAGATATAAAATTCTTTGTTTATTGTGTTCTGTGACTGAGGAGAAACAATTCCAAGGGAAAGGTTATGCATAACCACAATAAAGTATATCATTCCTGCTCTAATCCTTTATGTCAGAGTCATATCAACTATACAGTTTGAGCATATTATATCCACTATAGCTTTTAATTGTTTATATAAATAAATCTCATCATCTACGTGTTATTAGGAAAAACCTCAATCTAATAACAGCTCATCTCGAGAAAAGGTAATTTCCCCAAAAATATTGTAATTCTTGATCAAAATTTAGACCGTCTTCTACCGCCCTAAGGCGCATTATCTATTTGGCCTAATGTCTGCGCAATTTGAGCTCCCGATTGCCTCCCCGTGGATCTATCGCAACATGTTCAATGCTAAAGAAGGTGAATGATTTGTTCCTCCCTTGTTTCTCACATGTATTAATGTGTTCAACAATCGGATATCTCATATCGTTTGATAGACAGCTCTTAGCCCCTGCCCTCACCACATTTTCAATAAAGCTAGCAACACCATCGCTCCCCACTTCTGCAACACCATCAACACCTCCTTCGAGTCAGCCACCTTCCCGGAAATCTGGAAACACGCAGAAGTCAACACACTACTGAAGAAGCCCAAGGCGGACCCAGACGACCTGAAGAACTACCTGCCGATCTCCCTCCTCCCCTTCCCGGCCAAGGTCATCGAAAAAGTCATCAACACCCAGCTCTCCCACTTCCTAGAAGACAGCAAGGCGCTCGAAACCTCCCGATCCAGATTCCAAAAAAATCACAGCACCGAGACCGCACTCAACACTGACACAGACGACATAAGGATCATGCTCGACAAAGGAGAAACCGCAGCACTCATCCTGCTGGACCTCTCTGCCGCTTTCGACACGGTATGCCATCACACCATCCGCACACGACTCCACAACGTCAGAATCCGCGACAAGGTAATCAACTGGATCTCATCATTTCTCAACGGCAGAACCCAGAGAGTCCACCTTCCGCCATTTCTGTCTGAGGCCTCCAAGTTCATCTGTGGCATCCCTCAAGGATCCTCCCTCAGCCCAACGCTCTTCAATGTCTACATGGCTCCTCTCGCCAACATCGCTCGGACACACCACATCAAAACAGTATCATACGCAGACGACACCCGGCTGATCCTCTCCCTCACGAAAGACCCCACTACTGCCAAAAACAAACTACACAACGGACTACACGCCATCTCCAACTGGATGGAATCAAGCCGCCTCAAGCTAAACACCGATAAAACAGAGATCGTCGTCTTCGGCTCCAACCCCTCAGCATGGAACGACTCCTGGTGGCCCAACTCCCTAGGCACTGCACCCTCGCCCACCACCCATTCTCGCAACCTGGGCTTCATCTTGGACTCCACTCTCAGCATGACTCAGCAGGTCAACGCAATCTCCTCCTCCTGCTACAACATTCTCCGCATGCTCCGCAAGATCTTCAAGTGGATCACCGCCGAGACCAGGAAATCCGTCACCCACTCCCTGGTCAGCAGCAGATTGGATTACGGCAACGCCCTATATGCAGGAACAACGGGCAAGCTACAAACCAAGCTACAACATATCCAGAACGCATCCACCCGCCTCATCCTTGACGTCCCACGCCGCAACCACATCTCCCCCGACTTCAGAGACCTACACTGGCTACCCGTACCGAAAAGGATCACCTTCAAGCTCCTGACCCATGCACACAAGGCTCTCTACAACACCGGTCCAGCCTACCTCAACAACAGACTTTCCTTCCACGCTCCCACACGCCATCTCCGCTCCGCCAACCATGCTCTTGCCACCATCCCCCGCATCCACTGCACCAACGCCGGAGGAAGATCCTTCTCACACCTCGCCGCCAAAACCTGGAACTCTCTACCACTCCAGCTACGCCAGACCCAGGACCTCCTAACTTTCAAGAAACGCCTCAAAACATGGCTTTTCGACCAGTAGCATCCCCTCTCCCCAGCGCCTTGAAACCCTAACGGGTGAGTAGTGCGCTTTATAAGTATATTGATTGATTGATTGATTGATTGATTGATTAGATGTTCACCTATACTAATTCTCAAAGATCTTATCGTGCTTCCCACATACATTTTCCGGCATTTACAAGGAATAACATACTCAACAAATTTAGTATTACAGTTGGTGTGTCGATACTGACTAACATCAACTGTAATACGATGGCCCTGGGGACCGCCACCCCCCAGGGCCGGCTCCTGCAGTGTCCCGGGATGCCCACCCCCTGGACACTGCTGTTCCCCGCCCTGCCATAGCAAACTCCTGCATTGCTTCATGGAAGCGAGAGCAGGGAAACCTGTTCTCGCTTCTACAAAGCAAAGTAGGATTTATTTTCCATATGTCAGCAGCTCCCCTTGTGGAAAAGCAATGCCGGCTCCTGCAGGAGGTGGTGGGACTGTGGGCTCCCCCCCACGGTCCCCAACTGTGAGGGTATGCCCCGGGGGATGGGGTGCCCCTGGGCCAAATATGGCCCGGGAGGGGGTCCACGCGCTCCCCCTCCCTTTAAAAAAAAAACAAAAAAAAGATTTTGGCATGCCCTGGGGGATGGGGTCCCCGGGGCGAATATAAGTTATTGGTAGTGGACGTTTTTTTTTGCCAAAAGTTTGGAGTCACGACCCTAGCGCGGCCCCCTAGTGTGAGCGTGAGGGGTGCGCGGCTCCCAGCATGGCCCCCAGGTGTGAATGTGAGGGGTGCGCGGCTCCTTTAGTCGCGCTGGGTGTGCAACTCCAAGCAAAAATAATGACAATTATTTTTCTATAAACCTAGGTTATATGTTGTGTTATTGAGTGGCTCTAAAAAGAGTCCTTGTTTTCATTGGGAGATTGTTGTAGCTACATGTAAGTGCAGATGCAGAGCTTCAGGTTATTGAGAAACACTCTGTTGCCTTCATCAGTGACGTGTACTCCGTCACTTCTGTAAATGCCATTCATATTGAAACGAAGATTGTTGTTATAGATGGAGCCAATACTATGGTCTCTGAGGTAAGCAGAAACAGCTGTATTGACATTTTTTCTAGCTTTCTCAATCTGAGGACAAAATTGATTGGACCAGTTCCATTTCTGCCTTTGCCATATGTTAGAGTATACAAAGACAGTTTGGGGGAAAAGCAACATCAATTCTGCAAAGGTGTCCTTCATTAGCAATTCCAGACCAACCCCAGTCAATGTGCCTAGGTCATTGCCACCACAGTGCAAAATCATGAGGTCAGGGGCTTGGAGATGCAAAATGGTTTTATCCAAAGGCATTAATTGTTGTCACTTTAATCCTCTCTGCCCAATCAATTGTATGTCTAAATTTTGCAAAGCTAGGTTTTTGTCAATACCTTTTGCACCAGAATACATAGCTGTGCCCAACAATCCACACAGAAAGCATCTTGAAGGGAATTCTGTAGGTAATCAAAAGATGTCTGTAGCTGAGGTAGTCAGTTGGTAGAATGAGAGGAATCTAAAATGGTGGAGAAGATGCTGTTTTTAAGACAGAAGAGAATTGATTGGCTGTTTAAGATCATTGTACATTCAAAAATATTGTGCATTTTACTTTCTTTAAAAAGCAAGTTTCTTATTGGTTAGTAAAAAATGTTTGAGAAGTACAGTAGAAAGGATAAGGTTATGTTTTGCAAAGGCAACCACACCTGCTATTTCCTTTTGCAACATTGTGTGGTGAACTTGAAAATATGGTGACCTTGTGACATGTCAGTTAAGTTGAATGTTGCATGAGCTGTTACTATGGAAACTGGCATTAAGGAGTAGGGGTGAAGAAGTCAGTTGATAAGAGTTATTATCTGTAACCAATGGAAATGTGTTTTACATTTTGAAAAACTCTGAGAAGCAATGTCATTTGTTGCTTATGTGTATTTGTATGGAAAACGAGAGGGAAACCATGCCATTACTGGTTTAACCTTCCTGAGTCTGGTACATTATATTGACTGTGTGTAAAAGAAAATCCTGTCTGAGTGTGTGAGATTTCTCAATCAACAGATTTATTTGCAAGGTGAGTTATACATTTTAGAGGTTTATTTAAAAAGATTTGAGATTATTTTAAAAAAGTGTTGCTTGAAATATATTATTAAATGTAGAGGTGTCTATTGGAATTAGTTTAATTGTGCTTGAATATTGTTTAGAAATGATTCTGTACAGTAATATGTGTATTTTTAAGATGATTACAGATGTTATTAATTAAGCTTGTTTTTTAAGTCAGTTTAGAGGTATAGTTGAATGATGCAGCATATTTTTAGATAGTTGGTTGAGGATGCAGTAGAAATGTGTAGTTTGAAAGATGTTCATATAAGGTGCAGTTTATTAGCCTTCATTTTTTGTTTTCAATACAAAAGGTATGGTGGAATAATAGTGCATTATCATAGATACTTTGGTAAAGAAGCAGCACTACTGTGTTGTTTGAAAGATGATCATATAAGGTGTTAATAATTAGGTTTTTGTTACTAGTTTGTACAGAAGGTAAAGAAAAATGATGCCATATATTTTTAGATAGAATGGCGACATAAGGTGTTAATTATGCTTCTTTTTCTAGTGTGAGCAAAGGTATAGTAGAATGATGCCACATAATTTTAGATACAAAGGTGAAGATGTATAATAAAAGTGTGGTTTTAGAAATGCTGTTAAAAGGTGTTGTTAATTACCCTTCTTTCTTAAGTCTGTTGAGAGGTATAGATTGATGATGTCGCATATTTGTAGATTGAATAGTCAAGATGTAGCTCAAAAGTAAACCACAATAAATTACCTTTTCTGGTATGTTGCAGTTATCTACTTAACTATTTAGTATGTAATGACTAATGTATGTGTTCGGAATTTATTTATACAGTTGTATGTATGCTTACTGATCTATTGAGAGGTGCTTGAGCGATTACAGGAGTGCAAAGGTAGTGAATATGTGTTTTTATAACTACATGAGTAATGATTTATGGATTCCATATTGTGCAATGACCCAGTTAGTATCCAAGCAGTACACATGCACTCATGCAATGACCCAGGCACTAACTGATGCACTGCTACAATCCCTTGAGCACTACCTATAGAGTTCAGAAATCTCTGTGTTACAACCTATGCACTCCTTCAATCACCTAGCCAGTCCCATGTCCTTATCCAATCAAAGCCCCAAAACCCAAGCACTTATAAATTCACCATGCACTCTCCTTGCAGTACTCTAATCATCCAGTCACTACCCATGTAGTCATGCAATTACACAGGCACTAACTGATGCACTTCTACAATCCCAACAGCACTACCTCTACAGTTCAGTATTCTCCCTGTTACTACTTATGCACCCCTCCAATCACCTAGCCAGTCCCATGTCCCTATTCAATCACTGCGCCAAAACCCAAGCACTTGTAAGTTCACAATGCACTCTCTTTGCAGTACTCTAATCATCCAGTCACTACACATGTACTCATGCAATGACCCACGCACTAAGTCATGCACTTCTACAATCCCCTGAGCACTACCTTTAAAGTTCAGTAATCTCCTTGTTACTACCTATCCACTCCTCCATTCACCTAGCCAGTCCCATGTCATTATGCAATCACTGTGCCAAAACCAAGCACTTATAAGTTCACCATGCACTCTACTTGCAGTACTCTAATCATCCTGTCACTATCCGTGTACTCATGAAATGGCCCAGGCACTAACTCATGCATATCTACAATCCCTTCAACACTACCTATACAGTTCGGTAATCTCCCTGTTATGACCTATGCACTCCTCCAATCACCTAGCCAGTCCCATGTCCTTATCTAATCACTGCGCCAAAACCCAAGCACGTATAAATTCACCATGCACTCTCATTGCAGTACTCTAATCATCCAGTCACTACCCATGTACTCATGCAATGACCCAAGCACTTAGTCGTTCACCTCTATAATCCCTTCGCGTACTACCTATATAGTTTAGTAATCTCCCTGTTACTACCTATGCACTCCTTCAATCACCTAGCCAGTCCCTTATCCTTATCCAATAACTGCACAAAAACCCAAGCACTTATAAGTTCACCATGCACTCTTCTTGCAGTACTCTAATCATCCAGTCACTACCCATGTACTCATGCAATCCCTCAGGCACTAAGTTATGTCCTTCTACAATCCCTTGAGCACTACCTATACAGTTCAGTGATCTCCCTGTTACTACCTATGCACTCCTCCAATCACCTAGCCAGTTCCATGTCCTGATGCAATCACTGCACCAAAACCCAAGTACTGATAAATTCACCATGCACTCTTCTTGCAGTACTCTAATCATCCAGTCACTACCCATGTACTCATGCAATGACTCAGGCACTAACTGATGCACTTCTACAATATCCCTTGAGCACTAACTATACAGTTCAGCAATCTCCCTCTTACTTCTATGCCCTCCTCCAATCACCTAGCCAGACCCTTGTCCTTATTCAATCACTGCGCCAAAACCCAATCACTTAGTTCACCATGCTCTCTCCTTGCAGTACTCTAATCATCCAGTCACTACCCATGTAGTCATGCAATGACCCATGCACTAACTCATGCACTTGTACAATCCCTTCACCACGACCTATATAGTGCGATAATTCCACTGTTACTACCTATGCACTCCTCCAATCACCTAGCCAGTCCCATGTCCTTATATAATCACTGCACCAAACCCCAAGCACTTATAAATTCACCATGTACTCTCCTTGCAGTACTCTAACCATCCAGTCACTAACCATGTGCTCATGCTATGACTCGGGCACTAATTAATGCAGTTGTACAATCCCTTGAGCACTACCTATGCAGTTCAGTAATCTCACTGTTACTACCTATGCACTCCTCCAATCACTTAGCCAGTCCAATGTCTTTATCTAATCCCTGTGCCAAAAACCCAGGCATTTATAAATTCACCATGCACTCTCCTTGCAGTATTCTAATCATCCAGTCACTACCCATATACTCATGCAATGACCCAGTCACTAATTCATGCACTTCTACAATTCCTTGAGCACTACCTATACAGTTCAGTAATCTCTCTGTTACTACCTATGCACTCCTCAAACCACCTAGCCAGTCCCATGTCCTTATCCAATCACTGCACCAAAACCCAGGCATTTATAAATTCACCATGCACTCTCTTTGCAGTATTCTAATCATCCAGTCACTACCCATGTACTCATGCAATGACCCAGGCACTCATTCATGCACTTCTACAATTCCTTGAGCACTGCCTATACAGTTCAGTAATCTCCCTGTTACTACCTATGCACTTCTCCAATCACCTAGCCAGGTCCATATCCTTATGCACTCACTGCGCCAAAACCCAAGCACTTTTAAATTCACCATGCATTCTCCTTGCAGTACTCTAATCATCCAGTCACTAACCATGTACTAATGCTATGACTCAGGCACTTACTCTTGCAGTTCTACAATCCATTGAGCACTACCTAAACAGTTCAGTAATCTCCCTGTTACTACCTATGCTCTCCTTCAATCAACTACACAGTCCCGTGCCCGTATCCAGTCACTGCGTCATAACCCAAGCACTTATAAATTCACCATGCATTTTCCTTGCAGTACTCTAATCATCCAGTCACTACCCGTGTATTCATGCAATGACTCAGGCACTAACTGATGCATATTTGCAATCCCTTGAGCACAACCTATGCAGTTCAGTAATCTCTCTGTTACTACCTATGCACTCCTCCAATCACTTAGCCAGTCCAATGTCTTTATCCAATCCCTGTGCCAAAAACCAAGCACTTATAAATTCACCATGCACTCTACTTGCAGAACTCTAATCATCCTTTCAATACCCTTGTAGTCATGCAATGACACAGGGTACTAACTCATGCACTTCTACAATCTCTTGAGCACTACCTATAGAGTTCAGTAATCTCCCCGTTACTACCTATGCATTCCTCCAATCACCTAGCCAGTCCCATGTCCTTATCCAATCACTGCACCAAAAGCCAAGCACTTATAAATTCAGTATGCACTCTCCTTGCAGGACTCTAATCATCCGTTCACTACCCTTGTAGTCATGCAATGACCCAGGCACTAACTCATGCACTTCTACAATCCCTTGCGCACTACCTATACAGTTCAGTAATCTCCCTGTTACTACCTATGCATTCCTCCAATCACCTAGCCAGTCCCATGTCCTTATCCAGTCACTGCGCCAAAATCCAAGCACTTATAAATTCAGTATGCACTCTCCTTGCAGTACTCAAATCATCCTGTCACTACCAATGTACTCGTGCAATGACCCAGGCTCTAACTCATGCACTTCTACAATCCTCTGAGCACTACCTTTATAGTTTAGAAATCTCCCTGTTACTACCTATGCACTCCTTCAATCACCTAGCCAGTTTCATATCCTTATGCAATAACTGCATCAACACCCCAAGCATTTATAAATTCACCATGCACTCTCCTAGCAGTACTCCTATCATCCAGTCACTACCTATGTCGTCATGCAATGACCCAGGCACTATTTCATGCACTTGTACAATCCCTTCAGCACTACCTATACAGTTCATTAATCACCCTGTTACTGCCTATGCACTCCTCCAATCTCCTAGCCTGTCCCATGTCTTTATCCAATCACTGCGCCAATACCCAAGCACTTATAAATTTGCCATGCACTCTCCTTGCAGTGCTCTAATCATCCAGTCACTACCCATGTAGTCATGCAATGACCCAGGCACTAACTCATGCACTTGTGCAATCCCTTCAGCACTACCTATACAGTTCAATAATCTCCCTGTTACTTCTATGCCCTCCTCCAATCACCTAGCCAGATCCTTGTCCTTATTCAATCACTGCGCCAAAACCCAAGCACTTATAAGTTCACCTGCTCTCTCCTTGCGGTACTCTAATCATCCAGTCACTACCCATGTAGTCATGCAATGACCCATGCACTAACTCATGCACTTCTACAATCCCTTCAGCACGACCTTTATAGTGCGATAATTCCACTGTTACTACCTATGCACTCCTCCAATCACCTAGCCAGTCCCATGTCCTTATATAATCACTGCGCCAAACCCCAAGCACTTGTAAATTCACCATGCACTCTCCTTGTAGTACTCTAACCATCCAGTCACTAACCATGTACTCATGCTATGACACGGGCACTAACTAATGCAGTTCTACAATCCCTTGAGCACTACCTATACAGTTCAGTAATCTCCCTGTTACTACCTATACACTCCTCCAATCACCTAGACAGTTCCGTGTCCTTATGCAATTACTGCGCCAAAACCCAAGCACTTATAAATTCACCATGCACTCTCCTTGCAGTACTCTAACCATCCAGTAACTATCCATATACTCATGCTATGACTCAGGCTCTTACTCATGCAGTTCTAAAATCCCTTGAGCACTACCTAAACAGTTCTGTAATCTCCCTGTTACTACCTATGCTCTCCTCCAATTACATAGAAAGTCCTGTGTCTGTATCCAGTCACTGCGCCATAACCCAAGCACTTATAAATTCCCGATACACTTTCCTTGCAGTACTCTAATCATCCAGTCACTACCCGTGTATTCATGTAATGAATCATGCACTAATTAATGCAGTTGTACAATCCCTTGAGCACTACCTATGCAGTTCAGTAATCTCACTGTTACTACCTATGCACTCCTCCAATCACCTAGCCAGTCCCATGTCCTTATCCAATCACTGCGCCAAAACCCAGGCATTTATAAATTCACCATGCACTCTCCTTGCAGTATTCTAATCATCCAGTCACTACCCATGTACTCATGCAATGACCCAGGCGCTAATTCATGCACTTCTACAATTCCTTGAGAACTACCTATACAGTTCAGTAATCTCCCTGTTACTACCTATGCACTCCTCCAACCACCTAGCCAGTTCCATGTCCTTATGCGAACACTGCACCAAAACCCAAACACTCATAAATTCACCATCTATGTTTATGTTTATGTTTTTGGCAATTTTTATAGCGCACAACTACCCTTGGGTGTCTCGCCGCTCAATGAAACAGAACGATAGCTAAGGCAGATTTTAATGTGGGAAAAGCCAGGTTTTTAATTTCTTCCTGAAGCTAATGAGCGTTGGGGCCATTTTAATGGAAAGGGGGAGTGCGTTCCAGAGTCTAGCTGTGGAAATGCTAAAGCATCTATCACCCCAGTTGACCCTCTTTTTTCGTTGAATTTTGAGCAGATAGGCTGAGGAAGAGCGAAGAGTTCTCGGATTTTCCAGCGGACAGAGGGCATCTTTGAGGAACTGTGGGCCCAAGTTGTTGACAGCTTTATAGGCAATACACAATGCTTTGAATTTTGTACGGCTCCTGACGGGGAGCAAGTGAAGCTGTTGGATATACGGGGAACTGGAGGTAAACTTAGGTATGCCCAATAGGATTCTGGCTGAGGCATTCTGTACTAGCTGGAGCCTGTTAAGGACTTTCTCCTGGGCATTAAGCAGGAGGGCGTTGCAGTAGTCTGTTTTGGCGAAAACCAGAGTGCTAATAAGGGTTTTGCCAGCTGAAATGGGGAGGTAAGGGAGAAGTTTTTTGATTTTCTTCAGAGTGAAGAAGGAAGTGGAGACTACCGAGTTGACATGGTGGTGAAAGGTCAATTTGTTATCGAAGATGACTCCAAGGTTACGAACCTTGGTGACAGGTTCTGGTGGAGGTCCCATCTCAGTTGGCCACCAACGAGGGGACCAGGTAGGTTCCAGTTTCCCGAATGTCATCACCTCCGTCTTATCAGAGTTTAATTTCCGACAATTTGATGACATCCAGGAACTGATTGCAAGCATTCCTTTTTGAAAGTTTGCCGCGATTGTCGCTCCGTCATCGTGTATGGATAGGACCAGCTGGGCATCATCGGCATAGGTCGTGAGGGCAATGCCGTAGGACTTGATCACCCTCGCTAAGTCCGAAACATATATGTTGAACAAGGTCGGACTTAGCGAGGAGCCCTGTGGTACTCCGCAAGGAAGAGAGAAATTAGGGGAGGTGAAAGGGCCCATCTTTACTGCCTGTGATCGGTTGGCTAAGAAGGAGGCAAGAAGTTCTTTGGCCTTGTTCTGGATGCCTATTGCTGAGACACGGTCGATCAGGATGGCATGATCGACCGTGTCGAAGGCTGCGGAAAGATCCAGCAGTACTAGTACTGCCGCTCCTCCTTTATCCAATGTCATTCTTATTTCGTCTGCCGCTTTTATTAAAGCAGTTTCGGTCCCGTGTCCCTGCCTAAACCCAAATTGGGTTTCATCCAGTAGATTGTTTTCATCTATGAATTTCGAGAGTTGAATATTCATAGCTTTTTCGAACACTTTTGCTGGGTAGGGGAGACATGCGATGGGTCTGTAACTGGATGGAAGGGAGGGGTCAAGGGTGGGTTCTTTCAGGAGTGGCTTAATGATAGCTTTTTCCCAGATTGTGGGGTAAGAGCCGGTAGTAAACATAGAGTTGCAAATGTTCGTCAAAGCAGGGGAAATGGCTTCTGGAATGAGATTGAGAATAGCCGGAGGGCAAGGATCTTGGGGGGAGCCCGATTTGGAGCTGCAGATTAAATGGTGGATTTGTTCCTCAGTGACTGCTTTGAACACAGAGAAAGATGGAGCGTTAGTGGAAGATGATTGATTGTTTATAGTAATAGATGGAGATTTTTGAATGAAGGCTGAGAAGATAGATGTGACTTTGTCCTTAAAAACATTTGCAAGGGAGTTGCAGAGCGTTTGGGATAGTTCGGAAGGGGGGGCCGGGGGGTTTGAGAGATGGTTAACCACTTGAAACAATTTTTTTGCGGAATTTTTTGCCTGTTCAATTTGGGAGGTGTAATACTTAGTTTTTTCGGACGTGATGAGGTCTTTATAGTTGGAGAGGGCGCTTTTGTATACGATTTTGTCGGTAGGATTGTAGTAACGGCGCCAGTGTCTTTCTAAATTTCTACAGTGTTGTCTCTGAAGACGGAGAGATTCCGTGAACCATGGGGCAGAAGGAGACTTTCTATTTCGTTGTGAAGTTTTCAAAGATGCTAGTTTGGAACACGCCATGTCTAAGCTGTTAAGGTAATTAATGGAGGCTAATGATGGATTAAGTTCGGTGGTAATGATGCTCTTGGTCAACATAGAAGCAAGATGAGAAGTATTGATGTTTTTCCAGTCTCTAAAAGAGGTGGAGAAGGTATTCGGTTAGATATGGTGGAGATTTGATTTTTATGGAGAAGCAGACTGCTGAGTGGTCAGTCCAGATAAGTGGAATTACATCTGAAATCATAATGTGAGGGTTATTGGTGAATACACCATCTAGGGTATGGCCTGCTTCGTGAGTGGGCTGGGCGACAGTTTGCTGGAGTCCGGCTGCTGATAGATCGTTAATTAGCGCAATGGTGTCAGTGTCACATGGGGATTCAAGATGGGAATTGAAATCTCCTAGTATGGTATATTGTGGAGCTCCACCTTGCAGTACTCTTATCATCGAGCCACAACCGATGTAGTCATGCAATGACCCAGGCACTAACTCCTGCACTTGTACAATCCCTTCTGCACTACCTATACATTTCAGTAATCTCCCTGTTACTACCAATGCCCTCCTCAACTCACCTAGCCAGTCCCTTGTCTTTATTCAATCACTGCGCCAAAACCCAAGCACTTATAAGTTCACCATGCACTCTCCTTGTAGTACTCCAATGATCCAGTCACTACCCATGTAATCATGCAATGGCCCAGGCACTAACTCATGCACTTCTACAATCCCCTGAGCAGGACCTTTATAGTTTAGTAAGCTCCCTGTTACTACCTATGCACTCCTCCATTCACCTAGCCAATCCCATATCCTTATCCAATCACTGCGCCAAAACCCAAGCACTTATAAATTCACCATGCACTTTCTCTGCACTACTCTAATCACCCAGTCACTACCCATGTATTCATGCAATGACCGAGGCACTAATTCATGCACTTCTACATTTACACGAGCACTGACTATACAGTTCAGCAATCTCCCTGTTACTACATATGCACTACTCCATTCACCTAGACAATTCCAGGTCCTTAAGCAATCAATGCATCAAAACCCAAGCACTTATAAATTCACAATGCACTCTCCTTGCAGTACTCTCATCATCAAGCCACTTCCTATGTAGTCATACAATGACACAGGCACTATCTCATGCACTTGTAAAATCCCTTCAGCACTACCTATACAGTTCAGCAATCTCCCTGTAACTATCTATGCCCTCCTTCAATCACCTAGCCAGTCATATATCTTTATTCAATCACTGCGCCAAAACCCAAGCACTTATAAGTTCCCCATGCACTCTCCTTGCAGTAGTATTATTATCCAGTCACAACCCATGTATTCATGCAATGACCCAGGCACTAACTCATACACTTTTACAATCCTTTGAGCACAACCCATACAGTTCAGTAATCTCCCTGTTACTGCGTATACACTCCTCCAGTCACATAGCCAGTCGCATGTCCTTATCTAATCACTGCGCCAAAACCCAAGCACCTATATATTTGCCATGCACTCTCCTTGCAGAGCTCTTATCATCCAGTCACTACCCATGTAGTCATGCAATGACCCAGGCACTAAGTCATGCACTTGTGAAATCCTTTCAGCACTACCCATACTGTTCAGTAATCTCACTGTTTCTACCTATGCCCTCCTCCAATCACATAGCCAGTCGCATGTCCTCATCCAATCCCTGTGCCAAAAACCAAGCACTTATAAATTCACCATGCACTCTCCTTGCAGGACTCTAATTATCCAGTCACTATCCATGTAGTCATGCAATGACCCAGGCACTAACTCATGCACTTCTACAATCCCCTGAGCACTACCTTTATAGTTTAGTAATCTCCCTATTACTACCTATGCACTCCTCCATTCACCTAGCCAGTCCCATGTCCTTATCCAATCACTCCGCCAAAACCCAAGCACTTTTAAATTCACCATGCACTCTCCTTGCAGCACTCTAATCATCCAGTCACTACCCATGTACTCATGCAATGACCCAGTCACTAATTAATCCACTTCTACAATTCCTTGAGCACTACCTATACAGTTCAGTAATCTCCCTGTTGCTACCTATGCACTCCTCCAATCACCTAGCCAGTTCCTTTTTTTTTTTATTTTTTATTTTCATCATCATAGTTGACACATAGATACAATAAAACAAAAACATATAAAAATATACATCAACCGTATGATAAATTCAAAAAGAAAGAAGGAAAAAAAATGCATGAGATATGGAGAAAGAAAGCAGCAATCATACAGTAATCAAGTAATCATGAAGGACCATATAAGCACAAATTGAAATAATCACAAAATAATATAAAGTTATATAATCACAAGGACGCTAGGGAACTTAGAAACTCAGATTTACATTATCCCAAAAACAATATAGAGTTATATAGAGTTATATAATCAAAAGGCCATAGGTCGCCAAAGTGCTTCTAATTTAACTAAGGAACGAAGTCCCCTTGCGTTTGCCAGGGCGGCCTCTAAGCCATAAGTTTATTTGATTATAACCCAAAAACCTAGCCAGTTCCATGTCTTATGCAATCACTGCACCAAAACACAAACACTTAGAAATTCACCATGTACTCTCCATGCAGCACTCTTATCATCCAGCCACTACCCATGTAGTCATGCAATGACCCAGGCACTAACTCCTGCCCTTGTACAATCCCTTGAGCACTACCTATACAGTTCAGTGATCTCCCTGTTACTACCTATTCACTCCTCCAATTAAATAGCCAGTCCCATGTCCTTATCCAGTCACTGCGAAAAAACCCAAGTACTTATAAATTCACCATGCAATCTCTTTGCAGTACTCTAATCATGCAGCCACTACCCATGTACTCATGCAATAACCCAAGCACTAAGTCATGCACTTCTACAATCCCTTGAACACTATCTATACAGTTCAGTAATCTCTCTGTTACTACCTATGCACTCCTCCAATCACCTAGTCAGTTCCATATCCTTTTGCAATCACTGCACAAAAACCCAAGCACTTATAAATTCAACATGCACTCTCCTTGCAGTACTCTAATCATCCAGTCACTACCCGTGTACTCATGCAATGACTCAGGAACTAAATGATGCACTTCTACAATCCCTTGAGCACTACCTATACAGTTCAGTAATCTAGCTGTTACTACCTATGCACTCCTCCAATCACCTAGCCAGTCCCATGTCCTTATCTAATCAATGTGACAAAACCAAAGGACTTATAAATTCACCATGCACTCTCCTTGCAGTACACTAATTATCCAGTCACTAACCAAGTACTTATGCTATGACTCAGGCACTAACTCATGCAGTTCTACAATCCCTTGAGCACTACCTATACAGTTCAGTAATCTCCCTGTTACTACCTATGCACACCTCCAATCACCTAGCCAGTCCCATGTCCTTATCCAATCACTGCGCCAAAACTCAGGCACTTATAAATTCACCATGCACTCTACTTGCAGTACTCTAATCATCCAGTCATTACCCGCGTACTCATGCAATGACTCAGGCATTAACTGATGCACTTCTACAATCCCTTGAGCTTTACCTATATAGTTCAGTAATCTCTCTGTTATTAACTATGCACACCTCCAATCACTTTGCCAGTTCAATGTCCTTATCCAATCCCTTTGCCAAAAACCAAGCACTTATAAATTCACCATGCACTCTCCTTGCAGTACTCTAATCATCCAGTCACTACCCGTGTACTCATGCAATGACTCAAGCACTAAATCACTTCTACAATCCCTTGAGCACTACATATACAGTTCAGTAATCTTTCTGTTACGACCTATGCACTCCACCAATCACCTAGCCAGTTCCATATCCTTATGCAATCACTGCAAAAAAAGCGCAGCATTATAAATTCACCATGCACTCTACTTGCAGTACTCTTATCATCCAGTCACTACCCATGTAGTCATGCAATGACCCAGGCACAAACTCATGCACTTGTACAATCCATTCAGCAATACCTATACAGTTCAGTGTTCTCCCTGTTACTACCTATGCCCTCCTTCAATCACCTAGCCAGTCCCTTGTCCTTATCCTATCACTGCTCCAAAACCCATGCACTTATAAATTCACCATGCACTCTCCCTGCAGTACTCTAATCATCCAGTAACTATCCATGTGCTCATGCTATGACTCAGGCACTAATTCGTGCAGTTCTACAATCCCTTGAGCACTACCTAAACAGTTCAGTGATCTCCCTGTTACAACCTATCCACTCCTCCAATCATAGAGCCAGTTCCATGTCCTTATGCAATCACTGCGCCAAAACCCAAGCACTTATAAATTCACCATGCACTCTCCTTGTAGTACTCTAATGATCCAATCACTACCCATGTACTCATGCAATGGCCCAGGCACTAACTCATGCACTTCTACAATCCCCTGAGAAGTACCTGTATAGTTTAGTAATCTCCCTGTTACTACCTATGCACTCCTCCATTCACCTAGCCAATCCCATATCCTTATCCAATCACTGTGCCAAAACCCAAGCACTTATAAATTCACCATGCACTCTCTCTGCACTACTCTAATCATCCAGTCACTACCCATGTATTCATGCAATAACCGAGGCACTAATTCATGCACTTCTACATTTCGTCGAGCACTACCTATACAGTTCAGCAATCTCCCTGTTACTACATATGCACTACTCCATTCACCTAGACAGTTCCAGGTCCTTAAGCAATCACTGCATCAAAACCCAAGCACTTATAAATTCACCATGCACTCTCCTTGCAGTACTCTTATCATCAAGCCACTTCCTATGTAGTCATACAATGACACAGGCACTATCTAATGCACTTGTACAATGCCTTCAGCACTACCTATACAGTTCAGCAATCTCCCTGTAACTACCTATGCCCTCCTCCAATCACCTAGCCAGTCACATATCTTTATTCAATAACTGCGCCAAAACCCAAGCACTTATCAGTTCCCCATGCACTCTCCTTGCAGTAGTATTATTATCCAGTCACTACCCATGTATTCATGCAATGACCAGGCACTAACTCATACACTTTTACAATCCCTTGAGCACTACCTATACAGTTCAGTAATCTCCCTGTTACTGCCTATGCACTCCTCCAATCACATAGCCAGTCGCATGTCCTTATCCCATCACTGCGCCAAAACCCAATCACCTATATATTTGCCATGCACTCTCTTTGCAGAGCTCTTATCATCCAGTCACTACCCATGTAGTCATGCAATGACCCAGGCACTAAGTCATAGACTTGTGCAATCCCTTCAGCACTACCCATACTGTTCAGTAATCTCACTGTTACTACCTATGCCCTCCTCCAATCACATAGCCAGTCGCATGTCCTTATCCAATCCCTGTGCCAAAAACCAAGCAGTTATAAATTCACCATGCACTCTCTTTGCAGGACTCTAATCATCCAGTCACTACCCATGTAGTCATGCAATGACCCAGGCACTAACTCATGCACTTCTACAATCCCCTGAGCACTAACTTGATAGTTTAGTAATCTCCCTATTACTACCTATGCACTCCTCCAATCACCTAGCCAATCCCATGTCCTTATCTAATCACTGCGACACAACCAAAGGACTTATAAATTCACCATGCACTCTCCTTGCAGTACACTAATTATCCAGTCACTAACCATGTACTTATGCTATGACTCAGGCACTAACTCATGCAGTTCTACAATCCCTTGATCACTACCTAGACAGTTGAGTAATCTCCCTGTTACTACCTATGCACACCTCCAATCACCTAGACAGTCCCATGTCCTTATCCAATCACTGCGCCAAAACTCAGGCACTTATAAATTCACCATGCATTCTACTTACAGTACTCTAATCATCCAGTCATTACCCGCGTACTCATGCAATGACTCAGGCATTAACTGATGCACTTCTACAATGCCTTGAGCATTACCTATACAGTTCAGTAATCTCTCTGTTACTAACTATGCACTCCTCCAATCACTTTGCCAGTTCAATGTCATTATCCAATCCCTTTGCCAAAAACAAGCACTTATAAATTCACCATGCACTCTCCTTGCAGTACTCTAATCATCCAGTCACTACCCGTGTACTCATGCAATGACTCAGGCACTAACTCACTTCTACAATCCATTGAGCACTACATATACAGTTCAGTAATCTCTCTGTTACTACCGATGCACTCCACCAATCATCTAGCCAGTTCCATATCCTTATGCAATCACTGCAAAAAAAGCGCAGCAATTATAAATTCACCATGCATTCTACTTGCAGTACTCTTAACATCCAGTCACTACCCATGTAGTCATGCAATGATCCAGGCACTAACTCATGCACTTGTAAAATCCATTCAGCAATACCTATACAGTTCAGTGATCTCCCTGTTACTACCTATGCCCTCCTCCAATCACCTAGCCAGTCCCTTGTCCTTATCCTATCACTGCTCCAAAACCCAAGCACTTATAAATTCACCATGCACTCTCCCAGCAGTACTCTAATCATCCAGTACCTATCCATGTGCTCATGCAATGACCCAGGCACTAACTCATGCATTTTTACAATCCCCTGAGCACAACCTTTATAGTTCAGTAATCTACCTGTTACTACCTATGCACTCCTCCAATCACCCAGCCAGTCCCATGTATTTATCCAATCACTGCGCCAAAACCCAAGCACTTATAAACTCAGCATACACTCTCTTTGCACTGCTCTAATCATCCAGTCACTACCCATGTACTCATGCAATGACCCAGGCACTAATTCATGAACTTCTACAATCCCTTGAGTGATGAATACAAGCCCCAGCTAGGCCCGCAAGAGACAAGGGTTCACTCTTCTGTAACGATATCTATAAGGAAGTTGGCACGGAAACTGCAAAGTACAAAAACAACGTTTATTAACCCTTAAGGGTGGTCCTACAATCCACACAACACTCTTCAGTATTGCAAGGAGTAGCACACAGAACTTGCGTACATTGTCCCCTTTTATACACAACAGAGGGGCTCATGAGTGGGTGGATACCACATGAAGTCGAAGAACATTACCATTTAGGGTCATTCTCGATACCAAATCAATACATGGGCGGAGCTAACACATTCCTTGGGCCCGCGAAAACACATGGTCAAGCAAAGCTAATTATAACAGATGTGGTCAAGTCTGGGCATGCGCCAGATGGACAAGAGAGAGCTATTTATAACTGTTGCTAGGCAGATTACAAGAGCAACTAACACAGAGGTCGGACTCTCCTCGTGGTGAGCACGTGGCAGCATGTCAATACAAAATGGAGTCCGGACTTCAGCCAACATAATGAGGAAAACACGATAAAAGGGAAACACTAATGTTTTCAGTGAATGCTTAATCACATTCTGCCTTAATTTACAACAGACGACCCTTTCAGCATTTACTGAAGACATCCGGTTTCCAAGAATAATCATCGTATATGTCAATTATCATCATTCCTTTAACCTCTGTAGCTAGACCCTTCTGGCGGGCAACATCGGCAATAGCTTTCTTATCTGGAATGCAGAATGAAATGCATACGGAACAGCACAATGGTCCACATTGAATACACATACAGAGAAAGAACAGAATTGCTATAATAATGCAGAGACCAGTTAAGACCTTCCATCCCCAGGCAGTAACCAACGCCCAAAACCATCCAGAAAAGGACCAAGTGCCGTTTTCCGTGTGGATTTCAGCTGCTATTTTATGCAGCTTATTAATGGTGTTATAAACGGATGGCGTATGATCAGGGATGAACACGCAGCAGCTACTTCCAATAATTTTACAAGCTCCTCCTCGATCAGCTAGCATCACATCCAATACCATACGATTCTGCAATGCAACAATCCTGGTAATCTGTAATTCTTCCGTAAGATTCCCAAGAGCAGCAGCAGTCTGATTAGTCACAGCTTCTACCACTCTTGTTAATCTTCGGATCTTCCTACTATTCAGAGCGGCTCCAACGAAGAAAAACAGTCCTAAGTTGAAATCAATATACTGTTGCAAGCTAGTATCAGTTTGATCCACATCATCAATCGATAAAGTACGTTTATATCTATTTACAGTCACATTATTCAACAACTTCAAATCCTTATGATATGACGCGGGTGCTAGAAATACAGGAGGTAATAGGAATGATACATAGCATACCCCAGACCACCCAGCCGGCAAACGGTAATAACCTTTATTTCCACATACAAAGTAGGTATTATGGGATGCTAGGAAGGTGCTGTTGTTCAGCCCATCGATGTTTAATACGGTTATACAATCACTGACACCAACAGGGATAAAACCCACACTCTGGACACACAGGTCCGCTTGGGCTTGGGCCACTTGGATCACAAATTTTTCCTTCCCCACAGTGTCTCTGGTATTCGTGAAGATATAGGGAATAGATTCATTGTCCGGTCGGTACTCTTCCCATTCCCAAATTGTTCCATTTGCTTGTGGATATCCATTTCTGTCCTGATGACATTCTTTATTAAGTCTGAAAAGCAATCGTCCCACTGTCGGTTTCCGAGTGGCAAACAACAGAGTGTACCATGCTCTACAAGAGCCATTGTGAGAGAAAGGAAGGGGTATGAATGGCGTACCTCCTTTCTTCTGATGGGCTGGCATCATCCCACATATCCAACAGTTCGTAGCGTTCGTAGCAACGTGGGTGTGATGCAGCATCTGAATGAAAGTGTTATTCAAATAGGATTGTCGATGCTTCAACTCTTGGTATGGCAATGTGTAAAAGTAGTGCTCCGCAGGCACTGGAGTCGTCAACACAAGTGTCTCTCGGGCAGGAGTTGCCTCCTCCACAAACCATGTGGTTATACCAACGATAGCTACTGTTAGCATGAACCCCAGTGCACAAAGAATTTTCTTCTTCTCCATGTCAAAGGAAACAATACCCTGGTATCTTCCTGAAACTAAAAAGTCTGTCAGAACTCTTCCCCTTGGGCAGCGGTTGATTTCTTCACCAGCGGGCCAAGACGGGTGTCGCTACACTAATGCAGGGCTGATCCCCCCCCCTTGCCTCATTGGCTCTCCGTTTCACTAACCCAAGGGCCGTTCTGACAGTATGTCCCGGTACTAGAAACCTCACTTCCTTGGTCGCAGATGATATCGCCTTCCTCCAGAAATCGTGTGGTCCGAAAAGAGCTCCTCAGTGTCGTTTGGCTCTGCAGCACGGCCTGTCTCTGCTGCTAGGATGTCTCGTTGATCGGTCAGCACAGCAGACTCCACCAATCCGGGCGGTACCTTTCGACAGTGCAAGGAATGGATCCAATTCTTCCTGTTCGAGACTCGCACAGCCGTCCTCGTTGCAAGAAGGACTTGCTCAGGTCCGACCCATCTCGGCTCCAAACTGTTCGATCTGTCGAAAACCTTTATCATCACATGATCTCCAGGCCGGAGACCATGTCCTTCGCCAGTAGACCGATCAGGGAGCGCCTCTCGGACCTGTTGATGAATAGAAACCAAGTTATCCGTTAACTGTGCCAGGTAATCACTCATCATCACACAAGGTACATCATACACAGCCTTAGGTCTTGGTGGACCCCAAATATTCATTGGGCGTCCAAATACAATCTCATAGGGTGTAAGGCCGGTTCGGGAGTGTGGCACCGACCTAATTGACAATAACGCCAGTGGCAAAGCGTCTGGCCAAGTCAAAGACGTTGAAGCTTGAATTTTGGCGATCTTAAGCTTCAGTGTACCATTATATTTCTCGACTAGTCCTGCAGACTGAGGGTGGAACACGGCGTGGAACTTCTGGGTGATGCCTAGGCCCTTCAAGACATACTTTATAACATCCGCTACAAAGTGAGGGCCATTATCACTCCACAGAAGTCTACAGACGCCGTATCGGGGGAAAAACTCTTTCAGCAATAGCTTCGCTGTAGTCATTGCAGTATTGTCTTTCGCAGGGTACGCCTCGACCCATTTACTAAAGGCGCAAACCACTACTAGAACATACTTCAAATTGTTACAGCGCTCAAGCTGGATGTAATCCATCTGCAGAACCTCAAAGGGTGCAGTGGGTGTCGCAAATCCTCCTGCTGGAGTTCGCGTGCCTTTCCCTGGGTTATACTTCAGACAGATCATACAGGTCTGCACCACCCTCTTTGCCGTGCTAGCAATCTCTGGATGCTCCCAGACTTGGGTAAGCAATTTCACAATTGCGGAAGCTCCAACATGTGCTAGCCCATGTGCCATCTGGACCATAGGTTGTACAAAAGCCGTGGGTAATTTCCATCTATCCATCTGCTTATTTCTCCAGCAACCCTCGTCATCCAGTTCTCCTTCGCTAGCCCATTGTTCCCGCTCTTTGTCAGAAGCGGTCTTTTGTATTTCTCGCACTTCCTCCTTCGCATCATGCCATCTCTCCACCTGTGACTTCACTACATACATGGCAGTAGTACCGGGCTGCATCGCAGTCTCCCGTGCTACTCGATCCGCTAACGCATTCCCTTCTCCAACCTTATCAACTACTTTCCTATGGGCACTACACTTAACAATGGCAATTTTCTTTGGGTATGTCAATGCAGTTAAAAGATTGTGGACTAACTCCCCATGCATTATCTGCACCCCATGTGACGTTAGAAACCCTCTCTCCTTCCAGAGTAGGCCGAAATCGTGCGCTACTCCGAAGGCATAGCGGCTGTCTGTGTAAACATTCACACACAATCCTGTACTAAGCTCACACGCTCGTGTTAACGCTATCAGTTCCGCTGCTTGTGCTGATTTCTGTGGTATGCGTGCTGTCTCCACTATCGTCTGTAACGTGGTAATTGCATATGCTGCTGAAGTCGTACCATCTGGTAGCTTCAGGCATGATCCATCTACCCACAACTCTCCATCTACATCTGAAAAGGGCGTATCCTGGAGATCAATACGACCCTTTGTTTGTTCCTCAGTCACAAGAATACAATCATGCGCTTTCTGTGCCTCAGGCTGTGTCTCGGGGTATGGCAACAATGTGGCCGGGTTTAATGTCACGCACCTTTTCAACGTAATGTGAGGAGCTAAAAGCGTCAACTCATATCCCGTTAAACGGGCACTGGTCAAATGCTGCGTCTTTGTTTGATTAAGCAGGGCATCAACAGCGTGGGGAACTAACACCAACAGTTTATGGGACAATACAATTCCTTCACTCTGTCGTATTGACACAGCTGTCGCCGCAACCGAGCGAAAACACCCCGGCAATGCTCGGGCGACAGGATCAAGTACAGCCGAAAAGTATGCACAAGGGCGCTGCTTATCACCATGCATCTGTACTAAAACTGATAATGCACATCCATCTTTCTCATGCACATACAACGAAAAGGGTTTTGCATAATCAGGGGTCCCTAACACTGGTGCTGAACAAAGGGCCTGTCGCAATTGCTGAAAAGCAGCATCACACTCATCTGACCAAGGGATTGGGATAGGCGTATCTTTTGTCAAGAGGGCTAGTAATGGCTTAGCCGTGTGTGAAAACCCCAGTATCCACTGTCTACAAAAAGAAACGAGGCCCAAAAATGCACGCACATCCTTCTGCGTGGATGGCCTCGGTGTGTCCAAGATTACTTGGATACGATCTGGTGTGAGTGCACGCCCCTCCTTAGACAAAAGGTGACCCAAATAAGTCACCTTTGGTCTACAGAATTGCAATTTCTTCCTAGAGACCTTGTGATTGTGGGAGGCTAAAAAGGAAAGCAGGGATAGCGTGCTTTTCTCGCACAACTCCAGGGTGTCAGCCGCCAACAAGATGTCATCGACATATTGAATGAGGGCGACCCCCTCGAGTAAAACAAAGGAATCCAACTGTCGCTTCAAAGCCTGACTATAGATACTAGGGCTTTCTGTGTAGCCCTGGGGAATTCTACAAAAACGATAAGATCTGTTGTTTAGTGTGAACCCAAAAAGAAATCGGCTATCAGGGTGAATGGGAATAGAAAAGAAGGCATTTTTCAAATCAATCACTGAGAACACGGTCGCCGTAGGCGGGACCAAGGTAAGCAACGTCGTGATATCGGAAACCACCGGGTACTGAGGTATCACGATCTTGTTTACCTCCCTCAAATCAATTATGAACCGATAGACCTTTGCATCCGTGTCCTTTTTCAGAATAGGGAGAATCGGACTGTTACAGATATTATAGGGAACTTCTTCCACTACTCCTACTGCGATCAAATCCTGCACAATCTGTATGAGAGCTTCCTCGCCCTCCTGGGAAATACGATACTGTGGGAGGCGTGGTAGCACCGCCCCCTCCTGGACACTAATGTGGACCGGAGGAATCACCATTTGTCCGACATCTGTGTCCGAAGTCGCCCATAAAGCTTGGGGGAGGGTAGCCAACAACGCATCCTCTGAGATCGTACACATCCGCCCAGATCGGGGGTAGTTGTCATTTAAAATCACCCTCACACCCTCAGGGGAACAACGAATTGTAGCCCTAAAGTACTTTAACATATCAAGGCCCATAATGTTATCCGGTGTGTACGGAGCAAGCAGAAACGGACAAGGCGCAGAAAAACAATCAACTTTAAACGCAAGGGGCTGTGAAAGAGGGCTTCGGGAGAGTGTACCGTCAAACCCTACCGATGTAACTATTGAGCCGGATGGGGGAGCCCCCGGAACCAAGTACCTAGACAATGCACTACGTGTCGCTCCTGTATCCACTAGGAACTGATCAGTAGAACCTAAAACCTCAGCCGATACATAAGGACCCGTCTGATCGACCGGTACCTCAACTGATTCGGACCCCCATCCTACGCATTCCTATGCATGCTGAGAATCATGATATCCCGAGTGATCGATGTCCGATACATGATACTGATGCTGGCGATCGAAAACGTTTGAGCTATCTCGGTGCTGCCCAGCAGTGTCGAAACGGACATTATCGTTAGAATTCCCTCTAAAGTTCGAGAAGCCCCCTCTACCTCTCTGGCCACCCGGAGTGTGCCCCTGCCGCGAAGCACGCAATGCTGGGCACTCCCTGGCCCAATGGCCCAACTGCTTACAGTACGCACATTGGTTCTTATTCAAATCAGATCGGCCCGAAGGGGGACCATAAGATCCGCCCCTTCCCCTATTATTATTACCCCGGCGGGGCGGGCCATATACTTGTGCTAACATCACTTTGGTTTTAAGATCTTTCGATTTCTTCTCCTCCTGGCCCTTCGCCTCGTGCTCCTGACGCTCATAATACTGAGCGATGGTCAGAAGGGCCGTCGGTGTCGCGGAGGACCAAGAACTCTCACTCGCTTTTAACCGGGCCGCAACTGCCGGCAGCAGATTGGCCACATATTTGTCCGCGAAAAGGTGGCGGCCTGTGTCGTCGGTAAGCGACTGGCCACTAAAGTCATGGAACGTTTCTTCGAAGCGCGTGAAGAAATCTGCAACTGACTCATCAACTTTCTGCTTACATGCCGCTAACATATTCCAGTCAATCTTTTTAGGGGGGATTATTGTTTTCAATTTAGCCACAATAGCAGCAGGGAGATCTAGAATATTCTGGGGTGGTTTCTGTGCGGGCTTCCGTTCCCTATCCTCATCCTCAAGCTCAGACCACCGGGCCTTAAAAGCAACTGCATCATCCACCTTTCGGACAGACCGCCACGTGTCCGGTGGTAGAATAAGGCCAAAGAACAGATCTATATCCGCTAAGGTCATAATGCAAGAATTCAAGGCCCCCTCGACTTCTTCATAGAAGGCCGCTGGATTCTTGCGGGGGTCAGGCAATGCATTCTTTAACGCCATAACATCGGCCCTATGCCAAGGAGTATAAACCCAATTATACACAAAATATCCCCTAGCATCGGCGGAGTTAATGTCCGAGCTAGTCCCTGCTCCTTTCGGAGGGACATACAAAGGTGCCGCCTCTCGCATCGGTTTAGCATGCACTACATTATCCTTATCTGACTGGGAGGTGGATGGGTGGCCCCCTGCCGCAACTGAATCCGACCGCTTCTCCTCCTCCGCTCGTTGGCGTGCTTTCTCTCGAAGGGCCAGCACCTCGTCCCGCAAGGCGAACAGCCGCCGAGCCGCCTCAGGAGCCTTAGAGGGAGAAAAAGCACCGTTACGTATTGCTCTGGCATCCGAAGACACTTCGTCAGGCTCAAAAACATGAGAATATTTTCGGAAAGCATTAATCACTTCATCCGCGAAATGACCCAGAAAATACACTTTATCTCTCTCCTGCCATGGCCCCCAAATTTGAAATAATTCCTCCATGGATACCTTGCCTTTAAGCGCACGGAAGGAAATTTGCCGAAGCTCAGCCATTTGCTCGGCCGGCAGCATGGACCGTGTGTCTACCTTACCCGAAGCCGGGTCAGAATCTTGCGGCCGCGGAGCGGATGCGCCAACATAAGGGGGCGGAGAGCGATCTAGCAAATAAAAATCATCATCAGGATTATTAAGGACAGGATAAAGCGGCTGGCGAACAACATATTGACCCGAAACTTGTAGCCTACGCTCTTTCTCTTGTCTGTCCGTTTGCTCTTTGTCCTCCCGATGCTTCGCTTCCTGCGCTCGCATATGATCATTCTTCCGTTGTTCTTTATCAAACAGCGCTTTCTCACGTTTCTCTCGCTCACGCACTTCCTTCACCCATAATCGCACACACTCAAACATATCCTGACGAGCACGTCGCTTACACATACACTGTTCCACATACTCAATCTTGCGTATATCAAACGATCCATACAAAGGCCATCGCAACTCAGGATCCTTCCTAGTATATTTCCTCCATAACGTGCTGTACATTATGGAAGAAAGACCATGCTTCACGTACATATCCCTATTAGGAGTCCCCTCTGGGGGAGCTGGAGCAGATTCCTCGAGGTTCAACCGGTTATCCAAACAGCAGCACCACTTACGGAGTGCGCTAAAAGCAGGCATGCTAGGAATAATGCAAAATATGCAGTATTATCAAGAAAAATGGCACTTAATCGTTGCGCCGTTCCAAGTTTACACAGCTCCGGAGAAATTTCTCCACATTACCTGCCTATATGTGTTGCAACGCATATATTTTCACAAAGACAAATTCAAAATATGACTAGTCACCATCAATCAAACTCAAATAGCCAGACCAGGCTTCAAAACTCGGAGCAAGTACCGTACAACGGTTCTTACCAATCAAGAGTCCAGGTTCCAACTGCCAAGCTCCACAATCGCCCAAACGGCTCTCACGGCAGGACCGACAGAAGAGGTCTCAGTCGATGACCGGCGCCACCCAGATGGTCAGCTCGGAAGGGAAGGAAGAAAAACCTCGGGATGCCAGGGCTAAGACGCCGCTGGCAGTGATCACGTCCCCGGCAAAACTCCTCACCTTCGTCGCGACCAGTCCTTCGGGCATCCGAGTCGCCGATGAGCCCCACGTGACGGGCGCCAATTGATGAATACAAGCCCCAGCTAGGCCCGCAAGAGACAAGGGTTCACTCTTCTGTAATGATATCTATAAGGAAGTTGGCACGGAAACTGCAAAGTACAAAAACAACGTTTATTAACCCTTAAGGGTGGTCCTACAATCCACACAACACTCTTCAGTATTGCAAGGAGTAGCACACAGAACTTGCGTACATTGTCCCCTTTTATACACAACAGAGGGGCTCATGAGTGGGTGGATACCACATGAAGTCGAAGAACATTACCATTTAGGGTCATTCTCGATACCAAATCAATACATGGGCGGAGCTAACACATTCCTTGGGCCCGCGAAAACACATGGTCAAGCAAAGCTAATTATAACAGATGTGGTCAAGTCTGGGCATGCGCCAGATGGACAAGAGAGAGCTATTTATAACTGTTGCTAGGCAGATTACAAGAGCAACTAACACAGAGGTCGGACTCTCCTCGTGGTGAGCACGTGGCAGCATGTCAATACAAAATGGAGTCCGGACTTCGGCCAACATAATGAGGAAAACACGATAAAAGGGAAACACTAATGTTTTCAGTGAATGCTTAATCACATTCTGCCTTAATTTACAACATGAGCACTACCAATACAATTCAGAAATTTCTCTGTTACTACCTATGCACTCCTCCAATCACCTAGCCAGTCCAATGTCCTTATCCAATCCCTGTGCCAAAAACCAAGCACTTATAAGTTCACCATGCACTCTTCTTACAGTCACTATCCATGTACTCATTCAATGACCCAAGCACTAAGTCATGCACTTCTACAATCCCTTGAGCACTACCTATACAGTTCAGTAATCACCCTGTTACTACCTATGCACTCCTCCAATCACCTAGCCAGTTCCATGTCCTTATGCAATCACTGCACCAAAACCCAAGCACTTATTAATTCACCATGCACTCTCCTTGCAGTACTAAAAACATCCAGTCACTACCCGTGTACTCTTGCAATGACCCAGGCACTAACTGAAGCACTTCTACAATCCCTTCAACACTACCTATACAGTTCAATATTCTCCCTGTTACGACCTATGCTCTCCTCCAATTACCTAGCCAGTCCCATGTCCTTATCCAATCACTGCGCCAAAACCCAGGCACTTATAAATTCACCATGCACTCTCCTTGTAGTACTCTTATCATACAGTCACTACCCATGTACTCATGCAATGACCCAGGCACTAACTCATGCACTTGTAAAATCCATTCAGCAATACCTATACAGTTCAGTGATCTCCCTGTTACTACCTATGCACTCCTCCAATCACCTAGCCAGTCCCTTGTCCTTATCCTATCACTGCTCCAAAACCCAAGCACTTATAAATTCCGCATGCACTCTCTCAGCAGTACTCTAATCATCCAGTAACTATCCATGTGCTCATGCAATGACCCAGGCACTAACTCATGCATTTCTACAATCCCCTGAGCACTACCTTTATAGTTCAGTAATCTTCCTGTTATTACCTATGCACTCCTCCAATCACCCAGCCAGTCCCATGTATTTATCCAATCAGTGTGCCAAAACCCAAGCACTTATAAACTCAGCATACACTCTCTTTGCACTGCTCTAATCATCCAGTCACTACCCATGTACTCATGCAATAACCCAGGCGCTAATTCATTAACTTCTACAATCCCTTGAGCACTACCAATACAATTCAGTAATTTCTCTGTTACTACCTATGCACTCCTCCAATCACCTAGCCAGTCCAATGTCCTTATCCAATCCCTCTGCCAAAAAACAAGCACTTATAAGTTCACCATGCACTCTTCTTACAGTCACTATCCATGTACTCATTCAATGACCCAAGCACTAAGTCATGCACTTCTACAATCCCTTGAGCACTACCTATACAGTTCAGTAATCACCCTGTTACTACCTATGCACTCCTCCAATCACCTAGCCAGTTCCATGTCCTTATGCAATCACTGCACCAAAACCCAAGCACTTATAAATTCACCATGCACTCTCCTTGCAGTACTAAAAACATCCAGTCACTACCCGTGTACTCTTGCAATGACCCAGGCACTAACTGAAGCACTTCTACAATCCCTTCAACACTACCTATACAGTTCAATATTCTCCCTGTTACGACCTATGCTCTCCTCCAATTACCTAGCCAGTCCCATGTCCTTATCCAATCACTGCGCCAAAACCCAGGCACTTATAAATTCACCATGCACTCTCCTTGTAGTACTCTTATCATACAGTCACTACCCATGTACTCATGCAATGACCCAGGCACTAACTCCTGCACTTCTACAATCCCTTGAGCACTACCTATACAGTTCAATAATCTCCGTGTTACTACCTATGCACTCCTCCAATCACCTAGCCAGTTCCATGTCCTTATGCAATCACTGCACCAAAACCCAAGCACTTATAAATTCACCATGCACTCTCCTTGCAGTACTCCAATTATCCAGTCACTACCCATGTACTCATGCAATGACCCAGGCACTAACTCTTGCACTTCTACGATCCCTTCAGCACTACCTATACATTTCAGTAATCTCCCTGTTACAACGTATGCACTCCTCTAATCACCTAGCCAGTCCCATGTCCTTATCCAATCACTGCACCAAAACCCAAGCACTTATAAGTTCACCATGCACTCTCCTTGCAGTACTCTAAGCATCCAGTCACTACCCATGTTCTCATGCAATGACCCATGCACTAATTCATACACTTCTACAATCCCTTGAGCACTACCATTACAGTTCAGTAATCTCCCTTTTACTACTCATGCACTCCTCTAATCAGCTAGCCAGTCCCATATCCTTATTCAATCACTGCGCCTTTCCCAAGCACTTATAAGTTCACCGTACACTCTCCTTGCAGTACTCTAAGCATCCAGTCACTCCCCATTTAATCATGCAATGACCCATACACTAACTCATGCACATCCACAATCCTTTCAGCACTACCTATACAATTCGGTAATCTCTCTGTTACTACCTATGCACTCCTCCAATCACCTAGCCAGTCCCATATCCTTATCTAATCACTGCGCCAAAACCCAAGTGCTTATAAATTCACCATGCAATGTTGACCTGGCCAGTGCAACCACTGACCAGGCCTTATCATTCCCTTTCTGTACATGTAAGGCATCCCTATGGTGGCCCTAGGTACCCCCCTGGGCTGGGTGCAGTGTATCTGAAAGGTAGGGCATGTACTGAGGTGTGTAACATGCCCTGGTAGTGAATTACAGCCATTGTCGTTTTTCACTGCTGAGAGGCTAACTTGCCCATAGGACAGAATGGGGGAGGCTGTTTACATGCCTATCTTCCCCTAAAGGCAAGATAGAAAATGCAAGTTTGGTATCTTTGTGTTCAGAATTTAATTATACATCTTTTTAGAAAGATGGTTTTTAAATTCACTGTGTAAGAATAGCACTTTTTAGAAAGTAGCTATTCTCCTGTTTAACCTTCCTGTGTGCCTGTGAGCAGATTGGCTGACTGGTGTCATGTGATGGGCTAGGTGGCTCCAGGAGTCTGGATGCAGGGTGAATAGGGAGATCTGTTCTAGATGGGTGGGAGGAGTAGCCCCTGGGTTTGAATAGGGCTGCCTCTGACAGCACAATGCAGGCTCCACCCCCTGCTGGCCAGGCTGAGGACTCTGCCTCTGCCAGCACAAAGAAGGCTCCACCTCCTGCTGGGCGTCCAACGACCCTGCCCCTCACTCTGAAAGGAACCAGGTGCTCCAGGGCAGAGCACACCCAGGAACCGGTTTGAGCAGGGGAACCCCCCCCCCCACTGGAACAGAGAGAGACAAAGACTTGGAGGGGTATAAGAAGAGGACCCCAGACACCTAAACTTTAGATCACTGTGGATCTAAGAAGGAACCTCTGCCAAGGAGAAAGCTGGAAGGAACTGAAGAGGAGAAGACTGGCTGCTTGCTGTTTTGCTTTGCTGCCAAGGAGAGGGGAAGAACTTTGCTGTGTCCCCTTCTTTAAATTCTGATCTCCAAGGGCCTGAGGAGAGCTGGCTCCCTGTTAAGAAGTCCCAGGAACAAAAGGACTTCACCAGCAGCTCCCCTGGAACTCTGCTGATGGAGTTCTGACCTGCCTTGGAGTGCTTGCCTTGTCCTGGGGCCTCAGGAGGTCATTTTGCTGTGTTTGGGAGCTGGAAATCAGAAAGCGTGAACAAGAGTAACTGGTACCCATCGCATCATCGGTTTGAGGGTCGCATCATCCGGTTGCGAATCGCAAGATCGAATTTCATCGCGGCATCATCGCAGCACCCGGAATCCCCGCATCGCCGAGTGCGTCGAGCATCGTCCCGGTGCGTGAAGATTCCTGACACTGCGAAGGTCGTCGCAGAACCAGTTTGCGGGCCACACCACTGCCGGTGCGTGAAAGTATCCAGTCGCTGCAGGTGTCGACGCAGAGTCCCGTCCCTTGGCGCATCGAGGGTTGCGGCGCCAGAAGTTAACGCCGCGCATCGCGCCCCATCGAAGAGCGTCGCACCGTACCTGTGCGTGAAGCTTCCCCCTAAGAAACCTACGCAACGAAAGCCAAAGTCATCGCATCCTCCCTCTGCTGCGTGAAGCAGGGCTGCTGCAAAGCCTCCCCAAGATCTCAGGAGTATCGCATCACCTTTGCCATCTTCATTGTTATAGCTTTTGGGAACCTTAGTGCAACTACAGGTACTGTTGGGCACGAGAGTGTCGCATTTTGTGCATTGAGAGTCGCATTGTGCAGGACACTGATTTTTACTTCCTGGAGTACTTTCAACAAACTCTTGAACTATCTTTAAAGTAACCTTTTTAATTGTATGTTGGTTTTTCTGTAGTATTTGGTCTTGTGAAGTTTTTAGTAAAGATACCTTATTTTTCTAAAACTGGTGTAGAGTAAATCTGTGGTGTTTTCACTGTGTTACTGTGAGTGTTGGTACAAATACTTTACACATTGCCTTTGATAGCCTAGACTGCTCAGACCAAGCTACCTAAAAGGTGAGCAGGGGTTATCTTAACAGTGTATCCCCCTTTCCCTGACTAGAAGCAAGTGTCCCTACTTGGACAGAGGTACCTACCCTGCCAACTAGAGACCCCCAGATCTAACACTCGGGAACACCTACTCTGCATCTCATTAGTGATAGTTGCCGGGGTCATCCTTGGCGATGTTTTTTGCGGATGCTAACGCGGGAAATGTGGTGCTGTGGGGTTTTTGCACCGGCTTGTGAATGGGGAGGTAAATTTGTCACAACTTTGGCGGCGCTAAAGTTCCGTTAATTCTGCGATAGCTCCTTGTGAATATGCCCATAAATGTGCAAACACATGAACAAAAATGTCCATGTTTTGAATGAACACAGCACCCACCAATTCTGGAATTAAGACCTTCAATGTTGACAGATGTTCATATCTGTAATTGGATGTTGTGGTTTGTCTGGTTCCAAATATAGGATTTACCAGCCCAATGTTTACTTTTCACTTTGCCAATTACTAAGTATATTCCCTCTCTAAAATGCACAATTGCACTCCAAACAGAAATGGGTGGCCTTCAAAGTCAACATTTAACTTAGGTGCCCCTCTCCCCTTCTCTAAAAACAGCTGGCACTGGAGTCAAACACTGTGTACGACAGAAAACTGCATGTCTGTGCACGAGAATTTCCAGCAGACACAATGTGTGAATGTGCAATATTTCCACCTTTGTAACTTTTCATAGTGAAGAAAGATGTTTGTGAATAAAACACTTGTGTAATTCTGAAAGTTCCCTGCAGCAAGTGGTTAGGTTGGAAGGAGGTCTGTTTTCACCATTTCAGGCGGCAGCAGTGAGGGTCAGCCCGGCTCAATAGGTCGCTGTCAGACCAGTGATGGGCCTCAGCAGGCATGGTCAACACACCACCTGTTGCAAACTATTTCCAGCACAACCACACAGACTTTTTTTTAATCCAAAATGTCTTTGTCTGGAGGGAAATCCTGCACAGCCTTTAATGAGCATTGAACGTTGGATTACCTGGTTTGACATCTCTGGCACTGGCTCTCCTGCCCCATGCTCATCATCACCAGGGATGAGTCCCGGTGGGAGAGGAGCAGAGTCACCATCACTAATGAACTCTTGCTTGCCTATATAAGCAGGGGGCGAGTGTCAGTGAAATGCCTCTTTCCCTGCATTGCTTGTTTGCTGACTGATTGTTATTTAATGTGATGAGTGAACCCTTTCCCACTGATCGCATCCTTGGCTTCGGGTAGCTATGTTGTGATCGCTCGCAGCTCTCCTCGCTTCACCGGGGGTCCTCGGGTGATGCACCCTGCATCCTGCATCCTGCACCCTGCATCCTAACATGAGGACGACCCTGCTGCTCACCCTGTCCTCATGCCAACTTCTGAAGCAATAATCTTATCCAGAGGTGTTGAACTTTGTTTCCAGGAGCTGCAAAGTGCACCAACCTCACCTTTTGTTCACTAGTAGGTAGAACTCATCAAGGTGTAACACGAGCACTCTTGTGTTAATGGAAACATTACACAGTGAGTACATTATAGAGCGGAACAGATGATATGTTCACTCATTTCACCTCTTGTGCTCTTTAGGTGGGACTTGCACTGTATGTTTCACAGGTAGTTCACACTCGAGTGCATCTGAAGGTAATTGTCCATGTGTAATAGGGGTGATAATAGGGGCAACGTTGGTGATAAAAGCTGTGTCCTTGTTAGCTCTTTAATACCAACCGGAGATTATCCCTGGGTGCTAATCCTCCCTGTTAGCTGCTGTTGGTGGGATTTGCACCCGACCTCCTGTGTTTACCACCCTGGCTATGGCAGAGAAGGACTGCCAGCCCCAACCAGCCTGCTTTAATGTATAGGAAACAACGCTATATGCATCATGCTCCTTTAGAAGACAATATTTCAAATGTGATGCCCTTATCTACGATGTGCGTGCAAATCCTGTTTTGCTTTAAATAGGGTTAAGTAAATTGTGCCCAACCTCGGAGTATGCTCTCGAAATTTATACCAGTCATGTTGTGCCACAAAATTTGGGTGCATAAGGTACTGTTTTGTCCACCCGTAAATGGATTGATTCATGCACAAAATGTGTATGCGGTTTCCCATTCCAGATGTGAAAACCGTAAAAGTTGAAAAATGCGAAATCAGTAATTTGTACACCGTGCTTTAACACTATATATATATATATATGATTTTTTTGCAACTAATCCTTGTAGATTGGAGAAAGGTCTGCACTCAAACACGGAGTTACTGCATTTGCCTTTATTTTCACTTCTTCAAGCCAGCACTCAGGACGCGTTTCAATAAGCCAGTAGATTATATATATATATATATATATATATATATATATATATATATATATAGATATAGATATATTACCTACTGGCGGTCGCCAGTAGGTAGTTATAGTTAGGACCACGTTTCCATAGGAAATCCGCAACATTCTATTTGGAATAACTTTGGCGCCAGTCGACGAATCCTCGCGAATTTTTCAAAATAGGTGGGGCGCTACGCTCCGCTCCTTCTCTGAAAGTCTCGGGGGGATTCGTCAAGCGGGGGCTGAGATAAAAGGGGGGTCCCAAAACGCGTTTTTCCCATGCATTTTTCCATAGGACCTTTAGACAGGGCTACAGCCCGAACGGCTGAACAGAATTACTAGAAATTTGGCAGAGAGGTAGTCCCCAGGTCAAGGAAGTGCCTTTTGTAGATTTGGTGTAAATCTGTTCAGTAGATTCTGAGAAAATAGCCTTTAAATCAATATATATATCTGAGCCAGCTTACGGTGCGCTTACGGTACGCTTACCGTACGCGTACGGTGGCGTGCGCGAGCGCGATTCTGATTGGTTCTTAGATCTTAGTAAACATTCGAATCGGCCGAAACCAGGAAGTGGCGGCCGCCATTTTGTGTGTTTCACACAGAAAAAAAAGGGAGATAACTTGAAAAGGGGGCAAGGAGGAGAGTTACAGACCCCCTAACATTTGTAAGGGGGTCAAAGAAGGACAGAAAAGTACAAAGAAAACATTTATTGATTTTAAAAAAAATCACGGGGTACGCGTACGGTAAGCTCACCGTACGCGTACGGTAAAAAAAAAATAAAAAAAAAAATGAAATGCAGATTTAAGTGTTTAGATATTAGGGGGCTCTAAAAAGAGCTGTTGTGTTTATGAAGTGATTTTTTATTGGTACCTACAAGTAAGTACCGATGCAGAGTCTAAGGTTCAAGAGGAAGACTCTGTTGCCTTCATCATTGAAGTGCACACCATCTCCTCTATAAATGTCTTGCATGTCGTAACGCAAGTTGTTGTGGTAAATGGAACCCATACCATAGTCACGGAGGAAAGCAGAAACAGATTTGTTGACGTGCTTTCTTGCTTTGTCAATCTGCGGACAGAAATGATTGGACCAGTTTCATTTTTGCCTTTGGCATATGTTAGAAAACACAAAGGCAGTTTTAGGGAAAAGTGAAAACAGTTGTGCAAAGGTGTCCTTCATAAGCATTTCCAGACCTACCCCAGTCAAAGTGCCTAGGTCATTGCCACCACAGTGCACTATTATGAGGTCAGGGTGTTGGATTTGCATGAAGAATTTCACCAATGGCATCAATTGGTGCCACTTTAACCCTCTCTGACCAATCCATTTAATGTCTACATTTGGCAAAGCAAGGTCTCTCACCATACCTGTTTTCTCTGCAAACTTTTCACTCCAGAAGACATAGCTGTGTCCTACAATCCACCCTGTGAACATCTTCAAAGGAGATCTGGATGCACTCAGGAGGTGTATTTCAGTAGAATGGTAAAAAGAAATGAAAGACAGTTTGGAAATGGAGGCATACATATTTTTTTATAAAAAAAAAGAACTGATTGGCTGTTTCATACCATTCTACACTAAAAACTAGGCTGTATGTGTAAATTTATAGAAGCATGTTTTGTATTGGTACAGAAAAATGTGTTACCAAAGAACAGTACTATGGATTTGCTGTTAGGTTAGAAAAGTCAAGCACTCTTGCTCTGTGGAATTGAAACATTGTTTGGCGAACTTCTGACCTAACTCCACACAGCAGTGTTCCATGAGCTGTTGCTATGGTAGCAGGCAGAAGTCAAGTTGGGGGAAGGGTACTAGGCAGAAGTCAAGTTGGGGGAAGGGTACTTTTGGAAAAGGGTTGGTTTTCAACCAATAGAAATGTGTGATTACATTTTAAAAAAAGGGGGAAGCACTGAGATTTGAAATTAACATGTATATGTGTGGAAAAATAGAGGGAAACTTTGCCATTATCTGGTTCTGCTGAGAGGAGAGAGGTGTAGAGAACAGAGATCCTGGCTCTGATAATCTGCTGTTTGAGTGCCACATTTCTTTCACAACTAACTAATTTTAAAGGTGAGTTTAGAGTTTGAGAGGAGATGTATATGGTAAATTAAGAAATGAATAATAGAAATGTAATTCTTTTTGTTGAAGTTGTGTTTATTATTTTCTGTTTTGGGAGAAATTTAAATGTGAGGAACATGTAAAATAATATGGACTATGTTTTCACGATAAATTAAGGTGTATTGGTATAAAAAAAGAATAGTTTAAGGGTTTGAGGTTGGACTCAGTAATGCAAATACATTCAGCATCACTAAGGCTGGTTGCCCTTGCTGGAATGTAGGCAGTCACAGAGGTTACACATGTTGGGAAATATAGGCAGAGATTTATTGTGTACTACTCTGGTAATTTTATATTTGCATTAGTAGGAAAAAGGGGGAGCCATTTTTTGGTGCAGAAGCAGACTCTTAGCACACACCCAGCTGATTTCCATGTAGAATCATGCAAAGTATTTACAAGCAAGTGGGGTTTGAGGTTTCAGTCTGTAATGCAAATACATTCAGCATCACTAAGGCTGGTTGCCCTTGCTGGTATGTAGGCAGTCACCCAGGTTACACATGGTGGTGGTCTGAAAAAGCAGTCTGGACATGTGCTTTTTTAAGAATCTGAAAAGTGGATTCATAATGTGTCAGTCTGTAAAAGTGATTATCACTTGTCAAAAAAAAGAGCAGTAAGTGTGCTTTCAAATTGGCAAAGAAATTTCGTTTTGTGACTAATGTGAAAACATGACTCTGTGTACAAATAGGAATTACAGGCAGAGATTTATTGTGTACTATTCTGGTAATTTTACATTTGCATTAGTAGGAAAAAGGGGGAGCCATTTTTTGGTGCAGAAGCAGACTCTTAGCACACACCCAGCTGCTTTCCATGTGGAATCATGCACAGTATTTACAAGCCAGTGGGGTTTGAGGTTTCAGTCAGTAATGCAAATACATTCAGCATCACTAAGGCTGGTTGCCCTTGCTGGTGTGTAGGCAGTCACCCAGGATACACATGGTGGTGGTCTGAAAAAGCAGTTTGGACATGTGCTTTTTTAAGAATCTGAAAAGTGGATTCATAATGTGTCAGTCTGTAAAAGTGATTATCACTTGCCAAAAAAAAGAGCAGTAAGTGTGCTTTCAAATTGGCAAAGAAATTTCGTTTTGTGACTAATGTGAAAACATGACTCTGTGTGCATATAGGAATTACAGGTAGAGATTTATTGCGTTTTGCTCTGGTGATTTCACAGTTGCATTAGTAGGAAAAAGGGGGAGCCATTTTTTGGTGCAGAAGCAGACTCTTAGCACACACCCAGCTGCTTTCCATGTAGAATCATGCACAGTATTTACAAGCGAGTGGGGTTTGAGGTTTCAGTCTGTAATGCAAATACATTCAGCATCACTAAGGCTGGTTGCCCTTGCTGGTATGTAGGCAGTCACCCAGGTTACACATGGTGGTGGTCTGAAAAAGCAGTCTGGACATGTGCTTTTTAAGAATCTGAAAAGTGGATTCATAATGTGTCAGTCTGTAAAAGTGATTGTCACGTGTCAAAAAAAAGAGCAGTAAGTGTGCTTTCAAATTGGCAAAGAAATTTCGTTTTGTGACTAATGTGAAAACATGATTCTGTGTGCATATAGGAATTACAGGCAGAGATTTATTGTGTACTACTCTGATAATTTTACATTTGCACTAGTAGGAAAAAGGGGGAGCCACTTTTTGGTGCAGAAGCAGACTCTTAGCACACACCCAGCTGCTTTCCATGTGGAATCATGCACAGTATTTACAAGCGAGTGGGGTTTGAGGTTTCAGTCAGTAATGCAAATACATTCAGCATCACTAAGGCTGGTTGCCCTTGCTGGTATGTAGGCAGTCACCCAGGTTACAAATGGTGCTAGTCTGAAAAAGCAGTCTGGACATGTGCTTTTTAAAAAATCTGAAAAGTGGATTCATAATGTGTCAGTCTGTAAAAGTGATTGTCACTTGTCAAAAAAAAGAGCAGTAAGTGTGCTTTCAAATTGGCAAAGAAATTTCGTTTTGTGACTAATGTGAAAACATGACTCTGTGTGCATATAGGAATTACAGGCAGAGATTTATTGTGTACTACTCTGGTAATTTTACATTTGCATTAGTAGGAAAAAGGGGGAGCCATTTTTTGGTGCAGAAGCAGACTCTTAGCACACACCCAGCTGCTTTCCATGTGGAATCATGCACAGTATTTACAAGCGAGTGGGGTTTGAGGTTTCAGTCTGTAATGCAAATACATTCAGCATCACTAAGGCTGGTTGCCCTTGCTGGTATGTAGGCAGTCACCCAGGATACACATGGTGGTGGTCTGAAAAAGCAGTTTGGACATGTGCTTTTTTAAGAATCTGAAAAGTGGATTCATAATGTGTCAGTCTGTAAAAGTGATTGTCACTTGACAAAAAAAAGAGCAGTAAGTGTGCTTTCAAATTGGGAAAGAAATTTCGTTTTGTGACTAATGTGAAAACATGACTCTGTGTGCATATAGGAATTACAGGCAGAGATTTATTGTGTACTACTCTGGTGATTTCATAGTTGCATTAGTAGGAAAAAGGGGGAGCCATTTTTTGGTGCAGAAGCAGACTCTTAGCACACACCCAGCTGCTTTCCATGTAGAATCATGCACAGTATTTAGAAGCGAGTGGGGTTTGAGGTTTCAGTCTGTAATGCAAATACATTCAGCATCACTAAGGCTGGTTGCCCTTGCTGGTATGTAGGCAGTCACCCAGGTTACACATAGTGGTGGTCTGAAAAAGCAGTCTGGACATGGGCTTTTTAAAAAATCTGAAAAGTGGATTCATAATGTGTCAGTCTGTAAAAGTGATTATCACTTGCCAAAAAAAAGAGCAGTAAGTGTGCTTTCAAATTGGGTAAGAAATTTCGTTTTGTGACTAATGTGAAAACATGACTCTGTGTGCATATAGGAATTACAGGTAGAGATTTATTGTGTACTACTCTGGTAATTTTATATTTGCATTAGTAGGAAAAAGGGGGAGCCATTTTTTGGTGCAGAAGCAGACTCTTAGCACACACCCAGCTGCTTTCCATGTGGAATCATGCATAGTATTTACAAGCGAGTGGGGTTTGAGGTTTCAGTCAGTAATGCAAATACATTCAGCATCACTAAGGCTGGTTGCCCTTGCTGGAATTTAGGCAGTCACCCAGGATACACATGGTGGTGGTCTGAAAAAGCAGTTTGGACATGTGCTTTTTTAAGAATCTGAAAAGTGGATTCATAATGTGTCAGTCTGTAAAAGTGATTATCACTTGCCAAAAAAAAGAGCAGTAAGTGTGCTTTCAAATTGGGAAAGAAATTTCGTTTTGTGACTAATGTGAAAACATGACTCTGTGTGCAAATAGGAATAACAGGCAGAGATTTATTGTGTACTACTCTGGTAATTTTACATTTGCATTAGTAGGAAAATGGGGAAGCCATTTTTTTGTGCAGAAGCAGAGTCTTAGCACACACCCAGCTGCTTACCATGTGGAATCATGCACAGTATTTACAAGTGAGTGGGGTTTGAGGTTTCAGTCAGTAATGCAAATACATATAGCATCACTAAGGCTGGTTGCCCTTGCTGGTATGTAGGCAGTCACCCAGGTTACACATGGTGGTGGTCTGAAAAAGCAGTTTGGACATGTGCTTTTAAAAAAATCTGAAAAGTGGATTTATAATGTGTCAGTCTGTAAAAGTGATTATCACTTGCCCAAAAAAAGAGTAGTAAGTGTGTTTTCAAATTGGCAAAGAAATTTCGTTTTGTGACTATTGTGAAAAGAAATGTAGTAATATATTTAAATAAAATAAAGGATTTTTTTTTTTAGTTTTTTTCAGGTATTGCTGAAGAGCAGTGAACAAAATTTAAGATGCCTACAAAATCCAGAGTTAAAAAAGACCACAAAAAAACCTATATTTGAAGACAACTGGAGGACCTAAGTTAGTAGAAGATGCTCATGTTGGGAAAAAGAAAAAATCTTCTGGTAAGCAGACAAAACAATTTCTAAAAAACATATTCAAAAAAAGGAAAAATGTACAAAATGTCTGTACTGGAAAGAATGTTTTGAAAAGAAAAGGACAGGAAAAAATTGAGAATTTAGTTAATGCAAATATACCTTCTGCAACTGAAAAGATTTACATAAACAGAAAAACAGCGTTTAAAGAGATACGTAGAAAAATGTTTCAGAGAAGAGTTATGTCCAATTTGATAAAGGATGTGAAGAAATATAAGCAAAAGGCAAAATATTACAAGAGAAAAAAAGAAATTGAAGCCATTGCAGCAAAGGCATTAGAATTAAAAAGGAAACTATTCATTTTAATTTTGAATAGGATGCGTACATTAGACAAAATGGTTAATGTACTGAAATCACATAGCAAAAGGAAAAGAGTAGTGAACAGAACAAACTTTTGTAAAGTGTTTTTAGGAAAGTGGATGCATAGTTCAAGTAGTGAACCTTTTTTTAATGAAGAGAGCTATTTTCAAAGTAATAGTTTGCTGCATGCAGTTGACACCAGAGGTCGTGCTTACGAAGTGAAAAATGGTTGCATAATGGAGAAGGAGATAATGGTTCCAAGAGATGAGGTACAAGTGATGGCGGATGAGGCTATGGGGAGACGTCCTAAAGCCCCAGTGTACACTTGGAATTGTAGTAGTATTTGCACTGTGCGTCATGAATCTATTGACAAATTTCGTGAGTTTCTAAGAGAATATAGTAAAAAAAAGTATAAAACAGAAGATTAAGGTGCTTCAAAGTCTGGATCCATGCAGAGTGAGAGAGAATACTGGTTTGCAGGGTCATTCTCTGGCTTGTCTATCTAGAAAAGTGTGTAATAGTGTTTTCCATCATTTTAGGATGCTGGCTGTTCATCATACTGAAATGAGAAAGTTTGTGAGACGGTTGTATTTTGCTAAAAGTCCAGCAATAAAGTTAAATGAATTGAATAGGGCTCTGTTCCGAGGAACGGTATCAGATGTAGAGAAGGTTGTTGATGAAATTCAGTTTTGTTACTTTGGTCCTGAACAAAACAGTGCAGAGAAGGACACAGTAAATGAGGAAGAAGTGGAAGAGAATGTAGAACCCTCTGTAAGTAAGACATTTAATGATCACATAACAAAATTTGCAATAATCTCTAATGAAAGACCAAATTTTACTTGTATTTGTTGCCGCAGAACTCATTATAGAAAACAAACTAGGAATGTTGATCTCTACAGAAAGAGTGAAAATGAAGATAATTATAAGTGGAAGGATTTTGCCACATATATATTTCTTCAAAATTGTTTTGAATTGGGTGAAGATCAGCGTATTTGTAAATACTGTTACAACAAGTTAGAGGAAAATAGAATGCCGACCAGAGCTGTACATAATAATTTAGAATTGGATGCTATTCCTGCTGAACTATACTCATTCAATGTGTTCATCCGTTCCAGACCATAGTACGTATGGAGCCCAAAACTGGTAAATTACCTCCTTCAGATTTACTGAGAGGTTTAAAAGGTAGAGTGGTGTATTTGCCCTTGGATTTGAAAAAAAATATGGAAACTATTGATGCGGATACTTTGGAAACTGAACCATTAATTATTCTGGTTAATGGTGTACCTACAAAGAATAAGAAGATTTGGCAGGAGCTGGTAGATGTGCGGAAAGTACAAAGAGCAAATTTGTATTTGAAAAGGAATAACAAATGGTATGAATCAATTTATATAGAAGAAGAAGAAGAAGAAGATTTACAAGAAGACACAGAAACACCAACTGGACAAATTGAAAAAGTGGACAAGTCAAAGGAAGAAGAAATTTATGAACATTTTAGCATACATCCTCTTCATTCAAAAGAAGTTATGGGAGACAATATTGATCTCTTTCAGATGAAGAAAGCAAAAGGAACTCCCGTGAGTGTATGGGAGGAGAGCTTGGAAGCTCGATGTTTTCCCCAGCTGTTTCCTAAAGGAAAAGGAGGACTATACGATGAACGTCCGGAACAGATTCCAGCTTCTGAGTATCGGACTACAAGACTATATGCTGAAGATCCCAGATTTCGACAAAGTATTCCTTATTTGTTCCATCTTTTATTTGAAAGCGATTTGTCTGCACTGTCTTATGCAGTAAATCACATTTTAAAAAGTGGAGTACATTTACAAAATGTGTCTGCTAAGGATTTTATGGAGAAAGTGCAGCACCGAGATGATCATTTGGAAACACAACTGATCAATCTGATGGCTTGTCAGCGTGGGACAAATGAATATTGGTACCGACGCCATGGTGAATTAAAATGCATGTTACGGAATTTAGGAACACCAACATGGTTCGTTACCCTAAGCTGTGCCGAGTACGCTTGGGATGATTTACTGGATTTTCTACGAGAGGCAAATTCAAACATTAAAAACATCGAATACAAGACAGCAGGAGAACTGTGCTCATTGGATCCGGTTAATGTTTGCAGATATTTCAATCATAGATTTGAGGCTATGATGTCCTTCATCTGCAATAAAAAAAATCCACCTCTAGGAGAAGTAGTGGATTTCTTTTGGAGAAAAGAGTACCAGGCAAGAGGTGCTCCTCATATTCATATGCTGTTGTGGATCAAGGATGCCCCAAAGTTTGGAACAGATACTGATGAAGCAGTGTTATCTTACATTGAAGAATATGCAACATGTGCTATACCAAAAAGCACAGAAGAGAAAAAGTTAAAGGAGCAAGTTTTACGTTTCCAAAGTCATCGGTGTGGAAAATACTGTCGACGGAAATACAAGAGCAAAGATAAATACTACACTAAATGTCGATTTGGATTTCCTAGACCTGTTCTTTCAAATGGAAGAGTAAACAGTTTTATGTCAGCTGTGAGACATACTATCACAAGAAAATCACCTAAGAATACCTACAACCTTAAAAGAAAAGAAGAATCAAAAAATATAAATGACTACAACCCAGTCATTTTATCCATGTGGAACGCTAACATGGATATACAGTATGTAGCTGACAATTCCATTGCTGTTGCTCGATATGTAACGTCTTACATTACGAAATCAGAAAAAACAGAATTGAAGGAAATGTGGGAAGATATTTCTCACGAGAAGACTGTCAGTAAGAAGCTGTGCAGTTTCAGTTTGAAGATGTTATCGCATCGAGAAATTGGATCCTACGAATGTTCAGATAGGTTATCTTCTGCAAGTCTCTACTCGAAATCAAGAAGAATAATTTGGGCAAGTTTAGGCCTTGCAGCAATGAGAAATCGGGTACTGAAATCTGTTGGAGAAATTGAATATTTGGCCGAGAATGACCCAGAAAGTACAGATATTTTGAAATCAAACATGTTGGACACATATTATCCCAAGAGAAGTCATCATCTGGAGAACATGTCTCTCTATGAAGTGCTGCAGAACTACATTTATTCACGGAAAGCCACAGAAGACATCAACAATGGAAAATATAAAGTCATTGGTGAGGAAGGATGTTTGGTGAAGCAAACAAAAGGAAGTTTGATAAATCACAGGAAGCTGAGTTGCGACACTACTGACAAGAAGGAATTTTACTACTTGGCTCTTTTACAGCTGTTTAAACCATGGCGTACAGAGGATGAACTACTGGGAGAATTTCAAAGCTATGAAGATTCTTTTAATGCTTGCAAAGACAGCATACAATGCAGTACATTCTCAAGTTATCTGCAAATGTTAAATGAAGAAATTGGACAGGAAACTACAATTGCAGCAGAAATAGCTAGAGACAGTTCTCAGGACAGCCAAAGTTCAGGAACACTCAGTCAAGATCCCCTAGGACAACCAATCGTTGAAAATGAAGCATCAATAGCCATGAATGAAGTGGAAACGGCTATGAATCAAGCTCAAGAAGAATTTATAGACTTACAAAATTTGGAAAGACAACTGAATGAAGAGCAGCAACAAATTTATGAAGAGATCAGAAACAAAATTGATCACGGATTTCTACATGAAAAAAAAGAGTGCTCATGCACATCATTTCATCCAATCAGGATGTATGTAAGCGGACAAGCTGGAACTGGAAAAAGTTTCCTTATAAAAGTCATCAGAAGCTATCTACAACAAAAAACGGATTCTACTTTGTCTTGTGTGGTTACTGCTCCAACTGGGTTAGCAGCATATAACATAAAAGGAATCACTTTACATCGTTTGCTAATGTTACCAGTGGAGCATGAGAACAAAATACAATACAACAAGCTAACTGGAGAAGCATGCTTGGAAGTTTCAAGAGTATTGAAGAAGATGCAAGTTCTCATTATTGATGAGGTGAGCATGGTATCAAACTTAATGCTTGCCTTTGTGCATTTAAGAATGCAGCAAATTCTGAAGACAGACTATGACATGTTATTTGGAGGAAAACACGTCATAGTTTTAGGAGATCTTTTGCAACTTACTCCAGTTAAAGGACAACCAGTGTTTAATACTGTCACACATGAAGACACGAAGAAGTCATTGGGAAGCATCGGTAATACAAATATTTGGTCCTTCTTTGAGTACAAGGAACTTACTACTAATATGAGGCAAGCAAGCGATGAAGAATATGGAAGTATTCTGAAAGATATCAGAATTGGACTACTCACTGAAGTTGGCAAAAAAGCATTACAGAGTCGGCTGCTACATAATTTATTTCCAAAGGAAGAAATAGTTGCAGAGAAGATATACAAGAACATTGCAGAAAACAAAAGTGTCATCTGCTTAATGCCAACTCTACGTGAATGCTCAATATTCAATGAGGAGCTTTTGAAATTGGAAAAGGAAGAGATCAGGAAATTGGAAGCAGTGGACAAAATTGAGGATGGAAGAATTACTATCACATTAACAGGCACACTGAAAAATAAATTGGATTCACTAGAGAAGAACATTTCCAAAACAGCTGGATTAGAAAAAAATCTATATGTTTGCATGAACTGTAGAGTATTTTTAAGGAGAAATTTGGATGTTGAAAAAGGTTTAGTTAATGGAGCTATGGGAAGAGTTGTGGGTTTTATTAATTATCAGAAAAAAGATGGAATTGAATGTTTAAAAATAAAATTTGATCAGAGAGAAGAAGTTAAAGACATTTGTCGTTGTACAGTTCGTTTCATGCTTGTGAAAGACTTATATGTACGTAGGAAGCAGTTTCCGTTTTCGCTAGCATATGCTGTAACTATTCACAAGTCTCAAGGATTGACTGTAGATTGTGCATTTGTGAACATTGGTTCAACTGTGTTCAAAGAAGGTATGGCATATGTTGCTTTGTCACGAGTGAAAGCATTATCAGGTTTATTCATGATTGACTTTGATGATTCAAAAGTTAGTGCTGATGCAAATTGTGTAAAGGAGTATAATAGATTAAGAAGAAGCTATGCTCCTCATTTAGGTCAGTATCCTGTGTTGGAGAAACGTGTAGTTTCTCGTAAAAGGAGAAATGAGAATATCTGTAATGAAGATGTAGAGAGGAGGAAAAAAAAGAGGAGTGATGTAATTGCAAGCAAAAAGAATAAGGAAATAGAAGAACAGGTTGTAGGATGTCATTTTGAAAATAGCTCTGGTGTCAACTGCTACGCTAATGTAGTGCTGAATGTTGCATTTTATCTGGAAAGTTTGCAAGAGCAGATAATAGTAAATCAGGGAAAAAGATTCTGTTCTGTGCTGAGTCTCCTTTTTGAAAAGCTGAGTATTGATAAAACTAAAATAGAAAGTGCTACTGAAATTAGAAAACTTTTAGATGTATGTTCAGGACGAACACAGTTTTCTCAAAATGAACAGCAAGACGCACAAGAATTTTTGATGTATTTTCTTCAGGTACTGGAAGAAGAAGAAGTTGCCATTGATAATTTATTTGGTCTCTCTTATAAATGGGAACATAGTTGTGAAAACTGTTATAATATATGTGGCTCTAATGTTGATAATGAAAGGTTTATTTATTTGACATTGCCAGAGAGTAAAACAGTCACTTTTGCTAAATTAGTTAAAGATGCTAATCATAGCATGCAATGCGGTGAGTGTAAATCTGACATGTTTTCAACGTTAATTTTAAAGGAATACGGACAGTATGTAATTTTAATGATGCAACGATGTAGAGCTGATGGTTCAAAATTGGATACTTTAATAAAGAAGTTTACAGGACAGCAATTATCAATTTCAGGAAAAACTTTTGTAACTGTTGCAATAATTTTCCATGAAGGACCTACTGTTACTTCTGGACATTACACAGTTTATCTTAAATCTGAAAAAGGCTGGACACTGTGTAATGATTCCCAATTGGTTTTTAAGCAACGTTTGCTTTTTGATTTAGCAAATTCCTATCTAATCTTCCTGAAACCTAAATTTTAGAGAGACTTGGCAAGATCTGGACAAAACAATTTTACCATTTTATTGGATTACCATTGGAATTTTCAAAAAAAAAGATTTTTCAAATTATCATTTGGCCTATTGGAAAGATAACCAATTGTAATGTGGACTTTTTTAATTTTTAATGAAACTTTCGAAAACCAAAAATTTAGAGAAAATCGGTAACATCTGCACAATTTAAATTTTGGAATGTTATTGGAGTGCCATTGGAAATTTTTTCAAAAAAGATTTTTTAAATTACTATTTGGCCATGCGGAAAGGTAACCAATTCTATTGTGGACTTAATAAATTATTAATAAATCTTTCGGGAACCAAAATGTTACAGAGAATCGGTGAGATCTGTACAAATTAAACTTTAGAATTTTATTGGATTACCATTGGAAATTTAATCAAAAAAGAATTTTAAAATTACTATTTGGCCTAAAGGAAATGGAACCAGATGTATTGTGGAGTTATTTGAGATAGAATATTGTGATTATACTTCTGAAACAAAAATATCAGACGGTATTTTAAAGAAATAAGTATTGATATTAGATGATATTTTTTTAGAATATTATGCATTTCTATAATGTTAAGTTTAAGTAAAAAGAGATTCTGGGCTTTTTTAATACAATCTTTGAGATTGTTATTTTTTTTTTGCCCGCTGTTAAATGATGAATGCAATTGCTTTCACAATTTATAGTGAAATGCAATATATTCTGAAAACAGCAAAAATAAGGCAAAAATATTTTTTGATAAATATGTAAATATGTGTACTGTATTATAAAATGTTTTAAAAAATATTAATACTTTTTTCTTTTTTTTCAGATTGATATAGAAAATTTTCGAAAACTAGAACCATTTTTAAAGCAATTTTTAAAAAAAACAAATGAATAAATATTTTTTTGAGTGGGTATGGTAAGTCAATAATATCATGGTTCCTTTTTTTCTACTTCTCTACAATCACATTTTCAGTTTTTAATTGTAGTCTCTCAAGGACCTTGTAATGTGATAATTGATTTTTAGTGTTTTTAAAAAAAAAAAAAAAAAAATTACGCGCACCGTACGCGTACGGTAAAAAAAAAAAAAAAAAAAGTTTTTAAAAACATATATAAAAAAAAGATGAAAGATAAGGTTGGCTCTTAAAAGAGCCGTTGTGTTCATGCAGGGACAGAGGAAAGAAAGAATGGGAATATTAGTCTCTACGACAAATGTGCTGATCTATTTTATTGTTCACTAGGGAAACACTGGTCTCCCTATGACAAATTAGATCATGACAAGTGGCGCACCGTACTTCAACCCTCGCAAACCGAGGGTTAATTTCCAGAGGGCCAGAAAAAGGAGATGCTCCCCCCACAGATGAAGGGCTCACCTGACCTGCAGAAGAAGGACTCGGCCCTGCAGATGATGGTCCAGGCTGAGCTGCTGTGGATGTGCTTGGTTGACTTACTGAAGGGTTACCTTCAGTAAGTCGAGCATGTGTCCTTCTGTGTACATCCTTAAGGTGTCTCATCATGGTATGATTCCCAAAGGAATACTTCCTGTCAGGATTCCCTCTTGAAAGTACACGCTTACACAGCTTACAAGTCACTAAGGGTGCATTTACCTTTTGCTGGCCTTCTGGAAAAGTAAAATAATCCTATACATAAGAGGTCTTTTGTTTCCTCGCTCTCTGCATCAAGGTAGTGCTGCTAGCCTCACTCTCAGAAGAGCTCTGCTGTTCTGCCATCGTATCACAAAGACAACCCAGCTCCTTCTCCTAAGGGATCACAAGCAGAAATGAGGGGAATGGGTGTGGTGTAGGAGAGTTCTAGAACTGAAAGTAGTTTCTACCAATCAAAAGTTGTGTTTCATGATCACATGACCTACCGTACGCTTACGGTACGCTTACGGCAAAAGTACGCATGCGCGTAAAAAAGACACGCTCACGCGCCCATGCGCACAACAGGCACGCCCCTCCACTTCCGCGTAACGTGCGCGTGCAGCGTACGCGTTACGCGCTATGCGCGCGTGACGTACGTCTACGCAAATTGCGTAAATGAACGCAAACAGTGTAGAAAACTAGCGTAATTACGGCGCGACGTGCGCTTACGGTACGCGCACGGTAAAAAAAAAAAATATTGCTAATAAATTTTACCTGTTTATTTTTAAAAAAATGTAAAATAAAAACATATTGTAGAATTTTTAAATTTTAACCATAGTCTTTAAAAAAGGATAGAAAATTAAAATAAAAATATGTAAAAAAAAAAAACCAAAAAAAAAAAAATTAGCATTTAAAAAACCTTGCAAATTCACTGAAAAAACCATGGGTTTCACTCACGTTATAGTTAGGAATTAGCATTTAAAAAACCTTGCAAATTCACTGCAAAACCATGGGTTTCACACACGTTATAGTTAGGAATTAGCATTTAAAAAACCTTAGAAATTCAATGAAAAAAACAAAGGTTTCACACATGTTATAGTTAGCTGGACAATTCACTCGTAAAAAACCAATGAAATTCCCCCGTTATAGTTAGTTCACCTAACTATAACTCGCGCGCCCGCAATGCACTACTGATGACGTCACATATTACATCACTCATGACATGGTCACTGACATCACTCATGACATCACTGATGACATCTCAAATAACATCACTGATGACATCACTGATGACATCATCCAGTGAATGTGTGTTTTTCTGAAAATTAAATATGTTTTATATATGTATATCTCAAGGTCAATGGAAGAATAAATGGGTATATAAGTGTCTAAATGGATGCTTTGTTTTTGAAAAATTGATTGTGTAAATGACTGATTAAGTGTATCATAGTAAATACATGGCTTACTGAGTAATGTTTAAATAAGAAAAAATCTGTATTAGTCTCTCACTTTGTGTATAAGTGGCTGCATGGGTTGGTGAGTAGCTTCATGGGTGTCTATATAGGCTATTATTTGTTTTTTTAAGTATCAGTCTGAGTGTCTGTATGGTTCGGTGGGGGGTATTATGTAGTGCATAGGTGCATGAATGAGTGATTCACTCTTTGTATGTATTGAAGACAGCATGTGTGCAGGACTGTATGGGTGGATGAGTGTGTATATGGGTGTATTAGTGAGTGAATGACTGTCTCAATAGTGTCTTTATGAGTAACTACATATCTATTTAACTAGTAAATGTGACTATTGGTGTATATAAGTGAGTATATGTAAGAGTGAGAGATTGGAAGAGTTCCTGTATGAATAAGTATGTGTTTCTATAAGTTATTGTTTAAAAGAGTAAGTATATGTAAGTTTCTGTAGAAGTAAGTGTGGTGGTGTGTGTATAACTGTATAAGCTAATAAATGGATGTTTGATTCTTTATTAGCATGAGTGACTATGTGTGTGAGTAACTCTATGGATGAGTGGCGTTGTGTAACAGGATGTGTAGGTGTATGAATACATATGATGAGTGAGTACATGTATGAGTGACTGTAGAGGACTGTTGGTGAATGACTGTATGTGTATGTGGTTCTTAGAATTACTGAATAGGTTGTTGTAACTGATATTGATATGTTCATTATTTTGAACATTTTAGTTTCTATTTTTGAATGTGTGTTTCAATGGTTATATTAGGGGAAGAGGAGGTCTACCACTCTATCACAAGGATGATGTCATCAGTGATGTCATCAGTGATGTCATTTGAGATGTCATCAGTGATGTCATGAGTGATGTCAGTGACCATGTCATGAGTGATGTAATATGTGACGTCATCAGTAGTGCATTGCGGGCGTGCGAGTTATAGTTAGGTGAACTAACTATAACGGGGGAATTTCATTGGTTTTTTATGAGTGAAATGTCCAGCTAACTATAACATGTGTGAAACCTTTGGTTTTTTCATTGAATATATATATATATATATATATATATATACATACTGCAGAATAATTTCCATTATGTTAATCAACACCAACAAAGAGGTGCTGAAGCCAATTCACATTGTCACCACAATGTTTAATTTCCAAACTAAAAGTGACTGCAAATTCAAATTCTTTCCTCTTCCTGACATGTTTCGGCAGGTATGCCTTAATCATAGGTGTGAAGGTTGCATTACCCTGACACAGGTGCTCTAATTCCATTTTGCCAAGAGACCAACTCACATCAGCAAACATGTCCCAGGATTCATCAACATTATCAACATCATATCTCTGTGCTAAGTTGTATATTTCTGTACTACCCAATAGCTTTTAATCCCCCATGTTAATCACAGTTAATATTTCATGTTTGTTCTGTGCATCCAAGCACAGTAAAGTGGCTACGTGCATAACAAAAGATGATAACGCGATCTGGACAGACCTCATTTTATCAGCTTCAATGCCACGTTAAATGATTTCTCAAACGTGAGGAGTCCGGAATTGCCAGGGAGAGGAAACCTCTCCCTTTCTCACAACTAGCGCACATAGGGGCAGATTTACAAGCCCCTTGTGCCACTTTTGCGTCACTTTTCCCATGTTAAAATTGACGCAAAAGTGGAGCAAGGGGCTTGTAAATCTGCCCATAGTGTCCTGCTTAATCCTTTGTCCTGCGCAGGGCCAAGTGTGCCACCCAATTCAAACACTGCAAAAGAATCTCAATCGTCGAGGACCCCCAGCCCTGCAGGGCGGCCTCAGCTGACGGGGACACAGCATACCATTCATCAACACAGAAAAAAAGGTGCTGTAGCCAATTCGCGGTGTTACCACAACGTTTAATTTCCATAATAAAAGTGACTGCAAATTCAAGGTCTTTCGTCTTCCCTATGCGTTTCGGCAGATATGCCCTAATCATAGGTGTGAAGGTTTGCATTACCCAGACACTGGTGCTTTAAATCCGTTTTGCCATGTGACCAACTCACTTCAGCATACATGTCCCAGGGTGCATCAATATTATCCAATGTTTACATATATGCATATGTTAAAATTGCATTAAAAGTACACTAGATGTGATACTATACCAAACAAGTAGAAAACTTTTTCGGCCACTGTAACGTTATGTTATATTGATTTGTATAGTGCACTAATCACCCGAGAGGGTACCCACATGCTTGGGAAGGTGATTTGGATAGTGCACTAATCACCTGAGAGGGTACCCACACACTTGGGAAGGTGATTTGGATAGTGCACTAATCACCCGAGAGGGTACCCACACACTTGGGCAGGTGTGAAGTTTGTGGTCCCCAATTGCTTATGGGAAGAGCCCGGTCTTCAACTTCTTACGGAACTCAAAAACTGAGGAGGAGGCTCTAGTGTGTTGAGGTAGGTTGTCACATATCTTGGGTGCAATGTAGATGAATGAGTGACTTACAGTTTTTCTTTGTGAATGCGGAGAATGTGTTCAAGTGAAAGTGAGGTAGAACGTAGGTGTCTGGTGGGTTGGTAAAGGTATATTTGGCTGTTCAGGTATTCTTGTCTTGTGTTGTGTAGGGCTTTGTATGTGTGCATGAGGATTTGGCTATGGATGTGAATGGGGAGTCAGTGAAGCTTCCTGAGGTGCGGTGCAGTGTGAGTTACTTCATTGTAAACATTTTTGTGGAAGGTGTTGGACACGAAAGAGGTTAGATTTCTTATTTCCAATCCAATCTAGATCATTTTAGAGAAGGTGTTAGCCACTAAAGTATTCAAATGTACTACTCCCATTCTAAACTAAATCCTTTTGGGGGAATTGTGGAAACTAAAGAGGCTACATCTACTATTCCCACTACAATCTAAATAACTTTAGGTAAGGTGTCAGACAAAAAAGGAGTTAAATTTACTATTCCCACACCCATGTAAATCATTATAAGGAAGTAAAAGGCCCTTAAGTATTCAAATTTATAATTCCCAGACCAGTCTAAATCATTTGGGAAGGTGTTGGAGGCTAAAGGTGTTGGAGGCTAAACCGGCTGCAGCACAAGCTCCCTTAGAGAAATGGGAGTTCCTACAAATACCTGCACCATGTAACAGGCACCAACATCATGAACCCAACGGTAGGATTGCCGTCTGTATGAGATTATGTGCGGCCTCCAACTAGTTGACGGGCTCCTTGAGCCTGTCGGAAGCCAGTTGGTCTGACAGGCCGGTTTAAACTCTGACCGTTTACATTGTAATTAGGCAGTCGAACTTTAAACAAAGGATGATTTCCGACCAACATACTAATGAGACCCTAAATGTACTTGAATAATAATTCATACAAATATATCTTAAAAATCTCCCCACCCTCTTTCCATATCAACTAAATTTTCCTCTACTAATCACTTTTAAACATATATTTTTATTTAACTGTAAATCCATTTTAAATGTAATACAATAAACATTACAATAATTATTTTAAATAAATATACATAACATGAAACAATTATACTATTAAATACATTGGATTATTAGCAAACAGATACCACAAATATTATCAGAAATAGGATAAATAAACAACATTTTATACACAAATACTTTTGTAAATGACATATTTTACAAAGATTGTAGAAACAACAAAAAGAACTATATATTCATATTCTACATTCATGTCCACAATATTCTGGACATCATGATATTCTGCTGGGGGCCCCCAAAGAGGCTTTCCGGCCTGGTTTCCATGTCGGACACCGTCATGGTAATCTGAAGCCTGCCCTTGAGATTACTTGACGCATTGCGACTGGGCCCGTCCGAAGCCAGCCGGAAATGACCGGTCGCATTCTTTCCTACCGCCTCCAATATAATGAGATGGTCGGGAATGAAACCGACCAGCACATTACAATGTGATTTGGTAGGTGCCGACCGATGGTCAGAGCCTTCCGAATCTCATCGTCATCGGCCCCATAGTGTCAAGACTCTGGGATTCAATGAGGTCTTACACTCATGTCATTTCCAGCTGCAGTATCAACTCAATGTTTGACTATGTTTGTAATGCAGCAAAAGCAGAAACATTATTCTAGGCTCATATCTATTAATGAAAACAACTGAAAAACACATAAAGACGTAGAGAAGAAAATAGAGAATGCAAAACAAGGAGTGATAGAAAAGGAAGAGGGGGAGAATAAAGAAATCAATAAAGATCAAGGGAAAGGAAGGAAGGAGAAAAGAAGAAGGTACAAATGGGAGGAGAAAAAGAGAAAAAAAGAGGAAAAGACAGAAAGGGAAAAGAAAGAGAGACAGAAATCTTTCACAATTTCCTTGGCCTTGGAGAATAAGTGCAAAGTTTATTAAGGTGTTGATTTAGCAGGTGGACTGCTGCGTTTTCTCAAACCAGCTGATAGGCCCAATTCAGCTACTCATAGGCAACGTACGAGCTAGCTTTGGCAGCTCGCATTTGACTTTTAGGAGTCCCTTTCCCAAAACAAATATTATAGTGGGAATTGAACCTGTTCAATCTAGTATATTACCATTATGTAGGAGGTACTATGTAACATTTTTGCAATATCAGTCCCTAATCCACGATAAATAGGCAAAAACATGTAAGAGTATCCACCACTAAAGACATGTCAACTGATCGTCAAATTCACAGGCCTAAAGTCCATAGGAATACTTTTCATTTCAAACATTAAGTCTTTTGATTTTATCTAGTCACAAGAGGCATTTGTCTTTTACACTGTGTGCCAAAAAACCGAATGGTTTTAACATAAACGTTTCACTATTACAAAGCAAGGCCTTTAGCACTGAACATAAACAAATATTTCCTATACAATAGCTGCCTAACAAACACTCTTTGTCCTACAGCAAGAATCATGAGCTTTCACAGGACCTTCCAAAAATACTGTAGGGGGTAACACTGCAACACCCCTTCCTCCCTCATTGGGGACTGTGGGACACAGAGGGGCCGATTAAGGTCGGAGCTCTCCAAACCGCAACGTAATGTGCCGGTCGGATTCCTTTGCGACCGCCTCATTACAATGAAGACTGTCGGAAAGGAATCTTACCTGTCATTTCGGCTGGCTTCTGCTGGGCTTGGAGAGCCCGTCCACCAGTTGACATGCGTCAAGTAATCTCAAGGATGGACCTTTCTGCCCTGGAGATTACGTTGACGGTTTCCGACATGGTTTCCATGCCGTCCTGTCCAACATAGAAATCATGCCGGCAAATGTCTTGGGGGCCCCCAGCAGGGCCTCTTTCGGTACACAGCCTCCTGTTGGAGGCCGAGGGGGCCCCTATGGTGCCCCCCTGTTGATCCCTGCACCTTGTGGCAGGCACCTTGATGGGGTGCAGGTATGAACCGCACCTCCCATTTTACAATGGGAGCATACATTCCAACCGGTTCACGGCCGGAACACTTTCTCCCATTGTAAAATATAGGAATGCAACCGAACAGTGTTTGGTGTCATCCTAATGGGCCGGTCGGGACCGCCAACCGGGTGTCGGTCGATTCCATGACCGATGTGGTGTTGGGCAGAAGTGATTCCTCCCAACATCGTAATGAGCCCCAGAATGTTTCCATAGCCTTGGTGTATTTTGGGGGCACACCCGTTCTCCAGGTCACCAGATATATATAGGCTACTGTCCAGTATTAGGCCGCCCAGAATTACAATTGCACTAGACAAATTTCAGTAATTCTGCATTACTGTTTGATGAGTACGCCTCCTCATGTAATTAGGAGTAATTTGGGGGAATCATCCTAACACTGGAGCACATTTAGGCCAAATTACTACTTTTGGTGATGTGGGGGCAAGTGGCACACCACCACCGCGCCTCCGCACCACCAAGAGTCTCCGCTTCCCGCCGACAACAACTTAAAAGTGTTCTGGCGGGCAGGTAGTGTATCAGTATCACTGTGGTGCCTTTTTCAATGGCGGCGGTGTCTTGGAAAAAGGCACTACAACAAGAACGCCACACAAGGTTCCTGCACTGCCTGCAGTGGAAAGTCCATGCTGTGCAGGAACTGATGTGCATGTATACAGGGGGGCACATATTTTGCCCCCCTGTGTGCAGACACATGTGGAGGCCTTTGTTTTCTCTCCCCCATGGTTTTCCTGGTGGTGGAGCCACCATGAAAAATGTGGATGAGATGAAACTCGTAATATGATCGGCAGGACCACAGCAGTCCCACCAACCATTCTGCTGCCTCTGGACCAGCACGTCACTTACTGGGAAGGGCAGATCCCTGGCGGCGGTCCCGTGGTGGTCTAACTGCCAAGGTCATAATAGGGTGGTCAGACCCCTAATGCAGCAGTCGCTGGACTGCCACAGCTGCACACCCACGAGTCTGGCAGTCCTCGGACCTCCAGACTTGTAATTGGGCCCTGTGTAGGCACAGTCAGCTGCTTATGCTCGCTCCATTTAGTGTTGTTTGTAAGTGCCAAATGCATCCTCACATCTGTTTTGGGTGCAAGGCTACATTTTGCACTAAGAAAATAGTGCTAAATGTTGGATGAATCATTCTGGTAGCTTGTTCCAAACCAAAGATAGCAAAATTATTTTTATAGGAACAGCTACAGGCACTAAAACTGAAACAATTCTTTGGGGGTTGTGACGGCAGGTACATACCAACATTTAATTCTAGCATTTACCACTTTTAAATACTAGGAACACTTGTGACCTCAAAGCATACTAAGGAGTTTCTTATTTCATGTTTAAATGTTGGGTTCTTTTTCTGCAGGTTTAAAAGCTGCAGCTCTCCAGACCACACAGGTAATCCTGGAGCCACATCAGTATAGTGGATGGCACATCATCTGAGGCAGTCTAAATGTGACATTTGGCTTCCAGTGCAACTGCTCCATGTAATAAGAGCTTATTGGGAACTTAACTATGCCGATTGGGATTAGCAAATGTTGCTATGTTTTAGAGGTCAGAGCTCAAACAGTAGGGAGTTAACTGAAGGGCTCCAGTGTGTGTAGTTTAAAACTGAGTTCAAAATCAAAGCAATGTCAGAAAATAATGGGTATGACAAGATAGAAAGGACATATTCTAAAGGATGGCTTCTTTGTGGGATAACTCCTACGATGTGGAGGACATTATGTATTTTTTTAAAACCAAACTCACAATTTAGGAGTTTGCTTCTGAAAACACAGAATGATAAATGATTGGTGAACGGCAATCAAAACCAATGTTGACCATTCACCAAACCTTTTTTACATTGAAAGGAACAGCCATGAAGGTCGTTCCTTTCAGTGTACAGAGATAATCTCTGGGTTGGCAGTCCGCCCTAATTTTGGCACATGTTGGCCTGTCAGGATGGTGAAAATAATGTCCTCTGCCAACCTTATGGACTTTACTTCATCTAGCAAACCTTAAATCAGACATTCAGTCCTCCTTTGTAACAAAAAGTGTAGAGCATAATAATACACGGTCTAAAGTCCATGACTGAAAGAATGTCTTGGACTTGATAAATCTGCATAGGAATTCAGCAGACATCTTTTTTAGCGCCTTCTAGGCAGATGACTGATCCACATATATATCAGAGCTATAATTTTATAGGTACATAAGAGATTATACCATTGTATTGACCACTTCCACTGACATTGTGATAACCAAGAAAAGTGATATTTACAGGTTATAATTAGCTTGACTGATGGAGGCCCAGGTACCTCATAGAATTCAGTTAATATCTTTAAGGGCAACCTGGATTTTTGAACTCTCCCAATGACAAACCTCTTTCAAACTTATCTCAACTCACATTTTTTTAGACTTATAGAGAGGATTTACCTTCCATAATCATTTGTATGAATTATCAGGCAATTGCACAACTTGATGTAGAGGCAAACAATTGCAAAAGTCCTGGCTTGAAAGCATACAATCCTGGATAGAAGAAATAATCCTTCTAATAACATTCCAGTCCATCTTCAGACACTCCTTTGACTCAAAACCTTGGTCAATTCCTCTCGCAGCTCTCATAATGCCCTGAAAACATTCAATGCCTTGCAATGAAGGTTTAAAATCCACCGACATTGTGATAAAAGAGAAGATTGTTAATCAAAAGTTAAAGGTAGTTTGAGGGTGGACCGGGACCACATGGAATTCCAATTAACAACCGTCTTCCAAACATATCTCAACTCGAGTTTTCCTAGACTTGGAGAGTATCAAATGTCCACCATCATAAAGGTTACCAGACCATTCTTTAGAACTATCTGGCAATTGCACAACTTGATAAAGAGGCAAACAATTGCAAAAATCCTGCTTGAAGATCTAAGAACTTTGGTAGAAGAAATAACGCTGTTAACAACATTCCAGTCCATCTGTAGAATAGGTTATGACTCAAACCCTTGGTCAATTCATCTTACAGAACAATCTTAAATCCGTCAGTGGTCTGCAGAATTTCACCTGTATGCCCATCAGTAATAGAAATATGTTCTATTGCGACACTACTTATGGAGCAAACTAGGGACACTGCCTTGGGCCATACAGGACTCAAACTTAGAGTGTTACCTAAAACAATGGGTACTTTACAAGGGTATAATGGTGGGTTTCTAGAACCTTCCTATGACCCAGCTATATGCTCAACCTTTATTTTTTCAGTTATATGACAAATGGCAGGAGATCCTGCATATTTAATACTAAGGTGCTGATTAGCAAAGGACCTCTGCACTCATTCCGTCCGAGTGCGGGACTCCCTCAGGACTGCGGGCCTCCGCCATGACTCTGACTGTACCCCTGTGATAGAAGATGGGATAGGGGAGTTTGGGAATGCCTGATGAAATTCTGCCTTTTTAAAGTGCTCCAAGACTGGTACTGGACTCTAGCCAAACAGAACAAGGCAGGTCTACCCGCAGTGCTGGAGATGTGCCCAAGAGGAATGTGATTTTGCCCATATCTTTCATGACATGCATGCTGGGACTGTGGCATGAGATAGGGGATACTCTTAGTACTATCCTTGAGATTCAACTCATGGTTTCATGAAATCTAATGTTATGTTATGTTATGTTTGGATTTCTAGAGCGCAACGGTTACCCTGAGGTGTTCTGGCGCTATGCACTGCCTACTGGCTATAGGAGAATTGATGTCAATGAGTGAACAGCCATGTCTTCAGCCCTCTAAAAGAGAGGAGATCTGCTGCATTCCTCAAGTGGAACGGCAGATCGTTCCAGCCTTAGATGCGTAGGTGATGAAACTCCTTCCTACCCAACTGGCTTTTTTAAATGTGGGAACTTGAAAATTTTTTGCTCCTGTGGACCGAAGATTCCTACCAGGAACATACCATTTAAACCTTTGCCTCAGTGGGCGGGCCTATTCCATTGAGGGCTTTAAAGACCTTGCAGAGGACCTTGAAGCGCACCCTTTGTTTCACACAGAGCCAGTGTAGTTGAATTAGTTCTTTTTTAACAGAGACAAATTTAGGTGTGCCTGACAACAACCTTGCTGCCGCATTTTGTGCGATTGGAAGCCTGTTAATATGCTCGATTTTTGACATTCAGATAGAGGCTTTTGCAGTAGTACAGTCGTGCCATAACGAGTGCCATGACCACCGTCCTGAGGATTCCTTCTGAAAGATAAGGATTTATTTTTCTTATAATTCTGAGTATCAGAATATAGGCTGACATCACTGTGCTTATATGGTCAATGAATGTGAGTTTGTTATCCACTGACACCCCCAGATTTTTTGCTTTCAGGGTGGGAGCAGGGCAAATACCCAAATCTTCTGGCCACCAGTCTGGTGTCCATATGTGTGGGTTATTTCCGAATACAATGACCTCTGTTTTGCTTGAGTTTAATTTTAGGCAGTTGGTCGACATCCACCCTGGAATGGCTTTCATACAGTTGTGAAAGCGTGCCCCAGTTTCCTTTTCCTCGCCATCTCTAAGGGATAACACGATTTGAGTGTCATCCGCATAGGAGAGGAGTTGGAAACCAAAGGATCTTATCAAGCCTGCCAACGATATCACATACACATTACAAAGTGTCGGGCTTAATGAAGAGTCATGGGGCAAACCCAATAGAAAGGGAAAATGGCTTTGACTTATTGTTATCCAAATCAACTGTTTGTGTTTTTTCATATAGAAAGGACTGCAGGACGTTCCAGTCAGCACCCTGTACCCCTACTTCACACAATCGGTCCATCAAATTTTCATGGTTGGACCATGTCAAAGGCCGCTGACAGATATAACATAATCAGTATTGCCTTACTTCCACAATCCAAAGCCTCCCTTACTTCCTCAATAGATATAATTAAGGCCAACTCCATGCTGTGTTCCGCTCTAAACCCGCATTGAGATGCGTTGAGTATATTATGAACTCGGAGGAATGCACTGAGCTGGGTATTCATGGCTTTTTCAGCGATTTTTGTAGGGAGCTGAAGCCGTGAGATTGGCCTATAGCTACTTGGGTCCTTAGGATCCAGAGTAGTTTTTTTTTAATAGAGGGAGGATTCAGACCTTCTTCCAATATTTGCGTAATAACCCAGTGGTAAATATGTTATTGAGCAGAGGGGTAAGCACTGACCCTATGACTTCCGGAATGGATTTCAGTACAGACATTATGCATTATTCCTTTAATGCAGTCTAAGCAGCCGCATACATCACAATAGTAAAGTTCCAAAACAGAATAAAGGCAGCACATAAAGGGCATGAGCCAGCAACAATCTGCCTCTTCTAAATGCGGCTCAAAGCAGATAAGTTGACTCTTACTTTATCTCATTTAACTGTATTATTATCCTTTGTTAAGAAACAGACAAACAAGGAATATCAACTAAGCATTATTCTAAATATATGTTGTCTCTGCAATGGATTGGAAAGTTTAAAGACTATCTAAAATGTAAAGTCTTGTATCAGGGACCTATTCTCAAATCGCAGGTTTGATCTCATCAACTAAAGTCAAGGAAAAGGATAAGTTGCAATCAACATAGGAATATACTTTTATGTATCCACTGACAACTACAATGTCTTGGGAAATCTTATTGAAACACATTCTGGTGTGATCATTTTGCTTTTATTGGTGTCACTGCATGTTTTTCATCACATACATTAAATCAAAATAATAACTTGTACATTGGGGTCCAGATTTGCAAAAGATTTCGCATCCGGTTTGAATTACTTTTAAATGCAGATGCAAAATCCTGTTTGTGATTTACAAACCAATGCAAATGGAGATTTGCCTTGATTTGCAACAAAAAGTGAATTGAAGCAGCACAATGCTCAGCCTTGCATTAGTTTGTGTCATAGAGATGTTGCATGTGTGGTGGACTGGCATTTTTCGTGCATCCACACATGGATTTTGAAGCAAATCCATATCTATGAATACTTGTAGACATAGATTTACACCATAGTCCTGCGCTTTCTCGAGGCTGGCATAGTAATGAAAAATATCTCAATTTTACATTGTTCTAGCCTCTTTGAATGTATGCTGCATTCTCCAAAACTCAAACAAAGAGGAAATTGCCTGCAAGCATAGTTTTTGTGAAGGAAGGGATCCTTCCTACACATAATCTATGCAGACCATAACACAGAAACCCTTGCACTATTGCTCCAAGGTGTCTGCATGGGCGCATGGTTGAACAAAGTGCATCAGCCCATGGAGCAACCAGACCTGTGCCATTTCTTGGTAGATATGGCACAGTTCTGCTCTCTCCAGATCACACAACCTAGCATTACAACTTTTGGTCATATGTATGAACCAGTTTTCATCACTCTTGCACCACCCAACATGGTGCAATAGCGACCGATACCTTAAGTCAGATATAGGAAGCCACGCAAGCCCACTTTGCATAGCCCTGAGTGGCCCCATAAATCTGGAGTAAGGCAATACAGCGCAAATCAACACATTGCCTTACCCTGCCCTGGGAAGGTGTTCCATGGTCGCTGCGTGGGTGTTCCAAATATCCCCCATGGTTTTTTGATGCATTCCCAGATTTACCAGGACTGATAAACCTGGGATAAGCCAAAAAGATATAACCATCCCAGGAGAGGCCTAGGAAGGATAACTATCTTCATTTCTCCTTATTACTCCTTCTTTCTATATGGACTGCATTATGAAGCACACATAGTTAGCAGAATATGCCTCAGGGTGACCCTTTCTGCACAAAAACAATCCTGCATGTAACACAGGCACCCTTACACAATGGTGCAAGGGTGCCTGCATTAGTGCTAGGCTGGGTAAAGAGCAGCAGCTCAGAGGAAAAGACAGGAATGTGCTGTATTGACCTAAATATTGCCAATTCCTGCCCTTTCCCTGTCATGCAAGCAACTTGTTGTGCTGCACTGCGTGACTTGACCATAAATATGGCCCTTTGTTTGCTGCCCTAAGTTGTGTAAACTCTAAGTAAAACGGGCCCCTAATGACCAACTCCACAGTTTTAACTTCTATAGTGTTTTCTAAGCATCACAATAAAACTAAATTTACCAGTTTAGAAGAATAAAAGGCCATGTCAGGTTTGCTGGAATTGTATTCCATGACCTGCATTACAGTGACAGATCTCTAATACTCCCCTGTTGAAAATGGAATATCTGCTATATATTAACTATTGAAATATTGAAATACTCCTTTTAACATATGTGCGTTATTGGTTCACCTATGTAGCATTATCTTGTCCTCAAGCTTACGTAATGTCAATGATGTTGTTTATGTTTGTTTTCAGGTTGTCTACAAACACAGTTTCCTGTGTCGCTGGACAAATGAAAGAAGAAAACCAGACTTCTGAAATTTATTTGCTGATTGTAGGATTTTCAGACCTTCCACAACTACAAGCTCCCCTCTTTGTTGCTTTTTTACTGATTTACTTTTTAACTTTGGCAGGAAACCTGCTAATCATCACAACCATTTGCTGCAGCTCCCATCTGCACACACCCATGTATTTTTTCCTTATAAATTTGTCCTTTAATGATATATGTTATGTTTCAGTCATTTTCCCACACATGCTGGTCCACTTTTTCCAGGAAGGCACACAGGTTTCACTTACACAGTGCCTGCTGCAGCTGTACTGTTTATTGGTCTTGGTGGTTGAAGAATTAACCCTTCTCTCGGTAATGGCTTGTGATCGATATGTTGCCATCTGCAATCCTTTACGTTACACGTCTGTCATAAGTAGCTCCTTGTGCATCCGACTCTCTTTGGTAACGTGGGTAGTAAGTTTCTTAGTCCCAATACCTCATACTGTCTTGCTTTCTCAGATCTCGTTCTGTGAGTCACACATAATTAACCACTACTTCTGTGATGTGACCGCTCTTCTGAAGATTTGCTGTAGTGATACAAGCACAATTGAAAGCCTTACCTATTTAATGGCTACTATAGCGGCACTAATGTCTTTCAATGTAATCATTATTTCTTATATCAAAATCATCTCATCTATCCTAAATATTAAGTCTAAAGGAGGAAGGCACAAGGCATTTTCCACATGTGCGTCACACCTCACTGTAGTTGTTTTATTCTACGGTTCTCTTTTTGGTACCTATGCACGGCCAACATCAACATTATCTGACAACAAAATTCCTTCTTTGTCATATATTGCTGTTACTCCACTTTGTAATCCCATTATTTACACCCTGAAAAACACAGAGTTTAAAAATGCCCTGATGAAGTCACAAAGAAGAAGATAAGCTGTTTGAAGAAGATCATGCAAGTTGTTCATGGTTGGTAGACCCAGATTGTTGAGCAATTACAAACTTTTTACACATGACTCCTAAAATGTAGGCAGTGAAACCAGAGAGATCTTTATTCACATGCATTCATTTGCAGATGTAGGGGCAGATTTACAAGCCCCTTGCGCCTCTTTTACGCAGCTGTTGTGTCACTTTTGTGACGCAGTGGCGGCGCAAAGCCAGCGCCATGGTGCAGGGTACTTATAACGTGATGCATCTGGGAGATGCGTCACGTTGTAAAGCCCTGTACCACATGTAGGCGTTCCGGCACAGGGGGCAGAGTTCCGGCACAGGAACGCCTCCTAAAAGTGGCTGAGTGAAATCTACAAGATTTCACTCAGTCACTTTTAAGGCCATGCTGCGTCAAAACCCTGCACCTGCTTGAATCAGGCATAAGGATTGATGCAGCTTTTGAAGATAGGGCACCCCCAAGCCTTGCTGGAGCTATGTCGCGCTTGCGATGCAACTCCAGCAATGCGCCGCCTTTCCGGCAGCGGATGCGTCACGCATCTGTCCATTTTTGCCCCATGGTGCGCCGCATTGTAAATGCGGCGCATCCATGGTGGCGGAGCCGTGACGCACAATAACTGGTGCATCCCTGCTGGTATGCAGGGATGCGCCAGTTAATGTAAATCTGCCCCGTAATGTTTAACACATTATTCTCTACCAAACGCTAATATGATTTTTATTTTTGACAATATTAAAGCTTCAAACTATAAAGAAATTGCCATTTGTTAATAGGACTGTCTCTTTCACTCATCTAAAAAACGCTATTGCTTTCTTCCTCAACAGTGAGAGGTAAACTACTTCTAATGTGGCAGGATTTGATTTGCCTCAGTGACCTTACAGAATACTTAAACAATTTGGAAGTTTGAGATAATGTTCTGAATAATTAATCCTCTTAGAGCCAAATTTACCAAAGTATAGTGTTGTTGTTCGCGTGACACAATCAAAATGCAAACCCTTGCATATATTTACTTTTAGGCGCATATCATTTTTTTGCGTGGAATTTTAATGATTGTGGGGGACTAAAAAGAGTTTGTGTTGGTATGCGCTGAGATAGAAGTAATGTATTGTTGGACTTGGCCATTTTTGCAGGGTCATGCTCAAAAGTTTGCCGCCACCCTCCTGTTTTCTGAACATTTTTGTTGGCTTTTAGGACTTGGAGCACTTTTCTACTGCTAACCAGTGCTAAAGTTCTTGGGCCCTCTCCTTTAAACATGGTGAAATTGGCTTACACCCATTGGCACATTTAATTTTCTTTTAAGTCCCTAGTAGAGGGGTACTACATGTACCAATAGCATATAAATTAAATGCTATTAGTGGTCCTGCAGCACGGATTGTGAGTAAGTCCCAGGCCTAGCTCTCCTGTGTTGCAGCACTGCTTTGCTTCCTCCAGGTCTCTCTTAGTGCTTTCTCCTGTTGTGCCTCATTTTTTACTGCTTTCTCTGTCCTTTCCCTCTGTTTCTCTGAGTGCTTTCTCCTGCTTGTGTCTCGTTTTCTACTGCTTTTACCTTCCTCTCCCCCATTTTCGGAGTGCTTTCTCCTGCGTCTCCCTTGTTTTGTACTGCTCTCTCCTTCTTGTCCCCTGTTATCCGAGTGCTTTCTCCTGCTTTTGCCTCGTTTTTTATTGCTTTCACCTCCCTTTCCCAGTCCTGCCTTGTTTTTTACTGCTTTCTCCTTTCTGCCCCCCTCCCCGCTAGCACCTTGAGACTCTCATGGGTGATTTGCCACACTTTATAAATCCTGATTGATTGATTGTAACACCCACTAAACTAACCTTTTTAAATATGTCTCAGTCCTGCCTTGAAGCCTGTGTGTGCAGTTTTGAACTGCCATTTTGACCTGACCTTCCTTTTTAGTACATTTAAGCAAATAGGGGATGGGGCAGTGTATTTAAAAAGTTGGACATGTATCTGTCAATACAAAGTTTATTGTGTAGGTTACTTAAAAGCAAACAATATAAAACATTTAAAAAAGGCATATTAGGCTGAGAAAAAAGGAAAACAATGGGTCCGTGCAATAGCTGGCACTTGGTGCCCCAAGATCACATTCTAGGCATACAAGCAGTTTAATTAAATTTAAATCTGTTATGAGAAAGCTGGTTTGAATGCTTTTATACAAAAAGTGAAAAAAAGTTTTAAAATCAACCGCAAGATACAGTGAATACATGAGAGATATTAAAACTCAAGTGCAAGGAGGTCAAACATTACTATGCCTAATGTCCAAGGTGCAGAAGCTGGGAATTGTCAATCCACAAACATCTCCATGCTTGGCTGTGTGTTTTTAAGAAGGTCCTGCACAACTCTGAGAAATTTGCCTATTCTTGCCAGTTCAAGGGGAACCATGGTACTAAAAATCCAGTTCATTGCATTGTTGCATGTTGTTATGCTGTGGATTAAAAAAAGTGTCTTTAAAAGTGTTCGCCGAAGCTCGAGCAGCATCGGACAACTGCAAAGTAGATGTAAAAAGGTTTCAGATTTGTAGCCACAAAGTCTGCACTTGACTATCTTGGAAAGCATTGGCCAGTTGGGGTTGAAGTCTTTAATGTGTTTTGCCAGCATCCTTGCAGCCAGAATTTGGGTCAGTTGAGATAAGATTGAGCCTGAAGGCTGACTTGGCTGTCGTTGTTATATGATTGGGCCAGGGTCCTTAATGGTGGGGTGGACCTAATGAATTCCAAGTCCACAGACTTCGAGAGGAATTTGATCTGTTTTTTTCTATATGCTTTTTACTGCAGTGTGTGTGAGTAATGGGGTGTTCAAGACGGTCAAGTCAATGTGAAGGGAGGCTGATGCAGTTGTTAGGTAGGTGGACCACGGATTGTTGTTGTTGTTTGAATATATTTTGCAGGACAAATTTCATGGTGCCTGGCGTTGCCGTGGTACATCTATAGAAGTGCTTTAGAAAAGACCCCATAGTGGATCATGCAATACCTCCAGGTCAAATTCAAGTCTCACCAAGGATCCCCTGATGTAATAAGGCAATTTGAACACTCTTTTATAGACATTTAGGTGTAGTTTTTCAATGGTTTTTATGAGTTGGCCTGGGATGGCCTCACTGCCGTATGTGACTGCAGATGGTAATACGGCCCTGAGCACTTTTCTGATTGGAGCTGAGGTGGGGCTTTCAAGGGCTGTGTGTTGGACATGTATTTGTAATTTTTACATGTCCTGGTAGTGAAAAAATCTTAGATTGTTTTTTTATTACTGCAGTGCCTACCTCTCTCTTAGGATAACATTGAGTTGCCCTTATTACATTTAATAAGTGGCAACTTTCACTTGGGAGCCAGTAGGAATGGTTGGTGTCTAAAGAATTGAAATATAAAACCTACTTTAATGGTAAAGTGGGAATTTGAGTCGCAGTTCTAAAAATGCCACTTATAGAAAGTTGGCATTTTCATGTCCTTTTTGGTGACTGTAGCCCATAGCCTATATCCTGGGTAACATGACAAAATAACTATGTAGAGCTGGCAGATAGTCTTTCTGTATTGCTTACAGACAATGAGACAAAGGGGAAATAGGTGTTAGAAGAATGGACTATTTCTGTATTGATGAGTAAGGAGCTGTCACCTACCAAACTTGGCCATCACAAAGGCTCTGCCTCAGCACACTCACAAAGGGTTTCAAACTAGTTGTATGTGTCCTCAGACCAGCTGGGGCCTGGACAGGGAAGAAGATAATTCCAAGTACCTCTGGGGGGTAGAACCCTTTAGAAACATCTCCTACTTCAAAGCTGGCACCAAAGATAAACAGTGGTCCCTCAGACCTAACTCTTCAGTCCACCTCTAAACCTGTGTATACTACAGAAGAAGGACTGTAGTGCTGCTCTGCTGCCAGGACTTCTACTCTACTGCCATGCTATTCTGTTGCCCTGCTACCTGTTGCCCTGCTTGGTGAAGAGGGCGAGTGTACCTGCACCTTTCGCCCCACACTGAGGTGATGCCAAGGGTCAGCTGACTGATCTCCTGTTATGAGCTACAGGGACATAACAAGCTCCACAGGCCTCACTGCATTTACCCAGCTGTCCTGCTGCCTGGGCCTGCAAGTAGAACTGGCTGAGTGGTGATGGCCTCTGCGGGAGTGAGTTCCTGATCCCCAAGAGGCAACCCTCAGGTCCTGGACACTTGCTATGCTGTCAGTTAAGCTCTCTTTTCAAGAAAAGGAAAAATCTTGAAGTTTTAGGCTCTTCATGACTGTGAATGGAACTGTTCACACCACTCCGGTGAATGCTACTCTTCTTGCCAGAGCAACCACCAGTGATGACCGGCAATGTGAGACCTGCACTTTGCCCTACAGCATCGACAGCCCGTTGCGACTGCCAACCTGAATCTCCCGCAACGACCATCCACGGCGCTCAACAGGATCTTCTTGCTATAGCGACAACCATCCGTGATGCCCGGCCGGCTCTTTGCACCACAGCAACAACCATCCTTAATGCTGCCCCTTCTCCTCGGAGCCCCCTCCCCTTGTTCTCTCTTGATTTTAGAAGGTGACCTTTTCAGCTGGACTAACTTGGGACCTGCATTCAATCGTGGTGAGCTTGAACTTGTGACTTTCACCCGGTATTGCATAACCAGATATTCGTGAGTGTCACTTTCTGCTTTTAGGAACCATACTTACCTTAAATCTTTGTAATAGCATATTTCTGCCTCTACTGACTTTTGTAATGTTGGTGCCAAACAATGTCTTATATTTTACTCTATTTTCCCATTGTGGTTGGCCTGAACTTTTGACTTTGTCCCGACACGTATTGCTTTTTAGCGCTATTTTATAGTTTATTCTTTAAAAATCCATTTCTCAAGTACTACTTATTGGATTTCTATTGTTTTAGTTGTGTTTCATTTATCAAAATAAGAGCTATTTTCTGACCTGCTGTGAAATCTTTTTGAGTGGTGTTTTCATGGTTTTATTGTTTAAAGTGTTGCACAAATACTTTACAGATTGCCTCACAAGTCAAGCCTGACTGCTCTGTGACAAACTGCGAGAGGGTGATCACAGGTTAACTTAGGGTGTGTTTGTGACCCATCCTGAACAGGATTGTGCTTACTGATCAACCAGTGCCTGTACCCCAGTCAACCAGAAACCCAATGTATAAACATTGGTGATCAGTGGTGAGGATAGGACTTTTGTTTGTGCAGTGCCATACAGTGGCTTGGTTTACGCTACTATTCCACATCTAGGACCATTACGAGTTTTAAATTCGTCCTTAATTTTTAATTGGCTGCTTTTACCCCTTTTTCCAAATTGCAGTGCCCTAAACTCCTTTTTGTACCATGGATATGGATGCCTGCAACTTAGAGACCCTCAGTAGACCTAAGCTGCTGAAACTCTGGAAGCAAAAAGGATTGAATGCAGACCAAAAGGCCTCCAAGCTGGATCTCCTGGTAGTCTTGAGGGCTTTTGAGGAGGTATAGAGATGGCAGGCCACACCAGAGGAGGATGAGGCAGATAACAATGAGGAGGAGGGAGCACTATCTAGGGATGAGGAGGAGGAAGACCCAGATCGGGGTCCTGAGCACCCATGAGAGCCTATCTCAACCTCAGGATATGACATGGATGCCCTTGATGCGCAGGATGGAGTAGGGAGCAGTGTGTCTGCAGGAGGCCTGGCCCCACAGGAGCTCGAGGACGGGAGTGAAGAGGGGAAGCTCAGTTAGTAGCTGGAGCTAGCCAAATTAAAGCTAGAGAAGGAGACAGCAGAGGCTATGTGAGCCTTAGAGTAGAAGAGACCGGCCATGGAGGAAAGAAGAATGGCCCATGAGTTTACTCTCAGGCAGCTGTATTTAAGAGCTAGATAGATTGTTTCCTGCAGTTACGGTGGCAGCAGACCTGCAGTGTGCACTGGAGAAGGAAGGGTCTGCATACCAAAGAATTTGGTGCCCAGTTATGTGGTGGGGATGACATTGCCAAGTGACATGTAAAGTATCTCTAAGGGTGCACAAAGTTCTTGAGGAGATTCGAGGGTAGCGTCTGGTGGAACATGCCCAGAGTGCGAAGGGACACCCTCCTAGCACTAGAGGTAGAAGAGCAGACACAGTACAATGCTGTGAAGGCCAAACTAGTCAGTAAATTTGGGTTGTCCCCTGAGAGGTATCGACAGAAGTTCATGGGCAGGCACATTCTTCCCCTCTGAGACCTGAGTAGACTTTCTAGATTATTTCAACAAGGCACTGAGGGCTTGGTGTGGAGCAACAACGTAGACGATTACACTGTGCTGTACATCCTAATTCTGAGAGAGCACATGCTTGATATTTATTTTGCAGAGCTGTGCCAACACCTGGTTGATAGCAAGCTGACTTACCCCAGGAAGCTTGCTGAGGAGGCATGCATCTTTGTCAGTACCAGAGTGTCTAAGAATGCATCTAGAGAAACTCGCAAATAGTGGTACGGGGTTCCCACCAGAAGAAAGAGGGGAGAGATGAAAAGAAGGAGTTCTCTCAAGGCCCCCAAAATGGTTCTCAAGGCAAAAGGTCTCAGTCACAATCTGGCCATCAGAAGAAATACTTTTCTGATATGAAACAGAACAGAACCCCAAAGTGCTATGAGTATGGGCATTACAAGGGTGATCTCAAGGGCACATCCTGCACTGGAATAAAGACACCAGATTTGGCTATTGAAGTGCTTGGGGATGGGTTTGTCCCAGTCAGTGGGGGAGGAAGTCAGTGTTTTTTTTTTCCTAGTGTACCTGGGTGAGGTGAAGATGGTGTCCAAAACCCACATGCCTTCCAATACAGTCATTCACCAACAATAGCAAGGAGAGTTGTGCCTCTGAGGGATACAGGAGCCATTATGATGACAGTAAGGAGTCAGCTGGTGGTCCAAGAGCAGATTCTACCCAATATGTTCTACCAGTCATTACCATGCGGCTCTTGTTACATTTGGGTGGGGGTGTCTCAGGACTTCTGAAAGTTGCTGCGAGTGATGCCATGCCTGTGGATTTTTTATTTAGGAATAATGTTGAGTAAACTACCTGGAATGAAGTGCAGCTCAAGTCACACCTGGAAATATTAGGGTTGCCTGTATGGTTTTGTGCAGCTACCAGGCTGCCCAGGAAGGGAGTCAATGAAGTCTGGAGTCTGGAAAAATGGCCTATGCAGCTACCAGAAGAGGGAAGGGTAGTGGGCACAGGAAATCAGCCCTCTGATGTATCTCAGATGAGGTTGATGGGTCATCAGAGGAGTTTGCCCCGGAACCTACTGGTTGAGGACATTGCCTTTCTTGTTGATCTGCCTGAAAATGCTGGATTGCAAGCAGAAGGAGGACCTACCAGGGAGGAGTTCAGTAAGGCACAAACATGCTGCTCAATTCTGGACAGCATAAGGCAACAGGCTGAAGTCTGGGCAGCTGGTGATGCCTCTGGAAATCACTACTTCTATTGGGAGGAGGGTCTGCTATGTAGTGAGCCTAAGGTACCTGTGTATGGGGGCAGGGAGAGCACTGTTAGTCCCCCAATGCTAGAGGACTTCCCTACTGGAGCCAGCTCAAGAAATACCCTTTGCAGGACATCTGGGGCAGGCCAAGACCTTTGACAGGCTTGTCCCCCACTTTTATTGGCCCCAATAAAGATTTCCTCAGATACATTCTGCATGACTTGCTTGAAGTTTCAGGCCAGGGGAGGACAGGGCAGAAGCGGATTTTTACCAGAGTAGTTTTCCCCAAATAAGTGGTGGCTGACAGGGCCAGAAATGTAATGTCTGCTTATATGCAGTCAATGTGGAAGGAGTGTGGAGTTACTTACATGTTTCCACACTCTTCCATCCACAAACCAATGGGCTTGTTGAGGGATTCTCCAGGGCATGAACAAGGGCATACCTGAGTCCATGAGGCATAAGTGAGACATACTCTTACCATGCCTGTTCTTTGCTTACAGGAAGGTGCCACAGAAAGGGGTTGGATTTAGCCCCTTTGAACTTCTGTATGTACACCCTGTAAGGTGACCTCTCAGCCTGGTCAGCGAAGGGTGGGACCAAGCTCCCAAAGAAACCTCCTCAGGATTGGGTTAGCTACATGCTATCTGGCTAAGTTTTGAAAGCAAGTTCCTGAACACTTGGTGGCCACCCAGGAGGTAATGAGGCAGTGGTATGACCACACAGCTACCTCTGTGGAATTCCAACCTGCACAACAAGTTTGGGTGATGGGTCCTATGGGGCCTAAGGGACCACCAAGACCATTGGACTGGGCCCTATGAGATTGTTGTGAGGAAGGAGGTGGACCTCAAGGCCACCAGACACCCCAGAGGGTTCTCCATATCAACAGTCTCAAACCATAATTTGAGAGGTCTGAGGTCACCATGTTGTTGGTGACAGATGGTGGGAAGGAAGAGAAGGGGAGTGAACATCTCCCTGACATCCTACCATCCGCAAAGAAGGATGGGTCAGTTGAAGGTGTAAACTTATCCTCCACCCTGACTTTAGGACATCAGAGGGACTGTCACAACTTGTTGGGATGCTCTCCTCTCTGTTTTCCCTCACTCCTGGGGTTACACATTTGTGTACTCATGACATGGACACATGAGACAACCTCCCTGTCAAAAACAAAATATACACGCTTTCTGACAAACTGAGGGCCAGCATGAAGGAGGAGGTCTCCAAGATGTTGGAATTGGGAGTTATTGAGTCCTCCAGTAGCTCCGGTCCAGCCCTCTGTTGCTGGTACCATAAGCAGCCCCATCGGGTACTACCCCAGAACTCCAGTTCAGTGTGGATTACAGGGGGCTCAACTCAGTCACCAAGACTGATGTACAATGCATACCCTTGGTCTGATGAGCTAATTGATAGGTCAGGGGCTGCCATATTCATGAGTACCTTTGATCTGACTTCAGGGTACTGGCAGATTGCCCTAACTGAAGGATCAAGGAGGGGTCAGCCTTCTCCACTCCAGAGGGTCACTACCAATCCAGAGTGATGACCTTTGGATTGAAAAATGCCTGTGCCACCTTCTAGAGGCTGGTGAACCAGGTTTTGGCTAATATAGAGATCTTCAGTGCTGCTTACTTGGATGACATAGCTGTTTTCAGTACCAGCTGGAAGGCTCCCCTTTCTCACCTGAAAAAAAGTGCTTCAGGCCCTGCCAAAAGCTGGCCTGACTATCAAGCCCAGTAAGTGCCAGAAAGCAGGGGTATGTGCAATGCTTAGGACACCTGGTAGGCAGGGGTAAGATGGATCACCTCCAGGCCAAGATAGAGACCATCATGGCCTGGAAGCCCCCGAGGCTCTCACTGAAGTGAGAGCCTTCCCGGGCCTCACAAGATATTACATGAGGTTTGTCAAGGAATATGACACCATAGTTCTAAGAAGCAGTCAAGAAATGTGATTTAGACATAGGCATGCCAGAATGCATTTCACTCTCTAAAACAGGCCATGTGCTCAGCCCCTGTGCTCAACGACTCTGACTTTTCCAGTGAATTCTTTGTACAAACTGATGCTTCAGAGTATGGCATAGGGGCAGTTCTTTAATGGCTAAATGATGAGGGCCTAGACTAACCTGTAAATTTAATCTCTAGGAGGTTACTTCCTATGGAACAAAGGTGGAGTTCTATTGAGAGAGAAACCTTTGCTGTGGTCTGGACACTGAAGAAGCTGAGACCATACATGTTTGGGACTCACTTCCAGATTCAGGCATATCATAGGGCCCTCAGGTGGCTAATACAAATGAGGGGTGAGAAGCCAAAATTGTTGAGGTGGTTCATCTTCTAACAGGGAATGGCCTTTGCTGTGGGTAGCCCACACCAATGTTGATGTATAGAACTCCTCGGAGGTTAGGATAGCTTCCTCCAAACTTTCCCTGATTGCTTCCAATTTTGCTGAATTTGTTTTTGTTGGCCTTAGGACTCTGGGCACTTTACCACTTTAACACCAGTGGTAAAATGCTTGTGCTCACTCCTGTAAACATGGTTTGGCTGACATGCACATAATTGGCATATTTAATTTACTTGTAAGTCCTTTGTAACGTGGGATATCCTATAGCCAGGGCATGTAAATGAAATGCTACCAGATGGCCTGCAGCACTTATTGTGTCACCAACCTATGTGGCACTCGGAAAGTTGCCCCAGGCCTGCCATTGCATCCTGAATGCAGTGTTACACTTCCATGTCGAATTGCTATTTAAAGCCCCTTGCCAAGCCTTACACTCCCCTAAATTACATACACGTCACCCCTAAGGTAGGCCCAAGGTAGCCCATAGGGCATGGTGCTGTATAAATAAAAGGTAGGACATGTACTCTTAAGTTTTGCATGTCTTGGTAGTGACAAACTCCTAAATTAGGTTTTCACTACTGTGAGGCCCACCCCTCTCATAGGATAACATTGGAGATTCCTTATTACATTTAATACACTGTAATTCCTAATTGAGAGGAGAAGAATCTGTCATGCTTTATACCTATGAAATTGTAATGATAAAGCCTCTTTAATGTCAAAGTCAAATTTATCATTGCAATTTTGAAAAAGTCACTTTTAGCTAGTTGCCATTTTCCTGTTCTTAGCCTCTGGGTGCCTGCAGTGTCATGAACACTCCAGTTGCCCCAACAATAGCCTACTTGGGAATGAGACACTGTGTCTGAATCACTGTGCACTTCTGAACAAATATATAGTGCTAATGGCGTGCTCAACTCATTGTGCAAATTACACATGCAAAGTAACTGTAGGTACATATATGCTGTGCTGATTATATGTTGAATAGTACCAGGATTACATTAGAATAAATGTTCCTTTATGTTATGTTTTTCCTTACATTTTAATTTCAATTGTACAGGTCATCAATAGTCCTTTCTTAGTTTCCGTCATTGTCAGTCACGGGAGAGAATGCCCGTCACGGCCAATGTGCCAACATGCTTGCTGTTTAAAAAATGCCATGCCCATCCGCCGAACGTAGATTATTGAGTTCCTGCAATCGCATTGAAGGTCTGTCCTGAAAGCTTCATCCTGCGGCAAATGTCCATCGATAAGAATATCGCAAAGGCATTGTGCAGCAGCCCCCGACTTCAGAAGGAAGAAAGGAAACATGGTGAGTTTACCTGACTTGGAGTAGGTAAGAGGCTCTGTTATTGTATTTTGGTACCGTGTTTCAATCTAAGAACATTGTTTCTACTGCACTCAGGCTTCTTTGGTGTAATTACTGATCGCAGTTCAGAGTGAACATTTGCTAAGACAGTCTTGATCTACGAGCGCCGCATTTGCATTATTAAACATTGAGATCATGGACATCGTTTTTGAGCCATCCTCCAGACTACGAGGGGCAGTCTGTTTGTTGAGGATTGCCAAACATATCTACCGTATCAGTGGCAACTAGCAAACTGAGAACAGGCATAGGATTGCTAAACTTAAATATCATGTAATAAGTCTAATACCAAACTGAAATACTGACATAACCTTGCTACCATTAAGTACTGTGTGCAGTGTCCGCAAACAAATTGAGATAAAGCCAAAACACAGCAAGAAAAGGAAAGTGAATCAGCAGAAGTATGCTCAATGACACCACAGTAAATCCTTCTTGATACAATTACTGCATAATCCAAAGTTCTTTTACAGGTAATTATAGTATATGTGAGATGCGCTGAATCTAAATGATATGTTCCTCTACCTATTGTCTACACACTTTTAACAATTTGGATTCTCTATTCCATGTCTCCTTCCCCGCAGTACCCTCCCTAATTCCCTTACCCTCATCTGACCATTCTGGTCCTCTGTTGCAACTTTATCAGAGAAGGTGCTACCAGAAGGTGGGCCTCTTGAGGGTACTGCTCCTGAGGAACCAACAAAGACCCTGACACAGCCTGCCTCCATTTGCATGTCTGGGTTGTGTGATGGCTGGGCTTTGTGTATTCCCTCTAGATAGCCACACACAAAGGGAGCTTGTATGTGACTCTATGGGCCATCCTGGCATAATGGAAGGGAGGATCTGGCACAGCCTCACACTTACACCTGAATAGGCTGTGTCCTCTACCCACACAAAGGTTTGTATAACCTCCTGTTGGGAGTCTTGAGTCAGGGCAGGAAAAGGGGACCTCTGTGCACTTCAAAGCCCTTCTTTGAAGTCACTCCTACTTCAAAGGCACCACTGGGTATAAGAACTGAACTTCAGACCCTACCAACTAAGTACACTTCTAAACCTGTGGGTATCCTGCCAAAAAGAAGGACTGATGTACTGCTGAAGGGCTGCCACTCTGCTGGACTGCTGCTCTGGAGAAACTGTTTTTTTGCTGTGCTGACCTGCTTTCAGCTGCCCTCTTTGTCTGGGTGAGAAGGACTGGGCCTGCATCACTTCTCTGCAGAACTCAGAGTGGCTCCCGGGGCTAGTTGGCTGGCCTCCTGATCTAAAGTCTTGGGAACACAACTGACTTACAACCACCCTGCTCCTATACTCTAATGGAACTAAAGCATTACCTCAGCTCCAGGAGCAGAATCAACGCACTGCAGCTGTACAAGAACAGAACCAACACATCACCTCCGAAACCAGTTTAACGCCCTCAGAACCAATGCACCCTCTCGACACATTATCTCTACTGCATTGAGAACATTAATGCATTGATGCATTTCCTCAGCTGTGGGATCAGCATCAATGCATCGCATCAGCTGCACCCCGCATCTTTGTTGATGCAACCAAGATTAAGGTACTTTCATTCAGCGGGCCTCCCTGGGTCCCGGCATCTGGCCCACACTCCATCGCCGTCTGCCGGAACATTTGACTTTGTTAGTTTCCAGCGCGACCAGGAATGCCAAATAAGCACTTATTGCTTCTGAGCAGTATTTGACAGGTTATTACTTAAAAATGTTAATCTCAAGTTCTACTTATTGGATTTTTGTTGCTTTGGTCTTGTTTTATTTATTAAATTAAAAGCTATTAAAAGCTATTTTCCTAACCTTGTGTGAAATCTTTTTGTGTGGTGTTTTCACTGTTTGCACAAATACTTTACACATTTCCTCTTAAGTTAAGCTTGACAGTTTTATGCCAAACTACCAGAGGGTGATCACAGGTTAATTTAGGGTATGTTTGTGACTTACCCAGACTAGGATTGTAGTTACTGCTTGACCAGGGCCTGTCTCCAAGCCAACCAGGAACCCAATTTCTTATAGAATTATATTTCTGTCAAGATAACATGGAAATAGTGGTGCAGAATAACAAACATTTTGTGCTTGGTTAGTGTTCCAAAAAAGAAGCTATGTTGTGCATACAAATACATTTTTTGTATTTAATTCACACCTCTAAACTTCTTATGCACTGCAAAATTCCCTCAAAGTCATGCAAAGCAGCGCATAGTGGAGGTTGGCGTTACTCGGTGTCAAGGGCGTATTTAAAGAGTGCAACATGGGTGTTTGCATGCCAGCCTCTCATATTTTTTTTAATAAAACACCAGCAACTAACCATAGTACACATGGGTCCATATTTACATACTTCTCACACAACGCAGCGCAGAACCCAAAGCTTCTGCTTTGAATGACAGGGAGAGAGCAGGAAAGCACCATACCATATCTACAGAGGTAGGCACTCTCTTCCCCTCTTCCTAACACCAGCACAAAATCAGGCTGCCGAGCGCCAGGCACACCCTTTTGCACCTTGGTGCAAGGGTGTTTATGTGAGTCTAGAATAGGTTTTGTAGAGGAATGGAACCCTTCCAGTACAAAATACTATGCGTAGACAAGCTGTAAAACGTTTCCCACTTTGTATGTGTGCTTTACAGTGAAGCACACATGAAAAGTCTGAAAGGAAAGGAGAAATGAAAGCATTTCACCTTTTAGTACATGCTTTCAGGCAGCATTTTTTGGGGGCATAAAACCCTGGCTAATATTGATAGTAGACAGGGTTTTGCATAAAAAAACATTGGTGGTTGAACAGGAATGCCCATGTACCACCCAAGGGATGCATCCTTTGTGTAGGTTACCGCAAAGCGCAGTTCACATTGGTTTGAGTTATGTTTCTTAACAAAACAACACAAATACCAAATTGCATTGGTTTGTAAATCCCAAAAGCATATTGTGTCAGGTCTGCTTTAAATCAGTAACGCAAATCTGATGCAAAACCTTTGTAAACCTGGGCCTTGGTTTTGAAACTAAAATAAGGACCACTTTGTGGCAGGCAGAAAAAAAATCTGAAATGTCTCAATATGTCCTAATGAAACTCACATTGCATGTGTCCTGCACTGCAGAGCACACATCCAAAGTCTCAAAAGTGTAGACTTTGGTCTAAGCACAGTATTTTGGTTTGTGGAAAACCCTTTCAGAACAAAACGTATGCACTATGGTGCAAAGGTGTGTGTGTGTCACTCGGCTGGTTGATTGGGTGTCAATGCAGAGGAAAGAGCATGATTGTGCCATAGTCCTGTAAATAGGGTGCTTTCCTGCACTCTCCTTCTCATTCAACACAGCACGGGAACTTAGACTGGTGTGAATAGTTCTTTGGCACATCTTAGAATTAGGTTGTTGTCTTTCAAACTGATGTAAAGTAATCAAACTTTTGCTCTCAAGTCCTGGTGGTTAAAGCCCTTCAGCAAACCAAAAAGACCACCTGAAGAAGCATATAATGCAGTGCAACGTAGGACATGTGGCATAACTGAGCACACCTTAGGCTTAATCAAATCAAGGTTCTGATGTCTGTATTTATCTGGAGGTACAATCCAAACATTGTGTGTAAGATGATTGTGTTGGCTGTACATTACAGAGCATTGAAGTAAAAGGATCCATTGATAAAGAAGACGATCTTGATAACAGACAGTTATCTGAAGAAGATGTCATGAATATGCATGAACTTCGAGAAATCGCATCCCAAGAAGATACTATGTGTATGAAATGTGTAGTTAATAATTTCTTTACAACACAACCTTATAATCATATGAACTTACTTTTTATACATTTCTGTGTCTAACTAAATGTAGAAGATGTAATGTATGCCTAATAATGTTCTGGTTACATTTTACTTTAATATGGAGCTATAAACTGCAGCTCTTTGAATAAAGGTCTTACAAAGTGTATTGTAATATGTGTCAATAAAAATATATTAGTGCTTTATCTCTGTAGGTACTATAGTGACACATGATCAAGAAATGTACAAACATTGAAAGTTTTGTGTTTAACCTCTTCTATGCCAATGACGAGATAGTCTTGTCATGGAGCGCGGTTGCGCTGTGCCCATGACGAGACTATCTCGTCATGGACCCCGCCCGCTAATACAATGCCCGGTACAGGAGGGGGAAAGGGCGGGGCACTGAAGGGGTTAATTTGTAAAAGAGCAAAACAATATGTTAGGAATAAAATTGGTTCAGAAATCTAACCACTAATATGCCTGTGCAGTTAATAATAGTTTAAAAAAAGGGTAAACATGAGTTACTTATTTACACACTAACTAAATGTTGATATGTAGGTAGTTCTAACTTGTTTTCCTTACATGGGGCCCAATTCACAGAACTAACTTAAGAAAAAATCCTACACTTACTACCATTTTGGTATTCACAGAAGGCACTTACTCATTTTGGTATTCACAGAAGACACTTACTCATTTTGGTATTCACAGAAGGCACTTACTCATTTTGGTATTCACAGAAGACACTTACTAATGTTTGTATTCACAGAAGGCACTTACTCATCAATGAGTAAGTGCCTTCTGTGAATTCCAAAATGAGTAAGTGCCTTCTGTGAATACCAAAATGGTAGTAAGTTTAGGATTTTGTCTTAAGTTAGTTCTGTGAATCGGGCCCATGGTCATTATAGAATGAAGATTAGCTATATGAAGCAGGTGTTACAAACATCAGCCTCCGTGTGATGGAGTCCCTAAGGCACACATACATCCTGGACTTATTACAAATAATACGCACACACCCCACAGTGCTCTCCCTCTTATGTAGTGCAAGGCATTAGAAAATACACTTGGGGGAAAATAACTGAGCGCCCCTTTATACTCCACGCCTATGACACATCATATAGACAGACGTATCACTGTTCCACACATGTGTCTGCTCCTACCTCCACACTTGTATTCAGCAAATCTGTGTGAGGACGTTACGCCACCACTTCCAAAGCTAATAATATTTGAGGACCCTAACAATCTATGAAATACCACATTTGTCATGGCACACACACATGATCCATCCCTGGTGCTTGATTATTTTAATAATCATTGTTTCAGATTTACATGCTTCTGGCCCACTCAGACCAACGGTGCACACCCTTTTACATAGAGGGGATGTAAGGCATCCATTAGACAGAATACACCATACAGACATTCCTCATAGTGTAATGTCACTGTAGTGGCAGTACCTGGTATGTACCCAATTCCTTCTCCCTCTTGTATGCTATACAACCCAGATATCAATCAATATACGGTTTACACACTATACCATTTATGAGATTATTACATGTATATGACGGAACACGTGATTATTTGCTGCATCAAACTTCATGCATGTGTGGGTGTTAAATTGCATTCATATTTTTGAGGGTGCATTGCAATATGTGACATCTAATTTAGTAATTTGTAGTCCTTTTTTTGTTTTCATATTTTTATTAATTTTTATATCTGTTTACTCCCCCCCAGGACAGGTTAACATATTGTACATTAATATCATGAACATTACATTATGATTATCATTTTTGAATAAACAACCATTAAGGGAAAATCTTTTACAAAATATATGTATATACCATACCTCACCAATAAAAAAACAATTAGAACAATAAAAAGAAAAAGAAAGAAAGATCCATGACGGCAATGATAATAAATCAAATTTGTAAGTCTCGCCAGAGTGTAAGTGGAGTCCATATTTTCAAGCCCCTTTCGCGTCTTCTTCTACCTTTCCGTCTATATATGGATGTATCAATGTTATGTACTGCTAAAAGCCTGGCTAGCCATTGTTGAAATGTGGGTGGTAGCGGATCCAGCCTGGCCGAGGCTAGACATAATCGACAAACAGCCATGGCAGCAAATATTATTTAGGACTACAAATTAAAAAATTTTAAAAAATAGTAATTTGTAGTCCTAAATAATAATCTATTCAGTCATGGCATTCAGATAGTTAGAACACCAACTCACATGCACATAGAACTTCAATATACATCAATGCTACCCTCTTTACCCGTTGCAGAAACAGCCCTACTGTGATTTTTGGTAATATTTCAATGTGCCAAATGCCATAACAACTTATAAGTAAAGTTGTGCATCTTATGTTGCTCATTGTATCTAGAACGAATGAACACATTTCTAGTAATATCAAATGTTCATCTGTCATCAATATGTGCTATATTATCTAATGTGCTCAAATAATCTCTTGTGTAGTGAATTTGGCAGCAAACATAGCACCATAGGATATAACATAGTCATGATGTAATGCCATGTGGCTGGCTAAGACGCATTTAAAAACCAAAATATATCGCATCTGGCTACATTTAAATGGCAGAATGCAGTGCAGCACTCAAAGTTGCATTGATGTGTTTTGTGACATGGAAAGAGCAGGAAAGTGACCTGTGTACAGATATATTTCACTACCCTGATCTCTCCCTAAAGATAATGAACAATTATGTTGCTGAGCCCACCCACACATCTTTTCACCATAGTGCAAGTGTGTGGACATCACTCAAGTATACGTATTAATATGTGAGGATAAAAATCCAGCGCAAAATAATATTCCTAGACCGTCTTCTAAAATTGAGACTCTTGAAATCTGATTCAGATTTCAGATTTTATAAATAAATTGCATAGTTAATTTGAACCATTGTACCAAAATAAATTTTAAAACCGATGCTAAATGGAATGCAGACAAGGGTATTTCATGTCGAGTCAGGAGATAAAAGTGTCTCATTGTTACATGTGTTAAATATATATTTGCAAGAAGAACTACTTCACATATGTCTGTTTCATCTATAGTTTTTGTTTTGTGCTCACCGGCTGGGCCTTTACTTTTCCCAAAAAACTGTAAATCTGACATCCCTTATATGCAGGCTTGTATTTTCGGGGTTCAGGCCCTGTATGAGATCATGTCTACTGGTTCTTACTCTGGCTTGAATGAAAAAGCCCAGTTTTAATTGTCATTCAGCAAGTAACACTGGACAGACAGATAAGCTGTGAACCATCGTCTCCATTCCCACTCAACAGACCCTGCATCCATACCCCTCAGACGTCCAGGGCCAGGCAGGGATCTGATCCAGCGTGGGTTGATCCCCAAAACGCAGGTGAGTGAGAGCTAACTTCAGTTGGAATGGGTATGCTTGATTTAATTTAATTTAATTTTGGCATTTATAGAGCGCGAACGAATACCCGTAGGCGTCTCGGCGCTAGACTGAACGAATGAATCTCCACAGCATTGGAAAGACCAAGGGAATTACTGGTTAAACAACCAAGTGTTCAGGCACTTGCGAAACTGCAATAATGATTTCCTGGATCTGATATGCTGAGGAAGCATATTCCAGATCTTGGGAGCTGCTACCGTAAAGCGGCGGTCACCCCATGAGACAGTTTTAGAGCGTGGGACCACTAGATTATTAAGAGTCATGGATCTGAGTTGTCTAGTGGGTCTATAAAGTTTAAGTTGGTCCTTGAGAGGGCGTGGACCTTGGTCGTGTAGGGTTTTATAAATTATACAACGAGATTTGAAAGTGATCCTATTCTTGATAGTCAACCAGTGGAGTGTCCTGATGGTGTCCGAGATGGGTGCAAACTTGGGTGTTCTTGTCAGGAGGCGTGCTGCCGCGTTCTGTATGGTTTGTAGATTTTTTATAACTCTGGTTTGACCATTAAGAAAAAGCGAGTTACAGTAGTCCAAAGAGGGAAGGACCAGGGAGGTCACCAGAGTTTTGGCAGCTGCATCTGGGAGAACTGGCATGATTTTTCTTATCATCTTTAATTTGTAGTGAGCGGTGGCTGCTACTTTATTGGCATGTGCCATAAAGTTAAGATGATCATCAAAAATAATTCCCAGGTTCCTAACCTTGGAGGTCGGATTGGGTGGAGTGCCAAACTCGGGGGGCCACCAAAAAGCAGGCCAGATCGGAGAGAGGGGTCCAAAGATGACCACCTCCGTTTTGTCCCTGCCATCCACTCTCCTATCAGGCTCATGGTATTTTGAAAGCGTTCTGCCACTTCCGTCCCTTTATACTTAATGGCCAATACCAGTTGTGTATCATCAGCATAAGAAGTTAGGCTCATCCCAGATGCCTTTATTATACTTGCAAGGTCCGACACATAGATATTAAATAGTGTCGGACTCAGGGATGAGCCTTGGGGAACCCCACACGGGAGCGACAGCTTAGCTGACTGATATGGTCCCAGCGTGACCACCTGAGTTCTATCGGCAAGGAAAGACGAGAGCAACTCTCCATGGTTTTCCTGCATGGAGGGAGTGTGTTACATTCTTTGTATTGACATTTAGCCCCTCCTTTGAGTAACAGGAATGTATTTCTTGCCAAACCTGGGCTGACACTGTGTTGTTTTTGGCCTGGTGAAAGGAGTGGCACATTTGCAGGAAGGCTTTTTTAATGATTCAGCTAAGTTCTGTAAGGCCAAGGCACAGCTGGCCTTGCATGGCGTGATTAGACAGTGTGTGGTAGGTTTTGGGCAGGAGCTTGTCTGCCATCACCTGCTGTAGAGGACCGAGAATGGTCCGAGAATGGGACCGTGTAAAGTTTTTGCAAGATGACAAATCTTGAAATTAGAGAGGTTGTCTTTAATTCTATATCCTCCTTCTGCAGGGTGAAAGAACCTCTAGAGCATGGGTACTCACAAACATTTTCCCTGCGCTTTAATTCTATATCCTCCGTCTGCGGGGTGAAAGAACCTCTAGAGCATGGGTACTCACAAACATTTTCCCTGCGCTTTAATTCTATATCCTCCTTCTGCAGGGTGAAAGAACCTCTAAAGCATGGGTACTCACAAACATTTTACCGGGGGCCATAAAGTTTGGTCTATGGCGTGACCGAGGGCCGCACTGATGCCAGTGGGAGATGTAAAGTGGGAGTAGGGGAAGCAAAGCATGTATATCTAGTGGCTGTCTTAAAAATGAAAGTGTTCCTATAAGTTAAGGGCCTAGTTACTTCCTTTCCCTAACTGCAATTAATCTTTAAATAAGTGTTGCTGCATATTTTTTTTTTTTTACATGTTTGTGCTGAGTCGAGTAAACAGCAGCCCAGTGCTGCTGCTGCCCGGGGGGCCCGCTGGTAGTGGTCAGATGGGCCGCATGCAGACCATGGGCAGTACTTTGAGTATCACTGCTCTAGAGTCAAACACCACTCCACGATATGTATAATGTGAGGTGAACTCAAGACGAGATCCACCGAAAGTCCAGGCACCAGGAGTTCTAAATGTCTTCCTGAATTTTATCACTTTAGTTTTAAAGAGGTTCACTTCTAATTTGTTCTGTTGTGAGAGTATTCAAGAGGCACTGCAATCCTACATGAGTCTGGCTCAGTAGTAACAGGTTGTCACTGGTTGGGGTGAAGATTTATTGAGTTTAAAGATTGTGATACGTCTGAAATTTAGATGTTGAAGAGCACTGGAGAGAGGACGCATCCCTGCTTCAAAGCTGTTGTTGTGTGTATTGTTTGTGGGAATTTGATACCATCTCCCAGCTTTACACAAGCCATGTATCGGTGTACAACCATTGAATTGTTCTCAAAATATTGGTTGGCATCCCCGCGTGCGTTCATTTCTGGCATAGTAAGCTGTTTGGAACCCTGTCAAAGGCCGCATTAAAGTCAACAAAACAAGTGTAAAGTGTGATTTTGGAGGCAAAGGTGGATCTCATACAGACATTAAGTGCAGTTAGATTTGACAAGGTGCCCTGCCCCATGTGAACCTGATTGATTCCACGGAATGAGGTCGAGAGAGTTGGCCCATGCTCCAGGGTTTTGCAGGACTTGAAATGTGTACTAGACAGCTGTGCACACATGTAAAGTCTGACTATTTACGAGAAATGAAAAATGGTGTACTTTTAACAGATGCTACTAAGTGGTGACCATTTTGGATGCATATTCCTGTCTACTATTGTTAGTAGCTAGCCTTTAGAAATAAAAAAAAAGGGGGTGTTTGGGTGGAACGCCCATGTACCACCTGTGGAACAGTACCATGACACGGAATAACATAACGCCGGCCTTTCCCCAGCTATATGTAACTTGGAAGGAACTTTCCTGGGCAGAACTTGTTGGGCTGTAAAGTACATACATAACCACATTAGGCAATGGAGTCCAACATTTATTTGTAACAATAGTTAACATGAGGTTTATATGCAAAGTATGCATGATGATATACACCTATTTCGATTAAACGTCATATTTTTTATTTTTTGCTCAAAACATCATTGCACACCTAATATCTAAAGGCATGGTTCTGTGTCTACATGTCATTTATAGCAAAAGTGTAGCTGATCAAAGAGAACTTGAGGTTCCAATGAGTATATAAAATTGCTACTATCAAAACTTTTCACATTGAATTATCATCAACTGTGTGTGCTTCTGTCTAATTCCTGGGCAAGTGGACCCTCATCTTAGGGAGCGTTGTACCTGGACTTAGCTGCTGTGCTTGCCATCGCTGTTCGCCGGACCCGCTTCGCGGGTCCCGCATCACAGAAGGAGCGGCGGAGTGCCTGTGGTTTCAGCGCCGGCTGGGGAGGTCTGTGGCAGCAGCAGGGCTGCGAGCGTTACTGCAGGGACTCCATCTTCCAGGAGTCCCTGCCTGGCCAATAGTTCACACCTGGCCCGCTCTCCCTGCAAGCCACGCCCCCAGCACACCAGCTGCATTTAAAATCATCCTTCTTTCCCGGTGCTGGTGGGACTGTGTGTGCTTCTGTCTAATTCCTGGGCAAGTGGACCCTCATCTTAGGGAGCGTTGTACCTGGACTTAGCTGCTGTGCTTGCCATCGCTGTTCGATGGACCTGCTTCGCGGGTCCCGCTTCACGGAAGGAGCGGCGGAGTGCCTGTGGTTTCAGCACCGGCTGGGGAGGTCTGTGGCAGCAGCAGGGCTGCGAGCGTTACTGCAGGGAGTCCATCTCCCAGGAGTCCCTGCCTGGCCAATAGTTCACACCTGGCCCGCTCTCCCTGCAAGCCATGCCCCCAGCACACCAGCTGCATTCTAAATCATCCTTCTTTCCCGGTGCTGGTGGGACTGTGTGTGCTTCTGTCTAATTCCTGGGCAAGTGGACCCTCATCTTAGGGAGCGTTGTACCTGGACTTAGCTGCTGTGCTTGCCATCGCTGTTCGACAGACCCGCTTCGCGGGTCCCGCTTCACGGAAGGAGCGGCGGAGTGCCTGTGGTTTCAGCGCCGGCTGGGGAGGTCTGTGGCAGCAGCAGGGCTGCGAACGTTACTGCAGGGACTCCATCTCCCAGGAGTCCCTGCCTGGCCAATAGTTCACACCTGGCCCGCTCTCCCTGCAAGCCACGCCTCCAGCACACCAGCTGCATTTAAAATCATCCTTCTTTCCCGGTGCTGGTGGGACTGTGTGTGCTTCTGTCTAATTCCTGGGTAAGTGGACCCTCATCTTAGGGAGCGTTGTACCTGGACTTAGCTGCTGTGCTTGCCATCGCTGTTCACCGGACCCGCTTTGCGGGTCTCGCTTCACAGAAGGAGCCATGGAGTGCCTGTGGTTTCAGCGCCGGCTGGGGAGGTCTGTGGCAGCAGCAGGGCTGCGAGCGTTACTGCAGGGACTCCATCTCCCAGGAGTCCCTGCCTGGCCAATAGTTCACACCTGGCCCGCTCTCCCTGCAAGCCACGCCCCCAGCACACCAGCTGCATTTAAAATCATCCTTCTTTCCCGGTGCTGGTGGGACTGTGTGTGCTTCTGTCTAATTCCTGGGCAAGTGGACCCTCATCTTAGGGAGCGTTGTACCTGGACTTAGGTGCTGTGCATGCCATCGCTGTTCGCCGGACCCGCTTCGCGGGTCCCGCTTCACGGAAGGAGCGGCGGAGTGCCTGTGGTTTCAGCACCGGCTGGGGAGGTCTGTGGCAGCAGCAGGGCTGCGAGCGTTACTGCAGGGACTCCATCTCCCAGGAGTCCCTGCCTGGCCAATAGTTCACACCTGGCCAGCTCTCCCTGCAAGCCACGCCCCCAGCCTATACGTACTTAACTACGCTTACGACCGTGCACGCGGGACGCGCGCGGTTCGAAGCACGGAGCGAAGCCTGGGCAAAGGGCGGGCAGTCTGTGGCAGTCCGGGGCTGTCCAGGGCCGGGTTGGGCCACCCCCCTGATATTATCATTGGTACATTGAGACATATAGGGGTGTTCTACTAATATTATCATTTGGTCACTGTTATAGCCTGTGTTAATGTCCACCCACTCAGGGAAGAGCCTCAGGAGAGGAGGTGAGGATGGAGCCAGTTGTATTATAGGCACTATGGATCAGTTCATCACACGGGTGGCTGCTGTCATAGAGAAGGAGATTGGAATGACAGAGCGGCGTCTCTCCCTAGAACTTCCTCTGTCGAAACGGTCCTCATTGGGTTCCCTGGCACTTGTTACCTCGCCCGTATGTAGTTCAGATCCCCTTGTAATGACATCCCCTCCACCGGAGCATTTACGGGTTGTATCTTTGAGGGCCAGCATTGATAGTTTGGAGAGCTTAGCAGCCATATCCATCCCCCCTCCTATCGATAGTAGTAGTGCTGACTCATGCTCCAGTGAACTCACTGTTCTACCAACTTGCACAACTATTCCAACTACCCAAGATAATATTCCTCAGCCGCCTGTGGTACCTCTAACGGTTTCTACGAATATAACTGATACTAAAAGGAAAAGGATTGCCAGCCCATGTAAAGACAGCTTCCCTAAACTTCATAAGAGACTAAGGAAACATGGTGTAAGGGGAACAGGAACTAAAGCGGGTGAGGGGTTGGCTACGAAAAATATTGGGTTGGGAAAGGGGGGGGGTCATTTATGTCCTAGGACTGAGGACGCATGTGTTGATCCAACATCAGACTGTCATTTAGTTTCATCTAACGACTCTGTTACAATTTCACAATTTGAAGATCTGATGAAAACTTTATTGTCCCCGATTGTGGAAAGAGTAAAAGTGTTGGGAGAGAGGCTGGATAGATTTGAACAGGCAACTTTGGATAATTTTTTCTCTCTGAAAACCCTTATCAAACTGCTTTCTAAAAACAAGGAGGGTGGACAGGGTGGGGATAGTGGCACCCGGATGCTCGCTGCACCCACACAGGACATATCCCGGCCCTAACACAGCAAACACTGTAAATTTGTCGGCTGTGGTTAATGAACCTCCTACTCAGGTTACGGATATTTTAGGTGATATTAGTCAATTGGGCCTAGCAGAATCGAGTGTGCCGAAGCCTCTTATTGTCCCGGTACAGAAGCCTATCCGGGCTGAGTTACCGGGTAGGAAGGGACCTTCTACATATAAGGAAACCTCGAATGGGATTGCTAAGGGCACTGGTCCTAACCAAGCTTACTCGTCCAGAATTTGCACTAACCCCCCCAGAGAAACCCATTCAGAGGAATCTCTCCCAAAAGCGTCTCCTACCTTTCCACCGGTAAATTTGCCCCCCGAGTGCCACCCGTATGTTGCCATACTCACCAATGTACCCATTTTGAGAGAAGATCAATATGAATCCTATCAGGCTTTAAAAAATAAAACCATGCACTGGTTAAAGTCTAATAGACCTCTTCCTAGAGGTTTAGATGGGTTGATCCTAGGAGTGAGAAGGGTAGGGTGGGTAGGTTATGGTCGTAAGCGCCTAGAAGGAGATTGTGTGGTGGTTAACTTTAAATATACTAGGGTTGCCCAAACTATTTGCAATCCAGAGTACGCAATTGGGGGGGCAAACATTAGTGTAGTAGACTTAACCTATTTTTACCCTAGGACCGCAGCAAATCACAATGGTGTACATTTTGGTGGGGGTTGGAGCAATGATCCTATCCATCCCGTGAATCCCGTTATCCCTCATTTATTTCAACCGGCAATTTGGCCTGGGTATTATGGGGGGCCATCGGGACATTGAACCGACACGTGCCATGGGGTGGTCTGTAAGGATCATTGCCCAGGTGCTGCTGCTGTGCCCAATGTGCCGAACAAAAGAATTGTCTCTTTTCCCTCTCAGTTGGATGAAGCCACCAATTTACCACAGGATTTTATCTGTAGAGAGTCGGTTGTGGCGGATCCAGATATCAAGATTCTTTGCTGGAACGTCGCGGGTCTTTCAAGGAAGCTGGGTCTCCCGGACTGGAATGGGCTTGTGGAGGGCTACTCCATTTGCATTTTCCAGGAAACATGGTGTAGGGAACCCTGTCACAAGGTAGGTTATTCGATTTACTTTGTCCCTGCTGTCCCCTCAGTTTCAGGGAAGGGACGCCCTTCAGGCGGTCTCCTCATATGGGTTGATGTTGCTCTTGACTGTCAGGTGGTTCAGCATCCTACCAATTCTCCCGACCTCCTCAACATTACTATAAAGGGTGCACGGGCTGGCCTCTTCTCGGACATTTTTAACGTCTATGCCAGAGGCACAAAGGGTGGTATACTATCGGCCACAATATCCTTACTAGAAGGTCTGCTCAGGCAGCGCCCCAATAAATCTCGCATCTTGGTGGCAGGAGATCTGAATTGGACGTTTGAGCCCCTGGGCCTGGACGATATATTGGGAAGTGGTGAGGAGGACTCCAGGAGGGGTATTCCTGCCCTTGCGCTGCCTCCCATCAAGAGGTGGACCCAAGTGGCGGAACAGATCAACTCACTTAACATGGAATTTGATCTTAGGGCTGTCAATGGGAGGTCCAAGTCTGACCTAGTGGGTGCCCATACTTATATTAGGCCAAATCATACGTCCAGAATTGATTAAATTCTTCTTGACGCTAGTCTATGGAGCACTCTGAAGGATATGGAGATCATACCTACCATTGAGAGTGACCATAATCTCCTCTCACTCACCCTTTTTTCCCAGTGGTTAACTGTTAAGGGGGGATTATCATCCTATACTGCACCTATTTCCCACGAAGTTCTCCCATCTAATTGTGGTAGACGGCTGAAGTGGGCAAAGCTTATTATGTCCGAAGAGAAAGTGGCGGATATAGGGGCACTCCTGGCTGCAGCACTGTGCAAGTCGGAGTCGCTGACCCGATCGCCCGAGGAGACTACGCAGATTTAACTAGGGCATTGAGTAACCTATTTATTCTCCCTAGCATGGCCTCCCGTGTTAACAACAGGAAGTTGCTGCCGAAATTGCAGGGTTGGTTTACAAAAAAATGCAGAGTCAAGAAAAAAGCGCTGGTAGGGGCTGTTAAATCTAAATCCCAGGTAGCTATCAGGCTTGCAAGGAAAGATTACTCCCAGACTTTAAAGGCAGCAAAAAGAGAGGGGGAGGAGAAGTTCTGTGCGGACCTCCTGGCTGCAAGCCTGGAAAGGAATGCAAGGGGATTTTGGAGTTTGGTAAGATCTAGGGATAGGCCTGTTGACACTTTGCTGACATGTAATATCCCAGCCCAGAATTGGTTTAGTCACTTCCTGTCCCTTTATACCCCTGTCGAGGGGGTTCTTAATGACTCCTTTACCCTGATGGTTGAGGCAGTGGACACTGAGGCGTATCCCTTTACCGACAGAGAAGTGGAGCTCGTAATCAAGTCCCTGGTCCCCCTAAAAGCTGCTGGGCCTGATGGGTTACCCGGTGATTTGTTACGTGCTAATCCTAAGCAATGGGGGAAGTTGGTTTCCACCCTATTGAATGCAATTATGGGGGGAGCATCTGTACCGGATTCTTGGAAAGGGGCGGAGGTTGTCCCTATATTCAAGAAGGGATGCCGGGACAGCCCCGCCAACTACAGGCCCATAAGCCTTATTGATTCATCCCAAAAGGTGGTAGGGAAGGTGATTCTGGGGAGAATCCTCCAATGGGTAGATGACAATAAGATTTTATCTGATTTCCAGGCTGGTTTTCGCTCTGGAACCGGGACTATCGAGCAAGTCTTCAGACTGGCCCTCTTGTATTCGAAGGTGGTGGTGCTGGGCAAGGGCAGTCTCTATTTGGCCTTTATTGACCTCAAGACTGCCTTTGACCTGGTACCTAGGGAGAAACAGTGGAGGGTCGTGCAGGGTTTGGGGGTGCCGTCCTATATCCTATCACTTCTGATAAAACTACATACGGACAATTATGCACAGGTGCGGTGGGGTAAGAATGGGGAGAAAACAGATAGAATTCCAGTAAGTAGGGGTGTCCGCCAGGGATGTGTGTTAGCTCCCACCCTATTCTCTCTTTATGTGAACGGGGTGGTAGAGTATTTGCTACAAGAACCTGCTGATGCACCGTCCCTGGCGGGTACTCGGATTCCTACACTGCTTTTTGCAGATGATACCCTCCTTATTGCAAAGTCCCCCCAGGGCCTCCAAAAACTTCTTAAATGCTTCCAGGAGTTTTGTTCCCTTAGGGGATTGGTGATCAATGTCGATAAGACCAAATATTTGATCATGAATTCACCTGGGAAACTGGGGCGCCCTCCCGTGTTGAACTCTGCTTACCTGGAGAGGGTATCAGAGTTTGATTACCTGGGAATCCGCCTTAGTGATTCTATGTGTTGGACTCCGCACATCAATAAAATGCTCCTTAACCACAAAAGGGTGGGTGGTGCTTTGCTCAGGGAACATCGTATTTCCACAAAACAATTTGTTGCCCCAGTTGTGGAGATTTATAAAGCTAGAGGGGTTAGTGCTGCTTTATATGGGGCAGAGTTGTGGGGCATAGGCAATCTTGACGTGTTTGCAAAATCAGAGAGCAAATTTTTGAAAGATCTGATGGCTCTCCCTTCGAGTACACCCACAGTTCCAGTTTTGTTGGACTTAGGCTGTAGATCAATTGCAGACCAAGCTCGACTACATCCCTTGCTCTTGTGGGCCCGCTTGTGGAGGGTCCCTGAACTAGCCTCCTATGCGGAGGGATTGTCCGAAGTGATGTCTATGGGGGGCTGGTGTAAGATTAAATGGTTGAGGGACGTTAAACATCTTTTGGGGGAGTTGGGCCTAGGTAAAGCTTGGGTTACTCGATCTGCCCCTCCCAAAGCCACTCTAAAGAAATTGTATTGGGATTGGGTTTCGTTTAAACTTACTGTTGATCCATTTATTTATTTATTTATTTATTTATTTTTTTGGGAAAAACCTTTATTATTCGCAGTTGCATCATCTTACAATGTACATTCACCAGCCAAGGTGTCGAATCAGTTAGACAATAAGCACACGTTTCCAGATGGTAGGACACAGCCATTCAGCCGGCAACCCGGAGGTCCGGCGGCGTTGTGCAGGGTGACTTTTTTTTTTTTTTTTACAGGAATAAGGTGCGTACATTGTTAACAGGTAGGCCTGTGGTGTTTTTCGGAGTTTTATTGTGGTGTTCCTTATGCGCATTGTCAGCAAGAGAGGGTGGCGCTTTGTTCCAGCCCACATCGGGGCCATTTCGGTTGCCACCCAGGCCCTTGGCGTAAGTCGTACAGGACACCGCGGTTACCCCCAAGTGTAAAGGCCTCCGGGCAGCTTGGCGCCAGCGTCGTGTTCGTAGTGTAGACTGGAGCGCGACAAGGACTGTTCGGTATAGCTCACTGTGGCATATATATGGCAACACATATATCCGGCAAGTCCAGCTTGCAGCCTCGCAGTTCAGGTCTACGTGTGTGCTACGTGGCGCGCATCCATCCCTCCAGCGCTGTGCCCCTCAAGCCGCTAAGTGTCTGGGCACACCTGGTATGCAACACAGTGCGCTCTGGGCAAGAGCTTTCTACACTTTCCAGGCGTATCTGTCCCTCGCAGGGAGTGTGCGCCATCGCTGCCTCATCATCAGTAAGCGGGGCACTCTAGGTAGGGTAGCACCTCGGAGGCGCCGGACGGCGCAGCCGTCGCCTGTCATCTGCGGATAGGTAGGGATCCGGTCAGGGAACTTTAACCAGTAAACAAACTGTTCCTTATGCATGTGCGGCGATGGGGGGAATAGAGGTTAGGGTCGTAAACTCAGGCGGGATCAAGGGGGAGGGGGGGGAGGAGATCATTCTGCGTTGGAGCGGGGGAGGGCAGCAACTGTAGAGAGGGGCACAGCGGGACCATGCGATATACGCGGGAAGCAGCAGGCCAGAGGGGGGGGGAGGGGGGGGGAAAGGGGCTGTCAGGATAGCTGGGATCCCATAGCGCCGGTGCTCGCACCCATTGCCTCTATGTGTAGGGCGCCCCTCTGCGTCAGAGAGGGAGCGGCTGGGTAGAGTGGAGTGGCCATGCCTTCCCAACGTACGCGTTGCTTCAGACTGTGGCAGCAGCAGTCCCTGTGTGCCCGCCATAGTTGCACAGCGAGTGCTGCCCGGCAGCAGTCTCATGTGGGGTTGAAGTAGGGGGTACCAGGGGTATGCAGAAGGGGGGGCAGGAGTTCGCTCCGTCGCGGTCTTAGGCCTGTCGCTGCCCAGCCAGCAAGGGAGCAGCAAACTCCAGGGACTCAGGTTATCCCTCGGTCTTGGCAGGCCACCTGGAACGCTGTGAGGAGGTTATCCCAAAGCTGGGTGATGGGGAACTTCCGGAGCCCCGCAGTTTCCTCCCGAAGAAGGACCGCACTCTCCGCCCGCGCCCAATTAACGAAGGAGGCTTTCCAATGGCTGATGTGTGGGGGGGCTGCTGCCTTTCAATGCTTAGTGAGTAAGCGCTTGGCCGTTATAAGACCCATGTCCCAAAAGCGTGCCTGCGCTTTGTTATCTTTTGTGCGTTTATACAGCCCCAGTATGCATGCTTCACATGTGGACGGTAGTCGTCCGTCAGAACCGCTCACAAGCAGTGCCAGTATGTCGCCCCAGTATGCCTGTATATCAGGGCAGTGCCATAGCATGTGTAAGAGGTCTGCTCCCAGTAGCGAGCACCGCTGGCAAGCCGTATCTGTCCGCGAGAAGTATCTGTTGATCTTTTCGGGCGTGAGGTATGCGCGCTGTAATATGTTGTACTGTATGATTTTAAAGCGGGGGTTGCGGGGGATGTTGGTCGGGCCGGCTAGTACCAGCGCCCATTCTTTGTCTGTCCAGTCTCTTCCCCTGTCTGTCGCCCAGCGCTCCCTTAGTGTTAGTGTGGATGGTTGCGAGTGCGCCTGCAGTGCCTGCGCTAGCCAGTGTACGATGTGCGCACCATTACCCATAACGTGTAGGTATTGTATGAAGGTATGCGTCAGAGGTTCCACCACCATGTCGCCCCAGGAAGTCGTGAGTGTGTGTAGGAGGGAGGCATGCAGGAGGAACTGCCCCGCCGGGAGAGCCGTGTCTTCAGCTAGGTTGACGAATGTAAGTAAGTCGCCATCCGCATATAGACCGCTCAGCGTGTCCACTCCCGCTTGTTCCCAGCCAGCCAAGTGGGCCTCTGTGAGCGGCCCCGTCGGGCCAGGCATGCCCAAGAGTGGCAGACTCGGGGCATATGGCGTAGTTGCGCGCGTGAGACGAAGGCACCGCAGGAAACATTTGCGCGCTACCGCCAGGTAGAGCTGTGAGGGGCAGGGCGTGTGGGTTATCGGGTGGAACAGCGTATTTATTTGCCTTCGCGTCCAGGCAGTCGCGTGTGAGGTGGTGTCCTCAAGTTGCTTGCCGCTCAGCCATCCCGCCACCCATTGCATCTGTGCCGCGAGGTCGTACAGTTCCATATTAGGGACCGCCAAGCCCCCCAAATCCGTGGGCATGTACAGCTTAGCCAGCGCTACTCTCGGTCTCCCCTTGTTCCAGATGACGCTATGTAACAGCACCTCTAGGTCGCGGAAGAGCTTGGTGGGAACGTACAGAGGCATGTTAGCAAAATATTAGAGGAGGTGAGGTAGCACTATCATTTTGGTCAGTGCCACTCGACTAGGCACGTTAAGGGATAAGGTGTTCCAGAAGCCAATTTGTGCTCGGACTGAGGCTATTGCACGAAGGAGGTTCCCCTCCAGGACGTCCACTGGTGTTCTGTATATTCTGATCCCCAAGTAGCTGAAAGTGGTGGGATGCCATTGTAACCTGTCCCCTCCCAACCGGATGTCGCATTCAGGCGTTTCTGGGCTAAAGGGATAGGCTCCCGACTTGGCCCAATTGACTCTCAGGCCCGATACCTCCTCGAAGGTGCGGAAGATGTCAGTGAGGGAGGCAGGAATGGCAGTCATGTCCCTGACGTACAGCAGCAAGTCATCCGCATACAGTGACACCGCGTGCAGACCGTCCGCCAATGGAATTCCCCATTCCAGCCCGTGCGTCCTGAGAGTCGCGGCCAGGGGATCCATGGCCAGTGAAAACAGCAATGGCGACAGTGGGCAGCCCTGGCGAGTGCCTCTGCGGACCCGGATGGCAGCTGAGAGGAGGCGGCCCGTTCGGACTCGGACTGTCGGCCTGCCGTAGAGCAGGTCAATCATAGCACTGTATCCCCCTCCCAGCTGATACTTCTCTGCGACCGCCCTCAGGTACGGCCACTCGACTGAGTCGAAGGCCTTCTCCAGGTCGAGTATCAGGCATCCCGCTCTCGGCCACTGTTGCGTGGCGTATTCCTGTACCCAAAAGAGGCGGCGGATGTTGTAGGAGATGTGGCGAGTGGGGACAAATCCATTTTGGTCTCGGTGCACCAGAGCTGGCAAGTGAGGAGCCAGCCTCCTGGCTAATGTAGAGGCCAGGATTTTATAATCCGTGTTCAGCAGCGCCAATGGGCGGTAAGAGCCCACCCGTGTGCCATCCTTGCCAGGTTTAAGAATAGAGACCAACGTAGCTTCATGTAACGTTGGGGGTAAAGCGGCATCTTCCGCTGCCGCGTGGTTCATTCGCAGGAGTTCCGGGACGAGGATGTCCGAGCCGGCCTTGTAAAGCTCAGCCGGCAGCCCGTCCGGGCCCGGGGTTTTGCCATTTGACAGGTTAAAGATGGCTTCTCGGAGTTCGTCTGACTCCAGCGGGGCTCCCAGCCCGTCCTGCTGCGCAATAGTCAGTTGCGGCATTTGCAGGGGGGAGAGATAGCCGGCTATGTCAGGATGGGGAATTGATAAGCGGGAGCGATACAATGCGTCATAGTGAGCAGTGAAGGCGTCATGTATGCCAAGTTGCGTGTATACTAGTTCCCCCCCCTCGATCTGTATGGCCGCCACCGGGGTCGAGCGGGCATCTTGAGAGATCAGCCACGCCAAAAGTTTGCCTGGTCTGTCGCCAAGATGATGTGTTCTCGCCGAGTGCGCGGCATACTTGACATTGCGGAGTCGCTCCAAGAGGCGCGCATGCTCCGCGTGGGCCCCGTGTAGCGGGTCCCCGTCGCCATCTATAGCCTCCTCCTCCCGTGCAAGTAAGCCCGATTCCAGCCTAGTTAAGTCCCTCTCCAGTTGGTGCCTCACGTGCCCTTGGGCATGCAGGCAGTGGCCCCGGAGCACCACCTTAAAGGCATCCCACTCCACCTGTGGAGTGGATGCCGTACCGGCATTGTCCTCAAAATATTGCGCGGCGCGCGCAAGCAAGGCATCACGGAAAGCTGCGTCCAGTAACAGCGCAGGTTGTAGGTGCCATGTGGGTACGGGAGGGTGCGGGCAGGCCCAGGCAATGGACATGAGGTGTGGGTTGTGGTCTGAGTGCGTGCAGCCCATGTATTGCGTGTCTGTCACGTGGGGTAGTATGTCAGTAGATGCCATGAACCGGTCTAGGCAGACGTGCAAGTCGTGAGCGCCAGAGTAGTAGGAATACGTCTGCGTCCCCGGGTTGCGCAGCCGCCATACATCATGTAGGTCCCATTGTGCGGCCCACTCTAATAGTGCTTTCGTGGCTCCTCTTGTAGAGGCGTTAGCCGGGGGTGGGAAGGAGCGATCCAGCGTTATATCTAGGGTGCAGTTATAGTCTCCCCCTATTATCCACGGGGTTGCATGCCAAGGTGCCATGGCCGCTGAGAGCCGCGCCAGGAGCCGCCCTGATCGACATTGGGGGAGTAGAGGGACACCCGCGTAATAAGCTGGCCGTCTAGCCTGCCCTGCGCAGCTGTATACCTGCCCTCCCGGTCTACTACAGTTTCTATTGTTTCCCAAGGGGTCCCAGGGCGGACCCATATCAGTGTTCGCGAGCGTATGAGGAGTATTCCGTAGCATACAGTTGCCCTCGCCATCTACGGCGCAGTGCCCGCACCTCGGCTCCATTCAAATGGGTTTCTTTGAGCAGCGCTACGTTGATTTGATGCCGCTTTAGGTATGAGTATATATGATAACGTCTAGCCGGCATGTGCATTCCCCTGACGTTCCAAGTGCATATTTGTACATTAGCCATAGCAGTCGCGTGTGTGCGCGTCACCCCTGCCCCCCCAAGTCGTGGCCGCCAGCCCAAGGGCCCCCCAAGTCCAGCCGTCCGCTCCCTCTATACAGTTATATTGAGCGCCGTGCGCGCAGTGTCTTGATCTCCAGCAGGGTAGGGGGATATGGTAGAAAGGGAATACATAAAGCCTTAACATGGCAACAAAGTGCAAAATACCAAAAGGTCGGCTGCACAACGGTTCGCCGTCCAAACACTCAAGTGAGCCCATAAACTATACAGTCTTAGGGGGATCTTGTGGATTATATCTTATCAGTAATCAAAACAGTACAGTCCTGGATACGCCCTGCACCTCTCCCGGGTGAGGTGTGCAAGCCACTGCTGACCGGCGGACGTCTTGTGCCTGTCGCTCAATGCCGTGGCAGCCTTACGCCCAGTTACCAGTCAATTGCAGGCAAGGGTGCCAGGGGGGATGTGCCCCTCTTTAAGTGGGTCTTGTGGCAACGGGTCAGCGGCAGAGCACTGTGGGGCGCATGTGCGCATCCGCGAAGTGGGTGAATGATGCACGTGTCTATGATTAGAAAATGTACTTACAGTGTCCAGCTCCGTGCCCGAGTCCCCCCAGAGCATCGACGGTGTGGGCGCCGGAAGGCCCGAGGCAGTTCCAGTGGCCTGCGGGGCCGCCAATCAGGAACTCAGGGAGGCCCGCATCACGCGGCAGATGGCAGTCCGCCGCCAGGTCCCGTTCACCAAAGAGATCCGCTGTTTGCGGCGTGACCTCCGGGGGTCCCCCAGAGCTCTGTGTATCCGGGATGCCGTAGATCGCTTCATCGTCTGTTGAGGACACTGCCGGGCTAGCGCCCGGGCGGAGCGACGGCGCCGGGGAGTTGCTGATTGCCGCCACCCTGCGCAGAGCATCTTGCTGTTCCTGTTGAACGAGGTCCACCGGTGGGGAGTGACTCATCGCTCCTCTGACCAGCGGCGGCGTGGGCGACCTGCGACGGCGCCGCCGTCTTGATCCTCTGGCCCTCTCTGTTGTGGCAGTTCCCGTCGCCCTTCGCGGCGCGTCAGGCATTCCTCCATTCAACCAGGCCTCCGCTTCCTCGGGGCTCGCGAAGAAATGTGTCTTGTCGTGCGCCACCACTCTCAGTTTGGCCGGAAAGAGTAGCGAGTACTTGAGGTCCGCTTCGCGCAATCTTCTTTTTACTGCCAGGAGGGAATGCCTCTGTCTCTGCACTCGCGCTGTGTAGTCCGGAAAGAACATCACCGCAGCGTTGTCGATGGTGACTTCTCCTAGATTTCTGGCTTCGCGCAGTATGGCGTCTCGGTCTCTGTAGTTGAGACCCCGAAGGAGAAACGGTTCAGGGTTAGAGCCCGGGGGGAAGCACGTTGTCCGGCATCAGATCCCGTAGCCAGTCCTCAACCCTGCGGGCGGGATCTGCTCCTTCCCATTTCTCCGGAATGCCCACTAGGCGGATGTTGTTACTTCGTGCCCGACTCTCCGCGTCTTCGGCTCGGCCCTCCAGGAGTTCCATTCTGTTCAGGAGGTCGTGGACCTTTTTGTCTGTCTGCGCCGCCATTGGCTCGACAACTGCCATTGCGCCCTCCAGCATTTTTGTGCGATCTTGCAGCTTTTTATGATCGGCTCGGAGGTGGGTTAAGTCTATCGCCACGCCATCAATTCTGGTCTCCAGGGAGGTGCGTGTCTGCTGCAGGGATTCTTCCATCCGTTCCATGGCAGCCAGGACGCTATCCAGCTTCGCCGCTACTTGCTCGGCATCCATCTTGGGCGCCGCTGGCACGTGTTTTCCCCTCGCCGTTGCAGTTCCCACCCCTCTAGGCATGGAGCTGGTGGCGCGTGCAAGGCAGTTCCTCCCGCCGCAGCGGGGTGGAGGCCCGTTGCGCGTGGCTAATCACCGCCAGTTTAGTTTAAAAGGGTGGAGATAATCAGAGAGGGTAACACCTTTGGCTAACGGGAAGAGAGGAAGCTTGTATCACAGCAGGTACGTGAAAGAGAACGTTGGTGCAGTGAGAGGGGTGGAGAGTGACGAAGGAGGGAGAGAGTTATGGATGGTACTCGGGTAAGGGTGAGGAAAGCAGTGAGAAACTTGAACGAGGGAAATAATGACGTAGATATGGGAACCTACTTGAGTAAAGACCGACGTGGAAGTGAAGTATAAGCTGTTTAAAGAAATTTTAACTAAAAGCAAGTTCTGAAAGGAAATGTTTGCAAACCAACAAACAGTTGAAAAGATAGGGAGATTGAAGGATTGTGGGGTATTTATTGACAGTCACTAAACATTTTTGTTTTTTAAATTTATGGAGAAACTAAGTGTGTTAATGCAAGAAGTTTAATAATATATATCGTGATGGAAAATCCAATTTTGAAAATAAGTTTTCATTGTTCATTCACAGTTACCCCTGATGAAGGGCTCCGAGGAGCCCGAAATGCATTGGGTCTTAATAAACTGCTTTTGACGAATATTGCTTCATTCGTGTTCATTGAAGAGGTTCGGATGGCCCACAAGAACAAGTGAAAATTGCATTTCCTTGCATGGGATATTGTAAAACTGAGTCTAATTAGAAGCGGAAAAACAAGATGAATAAAAAATGGAAATTTCATTGAAGATGATTGATTAAAAGTATCTGCAATTGCAGCAACAGGCTGACGCCACTGGCATTGTGGCTAAAAGTAGCCCCATGAAGATGGTGTTAAGTTTAATAACGTGCCGTTTGGGCTTGGCACGTCACCAGTGAGCACGCCTAAAGAAGAATTGTGTGGTATAGATGTGAGCTAAAAATGTAAGAACTCGGAGTGCAACCCTTCATATTGATGTTACAAAATTTTCGCCCTACCGGGTTGGCACCCACGTGAATCTAATAGAGTTTCAACAACGGAGAGTCGAGTAAAAGACGGTGTTTTTTCCATGCAAGGCGGAATAACATTGTTTGTCGAGCAACTTTATTATTTTTGGAACAGAAGTCAGAAGTATACTGTCACGATCCGGCTGGATACCTGCACGAGTGGCGAACCCGCCAGAAACCAGGAAGAACTACAAGTCCCAGGCGCCCCGGCAGTCCACGAGTCACGTTGTGGGTGTGCCCCGGGAAGTACAAATACACGTCCTCTCCCTCACGTCCAGGCCGATTATTCCCGGACGTATCCTGAAGAGCTACAGCAGTACGGGTTCTCCGTGAACTCGTCCTTGTGCCCGACTACAGGGATACGACGCCTCGACCCCTTTTGAATCTCCCGCCTTTCCCGGCGTCCGCCTACGTCCCTCGGAACTGACCGGGGAAAGGTTTCCTGTTCTTGGCTCCCGTCTCCCCCGAGAGACCGGAGTGGAGGCACCTCCCAACGGTGCCCTTCAACACCCGCGGAGTACCGGAACGGGTACTTCCGCCTTGGCTCTCCACGCCTCCCGGCTCCTCCGCGAGAAGAGGCGTAGCGCCAAGAGACCACCAGCGCCCAAGGATTCCGGGCGATTCAGCCAATGAGGTAATTCTTGTTCGCAGACCTGCCCAAGGATTTCCGGGCATTCACAGTCGGTAGGTGTTGCGCTCCTCGGCTCAAGGATTCGGAGCCTGGCAGTAGTAGCGCCTTCACCTACCTACACATACCACCGCGCCAATTGGGCGTCATTTCAGTGAGCTGGAAGACAGGCTCTTGGGGATTACCAGAGACCTCTTGGTCCAGCTCACCTCACTCACCGAGCACTCACCTCCCCTGGGGGTTGCCCCCGCTAAGCGGAACTTACCGGACTCCAGTGTTGGAGATACTTAGCCTACGCACCACCCAGTCACTTCACTGCCCCGCACCTCAGTAGTTGGGAGGAGACAGCAGGTAAGCGACTCACACTTAGGGGGAAACACAGTAGGGGGAGCTCGAGTCAGTCGGCTATCACTCATTGTGTGTTTGTTTCCTTTTAGGTTTCCGTCCCCACCGTTCCTGTCTCACTTCCCCCACTCACCTGCCTCCTCCATCCGCGTGTGTAACACGTCCTCCGGACTAGGGGCAGATGGGAGGTGGACCCCATATAGCATCAGCGTCATTCCGAGGAGAGGAAACCCGCGGGTACGCGACAGAATAATCGGCCCACGAAAATAACTCCTCCCGATCACGCTGATCATAGCTACGTTAGAAGACGTGTTAGCCTCGCTAGCCCTGATGCAGGCGGAATTAGCCGCTTCCCGGTCGGAAACGGCCGCCTTGCATGCACGTATGGATAGACTACAACGAAACCCCTTCGATGCCGGGGCCCCGTTTCCCTCACAGTCCCCTCAGGTAGTGGTAGAAATGCCTGCCCAGGTCCCGTTGGCCCCCCCTGAAAGGTTTCATGGGGACATACATAAGGTACAGGTGTTCATGACGCAAGTCATGCTACACTTCCACTGTAAACCGAAGCTGTTTCTCACCAATCAGGCCCGGGTGGCCTTCTTAATTTCTTACCTGGCAGGAGACGCGGCTCAATGGGCCGTTCCCATCGTCCGCAGGGACGAAGCCCTTCTATATGATTGGGACGTGTTCCGCAACGCATTCGAAGACACCTTCGATCGCAGAGCCGACACCTTTGCGGCGGACCGTGACCTGCTAACCCTCCGGCAAAAACCAAATGACTTTCTGGGCTATATGAACAGCTTTCGTCGGTTGGTGGCAGAAACCGACTGGCCGGAAACCAAGCAGTCGGCTATCTTTTATCAAGGGCTCACAGACGAGCTGAAAGATGTCATTGCCCAGATCGACCCACAACCCCAGACCTGCGTCACGATGATAGAACTGGCCTCCAGGTTGGAGCATCGTCTCCGTGAACGAAAAGGGGATCACAGAGGAAGAGAGAAGACGTCCGGCTCCTATGACAACACCCGATCTCCTGACCACGCGATTCCCAAATCGGAACCCATGGAAATAGGGACCGTGAGGGCCCCGTTGACCCTAAGTGAACGCGACCATCGCCGCAAACAGGGACTCTGTCTGTACTGTGGCAAGAAGGGGCACTTCCTCCGCGAGTGCCCAGTTAGGCCTAAAACGAACAGACCGCGGTCCGGACAAACCGCCCTCGCCATCGAAGAAAAGGCACCGGGAAACGACAGAGCTTGAAGGACCAAGGAGGGAAGCCTTCAAGCCCTCACTTCATCCCTTCAATGGAATCCACCCTAGGCCAAGAGCCAGATCACTTCTTCATCTCGCTAACTGCTGTCATCAACCAACGGAACAGATCCATACGAGCTATGATCGACTCCGGAGCCACTGGGTGTTTTTTGGATAAAGAAGAAGCCGACCGGCTCGGAATTCCGCTCACACGCAAGGAGCCTCCTGAGCTAGTGTACGCGGTGGATGGAAAAGAACTGGAGTCGGGGCCCATAAGGTATGAGACTCCGTCTCTTTGGGTATCCATAGGAAACGACCATGGAGAGTGGCTGCAGTTCAACATCATTCAAGCCCCGCGATGCCGACTCATTCTAGGGCTACCCTGGTTACGGAAACACGAACCAACCATAGACTGGTCCACCAATACCATCTCGTTCAACTCTGCTTTCTGTAACCACCACTGTATCCAAACGGCCCACCAGCAACTCGCGGGTCCATCTCTGGCACAACACATCGCCACCGCCGCAGAGAAGGATGTTACGCTTCCCACCTGGTACACGTCCTATCAAGATGTGTTCAGCGTCCAAAAGGCAGAAGAACTACCCCCTCACTGAGAGTACGACTGCCGCATTGACCTGGTACCTGGTGCGGTGATCCCGTGTGGACGCATCTATGCCCTCACAGGGCCGGAGACCACCCACCTGCGAGAATATCTGGACACATACCTGAAGTTGGGGTACATACGTCCCTCGCGGTCCCCGGCCGCGTCGCCCCTCTTCTTCGTACCGAAGACTAGCGGCGAACTGCGCTGTTGTATTGATTACCGCGCCCTCAATGCCTTGACGATAAAAAACAGGTACCCGTTGCCGTTGATCCCGGTCTTGTTTGAACAAGTGCGGGAGGCCCGTTTGTATACCAAGTTGGACCTCCGAGGGGCGTACCACCTGGTCAGAATGAAGGAGGGCGACGAGTGGAAGACCGCATTTAGAACTCGGTTTGGGCTTTATGAATACCTGGTGATGCCCTTTGGTCTTTGTAACGCCCCGGCGGCCTTCCAGTTCTTCCTCAATGAGGTACTACGAGAATTTCTGGATAGGTTCGTCGTGGTTTACATCGACGACATCCTGATCTTTTCCAACAACCAAGAAGACCATGTCGTCCATGTGAGGCGGGTATTACAAGCCTTGCGGAACCACAGACTGTACTGCAAACTCACAAAGTGTGAGTTCCATGTGACCACCGTGGAGTTCCTCGGAGTCCATCTAACTCCCACCGGACAGGTGATGTCCACCCGAAAGGTACAGGCGGTACAACAGTGGCCACCACCTCGAACCATCAAGGAGATCCAGAGCTTCCTTGGCTTTGCGAACTTTTACCGCCGGTTCATACACCACTTTTCCCAGATGGTGTCACCGCTCACCAGGTTGACACGAAAGAACGTACCGTTCCCCTGGACGAACGAAGCCCAAAGGTCCTTCGACCAACTCAAGGAGGCCTTCACGTCTGCTCCCATCCTGCGGCACGCCAACCCCGACCTTCCCTTCTCAGTGGAGACCGACGCCTCCGACATTGCCGTAGGGGCGGTTCTTTCTCAACGACATCCAGAGACAGGCATTCTTCACCCAGTGGCCTACATGTCCCGGAAGCTGAGCACCGCCGAACAAAACTACGCGGTTTCCGAAAAAGAACTCCTCGCCATACGAGAAGCGTTCCTGGAATGGCGACACTGGCTACTGGGGGCGCAACACCAAGTCACAGTCTTCACCGACCACAGAAACCTCCAGTTTCTGCGATCAGCGAGGCACCTCACTCCGCGGCAGAGACGATGGATGCTCTTTTTTGCCGAATATCATTTCCTCGTGACCTACCTCCCTGGCTCGCAAAACCTGAAGGCTGACGCCTTGTCACGTCAAGAGGTGCACCGGCTCCCGGCGGTGGAACCCAAGCAAGCGATCCTGTCTCCCGGACAAGTCATAGGACTAACGGAAACCGAGTCCTTCCTACACGACGTCAAACGAGGGATCTCCACGTTTACATGGGTAGCCTGGATGAAGAGGCACCAGGACTGGCGCCTACAAAGCGGCATCCCCATGCGAGGCGCACAGGTTCTGGTCCCCTCTCTCAAGTTGCGACAGCTCGTTTTTTGTTGGTGTCACGAGCTTCCTAGCGCCGGGCACATGGGAGGAACAAAGACCCTCGAGAAAGTTCTTAGACACTTCTGGTGGCCCTCGGTCAGGCCGGACATTTTGCGCTGGGTCAGTCATTGCACCGTTTGCTCCCAGATGAAGGCCGATCATCGCAAACAGCAGGGCCTCTTGCGTCCGCTACCAACCCCCTGTAACCCCTGGGAGAGGATTTCGGTGGATTTCATCGTGGGTTTACCTAAGGACCAGAACTGCACCGCCATCGTGGTAGTGGTCGACTACCTGACCAAGATGGGTCACTTCCTGGCCTGTGAACAACTCCCAACCGCTGGAGCCCTTGCAAAACTTCTGTTGATCAATGTCGTCAGGCTACACGGCCTGCCGCTTGGTATCGTGTCGGACAGAGGGTCTCAGTTTACAGCACGGTTTTGGAAGGTATGGTGTGCCGAACTGGGAATCCAATCCTCCTTATCCACCAGCTTCCATCCCCAAACCGATGGACAGACCGAGAGGCTCAACCAGACGCTTAAGCAGTATCTCCGGTGTTATGTGGACCAGGCATCCAACGCTTGGGTAGACTGGTTGTGGGTCGCGGAGGTGGCTTATAACGATTCCATGCATACCTCTACACAACACACCCCGTTTTTTCTTTCTGCAGGGTTCCATCCTAGGTTCACACCCTTCGTGCTCCCACACACCAATCTCAGCGTCCCTGACGTACAAGACAGGCTATCCACAATACGTGCAACCCTCACCCAGGCCCGTAAAACACTTCTAGTAGCCAAATCCAGATACAAACATCAGGCAGATAAACATCGCAGACCCAATCCAGTGTACCACAAGGGAGATAGAGTATGGCTGTCCACGAAACACATCCGCTTCAGACGCCCTAGTGTCTTTAACCCTAAGTTCATAGGCCCTTACCCAGTTGTCAGGCACGTGAATCCCGTGGCCGTCCAACTGAAGCTCCCGGCTCGTTTACGCATCCACCTGGTGTTCCACGTCTCCTTGCTCAAACCCTCCCTTGGCCCCATCAGGAGGTGGCCGGCCCCCGTGTGGGTCCGCCACGAGCGGGAGTACGTGGTTCAAAGGGTGTTGGACTCCAAGAAGGTGCGAGGAAAACTCTGGTATCTCCTGGCCTGGAAAGGGTATGGGCCGGAAGAAAACTCCTGGGAGCCCGCGAAGGCGCTCCACGCAGACCGTCTTGTGGCGGCCTTCCATCGGCAGTGTCCGGACAAACCTGGCCCCCCCACTCGTCGCACCCCTTGAGGGGTGAGAGGGGATGTGCTGTCACGATCCGGCTGGATACCTGCACTAGTGGCGAACCCGCCAGAAACCAGGAAGAACTACAAGTCCCAGGCGCCCCGGCAGTCCACGAGTCACGTTGTGGGTGTGCCCCGGGAAGTACAAATACACGTCCTCTCCCTCACGTCCAGGCCGAATATTCCCGGACGTATCCTGAAGAGCTACAGCAGTACGGGTTCTCCGTGAACTCGTCCTTGTGCCCGACTACAGGGATACGACGCATCGACCCCTTTTGAATCTCCCGCCTTTCCCGGCGTCCGCCTACGTCCCTCGGAACTGACCGGGGAAAGGTTTCCTGTTCTTGGCTCCCGTCTCCCCTGAGAGACCGGAGTGGAGGCACCTCCCAACGCTGCCCTTCGTCACCCGTGGAGTACCGGAACGGGTACTTCCGCCTTGGCTCTCCACGCCTCCCGGCTCCTCCGCAAGAAGAGGCGTAGCGCCAAGAGACCACCAGCGCCCAAGGATTCCGGGCGAATCAGCCAATGAGGTAATTCTTGTTCGCAGACCTGCCCAAGGATTTCCGGGCATTCACAGTCGGTAGGTGTTGCGCTCCTCGGCTCAAGGATTCGGAGCCTGGCAGTAGTAGTGCCTTCACCTACCTACACATACCACCGCGCCAATTGGGTGTCATTTCAGTGAGCTGGAAGACAGGCTCTTGGGGATTACCAGAGACCTCTTGGTCCAGCTCACCTCACTCACCGAGCACTCACCTCCCCTGGGGGTTGCCCCTGCTAAGCGGAACTTACCGGACTCCAGTGTTGGAGATACTTAGCCTACGCACCGCCCAGTCACTTCACTGCCCCGCACCTCAGTAGGTGGGAGGAGACAGCAGGTAAGCGACTCACACTTAGGGGGAAACACAGTAGGGGGAGCTCGAGTCAGTCGGCTATCACTCATTGTGTGTTTGTTTCCTTTTAGGTTTCCGTCCCCACCGTTCCTGTCTCACTTCCCCCACTCACCTGCCTCCTCCGTCCGCGTGTGTAACACGTCCTCCGGACTAGGGGCAGATGGGAGGTGGACCCCATATAGCATCAGCGTCATTCCGAGGAGAGGAAACCCGCGGGTACGCGACATATACTGAAATGACTAGCGAAAATATTGGATTCATCGGAATATTGTAATGAGGGACATGTAACAAGAGTGTATACATTGGAAAAGCTCCATTGTTAAAACTAACGTTTAACATGCATTGTGGGAAATATAGTTCCCAAGAAAGGATTGTTGATTTTTATAACCACGTGACAGAAAGAGGAGTGATTAGAACGAACGCGGCTAGTTTAAAAGGGTGGAGATAATCAGCGAGGGTAACACCTTTGGCTAACGGGAGGAGAGGAAGCTTGTATCACAGCAGGTACGTGAAAGAGAACGTTGGTGCAGTGAGAGGGGTGGAGAGTGACGAAGGAGGGAGAGAGTTATAGATGGTACTCGGGTAAGGGTGAGGAAAGCAGTGAGAAACTTGAACGAGGGAAATAATGACGTAGATATGGGAACCTACTTGAGTAAAGACCGACGTGGAAGTGAAGTATAAGCTGTTAAAAGAAATTTTAACTAAAAGCAAGTTCTGAAAGGAAATGTTTGCAAACCAACAAACAGTTGAAAAGATAGGGAGATTGAAGGATTGTGGGGTATTTATTGACAGTCACTAAACGTTTTTGTTTTTTAAATTTATGGAGAAACTAAGTGTGTTAATGCAAGAAGTTTAATAATATATATCGTGATGGAAAATCCAATTTTGAAAATAAGTTTTTATTGTTCATTCACAGTTACCCCTGACGAAGGGCCCCGAGGGGCCCGAAATGCATTGGGTCTTAATAAACTGCTTTTGACGAATATTGCTTCATTCGTGTTCATTGAAGAGGTTCGGATGGCCCACAAGAACATAAGAAAAAGTGAAAATTCCATTTCCTTGCATGGGATATTGTAAACCTGAGTCTAATTAGAAGCGGAAAAACAAGATGAATAAAAAATGGAAATTTCATTGAAGATGATTGATTAAAAGTATCTGCAATTGCAGCAACAGGCTGTCGCCACTGGCATTGGGGCTAAAAGTAGCCCCATGAAGATGGAGAGGGGCGGTCCCCAGGTGTCTCCAGGCACAGTGCCAGTCCTGCGGATGCACCTCCGCAACGGTAGCAGGCTTCCTTTCACTGCCGCGATATCTCCCCCGCAGGCCTCTGCTCAAGGCCTAGGGAAACGTCGAAGACCGCGGACTCTCGTAGCCGCTGCCTCCAGGCGCGCGTCCAGGAAGACGGCCTTAGTCTCGTCAGCCGGGTCGGTACGGGGCCCCACCTCCGATTTGCCCCAAAGTTAGTCAGGGCAGGCAGCAGCACACAGAACAGGTCCGCCGGCAGTATCGGGCCGTATAAAGGAGTTTTTTCCGGAGAAACGGCCCGGGGCAGGGAGGCTCAAGCAGGAGCTCTACCCGGGCGCGTCTGCTCTCATCGCGTGTTAAGCCACGCCCCCTCTAAACTTACTGTTGATCCATGCCAATGTAAGTCAACTGTAGCTTTTTTGAGGATTAAAGACGTGGTAGCTTACGAACCATATCTCGATATGATTTCTATTCCTTTTGATAGGGCCTTATATTTTAAATTCAGAGTAGGGATCCTGCCTGTAGGTGATTTGATATCCCGGTGGAAATTGTCCCCCCAGCCCTCCCCCTTTTGTGCCCTCTGCTCCACGCGGGTCGAGACTGTGGCACATATTCTTTTTGAATGCCCTGACTATTGCTCTCCCATGAGGTATTGGCTCAGACCACTTTGTAGACAGTTGGGAACTCGCAATCACACAGTCGCCCTGCGTATTTTACTGTCCGACACATCCACTTTGGTGGTTTGTGCTGTGTCTAAATTTTTAAAGTGGTCCTGGTTGATTCGTGCAAAAAGGCTTTCTGTATCAATTTAATTCTGATCTTACTGTACTAATTGTATTTATTAAGTATTGTTTTTATTGTCTTGTTGGAAAAGTGTTTTTTCTGCTGTTTTTCTTAACTGTTGAATTGCTTTTAAGATATTTTATGTATCGAAATAAAGCCTATCGATCAATCAATCAAATCAATCATCAATGAATATTAAATACCAAATTGCTCAAACATGTGCAGCACACAAAGTGCTCAAACATGTGCAGCACACTTATAAACATACAATTACCATCATCCAAATTGTTGCTAGCAAACTCTGAGGGGTCAATGGGTTGTGGCTCTCCTGAGATATTAAGATATTTACAATTCAGAAATATTTATAAGGGGAAAGCCTAATATCACACACTAAGTAAATGGTAACACAGTCATATCATCAACATATTCATTCTGTTGCTGCAAATAAAATAAAAATCTTTAATGCAGAGGTATTAGCACAATTTTATACACCCACACATGAATTTGCAAATTTCTATCACTTTACGTATACTGCTTAACATGTTAACATAAAACTTTTTTTGACAAAAACAGCAACATTTTCAATTACATATTTCAACATTATACTATGTTTTTATAAATATGTATTACACTTCCCTGTGTTCCCTGTTAAGTTTGAACATCTTAAATAATGTTACTAGCTGACACCACAAGAAATACAAGCTAGAATACATATTTAAAGTCTAGGGCTTCGGCTGGTCTCCGATCTAAAAGTAACCCAAATAGTCTTCCTGGCTGTGATTCTCTGTCAAGCTTCTGTACCTTTCAAATTGGAAAGGGTGTGGCATAGACATGTATGAACACGTGATGCGCTGTGACGGCATACATTTGTATTATTTTGCATGGGTTTCCAGCCGTTTTGCATCAGTTTATGAGACATTTTTTGCATAAGTAAGATGACATCAAAACATTCAGTGACCATACTGACTACAATATGACATAACTATTGTACTTAGTTGTACTTATTGTACATAATTGTTTCACAGTTTGAAATTGTTCACATTTCCCAATTTAAAAAGTCACAATATATGTTGATCAATATATTACACCTTCCTAAATTATATAAGACCATGAGTTTATATATTGGCTTTGTGCCTGCCTCTCATCTGTGAAGGAAATTTTGATCCTTACCTCAAGCTGACTAATGTGTTCCAGCTAATTTTAACATATTTCTCAGAATAACCTCCAGCAGCATTTTAGTTGTGTTTAACTATGTGCCACATTTACATTTGTCCACAGGCAGAGGTTTCATTTGTTGCATTGGCATGATGGACTACCTAGGTGGGTTATATGAATGCATTGTAAATGTGATAGATAGGCCTGGGCGAAAATTTCGTTCCGTTCACGGTAATTGCGATAATTTGACATTTTCGCGTTCCGCGGAGAGCGTGAAAATGTTAAAATTTCCGCTTTCCGCAGCTTGGCGATAATTTGTTTCTTGCTCGCGCTGTAAAATAATACATTATCGCGCGCGCGCGATCGCCTTACCTGAATCCCTGCGTTCACCGACAAGTTTTCTTGATCCGGTCGCGTTCTCCATGAGATGTTGGATTGTGTTTAGCCATTTGCGCTGTCTCGCGACAGTTCGCGCCGCAGTGACGTCATGCGTCGCGCGATCACGTCTTTCTTCTCGCGATCATGCACCGCGAGACAACTCAAAACAAGATGGCCGCGCCCACGAGCAACCACATCGGTAAGTTGGCAACCCGCAACCATGCAGAAAATCTTGCGATCATGCGGGAAAAAAAATTCCGCATCTTCGCGATATTTCCGCTTGTTTGCGATAATTTTAAACATTTTCGCGATAATTTGCGAAAGTGGATTTTGCAAATTCCGCCCACCCCTAGTGATAGATGGTTTCATGAACATGATGGAGGGGTTACATATATACATTGTTCGTAAATGTACTATTTCTTACAGGACTGAATGGTACTTTTCAAACATTATTTTTCTCTAATCAGTTATTTATGAATAGATATCATGTAGAAATGTTAGTCAATAATGTTTTCTATATAGGTTGATATATGTCATTTTGTTTTGTATTTGTGGATATATTTTGTATGTAAAAAGTATATATGCATACTATTCTAAACTGAAATTATTAAATATGTTACTGTTATTATGAATGTAAATTATCAATCTCCATAAATATATAACTATACTCTCACACTTACACACACACACATGTATAAGGGTGTTAATTTCATTATTTTAACACATGTAGGTATATAAATGGTGATATATTTATTATGACATCATAAGCAATTAATGTCTTACATATCTTAAATAGTTAATCATTTCGCATGTATCATACATTATGATAACTTTGCTTATATTTTGAACATTATTACTGGCAACTATGAGTTTACATATTGTTGTAATTACCATGATAAGCAAAGGAAAATGATATTGTTGTATGCAATATTTTTTTACATGATATTTATTTCAAAATAAGGTAATTGAATCCGCTGAGCAACAAAAAATGTCATACTCCTGCTCTCAGTAGTAATGCAGGATTGTTTTGCAGCACACATACTCCTTAGCACCATAGTGCATGTCTGTGTGAATGATGTGCAGCTTAAGATTTTATACGAGAAGGGTTCCCAACTAGCACAATACACAATGACTATACTTGCATTTACATTAATCAGCAATCAGCTGTACGTAGTACAGTGCAGCACACATGCTAATGCGTAAAGGCTAGTAGGAACATTAACATATTTCTAGTGGTGTGTGCAACTAGCCTTATTCTCATCATCATCATCATCATCATATTTACTTTATTCAGTCATTTGTATAAAACACCATCAAATTAGGCCCCCATCCACAATGTCCACAAAGGGGCCCCCCTCCATATCACCAATATCACAACCGACGCATGCACATGTGCTGAATCCAGGAAAGCAGCTGCACTGTGACCCACACTGACTATGCAAGTAACACTGCATGCCCGATAGCATGGCAGCAGCCCAAAAACATGACATGGCCCACAAATCAACATGGAGGTAGCCCAGTGTGGAACACATTCGTAAAGGAGCAGGTCAGACTCTGACATGTCCACCTGCACCCACAACCCATGCCGTATAATACACGCAGCAGACGAACAATGCACCAGGCAACAAAATCTGTCAGAGAGCACACATGACCCAAGTCAAAAACAAATCAGGCCCCGAAAAGCACACAATTCAAAGGCACTCCACCTCAAAGGGAGAAGGCTACACGATTTCAGAGCTGCAGGGGCAAGTCCCCCACAATGCAGCACACACACATAGCAATCACAGAACATCAGCAATGATGGCAATGTGGTACAAAGTGCAACACCACAGGACAGTTTCCGCACGTGCGTAGTAACTCTCCACTCACATATGGCATTGCCTGACACTGTGTGATGATAATGCACGGGCACTACCACACATCCATCATGTAGTCGAAAAACACACTGACTGCCATCAAATAGCCAGCTCCACCAAAACAGTCACAATGTACATTGGCATGCAGTTTGAATGTAAACATCTGCAAATCTACAACATACATGTGTAACTCTGTTAACCTGCATCTCCCCTTTACATTGCAGAGGGACAAATAACACCTCCTGCAAGGCACACCACACTTCCAATCATTGATGATGAAGAGTACAACCTGCACATAAGTAAAGACACCCTCCAATGGATAATGGACAGCCTCCGCGCACCATCCCCAGAAGTAGGGCAGGCCAGCTGCCCTGAGGTGAGCCCACCACCTGCACAGACCACACAGCAGGACACACATACCACCACGGCTGTCTCTCCAGACCCCTGACCAATACATGGAGTTCCTACAACATGTGTGGGGTTCCCAGGTGGAGTTGGCTGAACACGCTACGGGTGCGTTTCAAGCTTGTGACTGCCAAACTTGATGCCATACGTGGGTGTCTGAGTCCCATCAGGAACCACGTACAGTCCGTATCGGACACCCCCTGAACACACCATGCTCCGCCATAGACCTTGGCTGACCTTGCTGTTGCCATGAATCGAATACAAGAACTGTCTGTTCAGACAGGCACCAGCGATGACAGCACAGAGTTGGCACAGATGCAGAGGTCAATGGAGACCACGGAGCAGATGCAGGCTGGAAGTATGTCTGCCATGGCTGGACACCAGCGAGTAGTAGCTAGGAACTTCAATGCCCTGCAGTACTTCATCTTGCCATTGCTGCCACTGAGCCGTTCCCAGATGACTGCAGAGTGAACATCAACACACAGAGCTCCGACCCCTGATGTGTCCGTGGCACACAGTGATGCTGCCCCATCACCTTCGCAGTCTGGTGTGTCAGTGGCATACTGTGATGCAGCCATCACCCTGCCACACACACCTGACACACCGGACACAGAATCTGTATCAGGGGAGTAAGAAGGGGATAGGAATTACTGTGTGAGGAAGGTGGCAGTAGCATCCATCACCGCCACATGGCCTGTCCCTGCCTGGTTATGACCTATGCATCATGCCCTGGGCAATACCTCCTACTGACCCCCGGAACACTCTGCGACATTCACCCGGACCCCGACACGGACTGCCATTTCTAAACTGCTGGCCAATTACACAGCAGTCCTGCTGTGGACTGCACTCTCCCTCTTCCTAATCACTTTTCGATGCCCAAAGGACTCTGGTTGGCCCACCACTGGGCTTCCATGTGATGTGGGCTTGGATGGCCATATACAGCTCCAGCTCCGTCAATAACCTGAATGTGAATAAAACATTCTAAATCACACATATGTGTCATTACTATGTTCACTCACGTTTGGAAGTATGGCTGGATGTAGGGACAATGATTGCACATGAAGGTACACCCTGGTAACTGACATCTATGCACATGTGAATCCCTGAGACACATGGCCAATTGGATGACTGTGAAGGTGAGTAATAGCTGTGTCCCCATTGCACTTCAACAACAATCTCATGACCCCCCAGTGTAGTCACACGTCCATGTGTTGAATAGGGCTGTGTGTAGGAGTGACCAAATCGGTAGCAGGCCAGGAGTGGTGTCCTCCATCACATGTGACAAAAGAACTTGATGTCGCACACCTACTTACACACATCTGTGTGGACACATTATGTTATGATATATGACATTAATCCACAATGTCAAAGGTTGGACACCATACTCACATTGCTGAAGTCACGTAAATGTGCACATGTCGTCCAGCACCTATCCAAAAATAATGTCTGGCTCACCGAGGTGCCGCTTGCAAAAGGGGCTCCCCTCCATTGCACATGTTTCAGTCAGTTCTTCCCTGTGTAGAGACGATGCTCATTGTGGCAAAAGAGTGGACAATCTAATCAACATACCTCACAGGTTAACATAAACTTTATTGGCATGTATGTGTCAGTACGGATGAAGCAATGGCCATAACAGGCAGGGACATGGTTCAGAAAATGTTGGGGCAAAAATGGACAACAATCATCACGGATGGCAAAGCTCTCAACCCACCTTGCTTTGCTGGATTAGTCATGTGTTGTTTTGCGTCTGCCCATTGCCCCGTGTGAGGGGGCATAACTCACTGCCCATGGGATATGCATAGTGCTCTGCCACCGGAGTGCGCCGAGTGTCTGCTCTGCTGACAGTGATCAGGTGAAAGTGTCCGATAGGTTCACATGTCGTGCTACATTGACATGTGTGTGCTCTCCCCAGCAGTGTGTCCGAATTGGCAACATTGTCAAATGATGCTGTGTTGCTCCAACCATGGACCTTCATCACCTTGCACAGATGTGTTTACACACGCGTTGTTTCACGCACATGCTTCAAGAGCCAGGACAAAGGCGGACATGTCCTCTGTTGTGGTGGAATATGTGAGCAATCCCCACGATGAAACAAGTTGTTGGGACATGTGCTGTGCAGGAACGTAGTTACTCATCCATGAATACCCGTGCAGCTTCATGTGCAATGTGTTCCAATAGTACGTTGTTGTCGTGTTCAAGGAACACCAGGGTGAGCCAATCCATTAACTGGACTGGGCAGGTGTGCTCTGCCCACGCCGTTTCACCTATCCGCAACACAGACCAATAGGGGAGTGCCTGGATGTGGTCACTGCACATGAGGAATTGTGCAATCTCCCAGGCACAACTGCTGATACATACGCAGTATGTCAAGGCATCCCATTCACAGCTGTCTCGGTTACACTCCTGTTCGTGATCCAACAGACACAAGTCATAGTACAATTCATCAACGGTTGTGTTGGATAGGCAGACATCCATAGGACACTCAAATGTGCATGTTCGGCAGTGGAACCAGGGCTGGATGCAGGTAACGTAGGCAATGCGGAAGTTCAGCCGGTAACTGATCCGCAGCACTGCCAGTGGCAGTGCTCCCAGTAAATACAGCATTTGTGCATGGTACTGTTCCACGTGATGGGGGTTGTGCATGTGCTCGGTATGGCCTGCCATTGAGTTGGTGCGTCTCATGAAACCGGCACTCTTCTGAACTGCTGCAGTTGTGTGGAGTATAGACCACAGCTCTGAGCAATGATTCAAATGTGTGTGCAACATTGGGGAGAATGGGTTGCTTTTTCTGTGAGTGCCAAGGGCACACCATGCAGGGGTACCTTAGGCAGGGGCTTCTGTGTGTGGATAAGTCAGATAGTTCATTGGGGGAATGCGTGGTGTGGGAGTCATCCCCATCTGCCATGGCATCTCTCTCATGGTGTTCCAGCAACATTCAGGACCAATGTCAGAAGTGCAGGTGTCTTCCTGCCTTCTGAATTGGGACAAAGGAGCTTTCATCCCATATGTTTTACTGACTTCTATATGCATTTTTGGAATGTGATGTGTGTTTGGCGCAGATATTGGTACACAGCCTTAGGCTCATGGTGTACGGATGACGATACACACACACATGTTGGCATGTGGAGCCAGGTGCTCGAGTGGCCTTGCGCTGCTTATGCAATCTCACTCCGTCTTTCTCCCTTGCTCTCTCCCTCTCTTTCCTTTGTTGGGCGCATGGCACACCTTCTTCTCTTGGATTTAGTCTTCCAGGCTGTGTCCTATGGATTGTCCAGTGAGGACCCGCTAGGACTCATCCGCATGGTTGTTTTGGCTTTTGTTTTTATGGTGTTTAACTTTTGTGTTGGTGATTGCATTGCTGTATGACTGATTCTCCATTTTCCGGCCACGCATGTATGTTGATTTTCCTGCTTGTGCGACGTCAGGCAAAATATTTGTTTTGGTATTTGTGGTGTTGGTGTGCAGTTTCTTAATCTGGGAATGGGCATGGGCCCGTGCTGCATGTTCAGTTGCCCAGGGGCATCTGCTGTTCTTCATGTGTGGCTCTGGGCTGTGCTCCCTTTTGTGGTGCAGGCTGTAGTCCGACTTTACACCAGGTCAGAGCAGGTGTTATTTTCCTGCTGCTAACGCGCCTTATCGCCTGTTTTGTGTTTTTATCGCAGATCTGGCTGGTTGGTGAGAATGTTGCGGAGTGATGTTGACACTGCTTTTTGCTCGGGAACACCTACTCTGCATCTCATTAGTGATAGTTGCCGGGGTCATCCATGGCGATGTTTTTTGCGGATGCTAACACGGGTAATGTGGTGCTGTGGGGTATTTGCACCGGCTTGTGAATGGGGAGGTAAATTTGTCACAACTTTGGCTGCGCTAAAGTGCTGTTAATTCTGCGATAGCTCCTTGGACATATGCCCATAAATGTGCAAACACCTGAACAAAAATGTCCATGTTTTGAATGAACACAGCACCCACCAATTCTGGAATTAAGACCTTCAATGTTGACGGATGTTCAAATCTGTAATTGGATGTTGTGGTTTGTCTGGTTCCAAATATCGGATTTACCAGCCCAATGTTTACTTTTCACTTTGCCAATTACTAAGTATTTTCCCTCTCTAAAATGCACAATTGCACTCCAAACAGAAATGGATGTACTTCAAAGTCAACATTTAACTTAGGTGCCCTCTCGCCTTCTCTAAAAACAGCTGGCACTGGAGTCAAACACTGTGTACGACAGAAAACTGCATGTCTGTGCACGAGAATTTCCAGCAGACACAATGTGTGAATGTGTAATATTTCCACCTTTGTAACTTTTCATAGTGAAGAAAGATGTTTGTGAATAAAAGACTTTTAATTCTGAAAGTTCCCTGCTGCAAGTGGTTACATCGGAAGGATGTCTGTTTTCACCATTTCAGGAGGCAGCAGTGAGGGTCAGCCCGGCTCAATAGGTCACTGTGAGACCAGTGATGGGCCTCAGCAGGCATGGGCAACACACCACCTGTTGCAAACTATTTCCAGCACAACCACACAGACTTTTTTTTTAATCCAAAATGTCTTTGTCAGGAGGGAAATCCTGCACAGCCTTTAATGAGCATTGAAGGTTGGATTACGTGGTTTGCATCTCTGGCACTGGCTCTCCTGCCCCATCCTCATCATCACCAGGGACAAGTCCCGGTGGGAGAGGAGCAGGGTCACCATCACTAATGAACTCTTGCTTGCCTATATAAGCAGGGGCGAGTGTCAGTGAAATGCCTCTTTCCCTGCATTGCTTGTTTGCTGACTGAGTGATGAGTGAACCCTCTCCCACTGATCGCCTCCTTGGCTTCGGGTAGCTATGTTGTGATCGCTCGCAGCTCTCCCCGCTTCACCGGGGGTCCTCGGGTGATGCACCCTGCATCCTGCACCCTGCATCCTAACATGAAGACGACCCTGCTGCTCACCCTGTCCTCAAGCCAACTTTGGAAGCAATAACCTTATCCAGAGGTGTTGAACTTTGTTTCCAGGAGCTGCAAAGTGCACCAACCTCACCTTTTGTTCACTAGTAGGTAGAACTCATCAAGGTGTAACACGAGGACTCTTGTGTTAACGGAAATATTACACAGTGAGTACATTATAGAGCGGAACAGATGATATGTTCACTCATTTCACCTCTTGTGCTCTTTAGGTGGGACTTGCACTGTATGTTTCACAGGTAGTTCACACTCGAGTGCATCTGAAGGTAATTGTCCACATGTAATAGGGGTGATAATAGGGTCACGTTGGTGATAAAAGCTGTGGCCTTGTTAGCTCTTTAATACCACCCTGGAGATTATCACTGGGTGCTAATTCTACCTTTTAGCTGCTGTTGGTGGGATTTGCACCCTGCCTCCTGTGTTTACCACCCTGGCTATGGCAGAGAAGGACTGCCAGCCCCAACCAGCCTGCTTTAATGTATAGGAAACTACGCTATATGCATCATGCTCCTTTAGAAGACATTATTTTAAATATGATGACCTTATCTAAGATGAGCGTGCAAATCCTGTTGTGATTTAAATAGGAGTAAGTAAATTGTGCCCAACCTCGGAGTTTGCTCTCGAAATTTATACCAGTCATGTTGTGCCACAAAATTTGGGTACATAAGGTACTGCTTTGTCCACCCGTGAATGGTTGGATTCATGCACAAAATGTGTATGTGGTTTCCCATTCCAGATGTGAAAACCGTAAAAGTTGAAAAATGCGAAATCAGTAATTTGTACACCCTGCTTTAACACTATATATATATATACGGGGGCTGGTGGGAGGAGCAGGCTCTCAGAGGCATCTTTAGTGAGACAGTGGACACTCATGTTAAGAGCTGGTTTCGTTACATAGACGACATCTTTATCATTTGGGAGGGAAGTGTTGAGAGTGCTGAATCGTTTATATCCAACATTAATGTCAATGAAATGAATTTACATTTTACATCATGTATCAACAAAAGTAGCGTTGACTTTTTGGACACCACGGTCTATGTTGAAAATAGGACACTTCACACAACTCTACACAGGAAGTCCACCTCAGGCAACTCCACACTACACGCCACCAGCTCACATCCATACCATTTGATAGCAAGTATCCCATTGGGTGAGATATTAAGACTTAAAAGAATTTGCAGCACAGAACAGCAATTCAATAAATGCAAATTAGAGTCCCTTGATCGTTTCAGAAAAAGAGGGTATAGCGATGACATTTTACAGAAAGCCATTCTCAAAGCTACTCTTAGATCTAGGGATTCATTGTTAAACAGAGACACTGTCAGTAAGGACACTAGTAGTGGAACTGAGGCTAACTTAGAAGTACCCAGACTAATTACTACTTTTAGTCAACAGCAAAGACAAGTAAAGGCCATTATTGTGAAAAACTGGCCTATTTTACTTACTGACGCTGTTTTGGCACCAAGTTTACCCAAAAAACCCACCCTTACTTTTAGAAGGGCTAAATCTATGAGGACGGAACTGGTCAAGAACAGTCCTGAAATTCTTACCAATACGACATGGTTAAAGCCTCAATCAGGTTTCTATAAATGCTCAACATGTAGAGCCTGTAAATTTGGTAAGAATACTACTCATTTTACGGTGCCTTTCAGTCCCTATAAAAGAGAAATAAGAGGACATTTTACATGTCGCACAGATTTCGCTGTTTATGTCCTTACCTGTACCTGCAATTTACAATATATAGGCAGTACCAAATTACCAGTTCATATGCGTATTCTGCAGCACCTCCGTGCTATAGTTAACAATGACACAAATTATCCTGTAGCGCGCCATTTTAAGACAACACATCAGAATGACCTTAACTGTCTAAAGTATTATGTAGTAGCAGCAATCCCTGTTCCGACAAGAGGTGGTGACAGGGAACTCATGCTGAGGAAACTTGAAACGCATATGATAATGGAGTTTGATAGTAAGTCGCCCAATGGACTTAATACAACAGAAGATCTGCACTATTATTTATAATCTATTTCCGTTCGTAATACTTTTTCCACCATCAGGTATTATACCACGATTATTAATACAGCATATCCTTGGTTAGGCATATTTATTAAGGTCTATGCACTTGGCCTTATCTCTGGAGGTTTCTTTTTACACTCGCTAGCCCCAGTCTTTCCCAGTAATATTACCATCTTACGGTCACATACATGGTTTTATAAATAATCAATTAGAAAATTATCCCATAAAAATCAACTTAGTTAACATATATTTTAGAGTGTTTAGATGTGTTTTTAGATAAGGGTTTTATTATATATGGTATTTATTAAGCACTAGAGAAGCACTTTTGTACTAATAATTAGGTGTTTTTAGGCGTAATTTGCACAAAATTTTTTGATAAGAAACAACTGGTATTTTAATTTAGATCTGACAATACGACCATGGGAAACTATCAAAATTGTTCACAATCAAATAAGTGTTTGCAATATAGTTTCAAGAGAGGTACATGTGAGATTTTACTGTGGGTTTGTAACAACAGGATTTTAGTACTAAAGGATGTACCCCATTGCTGGCTGAAATTTTTTTGCATTTAAGCAAAGTATTTAAGCATATGTTTATGCGGACAAACTTTTGTCTTGTAGAATATTATTTTTTATGACAGCAATTTAATGGTATCCACTCACATATTTATGTGTTTTATTTCTGCATAGATGAATACAGAATCCGGCCCACAGTATTATGTACTTCACCAAACTCCATATCTTGATTTCCATGGATCTAGATGTATTATTTATGGATTTATCCGATTAATATTGGAGAGATTGTTTTAAATAATGTATTTATTGTTGTTACCTATTTATTATAATATTAGCGTTATTTTGCACATGTGAAAGTGGAGAGAAAAAAACACTTTCATAGTATGTTTTCTATGTCCTTTGGGAGCACGTGACACTAGTAGGTGGTATTTAAAAAAGCTATGGTATACGCATTTCTCCATGTGATCAAGGCTGCTGTGTCAGTCGAAACGCGTAATGACATATTGAGTGAGCAATAAACATCCTGTCATTCCAACTAAGAGGAGTTCGTGCTGGTTCTTTTCATCGCCCGTGGGGAAGTTGGAAGGCAGCAATTCAGTCATATATATATATATATATATATATTACCTACTGGCGGTCGCCAGTAGGTAGTTATAGTTAGGACCACGTTTCCATAGGAAATCCGCAACATTCTATTTGGAATAACTTTTGCGCCGGCTGACGAATCCTCGCGAATTTTTCAAAATAGGTGGGGCGCTACGCTCCGCTCCTACCCTGAAAGTCTCGGGGGGATTTGTCAAGCGGGGGCTGAGATAAAAGGGGGGTCCTAAAACGCGTTTTTCCCATGCATTTTTCCATAGGACCTTTAGACACAGCTACAGCCCGAACGGCTGAAAAGAATTACTTGAAATTTGGCAGAGAGGTAGTCCTCAGGTCAAGGAAGTGCCTTTTGTAGGTTTGGTGTAAATCTGTTCAGTAGATTCTGAGAAAATAGCCTTTAAAATAATATATATATCTGAGCCAGCGTACGGTGCGCTTACGGTGCGCTTACCGTACGCGTACGGTGGCGTACGCGAGCGCGATTTTGATTGGCTGTTAGATCTTAGTAAACATTCGAATCGGTCGAAACCAGGAAGCGGCGGCCGCCATTTTCTCTCTCGCTCTCTGAGTTGGGCAGCAAAAACGATGCCAAAAAATGTCTAAAGAGGCAGTTCTTGAGATCCTAACCACCCAGCATTGATATAGGGGTCCCCAAACAACCCCCAAGCCCAAATAAAAAAATTAAAAAAATTTCGGAAAATCGCCGATTACGATTACGCGTACGGTAAAAATTTAAAAAAAAAAAAAATATCCACACCCTCCCCACCCCGTGTGCTAATGGTGCCCGAAGGGCACCATTTGTGCATGGCTTATTACAGGTAAGAAATAAACAAAGAATAAATTTCACAAAGATGCGCATAATATGTCCCCCATGTGCGCACGGTGCGCGAAGTGCATCGTGCGTACATGGCCCATCCCGCATAACGTGGGCACGCGGTGCGCGCAGCGCACCGCGTGACCACCGTGCGTGCACGGCACTAACTGCGTAAAGTGGGTGCACGGTACGCGAAGCGCACCGCGTGCTCACTGTGCGCGCACGGTGCGCGAAGCGCACCGTGCGCGCACGGAACGAACTGCGTTAACTGGGCGCGCACGCCACGAATGGCGTAAAGTAACTTAGCATTTAAAAAACCGTACAAATTCACTGAAAAAACCATAGGTTTCACACACGTTATAGTTAGGAATTAGCATTTAAAAAACCTTGCAAATTCACTGAAAAAACCATAGGTTTCACACATGTTATAGTTAGCTGTACATTTCACTCGTAAAAAAACAATGAAATTCCCCCGTTATAGTTAGTGCAGGCAACTATAACTCACACGACCGCAATCTTCTGCTGATGACATATGTGTCTTTATGAAAAAAAAATATTTGGAATATATGTATAGCTAAAATTTAATGGAAGAAGACATGGGCAAATAAGTGTCTAAATACAGTATTAGCATCAGCAGAGGATTGCGGTCGCGTGAGTTATAGTTGCCTGCACGGAACGAACTGCGTTAACTGGGCGCGCACGCCACGAATGGCGTAAAGTAACTTAGCATTTAAAAAACCGTACAAATTCACTCACTAAAAAAACCATAGGTTTCACACACGTTATAGTTAGGAATTAGCATTTAAAAAACCTTGCAAATTCACTGAAAAAACCATAGGTTTCACACATGTTATAGTTAGCTGTACATTTCACTCGTAAAAAAACAATGAAATTCCCCCGTTATAGTTAGTGCAGGCAACTATAACTCACACGACCGCAATCTTCTGCTGATGACATATGTGTCTTTATGAAAAAAAAATATTTGTAATATATGTATAGCTAAAATTTAATGGAAGAAGACATGGGCAAATAAGTGTCTAAATACAGTATTAGCATCAGCAGAGGATTGCGGTCGCGTGAGTTATAGTTGCCTGCACTAACTATAACGGGGGAATTTCATTGGTTTTTTACGAGTGAAATGTACAGCTAACTATAACATGTGTGAAACCTATGGTTTTTTCAGTGAATTTGCAAGGTTTTTTAAATGCTAATTCCTAACTATAACGTGTGTGAAACCTATGGTTTTTTCAGTGAATATATATATATATATATATATATATATATATATATATATATATCAACCACAATCCTCACGTGTCCAGCAAAGGATGAGAGACGCACTCGGTCTTCAGTAATCTTGCATTTATTAAAACCGGAACATAATATTATCCCTACGCGCTTCGGTCTCCTGACCTTCTTTCTGGGGAAATTGCGCAAATGTCTGTGCTTTTGACCCTTCATGTCGTTGGCTCCTCCCTCACCTGGGCCAACAACCAATAGCAACCATCCAGGTGTATTCTGGTCATCATAGTTCAGGGCCACAGCTATCTTTCAAATTAAACCCACATTGGGCCGCAAAAATCATGTTGAAAATATCGGCATCCATGCCTGAAGACTCCTGGCAAGTCCGTAATGCAGGACAGACCAGGACCCCCTACGCTACAATCTGCGTTTGGCGAGGTGGTGCAGTCTCTGTAAAACGGCGCTGGACCGGCGCCGCCCAAAACATCAACCACAATCCACACGTGTCCAGCAAAGGATGAGAGACGCACTCGGTCTTCAGTAATCTTGCATTTATTAAAACCAGAACATGATATTATCCCTACGCGCTTCGGTCTCCTGACCTTCTTTCTGGGGAAATTGCGCAAATGTCTGTGCTTTTGACCCTTCATGTCATTGGCTCCTCCCTCACCTGGGCAAACAACCAATAGCAACCATCCAGGTGTATTCTGGTCATCATAGTTCAGGGCCACAGCTATCTTTCAAATTAAACCCACATTGGGCCGCAAAAATCATGTTGAAAATATCGGCATCCATGCCTGAAGACTCCTGGCAAGTCCGTAATGCAGGGCAGACCAGGACCCCCTACGCGACAATCTGCGTTTGGCGAGGTGGTGCAGTCTCTGTAAAACGGCGCTGGACCGGCGCCGCCCAAAACATCAACCACAATCCTCACGTGTCCAGCAAAGGATGAGAGACGCACTCGGTCTTCAGTAATCTTGCATTTATTAAAACCGGAACATGATATTATCCCTACGCGCTTCGGTCTCCTGACCTTCCTTCTGGGGAAATTACGCAAATGTCTGTGCTTTTGACCCTTCATGTCGTTGGCTCCTCCCTCACCTGGGCCAACAACCAATAGCAACCATCCAGGTGTATTCTGGTCATCATAGTTCAGGGCCACAGCTATCTTTCAAATTAAACCCACATTGGGCCGCAAAAATCATGTTGAAAATATCGGCATCCATGCCTGAAGACTCCTGGCAAGTCCGTATATATATATATATTCACTGAAAAAACCATAGGTTTCACACACGTTATAGTTAGGAATTATCATTTACAAAACCTTGCAAATTCACTTAAAAAACCATAGGTTTCACACGTTATAGTTAGCTGTACATTTCACTCGTAAAAAACCAATGAAATTCCACGTTATAGTTAGATCAGGTAACTATAAATTGCGCGCCCACAATAAACTGTTGATGACGTCACATATTACATCACTCATGCCATGGTCAGTGACATCACTCATGACATCAATGATGACACCTGAAATTACACATTGTGGATTGCGGTCGCGCAAGTTATAGTTACCTGATCTAACTATAACCAAACAGAATTGAGCTCGCGTACGGTAAGCTTACGGTAAGCGCACGGAGCGCGCTTACAGATATATATATTGATTTAAATGCTATTTTCTCAGGACCTACTGAACTGATTTACACCAGACCTACTAAAGGCACATCCTTGACCTGAGGACTACCTCTCTGCCAAATTTCAAGTAATTCTGTTCAGCCGTTCGGGCTGTAGCTCGGACTAAAGGTCCTATGGGAAAATGCATGGGGAAAATGCGTTTTGGGACCCCCCTTTTTTCTCAGCCCCCGCTTGATGAATCCCCCCGAGACTTTCAGGGTAGGAGCGGAGCATAGCGCCCCATTAGTTTTGAAAATTTTGCGAGGATTCGTCGACCGGCGCCAAAGTTATTCCAAATAGAATGTTGTGGATTTCCTATGGAAACACGGTCCTAACTATAACTATCTACTGGCGACCGCCAGTAGATAATATATATATATATATATATATTACCTACTGGCGGTCGCCAGTAGGTAGTTATAGTTAGGACCACGTTTCCATAGGAAATCCGCAACATTCTATTTTGAATAACTTTGGTGCCGGTCGACGAATCCTCGCGTATTTTTCAAAATAGGTGGGGCGCTACGCTCCGCTCCTACCCTGAAAGTCTCGGGTGGATTCGTCAAGCGGGGGCTGAGATAAAAGGGGGGTCCCAAAACGCGTTTTTCCCATGCATTTTTCCATAGGACCTTTAGACAGGGCTACAGCCCGAACGGCTGAACAGAATTACTTGAAATTTGGCAGAGAGGTAGTCCCTAGGTCAAGGAAGTGCCTTTTGTAGGTTTGGTGTAAATCTGTTCAGTAGAATCTGAGAAAATAGCCTTTTAATCAATATATATATCTGTGGCAGCTTACCGTGCGCTTACGGTGTGCTTACCGTACGCGTACGGTGGCGTGCGCGAGCACGATTCTGATTGGCTGTTAGATCTTAGTAAACATTCAAATCGGTCGAAACCAGGAAGCGGCGGCCGCCATTTCGTGTGTTTCACTCAGAAAAAAAAGAGTGATATCTTGAAAAGGGGGCAAGGTGGAGAGTTACAGACCCCCTAACATTTGTAAGGGGGTCAAAGAAGGACAGAAAAGTTCATAGAAAACATTTCTTATTTTTTAAAAAAAAATTGCGGGGTACGCGTACGGTAAGCTTTTGGTAAGCTTACCGTACGCGTACGGTAGAAAAAAAAAATAAAAAGAGAAATAAAATTCAGATTTAAGTGTTTAGATATTAGGGGGCTCTAAAAAGAGCCGTTGTGTTTATGAAGTGATTTTTTAGTGGTACCTACAAGTAAGTACCGATGCAGAGTCTAAGGTTCAAGAGGAAGACTCTGTTCCCTTCATCATTGAAGTGCACACCATCTCCTCTATAAATGTCTTGCATGTCGTAACGCAAGTTGTTGTGGTAAATGGAACCCATACCATAGTCACGGAGGAAAGCTGAAACAGATTTGTTGACGTGCTTTCTTGCTTTGTCAATCTGCGGACAGAAATGATTGGACCAGTTCCATTTTTGCCTTTGGCATATGTTAGAAAACACAAAGGCAGTTTTAGGGAAAAGTGAAAACAGTTGTGCAAAGGTGTCCTTCATAAGCATTTCCAGACCTACCCCAGTCAAAGTGCCTAGGTCATTGCCACCACAGTGCACTATTATGAGGTCAGGGTGTTGGATTTGCATGAAGGATTTCACCAATGGCATCAATTGGTGCCACTTTAACCCTCTCAGACCAATCCATTTAATGTCTACATTTGGCAAAGCAAGGTCTCTCACCATACCTGTTTTCTCTGCAAACTTTTCACTCCAGAAAACATAGCTGTGCCCTACAATCCACACTGTGAACATCTTCCAAGGAGATCTGGATGCACTCAGGAGGTGTAATTCAGTAGAATGGGAAAATGAAATGAAAGACAGTTTGGAAATGGTGGAATACATATTTTTTTCATAAAAAAAGAACTGATTGGCTGTTTCATACCATTCTAGAATAAAAACTAGGCTGCATGTGTAAATTAATAGAAGCATGTTTTGTATTGGTACAGAAAAATGTGTTACCAAAGAACAGTACTTTGGATTTGCTGTTAGGTTTGAAAAGTCAAGCACTCTTGCTCTGTGGAATTGAAACATTGTTTGGCGAACTTCTGACCTAACTCCACACAGCAGTGTTCCATGAGCTGTTGCTATGGTAGCAGGCAGAAGTCAAGTTGGGGGAAGGGTACTAGGCAGAAGTCAAGTTGGGGGAAGGGTACTTTTGGAAAAGGGTTGGTTTTCAACCAATAGAAAGAGAATAGGAGAGAGGTGTAAAGAAAAGAGATCCTTGCTCTGATAATCTGCTGTTTGAGTGCCACATTTCTTTCACAGCTAACTAATTTTAAAGGTGAGTTTAGAGTTTGAGAGGGGATGTATATGGTAAATTAAGAAATGAATAATAGAAATGGAATTCCTTTTGTTGAAGTTGTGTTTATCATTTTCTGTTTTGGGAGAAATTTAAATGTGAGGAACATGTAAAATAATATGGACTATGTTTTCACGATAAATTAAGGTGTACTGGTATAAAAAAAGAATAGTTTAAGGGTTTGAGGTTGGACTCAGTAATGCAAATACATTCAGCATCACTAAGGCTGGTTGCCCTTGCTGGAATGTAGGCAGTCACCCAGGTTACACATGGTGGTGGTCTGAAAAAGCAGTTTGGACATGTGCTTTTAAAAAAATCTGAAAAGTGGATTCATAATGTGTCAGTCTGTAAAAGTGATTATCACTTGTCAAAAAAAAGAGCAGTAAGTGTGCTTTCAAATTGGCAAAGAAATTTCGTTTTGTGACTAATGTGAAAACATGACTCTGTGTGCAAAGAGGAATTATAGGCAGAGATTTATTGCGTATTGCTCTGGTGATTTCACAGTTGCATTAAATGGAAAGGGGGAGCCATTTTTTGGTGCAGAAGCAGACTCTTAGCACACACCCAGCTGCTTACCATGTTGAATCATGCACAGTATTTACAAGCGAGTGGGGTTTGAGGTTTCAGTCAGTAATGCAAATACATTCAGCATCACTAAGGCTGGTTGCCCTTGCTGGAATGTAGGCAGTCACCCAGGTTACACATGGTGGTGGTCTGAAAAAGCAGTTTGGACATGTGCTTTTAAAAAAATCTGAAAAGTGGATTCATAATGTGTCAGTCTGTAAAAGTGATTATCACTTGTCAAAAAAAAGAGCAGTAAGTGTGCTTTCAAATTGGCAAAGAAATTTCGTTTTGTGACTAATGTGAAAACATGACTCTGTGTGCAAAGAGGAATTATAGGCAGAGATTTATTGCGTATTGCTCTGGTGATTTCACAGTTGCATTAGATGAACCATGCAGACACTCAGACTGATACTCAAAAATCAACTAATAACCTATATAGACACCCATGTAGCTACTCACCAACCCATGCAGCCACTTATACACAAAGTGAGAGACTGATACAGATATTTACATATTTAAACATTACTCACTAAGCCATGTATCCACTATGATACACTTAATCAGTCAGTTACACAATCAATTTTTCAAAAACAAATCATCCATTTAGACACTTATATACCCATTTATTCTTCCATCGACCTTGAGATATACATATATAAAACATATTTAATTTTCAGAAAAACAAACATTCACTGGATGATGTCATCAGTGATGTCATCAGTGATGTCATTTGAGATGTCATCAGTGATGTCATCAGTGATGTCACTGACCATGTCATGAGTGATATAATATGTGACGTCATCAGCAGTGCATTGCGGGCGCGCGAGTTATAGTTAGCTGAACTAACTATAACGGGGGAATTTCAATGGTTTTGTACGAGTGAAAAGTCCAGCTAACTATAACACCCCTGAAACCTATGTTTTTTCAGTGAATTTCTGAGGTTTTTTAAATGCTAATTCCTAACTATAACGTGCCTGAAACCTATGGTTTTTTTCTGTGAATATATATATATATATATATATATATATATATATATATTACCTACTGGCGGTCGCCAGTAGGTAGTTATAGTTAGGACCCCTTTTCCATAGGAAATCCGCAACATTCTATTTTGAATAACTTTGGCGCCGGTCGACGAATCCTCGCGAATTTCTCAAAATAGGTGGGGCGCTACACTCCGCTCCTACCCTGAAAGTCTCGGGGGGGATTCGTCAAGCAGGGGCCGAGAAAAAAGGGGGGTCCCAAAACGCGTTTTCCCCATGCATTTTTCCATAGGACCTTTAGACACAGCTACAGCCCGAACGGCTGAACAGAATTACTTGAAATTTGGCAGAGAGGTAGCCATAAGGTCAAGGAAGTGCCTTTTGCAGGTCTGGTGTAAATCTGTTCAGTATTTCCTGAGAAAATAGTATTTAAAAGCATATATATATGTGGGCGGAGCCTAACCACACATCTCATCCTGAGATCTGATTGGCTATCAGCACTTCATCCAAGAAGTGTTGGCAGCCATCTTGGGACCAATATACATGATAGCACCTCATTAAAAAGCATTGCAGTTAATAGAAGGTTTTAAGACTTTAGTTACATTATAAATCATTTGTTGATGGTACCATACTCATTTTAGGAATTGTGGTATGTTCTAAGGTGATTTCACCATGTGAAAAAGCCTTCTGCTGGGATATCATGATTGAGAGAAAAATATTTTCTCATGCTTTTACCACAGAGGTTTGGAAGGTGATCTATAGGCTAAACTGAGAGCTTATTTTCTGTAAATTCACATTATCTTTCTCAGTCATGTGAGAATGAAGTCTGACATTCTCAGTAAAACATGTACATCCAACAAGGGCAGAGACTGTCAGTTGATTCCTTTGTGTTCTACTGCAGCTTCCCAGAGTGTTCCAAAGAACTACTAGAGCGCTAACAGTCCTACTTATGATAAACGTATGGCACACCTAAAGCCATCTTGCTTGGATTAAAGTGGTAACTCTTAAAACATTTAATTTAAAAAGGAACAAAATGAGGGGGTTCATTTTTCCATAAAAAGTATGATTAGTGCTGCAGAAAGAAAAATTAGGGCACATTTTGAGTGACTTCTCAAATCCTCTTCTATTTCATTAAAAAATTCTGACATGCAGACCGAAACATGCACTTTCAATACCAGCAGCAGTTTTCCCTGGTGAGCAGTAGCTTTACTACAGTGATCTAATGAGCAAAAAGAGTGCTAACATTCTGAATTTATGGCAAATGTGTGACACATCTGAATGCCTTCTTGATGGAATCAAAGTAAAAAACTGAAAGTATTTCACACTGAGGAGACTGCAGTAAATGAGGAAATTAGGAAATTTCATAACAAATAAGTCTCCCAAGATGGCCACCAGAGACAAAAGAGCCCAAATGTAGCCCAAATATCACCCAGATGTAGCCCAAGTATAGCCCAATGACAGAATGTCCCAGAATTTTCGTAAAAACAACTAGAGCGCTTACTGTCGTCATTATGACAAAAGTATGGCACACCTGAAGCCATCTTGATTGGAATAAACTGGTAAAACTTAAAACATTTAATTTAAAAAGGAACACAATGAGGAGGTTCATTTTGCCATAGAAATTATGATTAATGCTGAAGAAAGAAAATGAGGGCACATTTTGAGTGACTTCTCAAATCCTCTTCTATTTCATTAAAAAATTCTGACATGCAGACTGAAACATGCACTTTTAATACCAGGAGCAGACTTCCATGGTGCAGTAGTTTTACTACAGTGATCTAATGAGCAACTAGAGTGCTAACATTCAGAATTTATGGCAAATGTGTGACATACCTGAATACCTTCATGATGGAATCAAAGTAAAAAACTGAAAGCATTTCCTACTGAGGAGACTGCAGTACATGAGGAAATTAGGAAACTTCATAACAAATAAATCTCCCAAGATGGCCACCGGAGACAAAAGAGCCCAAATGTAGCCCAAAATCACCCAGATGTAGCCCAAATATAGCCCAATGACAGAAGTGTGCAAAACACTTATTATTTTGTGTTTTTGCAGTGTTATATAGTGCAGACTTGTCAGGTATTGGAGTGCTTTACATGAGCATTGGTTACATCACACAAGAACAAATTCATTTTGGTTGTAGACATGGGGAGACTAAGTGATTTGACCAGAATCACAGAATGTCGAGCTGAAGCAGAAACTTCAACCTGGTTCCCCAGTTGCAAAGTCTGCAGTTCTGGAAGTAACACCACATCCTCTCCCCTAAGTCCAACATTTAATCAAGTGGTCAACTGGATAAAAAAACATAAAGATAACAAATAATTTAAAAGTGCTTTGTCGCTATTTGAAAACTCAGAAAATATGTCCTTATTTTAGTCTTTTAGAGCATTAACCATAATTTTGATGCCAATAAGACCCTCTCATATATGTAATTTCTAAAGGAAATGCTCTAGGTATTACAGTTTTGATTACATCAAGATGATGTCAGGCGTTCCACACTTTTGTAATAAATATAGAATGTTAGCAATCTAGTTGTTCATTAGGATACTGTTGAGAGGCAGAGGCCAGGGGCACGGACTCTGAAAATTGAAGGCAGGTAGGAGGGTGCAAAAGCAACAATTTAACCACACTGAGCAGGCAGGAAGGGCCGTGGAAGCACAACAGACTATGGAGGGCAGTGGAAAGGGGGGCAGGGGCAACAAACCAACAATACAGGACTTGCAAGAGAGGCTGTTGGAGGGAAGATCTATTACGGGTCAAGGAAGCTAGGGGCGGTCCCCAGATCCCCGGGAGCCACCACAGAACTGAGCAGGAGAGTGAGTCAGGGACAAAAGGGGCACCTTAATTTGAGCCGGGGTGCCTAGGAACGCTTGCTCCAAAAATGAAGAAAACAGACATATGAGACATGGAATTGGAGGCAGAATACAATGGCAGTTTAATGAGAAGATGCAACTTCAAAGAAACCGCAGAATAGAGACATAAAGTACAAAATACAGAATCCAGATAATCATACAGCTGTCATAATATCTCAATTAATGTACTGACAGAGAGAGAGAGAAAACACATCTATAAATGCATCATGAGAAACAAGTTACACCAAGGAAAATGTTACCTAGGAACACTCACGTTTACTCTTAGAGCAAGCATTCCTGCAATTACAATATAAAATCTTTTAAATGCAAAAGTAAAGAGAACAATGGTTAAACATAACATGACATTTCATATAGGTAAAATAGAATAAGATACTTCAAGCAAAGCAGAGCAAGACATTTTAAGCAAAGGAAGACAAGAGCTCCCAGCTCTTGGGGAAAACCTGCACTGCCTGTTAACCTACATACAGACGGCGAGGTAGTCCGTCGATATCTGTGGGTGCTCCCTTTTTATATCATTTTGTGGGCTCCTTTGCACGCTACATCTACCTACGTATGCTACCCAAAAGCTTCGTCTGCAGATTTTACCAGACATTTCGTCATTTACCCACTTAATGCTGACAATGGACTGGGTGAAAAGGTCAGTCTCTCAGGCCAATCGCTTATCGTAAGTTCCATAGAGCAAGCAGAAAATAATGGGTATTGTACGGGAATTCAATATATTCATGTATAAAATCTCCTCAGTTCTCCTAACTTGACGCTCTGCGGTTGCCACTTCCTTAAAAGCGGGAAACCTGCCCAGGAAGCAAGTACCAGTCCAGGATGCAGCCTACTGTATGTCGACAGCTTCAGGGGGATGTTGAACTTTGATACCGAGCACGGAGCACTCGGGTAGGGTGGGGGCTACTAGTTTGGATCAGAAGGCCTCGCAGACCTGCCTTCAGACTGCTATACACTAAAATTGCAGAGCTATGGTCAATTTAACAAAGAGGCCTACATATTGAACAGAAGGGCCTACACAGGGGTTTTATGCTGGCTGAGTGGTAAGGATGTCTCAGGATAATTATATAGCAACACAGGACCCGCTGGTCAATTTAATACGGCCTACAAATGCAGCTGGCAGGGCAAGGACAAGGGTCTCATACTTCAGGTGTGGACAGAACGGGCCAGGGGCCCCCTGTGATACAAAATCTACCCTCCTTCAAGGCTGTGGCAATGTAATAGACCATTGTGGGCAGAAGGAAGAGGCAATGGTAGTACAACCATACATGCCAACAGACCCGATTCAGCCAGGAAACGTCCAATGTTTTTAAGCTCAAATGGGCTTTATTTGATCTGTCTCCTGTCTACAATATCCTCTTTTTCAATGTAACTCAAAGGGGAAAATCAATACCCCAGTTTTTTTTCAAAATCTCCCTCTTACCAAGTTCAAAATGTTCGCAAGTATGGTACATTGGATCATGGAAGGAAATGGGATAGGGACATGGACTTGGATAACAGAGGACAGGAGGGACATGGAGAGGTGCACCAAACTGACCCTGCAGGGCAGGCATCAGGGTTTGCAGCAGCACAATACACCACACAGGGCATGCAGGACGGGAGTGCAGCACAACAATCCATAGAAAGCAAGAGGGAGGGGACAGGACCATGCACATGGACAACAGAGAACAGAGGGGCAAGAAGCAATGGTAGCTAGCTGACCATAATGGACAGACAGGAGAGAAAGCTGCAGCATAACAGACCATAAAGGGCAGGAGGGACGGATCAGGGGCATTACAATGGAACAGACAAGCCAGGAGGGAGGGAGTAGGGCTGGGGGCAAGGGGGCAGGGCAGGAGCAGCAAGATAGCCATGGAGGTCAGGCAGGATGGGCACTAGAAGCAAGACACACCATGAAGAGCAACAGTGAGACTGTGATGGCATACACACAGACCATGGAGGGAAGGTGGGAGGGGGTCAGGGGCAGCTAACTGACCACACAGGGAAGGTGGGAGGGGCCATGGCAGCACAGAAGACCATGCATGGCAAGTGGGAGGGTTAGTGGCAGCACAATGGCTATGATGGGCAAGAAGGAGGGTGGAGGGGCATGCACAAAGGACGATGGAGGATAGAAGGGAGGGTCAGGACCTGTGCACAGACAAGAAAGTTCAGGGGAAGGGACCTCACAACAGACCACACGGGGCAGGCAGGAGGAGCAGTTGCAGCACAACAGACCAGGGAGGGCAGAAGGGTGTGGCAGTACAATGGACCATGTAGGACAGGAGGAAGAGGATAGGGGCATGGCATGTGGACAGGCAGGGTGGAGGTGGCAGGGACAGGTTACAGTCATCTGACAATGCTAGGCAGGTGGGAGGGGAGTGGCAGCTCAACAGAACACTCAGAGTAGATAGGAGTGGCAGGTCCATGGGACATGGTGGGCAAAAAGGATGGAGCAGGGGCATGCACAAAGACATCGGAGGGCAGGGGGAAGGAGAATAGGGGCAGCAAGCTAAGCACAGAGTGTAAGCAGGAGGTCAATGATGGGGCATAGAATTGGGCAATGGAGGGCAGGAGGAGTGGACTGGTACATCATACTAAATTGAGGGCAGTGGCAGCACATCAGACCATGCATGGCAGGAGGGAGGAGGCTAGTCCATGGATTCACACAACAGAGGATAGGGAGGAAGGGGATGGGGCAGCAAGCTAACTGTTCAGAGAAGGCGGGTATTAGGAACTTTATTGTTTTTAAAACATTGTGTCTGTGCGAACTACTTAAAATATGAACAAGTATGCAGCATAATCTCACTTTTATTCAGGAAGAAGAGGACGTTTGTGACTGTGACTCCGGGCTCACTTGGCAGAAACACCCCCTGACCCTCCACCCCCTATCGCAAAATGTAATGCCCGTGAAAAGGACTAGGTGAACACAGTGTTATATAGAACATAGTCCTGAGAGCACGATTGAAAATGAAAACTAGATATAGTGTATGGTATAAACTATGCACCAAAAAGTGTGATATAAGATGAACCGGGCATGAAATATAATATGCAATACATTGTGCGCATTGACAGATTCATTGGAGAGCGCGAGATAGCACAGGCACTAGCGCGTGCTATGCGATATGCGCCTTGGAGTGTAATATGCACAGGGCAGTGTTGTGTAACCTAACTAGTCTCTAAAGTTGTAATATAAAATATGTGCTGGGGAGTGTAACGTTGCATATGCACTGTGACAAAGATATGGATCCCAGATTGTAATATGTATGGCATAGCACTGTGCGTTATAACATAGGCATCGAGAAAGGCACGTTAGATGTGGCAATATAACCCGTGCGAAGACAAGTGTGGCATGACATATTCACGGGGTGGTGTTACAGTGCACATGGGCTAGAGAGTGTCATAGCATATGCACTAGCTAGTGGAATACAACACAGAGGTGTGTGGCACTCAGCAGGCAATGGTGGGTGTAACACAGCATTGGGCTCTGTCAGGACCACGCTGTGACTCTCAAGTGATGTTCGTCCCCTTTCCAGAGAGTAAAATAAAAAGTATTACACATCCGGCAGTGGATGTGTGTTTTATTAACCGTGAGGGGGGTTTCTTGCATAGTTTTGGTCGAATTTTTGTGGAATCCCCTTTGAATGGCTTGGTGTGCATGTGTTTTAAATGTGCCCGTCAATAGCTACCCATGTTTGTATAAATACACGACAAGGGTGTCTACCAGGATTAGGCACGGTAGAGCATCAGACATGTCAGAGCTTCACTAGTGGTGTAAATACATTCCACGTGGATTCATTGCATGCATAGTCGCCTTTTAATGAATATCACGCAAATCGTCATGGTGATAGGCACGTACGGTTTGTCCAGCATGTCCTAGGTGTGTCTATAAATATATATTTTTTAAAAATAATAAAAAACAGTGGCCGGCCCTGGGGATTGGGGTCAAAAAAATATAATTAGGAGACTGGCCCTGGGGGATGGGGTCATCAGGGCCAATAAATTAGAATAAGAAGGGGAACCAAACAGCCCCCCTTCTTAAAAAACTAAAATAAATAAAAGACTGGCATCGTGCCGGAGGCCATGCCCCCTCCGTGCAGCACTCTGCAAACGCGCCCCCAACAGGCATCTCCAGTATGCGCCAGGGAGCTGCGCTGCAGCCAGGTGTTCTGAGGCCAAGCCCCTTTTTACACCTCTCTGCAACGCAGCTCTGTGGCGCTTACTGGAGGTACCTAGTGGTCTAGGTTGACCCTAGGGACCCTTAGGATTCAGGGGGACTTAATCTCTCAACTTAGAACAGCCACAGGGCGCGTTTACACAGTGGTGAAGGGAGGGGACGGGGCCTGAGGTGACGTGTGCAAACACGCACTATGGCACGTTTTAAATTGGGGATATAATTTCCCTTCAATACTGAGGGCCCCTGGGGGCTAACTAGCCCACCAAGTGCTTCCAGTAAGCGCCACTGAGCTGCATTGCAGAGAGGTGGTCCAGGCCGTGCCACTTTTTACACCTCTCTGCAACGCAGCTCTGTGGCACTTACTGGAGGTACCTAGTGGGCTAGTTGGACCCTAGGGACCCTCAGGATTCAAATGAACTTAATCTCCCAACTAAAAATGGACACAGGGCGTGTTTACACAGTGGTGAAGGGAGGGGACGGGGCCTGAGTTAACGTGTGCAAAAACGCCCTGTGGCCTGTTTTAAGAGGTAGTTTTAATCCCCATGCCCTATTATACACTAGGGGCTTACAGAGGAGGTCATGCTAATCACAGGGGGACCCCAACGCATAATGTTCCCTAGTGTATGTAGGTGTTTTCACTGTATTCTAAGTGTCTTTTAACATAGCACTGGCTCTAGGACTGGTTAGTCAGACTCAGTTACCACCAGTATCCGTCTGAAAAAGTTGAGGGTACAGGATGATTTTGCAACAAGGCTTCTTTCTGCTCTTCTTTTTGTTCTTTCTGCACGTTATCCTTCTTCCTGCACTTATCTTCGTATTTGAGGACTTCTGTTGCTTCTTTCTGCACTTCTTTTGTTTCTTTCTGTGCATTTTTTCTTCTTTCTTCACATGTCCTATCTCTGTAGGCATAGTTAGAAATTAGCATTTAAAAAACCTTTGAAATTCACTGAAAAAACCATAGGTTTCAGGCACGTTATAGTTAGGAATTAGCATATAAAAAACCTCAGAAATTCACTGAAAAAACCATAGGTTTCAGGGGTGTTATAGTTAGCTGGACTTTTCACTTGTACAAAACCATTGAAATTCCCCCGTTATAGTTAGTTCAGCTAACTATAACTCGCGCGCCCGCAATGCACTGCTGATGACGTCACATATTACATCACTCATGACATGGTCAGTGACATCACTCATGACATCACTGATGACATCTCAAATGACATCACTGATGACATCACTGATGACATCATCCTTGTGATAGAGTGGCAGACCTCCTCTCACCCTAATATAACCTTTGATACACACATTCAAAAATAGAGACTAAAATTTTCAAAACAATGGACATACCAATACCAGTTACAACAACCTCTTCAGTAATTCTAAGATCCACATACACATCCACTCATTCACCAACAATCCTATACAGTCACTCATACATGTACTCACTCATCATATGTACTCATACACCTATACATCCTGTTACACAATGCCACTCATCCATAGAGTTACTCACACACATAGTCACTCATGCTAATAAAGAATCAAACATACATTTACTTGCATATACAGTTATACACACACCACCATACTTACTTCTACGGAAACTTACACATACTTAGTCTTTTAAACAATCACTTATAGAAACACATACTTATTCATACAGGAACTCTTTCAATCTCTCACTCTCACATATACTCACATATATACACCAATAGTCACATATACTAGTTTAAAACATATGTAGTTACTCATAAAGACACTATTGAGACAGTCATTCACTCACTAACACACCCATACACACACTCATCCACCCATACAGTCCTGCACACATGCTGTGTTCAACACATACAAACAGTGAGTCACTCATTCATGCACCTATGCACTACGTAATACCCCCCACCGAACCATGCAGACACTCAGACTGATACTCAAAAAACCAACTAATAACCTATATAGACACCCATGTAGCTACTCACCAACCCATGCAGCCACTTATACACAAAGTGAGAGACTGATACAGATATTTACATGTTTAAACATTACTCACTAAGCCATGTATTCACTATGATACACTTAATCAGTCAGTTACACAATCAATTTTTCAAAAACAAATCATCCATTTAGACACTTATATACCCATTTATTCTTCCATCGACCTTGAGATATACATATATAAAACATATTTAATTTTCAGAAAAACACACATTCACTGGATGATGTCATCAGTGATGTCATCAGTGATGTCATTTGAGATGTCATCAGTGATGTCATGAGTGATGTCACTGACCATGTCATGAGTGATGTAATATGTGACGTCATCAGCAGTGCATTGCGGGCGCGCGAGTTATAGTTAGCTGAACTAACTATAACGGGGGAATTTCAATGGTTTTGTACAAGTGAAAAGTCCAGCTAACTATAACACCCCTGAAACCTATGGTTTTTTCAGTGAATTTCTGAGGTTTTTTAAATGCTAATTCCTAACTATAACGTGCCTGAAACCTATGGTTTTTTCAGTGAATATATATATATATATATATGCGCCAAGGTGTATTGAAGTACGAGTGGGTGTATGAGTGTCTGAATGGATGATTTAGTAGGTGTGGGACTGACTGTACAAGTGAGTGATTAAATGTGACTTACTGAATGCATGCGTTAGAGACTAAACTCTTTGAATGACTTTATTAGTCTGTTAGTGTGTAAGTGGCTGCATGGCTTGGTGAGTAGCTACATGAGTGTCTATATGGGTTATTTATTGGTTGTATGAGTATATGTATGGATGCCTGAGTGTATTTGTGGGTGGGTGGGGGTTGTGTGACTCTGTGCATAGATATGTGAGTGGTTGTTTCACTGGGTGTATAGGTTCAAGAGCGCATATGGAAATACATGTATGGGCGGGTGAGTGTGTGTATGGGTGTGTTCATGAGTAGATGGATGTCTCAGTGGTGCATGTGTGAGTAACTACATATCTTTAAAAGCAGTATATGTGTGTATGTTGGAGTATATAAATGACTATACGTGAGAGTGAGTGATTGCTAGGGGTGGCGGAATTTGTGAAATACAGTTTTGCAAATTATTGCGAAAATGTCAAAAATCTCCGCAAGCACGTGGAAATATCGCGAAGATGCGGAAGTTTTTTTTTCCGCCTGTTCGCGGTATTTTCTGCGTGGTCGCGTCTCGCCAACTTACCCATGCGGTTGCTTGCGGGCACGGCCATCTTGTTTTCACTTCTCTCGCGGTGCATGATCGCGAGAAGAAAGACGTGATCACGCAATGCATGACGTTACTGCGGGCGCGAATTGTCGCGAGACAGCGCAAATGGCTATCAACAATCCAACGTCTCGTGGAGAACACGACCGGATCAGGAAAACTTGTCGGTGAACACGGGGATTCAGGTAAGGCGATCGTGTGCACACGAGAATGTATTATTTTACAGTGCGAGCAAGCAAAAAATTTCCGATAAAATGCGGATTGCGGAAATTTTGACATTTTCACGCTCTCCGCGGAACGCGAAAATGTCAAATTATCGCAATTTCCGCGAGCGGAACGGAATTTTAGCCCAGGCCTAGTGATTGCAAGAGTATCTGTATGGATGAGTGTGTTTCTATGATTGAATGTTTAAGAGAGTAAGTGTGTGTTAGTATCTGTATAAATAAGTGTGGGGTATGTGTATGACTGTATAAGCAAGGAAATGGGTGTGTGATAGTTTGTTTGCATGGCTTACCAGGGGTATGAGTAACTATTTGGGTGATTGTCATGGTGTGAGTGTCTATATGAGTTTATGAGTGGATATATCAGTGGCTGTATAGATGAATAACTGTGTGTATGAGTGAATGTATGGGTTAGTGGGTGGATGTGTGTGTAGACGTATGAATCACTGAGCAGGTATGTACTAACTGCTATTGGTCTGTCTATGGTTTTGATATTGGTGGTCTGCATTTTGGAGTAGGTGTATGAAAGGTTTTATTAGGGTATTAGGAGGTGCATCAGATGATCACATGGATGATGTCATCAGTGATGTTATTTGAGATGTCATCAGTGATGTCACTGAGCATGTCATGAGCGATGTAATATGTGACGTCATCAGCAGTGCATTGCGGGGCCTCAAGTTATAGTTAGGTATACTAACTATAACGGACGAATTTCTATGGTTTTGTATAAGTGAATTGTCCAACTAACTATAACGACCCTGAAACCTGTGTTTTTTCAGTGAATTTCAAAGGTTTTTTAAATGGTAATTTCTAACTATAACGTGCCTGACACCTATGTTTTTTTCAGTGAATTTCAGAGGTTTTGTAAATGATATATGTCTAATTGCAATGAAGTTATATTACTGTTAAATATACTTTCGCGAAGTCGCGTCGGGAGCGCGCTGGGTGAGTGCTGAGTGCGCGACTCCCATGTGACTTTAAAAGAAAGCATTTAATTGGTTCATAAGGTTTCCCATTCTAGAAGTTAGAGGACCCTACCAACTTTTCTCATTCTTTCTACAGCATCCCAGGAGACACACCTGCCGTGTTTTTTGAACTGGGTTGTAGATGTCATTTGAGATATCATCAGTGATGTCATCAGAGATGTCACTGACCATGTCATGAAGATGTAATATGTGACGCCATCAGCAGTGCATTGCAGGGTGCGAGTTATAGTTAGTTCGACTAACTATAACGGCGGAATTTCTATGGTTTTCTATGAGTGAAATGTCCAACTAACTATAACATCCCTTAAACGCTAATTTCTAACTATAACTTGCCTGAAACCTATGGTTTTTTCAGTGAATATATATATATATATATATATATTCACTCCAAAAAAACAAAGGTTACAGGGGCTTATAGTTAGGCTGACATTTCACTCATACAAAAACAGGGAAGTTCAGCAGTTATAATTAGTTGAGCTAACTATAACTCGCACACCCGGAATGCACAGCTTATAATCTTACATACTACATCCCTCATGACATGGTCAATGACTTCACTCATGACACCTCAAATGACATCACTGATGACATCATCCGGTGACTGTGAGTGTTTCTAAAAAGTTTATGAGCATTAAATAAATATTCACAAATGTGTATTAATTAATCAGTGGGTGTTTGAGTGCCTATATGGATGACTTAGTGGGTGTGTGACTGACTGTATAAGTGAGTGATTATACATGTCTGAGTGAATGAATGGGGAGTGACTAACTTGTGTGAATGTCTGTATCAGTCTGTCAGTTGTTGTTTAAGTGGCTGCATGGGTTGGTAAGTAGGTACGTGAGTGGTGGTATGGTTTATTGATTGGATGTTTGAGTACCTGTATGGGTGTATTAGTGTCTGTGTGGGTGAGGGGATGTGTGACTCCCTGCATGGATGAGTAAGTGGGTGAATGACTGCCTATATGGGTTTGTGAGTGCATCTGAGAGGGGCTGTATGGGTGAGTGATTCTGTTGGTGACTGTATAGGGGAGTCAATATGTGTTAGCATATGTATGAATAAGTTATTTGAAATAAGTGAGTTGGTGTGTTTATAACTGTGTAGGTAAATAAGTTGCTGTGTGATTGCCTCTATGGGTGAGTGAACTGGTGTGTGAGTAGCTCTATGGGTGGCTGAGAGCGTGTGAGTGGATGTGTGGCTATATAAGTAGATACATCAGTTGCTATATTAGTGAGTGAATTGGTGTATTAGTGGTTATATGGGTGACTGAGTGGATGTGTGTGTAGACCTATGAATCAAAGAGTGGATATGTAAGTATTGGTATGGGTATGTCAATGGATTCAAGAATGGTACTGTGGAAGTTTGAATGGGTGTAGGAAAGGTTACATGGGGTGTGAGTAGGTACATCAGAGATTCTGTGGATGACATCATCAGTGATGTCATTTGAGATTTCATCCGTGATATCATCACTGATGTCACTGACCGTGTCATGAGTGATGTAATATATGGGGTCTTAAGAAGTGCATTGCAGAGGCACAAGTTATAGTTAGCTCAGCTAACTATAACTGCTGAATTTCTCTGGTTTTGCATGAGTGAAATGTCAGCCTAACTATAACATCCATGTAACCTTTGTTTTTTTCAGTGAATTTCTAAGGCTTTTTTAAGTACCATTTCTTAACTGTAACATCCATAATTTTAGGTGAACCTTTACGATTTTTGTATTTTCTTTCTATAATTGGATACTGTGTATTATATTTATATAATTTACCACCCTTTTTTTGATTTTTGTATGTATTTACTTTAAAGGATATTAATAACTGTTTTTCGGCACAACATTGTTGCATTTACTGTGAAGAATTTGTCATCAGTAAATGTATTTCACATACTGATACACTTAAAGACATTTTTTAAATAAAGTTTATCTCTAAATAATTAGTAAAATATTGTTTTAACTTTTCTTTCTGTGATCAATTTAGAAGAAAGCCACGTTTACAAAAAAATGTATATTTGCGTCCACTGAAGTCATTGCGGTAACATCAGTAGTCGCAAAGAATGCATGGTAACAGTAGAGTTTATTAGTGTACTTTTGAATCTGATATTTTTGTAGTGAGTTTCCAGAATAATTGTCTTCAAACCCTATTTTCCGTTTCTGCAAAGATAGACAAAGTAGAGATGACATTGGTAATCACGGATAGTGCCTGTAACATAATATATGTAAGTAGATGTATTGTGAACAACTTTAGTCTAGCTGTTTACTATTATAGTATAGCAAGTCTTGCTTTTCTTTCCATTATTAGAGAAAACTAGTTTAAATTTGTATTTTGCATTTACGCTTCACCGCAGTAATTGCATCTATTTTGGACACTGCAAATATCACATGACCAAGAAAGTAATGAATATCATTGGATAATAAACTTTGCAGCATAATCAATAGGAAGTACACACCCACCCCTCCTTCTTGAATCCTATTCCATAGAACTTCATCCTGAGCAGGTAGATTCATTTTGGTGTGCAAAGTTTTAGGCCTTTTTTTCTATCAAAAAAGGCCACACAGGAAGGAGACCATGGTCAGCAGGAACAACAGCTGGCCCAGGTTGTGCAGGAGGTAGAGACTGAAGATTTGGAAGAAGATGAACCTCCACAAAAGAGAGCCAGTGTGGCACAGGATTTTTTTCAAAATCCCATCAGCGGAATCAAAAACTGCTGCCAAGATCCTCTCTAGGGGGACGAACAAGAAATATTCATGTGGGACAATGTCCATGTTATACCATCTAAATACCTATCCTAAAAAATGTCTCCAACTGTAGATCAAGCAGGAGAAAGCTGGAGGACTATCTACTTCAATTGTAGCAGCAGCAATTCCTGTCCGGAAAGTCCCCTCTGAGTTGCAGACTACTGCAACAGATATGGCTTCAGAGTTTTCAAGAATGGCCACTTACTGCATGGACTGTAGTGCTGTCATAGGTGCTGGTGAGCAATGTCATCCAGCTATTCACAATGCTGCAAAACAGCATACCTGTTATTTTTTTCCCCACTTGTATATGTTTTGCACATTTCTAAGTGCACGTTTTTTCAATTCCTGCTTTCTCAGGTCCCCTTTGTGTTAAGAGAAAAGAGAAAAGAAGAAAAAATGTTAAACTTTACAAAAGCACTAAAAAAACAAAAAAAAGGTTCCTGTTGGAACCGCCGTTTAGTTACAAAAAGATAATGTACTTATATATATTCCTATCAGTGTATGACTGGTGTATGGATGATTGAATGAGTGCAAAAATGTCAACATGTAGATTCATCCCTAAGGGCACGTGGCACTCTATTTCTTTATCATTTAGCTGCTATTTTTATCTTTGTTTGTAGTGCCAAATCCTTATTTGTTACTAAACTGATTGATGAATGTACTTTGTTAATATGGGGGTTCACTTCAAAACTGTTATGATGGAACTGGCACTTTAGCTTTTGACTATTTATTGCTACTTGTAACCACCCTCCTGTTAGTACTTAATTATGTTTATATAGTATGAAATGTACATTGTTTTTATGTATGTTACTTTCATGGATGTCAATCCTTCTGAATAAAATACTAATTGATTGATTGAGTGCATAACTGGTGCATGGATGTTACTATGAGTGCATAAGTAGTGTCTGGGAGAATGGATGAGTGTGTGGGTAGTGCCTGACTGATTGGATATGTGAATGGTTAGTGTCTGGGTAATTGCATTGTGCATAGGAAGTGGCTTTTTGAATGGGTGCATCCAAGAGTATTCTGTGGGTGATCGGATGAGTGCATGGGTAGTGGCTGAGTGATTTGATATGTGCATGGTTAGTGCCTGGGTGAATGGATGAGCACATGGTAGAGCATGAGTTAATAGATGGGTGCAAGCAAAGTGCCTGGGTCATTGGGAAATGGTATGGGTAGTGCCTGAGTGGATGGATGAATGCATGCATAGTACCTGAGTGAACGGTTGAGTGCAAGGGCAGTGCCTGGGTAATTGAATGTGTGCACGGGTAGTGGCTGGGTAAATGGATGAGTATATGTATAATACATGTGTGAATGAATAAGTGCATCATTAGTGCCTGTGTCATTGGATGCCTTTATGGGTAGTGCCTGAGGGAATGGATGAGCAAATGCATACTGTCTGAATGAATGGATGAGTGCAAGTGTAGTGCCTGGGTGATGGTTATGTGTATGGGTACAGCCTGGGTGATTGGATGAGCACATTAGTAGTGCCTGCATGTGGGGCTATCTCAGCCCCCTGAGCACGTAGAAAGACAGGAGAGGTATCGTTGGAAAGGGGAGAATCTCCCCTTTCCAATGGTACCCCTTGCCAGTGGATCCCTACTTGGGGATTGCCACAGGAGGGCAATCCCCAAGCATGGATCCACCCACTAGACACCAGGGAGGGGGGAGCTGCCCCTTGGGCAAGGGCCTTTGCTCCCCCCAGTTTATTTTGGGCATTATTTAGTCCCTTGCCTGTCGCGGGTACTTGGGTCTCCCACACGAGTGAGGCACCATTTTTATCGGGAGACCCGGGGGAACGCTGGGCGGTAGGGAATTTGTGTCAGCCCGGTGATGCCTCAACTTTCCCACACAAAAATGTGTGAAAAGGTGATTTTTCAGCTAAATTTGAGGATTGCAGGGCATTCTGGGTAAGGAAACGTTGGGGGATCCACGCAAGCCATACCTCCCTGGAATCCCCCGGGTGTCTAGTTTTCAGAAATGTGTGGGTTTGGTAGGTTTCCCTAGATGGCCGCCGAGCACCGGGCCAAAAACCCAAGTAACCCCCCTTGCAAAACCGGGTGGTTTTGAGATAGGCAATTTTGATGTTGCCTCACTGCGTTTTGGGCCCTTGCCTGTCGCGGGTACGTGGGCCTCCCACACAAGTGAGGCACCATTTTTACCGGGAGACCCGGGGGAACGCTGGGTGGTGGGAAATTTGAGTGAGCCCGGTGATGCCACAACTTTCCCACACAAAAATGTGTGAAAAATTTGATTTTTTTCAGCTAAAATTGAGGTTTACAGGGGATTCTGGGTAAGGAAACGTTGGGGGATCCATGCAAGCCATACCTCCCTGGAAGCCCCCGGGTGTCTAGTTTTCAGAAATGTATGGGTTTGGTAGGTTTCCCTAGATGGCCGCCGAGCACCGGGCCAAAAACCCAAGTAACCCACCTTGCAAAACCAGGTGGTTTTGAGATAGGCAATTTTGATGTCGCCTCACTGCGTTTTGGGCCCTTGCCTGTCGCGGGTACTTGGGCCTCTCACACAAGTGAGGCACCATTTTTTCCAGGAGACCCGGGGGTTGCTGGGTGGTGGGAAATTTGAGTGAGCCCGGTGATGCCACAACTTTCCCACACAAAAATGTGTAAAAAATTTGATTTTTTTCAGCTAAAATTGTGGTTTGCAGGGGATTCTGGGTAAGGAAACGTTGGGGGATCCACGCAAGCCATGCCTCCCTGGAAGCACACGGGTGTCTAGTTTTAAAAAATGTATAGGTTTGCTAGGTTTCCCAAGGTGCCCGCAGAGCTAGGGTTCAAAAACTACAGCTAGACATTTTGCCAAAAAAGGGTCATTTTTCACTGCGAAATTGAGGTGTGACCATGTTGTGTTTTGCGCCGTTTCCTGTTGCGGGCACTAGGCCGACCCACACAAGTGAGGTACTGTTTTTCTCGTAAGACTTTGGGGAACGAGGGGTGGGTGGAAATTTGTGGATCCATGCAGATTCCGGAACTTTCCACCACAGAAATGTGGGGAAAATGTGTTTTTTTTGTCCATTTTTTAGGTTTGCAAGGGATTCTGGGTAACAGACCCTGGTGGCAGGCAGTCAAGTCACCCCATCCTGGATTCCCCTGGGTGTCTAGTTTTCAAAAATGTATAGGTTTGCTAGGTTTCCCAAGGGGCCCGCAGAGCTAGGGTTCAAAAACTACAGCTAGACATTTTGCCAAAAAAGAGTCATTTTTCACTGCGAAATTGAGGTGTAACCACGTTGCGTTTTGCACCGTTTCCTGTCGCGGGCACTAGGCGGATCCACACAAGTGAGACACAGTTTTTCTCGGCAGACTCTGGGGAAGGCGGGGTGGGTGGAAATTTGTGGATCCACACAGATTCCGGAACTTTCCACCACAGAATTGTGGGGAAAATGTGTTTTTTTTGTCAATTTTTTAGGTTAGCAAGGGATTCTGGGTAACAGACCCTAGTGGGAGGCAGTCAAGTCACCCCATCCTGGATTCCCCTGGGTGTCTAGTTTTCAAAAATGTATAGGTTTGCTAGGTTTCCCAAGGTGCCCGCAGAGTGAGAGTTCAAAAACTACAGCTAGACATTTTGCCAAAAAAGGGTAATTTTTCACTGCGAAATTGAGGTGTGACCACGTTGCGTTTTGCTCCGTTTCCTGTTGCGGGCACTAGGCTGACCCACACAAGTGAGGTAACGTTTTTCTCGTAAGACGTTGGGGAACGCAGGGTGGGTGGAAATTTGTGGATCCACGCAGATTCCGGAAATTTCCACTACGGAAATGTGGGAAAAATTTGTTTTTTTTGACAATATTTTAGGTTTGCAAGGGATTCTGGGTAACAGACCCTGGTGGGAGGCAGTCAAGTCACCCCATCCTGGATTCCCCTGGGAGTCTAGTTTTCAAAAATGTATAGATTTGCTAGGTTTCCCAAGGTGCCCACAGAGCTAGGGTTCAAAAACTAGAGCGAGGCACTTTGCCAAAAAAGGGTAATTTTTCACTGCGATATTGAGTTGTGACCACGTTGCGTTTTGCGCCATTTCCTGTCGCGGGCACTATGCCTACCCACACAAGTGAGGTACCATTTTTATCGAGAGACTTAGGGTAATTTAGATTTGTAAAGGAACTGTTATTATCTATTGACTTTCGATGCATTTCTGCCTTCCAAATGAAAGATATTGTGTATAAAAGAAGTCATTCTAAAAAATGACTGATAATTCTCATGCTAGTATGAGTATTCCCAAATTCAGAAATGTGCAAATATCTACTGTTTCTAAACTCTATATTTTGTTCCCATTTCAGAAATACATAGGTGTCTTTCATACCGATTTTTCCATGTACACATTTTTACAGAATAATTACTATATACCCGGTACATAATAAAAAACCATTGCAAGTTGCTGCTCAGTTTTTGGCTCTGGGTTCGTCGGGTTCTTGGTGAACCTACAAGTCCTATATATCCCCACAACCAGTAATGTCCAGCGGATGTAATGGTATATTGCTTTCAAAGAGCTGTCATAATTAGAAGAAGTTACAGGTGAAAACATTGACACAAAAGGCCGTGTTTTTCAACTAATTTTCAATTTATCCCATATTTAACTGTTAGTTTCTATAAAAAAACCTTGATGGATCTACACAAATGACCCCTTGCTGAATTCAGGATGTTGTCTTCTTCTCGAAAATGCATAGCTTTTCAGGATCCATTATTGTTTTTGTACCCATTTCTGCCATTAACTGGAAGGAGGTCAAAAGCACAAAAAATAGCAAAATTAGGCTATGTCCCAGAAAAATGCCAAAACTGTGTAAAAGGTGTTGGGTTTCTGACAAAAGTCTGGTATCCCCGAAAAGCTGGGAAAATGGTGATTTCAACCCCACAAACCCTTTTTTGATAACATTTGCAGGGAAAAACCCAGATGCTTTCATTTGCAGCCCGTTTTTCCCATTTTTCCCAAAAAAAAAAAATATTGTGCTGTATTTTGGCTCATTCCTGTGACCCCTCTAGGAGAATCCACAAACCCTTAGTACTTTTAGAATCCCAATGATGTTGGAAGAAAAGGAGACAGATTTGGCGTGGATACCTTATGTGGTCAAAAAGTTACAGGGGCCTCAGCGGGCACTACCCCAAAAAGCCAAAAAAGGGCGTGGCACAGGAGGGGAAAAGGCCTGGCAGCGAAGGGGTTAAGAAGTTAAGAAGGAGGTGAGTGATGGGAGTAATGATACCAGAGAAATTGTCAATAAACTTTCTTTAGAAATTAGAGAAGCCAAGGAAGCTCTGGATCTGTTTCACTGAGGTGGTGCTGGGCCAATGTGTGACTACTTCAATCTTTTGTGGGTCCATCCTAACCCTTCCGGGACTGAGGATAAAGCCTAGGAATTCAACCTGAGGTGTGTGGAATGTGCATTTCTCCAGTTTCACATATAGAGAGTGTTGTCGCAGTTGATGGAAAATGGCCCTTACATGTTTTACATGCTCGGAAATGTTTTTGGAATAAATAAAAATGTCATCAATAAAAATAACGCAGCATATACATAAAAAAACGTCCTTTGACACCTTGTCAGTAAAAAGTTGAAATGCTGCTGTGGCATTTGCAGAATCTGAAAGGCATGAAGTGGTACTAGCAGAGATCGAATTTGGCTTGGAAGGCAGTTTTCCATTTGTCACCCTTTCGGACTTACACCAGATAGTGTGCCCAACGTAGATCAAACTTAGGGGCTTATTAGGATATCGGTCTGAAAGACTGTCCTACTGATTCTTCCTCTGAAACATTCCAACCAACTCGACCACAACCTCTCCGACTGCCATGTTAAGATGCATAGCAGGTAAAACTCCGACTGAGTCAGTCGGAAACTAATCCGACCGACCACATCATTCGTAAACAAGTCCAAACCGACTGAGTTGGTTGGAAAGGCAGTTGCATAGCCATTCCGGTTACGAACAAGCATCGGTTGGCCCGCTGAACAGATTACTATGCATCAAACGTAGTTTCAGAACTGTGTCGATTTGTATTACAGATGCCAAGGATAAAATACTAAAATAGTCACAACAACAAGCATAGGCAGTGCAAAATAAATGCAAAAAATAACTATTAGGCATGCGCACCAATCCACCTATATAAAGACCAAAGAAATGCCCATGATCCTTTGCTCAGACAATACTGTTGCTAGCACAAGAGAGAAGTCCTTGTCCATTCCCTGCTATCAGCCTTACACACACTCACGCACCTCATTGACCCGAATACTTGCACATATCACTGTTTTAAAAAATTATTTTTTCAAACACACCTTCCATTTCACACTCACACCCACCCTCACCGTGCCCCAGAGGAAGCAGCCACGTTTTAGGAATCAATCATTTTTATTACGTGGCTGCAAGAGATCAAATACACAGTGTAGCTGTCTACATCGTACTGCCGGCAGAGCGACACCACTTAAGGGGACACAACGTTTAGGTCTACATCCCTGAGGCCGACTCCGCGAGAAGTTCAAACCATAGTGAGACACGAAGACAGCAAGCAAAAGGTGCCACTTTTATAAACATAAACCGAAGAAAACAACCCCTCCATCTCCCCTAGCAGCCATGTTTTAAAGATAAGGAGTTGATACGCTTGTAGATGAAATCATCAAAGTAGAGACACATTTATTTGGGACCCTAGTCCAACAGACCCTCCTCAAGCAGAAAAATAGGATGTGGGACAGGACAGTCAACAAGGTGAATGCTAAAGAACCTGTCCAGTGCTAACTGAATAATATCAGGAGAAAGTGGTACGAACTCAGAAGTAGGGTCAAAAGATTGTGTGCAGAAGAACATCAAAATGCACAACGGAGTGGTGGTGGCCCTCCTGTACCACCTGTGCACTTTACTTCCTGGGAGGAGAAGGTGGATGCCATCCTTCTGCCAGAGAGCATGAATGGAATACCAAAAGGAATGAAGTCTGGTAAGTAGCCACTCCACATTCCACTCAAGTTAGCTATTACCCTTCTGCAGACATCTCTGTAATGGACCCAATTAACTAAATGACCATTTTCAGATACAAAATACGATAGTAAATCATCATGTGATGTGAATCTAATACAGATAAACCACATGCCTACAATCGAAATGAAAATGCTTTTTGAAAAAAACTATTGCCTTGTACCCACTTCTTCCAAACTCACAGAAAGGCTTTGTGCTCCAAACACCACTCGCCAGTGTCAGACAACTTGCTGGTACATTTCCACTCACTTTCAGGAAAGAAGAGTTCCTGTTGGGCTGATTGGGATGGGTTGAAAGGTGTGTGGGGGACAGGGCTTGATGGGAGATGGAGTCAGTGCAAAGACCCCGCCTCCCACCCAGTCTAACAAGCTCATCTGGGCCTATAGGTACCTGACAGTGAATGAAAGTGTACTTGCAATATGACTTATACTGGTGCATGGTGTTGGACTTGAACACAACTCCCATCCAGGCCTTGTGCTTAAAACAACAGGTAGCATTGTAAGCCATCTTGGCAGTACATTCTCACTCCCTGCCAGCTAAGCATAGTTCCTGATGGGCTGGTTGGGTTGGGTGGGAAGAGTGTGTGTATGGCAGACCCTGATGAAAGTTGGAGTAATAGCAACCACTCCTCCTCCCACCCAGTTCATCTGGGCCTATGACTACCCGACATTGAATGAAGGTGTGTTACTAGCAAGATGACTGACACTGATGCATGGCGTTTGGAGCACAAGGTCATGTCATGCACCAGGCAGCACTGTCAGCCATCTTGCTAGTATACTTCCCCTCACTGTCAGGAAAAAAATCTTCCTGGTAGCCTGATTGAGCAGGGTCGGAGGAGTGTGCGTAGTACAGGGTCTGATGGGAGATGTAGCCATTGCAAATACTTCTCCTCCCACCCATCCCAATCAGCCTACCTGGAACTCTGTTTTCCTGACAGTGAGTGGAAATGTACTGGCAAGATGGCAGACACTGCTGCTTAGTGTTTGGAGCACAAGCCCTTGCTATCCTGCTATTCCATTTCCGCACACTGTCAGGTAGGCATAGGCCGAGAGAAGTACTCTCATAAGGTGCAGTTGTCTACTTAAGTGTTTTCACGATCACTGAGCGCCGACCGTCGAGCAAGCTGGAAAGACGCCGAATTGCTGCCTCGCGACTACCGGCGATTTTGCCGATTTGCCGACTTTTGCCTCTGCGGGGGTCCAGGCAGTCAAGAGCGACTGAGTGCAGCCGAGTTTTGCCCCCCCACAGTGCTCCTGTCAATACTGCTGTTGGGAGCAGTGCAACGCATGGATCTAGCGCCGGAGTATATGAGGAGTAGCTGAGAGTTTGTGGGCTGACAAACTGCGAGTTTAAGCAGCAGTATGCAGTGAGCATCAAGCGGAGCGGGCTAAGGGGTCCGGTGGTGCGCTGCCTGCTACCCACGCTGTGCTGGCATTTCAGTGCTGCCCGCCACCCGCCGCGACCTACCGCCACCCAGGAGCCGGCGCAAGACTGACCGCGGACTTGCCAGACCTGCAGACTGCAGGGAGGTGGGTGCAGCTGCGGTGCGGGCGGTGAGGTCTTGGCTTGCTTCAAATCTGCCCCAACCGACCTTCCTGCTCACCTCACTCTGCTCTGGTGCGTTCTGGTGCGTCAAAGCTGCTGTAAACAGCCGAAAGCTGTGAGAAGGACCAACAGCAGCACCAGCTCCAGCTCCAGCTCCAATCACAGTGAGTGTGCCTACCAGACCCCTATCAGACCCCTTGCAGCGGGGGGACAGGGGGGGATTTCTAACCAGCACCCTCACAAGTAAACCAGTGAGCCAGTGAACCAGTGATCCAGCGATCGAGTGATCTAGTGATCCAGTGACCCAGTGCACTAGTGTACCTGTGTAACTGTGTACTAGCAACCAGCAGCCAGCCTTCCCCCATTTGAGAACCAGGAGGGGGCATTGAGCACTCTATCTGCAGCATACACACCTGAGTCCTCCACTCCACCCTACTATTCCACCCATTTCACCCTGCATTCTGCTCTTCTAAAAACATCCTTTGCTAACCTTCTTACATAATAGCTTTATAGCTTCACAACAAGTCCTCAAAGCACCTACCTTCATATTCACAATTGCAGAACCTCAGTACTTAAAGTACCTCGGTTACACTACCAGCTTCACCATAGCTTCCAATAGACTCTCCTTGGAAGCTAGCACAGCCCTCACCCAGCTTCCCTAAATAGCTCTGAACAGTCTGAAGGATCATTGGACCACAGGGCCATAGGACAAAGGACAAACCGATTGAATCGACTGAACGACGCAAACATCGGGGTTAGGGAAAGGAATCATGTGATCAGGCAGAATAAGAAAATCCCCAACAAAGCCAAAACCAAGTCTACAATCCAAATCAACTAAACGGAAGAGCGAAGGCAGGGAAAGCAGCAGCCCACAGGATTATGACCTCAAAACCCACAAGATAAAACGAGAAAAACTTGATGATACACAAACCAGCCCAATGGAAGATAAAACAGACAGTCTCTTGAGCAGCTCGCATCCCATTGCATATAACAGTAGCGTCTTCTTGCCCCTGGAAGGCAGTATAACAGTAGAAGTAGAGTCAAGGGACAATGAAGCTACAGCGAGTAAAAGTCTGGTGAAGCAGGACTCAATCAGGGTAGAAGGAACACTGATAAGGAGGAACCCTTGTTTATTTCAGCCAAAGATATACACAAAGATCTCCTTCCTGAAAGATCCCGGAACAGCAATATTTTCAAAAAGTGCTAGTATAGAAGGGCTGCAATCCCCTCTCTTACCCCTTGCCACATACAGCTTAGACCAAAAGACACACTTACTGGCAGAGAAGGAAACCGCAGTACAACTTCATTCAAAAGGAACATCTCAAACGAGCCCACAATTCAAATCCAAGGATCATCTCGGAGCAAGGCAAGCAGCCGAAGATACGGAGATTCCATGCTCAAACAAGGCTGATGACTGTGAACAATTGGAACAATTGGATTCCAGACAAACTCACCAGGAGGACATCAATTAACGATTACTCCAGTTCAACACAATATAACTCTGTGGAAAGCCGAAATAAAGCTCAAATGAGTATTCCACACCTTCAACAATTCAGGTCAACATCTGGGGCATCATGGGAGCCAGCACCAACTCTTGACAAGCAAGAGGGCTCAGGACACGGATCAGAACCTCAGAACGCCAAGTTCTCCAGTTATACAGCTGAGAACATTCTACGCCAAGGTGTCAGCTTCTTATCTGAACAAACGAGGTCTGACATGGGATCTGCCCTAAAGTTTTATCAATGGCCATCACTAGCACCAGACCAGCCGGACGATCAAAAACTAAGGAAACAGACATCACAAATAAACAACTCCCTCCTACAGAACTTATCACCTACCTTACCGCCTACCGGTTTGGATGACAAACTGCCTCAGGCAGGCTCACCGGTTTCTTGTAAAACAAAGGAAACAACACAATCAGTGAAAGGACAGCCGCCACACATAGATGATCAGTCTACCTCCAACTGCGAAATGTCCTTCCTAGTCTCCCAAGAGTGGAAAGACCTAGTCGCCTCTTATAGCCACGGGCCCAGAAATCAACCAAATGTCCTGCGTACAGGAAGAATCAACAGAGGTCATAACAACAAATCTTTAATTTGGGAATCGCTATTAAGCTCTATGCAATACTCGACCACGGCCTTGCAATACCAATCCCATAAAAGGGACCTCCAACTCACAGTTTTGCAGTCTCTTGCCGACTTTATTTCGGGATTGATAAAAAACTAGGCGAGTTGAATGGTCTAATAAAGAGAGGGCAGGCAACGGCCTCCAAAACACAGTTTGTTCAACAAGAATGCTTATGCGCCCCGATTGTAGATAAACTACAAACACTACCAAAAACATTGGCTGACTTGTTGTCGACTTTGAAACCAACAACTACATCTTGGATAACAGACAACAACGACATCCCGAGGGAAGATGTGACAGCATTGAGCCCACAACCACCAGTGCTAACATCACTAAACAGCGACTCTTTATTAGAAGGAAGCAGTCCCTCCCAAGGCTCAAAAACAGAACCATCCGGAAATAAAGGCCTAACAAAAAGATCGGGCAATAAAGGAAAGGCAGGAACAAAAAAACAACAGTCCAGGCCTATCATTCAACATACTGCTTGCCAACAGGTTTATCCACAACAGAAATATTAAATGACAAACTATTAAAAGCAAAAGAGCCAGCTTCTGTAAAAAGCACGAAGATCTCGATCACATGCACCAAAACTACAAAGCAGCAGCAAAAGACACCTAGCTGCCTAGCATGTCCTATAAATAAACAAGAGGATAAAAGCAAACAGACAGGGAATCCATCTAACAAGATCCCGCCTCCAACTGCCCTCGTCCAGGAGAAGCACCAAGCAAACATAAACACTGGGCAAGAGCTGTCAACTGCCTCATTGGAAAGAACGGTGTTAAGTAAAGGATCACACCAAATAACAAAACCGCACGGTTCAGACTCTCGGGAGGACCAAAAAGAGCACCAACAACCTTTAAGTCATAACCATGAGAAAGATGCCAAAGTACACACCATAGATTAGGTTTCATCTGATCACACGAAACATTCATACAATAATCATAACCATGAAATATCCACAGTAAACCCTCCTGATCAACGGCTCCTTCTCAATAGTGCATAGAACAACACAAGCAGATCATCTCTAAACCAAGAGACTCTCGACCATAGAGTAACTATCAGCAAAAGCACACAGTTACAAGATCAGGCCGTAACTAAGGCCGAAGAGGCAGACACTATAATATTTGACCCTCAATACAAATCTAGAGGTCCCGTAGACATACTGAACAGAGGGAATATTCTACGGCTCTTACATTCTATCATACCGCTAGCAAACATTGAAACCCTTGACTTATTGTCAATAGAATTTCTGCCACCTAACAACAGACAGAGCACACAAGCAACTCGAACAACATGGCAAACTTCAGAGGTTGCAGGCAGAATTCTTCGGGAAAGAGAAAGATTTTTAAACTGGGGGATAGGCCTAGAATCAATCCCAAAACCTTTATATACAACTCATTTCCTTAAAGCAGAAATAAGCAACTTAAATCAGATAACTTTTTCAGACTTGGAAGGAGCAGGAAGCGGAGCAAGAAGCAGAACACCAGGCACTACAACCAAGGCTAATTTGATAATCGCCTTGCAATTGACTCAAGCTCCTCCAGATTTGTTGCTTCCATCATCATTTAACAATTGGACTGGCATACATCGTCAAATAACACCGGCATGTCAAAAATGACAGGCGTCAGACACAGCACAGCACAGCTTTCACAACCAGAGCGCGATGGAATTGCTGTATGTGTCTGGAACATTAACAGCCTAGCCTCTAAAATGCATGATCAAGAGTTCATAAAGTACCTGATAACCTTTGACATAATCCTGCTTCAAGAGACCTGGGAAGGTAAACACTTTGACCTGCAAGGTTTCACTACCTACTCATTTCGTTTCGGCAACAAAGGTATCAGCCTTTGGCCGCCGTTCGGGGGGCTTACAATTTCTCGCCTCAATATGAGAAATTAGAGAGTTTCTCCCCGTTACCATACATTTAGCACTGCCATGCAGAATTCAAGCTGCAAAGGTAACACACATGACTAATCAGTACAAGCAGGACATCATAATAATAAAAATTTACTTGCACCCGAAACAAAAATCAAAGGCAGCGAAGGAGCTGTTAAAGGAGTTGCAGAGAGTAATGGAAGAAGAGTCAACAGATCTTATAATTCTGGCTGGTGACTTTAACATGCACCTTTTAGCGTCCACGAAGGAAGAAGATCCAACGCAGGACCTTTCGAGCGCATGGGGAATTCCAACACAAGCCCAAATACAGTCTACCAAGCCATCAAAGATTGCAATGAACTTACTTAAGGGCCTAGAACATCTAAATATGAGAGCCTTAAATGGTTGGTTTAAAGACAACAACCCACCAGCAGCTACGGTCCACTCAACTGCCATATCATCACATTTAGACTTTACCTTTAACGACTCTGACACTGTTTAACAAAATAGCTACCTTCAAGATCGGCAACAACAAATTCAGCGACCACCTCCCGCAAGAGTTGTGTCTTCAAACAAGACCCTGCCAAACCCCAGAAATCAGCAACTCCATTTTGCAGGAGAAAACTATTAACCTTAAAAGAATAAGGTGTAACTCCGGCAACATAGACGAAATAGCAGCAGTAGCTAAAGCTCTATACAACCAAGGAAGAGTCAACTCAACCCATCCAACAGAAAACTGGGAAATATTTGTTAAATCCATAGAAGAATAATATTCATACAGCAATGGCTGGAAACAAGGGAAAGTGGCAGCTGCTTCAATCGATGCACTAAAGAGCACTGTCTCTAAAACACTAAAGCAAACTATAAACCGAACTAAATCAGCAACTTAAATCCCCAAATAATCTGAGACTGCAAGGCACACTCCGTGAGTTAAAGACTACCTTAAAACGAAGGAGATGGGAGAAGAAAAGAGCAAAGGATAATGATCTTTTGGCGAAACCTATGCAGTATGCAAACCAGAAAAAAGTGCCAAATTTTGGCAATCAGTAAATAAATTGCAGCATCCATACCATCATGGCATCAACTCCAACATCACCGAAGACACATGGGCTGACTACCTTTTTAAACATTTCAACAATCAGGAACCTGAAACAGCAATTTCCATGGCCTCCTCGAGTCACATTGTCACAAAAAATGTAATTAGGGCAGGAAGAAATCAACACCACCGAAGTGATGCAGGAACCGAACCGTCTAACCTGACGCAGCTCGAGGCAGCTCTTCCATCAAGTCATGACCGTCCATCTAGTGTAGAAGACATGCAAAAAGAATCTCTGGTCGAAGCAATAAGCAAACAAATATCCAGAGGCAGATGGGCAGGAGCCCCGGGCCCAAACGGCATACCACCGTTGTTATATAAACAGGATTCTGACTTCTGGAGTAACGCACTAGTTCCAGAAAATAGGACACACTTTAAGAACTACAGCAATACCAGAGTCATGGAGAGGCTCAATCATCAGTCCTATATTCAAGTAAGGAGTGAGATCTGACCCAAACAACTATCTCTTGATAGCCTTGATAGAGACTGAGGCTAAATACTATGCAGGGATTGTACTTAAAGACTTGGTTACCTGGTCCACAATAAACAGTATTATACCAACTACTCAAACAGGTTTCCGTCAAGGGCAAGGAACTACAACCAACATTATTGCCTTAACCATGCTCATGGATGCAGCGAAGCAAGGTAAATATCCCCTATACCTATGCTTCATAGATTACTCAGCAGCCTTCGATCACATTGACCATTCTAGGCTCTGGCAAAAGCTGAAAGAATGGGGGATACCTCCACCACTCCTACTTATACAGCTGCATACCAATACCTGAATTCGAATTAAATTAGGTGCTGGGAAGCATCTCTCAAGCAAGAAACCACAACAAAGGGATTAAAGCAAGGATGCGTCCTGGCCCCTCTGCTATTTAGCTTTTCCCTGGCAGACTTGCTGGCAAAATTGGATGCTTGCTCCTCACACACTCCAAAGATAGGTGGCATGATACTGACTAACGTACTTAATGCCGATGACTTAGTGCTGATCAGCAGAACTCCGATAGGACTCCAGCACCTGCTAGATGTCACTCACAATTTCTCACATCGGAATGCGTCAAAAATAAATTTAAAAAAAATCAAAATTTATGGGTGTAAACCATCACAAGAAGTCAAATCCTAGCTGGTACCTGGCCGGCAAACAGCTGGACCAAGTAAAAAACTATAAATATTTGGGCGTGCTTTTAGATAAAAATAATTCCTTTAAGCCACTGCTAGAAACCTTACGAAGGAAGGGAGTAATGAAATGTTCGAATATTAGGTCGCTGCAGTATTGGACGAGTCAATCATGGGCTGTGAAATAGAATGAATTGAATTGAGTACGGATGTAATAATGACTAAGAAGTGGTCGTTCCATATCGTATTTCCAATTGAATACCTTGGGTAGCTCAATAAGGCGTGTAATACTTCAAACCGGCGTTGTGCCGCATCGAATCAGCAAAGAAGAAGGCAATATTGAGTTAGCAAAGCCGATGTCATTGGAGTCAATTAGAATTGAAGTCTGGAGACTTCAATTCTAATTCAATTGGAAATACGATATGGAACGACCACTTCTTAGTCATTATTACATCCGTACTCAATTCAATTGATTCTATTTCACAGCCCATGATTGACTCGTCCAATACTGCAGCGACCTAATATTCGAACATTTCATTCTGCACACCGAGACCCCACTGACGCGCTACATCTTATGTAAGCATGTGTTGATTGATAGATGGTTTTACCAACACTTTTTTGTTAGTATTCATTCTCTTTGCTTAGTGCCCCATTTCTTTCTCTTTCCAGAGTCTTCATTCAATTAGATCGGATGATCTTCTTGTATTTTGTCAGAGGTAATTACGGTAGCACTGATTTGTGCAGTATGCATTGAGAGTTTATTCCTTGCCCCTGTATCACTCATTATGGCTTTTATTTTCGATTCACAGGTCCTGATGAGAGACCCCCAAATCTAGGGTTCTCGAAACGCGTAGACCTTGTTGTATAAACACAAGAATTAGAAATTGGTCTCAAATCTAAACTATGTTGCAAGTGAATTTTTGCACTGATATTTTCTGTGGTCTGCTAAAATAGACAATTAAGTGTTGTTGCTTTTGTTTTGTTTTTTCACTAGATTGATTGAGCTGAGTGAATGTTCCATCGGTACCAGTATGTTTGGCATAAATAAGAGTGTGTTTTCTAGAATGTTTGAAATGTGTATTTGAAAGGTGTGTTGTCCACTTCACGTATTTTGTCTCATTTATGTGATTTGTAATTCTTTTGTTGTGATTCGCCTTATGGAAGGACGATAAAGTTTTTTGATATTATGAAATTTATCGATTAAATTGAAAAAGAAATTCTTCCACGCATTTTGTAGTTTTTCAAAATGTGTCCTCACAAATTGATCTGAGGACTAAACAGTAGCAGTATTAGCATATCTGTTGTTTATTCTTTTTAAAGAGCTGGCACAAAATCAGAGCTGCTGACACAGGGTCTTTGAATATACAGCTCTGGCTTGAATTGTCCCACACTGGAAAGTTGCCAGCTAACGTCTACCTTCAGAACTCCTTGTGGGCTCTCGGTCTGACAGACGCATGGAACACTCCAATGGGCCACTCGGTTTTTAAAAAGCTAGTAACAAAATCGACAAGGCTCATATCGGTCATAGAGGAACAGAAAGCGGTATCCAAGCGAGCTCATGGTGGGGTTGTGCTCAACAACTACGATGTTCTTAAACCTCAGCCCTACCTCAAGGTCGTAACTAAGCTTGTGACCAAAGAAAAATGTATAAGACTAAGGCTGGGAGTTAGCCCAATCAATCCGTTTTTGCCACTGTGGGAAAGACGAGGGGGTGATCAGTTTTGCTGTATGTGTGCGAAAGACACTGAGATTTTTATCCATATCATATGTATATGCAAGAAGCTAAAGGATATCCGGAAAACACTATTAAAACCATTATTTATCCAGCATGGAGTAAGGTCCTGTTGGCAAGCAGTGATGCTGTGCCTCATTCCAACTTTAGTACAGCTAAACTGTTGCCTAACAAAATTTATCGATCAGAAAGCACTGAGACTGAAAAAACTTGCTGCCAACAGTTAAGAACCACTAAAGAGTGTTGTGGATGCTGTACTGCTTCACTCTACTGGTTTAAAAAACTAGAAATTTTATTTACCTGACTGTAAACAGGCTCGTAAATTGGTGCCAGTGGAGCTATCACATTCAAAACAATTTTATGTCTTTTAATCACAAAACAAAAGCATTTTTAAACTTTGTACTTTATTTTTAATAGTTTTATTAATGCAATATTTCTGAAATTTGACCTGTAATGTTCTGAATGCAACTGTTTTAATGAATCATGCATAATAAATGTAATTATAATAATAATAATAATACTTAAGTGTAGCACACAAATATACATTAGAAACACATATATATAAGCTACGCGTATGTGGCTGCTTAATGTCACTGTGTAGGCATTCAACAGAAAATGAAGTATCCAGGACTTGAAAAGCACACCACCTTTCAAGTCTCACATAACACAGATTGCACAGTGGGTCACACTGTCCTGTAACGCAGTGACTAGGCAAAGAAAGTTCTTGGAATGCCCCAAAAACGCATTTTGACTGTGATCAACCCTAGGAAGCAAAATGGAGTAGCTTCCTTTCCTGTTGGCATTAGCATCACAATCAGTGTGTCATGTGCCCCTCAAGGTTCGGTCATCATGGTAGTGTGAGCATTTCAGTTCAATGTCCCTTTCACCAGAAAAATGCTGCATTTAGCCAGGGAACAACAAAAATTCTGAACATCTACAAAAGTGTTTGGTCTGCCGACCGATTTTTCAAAGGACGCGGTAGGCACATCATAACTAAATCGGACACATATTTTGGCTGTTATTTGTTATAGTGACAGTCTCGGGTTTCTGATTGTGTCCACATCGCATGGAAACCAATACGGTAACCTCCCATTGTTAATCTATCCAAATCTTTCGCATTTCAATGATATTTTTTTAACTGCGTGATAGGCGTGTTCTGTATAAGCAATGGAATGCATTTGATGGATTCGGAAAATGCGACCGACGCAGAACTATCGCTTTGGCCACATGGATTGAAGACCACCTCTGCAGTTAAGATATAAGTCTGTCGGTTCCCTAGAGAGTTCACTTGCTTGCACTATGTGTATGATTCCTGCACCTCTCCATCTCTCCGTTGCTGTCCACATCCTCTGGGAGCTACTATGCAATGTAAAGAGTGCAGGGCCCAAGCCTTCTGAGCTGAGGAAAATCAAATGCTGCTGGACACTCTCCTGCCTTTGCACAGGCAGCTCTATGGCAAACCAGACGAGCAGGTGAGTGATGATCACACAGCATTGTTTTTTGACAAGTGCAATAACCATGCACTACTGGCATTTGCAATCTCAGAGACAAGCATGTAAACTGTTGTTACAAAAGTTTCAAACTGTGTAAACAACTTTTCTTGTCAAGTACACCGCTGTAGAAGTGTATGTACTGGTGTAAACATCATGTTACTGTTCTCAAGGAAGAGAGTCTTCATCGAACACTGGTGAAGTACACAGCATACCACTTTGCTTGCCTTTAGACAGTGTGGGCAAGCTGCTCATGACCTATGTGTACCAGTATTTGTGTCTGTACATGTAACTTGTGAATTAAGGGCCTATCATCATGTCATCCTTACAGGTCAACTCCCACCAAAAGTGCAATCTGTGGAGGACTATCGCCCGAAAGGTGCGCTCCGGGGGGGTCATCTGTCGGTGCAGTCACCATTGTAGGAAACGGTAGCAGGACCTGAGAGGCTGGACCAAAAAGATTGTGAGAGCCCAGCTGGGCATGTCACTGCCAGGCAGGAGGGACAGGGGCTGCATCCTGACACCCCTCATGCTCAGAATCCTTGCGGTGGTCTTCCCTGTCCTGGATGGGAAGTTGAGAGGCATACATCAGCAAGGTGGTGGTGATTAGTTGCCTTTTTGCACCACATTGTAACCAAGGCATGTTTCAGTATCATAGACTGCTGTCACGTTTTCAGGTTGTAAGGCACACCAAACCACTGTTCAGTGTTAAAAGAAGCATATGCACAAGGAAACATAGATGCCTGCTTATTCTCCTTTCATCTGGAACATGTGAGGATAATATTTTCTGGGTAGTGACAGTAGTCGTGCCATGCTCATTTGATCTGAATGCATTACAACATGTGCATGGAGATAACCCTCAGGAATTTTATGATTGTTCAACATTTGTCAACTAATGTTTGAACTGTTCTCTGTGTGGTCACACCAAATCTGTGAAGTATGTTGTTGTTGGAACACTCAAGTGTAAAAGCCCACGATACAGGTAGCAGGTGATGTCTATGTTGAGGCCTTGGTGAGTATTGATTGGTCAGTGTGCCATTGTGAGGTCCCAGCCCTGGTGCCCAGTGTAGTCCAATGTATCAAATGGACTAATTACAGGTTTGCTAACTCATGTCACCTGTCACATTGACCTTTCACATGATTGGGTGTAAAATTCCATTCTCCCTATTCGAAAGAGTAAGTCCATGTGTCTGCGGCTGAGATAGTGACAACAGATGCTATTCAAAGGCTAATAAAGTAGGGGTGGGCGGAATTTGAGTAATCGCGTTACGCAAATCTCCGCGAAACGGTAAAAAATTTCCGCGAACACGCAGAAATTCCGCGAACACGCGGAATGTCTTGTTCGCGATGCTTTCTTCCTGTTCACAATCACTGTTTGCGTGCTCGGGGAGAAATATCTCGCGAACACGCATTTTGAGAACGCGAACAAGCAAAAAATTTTGCGAAGTCGCGGAAAGCATAATTTTGGGCAATTTCGCGTTCTCCGCGGAACGCGAAATTACCCAAATTCTAAAATTGCGCGAGCGGAACGGAATTTACCGCCCAGGCCTATAATAAAGTAGGTCACTGGTGGAAACAGGGCTTGGATTGTAAGGGATGATGTCAGATACACATTCACAACGGTTCTCATGTTGTAAATTCTCTTTACTGGTCATACTTGGCGTTTTTTTAAACCATGTGTTCAATGCATCACTGTTAGATTCAGAGATCACACATGAACATCATTTGGAAGTAACTTAACAAAATGAGATGGTAAGCAGGAGCAATTAAGCTGTACAAATCAATCAATCGTACTTGTAAAGTGCACTACTTACCCGTGAGGGTCTCAAGGTGCTGAGGGGAGGGGGTGCCGCTACTGCTTGAAGAGCCAGGTCTTGAGGAGTCTTCTGAAGGTGAGTAGGTCTTGGGTCTGCCGTAGGTGGGTCGGGAGGGTGTTCCAGGTCTTGGCAGCGAGGTAGGAGAAAGATCTGCCACCGAAGGTCGTTCGTTGGATGCGGGGGACAGCAGCGAGGGCGAGGCTGGCGGAGCGGAGCTGGCGGGTGGGGGTGTAGAAGCTGAGTCTGCTGTTTAGGTAGGCTGGTCCGGTGTTGTGGAGTGCTTTGTGTGTGTGGGTGAGGAGCTTGAAGGTGATCCTCTTGTCGAGGGGGAGCCAGTGTAGGTCTCTCAGGTGGGGGGTGATGTGGCTGTGGCACGGGACGTTGAGGGTCAGTCAGGCGGAGACGTTTTGGATGCGTTGTAGTCGACGCAGGTGTTTGGCTGGGATTCCTGCGTAGAGTGCGTTGCCGTAGTCCAGCCTGCTGCTGACGAGGGCCTGTGTCACTGTTCTTCTTGTTTTGGTCGGGATCCACTTGTAGATCCTGCGGAGCATGCGGATGGTGTTGTAGCAGGAGGAGGAGACGGCGCTGACCTGCTTCGACATGGAGAGGGAGGAGTCGAGGTCAAAGAGCGGACAATGGCAAAAATAAATGAGGGGCATTCAGACTTGGTCTTTACAAATGTGGACTTCTGCAGCCTGGACAAAATGGTAGAAGGTGTTGACTAAGATTTTACAGTCAAGATGTTGAGGACTAATGACCTGTGCAGGAAATGCACCCAGATGGACCATTGGCTGAGTGATCCACATGAAGCATTATGAAGATGCAGTCTTTGAACTTGGCAGTGTGTTGATCATTGTTCACTTCTGAAACTGGTGAGCTGTTTCCAATATGCACAACATTCTGATTCATCTTCCTAACACTGTGCATAGATGACACAATACTGTGGGCCATGTACCTCTCACCCTAGCTATAGCTACTACCATGGTGTCTCCACAATAAGAGTAATATGTGTGACCTGACAGAAAACAACTTAAGCTACAAGACAGATGAGCACACTCACTGCTATCTGTCTGATATCTGTATCATATGACTTATGCAATCACTACACCAGCTTGATGTATGACAGTAAAGTTATATGACCTGTAACATTAGACCCATTGGTTCCCAAATTGATGACTCTGGATTGCAGAATGTATACTATGTATCAATTCAATTGTGTGACTCCTATTCCCATTGTGAGGTCTAAACTCCCTTGCATTAGATGACACAGGTTTGTCATGACACAAGGCCGTCAGTAGCGAAAGACAATACATCAGCTGGTACGTGGAGAAATAGCTGACATTTTGGTTGTGGATTTTGATATTAGTATACCTAATGTCGCTGAAAACATCATATTTGAGGGTGCATAGGTTTACTTGCATACCAACATGTGGTATTTATGGAACAGTATCAAACATTATCGCACAAGTCTAATTAATGTATTTAGTTCATCTTGGTAGATTTGTGATCATACATAAGTGTCAAGTACATATGGATGACTCATTTGATTCATTTTACTTAGAACAAAGGGTTCCAGTGTTAAGTCCGATCAGGAGGGAGCCAGTGGCACAGAGTCTGCGAGGAATCTCACTTGAGGCATGCTGGATGGAACATCTGTTGAATTAATGATGATCTCAAGCTCCAGTGAGGACTCCCATGTGATGGTGGATGACCCAGGGACTGGATCCTCTGCATCAGAGTTCACCACCACCCCTACCATCACCACCCTACCGGCTGCTCTCCATCCCACTGTCCATGGCTGCTCTTCTAGAAGGGGACTCGTCTCCTTCGCACCAGGCATCTCACCCCCTGCCACTGTCTCCCCCGCTGCCCTGAGTGTGGAGGCCATCAACATCCTGAGGCAGATCTTTGTGGGGCAAACAGCAGTGCTGCATGTCCTCCTGGTGCATACCAGTCATTTGACACAAATGGTATCATTCCTGGAAGGCATTCACTCGCACATGTCTGCCCTACAGAGATCCATTTAGGCTCTTGCCTCCACACTGACAGCAACATTACCCTAGATCCAGCTGTCCCATCCCCTACTGCCTCTTCCCCATCCACAGTCCCAACTACCCATCCCGACCCAAGCACACACGAACATAGGCATGCATCTACCTCAACAGCCACATGCAAAAACACAAAGACACATACACAAGGACAAACATACATGTACATACACTCACAAGACATATGGCACACTCACTGCCACAGACATACCACCAGACACCATACCAGCATCCACACACATGCCACAGACCACATAACCCTCTGCCTCCACAACCCCTACTGTTGCCTCTCCTCATACCCACACTGCCCAGAAACTCCTCTCTTTGCCCTTCACCTCTTCCCTACCCAAACAGACCAGATCACTCCTAAGAATAAGAAATCCACCTTCCTCCCCCTGCCATTTGCATAGGATATCCTCCACCCACTGAACAAAAGTTACCCCAAATCTCCCACAAAAAGAAAATCCCAACCCCTTTTAGATACTCATACTTCCACATACCAGCCCAGTACCTCCACACCCAAGAAATCCTGCCCTCCCTATTTCCTTGCAGACCCTTACCCATTACAAGAATACTAAACTCATAAAGCCCAGCCCATCTCCTTCCATCTGACCCTCCCACTGCAGTTGGCCCACCCTCCCCTTCATCTGACCCTTCCACTGCAGTTGACCCACCCCCTCTCTATCTGACCCTCCCACTTCAGTTGACCCACCCACTCCATCTTGCCCTACCACTGCAGTTGGCCAATCACCCCTCATGATTGCATCCCTCCGAAATCCCAACCCATTCCTCCCATAGTCTTGTCCCTTTGGTGCCTAGCCTGCCCCTAGATGCCTCTCCCAGGGGAGGTGTCCCTTTGCAGAAAATGTACCAGCAAGAATGGATGGGCAGGAACCTTCTGGCCCATATGTCAGAGACCTTTAGAATGGCCATTGGCCAATTTCTAACCACACAAGTTTTTTTTGTTTTCTTAAATCTGTTTATTGGTATTTCAAGCAATGCAATAAACACCTGCTCTGTTGAGCAGTATAACAATTACAAAACATACAACCATTCTGTGATCGCCCTTACAACAAGACCTCACTAATCAGTCTGTGGTACATTGACAGCTTGAAGTTGCAGGTAGTGTCTGAGCGGTTCCCATATGTCTTGTGGTCTAGATGTTGTGGCAAGTTCTTCTGCATACAGTGCGAGATTCTCATTACAATACACCATATCTTTAACCCAGTTTTTGGTGTTTGGGGCTACTGCACTTTCCCAATGTAGTGCTACACAGCGCTTGGCCAGCAAAAGTGCGATGAAAACAAACTTACCCATCGCCCACTTTAGATGTGGTACATAACACAATAAGCAAATTGTAGGTGTACATTGTAATACAACCCCTGTCATTTCTTGTATATGCTGCAACACCCCCTCCCAGAACAACACCACATGCCTGTATTCCCATGCAAGATGAATAAATTCAGTGTCGGGATGGCCACAACGTTTATAGTTACTTGTTTCCCTAAGGCCACACCTATGCAGCCTGGCAGGAGTGTGGTAAATCTGGTGGAGGTATTTGAAATGAATAAAGCGCAAATTGCCGTTAGGCGTGAGGGAACTGGTCAGTCTGCAAACATGCTCTCAGTCTTCTTCTAGTAGTGGAGGAGTTAAACTGCGGTCTAGGCTTCTGTCCGGTTTAGGGACCCGCTCTTCTCTTACCTCTTTTGATCAAAACGTATGCCTAGATGGCGCTACTAATAGCATTTGTAAAGCTTGCAGCGTTGGTGGTTCATCTGGATATGTGTGGTAGTGAGCTTTAACTGTGTGCCATAGTCTGTGGATAATAAAATTAAACAATAGCGAGGAATTTGTTACGTAAGTCAGGTTTTCTGCTGTGAGGAAGTGTACATCCGGATATACGTCCTGCATGGTCACGAGACCCACTTCCTTCAGGGCTTTTATAGGGCCCTCTTCTCGTGTCACCGAGAGGGGGCCGTGATGTGCTAGGGGCAGCACCGCCGCATAAATAGGGAGTTTATTATTCATATTACCTATTGCTTGCCATGCTCCTATAGTCATGTCCACTGTGTTAATTTCTGTTTGTGGTGTGCCTCTATGGGTGTGTGTGAGAACCCCGGATAGTGGAACCGGGTGTGCGACTCCGTCTTCCATCGCAACATGTAGAGTGTACGCGTGTGGTTTGAACCAATAGTAGGCATATTGCGCCTGCGCACATAAATATTATTGATAGAGGTCTGGTGCGCTAAAGCCTCCTTTAGCATAATCTAGTGTCAGTGTAGCCCAACTCACTCTGGCCTGCTTACCCCCCAATATAAAGTGAATAAGAGAGATTGCACCTCCTTGAAAACCGACGCATCAGCCTAATTGGAATATTGGCAAATAAATAAAGGAAGAGTGGCAGTATAACCATTTTGACGATCGCTATACGATCAGCTAGGGAAAGTGGTAGCCTGTTCTACCTTTCCACCTGCTGTTCCAAATTGGTGCATGCCCTGCCATAGTTTTCTCTAATCACTATTTCAGGGTCACGGTGTACCCAGACCCCCAAGTACCTCACCGGGTCTGTGGTCCACACCAAAGGGTAGTCCACGCTTGGAGATGCCATTTTGTGGTATAAAACGTAGGTGGGCATAACTGTTACCATAGTTAAAAATATATATAAATATACACATTTAGTCTGCCTAGGTTGTATACAGGGAAAGGTTTGTAACCACTGTATGTGTTCTATTTGTAGCTTACCACCCTCAACATAAGCTTGGTTAAAAGAAAATATACAGGTGATTATTTTCACTACCACAAAAACATTGTCTGCTTCCTGGCTCGGTTGCATGAAATAACGTATGCTGCATTTATTTTGCAGATCTCCTTCCCAGCTGTTCCCTTCCCAACACCCTTTCCCCCACCTGGCCACTCTAATCATCTGTGTCATAACAACATTCAGATTTAGAGCTGCCTGGAGATGGACCCCTTCTAGCATCGTGCAAGCCCTGAGGAACAACATCCTTTTGACAGAATAACGAGCCCACACATTATTTTCCTCCTGGCTTGCCCGATTCTAGAATGGCGACTCTACACGATATTCTTAAGGTATTAGGGCATGTGCAACAAGAGTTAGCAGACTCTAAGGCACAAACTGCAGCCTTGGCAGATAATGTTGCTATTCTACAGCAGAAGATAGAAGTTAGAGAAAAAGCTGTGAGGAATCCCATTGATGTAACCCCAGGAAAATTCCCAAGTGTAGTACACACCATGGGACACAGTGCTTCTAGTGGTGGTGGAACCCCTACTTCCATATCAGTCACGGTTTCCCCGCCAAATACCTTTGGCAGCTCCTGAGCGCTTCTCTGGTGATCCCAGAAAAATTCAGATTTTTCTCACCCTATTTGAGTTACATTTCACGTGTAGACCCACGTCATTTCCTGATGCTAAATCCAGGGTAGCGTTTCTAATCTCCTATTTGATTGGGGACGCTGCATCCTGGGCAGTCCCCCTGGTCCGAGAAGATAATACTATCCTATATAACTGGAAGGGCTTTGTCAGAGAATTTGAGAAATTATTTGAGAGAAGAGCAGCAACTCTTTCAGCTGATAAGGAATTGATAGCGTTACGATAAGGCAACCGAGACTTGGTAACATATTTAACGCATTTTAATTGCCTAATATCTGAAACAAAATGGCCAGAAGAAAAAAGAGCCACAATATAAAATCAAGGGTTACGTGACGAATTAAAGGATGTTTTAGCACAAATAGATCCCCAACCCAAAGGCTGTACAGAACTAATCAACCTAACATTACGCCTCGATCATAGATTGGCAGTACGGAAAGGACGTTGGACAGGCCATGGTGGATACCGCTTTGAACGACCTAAAACAGTCAGCGATACTCCATCCTTGGAGAATCACAGTGAGGCCATGAAGATTGGATCAGTTCGATCTGCCTTAACCAAAGAGGAAAAAGAGTCACGTCGCAAAAATGGATTATATTTGTATTGTGGGAAGAAGGGCCATTTCGTTAGGGAATGTCCAACAAAACCACAAAATAGAAGTATCCTACCAGTAAAAACAGCAAATGCAACCACAACTTCGACGGAAAACTAGTTGCCTCAAAGGATGAGAAGGGGGATCATTTAAGCGCTTGGCAAATCCCCTCCATAAGTTCTCCTACTAATAAACATGTGGCTCACTTAACTCTGAGTATTATTTTAACAGTTTCACCAGAAAACAAGTATGCCATCTCAGTACTTCTTGATTCAGGGGCAACTGGTAATTTTGTTGATTCTACCTTAGCACAAAAACTATTGTTATCATGCGTGCTAAAGAAAAGGGCAGAAATTGTGTAAACTGTAGATGGACGAGTATTATCCTCAGGACCCATTACACAACAAACAAAAATCATGCAACTAGAATTCGTCATATCTACCATGCGACACATAGAAAAAATGTCATTAAATCTCATCAATGCTCCCCAGTACGGATTCATTCTTGGTATGTCATGGTTACAAGCTCATAACCCACTAATAGATTGGGTCCAAAGAAAAATTATTGGTTTCTCAGACTCCTGCATTAAGAACTGTGAGGTTACTTCATATGACCAAAAAGAACAAACCAAAAAAGAACAAACTTATGTTGTGGCTACAGCTGAGGAAAAAGAAACAATTTTGCCTCCTAAATATGAACGTTTCAGAGAGGTCTTTAATGAAAAACAAGCAGATACCTTACCCCCTCATCAGGTTTATGATACCTTACCCCCTCATCGGGTTTATGACTGTCAAATAGACTTAATCCCTGGTGCTGTGGTCCCAAATTTTCGTATTTATGCTCTGTCCGAAAAGGAAAATCAACATCTTACGGAGTACCTAGATAAATACCTGGCAAATGGTTTTATTAGACCCTAAAAGTCCCCAGCAGCCTCTCCACTTTTTTTGTGCCAAAGACCAACGGCGAACTCTGCACATGCTATAGAGCACTGCACAAGATCACAGTGAAGAATAAATATCCACTTCCACTCATCCCAATACTCCTGGATCAAGTAAAATCAGCAGTAATTTACACCAAACTAGATCTAAAGGGGGCATGAGTGTAAAACGGCATTTAAAACCAGGTATGGCCTCTTTGAATATACCGTAATGCTGTTTGGTCTTTGCAATGCCCCGGCGGCTTTTCAATTTTTCCTTAACATTATCTTACAGGAATATGTGGACAAATTGGCTGTTGTCTATATCGATGACATTCTAATCTACTCCATGTCACAGACACAGCATGAGCAAAATGTTTCAACAATCCTAGAACAGTTACACAAAAATGGCCTATATTGCAAATTAAGCAAATGTGAGTTTCACGTTACTCAGGTTGAATTCCTCGGTATTATACTAACTCCAGGAGATTTTCAGATGGCACAAAGAAAGATCCAAGCAGTTCTGAACTGGCCTAGTCCAAAGAATGTACGCAAATTTGTATAGGTGTTTTATCAATCAGTTCTCACAAACAATAGCACCAATTACCCAGTTATTACGAAAAAACATCTCCTTTCATTGGAGTCCTGAGGCTCAAGAAGCTTTCGACCAACTAAAAAAAGCTTTCACTTCCACTCCTGTGTTGGTGCACCTAAATCATGAACTACCATATATTGTAGAAGCTCATGCATGAGATATAGCTCTTGGTGCTATCTTGTCACAATGAAATGTACACACTGAAAGGAATTATGCTATTGCTGAGAAAGACCTCTTAGCAATAAAAGAGGCTTTCAAGGAAAGGAGACATCATTTATTAAGAGCACGTCATACGATCACAGTGTTTACATATCACCGCAGCTTACAGTTTATGAAAACAGCTAGAGTTTTGACTCCACGACAATTGCGGTGGATGCTCTTTTTCTCTGAATACGATTTCCTGGTGACATTTCGTCCTGGTATAGAAAACAGAAAGGCTGATGCTTTGACTTGTCAGGATTCAACATTAATTCCTTTGATGGAAAAACCACAATCTATAATCGACCCAGAAAAGGTCATCTGTCTTATTTCTACTTTATATGCAGTACGTGATAATTTTCCAATCCAATCCTGGAAGACCTGGTTAGTGAAAGGTGCTAACAGACAAATTATTCAAGATTTACCTTTTCATGAGACTGCCTTATTTTTACCTACTGAACAATTGCAGAAAACTGTTTTTAATTGGCATCACAATCACCCATGTGCTGGACATCCTGGTAGGTTAAAAACTATAACAGCAGTTTCAAAATGGGTTGCTGATTGTGAAGTCTGTGCTCGCAGTAAAAGTGAACATAAGAAACCAAAAGGCCTGTTATTAATCTTACAAACACCACAAAGACCATGGGAACATTGTTCCATAGACTTCATCACAGAGCTGCCTTGTGATCAAGGGTATACTTGTATCCTAGTAATTATAGATAGCTTCTCCAAAATTGTAGTTTGCAAGAAATTCCCCACATCCAGTGAACTAGCAAATTTGTTACTATTTCATGTTGTGCGCTTACATGGCATGCCTCAGAAAATTGCTTCAGACGGGGGAACCCAATTCACTGCAACATTCTGGTCTCAATGGTGCAGAGCCTTACAGATTTCCCCTGCTCTCTCCACCAGTTTCCATCCCCAAACTGATGGACAGACAGAATGACTCAACCAAACTTTGAAACAATATCTGCACTGTTATGTCAATTCCACAAAAGACTCTTAGGTTAATTTGTTATGGTTAGCAGAAATTGCATATGATGTCAACTGTTGACAATGGCTATTGTACTAGATGCCCCAGCCTCACTCCACGTGTACGGCCTGTTATGTATTTGGGTTGCTGACCTTCTAAATGCCCATGATCCCTCTGTGCTCCTCTATCTTGGTATGGTTATCATGTTGTTCTATTTTGTCCTATATGTCCCTCTTGTGGTGTGTGTAACTCAATGATGAATGTTTGTTATGCCCATCTGACCAGATACCATCTGACCAAGACATGATAATGAGCTGAGAGTAAGGGATATGTTTTGATATTGAAATGTTGCGTGACTTGTGTGCAGGTATATGCATTCAGTCACATGCCAGCAAATGCAATTCCCTGTCTCTGCCTTGTCAGAGATTGTCTCAGTTTTGAGATGTGTGTCTTCCTTCACCAAGGTTTAGGATGATGAACCATCCTTTATGTACCTGTAGATTTGATACCTGCTCCGTGAGGACTGTTATCACTTTGTTCCTTTTTGAGTGCTGTGACCCATAGTGGGAAAATATAATTGCCCATCCTGACTGTACAGCTGGGTATCCTATCTCATGCCATACTGACTGGCTTCAATGAACAGTGGTTGAGGACTGGCCCTGGTCCACCAGGTCCGTGTAAACCTGGCCTGGCAAAGCATAGTGTGTCACAACATAGTTATGTCCCAATGTATTTGAGTGTGGTATGCATGCTAGCAGACCTGGGTGGGTGCTAGGGATTGTATGTAAGGGGTTCATCTGTTTGAGTCCTGCTCTAGATCTTTGCTGGATCCTTCACAAGTTGTTATTCCTGACACATCCAAAATCCCATTCTGGTTGTGACTCCCTATGATGACCTGGCTACGTGCCCGGCCGTGAGGCTGAGATGAAGGTGAACATAGGTTTTGGCGGATACCTGCTCTGACACTGCTGTACTCAACAGGACACAGAATGTGAGGCTGCACGATTGGGCTAATGGGGGAGAAACAGGCCAGGTTGGACTGTATTAGTCAATTTTTGGTTTAAAGTCATGAGTTGATCTGTCATCAATTGATGCATCAGGTAAAGTGAGGTGTGAGTTAGTAAACAAGCTATGCCTAGCTCTCCCATCTGATTGGGTAGATGTATTGGATTGCTACTTGGTAGATCAGCCATATATTTGGTCATCATTTTCCTGTGTGGTTTATACATGTTGTTGGCTAATATCAAGCTATGCACAGTAGGTAATGTACGTCTTGCTATGGTGTTAGGGAAATGGCGTGGTAATTATAGTAAATGATGTCACTTCCTGCAATGTGAGTTACAATGACATGAGATGTTGTAGTCTTTATATGTGCTTCTGATAAATTGGGTCCTGTCTCAGGAAATGAGGCAAATAGGTGCAGGCATGATGCCATGCACATGTCTCTGTGGACATACTTTTGTGAGTGCATTGAAGTTCTGTTGCCCTGTGATGTTTCTTTCTGCGCTGTTGTATACTCTTGCATTCATTTCGTCATACATAAATATCTGTATCTTTGGGAATTTTTGTTCCAATGTCAAATTTGTGTTTCTCCCAGTATTTTCTACTCTATTGAGCTTTGTAGGGTAGTTACATTAATCAGTTGGGGTAGGTGTCTTACTTACTGGCGGAAACGACCACATCAGTTCGGGTTCTAATATTCATCGTAGATGTATAGTAGAGGGATGACATGCGTGATGTACTCTATAGCTGCATGGCAGAGGTAGCAAGAAACATGTTTTCTTGAGATTCAGAGTTGAAATAATCCCCTTCCACCTGCTCTGACAAGGTGGTTGGCCCGACACATTTTTCGCATAGGAAATACGCATTGTAATAGGGCGGGCGGTTTCTGTTTTGGAAGTCGCTCTGGTCTGCTCTATTCGGCGTTTCTGATGGCTTTGCAGTCGAATTTAGAGTAACCGAGTCGGTTGGTAAGCAATGGCTTATGGGCATGAGTTGGTCGAAACCAAGGCATCCAAGAACGAGTCGGATGGAAGGATCACCTCTGACAGACCCGCGGATGCAGTACCGCCCGACATCAAAATTAGTCCCTTGGTGTAAATATTTGCATCTTTTACCTAGTCTAGCAAGGAGGATATCAAAGGCAAGATATAACTGTATTTGATAGTACACTATTTCCTGTGCAGTAATCAATGCAAGCCCAGAGTTCATCTCCTTTCTTTGGTATTAAAAACAAAGATGATGACACTGGGGACTTGGAATCTCGGATAAACATATTAGCTAAGTATTCATCTCCTTTTCTATAAGTGAATATATATGACTGCAGGGTAACTTTGCTCCCTGTATTAAATCTATGCGGCAGTCATAGTCCCTATGAGGTGGTAAGGTGTTTGCTTTTTCTTTATTGAAAATGTCAAACAGATTTGAGCACACTTCTGGTACACCCTCAAGAGCTAGTAAATTGTACATATGTTGAGGAAAGTCATGGCCTTGAATCATGTAGGTTTTAGAAACACCGTTAAAACGTGAATCAGCACAGCAAGCATGTTGAAAACAAAAAATAATTTTCTGCCAGCCGATCTGGGGGTTGTGCAAGATTAACCCTGGGATCCCTAGAATCAATCGGAATTGGGGTGCATTGATGACATCAATGCATAAGTGTTTTGCGTTATCACAGGTCAATTTGTAAACCCTCAGTCTGGTATTGAATAGGTCCTGAATTCAATTCCTTACCATCTACAGTCTTACTAACTCTGGTTTAGCCTTAGAGACTGTGGATATCCATGAAATTCCCAGTAGCTCCAGATTCTATAAGATACCCCACTGCCCATGAGCGCTGAGCATCAAAAATTAATGTTACTGGTATGCTAAGATGCTGCAGGGAAAAACAAGAGGTTGTTTTGGAGGTTGAGCTCAAGAACAAACCGGATAGACTGACCCTGTTATTTACCAAGTGCACTCGTTTTCCATCTGTTCCATCAGTGTGCAGAACACACTGGTATACTTGACTTGATCGTTTTGGGTTTAACTGGGTAAGCATGTTACTCCTTAACAAAATGCCCAGATTTCCCACAATAGAGAAACTGATTTAGCTTTTGTCACTTATTTTTGACTTCCTTCCTGAGAGGACCTCACGTTGTTCCAATCTGCATGGCCTCGGATGTATCAGGTTTACTAGAAGAATAATTTCTACCACCTCTGCCGGTTACGATAATAACCCCTATGATCAGTTGATTTTTCTTTCTCTCCTTTCCTTTCCAAGAGATGATGATTCATTTTGACCACCAAGTTCATAAAGTCAGCACCATTCTCCTGTCAATCCAAGATTTGGGACAGGAGATCCTTTATCTCATCTTTAATTCCTCTTTAGAATAGGAACATTCTCTTCTCCTTGGGCCACTCTGCTTCAATAACCAACCTATTAAAGGTAAATATATAATGTAGCAGATCCGAAGATCCTTGCTTCAGATTAAGCAACTCATTGTACTCTGCTTGGACAAAGGTATGTTTAGCGAATAAATGCTTCATAGCATGTTTACACTACTCAAAATTTGTAGCATTGGGTTGTCCCGCTCCACTAGGGGACTCAACCACAATGCCATGTCTCCTCTTAAGTAAGAGAGCATAAAAGCTACTTTAGAAGTATTGTCAGGAAAGGCTCTTCGAAGACCCAATACGTGCAGATTGCATTGTTTAATAAATATACAAAATGTATTATTATCCCCGTAAAAACGCTTCAGAGGAGCTCGAGGGATATTCAGAGGATTCTGAATCTGTTTGGGGATGTGCAATTAGCTGAAGCACCAGTCAGCACCTGAAAGCTGGGACTTTTAACAAAGATTTATTTATGTTGTTCTAGTAGTTGTAAGTTTGTGTTGCAATGCAACATTGTCTGCTTGTAAGGAAGCTAACATGGCTGTTATGCCCTGAAGGGAGATCTGCTGTGACTATGTCCGGGCAAAGCAATCACTGAGGGACACTGCCTTCTGTCAAGGTATCAACAATGCGGTGCTTACCTGAGATCCCACAATGCTTAGTTCCTAGGGACATTATGGATACAACACCATGGAACCTACCTTACTGCCTGTGTGTGTGTGTGACAAAAAATTCACTAGGGAGTTTGATAGGGGTCAGGGAAGAGGGCCTGGTAGGATGGACATCAATGATGCTCTTGCTCCGCTGTCAACCATTAAGGAAGAAAGGAAAGATTAAAGGGGCTGCTGGTTCTTTAATCCTATCCCCTCTCTGTCATACTAGCCCTGTCTCTGGAGTGATAATCACTCCTACCTTCAATACAACTGCTGGAGTACTGATGTCCTTTTTAAGTAGCTGTGGTGACTTTGTAACTGTCTGTGTGTGCTTTTCCAGATCTGTCTCTGGGAATGATAACAAGACCCAGATGTGCTCTTTGTGGATCTACTAGAAAGACAATATAACAGATTATACACAATCCCATGTACATCCCTCCCACTTGTTTCTTAAGTAATTAGTAATACAACACAATTGCAATGGATGCACCACACTGCTGTTAGTTTTCTTGATTGTCTGAAATCAAGTTCCTTTTGCACATCTCCTCCTCTGATACCTTTTGAACAAGTTCACTCTGTTAGATGCACAGGAATCTCACAAAGTCTCAGCTTGGCCTTAATTCACCCTCTTAGTTGCACAGGACCCACAAGTAGTCACAAAGTGATTATCCGTATTCAGCCTCTAGCAGAATGGCTGAGCTTACTGGCATTGGGTACCTTGTTGTTTTTTGTGGAGAGCCTTAGATATAGCCTTGCTACTTAACTCACTTTTCTGAGTCCTTTTAGTGTTGTTCTTTGGAGGCCAAGTGGAGTTATCAGATGGAAGGCAAGCTGCAGATGAGCTGTCTCCAGGAATCCCCCAGATAATTGTCTTCACTCTTGAAGCAGAAGCAAGTGGGAGATGGACATGATCCTGCCTGAAGAGTTCACCAGGAAAAGTACTATTCAGATGTTTGGGTGTGGTTTATATAGTGCAGCCACACCCCTCATGGCTGCAGAGGCTCGCTAGTTTCGCGTGAGGCCTCAGCAGTGTAGAAAGGGAAGGGAGAAAACAAAAGCACCTGTGCTGGGGTGTTGAGATCTTGGTGATAAATGCGAACACGGTATTATCAGAACAAAAGAAAATAAACATGACATGTATTACCAAAATGTCACATAAGGCCAGAATCATATATTTATGATGCTCATAAACATCATACGAGACAATGCTCATAAACGTTATACAAAAAACATGGTGGTGCCAGTTGCGCGGGTTAACGGGTGGGCTTTTTAAATACCTCAGACTGGTTCAAGGGAACAATGACATTGGTATGGCCTAATAGGAAAAACAGTGCGCTGTAATTGGACCGAAGACATGCCTACGAATGAAACTTTAGTTTAAAGAAACAATGGATAATAGAGACAACTGTCATTTTTTTGAGATATGGACAGGATTTTTCTTAATGTTAATGCTTAAAATCTCCTTGAAGCCTTTTAGTATTTATGAAGATGCTAATCTTCTCACAGTCAGTTCTTTCTTGTGGTTTCCAAAATGTACAATGCTGCTTTAGAATTAGTACTACTTAGGAATTCACCTGTCCTCTGTTTTAGGAACTTTGTCTAAAGAAATTAGTGAGAGTCAGCTGAGGGTTTTGTGCTTGAATACACAACCCCTTTATTATCAACTGGGTTGGAAATATGTAATGGAGTTGTTTCTGGTCCATGTTATTTTTTGTGTTCTTGTGTGAATAAGTAACCTAATTTTTTCATGTACATCTCTGGGTATATTTCCTCTAATTTAAGTTTGTTAATATGCAATGATAACAATGAAATGAATTTTCAAGTTTCAAGTTTATTTTATTAGCATAGTTACTTAAAGGTTTTGCATACAATGTACAGTATTGACAGTTAACAACATTAAAAATATATTGTTTAAATAAGTTGTAATCTGTTGTGAGTGTGAATTTAAGTTTTGAGTTCAGGTTGTTCATCTTAAGTGGTATGACCATCGGTGGGGAGCCGCCCATTTTCCCATGAGGGTTTATTTAATGTTGTTGTAGGATCCTTGTAGGGGTGAAAAGTGCAGTGTGGGTTCAATGATTTCCTCAAGTGTGCTTTCAGTTTTGTGTGGGCTACTTTGGCCTTGCACCCCCCTCTCCATGATCTGGCATCTTGAAGCCACTAGTAGCAACAAATGTACCAGTCTGCAGTTCTGCTGTGGGTCTTCTTGTGCGCAGCAGGAAAACACAGCTTGCCTCCATGTCCTGGTCCCTATTTGGTTGAAGTGAGGATTCAATAGCGGTTTCCAATCCTTCAGATGATCTTTATGGATGAATAGGAGGTGCAGCATGTCCCCTTTTGCTGTGCCGCATAGGCGACAAAGGGAGGCTCTATTATCCCTGTGTACAGGGCAGCAACCCCAGACGATATTCCAGGAACTCAATTTATTTTTTTATATATCCTAAGTTAAAGTATTTGGAGGGGACCAGAGCAGTGTAGGTTCTCAAGGTCATCCAGCCATGAGCCCTTTTCAATACTGCAGCTTTATCTTTGATCAGTGATTGGAGTTTTACTGATTTCCATAATAATTGTTTGAAAGTGGTGTTAGTGATAGGTGATTCCCAAAGCTGCAATAGCCCTGTTCTGCTCAGGCATTTGAGGCGATGGGTGGCTCTGTTGTATTTCTAGCCATAAGTAGCGGTTGAGGGTTTCTCGTGGGGCTTTCTGGATTTTGTTCCTGGTGGTTAATGTAAGTTCCTTGTCTGTTTTTGTATTCCAAACTCCAACCTGATCTGTGCTGGTGAGGTGTGGTTGGGCAAGCCAAAGACAATTCTGTACACTCTTGTGATTGTGCTATCCAGGATCTTGGAGTCCCTGCCCCTCTGTAGTTCGGTGCCATAGTCTATTGCTGGTAGGAGCTTGGCTTGTGTGACTTGTACTTGGTGGAGTAGCAAATGGACGCTCAGTTTTGAGCTGTTTCCTTAGTGTGACTGCCAGAGTAAGGCTCCTCCTTCTTATTGAGCCCTTCTGAGCACTCCTAGGCATTTGTGATCCATTGCTGGTTCAATGTGTGTCTTGCCCCAGTTCCAGATCAGTGTCTTTTTTAGGTTTTTCTTGATTGTCATTGTCCTAGTTTTCTCCAGGTTGATGGTTAGGCCGTTGGATTCAGAGCATTCCTGTGTGGTGGTGAGGAGATGCTGCAGGCCCACCTGCATGTGGCTTATCAGGACTATGTTTTCCACATAGAGAAGACAAGGCATTGCTTGTTCTTCAATTCTTGGTGCATGTGATTTGCTAGCGGTCAGTGCCAGTACCAGGTCTCATAAAAAGAGATTAAATAAGAGGAGAGACAGTACGCACCCCTGTTTAAGCCCCTTATTCCTTGGTATGTGTTGTGACAGAGAGGAGCCATTCCTGAGCTTTATCTAGACCCATGTATCTGTGTGGAGATAGATTAGCAGGTTTAGCAGTGTCTGTTTGATCTCCATTGTACCAGTTTGCTCATGTGACCAAAAGTGGCTTTGTAGTCAATGAAGCATAGGTGTGACAGAAATGATTTTGCTTCCGCCTTATGGATCAGCATTGACATGGACAGGAAGTTGGTTGTTGTTCCGACAGATTTAGCAAAGCCTGTCTGATTGAGAGGTATGATTGATTTCTCTTTGGCCCAGAGCTGGAGTACTTCTGGTAGTGTTCCAGCAAAATAATTTGCCTCATTATCTAGGAGAGTGACTAGGCGATAGTTATTTGGCAGAAACTTGTCTCAATATTTGAATATCAGAGAGATTATTGAGCCATTCCAGGAGGATGGAACTGTGCCGATTGGTCTCATCTCGGTAAAGGGAGGTTCAAAGGTGTTCGCCCAGAAATCTAGGTCCTGTTTGAACAATTTCGGGGCCATTTTTTTTGGTCCCATAGCCCCCTCTCTCCTTCCTTTTCGTATTTGCCTTCTGAGTGATGTGATGTCGTCTGCTGGAGGTGATGTAATTATCGTGTTCCTTACTGTTGGGGGTGGTGCAGTAGCAGTCTCTTCTTCAGTATTGAGTTCTGGCAGCATCTTTGGGGGTTGCCTGTTTAATATGTTGAAGGTATTGATCTGATAGTCTGTGTGGAAAGTAGTCTTGATAGAGGTGACCCACAAAGTATCTTGCCCGGTCTTCTTCCGAGATGTTGGATGAAACCCCCTCATTTGTGAGGTGACTGAGTCTATTGTTCCCCCGAATCTTGCACTGTCTTTCTCTTTGATATCAGCATGCAAATTTGCCCAGCCCTCCCTCTCTGTTTGTGTGTTGACAACCAAAATATGTCTCTTGAGCTGTACTTTTTGCTGTCATAATAGTGTTGAAGATGCTTTGTCGATAGGGTTTTGACTGAGGGATCTTAATGTGCGAAAGATTGTGCTTTTGATGTTCTTAATTTGGGCCCTTCAAGCTTTTCTTTTGGAATGCTCTCCATACTGTTGTAATCATGTTATGCCTTTGGTTTAGTCAGGAGGCAAAGGACTCTATCATTTTGTTGTGAAAGTACTGTCAATTCTCTATTTCACTTGTTTCAACCCGAGTCTCAAAGAAAAGTGATGCGGATTACAATAGGCTCTCTGTTAATGCTTGCGCAAATTTGATTCTTCTGTAATTGATTGGGGAAGCTGTTTCCGGGGCAGTCCAAGACTTTTCAAACATGTTCGTAATGGTTTGAAATGAGATTTCATGGGTTGATGGACACTGTCACCTTTGTCGCCCAGGTGAAATGAGACAACTTGTTTAAAAAAGGAGAGAGAAAAAAGTTGAGAGCTAGCTCTCCGTGTTTTGAGGAATGCATGCCATCATGCAAAAGGCCTTTGTGGACTATCATATAAGTCAATTCAAGTCATCACTGAAGTAGAAAGAGAATGCCCTGCACATGACTCACAGGATGTGAACAAAGTATACCAAATAACACATCCACAAAGTTTTTGGGAATGCAGAATACAACAACACTGTGCCCTGGATACTTTAGGAGATTCGGGCTCTAAGTAGGCAAGGTCTTGTTAGATACCCCAATGTTGATCCCCAATTTTTGAACTATCACTGGAGATACTGAAGAAGGTGGATTCTCAACATACTTTCTGTAGGAAGGTGGAGTCTGACTGCATGGTTGATCCCATCCTTTTCCTGGTGTTTTGATGGTTTTTGACTTAGTTTGGCTGGGAACCTGCTATTCAGGTCCCCAGCCTATCTGCTTTCTCTCATAAATTGATTCCACTTACTTTAGGTACACTCCAGATTGGATTCTGGGGTACCCTTGTGAGTCCCTAGTATATGGTATACAGTATACTATGTACCCAGGGCATAGGTACCCCAGGAGCTGATGTATTATGCCACCCCTGGAAAGCCACACAAAATGACACCACAGGTCTGCTAATGCAGCCTGAGTAAGGTGGTGCATGCACCCCTTACTTAGGTATAGGTTCACTATACCTCACCTATCACTGCACATATAAACCTATCAGTCACTCCTATGGCAGGCCTTAACAATCCTGAAGGCAGGGTGCTTGGTTATATGTGAGAGGGGGCCCAGGCATGAGATGAGCCCCTCTGCAGCCTTCGGAATCTCTTCTCTGGGGCTGTCAGTGGTGCAGCCTGACCATATACTCTTAAGTGCATTATAATCAAATGGTAAATGCTAACTTTGGACTGGCTGCACGGAAACATGTTGTGCTTGGTGTCTAACACCTTGGTATCATACCTCCACATCAGTAACTGGTGTGGGAGTATGATCCCACCCTTCTAGAGGGAGAGACATGACAGCACTGGTATACCCGGTAGAAACGTAATAGAGCCCTGGCATCACAAAATGGATGCTGCAGCCACAGAAACGGGTCTGGCCTCCTGCTGCTGACCAAAACTCTGGCAGGTAAGGCCTGGACAATAGGTTTCCTGTCACAGGGAGGTGTAACCACCTCCCAGACAGGCTTATGTGTATTGAGGCTGGGTGGGAGCACTCTCTGAGTGCTTTGAAGTACTGCACTGGGGGCACATTTGGTGTCCCTGTGCATAGTCCAGATCAAACCTGTTCAGGGGCTTCCAGCTCCTGCTCTGGCATGAAACTGGGCAAAGGAAATGGGTATAGCCACCCCTCTTTCCAAACACTATCATCGGTGGGTCTCTAGAGCTAGTCCAACCCCTTCCTTAGGTATAAGTAAGGAATTTCTGTAACCAGAACTTCAGATATCCCTGGATGAAACTCTGAAGCTGAATCCTGGAACTTCAACACTCTACTAAAGACTAGAGGACTGAAGAAATCTCCCTTGGGGTCAAGGAGTGACTCCCCTGCGTGGCAGGCACAAACAAAACATTTTGCCAGTCTGCATTTCCGAAGCTCCCGCCGGACTCTGAAGTATTTACAGCCCAGGAAGAGAATTTTCAGACATCTAAGAGGCTGACCCGAGTCCCCAGCAAAGGTGAGACCCGCAGCCCTCGTGAGTAGCGTGGAACTGAAACTCCTGGTCACCATGCACCTTTGCAAGTGCATTGACTTCTTGACATCTCTTGAAGTCATGCTTGGGCTTACTTATAGCCCCCACCTCGAGCAGAAGATCTACCAAAGATTGTCAGCCTAGTCATCCCGAGTGACCCGTGGGCCACCATTTTGTGTTTCATCTTGATGTCCCTTCGCGATCTCTGGTCCATAGACTGGTGGGTCCCTGAGGGGATAACTTTGACTTTTATTGAGATTTTCTGGTTGCTCCAGATGTGCCCTGACTCCCAACCAAGTGGTGAGTCCCACAGACCTTGCTGGTCCGCACTGAAGCATTTTCTTTCCCTCTGCGTAGGTTGCTGTTGCCAAGGCTTGTTGTGTCCAATCTGGGCACCGATGCTGCAGCACTCAACATCCTTCACGGGACAGCTCGAATCCAGCTCCTGGTTGTCCTCGATGCCTTCTGGTCCTCGTGGCTGAAGAGTCAAGCTTCACCTTCCTAACCTGAAATCACCCGACATCAGTGGGCATCTGCCCATCGTCCTCCTGGTCATTGGCTAGTGACCCAGACTCTGTCCCCTCTGCTTTCAGGTTCTTCTCGACTTCGATACAGGCTTGGATCTCTTGGGACACTTCGCATCTTCCCGGCAGCAGCACTTCTTTGCCAGCTCCCATTGATATCGACGCCGCGACCCGATACCATTTGACACCTATTCACCCTGCTTCCCTGGGTGTGGTAACACGAGTACTCCGGTGCTCCCGTGGGTGTTGACCCTAGAACTTCCTAAGTCCCAAAGGATTTGGTCCTGACTCAATTCTAAGTGTCCCTAATCTTTTAAAATCTAACTGCGACTTTCCCCATAGAAGCTAACGGGAGCTTGTGGCTGTTTTCTCACACTGTACACTGCCCCCTTGGGTCCCCTGTGTCACTCCCTTGGGTGGTTCCTTGGGGTCCCAGTGATTCTACAGGCTCTAGGCCTTGTGTCTAGCTCAGTCGTGGTTCTTATACCACAATTATAGTGTATGGTTTGGTTCACCCCTAGGGCCTGATGTTTATTTGTGCTATTTTACTGTGATATTTGAAGTGTAACTTATGTGTTTTGACCTCTAGTCTCATAAAGAGACTAGGAGGGTGTGTTTAGTAATAAATACATATATTTTATATATATACCTGGTGTGGATGTCTTTCATTTAGCCAATCAGAGATTATAGACTGGTAAAGAAAGCTGCTTTACATTCCTTCAAGACTTAGCCTGAAGGCTGCTCTCCATAGCTACCACTAGGATAGCTTTCAATAAAGGTTGTTTTTCACCTATAACCAATAAGGGGTTGTTTGGACTGGTACAGGGTGCCCACTATAACTAGTGGGCAGCATATACCAGGACAACTTCTCACACTTTCCACTGAAATGTACGTACACCGGATTACACAAGACTCCAACCCACAACACAACTATGGTTGAGAAAATAGTCATCTTCCCATTGACCCTCAATAACCATTGCAAAAAATTAGTTGTTGCGAGCATGAATGTTATAAGTGTGCGAATGAATGCTTATGAGTGTGAGGAGTGAGTGGCTCTACAAGTTTGGGGTTAAGAAATTTATATGTGTAATTATTTCTTATGAAAGAAATGTGTACATATGGAAAGGCCTCCTTGTGTTTTGAAGTTTCTTGTGATTGTCTCTGTATAAGCTGGAGTAATCACGGCAGCTGGGGCACCTCTCAGATTACAGGACAAGTTTGCTACAGAGCCATTACAAGACCTGTGCAGCATATGCAGCATAATATCCTAAAATATAAGCGATCTACTTTGCGCTCTTACAGTTTTTACCACTGAGAAACACTTCTCGATCCCCACTCCAGCATCGAAATCTGTATGGTCATTCCCAAGACTCCTTAATGTATTCTATAACTAGTGGACAGCATATACCAGGCCAACTTCTCACACTTTCCACTGAAATGTACGTAGACCGGATTACACAAGACTCCAACCCACAGCAGAGCTATGGTTGAGAAAATAGGCATCTTCCCATTGTCCCGCAATAACTATTGTAAAAAATTAGTTGTTGCGAGTATGAATGTTATAAGGGAGGGAATGAATGCTTATGAGTGTGAGGAGTGAGTGGCTCTACAAGTTTGGGGTTAAGAAATTGATATGAGTAATTGTTTCTTATGAAAGAAATGTGTAGATATGGAAAGGCCTCGTTGTGTTTTCAAGGTTCTTGTGATTGTCTCTGTATATGAAATGAAAATAATTGATTAACAGAACTGAGATCATCTAATGGATCACACTTTACAGTAATGTACATATAATTGTATAGCATTGTATATATTGTATGGTTTCACTTCTTCATTTTTTCAATTGAGAAATGTATAATGAATAAATAAATTATAAGAAAATATATGAGAGACTGATATATATATATTTTTTTTAAGTGAGTATGAAACAAGGACAAGATAGTTTAATCTTATAGTAATTCATGTATGGCCAGCTTTGGGAGCTATTTTTAGCCTCTTAGGAAGCAATACAGGTCTAGTGGGACAGTTTATTGTGCGTAGGTGCCAACTGGTCATGCCTTATAGCCAACCAGCTAATGCTCATGGCCAGGCCTTGTGGTTACCCACCCAATGTGCACAGCTGAAGGCCTTACGCAGGGTGGAGTTGGCTGCATGTGGAGAGTAACCAAAGGCAAGGCCCTCCAGTCAAAGGTTGGGGGGTTGCATTTGTGGATGTAATGAACTATTACTGTCATGTAGTTCCTATATTACCGATACAGGATCTGCGCGTTTGGGATAACATAAACTGTGGGTTTGGTGGCAGACTGGTTCCGAGCACCCCCACCGGATATGTTAGCCTGTTGCATTACCTAGCTCACAGTGCCACTAGAATCTCCTCTTATTGGGGAGAGAATAGTTTCTGGCAACCTCAGAACATGACAACCCTGATCCCTCAAGATCCTGGAAACAACGTACTACTTTTCGCTAAGTCACTTGTGCTCACTTAGTCCTTCTCAGAGATACACAGAATAAACAGGCTGGGCGTTTCAATAAGAATTTATTGAACAGTTGTTATTCTAGTGTAGAATAGATTTGCTGTAACAAACATTAGACAGTAACAGAGAAATATGATTAGCAGTACTTCGAAAGTAAAGGGATGGTACAGTTCTACCATTTTGCAGTAATCATGAATATATACACATGTATAAAACACATGATAAAAAGTGCGTACTGCTACGATGTCTCCCTAACTAGATGTACCTAAATGTATCTAAAATCAGCATAGGTGTTCTAAGGTCTAGTCAGCACCATTACCTGAGTAAGGAGAGAATATGGGACCCCGTCCTGTTCTCGAGCGAATTTAGACCGCTGCTAGCTAGAGCGTCTGCATGCAGGAACCTCAGCGTCTCTGGTCAGTGTGTCAGCCGGGAAGTCACGGTCTCCTCTGTTTTTCTAAGCAAGACATGATGTATATATACCCACAGGTGTCCCCAGGGGTCCTACCTTGCTGTGTTACTGTGTCGGCCTTAAGGATGACATCGGGCTTCATCTTTAACATAACTATTATACCAGAGATGTCCATCCTGCTGTGAGTCCTGCTGTGCTTCCAAGAAGCTTCATGCATAATGTATGAGTTTCAAACTAAGGAAAAACCCACGTTCTGAATGCAGTGTCGTATCTAGGTAAAAGTTCAGTCCCTATGAACCATTATGTATGTAGTGTAGGGAAGGATATAGGTGGAAGGTTGCAGTGTTACCTGCGCCTATATAGGGTACCTATATGGAATTTAACACCCACTCCTCTTTCAACTGGATGACATATGTAACCTATAAGTGTACTACCATTCTGACTAGACATTGGTACGCACAAAGTGTTAAAGACATTTCTGTAGCTAAAAAATGTTTAAGAATGTTCAAATATTTCTAAAAGACTTAAAATATGTAAAAAGAAGATCAATTTGTGCAGGCCCTAGCTCTAACAAGTGTCAGTTGTTGTAGTCCAAACTACTATAAGCATTAGGAAGCCATTCATGCCCAAATAAATGAATATGAATTTTTGTATCTGAGTTCCAAATTGAGCTTGTTATTAAAAAAGGGTGAATTTCTTCCAGCACACGACGAGCCAAAAAATGAGTTAACTGTTTATGTGTCCTGGCTGGTAGACTCAAAATTTTTGTTGCTTGCTCCCGCAGTAGACGACCCTTGTAACACCTTGCAGAGTACGTCAATTGAGCACAGATGATGTTCCATGCTGTCCGCAGCCGGTGCTGGGGCAGCCTGTGTGCAATCCAAAGCCTGGGAGTCAGTGGAGGAGCGGGTGATCATACTTACAGGTGTAGTTACAACCTGTGCTGGCTCAAGGAATGCCACCAACAACATTGGAATGCACTGTGGACACTGCAGAACATGGGCCGTTATCGGATCCAGCAGAGCATTCATGTCCGGTTGTACACATGATGGAATTGTCAAACAAAGGTCTAACATGCATTCTTTTCCGCAAAACAGGCATCGGAGGACCGATTAGATGCAGTCCATCTAGACTCTTAGGCGAGGCATGCCTAGATGTTGTACCATTCGGTCACGGTATTTCTGCTCCAGGAGCACTTTTTCTATCTCCTTGGTGACTGGGACGTCCATTGCGTAGCAGATAGAAGACAATCAGGATACCTGCTATTAGAAACAGGATCAGTGGCAGACCTTCAAAGATGCTTCCAAATACGGAGTGTATGAAGTTTGGTATAACTCCAAGTACCGTCTAAAAGGTGCTTAGAGGTCTAGATCCTATGGTCTTAAATAGGTGGAAAATGCCAGTCGTATCAGACATGTTAAAGATACGATTTACCATTTCTACAAAATTGAAAGGGCAATTTGTATGGATAAGCGCCTGTATCTCAGCCAAAGGCCTGGCGATCTCGAGTTCAAAAGTCTCTTGAGTGGAGGTTAAGGGCACAGACTTCTGGAAAAGCATGGCTTTCATTCTGCTTAGACTATCAAACCGTATTAAAAAAACATTCAGTGAAGGCCATAACGGCACCTTCCTGGCTCTATGTGTCGGTGGAAACGATACTTACATACAACAAGTAAGCCTGGTGGTCATGGTTACCAGATATGCGATGACTGGGAGCATTCCGCAGCAGCCTTGACTGTTCAGCAACAAGTAACTCCCATTCGAAAGTAGCCCAAAAGCGGGAGTAATCACGGCAGCTGGGGCACCTCTCAGATTACAGGACAAGTTTGCTACAGAACCATTACAAGCCCCCTGCAGCATATGCAGCATAATAACCTGAAATATGAGAGATCTACTTTGCACTCTCACAGTTTGTACCACTGAGAAACACTTCTCGATCCCCAATCCGGCATCAAAATCTGTATGGTAATTCCCAAGATTCCTTAATGTATTCCTTACCCATTTTTTCATATTTGCCTGCCTGCTTTTGTTCAAGGCAATATTGAAACTGAAAAGTAGTGACCGGTAGAGTTATGTGGCCATGGATTAGCCATTCTGTGTGTGGTGATTCTGCCACTGTGAATGGTAATCTATCCAGTTTTTTTATATGGAGCATTGCATATTTTGCTCCCCTTTGTGCCATTTCTATCTGTTTATCTGTTAGATTATATTCAGAAAACAGACAAGTACTGTTGCTGAAACGCCAAGGCATATAGTCTGCACACAAAGATTGCAGCGTCCAGCTCAATAACATAATAGAACATAACTGAGATTGCCCGTGTTGTAATATGAAAAAATCTTGGTCCAGTATGTCTATCACAGAAGATACAATGTTGCCTGAGGAATATATACTGGAGGTCAATGTTCTTAACCCATTGCCTACCACTGCTAGAGATTTCTCTAAGTTAATACGGTCAATTTCCCGTAATCTCTCTGCGGCCTCTTGTTGGGATGTTTTCCAAATTTGTTTGTAGGCAACATAAATGCCAGCATATATGAAATGTTTCTGACGTGGCTTCCTGGGACCTAGTAAAAAATTCCTAATATTCACATCTTGTGAGAGTAAGGAAAAGTGTTGTTTTACCTCTGTGAGCATTGAGGTCTCTAGCCAATCAAGGCACAACTTCCCAACACTGTATGACGTCACTACCGCTGGATGCTTTCTCTGTACATATCGTAGATCTGGCCTATGGATACTGAACCCTTCCATTCTACCCATGAATCTTTCCTGACAACCATTGGTGTCTGTGGGCCAAATCAACCATTTCTTCCAATCGGGGTCTGATCTGTTGTATTGCATGAGATCATCTAATGTAACACCCTCTTGTGATGTTTCATTAACCTCGGTGTGTGATGGTATTGGCAGCCGAGTTGTGTTCAAGTCTTAGTTCTTGGCTAGTCCAAGGCAAGACGTCTGTTGCAATGTCTCATTCAAAAACATGAGTTGTTGAGGGATAAGGCATGCTTTAAATAAAGCTTCTGTCCCCTGTGCTTGCCATTCTCTAGTACCCCAGACCGATTTCAAGTCTATGGTGTCTTTCCATAAATTGTAACCTTGTTCAGACAACTGGGCAATAAAGGATGCAGAGTAAATCTGTTTGGTGTTTGTCAACATATTTTTCTGTGCTGATGTTGGTGCAACCTTATAATAATATGAGGCTGGGTCAGACATATTAAACCCTGAAAAATATGGCATCTTTTCTGCAAATGTTTTTGAACTGCCTTTTGGCGGTGTTGGACAATGTTCCCACTGATGGTATGTGAACACATTTCTAGGATTTGCAGATTTATGCAAAAAATGATGACCATAATGTTGATAACTATACATTTATTCATAATCTGCTGAGCTCTCCAACGTTTCACTATTAGAAAATGCAGCAGATTTTTCAAAATCGGACAGCATGTTATTTACAGTTTCAAAATACCAATCATCAGAAAATGTACTTGAGGTAATGATATCACTTAATGATATTTTAAATAAATGTGGAATTTTTACAATTACAATTACAATTACAATTTTAAAAGTTGAGCCAAATATAGCAAAATCAACCTTGTCCCAAACTATACCATCCGGTCCAGTAACTGCTGTAATGTTCACTGATGACATGTCTCTTTGTTCTCGATGAGATGATTGATGTGGTTTCAAAATTAAGTTCACTTCTTGGGCAGCAGAGCTTTGCCGAATGTATTGTCCACTAATATGCATGTTAAAAACTATCACTAAGCTTAACCAGAAAAGAAACAAAACAATCCCGAAAGTCACCCATAGTCCTACCCATAGTGATACCAGGTAAGTTTTTCTAAGAAAGTTCAGAAAGTCTTTAACTTGCTGCTTGCATGATTTTCGGACTGGTATCATTTCAGGTTCACTTGGATCCAAAGAAAACATTTCAAAGTTTATGAAGTAGCCAGGAAGCAGTTCAATCAAGTGTTGGAATTGCATCGGGAATTGTTGAAATCATACTTTGCTCTTATCGTGGCATGTTGACGTAGACGTCTGTATTTGGTCAAATAGCAACTTGAGTGTTATTCTGAGTTTCATTTTGAAGTTGAACTTCAGGTTCAAGAGGAACGAATTCCATAGCATTATTGCATAGTCCTTCATTCCGTATAGGTGACTCTTTGAACGGGATGAGTCTTTGCGTTTGAACTTCTTGAATAGTAGCGAGAGGAGGGCATCTGCTACTTTGGAGTCCAAGTGGCCTACTGCTTAGTATCGGCCACATAGTGTGGTTTAATTTGATCAATGGAGACAAATCGTTTCTCCTTTTTTCCGCAAGCGGCGGTAGAAGTACAGTTCTTTCAATTGCTAGGACCGGTATAGGTTTTCTGTAGGATGGCCCAAATCTTTCCTTGTCCGCTATTTTCTCTCAGACCAGATCCCCGAATTTCGGGATCCAGACAGGTCTTGCCGTGAATGATTTGACTTCCCCAGTTGCGGTCTGCTTCAGGTGGACATTACCTTGTTTTGTTCTGGATTTATTTAGTTCCTGTAAAGCAGCCAAACATTTATGGATGTCAAAAGGCTTTCATCCACGACTGCACCTTCAAAATCAAGATCAGGTACCCACATTATTGTCCCGAATAGGACCTCATATGAGTGACCTCCACCTACAGAACTTCTTGGCATGTTATTGAGAGCCCACTGGACTCCATAAAGATGGTTTCCCCAACTTTTGCCCGTGCCTAATACTCTAGCTGTTAAAGATTAATTTAAGTCTAATTTTTTCTCTCCATTACAAAATTTCCCTCTGGATTGTACTGAGATGAGTATCGCAATGCTACCCCCAAATTTCCCATGGCCTCCTTGTAAGCCCAAGAGCTAAACGCAGGGAGCTGGTCAGAATGTAATGTGCCAATTGTGTATGTCCCTATAAAGACTTGCAAATCTTTTATAACACTTTGAGTGTCAGATGAGCACTAGGGCCACACACATAGGAACCTCGAGCAGGAATCCACTGATACCATGATATATTTCTTAGCCACATCTCTTTTCAAGGGGCCGCAATGGTCTAGGTAGACACGCGCTAGTGGTTTGTCTGCTATTAACAACGGTGTCTACACTGGACGTGTTACGGTGGAACCTTTAATCTGCTGGCAGATGTTGCATTTCAAGACATAGTCCTTAGTCTGCTTTGTTAAACCAGGCCACCAATAGCTTTGTTTCAATAAAGAAACAGTTGCCGAAACTCCAGCATGTGTAGAACCTATCCCTTAGTGTGCTGCTAGGATTAAACTAGGCCTGGGCGAAGCACTACGCTACGCTCGCGTAGTTTGCGAAGTTCGCGCTACTTCGCGCTACGCGAACTGCACGTAGCACAGTGCGAACACGCATAGCGTAGTGTTGCGTAGTGCTGCGGTCATTTTTTGCTTGCTCGCGGTCCTCAACGTCAAGTTGGCGACCGCGAGCAAGCAAAATGACATCCTGGCGAGACTTTTTCCTTGTTCGCGATCGCGAGCATGGAAAATAAACCTCCCGGCGAGATTCCCAACGCGAGAAGGTCAGGTTTCTCATTGCGAGGGGTCGCGTATGCTCGCGACCGCTCGCGATGAGAAACTACCAGTTCGCGTTGAGAAAGCTGCAGCTCGAGTAAAAATCTACTCGAGCAGCAGAAAACTACAGCTCGCACTGTGCAAGATGCCATTTTCAATGATTGCACAGTGCCGGTTGCTTGTCCGCACTGTGCAATCATTGAAAACAACATCTTGCACAGTGCGAACATGTTACTTCGCAGTTCGCGAAGTGCTACGCGTAGCTCGCGTAGTGCGAACTTCACTTTGCGTAGCTTCGCGAAGTGCTACTTCGCGAACTACGCCCACCCTTAGATTAAACCTAAGCACCGATCCGTATTTGGAATTACTCTGTCCCCCACTCCAGGAATCTTTTTGGTATTTTTTGCGTGAGGCAATAACAGCCACCATAATCTCTTAGTCTATTCTCATTTTAGAACGAGTGATTGCAGCTATGGAAGCTGTACTTACAGCCCCCTTTGTGGCTTCATCAGCCAAATAATTCCCTTCAACGTGAACGCCATCATGCTTAAGGGTGGGCGTAGTTCGCGAAGTAGCACTTCGCGAAGCTACGCAAAGTGAAGTTCGCACTACGCGAGCTACGCGTAGCACTTCGCGAACTGCGAAGTAACATGTTCGCACTGTGCAAGATGTTGTTTTCAATGATTGCACAGTGCGGACAAGCAACCGGCACTGTGCAATCATTGAAAATGGCATCTTGCACAGTGCGAGCTGTAGTTTTCTGCTGCTCGAGTAGATTTTTACTCGAGCTGCAGCTTTCTCAACGCGAACTGGTAGTTTCTCATCGCGAGCGGTCGCGAGCATACGCGACCCCTCGCAATGAGAAACCTGACCTTCTCGCGTTGGGAATCTCGCCGGGAGGTTTATTTTCCATGCTCGCGATCGCGAACAAGGAAAAAGTCTCGCCAGGATGTCATTTTGCTTGCTCGCGGTCGCCAACTTGACGTTGAGGACCGCGAGCAAGCAAAAAATGACCGCAGCACTACGCAACACTACGCTACGCGTGTTCGCACTGTGCTACGTGCAGTTTGCGTAGCGCGAAGTAGCGCGAACTTCGCAAACTACACGAGCGTAGCGTAGTGCTTCGCCCAGGCCTAATCATGCTGATGACTCAGTGTATGTTCCAATAGCATTTTGTGCTTAATTGTGCCACCTTTAGCATCTTTTTACCGGTTTTGAACCCAGTATTGCAAGTATTCATTGTAAGACTGTACACAGTAAAACGAATCGCACACAGTTAGTGTGGGGAATTCTCGATCTGTGTTTATAAGTGCTAGTATCAGGGCTTTTACTCTGCCAACTGAGCCGTGCAGTCTCCTAAAGATTGTGTTTTGGTGCAACTTGGATGGAACTTTCGATCCCGCATGTGACCTTTAACAATAGCACATGCTGCGCTGTATTGTTGCTCACTTATTATGGCCGTTTGAGCAGATCCGTCAGTTTAAATAATATATTCATACTGATCTAGAGGCAACATTTCATTAGGTAGAGTATATTCTTGTTAGTATTGCAGGAATGCTTTTGTCTTTAAATTTGGGTTGTACCTGTATTCTACATCTGTTGCAGTGAGAGAATTAGCCCATTGTATCCATCTAGGATGATAGGCTTATGCATTAGGGATGCTTCCCTTTGTCGCAGCCTCTACGGCTGGGACTGGAGTCACTACTATTATTTGTTTCCCCAGAGCCAGTGCTCTTTCTCTCACAATAGCAGTCTGTACTGCTGTTAGAATTTTTTCTGTAGATGCAAAGCGCATCTCAGCATTTGTGTACAAATGTGAGTTGTATACAATTGGTACTGTTTCACCTTCATTATATGTAAGATAGGTGTACCCAGATTGACCCGCAATTATACGGATCACCAGGTTGGGTATGTTTACGTGTGTCTGTAAGTGTTTTTGAAGCTATCATATCAGCTTGTAAGGAATGAAGTGTATCTGTGTGTTCCTGTGTCCAATGTCTTACTGTAAAATCAGGTTTTATTAAGTCGTAGAAAGGTTTTACTCTTTCTGCGTAATCCAAAATGTATGTTCTACCAAAATGTAGGAATCCCAGGATTGATTGTATATTTTATAATGATTTTGGAGGTTGGAGCATCGCACATTTTTCTAGAAAATTGGCTGCCAGGCTTTCCCTTCACTTGAAACTCACATCCTAAAAACAGGACACTGAGGTGGGCAATTTTCGATTTACTAAAGTTGAATTTGTAGCCCTCAGATGCAAATCCCAAAATGATGGTATGCACTCTGTTTAAGTGTTTCTCCAGGTCATCTTCCGTCAGATAAATATAATCGACATAGGACAATGCCTCTTCGTCCAATTTTTTAAGTAACTCGATTACTCCGGGCTGTTGTCATACCCTTGGGGCAGTCGCCAAAAATTGATGCTGCAACCCTAGCACTGAGAATGCTGTTAAATACCTGCTTTCAGGCACTACATTTTGGCAGAAAAATCCATTTGAGATATCAAGTGTTATTTTTTTTTTGCACAGTATTATTCATTAACGCAGCACTGTGTGCATTTTAGACTGCAAATGTCCTAGTGCAAGTGTTTAAATGTCTGTAATCTAAAACTAGATGATATGTATTGTCAGGTTTCATGACAGGAAACAAAGGATTGTTCGTTTGAGAGGTGCATGTTTGAATCACCCCTTGGTATTCAAGTTGATTTAAGATATCCCTGACCTGTTTTTTAGCTTCTTGCCTTATTGGATACTGCATCTGTGCAGTTGGAGTATTTTTTTAAGGAGTTACGGGGTGGGTTGAATCCTTATCCCATCCAACATGGTTTTTGAATATTTCTGGAGCTTGGCCTACCGCCCACTCCTGCGCATATGTGTGTTGCAAGTGCCTGGGAATATGGTCTGAGAAGGCTGGTAGAGTTACCGTTTCTCCTTTAGGGCAATCCATGACGAATGCTGGTGGCCAATCTTGTTCAGCTAACTAAATGTCATATCCAAACGTAAGGTTCTCCCAAAAGAGACCTCTCACTTTCCTACTTTTGTGCCCCTCCATTTGGAGAGTTATTTCATATACTTTATGTGGGACACTCACCCTAGTATCAGGTGTTTCCACCATGATATAATCATTCAAGTCCACTGTCACCAGAAATTCGATCAGGTTCTGGTGAGCTATTGGTACTTCTGCCGCACTGTCTAGCATCATCATAGCCCATTCCCCATTCAGTAGTTGAGCCCTAGGAGTTATGGGCATGTCTGATCTTTAGTCCTGCAACTTTCTACATTTTGAACTGTGGCTTCTGCTTTGTTTTTTCTTCTTTTTTAGAAGTGTACTCTTGAGCGTGCTGCTTGTCTCTGGACTTTGTACGGTCGTCTTGCTTTTCTGACCGTCCTTCTCTCTCTGGGTTTTTCGATGAACCCTGAAAGGAAAAGAGGAACTTGTATCAGTATCCTGATACCTGTCAGGTTTCCTAATATTATCCCTATTCCTAAGGTTATACCTCTTTTCAGAGGGCTCCTGTGGAGGAGACCTACCTTGGGATTGAGATCTGTTTCCCTGAAATGGTTGTTGTTTTTTATTGTCCCGCTTCTTTTTTGTAAGAAACAGATGTCTGCTTGGAAGTGTCCTTTTCAGGACTGCCCATTAGTTGTGGTTTTAAAGCTTTCCCACCCAAACTTTCTCTGCCTAGTTCTTCATATGCAGTTTCAATTATTTTGGGTAGTTCGTGTTCCTGTTCTAAAGGACTGAACTCCCTTAGGCACTGGCGGATTGCCACCAAAGCTGCTTCCTCTTTTATATTAGCTAAAATTATGGCTGATGCATGGGCATAGATACCTAGTAACTTCATCCCTAAATTCAGAGCCGGCTCTGCTCCGTACTTGTTCTGTATTTGTCTTAATACATCGGGTATCACTGCTAATGAAGGAATACCATGAGTCCTGCTAAAAATGGCAGCAAAGACTTCACCCCAAGTGGTACAATCCTCTACTTGTGGTGTTATCTCCATGGGCAAACAGATTGTTGGCATTCTGTGTTTTTCATACGGGGAAGTATTCAGGATTACTGCTTCTAACTGTGATATTTTCTGAGCTACCCATAATGGCATTTGTTTGTGTTTTGTGGGCATTTTGCCCATCACTGCGTGTAATGTTTTTGGTGTGATTTTAGTTGCTGTACCCTGAGATTGAGTTCCATTTGTTGCAACTATTGCTGGTTTGACTGTGAATGTCCTCATGGCGAATTGCGTCATGTTTATATAGATTTTAATTAAATCTTTATGTTGTATGAGTAAGTCTCCTTGTGACATTGTTTCAATGTCCGGATGTGGTGTGTAGGCCGCTAATATTGGCCATGTTGCCCCTTCTCCTCCAAGCGGGCCTAATGTTATGGGGTAGGGCGCCTCTAAAGCAGTATAAGTGTTCCTGGTACATGAGCGGAACTTCAATGTCCTCGAACTGACAATATTCCATTGGTCAATCTCCTGCTGTGTAAGAGTGAAATGTCTTTGTTCTTGCATTTGCTACTGGGAATGTAACCCACAAATAAAATACTTCTGTTTTGTTTGATTCATGTGCCTCAATCACAAAAACTACTAAGGCACTCCTAGCTGATAAACCATTTTCTAACAGTTTCATGGTGACTGTATGTCTGAATTTCTCTGCAAACGGAATTATGTCTGTCTCTTCTTCTCCTGCTGAGAGGTGCAGATCTACTCTTACGTCACCTCCTGTCTCAATCATTTTGTAAAGAAGTAGTTTGATCAAGGAAACTAAGATAAGGTTTTAATGCACAATTTTAGGAACACTGTGGCCTTCAAGCTTGATTAATCAACAGCCAATAAATAGGATTTTTTGCCTAATCAGCTGTGACGGAGTTTGTGCCCACTCACTCCAGATATCTCTGGTGTTTTGTGAGTAGGGGTCTCTGAGAATAGCACGATGAACTACTCAGATTCTACTGTTAAATAAGTACCCAACCAACATTGGCAGCGTGTCGTGTAGTTACTATATTACCTATACAGGATCTACAAGTTTGGATAACATAAAGTGTGGGTTTGGTGGCAGACTGATTCTTAGCACCCCCACCGGATATGTTAGCCTGTTTGCATTAGCTAGCTCACAGTGCCATTAGAATCTCCTCTTATCTGGGAGAGAATAGTTTTTGGCAACCACAGAACATGACAACCCTGATCCCTCAGGATCGTGGAAACAATATACTACTTTTCTCTTAGTCACTTGTGCTCACTTAGTTCATCTCAGAGATACACAGAATAAGCAGACTGGGCGTTTCAATAAGAATGTATTGAACAGTTGTTATTCTAGTGTAGAATAGATTTGCTGTAACAACCATTAGACAGTAACAGAGATATATGATTAGCAGTACTATGAAAGTAAAGGTATGGTATAGTTCTACCATTTTGCAGTAATCATGAATATATACACATATATAAAACACATGATAAAAAGTGCATACTCCTAAGATGTCTCCCTAACTAGATGTACCTAAATGTACCTAGCAACGGTGTAGGTGTTATGCCAAGAATCACTCTAAGGTCTAGTCAGCCCCATTACCTGAGTATGGAGAGAATATGGGATCCCGTCCTGGTCTCGAGTTGGACACCACGCCAGCGATGTTAGACCACTGCTAGCTGGAGCATCTGCATGCAGGAACCTCAGTGTCTCTGGTCAGCGTCTCTGGTCAGTGTGTCAGCCGGGAAGTCATGTTCTCCTCTGTCTTTCTTAGTAAGACATGATGTATATATATCCACAGGTCTCCCCAGGGGTCCTACCTTGCTGTGTTACTGGTCGCCCTAAAGGATGAAGTTGGGCTTGAACTTTAACATAGATAATATACAGGAGATGTCCATCCTGCTGTGAGTCTTGCTGTGCTTCCAAGAATCCTCATGCATAATGTATGAGTTTCAAGCTAAGGAAAAACACACGTTCTGAATGCAGTGTCGTATCTAGGTAAAAGGTCAGTCCCTATGAACTGTTATGTATGTAATGAAGAGAAGGATATCAGTGAAAGGTTGCAGTGTTACCTGCGCTTATATAGGGTACCTATATGGAATAGAACATTTCTGTAGGTTCAAGTAACATAATAGTTAGGTGTGATAAAAAGATCTTTTTTCAAAGAAAACCTTAAACATTCACTGAAAAAAACCAAAGGAGGAAGTAACATTATAGTTCGGTAAATATATGCATATGTCAGTGACAACACTAATGTTTTAAACTTAAATATCACCAGTTATTGTTTCCAGAGCTAACTAAAGCTCATGCCCCCATGCACTGCTTTATGACCTCAAATATCATGACATCTTCTGTGATAACATTTATTACATCACTGATGACATCTAAGCTAGATTGAATATGTACAATATATTGATATATGGTGTGCACTGTGTATATTAGCACTGACACACCTGTAATTGGAAATATCATAAAATTCAAAGACTGCATCAACAGACCTAAAGAAGGAGTATAAAGTTCTGATGCTAAAGTGCATGTGCAGGAAACGTTTAAAAGGATACATTTATAATCAAAGAAGTATAGCATCACATATATAGTAGTACTTAAAGTCATAAAGTGCATATTAAAAAAAATAAAGTAATTCATGACTAGGTACTATTCACATTTCATTCAAATCTACAGTTAATGAACAGGTATGGTTCGCGAAAGACAGCTCGTTCGGATAATGCCGGATCGGTCAGTCGATCCGGCATTATCCGAACGAGCTGTCTTTCGCGTGGCCACGGAATTCGTTTCTCTCACCGCATTGAGACGAACCATTACACCGTGTCCCTTAATTCTGGAAATTAATTGTCCCAGGCATTGTACCTCCGAAACGCGTCCCTCTGGACTTCTGCGAACCCGTAAACCTGCTTTAAACGCGGCACCCCCTACGTTGCCACAATAGGTACCACGAGGCTTCTGAATATGGGCAATTTAACTGATTAGTCCTGATGATGATCCTAAATCCTCCTGATAAGGATCGAAACGCCGTCGACTTAGTTGTCCACCTTACACATTCAAATTTCTGTATATAACGTCTTGTGAAGGTGGCAGTATTTGTATTAGATGTTTCACTACTCATTATTTTCTAAAACAGAAACATCATTGTAATTGCCTGAATGTGTTCTACATTTTTGTCCTCACGATATGTAAGTCTCAGGATACAGGCTTGTGTCCCACTAGTTGGCCTGCAGCCCTCCTTGTGACACCCACTTATGTTGTACCTCAACACACGTCCCATGCATGACATTGCAGATAAACTGCAGATTTAAACTGCCAATTTAACATGGCAATATAAGCCTCTTGTAAAGCCTTAAACTATCCTTTTATTGCCTTATTGTAGTGCTAACGTTTGATGAGGAACTGGTAGATTTTCAGTGTTTGGTGTCTGAGAAATTGTAATAAAAAATCCTCAATAATGATATTGTCAGATTTTAAGTTACAATTCTGAAAATGACACTTTTAGAAATTTGCCATTTTACTGCCCTATTTGATGCCTGCTCCTGGGTCCCATGACTGGATGTAGCTGACAGTTAAACTTTGTTTATTCCTCCTAGACAGCCATACAATAGAGGGATTAATGTGCCTGGATGGGCCATCAACTAGCATGAAGGGAGGGTTGAGCTGAGCACAGCCCCACTTGCAACTAAATAGGCTATGCTCTGCCTTTACACAAATGACTTGTTTCATGCAGCCAGCTTGAAGCCAAAGCATGGGAAATAGGAAACTTCAAGCATTTCGAAGTGGATTTTGTAGAAACTTCTTAGACTTCAAAGGAGGCTCTTGGTATAAAAATGGGACACTGAGACCCACTCTACAGTTCACTTTCTGGACCTGCAAAAGTACTCGCACAGGACTGCCTGTTGCTATTTTACACTTATTTCTTGATCCCACACTTCAATGAGGACAAGCAGTTTTGATGAGATTTTGTAATATCTACAATGCACATCAATAATTCCATATTTGTGAGAGTATTATTGGGAAATATTTGTCATTATTCATGTGGGCAAAGGAAATGAACATGTTGGGTACAAAGATTTCAGAGTACATCTAAATTGGGTAATGTCCTTGTTGGACATATCTATTGTTTTCTTCATTATATTGCCAATCAAATTGTGTAGCTGGCATTCATTCATTTAGGATTTAAAGACAATGGAGGTTTATAATTGGTGCCCATTGTTTTTACAATATGGTTATTGGATTGCAAGGTGTGTTATATTGAACAGTAGTTTTAATAATGCATTTTTTTGCTTCATTTTCATATACTCTTAATATGTTTAGTCCTTTAGTATCAGTGTGTGGAAAAAGAAAAAAAATATTTTCATTCTTGTTATATCATGAATGACAATTATATTTTTCTCACTAAGCTCTTGGGAATAAGTATGAAAGTAGAAGTGTCTCACTTTTAAGGAGAGAGGAACAGATTGACATTTAGTGAACCTGTTGTCTCAGTAACTAGGCTGCAGTATTCTCAAAAATATAAGCTGTTCTTGCTGACTGCTCCTGGTTGTTTTCCTTCAGCAAGCAAGAATATTATTTTTCGGTCCTCATAATGGCAAGTAATTCAGTGCTAATTACATTTTGCCAACATTATTTTTGTATAATGTTGTGAGTTTTCATATTTTCGTACAATTTATTCATTATTTTTTACACATCTTTTAATTGGTTTTACAAAAATATGTAATTGAACACACCACACATTATGTAGGACCGTGCAATTAGAAGCAATCACCTCAAGTCCCAAACCAATTCAAGACACTGAACTCACAGCATATAGAGAGTATTCACTATATTCCAGTCAGAATGTAATGTGCCAACTGCACATGTCCCTATAAAGACTCACAAATCTTTTTTAACAGTTCGAGCATCAGCCGAGCGGCAAACCCATAGGAATCTATAGCACGAATCAACTGCCACCAAGATGTACTTGTAAGCCACATCTGATTGTAGGGGGCTGCAGTGGTCGAAATAAAGGCAAACAAGCTCTCTGTCTGATATTAGTAATGGTGTCAGCGCTGGATGTGCTACGGTGGATCTCTTCATCTGCCGACAGATGTTGCACTTTAGGACAAAACTCTTTGTCTCTTTAGATAATCCTGGCCACAAATAACTTTGCTTCAGTAAGCAATTTATTAGTGCCAGTAACAGGGCTTTGTTTCTGCCAGCTGTGCTGTGAAGTCTCCTAGAGACTTTGTCTTCATACTGCTAGGATGGAACCTGGCTTCCTGCATACGACCCTTCACAATCGCACATGCGGTGCTGCATTGTTGTTTACTACCTATGGCCGGCTGAGCAGAACCGTCAGTGTAAATATTATATTCATACTGATCTAGAGGCATTATTTCATTCATGAGAGGATATTCTTGTTCATATTGCAGAAACTCTTGCCTTTTTACTGTAGAGTCAAATTTGCCATCTACATCTGTTGCAGTGAGAGAATTAGCCCATTGTATCCATCTTGGATGTAAAGCTTTAGCATGCGGAACGGTTGCTTTTGTAACAGCTTCTAAGGCCAGTACTGGAGTTACGACAATCATTTGTTTCCCATGAGCCAGTGCTCTCTCTCTCACTACAGCAGTTTGTACTGCTCTCAGACTTTTGTTTGTTGAAGCAAAGCACATTTCAGCGTTTCTGTACAAGTATGATTTGTATGCTACGGGTACTGTTTTGCCTTCATTGAAGGTGATGTAAGTGTACCCAGATTGACCCGCTATAATACAGATCACCAAATTTGTGGAGATTACACTTGTGTATGATGTTTGGAAGGTATCATATCAGCTTGTAAGGAACCAAGGGAATCTGTGTGTTCCTGTGTCCAATGCGTAACTGAGAAATCAGATCTTATTAAGTCGTAAAAAGGTTTCACTTTTTCTGCGTAATCTAAAATGTATGTTTTGTCAAAACTTTAAAATCCCAATATGGATTGTACGTTTGTCAATGATTTAGGAGGGTGGAGCAGCACACACTTTTCTAAAAAGTTAGCTGCCAGGATTTTCCCTTCACCTGACAGCGCATATCACAAAAATAGGACATTGAGGTGAGATATTTTGATTTTTTATTGTTGAATTTGTAGCCCTCAGAGGCGAACCCCAAAATGATGTTGCTCACCCTGATCAAGTGATCCTTCAAATAATCATCCATTAGATAAATATCATCTACATAGGACAAATTTTGAAGTAACTCTGTAACCCTAGCAGAGGACAATCAAGGGCTATTCTTATACCCTTGGGGGAGTCGACAAAATTGACCATGAGAACTTAGCACTGAGAATGCTGTCAAATATCTGCTTTCAGGTGCTATATTTTGGCAGAAAAATCCATTTGAGATATCTAGTGGGTTTTTTTTTCCGCACAATGTTATTCATTAATGCGGCACTGTGTGCATTCTGTACTGCAAATGTTTTAGTGCATGTTTTCAGATGTCTGTAGTCTAAAGCTAGACGATATGAATTATTGGGTTTCATTACGGGAAAACAAAGAATTATTCATCAAAGAGATGCAACTTTCAATTACACCCTGGTATTCAAGTTGATCTAGAATCCCTCTGACCTGTTTTTCAATTCTTGTTTTATTGGGTACTGTCTCTGTGGCGTTGGAGTAGTTTTTACCTATCCATCTCTAATTTAGAAAGGAAAGGGTCAATGGAAAGGGCAAAGAGAAAAGGCGAACAGGGACACCCCTGGCTGGTGCCCCTGTTTATGCTAATTAAACCTGTCTCCTGCCCAGATATGCAGATCGCTGCTTCTGGAGAAGAATATATTGCTTGTACTGCCTGGATAAATTCCGTGCACATCCCCTTCCAGCATAGTACGGACCATAGAAATCGCCAGGAGACCCTGTCAAACGCTTTTGCAGCATCCAACAGGATCACCCCCAGTAGCCACTCCGTGGCCCGTGCCCAATCTAATAGAGCAATAACACGCCGAACATGATCCGCTGTATCTCTACCAGGTATAAACCCATGCTGGCATATAGAGACTAACAGGGTAATAACCTTTCCAAGTCTAGTGGCCAAAATTTTAGAACACACCTTACTATTGGCATTAATAAGTGATTTAGGCCTATAGGAAGATGGATGTAGCTCAGGCTTATCTTTTTTCTTAAAAATCACAATAGTGTTTTTTCTCCAAGAGCCAGGTATGACACGCCTTGAGCTGCCTGAAATAGGGACAAAATATCCTGCCGGATTACTTGATAAAATGTCCTAAAAATTCTAAAGGAATAGCGTCTGGGCCAACAGCCTTTCGATTAGCCAAAGATTTTATAGCCCCTTCTACCTCCTCCCAAGTAATTGGGGCTGAGAGAATCGCATTTTGTTCAGATGTAACCTTCTGTAAGATCTTGAAAAAACTCCCCCAAAGACTCTTCGCCCACTACATCCCCTTCCTCTGTAGACAATCGGCTATAAAACTTTTGAAATACCTCCAAACCCCCTTCCTGGGTATCCTGGATCCGATCATACTGATCCTTAATCCTAAGAATTCTATTTGAAACGGCCCTCTGCTGCAGCCGTTTGGCCAAGACCCTTCCAGAATTTTCCCCCCAGTTCATACATTTCAGTGCGGTACTGCATATGTTTAGCGGCTAAATCTTCCCTAAAATGTTTATGTAACTTATATTTAATAATGGTGATTTCTTGATGGGTTTTTTCTGTGTCGTGCCCCCCTTTGATTTCCCGCATAAGCTCAATCTCAGCCAACCGAAGCTGTTTGACCCATCGCCTAATCTGCTCCTGCACTAGCTTCTGGCAATAAGCAGAAAAACTCTTAGTCTCCCCCGTACAGCAGCTTTAAAAGCATCCTAAACTATACAATCCAAAGCCGTATTCCTATTAATACTAAAAAATTAAGCTATCCATTTGGCCATATGTTCACCATATGCCTGATCGAGTAATAATTTCCTCTCAAATGTCCATGGTCTTTGAGTTCGATAGTACCAGTTACGGTGAAGGGTATAGAGTATAAGACCCTGGCATATGCGGACGACATAGTGATACTTACTAGGTATATTGATTTGGCTTTTCTGGCTGTAAAGACCTTGGCTGAGCAGTTTGGGGTATTCTCGGTGTACAAACTAAATATCGAGAAGACGCAGATTCTCCACTCAGACTGTATGCGTCCCGCTGATCTTCCAATTGTTACTGAAGCAATTTATCTTGTGATAAAGATCACCGCCTCAGTAGATGGAATTCCATATCTGAATATCTTACCAATGATCGATTCAATAAACACAAAATTGGAAAGGTTAGATCACTTACATCTCTCTTTATACGGACGCTGTAATGTCATCAAAATGTTGGTCCTGCCAAAGTTTTTATATTTATTTAGAACTGTGCCCCTGGAGTTTTCTGCAATATGTTTGGCAAGGGCGGAGAGGATGTGCTCTAGATTTCTCATGGGATATCGTCGATCACATAGAACTGCTAAATGGATGCCCCTCCCTAGAAGCCGGGGGGGATGCTCCTCCCTAGAAGCCGGGGGGCTGGGCTGTTCCTAATATTCTTCTATACTATTGGTCATCCATGCTTCAACATTTGGGGATACTTCCGGTTGGGAATAGGGCTGAAATCCCAGGGGCCATTAGACCAACTATATATGAAATAGGCTTGGGGGAGGCAGCAAAGGAATGTCTAGTACGAGTACTGAAATCTAGTTACTTTAAAAAAATCAGATTCAAAATAATTTTTGCTGCTTACTCGACCTGGAGGCAGATTCGCCATAAATTAAAAATTCCTAATATCAATGCTTATACGCCATTTTCTGCTGTTGGTATTCTCCCAATGATTTTTCAGGATCGGGTTATTTTTACGTGGCAAGGTTTGGGGATGAATGCTATTGGCGATTTGGGCCATGAGGGTCAAATTGCCTCCTTCTCGACCTTGCAGGTGGGATTTGGGTTAGCAGATTAGGAGGGGGAACAACCTTTACAACGCAACTTTTACAACGCACTACACTTACAACGCATTTTTTACAACGCAACATCCATTACAACGCATTCCATTACATAGCATGACACTACAATGCATTTTTAAAAACTACCTTTACAACGCATTCCATTACATCGCATACTACCTTTACAACGCATACCATTACAACGCATAATATTACACTACACTATCCAACACTTACCCTACTGTTGCACCCCCTGGAGTTAGAATAGTAATTTTTACCCCTATACTATCCAACACTTACCCTACTGTTGCACCCCCTGGAGTTAGAATAGTAATTTTTACCCCTATACTATCCAACACTTTCCCTACTGTTGCACCCCCTGGAGTTAGAATAGTAATTTTTACACCTATACTATCCAACACTTACCCTACTGTTGCACCCCCTGGAGTTAGAATAGTAATTTTTACCCCTATACTATCCAACACTTTCCCTACTGTTGCACCCCCTGGAGTTAGAATAGTAATTTTTACCCCTATACTATCCAACACTTTCCCTACTGTTGCACCCCCTGGAGTTAGAATAGTAATTTTTACCCCTATACTATCCAACACTTACCCTACTGTTGCACCCCCTGGAGTTAGAATAGTAATTTTTACCCCTATACTATCCAACACTTTCCCTACTGTTGCACCACCTGGACTTAGAATAGCAATTTTTACCCCTATACTATCCAACACTTACCCTACTGTTGCACCCCCTGGAGTTAGAATAGCAATTTTTACCCCTATACTATCCAACACTTACCCTACTGTTGCACCCCCTGGAGTTAGAATAGTAATTTTTACCCCTATACTATCCAACACTTACCCTACTGTTGCACCCCCTGGAGTTAGAATAGTAATTTTTACCCCTATACTATCTAATACTTACCTTAAATGCAATTTATTATTATGCCCCTATACTATCCAACACTGTTGCACCCCCTGGAGTTAGAAAAGTAATTTTTACCCCTATACTATCTAATACTTACCTTCAATGCAATTTAATATTATGCGTTGTAATGGTATGCGTTGTAAAGGTAGTATGCGTTGTAATGGAATGCGTTGTAAAGGTAGTTTTTAAAAATGCGTTGTAGTGTCATGCTATGTAATGGAATGCGTTGCAATGGATTTTGCGTTGTAAAAAATGCGTTGTAAGTGCATGCGTTGTAAAAGTGTGCGTTGTAACGACATACATCCGATTAGGAGCTTTGTAGATAGGAAAGGACAAGGTGCTGCATCCTTTGAAAGAATACGGTTGGTTGAACTAACCCGAAGTAAAGCGCGAATAGGGACAATTTATCAGAATCTCCTGGCTGGCTTTTCTGATGATTTATGTGATCAGAATATCAAATGGGAGGGAAAGTTTGGAAAGGAAGGGATTGACATTGAAGAGGCCCTAGAATGTGCTAATCAAATTCTAGTCTCAGGTAGTCTTCGGACTCAACATTTCATGTCGGTGTTTGACCTCTACTACACCCCTGCTAAGATCATTAAATGGGGGGATGGAAGGGTGGTAGATGCAGCAGATGCGGGTTACAAGCTACATATACGATTCAGAAGTTTTACTCATGCCTGAGTCTAGTAAAGTTCTTTCAGGAGATGGACTGTTTTCTTATTACAGTTCTTAAAATCTCGGCCACTCTCTCCCCCGATTTGGTAATTCTGGGTAATGAGGCTAATGGGGGGGGGGATCAGGAGGCCAAGATATGTGACTGTCTTTTTGTTTATTGCAATGGCCATGGTACGTCTGTGTATTACATCTCAATGGGTTGGTCCGGAGGCTCCCACTTTTTTCAACTGGTGATCTAGGATATTGGCATTGTATAATATGGAGTCCTCTGTGCATAGGTTAAGGGGTAGAAGGAGGCGGGAGATGGGAAGGAAAATTCGGGCTCCTATTGGGGGATGGTTACAGTAAGAGATTGGTTAATAACTGAAAGGGGATAACTCTCAAAGTTTGGTCTGTTTTTTTGTTTTTTGCCAATATGTTCAGGCCCTTATCCATGATTTTTTTTCCTTTTTTTATGTTAATCTTTTCTCTGTATAATTGCATCGTTTCCATTTACTTATTACTCTTCTTATCATCATTTGTATTGGTGAGAATCTGCTTTTTGTTAAAATTATGTTAATTTCATGCAATATGCCATGACCTTTGTCAGATACGTTTTGTGTTTATGAAAATAAAAATAAAATTAAAAAAAGGAGTAGTTTTTACTGGGATTACATGGTTAGGTGACTCAGCATCCCACCGAATATGGTTGCGATATGATGCTGGAGCAAGTGCTACCATCCACTCCTGCGCATATGTATGTTTTAAGTATATAGGAAAGAGGTTGAAAAAAGCAGTTCAAATTACTGTTTCTCCCTTTGGGCAATCCATAACAATTTCAGGCGGCCAATCTTTTTCAGACAAAAGGATGTCTTATCTATGAGTCAGGATCTTCCAAAAGAGACCTTTAGTTTTTCTTGGTTTGTCCCCCTCCATTTGGAGTGTTATTTAATCTAACTTATGTGGTACGCTCACCCTTGTATCAGGTGTCTCCACCATGATAAGTTCATTCAACTCCGCTGTCACCAGAAATTCCATCAGGTTCTGGCAAGCTATTGTTACTTCTGCTGCGCTGTCTGAGCATCGTCAGAGCCCATTCCCCATTCAGAAGTTGAGTACTCAGAATTCTGGGCATTTCTAACTTGAAGACCTGCTACTTTCTTCTTTTTAAATTGAGGTTTTGATTTTGGTTTTTCTTCTTTTTTGGAAGTATAGTCTGAAGCGCATTGCGTGTCGCTGGACTTTGCACATTCTTCTTGTCTGTGTTCTGACCGTTCTTCCCTCTCTGAGTTTTTTGATGAACCCTGAAAGGAACAAGAGGAAAGTAAATCAGTTTCCAGTTATTCCTCCTTTCTGAGGGCTCCTGTTGAGAGACCCACCCCTGGAATGTGATCTATTCTCTCTATTCTTTTTTTTAATTACTGTTATCCCCTTTCTTTATGGCAGAATCAGGTGCTTGCTTGGTTTTATCCTTTTCAGGACCACCCATGAGTTGAGGTTTTGTTGCTCGAGCTCCCAAACTATCCCCACCTAATTCAGCATAGGTGTCTTTGATAATTTTAGGTAATTCATGTTCCTGCTGTAAAGGAGTGAAGTCCCTCACGTGTTGGTGTATTGCCACTTTTGCTGCCTTCCTTTTTGTGTTTGATAATATAATAGCTAATACCTGGGCAACATTATCTAACAATTTCATCCCTAATTTCAGATCAGGTTCTGACCATACTCATTCTGTATTTGTCTAAATATGTCTGTTATTACTGGTAATGAAGGGATACCATGAGTTCTGGTATATATGGCAGCAAAAGCTGTACCCCATGTGGTACAATCCTCTATCTGGGGAGCTATCACCATTGGCAAGCAGATTGTTACCATTCTATGTTTTTCTTGAGGGCATGTGTGTGGAAATACTGCCTCTAGCTGCGTTCTTTTTTAGCTATCCAGAATGGCATTTGCTCATATCTAGTGGGCATTTTACCCATTACTGCTTGTAGAGTTTGTGTTGTTATTTGAGTTGTAGATCCCTGAATTTGTCCTGCTGGTGTAGCCCTTGCTGGCTGAAGTGTGAGTGTTCTCATCACGAACTGTCAGGTTTCTGTAGAGTTTTATTATTTCTATATGAAGTGTACGTAAGTATGCTACTGGCATTGTGTTAATGTCTGGATGTGGTGTGTAGGCTGCTAGGACTGACCAAGTCGCTCCATCTCTTCCAAACGGACAGCGTCTCACTTTTTCATTTGTGTGTGGGAGGGCACCTTTAAACCAGTTTATGTGCTCCTGGTAGGTGAGCGGAATTTTAATGTCCTCATACGGACAGTATTCATTTGGTGTTTCATCTTCAGTATAAAAACTAATTGTATTTGATTGTGCATCTGGTTGTGGGAATTTAACCCATGAATAGAATACCTCTGTAATGTATGGTTCATGTGCCTCAATCACAAATGTGACTATCCCACCCCTAGCTGTGACTCCATAGTCTGCTATCTTCAAAGTAAGGGCAGTTCTGACATTTTCTGAATTAGCAGAGGCCGCCCCGACATAATGGCCGCCAGAGCCCGACAAGGAACGGAACTGGTTCTCGCCAGCGGGAAGTGCCGCAGGGCGAAACGCCCTGAGGCCCCCGCCCCCCCCCCTTCCAAGAACAATAGGAAGAGGAAGGGGAGATATAAGATGACGCTCCCCCTGCGGCAGTCCACTTGCAGATCATGGTAGCTGGTGGAGCGGCGCCAACGATTTTCGAAGAGGATGAGTACATTGGCGTATCGCAAATGGGTGTTTTTGCCTGCAGTTGTTTGTAGCTAAGGAGCGAGCGCAGGGAATTAATGTCCCAGGGTGGCACCCTCTACAAACTTCGTAATCCCCCCAATAACTGCCACATGTTTGCAAACTGGGGATATTGAATATAGAAGATGTGCCCAGGATCATAGACGGTCGGTGGGTGCAGCCGAGATTTGGGCGTTAGACGCCGCAATCGAATGCGTCAACTTGGCCACCACATCACATCACAAATGGGTAGCCCACAGTAGGGTCACTGGGCAGTGCACGGCGAGCGTGGTGGGGGCCAGCGGGACTGTACTTCATATGCTGCGGACCGACGGATATGAAGGGATAAGGTGGCCTGGGGGGTCAGTGCTGCCTTTAGGTGCGCAAGAACCAGGCTTTCCCCATGCATTGTTATGGCGTTAAGGGCACACCTGTAGACTTTGAAAGGGGGGGCCCAGGTTCGAGTCCCAGCGCCAGATGCACATCCGGTCTTAGCTGCCTGTAGGTGGGCGGGAACCAGGCTTCCCCCACCGTGTTGGTGAGTGGGAAACAGGCATTGGTATGGCCTTAAGGGCACAACTGTAGACTTTGAAACGGGGGACCCAGGTTCGAGTCCCAGCGCCGGATGCACATCCGGTCTTTAAAAAAAAAAAAAAAAAAAAAACCACAGTGAGGCCCAGTCTATTTAAAAGTAGTCGCAGTACCTTAAATGTAGTCGCAGTACCTTGAAGGAACTCGGAAGCTGTAGCTGCATGCCTTGTTCGAAGTGAAGGCAGCGCGCTGAAATGTGGGGCGAGAGACCCGGGTTCAAGGAGATGTGGTCCGTCGGCTGCGCTGCCGACTTTGGTGCATGGAACCAGGTTTCGAGCCTCGAGGTCGCGTCCACATCCTGCGACTCTGGGTGTAGGTGCGGCGCTCCAATACCTTCGGTCAAGTTCATGCTATATAAAAGATGCAAACAAAATGGATAAATAAAAGACGGGCGGGCAGCGCGCGGCCACCTCCGTGTCTTGAGAGCCGCGCTGCCTGCGAGTGGAGGCTGGAGTGTCCATCCCCGAGAGTTGCTGCCCCGGTAGGAACGCGCGTAGTGGGCTACTGTGAAGAGGCAGTGCCCACAGCCCAGGTGCGAGTGCTCTGGAAACGGGCCCCTTAGCAGGATTGCGTCGTGTGGGTGAGTGTGCTAGCATTGGCATCTCCCCGTGTGGCTTTCTGTAATGCAACTGGTAAATCGCCCTGATACCGTCGGGACGAGTGCACGCTATATAAAACGGCAGATCTTCGGGCAGCAGCAGTCTTTCTTTACGCCTCTAGGGTAGCGGCATTGTCGATGACCATCCCCTGATGCTGGGCAAATCACTTTAGCTACCCGTGCCTAACAAAGAATGCCCTCATCATGTAACAAACATGTGGCCAGGGCGCAGCTTATGTTGTGATAAAAAACCCTGCAGCCATTCACGTCCTCGAACAATTTTCAGGAAGATTTGAATTGTCTAGAAAAAACTCCGAGGCTAGAAGAATCTGGTGATTTACGTGCTTCTGGTGCCAGGTCACCAGTGCACAAGGCAGGCAATAGAATTCACCCATCTAACTGCTTTTGTGGAAGATTGATTTAATGAGTGCATAAATAGAGCGGGATGGGGTCCATCGGCTAGACTGCCGACTCGGGCTGGCACCAGGGTTCGAGCCTGGGTTCGCAGCCACATCCTGTAATTCTGGGCAAGACACTTGGTCTCCCCGTGCCTTAATGTGTAATGTAAAAACTTGGTAAGGCAAATAACTCCAATATCTAGGGGTCGAGTTGCGCTATGTAATTATGCAACAAGAAAATATAGAAGTTTCAATAATGGTCGGGAACGCGGGACCCTGTTGGTCAATTCGTTTTCGAGCCCAGTGAGCGGGGAGCACCGCTGCCGGAAGAGCAGCAATATGATCTTTGCAGTCACTCCACTGGCGTGGCTGGGTGTAAATAAATGTTGTCTCAGTGCGAAGTGATGTTTCAGCAAGAATTGCCGCGGAGCACCGCTGCCCAATGAATTACCGGATGGTTGTGCGAACATGAGCAAGCAGCATATACGCTCTTCACATTTAATCCAATCCTTTTGACTGGGTATTAATTAAGACAGCCAAGTACGAAGTTAAGGTGTAGGACACGGAATTACCAAATTGTCATCCAATTGGTATTCGTGCTCCACATTTCTGGCAAGTGTCCGGATAATTTAAAAAAAAAAAAAAAATCAGAGCAGGGGTAATACGGGTCATTGGCGAAGGCCCCCTGCCTTCCGCAGTAACATTAGGTCCTGTGTATACCGAAAAGGATTGTGTCCCCTTGGAGATATTGGCTAGTCCAAAAACGGAAAGCAGCAATACCCCTGTTTATTGCGGCATAGCCTCGCAAGTTTAGTCGCAGTGCTTTAGCAAAGAACAAAAGGCGGTGCCGCGAAAACAGATTATTGCGAGTAACACATTACACTCCAGGTGTAACAGCGCTGGGGTCTATACCAAGAGGACTAGCTGAATAGTAAGTACATTACACAGGGGTGAGCGGTGACCTAGCGGTACACCAGAAGCCAGCTGAGTTAGAATAAAGATTACAAAACTCCTCTAGCGGCAACAGAATTGAACCGGACCACTGAAGCTGAAGATGGCACTGAGGTCCCGCGACCCATCCAGCAGTTACCGTAAACCTAAGTTGCGGAGCGTGGGAGAGGTTGAGGTTGTGGTGTAGCAGGGACAACCCTGCTACACCACAATGCCAGATAGCGATAGTGTCCGAATATTGGACAGACGGTCACCATCCTTCAACGGACACCACAAAATTAGAAGGGGAAAGGACGCATTAAACTAGGGTGTGTGCCAACCCGGGAGGTTCGGCCTGGCGCAACGTGCAATGGTGCTGGCATAGAATCATGTTTCTTGCTCACTGGGGTTACAGGGAAGGCGCGCATCGAGCAGTAGAATGCGGGTTGCCTTCCTACCAGTGTAGGAATTAAGCACAGTGGAGCGGGGAGTGCAGCCGGGCGAATACCACTCATGCTCACCATTTTGCAGAGGTGCTTACCGGAAGAGCCTGCCAGGAGCAGGGGCGAAGTAGAGGATGGGATGTGAGTAATGTATGTTGTATCATGCCACCACAAGCTGTATCTGACTGTCTCCAAATTTTGTTTTCATGAATGGCCCATGGTGAGAGGAGACAGCGCTGTAAGACTCCGAACAGGGCGCAAGCGTCCCACCGCATAATGGCGAGGAAGGAGCAGAGCACTATGGCGTTTGGATTGATGATTGCCATCAGAGCCTACCGGATGTCAGCCTCCCGAAACACAGCTAGAGGTATGACCCATGGCGGGTGGAGGCAGTACTGTAAGACATCGAAGAAGGATGCAGGTGTGTCAGGGCATGAAGGGCAAAGATGGAGCAGAGCGCATCATTGCGTTTGTGGGAAGATTGCCGGCGGAGCTGACCAGATGTGGGGGGGAGCCGCAGGGAGACGTGAAGCCTCCCTGGCGGCATACGTGAAGCCTCCCTGGCGGCATGGCGGAAACTACAAGTGTATTGGTATTTTATGGGAGCACACCGACAGGGCGGTGTGTAGAAGGAGGGCCACTCACTTTGGGATGACGCACTGCAGGGTGAGTGCGCCTGACAAAATCGGGATAGCAAATGGAGACGGCGCTCGCAGCCCAGCCCCCGCCAGAAGGTGGGGCACACAAGAGACTAACAAGGTAGCGAGTTGGGGCCTAACTCCAGGGAAAAGGCTACCCCCACACGCAAAAGGGGCGTGGTAAACAACAAAGAACAATCTATGAGCTGTCAGGGTGATTTACGACCCTAGGAGTTGCAAATGAGCAAAAAGACAATCCAGTGATTTATGGCCAGCCGATGATTTATGGCTGATGATTTATGATGCTCATTCAGAATGATTTATGACAGCGGAATGATGACAGATTGTGACAGAATTATTTATGACATACCAATGATTTATGACCCATGATTTATGATGCTCATGCAAAATGATTTATGACAACGAAATTATGATGGCTTGTGACAGAATGATTTATGACATACCAATGATTTATGACCCGTGATTTATGGCTGCTGATTTATGGTGATCAGGCAGAGTGATTTATGGCAACAAAGTAAGGGCCAATTGTGGCAGAATGATTTATGACGCACAATGATTTATGGCCCATGATTTATGATGTCCAGCTGAAAATGCGTGACATCGCATTTGTAATAATGTGCAACAACGATTTATGACCCCGGCCTCCAAGGGGGTGTCCGGGGGAGTTGTACAAGTGTGACTATGTAATAAGAATAAAAACTGCGGCCAACAATTACCACCACATACGACGATTGTTGGCTGAATTTAGTAATGCAGATGCACAAGTATGGTACGGTTCCTGGAATGGGCGCAGTGCGGTCGTTATGTTTATTTCATCTTATCCTTCCTCCCTTGCTGCAGCTGTATGTTGTGCTGGCGCAGGAAACTGAGATAAGGTTCTATTCACAATAGGAACTGTTTGTCCTTCAAGTTTGATAAACCTACAGCCAATACAGAGGATATGCCTACTCAGCTTTGGTGGAATGTTCCCTTCCCACTCCAGACATCTCTGGAAAAATAAGAGTAGGGGTCTCTGAGAACAGCAGGACTGAACTACTTATATGATTTGACGATTAAATAAGTACCAAACCAACATTGGCGGCGCCATGTCGTGCAGTTCCTATAAACCCATATAGGATCTGCATGTTTAGACAACATAGACTGTGAGATTGGTGTCCAGACTGATTCCAGACACCTACACTGTGTATGTTTGCCTGTATACCAGCTAGCTCACATTGCCACTAGAAACCCCTTTTACCATGGAAAGAATAGTTCTTGGCAACTATCGAACATGACAACTCCGTCCCATCAGGGATCGTGGAAACAGTGCTCACTTGGTCTCAGAGGGATACACAGAATAAATGGTGGGAACATTTTCAAAATGCATTTATTGAACCAGCGTCATTGTATTGTAAAACAGGTGTGCTGAAAAAACCATTAGACAGAAACAGATGTAAATGATTATAAGCACCAGCGGAGTAAAAGGATTGTAGAATTTTACCATAGTGCTAAAACAATGAATACAGGCAGGTATAAAAATATATGACAGTAAAATATGTACTCCTACTATGCAACCCTAACTAGATGTAACAAAGTGTACCTAGCATGTATGTAGGTGTAGAGCCAGAATCCCTTCAGAATAACAAGCAGGGTCAGACTGGCCTACAGGGCACCGAGGCAGTTCCCGATGGGCTGGCCTCACGCATCAGTGTCTGGGCTGCTTTTTAGGTCTCGCCTAGGCAGCGCTTGCGCTGTCTCGTTGAGACATGCAGTATACACTATAGTGTATAGAAGCACCACCCACTCTCCACCCATCATTTTCATTGGCTGGTGTCCTAAATGGTGCCTTGTGATTGGTTGTAGGCTTGTTAGTCCCTCCTTATGATGGACATGTCTTCATTTGTGTCCTTCCATGGCTATTGGCCCCTTTACTGCACGGACTACTTTCTTCCAATGCCTTCTCACACCCCCACACTTGCCAATGCTTGTTTTATTTGTCTCTGCCAATGCTTGTTTAAGTGTCTATCCCCACAATGCATGCTTGTTTTATATCTCTATTTTATTATTTAAGGATTAATACAGCCTTCTTTTAATTATTTATAATTAATAATCATTATTTATAATTAATTCAGCCCAAGTCGAGGATCGAACTCTGCTCTCCAGCTCCAAAGTCGGTAGCTTTACATGTTACGCCACCGCTCCTCGCTGCAAGACAAGCCCCTTAAAGGGGTTTATCTTTGTTTCCATTGCGTGCACTTTACAGTGCCCCTGGGGCACAAGCAGGGGACCTTCTAGAGTGCTTCTCTATCAGAATGCACTTTGCGGTCCCCCCGGGGCACAAGCAGGCATCCACTTCAGCATGCCTAAGCAAGCGTGCGATGAGTGGATGCGTGTGTGTGCGTGCGCACGCGAGGCTGCAGGAGTGGACGGATGGCGAATTTCACAATCGCCAGGCAACCCAGGATGTTTTAATTTTTCTGCTGTCATTAGTGCATTACATTTATCCCATTATTCAGTCGCCCTCGCAGCAAGTTCAGATCTGCACCGTCACTCATGCATTGTGAACGCTTCGTGAGATGTTGAAACTTGGAACATGTGGTTTAATGTACAAAAGTCAATTGATTGCCTTTGTCGAAGCCTGTTTAAATTGTGACTGAGTGCAGAATAAAAGAGTTTGTATTATATTACAAGTTCACCAAGCCGCGCCCTAATTCTCGGGAGAAGTGCTTAGTGTGGGAAGCTGCAGCTCCTGACATCAGATTAAGAACGTGGAAAAAGTAAACACAAATCTAATACTCGTCCCACTCAGTAACCTGCCATGCCTTGTGTCAGAGCACTGTATGCTTCCAAACTCCTGAAGGCAAGTGCCTTGTGTCAGAGCACTGTACGTTTCCACACTCCTGAAGACAAGTGGCCAGTGTCAAAGCACTTTCTGCTTTACCACCAGTGCAGACAAGTGCGGGTCAGAGCCCTGCATGCTTCCGCACCAGTGAGGACAAGTGCCTCATGCCGGAGCACTTTATCCTTCTGCACCTGTGAAGATTGCACAAACCATGTAATGTCCCATTGATGAACGTGGAGGACTGTGAAACGAGTGCACTTGGGGACAATGACATGTAAGTATTGAGCTGCCTATGGGCGCCTTGCACAATAAAACTATATTTAGTCAAGTCCTTGATATTAACTTAATGTGTGATGTTGAGCGTTGGTCCTTCCAATATGATGGATTCCAGGGCACGTGCACCAGTGCTTCTGGGCTTGGGAGGGCATGTGTGGCGCATCGAGACCCCATTTCTGTCCAAACACAATATAATTGCGCAGATGTTTGCTCTGTAGTGTGTACGAGTCCTGAACCTCGCCACAGCATCCTTTATGTATCGCACATTAGAAATCGTGCTGGAGTTATGAATTCATACAATAGTGTGACCTCTGGCCCGTCCAATGAGCATGCCTGTCACTTCTGATATTAATGAAAAATATTTCTCTTCTCATCTGTATGAGGCTGTAAGTGGATGTAAGAGGTTTGTGTTTTGGTTGAAAAATAGCAAGTATCTGCTCAAAAATTAGGAATGTAGTTTAAGCGTCACCCATTGGAAACTACCAGTTACAGTACATGTTTAGAAAAATTTGAATTGTTAAATTTAAATCGCGCACTTTACTATTTGCCCCATCTCCAACAGCAGGTGTTAATTATTGCCCAAAACAATGATACTAATTTCATCGATCTTAAAATGGGATTCAAACCTCCGAACTTCACGTTGCACAAAGTCTGCTACGAATGCATTAATCCGCTGAGCTAGTTTAAAGGCTAAGTTGTAGGCACCGTAAATGAGTTATTCATTCAGTAACACAGCAGTTTTGTAATTATTCTTGTATTCCTTTATTTAGGTTTTGGTATAAATTATATTACTGGATATTCCCCAATGTTTCTCGATACATATTTTATCTATGAATTGTCGTTTGTGTTTCACCATCAATTTGCATCTTAGAGGAAGTTTGAAGAGGGCTTGGATATTGTTGTTTCTCATAACTCTTGGTGTTTTTGCCCCCGTTGCCGGCGCACGCACACACTGTGTGATCTTGCTTCGCTCAGTAATACACAGCAGAGTCATGGACATGTGCGGCTTGTGTTGACAGCGACAAGGAGTAGGTGTCTAGTCTCTTTGCTTGGAAGTGGTCTTCAAACGTCTTGTGCATGCTGGGTGTGGCGCCTTCGAGAGAGTACACTATTTCCTGCAGTCTCCCCGTGGTGTTCTGCTTATACCAGTACATGTACAGGTAGTTCGTCCTTTGAGTACAGTTGAGGGTGAAAGGCTTCCCTTCCTGCACTGTGACGCCTGGAGACTGATGCGCAGCAAGGCCTTGATATATGAAGAGAGTCAGCAGACACCACTCGGGGACAGGGAATGTCTTGACTGTTCTCGACATTGTCCCAGTGAGGGAACAAAGATGTGAAAAAGGTAAGTTTACCCGAGTGATTGTCACTCACAGCGTGGGCGCATCTGCCTCAGGAGCCGCATACAGATGTGAGGGTCACAGCTGTCAGTCGCATGTGGTGAAGAATAGAATGGCAGGAGTGCTATGAAGATTTTGTGTCACGAGAACAGGAAACACCATCTGTGCACCTTTAGAATGAGGTGGTTAAACATGACCTCATGAGCTGTTGAAGTCTAGAGGCGGAAGTGGCGCCTGTTGATAAGGACACTCGGGCTCCGCCCTCTCCATTTTTCCACCTCTTTTTCTGTTTGGTTCTCTAGTAACAGTAAAAGATGCCGAAAGGCTGCCTGTCCTGGTTGTTATGCTAACTCTGGCTTGGAGCATCGGGCAGGCAGCACTCACAAGCCAGAACCAGGCAGTCAAACTCCATGTGGTATCTGCTCGTGCCACCCTGCTGAGCCAAAGTCTGCTGGACTGACCATCTCACACCCCTGGAGCCTCTAAGGTCATAAGCCCAGCGGACACCTGACCTTCTGTGCTGAACGCCCTCCCTGGTAGCATTGCTGCTAGGGTCAGCCCCAGGGCTTCTGGCTTTAGCCCTCTTGCTCCTGAGGCTGCACATCAGTCAGGTAAGCCCCGCCCACTCTCTCCCATCATGTCACAAGGTGGGCTAGGGTCATTGAGACTCCCTGACCCCACCACAGACATGGTCAGGGTGAGAGAGGGGGGTCCCTAATCTGTCCTCTTCTGGGACATGTTTATCGTGCACACATGGGCTCGCACCGGTCATGCCTCGAGGAGGCGGATTCTCCTCTGGACTGGTTCCATCACTCTTGGACTCCTCCCATAACAAACCTCCAGCTGGTCTCAGTGTCTGTCCAGGCTCTTTCAGCGCTGTTCTTACTGCACACTTTATGGATAGGATGCCCCGGCCGGCACCAGGTTGGGTAAGTTTTCTTAGAATAATTTTCCAGTTTACAGCAGTCTAGCTTTTTTAAATACACTCTGCTATATTTACTGCACATGTGTGTAATGTCGGATGTACTCTTCTGCAGGCTCCACTCTGGTCTCTGCTGCAAGCGCTTAACCCTCTGAGCTGGCTTATGGTTATGATGGCACGGCCCTAGGCCCACTCTATTGTTAATATTTACAGTAATGATCACGCCTCTCAGCCTAACGAGGATGATACAAATTTACCTGTGAATAACTATGTTGTGTGAAGCACCCTGAAGTCCTGTAGATGCTTCCAGCGCATTATATTAAACCTATTTTATCACAGCCATTCCTTCCTGGGTGCTCAGTGGAAGAACTTCTGAGGTGAGAGGGCCTCGAACCTTTGCAGCACCTCTTGGCCGGGTAGGACTAGAGTGTCACGCCACGCCTCGCCCTCCATTGCTTCCTTTAGTGTAAGCTTTGAGAGCGCACACCATGGTAGCACTCCCTGCAGGGAGGAGGCTGGCTATTGTGTCAGGGCAACAGAATGTCCTTTTACTCAAGTCCAGACCAATCCCAACTGAGAGCTGTCAGTGATTGTTCCTCTACTTTTAGCACTCGTTCTAGTGCTTGAAGTCACGACTTGGGACTTCAGCCTGAGATTTTGATTGAGGTCTTCTGAGGTTTCTCAGTTTGTGCACAGATGGCACTCTGCCCAGACCGAATTTACGAAAAACTTTGTGCAACTTGATACCTTATGTATAGTCATATACGGGGTGGGGGAGGGGGTGACTCATGGAATGAAGAAGCCTGAGCAGGTGACCTCTGAGCAGACAGGCAGCCTGGCCTGGGCACACATTGTAGCAGACCCTGGTACTGCGGGTGCCTTCAATCAATCATTCAACAGGCCTTGTAAACACACTTGGGGCCATATTTATGGCAAAGTGATGCAGCACAGCACAGCCAGGGCAGGAATGCGCCATATTTATCATAGTGTGGTGCATTCCTGTCCTTTCCCCAGCACTGGCGCACAATGGGCTCCTAGCTCCAATGCAGGCACCCTGGCACCGTGGTGCATGGGTGCCCCTGTTGCAGGCAGAATTGTTTTTGTGAAGGAAGGGGCAGCCACTCTCTGTCTGAATTCACTTTCCTGGCTACCTGTATGCAAGGGAGCTAAATTTAAGTTGCTGTGCCATGCTCACATGGCACAATACAAGTCTGGGCCTGCTACTTCGCGTGGCCGAGTGACTTTTTATAAGTCTACAGGAGTGTTAGTGTAGGCTTGTGTAAGCGCTTCAGAAAAGCCAGAATGGGCAGACGTTCATTCTCTCATCTCGCCGCCACCCATTGGAATTTGCTGCTGTTGGATCTCTGTCTCAATACAGATCTTTTCAGGTTTCTTGAGAAGTTGAAGACCTGGCTCTTCCCTCTTTAAAAGGTTGTGAAACAGAATGCAATGTAGCAATTAATCTAGCACCGTGATGTCTCCCTGGGGATGAGTGTTGCGCTCTATAAATATAATAAATAGTGAAAAACTCCAAAATTCATTTTTTCACTCCTGCTAGAACTACCTCTCCCATAGGAAAACATTGGGTTACCTTATTACATTTATTAAGTGATAACTTTCAATTTCGGAGCAGGTAGTCAGGTTGATTTTGAGGTCCAAAGAATTGTAATTAAAATCCCTCGTTAATGGTAAAGTCAGATTTTTAGCCACAAATGTGAAAAGACCACAATTAGAAAGTTTCTTGTCCTAACCATTTGATGACTGCAGCCTATTCCTAGGTCACATGACAGGTGTAGCTGACAGTTGATCTTCGTGTATTGCTCCCAGACAATGAGACCAAGGGAAGCTAGGGGTTGGCAGGATGGGCCTCTCCGGCGTAACGACGGGGAGAAGCTGTCACCTACCACAGTTGTACATCACAAAGGCTCTGCCTGATCACTCTCACAAAGGTTTTGTCACTAGTCTTTTGTTTCCCCAGACAAGCTGGGGCAAAGACAAAGAGAAATGGGATGACCGACACCTCAAGTGGATGTAAGCCTCTAGAAGCTTCGCCTACTCTAAAGTGGGCACTGGGTATAAATATTGGACCTCAGACCCCCAACTCTTCAGTACACATCTGGACCTGTGGAACACTCAGAAGACAGAATATTGTGCTGCTTTGCGGCAAAAAAGACTGCCACTCTGCTGCCATGCTATCCACCCTTCTTTCCTGCTGCCCTTGTGTCTAAGTGAGAAGAGCTGAACCTACATCTTGATCCAAAGACCACCAGAGTGACTCCAAGGGCTAGTTGGCTAGCCTCTTGATCAAAAAGCCTCCGGATGAGAATGGGCATTCCTGAGTCCTGCCCGCCCAATTGGTGTCACCGCCTGGACCCTTGGAAGTGGGTCAGAAGTTTTTTAAAGGGGGCCTCGAAATGTGACTGTCTGGCTCTGTATTGTACCCTGGCATAGGCCGTCTGTTTTTTCGTTAATCTGTGAGGGGGCATTTCATGGTAATTCGAAAGCTGGATTGCCAATCCATGTCTTTCTGCTCCATTTTATCCACCTTGCTTTTTTCTGTTTTGCTCTGCTTTGATTTGTTATTTTCTTCTCCTGTTTCTATTTATTCTTCTCTATTTCCTCCTTTATTTACTTTGTTAATCCTTGGACATTTTTGCTTTCTTTATTTCTCTTTTTCATCATTCTATCTTTATTATGCCGCTTCTATTTTCCGCCCTATTTTCTTTTCACTCAATTTATCCAATTTCCTCAGTTTCATTCCATTCCTGTTTCATTTTCCTCCTTTCTCTAGCATCCTTTCTCTTTACATATTTTTCCTCTTTCATTCCTTTGGTAGATAAAAGACATTGTCATTTACAATGCCAATACCTCAAACTCTCACAAATGCGAGACCAATTTGCATTGCAAATGCTTGTTAGCATTTTGTGGGCTTGTTTTATGGCCTGGTGGGCTGCTGGTTTTCACTGTTGATTCCCGGATATTAGCACAAATAATGCCTGCACCGAACACACATGCATGCAGTCCCCCATAGCGTGCAAAATACCTGCACAGTGTGTCTTTACAAGTTTAAAACTGCCCCGATTTGCAAACGTGAAACACTTTTTCAGCCATCTCGTTTGCTAACGGGGAATCTTTTATTTTGGTGGCCAGAACACTTTCTTGTCCGAGTCCGACCCTGGCGCAAGTGTGTCATAAGCTAGGGAACACAACCTGGTTATCTGGACAGGTAAGGTCGTGACAGACCATTATAGAGGGGGGACTTTCTGAACCCCACTCACTCGCTGCAGTATGTATGAGTGAATGATTGGTTCACAGTATTTCCTGTATTTGTTGATTACTTTGAGAATTGGTAAACAAAAATACGATTTTCGCAAAACATGCAGTCACGTTTAATCCTGGTGTGCCCACCGATCACTCGATACATTATCACCGCTCCCAGATGGGCATCGCCGGGCAGTGCCAGTCTAGTCCCCCGGTCCTAACACAGCCAAAGGTCTGGATTTTCCACTTCAACAACTCTTGGCCCGGAGAGACAACGCGCAGAGCTATTAGCGCACGAGGAACCTCGGGGCCCCGGGGCCAGCATCAGTTTGCATCCTTCTCACAGGAGATGGGGCCCCCAGGGCCTGTCCGCGCGCTGCCGTCTTCCTATATATTCACTCCCCTGCTCTGCCCACAGCACATGTTCACTCACGAGGTGTCACGTTCAAGCTGTCTGGCGGGTGCCACCCCCCACCCCCCTCTCGGCCGCTCTGACCACACCTTGTTTCCCTGGTCTGATGTCAGCTCTGATGACCCCTTTCAACCTTTGACTTGTACTCTCTGAGTAATAAACGTGACCCGGGTTTCTAGGCGCTGTGCGGTTCGCCTAAAAACGAATCATATATTTTCTTTTATTGACAGGTAAGTTGAGTCAGCGGGGGGGGGGGGGGGGGGGAGCTGGGTCTGATTCTCAAACTCCTGTGTAATTTTACATGATAGCGCCGAGTGACAAAACCTTTTTTCGTTTACCGGCAGCGCTGGCTCCATAGCATCATTTCCATGTGTAACACAAACAGAAATACAACTCACATCAAGCAGAGTGAAGTGGCATTAGCGCCTAGAAAAAGCCGCTCTGCGCCCAGGCAGGGAGTGCGTTAATTGAGCCCCTGGATACGAGGCCTTTGACTGACTCTGGTGTGAATTATTTTACCAGCGCGCACAAATAATGCTGCCTGAGGGGCATGAACATATTATATCTAAAACACGAGATAAACACGTTACATGTCGATTCCACGCACTCAGATTTTCTGTAGATCAGCAGCTAGATTCCTGTGTACATTTCAGCGGTGTATTAAGTGAGCTTAAACGAGTGGTTGGGGGAGCGAGTTACCGATTGTATGAGGAAATGAGCGGGTGAGTGAGGTTTTGAGTGGCCATTCGAGTGGGCATACCCCATTGAGGGTCACCACACCTCTGACCTACAATCCCATCTCTCTATCTTCTTACTTATATTTAATAGCCTCTTGCGGTCTATTTGACATATCATATTACACATCACTCCATGTGTGCTCAGCAGGCAGGCTCTAGGGCGGTGTGACATGTGCCACCGCACTGGGCGCTGACTTCGGGGGGAGGGGGGCGGTTTCCTCAAATATATTATGGAATTAAACACACCTGCTGCAAAGTTCCTTGCCTCCAGATTTTTTCTGGCTACAATAAAAATGTCAAGATAACTGGTGAATTATGGATCTGCTGAGATGGCGTTTTGTCCAGTGGATGTTTTGACTCATCATAAGGTAGCTCAGAAGGTTTATTCTACAAAGCGCCTGTACTATGCAGATCACAACGTGCATAGAACGTAAATAGTTCAGTGGGCGACTGTGTCAGAGAGATCCATTTGTAACTTGCAGTTAAAAAGTTGAATCCTAATATAGAACAGTGACCTATGAACTGTCATCAAAGAGCTGCATGCAGAAATGCATGTGAGAGGGCGAGGTTATAGAGACTTGAGGGGCTCAGTTAAAGGGTGGTAGTGAGGGAATCCGTGGAGAAGGAGGTAACTGGGGGCGCCAACAAGCATTGGCGCACCGTGGTCACCAGCACTAAAGCCGGCCCTGGTGCTCATGTAGGGGGACTCACTCCCTGGTGGAATGCTTGAAAGGAAGCATCACTCACTGAAACGCAGGAAGACGTCTCCAAACCTGGCACTGACGAGAGGCTGGAGGAGAGATGGCACTGCTGTCAGGGGGACAGTCACGTGACATTATCTACGCACCGATGGTGTGGGGGCAGTAAGGGAGTGGGACAGGCATGGTGGGTGATGCAGCATGGCTCCCCAAGACTTTATAGTAACAGTCTGACAATATCAAGCAGATGAGCTGTGCCTACATGTAATTCCACATTGCATCTCCTGCAGGTCTGTGTCTCGAGTGTCCACGGCTGTCCTTCCAAGCCACAGGCGCCTTAGAGGGAGGGCAGCATTTGTGGGCAGGAGTACAGTCGTACTGACTGAGACTTCTCAGACACAACTTCAACAAAGACACATGTTCTGCACAGATCTCCACCCTGCTCAAAACACAGTCCCAATCACAGACATTCATAAGCCCCGGAGGCGCTGCTGCTGTGGTACTGCCCTGGGTACTGGGACAGGCTCTTGCAAGCCCATCCCAAAACATCTAAAAGAGACAGGAATAAGGTGGGCATCTTTAGGGCATATCCATATACAACGAGCACACATTGAAGGACTCTGCCCTCTCTGCACTATCATTGAAAGGGGATTGGATGTTTAGGGCTGGATTGTAAAGAGCATCTTTCAGAGCAGCTCTCAGCAGTGTATGGGACAGAGTCTGTACTGTGAGCCGACCCCACTGTGTTTATCTGACCAATCAAGTCTTCGGATTTTTTGGTGCGCTGTTTTGCCATCAAAAGAGTACTGAGAAGGACATTTGATGTTATGATGTATTTATGGCAACCCTATAATCCTGTGAAAGGTGCTGAGCATTATAATGCAGAAGCCCTTCAAGAGTGGCCATATTACTCAAACACCAGCAAACATGCACAAGAGCAGGGGCTGCTGTAGGAACCACACGCGATGGGAGCAGTTACTGAATCAATCAGTGCAGAAGAACTCTGCACCTGCTCAGATTGAAAAGCACCCACTCACCGAGGCTCAGAACCAGGGATTTGCTGCGGTTGAACTGCAGTGACCTTCATGGGCGGCCCCACAGGCACAGCAAATATCCATTCATCATAGTGTGTGCAAAGAGTCCAAGAACTGCTCTCAGAAACCTTTGCTGGGGTCCCACGAGGCGAACATGAACCCGAGATGCATCCATGGAATATAAGAAGATGGGATTCAAAAGCAGGTGACTGCCACCAGCCCCGCAGAGCTCAGAGACAAACCTGAAAGAGAACGCGGCAAACACTCCCTCATCCATTAGAGTGATGGTCAATGTGGGAGTCAGTCTGGAGCTCAGTCAGTGAGAAGAAATGCAAACACTGGGTACTAATGACTCTCGCCCGTCTCAGTGCCACCTCAGCAGAAAGGCGCCCCCAGTGGAGTGTGTGCGGCCGGGCACAGCTGCTCAGAGCGGCCTGCTGAGAACAGATACATTCGAACCGGCTGCCCCCCGAGAAGCTGATTCCAAAGGAATGTGTGGGCCCCGGATTCATGGTGACATCCCGTGGACCCTCAGACCACGCGGTATGGTAACAATGGTTATGGGGTATGACGTGGGGATGGGACTGTCCTTAGACTGATCAGACCTGCCAAGAATCCTAAAAGGATAAATGTTTTTTGGGGTCCCCACTTAGTTGCCAAAAGCCAAGGCGCACGAGGATACACTAACGTAGAATATACAATTTGTCAAGCATCTTTGTAGCAATAACTACCACATCAGCACAAGTGAAGACCAGAAACCAGAAGAGGAGAAGCGCATGTAGCGTCCTGCACTATAGTCTTTGCAGACCTGCAGGAATGGACACCCCTTTACTTCGCATGTTAATTATGGATACACTTCGTCTTGTATTTAGCCAGGATGCCAGGACTACGCACACTCACAATCCGAGATTGCGGCTGAGGGTCCGCGGACCCGTACACGGGCTGACAGCGGAAAGACATGTTATAAATACTGGAGGTCGTCGCCGGGCCCGGGAGAGGCTACATACAAGACGAATGGTATCCACAATTGACATGTGACCCAACCGTATGCTTGAGATATTTTTCAGAACTCAGCCCTGAGGAAGTCATAGGCTGACACACCCACTGACGAAACACGTGTTGGCTAGTAGAGGAATTTGAATACAATAAACAAAAGGTTGAAGAATTGCGAAAAATGGAATGACTCATAATTGTGTTTATATGATATTGCGTGTGCTGGAGACATGTTTTTGTTTTGTTTCTGTAATTGGGATGTAGGGGTGACATCTTTTCTCTTTTAGCACTGTACTAAAATATCCAGCTGCAGCAATTTTGTGTACTGTGTCTTGAAGCACCAAATTCCCTTAATCTCCCCTCAGCAGACAAAAACACATATGCATCTGTTTCGTATCCTTGCAATGACACATGTAATGGAGTCCACTGATCAAGCCCAGAGTGAACAAATCCTAAAAGACCCACATTAATTTAGAACACATATAATGTTGCATGAATATGCTTTGCTAGTAGGGATGCAGATTCCAACAAGACAAATGTGCACTGCGCTCTACCCAGCTCCTTGGAGTCGCTGTCAGCCACTTACTAAGTTTTCAATTATTCAAAGGCACAATAGGTCCAGTATGAACTGTGCAAGAGTTTTGGCAATAAATGAAAACAATGTGATTTTGAGTGTTATAAAACAACTGCACGGCTTCTGGATAAGGACTAAGGGCCTTATTGTGACCTTGGTGGTCTTGGAGTAGGGCCGCCACACCGATGATCCGCTCCAAGACCGCCAAAGCCATGAGACACCTCCATCCAGATTATGAAATTTTTTATTGCCTTGCGGGCATTTCTTTGGCGGTCTCATGTTGGTGCCTATGAAAAAGGAACCGCAAATGTGAGATTCAAAGGCAGTTCCTGCAGGGCATTAACTGTAAATTCCATACGTTGCAGGAACAGGGGTGCATGCATACAGGAGGGAACCACATGTGCCACACTGCATGCACCCCATGGCTCTGAGGCAACAGGGGACCCTGTAGGGACCCCTTGGTTTCCTCACTGCCACACTTTTCATTGCTCTTACTGCCATGAAAACTGTGGCAGTGAGGAAACTTGCAATATACTTGATGGTGCCCCAGGAGCACTGCCAGCATATTACCAGCTTCACACTGCTGCAATACCGCCAGGGATCGCGGATCCCTGGGGAAAGTAGTGGTTCTGTGGCGGTTCGGAAGCCATAGTTGGAACATGGTGGGTGGACCGTCAACAAGACTACGGCGATCCAATGGACCACTGTAGTCATATAAAAAGGCACTTATACTCTTCAACCATTGACATGACTCCATGAATCAGCCTGGAATAGTTAAGATACTTGTGTAGTGTTGTGATCTGCTTTTTAAAAGCACCATAGATAACGGATGTGTTTGAGCACTTCTGAGATTCAAAGCTTTACTTTTTAGGTATGGCTGAACATCACAGGAGCCACCTGAACATATGTGATGAACAGACAAAGAGCTTCAAGAAGCTGGGTATTTGGACAAAAACAAGTGAATCCGAAATATTGAACAACATAAAAATCGAGTTTTTGATATCATGACACATAAATATCATGATGGTGAAATATTAACTAAAATATAATTTTTTTTAAGGTAATCTCATTTTCAAAAATATCTGTGTTGTCAATATTGTTTACAGTAATATAGTTGAAAACAAATATCTTTCTGTATTTTAGTGTATACTTTAAATGTACATGCTATATATTGTTTAAATAATTGCTATTGTCTTCAAATAAAGTTTGTGAATTTTCGTTATATATAATTTTAATTTAATTTTAATAGTCATTTATATTGTCATATTGGGTTGTGAGGTTGCAGTCGAAATAGTACATGATTTTTCACTGAGTTTACTGCTTTTTTAATGTGTGAGTGCAGCACAAGAGGAATGCTGGGGGTTGTGGTGCTGCTTTAGTCCAACCTTTCCCTTTGGTGGTTCTGCTATGTGATATTCTCATTTTAAATTATTCACAGCCCTCCAGTCGGCCTCCAAAATGCAAGACGCCCGGTTAATGTTCGTGTCCTCCGCTTGTCTTCTGTTCCACTGTTGGGCTATGGACAGCTCCAGACCCTGCGGTCCTGCCATTGAGAACCAGCGCTTGCCATACTCCTGTTTGCTCTTGAGGGGAGTTCTGTCACCTAAAAAAACATAATGATTTGTCGGTTTTCAAAAGGAAGTTTCCTTTATTATGTGTTAATAGTATTGGCTAATAATATTCTAAAACTTCATGACATACTTACTGTGTGAATTAACTACACTCTGGACCATGTTTCTTTTAATAGGCTAATCCTGTTGGTGAATAGAGGTTTTTTAATCAGGATTGTCCCTCATTCAGAAACAGCTGTGTCAACCACATTAATGTTTCAAGGCGTCTCTTCCCGACATGCCTCATGCTGATCCTTTCTGACCTATCAATGCACCGTTACAGTATGTTCACCCCAACTGCATCCGCTCACACATATGCAGCTCCCCGAAGCCATGCGAGCCAGAATCACAGTTATTGCGAGAGCCTGGACCACATGGCTCACTTCTGATGATAAACTGGAAAAAACTACAGGTAGGTTAAAAGAGTAACAGGCTTGGCCACTCTTTAAATGCAAGCACCCATATCAAATTACGATTAGACAATGCTGTTATTTCATTGCAAAATCTCTGCTCCTGTCTTGTCATGTGAGGTATCATTTTACTCGGGAGACTGAGGGGAACGCTGTGGGGTAGGATATTTGTGCCGGCATGGGGATTCCATGCAAAAATATGTGGAATATATCTTTGTTTCAGCTAAATGTGAGGTTTTCAGGGATTCTGGGTAGGAAAACATTGGGGGATCCACACAAGCCATACATCGATGGACTCTCCCGGGTATCTAGTTTTTCGGAAATGTATGGGTTTCGTAGTTTCCCAAGATGGCTGCCGAGCCCGGGGCCAAAATCCCAGGTGACTTCCCTTGTAAAACCAGGATGTTTTGTGATAAGTCATTATGATGTCTCCTCAATATGTTTTGGGCCCTTGCCTGTCTGGGGTACTTGACCCACCCACGTGAGTGAGGTACCATTTTTATCGGGAGACCTCGGGAAACGCTGAGTGGTAGGAAATGTGTGGGTCCACGCAGATTCCATAACTTTCCACACAGAACTTTGAGAAACAAAGTGATTTTTTCAGCTAAATTCAAGGTTTGCAGGGGATTTAGGGTAGGAAAATGTTGGGGGACGCACGCAAGCTATACCTCGCTGGACTCCCCCATGTTTCTAGTTTCAGAAATGTGTGCATTTGGTAGATTTCCCAAGGTGACCGCCAAGCCCGGGGAAAAAAACCCAGGTGACCCCTCTTGGAAAACCAGGTTGTTTTGTGATAGGTCATTTTGAAGTCTCCTCAATATGTTTTGGGCCCTTGCCTGTCGTGGGTACTTGACCCACCCACGCGATTGAGGTACCATTTTTAACGGGAGACCTCGGGGAACTCTGGGTGGTAGGACATTTGTGGATCCACGCAGATTCCAGAACTTTACCACATAGAAATGTGAGAAAAATTAGATTTTTTTCAGCTAAATTTGAGGTTTGCAGGGGATTCTGCGTAAGCCAAAAATTGGGGTCCCACGCAAGCTGTACCTTGTGTCCAGTTTTCAGAAATGTGTGGGTATGGTAGATTTCCCAAGATGTCCGCCAAGCCTGTGGCCAAAAACACAGGTGACTCCCTATGCAAAACCAGGTTGTTTTGTGATAGTTCATTTTGATGTCTCCTCAATACGTTTTGGGCCCTTGCCTATCGCGGGTACTTGAGGCACCAACATGAGTGAGGTACTAATTTATTGGGAGACCTGGGGGAAAGCTGGGTGGTAGGAAATTTGTGCATCTATGCAGATTCCAGAACTTTCCACCACAGAAATGTGAGGAAATGAGTTTTTTGACAAAGTGTGAGGTTTGCAAGGGATTCTGGCTAACAGAACCTGGTGAAAGCCAGACAAGTCACCCCATTCTGAATTCCACTGGGTGTCTAGTTTTAAAAAATGTACAGATTTGCTAGGTTTCCCTAGGTGCCGGCAGAGCTAGGATTCAAAATCTGCAGGTAGGCACTTTGCAAAAAAAGGGTCAATTTTCACTGTGAAAATGTGGTGCGTCCACGTTGCGTTTTTGCTCGTTTCCTGTCGCAGGCACTAGGCCTACCCACAGAAGTGAGGTGCCATTTTATTCAGAAGACTTTTTTTACAAAGTTTGAGGTTTGCAAGTGATTCTGGGTGACAGAACCTCGTGAGAGCTAGATGAGTTACCGCTCCTGGATTTGCATGGGTGTCTAGGTTTGAAAAATGTATAGTTTTGCTAGGTTTCCCTAGGTGCCGGCAGAGCTAGGGTTCAAAATCTACAGCTAGGCACTTTGAAAAAAAAGGGTCAGTTTTCACTGTGAAAATGTGGTGTGTGTTCACGTTGTGTTTTGGGCCATTTCTTGTCACGGGCACTAGGCATACCCCAGAAGTTCATTACCATTTTTCTTGGAAGACTTTGGGGTATGTGGGGTGGGTGGAATTTTGTGGATCCTCGCAGATTCCAGACCTTTCCATCACAGAAATGTTAGGAAAATGTGTGTTTTTTGACAATGTTTGAGGTTTGCAAGGGATTCTGGGTAACAGAACCTGGTGAGAGTCAGACAAGTTACCCCATCCTGGGTTCCCCTGGGTGTCTAGTTTTCAAAAATGTATAGTTTTGCTAGGTTTCCCTAGGTGCCGGCAGAGCTAGGGTTCAAAATCTACAGCTAGACACTTTGAAAAAAAATGGTCAGTTTTCACTGTGAAAATGTGGTGTGTGTTCACGTTGTGTTTTGGGCCATTTCTTGTCACGGGCACTAGGCATACCCCAGAAGTTCATTACCATTTTTCTCGGAAGACTTTGGGGTATGTGGGGTGGGTGGAATTTTGTGGATCCTCGCAGATTCCAGAACTTTCCATCACAGAAATGTTAGGAAAATGTGGGTTTTTTGACAATGTTTGAGGTTTGCAAGGGATTCTGGGTAACATAACCTGGTGAGAGTCAGACAAGTTACCCCATCCTGGGTTCCCCTGGGTGTCTAGTTTTCAAAAATGTATAGGTTTGCTAGGTTTCTCTAGGTGCCGGCAGAGCTAGGGTTCAAAATCTCCAGAAAGGCACTTTGCAAACAAAGGGTCAGTTTTCACTGTAAAAATGTGGTGTGTCCACATTGCGGTTTGGCCCGTTTCCTGTTGCATGCACTACGCCTACCAACACAAGTGAGGTACCATTTTTATCAGGAGACCTTGGGAAAAGCGGGGTGGGTGGAAGTTTGTGGATCTGTGCAGATTCCAGATCTTTTCATCACAGAAATGTAAGGAAAATGTGTTTTTTCCCAATGTTTGAGGTTTGCAAGGAGTTATGGGTAACAGAACCGAGTTAGAGCCACACAAGTCACACCATCCTGGATTTGCCTGGGTGACTAGTATATTTTTTCTTATAGGATTGCTAGGTTTGCCTAGGTGCCGGCAGAGCTAGGGTTCAAAATCTACAGCTAGACACTTTGCAGAAAAAGGGTCAGTTTCCACTGTGAAAATGTGGTGTGTCCACGTTGTGTTTTGGGCCATTTCCTGTCACGGGCACTAGGCCTACCCACAAAAGTGAGTTACCATTTCTCGCGGAAGACTTTGGGGTATGTGGGGTGGGTGGAATTTTGTGGAACCTCCCAGATTCCAGAACATTCCATCACAGAAATGTTAGGAAAATGTGGGTTTTTTGACAATGTTTGAGGTTTGCAAGGGATTCTGGGTAACAGGACCTGGTGAGAGCCACACAAGTTACCCCACCCTGGATTCCCCTGGGTGTCTAGTTTTCAAAAATGTATAGGTTTGCTAGGTTTCCCTAGGTGCCGGAAGAGCTAGGGTTCAAAATATGCAGGTAGGCACTTTGCAAAAAAGGGTCAGTTTTCACAGTAAAAATGTGGTGTGTCCACGTTGCTTTTTCGGTCGTTTCCTGTCACGGGCACTAGGCCTACCACAGAAGTGAGATACAATTTTTCTCAGAACACTTTGGGGAATACGGGGTGCATGGAATTTTGTGGATCCACGTTGATTCCATAACTTTCCACTGCAGAAATGTGAGGAAAATTTGATGTTTTTTAACAAAGTTTGAGGTTTGCAAGAGATTCTGGGTGACAGAACCTGGTGAGAGCCAGATAAGTTACCCCATCCTAGATTCCCCTGGGTGTCTAGGTTTGAAAATGTATAGGTTTGCTAGGTTTCCCTAGGTGCCGGCAGAGCTAGGGTTCAAAATCTGCAGGTAGGCACTTTGCAAAAAAAGGGTCAGTTTTCACTGTGAATATGCGGTGTGTCCATGTTGTGTTTTGGGCCATTTCCTTTCACGGGCACTAGGCCTACCCACAGAAGTGAGTTACTAATTTTCTATGAAGACTTTTGGGTATGTGGGGTGGGTGGAATTTTGTGGATCCTCACGGATCCCAGAACTTTCCACCGCAGAAATGTGAGGAAAATTTGTTTTTTTTTTACAAAGTTTGAGGTTTGCAAGAGATTCTGGGTGACAGAACCTGGTGAGAGTCAGATGAGTTACCCCTCCTGGATTTGCCTGGGTGTCTAGGTTTGAAAAATGTATAGGTTTGCTTGGTTTCCCTAGGTGCTGGCAGAGCTAGGGTTCAAAATCTACAGCTCGGCATTTTGCAAAAAAAGGGTCAGTTTTCACTGTGAAAATGTGGTGTGTGTTCACGTTGTGTTTTGGCCATTTCTTGTCACTGGCACTAGGCCTACCCACAGAAGTGAGTTACCATTTTTCTCCGAAGACTTTGGGGTATGTAGGGTGGGTGGAATTTTGTGGACCCTCGCAGATTCCAGAACTTTCCACCACAGAAATGTTAGGAAAATGTGGGTTTTTTAACAATGTTTGAGGTTTGGAAGGGATTCTGGGTAACAGGACCTGGTGAGAGCCAGACAAGTTACCCCATCCTGGATTTCTCTGGGTGTCTAGTTTTCAAAAATGTATATGTTTGCTAGGTTTCACTAGGTGCCGGCAGAGCTAGGGTTCAAAATCTCCAGCTAGGCACTTTGCAAACAAAGGGTCAGTTTTCACTGTAAAAATGTGGTGTGTCCACATTGCCGTTTGGGCCGTTTCCTGTAGCGTGTACTACGCATACCAACACAAGTGAGGTGTCATTTTTATTGGAAGACTTTGGGGAATGCGGGGTGGGGGAAGTTTGTGGATCTGTTCAGATTCCAGATGTTTTCATCACAGAAATGTAAGGAAAATGTGTTTTTTTTCCAAAGTTTGAGGTTTGCAAGGGATTATGGGTAACAGAACCGAGTGAGAGCCACACAATTCACCACATCCTGGATTCTCCTGGGTTTATAGATTTGCTAGGTTTCCATGGGTGCCAGCTGCGCTAGGACCCAAAATCCAGAGGTAGGCTCATTCCGCAAAAAAGTATCTGCCTAATGAGCTTTCTGCCATCCTGGGGAGGGGGGAAATTGGGGGCTATTGCCCGGATATGCCCCCTAAGGGGGCAGAAAGACTGTGGCTATTTTGTTTGTGTGGATGTGGACATTGGGATGCCCTTTCTTGGCAGCCCCCACCCCTACGTATAAAAAAAGCAAGCATAATTGCTGGTTTCACGTGGGTTTTCTGTACCCCTGGGGGGCAGATCAGGGGCTACTGCCCTCAGTTGCCTCCTATGGGTGACAGAAAGACAGTGGTATCTTTTTTTGGGGGGTGTTTTTTTATTTTTTTATTTATTTGAAAAGTTTTATATAGCGCTGGCTAGACCCGGAGGTATCAGAGTGCTTTACATGGGGCCGAGCATTGTTTCATAGCATAGTTACAAGTTACATTGTTACAAGATAAGCCTAGTTACCAGTTGCTGGAGCGCAGTTGCATGTGTTAAAAATGAATACTTAAGGGAAAAAGCAGGCAAGGGGAGAGATTCAGGGGAGAGAGGATAGAAGCAGGAGAGGAAGCCCAAGAATGAAAGAGGGGAAGAGGGGGTGGAGGGAGAAGGAAACTTAACCGTAAGACACAGAAAAACAGTGTCCACCGTCCTGTGTGCTTTGATCCCAGTGGAAAAGGTGTCGTTCCACACCTCCGCTGTGTGTGGCTCCCTATACGCTGTGGACTCTCTGAGGGGTCACTGAAACTCCAGGGCATAAATATTGGATCCCTCCTCAACAATGGGATAGGGAGAGCTTTGGCAAGAGGCGCTATTCCCACACCTCGGCTGTGAGTGACTCCCTTGACCCTGTGGACTCTCTCAGAGGGTCTCTGAGACTCCAAGGAATAAATGCTGGATCCCTCCCCAACAAGGAGAAAAGGAGTGCTTTGGTAAATGGCACATGGATAACAATAGTTACAAAATACACAGTTTCAGAGCATAGTTACCAGTTACTGGGGCGCAGTTGCATGCGTTAAAAACGAGGCAAGGGGGAGATTCAGGGGAGGGAGGATGGGAGCAGGGGAGGAAGACAAAGAATGGAGGAGGGAAAGAGGCGGGGGAGGGTGAAGGAAACATTAACTGGGAGACATGGAAAAACAGTGTCCAACGTCTGGTGTGGTGTGATCTCAGTGGAAATGGTGTCGTTCCCACACCTCCGCTGTGTGTGTCTCCCTTTACGCTGTGGACTCTCTCAGAGGGTTCTCTGAGACTCCAGGGCATAGATACTGGATCCCTCCCCAACAAGGGGAGAGGGAGTGCTTTGGCAAGGGCGCCTTTCCCACACCTCTGCTGTATGTGACTCCCTAGACGCTGTGGACTCTCTCAGAGGGGTCTCTGAGACTCCATGGAATAAATTCTGGCTCCCTCCCCAACAAGGGGAGAAGGAGCGCTTTGGTAAAGGGCACATGGATTACAATAGTTACAGTTCCAAAATCCAATACAGAAGAAACAAGTCCCCAGGAGAGTAAAGAGGGAAAAAGTGGGAGGGAGAGCGAGGGACAGGGGGCTGGGAAGTGGATCAAATCAGGCAGATCAGTAGTGGGAGTGGAAAACCTCGTGGGGGTCCAAGAATGTGAAGAAAACGGGTCTCATAGACATTATGTCCAGTGTCAAGTTAGGTAAGAACAGTTTCCGGTTCATCGCCTGCACTGCCTGGCTTGTCCCACTGCACCAGCATTTTTCCCCGCTTCGAATCTCGCATATACCACTCAGCTGCAATGAGGACCACCATTAGGATCTTGACAGCTGAATCCTCAGGGAAATAGACTGCAAGTCGGATGCGTATCTCCCACAGTAACAGTGAGCCCTGGATGCTAAGGCAGTTCAATTATAGCACTTGGAGGAGGCAATCATGATAGAAACACTTCGTGCCTCTGTCTAAGCCCTCTCACCCTCAGCCAGCAGTTCTAAGATGGCCGCTGCAAACAACACAGATCCACTCTAAAAGCACTACATTACACTTTAATATATACCTGTCTTTCAGCAGCCTTGCCTCGTCATGGTGGTTCTGAAAACAATACTGCAAGACAGAGTTCACTATGGATGTGCACAATTACCTGCACATCTATATAAAAAAGGAGGATAAATAATCGAGTCTCACATAAAAAATTAGAAAGGTGACCAATAATCAGCTCACACTTTTCAATCAGTGATAAGAAGTGAAGCCACAACAACCAGCTTGATATGTCCTTTGTGCATCTGCATGAATTATTTATTTGAATTATGATAGAAGAGGGACAACTATTTAGCCTTCTAGAAACGGCAGTGCTTTAAAAATACAAGATATTTTACAGATGCATATCAAGAACTTTCACTGCAATCTGCCGAGTGAGAGGGGGAGGAATATTGATGCAAACCAAATCCACGTCTTGGTGCAGGCGTACGTCGTCTGTGCGGCTAGTGTAAAAGGAGAGGTTCGTTTCCTCGGCAAGCTGTTTGGCCTCCTCTTCGGTCTTCCCCCACAGTGCTTCGATCGAGAACCCCTCGGCTCGCAGTAGGGGGACCAGCACCCGGGCAGTGCTGCCGGTGCCAAAAACGCCGATTCCCGGCAAGGGCTTCATTCTGCTTCATTCAGGGGCGTCTCTCTTTCGCTCTCTACCCCCGTCTTTGGAGGCTACGTTAAAAGGCATGGTGGACTTGGTAACCTTCTGTAGTGGTCCATGGTCCCTATCGCCTTCTTTTGTGCAAATCGGGGTCTGGTGGTTGTTGAATATTTACAACCGCTCATAAACCCTCAATCATCTGAATCCTCCCACATCTTGAATTTGAATTTGAATTTAAAAACTTTTATTCAGCGCTCTTTTACCAGGCGGTTTCATGGCGCTATGTGTGATGCAGTGGACGGCAGCAGCTGTAAGGGCTAGGCAGTGTAAGCTCGCACAAATAAGAAGGTTTTGAGATCCTTCCGGAACTGTAGATAAGAAGGCGATGTGCGGAGGGCAGCAGGAAGGGAATTCCAGAAGACTGGAGCAAGAACAGCGAACTTCGCTCCACCAGACTTCTGTTTTTTAAAACGGGGGATAGCTAAAAGAGCCATATGAGTGGAGCGAAGTTCTCTGCCCGGAAGGTAGGGCTTAATAGCTGAGCATATGAACTCGGGGGCAGTACCCGACCTAGCCTGGAAAGTGAGGCAGCCAAGTTTGAAAAGGGCGCGCTCTCTCACCGGAAGCTAATGTAGTGCTTTGAGCAGTGGAGTGGCCCGATGGTATTTAGGTAGGCCATGAATCAGGCGAGCAGCCTGGTTCTGTACCAACTGCAGGCGGTGGATCGCATAGGCAGGAGCCCCATTATAGATTATGTTGCCATAATCGATGCGCGATAATACCATGGCCAGCACGATAATTTTTAAAGCAGAGAGAGAAAAGAAGCGGGAGACTTTCCTAATTATTCTGAGGGAAAAAAAACAGGAAGAGACCACTGAACCAACCTGAGAATGAACAGAGAGTTGTGAGTTCAGAAAGATCCCAAGAGTTTTAACTTTGGGTACGGGGAGTGGAGGGACACCAAGTGACGGGGGCCAGAAGGAGGGGGACCACGGACTGCAACCACCTCCGGTCAAGACCAACTCGGTCTTGTCCGGGTTGAGTTTGAGGTGGTTGCAGTTCATCCAATCCTGAATGAAAGTCATAACTGTCTGGACATTTTGGGCAGATGAAGATGAGTAGGAGAGGTTGAAGATTAGCTGAAGCACAATTATCTTCAAGCACAATTATGTTCCGCTCTGCGTCTGAGTGCCACTGTTGGTCCCTCCCTGCTCCAGACTCATCTTTGGTTCCCTGGATCCACTCCGGAAGCCCAGGCTCTCGCGCCACCCTCTGCCCATCCCCCGGGCGTCTCCCTGGAATATCACCCCCAAGCTACAACCCCAAGACGGGGAGGAGTCAGCTCCCACACCTGAATTTTGAAAAACATTTACCCCGTTGTGCCTCGTGGGCTTTCTGCCCCCGATGGGGCTGATAAGGGGCTATTGTCCCATCTGCCTCTGGGGGGGCAGAAAGACTGTGGTGATTTTTGTGGGGTGGGGGCATTGCCATGTCCATCCCTGTGGTCCAGTGGGCTTTCTGTCCCACAGGGTGCTTATCAGGGGCTAGTGCCCCCATCTGATTCTTGGGGGAGCAGAAAGACTGTGGCATTTTTTGTGGGGAGTTGGGGGCATTGACATGCCCATTCTGGGCATCCCCCGCCCGAACTTTTGAAAAATAAAAATCCCTGGTGCCTAGTGAGACTTCTGCCCCCCGGGGGGGACAGATAAGGAGCTATTGACCCATCTGCCTCCCAGGTGGGGCAAAAAGACTGTAGCATTTTTTTTGTGTGGGGTATTTGCATGCCCACTCTGGGAAGCCCCCACCTCTACATATATATGAAAAAAATATTCCCTGGGGCCTAGTAGGCTTTTCGCCCCGGTGGGAAGACCAGGGGCTCTTCCCCCATCTGCCTCCTGGGATGGCGGAAAGTCTTATTCCTTGTTTGGGGGGTAGGGTGGGGGCATTGGCATGCCCATTCTGGGAAGCCCCCACCCCTGTCCTATAAAAAGAATCCCTGGCATTTAGGGTGCCCTCTGCCCTCGGGGGGCAGAAAGGCTGTATAGCAAAATTTAATTGGGGGAGCAAAGACCCTTGCCCAAGGGGCCGCTCCTTCCTCCCTGGTGGCTAGTGGGTGGATCCCTGCTTGGGGATCGCCCTCCTGGGGAACTCTTTTCAAGCTGTAGTACAAATGTAGCCAAAAGTGCAAACCTTCCTCCAGTAGAGTTACTAAAAGGTCAGAAAGATAAAGTAGTATATCTACCAGACTTGAAGGAAAACATTTAAACTCTTGGTATAAACTAAAATTTGGAATAGCCACATGTAGTTTTAGTGAAGAATGTGTCAAAGATAGATTTAAAAAAATTGCTAAGAACTATTTAGCTTAGATAAGGTAAGGAAAATACGTACAATCCTTGAAAGTAGAAAACAAAAATGCTAAGGTTTCGATATAGTGCAAAACTCTTCAAAGTCTATGGAAAGTCATCTTTTAGAGAGCGTAGATTCTTCTAAATCATTTGGGAGTCTCACAGTATTCACCCTGTACATTCTACAGATGGGATAGGTGATGCTTTAGAGTTATATGAAATGAGGCAAGCAAACGGGAAGCAAAATAGTTTATGGGAAAACAGTTTAGAAACGTATTTTCTACTTAGCTTTTATACAGGAGAAGAAGGTTGTTAGGATCATTGTTGAGTACAGATTCCTGCTTCTGAGTTTAGACTATATTCTGAAGATCCATTTATCAGCTGGAACAGTGAATATTGTTTCCTTCTTTTCTTTGAAATCTAACTGGATGTGGTGTGCTATGCTGTAGCCCATGTTCTCAAATGAGCACAATTCCACAATATTAGTCCAAAACCATTTGTGGAGAAGGTTTTTGGTAAAGATGAAATTCTTAACTGCAACCTCATGAATCTCATGGCATCTCAATGCGGAATAAATGAGAATTGGTTCCGTCGGCATTCTGAGTTAAGGTGCATGTTGTGTAACTTGAGTGCACCTAGCAGGCCTGTGACACTCAACTGTGCAGGGAATGCTTGGCATGTGCTGCTTGACTTCCTCAGCAATCTAATTCAAATATTGCTGGTATTAATTTAAAGACATGTGGAGAATTGTGCTCCATGTATTCAACAAATATCTGTTGGTATTTCAATCATAGTTTTCAAGCCATACTTTGCTTTATCTGCAACAAAAACATCCTCAACTTGGTGAGGTTGTTGACTTCTTTTATAGGAAAGACTATAAAGATTGAGGTACTCCACGTTTGTTAATTTCACTGTGGATAAAAAGAGTGCACATTTGCACAAAATACTGATGAGCCAGTTGCATCACTCATTGATCAGTACCTTACTTGTGAGTTTCCAAACAAACCTCAGAATAGAAACCTGAGGCAGCAAGTGTTACAGTTTCAGTACCACAAATATGGAAAATTCTCGTGTCATAGATATAGAGCCAAAGGTACATACTAATCAAAGTTTTCCTAGGCCTGTATGTCTACAGTCAGACATAATGTCATTGACACATCTCCCAAAAACACATACAGCATTAAGAGAAGTGTGTCTTCCAAATTAAATCATAACAACTACAGCCTTGTCATTTTGCCTATGTGGAATGCAAACATGCGCATTAAGATTTTTGCAGATAATTCCACTGCTACTCTACGTCACGTCATAGCTAACAAAGTCTGAGAAAGTGTACACTGAAAGATGTATGGGAAGACATTTCAGCAGAGATATTTTTTATTTAAAGTGTTCTAAAGTCTAAATTTGAAGATGCTTTCAAGCAGGGAGATCTGCTCTTCTGAAATATTTGATTGCATGAGCTCTTCTTTGTACAACAAAAGCAAAACCATATGCTGTGTTGGTATAGGCTACGTCTGAGAGTACTTTTAATTAGACCAGAGTAATTGGAGTAATTTCAGTAATTCTGTGCTATTCTTTGTTGCTGAATTAATATTAATAATGTGATTACGCTGCCACGCCTACTTAAGAATAATTTGGGGTCAAAAAAATCCTATTGCGAGACCATATTTAGTGAGCCCAAGCAGCTGCTTGCACTGCTGTTTATGTTCCGTTGCATTTAGTGTTTTTTTTAGTCCTCATATAGAAATAATTTGGAGTTGGAGGTGTCGGGGGCCTGTTTCGTTTTGTATTCCGACCTTCCGGGGCTTCTCCTCGGTAAGCGCAACGTATGCGTGGAGAATATCTTCTTCTCCTTTTTTACTTGAGCCGCTTTTTTCCGCTTCCAGTGGAATTCTGCTCTAGGTTGAGCTAGTCATTTTGACTACTCTTTCAAGTTCCCACTTGAATGCTTCTATTGCATTGCATAATCATTGGACCATACAATGCTTTCGCAGATGTTGACTTGTGAGATTATGGTTTTCCCAGATGTTCCAAACAATGTTCCCTCTAATATTTTTCCTCTGTGTGCGGCAGTGTAAGGTCTATGTGCGCTGCAACCAAGGCTATGTGCGCCAGTAACCAGATCGCGTGTGTGGGTGCAGCGCCAAATATCACTCCAAAATTTTGCTTAAAAATAGTGAAAAGTCGGTGCATTTTCTCACGAACAGATCCAAGTGAATGTTGTTAAGGCAGGTTTGAAACCGTCACACATTTCAATTTGAAACCTTGGCAGCTATGTTCCTACATTTCTGTTCTTAATAGGGCTGGGCTGCGGGTTGATTGTGTGCATTTGTTCAAGTTTTCATGTTAATTTCAGTTCATGATGGGCTCTGCGATTAACATGAAAACTTTAACAAATGTTCTCTTTGAGCAGGAAAAATAAAATTATAATAACGTTGTTATTATAATTTTACATTTCGCAGTTTCAGTGCTGGGTTAGGGATGAGGCAGCACCAGCACGCTAAAATTGTCTAACATATATGAGCATGCAACTGCGCCTTTAAGATGCTATGCGTCAGAGATAGAATATTCATGAACAGCGCTGAGCAGGCAGGCCAGAATCTAACAGATCAATTAGCCGTGCTTCAACCAGCTTACCTGTGAGTCTAGTCTGGGGGTACCAGCCATCACGTTGGTGATCCAAGGAGCCGGTCTTGCCTGCTGTTTTCCCACAATCACACCACCCTTTTGGTGACCAAAGCACACACATGCTTCGAAGATTAGCACTCAGGCGGGTGGTAGCTTGGTTTTCCTTTCTGCACCCCCCAGCAACGAAGTCACATTACCTGAGCCTCTTGCGCAGGATGTTATAGTTTTACAGCCTGCTGGGCCCATTCCCTCCTAAGCACCTGCATCAGCCTGGACAGAGATTGTTGAAAAAACAGTCAACTTCTCAGCCCCTGTTGTGCCCTCTGAACATGTGTACTTTCGTGAACCGGAGGTGCAGTATTGGTCTTGTCACTTGATCCCGGTACTTGATTGAAGTCAGAGCGGCACACAGCAGAGGTAAGGAGGCATTTTTAAACATAAAGCTTATAATCCATATTTTCAGACAAACTGTTTGTATGATCTGGGTTTAAAGCAATAATCGCTTATATTCTCCAAAACACTTTGTTTTGGAAATAATCTGCTTTGCTACACTTTTCGAATCATCGTCGTTTAACTAGTCTCACCGTCAGTGAACCTTGCTTTACCTCTCAAAAAGACAACTTTCTTTTCTTGGAAAATGGACTTCGGGAGATTCAGGTCGTTTCCCAACTCTTACCACAGCTACTACCTTCTCCACAAGGATGGGGCGCTGCAGTCTTACTGCTATGTCACACGGTAGCTGCTGCTGAGGGCACATCATTTCAGGGGTCGAGAATTAGGTTTTTAGGGAAAGGGAATGTGATTGGTAATCCCAAGTGTACGAGATTTAGGAACCCAAAAGTAAAAAGTAGAGCTTTCAGTAGAATTCTCTGCATGCTGCACAGAGAAGGGAATTCAACATCTTTCAGCAATAGAATGAAAATGCAGCTCTGCCGGGGTTTTCTCCCCTCACTGCCAAACAAACTATGTCCATAAGAATCCCTTTCTTTTCCGACTTGTGGTAAATAAAATTCTTTACCGGGACTTAATTTGATACGGAAACATAATAAATATAGCTCAGTAAAATGAGAGGCAGAATCCGTGGTATCAGAGGTTCGGAATGGGCTTTATTCCAATGAACGATTATAATCGGTTGCTCCAAGTTCCATCACCACGGAGGTTCAGGAAGTGAAGTACATACTTTATTGACAAGAAATGACTTTTATAGTACATACATTACAATGAAGCGAATACAGTAGGCGTAACAATTGATAAGGAAAATGACGATTCATATGCGTAACCGAAAATGGGTGTAATAAGGAGTAAAAAGGAACATAATTGGTTATGATGTCATATATAGGTGGATCTATAAGATAATACTTGGCATAGATGCGCGCGCAGCAGCATGACGTGTGATTGACGTGCAACTAGGGGGTGAAGGGGACTTGACATTTAGCTCTACATGTGGAGACGAAAAGTCTGGGGGGTCAAGTCAACCTAATCCCAAATCATATCTAACATCCTATGTTTAAAGAACTATGTTATCCACAAAAGAAGGACTCTCGGACAGAATCTATTCTATACTGACTGTGCGTGCGTGTACAAGCGTCTAAGTGTCTACACTAAATGCGAGGGGGTAGGAATATTCCATGGTAACAGGACTATGAATTACTTGCATAAAGACAGAGAAGTCGGGCCATTGTTCGGTAGCTGGAAAGAATGTTTACTTAAACTACTAGACAGGAATGCATTGGCTGAGGGGTGAAGCAGATAACTCGAAGGTGAAATACAGTTCTTGGCAGAGAATAGGCTGATGTCAGGCTTCGTGAGCCGCGCAGAGAATGAGACAAAGTTCATGGTCACAAATGCAGGCTCAGACTGGTGCTTTCAGAGGCAGGAGGCAAGAAGAGTTCGATGACAGAATCAGGGCCTACTTGCCTGGACTGTAAAATGGCATAGGTGAACCATATAAAGCCGGTGGCTTTTCATACTTAGGAATGGAATATCCGGCCTATTCATGGCGGATCTGACAGAGGACATGTTGACGGTGGACGCACATGTGTTTGCGTCTTCATAACTGGAACTGGAGGGAACATACATGTACTTGTAACATGCACATAGAACCGTTGGGGTCCAAGATAGGGGACATAACTGACCAGAAAAATCCATATTTCCACATTCCCTCCTTGTCCCCTACTTGCCCGTCAAGAGATATCAATCTTCATCAATCCATTGATCTGTTCATATAACATCATTTGTTCTTCTTTCTTCTTCCGTGACGAATGAGATCTTGGTGGTGGAATGCACGATGTGGCACACAGACCACAGATCGCTGGTCCACATTGTAGACATAGACAGCAACTGAATAGTATGAGAAGGCCAATACCTAGGAAAGATAGAACTCTCCATCCCCAGGCTGATATCACACTCCAAAACCAACCGGACCAAGTCCAAGTGCCTGGGTTCTGGTGTATCTGGCTTACAATCTTATGAAGGCGAGTTATAGCTTTATATACAGATGGCGAATTTTCTGGTATGAAAATGCAACAGCTTGATCCGATGACCCTACAAGCTCCGCCCCTATCAGCCAGGATGACGTCAAGGACAAGACGATTTTGAAGCACAACAATCCGCATAGCAGACTGCTCTTCTGTTAAATTGCCTAAAGCGGAAATAGTTTCATTCACTACTGCTTCAAGGGTTCTAGTTAATCTACGTATCAGCTTACTATTAGTAACAGTACCTATATAGGGAAAGATGCCTTTATTGAAATCTGTGTATTTTTCCCATGCTGTTTCAGTGTAATCGACAATTGGGAGATCTCTCCGCTCTCTGTTGTGTACTAAATGAATATTTCTATAATAATCAGGAGGAGCTAGGAAAACAGGTGGCAAAAGGAATGCAATGTAGCAGGTACCATCCCAATCTAGGGGTAGACGCATATATGCAGTCTTACCACATATAAAGTAGGAATGGCGATAAGCTCTAAATGAAGATTTGCCTTGATCACTGAATTCTACTGTAGTAGTGCATTTACTATGGCCCATATGTATGGAACCAACTTTTCTTACACACAATTCACCTTTCGCTGGGAATACTGACATGGTTGGTAAAACTAGTTCAACTTCGGATTCGACATTTAGAACCATGAGATTAGGAGTAAAGTTACCTAATCCATATACTTCATTTTCTAGATCAGTTCCTGTTCCTTTGGGGCGACCCTCCTTGTCAGGGTAACAGATTTTGAATAAAACTAGGTTCAGATTTCCCCATACCCACTGGTCTTGGTAAACGGCTGTATCTGAGTCTATGGAATTGATTAAACTAAACCATGCTCCACAGGAGCCATTATGTGTAAACGGATGTGGAAAGAAAGGCAGGACTCCTTCATAATTCTGATAGGGAGGGAGCCGGCCACACACCCAACAATTAGTTGCATTACTAGTCTGATGGGAATGATGTAACATACTAATGAAAGTGTTATTGCGCAGCGCAAGTCTATAAGACAATTCATGCGGGGGTAAGTCACTAAAAGAATGTTCAGCAGTAACATTGTAAACATTTCTGGCAATAGGGTAATATATGTGCAACAATATACTTGCAGTAATTATTAAAAGACTTAAGAAAAACAAAATTAATAATGTCACTATGCAGTGACTACGCAGTGATTTACAGTACGCCTGTCGTTTCATCATTTTTCGCGACTGTCCATGATTCAGGTCTAGGCGATACATGTCGGAGACAGATTCAACCGCTTCACCTAGGAGAGGACTTAAACAATCAAATCGTCCGACGGCCTAGGCCTTAATTTTAGTTTATAATGTTCAGAGTCACTTTTTTTCACAAAAGGAAGTTTTTAATCAATGGGTGAAGACACACGAGGTGAGGTATTCACATCTGATTTTAGTCCATGAAATTTCTTGATATGACTTGAATGAATCCATCCCTTTCTGCCTTCGATCTTCATGGCTGTCCTTGTGGTCAGCAGGACCAACTTGGGTGTCTTCCACCTGGGCTCCAGCTGAGTCTTTCGGTCGAAATTCCTCACAAGGACGAGGTCCCCCGGAATTACGTCATGGGGTTTCACCTCAGTGTTGTCGGGAAAGGCTGCAGCTACCTGTGAACGACAAGATTGTAGTGCAGACATCAAGGAAGCCAAGTAATCTGTCAGCATATTACAGTCAATATCAGTTATTTTGCGTGGTATAGGCGTCCCCCACATATTTGGTGGTCTGCCGAAGATCACCTCATACGGGGATAGCCCTGTTCGAGAGTGTGCTACCATTCTTGTGAAAAAGAGTGCAACTGGTAGTGCTACTACCCAGTCGACACCTTTCTCCCTGCATATTTTGGACAATCTAATTTTCAGGGTCTGATTATGTCTTTCTACGAGACCTGCTGCCTCAGGGTGTCGGACACAGTGGAATTTCCACTGATAACCTAACAAAAGTGAAACATGTTTCATTAATTCGGATGGGAACGGCTGGCCGTTATCTGAGTGAACAACACGTGGTAAACCGTAGCGTGGGAAGAATTCTCGAACTAACTGTTTGGCAGTAGTCGGGGCAGTGTAATCTGAAACCGGGTATGCCTCCGTCCAACGGGAAAGAGCACAGACAACTACGAGAACATATTTGAATCCTCGACATCGTTCCATCTGGATATAATCCATCTGGAGGACTTCAAAAGGGTGATTAGGAGGATGAAATCCACCTTGTTCTACGGGAACACTTTTTCCTGGGTTGAACTGGCAACAGATCATACAGGTACGGACCTTTTGTTTGGCTGCTGCTCGTAAATGTTTATTGAACCAAATGTGTTGAATGCTATCTAGCATAGCTTTTTCTCCTAGATGTGCTGGACTATGTATAGTGTTAATTATAACTTGGACCATTGAATCAGGAAGGAACCACACAGACTTTTCCTTCATCATCCATCCTTGGTCCGTTTGGATCCCTCCTAATTCAGTCCATTTCTTTATTTCGTCTGGCGTAGCATGTGTCTGTATGTCAATTACGTCAAAAGTAGGATCTTTAACTGTCATACAATGTGTCGGCATCGGGACTATTGTCTTTGTCATGTCGGATGTTTGGGTTTGAGCAGTCTGTTTAGCTGTTCTGTCGGCTAGATCATTGCCTTGAGAAATGATATCAGTAACCTTCGTATGAGCCTTACATTTCATAATTGATATTGCAGTAGGTAGATGTATTGCATCTAATAAGGCATGAATGAGGGGTCCGTGCTGAATGTGGGCACCGTGGGAAGTTAAATAACCTCTCTCTCGCCACAGCACGCCGAAGTCATGTACAACTCCGAATGCATAACGTGAATCAGTGTATATGTTGACTTTTTTATTTGTGGCTTGAATACAGGCTTGTGTCAGGGCGACGAGCTCTGCTGCTTGAGCGGACAAAATATTTATATGATTTGTTTCAATGACTTCAGTATCTGTTGTGACTGCGTAAGCAGCCACTAACTCTCCTGTATTTGTTCTCATACATGAACCATCTACATACAATGTCAGGTCTGGATCTGACAATGGGACATCGGTTAAGTCTTGTCTAGGTTTCGTCGTGATTGTAATAACATCAATACAGTCATGGGCTAGTGGGTCTGTTCCGGTTACTGGCAAAAGTGTGGCAGGATTCAATGTGTTACAGCGTCTGATTTCTATGTGTGGCTGAAACAATGTAAGTTCGTACCCTGTAAGTCGTGCTATAGTCAAGTGTTGTGTTTGCGTTCTATTTACAAGAACCTCTACTGCATGTGGTACTTGAACTGTCAATGGATGTCCTAACACTATGGCATCGCTTTGTCTGATTGCTAAAGCTGTCGCTGCCACTGATTTTAGGCATGCAGGCAAAGCCTGAGCTACGGGATCTAATGTACTAGAAAAATAAGCACATGGTTTGTGTGCTCCTGCTTGTTCCTGTATGAGTACTGACAAGGCAGTACCTTCGCGTTCTGTAACAAAGAGTGTAAAATGCTTTCTGTAACATGGCGTTGCTAAAACAGGTGCTTGACATAAAGCTTTCTTTAGGCTTTCAAAAGCTTGTGTATGTTCCTGAGTCCAAGGGAGAACAGTCGATGTGGCTGCCTCCTGTGTTGTCAACTGAATGAGTGGTTTTGCTAGAAATGCATATTGAGGGATCCACTGTCTACAGTATGAAGTGAGGCCTATGAAAGCCCGTACTTCCTTTTGTGTCTTAGGTATTGGCATGTTAGCTATTAACTGAATGCGGTCGGGTGTAAGCTGCCTTCCCTCCTTGGACAGCGAGTGTCCAAGATAAATAACTCGCTGGACACAGAATTGCAGCTTAGAAGGGGACACCTTGTGCCCCTTTTCGGCTAGAAATTGTAAAACTGTCAGTGATGCTTTTTCACATTCCGGTTCACTTCTCGCGGTGATCAACAGATCATCGACGTATTGAAGTAAGGCAGTGTTAACCGGCATGTGGATACTGTCAAGTTCTCGTTTCAGTGCTTGGCTATAGATGCTGGGGCTTTCTGTAAATCCTTGAGGTGCGCGTGAGAATTTAAAGCTACGCCCATTTAAACTAAATCCGAACAAATATTGGCTTTCCGGATCTATTGGGACGCTGAAAAAGGCATTCTTGAGATCGATTACAGTAAAGAATGTCGCTTCGGAATCAATAGCTGTCAGTAATGACGAGATATCTGGGACCACAGGAAATTGTGGCACAATGCATTTGTTTAATTCGCGCAGATCAATAACCAATCGATATACTGGCGGGGCCTTTGGATCTGTTCGTTTAAGAATCGGAATTATTGGTGAATTACATATATTGGAGTCGGTTTCTACAACCACTCCTTGGGCAATGAGCTCGTCAATGATTTGTAGTAAAGCCACTACAGCATCTGGTGGTAACTTGTATTGTCGCATTCGTGGTAGCACCACTCCTGCCTTTAATGTGACTCGATATGGTGTAATATTCATGCATCCAACATCAGTAGGGCCTTGTGCCCATAGATGTGTAGGTAAAGTCTGCAGTCGGGGATCCATGTCTCTAGACACATAATGACCTTTAAAATCACGTAAAAACAACCTTACTCCTTCCGGAGAACAACATATTATCGCTCCTAGAGCTTTCAGTGTTTTTATTCCTAACAGATTTTCTGGACATGATTTAGTAAGTAATAAATCTGTAGTTCGGGTCAAAGGTCCTATCGTAAGTGGGAGAGGCTGTGATACTTCATTAACAATAGGTTTTCCTGAAAACCCAAGGGAAATATTCTGTGAGCCTGAGAGGGGTGCCCCTGGAACTTCACTACGTTTTATGGTTGTTCGACTTGCCCCTGTATCGAGTAAAAATTTTCTGTCTTGGCCTAACAATTCACTATGTACATAAGGTCCTTCTTGATCTACAGGGATCTCGATAAGGGGTAAGTCAACTTCCCTCTCTAGGCTGGTTCATGCGTATCGTTGATAATCAGGATAGTCATACTGTGCGGTCTGGTACAGTTGTCGTGTCGTGGTTTGCGTGGCAGCAACAGGCAGCGCTGGTGCAGCTGGCACAAACTGTACAGACTGTGGTGGAGCTGGCATGGACTGTGCATGCTGCGGGGCTCCTTGTTCATTCTGGTCCTGTCTAGGTGGCCGTGGTCTTTCTTGTGTTTTACCTATGGCGATATTATGTTTCAAAACTGGACAATCGTGTACGTAATGACCTGGCTTTTTACAATAATTGCATGTCCCTTTTACAGGTCCGGCTGAATCACCGGAATGTGTCATACCCTTTTTATGTCCTTCAGCTGGGACTGTCTGAGAAACTAACATTTTCATTTTCGTGTCTTTCATGCGTCTGTGTTCATGTTCTTGTTCCTCTCTAATTCTATTGTGATGGTACTGTAACATTTGTAACATTTGTGATGGAGTGTTACCTTGCCAGGTACTCTCGAATTTTAATACTCTATTCTTTACTTGGGGCAGGGCATTTTCTACTAATTTTGTTACAAACAGATGTGGGTATGATTCGCTACTTGCTTTTATGCCACTATTTATACCAAAACATTTTTCAAATCGGGCATAGTAATCACTAGTGTCTTCATCTTGCTTTTGTTTACAGGCTGAAATTGTACCCCAATCTTCCTTTTTTGTAGTTAGTAAACGTGGCAGTACCTGTACTAATAAACCTGGTAGTGCTTTAGTTTTGTCCCCAAGTCCTGCTCCTGCAGTTCGGGCCTTTTCTTCTGCTTCTAATACTGACCATTCTATCTTTTGGTCTCCTACCTCCCACTCTTTTTCCCTGAGTTTCTCATAAATGCCAGCAGGCATCAATACCTTTAATATTGTCATAATGTCGGGATAGGTATACTCTCCCATGAGTAACATGTCTTTAATTTCTCGGTGAAAACCCGCTGGATCTTTGTCATGACTGGGTACCACTTTCTTCATTTCTAACAATTCTATTTTTGATATGGGCGTATATACAAATACGCGCTTAAACTCGTTGTCCTCGCCCTTTATTGGGTGCACTTCTCGTAAGGGATTCTGTCTATCCATGTAATACGTGGTTCTTTCCTTGATGGGCAGTGAAACATGTTCTGAACATACAAAAAGAATGTATTGCTTTCTTGATTCTAGTATTTCTTTAATTAATTTAGTACCTGAACCTCTCCATCTATTCGTGAGTAATTCGGTCAATATATCAGGTAAGGGACCAGGATCTGAATGTTGACTCTGATATAGTATAATGAGTTGTTGAATCATATAAATCCCAGCTAACCGCTGTTCATCTGGGGTGAGATTCAAAAATGCGCGTGCTACTGTATCATCACTATATTTTCCGGGACTGTCCACCCAATGGACAGCTGCCCTAGCTAAATCTTGTTCATCCATAGAATCGAGGAAATGATAACCCCTTCGTTCTCGGAGTAGTTTGTCGGCGGCTTGGAACGAATGCTCGTTAGACCTGATGTTAATTATAGGTATTTGGAAATTCCTGTTATTATCTGGACATATCGAACGTATCGGGTCAATAGGACGTCTAGTACTATTACAAGATCTTCTTCTACCTACATAGGCTATAGTTTCTGACTGCCCTGTGGGCAGTCCTGATGCTTCTTCCTCGCTTTGTTCGAACTGATCTACCGCTAATCTTTCTTCGTGTAGGCGTTCTATTTCTTTACGGATCTTTCGGCACATGGCTATTATACAATTTTGTTTATCATGTCTACCTTCTGATATATTCTGGCTCCATCGGGTAAGAATTTGCATTGCTTCCGGGTCTACCCCCGGTCGGTCTTCATTTCTGATCACACAATTTATGAGGAAACGTAACAGTTCCCCCTGTATCTCCACTTTCTGGTATTCCATAGCTCTGTTAATACATTCTGGATCTCGCCCTGTTTGGACAAAATGGTATATTTTATCTAGATGCGCAGTCATTCCTGGTAATTTCCCTAAATACACTGCGGCTCGTCTGATACGCAATGATGCTAGGGTCATTTCGTCCTCTTTTCCGGGCACAGGGTCATATCTGCAATCTATAAGAAGTTCCTTAAGCGTACGGGCATTAATGAGTTTGGGTGTACGTGAATGTCCTGACTCTTGAAAAGTAAGTTTATTTATTCTGGGTGGCGTAGAAAAAATGTTACTAGCACCTCCCGTAGCCCCATCTGGGGTGTCGGGTGTGAAAGGATTCGTTGAACGTGACACAGCAACTATAGGTGTGGACACAGCTATAGAAGCAGCTGTAGGAACAGATGTAGAAACAGATGTGCTTGTCGGAACTCGTTGCTGTAGAGATACGGGTACCGGATCTTGGCGTTGAACCTCCCTGACAGGCGGTCTATGTGGGGCGGAATTAGCATACTCGGGAGCTGCGTCATCTAAATATGAGGAAAGAAAAACATCTTCTGCGGTTCTAGGATGCCCCTTAGGATGTACCTTTATCGGGAACAATGGGGTTGGCAAGTCTTTCGGTATTTCTGGAGTAGCCTTAGGTAATCCTTCGGCCAGAAGGGGATACATACCATTCATAAGGGCATTTCTTTGTCTGTCTACTTGTTCTGATTTCACTCGGATACCTTCCTCAATTAATAGATTTTCTCGAACTTTATTGGAATTCTCTTTACTCTTCTCCTCCTGTCTACGTGCTTTTTCTGTACGTCTATGAGATTCTTTACGCCATAACTCAACGGCATCTTTCTGTGATTGTCTAGCTTTCTTTTTCCATAACTCTTCCTCGACTTTCATGATGCACTCTGCATCCCAGGTTCCCGCTGTGGGCCACCTCTGACTTTCTGGTAATTCCTTGGTGTAGTCTACCCATAAATCAAGAAATAATATAGCGTCTAAGCCATGTTTGTGATACATGAAGTACCCTGGAGTGTCCCTAGGAGGAATAGGAACGGCTTCTTCGAGTACCCCTTTTCTTGTAGTGATCTGTCTTAGTTTCGAAAAGAGCGGCATATTGAGAACTGATCTGATACTTGATTTTGAACACACTTAGTACAAAAGCACAATAATGAACAACCATTCATACCACAATATGCAGGACGTTTAACACATTAAACATTAAACATTTTTTTTTAACCTTTAAAATAACCGACAATGATGATCGTCTGCATAACTAATCACCAAGCATAATTCTTTGACAATAACTAGATACTTCGGAATACTTGATATACTGCTAAACAGTACATATACACTGCTAAAACAGTGCAGACCGGATTTGTGTACCCAAACCCGTCTTGACCGGCACAACCTATGTGCACGTCAGAAATGCCTCCCCAGTAATGGTACTCACCGGGTAGCTTCGGAAACGGAAGGCCTCGGAAACTGGACTTGGACCGGACTGGACTCGACTCGACTCGTCGGAAACTGGACTCGACTTCGAACTGGTGGGCCTCTGTATACCTCGGATCTTGCTCTCTCAGCTAGGCTCTGGTCGGGATACTTCGCACTTCTCACCGCCTCGTCTGGGTGTTGATCGCAGCCTCAGTCGCCCCCGCTTGACCGGAGGGAGATACAGGAAATCCTGCTGGTACGCGTTATTGTCCGTCCAGCTGTGGCAGGAGACCGGGCCTGCAACTCACCGCCGGCGCGTGAGATGAGAAAGTGTCCCTGTTCGGGCGCCATTCATGTGGTAAATAAAATTCTTTACCGGGACTTAATTTGATACGGAAACATAATAAATATAGCTCAGTAAAATGAGAGGCAGAATCCGTGGTATCAGAGGTTCGGAATGGGCTTTATTCCAATGAACGATTATAATCGGTTGCTCCAAGTTCCATCACCACGGAGGTTCAGGAAGTGAAGTACATACTTTATTGACAAGAAATGACTTTTATAGTACATACATTACAATGAAGCGAATACAGTAGGCGTAACAATTGATAAGGAAAATGACGATTCATATGCGTAACCGAAAATGGGTGTAATAAGGAGTAAAAAGGAACATAATTGGTTATGATGTCATATATAGGTGGATCTATAAGATAATACTTGGCATAGATGCGCGCGCAGCAGCATGACGTGTGATTGACGTGCAACTAGGGGGTGAAGGGGACTTGACATTTAGCTCTACATGTGGAGACGAAAAGTCTGGGGGGTCAAGTCAACCTAATCCCAAATCATATCTAACATCCTATGTTTAAAGAACTATGTTATCCACAAAAGAAGGACTCTCGGACAGAATCTATTCTATACTGACTGTGCGTGCGTGTACAAGCGTCTAAGTGTCTACACTAAATGCGAGGGGGTAGGAATATTCCATGGTAACAGGACTATGAATTACTTGCATAAAGACAGAGAAGTCGGGCCATTGTTCGGTAGCTGGAAAGAATGTTTACTTAAACTACTAGACAGGAATGCATTGGCTGAGGGGTGAAGCAGATAACTCGAAGGTGAAATACAGTTCTTGGCAGAGAATAGGCTGATGTCAGGCTTCGTGAGCCGCGCAGAGAATGAGACAAAGTTCATGGTCACAAATGCAGGCTCAGACTGGTGCTTTCAGAGGCAGGAGGCAAGAAGAGTTCGATGACAGAATCAGGGCCTACTTGCCTGGACTGTAAAATGGCATAGGTGAACCATATAAAGCCGGTGGCTTTTCATACTTAGGAATGGAATATCCGGCCTATTCATGGCGGATCTGACAGAGGACATGTTGACGGTGGACGCACATGTGTTTGCGTCTTCATAACTGGAACTGGAGGGAACATACATGTACTTGTAACATGCACATAGAACCGTTGGGGTCCAAGATAGGGGACATAACTGACCAGAAAAATCCATATTTCCACAGACTCCAAACACAAACATTTTTTCGTAGTGACTCTGTCCAATCATGTTGATTCACCTCATGCACTCTAGCTCAGCCATTCTAGAAGCAAGACGATCATTAACCCTCAAAGTAGTCTGCTTGCTTCCTAAAAGCACCACACATGCAGGGGTTGAAGTGGATGGGATTGGCAGGGCAAGGCATGCCCCTACTTCGTTAATTAAATAGAATCCGTTTCCCTGCTTTTTTATTTCAAACATGCGTCTCAGGATAGCAGAAATAGCCAAGGCCCACAGCTAAGGCTCGCGTTCGTGGCAGTTCGGGGCAGGCGGGTAGAGAAGGAAAAGGACTCTGTCTTCATTCTTGCCCAGAGAAGACAAGGACAGTGTTCACTTATGCTCTGCCGCTGGCAAAAGCACTCACTGAATTCTGAATAATGAATGTAAAAGTGTTAAGGTAACCATGTTGTTCCTGCTTACATTTCACATGCTTTACCTAAACTTGCATTCCCTATGAGTGTTTGGTTTTTCCAGGATGCTGTTACTCTTTTTTAGGCAGCATATTACTCTTGTCTAATGCATAATTTGAATTGTGTCGCATACAGGAGTTTATAGCATGGCACATTTGGGTTGTAGCTGAAGGCAGAGCAAGTTTCTCACAATTGCGCAAGATGGTGTTGGAGGAGAGGATGTGGCACTAAGGACAGAGCTGCCGAATTTGGAACTGGGGAACCAGGTTCAGCCTTCATGACCAGTCCACCAGGCCACTCTCCTGAGGGAGCACATTCCCTTGCTAGACCTTAGAAGCCCTGGTGTTTTGGCACCAGCATGTGGACCCTAGCCATGGCAGTTGTGGGTTAACCTTAAAAGCTTGTCCACCACAATCCATACTGAAGTTCACCTCCAGTCTTGTGGGCAGGCCTGTGAAGCAGCACACCCTAGCGCAACAGTCACTGAGGTCGCAGGACCCTTGATCAGGGTGACTCTAGGGCGGTGCGATCGAACTGGGCGCTGTCTTCGGCTGGGGTGTCATGCTTGCAAGTATATTATGTTTCTAAAAGCACTTGCTGCCTCCGTCCTGGCCTCTCGCAATTTTAGGCTACAATAAAAATGTCATGATTACTCCGGTGATTAATGTTCTTCCTAGAGAGAGATGGAGGTTTTGTCAAGTGAAAGTTTGGACTCATGGAAAGGTAGCGCAGAGGACTAATTTGCCTGCTGCAAAGAACATGTACCATCCAGATCACAAAGTGCACATAATGTGAATGGGTCAGTGGGTTACTGCTTTTGTCAGTGAGATCCTTTTGGTACTTGCAGTTCATAAGTCAAAATCCTAAAATAGAACAGTGAGCTATTAACTTTCATCTAAGAGCTGCATGGTTTTCCCGAGTCTGATTACCGTATTGTTGCAAAAAGGGTTCATTTGAATAGAAATCAATTCTGGTTATTAACCCCTTCGATGCTCATGACGGAACGGTTCCGTCATGAGCATCGGTTGAGCTGTGCTCATGACGGAACCGTTCCGTCATGACCACGCCCGCGCTAGAACCCTTCAGCACCGCGGGGGAATCCGCGCAGCGCTGAAGGGGTTAAAGAAAACCCCCAATCATGGTATTACATTCTAATTTCAGTGTGTTTCTCCAAACCAATCACTATTAAACTACACTGCGTACTAGTATGGATGTCATGTGACTCCCACACCTTGTAGTCCTTAGTCTTATGTAACATTTCCTATACAGAGATTTACACACATATGATTAATTGTCTCTGTGTAATGAGTGTGATGTAAAGTGCTGTGCCACCCTACACTGGTATGAGCGGCACTGTAAATCAAGTTAAATTCATCTGAGCAAGAGTATGGTTATGGAGACTTGAGGGGCACTGTTAAAGGCTGGTAGTGAGGGAATCAGTGGCGGAGGGAGTCATTGAGAGGGCACCAACATACATTGTCGCACAGAGCTCCATCAGAGCTCATGCCGGCCCTGCCCTTGAGGCAAGGCCGCCTCACCCATTGGTCCCTCCGTAGTAGCCAAAGGGTCGGCAATGCATGATTTGCACACCAAACTAAATTCACAATCTTCACAGTCTCTCTGCTTAATGCACAAGCACTTTTAACATGTGCTGCCTGCTTTAGGGGCACTGGAAATATGCACCAATGGAGGACAACATTATGCCGCAGTGTTGACTAAATTATGCAGCAAAAAAAGGCTAGAATGTAATGCAGTATATTTTCTGATACTTTATTATTTTTACATTTTTACCGATGCTAACAGTCTCTGGAAAAATGTAGCCTTATTAGTAGTAGTACCAGTGTAACATACAAATCCAGCAGTGACAGAGGTGATCAGTCAACCTTTGCAAAGGGCCGTCCACTTTGCAGAAACACAAGTCATATTTTTTAGTAACATTAATCCATTTGAGCTACAAATGATTTATTTGTTAAAATCGTCAAATTCTGCAGCAGATGATGCATTATGCGGTAAATATTGAAGAACCAGAGTTATATAAAAAAACATTTCCAAACTAGGATATTTTGCCATTCATGCTTGAACTGCTCTTATGGAAAAAGGGAGAAGGGCTGATGACAGACATGGCTCGGAGACAAATGGTTTCAGTCCTGCCAAGTACCACGCATCAGGCGTTAGACTAACGCATTTCAGTGTGGTGCTCTGCATTACCGCACTGAAATGCATTGTCAGGCATATGCATAGTCAGCGTGTCAGCATCTGTCACTGTACTGATGGCTGCCTAAAAGTGTGGCAGCTCGCAGCGCGCCTACCGTGGTGTGCGCAGGCAGGCTTGGAGCTCACCTGAAGGCTAACACTCACTGCTACAATGTAGCAGAAATCATTCATTATACCTAATCTTGGCACCACATCATGCTGCCAGCAGGAGTTGATTTTGTTGAAAGGGGCTGGCTATGCAGGCGGCGCCAAATTCAAGCATGGCGATCGCAGCATCGCTCTGCCTACTGCAGCTCACACCAGCCTTGGCCATAGCCTGTGCACTGTCAGCTCCCCATCAAATTCAATTATTCATTGCCGCAGCCAAGGAAGACCGAGAGGAGTGAGAGACACTGGTGCAGTGGCCACCTCGACAGCTCCACCGCTGAGCTGCCCTTTAGCCCTGCTACGTGCCACGTCGTCGGCAGTGCTCATCTCGTGCCGCCTATACAGTCCTGCATTACACACAGAAGCTGAACTGGAGGCCAAATACTGCAGCGCCGCGGGAGAAGCAGCTGAGGACCCTGCTGTCTGAGGTATATCACACATGTTTGTCTGATGTCATGTGTGCCCCCCCTTCTTATCTCATGCGCTTTCCAGTCTGCTGGCTTGTATTTTGGTGCTCATTGGGTGCTAGCAGGAGGTGTGTATTCAAGCTCGTGTGCAAATATGGCAAAACAGGCATGCGGCTACTGCAGGGTGTCCCGCTAATTGCAGTGTGATATGGCTAATGATTTGGAGATCTTGGCATGGTTATGACTGCCTGTGAGTTGTGGGACTCACTGTCCATCCTCGACGACACTGGGGGCGGTCTGGGGACCGGCGTTAAACCTGAATTGCCGCAGCTGCAGTGGCTCAGGCCTGAGCCTGCCAGTACCTCCTGCCTCCTGGCCAGCCTTGGCAGAGTCTGCATCCCTGCCTCCAATGGAGCGGCGCCTGCCAGTACCTCCTGCCTCCTGGCCAGCCTTGGCAGAGTCTGTACCCTGCCTCCAATGGAGCGGCGCCTGCCAGTACCTCCTGCCTCCTGCCAGCCTTGGCAGAGTCTGCATCACTGCCTCCAATGGAGCAGCACCTGCCAGTACCTCCTGCCTCCTGGCCAGCCTTGGCAGAGTCTGCATCACTGCCTCCAATGGAGCGGCGCCTGCCAGTACCTCCTGCCTCCTGGCCAGCCTTGGCAGAGTCTGCATCACTGCCTCCAATGGAGCAGCGCCTGCCAGTACCTCCTGCCTCCTGGCCAGCCTTGGCAGAGTCTGCATCCCTGCCTCCAATGGAGCAGCGCCTGCCAGTACCTGCAGCCTCCTGGCCAGCCTTGGCAGAGTCTGCATCCCTGCCTCCAATGGAGCGGCGCCTGCCAGTACCTGCAGCCTCCTGGCCAGCCTTGGCAGAGTCTGCATCACTGCCTCCAATGGAGCAGCACCACCACCACAGTCCGAATTGACTCCCATCTGCGGCTGCGGCCTAATTAAATTAAAGTATCTAGCCTGTATGTGTTAATGCTCAGAAGGTGACAAAGGTGGCTCAACCGGCACCTGTAATGTGTGTAACTAACCGAGTGTTTCATGTTGTTGGCGCCTCTCTGACATCGGTTCCCTGTTGGCAGGTAACTCACGCAACGTCAGAGAGGCCCAGGCCCTAAGCTCTACTGATTTTCCTGGGAAGGAGGGACCCACCACAAAGGCTGACAATCTCTGTTTGGCAAAGGCTGGAAGCACAAGTCTCAAAACAACACACAACAGAAAAAACACAGCTCCTGAGCATGTGTGAAATGCCTTGATTTAATATATTGCAGAGGAGCTCTCTGATATTTGTATGATTCTAAGTATATGACTTAGACATGCCTCTGATAAATGGAAGTCATTTAACAATTATTTCTAACACTGTGCACCAGTTAATTCAGAGTTTCCCAATCCTTAAATTAGTGTAATTTTTAATATGTATTTGTTTCCCTCATCTTCATAGCTTGATTTTGCTTGTAGGAAAGTATCACTCATACTCGTTAACATGTCACTCATACTTACTCTGAAATTATGAAAATGTCACACATGGCAATCTGAAACCTGGGCAGCTATGTGGTTTGCGCTTCTGCATATGGAAGCAAATGCGGTGTTTGTGGGCTTCCTGCATTTCTTATCTTAATAGAGTGCAGCTGCAGAGTGAGTGTGTTTCTTTGTTAACATTTTCATGTTAAAGGCAGTGCCCATGAGCTGCAATTAACATGAAAACTTTAAAAAAAGGCACACACTCACCCCGCAGCCCAGCTCGATTAAGAAAAGAAACGTAGCAAGTCTGCAAACACAGCGTGTGTTTTTAGGTGATTCTAAAAGTACACGCTGTGTTTGGTGCTGCATTTCTTGTGTTTTTTAGAGTGTGACTGTGGGGCATATTGTGTGCTTTTGTTTAAAGCATTCATGTTAATTGCAGCTCCTCACGCTCTGCAATTAACACAAATACTTAAACAAAAGCACACAATGAGCCCCACAGCCGCACTCTAGAAAACAAAAGGAATTTAGCCAGTATTCCATCCTTCGGAGGGAGCACTAGCTAAATGTCTCTACCTCAGCTAGTTAGAAATGCCTGTTTTTCGTGCTGCTTCGGTGGCGCGAATGCTTTCGGGAATGTGTGTGAGCAGCACACACACAGCAGTGCGCGCTCGGGGGCACTGAGGTGCACGGGCACCCAGGCACGCACCTTCATGGGAACAGTGGTTCCAAAATGTATTTGCCTTTTCCCTATGCACACTTCTGTCTAGTTTATTAATTCTTTGTACGGATGCCACCCACTCTTTATGTGTCAGAGGTGTACATTTTACCCAGTTAAAACATATCTCCCTTCTTGCTAGAAGTATCAATATAAACAGATTTGTTTTTTTGATCTTTACTCAGTTTGGTAACCTCGGCCTCGTTCTGGCTTCTCCCAAAAATAATCAAATCTATACCCACCTCCACCTGCCGACCCAGTACTCTAGACAAAGTTTTACCCGTCTCTTCCCAGAATTCCTCAAGTTGGGGGCACTGCAGATACATGTGCAGGTCGTCTGCACCCGGCTCTCCACAATTAGGGCAACTCCTCTCGGCCTCTGATCTTTGATAGCCTCTTCGGGGTCCAGTACGCTCTGTTAATAGTGAAAAGGTGGTTCCTTCTCAATGGTGCAGATTTTACAATTTTCCAACAAGTAGCCATAGATACTTGCCATTCATGTAGGATGTTCAGCTCCGGCAGTACTTTTCCCCTTCTTCAATCAGTGCCCAGTACCAGAACGCTATTTCTCTTTTAGTGATCTTGTTTCTCTGCAGCATTTCCTCTATTATCCCACTTCCATCCTGGCTGTCTTTTAAGTTCTTGACCCAACTGCTTATTTGGTAGAGATTGTGACCTTAGTTCTTTCACACAATACCTCCCACTCTATTGTGGTAAATAATTTTCCTTTACCGGGACTTAATTTGATACGGAAACATAATAAAACAGCTCAGTAAAATGAGAGGCAGAATCCGTGGTATTAGAGGTTCGGAATGGGCTTTATTCCAATGAACGATTATAATCGGTTGCTCCAAGTTCCATCACCACGGAGGTTCAGGAAGTGAAGTACATACATTATTGACAAGAAATGACTTTTATAGTACATACATTACAATGAAGCGAATACAGTAGGCGTAACAATTGATAAGGAAAATGACGATTTATCTGCGTAACCAAAAATGGGTGTAATAAGGAGTAAAAAGGAACATAATTGGTTATGATGTCACATATAGGTGGATCTATAAGATAATACTTGGCATAGATGCGCGCGCAGCAGCATGACGTGTGATTGACGTGCAACTAGGGGGTGAAGGGGACTTGACATTTAGCTCTACATGCGGAGACGAAAAGTCTGGGGGGTCAAGTCAACCTAATCCCAAATCATATCTAACATCCTATGTTTAAAGAACTATGTTATCCATAAAAGAAGGACTCTCGGACAGAATCTATTCTATACTGACTGTGCGTGCGTGTACAAGCGTCTAAGTGTCTACACTAGATGCGAGGGCAGGAATCTTCCATAGTAACAGGGCTATGGATTACTTGTATAAAGGCAGAGAAGCCGGGCCTTTTGCTTGGTAACTGGAAGAATGTTTACTTAAACTACTAGGCAGGAATGCATCGGCTGAGGGGGAAGCAGATAATTCGAAGGTGAAATATAGTTCTTGGCAGAGAATAGGCTGATGTCAGGCTTCGTGAGCCGCGCAGAGAATGAGACAAAGTTCATGGTCACAGATGCAGGCTCAGACTCGAGGTTTCAGAGGCAGAAAGCAAGAGGAGTTTGATGACAGAATCAGGGCCTACTTGCCTAGACTGAAAAATGGCATAAGTGAACCATATAAAGCCGGTGGCCTTTCGTACTTAGGAATGGAATATCCGGCCTATTCATGGCGGATCTGACAGAGGACATGTTGACGGTGGACGCACATGTATTTGCGTCTTCATAACCGGAACTGGAGGGAACATACATGTACTTGTAACATGCACATAGAACCGTTGGGGTCCAAGATAGGGGACATAACTGACCAGAAAAATCCATATTTCCACATTCCCTCCTTGTCCCCTACTTGCCCGTCAAGAGATATCAATCTTCATTAATCCATTGATCTGTTCATATAACATCATTTGTTCTTCTTTCTTCTTCCGTGACGAATGAGATCTTGGTGGTGGAATACACGATGTGGCACACAGGCCACAGATCGCTGGTCCACATTGTAGACATAGACAGCAACTGAATAGTATGAGAAGGCCAATACCTAGGAAGGATAGAACTCTCCATCCCCAGGCTGATATCACACTCCAAAACCAACTGGACCAAGTCCAAGTGCCTGGATTCTGGTGTATCTGGCTTATAATCTTATGAAGGCGAGTTATAGCTTTATATACAGATGGCGAATTTTCTGGTATGAAAATGCAACAGCTTGATCTGATGACCCTACAAGCTCCGCCCCTATCAGCCAGGATGACGTCAAGGACAAGACGATTTTGAAGCACAACAATCCGCATAGCAGACTGCTCTTCTGTTAAATTGCCTAAGGCGGAAATAGTTTCATTCACTACTGCTTCAAGGGTTCTAGTTAATCTACGTATCAGCTTACTATTAGTAACAGTACCTATATAAGGAAAGATGCCTTTATTGAAATCTGTGTATTTTTCCCATGCTGTTTCAGTGTAATCGACAATTGGGAGATCTCTCCGCTCTCTGTTGTGTACTAAATGAATATTTCTGTAATAATCAGGAGGAGCTAGGAAAACAGGTGGCAAAAGGAATGCAATGTAGCAGGTACCATCCCAATCTAGAGGCAGACGCATATATGCAGTCTGACCACATATAAAGTAGGAGTGGCGATAAGCTCTGAATGAGGATTTGCCTTGATCACTGAATTCTACTGTAGTAGTGCATTTACTATGGCCCATATGTATGGAACCAACTTTTCTTACACACAATTCACCTTTCGCTGGGAATACTGACATGGTGGGTAAGACTAGTTCAACTTCGGATACGACATTTAGAATCATGAGATTAGGTGTAAAATTACCTAATCCATATACTTCATTTTCTAGATCAGTTCCTGTTCTTTTGGGGCGACCCTCCTTGTCAGGGTAGCAGACCTTGAGTAAAACTAGGTTCAGGTTTCCCCATACCCAATGATCTTGGTAAACTGCTGTGTCTGAGTCTATGGAATTGATTAAACTAAACCATGCTCCACAGGAGCCATTATGTGTAAATGGATGTGGAAAGAAAGGCAGGACTCCTTCATAATTCTGATAGGGAGGGAGCCGACCACACACCCAACAATTGGTGGCATTACTAGTCTGATGGGAATGATGTAACATACTAATGAAAGTGTTATTGCGCAGCGCAAGTCTATAAGACAATTCATGCGGAGGTAAGTCACTAAAAGAATGTTCTGCGGTAACATTGTAAACGTTTCTGGCAATAGGGTAATATATGTGCAACAATATACTTGCAGTAATTATTAAAAGACTTAAGGAAAACAAGATTAATAATGTCACTATGCAATGGCTACGCAGTGATTTACAATACGCCTGTCGTTTCAACATTTTCCGCGTGCTTTCTCTACTCAGGTCCAAGGGATACATGTCAGAGACAATTCAACCGCTTCACCTTGGAGAGGACTTAAACAATCAAATTGCTCGACTGGTTGGGCCTAAGCTTTAGTTTATAGTGTTCAGAGTTGCTCTGTTCAACAAAAGGAAGTTTTGAATCAGTCTGTGAGGGAGTGCAGGGCACAATGTCTATATCCGAGGATAGTCCATGAAATTTCTTGATATGACTTGAATGAATCCAGCCCTTGCGGCCCTCGATCTTCACGGCTGTCCTTGTAGTGAGCAGAACCAACTTGGGTGTCTTCCACCTGGGCTCCAGCTGAGTCTTTCGGTCGAAATTTCTCACAAATACGAGATCACCCGGAACTACGTCATGGGGTTTCACCTCAGTGTTGTCGGGAAAGGCTGCAGCTACCTGTGAACGACAAGATTGTAGTGCAGACATCAAGGAAGCCAAATAATCTGTCAGCATATTACAGTCAATATCAGTTATTTTGCGTGGTATAGGCGTCCCCCACATATTTGGTGGTCTGCCAAAGATCACCTCATACGGGGATAGCCCTGTTCGAGAGTGTGCTACCATTCTCATGTAAAAGAGTGCAACTGGTAACGCTACTATCCAGTCGACACCTTTCTCTCTGCATATTTTGGACAATCTGATTTTCAGTATCTGATTATGTCTTTCTACGAGACCTGCTGCCTCGGGGTGTCGGACATAGTGGAATTTCCACTGATAACCTAACAGAAGTGAAACATGTTTCATTAATTCGGATGAGAACGGCTGGCCGTTATCTGAGTGAACAACACGTGGTAAACCGTAGCGTGGGAAGAATTCTCGAACTAACTGTTTGGCAGTAGTCGGGGCAGTGTAATCTGAAACCGGGTATGCCTCCGTCCAGCGGGACAGAGCGCAGACAACTACGAGAACATATTTGAATCCTCGACATCGTTCCATCTGGATATAATCCATCTGGAGGACTTCAAAAGGGTGATTAGGAGGATGAAATCCACCTTGTTCTACGGGAACACTTTTTCCTGGGTTGAACTGGCAACAGATCATACAGGTACGGACTTTTTGTTTGGCTGCTGCTCGTAAATGTTTATTGAACCAAATGTGTTGAATGCTGTCTAGCATAGCTTTTTCTCCTAGATGTGCTGGACTATGGATAGTGTTAATAGTGACTTGGACCATTGAATCCGGAAGGAACCACACAGACTTTTCCTTCATCATCCATCCTTGGTCCGTTTGGATCCCTCCTAATTCAGTCCATTTCTTTATTTCGTCTGGTGTAGCATGTGTCTGTATGTCAATTACGTCAAGAGTAGGATCTTTAACTGTCATACAATGTGTCGGCATCGGGACTATTGTCTTTGTCATGTCGGATGTTTGGGTTTGAGCAGTCTGTTTAGCTGTTCTGTCGGCTAGATCATTGCCTTGAGAAATGATATCAGTAACCTTCGTATGAGCCTTACATTTCATAATTGATATTGCAGTGGGTCGATGTATTGCATCTAATAAGGCATGAATGAGGGGTCCGTGCTGAATGTGGGCACCGTGGGAAGTTAAATAACCTCTCTCTCGCCACAGCACGCCGAAGTCATGTACAACTCCGAATGCATAACGTGAATCAGTGTATATGTTGACTTTTTTACTTGTGGCTTGAATACAGGCTTGTGTCAGAGCGATGAGCTCTGCGGCTTGAGCTGACAAGATATTTATGCGATTTGTTTCAATGACTTCAGTATCTGTTGTGACTGCGTAAGCGGCCACTAACTCTCCTGTACTTGTTCTCATACATGAACCATCTACATACAATGTCAGGTCTGGATCTGTCAATGGGACATCGGTTAAGTCTTGTCTGGGTTTTGTCGTTATAGTAATAACTTCAATACAGTCATGAGCTAGTGGGTCTGTTCCGGTTACTGGCAAAAGTGTGGCAGGATTCAATGTGTTACAGCGTCTGATTTCTATATGTGGCTGAAACAACGTAAGTTCGTACCCTGTAAGTCGTGCTATAGTCAAGTGTCGTGTTTGCGTTCTATTTACAAGAACCTCTACTGCATGTGGTACTTGAACTGTCAATGGATGTCCTAACACTATGGCATCGCTTTGTCTGATTGCTAAAGCTGTCGCTGCCACTGATTTTAGGCATGCAGGCAAAGCCTGAGCTACGGGATCTAATGTACTAGAAAAATAAGCACATGGTTTGTGTGCTCCTGCTTGTTCCTGTGTGAGTACTGACAAGGCAGTACCTTTGCGTTCTGTAACAAAGAGTGTAAACTGTTTTCTGTAACATGGCGTTGCTAAAACAGGTGCTTGACATAAAGCTTTCTTTAGGCTTTCAAAAGCTTGTGTATGTTCCTGAGTCCAAGGGAGAACAGTCGATGTGGCTGCCTCCTGTGTTGTCAACTGAATGAGTGGTTTTGCTAGAAATGCATATTGGGGAATCCACTGTCTACAGTATGAAGTGAGGCCTATGAAAGCCCGCACCTCCTTTTGTGTCTTGGGTATTTGCATGTTAGCTATTAACTGAATGCGGTCGGGTGTAAGCTGCCTTCCCTCCTTGGACAGCGAGTGTCCAAGATAAACAACTCGCTGGACACAGAATTGCAGCTTAGAAGGGGACACCTTGTGCCCCTTTTCGGCTAGAAATTTTAAAACTATCAGTGATGCTTTTTCACATTCGGGTTCGCTTCGGGCGGTGATCAGCAGATCATCGACATATTGAAGCAGAGCAGTGTTAACTGGCATGTGGATACTGTCAAGTTCTCGTTTCAGTGCTTGGCTATAGATGCTGGGGCTTTCTGTAAATCCTTGAGGTGCGCGTGAGAATTTAAAGCTACGTCCATTTAAACTAAATCCGAATAAATATTGACTTTCCGGATCTATTGGGACGCTGAAAAAGGCATTCTTGAGATCGATTACAGTAAAGAATGTCGCTTCGGAATCAATGGCTGTCAGTAATGACGAGATATCTGGGACCACAGGAAATTGTGGCACAATGCATTTGTTTAATTCGCGCAGATCAATAACCAATCGATATACTGGCGGGGCCTTTGGATCTGTTCGTTTAAGAATCGGAATTATTGGTGAATTACATATATTGGAGTCGGTTTCTACAACCACTCCTTGGGCAATGAGCTCGTCAATGATTTGTAGTAAAACCACTACAGCATCTAGTGGTAACTTGTATTGTCGCATTCGTGGTAGCACCACTCCTGCCTTTAATGTGACACAATATGGTGTAATATTCATGCAACCAACATCAGTAGGGCCTTGTGCCCATAGACGTGTAGGTAAAGTCTGCAGTCGGGGATCCATGTCTCTAGATACATAGTGACCTTTAAAATCACGTAAAAACAATCTTACTCCTTCCGGAGAACAACATATTACAGCACCTAGAGCTTTCAATGTTCTTATTCCTAACAGATTTTCTGGACATGATTTAGTAAGTAATAAATCTGTAGTTCGGGTCAAAGGTCCTATCGTAAGTGGAAGAGGCTGTGATACTTCATTAACAATAGGTTTTCCTGAAAAACCAAGGGAAATATTCTGTGAGCCTGAGAGGGGTGCCCCTGGAACTTCACTATGTTTTATGGTCGTTCGACTTGCCCCTGTATCCAGTAAAAATTTTCTGTCTTGACCTAATAATTCACTATGTATATAAGGTCCTTCTTGATCTACAGGGATCTCGATAAGGGGTAAGTCAACTTCCCTCTCTAGGCTGGTTCATGCGTAACGCTGGTACTCAGGATATTCATACTGTGCGGTCTGATACATTTGTCGTGTTGTTGTCTGTGTGGCAGCAACAGGCAACGGTGGTGCAGCTGGCACAAACTGTATTGGTTGTTGTGCGGCTGGCATGGCCTGGGCATGCTGCAGAGCTCCTTGTTCATTCTGATCTTGTCTGAGTGGCCGTGGTCTTTCTTGTGTTTTACCTATGGCGATATTATGTTTTAAAACTGGACAATCGTGTACGTAATGACCTGGCTTTTTACAATAATTGCATGTCCCTTTTACAGGTCCTGCTGAATCACCGGAATGTGTCATACCCTTCTTATGTCCTTCAGCTGGAACTGTCTGAGAGACTAGCATTTTCATTTTCGTGTCTTTCATGCGTCTGTGTTCATGTTCTTGTTCCTCTCTAATTCTATTGTGATGGTATTGTAACATTTGTAACATTTGTGATGGAGTGTTACCTTGCCAGGTACTCTCGAATTTTAATACTCTATTCTTTACTTGGGGCAGGGCATTTTCTACTAATTTTGTTACGAACAGATGTGGGTATGATTCGCTACTTGCCTTTAGGCCACTATTTATACCAAAACATTTTTCAAATCGGGCATAGTAATCACTAGTGTCTTCATCTTGCTTCTGTTTACAGGCTGAAATTGTACCCCAATCTTCCTTTTTCGTAGTTAATAAACGTGGCAGTACCTGTACTAGTAAACCTGGCAGTGCTTTAGTTTTATCCCCAAGTCCTGCTCCTGCAGTTCGGGCCTTTTCTTCTGCTTCTAACACTGACCATTCTATCTTTTGGTCTCCTACCTCCCACTCTTTTTCCTTGAGTTTCTCATAAATACCAGCAGGCATTAATACCTTTAATATTGTCATAATGTCGGGATAGGTATACTCTCCCATGAGTAACATGTCTTTAATTTCTCGGTGAAAACCCGCTGGATCTTTGTCATGACTGGGTACCACTTTCTTCATTTGTAACAATTCTATTTTTGATATGGGCGTATATACAAATACGCGCTTAAACTCGTTGTCCTCGCCCTTTATTGGGTGCACTTCTCGTAAGGGATTCTGTCTATCCATGTAATACGTGGTTCTTTCCTTGATGGGCAGTGAAACATGTTCTGAACATACAAAAAGAATGTATTGCTTTCTTGATTCTAGAATTTCTTTAATTAATTTAGCACCTGAACCTCTCCATCTATTCGTGAGTAATTCGGTCAATATGTCAGGTAAGGGACCAGGGTCCGAATGTTGACTCCGATATAGTATAATGAGTTGTTGAATCATATAAATCCCAGCTAACCTCTGTTCATCTGGGGTGAGATTCAAAAATGTGCGTGCTACTGTATCATCACTATATTTTCCGGGACTGTCCACCCAATGGACAGCTGCCCTGGCTAAATCTTGTTCATCCATAGAATCGAGGAAATGATAACCCCTTCGTTCTCGGAGTAGTTTGTCGGCGGCTTGGAACGAATGCTCGTTAGACCTGATGTTAATTATAGGTATTTGGAAATTCCTGTTATTATCTGGACATATCGGACGTATCGGGTCAATAGGACGTCTAGTACTATTACAAGATCTTCTTCTACCTACATAGGCTATAGTTTCTGACTGTCCTGTGGGCAGTCCTGATGCTTCTTCCTCGCTTTGTTCGAACTGATCTACCGCTAGTCTTTCTTCGTGTAGGCGTTCTATTTCTTTACGGATCTTTCGGCACATGGCTATTATACAATTTTGTTTATCATGTCTACCTTCTGATATATTCTGGCTCCATCGGGTAAGAATTTGCATTGCTTCCGGGTCTACCCCCGGTCGGTCTTCATTTCTGATCACACAATTTATGAGGAAACGTAACAGTTCCCCCTGTATCTCCACTTTCTGGTATTCCATAGCTCTGTTAATACATTCTGGATCTCGCCCTGTTTGGACAAAATGATATATTTTATCTAGATGCGCAGTCATTCCTGGTAACTTCCCTAAATACACTGCGGCTCGTCTGATACGCAATGATGCCAGGGTCATTTCGTCCTCTTTTCCGGGCACAGGGTCATATCTGCAATCTATAAGAAGTTCCTTAAGCGTACGGGCATTAATGAGTTTGGGTGTACGTGAATGTCCTGACTCTTGAAAAGTAAGTTTATTTATTCTGGGTGGCGTAGAAAAAATGTTACTAGCACCTCCCGTAGCCCCATCTGGGGTGTCGGGTGTGAAAGGATTCGTTGAACGTGACACAGCAACTATAGGTGTGGACACAGCTATAGAAGTAGCTGTGGGAACAGATGTAGAAACAGATGTGCTTGCCGGAACTCGTTGCTGTAGAGATACGGGTACCGGATCTTGGCGTTGAACCTCCCTGACAGGCGGTCTATGTGGGGCGGAATTAGCATACTCGGGAGCTGCGTCATCTAAATATGAGGAAAGAAAAACATCTTCTGCGGTTCTAGGATGCCCCTTAGGATGTACCTTTATTGGAAATAATGGGGTTGGCAAGTCTTTCGGTATCTCTGGAGTAGCCTTAGGTAATCCTTCGGCCAGAAGGGGATACATACCATTCATAAGGGCATTTCTTTGTCTGTCTACTTGTTCTGATTTCACTCGGATACCTTCCTCAATTAATATATTTTCTCGGACTTCATTAGAATTCTCTTTACTCTTCTCTTCCTGTCTACGTGCTTTTTCTGTTCGTCTATGTGATTCTTTACGCCATAATTCAATGGCGTCTTTCTGTGACTGTCTGACTTTCCTTTTCCATAACTCTTCTTCTATTTTCATGATGCACTCTGCATCCCAGGTTCCCGCTGTGGGCCACCTCTGACTTTCCGGTAATTCCTTGGTGTAATCTACCCATAAATCAAGAAATAATATAGCGTCTAAGCCATGTTTATGATACATGAAGTACCCTGGAGTGTCCCTAGGAGGAATAGGAACGGCTTCTTCGAGTACCCCTTTTCTTGTAGTGATCTGTCTTAGTTTCGAAAAGAGCGGCATGTTGAGAACTGATCTGATACTTAATCTTGAACAAACTTAATACAAAAGCACAATAATGAACAACCATTCATACCACAATATGCAGGACGTACTTAAAACATTTAACATTTAACATTAAACCTTTAACTTAAACAACAATGATGATCGTCTGCATAACTAATCACCAAGCATAATTCTTGACAATAACTAGATACTTCGGAATACTTGATATACTGCTAAACAGTACAGATACACTGCTAAAACAGTGCAGACCGGATTTGTGTACCCAAACCCGTCTTGACCGGCACAACCTATGTGCACGTCAGAAATGCCTCCCCAGTAATGGTACTCACCGGGTAGCTTCGGAAACGGAAGGCCTCGGAAACCGGACTTGGACCGGACTGGACTCGACTCGTCGGAAACTGGACTCGACTTGGGACTTCGGAAACTGGTGGGCCTCTGTATACCTCGGATCTTGCTCTCTCAGCTAGGCTCTGGTCGGGATACTTCGCACTTCTCACCGCCTCGTCTGGGTGTTGATCGCAGCCTCAGTCGCCCCCGCTTGACCGGAGGGAGACACAGGAAATCCTGCTGGTACGCGTTATTGTCCGTCCAGCTGTGGCAGGAGACCGGGCCTGCAACTCACCGCCGGCGCGTGAGATGAGAAAGTGTCCCTGTTCGGGCGCCATTCATGTGGTAAATAATTTTCCTTTACCGGGACTTAATTTGATACGGAAACATAATAAAACAGCTCAGTAAAATGAGAGGCAGAATCCGTGGTATTAGAGGTTCGGAATGGGCTTTATTCCAATGAACGATTATAATCGGTTGCTCCAAGTTCCATCACCACGGAGGTTCAGGAAGTGAAGTACATACATTATTGACAAGAAATGACTTTTATAGTACATACATTACAATGAAGCGAATACAGTAGGCGTAACAATTGATAAGGAAAATGACGATTTATCTGCGTAACCAAAAATGGGTGTAATAAGGAGTAAAAAGGAACATAATTGGTTATGATGTCACATATAGGTGGATCTATAAGATAATACTTGGCATAGATGCGCGCGCAGCAGCATGACGTGTGATTGACGTGCAACTAGGGGGTGAAGGGGACTTGACATTTAGCTCTACATGCGGAGACGAAAAGTCTGGGGGGTCAAGTCAACCTAATCCCAAATCATATCTAACATCCTATGTTTAAAGAACTATGTTATCCATAAAAGAAGGACTCTCGGACAGAATCTATTCTATACTGACTGTGCGTGCGTGTACAAGCGTCTAAGTGTCTACACTAGATGCGAGGGCAGGAATCTTCCATAGTAACAGGGCTATGAATTACTTGTATAAAGGCAGAGAAGCCGGGCCTTTTGCTTGGTAACTGGAAGAATGTTTACTTAAACTACTAGGCAGGAATGCATCGGCTGAGGGGGAAGCAGATAATTCGAAGGTGAAATATAGTTCTTGGCAGAGAATAGGCTGATGTCAGGCTTCGTGAGCCGCGCAGAGAATGAGACAAAGTTCATGGTCACAGATGCAGGCTCAGACTCGAGGTTTCAGAGGCAGAAAGCAAGAGGAGTTTGATGACAGAATCAGGGCCTACTTGCCTAGACTGAAAAATGGCATAAGTGAACCATATAAAGCCGGTGGCCTTTCGTACTTAGGAATGGAATATCCGGCCTATTCATGGCGGATCTGACAGAGGACATGTTGACGGTGGACGCACATGTATTTGCGTCTTCATAACCGGAACTGGAGGGAACATACATGTACTTGTAACATGCACATAGAACCGTTGGGGTCCAAGATAGGGGACATAACTGACCAGAAAAATCCATATTTCCACACTATGACAGAATTATGTGTCATTAGCTCTCCCCATTTTGTGATATTGTTTTCCTTCAGGGGGTTTGCTAACCTGTCTTTCAGACAGTCCGGGGTTCCTGGAGAATCCCATATTGGCGCATACCTGCTGTAGTATGGCATTTTGAGTATCCTTCTCATTTGGTGCCAGAGTGTTGCCGCCGCCTTTAAGCTTTTAATTTTATTTTCTTAAAGTACTTGGGATGACCAAATTTGTATAAGTAGTGGCTTCCTTCCTTATTGACTGCCACTTTCAAGTGGTCAGGGTACAGATCATAACTTTCTAAAAGTATCCTAATGTTTTTAAATTGGAACGCTCTACAATATTTTAGGATGTCTGGGGTAGCAATCCCTCCTTGTACCTTTTTTCTCCTTATCTTTTTCCAGGCTATCCTTGCCCCTTTTGCAGCCCAAATAAAACTGCTTAGTTCTCCTTGCAGTTTTTGTATTTGGTCGTGGTTAAATTCCAGTGGGATAGTGCTGAACAGGTAGGTGAATTTTGGGAGTATGGCCATTTTAATTATGTTTTATCTTCCCATAAAAGACAGTGGGAGACCTCCCCATTCTTTTAGCAGCTTTCTTACTTGTTTATAAATTCTTTCAAAGTTTAGACATGCAATTGCCTTCATGTCCACTGTGAGGTCTATGTCCAAGTATTTTATTTTATCTTTTACTCTAGGGTCTTGAGAATTGTTGCTCCACTATAGGATTTCTGTTTTTGCTTGGTTTGCTAGGTACCCTGATACTATTCCGTATGTTTCTAAGATTTCTTCTATTTTTGGGAGGGAGGCCTCTAGGTTGCTTGTAAATACCATCTGGTCATCAGCAAAGAGGGCAACCTTCTTCTCCCAGCCCTGATGGTTGAATGGTATTATTCCCTTCTCCTTTCTTATTAATTATGCTAGTGGTTCAAATAATTGGGGGGATAGCGGGCATCCCTGCCTTGTTCCTCTTTTTATCATGATGTTTTCTGTTAACACTCCGTTTACTAGCACCTTTGCTGACGGGTTTTTGTATATCTGTTTGATTGCGTTCTGGAAGGTCTCTCCCAAATTAAATTTTGCTAGGGTTGCATTTAAGAAGGGTCTTCTCACCCTATCGAATGCTTTAGCGGTGTCCAGGGTTAAAATTGATAGTGGGGTTGCGTGGTGTGTTGCAATATCTATTGCAGAAATGAGTTCATATGTAAGTTCTTATATGTACCTTCCTCTGATAAAGCCTTTTTGATTAGTGTGTACCACAGAGCCTGCAATCTTTCCGAGTCTTTTCGCTAAAATTTGTGTGTATACCTTGCAGTCGGTATTTAATTATCCTGAGGGATTCACTTCTCATGAGGCCTTTCCCTGGTTTGAGTATAAGATTAATGGTTGCATCATTCGAGGAGATGGACGAGTTCCTTCTGTTGTAAATATTTAGTTTAAGAGTTCTGTCAGGGGGGGTGACCAGTACTTCTCGCAGATGTAAATATAACTCATTTAGGAGTGCATCCGGACCTGCCGCCTTCCTTTTTTTTAGTCTCTTTAAGGTTTCTAGTATTTCTTCTTTGGTAATCCCTTGATTGAGCTCTGCTCTTTGTTCTTGAGAAGATTCGGAGAGTTTTATTTTTTCCAGCGTTGATTGTATCTGGTCTTCCGTGACTACCTTTTCCTCTGAATACAGATTGCTAAAGAATTTCACAAAGTCCTTCCTAATATCTTCCTCTTCTGTGGTGTACTGTTGATCTTCTTTCTGTGTCTTTTCTATCCTGTTACGTGTTGCCTCTGTTTTCAGTTTCTACGCTAGTAGTTTCCCACCTCCTTCCCCATACTCGTAGTGTGATATCTTGCTTGCTTCCCATTTATCTTTTACAATTGTTTCAAGAAAGTCTGCCAGTTCCATTTTTTTAAGGTTCTCTCCTCCTCAATGCTGATTTTCTCTTGCTCGGTGATAGAGACCCTGTTTAGTTCAAACTCCAGGGATATTATCTCTTTTTCTAGTTCTCGGATCTTATTTTTTTAAATGTGTTTTTATATACCGTGAGGCTGACTATTCTTCCCCTGATAAAGGCCTTATAGGTCTCCCAGGCGGTTTGCTTCGTAGTCCCGTCTTTGTTTGTTTAGAAGAACTCATCGGTATCTTTGGCCAGTGCTTCTATACAGCTTTCGTCTAAAAATATTTCCCTATCTGCTGTCCATCTAGGGGTGGGTGCGGGACAATTTAGGTTAAGGTGTAAGATCACTGCGGAGTGGTCTGGCAGGTGTGCTGGTACATGTTCTACTCTTCATGTAGAATTTATTAGGCCCCTGTATAAAATAGAATAGAATAGAAGTAGTCTATTCTTGATGCGTGCTGCAATCTCTTGTTTTGCAACTTGAATTTATTGGACTTATTACCTTTTACCCTTCATATATCCATGATCCCTAGATCTTTAATACAAAGGTTCACCCACTCCCTCATTTTTGGTAGGTTTGGCCATTCTTGGGAGGGAACCTGTCTTTCTTCAGGTCCAGAATTATATTAAAATCTTCCCCAATTATTAAAGGTGCTTGCGCTGTTAGGAGTTGTGAGTATAGTTTTTGAAGTGGTTCTGGGTCATCCAAGTTGGGCCCGTAGTATCCAACCACTGTATATAAGTTATTACGTATCTTCAATTTCACCACCACCCACTCCCTTTCTTGTCTACCTCTGTGGATTCAACTCGTGCTCCTAGAGATTTCCTAAAGAGTACCACCGCCCCCTTCACACTACACTCTTGGTTTGTACACACCCAGGTATCTATCCATTTTAGATTTTTTAAGGATTTTCTCCCATTCTTCTTTTGGTAAGTGTGTTTCTTGCAATATCATTATGTCACAGTCCACGATTTTTAAGTATTCCAGTATTTTAGCCCTTCTTTTCCTTATCCTGAGTCTGTTGACATTCCATGATATTATTTTAACAGACATTTAGACCAATCCCTTTTGTGCCCATCTGATTTGATTAACCATTCCAATTTTCTGTAAAGTTTGTCTGGGCCCCTACCCCCTCATACTGCTTAGTTTGGACATGTCCCCCCCCCCCATTTTGCTCCCCACCTAGTGCATTTTTTTGCTTTTACGGATTTTACTGTGTGGGCCGCCCCCCCTCTTTTGAAATATCTGATCTAATTCTACACATCCAATTGCTTTGGGAGAATGAATCCGCTTTCAAGCCCTCACTTAGTATTCTTTCTTTAAGAGTATAGGTCTTAAAGTTCATGAGGATCTTCCTTGGGTTTTACCTAGCTTTGTTTCTACCCAATGGGTCCCGATGAATTCTCTGGATGTCCTCTGCAAAATCAATGGACTTCATCCAGGAAATTATCCCTCCTAGTAGCATGATTGTGAAGGTTTTGATACCCTCCCCTTACAAACCTTCAGGGATGTTAAGGATTCTAAGATTGTTTCTCCTTGCCTGGTTTTCCAATGATTCCATTCTGTCACATATCTCCTTGTCTGTGGATTTTAGCTGGTCTATTTCTTTTCGATTTTCCTCCACCTTTTTGCTTAGCATCCCTACTTCTAATTCCACTGAAGTTACTCTCTCCATGAGCGTATTTATTTTCTGATCCATTACCTCGAATGTCTCCTGAATTTTTATCAGATTTTTCTCTGATATTGCGAAATGGGATCTCATTTCTCTCCTCATGGTAGTCATCATTTTTTCCATACGTTCCATATTTTCTTGTTGAAGTCGGCCGTCATCGGGCACTTTAGCACTTGCGGAGTCCGTGGCATCCGTGGCTAGCTCTTGTTGGTCCAGTGTCTCTAGAGCACTGTACCTATTGCTGTTGCTGACCATTGACATTGTTTTTGCTACCTACTCTCTGGGGATTTCTACTTGTCTTTCGGTTTGGGTTTTGTTGTGATACTTTTCTGCCTTCTGAGACTCCTGTACTTTAAAGAAGGACTTTAAGGAGAGTGTTATCTTTTGTTTTGTCAAGCCCAATGTTTTTAGCTTGGCCTGACTTGCTCTAGACACAGGGGGCTGTGATTTCCATGCTGTAGTTTGTCTCTTCTTTTTCCTTGTACTTTTAGGGACAACAGGGGAAGATGTATCTGAGGTAGATGAGGAGGTTTTAATCTTTGTGTATAGCTTTACTAACTCAGGGGAGTGCTCTGGCTCCACTTCTTCTAGTGGAAAATGTTTACGTCTTAAACAATAACCTGCGATTTCCCTCGGCTGCACTGTTTTAGTTAACCCCCTGTGGGGCTATTGGTGCTTTGGTTTCCGTACTCCCTTTAGTGTTTGCCACTTTTACCACATTTACTGCCACTTGCTCCAGCTCTACAGACTGTGGTTTAGCCTGTGCAGTTTGTGCAGTTTGTCATGAAATTACTTGTATTCTGCTCACTGAATTTAGCACTTAGTTTGGCACCCTGTCCCCCACACATAGTGCTGTTTAAATCACCCCTTTTCACTTACCCGAGGAGTTTGATGGCTTTCACTTCTCTCACCTCCACTCTGAGCAGCATGCACCACCAATCCGTCTTCCTCCCCGGTTTGAAGTAGGCTCTGGGGGTCATTCCTTCTATGCGGCAAGGTGTGCAGTCCAGGTGTTTTCCCCCTGTACACCACTCTAGCTGCGACTTTCCTGCAGGTCTAACAGGCCGTGGTCGCCTCAGTCCACACTGGAATCACGCAGCAGCGTGGGACTCCTTCCACCTCCACTTTTCGTCCTCTGTATGTATTGCAGCTCACTGCTTGCTGGTACATGCCACCTATGTCAACCCGGAATGGCTCCTGCTCACTCTTCTCCTCACTCGGCTCTGGAACGGCTCCTGCTTACTGCGTGCTCCACCCCCTGTGCAATTCGACCTCTCCGCCTCTCAGGTAGTTTTGCTTCGTTCGCTTCTTAGTTTTCACTTTTGTAGATTGTGCATCTATTAATCCACCTTACATCATGTCGCCGATTGCACGCCTAGCCTCGCATACCAGGATCCTTCTGTTTTTTTACTTGTTTGCTGCTGGTTTTTGTGCTAGTTTGTGCTAGTTTTCGTAAAGAGCGCGGAGCTCACGTCCGAGCTCTCTAGCCGGCCGTCATCTTCTCGTCCGTTTCAATTAGTGCTTTTTTTCTTAGCACAAAATGCATCCTTGTGTCTCTTTTGGAGGTGAGGGTCCATTTTCCTCTCAGAAGCAGGTGCTAAATGGGAGGAGGTAATGGAACGAAATTCCTAACACATGTACACATTTAGCTAGGGCAAGCAAGCAGTCGCTATTCATATTCTGTTGCATTTATCTCAATTTCAAGTCAATTTTGGACACAAGGTGGCATTTTTGCTTAACGAAAAGAGCGCCAAATGCAAAATGACTTCTTGCGTAATTATGTGTATTATTGTAGATGTGTTAGGTAGTTACATGTGATTCTGCCATAAAGAAGTGGCACGAGTTACAACCAACCCTTTGTAGGCCCTGCTTCAACAAAAAAAAGAGTTTTGAAGTCTTTTGCTGAGATCCAGCATCTTGCTCACTTTGAACCAAATAGTACTGATGTAGTCAAAGCAAACATGATGGACATTTACTATTCTACTCACAGTGTTCATTTACATAACTTCTCTCAGTATGAAATAGTGCAGTTCCACACAGACCAAAATAATAAAGCATTGAAGCTGGCAGGTTTATTTTTTCCGGCTGTCACACATGTTAAAAATTCACAAACAGCAAGTCTCATTAACCATTGTAAACTCAGTTGCCAATTGCAGAGTTCTTCTATCTGCTTCTTCTGCAACTGTTTAAATCTTGGTAATCTGAAAAAGATCTTTACGGTCACTATGGGATACATATACATAGCAGTTTGCAACTGCAACATTGCCTTTTGCAAGTAACCCTCTTAGTGGAAATTCTTATATCCCCTTTGCCTAGAAAAGCTCATGTTGGTGTGTTCCTGTTAAGATTACATTGTGTAATTGAGAACATGACTACGTTCTTCTCCTCCTTTTTATAATTTGTGGATTAGGCAGAAGACACACAATCCCACATCCACACAGAACAGAAAATTTCATTTCTCCCTTTCTCCCTTTGGCAGCTCATATTATAACATTGCAATGTTAGGAAGTACAGTGAAGGCAATAGAGAGACTTTATAGAATTAATGGCTCGTATAAACCTACTCTTCCAACATTGTAATATTTATCTTCATGCTTCTCCCTTTTAATAAACAACATTATATATTCACTGCATGGAATATTCTACTATCTATATAATCTTTTTATGCCAGAGTGTATTGGTTGGAAAAGTCTCTTTTCATTTTAAGACTTCACCTGTGACACAGTCCTATAGATTTGGCAGAGCTAATCCTCTGTCCCAGACTATAACTCTATAGTGTTACTGGAATCTTCCAAAGGAGGATACCAAAATTTTTGCACTGGTTCTATACCATTTATTTATGCCAAAATGATGAGAAACATTGTGGCACAGCTGAAGGACAAATATCTTGACTATTGGACATCTCCAAATGTCTTTCTCTGTGTATGTGTGCTAGTTACTACCACACACACACACACACACACACAAAATGTTTGGAAAGCCACATACACTTCAGAGGAGCAAGAGACTGCAAAGCTCCTCTATGTTCCTGGAAACTGCTTTGTTCACTATGGGAACAGTAAGTACTTTTAGAGGGGATTGTTCTAATAGTTGTATATGCTATCGCAGTAGCACTTACTGGGCATTAAAAGTCCATTCTCTTGTTCTAAACCCTTGTTTTTCGTCTCAGCAATTTTCTCTAGAGTGGGTGTTTTATGGATAGAATATTCTACTACATTAGACTATAAGAAAATGTCAGTACATTCTACTTTAACTGGCAGAATGTTCTTATAAATTTATAGTTTGATATAGCATGCCATTGTAGATATGAACGTTCAAACATATTGTTGTAAGTTGGTACATTTTACTAACACTTATAACAGTAAAGTTACATTTTATTGTTATGTATAGACTGCTATTGCGGGTTATATTGATGCAGTAATGTAAACAAACAGAAAAACAAACATCATTCAATTTTGCTGTCTTTACAGCAATAAAAGCGGTTCTCCCAAAAAACTCTTCTGTTTATAATAATAGATGTTATTACACACGATCATCATTTAATTGACCCATGACGTAGAGCCCATTGAGAAGAATTAGAATATACCTGCTACTCCCGGAAATTCCAGTCAGTTTCCTGCATTGATTTATTTTTTAGATTTCGTTCTTTGAAATATTCTGGCTTGTAAATGGGGGCCAATTCATTTTCAGAACATTTTCTGGTCAAGCTAGAAATAGAAATAGAGGATGGTAGGAGGAGAAGGTCCAGGTGGCAGATGGATTGACTCCTCCTTTCAAATCAACAATAGGTATCTGACAAAAGAAAATGGATACTAGATTTGTTTAAGGTCAATGAGGGTACAGCGGAACTCTTTTTGGTGTGGGGGGCTTTCAAATTCGGTGGCAAGTTCGTGGCCTACATGGCTGCACAGTCTAAAAATGGGGGGACTCACATACTGAACTCCAGTTGGCAGTTGATACTGCCTTGCTGCAGAAGAGTTAAGAGAGTAATTTCTCCTACAAGAAATTAACAGTTCCCCAACATTTCAGCAGTGAGTCTATGAAGAGAGCCAAATGGTAGGCAAACCCCTGGCCTGTTCTGCTAAGGTCAAACAGGAAGCAGCATTAATTACTGAAGTGTTAGAGCCTAGCACAAGAGTCCCGGTGACTGACAAGGAAAAGATTGCCCAAGTTTTTCTGCAGCACTATGATCAGTTATATTCTACTAAAGCCCTAGAGATATTAATTCATACAGACCGATCAGTCTACTTAACTCAGACTAAAATATTTTATGAAAATCTGGGCACAGCGCTTTACTGCTCTGGCTCAAAAAATGATCCATAAGGACCGGACAGGGTTTGTTGCAGGGAGGTTAATGTCCACAAATACAGGGTTTGTAGTACAGGCACTTGAATGTTTTAATACTAATCAAACTTTATCTTCCATTGTGATGGCCAATGCAGATGAAGCGTTTGATGTGGTGCATTGGGATGCTCTCTTCTATGGTCTGGCCAGATATGAGATTACCCCCCAGGGTTATAAAAAGGCTTTGCAATATTTATCAAGAGACACAGGCACAGGTTTTTATTAATTCCAACCTGGCTGGGATAGTCTATGTTAACTGTGGGACTCTTTCTGTTAACTGTGCCCTCTTTTCCCTGTGCTTTTTACTTTTTTTATTGAACCCAAGGCCACCAGAATTCGCAACAATATCGAGATAAAATCACCAATGTCAGAAGCTGTATGCGGACAACGTTATTCTCTATTTTAGCCTGGGAAGACAGAATATAGATCTAACATTAGCCGAATTTGCACAATTTGAATTAATTGGAGGGTATAAAATTAATTACAATAAGACTGAGGTTTTAACAATTAATACCTCAAATGATTTTCTTCCCGACAATTTGACACGACAAGCCCTCACTTCTAATCCAATCCAATATTTAGGGATTTACTTACTAGTCAATATACTGAAATTTACAAATTGAACTAGGAAGCCATGCGGCAAAAAATTAAAAAGCTGCTAGAGGAGTGGTCATTAGTACCACTCACATTGATAGGCCATGTGGCTCATATAATAATGTCTGTTTTACCTTTACTCCTCTTTCTGTTTACCAATGTCCCTCTAAAAATTAATATGATCTATTTTAAAGAGTTGGAAATGATTTTTAGAAAATTGTTTTGGAATAAGAAGGGACCGAGGGTAAAACTCTCAGTGCTCTAACTTGACATCAATCAGGGTGGGCTTGTACTTCCTCAAGTACGTACATATTATGAAGCAGCCTTTTTAGATCTAATATTCTGTAGTATCCTGGTCTTATGGTTCATGATGTGCCAGTGGAATGCTGCCTGAATGATGTAAGATGGAATGTTGGGAGTGGGAACTCACAGTTGGAGATGGGCTGAGCGCCTAGCTGGCTGCTCCTGGTGGGGCTACATTGGGGTTATTCACCTGTTATCTACTGGATTACTTCTGCTGTATTTATCATCTTGTAATCAACCTCAATAAAACCACATGAAACTACATCCTGGATCCTGGCTTGATTACTACAATTTTATGGCGACGATTTAAAAGAACCTGCATCTGCTACCTCTGTAACCTTCTTCTTCAAGTCTAGAGTCCTTTCTATCAAGCTCAAGCAACTACAAGCAACTCAAGTAACCACAGCTGCGAATATTCAACTATCTGGCACATCATAGCCCCACCAGTGACCCCTACAACGGTCGCCCTCAATGTTACTGTGCCAGTTCATGTCTCAACTGCAGCTCAAATTTCAGTTTGCTGTCAAGGGAGGGTAAACCTCTGCTGTGCCCTCAAGAGAGGGTAAGCCCAACGTTTTTATCTAGTGCTGTGCCCTCAGGAGAGGGTGAACTCTGTTCTGTGCTGTGCCCTTAAGACAGGGTAGGCCTGTGCTGTGCTGTTCCATCAAGAGAGAGTGAGTATTTCCTGTGCCCTCAAGAGGGGGTGAGCCTGACTCTCTACTATGTTGTGGAGCATCATTGTTCCTTTTCCAGAGACCACAAAAACAAAATGCGCGCAACAAGATAAGGCGCTGCTTCTACGTACTGTTTATATTAGCCAGCGTCATGTTATGGGTTTTGGGAACAGTTTATGGCATTTGTTTAAAACTCACGAACTGTTCCAGTTGCCTCTACAGTGTTTCAACAGAAAAATGTCATTCATTCATGCTGTCCACACAACGTTCCAAGTGTACATCCAGAACAAGAAGTGTTCGTCCTACACACTCTCTGAGAGTCTCTTCAGCTACATCTCTCGTCAAGACGCTGCTGGCCTGATCTCCTGGTGATGCGTCTCTGTGTTGTTGCATTTTCTTGGGACATCTTGTTTTTTTATTCAGCGACGGCGTTGTCACTGTTGGACACTGTGAGGATCTCGCCATGCAAGTCTCTGCGAGTGTACCGGCACTGTGGGTGAGCTTATGTGCACATGTGAGGGCAAGGACTGTATTTTTTTGGTGAGACTCTATTTTTTTTTCATTATTTATTTTGAGCTCTAAGGTGATCTCCGTTACAAATAACGGGAGCGCATTCTTTAAATTCAAAATATATGCGCGCGTTTCTCACCTTCTAGCGTCGCGTGCAGGCAGTGCGTCCTTCATTCCTCTGTTCTCTATGACGCCCGTCCTGTTCGGATGTCATCTTACGCCTGAATGCTCCAGCGTGCCTTGAGTCACCCGGGACAGCGTAAAAAACGTGCCGCCATTTTGGAATCTCCTTCCTTATTTTTTTTTACTGCATGAAGTCACGATATCAGTTCTGCCAACCACGTTTTAAATAAAGTTTATTGAAGCTTTCCTCTGTCAGGGGAGCGGCATCGTGGGATTGAGCTTGCTGTAACTTTTGACTCATAGGTATTTTTCTTCGGCTGTGTCACTTTATAGACGCTCTGCAGTTCAAATACTTGTCTAAAGATAAGTTTTCAAAGTTCCTCTAGGCAGTGACTAATTTTATTTTTGACACTCTTTACTCGAGTGCAGAGTTGGTGTAAACATTGTGAAATCTTACATTCAAATATTGTTTTCTTACTGTTCTGTGTTATGCTGCCATCTAGTGACGTTATTTTTGTCACCATTCAATTTGTTTTTAACCATTTTGTCAAGGCAGCTACAGCTTGGTTTTTGATTTCATTATCACGTGTTTAGTTTCGTGATATGTTCCTACCTCCACACGGGGTGGGTGTTTTGGGTGTCGTTCCTTTTGTACAGTGCACAGTAAGTTTAGTTTGTATAGGGGACAATTTGTTTTACCTTCACTAGTGCACAATGTGTTTTCCCCATACGAGGTCTGTTCCTCGTGTTGTTTTCACTACTGTAAGAGTGTACGCTGTCGAATGTATACACTGTTAGGTGTGGGTTTTTGTCCCACTAGCACATGGTAATCTAAGGACCTCTCTGCGAGGTGTGTTTAGGGTTATGTCCCTAGCTCTTGTGCATACCAGTTGAGGTGTGTCGCACGGTCGTGTGATCTGTGTTCAAATGCATAAATTCTTGTCCTCTCCGGAGGTGTGTTTTGGGGTCTTTCCCCATTATCTGGTGCATAATGTTCTTACCTCTAGTTGAGGTGTGTCCGCAGGTGGACAGCACATCATTGTTTATTGCCTTCACTGTAGTGCACGCGTTACCTTACTTAAGGTGTTTGGTGTTGGCATCTGTTTAGTGCACACTTACCTCTACAGGAGGTCGCCCATGCAGATGCGAATGTGGTTACCCTTTGTGGGTGTGTGGTGTAAGTTGCCACTGTGCATGGGTCAGGTTACACTGGGCGTTCCATTTGTCTATGTTTAGTTTTTACGCTCTAGCCCAGTTGTATTCGATTTATTGTTATGTTCTTTTTCTTGCTGTCGTCAGGGAAGAGTGAGCATTATGTTTCCGCTTTTTCTCTGTCGTCCTGTTTACTCCTGATGTGAGCTGTTTTCTTGTATCTCTACCTGGCCAGTGGGTATGCAGAGGACAGTCATTAATGGTTTCTTTTTCTATTCTTTATTCGTCTCTTTTTCTGTTTCATTCTTCTTTTTGTGTGTGGAAAGGAGGATGGGTAATGGTTTTAAGTTTACTTTGCCAACCTTGTTATTTTTGTGTCTCTCTCTCACTATCCATTCTGGTCTCCTTTTGGTTCTCTATTTTGTTGCATCTAGTTTTTCCATCTTGTTTCTGCTTTTCTCCTTTTCACTTCACCTGTTACAGTTTTCTTTTCTGTTTTTCTGTGGAAGAAAGGAGGATATGTAGTATCCTGGTCTTATGGTTCATGATGTGCCAGTGGAATGCTGCCTGAATGATGTAAGATGGAATGTTGGGAGTGGGAACTCACAGTTGGAGATGGGCTGAGCGCCTAGCTGGCTGCTCCTGGTGGGGCTACATTGGGGTTATTCACCTGTTATCTACAGGATTACTTCTGCTGTATTTATCATCTTGTAATCAACCTCAATAAAACCACATGAAACTACATCCTGGATCCTGGCTTGATTACTACATATTCCGTTTACTTGACTGCAAGGGATCTGTTGATAATTTATTTTTGGATAAAATGGTGCAGGAACCTGGTTTGCAGATTCTGGTATTTCTGAGAACAGCCAAACTTCCCCCAAAAAATGAGGTATAAGACCTTGCAGGAATACACTTGCAGACTCCATACTTAGCATGCACTAGTTCACTCTTATCTGAATAGGAGGTAGACGACTGATCTCCGCCTGCAAGTAGAGTCGATTGCTCCTCATCTTTCTTTTGGCGCGCTTTCTCCTTTAGTTGAAATATCGCGTCCCGCAACGCAAACAGCCGTCGGATCATATCGGGTACCTTAAAGGGAGAAAGGACACCGTTACGTAATGCTTTGGAATCTACTACTATATCATCAGGTTCAAAAACATCTGAGTATTTTCGGAAAGCAGTAACCACTTCATCAGAAAAAGTTTCAGCAAAATATAACTTTTCCCTATCCTGCCATCCTTCCAAGGACGGCAATAATTCAGCGAAAGATAGTTTATCTTTGAGCGCACGAAAATACATTTTCCGAAGCTCACCCATGCGATCAGTTGATAACATAGACCGCATATCTACCTTCTCCTTAAGCAAACCAGATTCCTTGAATCTAGGAGCGAACGGGCCAGCATAAGGTGGCGGGGAACGATCTAATAGAGAAAAATCATCATCAAGATTAGTAAGGACAGGATAAAGAGGCTGCCGAACACCATATTGACCCGATATTTGTAACCTATGCTCTTTCTCCTGTCTGTCCGCCAGCTCCTTCTCCTCACGGCGCTTCGCTTCCTGCGCTTTTACATGGTCATTTTTCCGTTGTTCTTTATCAATCAGCGCTTTGTCGCGTTTCTCACGCTCACGCACTTCTTTCACCCACAATCGTACACATTCAAACATATCTTGTCTTGCACGCCGCTTACATAGACACTGTTCCACATACTCAATCTTACGCATATCAAACGATCCATACAAAGGCCATCGCAACTCAGGATCCTTCTTGGTATATTTCCTCCACAATGTGCTGTACATTATAGGGGAAAGACCATACTTCACATACATATCCCTATTAGGAGTCCCCTCTGGGGGTGCAGGTTCAGAGTCCTCGAGACTTAACCGGTTTCCAAAACAGCAGCACCACTTACGGAGTGCGCTCAAAGCAGGCATGTTCAAGAATAATGCAAAATATGCAATATTATCAAAAAATGGCACTTAAACGTTGCGCCGTTCAAAGTCAAACAACTCTGGAGAAATATCTCCACATTATCTGCCTATATGTGTTGCAACGCATATATTTCCACATTACTCGTTACAAAATTTGACCGGTCATCACAAATCAAATCAAATAGCCAACCCAGGTTTCAAAAACTCGGAGCAAGTACCGTACAATGGTTCTTACCAATCAAGAGCATCCAGATTCCAACTGCCAAGTTCCAAATCCGCCCAAATGGCTATCACACGGCAAACCGACCGAAGAGGTCTCAGTCGAGGACCGGCGCCACCCAGATGGTCAGCTCGGAAGGGAAGGAAAAAAGCCTCGGGATGCCAGGACTAAAGGCGCCACTGGCAGTGATCACGTCCCCGGCAAGGTTCCACTCCTTCGTCACGACCAGTCCTTCGAGCATCCGAGTCACCGATGAGCCCCACGTGACGGGCGCCAATTGATAAGTACAGGCCCCAGCCAGGCCCGTTAGTACCAGAGGTTCGCTCTTCTGCATACGAAATACTATAAGGAAGTTGGCACGGAAACTGCAAATACAAAGACAAAGTTTATTAACCCTTAAGGGTGGTCCTACAACCTACACAACACTCTTCAGTATTGTACAGAGTAGCACACCGAACTGGTGCACATGGTCCCCTTTTATACACAACAGAGGGGCTCATAAGTGGGTGGATACAACACGAAGCAAGATTCATTACCTTATATGGACATGTTCAATACAAAATCAGTACATGGGCGGAGTTAACGGTTTCCAAGACCCGCAAAAACATATTCAAGCAAAGCCTAATGAGTAACAGATGTGGTCAGCTCTGGGCATGCGTGAAACGGACAAAGGAGTTATTTATGGACTTTTGCTGGGCAGATAACAGGGGTGACTAGTGAAGAGGTAGGACTCTTCTCGTGCAAAGCACGTGGAGTCATGACTATACAAAATGGAGTCAATATAAGACAAGGAGCATGATGCAAACATGAAAAGTGCATGTCTTCAGTGAATGCTTAATCATATCGCTGTTTTATTTTTCAACAATACTGTAGTATCTTCATGTATGATAAATTGTTCTCCTGTATCTTGTAGTTAGCTGCTCAGCCAGTGTGAGTGTTCTATCTGGAATGATGAGGTGACTGGAATGTTGGTGTGGTGAGAGACAGTTGAGAGGATGGGCTGAGCAGCTAGCAGGCTGCTCCTGGTGGGGCTATACTATGGACTTTACCATCTTAATAAATAACCTAAAGATATATACTGGCTACGTCTGCTGTGTCACATCTACTTATGGAACCAGGTCACTTCAATTGGCGACGAGTTGGACTTAAGGAACCGTGCGTGTAACCTGGATGGACTGATATGTAACTGAACTTGATGAAAATGGATTTAATGAAAAGAAACTCCTCATCTGGCGAAACCACCTGGCACCGTGAGCCCCACCAGTGACCACAACACCGGTCGCCCAAACATCTGTGTGCTAGTTCGAGTGAGGAGTGGAGCTGCAAGTTGGTCATTAATGTAAAACAGAAGTTTGCCTCAGTTCTGTTTCAACTACAAGGTGTTGTCTTCCTGAGCTGTCTTCTGGATGTTTTCGCGACCAAGTTGGCTGTTTTAAGATCGCTGCTGGCCCTAGTGACAGTCGTGCTGATGTACCTTCTGGTCTGTGGAGGGTCAGTACAACAACTAATTTCAAGCCTCCTGTAATAAAGGTCTGCGTGCCTCTCTATTCAAGGTAATTGGTGACAGCCTGTGCTGTTTTGCTGTTTTGGTAGAGTGTCTCCATTGAGAGGAGTTCCCCAGTGGACCCACAACGGAAATGGCTATTCAGCAAGTGCGAGATGTCATGTGGGAAAATATGTTCGGGGGCAAAAATCGGGCCCCGGTGTTAGACTATGGTGTTTTGCAGTACCACAATAACGTATATTGTGCCACAACCAAAGCGGTTGATTCAAAGAGCAACAAGTGACAGTCTAAGGGATCCTCTGTGTCAGCGCTACAAGCGAACCGTGTTAGTTGGAAAGCGATGCCTCTTCAGAGCACTATGTCATGTTGCTGTTTTGCATGTTCCCTCGTTTTAGAGACATTTAAAATTTAATTTGCCTCCGTGTGTGTGCAGGACTTGAGGATTTCAACTGGTGTTTGCTCGCCCCATTTTTGCTTGATTGCAGATGGAGGCGGACTTTTCGTTTGCTCAACGCCTGTTTGCTTTGGGAAGTTACTCGAGGGGCTGTTTATCGCACTTGTTAGCCAACTAGGTGAGACTCTGTTTGTGTTCATTCTAAATTATTTAATGGTTCATTTTTCCTATGTTGTGGCCGCTAGAGCAACAGTTACTCTCAAGTTTGATTTTGAAATACTGCTCGCGCCTTACCTTGTAAGTGGAGTCATGCGGAGCAGCTCTGGAGTCTTCCATGACGTTTTCGTTTCGTCCTTGTCTTCTATGCTGCCTAAGGACGTTTTGATGCAGGAGCGCGCCGTGAACCACTCGGCTTTGCGTCGCCTGTACGTGCCGCCATCTTGCGGTTTGCATTTTCTCTACAGGATGGTGTCTATTCACAAGCCATACCACGCTCATTGTCATTTGCCAACCACGTTTTTGTTCGATAAAATTTTTTTTGATGACAGTAATGCCGTGATGATATCAGTCTCCACAGTTCACCGGTCAGCTTAGATGTCAGCGCCATCACCAGCGATGCTTAACCGGATTGTTCCTTTTGTGTCTACAGCGATAGTTTCGTTTGGGGGTGAGTTCAAATTTATAAGAGGAGTGGACACTAAAGACACTGTACTTTGTAATATGGGGCAACTGGTGAGTTTTCTGTTCCTGTCAAGCCAAGAAGTCCTGTCAACCACGTTGTTTTGGAAGTCTGGAGTTAGTATTTTCAGCTTTCATGCTACTTTGAACCTTGGTCTCTACTCCGCAGTTTGGTTTTTATTGTATTTGATAGTTGGTCGCAGTACTTAAAGGATTCTCAGTATCTGCAACTCGGGTTTTATGCATCTGTTTTTCCTAAAGTTGGTTCTGCACAACTATTTGTGATGACTCATATTGTCCGGTTTGATGTATTGTATTGGTGTTTCCGATGTTTGTGTGTCTATGTTTGCTACATGTTTGTTTTAATCGGGTGTGATAGTCATTTTGTGCTACACCTTGTTAATTGGAATGGGTTTTAGCCCCATCCCCACTTTACTTTGGAGTTTGCATGTTAGCTACATTTTTTTTTTCAGTGTTTAGGGGGTACTAGTCCCACCTATGTTGTTGTGTATGGGTTGTAGTCCCATATACTTTGTGTTTAGGGGGTTGTTAGTCCCTCCTATGTTTTTAGTAATGGGTATTACTAAATTTTAAGGGGGTGTGAGTCCCACCTTTGTCACGTTAGTGTTGGGTTTAAGTCCCTTCATTTTGTCACGTTAGTGTTGGGTTTAAGTCCCTTCATTTTGTCATGTTAGTGTTGGGTTTAAGTCCCTTCATTTATGTATTAGCTGTTGTGTGTGAGGGTATTTGTCTTTTTATGCCTCACTGTGCTGCAATTCTATTATGTTTGTTGCACTAGTTTGTGGGTTTTAGTCCCATTTCTGTATTCTGCACGTTTGGGTGTTACTCCCTTATATTCAGAGTTTAGGGGGTGTTAGTCCCATCTACGTTTTAGTGATTCTTCCTGTCTGTTTCTGTGGTTTTTCGAGTGTTTTTTGTCGTTCTTTATTGTGATTCTCTGTGTTGGTTTTCATGAGTATATTGTGTGGTGTTTCCAATCTCCGTTTAGTAGTTTAACGTTTTTTGTTTAACGTTTTTTTTGTGTCTCATTAAAGGAGGAGGTTGGTCTTGGTGTGTGAGTTTAATGTTTTATTTTGATTCTTAATATAAGAGGAGGATGGTGATAGTTCATTCTTATTTTTCATCCTTTTCTTATTCTTTTCCTTCCGTTTTATAGTCTGGTTCCCTTTCGTGGTATGTTTAATTCATCTTACCTTTGGGATTTGGACTATTTATCTCTTGTTTATATTTTGTGTTTAGTTACTATGTACTTTTAGTGTTCTTTGTTTTATTGTCAACTGTAAAGAAGGGAGATATTGTAGTATCTTCATGTATGATAAATTGTTCTCCTGTATCTTGTAGTTAGCTGCTCAGCCAGTGTGAGTGTTCTATCTGGAATGATGAGGTGACTGGAATGTTGGTGTGGTGAGAGACAGTTGAGAGGATGGGCTGAGCAGCTAGCAGGCTGCTCCTGGTGGGGCTATACTATGGACTTTACCATCTTAATAAATAACCTAAAGATATATACTGGCTACGTCTGCTGTGTCACATCTACTTATGGAACCAGGTCACTTCAAATACCTAATTTTAACAAGAAAGACAGCCACCTCCTGTGAGAGTGATGGCTCAAAAGCCAACTCAGAGATGATATCTGACTATCAGCTAAGCCCCTAAAGACTTGGAGAAGATTATTCCATCTACACCTTGTCTGAGAAGAATGTGCTAGGATTCTTTGCACCCCTAACTAAGACACTTTTGAGCAATTTATTTTTTTAACAAAAGTTAACATCCTGTTGAATCTCCTAGAGTTATGCAAAGTAACCCAGAAAGTAGGAAGGCTGGAAATAAACATAATGGAACCTGGTCAATATATGTTGAACAATTTAGCATATAACAATTATAATGAAACATGTTCCCAAACCACCACTCAAATAGTATATCTTTTAGGGTCAGAAGCATAGACTTTGATATTTTGACCCAGGGGCCAGTTCTGAAACATTTAGGTCAAACCCTATTGTAGGCACACTTATCATCTGCTTATACAATATGTGTGGCTTTCACTATCTCTCACAAAACGACACCAAGGTGGCTAGTTTTGCCATGGCATTGGTAGATTCGAATACCTTTACTAGTTGGGAGGTTAAGCATCAATTTAAATATGCTTCACTTTAATTCCTTGCTCTACTAATAATAATGGAATGGGGTAAATGGATATTTTCCTTGCTTTGAAGAAACAAGGAATTAGTCTGAGGAGGAGCATCAAGGGGCCTCAGGCTTTAACGATTGCTGATGGGATGTTTATTCAACTTACTAACACTTGGACCAGGTTACTAAGGGCTAAGAAGGGTCTTAGTTTACCCAAAAAGAGTTTAGGGCAGATGTACTAAATGTGTTAGCGCTTGCAAATACTTTGAATCAAATTTTAAAACCAGAAAATTGTTCATGGCAATGTATAAAACCTACTTTAGCATTCAGTAAAGTTTTACCAATTCCTAAAATGAGTTTGCACATGGATACTTATTATGTATTTGCAAACGGCATGTTTTGGGCATTCCTTACAAATCGCTGATTTGCAACAAACCTCTGAAACGTTACCCTACTAATAGTGTGGGCTGATTGCAAAAGGGAAGTCTCCTCTTTGGACCTTTTCTCTTATGTGAATTGTGAAACATTTCTGAGAGAGTACTCAATGGCCCAGGGGGCCACTGAAACATCTCAGAGGTTTTTTTTTTAAAGAACATTTTCTTTTAAATCAGCTCTGTTTCCCTGAAGGAGAATAGACTGTGTTTGAAATTAGGTCCCTTATCGGCAGAGGTTTGCACCCTGTCTAACTAGGGACCACAACTCTATTCAGGATAAGCCGGATATACAACCTAAATTAACCTGTGCTCACTTTTCGGTAGCTTCACATAAAGCAGTCAGGCTTACCTTAAGAGGAAATTTGTAAAGTATTTGTTCACACTCTAATCACAGTAACACAGGGAAAACACTGCAAAAAGATTCCACACCACTTTAGGAAGATAGAGAACATTTATCTTTATCTGAGTAAAACAAGAAAAAAACAACAATCCAATAAGTAGAAGTTGAGATATGAATTTTGAAAGATAAAACCCAAAACAGGTGCTTAAAAGTTAATATTGTTGAAAGGTTACTTGAGGTCACACTAGACTGGGGTAAATCTAAAGTTCAGGCAGGAGGTGATGGAGGGCAGACCGGCTACAGGGCCCATGTACCTTTCAGGGGTGTCTTCAGATCAGTGCTGCAACGTAATCGGTGCTGGATCAGCGGTGCATCATTGTCAAGTCTCTCAGTAGGGACCTGTGTCAACATTGAATGGCCACAGCATCAGAGGGCATTGCAGCAGTTCTGCGTTGATTTTTACAGACCCAGGTGCAAAATCCACTTCTGACGACCAGGACTAGAGGGGGGCACCTCAGGCATGGGTAGGACCCACAGATGCCTGAAGCATTAGTAGATTTAGTCTTTTAGAAAACAGAAGGCAAGCAAGTCCTTGGAGAAACTTGGGTTCAAGGATGTAGAGAACAAGTCCACTCCTTCTCACTCCCAGGCAATAAGCAGCAGGCAGCAGGCCAACACAGAAAAGTAGGTTGCAAAGTGGCAGTCCCTTCTATAGTACTGGAATTAGCAGGCAGCAAACCAACACAGTACTGTAGTTAGCAATGTGGCAGTTGTTCCTACAGCACAGCAGTTCTTCTTCCTGGCAGAATGTCCTTGTTTCCAGTAAAGTTCTTATTTGGTGGTGTCAGGGGTCAGTACGTATAACCAGTTGTACCTTCGAAGTGGGTGAGACTTCAAAGAGGCCATTGAAGATCACAAAGTATCAGCTCTTTGTGTTGAGACAGGCACAGCCCTATTGGGGTGCACGTGTCAGCTTCTAACTCAGGAAGGGCAATCAGCCTGGTGATTATAAATCAGGATGCAAATGTAACACTTTAGTCCCTTTGTGTAAGAATGTCGGGAGGGAATGGGCAAAGCTCAGCTGTCACCCAACCAAGACATGTATTCGAAGATAGGTAGATGCTAGAATCCTTCCTTCCAAATAGCTTTATGATTATATCTCAACTTTTTTGAGGTGAAAGTGGCTAAAATACAGCAGTCTCTATCCGCCCCATCCACTATAAAGCCACAAAGGCTAGTAGTACCACACTCTTCATATTTTCTTTGAAGGGTTAAAAGCAGACTGTCCTGAGATGTAAATTGGGCTGCCCAGTGATTCCTGGCTTTTCGCACCACTTGCACTGGTGGTGGCTATCATCATCTTGGTTCTAAATGAGATGTTTAACACCTGATTATCAACTGCCATGGTTTACAAACAACAGACAACAGTATTAAAACTGTTGAAATAAACCTCAGCAGACCTGCCTTACCCAGAAAACTTCAGGCCTATTACTGTACTTCCAGCTGCCTCTAACATTCTTGAAAAGCTAGTCAAGGCTCAGCTATCTGGGTACATAGATCATCATGGTTTGCTGCACCTATCTCAATCCGGCTTTGGGCCATGGCATAACACTGAAATAGCACTGTTAAAGTTGAATTAATTCATCAAGTCCCTTTTTAATCAATGTTAAACCACAGCTTTGATTCTTCTTGATCTGTCAGTGGTGCTTGATATGGTTTCCCATCATACACTTTGTCAGCAGCTGCAATAGGTTCAATCTTCCTCTTGGATAGAGAGAAATGTGTATTGCTTGAACCTTTGATGTTAGCACCAAAAGCACTTAATAATTTGTGCAGCATTGATCTTCACTAAGACCTAAGCCTGTTGATGTGCATTCTACCCTGTTAGCATCCATTACTGAATTCTACTGCATACAAGGAATCTTGTAGGCCACTAATACCCAGCTTACCACTTTCCTCGGCAAGGAGACAGGAGTAGTCGATCTTGCCATCTCGCCATGAAGAGCTTCCTGCTCCATGTTGTTGAGTCAATGAGGAAGAGTTGCTTGAAGTGCAACTCAGTCTAAACAGAGGTGCTATTGTTTGTACAGGATACTTAGGGTTGGTCCATTGATTGGTGGCCAGAAGAACTAAGTCTGGTAAACAAACCTACGATAGTAATTATAAATCTGGGGGTACAATTTGACAACAAATTGTCTTTCAGCCCCCAGATTGATGATCTGGGTCCTGAGGAAGACCTTCAAGATCCTCTCCATGGAAACACAGAAAACAACTGTTTTACACAACAATAATCTCAATGATCCACTATGAGAATGCTTTGTATTTAGAGTTCCAAACTGCTTGGTTGATTGACTACAGATAGTGCATCATAAGGCTGCCTGGTTAATCTTACTGATTTTAAATAGTTACACCGGGTGAACGTACAGAAAGGATTCTCATCAAAGAATTGTCAATAGCCCACTGAGCCTTTTACAAGACCACCACCAAGCATCTTGGCAACGGGCTTAGCCATTACCAACCTGGAAGATGTTCAGATGCTCTTTTATTTACAACACCCAGTGTCAGGCGGCCACTTATGGTGGCTGTCCGTTTTCTCATTCGGCATCCTAGGCCAGGAATGAGCTTCATCTTTCATTGCATTAAATGGCCAATAATAATCATTTCAGATCACAACTTAAGACATGGCTGTTTAATGATTATGGTTCAACTGGATTAGTGCCTTGCAGTCTGTTTCTCAGACTGAGATGTCCTCTGGGGCAGCTGAGCACTACATATGTTTGATATAATTTGATTGACTTAATTGTGAGCACAGAAATTCCTTTTATCTGCATCATCATTGATCTTGGGCCGTGTGCGATTTTGACTGTTTTATTAGCTACAAATACATTTCTATTTCATGAGAATATAGTATCCATCAAGTTTCAATGCAGCTACCTCTGTGGTTATAAATGTGTTTGAGTCCTGCAAGCATAACAGATCAGGACAGAATCATTGATACAAAGCTGAGAGCCTATTTAGTTGCACTTGCAGTGTGTGAAGTGAACTAATTTCACCTAAAGGACTGTATCATGATGGACTTTGCAGCTTTTTGTATAGCTGAGTGCATGCTTTTATGCACCTTCAGTGTGTAAAGATATTTCACCTCAGGAGCCTATCATAATAGGTAATGGTGCTCAGCACAGAGCTGAGTACCTGTTTGTTTCTGCCGACCGGAGGGAAATTGAATTTACTTCACCCAACATTTCTTGGCATGGTAAGAATGAGCAAGGTGTTCCCTTTTCTACTTCTGAGCTGTACTGTTTTCAATAATGCATGCAGATAAATATTGAGGTAAATGAATTGACTTTACGCACTACAGGCTCAAAAAACAGATGCTCGGCCGTGCTCCATGATATCATATGGACCATGCTTTACTTATTTATACTATTACAATAAGGGCAATATTTACCAATGAGTTGCATCGCTCTGGGGCACAAAGGCGATGCAACTCATAGGTTAAGTGTATCAAGACATGCAAATCCCTCTTGCATGTCAGTAAGTGGCTTGTTAAATTCAAAGTAACGCAACTGAGCTTAAATTGCTGCACTGCATTCTACAGCACACCTAGAAAGAGGAAAATGCCTCAGGGGATTGTTTTTGTGCAGGAAGGTGTCCCTTCCTGCACAAACATAATCCTGCGTACACTGCATACACCCTTGCACTAATCATGCTAGGCTCGGGGTCAGTGTGCTGGAAAAAGACAGGCATTGCCGTATTGTGTTAAATACAGCACATTTCTTCCATTTCCCTATCATTCAGGGCAGCAAGGTGGCCTGCTGCCCTGCACTGAATGACTTTTCTATGCATATGCCCCTGAGTTTTACTTATTAAGAGTTTTGTTTGAGTCTTAGCATATATATCACTTTCTCTGACAAATATATACGTCTAAAATTGTTGTGAACTATGACAAAGTACATTCCTTTATGAAGTAAATTTGCTTCACATTTTGTAGATGTGTGGGTTTCCCATTAAAGTTTCTCTGACTCAACAACACGCAGAACATGTTCTTGATTTTGTAAACATATTTCATATTGTGCTATAAACTTTACTGTCTTTTTCTTCCTATGCATGCATTTGGTTTGTGTACAGTCATTACCATTGTTTCTAGTTAATCTTTGAAAGCCAATACACAACTAGCTTTGGTTGTTTAATTTTTCCATCTAAGAATAACAGTTTTCTTCTACTATGACATCACTAACTAAACCTATACTAACCTGTTTACCTAATGCGTACTTCCACAGTTGTGCCATGTATATGGAGGAAAGCACATCTAAATAGATGTAAATGCAAGACTGTGTAAGGATAAACCCGCCTGTCCAGCTTCTGTAGATTGTGAGCTGTGATCTGCAGTTCATGCACATAGGTGAACAGGTCAAATACTGCCTATCATCATTGCACTATAAATGTATGAAAGTAATTTGAATTAAAGACGGAAAAACAGCTGATGAAAAAATGCCAATGTACTATTTATTGATATACACTTGAGGCATGTTTGTGGAAATCTCATGTCCTGTGCCTTCTACCAGCTGTTACATTGACAGTGCTTGTGTTTGTTTGCAGTTGTCTTCACCATCAAGATTTCCTGCATCTTTGGAAAAATGAAAGAAGACAACCAGAGCTCAATGAAGGACTTCCTGATTGTAGGATTTTCGGATTTTCCCCATCTCCAAGTTCCTCTTTTTGCTGCATTTTTACTGATTTACCTCTTAACTCTGATGGGAAATATTCTAATCATTGCAACAGTTTGCTCTAATTCACATCTGCACACACCCATGTATTTCTTCCTCACTAATTTGTCCTTCAATGATATCTGTTACACCTCAGTCATTTTCCCACAGATGCTGGCTCACTTCTTTCAGGAGGGCACACTGATTTCTTTTACTGAGTGCCTTGCACAAGTGTACTTTTTCATGGTCATGGTGGTTGTAGAATATCTCCTTCTCTCAGTAATGGCCTACGATAGGTATGTGGCCATCTGCCATCCCTTACATTACATGACAATCATGAACACATCTGTGTGCGTCCAGCTGGCTTTGGGAACCTGGGTATCAAGTTTCTTGATACCATCAGCACACACAGTATTATTCTCTCATCTCTCTTTCTGTGCAACCCACACAATCAACCACTTTTTCTGTGACATCACAGCCTTATTGAAGATTTCTTGTAGCAATAAAGACTCAATTGAGACCCTTACCTATTTTGTGGGTGCCCTAGTGGCTTTAACGTCCTTTTCTTTAATCATAATTTCTTATATCAACATCGCCTCATCCATCATGAAAATAAAATCTAAGGAGGGGAGGCAGAAGACCTTCTCTACATGTGTGTCACATCTCACTGTAGTGGTTTTATTCTATGGTTCTATTTTTGGTACCTATGTGCGTCCCACAACAACATATTCCATGAGAGACAATAAAATTTCCTCATTGTCTTATATTGCTGTCACCCCCCTGTGTAACCCAATTATCTATAGCCTGAAAAACACAATGTTTAAAAATGCTTTAAAGAAGACAGTGAATGCAAGACAATTTACATGTAGAACTACACGTTCACTGTTTTAGGCTGGCTAGTTCATATTGAATGAAAATAAATTAAGACCATTTGTATATATGATCTGATAAATGGGATAGATTGATGCTTGGTGAATTAATCTCAAGCATTTTACAATTACACTATACCAAGATCTCATTTTGATATTGGAACGAATATTACTGAGCATTTTAGTTTATCAAACCATTGCATAATTTTAGATATTAGCATTATCGAATGTCCTAGCAAATGAGTAAATAGCTAATTGCCAATGAAAGAAAAGAAACAATACAAACATGTATATGTCAAGAACAGTTATTAGTTGACATAAAATTAGAATACAGAATCCATTACCATTTTTAATGTACATGATTTTGCAGCATAATATTTTGAATCTGAGAAAATGTTCAGACTGAACCTTTAGACAATAGTTGTCATTGGGTTTTGCATGTTAGAACTCTTTACACTAAAAGTAAACATGTTAGCTCAGATTTACGAACACTTGGCGCTATGTGTGTATTACACAAAGTGTTTTATTGGGATTTACGTTTACCTGCAGAACTGTTGTTGCAGTAGAAATTAGCCCTACAATAATGCAAAGTAGCGCTACTTGCATCAAGGTGGAGTACAATGGGTGGTGCATAGATGTTGAGATGCAAAAACCCATGGATCTTGATGTCAACCTGTATCTTCTAAGTTTGGTAGACAGGGATCTGCATCAAAAAATGATGCCTCCTGGAGGCAGGTGTAGCACTGGAGAAAAAATGATTTTCTATAAAAATGTTCTACTTTGTTCTGAGCAGCACACATACAAATTATACAAAATATTAAAGGATGTTTTGAAATAGTCCAGTGCAAAATCTGTGCTACACATCACACACTTACTCTTGGCTATGGAGCAACAGTGTGCATGTTGCACAAGTCAAGGAAAAGGGTGCCAGTACCAGAGGAGAGAGTAAAAGTTCCACATAATAGTAAATATTGTGCTTCCCTGCACCCTGCCTTTGTTGCTGCACAGCTATTTTGTTTTCAGTGCTGCATTAATTCACTTCTTTGTACATTTGCATTATGTCTCATTGTGATAGATACAATAGAAAGGGCAGTAAGCCCAAAGGGTAGATCAAACAGATATATACCCTTTAGGAATGGTAACTAATAGATAGGTTAATGTATGAAAAGCAAAGATAAACATAAACACGCCAGTCTCTAGAAAAGTTGGTTCTGGGATTGAAGATCAAGTTAACTGCTAACTGGCAGTTTGGGATCAGGTTATCCTTCTGTATTGGGGTGCCATTTTATGTTCAGACTACTCTCCAAAGTTAGGGACTCTGTGTCCTTCATAAGAGGAGGTGATGTTCCAAAATGTCTATGCTTGATTTTAGGTGTAGTTCAGATCTTAATGCTCCTGAATTTTTCAATTTATCCCTACTTTAAACATCTTTATCCCACCACCTTCTTGGAGACTGCAATCCCATCATAAGGCCAGTTATCGTCGAAGCCTGTAGACATTGTGTCCCACATCAAAGACCCATTTGTCCCGTCCATCCCTCTGCCAGACACCACACCAGTTCGCTCTTTTTGGATTAGGGGTAGTAAAACCCCAGCAATATTTATTTGCACATAAAAAACAATGGGCCTGATTTGCAAATGTAAACTTGGACCAAAAGTTTAAGTTTAGACCTGAAGTCTAAGTTTAGACCTAAAGTCTAACTTTACTACTAGTAAAGTTAAACTTTTGGTCTGCATAGACTCTTAATGTTTGTGGATAGGGATTGATGTGCTGGACCTTAGGTCTGCCGCAGTGCGGAGTGTTTGTTTATCTATATTGTGGACCGTTTTGCACTCATCCCACAGTTATAATTTTAAGAATGTGCCTAGATTCTATGATGTCTTTACAGCAATAAAAGCGGTTCTCCCAAAAAACTCTTCTGTTTATAATAATAGATGTTATTACACACGATCATCATTTAATTGACCCATGACGTAGAGCCCATTGAGAAGAATTAGAATATACCTGCTACTCCCGGAAATTCCAGTCAGTTTCCTGTATTGATTTATTTTTTAGATTTCGTTCTTTGAAATATTCTGGCTTGTAAATGGGGGCCAATTCATTTTCAGAACATTTTCTGGTCAAGCTAGAAATAGAAATAGAGGATGGTAGGAGGAGAAGGTCCAGGTGGCAGATGGATTGACTCCTCCTTTCAAATCAACAATAGGTATCTGACACAAGAAAATGGATACTAGATTTGTTTAAGGTCAATGAGGGTACAGCGGATCTCTTTTTGGTGTGGGGGGCTTTCAAATTCGGTGGCAAGTTGGTGGCCTACATGGCTGCACAGTCTAAAAATGGGGGGACTCACATACTGAACTCCAGTTGGCAGTTGATACTGCCTTGCTGCAGAAGAGTTAAGAGAGTAATTTCTCCTACAAGAAATTAACAGTTCCCCAACATTTCAGCAGTGAGTCTATGAAGAGAGCCAAATGGTAGGCAAACCCCTGGCCTGTTCTGCTAAGGTCAAACAGGAAGCAGCATTAATTACTGAAGTGTTAGAGCCTAGCACAAGAGTCCCGGTGACTGACAAGGAAAAGATTGCCCAAGTTTTTCTGCAGCACTATGATCAGTTATATTCTACTAAAGCCCTAGAGATATTAATTCATACAGACCGATCAGTCTACTTAACTCAGACTAAAATATTTTATGAAAATCTGGGCACAGCGCTTTACTGCTCTGGCTCAAAAAATGATCCATAAGGACCGGACAGGGTTTGTTGCAGGGAGGTTAATGTCCACAAATACAGGGTTTGTAGTACAGGCACTTGAATGTTTTAATACTAATCAAACTTTATCTTCCATTGTGATGGCCAATGCAGATGAAGCGTTTGATGTGGTGCATTGGGATGCTCTCTTCTAAGGTCTGGGCAGATATGAGATTACCCCCCAGGGTTATAAAAAGGCTTTGCAATATTTATCAAGAGACACAGGCACAGGTTTTTATTAATTCCAACCTGGCTGGGATAGTCTATGTTAACTGTGGGACTCTTTCCGTTAACTGTGCCCTCTTTTCCCCGTGCTCTTTACTTTTTTTATTGAACCCATGGCCACCAGAATTCGCAACAATATCGAGATAAAATCACCAATGTCAGAAGCTGTATGCGGACAACATTATTCTCTATTTTAGCCTGGGAAGACAGAATAGAGATCTAACATTAGCCGAATTTGCACAATTTGAATTAATTGGAGGGTATAAAATTAATTACAATAAGACTGAGGTTTTAACAATTAATACCTCAAATGATTTTCTTCCCGACAATTTGACACGACAAGCCCTCACTTCTAATCCAATCCAATATTTAGGGATTTACTTACTAGTCAATATATTGAAATTTACAAATTGAACTAGGAAGCCATGCGACAAAAAATTAAAAGCTGCTAGAGGAGTGGTCATTAGTACCACTCACATTGATAGGCCATGTGGCTCTTATAATAATGTCTGTTTTACCTTTACTCCTCTTTCTATTTACCAATGTCCCTCTAAAAATTAATATGATCTATTTTAAAGAGTTGGAAATGATTTTTAGAAAATTGGTTTGGAATAAGAAGGGACCGAGGGTAAAACTCTCAGTGCTCTAACTTGACATCTATCAGGGTGGGCTTGTACTTCCTCAAGTACGTACATATTATGAAGGAGCCTTTTTAGATCTAATATCCAGTTTACTTGACTGCAAGGGATCTGTTGATAATTTATTTTTGGATAAAATGGTGCAGGAAGCTGGTTTGCAGATTCTGGTATTTCTGAGAACTGCCAAACTTCCCCCAAAAAATGAGGTATAAGACCTTGCAGGAATACACTTGCAGACTCCATACTTCTTATTCAAAGCAGGCTTGATCCACAGGGGTCTATTACTTAAAACTAATTGAATGTAAGAGCTTGGGCGTCCAAATTAGGAGTACCCTTCTAGGGTCCTGGAAAACCTGGGGATCTAAAGAGTTGTGGCCTTTTTTAGTGGGCGGCAGAAGTATTACTTAGCAAGAGGTCCAAGCGAGGTGTGGAGACTGGAGTAAGCCTCTTTTCTTGCAATATATCCAGATTTCACATCGATTAAGTAAGTGCAGTCCTCCATCAAGTTCTGGCCCAAATCCATTTGTGACTGCTCTACTCAGAGCAAAGCTAAGAGGGGTGGGTAATTGGTATTTTTTATACGGTCCCAAGGGGAGCGAATAATGGTTAACAAATTCCTTAAAAAGGTGACCCAGGAGACACAGTGTGTGTTTTCAAATCGCGACTGGCAAGCCATTTCACAGATAGGCCGTAAGTATTTTAAAAGAATGGCTTTCTTGTCACGTTGGATGGTGTATTATACCCCCAAAGCTCTCCATAAGATACGCCCGGAAATAGAAGATAGATGTTTCCGTTGCCAGATGCTAGGTGAGGGAGGCCGGCTCCATATTTTTTTTTACCTGCCCAAAGTTAGGTTATTTTTGGGAATGGATCTTTTCAGCTCTAAGCTGGGGTGTACAAAAAAGACTGGATTCTTCGGTAGATATTGCACTTTTTGGTTTTGCTAGTTAGGAACAAAACCTTGCAATGTCGAGAGAGGAGGAGGTATTTATAGAAATGTCCTCCCTTTTGGCGCATTCTTTGATACTTCAGAATTGGAGGTCCTCCAAAATACTGATTTATTCGAATGGTTCAATAAAGTGATACACACTATGAACTTTGAAGAAACATATGCCGGGTCTGGTGGCTCAGTGGACTAATGCGTCTGCTGCAGGGGCCTGTGTTCGACCTCATGGTCACAGGTTCAAATCCCAGTGAGTCCACTCAGCCTTTCATCCATCTGAGGTCGATAAAATGAGTACCATTGAGTTGGGTAACAATAAACATCTGTTATTCAGTGCCAAGATACCCGTAGTGGTGAACGTGCGCTTTACAAATACATGTGTTATGTTATGCTAAGATAGTAGTTATCAATAACGTTTAATGCTGTATGGAAATATGTGGAGAGGCTAGAGATCTTAAAAGTAGGGTCAAACAAAAAAAAAAAAGATTTGCACAGTAGCACTGCACTTGAATAACTTTAGAGTTTGAAAGTAGTGTAGGCAGGTCTGCCTGGAAGATTAATCTCTAGCATCATGTTTAGATGGTTGATTGGCATATTGCATTTTATGGAAAGATCTACTCATAGGAGCGATTGTGAACTCTATTGAAATAATACATATTTGTTAAATATTGCAGGCAGCACTTTATACATCTTTGTTCTGTCTAAATTAATAAGTATACAAGGATGCTCAATTATCAAAGAAGCATATGCTAAGAGAGCAGGTGATAATATATATTTTTTAATTCTGTATGAAAAAAAATATGGAGAAGCTATAGTTTTTCTCGGTAAAGTAGGGCCGAACAAAAAATGGCACTTTAGCACTGCAGTTTAGTAACTTTAGGGTTGAAAGGCACTGTAGTAAATTGCGCTGGCTGCATTCTGGCAAGTTTACCTGTGGAAAGTTCTACTCATACAAGCCAATGTTAATTTCATTGAAATGATTCATATTTGTTAACTATTGCATGCAGCACTTTATACATGTTTGTTCTGCCTAACTTAATATGTATACAAGGATGCTTATTTATCATATTAGTTGCATTAAGTCTCTGTATTCTCTGTGTTTCTGCTGAATATAAAAATTAAGTAAACAGACAGACACAACAAACATTCTTCAATTTTTCTTTCTTTAAATCAATAAAAGTGGTTCTCCCAAAAACCCTCTTGTGTTTTACTTTCTTTTTTTTGGGGGGGGGTGGGTTGTAAAATTGTGGGGAATTAAACTTAAAAAATATGGGCATCAGAACTTGAAGTGTAAAGGAAAAAAATGTTTCTTCTGCTGGCATCAAGGGTTACACCCCTTGCAGTGGCCTGTTGTTTCCCTGCGACAAGCACTTTCGAGCAGTTGCTGCAGTATATCACCATATGCTGGTATGCAGACTTTCAGAAGGTCCTGCAGGTGATGCAGACACCTTTTCTTCTATACACTTTTCTGCTTCACATGAGACAGTGTCCTGAATGCCACACCCATATGTGTTAACTCATGACAGAAGTACAGCTTGAGTACTTTTTGAAGTACCCCTGATGAATTGTTTGTTGCAGCAATTACAGGTTTCAATCTAAGCAGACACTCTTTTCTCTCTCCCACATAACAGACTTATTGGGTCCCTATGTGTCTCTTCGTTCCCTCCTTCAATCTCCTCTCCAGATGCCATTTTTTAGTGTGATAAAATTCCCCAAAATTCGGAACGATCTGAAGAAAAAACAGGAGGGACCAGCCCAAGATGTGAACACACCCAAGTACTAATCCCCAATGAGATTGAAAAGGTAGGAACTTCCTTGAAATTGAATAACACAGCAATTTCAACTAATAAGATGTCTGTCATAATTGTGATAGGTATAGCTGTACCATTTTCAGGCACAGTGGCTTGGCAACACCAAAATACTTCACACAAAAAAACACAAGGCATCCTCATTAATGGTCCCCACGAAAAACTCAGTCTTTCATACATAACATTTAAAAATGTTATACCTGTCCCTCTGCACTTTCACAGGACATGCAACAGAAATTTGAACCCTCATGGCACTCCCACGAGACCCATCCTATCTATGGATCCTGCAGGAGCACTATTATACCTGTCGAAAATCTTAAAACAATAATAAAATAATTACCGCAATTATGTTGAGAAATTAAAAGACCCAACTGAAAATTCACTGGAAAAACTAAAGAGAAGACATATCATACTTAGCTATGCTAATAAGATTTAACTTTAAATGAACAAACATCTCACTTGCTACATGACGCTATACTTAGATATGCTATAACAATAATGTTACAAAAACAGAACTTCACTGAAAATAACTATGGTTTAGGTCTAGTTATATTTAGATTCAGAAAAAAAGACCTTAACTTACCTTAAAAAATATGGTAAATGACTATTAAAAAACAAAGTTATAGTTAGATATGTTTCAAAGACTTTACTTCACATAAAAAAACACTGAAAGTCACTAAAACAACTCAAAGGTTAAAGTAATGTTTGAGTTAGGTTGAAAAAAGACATGAACTTAATATGAAAACCACTAGACATTCACTGATACAACCAAATGGTGAAGAGAAGCTATAGTTAGGTAACAATGTCAGTCATAACGTAATCCAGAAATCCACCTAAATTTGCCAGTTATAGCTCAGAAAGTTAACAATAACTTGCTTATAACCTCACATATTACTTCACTCATCACATGTTCAATGACATTTGAATACAAGTAGGTTGGATAATATTTTAACTGATGTCATTAGAGATGTCCCCAATGATGTCATTGAACATCTCATACGTGACATAATATTTGAGGTGCTAAGCATGCATGGTGGGGGCACAAGCTATAGTTCTCTTGCTTAACTATAACTGGTGAATTCCAGTGTTATGTATATATAACGTAAAGGTAGAGTTAAGAATAGAAAATATGTAATTTGCTATATGCAATAAGCTTTTTGATATTTTGGCATTGATGTTTTAGTAGCTAGATATTCCCTACTCAATATTTTGGACTACTGCCAAAGCTAGACCAGGTACTGCTAGATTTAATCCCTCACCAATCGCAGAACACCTTTGGCAGAGTTTCTGACCTTAAATGTCTCACTTCAAACCTCAATAAAAAAGCTTGAGAGTTTATGAAATAGTCTGTGTTCTCTATCTTTATCCCTATCTAAAAAGAATCTAAGAAAAAAATGAACAATTTAAAGAGACAGAAGTGCATTGCTTATCTGTGGGACACCTCAGGCGATTCTTTAGATACAATTACAGATAGAGAAAAATTATCAAAGGTAGTTATTATATCAAATTTCCTATGATCCCTACTTAAAGTTTTTGGAAGCCAAGTGTGGATGTTCATCATGGGGGAAGTACAGCCAAACACATATACATGCCTCTCTACTCACAATAGGCAAACCCCTCAGGGATTACTTCATTCACTGGGAGACAGGGATAGAGATTCTGCTTTCTAATGAAGTAGGTGGAGACTTGAAAGTAAGTTTTTGTCAAACCAGATTTATATCTTATTGGCTCCAAAATCTCTGAATCAATCAGTTGTATCAAAGTAGTGAAGAGCATTGCTTCAAATTATGGCACCCCATGTTGCTTTACTTGGCAATCAAGCAGGAACCATATTGACTTTGATCTTGCATGCTGTTTCCCTTCAAAAATTGAGACATGATAATTATTTCCAATTCTCGTTAAGCATATTTGCTTTGTGGACATTTTTTGTTCTAGGATTGAAGATTTGAGAGCTGGAATAGCAACAGGACCAGTAAATGACCCTCTGCAAAATAGCACCTTTTGCGTGAGTTGGGTAGAGATATGGAGAAGACAGAGATGGCAAAGGTAGCAGCAGCTTCTCAGCTCAGGCATATACATAGACCTAAGCCAATTTTATATTTATATGCGGGACGGGGTTTGAGGCAATGTATCTGTAAAACAAATGAATACATTTGGGAATCTCAGTAGAATACAGTAGAACTAAAACAATTTTAAAACAGGAGGGTTTTCACTATTATACCCACAGCGTAATCTTCAGCCATGCCTAATTTTAACAAGAAATACAGCCACTTCCTGTGAGAGTGATGGCTGAAAAGCCAACTCAGAGATAATATCTTACTATGAGCTAAGGCCCTAAAGACTTGGAGAAGATTATTTCATCTACACCTTGTCTGAGAAGAATGTGCTAGGATTCTTTGCAACCCTAACTAAGACACTTTTGAGCAATTTATTTTTTGAACGAAAGTTAACATCCTGTTGAATCTCCCAGAGTTATGCAAAGTAACCCAGAAAGTAGGAAGGCTGGAAATAAACATAAGGGAACCTGGTCAATATATGTTGAACAATTTAGCATATAACAATTATAATGAAACATGTTCCCAAACCACCACTCAAATAGTATATCTTTTAGGGTCAGAAGCATAGACTTTGATATTTTGACCCAGGGGCCAGTTCTGAAACATTTAGGTCAAACCCTATTGTAGGCACACTTATCATCTGCTTATACAATATGTGTGGCTTTCACTATCTCTCACAAAACAACACCAAGGTGGCTAGGTTTGCTATGGCATTGGTAGATTCGAATACCTTTACTAGTTGGGAGGTTAAGCATCAATTTAAATATGCTTCACTTTAATTCCTTGCTCTACTAATAATAATGGAATGGGGTAAATGGATATTGTCCTTGCTTTGAAGAAACAAGGAATTAGTCTGAGGAGGAGCATCAAGGTGCCTCAGGCTTTAACGATTGCTGATGGGATGTTTATTCAACTTACTAACACTTGGACCAGGTTACTAAGGGCAAAGAAGGGTCTTAGTTTACCCAAAAAGAGTTTAGGGCAGATGTACTAAATGTGTTAGCGCATGCAAATACTTTGAATCAAATTTTAAAACCAGAAAATTGTTCATGGCAATGTATAAAACCTACTTTAGGATTCAGTAAAGTTTTACCAATTCCTAAAATGAGTTTGCACATGGATACTTACTATGTATTTGCAAACGGCATGTTTTGGGGATTCCTTACAAATCGCTGATTTGCAACAAACCTCTGAAAAGTTACCCTACTAATAGTGTGGGCTGATTGCAAAAGGGAAGTCTCCTCTTTGGACCTTTTCTCTTATGTGAATTGTGAAACACATTTCTGAGAGAGTACTCAATGGCCCAGGGGGCCACTGAAACATCTCAGAGTTTTTTTTTTTTAAAGAACATTTTCTTTTAAATCAGCTCTGTTTCCCTGAAGGAGAATAGACTGTGTTTGAAATTAGGTCCCTTATCGGCAGAGGTTTGCACCCTGTCTAACTAGGGACCACAACTCTAGTCAGGATAAGCCGGATATACAACCTAAATTAACCTGTGCTCACTTTTCGGTAGCTTCACATAAAGCAGTCAGGCATACCTTAAGAGGAAATTTGTAAAGTATCTGTTCACACTCTAATCACAGTAACACAGGGAAAACACTGCAAAAAGATTCCACACCACTTTAGGAAGATAGAGAACATTTAACTTTATCTGAGTAAAACAAGAAAAAAACAACAATCCAATAAGTAGAAGTTGAGATATGAATTTTGAAAGATAAAACCCAAAACAGGTGCTTAAAAGTTAATATTGTTGAAAGGTTACTTGAGGTCACGCTAGACTGGGGTAAATCTAAAGTTCAGGCAGGAGGTGATGGAGGGCAGACCGGCTACAGGGCCCATGTACCTTGCAGGGGTGTCTTCAGATCGGTGCTGCAACGTAATCGGTGCTGGATCAGCGGTGCATCATTGTCAAGTCTCTCAGTCGGGACCTGTGTCAACATTGAATGGCCACAGCGTCAGAGGGCATTGCAGCAGTTCTGCGTTGATTTTTACAGACCCAGGTGCAAAATCCACTTCTGACGACCAGGACTAGAGGGGGGCACCTCAGGCATGGGTAGGACCACAGGTGCCTGAAGCATTAGTAGATTTAGGGCCTCATGGAGGAAGCCTAATACCAGTCGGTAACGGCCGATTTTCGGTAAATATACCTTTACCGACCGGTATTTAGGCTTTTGAGATGTAGGGGGATCATTTCATGATTCGGTATTTACCGAATTGGTAAAATTACCGAAACGGTAATTTTACCGATTCGGTAAATACCGAATCATGAATTGAGATGTAGGGGGAGTGTGTGGTGGGTGTGGGGATTCGTTATTTACCACCAACTAAAGGTTGGTGGTAAATGACGAATATGTGTAAAAAAACATTTTTGTGCACGTTTAAGTGTGCAATGTGGCAGACATACATGCCCTTAGGGCATGTATGTGCGCCACATGTGCACACATGGCCGATTCAGGGGTGCAACAGGGTGTCAATGTGACACCCTGCCACCCTTGCATGTGCTCCCCCCATTACCGAATCGGTATTTACCGATTCGGTAATGAGGCATACCTTCCCATCAATGGGAAGGTATGCCTCATTACCGAATCGGTAAATACCAATTCGGTAATTACCGAATTTCTACGAATCGGTAATTTTTACCGATTGAATACCTACATACGAGTTACCACTTCTTAAATACCGAATCGGTAAAGTTCGGTATTTAAGAAGTGGAAACTTGTATGCTACCTACATATGGCCCATAGTCTTTTAGAAAACAGAAGGCAAGCAAGTCCTTGGAGAAACTGGGGTTCAAGGATGTAGAGAACAAGTCCACTCCTTCTCACTCCCAGGCAATAAGCAGCAGGCAGCAGGCCAACACAGAAAAGTAGGTTGCAAAGTGGCAGTCCCTTCTATAGTACTGGAATTAGCAGGCAGCAAACCAACACAGTACTGTAGTTAGCAATGTGGCAGTTGTTCCTACAGCACAGCAGTTCTTCTCCCTGGCAGAATGTCCTTGGTTCCAGTAAAGTTCTTATTTGGTGGTGTCAGGGGTCAGTACGTATAACCAGTTGTACCTTCGAAGTGGGTGAGACTTCAAAGAGGCCATTGAAGATCACAAAGTATCAGCTCTTTGTGTTGAGACAGGCACAGCCCTATTGGGGTGCACGTGTCAGCTTCTAACTCAGGAAGGGCAATCAGCCTGGTGATTAGAAATCAGGATGCAAATGTAACACCTTAGTCCCTTTGTGTAAGAATGTCGGGAGGAAATGGGCAAAGCTCAGCTGTCACCCAACCAAGACATGTATTCGAAGATAGGTAGATGCTAGAATCCTTCCTTCCAAATAGCTTTCTGATTATATCTCAACTTTTTTGAGGTGAAAGTGGCTAAAATACAGCAGTCTCTATCCGCCCCATCCATTATAAAGCCACAAAGGCTAGTAGTACCACACTCTTCATATTTTCTTTGAAGGGTTAAAAGCAGACTGTCCTGAGATGTAAATTGGGCTGCCCAGTGACTCCTGGCTTTTCGCACCACTTGCACTGGTTGTGGCTATCATCATCTTGGTTCTAAATGAGATGTTTAACACCTGATTATCAACTGCCATGGATTACAAACAACAGACAACAGTATTAAAACTGTTGAAATAAACCTCAGCAGACCTGCCTTACCCAGAAAACCTCGGGCCTATTACTGTACTTCCAGCTACCTCTAACATTCTTGAAAAGCTAGTCAAGGCTCAGCTATCTGAGTACATAGATCATCATGGTTTGCTGCACCTATCTCAATCCGGCTTTGGGCCATGCCATAACACTGAAATAGCACTGTTAAAGTTGAATTCATTCATCAAGTCCTTTTTTGATCAATTGTAAACCACAGATTCTTCTTGATCTGTCAGTGGTGCTTGATATGGTTTCCCATCATACACTTTGTCAGCAGCTGCAATAGATTCAATCTTCCTCTTGAATAGAGAGAAATATGTATTGCTTGAACCTTTGATGTTAGCACCAAAAGCACTTAATAATTTGTGCAGCATTGATCTTCACTAAGACCTAAGCCTGTTGATGTGCATTCTACCCTGTTAGCATCCATTACTGAATTCTACTGCATACAAGGAATCTTGTAGGCCACTAATACCCAGCTTACCACTTTCCTCGGCAAGGAGACAGGAGTAGTCGATCTTGCCATCTCGCCATGAAGAGCTTCCTGCTCCATGTTGTTGAGTCAATGAGGAAGAGTTGCTTGAAGTGCAACTCAGTCTAAACAGAGGTGCTATTGTTTGTACAGGATACTTAGGGTTGGTCCATTGATTGGTGGCCAGAAGAACTAAGTCTGGTAAACAAACCTACGATAGTAATTATAAATCTGGGGGTACAATTTGACAACAAATTGTCTTTCAGCCCCCAGATTGATGATCTGGGTCCTGAGGAAGACCTTCAAGATCCTCTCCATGGAAACACAGAAAACAACTGTTTTACACAACAATAATCTCAATGATCCACTATGAGAATGCTTTGTATTTAGAGTTCCAAACTGCTTGGTTGATTGACTACAGATAGTGCATAATAAGGCTGCCTGGTTAATCTTACTGATTTCAAATAGTTACACTGGGTGAACGTACAGAAAGAATTCTCATCAAAGAATTGTCAATAGCCCACTGAGCCTTTTACAAGACCACCACCAAGCATCTTGGCAACAGGCTTAGCCATTACCAACCTGGAAGATGTTCAGATGCTCTTTTATTTACAACACCCAGTGTCAGGCGGCCACTTATGGTGGCTGTCCGTTTTCTCATTCGGCATCCTAGGCCAGGAATGAGCTTCATCTTTCATTGCATTAAATGGCCAATAATAATCATTTCAGATCACAACTTAAGACATGGCTGTTTAATGATTATGGTTCAACTGGATTAGTGCCTTGCAGTCTGTTTCTCAGACTGAGATGTCCTCTGGGGCAGCTGAGCACTACATATGTTTGATATAATTTGATTGACTTAATTGTGAGCACAGAAATTCCTTTTATCTGCATCATCATTGATCTTGGGCCGTGTGCGATTTTGACTGTTTTATTAGCTACAAATACATTTCTATTTCATGAGAATATAGTATCCATCAAGTTTCAATGCAGCTACCTGTGTGGTTATAAATGTGTTTGAGTCCTGCAAGCATAACAGATCAGGACAGAATCATTGATACAAAGCTGAGAGCCTATTTAGTTGCACTTGCAGTGTGTGAAGTGAACTAATTTCACCTAAAGGACTGTATCATGATGGACTTTGCAGCTTTTTGTATAGCTGAGTCCATGCTTTTATGCACCTTCAGTGTGTAAAGATATTTCACCTCAGGAGCCTATCATAATAGGTAATGGTGCTCAGCGCAGAGCTGAGTACCTGTTTGTTTCTGCCGACCGGAGGGAAATTGAATTTACTTCACCCAACATTTCTTGGCATGGTAAGAATGAGCAAGGTGTTCCCTTTTCTACTTCTGAGCTGTACTGTTTTCAATAATGCATGCAGATAAATATTGAGGTAAATGAATTGACTTTACGCACTACAGGCTCAAAAAACAGATGCTCGGCCGTGCTCCATGATATCATATGGACCATGCTTTACTTATTTATACTATTACAATAAGGGCAATATTTACCAATGAGTTGCATCGCTCTGGGGCACAAAGGCGATGCAACTCATAGGTTAAGTGTATTAAGACATGCAAATCCCTCTTGCATGTCACTAAGTGGCTTGTTAAATTCAAAGTAACGCAACTGAGCTTAAATTGCTGCACTGCATTCTACAGCACACCTAGAAAGAGGAAAATGCCTCATGGGATTGTTTTTGTGCAGGAAGGTGTCCCTTCCTGCGCAAACATAATCCTGCGTACACTGCATACACCCTTGCACTAATCATGCTAGGCTCAGGGTCAGTGTGCAGGAATTGCCGTATTGTGTTAAATACAGCACATTTCTTCCATTTCCCTATCATTCAGAGCAGCAAGGTGGCTTGCTGCCCTGCACTGAATGACTTTTCTATGCATATGCCCCTGAGTTTTACTTATTAAGAGTTTTGTTTGAGTCTTAGCATATATATCACTTTCTCTGACAAATATATACGTCTAAAATTGTTGTGAACTATGACAAAGTACATTCCTTTATGAAGTAAATTTGCTTCACATTTTGTAGATGTGTGGGTTTCCCATTAAAGTTTCTCTGACTCAACAACACGCAGAACATGTTCTTGATTTTGTAAACATATTTCATATTGTGCTATAAACTTTACTGTCTTTTTCTTCCTATGCATGCATTTGGTTTGTGCACAGTCATTACCATTGTTTCTAGTTAATCTTTGAAAGCCAATACTCAACTAGCTTTGGTTGTTTAATTTTTCCATCTAAGAATAACAGTTTTCTTCTACTACGACATCACTAACTAAACCTATACTAACCTGTTTACCTAATGCGTACTGCCACAGTTGTGCCATGTATATGGAGGAAAACGCATCTAAATATATGTAAATGCAAGACTGTGTAAGGATAAACCCGCCTGTCCAGCTTCTGTAGATTGTGAGCTGTGATCTGCAGTTCATGCACATAGGTGAACAGGTCAAATACTGCCTATCATCATTGCACTATAAATGTAGGAAAGTAATTTGAATTAAAGATGGAAAAACAGATGATGAAACAATGCCAATGTTCTATTTATTGATATACACTTGAATGACTTTTGGGGCAACCTCCTGTCCTGTGCCTTCGACCAGCAGTTACATTGACAGTGCTTGTGATTGTTTGCAGTTGTCTTCACCATCAAGCTTTCATGCATCTTTGGAAAAATGAAAGAAGACAACCGGAGCTCAATGAAGGACTTCCTGATTGTAGGATTTTCAGATTTTCCCCATCTCCAAGTTCCTCTTTTTGCTGCATTTTTACTGATTTACCTCTTAACTCTGATGGGAAATATTCTAATCATTGCAACAGTTTGCTCTAATTCACATCTGCACACACCCATGTATTTCTTCCTCACTAATTTGTCCTTCAATGATATCTGTTACACCTCAGTCATTTTCCCACAGATGCTGGCTCACTTCTTTCAGGAGGGCACACGGGTTTCTTTTACTGAGTGCCTTGTTCAAGTGTACTTTTTCATGGTCATGGTGGTTGTAGAATATCTCCTTCTCTCAGTAATGGCCTACGATAGGTATGTGGCCATCTGCCATCCCTTACATTACATGACAATCTTGAACACATCTGTGTGCGTCCAGCTGGCTTTGGGAACCTGGGTATCAAGTTTCTTGATACCATCAGCACACACAGTATTATTCTCTCATCTCTCTTTCTGTGCAACCCACACAATCAACCACTTTTTCTGTGACATCACAGCCTTATTGAAGATTTCTTGTAGCAATAAAGACTCAATTGAGACCCTTACCTATTTTGTGGGTGCCCTAGTGGCTTTAACGTCCTTTTCTTTAATCATAATTTCTTATATCAACATCGCCGCATCCATCATGAAAATAAAATCTAAGGAGGGGAGGCAGAAGACCTTCTCTACATGTGTGTCACATCTCACTGTAGTGGTTTTATTCTATGGTTCTATTTTTGGTACCTACGTGCGTCCCACAACAACATATTCCATGAGAGACAATAAAATTTCCTCATTGTCTTATATTGCTGTCACCCCCCTGTGTAACCCAATTATCTATAGCCTGAAAAACACAATGTTTAAAAATGCTTTAAAGAAGACAGTGAATGCAAGACAATTTACATGTAGAACTACACGTTCACTGTTTTAGGCTGCCTAGTTCATATTGAATGAAAATAAATTAAGACCATTTGTATATATGATCTGATAAATAAGATAGATTGATGCTTGGTGAACTAATCTCAAGTATTTTACAATTACACTATACCAAGACCTCATTTTGATATTGGAACGAATATTACTGAGCATTTTAGTTTATCAAACCATTGCATAATTTTAGATATTAGCATTATTGAATGTCCTAGCAAATGAGTAAATAGCTAATTGCCAATGAAAGAAAAGAAACAATACAAACATGTATATGTCAAGAACAGTTATTAGTTGACATAAAATTAGAATACAGAATCCATTACCATTTTTAATGTACATGATTTTGCAGCATAATATCTTGAATCTGATTAAATGTTCAGACTGAACCTTTAGACAATAGTTGTCATTGGGTTTTGCATGTTAGAACTCTTTACACTAAAAGTAAACATGTTAGCTCAGATTTACGAACACTTGGCGCTATGTGTGTATTACACAAAGTGTTTTATTGGGATTTACGTTTACCTGCAGAACTGTTGTTGCAGTAGAAATTAGCCCTACAATAATGCAAAGTAGCGCTACTTGCATCAAGGTGGAGTACAATGGGTGGTGCATAGATGTTGAGATGCAAACACCCATGGATCTTGATGTCAACCTGTATCTCCTAAGTTTGGTAGACAGGGATCTGCATCAAAAAATGATGCCTCCTGGAGGCAGGTGTAGCACTGGAGAAAAAATTATTTTCTATAAAAAGTTTCTACTTTGTTCTGAGCAGCACACATACAAATTATACAAAATATTAAAGGATGTTTTGAAATAGTCCAGTGCAAAATCTGTGCTACACATCACACACTTACTCTTGGCTATGTAGCAACAGTGTGCATGTTGCACAAGTCAAGCAAAAGGGTGCCAGTACCAGAGGAGAGAGTAACAGTTCCACATAATAGTAAATATTGTGCTTCCCTTCACCCTGCCTTTGTTGCTGCACAGCTATTTTGTTTTCAGTGTTGCATTAATTCACTTCTTTGTACATTTGCATTATGTCTCATTGTGATAAATACAATAGAAAGGGCAGTAAGCCGAAAGTGTAGATCAAACAGATATATACCCTTTAGGAATGGTAACTAATAGATAGGTTAATGTATGAAAAGCAAAGATAATCATAAACGCGCCAGTCTTTAGAAAAGTTGGTTCTGGGATTGAAGATCAAGTTAACTGCTAACTGACAGTTTGGGATCAGGTTATCCTTCTGTATTGGGGTGCCATTTTATATTCAGACTACTCTCCAAAGTTAGGGACTCTGGGTCCTTCATAAGAGGAGGTGATGTTCCAAAATGTCTATGCTTGATTTTAGGTGTAGTTCAGATCTTAATGCTCCTGAAATTTTCAATTTGTCCCTACTTTAAACATCTTTATCCCATCACCTTCTTGGAGACTGCAATCCCATCATAAGGCCAGTTATCGTCGAAGCCTCTAGACATTGTGTCCCACATCAAAGACCCATTTGTCCCGTCCATCCCTCTGCCAGACACCACACCAGTTCGCTCTTTTTGGATTAGGGGTAGTAAAACCCCAGCAATATTTATTTGCACATAAAAAACAATGGGCCTGATTTGCAAATGTAAACTTGGACCAAAAGTTTAAGTTTAGACCTGAAGTCTAAGTTTAGACCTAAAGTCTAACTTTACTACTAGTAAAGTTAAACTTTTGGTCTGCTCAGCCTCTTAATGTTTGTGGATAGGGATTGATGTGCTGGACCTTAGGTCAGCCGCTGTGCGGAGTGATGGTTTATCTATATTGTGGACCGTTTTGCACTCATCCCACAGTTATAATTTTAAGAATGTGCCTAGATTCTATGATGGCCGCCGAACTTATTTGGTACGAGTGTTTCAAAGAGGCCAGTGATTCAGGGGCATCTAATATTGTTAGCCTCAAAACTCTGTTTTTAAGACTAGAATGGCTAAAGAAGCAAGATTTAAGCTGTTGGTGGGATGGGGTTACCTTCCAACAATATATGGGCATTCGAAAATATATGGGCATTCAAAAATATATGGGCATTCGAAAAATACCCAGAGGGCCAAGAATTCTAATTGTCCCCACCTTCGAAGACTTAAGCAAAGATTTATTGAAGGAATGGGAAGGTAATTTAGAGGGAGCATCACATACTATGATGCAAATCTTAGTGAGACATGCCATGTAAAAAGGGAAGAAGCTTCAGGGAGAGATAGAAGCAATAGAGAAGGAAATCAAAGATCTGATGGAAAAAAAGCATACTATTCTGAAAAGATTATGGATAACCACCAGGTTTATCTTAAGGAGAAAAAGCTAAGAAAGTTCAAAAGAGATGATAGGGACTTACACCTTCGCAAAAATATTTGACAGTTTCCGAGCTGCTATACATTTATTTCACTCATTTAAAGAAATTGTTGAATACTCTTCTTGATACTTGAAGCCCTGATGAAGTTCCTTTGGTCAAAGGAATGTAATGCTTTGGCTGATGGCCACGTTTACTTCTATTACAAATAAAGGTAACTAATGGACTTATACATAGGATTCTGACTTCATTCCTGGTGCACCTTCCATCTCTAAAGAATTTGCCTATTCTGGATACCAGTGGCGCTCAGCAGCGGCAAGTGCCGGAAGCTGATGCACAGGACTCTTAATGTTTGTGGATAAGGATTGATGTGCTGAACCTTAGGCAAAAATAAATTCTACATTTCATGATTATACACAGGAACCCAGTTATTTTACATCTTTACATACACATGTTGTTCTCTAACCTTAACGGAGACGCTAAAACATTAATTTCCTAACCTTCTCTGAAAATGTGTTCCTGCATATTGGAAAATCTGCCTTCGAGTCAGATCATGACTTTTCCCAGTGACTCCTGCTCAGAAACCTCCCCTTCCCAGTTAAAAAGTATCCCCTCCAAGGTAACGTCTGTGCAGGGGTCCATCTGCCCACTAGGATACCTACCTCGGGTACCCCCTACACCCAACATATTCCCCCGAGTGTCCTGTGTTAGCTTTGCACCCATTGCGCCTGTGCGGGTGGCTGGCTAAAAGTACCAGAAGCCAGTGACCGCTCCTAACCCCCCCCCACCCCTGCAACCTCAAATTGACTCCCTGCCAGCATCACTTGGAGGGGGCCCATGACATAGCTGTTAAGATGATCTAAAAAGAAAAAGGGGGATGTCTCTTATGGACCCGAACAGTCCCCCCAATCATCACCTCACCTGCCAAGCCATACAAATCCATAAATATGACAAGGTAAATATGGTGCAAAGAAAAACTCAGCTAGTGTGATATTAACAAGGCAGAAGACAAGCACAAGGTAAATCAACCACAATATATCAAAGCTTCTTCCAACTTTGCCCCCTTGCAGGATCCCTTGCCAAACCTTTCCCACCCTAAAGTCGCAAGGGATGAATTATAAAGGGATGGTGTGCGGGGAAAACAAAGTCTTTGCCTACCTGGGAGTGAGACTTCGCTCGTAGTGCAAGGCCCTGATGAACCGCCATATACACTGCTACCCCAAGTTCAGGGAGCCTCTTCCAAATGCTGTTTGGCATTGCTAAACTATGGCTTTTATTAGTCACCCCACTATCAATGCAAAGAAAACATGTCCATGTCTAAGATTTGCACTAATCTCAGTATGAGGATTGTGAAAAACAGATTTAGTATTTGACTCAAATGTTTTGTTAACTTATCAAAGATTTACTTTCAGTATTATTCTAGACTGAGGTATGTGGCAAACATGTGTAATCTGTTGGCTGGCTACCCACTTGCTGCCAATTGTGGATTTTGTCTGAGCTGGTGTAATAAAAAAGTCAAAAGATTATTTTAATGCTGGATTCTGTCTTACATGATGAGCATCACTTTAGTGGCATACTGTCATAGCTCTGTATTTACCTGTGTATAGGTCCAGCTGTACTTTTGAATCATGAATTTCTTGCTATCATCTGGAACTGTTTATCATAAAAGTTGCCATTTATTTACGATTCATCAGTTATTCCAGTATATAAAATAACATTATAATGGAATCAGGGAATTGCCAGGTATTGATTAAGTAATTTTGTTTTGGAATTCCAAATTTCTCCTGTATCTCCAGAAACAAATTGAATAGAATGTTATCAAGGTATTGGTGTAAAAACGTAAGTTCAGTGTTACATCAACCACTATTTCACAGAATGTTGAATATGGTTGATAGCCTTGCATTGGGCAATAAATCCATACCTCATGAACTCCTGACATATTCTGTGACTTTGCTTGCCAAATTTTATTGGGCACAGCCATTGTCTAGTCATAAAAATACAGATGATGGAATGTGAGGCTTTGAAATTGCCGCAAAAAAATTCTGTAAAGGAGTTGGAAAGAAATTCATACAAACAAGGGCAGGTTTTATTACCATGTCTCATTATGTGTGCATTTGAAATGTGTTAAAGATCTTTTCCCTTTTTTTAGAGTTATGGAGGGTGGCCTATCATCCACCAGGGGGGCAGAGGATATAACCTGATAGAAGTTTATGTGCATTTTTTAAAAAAACCTCCACAGCAAGAGTTTATTTTTGTAAAACAAAAAATAATGGCTCTGTTCCTTTCCCAGGGTGTGGGGATAATTTCTATTTTGTCTGCTTAGGCTCACAAGGCTTTACCCTGGCAGTCATGAACAGGAAACAAGTCCCACAGAACATCTATCTTAAAAAGGGTCTAAGATTTTCACCAGTGGAGCAAGTGATGTCATCATCAGAGGCAACATTAGTTTACCCAACTCTAAATAAAGCAGGTGGACAATCAGTTTTGCACAGCGGTGGCTGGAAATACTTGTGGGTTTAGGGGTCGGAGGTGTGCAGGGGGTGTCATATGTATTGTTGCTCGTGGGGCAAAATAAAAAAAAAGTGGAGAAATACAAACTTACCATGGGCTGGTCCAGCGTTGCTGCTCCTGATCTCCTGTATCCGAATACAAGAACAGGAAGCAAGCAGCCAGGCCCCCTCCCCTAAGCCAACCTCAATGCTGCAATGCAGCATTGTGATTGGTCTGAGTGCTGTGACAAGACGCTCAGCTGTGGTCTGCAGGATAGGCATGTTCCCTATGCAGGCTGCATGTACCCTGCATAGAGAAGGGGAAACTTTGCATTACTCATTTGCGTGGTCCGAGAGGACCGACCAAACAGTCATTGCATACTTAGGAGTGGGCAAACCACTCCTCCCCTGCCCAGCTCTCTACGCAAAGAAGCCCCGCCCACCCACCTGCCTGCAAAGCAAACATGAAATGTTATTAACTAATCATTATTAACAGTTTATGTTTTTGCTTCTCGCACTGCGAGAAAGCAGTGGGGTGATGCTCCTCCACCATAGCAGAGGAGCCACCTCTGGTTTTGTGTGCTTGTTACTCCCTTAGGTTTTTGGACAAGCACCCTGCCCACTAAACTCCATACAACCCATTTGTCTGAATGCACTTTACACTAGTAAGAAAGCAGAAGTTTATTTACAAGGGTGTGGGGGGCTGTTTAAATATGTTTTGAGATGTCCACTAGTGAAGCAAGTGGGGGCACTGTCAGAGGAACCTTGACAGGTTGCTCGACCCAAAATAGAGTTGGTGGATGGTCAATTTGCTGTGCATGTAATTCCGTCATGCTTGTGGACAAGTACCCTGCCCATTAAACTCTGTTTAACTCCATTGGTATTTTGTGATTCCAGACAAATGCACTGATAACTGAGTTTAACTGATTACGAAACAATTAGCAACATATATTGGACAGGTTCTGTAAACAATTTAGGTAGAATGGATATTTTTGTTTAATTTGATCAGCCTAAATCTGTTGGAGGTAAATTGATTCAGGGTGTACACTATCATTTTCAGTAAGCGTTTTCTGTAAAAGATGTGGCCACCCATCTCTGAGAAAGTGAAGTAATATTTGGGGTGCATAGAAGTCCACAACTTGTAATAAAGTCACTAACCTGTTAGGTGTAGTGAAAACTTTCAGTAATTTAAACCTGAGCTCAACCCCTAGAAACATTGGCACAGAGTAGACAAGCTTAATTAAAAAAAAATATGTAAAGCATTTAGAACAATCAGAATATTTAAAAAGAGAAAGGCACAACACGAAATCCCACTCCAATTTACAAAATAGATAAAAATTAATTTAATAAGACAAAGGACACCAAAACAACAAAAATCCAATTAGGTGAACCAGAACCAAGAAAAAGTAAATTGACAATAAATGTCTATGGACGCATATGACTGGGATCTAGGCACAATTTCAAGAGAACAGTGTTCTATACACCAAGGGCCTGATTCACAAAGGGGCTCCACACTCATGGCAGAGGCCCCGCAGTCATGGTGAGGGCCCCGCTCTCAAGGCAGGAACTCCGCAGTGAGTAGCTGCAGTGTAGAGGTCCCTCCACTAGTGTGGGCCTCCCACCATGAATGTGGGGACTCCGCCATTAGTGTGGAAATTCTTTGTGATTCAGGCCGCAAGTTGGTTTCTCCAGGTCAGAGTATTTACCTTGGGTCTCTAATCCTTCAAAGTGGTAAGGTTGCAACCAGTGTTCAGAAAGAGTTCAACAAGGCTATGCAGCCATTGGACATGGTTACGCTGAATCCACTGGTTTGTGGAAAAAGCACTGAGTGGGATAAGTCACATTTAATGGCGAGAGAAGTTCTCTAATTGGCTGGATAATGTTTATGCCTGCCCTCCACAAATACTTCTATGTTCAAATCTAAGGCCAGATTTTCAGAGATTTTGTTTCAGGTTTGTGGCACTTATTTGATGCAGACTCGATTCAAAATATTTGTTGGTATTTGCAAAGAAATGCGAATGGTTATTTCTGTTTCTTTTTAAAAAATGGTAATGCATGGCAGCACATTTGTCAGGTGGGCGTTCATGCATTTCTGTGTGTCCAACCATGGATTTAGATGCAAACCCTTACTTACAAAGACTTGTTGAGCAAAACTTGTGCATCTGCCTAACATGCCATTCCAGTTTAAACCCAGATATATGCAAATCAGCCTTGACCCTGCTCCTCATTGGAACAGTCCAGCCCAAGCTGCCAGGCCAGGTCCTCCTTCAACTAGAAATAGGCATCCTGGGACTGATTTCAGGGTATCACCACTCATCAGTCAGGCTAGCTTGAATTGAGTGGAATGACGAGCACCAAACCCAAGTCTTAGCATAGCTGTCCAACTAGGGGTGACAAATGCAAAAAGAACAACTGATGGATGGAATAGCGAACAATGTCAAACATTCACTTCAAGTACAGAGATCTGCGCCTAAATCCATTGTTTTTTGCCCACCAAGCCATTCCCAGCGATATGCATATTAATATTATAATTTGTTAAGTGCACCATATATTCCCCCAGGGAATCTCTTGGTGCCACAGTATCAATAACAGATAGCAGAACAATGACTGGTTAAAGATTGAATAGCCAGGTTTTTTTTTATTGAATCATCTCCAATACTTTAAATACAAGAGGATTTCATGAAAGTAAATATTAAACAGCAACAGAAACATATGAACTGAATACAGGATAACAGCTTCATCGTTATTATAAGAAAAACATAAAGACCCAATTTATGGTCAAATCGATAAAGAGACGGTTATTTTCATACAATCACATAACATACTGATGCCTCTTTTATATAATTTTATTACCGTCTTTCCATCTTTTGAGAGGGGCCCATATGTTTTCATATTTTCTTTTAGCTTTTAACACTTTTTTTTTATATACCCTTTTTTCTAAATTGTAGGGGTCTAATAATCTACCCAACCATTGCCGGAATCCGGGTGCCAGAGGATCCAGCCAGGCTGACATAATACTGATTCTTTCCAGTGCCATTGCTATGAAAACAAAGGGGCGATGGTCCTCTGAAACATCAATATTGCTGATTCCCAGCAGTATGTGTTGGGCTGTTAGATTCATTCTTATTTTCAATGTGTCAAATCGGCTTCAGTACTGCTACAGAGTGGGCATGTGATTCCATCCTGACCACTCCATCCTGACCACTACATGTGGAGAAGTGTGGCTCAATGGTGAGAGCGGCAGACCCTGATGCAGAGATCTGGCCCGGGACCAGGGTTCAATTCCCGCCTTGGCGGCTCTTGGATTCAATTTCCCCGGACTTGATAATTCTCGCCTTGGTGCCTATTCTAATCATGGGTCCCACTGTGCAACTCTGAGCAATAGCTTGCTTAATCTCCACAACAGCCCCCACAGCGCTAGGATGCCTGGCTTCACCTTGGGCGGTGCCCAGGAGTGGACATCTCACAGGAAAACCAGGAAGGGTTCCACAGCGGTATGAATACAGCGCTACGAGACCCCTGGGTAGACTTGCGCTATATAAGTACATTTACATTTACATTGAGCAATTCTAGCCGTGTGTGATATAATGAAAACTCTGTTTTGCAGTGTTGAGACTGCAATTCTGCGGATCGGAGCACCGCCATCCCAATTCAAGGGACTCTAAAAATATATTCAGTGCTGTACCCAGCTTCTGTTCCCAATTGGATCCATGTTTTTCAAGGTCATCCTGGATAAGCGTAGTCAGCTTTGAGTATATCTGACTAATTGTGCACAGTTCTTCAGAGCGGACCACGTCCACAATATCATTATTGTTAAACTAAACAACAGATTGTTCCCTGAGCAATAACAAAGTGTATGTGTCTATATTATGCAGAAATCTTTTTTTCAATCATAAATCCAGAAAAGAAGTTAATAATGTCCAATAAATAACCACAGTCTTTATTTTCAAGTTCCGTAATTCCTCTGGAAGACTTCACACAAAATTTCAGTTCTTAGTTTGTACAGCCAATTCCGTTTTCAATTTGTACAGCCGTTTTCAGTTTATACAGCCAACACGTGTTTCGACTACGGTAAATTTCCAAAAGACTTCCTCAGGGCTGTAATAGATAGATATACAGTCCAATTATCATCTACATAAGAAAAACAAAGAGGGGGAGTAGAGAGGTACCACTCAGCCTGAGTGGTGGAGGTGGATACGTCCTCCCAAGGTTCAATCAATAAACATAGTGATCCACCCACAGATGTATATGTTTGTCAAAATTTCCCCAGATAAAGTGTAGATCCCCACAATGGTGGAAAGTACACACTAGTTTTTAAAATACCCCTCACACACCAAAAGGGCCCTTGGTGAGAGGAAGGGTCGGGAGTGAATAGAAAAAGTGAGATAAAAAATACCTGGCTCGTCGGTCTAAAAGACTTTAATATACCTATGAGCTGGTATTGATAAAAAGTGGGGGGAGGAGGTATATATGCCTCAATGAGCTGTGCTTCCTATGTCTGCCGACAAGTTTCGAAGCTCCCCAAGCTTCTTCTTCAGGACCATTAAGATCCCTCCCTAAACTCACAGTGCTGTGTAATAACGTGAAAAAAATTGTTGTGTGAAAAGAAAAAATGATCTTATAAATAATGTATATGCCTCAATGGGTCTTCACGGCCAATATACCTGGAAAGAAACACATAAAAGGGGAAAGAATAAAGACATTTGTCCTCTGCTTAGATGTATATTCCATCGTGAGCATTCAGTGACCTGAAAAAAAGTGATAAAATAATCTACTTTTATCATTAAGACCCTTCCTCTCACACCCTACAAAACACATAGTTGTCTCACAATAACAGTGCTCCCACGTACACGTAGGTCGTAGCACGCCCCGTCCCGTAGAGGGGCGGGAAGACCCCTATGATGAAGCATGACACCAAGGGCCCTTTTGGTGTGTGAGGGGTATTTTAACAACTAGTGTGTACTTTCCACCATTGTGGGGATCTACACTTTATCTGGGGAAATTTTGACAAACATATACATCTGTATGTTTATTGATCAATTATCATCTACGCCCTTTGCTTGGTAAAGATTAACCTAACCTCCACCAAAAGGGGAAAAGAAAGAGACAGAAACCGAGAAATAGAAAAATATCCCCAAATTGTGTATATGATACCAACAACCAATTAGAAACTAATATACATGCAACACGCTTATTCTTAAAGAACATATCATTATCCAACAACCTGATTTCAGTTTAATCACTAGTACACTATACCGTGATTCTAGCAAACACCAAAAACCCCATGCTTAAAAGCTACCGGATTGACGCTACTCACCTTGAGCAGCATATATAATGTAAACACTCCTCTTATTCAACAATGTCAGCATGAAATCTATATCAGTAAAAAGCGGGAGAACAAAAATACCATCAGGTCCAGTCCTGATATTGTCATTGACTTTATATTATTTATTTATTTATTCCATCATAAGATAGTGACATCCACTAACCATAGTTCGAGTATAGTACTTCTTATATTCACAATATCAGTTCAACAATGACAATCTTTCAAATAGCCAGTTCATAACAAGACTGCTTCTCGTGTAATATCTTCTAATACAAAGGAGACATAGTATTATTAAAAAACTAGGGTTGTGTCCTCACAAAGCCTAACTACTTATCATTCATGTACAATCAAATCTCTCAATGCACCAGAAGGCTCATTTCTTATATTGAAAAATAATATTCATATCCAAATTAAAACTAACACACTATCCTGGTACGCTAGTCTACATAGTTCTACCTGACCCCCCACAAAATTGAGCTAATGGGTTGCAATGGGACCCATGTGATGTCGCCTGTATGGCCACCCAAGGTGCCCCCATGCCCAATCCCCTAGCCTCTATGCATTAAACAAATTTGAAATATTATACAGTCCTACCCCCACTTGTAATAGGGGAGAGAAAAAACAAAAACACACATCCTGTATTTTCTAGTATTTTCAGCTGTTTTCTACTGGTGATTATTTCATCCTTCCCACATTTCATTTTGTCCAAATAATACCCAGATGTTTGCCCTCATCACCCAGTCTCGGAATGTCATAACAGCACACTTTATCTTTATGTTGCCCCAGTAGCCCCCTGTCCTCGTGTCCCTTGTAGCTCCTTCAGATACCTTAATTTCTGATGCCAGCACCCTGACTTTTCCACTGTATATAATTTTAAGGCATGCAGAGTTCAGCAAGTAGGCTTTGGCACCAAGTGCCTGGAATGGAGAAGTTAGTTAGCGTCATTTCCATCGCCTTTCCACCGTAGTATGGCAGAAATCTGGGCATGTGAAAAAAGAGTGGCCATTATGGGATCGTTTTGCATCCGGTCTTGCATTATCTGAGATGGACTGCCAAACGAGGAAATTTCCAAAGAAAACTAGGATCGCTCTGAGCCGTTCCAGTTGCCCTACTGTGGTATTTTATCTCAGGGTCAATGGAAAGCGGAGAGCCCGCTGAATCTCAGTGTCCCAGTTCCAGCTGGAGAACTCGGGGAAGGATCCTTTCAAAAGATATACCATAAAACTTCTAACATCGCTGCCTTCACTATTTTCAGTAATCCCTAGGAATCGTAAGTTGTTTCTGCACTGGCGATTCTCAGAGTCTTCAAGTTTCCACATTATTCGCCCGCCTGTTTCTCCTAGAGCTCCTTATGTTCCTGTATCTTCCCTAGCTCGCCCCCGAGAGTTGCTGTTCTTTCCTTGACCTGTGATACCCTTTCTTGCATTTCTGAGCACATTTTGCTCACCTTCTGGATGGCGCCCTGTAGTTTCTTTGTAGCTTGGTGTGCTCTGCGATTTTCATAGTGCGCTTCTCCTTGCATTTGCTTGAGAGTGGTGTGGATTAACTCCATTGAGGGAGCAGCATTAGAGGTAGGAGAGGCGCTAGACGCCATTTGGGTCTTATCAAGCCAGCCTTCGCTGTAAACTTGACTTGTGGCAGAATAATCCCATTTTAGCTTATGAGTGGTTTCACCATTACTGTCCAATCGCTGGCTTTTCCCCCCAGCTTTCGATCTGCGTTTTAGGGTAGCTGCCGTATCCCGGCTTTTGTTAATTGAAGAATCATCAGTCCCTGATTCTTCTTCCATGAGCCCAGGAGTAGACGTTGAGAGCTCAGACTCGTCTATGAGGGAAACAAACTTTTCTCTCTCCATATTCCGATGTTCCTGTTGGATTCCTCAGCCAAGCTTTGCCCAGCTGCCCTTGAAATTCTGTTGCCCCATTCTGATAAGTGGCTGTGGGGGTATCTTGTGCTACATTTTCACTCATAGCCTCATTCATAATGCTAGTTCGAATAGTGGGCTCTGTTTCTGTTAATGCAACCAAGTTATCTGGGGCAAACATAAGATGTTCAGTACCTGTCTGATTAGTCGATGTGTCTCATGTCAACTTCTCTCTCTGTGGCCTTGGTACTTGGTCTTGTTCCTGCTGGATGGATTGATGCTACTCTGTCTGTTCCTCACTCTGCTCTCCACACCACCCTGCTGCCGATGGTTGTACCAGCATGTCTGTTGCTGGGACTGAGGCCACAGGGTCAGGACTGGAAGAGTCAGCTCAGATACTTTCCTATGCCATTGCAGCGGGCAGAGGCAAAGACACGGACAAGGGGGAGGCAGAGGGACATTGCTTGCCACTACACCCCCAAAAAAAGTCTCTGAAATGAGAGGCTGTCCAGCACGGTCTCCGGAGATAATTCGGTGGCCAGCCCGCACATCCGTGATCCGCTCTTTGACGGGGTTCGGATCAGCATCCTCCCCTTTCCCGGTAGCATTGCCGCAGCGCAGACCACGGCCTGGCTGTTCCTCCTACGTCCTTCACAACATCCTTTGCCAATCTATTCACCTTGAGGGCCATTTCCACAACCTGCTGTAGCTTCCCGCAGGCGCAGACCGCCAAGCCTACAGTGCCTACGATAAAGAAAGTGAAACGCTGCTCTAACCACCGCAATCCTCTCCACCACGCCGAAGTGCTGCGCCCAGCCAGGTACGGATATATAGCCCTTTGCATTTCCATGTTCCAGTGTGTATTCCAATTCAGACATTATTTTCATTTATTTGCGCTTCAATAACCCTGCACAAATGGGGATTTTCTCAGGGGTGGGAGCAGGGCACTGGGGCTGCTCTCTCCTGTTGATCAGTCAGCCGCCATCTTGCCCCGATTCCGAATAGCCAGGTTTTGAGGAGTTTTCTGAACTGAATTAAGTTAGTGCAGGAGCATATGTAAAACCATAGTTTATTCCAGTGATGGGGGGCCAAGTAGGAAAAGGAACAACCACCCAGTCAGGCTTAGTTTATCCGTTTAGGGCACAGTAATAACTGGTCACTGGATCTGATGAGTCAGGTGGGAGCATAAGGCGGTAATATATTTTTCAAAAAGACTGGTCCCCTTCCCTGCAGGGCTTTAAAGACCAGACATAGTAGTTTGAATAAAGTCCTTTTTTATTGGCAACCAATGGGGCAGACACAGTAGAGGTTCAGATGGAGATCATGGGGGATGATTAAGAGCAAGGTGAGCTGCAGTGTTCTGAAACAACCGGATCCTTGAGAGAAGTCCTTCCTATGTTCCGACCAGTAGGGAATTACCGTAGTGTAGACGGCTCACTATCAGTGCCTGGATCAGGGATGTTCTGGCCGAAAGAGGTGATGAATACAAGCCCCAGCTAGGCCCGCAAGAGACAAGAGTTCGCTCTTCTGTAACGAAATCTATAAGGAAGTTGGCACGGAAACTGCAAAGTACAAAAACAACGTTTATTAACCCTTAAGGGTGGTCCTACAATCCACACAACACTCTTCAGTATTGCAAGGAGTAGCACAAAGAACATTCGTACACAGTCCCCTTTTATACACAACAGAGGGGCTCATAAGTGGGTGGATACCGCATGAGGTTGAAGAACATTACCATTTAGGGTCATTCTCGATACTGAATCAATACATGGGCGGAGCTAACACACTCCTTGGGCCCGCGAAAACACATGGTCAAGCAAAGCTAATTATAACAGATGTGGTCAAGTCTGGGCATGCGCCAGATAGACAAGAAAGCTATTTATAACTGTTACTAGGCAGATTACAAGAGCAACTAACACAGAGGTCGGACTCTCCTCGTGGTGAACACGTGGCAGCATGTCAATACAAAATGGAGTCCGGACTTCGGCCAACATAACGAAGAAAACACGATAAAAGGGAAGCATTAATGTTTTCAGTAAATGCTTAATCACATTCTGCTTTAATTTACAACAGACGACCCTTTCAGCATTTACTGAAGACATCTGGTTTCCAAGAATAATCATCGTATATGTCAATTATCATCATTCCTTTAACCTCTTTAGCTAGCCCCTTCTGGCGGGCAACATCGGCAATAGCTTTCTTATCTGGAATGCAGAATGAAATGCATACGGAACAGCACAATGGTCCACATTGAATACACATACAGAAAAGGAACAGAATTGCTATAATAATACAGAGACCAGTTAGAACCTTCCAACCCCAGGCAGTAACCAACGCCCAAAACCATCCAGAAAAGGACCAAGTGCCGTTTTCTGTGTGGATTTCAGCTGCTATTTTGTGCAGTTTGTTAATGGCATTATAAACGGATGGCGTATGATCAGGGATGAACACACAGCAGCTACTTCCAATAATTTTACAGGCTCCACCTCGATCAGCTAGCATTACATCCAATACCATACGGTTCTGCAATGCAACAATTCTAGTAATTTGCAATTCTTCCGTAAGATTCCCAAGAGCAGCAGCAGTTTTATTAGTCACAGCTTCTACCACTCTCGTTAATCTTCGGATCTTTCTACTATTCAAAGCGGCTCCAACAAAAAAGAACAGTCCTAAGTTAAAATCAATATACTGTTGCAAGCTGGTATCTGTTTGATCCACCTCATCAATTGATAGAGTACGTTTATATCTATTTACAGTCACATTATTCAACAGTTTTAAATCCTTATGATATGACGCGGGTGCTAAGAATACAGGAGGTAATAGGAATGATACATAGCATACCCCAGACCACCCAGCCGGCAAACGGTAATAACCTTTATTTCCACATACAAAGTAGGTATTATGGGATGCTAGGAAGGTACTGTTATTTAACCCATCGATGTTTAACACGGTTATGCAATCACTGACACCAACAGGGATAAAACCCACACTCTGGACACACAGGTCCGCTTGGGCTTGTGCTACTTGGATTACGAATTTGTCCTTCCCCACGGTGTCTCTAGTGTTCGTGAAGATATAGGGGATGGATTCATTGTCCGGTCGGTACTCTTCCCATTCCCAAATTGTCCCATTCGCTTGTGGATATCCATTCTTGTCCTGATGGCATTCTTTATTAAGTCTAAAAAGCAATCGTCCCACTGTCGGTTTCCGAGTGGCAAACAACAAAGTGTACCATGCTCTACAAGAGCCATTGTGAGAGAAAGGAAGTGGTATGAATGGCGTACCTCCTTTCTTCTGATGAGCCGGCATCATCCCACATATCCAACAGTTCGTAGCGTTCGTAGCAACGTGGGTGTGATGCAGCATCTGAATGAAAGTGTTATTCAAATAGGATTGTCGATGCTTCAACTCTTGATATGGCAATGTATAAAAGTAGTGCTCCGCAGGCACTGGAGTCGTCAACACAAGTGTCTTTCGAGCAGGAGTTGCCTCCTCCACAAACCATGTGGTTATACCAACGATAGCTACTGTTAGCATGAACCCCAACGCACAAAGAATTTTCTTCTTCTCCATGTCAAAGGAAACAATACCCTGATATCTTCCTGAAACTAAAAGTCTGTCAGAACTCTTCTCCTTGGGCAGCGGTTGATTTCTTCACCAGCGGGCCAAGACGGGTGTCGCTACACTAATGCAGGGCTGATCCCCCCCCCTTGCCTCATCGGCTCTCCGTTTCACTAACCCAAGGGCCGTTCTGACAGTATGTCCCGGTACTGGAAACCTTACTTCCTTGGTCGCAGATGATATCGCCTTCCTCCAGAAGTCGCGTGGTCCGGAAAGAGCTCCTCAGTGTCGCTTGGCTCTGCAGCACGGCCTGTTTCTGCTGCTAGGATGTCTCGTTGATCGGTCAGCACGGCAGACTCTACCAATCCGGGCGGTACCTTTCGACAGTGCAGGGAATGGATCCAATTCTTCCTGTTCGTGACTCGCACCGCCGTCCTCGTTGCAAGAAGGACTTGCTCAGGTCCGACCCATCTCGGCTCCAAACTGTTCGATCTGTCGAAAACCTTTATCATTACATGATCTCCAGGCCGGAGACCATGTCCTTCGCCAGTAGACCGATCAGGGAGCGCCTCTCGGACCTGTTGATGAATAGAAACCAAGTTATCCGTTAACTGCGCCAGATAATCACTCATCATCACACAAGGTACATCATACACAGCCTTAGGCCTTGGTGGACCCCAAATATTCATTGGGCGTCCAAATACAATCTCATAGGGTGTAAGGCCGGTTCGAGAGTGTGGCACCGACCTAATTGACAATAACGCCAGTGGCAGGGCGTCTGGCCAAGTCAAAGATGTTGAAGCTTGGATTTTGGCGATCTTAAGCTTCAGTGTACCATTATATTTCTCGACTAGTCCTGCAGACTGAGGGTGGAACACGGCGTGGAACTTCTGGGTGATGCCTAGGCCCTTCAAGACATACTTTATAACATCCGCTTCAAAGTGAGGGCCATTATCACTCCACAGAAGTCTACAGACGCCGTATCGGGGGAAAAACTCTTTTAGCAGTAGCTTCGCCGTGGTCATTGCAGTATTGTCTTTCGTAGGGTACGCCTCAACCCATTTGCTGAAAGCGCAAACCACTACTAGAACATACTTCAAATTGTTACAGCGCTCAAGCTGGATGTAATCCATCTGTAGAACCTCAAAGGGTGCAGTGGGCGTCGCAAATCCTCCTGCTGGAGTTCGCGTGCCTTTCCCTGGGTTATACTTCAGACAGATCATACAGGTCTGCACCACCCTCTTTGCCGTGCTAGCAATCTCTGGATGCTCCCAGACTTGGGTAAGCAATTTCACAATTGCGGAAGCTCCAACATGTGCTAGCCCATGTGCCATTTGAACGATAGGTTGTACGAAAGCCGTGGGTAACTTCCATCTATCCATCTGCTTATTTCTCCAACAGCCCTCATCATCCAACTCTCCCTCGCTAGCCCATTGCTCCCGCTCTTTATCAGAAGCGGTCCTTTGCATTTCTCGCACTTCCTCCTTCGCATCACGCCATCTTTCCACCTGTGACTTTACTACATACATGGCAGTAGTACCGGGCTGCATCGCAGTTTCCCGTGCTACTCGATCCGCTAACGCATTCCCTTCTCCAACCTTATCAACCACTTTCCTATGGGCGCTACACTTAACAATGGCGATTTTCTTTGGGTATGTCAATGCAGTTAAAAGATTGTGGACTAACTCCCCATGCATTATCTGTACCCCATGTGACGTTAGAAACCCTCTCTCCTTCCAGAGTAGGCCGAAATCGTGCGCTACTCCGAAGGCATAGCGGCTGTCTGTGTAAACATTCACACACAATCCTGTACTGAGCTCACACGCTCGTGTTAATGCTATCAGCTCCGCTGCTTGAGCTGATTTCTGTGGTATGCGTGCTGTCTCCACTATCGTGTGTAATGTGGTAATTGCATACGCTGCTGAAGTCGTACCATCTGGTAGCTTCAGGCATGACCCGTCTACCCACAACTCTCCATCTACCTCTGAAAAGGGCGTATCCTGGAGATCAATACGACCCTTTGTTTGTTCCTCAGTCACAAGAATACAATCATGCGCTTTCTGCGCCTCAGGCTGGGTCTCGGGGTATGGCAACAATGTGGCCGGGTTTAATGTCACGCACCTTTTTAACGTAATATGAGGAGCCAAAAGCGTCAACTCATATCCCGTTAAACGGGCACTGGTCAAATGCTGCGTCTTTGTTTGATTAAGCAGGGCATCAACAGCATGGGGAACTAACACCAACAGTTTATGGGATAACACAATTCCTTCACTCTGCCGTATTGACACAGCTGTCGCCGCAACCGAGCGAAAACACCCTGGCAATGCTCGGGCGACAGGATCAAGTACAGCCGAAAAATATGCACAAGGGCGCTGCTTATCGCCGTGCATCTGCACTAAGACTGATAATGCACATCCATCTTTCTCATGCACATACAACGAAAAGGGTTTTGCATAATCAGGGGTCCCTAACACTGGTGCTGAACAAAGGGCCTGTCTCAATTGCTGAAAAGCAGCGTCACACTCATCTGACCAGGGGATCGGGATGGGCGTGTCTTTTGTCAAGAGAGCTAGTAATGGCTTATCTATGTGTGAAAACCCCAATATCCACTGTCTACAAAAAGAAACAAGACCCAAAAATGCACGTACATCCTTCTGCGTGGATGGCCTTGGTGTGTCCAAAATTACTTGGATACGATCTGGTGTGAGTGCACGCCCCTCCTTAGACAAAAGGTGACCCAAATAAGTCACCTTTGGTCTACAGAATTGCAACTTCTTCCTAGAGACCTTGTGATTGTGGAATGCTAAAAAGGAAAGTAAGGCTATCGTGCTTTTCTCGCACAACTCCAGGGTGTCAGCCGCCAACAGGATGTCATCGACGTATTGAATGAGGGCGACCCCCTCGAGTAGAACAAAGGAATCCAACTGTCGCTTCAAGGCCTGACTATAAATACTAGGGCTTTCTGTATAGCCTTGGGGAATTCTACAAAAACGATAAGATCTATTGTTTAATGTGAACCCAAAAAGAAATCGGCTATCAGGGTGAATGGGAATAGAAAAGAAGGCATTTTTCAAATCAATCACTGAGAACATGGTCGCCGTAGGCGGGACCAAGGTAAGCAACGTCGTGATATCGGAAACCACCGGGTACTGAGGTATCACGATCTTGTTTACCTCCCTCAAATCAATTATGAACCGATAGACCTTTGCATCCGTGTCTTTTTTCAGAATAGGGAGAATCGGACTGTTACAGATATTATAGGGAACTTCTTCCACTACTCCTACTGCGATCAAATCTTGCACAATCTGTATGAGAGCTTCCTCGCCCTCCTGGGAAATACGATACTGTGGGAGGCGCGGTAGTACCGCCCCCTCCTGGACACTAATGTGGACCGGAGGAATCACCATTTGTCCGACATCTGTGTCCGAAGTCGCCCATAAAGCTCGGGGGAGGGTAGCCAACAACGCATCCTCTGATATCGTACACATCCGCCCAGACCGGGGGTAGTTGTCATTTAAAATCACCCTCACACCCTCAGGGGAACAGCGGATTGTAGCCCTAAAGTACTTTAACATATCAAGGCCCATAATGTTATCCGGTGTATACGGAGCAAGCAGAAACGGACAGGGCGCAGAAAAACAATCAACTTTAAATGCAAGGGGCTGTGAAAGAGGGCTTCGGGAGAGTGTACCGTCAAACCCTACCGATGTAACTATTGAGCCGGATGGGGGAGCCCCCGGAACCAAGTACCTAGACAATGCAGTACGTGTCGCTCCTGTATCCACTAGGAACTGATCAGTAGAACCTAAAACCTCAGCCGATACATAAGGACCCGTCTGATCGACCGGCACCTCAACTGATTCAGACCCCCATCCTACGCATTCCTATGCATGCTGAGATTCATGATATCCCGATCGATCGATGTCCGATACATGATACTGGTGCTGGCGATCGAAAACATTTGAGCTATCTCGGTGCTGTCCGGCAGTATCGAAACGGGCATTATCGTTGGAATTCCCTCTAAAGTTCGAGAAGCCCCCTCTACCTCTCGGGCCACCCGGAGCGTGCCCCTGACGCGAAGCACGCAACGCTGGGCAATCCCTGGCCCAATGGCCCAACTGCTTGCAATACGCACACTGGTTCCTATTCAAATCAGATCGGCCCGAAGGGGGACCATAAGATCCGCCCCTTCCTCTATTATTATTACCCCGGCGGGGTGGGCCATATACTTGTGCTAACATCACTTTAGTTTTGAGATCTTTCCATTTCTTCTCCTCCTGGCCCTTCGCCTCGTGCTCCTGACGCTCATAATACTGGGCGATGGTCAGAAGGGCCGTCGGTGTCGCGGAGGACCAAGAACTCTCACTCGCTTTTAACCGGGCCGCAACTGCCGGCAGCAGATTAGCCACATATTTGTCCTCGAAAAGGTGGCGGCCCGTGTCGTCAGTAAGCGACTGGCCACTGAAATCATGAAACGTCTCCTCAAAGCGCGTAAAGAAGTCCGCGACTGACTCGTCAACTTTCTGTTTACATGCAGCTAACATATTCCAGTCAATCTTTTTAGGGGGGATAATCGTCTTCAACTTAGCCACAATAGCCGCAGGGAGATCTAAAATATTCTGGGGTGGTTTCTGTGCGGGCTTCCGTTCCCTATCCTCATCCTCAAGGTCAGACCACCGGGCCTTGAAGGCAACCGCATCATCTACCTTTCGGACAGAACGCCACGTATCCGGTGGTAGGATAAGGCCAAAGAACAGGTCTATATCCGCTAGGGTCATAATGCAAGAATTCAAGGCCCCCTCGACTTCTTCATAGAAGGCCGCTGGATTCTTGCGGGGGTCAGGCAGCGCATTCTTTAATGCCATAACATCGGCCCTATGCCATGGAGTATAAACCCAATTATACACAAAATATCCCCTAGCATCGACAGAATTAATATCCGAGCTAGTCCCTGCTCCCTTGGGAGGAACATACAAAGGCGCCGCCTCTCGCATTGGTTTAACATGCACTATGTCATCCTTATCTGACTGGGAGGCGGATGGGTGGCCCCCTGCTGCAGACGAATCCGACTGCTTCTCCTCCTCCGTTTGTTGACGTGCTTTCTCTCTAAGGGCCAGCACCTCGTCCCGCAAAGCGAACAGCCGCCGAGCCGCCTCAGAAGCCTTAGGGGGAGAAAAAACACCATTACGTAATGCTCCGGCATCCGAAGACACTTCGTCAGGCTCAAGGACACTAGAATATTTTCGGAAAGCAGCAATTACTTCATCCGCGAAATGAGACAGAAAATACACCCTCTCTCTATCTTGCCACGACCCCCAAGTATGGAACAACTCATCCTTAGACATCTTGCCCTTAAGTGCACGGAGGGAAAGTTTCCGAAGATCAGCCATATGCTCGGTCGATAACATGGACCGTGTGTCGACCTTACCCGGAGCCGGGCCAGAATCTTGCGGCCGCGGAGCAGATGCGCCAACATAAGGGGGCGGAGAGCGATCTAGTAAATAAAAATCGTCATCAGGATTATTAAGGACAGGATAAAGTGGTTGACGAACAACATATTGACCCCAAACTTGTAGCCTACGCTCTTTCTCTTGTCTGTCCGTTTGCTCTTTGTCCTCCCGATGCTTCGCTTCCTGAGCTCGCACATGATCATTCTTTCGCTGCTCCTTATCAAACAGCGCTTTCTCACGTTTCTCTCGCTCACGCACTTCCTTCACCCATAATCGCACACACTCAAACATATCCTGACGAGCACGTCGCTTACACATACACTGTTCCACATACTCAATCTTACGTATATCAAACGATCCATATAAAGGCCATCGCAACTCAGGATCCTTCCTCGTATATTTCCTCCATAACGTGCTGTACATTATGGAAGAAAGACCATGCTTCACGTACATATCCCTATTAGGAGTCCCCTCTGGGGGAGCTGGAGCAGATTCCTCGAGGTTCAACCGGTTCCCAAAACAGCAGCACCACTTACGGAGTGCGCTAAAAGCAGGCATGCTAGGAATAATGCAAAATATGCAATATTATAAGGAAAAATGGCACTTAATCGTTGCGCCGTTCAAAGTTTACACAGCTCCTGGAGAAATTTCTCCACATTACCTGCCTATATGTGTTGCAACGCATATATTTTCACAAAGACAAATTCAAAATATGACTAGTCACCATCAATCAAACTCAAATAGCCAGACCAGGCTTCAAAACTCGGAGCAAGTACCGTACAACGGTTCTTACCAATCAAGAGTCCAGGTTCCAACTGCCAAGCTCCACAATCGCCCAAACGGCTCTCACGGCAGGACCGACAGAAGAGGTCTCAGTCGATGACCGGCGCCACCCAGACGGTCAGCTCGGAAGGGAAGGAAGAAAAACCTCGGGATGCCAGGGCTAAGACGCCGCTGGCAGTGATCACGTCCCCGGCCAAACTCCTCACCTTCGTCGCGACCAGTCCTTCGAGCATCCGAGTCGCCGATGAGCCCCACGTGACGGGCGCCAATTGATGAATACAAGCCCCAGCTAGGCCCGCAAGAGACAAGAGTTCGCTCTTCTGTAACGAAATCTATAAGGAAGTTGGCACGGAAACTGCAAAGTACAAAAACAATGTTTATTAACCCTTAAGGGTGGTCCTACAATCCACACAACACTCTTCAGTATTGCAAGGAGTAGCACAAAGAACATTCGTACACAGTCCCCTTTTATACACAACAGAGGGGCTCATAAGTGGGTGGATACCGCATGAGGTTGAAGAACATTACCATTTAGGGTCATTCTCGATACTGAATCAATACATGGGCGGAGCTAACACACTCCTTGGGCCCGCGAAAACACATGGTCAAGCAAAGCTAATTATAACAGATGTGGTCAAGTCTGGGCATGCGCCAGATAGACAAGAAAGCTATTTATAACTGTTACTAGGCAGATTACAAGAGCAACTAACACAGAGGTCGGACTCTCCTCGTGGTGAACACGTGGCAGCATGTCAATACAAAATGGAGTCCGGACTTCGGCCAACATAACGAAGAAAACACGATAAAAGGGAAGCATTAATGTTTTCAGTAAATGCTTAATCACATTCTGCTTTAATTTACAACAGAGGTATTCAAGGGAATACCTTCTTAAGCATTCGCATCAGGCCAAAACATATGCCTGAAATGCTTTTAACATGTTCGTCCATGGATAGGTTATCACACAATAGGCCAAAGATTTTTCACGTATTTGTGGGCAAATCCCAATTTCGGTGGCCACCAATCATCAGGCCATACTGCATCTGCTTTCCGTATAGGAAGATCTTGGATTTGTTTGTATTGAGCAGAAGGAAATTCACAGTCATCCAAGCTGAAGTCCTCAAAATACCATTTTTTTATTCTGGCCTTGGTGAGGAAAGGATTGGTGTATTTAGTGATAATCAATTGGGTGTCATCAGCGTAGGAGATATTATCAAATCCACATGATCCGATGAGCTAAGCCAGGGGGGGCACATAGATTTTGAAATGATTGGGGCTAAGAATTGAACCCTCAGATACCTCATTGTCCAGAATCATGGACTGTGAGGTTAACAAGCCCACTACATGCATGCTACCGGAAAGAACATTTTCTAGCCATTTTAGCGACTTTCCACCAATACCAAACTCCCTCAGTCTTTGAAGAAGAATCTGTTGGGAGAAGGTATCAAATGCTGCTGACAGGTCTATGAGGATTAGCATGGCTGTGGACCCCTTGTCTAGAGCTAGCTTAATGGTGTCCATGACATCCATTAAAGCCGATTCCGTGCTATGTGAAGCACGCAAGCCTGACTGAGACGCATCTAACAGCTGATTATATTCTAAATAGACTGTCAATTGGTTATTCCCCAGTGCTTCTATGGTTTTGGAGAGTTAGGGAAGTAATGATATTGGTCTGTAGGTTTGCAAATCCTGAGGACCTGTAAAAGCTTTTTTAAGAATGGGTCTAATTTGAGCTGACTTCCATTTCCGCTAGAGAGAATCAGTCTTTAAAAAAATGTTTCAGATCTCAGTAATAGTGGCAGTTAGGACAGAGGCCAGAGATATAATAACATGTGGGGGGGCCGGATCCAGAGGGGACCCTGCTTTGATCTTATTTAGTAGAGGCTGCACTTGATCAGGAGTTATTGAGTTAAAAGACTCTGAGGAGGAAAGGGTGGAATATGTGTCGACAGCACTAAGATCGAAAGCGCTCATTGGCTGATTGTTAATGAATGATCTAAACATTGTATTAATCTTCGGTTGAAAATGATCTGCAAGATCATCACAGAGCTTTTGAGATTAGGGGTGGATGGGCTGTCTACCTTAGGATTAGTGAATTCATTAGGAATTCTAAACAACTCGTTTGAAGACTTATTCAATGCGCTAATTCTGTCCCCTACTTGGGATCTTCTGGAAGTGTTACAATTTTTTTTAAGATGTTCGGTATTCAGATTTATAGGTTAGTTTATCATCCTCCCATTTAGATTTCCTACATCTCCTTTCCCATTTTCTGTTAGTGGATTTTTTTTCTTAAGGGTTTCGGTGTACCGGGGTACTGGAGCGTTTGTTTCATGAATCTTACATATGTTTAGTGGAGCAATCGTATCAAAGGCCTTTGCTAGTGAGTCCTCCAATGCTGTTAATGCTGGCTCGCTAACACCGAAGTCCAGTATGGCCGGTGGATTAAAGGTGGAGGTGAAAGTTGAAAGAGATACCTTTCTCCATGGGGAGTGTTCTGCTATAATTGGGAGTATTTGAGAAAATTCTAAGGCTAAATGGTCCGTCCATGTCAAAGCCATGGGGGGGGGCGCAACTGCTATGTTCGATGTATTAGTGAAAATGGAATCCAGTGTATGCCCCGCTATGTGGATGGGGCTAAATACTTTTGGATAGACACCAAGAGATTCCATAGCCCCTGTCAGGCAGTTGGGTCTAATTAAATATCAAGCTGGTGATTAAAAACCCCTACTAGTAAGACTTTCTCTGCTTGTAGAAGAAAGGGAGCAAGCCCTTCCAGGAGTAATGACTAAAGTTGTTTGTATTGCCCGGTGGGTGCTAGACCAGTGCTCCTATCCATTTTGTCCTGTGGGCTGTCTCAAATCTGAACACCATAATTTCTAATCTGGGAGTAGAAACTGAGTCCAACAGTTTAATATTAAGAGTAATACGAGGCAGAATGGCTATTTCTGCTCCTTTTTTTACTGTCTGACTAGTCTTGTGACACTTTACTCTTCTAGAAATGCAATTGCAAGGGAAGGGAAGGCATCCTTGTGCAACCAGATTTCTGTAATGAAGCAGATATCTGGTTTAGTTGAATATAGGAGATCCCATAGTTCTGACTCGTGCTTTGGGATGGAGCGGGTATTAACATAGAGGCCATGAAATTCATGTTATTGCATTCCTAATTTGTGGGCATTGTTCCCTACAGCATTCTTATATGTTGCCCGTGCGATCATGGGTCCGAGGATCCTTTGCCTACTTAGTAATGGGGGAGTGACAGCTAGCGGTCCTTGCATGGTTATTACCAATATCCAGGAGCCTAGACCTAAGGTAGGTGAGGGGGACATACCGGACTGAAATGGGGGCCCAAAAACATGCAACCTTTCTGGTGGCTGGCGGCGTTCAGGCGTGGACGGGTGCAGACTGGCTTGCCTTTGGCACGCCAGTGGTGCACCCGCCGCACGCGTCCGTGTCGGGCCTGGATTAAGTAGGTAGGCCAAGCCCGGGCAAAGTATTGTGGGGGACGACTTGAGCGTAAACCACTCAAAAAGGGCGGCCGTCAATTTTCTAGCCGAACTCCAATAGGGCTGACTGTCTCCACTCAATCGGCACTAAAGAAAGGCCATGGTGGACTGGAGAGTAGCCTGAGAGAGATGGGAGTGATCGCTGTGGGTAAGTAATGCAGTCTTGACCCTGCTCCCCATGGGAACAGACAATCCTGAAATGTCAGGCCAGGTCCTCCCTGGACCAGAAACAAACATCTCTTGACTGGGGATGAATGTTTGATTTGTTCTGTATTCCCTCAGTGGGACAAGGTTGACAGCTGTATTCGACAGGAATTCATTGAGGCTGTATACCTTCTCACCAACGACCTAATGAAATGGATTTGCTGCTAAGGGGAGGAACCAAGTTGGGATACATGTTCTTTGTCTCAGCAAATTTGCGCCTTGTGCAGAGCGGCTTAGGTGGTTGGGCCAGGTCCTGCAGAGGTCTGGAAGACCAAAAAAGTCCACACTTTTCATAGATGTTCAATCAATCAATCAATCAGGGGTTTGTTAAAGTGCGTCTACTCACCTGTAAGGGTCTCAAGGTGCTAGGGATAGGGGTGTGCAGGTTCCATTCCATCAAGGAGGGGGTATGTCGAAGAGCCAGGTTTTGAGGTTTCTTGTGAAGATGGGGTGTGACGTTGTCTGTCTGAGGTGGAGCGGAAGGGTGTTCCATGTTTTGGCCGCGAGGAAGGAGAAGGAGCGGCCTCCCTATCTGGTCTTTCTGGTGCGGAGGACCACAGCTTAGGAGAGCTTGGCTGATCATAGGGTCCTTTGAGGTGCGTGGAATTTGAGTCGGCTGTTCAGGTATGCTGGTCCGGTGCCGTGTAGGGCTTTGTGTGCATGGGTGAGTGTCTTGAAGGTGATTCTCTCCTCGACGGGGAGCCGGTGGAGTGTGCGCAGGTTCCTGGGATATGTGGCAGTGTTCTGGATGTTCTGTAGCTTGCAGTTGAGGTTTTTGTTTATTCCAGTGTAGTGTGTGTTGCCGTAGTCGAGTCTGCTGGTGACCAGGGTGTGAGTGACGGTCTTTCGGTGTTTGAGGGGGATCCATTTGAAGGTCTCACGAAGGAGGGGGAAGGTGTGGAAGCAGGAAGACGAGACGAGGTTCATCTGGCGGTCCATTTTGAGCTCGGAGTCCAGGATGATTCCCAGGTTGCGTGTGTGGTCTGTGGTGGTTGGCGGGTTTCTGAGGACGGAGGGCCACCAGGTGTCGCTCCAGGCATCGGGGCTTTGGCCCATGATGAGTACTTCTGTTTTGTTGGTGTTTAGTTGTAGGCAGCTGTTTTTCATCCATTTGGCGACGGCTTTTTGAAAGTTGTGTCTGGAAGTGTTGAGTTCGTTGGATAGGGAGAGGATGATTTGGGTGTCGTCTGGGTGGTCCAGGCAGAAAAACCAGGAAATGTTGTCACTATTTTATTATATCAGAAGTATTCAGAACTGTGTTCAAGTCTGGTGGTTGGCCGTAAGTACTAGTCACACTTAGATGCAGGATTGGATACCATTGCATTGGCTTCCATCTCTAACTTCCTACATCCTTTGATTTCATGTTATACTTCTAATATGAAGAGCAACTAATAACATTATCACCCATACTCCATATACAATTATGTCCTGACAAAGTAATCAAGTTACTACCAAGGGATGTAACACAGTTTGGTTGGCTAGAACATGCTCAACAAGATAACTTGGGAATAAAAGATATTTTATTTTCTAGACTATCAAGACTGATGATATGTTAGGCGTGTTTACAATGATAAGTGAAGCTTTGTAAAACTCCTTTCCAAACTTGGGGAACATATGAGTAGTTGCTCTCTTCCTCTGCTGAGCACTTTGTCATTGGATACCAGAGACTCTTTGGATACTTCATTTCAAATGGATCAGGGTATGACAACACTGCTCTGGACTACAAAGTGTTTAAAAAATGACTTCTTGTTAAATTTGGAATTTTGGCTGTTGTTTTAAATTGGATAGCTTGCGGGTTAACCTATGGGTTGTCTCACCAGACTGCAAGTAAACAGCCCATTGTTGTTTTAAAATGCTCCTATGTTACGATTTGACTGCTCACAGCCAAGCTACCATGGGTTGAGCAATGATTGACTTATTAAAACTTGACGAGGCTTCATAATCTGATTGTGGTGTTATTACTAGCTGTAGGTACCTTCCCTTGCCTACTTATAATCCACATTCCAACAATGCTTTTTAGCATGTACCAAAAATTCTAATTGAGATATTTCATCAAAATATGCATATGTGGAATTTCTACTATATTAGCCTAGCCCAGTCAACACAGTGCTGCACATGGTTAAAAGCAAATACAAAGACTTCAAAGTGCCATTTTCACCATGAAGCAGGAAAGAGTTGTGATAAATCCATCTTTAGCTCAGTGGTTGTTTGCTAAACTTCACGCAGTCCATCTTTTGACCATGTCCCGTAAAGATAAAGATGTGGGTCAGCCAAATTATCTAAAGGAGTAATATAAATTGAAAATGTGAATATCATAATACAAAAAGAATACAATCACAGTATCTGGTGCCTGAAATTGGGGGTGACAAGACCAAAATAGACATTGGCCCCTCAGGGCCACCTTCTCTCCCATAGTGATGACCCAGATTCCATACTACACATCTCAGGCAAAGAATGTTTCACAGTTAATAGAATCATTATTTAGCTCATGCTGTTTGGTTACCTTAAAACTTTACAATTATTGTCTTTCCCTACGTTAAGGAACCATATCCTCTAAGTAGGGGGCCTCTTTCTTTACATTACAGTACTGTGCACACACCATCCGTTTACTGCCCGAGCTCATTTTTATTGTCTTACCTTCATCATACCCATCCATTTCCTTGCTGTAATTGAACATTAAATCCTACTACTTTATATGGCCTCTATACTGTTATTGCGAGTACTACATAACTCATCCTCCTTGCTTCCTTGATTGAGTTATGCATCTACTGGTGTACCTAAAGTCCATTATAAAGTCTATTATTAATTCTCTTTCACCTTCAATAATTTTCTCATTTAGCATTATACTTCAGAATCACAATTTGCCTTAGTCTTTTATATTCTTTTGAATGTTTCTACATGTCTTTCAACTCTATTAGTGAGTCACTGTGGGGCCTATGCATCAACAACGCCATTTGCGATTCCTTATTAGCGAAAAATAAGGAATCGCTAATAAGGAATAGCAAAAGGCTATGCATGTAGGAATCGCTATTCAAATAGCGATTCCTTAATATTCCTTATTACCGAATCGGTAATACCGAATCGGTAATAAGGAATACCTACCCATTCATTCCTATGGGCTTGGAGGCCCATAGGAATGAATGTAAAGCCAGTCTGTATTAGCGATTCGGTATTACCGAATCGCTAATAGCGGGAGCACTTTCAAGGGTGCCAGGGTGTCAAAAGGACACCCTGTTGCACCCCTGAAAATGATATGTGCACATATGTTGCACACACACATGCTCTAAGGGCATGTGTGTGCGCAACATGAAACTTTGAAAAATGCACAAAAGTGCATTTTTCAAAGTTTTTGCAAATTACCATGCAGTTCATCTTCATGGTAATTTGCTCCCCCTATTAGCGAAATCGCTAATTTTTTAACTTTGATGAATTGCATTTAAGGAATCTCACTTTGGGATTCCTTAAATGCAATCGCTATTTAAGGAATCGGTATTTAAGGAATCCCTATTTAAAGAATCGCTATTTAAGGATTCCTTAAATAGCGATTTCTGCTTTTGGGTTGATGCATTGGGATTGGGTATTTTTTACTTAATACCGGGAGCTATTACCGAATCGGTATTTTACCAACTGGATTTTGGGTTGATGCATGAGGCTGTGTGTTGTCTCACAATAACAGTGCTCCCACGTACACGTAGGTCGTAGCACGCCCCGTCCCGGAGAGGGGCGGGAAGACCCCTATGATGAAGCATGACACCAAGGGCCCTTTTGGTGTGTGAGGGGTATTTTAACAACTAGTGTGTACTTTCCACCATTGTGGGGATCTACACTTTATCTGGGGAAATTTTGACAAACATATACATCTGTATGTTTATTGATCAATTATCATCTACGCCCTTTGCTTGGTAAAGATTAACCTAACCTCCACCAAAAGGGGAAAAGAAAGAGACAGAAACCGAGAAATAGAAAAATATCCCCAAATTGTGTATATGATACCAACAACCAATTAGAAACTAATATACATGCAACACGCTTATTCTTAAAGAACATATCATTATCCAACAACCTGATTTCAGTTTAATCACTAGAACACTATACCGTGAGTCTAGCAAACACCAAAAACCCCATGCTTAAAAGCTACCGGATTGACGCTACTCACCTTGAGCAGCATATATAATGTAAACACTCCTCTTATTCAACAATGTCAGCATGAAATCTATATCAGTAAAAAGCGGGAGAACAAAAATACCATCAGGTCCAGTCCTGATATTGTCATTGACTTTATAATATTTATTTATTTATTCCATCATAAGATAGTGACATCCACTAACCATAGTTCGAGTATAGTACTTCTTATATTCACAATATCAGTTCAACAATGACAATCTTTCAAATAGCCAGTTCATAACAAGACTGCTTCTCGTGTAATATCTTCTAATACAAAGGAGACATAGTATTATTAAAAAACTAGGGTTGTGTCCTCACAAAGCCTAACTACTTATCATTCATGTACAATCAAATCTCTCAATGCACCAGAAGGCTCATTTCTTATATTGAAAAATAATATTCATATCCAAATTAAAACTAACACACTATCCTGGTACGCTAGTCTACATAGTTCTACCTGACCCCCCACAAAATTGAGCTAATGGGTTGCAATGGGACCCATGTGATGTCGCCTGTATGGCCACCCAAGGTGCCCCCATGCCCAATCCCCTAGCCTCTATGCATTAAACAAATTTGAAATATTATACAGTCCTACCCCCACTTGTAATAGGGGAGAGAAAAAACAAAAACACACATCCTGTATTTTCTAGTATTTTCAGCTGTTTTCTACTGGTGATTATTTCATCCTTCCCACATTTCATTTTGTCCAAATAATACCCAGATGTTTGCCCTCATCACCCAGTCTCGGAATGTCATAACAGCACACTTCATCTTTATGTTGCCCCAGTAGCCCCCTGTCCTCGTGTCCCTTGTAGCTCCTTCAGATACCTTAATTTCTGATGCCAGCACCCTGACTTTTCCACTGTATATAATTTTAAGGCATGCAGAGTTCAGCAAGTAGGCTTTGGCACCAAGTGCCTGGAATGGAGAAGTTAGTTAGCGTCATTTCCATCGCCTTTCCACCGTAGTATGGCAGAAATCTGGGCATGTGAAAAAAGAGTGGCCATTATGGGATCGTTTTGCATCCGGTCTTGCCTTTTCTGAGATGGACTGCCAAACGAGGAAATTTCCAAAGAAAACTAGGATCGCTCTGAGCCGTTCCAGTTGCCCTACTGTGGTATTTTATCTCAGGGTCAATGGGAAGCGGAGAGCCCGCTGAATCTCAGTGTCCCAGTTCCAGCTGGAGAACTCGGGGAAGGATCCTTTCAAAAGATATACCATAAAACTTCTAACATCGCTGCCTTCACTATTTTCAGTAATCCCTAGGAATCGTAAGTTGTTTCTGCACTGGCGATTCTCAGAGTCTTCAAGTTTCCACATTATTCGCCCGCCTGTTTCTCCTGGAGCTCCTTATGTTCCTGTATCTTCCCTAGCTCGCCCCCGAGAGTTGCTGTTCTTTCCTTGACCTGTGATACCCTTTCTTGCATTTCTGAGCACATTTTGCTCACCTTCTGGATGGCGCCCTGTAGTTTCTTTGTAGCTTGGTGTGCTCTGCGATTTTCATAGTGAGCTTCTCCTTGCATTTGCTTGAGAGTGGTGTGGATTAACTCCATTGAGGGAGCAGCATTAGAGGTAGGAGAGGCGCTAGACGCCATTTGGGTCTTATCAAGCCAGCCTTCGCTGTAAACTTGACTTGTGGCAGAATAATCCCATTTTAGCTTATGAGTGGTTTCACCATTACTGTCCAATCGCTGGCTTTTCCCCCCAGCTTTCGATCTGCGTTTTAGGGTAGCTGCCGTATCCCGGCTTTTGTTAATTGAAGAATCATCAGTCCCTGATTCTTCTTCCATGAGCCCAGGAGTAGACGTTGAGAGCTCAGACTCGTCTATGAGGGGAACAAACTTTTCTCTCTCCATATTCCGATGTTCCTGTTGGATTCCTCAGCCAAGCTTTGCCCAGCTGCCCTTGAAATTCTGTTGCCCCATTCTGATAAGTGGCTGTGGGGGTATCTTGTGCTACATTTTCACTCATAGCCTCATTCATAATGCTAGTTCGAATAGTGGGCTCTGTTTCTGTTAATGCAACCAAGTTATCTGGGGCAAACATAAGATGTTCAGTACCTGTCTGATTAGTCGATGTGTCTCATGTCAGCTTCTCTCTCTGTGGCCTTGGTACTTGGTCTTGTTCCTGCTGGATGGATTGATGCTACTCTGTCTGTTCCTCACTCTGCTCTCCACACCACCCTGCTGCCGATGGTTGTACCAGCATGTCTGTTGCTGGGACTGAGGCCACAGGGTCAGGACTGGAAGAGTCAGCTCAGATACTTTCCTATGCCATTGCAGCGGGCAGAGGCAAAGACACGGACAAGGGGGAGGCAGAGGGACATTGCTTGCCACTACACCCCCAAAAAAAGTCTCTGAAATGAGAGGCTGTCCAGCACGGTCTCCGGAGATAATTCGGCGGCCAGCCCGCACATCCGTGATCCGCTCTTTGACGGGGTTCGGATCAGCATCCTCCCCTTTCCCGGTAGCATTGCCGCAGCGCAGACCACGGCCTGGCTGTTCCTCCTACGTCCTTCACAACATCCTTTGCCAATCTATTCACCTTGAGGGCCATTTCCACAACCTGCTGTAGCTTCCCGCAGGCGCAGACCGCCAAGCCTACAGTGCCTACGATAAAGAAAGTGAAACGCTGCTCTAACCACCGCAATCCTCTCCACCACGCCGAAGTGCTGCGCCCAGCCAGGTACGGATATATAGCCCTTTGCATTTCCATGTTCCAGTGTGTATTCCAATTCAGACATTATTTTCATTTATTTGCGCTTCAATAACCCTGCACAAATGGGGATTTTCTCAGGGGTGGGAGCAGGGCACTGGGGCTGCTCTCTCCTGGTGATCAGTCAGCCGCCATCTTGCCCCAATTCCGAATAGCCAGGTTTTGAGGAGTTTTCTGAACTGAATTAAGTTAGTGCAGGAGCAAATGTAAAACCATAGTTTATTCCAGTGATGGGGGGCCAAGTAGGAAAAGGAACAACCACCCAGTCAGGCTTAGTTTATCCGTTTAGGGCACAGTAATAACTGGTCACTGGATCTGATGAGTCAGGTGGGAGCATAAGGCGGTAATATATTTTTCAAAAAGACTGGTCCCCTTCCCTGCAGGGCTTTAAAGACCAGACATAGTAGTTTGAATAAAGTCCTTTTTTATTGGCAACCAATGGGGCAGACACAGTAGAGGTTCAGATGGAGATCATGGGGGATGATTAAGAGCAAGGTGAGCTGCAGTGTTCTGAAACAACCGGATCCTTGAGAGAAGTCCTTCCTATGTTCCGACCAGTAGGGAATTACCGTAGTGTAGACGGCTCACTATCAGTGCCTGGATCAGGGATGTTCTGGCCGAAAGAGGTATTCAAGGGAATACCTTCTTAAGCATTCGCATCAGGCCAAAACATGTGCCTGAAATGCTTTTAACATGTTCGTCCATGGATAGGTTATCACACAATAGGCCAAAGATTTTTCACGTATTTGGGGGCAAATCCCAATTTCGGTGGCCACCAATCATCAGGCCATACTGCATCTGCTTTCCGTATAGGAAGATCTTGGATTTGTTTGTATTGAGCAGAAGGAAATTCACAGTCATCCAAGCTGAAGTCCTCAAAATACAATTTTTTTATTCTGGCCTTGGTGAGGAAAGGATTGGTGTATTTAGTGATAATCAATTGGGTGTCATCAGCGTAGGAGATATTATCAAATCCACATGATCCGATGAGCTAAGCCAGGGGGGGCACATAGATTTTGAAATGAGTGGGGCTAAGAATTGAACCCTCAGATACCTCATTGTCCAGAATCATGGACTGTGAGGTTAACAAGCCCACTACATGCATTCTACCGGAAAGAACATTTTCTAGCCATTTTAGCGACTTTCCACCAATACCAAACTCCCTCAGTCTTTGAAGAAGAATCTGTTGGGAGAAGGTATCAAATGCTGCTGACAGGTCTATGAGGATTAGCATGGCTGTGGACCCCTTGTCTAGAGCTAGCTTAATGGTGTCCATGACATCCATTAAAGCCGATTCCGTGCTATGTGAAGCACGCAAGCCTGACTGAGACGCATCTAACAGCTGATTATATTCTAAATAGACTGTCAATTGGTTATTCCCCAGTGCTTCTATGGTTTTGGAGAGGTAGGGAAGTAATGATATTGGTCTGTAGGTTTGCAAATCCTGAGGACCTGTAAAAGCTTTTTTAAGAATCGGTCTAATTTGAGCTGACTTCCATTTCCGCTAGAGAGAATCAGTCTTTAAAAAAATGTTTCAGATCTCAGAAATAGTGGCAGTTAGGACAGAGGCCAGAGATATAATAACATGTGGGGGGGCCGGATCCAGAGGGGACCCTGCTTTGATCTTATTTAGTAGAGGCTGCACTTGATCAGGAGTTATTGAGTTAAAAGACTCTGAGGAGGAAAGGGTGGAATATGTGTCGACAGCACTAAGATCGAAAGCGCTCATTGGCTGATTGTTAATGAATGATCTAAACATTGTATTAATCTTCGGTTGAAAATGATCTGCAAGATCATCACAGAGCTTTTGAGATTAGGGGTGGATGGGCTGTCTACCTTAGGATTAGTGAATTCATTAAGAATTCTAAACAACTCGTTTGAAGACTTATTCAATGCGCTAATTCTGTCCCCTACTTGGGATCTTCTGGAAGTGTTACAATTTTTTTTAAGATGTTCGGTATTCAGATTTATAGGTTAGTTTATCATCCTCCCGTTTAGATTTCCTACATCTCCTTTCCCATTTTCTGTTAGTGGATTTTTTTTCTTAAGGGTTTCGGTGTACCGGGGTACTGGAGCGTTTGTTTCATGAATCTTACATATGTTTAGTGGAGCAATCGTATCAAAGGCCTTTGCTAGTGAGTCCTCCAATGCTGTTAATGCTGGCTCGCTAACACCGAAGTCCAGTATGGCCGGTGGATTAAAGGTGGAGGTGAAAGTTGAAAGAGATACCTTTCTCCATGGGGAGTGTTCTGCTATAATTGGGAGTATTTGAGAAAATTCTAAGGCTAAATGGTCCGTCCATGTCAAAGCCATGGGGGGGGCGCAACTGCTATGTTCGATGTATTAGTGAAAATGGAATCCAGTGTATGCCCCGCTATGTGGATGGGGCTAAATACTTTTGGATAGACACCAAGAGATTCCATAGCCCCTGTCAGGCAGTTGGGTCTAATTAAATATCAAGCTGGTGATTAAAAACCCCTACTAGTAAGACTTTCTCTGCTTGTAGAAGAAAGGGAGCAAGCCCTTCCAGGAGTAATGACTAAAGTTGTTTGTATTGCCCGGTGGGTGCTAGACCAGTGCTCCTATCCATTTTGTCCTGTGGGCTGTCTCAAATCTGAACACCATAATTTCTAATCTGGGAGTAGAAACTGAGTCCAACAGTTTAATATTAAGAGTAATACGAGGCAGAATGGCTATTTCTGCTCCTTTTTTTACTGTCTGACTAGTCTTGTGACACTTTACTCTTCTAGAAATGCAATTGCAAGGGAAGGGGAGGCATCCTTGTGCAACCAGATTTCTGTAATGAAGCAGATATCTGGTTTAGTTGAATATAGGAGATCCCATAGTTCTGACTCGTGCTTTGGGATGGAGCGGGTATTAACATAGAGGCCATGAAATTCATGTTATTGCATTCCTAATTTGTGGGCATTGTTCCCTACAGCATTCTTATATGTTGCCCGTGCGATCATGGGTCCGAGGATCCTTTGCCTACTTAGTAATGGGGGAGTGACAGCTAGCGGTCCTTGCATGGTTATTACCAATATCCAGGAGCCTAGACCTAAGGTAGGTGAGGGGGACATACCGGACTGAAATGGGGGCCCAAAAACATGCAACCTTTCTGGTGGCTGGCGGCGTTGAGGCGTGGACGGGTGCAGACTGGCTTGCCTTTGGCACGCCAGTGGTGCACCCGCCGCACGCGTCCGTGTCGGGCCTGGATTAAGTAGGTAGGCCAAGCCCGGGCAAAGTATTGTGGGGGACGACTTGAGCGTAAACCACTCAAAAAGGGCGGCCGTCAATTTTCTAGCCGAACTCCAATAGGGCTGACTGTCTCCACTCAATCGGCACTAAAGAAAGGCCATGGTGGACTGGAGAGTAGCCTGAGAGAGATGGGAGTGATCGCTGTGGGTAAGTAATGCAGTCTTGACCCTGCTCCCCATGGGAACAGACAATCCTGAAATGTCAGGCCAGGTCCTCCCTGGACCAGAAACAAACATCTCTTGACTGGGGATGAATGTTTGATTTGTTCTGTATTCCCTCAGTGGGACAAGGTTGACAGCTGTATTCGACAGGAATTCATTGAGGCTGTATACCTTCTCACCAACGACCTAATGAAATGGATTTGCTGCTAAGGGGAGGAACCAAGTTGGGATACATGTTCTTTGTCTCAGCAAATTTGCGCCTTGTGCAGAGCGGCTTAGGTGGTTGGGCCAGGTCCTGCAGAGGTCTGGAAGACCAAAAAAGTCCACACTTTTCATAGATGTTCAATCAATCAATCAGGGGTTTGTTAAAGTGCGTCTACTCACCTGTAAGGGTCTCAAGGTGCTAGGGATAGGGGTGTGCAGTTCCATTCCATCAAGGAGGGGGTATGTCGAAGAGCCAGGTTTTGAGGTTTCTTGTGAAGATGGGGTGTGACGTTGTCTGTCTGAGGTGGAGCGGAAGGGTGTTCCATGTTTTGGCCGCGAGGAAGGAGAAGGAGCGGCCTCCCTATCTGGTCTTTCTGGTGCGGAGGACCACAGCTTAGGAGAGCTTGGCTGATCATAGGGTCCTTTGAGGTGCGTGGAATTTGAGTCGGCTGTTCAGGTATGCTGGTCTGGTGCCGTGTAGGGCTTTGTGTGCATGGGTGAGTGTCTTGAAGGTGATTCTCTCCTCGACGGGGAGCCGGTGGAGTGTGCGCAGGTTCCTGGGATATGTGGCAGTGTTCTGGATGTTCTGTAGCTTGCAGTTGAGGTTTTTGTTTTTTCCAGTGTAGAGTGTGTTGCCGTAGTCGAGTCTGCTGGTGACCAGGGTGTGAGTGACGGTCTTTCGGTGTTTGAGGGGGATCCATTTGAAGGTCTCACGAAGGAGGGGGAAGGTGTGGAAGCAGGAAGACGAGACGAGGTCCATTTTGAGCTCGGAGTCCATGATGATTCCCAGGTTGCGTGTGTGGTCTGTGGTGGTTGGCGGGTTTCTGAGGACGGAGGGCCACCAGGTGTCGCTCCAGGCATCGGGGCTTTGGCCCATGATGAGTACTTCTGTTTTGTTGGTGTTTAGTTGTATCAAAAACAACAGGAGAGGAAGGGATCAACACGGCTAGTCCCCTCAGTAGAATATCAATAAACAATAAAGCCAGTGTACAAGAAGGGGCACTCTAATCAATGTGAAACATCGATCAATCGAGCAACGAGCCTCAGATTCCCTGTGAACCGTTATGTTCATAGGAAGTAAGCTTGGCAAATTTGGAACAATACCCAGTGGGTATGAAAAAAGCCCTCACTCACCAACCTGGTTGGTGACATGCTTCATCATTGGGCTTCCACTGGGACGACCGAATGTCATCCCAGTGTGCTGCGACGCCAGGTTACTGCGGAGCTGGGTTGGTTGTGTGGGGAAAGTGAATTTAAAATAACCAATCAAGTCAAAAAAGAAACTTTATTAATTTTGCTTAAAAGGCAAGGAATAAAAAGGAGTGAGGGTCAAAAAAATAAAAGACCTGGTTCACTCCGTGGCGGTCAACATGTTTCTGCCTCATAGATTGTTAATCGGGCATTCGTCAGGACCAGAGGGGGATGTGCGTAGCCCCGGTGGTGTGCACGCACTAAGGTACACCCAACCGTGGGCTGATGTGTGAAAAAATCAAAAAACACACTGAGTAGTGTGAACTCCGCCAGGAAAGTTAATTGTGGGGAGAGGAACGAGTTTACTCTGATGATATCAAGTGACAAACAAACACAAAGACAAAACATAAGAGAGATATCAATGTCTGTCACACAAAACGTGATCTACAGATCAGCAAATTGAAACTGATGTGCTCGAAGGACAAGTGAGTGCCTTTAGGTCTACCACAGGTGCAGTCATATGTGAGAAGCTGTGCACCTAGGTATAATAGAATATCGGTGTAGGGGCAACGGAACGTTGTCCTCTCAATGGTGACTAATAGTCAATGCTCGGATCGCAGGTGAAATGTGGCAGTGACACTCAATGCGAAGAAATCGCGCTAGGGATTAGGTTAACTGCACGCGATGCTCAGTGTGCAGAAAAAGGGGACGGGTCTTACAGCGAGGCCTGTCCGTTGGAAGCCTCATGGGTCCCGGTAGGGGGGTGGGAGCAAAATGGCACACCCTGCATCAAGAAGAGAAGGAAGAGAAACAGAGTTCGTGTCAATATCACGAACGAGTGAGACAGTGAAGGCTCGCTTACCTTGTTGGATGAGGAGCGGGATTGGATTACTTACGCCCTTGCTGCTCTCAACCCGCGTTATGCCTAAACAGCCTCTTGCTGCCGGGTCCGGATAGTAATGCACCCGGGCCGGACGTACGCTTAAAAGGACCCCACGGCAAATCCCTGGTGAGGTGGAAAAACAGAGCTTATCCCTGATAGGGTGGAAAGCTCTAGCTCGCACGCTGATTGGTCCACAGAGAACCAATCGGAGCGGCGATAAGAAAAAACAGAAAGGTTCGTTGCGCTAGGTAGCGATGGCAACGAAGGATGAGGAGAGAGAGATTGTGGAACTTTATTGGCACAAGAACAGTGGGAGTCTAAACAGACCAAGCACGCTGCCCCGCGCGTGTGCATCTGAGCCTTGGGAAGGAAACGGAGATACTGTTGAATGGGGCTATGTTGCAAGCTCGCGCAAGAGGTCAGAGAAATCTGGTAACGAGTGCATGGACAGTCAAAAGTGTGTCATGTTCAGCAGGAGAGCGAACAGTGTTCCTAAAGTACCAAATAGTGTTCTTAGCAACAGTTAGGATGACATCTACCCATAGACCAATTGGTGTTAAAAGATGGTATAAGGGGATTAGTCAGTGTACAATGATATTCAGATAAGATGGGAGCAATTAAAGGATATTACCCCAAGGGACGTTATCATTCAGCCCGTGGAGGTTAGTCCCCAAACGGTACACCCACCTCTGTTCCCTTTCAAAAAGCACCTTAGGGATGTTGTTACCGCTTGAAATCTCTTCTATCACTGTCCATCTCAGATCATTGGTAGTGTGGTTTGCAGAGAGAAAGTGTTCACTCATTCTGGTTGTAGTGCGTTTGCACCTAATGTTACTCCGGTGTTCACATATCCGGAGTCTCACCTTCCGTGTCGTCATCCCTACGTATCGTAGACCGCAAGGGCAGGTAATGAGGTAGACCACATTCATAGTGTTACAGTTCGTGTGACCTCTTTGGGTCCAGGTCTTGTTTGGTTCTAGGTCGAGGGTTTTGCTATGTGTGGTCAGGTGACATACACTGCAGTCAGAGCAGGGAAAATGCCCAGTGATCTTAGGGAGGCCCCAAGCTTCCGTTATAGATCTCTGTGGGGTCTCTCGTGGCATCAGTGGTCGTGTGTGTACCAGATTGTTGCGGAGGCTTTGTGCGCGTTTGAATGAAAAGAGAGGTTTGTCCCAGTTGCGATTGGCGCTGTTGATTATACCCCAATGTTTATTGATAGTCTTTTTGAGTTGGTTAGAAAGGGTACAGTATGTGGTGACACAGGTAAGTGGGATAGACGCAGTGTCCTTTGTGTAGTCCGTTAGGAGTACATCCCTCGGTTGATTCCTCGCACGTTTGTAACTTCTAGACAGAAGGGGTGAAGGGTACCCTCTCTTACTCAGTTTAGTTGTTAGATCCTGAGATTGGCTCTTGAAATCGCTCAAGGTGGTGCAATTCCGTCGTAGGCGGAGGTATTGCCCGTAGGGTAGATTCTCCCTCAGAGGACGTGGGTGAAAACTAGTGAATTCGAGGAGATTGTTCCTTGAGGTGGGCTTGTAATAGGTCCTAGTTTGAAAGGACCCTCGTACTTTTGTTATCACCACATCCAGAAATACAACCTCGGTGTCGTCATATGTATATGTGAACCTCAGGTGTGGGTTCAGAGTATTAATCCATTGTAAGAAGGACTGGAGGGTGTTGTTACTACCTTGCCAGATAAGAAGCACATCATCTATATATCGCTTCCATAAGGCTATGGAAGAGCGATAGGGGTTTGAAGTCGGGAGGATGAACTTCTGTTCGAAAGCATAGACGTACAGTCCAGCTACACTTGGAGCAAAGGTACTCCCCATGGAAGTACCCGTGGTTTGGAGGAATAGTTGGCCCTGGAACTCAAAGAAGTTTCTCTTCAAAGCCAAAGTGGCACATTGTATCACGAACTCTTTTGTTGTTTGGTATTCCCAGGGAATCGAGTCAAGTGATTCTTCCAGGACCCTGATGGTTTCGTCCTGGGGAATGCTTGTATATAGGCTCTCTATGTCCAATGTTGCCAGTATTGTGTGTTCTGAGCATGTGGTGTCGCTGAGTAATTTCAGAAGGTCCTTTGTATCCTTTAGATAGGTGGTCGATTTTTGGACCAAAGGTTTTAGGAAGTGGTCACAAAACCGGGAAAGAGGTTCAAGGAGAGAGTCAATCCCCGAGACAATGGGGCGTCCAGGTGGTGGGACTCTCTCTTTATGGATCTTGGGGAGTGTATAGAAATAGGGGATCTTCCCCGGGCCTTCAGTGAGGAATCGTGCTTCAGCTCTGGTAATGACACCCTGTGTTTGTGCCTCTTCCACCACACTAATGATCTCGCTTTTGAGCCCCTCAGATGGATCATTGGGGAGTGGTGTATAGTTGTGGCGGTCGTTCAATAGGCGGAGGCATTCCTGATCGTAATCGGTAGTGTTGAGTAGCACAACAGCGCCTCCCTTATCTGCGGGTTTTATAGTCAGGGTTGTGTCCGCACGGAGAGAGGTGATCGCTCTATACTCCTCTGCTCTCAGATTCTTAAAGGTAGTGGGGATGGTTGTGTGCTCAATTTCAGTGAAGACTGCTCTTTCGAAGGTCGTAATCTCCACAGGGATAGTGTGTGGAGGGGGATTAAATGTCGACGGTGGTCGGAGGGGGGTATCCCCTACGTCCAAGTCAGTACCATCGTTAACTCGACTTTCGAAGAAAGCTTTTAATTTAAGCTTCCTAAAGAATGCTGCCAATTCGCAATGAAGGCGAAATTTGTCAGGGCGGGCTGATGGAACAAAGCCCAATCCCTTTTCCAAAACCGATCTCTCAGGGTCTGTCAATGTCTTGTCTGACAGATTGACGATCAGGCTGTCGAAGTGCTCGGTCCCGAGGCCAGCAGTTCCTGGGCTTGTTTGCTCCGGGTGTGGTTGCCCACTGGATCGTCTTGTACCCAGTGTACTCTTTGGTTGTTCCCTCTCCGCCGGCCTTTTCCCCTTTGGCCCCTCTCTAAAAAATGAGGCTGTGGAAAGGGGTTAGGGGGGTACATTGGGGAAGTATACCCTGGATTCCAACCCATCTGCGGGCCAAATGGGTAATGGAATGGTATAGGATTTGGGCCCATAGCACCTTGTTGTTGGGGAAAGGTTGCCCAGGGCGCTTGATTAGGGAAGGGACGTGACCTTCCTCTTTGTCTGCCCCTTCTGGATGGTCTGGAGCTGCCACTACTTGAGCCGCTGCTGTTTGAGGAATCATCATCTGTCCCGTAGGAGTTAGTTTCAGTTCTACGTATGGACACAAAGGCCGGGTCAGCATAGGGGTATACTTTGTTGAATTCAAATTTTTTAAGGTCCTTCTGAAATTGATTTACCTTACTCTGTGTGAGGTTATCTTTGTACTCATTGATGTCTTTGTTAAGTTCATCAAGTCGTTTTTTAAAACCAGTGAGTGTGGCTTTAAATTGTGTTTCAGTTTGAGTAATCTCAATCATAATCGCCTCAGAAAGTCGGACGGCTGTTTTAATGATTAAGACTAACCAGTCTCTAGTACAGTGCCATGCTATCATAGCCCAATCTTTTCTGAAAGTGGCATCCTCCAGAAAGATGCGTGGGGCGTTGGTCACTAGTAAGCCCCTTGGGGCCGTGTTGGTCCGTAAGTACTCCGTCAGGATAGTGCCATGAAGAATCGTGCGGATTCGGTTTTTCTTCAACTCAGAGAGTTGTTCCCATTCGCTAGCATGTGTCACTGTTTGTGATATGGATGGGTCCGCAAAAAGTGAGGGGCGTGCTAGAATAGCATCCACCTCAGAGTCAGAGAAAGTAAGGCCAAGGGAGGCCATACCGTCTGGGTTCAGGAGGGATGATGCAATCAGGAAAAAACCCCGCCTCAGATTCGGGGGGACAAGGAAAAGAAACAGTAAAGTCTCTCACAGCTGTGCGCTGCTGAACTATCAAAAACAACAGGAGAGGAAGGGATCAACACGGCTAGTCCCCTCAGTAGAATATCAATAAACAATAAAGCCAGTGTACAAGAAGGGGCACTCTAATCAATGTGAAACATCGATCAATCGAGCAACGAGCCTCAGATTCCCTGTGAACCGTTATGTTCATAGGAAGTAAGCTTGGCAAATTTGGAACAATACCCAGTGGGTATGAAAAAAGCCCTCACTCACCAACCTGGTTGGTGACATGCTTCATCATTGGGCTTCCACTGGGACGACCGAATGTCATCCCAGTGTGCTGCGACGCCAGGTTACTGCGGAGCTGGGTTGGTTGTGTGGGGAAAGTGAATTTAAAATAACCAATCAAGTCAAAAAAGAAACTTTATTAATTTTGCTTAAAAGGCAAGGAATAAAAAGGAGTGAGGGTCAAAAAAATAAAAGACCTGGTTCACTCCGTGGCGGTCAACATGTTTCTGCCTCATAGATTGTTAATCGGGCATTCGTCAGGACCAGAGGGGGATGTGCGTAGCCCCGGTGGTGTGCACGCACTAAGGTACACCCAACCGTGGGCTGATGTGTGAAAAAATCAAAAAACACACTGAGTAGTGTGAACTCCGCCAGGAAAGTTAATTGTGGGGAGAGGAACGAGTTTACTCTGATGATATCAAGTGACAAACAAACACAAAGACAAAACATAAGAGAGATATCAATGTCTGTCACACAAAACGTGATCTACAGATCAGCAAATTGAAACTGATGTGCTCGAAGGACAAGTGAGTGCCTTTAGGTCTACCACAGGTGCAGTCATATGTGAGAAGCTGTGCACCTAGGTATAATAGAATATCGGTGTAGGGGCAACGGAACGTTGTCCTCTCAATGGTGACTAATAGTCAATGCTCGGATCGCAGGTGAAATGTGGCAGTGACACTCAATGCGAAGAAATCGCGCTAGGGATTAGGTTAACTGCACGCGATGCTCAGTGTGCAGAAAAAGGGGACGGGTCTTACAGCGAGGCCTGTCCGTTGGAAGCCTCATGGGTCCCGGTAGGGGGGTGGGAGCAAAATGGCACACCCTGCATCAAGAAGAGAAGGAAGAGAAACAGAGTTCGTGTCAATATCACGAACGAGTGAGACAGTGAAGGCTCGCTTACCTTGTTGGATGAGGAGCGGGATTGGATTACTTACGCCCTTGCTGCTCTCAACCCGCGTTATGCCTAAACAGCCTCTTGCTGCCGGGTCCGGATAGTAATGCACCCGGGCCGGACGTACGCTTAAAAGGACCCCACGGCAAATCCCTGGTGAGGTGGAAAAACAGAGCTTATCCCTGATAGGGTGGAAAGCTCTAGCTCGCACGCTGATTGGTCCACAGAGAACCAATCGGAGCGGCGATAAGAAAAAACAGAAAGGTTCGTTGCGCTAGGTAGCGATGGCAACGAAGGATGAGGAGAGAGAGATTGTGGAACTTTATTGGCACAAGAACAGTGGGAGTCTAAACAGACCAAGCACGCTGCCCCGCGCGTGTGCATCTGAGCCTTGGGAAGGAAACGGAGATACTGTTGAATGGGGCTATGTTGCAAGCTCGCGCAAGAGGTCAGAGAAATCTGGTAACGAGTGCATGGACAGTCAAAAGTGTGTCATGTTCAGCAGGAGAGCGAACAGTGTTCCTAAAGTACCAAATAGTGTTCTTAGCAACAGTTAGGATGACATCTACCCATAGACCAATTGGTGTTAAAAGATGGTATAAGGGGATTAGTCAGTGTACAATGATATTCAGATAAGATGGGAGCAATTAAAGGATATTACCCCAAGGGACGTTATCATTCAGCCCGTGGAGGTTAGTCCCCAAACGGTACACCCACCTCTGTTCCCTTTCAAAAAGCACCTTAGGGATGTTGTTACCGCTTGAAATCTCTTCTATCACTGTCCATCTCAGATCATTGGTAGTGTGGTTTGCAGAGAGAAAGTGTTCACTCATTCTGGTTGTAGTGCGTTTGCACCTAATGTTACTCCGGTGTTCACATATCCGGAGTCTCACCTTCCGTGTCGTCATCCCTACGTATCGTAGACCGCAAGGGCAGGTAATGAGGTAGACCACATTCATAGTGTTACAGTTCGTGTGACCTCTTTGGGTCCAGGTCTTGTTTGGTTCTAGGTCGAGGGTTTTGCTATGTGTGGTCAGGTGACATACACTGCAGTCAGAGCAGGGAAAATGCCCAGTGATCTTAGGGAGGCCCCAAGCTTCCGTTATAGATCTCTGTGGGGTCTCTCGTGGCATCAGTGGTCGTGTGTGTACCAGATTGTTGCGGAGGCTTTGTGCGCGTTTGAATGAAAAGAGAGGTTTGTCCCAGTTGCGATTGGCGCTGTTGATTATACCCCAATGTTTATTGATAGTCTTTTTGAGTTGGTTAGAAAGGGTACAGTATGTGGTGACACAGGTAAGTGGGATAGACGCAGTGTCCTTTGTGTAGTCCGTTAGGAGTACATCCCTCGGTTGATTCCTCGCACGTTTGTAACTTCTAGACAGAAGGGGTGAAGGGTACCCTCTCTTACTCAGTTTAGTTGTTAGATCCTGAGATTGGCTCTTGAAATCGCTCAAGGTGGTGCAATTCCGTCGTAGGCGGAGGTATTGCCCGTAGGGTAGATTCTCCCTCAGAGGACGTGGGTGAAAACTAGTGAATTCGAGGAGATTGTTCCTTGAGGTGGGCTTGTAATAGGTCCTAGTTTGAAAGGACCCTCGTACTTTTGTTATCACCACATCCAGAAATACAACCTCGGTGTCGTCATATGTATATGTGAACCTCAGGTGTGGGTTCAGAGTATTAATCCATTGTAAGAAGGACTGGAGGGTGTTGTTACTACCTTGCCAGATAAGAAGCACATCATCTATATATCGCTTCCATAAGGCTATGGAAGAGCGATAGGGGTTTGAAGTCGGGAGGATGAACTTCTGTTCGAAAGCATAGACGTACAGTCCAGCTACACTTGGAGCAAAGGTACTCCCCATGGAAGTACCCGTGGTTTGGAGGAATAGTTGGCCCTGGAACTCAAAGAAGTTTCTCTTCAAAGCCAAAGTGGCACATTGTATCACGAACTCTTTTGTTGTTTGGTATTCCCAGGGAATCGAGTCAAGTGATTCTTCCAGGACCCTGATGGTTTCGTCCTGGGGAATGCTTGTATATAGGCTCTCTATGTCCAATGTTGCCAGTATTGTGTGTTCTGAGCATGTGGTGTCGCTGAGTAATTTCAGAAGGTCCTTTGTATCCTTTAGATAGGTGGTCGATTTTTGGACCAAAGGTTTTAGGAAGTGGTCACAAAACCGGGAAAGAGGTTCAAGGAGAGAGTCAATCCCCGAGACAATGGGGCGTCCAGGTGGTGGGACTCTCTCTTTATGGATCTTGGGGAGTGTATAGAAATAGGGGATCTTCCCCGGGCCTTCAGTGAGGAATCGTGCTTCAGCTCTGGTAATGACACCCTGTGTTTGTGCCTCTTCCACCACACTAATGATCTCGCTTTTGAGCCCCTCAGATGGATCATTGGGGAGTGGTGTATAGTTGTGGCGGTCGTTCAATAGACGGAGGCATTCCTGATCGTAATCGGTAGTGTTGAGTAGCACAACAGCGCCTCCCTTATCTGCGGGTTTTATAGTCAGGGTTGTGTCCGCACGGAGAGAGGTGATCGCTCTATACTCCTCTGCTCTCAGATTCTTAAAGGTAGTGGGGATGGTTGTGTGCTCAATTTCAGTGAAGACTGCTCTTTCGAAGGTCGTAATCTCCACAGGGATAGTGTGTGGAGGGGGATTAAATGTCGACGGTGGTCGGAGGGGGGTATCCCCTACGTCCAAGTCAGTACCATCGTTAACTCGACTTTCGAAGAAAGCTTTTAATTTAAGCTTCCTAAAGAATGCTGCCAATTCGCAATGAAGGCGAAATTTGTCAGGGCGGGCTGATGGAACAAAGCCCAATCCCTTTTCCAAAACCGATCTCTCAGGGTCTGTCAATGTCTTGTCTGACAGATTGACGATCAGGCTGTCGAAGTGCTCGGTCCCGAGGCCAGCAGTTCCTGGGCTTGTTTGCTCCGGGTGTGGTTGCCCACTGGATCGTCTTGTACCCAGTGTACTCTTTGGTTGTTCCCTCTCCGCCGGCCTTTTCCCCTTTGGCCCCTCTCTAAAAAATGAGGCTGTGGAAAGGGGTTAGGGGGGTACATTGGGGAAGTATACCCTGGATTCCAACCCATCTGCGGGCCAAATGGGTAATGGAATGGTATAGGATTTGGGCCCATAGCACCTTGTTGTTGGGGAAAGGTTGCCCAGGGCGCTTGATTAGGGAAGGGACGTGACCTTCCTCTTTGTCTGCCCCTTCTGGATGGTCTGGAGCTGCCACTACTTGAGCCGCTGCTGTTTGAGGAATCATCATCTGTCCCGTAGGAGTTAGTTTCAGTTCTACGTATGGACACAAAGGCCGGGTCAGCATAGGGGTATACTTTGTTGAATTCAAATTTTTTAAGGTCCTTCTGAAATTGATTTACCTTACTCTGTGTGAGGTTATCTTTGTACTCATTGATGTCTTTGTTAAGTTCATCAAGTCGTTTTTTAAAACCAGTGAGTGTGGCTTTAAATTGTGTTTCAGTTTGAGTAATCTCAATCATAATCGCCTCAGAAAGTCGGACGGCTGTTTTAATGATTAAGACTAACCAGTCTCTAGTACAGTGCCATGCTATCATAGCCCAATCTTTTCTGAAAGTGGCATCCTCCAGAAAGATGCGTGGGGCGTTGGTCACTAGTAAGCCCCTTGGGGCCGTGTTGGTCCGTAAGTACTCCGTCAGGATAGTGCCATGAAGAATCGTGCGGATTCGGTTTTTCTTCAACTCAGAGAGTTGTTCCCATTCGCTAGCATGTGTCACTGTTTGTGATATGGATGGGTCCGCAAAAAGTGAGGGGCGTGCTAGAATAGCATCCACCTCAGAGTCAGAGAAAGTAAGGCCAAGGGAGGCCATACCGTCTGGGTTCAGGAGGGATGATGCAATCAGGAAAAAACCCCGCCTCAGATTCGGGGGGACAAGGAAAAGAAACAGTAAAGTCTCTCACAGCTGTGCGCTACTGAACTATCAAAAACAACAGGAGAGGAAGGGATCAACACGGCTAGTCCCCTCAGTAGAATATCAATAAACAATAAAGCCAGTGTACAAGAAGGGGCACTCTAATCAATGTGAAACATCGATCAATCGAGCAACGAGCCTCAGATTCCCTGTGAACCGTTATGTTCATAGGAAGTAAGCTTGGCAAATTTGGAACAATACCCAGTGGGTATGAAAAAAGCCCTCACTCACCAACCTGGTTGGTGACATGCTTCATCATTGGGCTTCCACTGGGACGACCGAATGTCATCCCAGTGTGCTGCGACGCCAGGTTACTGCGGAGCTGGGTTGGTTGTGTGGGGAAAGTGAATTTAAAATAACCAATCAAGTCAAAAAAGAAACTTTATTAATTTTGCTTAAAAGGCAAGGAATAAAAAGGAGTGAGGGTCAAAAAAATAAAAGACCTGGTTCACTCCGTGGCGGTCAACATGTTTCTGCCTCATAGATTGTTAATCGGGCATTCGTCAGGACCAGAGGGGGATGTGCGTAGCCCCGGTGGTGTGCACGCACTAAGGTACATCCAACCGTGGGCTGATGTGTGAAAAAATCAAAAAACACACTGAGTAGTGTGAACTCCGCCAGGAAAGTTAATTGTGGGGAGAGGAACGAGTTTACTCTGATGATATCAAGTGACAAACAAACACAAAGACAAAACATAAGAGAGATATCAATGTCTGTCACACAAAACGTGATCTACAGATCAGCAAATTGAAACTGATGTGCTCGAAGGACAAGTGAGTGCCTTTAGGTCTACCACAGGTGCAGTCATATGTGAGAAGCTGTGCACCTAGGTATAATAGAATATCGGTGTAGGGGCAACGGAACGTTGTCCTCTCAATGGTGACTAATAGTCAATGCTCGGATCGCAGGTGAAATGTGGCAGTGACACTCAATGCGAAGAAATCGCGCTAGGGATTAGGTTAACTGCACGCGATGCTCAGTGTGCAGAAAAAGGGGACGGGTCTTACAGCGAGGCCTGTCCGTTGGAAGCCTCATGGGTCCCGGTAGGGGGGTGGGAGCAAAATGGCACACCCTGCATCAAGAAGAGAAGGAAGAGAAACAGAGTTCGTGTCAATATCACGAACGAGTGAGACAGTGAAGGCTCGCTTACCTTGTTGGTTGAGGAGCGGGATTGGATTACTTACGCCCTTGCTGCTCTCAACCCGCGTTATGCCTAAACAGCCTCTTGCTGCCGGGTCCGGATAGTAATGCACCCGGGCCGGACGTACGCTTAAAAGGACCCCACGGCAAATCCCTGGTGAGGTGGAAAAACAGAGCTTATCCCTGATAGGGTGGAAAGCTCTAGCTCGCACGCTGATTGGTCCACAGAGAACCAATCGGAGCGGCGATAAGAAAAAACAGAAAGGTTCGTTGCGCTAGGTAGCGATGGCAACGAAGGATGAGGAGAGAGAGATTGTGGAACTTTATTGGCACAAGAACAGTGGGAGTCTAAACAGACCAAGCACGCTGCCCCGCGCGTGTGCATCTGAGCCTTGGGAAGGAAACGGAGATACTGTTGAATGGGGCTATGTTGCAAGCTCGCGCAAGAGGTCAGAGAAATCTGGTAACGAGTGCATGGACAGTCAAAAGTGTGTCATGTTCAGCAGGAGAGCGAACAGTGTTCCTAAAGTACCAAATAGTGTTCTTAGCAACAGTTAGGATGACATCTACCCATAGACCAATTGGTGTTAAAAGATGGTATAAGGGGATTAGTCAGTGTACAATGATATTCAGATAAGATGGGAGCAATTAAAGGATATTACCCCAAGGGACGTTATCATTCAGCCCGTGGAGGTTAGTCCCCAAACGGTACACCCACCTCTGTTCCCTTTCAAAAAGCACCTTAGGGATGTTGTTACCGCTTGAAATCTCTTCTATCACTGTCCATCTCAGATCATTGGTAGTGTGGTTTGCAGAGAGAAAGTGTTCACTCATTCTGGTTGTAGTGCGTTTGCACCTAATGTTACTCCGGTGTTCACATATCCGGAGTCTCACCTTCCGTGTCGTCATCCCTACGTATCGTAGACCGCAAGGGCAGGTAATGAGGTAGACCACATTCATAGTGTTACAGTTCGTGTGACCTCTTTGGGTCCAGGTCTTGTTTGGTTCTAGGTCGAGGGTTTTGCTATGTGTGGTCAGGTGACATACACTGCAGTCAGAGCAGGGAAAATGCCCAGTGATCTTAGGGAGGCCCCAAGCTTCCGTTATAGATCTCTGTGGGGTCTCTCGTGGCATCAGTGGTCGTGTGTGTACCAGATTGTTGCGGAGGCTTTGTGCGCGTTTGAATGAAAAGAGAGGTTTGTCCCAGTTGCGATTGGCGCTGTTGATTATACCCCAATGTTTATTGATAGTCTTTTTGAGTTGGTTAGAAAGGGTACAGTATGTGGTGACACAGGTAAGTGGGATAGACGCAGTGTCCTTTGTGTAGTCCGTTAGGAGTACATCCCTCGGTTGATTCCTCGCACGTTTGTAACTTCTAGACAGAAGGGGTGAAGGGTACCCTCTCTTACTCAGTTTAGTTGTTAGATCCTGAGATTGGCTCTTGAAATCGCTCAAGGTGGTGCAATTCCGTCGTAGGCGGAGGTATTGCCCGTAGGGTAGATTCTCCCTCAGAGGACGTGGGTGAAAACTAGTGAATTCGAGGAGATTGTTCCTTGAGGTGGGCTTGTAATAGGTCCTAGTTTGAAAGGACCCTCGTACTTTTGTTATCACCACATCCAGAAATACAACCTCGGTGTCGTCATATGTATATGTGAACCTCAGGTGTGGGTTCAGAGTATTAATCCATTGTAAGAAGGACTGGAGGGTGTTGTTACTACCTTGCCAGATAAGAAGCACATCATCTATATATCGCTTCCATAAGGCTATGGAAGAGCGATAGGGGTTTGAAGTCGGGAGGATGAACTTCTGTTCGAAAGTATAGACTTACAGTCCAGCTACACTTGGAGCAAAGGTACTCCCCATGGAAGTACCCGTGGTTTGGAGGAATAGTTGGCCCTGGAACTCAAAGAAGTTTCTCTTCAAAGCCAAAGTGGCACATTGTATCACGAACTCTTTTGTTGTTTGGTATTCCCAGGGAATCGAGTCAAGTGATTCTTCCAGGACCCTGATGGTTTCGTCCTGGGGAATGCTTGTATATAGGCTCTCTATGTCCAATGTTGCCAGTATTGTGTGTTCTGAGCATGTGGTGTCGCTGAGTAATTTCAGAAGGTCCTTTGTATCCTTTAGATAGGTGGTCGATTTTTGGACCAAAGGTTTTAGGAAGTGGTCACAAAACCGGGAAAGAGGTTCAAGGAGAGAGTCAATCCCCGAGACAATGGGGCGTCCAGGTGGTGGGACTCTCTCTTTATGGATCTTGGGGAGTGTATAGAAATAGGGGATCTTCCCCGGGCCTTCAGTGAGGAATCGTGCTTCAGCTCTGGTAATGACACCCTGTGTTTGTGCCTCTTCCACCACACTAATGATCTCGCTTTTGAGCCCCTCAGATGGATCATTGGGGAGTGGTGTATAGTTGTGGCGGTCGTTCAATAGGCGGAGGCATTCCTGATCGTAATCGGTAGTGTTGAGTAGCACAACAGCGCCTCCCTTATCTGCGGGTTTTATAGTCAGGGTTGTGTCCGCACGGAGAGAGGTGATCGCTCTATACTCCTCTGCTCTCAGATTCTTAAAGGTAGTGGGGATGGTTGTGTGCTCAATTTCAGTGAAGACTGCTCTTTCGAAGGTCGTAATCTCCACAGGGATAGTGTGTGGAGGGGGATTAAATGTCGACGGTGGTCGGAGGGGGGTATCCCCTACGTCCAAGTCAGTACCATCGTTAACTCGACTTTCGAAGAAAGCTTTTAATTTAAGCTTCCTAAAGAATGCTGCCAATTCGCAATGAAGGCGAAATTTGTCAGGGCGGGCTGATGGAACAAAGCCCAATCCCTTTTCCAAAACCGATCTCTCAGGGTCTGTCAATGTCTTGTCTGACAGATTGACGATCAGGCTGTCGAAGTGCTCGGTCCCGAGGCCAGCAGTTCCTGGGCTTGTTTGCTCCGGGTGTGGTTGCCCACTGGATCGTCTTGTACCCAGTGTACTCTTTGGTTGTTCCCTCTCCGCCGGCTTTTTCCCCTTTGGCCCCTCTCTAAAAAATGAGGCTGTGGAAAGGGGTTAGGGGGGTACATTGGGGAAGTATACCCTGGATTCCAACCCATCTGCGGGCCAAATGGGTAATGGAATGGTATAGGATTTGGGCCCATAGCACCTTGTTGTTGGGGAAAGGTTGCCCAGGGCGCTTGATTAGGGAAGGGACGTGACCTTCCTCTTTGTCTGCCCCTTCTGGATGGTCTGGAGCTGCCACTACTTGAGCCGCTGCTGTTTGAGGAATCATCATCTGTCCCGTAGGAGTTAGTTTCAGTTCTACGTATGGACACAAAGGCCGGGTCAGCATAGGGGTATACTTTGTTGAATTCAAATTTTTTAAGGTCCTTCTGAAATTGATTTACCTTACTCTGTGTGAGGTTATCTTTGTACTCATTGATGTCTTTGTTAAGTTCATCAAGTCGTTTTTTAAAACCAGTGAGTGTGGCTTTAAATTGTGTTTCAGTTTGAGTAATCTCAATCATAATCGCCTCAGAAAGTCGGACGGCTGTTTTAATGATTAAGACTAACCAGTCTCTAGTACAGTGCCATGCTATCATAGCCCAATCTTTTCTGAAAGTGGCATCCTCCAGAAAGATGCGTGGGGCGTTGGTCACTAGTAAGCCCCTTGGGGCCGTGTTGGTCCGTAAGTACTCCGTCAGGATAGTGCCATGAAGAATCGTGCGGATTCGGTTTTTCTTCAACTCAGAGAGTTGTTCCCATTCGCTAGCATGTGTCACTGTTTGTGATATGGATGGGTCCGCAAAAAGTGAGGGGCGTGCTAGAATAGCATCCACCTCAGAGTCAGAGAAAGTAAGGCCAAGGGAGGCCATACCGTCTGGGTTCAGGAGGGATGATGCAATCAGGAAAAAACCCCGCCTCAGATTCGGGGGGACAAGGAAAAGAAACAGTAAAGTCTCTCACAGCTGTGCGCTGCTGAACTATCAAAAACAACAGGAGAGGAAGGGATCAACACGGCTAGTCCCCTCAGTAGAATATCAATAAACAATAAAGCCAGTGTACAAGAAGGGGCACTCTAATCAATGTGAAACATCGATCAATCGAGCAACGAGCCTCAGATTCCCTGTGAACCGTTATGTTCATAGGAAGTAAGCTTGGCAAATTTGGAACAATACCCAGTGGGTATGAAAAAAGCCAATCTCAGGATCTAACAACTAAACTGAGTAAGAGAGGGTACCCTTCACCCCTTCTGTCTAGAAGTTACAAACGTGCGAGGAATCAACCGAGGGATGTACTCCTAACGGACTACACAAAGGACACTGCGTCTATCCCACTTACCTGTGTCACCACATACTGTACCCTTTCTAACCAACTCAAAAAGACTATCAATAAACATTGGGGTATAATCAACAGCGCCAATCGCAACTGGGACAAACCTCTCTTTTCATTCAAACGCGCACAAAGCCTCCGCAACAATCTGGTACACACACGACCACTGATGCCACGAGAGACCCCACAGAGATCTATAACGGAAGCTTGGGGCCTCCCTAAGATCACTGGGCATTTTCCCTGCTCTGACTGCAGTGTATGTCACCTGACCACACATAGCAAAACCCTCGACCTAGAACCAAACAAGACCTGGACCCAAAGAGGTCACACGAACTGTAACACTATGAATGTGGTCTACCTCATTACCTGCCCTTGCGGTCTACGATACGTAGGGATGACGACACGGAAGGTGAGACTCCGGATATGTGAACACCGGAGTAACATTAGGTGCAAACGCACTACAACCAGAATGAGTGAACACTTTCTCTCTGCAAACCACACTACCAATGATCTGAGATGGACAGTGATAGAAGAGATTTCAAGCGGTAACAACATCCCTAAGGTGCTTTTTGAAAGGGAACAGAGGTGGGTGTACCGTTTGGGGACTAACCTCCACGGGCTGAATGATAACGTCCCTTGGGGTAATATCCTTTAATTGCTCCCATCTTATCTGAATATCATTGTACACTGACTAATCCCCTTATACCATCTTTTAACACCAATTGGTCTATGGGTAGATGTCATCCTAACTGTTGCTAAGAACACTATTTGGTACTTTAGGAACACTGTTCGCTCTCCTGCTGAACATGACACACTTTTGACTGTCCATGCACTCGTTACCAGATTTCTCTGACCTCTTGCGCGAGCTTGCAACATAGCCCCATTCAACAGTATCTCCGTTTCCTTCCCAAGGCTCAGATGCACACGCGCGGGGCAGCGTGCTTGGTCTGTTTAGACTCCCACTGTTCTTGTGCCAATAAAGTTCCACAATCTCTCTCTCCTCATCCTTCGTTGCCATCGCTACCTAGCGCAACGAACCTTTCTGTTTTTTCTTATCGCCGCTCCGATTGGTTCTCTGTGGACCAATCAGCGTGCGAGCTAGAGCTTTCCACCCTATCAGGGATAAGCTCTGTTTTTCCACCTCACCAGGGATTTGCCGTGGGGTCCTTTTAAGCGTACGTCCGGCCCGGGTGCATTACTATCCGGACCCGGCAGCAAGAGGCTGTTTAGGCATAACGCGGGTTGAGAGCAGCAAGGGCGTAAGTAATCCAATCCCGCTCCTCAACCAACAAGGTAAGCGAGCCTTCACTGTCTCACTCGTTCGTGATATTGACACGAACTCTGTTTCTCTTCCTTCTCTTCTTGATGCAGGGTGTGCCATTTTGCTCCCACCCCCCTACCGGGACCCATGAGGCTTCCAACGGACAGGCCTCGCTGTAAGACCCGTCCCCTTTTTCTGCACACTGAGCATCGCGTGCAGTTAACCTAATCCCTAGCGCGATTTCTTCGCATTGAGTGTCACTGCCACATTTCACCTGCGATCCGAGCATTGACTATTAGTCACCATTGAGAGGACAACGTTCCGTTGCCCCTACACCGATATTCTATTATACCTAGGTGCACAGCTTCTCACATATGACTGCACCTGTGGTAGACCTAAAGGCACTCACTTGTCCTTCGAGCACATCAGTTTCAATTTGCTGATCTGTAGATCACGTTTTGTGTGACAGACATTGATATCTCTCTTATGTTTTGTCTTTGTGTTTGTTTGTCACTTGATATCATCAGAGTAAACTCGTTCCTCTCCCCACAATTAACTTTCCTGGCGGAGTTCACACTACTCAGTGTGTTTTTTGATTTTTTCACACATCAGCCCACGGTTGGGTGTACCTTAGTGCGTGCACACCACCGGGGCTACGCACATCCCCCTCTGGTCCTGACGAATGCCCGATTAACAATCTATGAGGCAGAAACATGTTGACCGCCACGGAGTGAACCAGGTCTTTTATTTTTTTGACCCTCACTCCTTTTTATTCCTTGCCTTTTAAGCAAAATTAATAAAGTTTCTTTTTTGACTTGATTGGTTATTTTAAATTCACTTTCCCCACACAACCAACCCAGCTCCGCAGTAACCTGGCGTCGCAGCACACTGGGATGACATTCGGTCGTCCCAGTGGAAGCCCAATGATGAAGCATGTCACCAACCAGGTTGGTGAGTGAGGGCTTTTTTCATACCCACTGGGTATTGTTCCAAATTTGCCAAGCTTACTTCCTATGAACATAACGGTTCACAGGGAATCTGAGGCTCGTTGCTCGATTGATCGATGTTTCACATTGATTAGAGTGCCCCTTCTTGTACACTGGCTTTATTGTTTATTGATATTCTACTGAGGGGACTAGCCGTGTTGATCCCTTCCTCTCCTGTTGTTTTTGATAGTTCAGCAGCGCACAGCTGTGAGAGACTTTACTGTTTCTTTTCCTTGTCCCCCCGAATCTGAGGCGGGGTTTTTTCCTGATTGCATCATCCCTCCTGAACCCAGACGGTATGGCCTCCCTTGGCCTTACTTTCTCTGACTCTGAGGTGGATGCTATTCTAGCACGCCCCTCACTTTTTGCGGACCCATCCATATCACAAACAGTGACACATGCTAGCGAATGGGAACAACTCTCTGAGTTGAAGAAAAACCGAATCCGCACGATTCTTCATGGCACTATCCTGACGGAGTACTTACGGACCAACACGGCCCCAAGGGGCTTACTAGTGACCAACGCCCCACGCATCTTTCTGGAGGATGCCACTTTCAGAAAAGATTGGGCTATGATAGCATGGCACTGTACTAGAGACTGGTTAGTCTTAATCATTAAAACAGCCGTCCGACTTTCTGAGGCGATTATGATTGAGATTACTCAAACTGAAACACAATTTAAAGCCACACTCACTGGTTTTAAAAAACGACTTGATGAACTTAACAAAGACATCAATGAGTACAAAGATAACCTCACACAGAGTAAGGTAAATCAATTTCAGAAGGACCTTAAAAAATTTGAATTCAACAAAGTATACCCCTATGCTGACCCGGCCTTTGTGTCCATACGTAGAACTGAAACTAACTCCTACGGGACAGATGATGATTCCTCAAACAGCAGCGGCTCAAGTAGTGGCAGCTCCAGACCATCCAGAAGGGGCAGACAAAGAGGAAGGTCACGTCCCTTCCCTAATCAAGCGCCCTGGGCAACCTTTCCCCAACAACAAGGTGCTATGGGCCCAAATCCTATACCATTCCATTACCCATTTGGCCCGCAGATGGGTTGGAATCCAGGGTATACTTCCCCAATGTACCCCCCTAACCCCTTTCCACAGCCTCATTTTTTAGAGAGGGGCCAAAGGGGAAAAGGCCGGCGGAGAGGGAACAACCAAAGAGTACACTGGGTACAAGACGATCCAGTGGGCAACCACACCCGGAGCAAACAAGCCCAGGAACTGCTGGCCTCGGGACCGAGCACTTCGACAGCCTGATCGTCAATCTGTCAGACAAGACATTGACAGACCCTGAGAGATCGGTTTTGGAAAAGGGATTGGGCTTTGTTCCATCAGCCCGCCCTGACAAATTTCGCCTTCATTGCGAATTGGCAGCATTCTTTAGGAAGCTTAAATTAAAAGCTTTCTTCGAAAGTCGAGTTAACGATGGTACTGACTTGGACGTAGGGGATACCCCCCTCCGACCACCGTCGACATTTAATCCCCCTCCACACACTATCCCTGTGGAGATTACGACCTTCGAAAGAGCAGTCTTCACTGAAATTGAGCACACAACCATCCCCACTACCTTTAAGAATCTGAGAGCAGAGGAGTATAGAGCGATCACCTCTCTCCGTGCGGACACAACCCTGACTATAAAACCCGCAGATAAGGGAGGCGCTGTTGTGCTACTCAACACTACCGATTACGATCAGGAATGCCTCCGCCTATTGAACGACCGCCACAACTATACACCACTCCCCAATGATCCATCTGAGGGGCTCAAAAGCGAGATCATTAGTGTGGTGGAAGAGGCACAAACACAGGGTGTCATTACCAGAGCTGAAGCACGATTCCTCACTGAAGGCCCGGGGAAGATCCCCTATTTCTATACACTCCCCAAGATCCATAAAGAGAGAGTCCCACCACCTGGACGCCCCATTGTCTCGGGGATTGACTCTCTCCTTGAACCTCTTTCCCGGTTTTGTGACCACTTCCTAAAACCTTTGGTCCAAAAATCGACCACCTATCTAAAGGATACAAAGGACCTTCTGAAATTACTCAGCGACACCACATGCTCAGAACACACAATACTGGCAACATTGGACATAGAGAGCCTATATACAAGCATTCCCCAGGACGAAACCATCAGGGTCCTGGAAGAATCACTTGACTCGATTCCCTGGGAATACCAAACAACAAAAGAGTTTGTGATACAATGTGCCACTTTGGCTTTGAAGAGAAACTTCTTTGAGTTCCAGGGCCAACTATTCCTCCAAACCACGGGTACTTCCATGGGGAGTACCTTTGCTCCAAGTGTAGCTGGACTGTACGTCTATGCTTTCGAACAGAAGTTCATCCTCCCGACTTCAAACCCCTATCGCTCTTCCATAGCCTTATGGAAGCGATATATAGATGATGTGCTTCTTATCTGGCAAGGTAGTAACAACACCCTCCAGTCCTTCTTACAATGGATTAATACTCTGAACCCACACCTGAGGTTCACATATACATATGACGACACCGAGGTTGTATTTCTGGATGTGGTGATAACAAAAGTACGAGGGTCCTTTCAAACTAGGACCTATTACAAGCCCACCTCAAGGAACAATCTCCTCGAATTCACTAGTTTTCACCCACGTCCTCTGAGGGAGAATCTACCCTACGGGCAATACCTCCGCCTACGACGGAAATGCACCACCTTGAGCGATTTCAAGAGCCAATCTCAGGATCTAACAACTAAACTGAGTAAGAGAGGGTACCCTTCACCCCTTCTGTCTAGAAGTTACAAACGTGCGAGGAATCAACCGAGGGATGTACTCCTAACGGACTACACAAAGGACACTGCGTCTATCCCACTTACCTGTGTCACCACATACTGTACCCTTTCTAACCAACTCAAAAAGACTATCAATAAACATTGGGGTATAATCAACAGCGCCAATCGCAACTGGGACAAACCTCTCTTTTCATTCAAACGCGCACAAAGCCTCCGCAACAATCTGGTACACACACGACCACTGATGCCACGAGAGACCCCACAGAGATCTATAACGGAAGCTTGGGGCCTCCCTAAGATCACTGGGCATTTTCCCTGCTCTGACTGCAGTGTATGTCACCTGACCACACATAGCAAAACCCTCGACCTAGAACCAAACAAGACCTGGACCCAAAGAGGTCACACGAACTGTAACACTATGAATGTGGTCTACCTCATTACCTGCCCTTGCGGTCTACGATACGTAGGGATGACGACACGGAAGGTGAGACTCCGGATATGTGAACACCGGAGTAACATTAGGTGCAAACGCACTACAACCAGAATGAGTGAACACTTTCTCTCTGCAAACCACACTACCAATGATCTGAGATGGACAGTGATAGAAGAATTTCAAGCGGTAACAACATCCCTAAGGTGCTTTTTGAAAGGGAACAGAGGTGGGTGTACCGTTTGGGGACTAACCTCCACGGGCTGAATGATAACGTCCCTTGGGGTAATATCCTTTAATTGCTCCCATCTTATCTGAATATCATTGTACACTGACTAATCCCCTTATACCATCTTTTAACACCAATTGGTCTATGGGTAGATGTCATCCTAACTGTTGCTAAGAACACTATTTGGTACTTTAGGAACACTGTTCGCTCTCCTGCTGAACATGACACACTTTTGACTGTCCATGCACTCGTTACCAGATTTCTCTGACCTCTTGCGCGAGCTTGCAACATAGCCCCATTCAACAGTATCTCCGTTTCCTTCCCAAGGCTCAGATGCACACGCGCGGGGCAGCGTGCTTGGTCTGTTTAGACTCCCACTGTTCTTGTGCCAATAAAGTTCCACAATCTCTCTCTCCTCATCCTTCGTTGCCATCGCTACCTAGCGCAACGAACCTTTCTGTTTTTTCTTATCGCCGCTCCGATTGGTTCTCTGTGGACCAATCAGCGTGCGAGCTAGAGCTTTCCACCCTATCAGGGATAAGCTCTGTTTTTCCACCTCACCAGGGATTTGCCGTGGGGTCCTTTTAAGCGTACGTCCGGCCCGGGTGCATTACTATCCGGACCCGGCAGCAAGAGGCTGTTTAGGCATAACGCGGGTTGAGAGCAGCAAGGGCGTAAGTAATCCAATCCCGCTCCTCAACCAACAAGGTAAGCGAGCCTTCACTGTCTTACTCGTTCGTGATATTGACACGAACTCTGTTTCTCTTCCTTCTCTTCTTGATGCAGGGTGTGCCATTTTGCTCCCACCCCCCTACCGGGACCCATGAGGCTTCCAACGGACAGGCCTCGCTGTAAGACCCGTCCCCTTTTTCTGCACACTGAGCATCGCGTGCAGTTAACCTAATCCCTAGCGCGATTTCTTCGCATTGAGTGTCACTGCCACATTTCACCTGCGATCCGAGCATTGACTATTAGTCACCATTGAGAGGACAACGTTCCGTTGCCCCTACACCGATATTCTATTATACCTAGGTGCACAGCTTCTCACATATGACTGCACCTGTGGTAGACCTAAAGGCACTCACTTGTCCTTCGAGAACATCAGTTTCAATTTGCTGATCTGTAGATCACGTTTTGTGTGACAGACATTGATATCTCTCTTATGTTTTGTCTTTGTGTTTGTTTGTCACTTGATATCATCAGAGTAAACTCGTTCCTCTCCCCACAATTAACTTTCCTGGCGGAGTTCACACTACTCAGTGTGTTTTTTGATTTTTTCACACATCAGCCCACGGTTGGGTGTACCTTAGTGCGTGCACACCACCGGGGCTACGCACATCCCCCTCTGGTCCTGACGAATGCCCGATTAACAATCTATGAGGCAGAAACATGTTGACCGCCACGGAGTGAACCAGGTCTTTTATTTTTTTGACCCTCACTCCTTTTTATTCCTTGCCTTTTAAGCAAAATTAATAAAGTTTCTTTTTTGACTTGATTGGTTATTTTAAATTCACTTTCCCCACACAACCAACCCAGCTCCGCAGTAACCTGGCGTCGCAGCACACTGGGATGACATTCGGTCGTCCCAGTGGAAGCCCAATGATGAAGCATGTCACCAACCAGGTTGGTGAGTGAGGGCTTTTTTCATACCCACTGGGTATTGTTCCAAATTTGCCAAGCTTACTTCCTATGAACATAACGGTTCACAGGGAATCTGAGGCTCGTTGCTCGATTGATCGATGTTTCACATTGATTAGAGTGCCCCTTCTTGTACACTGGCTTTATTGTTTATTGGTGTTTAGTTGTAGGCAGCTGTTTTTCATCCATTTGGCGACGGCTTTTTGAAAGTTGTGTCTGGAAGTGTTGAGTTCGTTGGATAGGGAGAGGATGATTTGGGTGTCGTCTGGGTGGTCCAGGCAGAAAAACCAGGAAATGTTGTCACTATTTTATTATATCAGAAGTATTCAGAACTGTGTTCAAGTCTGGTGGTTGGCCGTAAGTACTAGTCACACTTAGATGCAGGATTGGATACCATTGCATTGGCTTCCATCTCTAACTTCCTACATCCTTTGATTTCATGTTATACTTCTAATATGAAGAGCAACTAATAACATTATCACCCATACTCCATATACAATTATGTCCTGACAAAGTAATCAAGTTACTACCAAGGGATGTAACACAGTTTGGTTGGCTAGAACATGCTCAACAAGATAACTTGGGAATAAAAGATATTTTATTTTCTAGACTATCAAGACTGATGATATGTTAGGCGTGTTTACAATGATAAGTGAAGCTTTGTAAAACTCCTTTCCAAACTTGGGGAACATATGAGTAGTTGCTCTCTTCCTCTGCTGAGCACTTTGTCATTGGATACCAGAGACTCTTTGGATACTTCATTTCAAATGGATCAGGGTATGACAACACTGCTCTGGACTACAAAGTGTTTAAAAAATGACTTCTTGTTAAATTTGGAATTTTGGCTGTTGTTTTAAATTGGATAGCTTGCGGGTTAACCTATGGGTTGGCTCACCAGACTGCAAGTAAACAGCCCATTGTTGTTTTAAAATGCTCCTATGTTACGATTTGACTGCTCACAGCCAAGCTACCATGGGTTGAGCAACGATTGACTTATTAAAACTTGACGAGGCTTCATAATCTGATTGTGGTGTTATTACTAGCTGTAGGTACCTTCCCTTGCCTACTTATAATCCACATTCCAACAATGCTTTTTAGCATGTACCAAAAATTCTAATTGAGATATTTCATCAAAATATGCATATGTGGAATTTCTACTATATTAGCCTAGCCCAGTCAACACAGTGCTGCACATGGTTAAAAGCAAATACAAAGACTTCAAAGTGCCATTTTCACCATGAAGCAGGAAAGAGTTGTGATAAATCCATCTTTAGCTCAGTGGTTGTTTGCTAAACTTCACGCAGTCCATCTTTTGACCATGTCCCGTAAAGATAAAGATGTGGGTCAGTCAAATTATCTAAAGGAGTAATATAAATTGAAAATGTGAATATCATAATACAAAAAGAATACAATCACAGTATCTGGTGCCTGAAATTGGGGGTGACAAGACCAAAATAGACATTGGCCCCTCAGGGCCACCTTCTCTCCCATAGTGATGACCCAGATTCCATACTACACATCTCAGGCAAAGAATGTTTCACAGTTAATAGAATCATTATTTAGCTCATGCTGTTTGGTTACCTTAAAACTTTACAATTATTGTCTTTCCCTACGTTAAGGAACCATATCCTCTAAGTAGGGGGCCTCTTTCTTTACATTACAGTACTGTGCACACACCATCTGTTTACTGCCCGAGCTCATTTTTATTGTCTTACCTTCATCATACCCATCCATTTCCTTGCTGTAATTGAACATTAAATCCTACTACTTTATATGGCCTCTATACTGTTATTGCGAGTACTACATAACTCATCCTCCTTGCTTCCTTGATTGAGTTATGCATCTACTGGTGTACCTAAAGTCCATTATAAAGTCTATTATTAATTCTCTTTCACCTTCAATAATTTTCTCATTTAGCATTATACTTCAGAATCACAATTTGCCTTAGTCTTTTATATTCTTTTGAATGTTTCTACATGTCTTTCAACTCTATTAGTGAGTCACTGTGGGGCCTATGCATCAACAATGCCATTTGCGATTCCTTATTAGCGAAAAATAAGGAATCGGTAATAAGGAATAGCAAAAGGCTATGCATGTAGGAATCGCTATTCAAATAGCGATTCCTTAATATTCCTTATTACCGAATCGGTAATACCGAATCGGTAATAAGGAATACCTACCCATTCATTCCTATGGGCTTGGAGGCCCATAGGAATGAATGTAAAGCCAGTCTGTATTAGCGATTCGGTATTACCGAATCGCTAATAGCGGGAGCACTTTCAAGGGTGCCAGGGTGTCAAAAGGACACCCTGTTGCACCCCTGAAAATGATATGTGCACATATGTTGCACACACACATGCTCTAAGGGCATGTGTGTGCGCAACATGAAACTTTGAAAAATGCACAAAAGTGCATTTTTCAAAGTTTTTGCAAATTACCATGCAGTTCATCTTCATGGTAATTTGCTCCCCCTATTAGCGAAATCGCTAATTTTTTAACTTTGATGCATTGCATTTAAGGAATCTCACTTTGGGATTCCTTAAATGCAATCGCTATTTAAGGAATCGGTATTTAAGGAATCCCTATTTAAAGAATCGCTATTTAAGGATTCCTTAAATAGCGATTTCTGCTTTTGGGTTGATGCATTAGGATTGGGTATTTTTTACTTAATACCGGGAGCTATTACCGAATCGGTATTTTACCGACTGGATTTTGGGTTGATGCATGAGGCTGTGTATCCTTTATTTATTATACTCTATGTTCATGTCTCAAACACTCAGCCATACCTTCTCAGCGGCAGTCTACAGTCCTCAAAGATTCATGTATCCCCAACTTCTTTTATCCAACCCCTTTCACGCTAACATTCCTCATGCTCTTCCCTTAATTTCTTAGGTGCTATGCTAAATGTACTGTTAATGTGCCTAAGGCTCTGCTGGGAGATACAGCACTCTACCTGCTGTCGTTCACCCTTCCAGAGATCACAGCTGTTGTAGAGGTCCCCATTCATAACTTCTCACGGTCAGGGAAAAAAAGGATTGAGATGAGTGACTCTGTGACCTGACTTAAAAACCCTGAACCAGGTGCTCTCAGCACAAGGAGGAATAGAAGCTGGGACACAGCTTTTCTACTTTTCAGGCCCTCTCTGATGCTATCATCTGAATACAATGAGGCCTAATGATGGGGGCTCCATAATACTGACAAATATGGTCGATGAAAGAACTGCAACTATTTAGGAGAGTTAGTTATATTTTGAGTCTTCCAATGATGGTGCCAGTGGTCTGCCACGCAAATTGTTTTGCAGGCCTCTAAGATAATACTCTATATTTCAAAAACACACTTTGTGAACCAGCCTTCAAAGCACATGCCTTGTGAAATGGCTTATCTTTCTACGACAAGAACAGGGTTATTGGAAGTTGGATACAGTCAGTGAAGAAAACACAATAGCGCAGCATATATGCTTACTTTACGGGCATGGAGCGTGCGGGACGATAATTCCGACTTCTGCACTTCGTGGAAAACGCTATGCGAAGCGTCGAAAGTGCTGGTCATATGACCAACGTGAACATCATCACGTTTTGGAATTGGTCCAATAACCAAAGCGAACGGAAAGGTGTAACACGTCAATGTTATTAACTGATGGGAGACGTAAAGTAAGCATATATGCTGCGCTATTGTGTTTTCTTCTCGCCTTTTGTTTTGTCATGTTAGTTTATTTTATTATCCGTATCGTTAATGTTCTATATGCGTTCAGTATACGCCAGCACCCTTTACGTATCATTTACTCGATAATAGTTATCGTGCCGCTTATCTGGTTTTACGTAATTCCGATTTGGACATTTAGTGTTCTTCCCATTCCGGAGTTGCACTATTTAAACGTCCCCTTGTCATGCCCCTATTCAGCTGTATCTTTACAACTCGATACTTTTGAGACACTATTTAAAGTCTATTTTCACTTTTTGAGGTTGTCTTTTTGTTAAACCATTTAATTCTAGTAAGACTATAGGACCTTAATTATGCATGCTTATTATCCTCGATAAATTTTGAATAAAGACAAACACTGGTTTATTTTGTTTTTTCATTTTGTATGTAATTTCATTTATTAATATACATCTCATATTAGATTTAAGTCCTCTATCAATTCCTTTGCTTATTGGTTTTAGGAATCAAACTTTTATCATATCCGGGCCCACATACTATTGTGAATCTAAGGCTACACAGAAGCCATAACGCCTTGACATTTCGGGACTTGCGATATCCCGCCCCTCGAAATACTGTTGGCTTTCATATCAGAAATTCATATATACTAATAAGGTAACTCTTATTTTGTTGAATACCATCAGTAATATATTTCACATAATTAGATAAACTATAGGTATCCTTTATAAGTGTTTTCCTCCTTTTTCCTTCTCCAGTATTCTCACACTTCCTGATCGAGCAACGTTAACAATCATCTCCCTCATCAAAATTAGGGAGATTAATAGGTGGCCACTAAGGTACAAATTGATTAACCTCCTTTATCTAGACTTTAGCCATTTAAAGAATATACATATCTGGCTTAATACAAATATATTCTTTTTGATTCTCTAGTTTTACCAGTTACAACAATCCTATTGTGGTCATCCTTTTACAAGACCTTGACCTATATATAAAAAGACAATACAGGTAACCCTTGATCTTGTATTCTAATTAATAAATAAAGATACTAACCAACACGCAAGACTTGGGAACATTGAATTCAGATATTCTATGGTGATAGCTTACTATTCATTTTTTCTTTTTTCTTTGTTTACCACTTTCTATCCAATAGTAGACTCATTATTATATCTCTTTTATTAACTACTTCCGCTTTAACGTCCTTTTTTTCCTTGGTAATTGTTCTCCTTTGTTCAATGCACACATTCTGTGGTATTAGTTATACTGTCAATGTTGTTCCCTCACATCATCATAAAATATCCTTCCTTTTTAACCCTTACAGACACCACGTTTCTTTGAACTCCTCCTGTGGCCAATCTTTTCCTGACGAAGGCACCTCGGTGTGCCGAAACGCGCGTAGAGAACACCCTAGTCAACCAACATTGTGCCACATTGTGTGATATATTATTTTTTAATGACTGTTTTGTTACCTCAGACTTTCAATTTCTAACAATGTATTATTTTCACTATCCACACATGTTTTTGTATTACTGAAAATGTGATTTGATGTGTATGATTAATATGTCATTTTCTGTAGGAATGTTCAATTGTTTTATCATTATTTGATATATAATAAAATCAATGTTGTATTTTTGATATAACCATTTCAGTTGTTGGTTCTACTTTAGTTAACAGAATCATTATTTAGCTCATGTTGTTTGGTTACCTTAATACTTTACAATTAGTGTGCACAGTACTGGCCAGCATGTTGACAGCAATGCTTCAACAACTAACTGGAGAGAAAAAGTACATTTAAACAGTAAACACACTTTGAATATTCTATGTGTATTCTATGTGAGAATCTTTCTCTTATGTATGACTTTGTTTTCAAAATGTCTATGATGGGATAACACAGTGGAATAACAGCAATGTACACCACAGATATCTTGCTCTCTTTAATTGAATAAATAGATATTGTTTGTATGCAAATTGAGCAGAGTTGACCAAATAATAAAATAACTTCAGTGATGTGGGAAGAAGGGGAAGAAGGCTTTCTGCCTTCAAATGATGATTTTATTTTCAGGATGGCAACCATGATGATGATGGAAGTCGTGATAATCAGAAGCACTTGCATTACTATTGGTGTCGACCCAGGAAGTAGTTTAGTTTCTCAATCCCAATAGTCCTGCTGCAAGAAAGAGAAATGTCTGGGCCCTACAGAAAGAAGTTGGCAATATCTGAGTACAAATGACTGATGAGGAAAGGTACGTTTATGAAGAAAAGGTTATTTGTAGTGGTTAGATATGAATTAAAATAACTGTTGCAGGAATTCTGCCACAGAATAAAACTATGCTTGGAACCATAGAACATCAGTTTGTAGGGACGGAGTCAGCATACCACCTCAATATCGACGAGTGCTAGTCCAACTAGCTATAGTGCCTCACTTGCCTCCTAACCTTTCCTGGGAGACAAGTGATTTGACACCTCAGAACACAACACTCCCGACCTCTCAGGTATTGCACAGGACACACCCTTTCACTCGTACTTGTTGACAATAGGTTAAGAAAGAGACACAAAGGAAGTTTACAATGTTTATTTAAACTATGGGGCTCTAAGATGCAATAATTGTGCCACAATTGGAAAACAAATACATAATATCATCAGTATAGTTAATAAGCCGTATACCATGAAAAGCCCTGTTATGCTATCTGACAGGACTGCCTAACCCCTCCCGTACTACTGAAGCCAATTTGTTATTTAGTATAGTAGTTTAGATCTCTGGGTTTAGTGGTGGACCCCATAACTTAACATAAATAGGTGGGTGTTCTACATTCCAGCTGATTCTGCACCCTCGTCTTCGGACTTTCGCTTTGGTTGTGTGTTTTCAGAACCCCTGTCCTCAGTTATATGACAAGATATGTGTATTCAAAAACATCAGCTGCATTCCTTTATTATATCTAGGTGCTAGTGTCTCACCAGAGAAAATTACAAGAGGCAATGTTGTTTGACTTTGCCTAAGCTTTTCAGAATAAATCCCAAGGAAAGAATAACGTACAAAAACATGTTCTGGTTCCTTATGAACTTATAATGTGGCACAAAGGCAAGCATGTTATTTAGTAACATGCAAAACCAAAGTGGCCTACAATGTGCATAATTAGGTGCACATAGGGAAAACTACAATGGGCCATCTGAGAAACACACTACATAACCAGCTGCCATAAAAATAAGATTCCCAGCAAAGTTAGCAGGTAATTCAGTAAAATTGCAGCACAGGAAAGGAAAAGTCTACAAAAAGAAATCCTGATTTAAACTCTGATATTCAGAAATTTAGTCAAATATGCATTTGAAGACAATCTGAAATTCTTCAACAGTGAATATAGGTGGGAGTATGAGATACGAGGTCAGGGTAGGCTTTAGCCTGTCTTTAGCAAGCATTGTCTGCTCCCTGTCATTGGATACCAGAGACTCTTTTGGATACTTCCTTTCAAATGGATCGGGGATGCCAAAACTGATCTGGCCAACAAATTGTTTAATAAATTACACCTTGCTGAATTCGGAATTTTGTCTGGTTGTTCATAGGGGTGGGCGGAATTTGCGAAAGCGACTTCGCGAAAATGTTTAAAATCTCCGCAAAGACACGGAAATATCGCGAAGATGCAGAAGTTTTTTTCCCACCCGTTCGCGGTATTTTCTGCATGGTCGGGGCTCGCCAACTTACCCATGCGGTTGCTCGCGGGCGCGGCCATCTTGTTTTCACTCTTCTCGCGGTGCATGATCGCGAGAAGAAAGACGTGATCGCGCGACGCATGACGTTACTGCGGGCGCGAACTGTCGCGAGACAGCGCAAATGGCTACCAACAATCCAACATCTCGTGGAGAACGCGACCGGATCGGGAAAACATGTCGACGAACGCGGGGATTCAGGTAAGGCGATCGCGCGCGCGTGAGAATGTATTATTTTACAGCGCGAGCAAGAACCAAATTATCGCTAAGCTGCGGAATGCGGAAATTTTGACATTTTCGCGCTCTCCGCGGAACGCGAAAATGTCAAATTATCCAATTTCCACGAGCGGAATGGAAATTTAGCCCAGGCCTAGTTTTTAGAAGTATATAGCTTCTAGGTTTACCTCTGGGGTTTAGACAGTTTTTCCACCAAACTGCAAGTAGGAGGAAACAACTGAAAATTGCAAAAAATCGATTACCACAAGAAGTTGTACAAAATGTGTTTGTTCCTGAAATATGGTGATCTTAGAAAAACAAACGTATTGTTGATGTCATTTTTAGAAAATCATGCCCTATCTTGTGCACAACGTTTTTCTTGTTTTTTTTAAAAATGCCACATTTTGCTATAATATGACAATTTTACTGGTTCCCTCCAAAGGAATTCACAAATTCCGGACACCATTTGAATCTATAAATTGTGGAAAACAAAAGGAGACAAATTAGGCCTGGATACTTTTAGTGAAAGTATGCTATAAAATATTAATCACAAACTGCACCATACATCCTAAAAATGTTCAGCACTGTGTGGAAAGCATAACAACCACGTGGTTAATCTGACTGCCTCAAAATAAATATAGTATACATAATGTGTAAATAACATGATTCCACCACACCTGCCCACATATGTGTATATTCTTCTCTTCTTAATAGTGGTCAGATAATGTTTCCAAATATTTTGCAGCTCATTATTAGGGTCAATTGCTTGACCAATCCTTCTAGGATCTATAGGAGTATTTCCACTCTTCTATCTTTTATCGACGTTTACAATCTGACCAACGTTAAAGAGTGGTGAGGGTCAAAGAACTCATGTGCACAAGTGAGTATTCTAGGTGTATCACTTATTGACTAGATATGCAAAGAAACCGCTCACTTCTGATGATCCACCGCCCAGAGGTCATCTAACAAAAGGTTAAATCCACACAGAGGAAGTGTACAATTATAATGAATTCATCCACAATTGATTATTGAAGTCCAAAATTCCAATGCAAGCTTCCATGTCCACTTGTCTTTATTGACACTTGTTCCAAACTCTTCAAAACACAGATTAATCAATATTTCAATACAGTCAGCCTACGCGTTTTGTCGCCCATGGGACATCATCAGGGCTGTAAAAAGAAAGCAAAAAATAAAAATCCATTCCAATTTAAGATTGCAAATACAAATTAAAACAAAGTACCAAAATGTTTAGAAAACGTGTTCATTACCACCTGCCTATAGAACAGTCTTTACTCATCTGTAAAGGTATGCCCCACTTTCTTTGGCACATCAAAAATGCACTTGCAAATTATGTTCAACAACATAGCAAAATGTTTTGATAACTTATTCATTACAACCTTCCTCTGGAACAGTCTGTACTCATATGATAAGTTATGCCCCACTATCATTGACTCATCTAAAATGTACTTATATGAAACAAAAGGCAGCCTGCCTAAATGACATTCTTTTAGATCCACAATCCTAAACAGTTTCCAACTTATGTTCACCGATTCATAATAATTACCCATCATTGTTCAAAATATTGTTTATCAGACTAGTATGTGTGCACTGACCCATGATGTATCATGACTAACCTGCCCTTCAATTATCAAAAGTTTTTATCAGTTTTTATCATCAGTTAGCACCCATCCTCCTTCTAACTTTTGAGACCCTGAACACTCCACTTAGTCCTATTGAATGTGTATTTATCAGGAAACATAGGCCTCTGACTTCAATTATCAAAAGTTTTTATCAGTTTTTATCATCCGTTAGCACCAATCCCCCTTCTAATTTGTTGAAACCCTGTACACCCCACTTAGTCATATTTAATGTGTATTTATCAAGAAATACGGGCGTCTGTCCCAATAATTTTCAGAAAATCCTCAATATGTACTCCCCATCATTGGATTCAAAGTGATCTCACCTGAATCATTTTCATGTCACTGTCCATTCTTATTCTTTTTCCAATTTTCCGATTTTTCTATTTTATATGTTGCAAATTCTGTAAATGAGAATTACAACTCTTTAGTGTAGTCCCCCTTACTTTTATATCTGCTCCTTAAGCTTGCCTTGTTCTTACTTATTGCTCACCTTTTTATAATGTCGAACGAGTTCCTGTCAATTGCTCTTCCAGCCTTCCTAATCGATTTTCTAAATTTCTATTTTGTGATGCTAATTCTGTAAAGAAAAAATATAGCCTCTATTTAATATTCTTCACCCGATCTCTCTTATCGCCCCTCTAGCCAGCCTTCTTCCCACTCATCTGCTCCCCTTCTTATTATGTCCAAGCATCTCCATGAAGTTCTCTTCTCTGCAGCCAGGCCCGATAAATCCCACTGCAATTTGAGACTATTCCCCATCTCTATTTAAAATTCTTTTAAACCAATCCGGAGTTGCGCGTTCAAGCCTTGCGCTATAAATACAATTCTACCAATCATTAGTGAGCCTCCTGACATAGTTGTTTTTCTGGAGCTTTTCTTACAACATTGAGCAAGGCACCTTGTTAGGCCGTGTTTCCAGTCAAAGATGGCAGCTTGCTTCAATGCAAGGCCTCAGTGAAATCCTGGAAGTCTTGATCTCCAGATCATTCAGCCGGCTGAACCTGAAATCCAATGATGGTTCAACGATATCGGCTTGACTCTCGATGACAGGTCGGTCAACTTATGCAGCTTTTGACAAAAAATTCTCCATACTTCTCCAAACTTTTGGATCCTCTTCCAGAAGGTCCCTTTGGGGTTCCAATGTGTTCACAACACCTATCCATGTTTCCAGATGCTCTGAGTTGCTCCTTAGGATACTGGGTCCATGTCTCCCACAATGCACCTTTCTAAATCCTTAAAAGTCCATTGGATGCCATCCAGCTGGGTTCTTCATGGTGGAGATGATGCAGGTGGAGCTCTTTTAACCTGTTGATTTCAGGGAGTCCATTCCTTCACCTTCCAAGCAGAAGGCCAACGTTTGTTGCAGGTGCAGCCCTTATGAGTGCAGTCCTCTCCTGTGCAGTCTAAGGGTCCAGCAGGGCTGTCTTTCTTCTAGTAGTTTCAAGGCAGGGATCTGAGTTGCTCTCAGCTCCTCTATATTTATTTAGTGTTCCTGGGTGACAAGCAGGTGACCAATGGGTACCCCCTTGAATAACAAACATACCATTAAAAATAACAAGAGTAGCCAATAGTAAACGTAATCTAGCTGAAAATATCTCTTAATGTAACAATGAAAACAAAAACCATCACCTGAAGGTAAATAGTATCTTATTTAAACTTCATTGGTCTTCTTTTTGAGTAGGGCTACAGCAGGATACAATCTCTGATCCTGGCTGGTCTCCCCACACCATATACTGTCAATTATTAGTTCTTTCTGGTAAATGTGGAAAACGTGCATGAACCTTGTAATGCAAGTTCATTTACTATAGTGTTTTTCCATGTTCCACACAGGAAATCACTGAGAGCACCCAAAAGGTCTCAGCAGGGGTGGGGGGGGGGCAGTTAAGGGTGGGGTGGAAGTATGAGATACAAGGTCAGGGTAGGCTTTAGCCTGTCTTAAGCAAGCATTGTCTGCTCCCTTTATACTAATGTCTGAATACGTCTAGCATCTCCGAGCCCTGATTAAGGATCTAAATTTGCAGACTAGAGAATTGCCAGCCTGGAAACATTTAGTATGTAAGGTACATAATGTCACCCGAGTTATTGCTCTGGGTCAGGGCTGGCTTTAGGTCTGCACCTGGCACTCCCATTGGGGACCATTATGTTTAAAAAAAAATGATAGGTTTAAATGTACCTGCTGTAGAGTTCCTTATGAGTCTAGCAGTTTTCAGGAAAAAATAATAATATCTACATAACTTGGGTGATTAATGTTCCTGCTGGCGAGAGATCCGATTTTTGTCTAGTGGTAGATTTGGCTCATCATAAACTAGTTCTATTATAAAGGTATGCACTTCCTAAGGATACAGAAAAAGAGAATTAGAGGGTAGATCTGTACCTATATATGGCCAAAGGTTGTAGACGGGGTCCCCTCATTTTGGAACTGGGGCCCTCACACACCCAATAGGGTGTCATGTTTCATCATAGGGCTTGCTCCTCATCGGACCCTTTAAGGGGCTGTTTATCAGAGATCTTCCGTTCTCAAGCCATAATGTGAAATGTGAGTGTAGGGCCATTGAGTTTATATGAGTTTGTAGAATGAGTAAAGAGCGTAACACTAAATTATATTGTCCTAGTGTAGAAAGAAAGGAGAAGCAAAAAAGCATTACAATAAATAGTGCAGCTAAATTCTATCATACATGTCTGGGGAGGAAAGATCTCCCAAGCGTATAAGACAATTCGGCAGCAGAGGTGAGTCTGACAGCATGGCCACAGTGGAGATTTAATCACGGTTATGAATTAGCTCAATAGCTGTCAACCTACCCTTGCTCTACAAGCTTGGCAGAGTGTGAGGGCTTGTGGAGGTAACATTAAATACTTGCATTATTCCCAAGCGGGCCGGCACTGGAGGCATGGGACATGCAAAAGGTACAAGTAAGGGACCAAGAGTAGAAAGGTCGAAGTACTCCCTGGGGTCGATGGCCAAAGCAAAACCAGAGTCACATATCAGATTACAAAGTTTCCTGGTATTCATGGGAGCAGTGGTAGAAATGTGGAATACATTAACAACATAGTTCATGTCAATATACTGGCTTGTACGTGAAAGGGTGGCTAAGGAAATATAAGGCCATCTATCGAGCATGGTACTGGATACAGTTCAGTGTATATAAACTCTTTGGAGCTAGTGATTTAGGCTAAGAAAGAGAAAGGCCATCTGTAGAGAAGGAAATAGGCCAGTGTCTACAGGCTATATGGGAGATAATAAGGGTTAAAGTGTAAGCCTCCTATGAAGGTAGTGAGAGGGGGCTCTACTTATTCAATTTGCTTCCCAGGATGTCTTCATTCAGTCCCTGTTTGTCGGGGGAGAGGCGAAAGGTTTACATTTTCTCTCTCCTGTAAAGGGTGTATTTGCTAATTAGTGGGTGTGCCTCAATTATGGTCTGTCATAGATTGCCATGTCTGTGTCCCTTCTGTGCACAGTACATGCACATCTGGCATCAGTTTGTGGCACCAGATCTTTCTGCGGTGTTCCTTAATGCATGGTTTGACAGCTCTTGTGGTCATCCCAATGTATTGTAAATTACAAGGGCATAGTAGTGTATATAGTCAATTGCTTGTGTTGCAGTTGCTATGTTTTTTCTGAATCCAATTGACCGTGTTGTACAATTTAATTTCCTTTCTAGTTTCAGTGAAAAAACAAACAGTACAAACTCCACATGGGTAGTGTCCTGCCAAAGGGATCTCAGGTCGTGTTGGGCAGAAGGTCGTGGTCTAATGCTTATGAGCATGTCATTTATGTTCCTCATAGATTTGAAGGCAAACTGAGTTGGTGCCAATGTCGGTTTGTCATTTTGCAAAACGTTCCAATGTTTATTGATGATCTTGCACATTCTGCTGGAATCAGGTGTGTAAGTGGTAACTCAAGTTAAAGCGTCTGTCACTTGTCTCTGGTTGTGTTCTAAAAGTGCTTCTCTGTTATTTTTGGCCCATTTCTTGGCCAACTTTACACTGCGTATGGGATATTCGCCTATGCTGAGATTTAGCATTATAGTCTTGTAGGGTACTGCAGTTATGGAGCAGCCGCAGAAACTGTCCAAAAGGTAGGTTGTCTCTGAGATCTTTTGGATGGTGGATGCTGTATAGGAGAAGGCTATTTCAGTCTGATGGGCTTTTTGTAAGATGTGCGTGGTAAGATGACCATCTGTTAATGTAATCATGAGGTCAAGAAAGGGAATATAGTTATTTGATATGGTATTGGAGAAGCAAAAGTAAGGATTGAGGGTGTTGATCCACTCACACAGGTTTTCACATGTGACTCTTTCTCCTTTCCAAAATATCTGGATGTCATCAATGTATGTACGCTATATTAAAATGTTGGTGTTGTAGACGTTAGATTCATGAGAGATCATCCCTTTTTCAAAAGCTGCCAGGTAGAGGCAGGCCAGACTTGGGACAAATGCGCGTCTCTTAGACCTCCCCTGGGTCTGGTGATAGAGTTGTTTTTTAAATTCAAAGCAATTTCCAGTTAGGGCAAATGAAGCACATTCCATAATGAAGCCGACTGGAGTGGGTGAACTGCAGTTCTCAGCTAGTAGGGCACTCTCTACCACCTCTAATGACACTGTCTGGGGAATGTTAGTGTAAAGCGCCTCTATGTCCAGAGTGACCAATAGGTCAATCTCGTAGTAGATATATTCAATTAGAGGTAGGACATCCCTTGTGTCCTGTAGGAATGAGGGAGTTTTTTATACCAGTGGTTGAAGAAAGTGGTCACAAAGCAGTAAAGGGCCTATTAACAATACCACATTTTCCCACAGGGTCCACATTTTTTTTCCCTCATAATCATAACTCTCATTTTTTAGACAGAGGCTGGGGAAAAGGAAGAGATAACGGATGAGTAAATCAAAAACGAGTACAGTGGCAAGAGCCGCTGGAACAGACACTGCAGACCCAGAGTCAATGATGGCAGAAAAAATTATAGTCAATTTTCCCTTGTGGTCGTCTGTCAAATCTCCCCAAACCCAAGCCCACTGACCCACTGGTCTTACCTGCAGGGGCCGCGGATCATGAAGGGCCATGCCCAATCTGAAGCACGTGTTTTTGAAAAATAAGAAAATATGGAATGCTTGTATTTTGAATTGGCTTTTGCCCAGATATTTTCATTGAAATGAAGATATTTTCTTCAATTAAAGACACAAGTTTTGATGACTTGTGTTAAATGTAAAGCTCTTTTGCAGTGAAAGGTTCGGTGCAGCATGAGAATGTAAACCTGAGAAAATTGTTATGCTTTTTGATTGACCTACAAAAATATATAGGTATGTTCAAAACATTGTCCATGGGTTCTGCTTGCCACTCCAAAAGAAATGTTGCATTGGTTATATTTATATATAGTGTTAGCATGTGTGTGCTCCTTTATGTGAACATGTTTTTGGCGTCATATATACATATTGAAGATTAGAATACGTAATATTGTTGTTCAATATTTAAAGACTTCCATGATTAAAGCATTTTTTATATGTTTAGCTTAAAAATCATGGTGTTCAGAGAAGTACATCGATTTATTTATATATATTTTATGCTGTAAACTCTTCAAGCTTGTTGCTAAAACTGATATCATGAAATAAAACAATGAAAATGGATGGCTAGGTAATGAAGTCATGTGTATGTTGATTTCCTTCATAAAAATTATATTTATGAGGAACTTTTTGCTGAACAGACGTGATAGGCTGTAGCCTCTAGGAAGAGAGGATTAAGGCAAAGAAGATGCTTTGCAAGTGATGAACATAAAAGGGTTACACAGAAATGTAATGCATAGTAGTCATTAGCAAGACATACTGAATTAGCCAAGAAAAGTATGCTTGTGGATTGTAAAATTGTACGGATACCACTGTTCTGAATCGTAGATCACCTCAGATCCAAATGTTTGTATTATGGTACAGCGTGTCTTATAGGGAAAGCTTTTTCTATCTATTTAGCGTGAACTGCACTGAGAATGGTATATGTTGATTCCTCTCATACTAACGTATAGCTTTTTGTAACCTTGATTATTTTCTACCTGGAAGACTATTCTTCTTCATGTACTTTGGTTTGCATATTTTGAATGCAAGATATGCTTGTGAGAAAATGGTCTTTTTGCCTCGATTTTTGAATAATACTGGTCTGACTCTGATTGTGCCCTGGTAACCAGGACCAGGGACAGTGCTCTGTGTAACAGGTATATGGTAATTAGATTTAATAACAATTGTTATTCCAACCTACCTGTTAGCTCCTAGTATATGGTAGCGCATGTAGGTTTGGCAGCTGAGTAGATTTGATGCACTTAAGTGAGCACTGCTTTTATGCATGATGCCATTTTAAAAGCTAGCACTGCCTTGCAGGCTGCTTTTGTAATAAAAGTATGTTCAAATTAAATTTTTGGAGTAAAGGTACTTCTAAAGTCTTAAACTACCTAATTTTCACATATAAGCCACCCCTAAGGTCTGCTATAGGTGCCCCAAAGGTAGGTTGCCATGTAAAAATAAGCATGGTCATTATAAAATATGTTTTAGATGCCCTGGTGAGGGAGCACCTGCCAGTTTCATTCATTTTAACACATTAGCTCCATAGGCTAACCTAATAAGGCTTTATTTAAGATTAATAAAGTCTTTCTTTTGACAGGCATGAGCAACAATTATACTTCAAACTATTACAATAATAATTACAGTAAAGAAAGCAACTTGCAGTGGTTGGATGTATTATTACTGTGCAGGAAAGTTGTTTTAGGACTGCTTTCCTAAAGTTACCCACAGCCAGTCATGTAGCAGCCTCTTTTGATTGGCCAGGCTTTGACAAGCTGAGCCCAGCTGCTCTGATGGCAGGACAGGGAGGGGGCTGGGTACACTGATCTTCAAAGGGAGAAACACAGTGAGGACAGGAGCCAGGCCTACCTCCAATTCCTTCAACCCAGGCCATATGGGAGACCCTGTATTTGAATTAGGAGAGGGGCGGGCAGAGCAGTGTAGGGAAAAGTTAGCCACATCTGTGGGTTGGGTTAGGTAGACTTGAACCTCCAGGAGAGATTTTCTTCATTTTCGATTTTTGTTACCAGTGTTTTCTGGGGCAAACATATACAACACTTCAAAGGAAGTTGTCATCACAGAGTGTGGCACCCTGCACCCCTTGTGTAGGGGTGCCCTCTTCTTGCCAGCCTGATCATGGGCAGCAAGCTTTGCAACATTTTTTGGGTAGCAGGAGTGCCAGTTTACAGGAGCACTCAAAAATGCTGTTAGAGATGAATGATTTGATATTGAGGAATATTTTTGTCCTCTTTGAAAGGGAATGGTACCACCAGATTAGGGGACCCCGTGGGCTCCAGATTTGCTTCCACTTAAGCAAACCTCTTTATGGGGATGTTTGAGAGGGAGCATGCCTGGTCTAGGAAGGCAACCAAATGTATGGATTTCATCCTCTTTTGCGGGTGTTTTATAGATGACATTTTAATCATCTGGAGAGGAACTAATAGTGATCTGTTGGAATATGTGGTGTTTCTTAATGGCAACAGCCACAATGTAAGTTATACGATGTGCCATGATGCAAACCCAATTGATTTCTTGGATGTACAGTTGTTTCTAGTCAGCAATCAATTATGGAGTAGACTGCTCCATAAGGTAACAGCCACAAATAGTATTCTCAGAGCAGACAGTGCACATCCAGCTACAGTTATCAGGGGGGTCCAGTATGGAGATATGATAAGGATCTGCAGTAACTATAGTAAAGAGGAAGATTTTGAAACTAACCTTAAGGATCTGAGAATAAGGTTTTTAGCTTGTGGATACGCTGAGCAGACTCTGGAAAAAGCGGAGGCCAAAGTGCATAGGATCAATAGAGAGAAAAATCTGGTCCAGAAATCGAAAAAAACACCACAGGAAAGGTAAACTTTCGTTTCCAACTACATTATTGATCATAATAGGATTGTTAAGGTACTGAACAAAAATTGTAATCTCTTAAAGGGGTACCAGGACTAACCAACAGCATCATAGACAAACCATCACTGACATAATGAAAATGCCCTACGAGTTCAAGCAGGGTCACAAGGAACTATTTGGAGCCAAAGATAGATGCAGGGCACAATTGGTCACAGAATCTACTGAAGGGCTTCTATACATGTGAATTCAAATATAATACTAACACATCTTATGGTGTCAAGGAATTCATCAATTGTAACACCAGTGGTGTTGTATTTGTCATCAAATGAGAGTGTGGGAAAATGTACATTGACAGTAACATAACAGAACACGTGTATTTGTATAGCGCAGCTATCACCCATGGGTCTCAAGGCGCTGAATAACAGATGTTTATTGTTACCCAACTCAATGGAACTCATTGTATTGACCTCAGATGGATGAAAGGCTGAGTGTACCCACCGTGATTTGAACCTGTGGCCACGAGGTCGAACACAGGCCCCTGCAGTGGATGCATTAGTCCACTTAGCCGCCAGACCCGGCAGTACTAAGAGAGCACTGAAGATTAGGATCCCGGAACATAGGAGATCCATAGTTAATAAGGATGATAGGTCCCCCATTTTTCAACATATGAGGGACAGCCAACTAGACAACACCTTGTTTTAAATTCCATGGCACACAAAGAATTGTCCTGAGCAAGAGAGGAGGAAATGATGAATTGAAAGTAAAGCAGGAAGAGGCTAAATGAATATGCAGATTGAGGGTGGTACAACTGGGCCTAAATATGGAAAAAAATTCCATTACTTTTTGTGATCCTGACAAAGGGGGTTGTTAATTGCCAGAACATGCACGCTGGATGTGGGGCACTCTTTTTATGGGCAAGCGATCAGATGACGTTTATTTAGGTGACACAGAGACGAACCCGTCGTGAACACATTGATGTTGACAGCAGTTATTTGATAGTGAAATACTTGGCCATTAGGGAAGGTTTATATTATGGTCAGGTTCGCTTATGTTTGGCGAGGAGACTGACCTCATGGGCAAATGGAAACAGGGTAGTTTATTATTCTTGCCGGAGGAGGCAGCACAGGGTTTTATCTCCACCATATAACCGAATGCCTTGGGACATTTTCATTGGCCGAGCGATCGGTAATGCTATCCTAGGACGGGATCTCTTCAGGTCTGGCTGGTTAAGGATTGGCTTTGAAAACAGATGCCCAGTAGTAGCGGCTATCACCTTGATCGAGAGTGTGTAGATAGTCTGTAGCAATTGAAATTATCTAAGAGGTTTAATTGTAGGAGAAGCGAAAATTGTGCTGGATTCTGGACTCGGCCTTATATAACATGAATTGACTACGTGGATCATGGGATTATGTTTTTGCCATAATAGACAACCCAGGAGTTCTCTTCCAGTCCTTGTCTGAGTGGTATGTTCCTGCTTTTCGGGAATTGGTTTGGGAAATGGAAGCCCAGTAGGAAAGGTTATGATGGAAACTGAGGATTTGAGGAGACATTTTACAATAACAAGATTAGTGTGAGATTTTATGATTAAAAGCAAGAATGAGGGTCATTTGTGCACGCAGAATATTAAGAGAGAAAGGAAAATATTTTAACAGCTTAAAGGGGGATCCTAATCGAGAGCGCTCTGATTGGCTACTGAGGGAGAGGACGAGATAGGGATCTCTCATTCAGCAAACATATGCTGGTTTGTGTTTGGGTGGACAACCAGCTTTAATTAAGACAACTGATAGCTGGAAAGATGACAAATGGCTTAATCCAATGAGACGATATTAATCGAGGTTTCTGATTGGCTCCGGAGGGAGAGGACCAGATAGGCAACTTTCACTTAACAAATGTATGCTGATTTGTGATTGGGTGGACAACCAGGTTAAATAAGGGAGGATTGGAAACAATGGCTAAGCATCAACTAGATGGATTCTTGATGAACAGCAGTTAGGAGGTCACGATGGAGAAGGTCTATGGACTGACAAGATGGTATGTGAACAAGAGGGAGAAGTTGTTCTGGTGCTGTTGTAGAGGATTTGTTGGGATGGAACATGAGGGGAGGTTGAAAGGACATTATTAGCTTTGTTATTTGGAGGGATATTTGCTTGAGCAAATTGTTTTTTAAAAACCTGTGGGGTTTAATATATAAAAAGAGGATAGCTGGATGAATGGATGAATTTTTTTGTGACATGGAATAGACATATTGGGTGAAACTAGGCACTAACTGGGTTTGAATCAGAATATCTTATTACAGAGATCAATGAGAATGAGGGATTACACCTTTATGTGAATTGGGCTGCACCTTGACACACACTACTGAAGGAATATCAGAGACTTCTGACTGAAGCGTAATTTTGAGGTAATGATTATTATTCATATTTGCTCACAGTTGGAAATGGGACATTTGATCCTTCAAGGGAAGGGAGAGTAGTATTGTGGAATACACAAATGGAGGGTTCTTTATCACCATAAAGTTGCCTTGTGGGAATTGCAGTCTCAAACCTTCAAGATGTAAATCAGAGCTTCTGGACCCTTGTCTGTTGATGTGGCCCCTCAAACCCCAAAAGAAACACCTGGAGAGGAAGGACTGACCTGCAGGACCCTTGGATTTCACAAGAGGGGACTGCATTCATGAGGACTGCACCTGCTGCAATCACAAGGCTTCACAACAAAAAGGAATTTGCCCACCTTGGAGGATAAGGATTGGACTCCCTAATAAGCAACAGGTAGAAAAGTGCTCGAAGGGCACCATCAACAACAAGGACAACTCCAACTGACATGTGCCACCTGGGTTTTACTTGCTTTGACCAGGTGCATTGTCCAAGTTGTAGTACCAGACCCCAAGAGGCAAACCAGAGCTCCTGGATCCCTTGCTGGTGCTGCAGGACACTTTCCTGCATCAAGTAACACTTCTGGAAGTAAGTGTTAAAGTGTTACCTCGACGGTGGACTGAACGGTTGACCTTTTTCCAGTCCAACACAACATTTTTAAATCCTTTGGTCGCTATTTGCTTCAAAGCACTAGTTTTAATTTTCATCTTTAAAAATACATATCTCTCTATCCCTTCATTAGATTTTTGTCATTTTGCTGGCATTTTAATAATAAAAATAATTCCTATTTCAATAAATTGGCTTTTTATTTTTTATTGAGTGTTATGTCTTGCTTATTTACTGTTATTTTTGTTTTTCAATGCTCCTAAGTTAAGCCTGACCTCTCACAGCCAAACTACCAAGGGTTGAGCAGCGATTAAATTATTAAAACATGACTGGGCTTTATATTGTGATTATGGTGCATTAACTATGAAGCAGAAAAGAGTTGTGATAAATCCACCTCTAGCTCAGTGGCTGTTTGCTAAACTTCACACAATCCATCTTTTGATCCATGTCACAAAAAGATGGAGACTGGGCCACCCACATTCTCTAAAGCAGTAATATAAATTGAAAATGTGAAAATCATAATGAAAAAATGATAAAATCACAGTATCTGGTGCCTGAGATTGAGGGTGACAAGACCAAAATAGACACTGGCCCCTCAGGTCCATCTTCGCTGCGACAGTGATGACCCAGATTCCATACTACACATCTCAGGCAAAGAATGTTTTACTGACGGTATCCAACTCCAAACAACACTGTTCTTGTCATAGAAAGATCAACCATTTCACAAGGGATGTGCCTTGAAGGCTGGTTCACAAAGTGTGTTTTCAAAGGAAGACCCAAGCTAAATATAGAGTATGACCTTATTTCAGAGGGCTGCAAAACCGGTAGAGTGGCAGTCCTCTGGCACGACCATTGCAAGACTTAAAATATAACCAACTCCCATATGTAGTTGCAGTTCTTTCATCGACCAGAGGAACTTATATCTTACAGCATATTTGTCAGTAATATGGACCCCCCGAACCATTAGGCCTCATTGTATTCAGATGATAGCATCAGAGAGGCCTGAACAGTAGAAAAGCTGTGCCACAGCTTCTGTTCTTCCTTGTGCTGAGAGCACCTGGTTCAGGGTTTTTAAGTTATGTCACAGAGTCACTCATCTCAATCCTTTTTTTCCCTGACCTTGAGAAGTAATGAATGTGGACCTGTACAACAACTGTGATCTATGGAATGGCTAAACCACAGCAGGTAGAGTGCTGTATCTCCCAGCATAGCCTTAGACACATTGGCAGTTCATTTAGCATAGAACCTAAGAAATGAAGGGAAGAGCAAGAGGAATGTTAGAGTGGAAGTAGTCGGATAAAAGAAGTCGGGATGCATGAATCGTTGAGGACTGTAGACTGCTGCTGAGTGTTTGAGACATGAACATAGAGCATAGTAAATTAAGGATGCAGTGACTCACTAATAGAGATGAAAGACATATAGAAACATTCAAAAGAATATAAGAGACTAAGGCAAATTGTGATTCTGAAGTATAATGTTAAATGAGAAAATTATTGACGGTGAAAGAGAATTAATACTAGACGTTATAATGGACTTTAGGTACACCAGTAGATGCATAACTCAATCAAGAAAGCAAGGAGGATGAGTTATGTAGTACTCGCAATAAAAGTACAGAGGCCATAGAAAGTAGTAGGATTGAATGTTCAATTACAGCAAGGAAATGGATGGGTATGATGAAGGTAAGACAATAAAAATGAGCTTGGGCAGTAAACGGATGATGTGTGCACGGTACTGGCCAGCATGTTGATAGCAATTCTGCAACTCATAACGGGAGAGAAAAAGTACATTGAAACAGTAGATACACTGTGAATATTCTATGTGTATTATATGTAAGAATCTTTCTCTTATGTATGGCTTTGTTTTAAAAATGTCTATGATGGGATAACACAGTGGAATAACAACAATGTACGCCACAGATATCTTTCTCTCTTTAATTGAATAAATAGATATTGTTTGTATGCAAATTGAGCAAAGTTTCCCAAATAATAAAATAACTTCAGTGATGTGGGAAGAAGGCTTTCTGCCTCCCAAATGATGATATTATTTTCAGGATAAAAAATGCTATGGAACATGACAAGAGCTAAAGCTCCTTTGTGAAGGTTGTCTGCTTATTGGCTTCAGACAATCATGATACTGACACATAATACTGTCTATCATTATACCCCATTCATAGATATTCCTGTATTGAACGGTAGATTGAATTACATGATATAAGAGCTATTTTGGTCCTAAAAAGAACCCCTTAAGAAGTGGGTTCGAAACGCGTCGACCTTGCGTTTTTTTGTGCCAAACAAACTTGTGTTTAATTTTGTTGCGTTCGTGCACTGTAAATTGGATGTAAATTCTAAAGGGTTGTTTTTTCAGTATAGTAATGAACTTGAAAGACTACTGTGTAAACTTTTTTGTAGTGTTTGGTTGTTACCCCTGGCTTTTCAAATTGATTTAATAGATGTATTTAGCCAGGTTGAGGTTGTGGTGTATGTCTGGTGTTCAGTGTGGGTTATATATGTTTTCGGATGGGGTTTGCCAGAGTATGAAGTAATGTTGAAGAGAGTGTGGTCAGTTTGTATTTAATAATGGTCTCATTGGTTGTATTGAAAATGTCTTTCATTGTCACTTTTCTATAAAGTTTTGATGTATATTCAAAAAGTAATCGCTTTGAATTAAAAAGATAAAAGAATTTTGAAATAAATTTGAAATAAGTCAATCAAGGTTGTCATAGACTTCATTTCTATGTGCCAGTGAGTTAATGTTTGATGCAATATCAGTATTGGCAATTCTTTGTTGTCTTGTATTATTTTCAGGATGGCAGCCAAGATGATGATGGAAGATGTGATAATCAGAAGAAATTGCATTATTATTGATGTCGACCCAGGAAGTAGTTTAGTTTCTCAATCCCACTAGTACTGCTGCAAGAAAGAGAAATGTCTCACAGAAAGAAGTTGGCAATATCTGAGTACAAATGACTAAGGAGGAAAGGCAAGTTTATTAAGAAAAAAATATTTGTAGTGGTTAGATATGAATTAAAATAACCATTGCAGGAATTCTGCTCAGGAGTAGAACTATACTTGGAACCATAGAACATCAGTTTGTAGGGAAGGAGTCAGCATACCCCCTCAATATCGATGAGTGCTAGTCTGACTAGCTATCATGCCTCACTTGCCCTCCTAACCTTTCCAGAGAGACACGTGATTTGACACCTCGGAACACAACACTCCCAACCTCTCAGGCATTGCGGTCACAGGACACACCCTTTCACTCTTTCACTCGTACTTGTCGACAATAAGTTAAGAAAGAGACACAAAGGAAGTTTACAATGTTTATTTAAAAAATGTGGGGCTCTAAGATGCAATATTTGGGCCACTATTGGAAAACAAATACATAATATCATCAGCCTAGTTAATAAGCCGTATACCATGAAAAGCCCTGTTATGCTATCTGACAGATCTGCCTAACCCTTCCCGTACTACTGAAGCCAATTTGTTATATAGTATAGTAGTTTAGATCTCTGGGTTTAGTGGTGGACCCCATAACCTGACATAAATAGGTGGGTGTTCTACATTCCAGCCGATTCTGCACCCTTGTCTTAGGACTTTTTCATTGGTTTTGTGTTTTCAGAATTCCTGTCCTCATTTATATGACAAGATATGTGTATTCAAAAACAGCAGCTGCATTCCTTTATAATGTCTTGGTGCCAGTGTCTGACAAGGGAAAATTACAAGAGGCAATGCTGTTTTACTTTGCCTAGGCTGTTCAGACTAAATCCCAGGGAAAGAATAAAATACAAAAACATGTGCTGGTTCCTTATGAACTTATAATGTGGCATAAAGGCATGCATGGTATTTAGTAACATGCAAAACCAAAGTGGCCTACAATGTGCATAATTAGGCTCACATAGGGAAAACTACAATGGGCCATATGAGAAACACACTACATAACTGGCTGCCATAACCATAACATTCCCAGCAAAGTTAGCAAGTAAATCGGTAAAATTGCGACACAAGAAGTGAAAAGTCCACAAAAAGAAATCCTGATTTAAACTCTGATATTCAGAAATTTAGTCAATCATACATTTGAACAATCCGAAATTCTTCAAAAGTGAATATAGTTATAATAGTTTTTTCACTTCTGGATTTACATTTGGAACATGATTTTTGTCAAAAAGGTGAACCTGCCTCTGAAAAGTAAGCCATTTAATTCAAACCCATGTGCACAGTTAAAAAACAGCTGGCATGGGATTTATTGCTGGTATTACTAGAGTATGATTGTGAATCTAAAACAACAATAATCATTTCTTTGGAGAAGCCATTGCTCAGGGTTGATGCATCAACATAATGCCTGTGTTAAATAGTTAACATGGTTTTCTTCCAATTCGATAAGCATGAAAGACCAGCAGCCTGTCACGAGTAACATTGCACCAGTTAATACTTCTCGCCAGGGATCCACCATATGACTACTTTACAAAAGAATACAAAATAAAAAGAACTTTGATAAATGTATTGTGGCTCCACCAAAGAAAAGATTTTAGAAATAGTGCACCAGTTATAAAAATAATTCCAGCAATTACAAATATCATATGGTAACCATACAACTGAGACTACCACTCCTGCTTTCAATCAATGAAAAGCAGATTGATTCAAGAATTATAAATCTACTATTAAATCTGCAGTTTATCACAAATATTTTCATCCTAATACGTATCTGTTAAACCAAAATACATTTATCGTAGTTTTGTTTTATTGTTTTGTAATGTAGTCGTATGATTAAAAGATTCAAAGAGCCTGGGTACATCAAAAGAAAGGAGTGAAAGACAATTGGTTTGGACAGTCATTTGGGCAGAGACAGCTGGGTGTAAAGTCATTCAGGATTCAAATGCTTGGAAATAGAGGTGTGTCTTCAGTTGTTTTAAACATGTCTGCTTGCAGTACCATTGCACAGTTTCAGTGGTAGATGTGGTAAAAGGGAGGAGTCTTGATGGTGCAGAGACCTCCCCCATACCATTTTAATCTTGATGGAATAGTGAGAAAAGTTTCTGGGGCTGAACATATCATTTTTTCAGGTGATAGATTAATAAATTGAAAAGATAGCTTAGAGTGGGTAGTGCAAAGCTTCTGAGCAAGGGAGAGAATTTCAAAATCTCTTCTTTGTGTGATGGGCAGCAGTTATAGAGCTAGCATGAAATGGTCTGAGACTTTCAATCCATAAATGAATGAGGTCACAATGGTTTATGTCCTTCGCATCTTCCTCAAGATTTTGGGTGTGAACCCTCCACAGACTTCATTGCAGTAGTCAATGGGAGAAAGGGCTACTGTCATAGTGTGAGTCCCAGAAGGAGGTGGTCACAGGGTTACATCTGAGAGGAGATAGCTCAGGGTAGAATAGGACTCAAGTTTTCTAATGCCTTTGGAATGCCTGAGAGGATTCCCCAGAGAGAGAGAGGCTAGATCAGACAATAGTGTTAAAATTGCTCAGGGACAATGAGTAACATCTCAATTTTTGTTTAATTCATGCAGAGCCATCCATCTATGCCCTTGCTGCATGCAGAGTTGCACTTTAAGTCTGCAGTGAAGATTATTAGGAATCCATAAATCTTTACTTATGTTAGACAATATTGTGGAAATTAAGCAATAATATGGTTTGGGTCATGAAAGAGATAAAGAGAGCTAGTTATTGGGATGATTCTTGGAGCACCCCACAGGTCGCAGGAGTGATTTTAGATGTAAAGAAAAGCCCAAGATGTACTTGGTGTGTGCAGTGTGAAAGACTTTATTTAAGTCAATGGAGTACAACAATCCCTACTCTTAATGGGATCTGTAGTCAGCACAGAAGCGCATTGTAGTTGACCGTTTTCAATGTGGATTCCATGTCAAGAAATGAGGACTTAGCATTAATCCTTGTACCTGGCAGAGAAGAGTTTTTCCCTGATGTTCTTCAGGGTTGTTTGTTGTCTGAACTCTGATTGAGGGTTATTGAGGAGTTTGGTTCTTTCTTGTCAGGAAGTTGAGCAGTGCCGGGGGGCGTGGCTTGGCCTGCCAACATGGTGGACACTCTCTCCTACAGCTCTGCATTGATGGTCCCTGTAACCCTCAGATATTCTCCCCTGGGGCCCCCCATCATCCTTCACCTGGCGGCTCACTCGTAAGGGAAGACCGGGGAAACAACTGAAGCCCCGGGAGATCTGACCTGACAGAGAAGGTAGTGATAGTCATGGCTGAGGTGCAGCAGCCGTCCTCCGGCAAGTTGGTGCCTGCGGATCACAAGAGGTGGCCCGGTCCGGTGGCCATCGGGGGCAGGGATGGGAGAGACCATCGGTAGATGCCGACTGCCCTGAGCGATTCTTGCCTGCGGAGCTCCCGGCGGGGAGTCCTCATGAGCCCCACTTGGAGGAAGGCACAGAGTCTGCACATCAAAAAGGGGCCAGGGACATGTTGGCAGGCATCGAAGGGGGCCTGTATGGCCCCCTCCCCTATTACACTTGCATCATTGGTGCAGGGAGCCTCCACCGTAGATATCGGCTTGCCTACTCGGGCTACATCACAGCCGTGCGCAATCTTCACAGTATCCCCCAAAGAAGTAGCAGGCGAGCTTTGCATCAGCATCATCTTCATTCTGGAGGGCTACAGAGACTACACTGGTTAGAGAAGTCCCCGACTAGGCATATATACAGGTCAGCTGGTGGAGCATCTCCTGGCCCCCCTCCCTCTTTGGGAAAATTGGACTTTGTCAGCTCCTCTCAAGCCCTCGGGCAACAACAGTGACTCAATGCGATCAGTGAGCAGTAGCCATGGAGGAGGCCCTCTAATACTGCTGGAAAGAGGGAAGACAGCGTGCCTCTCAGGAGTCCTGTGTTAGGGGCCCCCACTCCCTACCCCTACTTTGCTCCCTTCCCTATTAACAACCCCCCCCCCGAACGAATACGTGCTAAAAAATGTAAGCATTCTTTAGAGAGGTGCGTAATGTGTATAGATTCTGTATGCCAAATACGATCCCTGATGGTTAGATTACTTTGCACATTATAAACTGAAACTTAGGGCATTATGGAAAATCAAGTGTTTTTTGGCCACCCCCCTCCCCCACCCCCCCCCCACAATAAGTGTAGTTCTCGAGTTCAAAATATTTTATTGAAATTTTATAATGAACAGCAACAACATAAACATACAAAAAAGAGTAATAATAAACTAAAATATCTAATACAATGCGTATAAAAACATTGTCGAATTCATTTCAATAGAAAAGAAAATAGTCATATTCATATAAACTTAAAAGGAGGGGGGGAAGGGAAACATCTAATACCAAATTATTGTGTAAGCAATAAATAGAGCTACTATGACATAGAAAATAATATAAAAATCGTAAACAGCATTACAATACATAAATATACCCCTAAGATGCAAAATAGATATCAACAGGAATCCAAAAAGAATGATATGAAATAGGATTATGATTAACCCCAGACAAAGATAATTGAGCACCTCTTCTTGTAAAGATAACCCAAGACCACCAAGCATGAACTGATAACTTAGAAACATCTTTCCAACAAAAGGTAATAGATTTTAACGCAGCAGAAATCAGAAAATCAAAAAGCCTACATTCAAGATTACTTAGAGATTGTGATAATGTAACTGATTTGCAAATTAACATTTTATAAGATAAGTCTTCCTGGATATTTAACAACTTCTTAATAACATCCCAAACTTCTTTCCAGAATTTTGCAATTAAAGGACAATCAAAATGCATATGTCGTAACGAACCAGGATGTAATTTACAATGCCAACAAGTGTCATCCTGAAGGAGTTTAGCCTGAAATAAACGTAATGGAGTCCATAAAGAATTAAATAAAATATAGGAATTGGTTTGATAAAGTGAGACAGGTAGCCAACCAGAAATATTTCTAATCCATATAATTTCCCATGAATCATTAGACAGTGTAAGTGAAAGTTCATTATTCCAGAAGGTTGCAATCATTGTTATGTTACTTCCTAGAGTGTTATATAATTTTTTATATAAAATGGAAACACCATTAGCTTTCAACAATATAGTTTGAATATACACGGATAGGTCAGCTGTAACACTAGTCGGAATAGCTTGCGGAAAGGAATCTAAAATTGAATTAATTAAATAACCATATTTAATAAGATCAGATTGAGTTAAACCAAACCTTGTTTGTAGATCCTCAAACGGTATAAAGGCATTATTGGAATAAATGTCTCCAAGATAAAAAATACCCGCTTTAATCCATGAAAACCAAAATCTAATGTTCCTATTTAATTTAATGATATTGCTATACCATAATGATAGTTCAACAGTGTTATACATGGGATATAGAAAAATGGAATCTAGATCATTAAAAACCATTTTAGTGGATTTGAGAATGATAGATTTATGAAAAAATGAGGCTTTGTTAGACATAGTTACCAAAGTTGGTAATGGGAAAGGCTTTACAATAGATTTTTCAATTTGGAGCCAAGAAGGTGGATTATGTAAAGGAGAATGAATAAACCAAATGGCACTTTGTTTTAAAATAAAAGCTTTGTGATAAAGAAAAAAATCTGGGATACCAAATCCAGCATTACATTTAGACGTTTTTAATTTTTTATAACTAATGCGAGGTGATTTGTTATTTCAAAGAAATTTGGAGAGAAGTTTATCAATATCTTTATAACATTTTAATGGGAACTGAGTAGGAATCATGGAAAGAGTATTTTGGAGCAATATTCATTTTAATAGATTCCAGTCTACCCCACCAGGAAAGATGTAGTGATGCCCATTTAGACGTTTTATCTTTAATATAATCTAAAACAAAATTACAGTTTAAAGTAATTGTAGATTTTATGGATGAGGAAAATAAAATACCAAGATATTTTAATTTCGTCTTTTGCCAAACAATTTCATTCATAGGTATCATATCAGGAGTACAATAAATGTTTAAAGGGAAAAATTCAGTTTTATTAGTGTTTAATTTGTAACAAGACACCATAGAATATTTTGATATAATCTCTAATAAAGAAGGAAATGAGGATAAGGGGTCATCAATAAACAAAAGTACATCATCAGCATACGCTAAAGTTTTAATAATAATCTCATTAATAATAATTCCTTTAATGGTATCACATTTTCTTATAGCTGTAAGGAAGGGTTCAATGCCAATTAAAAACAATAGCGGGGAAAGGGGACATCCTTGTCTAGTACCTCTAAACAGGGAAAATTGATTTGAAACTTGGCCATTAATAAAAAGACGAGCAGTCGGAGCACAATATAGAGCTGAAATCATACGAATAAAATTATCACCAAAGTTAAATGATGACAGAGCATGAAATAAAAACTGCCAATGCAATTTATCAAATGCTTTCTCAGCATCCAGAGCCATAATTCCTGCAGGAGTAGTTAACGTATGACCCTGTTCAATGACATGTAATAAAGTTCTTGTATTATTTACAGAGTGTCTATTTTTCATAAAACCAGATTGATCCGAATGTATAATAGAAACTAGTACAGGGGATAATCGTGTGGCTAATATTTTGGCATATAATTTACAATCCTGATTAATTAAAGAGATAGGGCGATAATTAGATACAAGGGTGGGGTCTTTATCAGGTTTGGGAAGAACGATAATTAAAGCTTCAGTAAAGGATCCTGAAGTAATTCCCGTAGAGCCAAATGTTGTAAAAAGTTGAAATAATAAGGGTAAAAGATGGGATTGAAACTCTTTATAAAACTCCGCCGGGATACCATCAGGACCCGGAGATTTGTTTATTTTAAGAGACTTTATAGCGACTAAAATTTCATCCTTAGTAATTGGAGAGTCAAGCCCCATTTTATCCGATGGAGAAATTTTAGGTAGACCACATGAAGATAAAAAAGAATCAACTAAAGAGTCATTGTGAAAATCAGGTTTATCATATAACTTGGAGTAAAAATCCCAAAATTCATTCACAATATCTTTATGAGATATAGCATTTTTACCATTGGATCCATGAATAGAAGTGATTTGAGTTTTATCTTTTTTGATACGCAAATAATTCGCTAACAATCTTCCAGATCTGTTTGCATTAAAACTAAATTTAGCTTTGGCCTTAGAAATCTGAACGCCAGCTCTTTTACTAAGAATTGTATTAAATTCATATCGAAGCTTTTGCAACTTACTTCTATATTGAGGGTCATTAGACGAAATAAAAAGACATTCATTTTCCGCTATTTGCTTTTCTAGCTTTTTAATACTGGCAGTAAAAATTTTATTTTCGTAAGCCATAATAGAAATAGTAACCCCTCTAATATAAGCTTTAAAAGCATCCCATCTATTAACCATTGAAGTAGTACCTTCAGGGTTAAATTGAAAAAAATCATGAATGGCAGAGAGGAGCTTTGGTTTATTAAGTTCATTGAGAGCTATACCAGAATTCATTCTCCATCTAGGCTGGTTAGTAAAGGTGGAATTTAAATTTAAAATACAAGAAACCATAGCATGGTCAGAGATGTCAATGTTGCCAATCTTAGGGTTACTAACACAGTTGATCAGCTGCTTCGAAACTAATATGTAATCGATCCTAGAATGAGAATTATGTGGGTTAGAAAAAAAAGTAAAACATTTTTCTGTAGGGAAGTGTAAACGCCAAATATCAACTCATTTTGTGGTTTGAAGAAATAATCTAAAAGCAAAATAAACCTTAGGGGGGTGGAATTTAGTACTAGATAATCTATCTAATAAAGGATCAGATATGACATTAAAATCACCTGCAACAATTAAAGGTACATTACCAATTTTTACAACCTCCGTTGAAAGAGTAGACCAAAAAACAGGGTCATCTGCAGTAGGGCCATAAACATTTAATAAAAATAAGATAGAATCATGAACTTTAACCTTAACAATTAAATATCTGCCATCCGTATCTGTAATTTTGCTCAAGACTTGGCAATGCGTTTTTTTCGCACATAATATAGCTACACCATTTTTCTTGCCATTAGCAGGAGAAGAAACAATATTGTCAACCCATTTTTTCTTCATATAGTTTAAAATTTTATCATGTATATGAGTTTCTTGTATAAAACAAAAATCAGCTTTGCAACTACCCAAATAATCCAAAATTTTTGTACGTTTCACAGGATGGCGTAAACCTTTAACATTCAATGACACTACTTTAATATTAGCCATGACAAAATAAAAAGGAGAGAAGGATTAGAAAGAAGAAGGTCAGAAAAAGACACAAATGTGAAGAAGAAAGTAGCTCCAGAACACACAAAAGGGAATGGAAGAAATAAAATATAGCAAAAAAGACAAACAAAATACATAAATATGAACATTGGGACGCACACACGCTTTACAAGCATGGCCAGAACCGCTGGAGCCCAAAATATTATGAGTTACATAACTCTGTCAAAGAAGATCATACATGAAAAAAAATCAAGTGGTAGGACCCTGAGTGTCCATAGTTTGCTGTATTTGTAGATCCAGAAATTGTCGCAGATCTTCAGGACGCTGAAAGGATTTTGAAAAATTATCTTTCCAAATGCGCATAGTTGAAGGGTCAAAAAGGCCGTATTGGTATCCAAGGCTTCTCAATCGTGGGCGAAGATCAGTAAATCCCTTACGTGTTGCAACAGTTTCCTTGGCAAAATCTTGATGAATAAAGATTTTGTGACCATTGACCAACAATGAAGGAATTTCTCTAGCTGCTTTTCTGATCATAACCAAATGATGATGACGGAGTACTTTAAATATCATTTGTCTAGGCTTGGTATGTTGAGGATTGCGACGTGAAGGAATTCTGTGAGCCTTATCAATTTCAAATTTTTCTGGAAATTTGACGTTTAAAAGACCAGGAATTAAGTTCTCTAAGTATAGTCGACAGTTAGAACCCTCAACCTCTTCTGGTAAATTAAAAATGCGAAGGTTGTATTGTCTATTGCGATTTTCCATGTCCAAAAGTTGTGAGCACAGAGGAGATATTTTCGCCACAAGTGGAGTAAAAGCGTCGACTTTAACTTTATTGTCCTGTATTTTAATTGAGTTGTCTGAGATTTTCATCGACATACTCGCCATTTCCTTTCGTACATTTTTTATTTCAGTCGCAATAGTTTCTGTATTCGCACGAAGAGCCTGAATTTCCTCCAAAATTAAAGAAAGCGAAGGTTCAGATGACTCCACCACTTTTGATTTTATTGGGGGCGGTGAAATCTGCTGTTTTCTTTTATTGTTGAGGGGATTTTTATTATCCATTTTTGAGAAAAATAATGAAATTTGAATAAAAATGAAGAAATTATGAGTAAAAAGAGCGAAAAGATGCAAAGCAATCCTCAAAAATACTGGTGCAGCAGCTAAACTGGACTAGGGGAGTGGCTAGGCCCAAGCCAGGCCCTTTCCTGAAGTATGCTCCGCCCCCCTGACAGACTAACCAGGCAGTACCTCAATGCAGAGCTCGGAGCAGGAACCAGGGAGCCAGAAACACGACTTCCCACGATCATAACGGCCCAAAAACTCTTCACAATGCTGGTAAGCCTATAGTTTTAGCAGCGACCTCCTTTTAAGCACAATTCTGACAGAGAATCGTCGTTTTAAATAAAAAAACGGGCGAAAACGCGGAGGAGCTCACCGGGTGGCGGCCATCTTGAATCGCGCGCTCGCGCGTCTCACAATAAGTGTAGTTCTGATAGGCAAAAATGGTCCCTGCTGCATAGCATATTTTATTACCATTGTAAATCGATTCAAAGGGTACTGGAATTGTAAAAAGGAGGATGTTCGAATATTAAAAGGGACAAAGAATTATGTTGTTTGTGCACAAGTTTAAAAATCGGTTGTGGAAAGGTTTTAATAAGCGCGCACCTGCACTTTATACATTAGGTTGAGTGTTTATATGGAGTCATGTCTGCTTTTAACCCTCATTTGCATAGTGAAACTATAATTGTTACCTCCCCTATTGTATTTTGTTCTGCTATTAAGATTACTATGATGTGATACATTCTAAAATAAAATCGTATTTTTTGTATATTTTCATGTGGATCTCATTGGAGCTCCGAATAATAAATAATAAATGAACTGAACTGAGATGTACTGCCATGCAGCATCAGGGCTCCAATATAAGGCCACAACCAAGCAGGTCGGACTGGCCGACAGGGCACTGAGGCAGCTCCCGATGGGCTTGCCTCACACATCAGTGTGTGGGCTGCTTTTTAGCAATTTGAGGGCTTGTTTCATGGCCTGGTGGGCTGGTGGTTTTTACTGTTGATTCCCTCATATTACCCCAAACAATGCCTTCAAACAAACACAAATGCATGCAGTCCCCCATACTGTACAATACACCTGCCATGGGTCTCTTTACAAGTTTAAAACAGCCCCGATTTGCAAAAGTGAGACACTTTTCTAGCTATCTCGTTTGCTAACTGGGCGGGGGCGGGGGGCTCTTTTGTTTGGGGGTCAGACATATTTCTTGTCCGAGTCCCACCCTGGCACCAGTGGGTTGCTTGTCTCCAGTTCTCCAGAGAGGGAGCCAGAGAGCTGAATTGTGTGCACACCAGAACGCCATTGCCTCGAGGCGAGTGCACTGCTGCCGCGGAGGGAAGCGGAAAGCCACCGCAGTGAGAAAGGGAAGGGAAAGCAGGCTGCCGGTCGGGCGGCCGGCCCTCGGCTTCACACCTGTCACTCGTCTCCATCTGCCGATTCAAACAGCTCACAGGCTGGTTGCTCCCTGCCCCCCCCTCCCCTGTGGTGCGCAGTGCAGACCAGAGCGCGGGAGCGCGACCGCAGGTGGCCGCCAGAACTCGCAGCCTTTACAGCAGCAGCCGCGGGCAAAATTCGGGAACGGCCCGGTCGCGGCGGGAGCCCTCGGCAGGCAGGCAGGCAGGCAGGCAGCCGGCCACGAGAGCTCTTGGTCAGCACAGGGGCCAGTCTGGAAAGCGGAGAGGATTGCAGCAAGGTCCCCAACAGCGGCAGGAGCATTCAAGAAGCCGCGGGAGCACTCAGCAGCAGGAACAGTAGTAGCGAGGGCTTCCCCTGAGGCGGTGGGAGTCGCAGGAGCCACTGAGACCAGCCTGTCCATCTGTGTATCTGCCGACGCGGGAGACAAGAGGTAAGAGGTGGAGGCAAGCGTGGCAGCCGTTAGAGGTCGCCGCTAAGTAAGAGCCAGAGGGTGCGGTCTGAGGGGTTGGTAGACTAGGTCTCCAGCTTGCAGCCCCCCTCGTGTGCACCGCTTGCTAACCCCCTCCATCCCCCTCCACCCCTCCGTGCCCTCAAAACAAAAAACACAGCTCAACCCAGGGGCCCACATCAGCACTAGTACTGGTATTCCCTCCCCCCCAGCACAATCAGGCACAAACAAGCCTAGCCCCAGCAAACGGCGCAAAAAGAGATGACGCTGAGGAAGACTAAATCCTGCACGGAGGATGAGGGGGAAGTGAACCCTGAGAGTCTAGCACAAAGAAGGGTAACCAGAAGCATAAGCACCCAAAAATCCCAGGATCTGGTCTCTGGCAATTCCCTCCCCCAAGGCCTTATCACTCAATTCTTTCAGGCCTCAAACTGCCCCTCACCTTTGGATGAAACGCCACAAGATCCCGTGACCAATGCCATACCGGGGATCCCAAAGATCCACCTGGACCTAAGGGACTCTCACTCCTGCGAGTCTGCTAACTTCGAATCACCTGGGAGCCTTGATGCTTGTTTTCAGCCTGAGGCCAGGACAAAGAGCCCGATTAGGGTCACTGCCGACATTCACGATAGGCCAAATCTGGGGGCAAACGTGGATTCAGATACTGGGAGGTCAAGCGAGGCTGTCGCATCCTCCTCCCCAAAGAGCACAGGCACAGGCAAGGGTCTGAATGCAATTGTGACACCTAGGGAAATACAGAGGCCAATCCCCCAAGGTACGGAGGTTCCAACAACTTCGTTCTTACTAAAATTGGAACAGACCATTGAACGAACACTTGAAACTACCCCTATTAATTTAGGAAGAGCTAAGGCCCCGAGAACTGCACAAACGGAGGGTTGGAGTCCGCTGAGTTTAACTCATCACCAAGACTCAACCGACCCAACTGATGAACCCACCTCTAAAGACCTTAACTTGTCAGCAATAAGAGAAGTCCAGGACACAATGGCCAGGGCTCTGCTATGGCAGTCCGCAAAGATGGAACTCCAAATCGAGCTTTTGCAGTCGATAGCCCAGCATTTGGTGTGCCAAGATGATAAGCTGGCAAAGCTGGAAGTCCAACTTAACGTCCAACAAGCTCATGCCGCCAGCACCAATTCCTGTGACGTCTTAATTGATAAATGGGCAAGTCTACCTGAAGTCTTAAAAGAGATGCTTGAATTAGCCAAGGGTCAGGGCGAGACAACCACGCAAGAACAAGCCGCACAAAAGCCACCACCACAGACGACAGAGCATGCCGAAACAGCAACCCTTAGCACAACGGGCAATAGCGCCTCAAAGGTTCCCCTAGTAGGGCCCCGCATTAACTTTACTTTGGCTAATAAAGGGAATGGTGACCCCGAGGTCTCGGATCTCGAGACCGTTAGTGATGACCTGTCTGTTACTACCTCTCAGGTGGAGAGGGTCGAAGGAGCATTAGCAAGTGCCAAAGCCCCGTTATCAAGGAGAGCCAAAAAAAGACTCAAAAAACAACTTAAGAAGTCCAAAGCTAGAAGCAGAAACACACCCTCGGTGGTATCAACCCTGGGCGACACTGAAACTAAACGTATCCCTAAACCACTCTTCCCCATTTTCATACCCAAGCAGGTGTCTAAAATGGGCAAGTCACGTGACGCACCTCTTGTTCGCGGTGAGGCCCAAAGTCAACAAATCCCTCTCATGGAGGGTCAAACCAATGAGCCTCTCCAACAAAGGCCTTCACAGGTGGCCGTCGCCGCTCCATTAAGTGCCCCCAGCCCTTCTGGTTGGGTTCTGAAACATGAGTCTGTAACAAATCCCAAACTACAACAGGGCGCACAGCCAGTACAGTCTAGAGTGGTAGGTCTACAAACTGAGGGGCAGGGGAATCAGCAACCAGGAGTCGCACTCAAAAATCACCTAAATTTAGCATCAGACCAGGGGGAGTGGCAAGGATGTCCGAGTGTGGAAGGCCAATCAAGCATGGGGCCCAATGGGCAGCAGCCAGAACCCACTCACAAAAACCCTTTAAATTTCAGTTACCAGAGGCTAAAGCTCCAGGGAGAAGGGGTGAGTTTGTGGTCCATCACACAAAAAAACAAACAATCCACCTTTGAGCTGCAGTTAACCCCAAGGTACACAGCAAAAGGCTCATTTGACATCTTGAACAGGTCCAACATTGTCCGCCTGTTTGGCCATATTGCCTCCCTGGCCCAAATCACCTCAGAAAATATTGAGTGGGTGATATTCAAGAGACTGGAGACAGACACTCATGACGATTCCACCATAATCGGACTTGTGAGTCAGCAAGTCCAACAGGCTGTCCTTAAGGAAGCAACATTGTTCGCTGAATGGGGCATTGATGTTGTTGCACCAAGTACACTGAAATATCCACACGTCCTTATGCCGCAACAGGAAACCTCAGAACCGTCATCCATTCTTAAAGGCATAAGGCACACCAGCCCAGAAATAGGGGCGAAATCAGGGCGGGCAAAAACCCCGCTAAAAATCAAAATCCAGCAAAATGACGGGCAACGGAGCGTGCAGCGGCATTTCCAGACATCGGATCACCTGGAGGCCACATGGAGACAGTGTCCCTAACCTAATAAACAGCCATGTAAACAACGCCTGCTCAAATCCACTCAGGGGCCTAGTCCGCGAGTTATCCATTATCTCATGGAATATTGCGGGGATGAGCAACATCTTTAGGGACATAACCACACCTGAATACCTCGCACAGGGGGACATACTGTGTATTCAGGAAACCTGGGCAAGGACAACGACCGCCATCGGTGGCTTTTACGAACATTTTAAACCAGCGACCAAAAGGACAATCTTTGGACGCCCGTCAGGGGGCCTCTCTATCTACGTAAGTCATGCGTGCAAAATTAACACAACTGAATTAAAGTTGGGGTCTCCTGATCTTCAAGCCATCCTAATCAGTGGGTTGTCATCGGGTCGAAAATCTCGCCCCTTTCTACTAATTAATTGCTATGTCAACCCAATTAAGTATCAATCTTCCCAGGCCATGGAATCACTTATTTCAATTTTGGAAGATCTTTTAATAAATTGGAAGGACCAAGACGTAATAATCGCGGGCGACTTCAATCACAGAGGCTTGGGTTTAATTTCGGAGACTCCATCAAGCAAGAAGTCAGTCCCACTGACTGAATTTCTCGCAAATTTTAAGCTGCACTCCACCCATAGAATACAAAAAAAGACCCAACCTGAATGGACCACCATTCCGACCTTTAGAAATGTCTCTACTATAGACTACATCTTTATCAATGAAGGGCTTGCCCACAATCTTTGCACCTTCACTGTGGACGACAGAGAGGAAAGCGATCATAGGCCCCTCCGCGCCACATTCAATCTGGCGCGGGTACAAGCAGAATTACATGCAGTTATTGGAACCACCACGGGGGAGGAACATCATAATGTGCTTAAAAGAATAAAATGGTCAACCAATCTCAGTCATAGCCTGCTAGAATATGTAGCTAGAAGGGAGGAAGAACCTAACCCAGTTCAAACTAAGAACATCATCCACCTCTGGGAAACTCTGACCTCCGACTTATTGGAATATCTGTATCCAAGAAGTCGCCAATCCCACTCTGATCCTCGCCGTGCAACATCGTGGTGCCTGTCACAGTGTAAGCGTGCTCTAAATAAGGCAATCAGGGCACAAAAGAAAGGCACTCATTTGTCAGGGAGATACTCCATTGCTGCTCTGCGAATAGACTATAAAAAGAAAGTCTGGGCCCACAAAAAACTGCAGACTGAATGGAATTGGTTGACTGTGTTCTCCTTAATTAAAGGTAATGACAATAGCAAGCTTTGGCGTTTCATTAACAGTCTGACCCCCAGAGGAGAGCAAAAGGAAAATAGTGTTGCAGGGAAAGCGTGGGAACAGTATGCCAAGGGGCTGTATACCTGCGAGTCAAATCAGGCCACTGCAGGAAGCCGTGCGTGGTCCAAGGTGGCGGCGGATATTATCGTACCCGAAAGAGCTACGTCAGAAGGCGTAAACTCGACCTGCACCGGATCATTCACAGAAATGGAGGTACTAAAGTGCATCAAGGCCATAAGAACTGACGGCGCTCCAGGCCCAAATGGGATTCCGGCCCAGGTTCTGAAAACCGCCTCAGCCTTTTTTGCATCCAGACTCACCCCTTTATTTAACCATTCTTTTGCCACGGCAATGTTGCCATCCTCTTGGAAAGGTTCTATTCTATTCCCCATCCATAAAAAGGGGGACCACACGAACCCGGCCAATTATAGGCTTATAGCTCTCCTCGACATAGAAGCAAAGATATACGCCCGCCTTCTTCTCAGGGATCTGGAGGATTGGGTGGACAAGAACGGCATTCTTCCGCCCACACAGACCGGCTTTAGGGCCCATAGCTCAACTCTTGACAACATCTTAGCCCTTTCCTACCTCGCGAAGAAGGCCAATACGAGGAACAAACCGCCCCTGTTCTGCTGTTTCATAGACTACTCCACAGCCTTTGACCGAGTGAACAGGGGCCGGCTCTGGGCAAAACTTGACTCGTGGGGGCTACCACAGGCTCTGCTAAAAGCTATAAAAGCGCTCTATGAGGGCACCTGGGTCAAGGTGAAGCTAAGCCCCACAATAACAACTGAAAGAATTGAAACCAACTCGGGCCTCAAGCAGGGGTGCGTCTTGGCCCCCATGCTTTTCAACTTGTATACTGCGGACATGGGGTCAGCTCTGAAAGATGCCAACTTAGCACCTCCAAAACTGGGGAGGCTCGTCTTGGGAACACTCCAGTATGCAGACGACACGGTGATCATGGACCACACTAGGGTGGGGCTCCAAAGAGCCTTAAGCAGTTTGGCCCTATACAATAAGTCAAATGACCTACGGATCAACGTGAGCAAGACCAAAATCGTCATTTTTGGCAAATACCCCCTCAAAAAAGAAGCTTCATGGTCTCTGGGGGAGCACCGTATCGTCACTGCCCCATCCTACAACTATCTGGGCACCTGGGTCTCCGAGAGTGCCTCTGCAGTCAAACATCTGAAGGAGCTTAAACCTAAAATTAACAAAACCATTCTGTCGCTAAGACGCTTATGCCACCGCTTGGACAGTCCCTCAGCAGAACCAATGTTGACAGTGCTCCGGGCAAAACTGATCCCTGCCATTGCATATGGGCATATAGCCTACCCTGGTGCATTTGACAAAGTGGTAAATGCGGCCCAAGCGAAAGCCTATAAGATGGTGCTACAGGCCCCTAGATACGCAAGGAACACCAGATTAAGGCTAGAAATAGGCCTTAAGCGACCTGAGCTGGAATTACTGGGGGACCTTTTAAAACTCTATATTAGAGTATTGAAAGCACCAGAACATTCGCTAAAGCACTCCCTAAAATCAATTTTTGATGAGGTGGGCTCCCCCTGGTACTCAAAGCTAGGACAAGCTATTGCAGCATTGAAAATCGAAAGAAGGAGTTTGCCCCTGCACGAAATTCCTTTCTCAGCCTGGGCCCAAGCAGTTAAGCGCCAAGTCCGGATCATCTCCTTTGGTCTTGACCTTGCATCTCTTCGGCAAAATCCACTAACTCAGGCCCTGGACAAATCATATATTCCAGGTAAACCCCAACCTTACCTGCAAGATCCAGTATCCACTTGCGCGAGAAAGAAAATCTTGTACTTTCGACTTTTGGCCCTCAGGATCATGGACTTCAACCCCAAATGGGCCTGTACGGATGGCACTCTGGCCTGTCGTCTATGCAATTACCGCAGAGAATACTGGCTACACTTGCTGTGCTGCTGCACAAAGCTGGCCAATGATCGCCATCGCTTGTTGCTTCCGATTTTACGGAATACGGACTATAGAACTTGCAGAGAGGCTTCGCACTGGTGCCTCTCAGTCTCCACGACCTGTTTGATAGCCAGAGTTGCGAAATTTATACACCAGGTAAAAATGGCACTCGACTCCCACTTAACGGCATTGTCTGCAAAGTAACTGGAAGCCCTCCGCCCCAGCTATCTAACCTGGGCTGGTTTAAAGACCCACGAAGAATCCATCTTTCGTCAACAGCCCTTGGTACATGTATCGACCCTACCGAACTTTCATGTGCCTCCCCTTATCAGTTGGGAAATACTGGTACAACCTATACATCACTCCTTTTAAAAGAACTCTGCTTTGGACAGCTAATCAGGACTAATATGCTCATATCTAACCCAAAGTGACTTTCACTTTTATGTGTGGATGGGACTTGTGAGGGGGTGAGTCGGGACGTTCATAAAGCTTCTTTTTTTTTTTTTTTTTTTTATCTTATACTGTAAAGATTTTAAGTAATCATGCAGTTTATTATTAAAATTGTCAAATTGTCAGTGGGCCATAAGCTAGTGGGCACAGCCTGGTAATCCGGACAGGTAAGGTCGTGCTGGATCATGATAGAGGGGGGACGTTCTGCACCCCACTCCCTCGCTGCAGTATGCATGAGTAAATGATTGGTTCACAGCATTTCCTGTATTTGTTGGTTGATTAATGTAAATTGGTAAAAAAAAAACCGATGTTAGCAAAACCCGCAGGCACGTTTAATCCTGGTGTGCCCACCCAGCACTCGATACATTATCACCGCTCCCAGATGGGCATCGCCGGGCAGTGCCAGTCTAGGCACCGGGTCCTAACACAGCCAAAGGTCTGGATTTTCCACTTCAACAACTTTTTGTGCGGAGAGACAACGCCAGAGCTATTAGCGCACGGGGAACCTCGGGGCCCCGGGGCCAGCATCAGTTTGCATCCTTCTCACAGGAGATGGGGCCCCCAGGGTCTGTCCGCGCGCTGCCGTCTGCCTATATATTCACTCCCCTGCTCTGCCGCCAGCTCATGTTCACACACCCTGTGCCACTTCCAAGCTGTCTGGCGGGTGCCACCCCCCACCCCCCCACCCCCCTCTCACACCTTGTTTCCTGGCCTGATCTCAGCTCTGATGACCACTTTGACATCTACTCTTTCAGTAATAAACGTGCCCGAGTTTCTAGGCGCTGTGCGGTGCGCTTATAACCGAATCACATCTTTTCTTTTATTGACAGGTAAGTTGAGTCAGCGGGGGGAGCTGGGTCTGATTCTCAAACTCCTGTGTAATTTTCCATGAGAACGCCGAATGACAATACCTTTTTCGTTTCCCGACAGCTCTGTCTTCATATGCATCATTTCCATGTGTAACACAAACAGAAATACAACTCACATCAAGCAGAGTGAAGTGGCATTAGCGCCTAGAAAAAGCCGCTCTGCGCCCAGGCAGGGAGTGCGTTAATTGAGCCCCTGGATACCAGGCGTTTGACTGACTCTGGTGTGAATTATTTTACCAAGCGCGCACAAATAATGCTGCCTGAAGGGCATGAACATATTATATCTAAATAAAACGAGTTAAACACGTTACATGTCGATTCCACGCACTCAGATTTTCTGTAGATCTGCAGCTAGATCCCTGTGTACTTTTCAGCGGTGCATTAAGTGAGTTTAAACGAGTGGTTGAGAGAGTGAGCAAGTTAATGACTGAATGAGGAAATAAGTGGGTGAGTTAGTTGCTGAATGAGTAAGTGAATGTTTAAGTGAGTGAGGTTTTGAGTGCCCATTCGAGTGGGCATACCCCATTGAGGGCTGCCACACATCTGACCCACAATCACATCTTTCTATCTTCTTACTTATATTTAATGGCCTCTTGCGGCTTATTTGACATATCCCACATCACTCCATGTGTGCTCAGCAGGCAGGCTCTAGGGCGGTGTGACAGGTGCCACCGCACCGGGTGCTGACTGGGTGGGAGAGGGGTGGTTTCCTCAAATATATCATGGAATTAAACACACCTGCTGCAGCGTTCCTTGCCTCCAGTTTTTTTCTGGCTACAATAAAAATGTCAAGATTACTCTGGTGAATTATGGAGCTGCAGGAGAGAGATGCATTTTGTCCACTGGAAGTTCTGACTCATCACAAGGTAGCTCAGAAGGTTTATGCCGCAAAGCGCCTGTACTATGCAGATCACAATGTGCATAGAAGGTAAATAGTTCAGTGGGTGACTGTTTGTGTCAGAGAGATCCTTTTGTAACTTGCAGTTAAAAAGTTAGATCCTAATATAGAACAGTGACCTATGAACTGTCATCAGAGAGCTGCATGCAGAAATGCATGCGAGAGGGCGTGGTTATAGAGACTTGAGGGGCTCAGTTAAAGGGTGGTAGTGAGGGAATCCGTGGAGAAGGAGGTAACTGGGGGCGCCAACAAGCATTGGCGCACCGTGGTCACCAGCACTAAAGCCGGCCCTGGTGCTCATGTAGGGGGACTCACTCCCTGGTGGAATGCTTGAAAGGAAGCATCACTCACTGAAACGCAGGAAGACGTCTCCAAACCTGGCACTGACGAGAGGCTGGAGGAGAGATGGCACTGCTGTCAGAAGGACAGTCACGTGACATTATCTGCGCACCGATGGGGTGGGGGCAGTAAGGGAGGGGGACAGGCATGGTGGGGGATTCAGCATGGCTCCCCAAGATCATGACTTTATAGTAACAGTGTGACAATATCAAGCAGATGAGCTGTGCCTACATGTAATTCCACATTGCTTCTCCTGCGGGTCTGTGTCTCGAGTGTCCACGGCTGTCCTTCCAAGCCACAGGTGCCTTATAGGGAGGGCAGCATTTGTGGGCAGGAGTACAATGGTACTGACAGACTTCACAGACACAACTTCAACAAAGACACACGTTCTGCACAGATCTCCACCCTGCTCAAAACACAGTCCCAATCACAGACATTCATGAGCCCCGGAGGCGCTGCTGCTGTGGTACTGTCCTGGGTACTGGGACAGGCTCTTGCAAGCCCATCCCAAAACATCTAAAAGAGACAGGAATACGGCGGGCATGATAAGGGCATATCCATATACAACGAGCACCCGTTGAAGGACTCTGCCCTCTCTGCACTATCACTGAAAGGGGATCGGATGTTTTGGGCTGGATTGTAAAGAGCATCTTTCAGAGCAGCTCTCAGCAGGGTATGGGACAGAGTCTGGTGCTGTGAACCGACCCCACTGTGTTTATCTGACCAATCAAGTCTTCGGATTTTGTGGTGTGCTGTTTTGCCATCAAAAGAGTACTGAGAAGGACATTTGATGTTATGATGTATTTATGGCAACCCTATAATCCTGTGAAACGTGCTGAGCATTATAATGCAGAAGCCCTTAAAGAGTGGCCATATTACTCAAACACCAGCAAACATGCACAAGAGCAGGGGCTGCTGTAGGAACCACACGCGATGGGAGCAGTTACTGAATCAATCAGCGCAGAAGAACTCTCCACCTGCTCAGATTGAAAAGCAGCCACGCACCGGGGCTCAGAACCAGGGATTTGCTGCGGTTGAACTGCAGTGACCTTCATGGGCGGCCCCACAGGCACAGCAAATATCCATTCATCATAGTGTGTGCAAAGAGTCCAAGAACTGCTCTCAGAACCCTTTGCTGGGGTCCCACGAGGCGAACATGAACCCGAAATGCATCCATGGAATATAAGAAGATGGGATTCAAAAGCAGGTGACTGCCACCAGCCCCGCAGAGGTCAGAGACGAACCTGAAAGAGAACGCGGCAAACACTCCCTCATCCATTAGAGTGATGGTCAATGTAGGAGTCAGTCTGGAGCTCAGTCAGTGAGAAGAAATGCAAACACTGGTTACTAATGACTCTCGCCCGTCTCAGTGCCACCTCAGCAGAAAGGCGCCCCCAGTGGAGTGTGTGCGGCCGGGCACAGCTGCTCAGAGCGGCCTGCTGAGAACAAATACATTCGAACCGGCTGCCCCCCGAGAAGCTGATTCCAAAGGAATGTGTGGCCCCCGGATTCATGGTGACATCCCGTGGACCCTCAGAGCCCACGGTATGGTAACATAGGTCGTGGGGTATGACGTGGGGATGGGACTGTCCTTAGACTGATCAGACCTGCCAAGAATCCTAAAAGGATAAATGTTTTTTGGGGTCCCCACTTAGTTCCGAGAAGCCAAAGCGCACAAGGATACACTAACCTAGAATATACAATTTGTCAAGCATCTTTGTAGCAATAACTACCACATCAGCACAAGACCAGAAACCAGAAGAGGAGAAGCGCATGTAGCATCCTGCACTATAGTCTTTGCAGACCTGCAGGAATGGACACCCCTTTACTTCGCATGTTAATTGTGGATACACTTCGTCTTGTATTTAGCCAGGATGCCAGGACTACGCACACTCACAATCCGAGATTGCGGCTGAGGATCAGCGGACCCGTACACGGGCTGACAGCGGAAAGACATGTTATAAATACTGGAGGTCGTAGCCGGGCCCGGGAGAAGCTACATACAAGCCAAATGGTATCCACAATTGACATGTTACCCAACCGTATGCTTGAGAAATTTTTCAGAATTCAGCCCTGAGGAAGTCATAGGCTGACACACCCACTGACGAAACACGTGTTCACTTGCAGAGGAATTTGAATATAATTAAAAAAAAGTTGAAGAATATGCGAAAAATGGAATGACTCATAATTGTGTTTATATGATATTGCGTGTGCTAGGACACATGTCTTTGTTTTGTTTCTGTAATTGGGATGTAGGTGTGACTTTTAACACTGTACTAAAATATCCAGCTACAGCAATTTTGCGTACTGTGTCTTGAAGCACCAAATTCCCTTAATCTCCCCTCAGCAGACAAAAACACGTATGCATCTGTTTCGTATCCTTGCAATGACACATGTAATGGAGTCCACTGATCAAGCCCAGAGTGAACAAATCCTAAAAGACCCACATTAATTTAGAACACATATAATGTTGCATGAATATGCTTTGCTAGTAGGGATACAGATTCCAACAAGACAAGTGTGCACTGCGCTCTACCCAGCTCCTTGGAGTCACTGTCAGCCACTTACTAAGTTTTCAATTATTGCAAAGGCACAATAGGTCCAGTATGAACTGTGCAAGAGTTTTGGCAATAAATGAAAACAATGTGATTTTGAGTGTTATAAAACAACTGCACGGCTTCTGGATAAGGACTAAGGGCCTTATTGTGACCTTGGTGGTCTTGGAGTAGGGCCGCCACACCGATGATCCGCTCCAAGACCGCCAAAGCCATGAGACACCTCCATCCAGATTATGAAATTTTTTATTTCCTTGCGGGCATTTCTTTGGCGGTCTCATGTTGGTGCCTATGAAAAAGGAACCGCAAATGTGAGATTCAAAGGCAGTTCCTGCAGGGCATTAACTGTAAATTCCATACGTTGCAGGAACAGGGGTGCATGCATACAGGAGGGAACCACATGTGCCACACTGCATGCACCCCATGGCTCTGAGGCAACAGGGGACCCTGTAGGGACCCCTTGGGTTCCTCACTGCCACACTTTTCATTGCTCTTACTGCCATGAAAACTGTGGCAGTGAGGAAACTTGCAATATACTTGATGGTGCCCCAGGAGCACTGCCAGCATATTACCAGCTTCACACTGCTGCAATACCGCCAGGGATCGCGGATCCCTGGTGGAAGTAGTGGTTGTGTGGCGGTTCGGAAGCCATAGTTGGAACATGGTGGGTGGACCGTCAACAAGACTACGGCGGTCCAATGGACCACTGTAGTCATATAAAAAGGCACTTATACTCTTCAACCATTGACATGACTCCATGCATCAGCCTGGAATAGTTAAGATACTTGTGTAGTGTTGTGATCTGCTTTTTAAAAGCACCATAGATAACGGATGTGTTTGAGCACTTCTGAGATTCAAAGCTTTACTTTTTAGGTATGGCTGAACATCACAGGAGCCACCTGAACATATGTGATGAACAGACAAAGAGCTTCAAGAAGCTGGGTATTTGGACAAAAACAAGTGAATCCGAAATATTGAACAACATAAAAATCGAGTTTTTGATATCATGACACATAAATATCATGATGGTGAAATATTAACTAAAATATAATTTTTTTTAAGGTAATCTCATTTTCAAAAATATCTGTGTTGTCAATATTGTTTACAGTAATATAGTTGAAAACAAATATCTTTCTGTATTTTAGTGTATACTTTAAATGTACATGCTATATATTGTTTAAATAATTGCTATTGTCTTCAAATAAAGTTTGTGAATTTTCGTTATATATAATTTTAATTTAATTTTAATAGTCATTTATATTGTCATATTGGGTTGTGAGGTTGCAGTCGAAATAGTACATGATTTTTCACTGAGTTTACTGCTTTTTTAATGTGTGAGTGCAGCACAAGAGGAATGCTGGGGGTTGTGGTGCTGCTTTAGTCCAACCTTTCCCTTTGGTGGTTCTGCTATGTGATATTCTCATTTTAAATTATTCACAGCCCTCCAGTCGGCCTCCAAAATGCAAGACGCCCGGTTAATGTTCGTGTCCTCCGCTTGTCTTCTGTTCCACTGTTGGGCTATGGACAGCTCCAGACCCTGCGGTCCTGCCATTGAGAACCAGCGCTTGCCATACTCCTGTTTGCTCTTGAGGGGAGTTCTGTCACCTAAAAAAACATAATGATTTGTCGGTTTTCAAAAGGAAGTTTCCTTTATTATGTGTTAATAGTATTGGCTAATAATATTCTAAAACTTCATGACATACTTACTGTGTGAATTAACTACACTCTGGACCATGTTTCTTTTAATAGGCTAATCCTGTTGGTGAATAGAGGTTTTTTAATCAGGATTGTCCCTCATTCAGAAACAGCTGTGTCAACCACATTAATGTTTCAAGGCGTCTCTTCCCGACATGCCTCATGCTGATCCTTTCTGACCTATCAATGCACCGTTACAGTATGTTCACCCCAACTGCATCCGCTCACACATATGCAGCTCCCCGAAGCCATGCGAGCCAGAATCACAGTTATTGCGAGAGCCTGGACCACATGGCTCACTTCTGATGATAAACTGGAAAAAACTACAGGTAGGTTAAAAGAGTAACAGGCTTGGCCACTCTTTAAATGCAAGCACCCATATCAAATTACGATTAGACAATGCTGTTATTTCATTGCAAAATCTCTGCTCCTGTCTTGTCATGTGAGGTATCATTTTACTCGGGAGACTGAGGGGAACGCTGTGGGGTAGGATATTTGTGCCGGCATGGGGATTCCATGCAAAAATATGTGGAATATATCTTTGTTTCAGCTAAATGTGAGGTTTTCAGGGATTCTGGGTAGGAAAACTTTGGGGGATCCACACAAGCCATACATCGATGGACTCTCCCGGGTATCTAGTTTTTCGGAAATGTATGGGTTTCGTAGTTTCCCAAGATGGCTGCCGAGCCCGGGGCCAAAATCCCAGGTGACTTCCCTTGTAAAACCAGGATGTTTTGTGATAAGTCATTATGATGTCTCCTCAATATGTTTTGGGCCCTTGCCTGTCTGGGGTACTTGACCCACCCACGTGAGTGAGGTACCATTTTTATCGGGAGACCTCGGGAAACGCTGAGTGGTAGGAAATGTGTGGGTCCACGCAGATTCCATAACTTTCCACACAGAACTTTGAGAAACAAAGTGATTTTTTCAGCTAAATTCGAGGTTTGCAGGGGATTTAGGGTAGGAAAATGTTGGGGGACGCACGCAAGCTATACCTCGCTGGACTCCCCCATGTTTCTAGTTTCAGAAATGTGTGCATTTGGTAGATTTCCCAAGGTGACCGCCAAGCCCGGGGAAAAAAACCCAGGTGACCCCTCTTGGAAAACCAGGTTGTTTTGTGATAGGTCATTTTGAAGTCTCCTCAATATGTTTTGGGCCCTTGCCTGTCGTGGGTACTTGACCCACCCACGCGATTGAGGTACCATTTTTAACGGGAGACCTCGGGGAACTCTGGGTGGTAGGACATTTGTGGATCCACGCAGATTCCAGAACTTTACCACATAGAAATGTGAGAAAAATTAGATTTTTTTCAGCTAAATTTGAGGTTTGCAGGGGATTCTGCGTAAGCCAAAAATTGGGGTCCCACGCAAGCTGTACCTTGTGTCCAGTTTTCAGAAATGTGTGGGTATGGTAGATTTCCCAAGATGTCCGCCAAGCCTGTGGCCAAAAACACAGGTGACTCCCTATGCAAAACCAGGTTGTTTTGTGATAGTTCATTTTGATGTCTCCTCAATACGTTTTGGGCCCTTGCCTATCGCGGGTACTTGAGGCACCAACATGAGTGAGGTACTAATTTATTGGGAGACCTGGGGGAAAGCTGGGTGGTAGGAAATTTGTGCATCTATGCAGATTCCAGAACTTTCCACCACAGAAATGTGAGGAAATGAGTTTTTTGACAAAGTGTGAGGTTTGCAAGGGATTCTGGCTAACAGAACCTGGTGAAAGCCAGACAAGTCACCCCATTCTGAATTCCACTGGGTGTCTAGTTTTAAAAAATGTACAGATTTGCTAGGTTTCCCTAGGTGCCGGCAGAGCTAGGATTCAAAATCTGCAGGTAGGCACTTTGCAAAAAAAGGGTCAATTTTCACTGTGAAAATGTGGTGCGTCCACGTTGCGTTTTTGCTCGTTTCCTGTCGCAGGCACTAGGCCTACCCACAGAAGTGAGGTGCCATTTTATTCAGAAGACTTTTTTTACAAAGTTTGAGGTTTGCAAGTGATTCTGGGTGACAGAACCTCGTGAGAGCTAGATGAGTTACCGCTCCTGGATTTGCATGGGTGTCTAGGTTTGAAAAATGTATAGTTTTGCTAGGTTTCCCTAGGTGCCGGCAGAGCTAGGGTTCAAAATCTACAGCTAGGCACTTTGAAAAAAAAGGGTCAGTTTTCACTGTGAAAATGTGGTGTGTGTTCACGTTGTGTTTTGGGCCATTTCTTGTCACGGGCACTAGGCATACCCCAGAAGTTCATTACCATTTTTCTTGGAAGACTTTGGGGTATGTGGGGTGGGTGGAATTTTGTGGATCCTCGCAGATTCCAGACCTTTCCATCACAGAAATGTTAGGAAAATGTGTGTTTTTTGACAATGTTTGAGGTTTGCAAGGGATTCTGGGTAACAGAACCTGGTGAGAGTCAGACAAGTTACCCCATCCTGGGTTCCCCTGGGTGTCTAGTTTTCAAAAATGTATAGTTTTGCTAGGTTTCCCTAGGTGCCGGCAGAGCTAGGGTTCAAAATCTACAGCTAGACACTTTGAAAAAAAATGGTCAGTTTTCACTGTGAAAATGTGGTGTGTGTTCACGTTGTGTTTTGGGCCATTTCTTGTCACGGGCACTAGGCATACCCCAGAAGTTCATTACCATTTTTCTCGGAAGACTTTGGGGTATGTGGGGTGGGTGGAATTTTGTGGATCCTCGCAGATTCCAGAACTTTCCATCACAGAAATGTTAGGAAAATGTGGGTTTTTTGACAATGTTTGAGGTTTGCAAGGGATTCTGGGTAACATAACCTGGTGAGAGTCAGACAAGTTACCCCATCCTGGGTTCCCCTGGGTGTCTAGTTTTCAAAAATGTATAGGTTTGCTAGGTTTCTCTAGGTGCCGGCAGAGCTAGGGTTCAAAATCTCCAGAAAGGCACTTTGCAAACAAAGGGTCAGTTTTGACTGTAAAAATGTGGTGTGTCCACATTGCGGTTTGGCCCGTTTCCTGTTGCATGCACTACGCCTACCAACACAAGTGAGGTACCATTTTTATCAGGAGACCTTGGGAAAAGCGGGGTGGGTGGAAGTTTGTGGATCTGTGCAGATTCCAGATCTTTTCATCACAGAAATGTAAGGAAAATGTGTTTTTTCCCAATGTTTGAGGTTTGCAAGGAGTTATGGGTAACAGAACCGAGTTAGAGCCACACAAGTCACACCATCCTGGATTTGCCTGGGTGACTAGTATATTTTTTCTTATAGGATTGCTAGGTTTGCCTAGGTGCCGGCAGAGCTAGGGTTCAAAATCTACAGCTAGACACTTTGCAGAAAAAGGGTCAGTTTCCACTGTGAAAATGTGGTGTGTCCACGTTGTGTTTTGGGCCATTTCCTGTCACGGGCACTAGGCCTACCCACAAAAGTGAGTTACCATTTCTCGCGGAAGACTTTGGGGTATGTGGGGTGGGTGGAATTTTGTGGAACCTCCCAGATTCCAGAACATTCCATCACAGAAATGTTAGGAAAATGTGGGTTTTTTGACAATGTTTGAGGTTTGCAAGGGATTCTGGGTAACAGGACCTGGTGAGAGCCACACAAGTTACCCCACCCTGGATTCCCCTGGGTGTCTAGTTTTCAAAAATGTATAGGTTTGCTAGGTTTCCCTAGGTGCCGGAAGAGCTAGGGTTCAAAATATGCAGGTAGGCACTTTGCAAAAAAGGGTCAGTTTTCACAGTAAAAATGTGGTGTGTCCACGTTGCTTTTTCGGTCGTTTCCTGTCACGGGCACTAGGCCTACCACAGAAGTGAGATACAATTTTTCTCAGAACACTTTGGGGAATACGGGGTGCATGGAATTTTGTGGATCCACGTTGATTCCATAACTTTCCACTGCAGAAATGTGAGGAAAATTTGATGTTTTTTAACAAAGTTTGAGGTTTGCAAGAGATTCTGGGTGACAGAACCTGGTGAGAGCCAGATAAGTTACCCCATCCTAGATTCCCCTGGGTGTCTAGGTTTGAAAATGTATAGGTTTGCTAGGTTTCCCTAGGTGCCGGCAGAGCTAGGGTTCAAAATCTGCAGGTAGGCACTTTGCAAAAAAAGGGTCAGTTTTCACTGTGAATATGCGGTGTGTCCATGTTGTGTTTTGGGCCATTTCCTTTCACGGGCACTAGGCCTACCCACAGAAGTGAGTTACTAATTTTCTATGAAGACTTTTGGGTATGTGGGGTGGGTGGAATTTTGTGGATCCTCACGGATCCCAGAACTTTCCACCGCAGAAATGTGAGGAAAATTTGTTTTTTTTTTACAAAGTTTGAGGTTTGCAAGAGATTCTGGGTGACAGAACCTGGTGAGAGTCAGATGAGTTACCCCTCCTGGATTTGCCTGGGTGTCTAGGTTTGAAAAATGTATAGGTTTGCTTGGTTTCCCTAGGTGCTGGCAGAGCTAGGGTTCAAAATCTACAGCTCGGCATTTTGCAAAAAAAGGGTCAGTTTTCACTGTGAAAATGTGGTGTGTGTTCACGTTGTGTTTTGGCCATTTCTTGTCACTGGCACTAGGCCTACCCACAGAAGTGAGTTACCATTTTTCTCCGAAGACTTTGGGGTATGTAGGGTGGGTGGAATTTTGTGGACCCTCGCAGATTCCAGAACTTTCCACCACAGAAATGTTAGGAAAATGTGGGTTTTTTAACAATGTTTGAGGTTTGGAAGGGATTCTGGGTAACAGGACCTGGTGAGAGCCAGACAAGTTACCCCATCCTGGATTTCTCTGGGTGTCTAGTTTTCAAAAATGTATATGTTTGCTAGGTTTCACTAGGTGCCGGCAGAGCTAGGGTTCAAAATCTCCAGCTAGGCACTTTGCAAACAAAGGGTCAGTTTTCACTGTAAAAATGTGGTGTGTCCACATTGCCGTTTGGGCCGTTTCCTGTAGCGTGTACTACGCATACCAACACAAGTGAGGTGTCATTTTTATTGGAAGACTTTGGGGAATGCGGGGTGGGGGAAGTTTGTGGATCTGTTCAGATTCCAGATGTTTTCATCACAGAAATGTAAGGAAAATGTGTTTTTTTTCCAAAGTTTGAGGTTTGCAAGGGATTATGGGTAACAGAACCGAGTGAGAGCCACACAATTCACCACATCCTGGATTCTCCTGGGTTTATAGATTTGCTAGGTTTCCATGGGTGCCAGCTGCGCTAGGACCCAAAATCCAGAGGTAGGCTCATTCCGCAAAAAAGTATCTGCCTAATGAGCTTTCTGCCATCCTGGGGAGGGGGGAAATTGGGGGCTATTGCCCGGATATGCCCCCTAAGGGGGCAGAAAGACTGTGGCTATTTTGTTTGTGTGGATGTGGACATTGGGATGCCCTTTCTTGGCAGCCCCCACCCCTACGTATAAAAAAAGCAAGCATAATTGCTGGTTTCACGTGGGTTTTCTGTACCCCTGGGGGGCAGATCAGGGGCTACTGCCCTCAGTTGCCTCCTATGGGTGACAGAAAGACAGTGGTATCTTTTTTTGGGGGGTGTTTTTTTATTTTTTTATTTATTTGAAAAGTTTTATATAGCGCTGGCTAGACCCGGAGGTATCAGAGTGCTTTACATGGGGCCGAGCATTGTTTCATAGCATAGTTACAAGTTACATTGTTACAAGATAAGCCTAGTTACCAGTTGCTGGAGCGCAGTTGCATGTGTTAAAAATGAATACTTAAGGGAAAAAGCAGGCAAGGGGAGAGATTCAGGGGAGAGAGGATAGAAGCAGGAGAGGAAGCCCAAGAATGAAAGAGGGGAAGAGGGGGTGGAGGGAGAAGGAAACTTAACCGTAAGACACAGAAAAACAGTGTCCACCGTCCTGTGTGCTTTGATCCCAGTGGAAAAGGTGTCGTTCCACACCTCCGCTGTGTGTGGCTCCCTATACGCTGTGGACTCTCTGAGGGGTCACTGAAACTCCAGGGCATAAATATTGGATCCCTCCTCAACAATGGGATAGGGAGAGCTTTGGCAAGAGGCGCTATTCCCACACCTCGGCTGTGAGTGACTCCCTTGACCCTGTGGACTCTCTCAGAGGGTCTCTGAGACTCCAAGGAATAAATGCTGGATCCCTCCCCAACAAGGAGAAAAGGAGTGCTTTGGTAAATGGCACATGGATAACAATAGTTACAAAATACACAGTTTCAGAGCATAGTTACCAGTTACTGGGGCGCAGTTGCATGCGTTAAAAACGAGGCAAGGGGGAGATTCAGGGGAGGGAGGATGGGAGCAGGGGAGGAAGACAAAGAATGGAGGAGGGAAAGAGGCGGGGGAGGGTGAAGGAAACATTAACTGGGAGACATGGAAAAACAGTGTCCAACGTCTGGTGTGGTGTGATCTCAGTGGAAATGGTGTCGTTCCCACACCTCCGCTGTGTGTGTCTCCCTTTACGCTGTGGACTCTCTCAGAGGGTTCTCTGAGACTCCAGGGCATAGATACTGGATCCCTCCCCAACAAGGGGAGAGGGAGTGCTTTGGCAAGGGCGCCTTTCCCACACCTCTGCTGTATGTGACTCCCTAGACGCTGTGGACTCTCTCAGAGGGGTCTCTGAGACTCCATGGAATAAATTCTGGCTCCCTCCCCAACAAGGGGAGAAGGAGCGCTTTGGTAAAGGGCACATGGATTACAATAGTTACAGTTCCAAAATCCAATACAGAAGAAACAAGTCCCCAGGAGAGTAAAGAGGGAAAAAGTGGGAGGGGGAGCGAGGGACAGGGGGCTGGGAAGTGGATCAAATCAGGCAGATCAGTAGTGGGAGTGGAAAACCTCGTGGGGGTCCAAGAATGTGAAGAAAACGGGTCTCATAGACATTATGTCCAGTGTCAAGTTAGGTAAGAACAGTTTCCGGTTCATCGCCTGCACTGCCTGGCTTGTCCCACTGCACCAGCATTTTTCCCCGCTTCGAATCTCGCATATACCACTCAGCTGCAATGAGGACCACCATTAGGATCTTGACAGCTGAATCCTCAGGGAAATAGACTGCAAGTCGGATGCGTATCTCCCACAGTAACAGTGAGCCCTGGATGCTAAGGCAGTTCAATTATAGCACTTGGAGGAGGCAATCATGATAGAAACACTTCGTGCCTCTGTCTAAGCCCTCTCACCCTCAGCCAGCAGTTCTAAGATGGCCGCTGCAAACAACACAGATCCACTCTAAAAGCACTACATTACACTTTAATATATACCTGTCTTTCAGCAGCCTTGCCTCGTCATGGTGGTTCTGAAAACAATACTGCAAGACAGAGTTCACTATGGATGTGCACAATTACCTGCACATCTATATAAAAAAGGAGGATAAATAATCGAGTCTCACATAAAAAATTAGAAAGGTGACCAATAATCAGCTCACACTTTTCAATCAGTGATAAGAAGTGAAGCCACAACAACCAGCTTGATATGTCCTTTGTGCATCTGCATGAATTATTTATTTGAATTATGATAGAAGAGGGACAACTATTTAGCCTTCTAGAAACGGCAGTGCTTTAAAAATACAAGATATTTTACAGATGCATATCAAGAACTTTCACTGCAATCTGCCGAGTGAGAGGGGGAGGAATATTGATGCAAACCAAATCCACGTCTTGGTGCAGGCGTACGTCGTCTGTGCGGCTAGTGTAAAAGGAGAGGTTCGTTTCCTCGGCAAGCTGTTTGGCCTCCTCTTCGGTCTTCCCCCACAGTGCTTCGATCGAGAACCCCTCGGCTCGCAGTAGGGGGACCAGCACCCGGGCAGTGCTGCCGGTGCCAAAAACGCCGATTCCCGGCAAGGGCTTCATTCTGCTTCATTCAGGGGCGTCTCTCTTTCGCTCTCTACCCCCGTCTTTGGAGGCTACGTTAAAAGGCATGGTGGACTTGGTAACCTTCTGTAGTGGTCCATGGTCCCTATCGCCTTCTTTTGTGCAAATCGGGGTCTGGTGGTTGTTGAATATTTACAACCGCTCATAAACCCTCAATCATCTGAATCCTCCCACATCTTGAATTTGAATTTGAATTTAAAAACTTTTATTCAGCGCTCTTTTACCAGGCAGTTTCATGGCGCTATGTGTGATGCAGTGGACGGCAGCAGCTGTAAGGGCTAGGCAGTGTAAGCTCGCACAAATAAGAAGGTTTTGAGATCCTTCCGGAACTGTAGATAAGAAGGCGATGTGCGGAGGGCAGCAGGAAGGGAATTCCAGAAGACTGGAGCAAGAACAGCGAACTTCGCTCCACCAGACTTCTGTTTTTTAAAACGGGGGATAGCTAAAAGAGCCATATGAGTGGAGCGAAGTTCTCTGCCCGGAAGGTAGGGCTTAATAGCTGAGCATATGAACTCGGGGGCAGTACCCGACCTAGCCTGGAAAGTGAGGCAGCCAAGTTTGAAAAGGGCGCGCTCTCTCACCGGAAGCTAATGTAGTGCTTTGAGCAGTGGAGTGGCCCGATGGTATTTAGGTAGGCCATGAATCAGGCGAGCAGCCTGGTTCTGTACCAACTGCAGGCGGTGGATCGCATAGGCAGGAGCCCCATTATAGATTATGTTGCCATAATCGATGCGCGATAATACCATGGCCAGCACGATAATTTTTAAAGCAGAGAGAGAAAAGAAGCGGGAGACTTTCCTAATTATTCTGAGGGAAAAAAACCAGGAAGAGACCACTGAACCAACCTGAGAATGAACAGAGAGTTGTGAGTTCAGAAAGATCCCAAGAGTTTTAACTTTGGGTACGGGGAGTGGAGGGACACCAAGTGACGGGGGCCAGAAGGAGGGGGACCACGGACTGCAACCACCTCCGGTCAAGACCAACTCGGTCTTGTCCGGGTTGAGTTTGAGGTGGTTGCAGTTCATCCAATCCTGAATGAAAGTCATAACTGTCTGGACATTTTGGGCAGATGAAGATGAGTAGGAGAGGTTGAAGATTAGCTGAAGCACAATTATCTTCAAGCACAATTATGTTCCGCTCTGCGTCTGAGTGCCACTGTTGGTCCCTCCCTGCTCCAGACTCATCTTTGGTTCCCTGGATCCACTCCGGAAGCCCAGGCTCTCGCGCCACCCTCTGCCCATCCCCCGGGCGTCTCCCTGGAATATCACCCCCAAGCTACAACCCCAAGACGGGGAGGAGTCAGCTCCCACACCTGAATTTTGAAAAACATTTACCCCGTTGTGCCTCGTGGGCTTTCTGCCCCCGATGGGGCTGATAAGGGGCTATTGTCCCATCTGCCTCTGGGGGGGCAGAAAGACTGTGGTGATTTTTGTGGGGTGGGGGCATTGCCATGTCCATCCCTGTGGTCCAGTGGGCTTTCTGTCCCACAGGGTGCTTATCAGGGGCTAGTGCCCCCATCTGATTCTTGGGGGAGCAGAAAGACTGTGGCATTTTTTGTGGGGAGTTGGGGGCATTGACATGCCCATTCTGGGCATCCCCCGCCCGAACTTTTGAAAAATAAAAATCCCTGGTGCCTAGTGAGACTTCTGCCCCCCGGGGGGGACAGATAAGGAGCTATTGACCCATCTGCCTCCCAGGTGGGGCAAAAAGACTGTAGCATTTTTTTTGTGTGGGGTATTTGCATGCCCACTCTGGGAAGCCCCCACCTCTACATATATATGAAAAAAATATTCCCTGGGGCCTAGTAGGCTTTTCGCCCCGGTGGGAAGACCAGGGGCTCTTCCCCCATCTGCCTCCTGGGATGGCGGAAAGTCTTATTCCTTGTTTGGGGGGTAGGGTGGGGGCATTGGCATGCCCATTCTGGGAAGCCCCCACCCCTGTCCTATAAAAAGAATCCCTGGCATTTAGGGTGCCCTCTGCCCTCGGGGGGCAGAAAGGCTGTATAGCAAAATTTAATTGGGGGAGCAAAGACCCTTGCCCAAGGGGCCGCTCCTTCCTCCCTGGTGGCTAGTGGGTGGATCCCTGCTTGGGGATCGCCCTCCTGGGGAACTCTTTTCAAGCTGTAGTACAAATGTAGCCAAAAGTGCAAACCTTCCTCCAGTAGAGTTACTAAAAGGTCAGAAAGATAAAGTAGTATATCTACCAGACTTGAAGGAAAACATTTAAACTCTTGGTATAAACTAAAATTTGGAATAGCCACATGTAGTTTTAGTGAAGAATGTGTCAAAGATAGATTTAAAAAAATTGCTAAGAACTATTTAGCTTAGATAAGGTAAGGAAAATACGTACAATCCTTGAAAGTAGAAAACAAAAATGCTAAGGTTTCGATATAGTGCAAAACTCTTCAAAGTCTATGGAAAGTCATCTTTTAGAGAGCGTAGATTCTTCTAAATCATTTGGGAGTCTCACAGTATTCACCCTGTACATTCTACAGATGGGATAGGTGATGCTTTAGAGTTATATGAAATGAGGCAAGCAAACGGGAAGCAAAATAGTTTATGGGAAAACAGTTTAGAAACGTATTTTCTACTTAGCTTTTATACAGGAGAAGAAGGTTGTTAGGATCATTGTTGAGTACAGATTCCTGCTTCTGAGTTTAGACTATATTCTGAAGATCCATTTATCAGCTGGAACAGTGAATATTGTTTCCTTCTTTTCTTTGAAATCTAACTGGATGTGGTGTGCTATGCTGTAGCCCATGTTCTCAAATGAGCACAATTCCACAATATTAGTCCAAAACCATTTGTGGAGAAGGTTTTTGGTAAAGATGAAATTCTTAACTGCAACCTCATGAATCTCATGGCATCTCAATGCGGAATAAATGAGAATTGGTTCCGTCGGCATTCTGAGTTAAGGTGCATGTTGTGTAACTTGAGTGCACCTAGCAGGCCTGTGACACTCAACTGTGCAGGGAATGCTTGGCATGTGCTGCTTGACTTCCTCAGCAATCTAATTCAAATATTGCTGGTATTAATTTAAAGACATGTGGAGAATTGTGCTCCATGTATTCAACAAATATCTGTTGGTATTTCAATCATAGTTTTCAAGCCATACTTTGCTTTATCTGCAACAAAAACATCCTCAACTTGGTGAGGTTGTTGACTTCTTTTATAGGAAAGACTATAAAGATTGAGGTACTCCACGTTTGTTAATTTCACTGTGGATAAAAAGAGTGCACATTTGGACAAAATACTGATGAGCCAGTTGCATCACTCATTGATCAGTACCTTACTTGTGAGTTTCCAAACAAACCTCAGAATAGAAACCTGAGGCAGCAAGTGTTACAGTTTCAGTACCACAAATATGGAAAATTCTCGTGTCATAGATATAGAGCCAAAGGTACATACTAATCAAAGTTTTCCTAGGCCTGTATGTCTACAGTCAGACATAATGTCATTGACACATCTCCCAAAAACACATACAGCATTAAGAGAAGTGTGTCTTCCAAATTAAATCATAACAACTACAGCCTTGTCATTTTGCCTATGTGGAATGCAAACATGCGCATTAAGATTTTTGCAGATAATTCCACTGCTACTCTACGTCACGTCATAGCTAACAAAGTCTGAGAAAGTGTACACTGAAAGATGTATGGGAAGACATTTCAGCAGAGATATTTTTCATTTAAAGTGTTCTAAAGTCTAAATTTGAAGATGCTTTCAAGCAGGGAGATCTGCTCTTCTGAAATATTTGATTGCATGAGCTCTTCTTTGTACAACAAAAGCAAAACCATATGCTGTGTTGGTATAGGCTACGTCTGAGAGTACTTTTAATTAGACCAGAGTAATTGGAGTAATTTCAGTAATTCTGTGCTATTCTTTGTTGCTGAATTAATATTAATAATGTGATTACGCTGCCACGCCTACTTAAGAATAATTTGGGGTCAAAAAAATCCTATTGCGAGACCATATTTAGTGAGCCCAAGCAGCTGCTTGCACTGCTGTTTATGTTCCGTTGCATTTAGTGTTTTTTTTAGTCCTCATATAGAAATAATTTGGAGTTGGAGGTGTCGGGGGCCTGTTTCGTTTTGTATTCCGACCTTCCGGGGCTTCTCCTCGGTAAGCGCAACGTATGCGTGGAGAATATCTTCTTCTCCTTTTTTACTTGAGCCGCTTTTTTCCGCTTCCAGTGGAATTCTGCTCTAGGTTGAGCTAGTCATTTTGACTACTCTTTCAAGTTCCCACTTGAATGCTTCTATTGCATTGCATAATCATTGGACCATACAATGCTTTCGCAGATGTTGACTTGTGAGATTATGGTTTTCCCAGATGTTCCAAACAATGTTCCCTCTAATATTTTTCCTCTGTGTGCGGCAGTGTAAGGTCTATGTGCGCTGCAACCAAGGCTATGTGCGCCAGTAATCAGATCGCGTGTGTGGGTGCAGCGCCAAATATCACTCCAAAATTTTGCTTAAAAATAGTGAAAAGTCGGTGCATTTTCTCACGAACAGATCCAAGTGAATGTTGTTAAGGCAGGTTTGAAACCGTCACACATTTCAATTTGAAACCTTGGCAGCTATGTTCCTACATTTCTGTTCTTAATAGGGCTGGGCTGCGGGTTGATTGTGTGCATTTGTTCAAGTTTTCATGTTAATTTCAGTTCATGATGGGCTCTGCGATTAACATGAAAACTTTAACAAATGTTCTCTTTGAGCAGGAAAAATAAAATTATAATAACGTTGTTATTATAATTTTACATTTCGCAGTTTCAGTGCTGGGTTAGGGATGAGGCAGCACCAGCACGCTAAAATTGTCTAACATATATGAGCATGCAACTGCGCCTTTAAGATGCTATGCGTCAGAGATAGAATATTCATGAACAGCGCTGAGCAGGCAGGCCAGAATCTAACAGATCAATTAGCCGTGCTTCAACCAGCTTACCTGTGAGTCTAGTCTGGGGGTACCAGCCATCACGTTGGTGATCCAAGGAGCCGGTCTTGCCTGCTGTTTTCCCACAATCACACCACCCTTTTGGTGACCAAAGCACACACATGCTTCGAAGATTAGCACTCAGGCGGGTGGTAGCTTGGTTTTCCTTTCTGCACCCCCCAGCAACGAAGTCACATTACCTGAGCCTCTTGCGCAGGATGTTATAGTTTTACAGCCTGCTGGGCCCATTCCCTCCTAAGCACCTGCATCAGCCTGGACAGAGATTGTTGAAAAAACAGTCAACTTCTCAGCCCCTGTTGTGCCCTCTGAACATGTGTACTTTCGTGAACCGGAGGTGCAGTATTGGTCTTGTCACTTGATCCCGGTACTTGATTGAAGTCAGAGCGGCACACAGCAGAGGTAAGGAGGCATTTTTAAACATAAAGCTTATAATCCATATTTTCAGGCATACTGTTTGTATGATCTGGGTTTAAAGCAATAATCGCTTATATTCTCCAAAACACTTTGTTTTGGAAATAATCTGCTTTGCTACACTTTTCGAATCATCGTCGTTTAACTAGTCTCACCGTCAGTGAACCTTGCTTTACCTCTCAAAAAGACAACTTTCTTTTCTTGGAAAATGGACTTCGGGAGATTCAGGTCGTTTCCCAACTCTTACCTCAGCTACTACCTTCTCCACAAGGATGGGGCGCTGCAGTCTTACTGCTATGTCACACGGTAGCTGCTGCTGAGGGCACATCATTTCAGGGGTCGAGAATTAGGTTTTTAGGGAAAGGGAATGTGATTGGTAATCCCAAGTGTACGAGATTTAGGAACCCAAAAGTAAAAAGTAGAGCTTTCAGTAGAATTCTCTGCATGCTGCACAGAGAAGGGAATTCAACATCTTTCAGCAATAGAATGAAAATGCAGCTCTGCCGGGGTTTTCTCCCCTCACTGCCAAACAAACTATGTCCATAAGAATCCCTTTCTTTTCCGACTTGTGGTAAATAAAATTCTTTACCGGGACTTAATTTGATACGGAAACATAATAAATATAGCTCAGTAAAATGAGAGGCAGAATCCGTGGTATCAGAGGTTCGGAATGGGCTTTATTCCAATGAACGATTATAATCGGTTGCTCCAAGTTCCATCACCACGGAGGTTCAGGAAGTGAAGTACATACTTTATTGACAAGAAATGACTTTTATAGTACATACATTACAATGAAGCGAATACAGTAGGCGTAACAATTGATAAGGAAAATGACGATTCATATGCGTAACCGAAAATGGGTGTAATAAGGAGTAAAAAGGAACATAATTGGTTATGATGTCATATATAGGTGGATCTATAAGATAATACTTGGCATAGATGCGCGCGCAGCAGCATGACGTGTGATTGACGTGCAACTAGGGGGTGAAGGGGACTTGACATTTAGCTCTACATGTGGAGACGAAAAGTCTGGGGGGTCAAGTCAACCTAATCCCAAATCATATCTAACATCCTATGTTTAAAGAACTATGTTATCCACAAAAGAAGGACTCTCGGACAGAATCTATTCTATACTGACTGTGCGTGCGTGTACAAGCGTCTAAGTGTCTACACTAAATGCGAGGGGGTAGGAATATTCCATGGTAACAGGACTATGAATTACTTGCATAAAGACAGAGAAGTCGGGCCATTGTTCGGTAGCTGGAAAGAATGTTTACTTAAACTACTAGACAGGAATGCATTGGCTGAGGGGTGAAGCAGATAACTCGAAGGTGAAATACAGTTCTTGGCAGAGAATAGGCTGATGTCAGGCTTCGTGAGCCGCGCAGAGAATGAGACAAAGTTCATGGTCACAAATGCAGGCTCAGACTGGTGCTTTCAGAGGCAGAAGGCAAGAAGAGTTCGATGACAGAATCAGGGCCTACTTGCCTGGACTGTAAAATGGCATAGGTGAACCATATAAAGCCGGTGGCTTTTCATACTTAGGAATGGACTATCCGGCCTATTCATGGCGGATCTGACAGAGGACATGTTGACGGTGGACGCACATGTGTTTGCGTCTTCATAACTGGAACTGGAGGGAACATACATGTACTTGTAACATGCACATAGAACCGTTGGGGTCCAAGATAGGGGACATAACTGACCAGAAAAATCCATATTTCCACATTCCCTCCTTGTCCCCTACTTGCCCGTCAAGAGATATCAATCTTCATCAATCCATTGATCTGTTCATATAACATCATTTGTTCTTGTTTCTTCTTCCGTGACGAATGAGATCTTGGTGGTGGAATGCACGATGTGGCACACAGACCACAGATCGCTGGTCCACATTGTAGACATAGACAGCAACTGAATAGTATGAGAAGGCCAATACCTAGGAAAGATAGAACTCTCCATCCCCAGGCTGATATCACACTCCAAAACCAACCGGACCAAGTCCAAGTGCCTGGGTTCTGGTGTATCTGGCTTACAATCTTATGAAGGCGAGTTATAGCTTTATATACAGATGGCGAATTTTCTGGTATGAAAATGCAACAGCTTGATCCGATGACCCTACAAGCTCCGCCCCTATCAGCCAGGATGACGTCAAGGACAAGACGATTTTGAAGCACAACAATCCGCATAGCAGACTGCTCTTCTGTTAAATTGCCTAAAGCGGAAATAGTTTCATTCACTACTGCTTCAAGGGTTCTAGTTAATCTACGTATCAGCTTACTATTAGTAACAGTACCTATATAGGGAAAGATGCCTTTATTGAAATCTGTGTATTTTTCCCATGCTGTTTCAGTGTAATCGACAATTGGGAGATCTCTCCGCTCTCTGTTGTGTACTAAATGAATATTTCTATAATAATCAGGAGGAGCTAGGAAAACAGGTGGCAAAAGGAATGCAATGTAGCAGGTACCATCCCAATCTAGGGGTAGACGCATATATGCAGTCTTACCACATATAAAGTAGGAATGGCGATAAGCTCTAAATGAAGATTTGCCTTGATCACTGAATTCTACTGTAGTAGTGCATTTACTATGGCCCATATGTATGGAACCAACTTTTCTTACACACAATTCACCTTTCGCTGGGAATACTGACATGGTTGGTAAAACTAGTTCAACTTCGGATTCGACATTTAGAACCATGAGATTAGGAGTAAAGTTACCTAATCCATATACTTCATTTTCTAGATCAGTTCCTGTTCCTTTGGGGCGACCCTCCTTGTCAGGGTAACAGATTTTGAATAAAACTAGGTTCAGATTTCCCCATACCCACTGGTCTTGGTAAACGGCTGTATCTGAGTCTATGGAATTGATTAAACTAAACCATGCTCCACAGGAGCCATTATGTGTAAACGGATGTGGAAAGAAAGGCAGGACTCCTTCATAATTCTGATAGGGAGGGAGCCGGCCACACACCCAACAATTAGTTGCATTACTAGTCTGATGGGAATGATGTAACATACTAATGAAAGTGTTATTGCGCAGCGCAAGTCTATAAGACAATTCATGCGGGGGTAAGTCACTAAAAGAATGTTCAGCAGTAACATTGTAAACATTTCTGGCAATAGGGTAATATATGTGCAACAATATACTTGCAGTAATTATTAAAAGACTTAAGAAAAACAAAATTAATAATGTCACTATGCAGTGACTACGCAGTGATTTACAGTACGCCTGTCGTTTCATCATTTTTCGCGACTGTCCATGATTCAGGTCTAGGCGATACATGTCGGAGACAGATTCAACCGCTTCACCTAGGAGAGGACTTAAACAATCAAATCGTCCGACGGCCTAGGCCTTAATTTTAGTTTATAATGTTCAGAGTCACTTTTTTTCACAAAAGGAAGTTTTGAATCAATGGGTGAAGACACACGAGGTGAGGTATTCACATCTGATTTTAGTCCATGAAATTTCTTGATATGACTTGAATGAATCCATCCCTTTCTGCCTTCGATCTTCATGGCTGTCCTTGTGGTCAGCAGGACCAACTTGGGTGTCTTCCACCTGGGCTCCAGCTGAGTCTTTCGGTCGAAATTCCTCACAAGGACGAGGTCCCCCGGAATTACGTCATGGGGTTTCACCTCAGTGTTGTCGGGAAAGGCTGCAGCTACCTGTGAACGACAAGATTGTAGTGCAGACATCAAGGAAGCCAAGTAATCTGTCAGCATATTACAGTCAATATCAGTTATTTTGCGTGGTATAGGCGTCCCCCACATATTTGGTGGTCTGCCGAAGATCACCTCATACGGGGATAGCCCTGTTCGAGAGTGTGCTACCATTCTTGTGAAAAAGAGTGCAACTGGTAGTGCTACTACCCAGTCGACACCTTTCTCCCTGCATATTTTGGACAATCTAATTTTCAGGGTCTGATTATGTCTTTCTACGAGACCTGCTGCCTCAGGGTGTCGGACACAGTGGAATTTCCACTGATAACCTAACAAAAGTGAAACATGTTTCATTAATTCGGATGGGAACGGCTGGCCGTTATCTGAGTGAACAACACGTGGTAAACCGTAGCGTGGGAAGAATTCTCGAACTAACTGTTTGGCAGTAGTCGGGGCAGTGTAATCTGAAACCGGGTATGCCTCCATCCAACGGGAAAGAGCACAGACAACTACGAGAACATATTTGAATCCTCGACATCGTTCCATCTGGATATAATCCATCTGGAGGACTTCAAAAGGGTGATTAGGAGGATGAAATCCACCTTGTTCTACGGGAACACTTTTTCCTGGGTTGAACTGGCAACAGATCATACAGGTACGGACCTTTTGTTTGGCTGCTGCTCGTAAATGTTTATTGAACCAAATGTGTTGAATGCTATCTAGCATAGCTTTTTCTCCTAGATGTGCTGGACTATGTATAGTGTTAATTATAACTTGGACCATTGAATCAGGAAGGAACCACACAGACTTTTTCTTCATCATCCATCCTTGGTCCGTTTGGATCCCTCCTAATTCAGTCCATTTCTTTATTTCGTCTGGCGTAGCATGTGTCTGTATGTCAATTACGTCAAAAGTAGGATCTTTAACTGTCATACAATGTGTCGGCATCGGGACTATTGTCTTTGTCATGTCGGATGTTTGGGTTTGAGCAGTCTGTTTAGCTGTTCTGTCGGCTAGATCATTGCCTTGAGAAATGATATCAGTAACCTTCGTATGAGCCTTACATTTCATAATTGATATTGCAGTAGGTAGATGTATTGCATCTAATAAGGCATGAATGAGGGGTCCGTGCTGAATGTGGGCACCGTGGGAAGTTAAATAACCTCTCTCTCGCCACAGCACGCCGAAGTCATGTACAACTCCGAATGCATAACGTGAATCAGTGTATATGTTGACTTTTTTATTTGTGGCTTGAATACAGGCTTGTGTCAGGGCGACGAGCTCTGCTGCTTGAGCGGACAAAATATTTATATGATTTGTTTCAATGACTTCAGTATCTGTTGTGACTGCGTAAGCAGCCACTAACTCTCCTGTATTTGTTCTCATACATGAACCATCTACATACAATGTCAGGTCTGGATCTGACAATGGGACATCGGTTAAGTCTTGTCTAGGTTTCGTCGTGATTGTAATAACATCAATACAGTCATGGGCTAGTGGGTCTGTTCCGGTTACTGGCAAAAGTGTGGCAGGATTCAATGTGTTACAGCGTCTGATTTCTATGTGTGGCTGAAACAATGTAAGTTCGTACCCTGTAAGTCGTGCTATAGTCAAGTGTTGTGTTTGCGTTCTATTTACAAGAACCTCTACTGCATGTGGTACTTGAACTGTCAATGGATGTCCTAACACTATGGCATCGCTTTGTCTGATTGCTAAAGCTGTCGCTGCCACTGATTTTAGGCATGCAGGCAAAGCCTGAGCTACGGGATCTAATGTACTAGAAAAATAAGCACATGGTTTGTGTGCTCCTGCTTGTTCCTGTGTGAGTACTGACAAGGCAGTACCTTCGCGTTCTGTAACAAAGAGTGTAAAATGCTTTCTGTAACATGGCGTTGCTAAAACAGGTGCTTGACATAAAGCTTTCTTTAGGCTTTCAAAAGCTTGTGTATGTTCCTGAGTCCAAGGGAGAACAGTCGATGTGGCTGCCTCCTGTGTTGTCAACTGAATGAGTGGTTTTGCTAGAAATGCATATTGAGGGATCCACTGTCTACAGTATGAAGTGAGGCCTATGAAAGCCCGTACTTCCTTTTGTGTCTTAGGTATTGGCATGTTAGCTATTAACTGAATGCGGTCGGGTGTAAGCTGCCTTCCCTCCTTGGACAGCGAGTGTCCAAGATAAATAACTCGCTGGACACAGAATTGCAGCTTAGAAGGGGACACCTTGTGCCCCTTTTCGGCTAGAAATTGTAAAACTGTCAGTGATGCTTTTTCACATTCCGGTTCACTTCTCGCGGTGATCAACAGATCATCGACGTATTGAAGTAAGGCAGTGTTAACCGGCATGTGGATACTGTCAAGTTCTCGTTTCAGTGCTTGGCTATAGATGCTGGGGCTTTCTGTAAATCCTTGAGGTGCGCGTGAGAATTTAAAGCTACGCCCATTTAAACTAAATCCGAACAAATATTGGCTTTCCGGATCTATTGGGACGCTGAAAAAGGCATTCTTGAGATCGATTACAGTAAAGAATGTCGCTTCGGAATCAATAGCTGTCAGTAATGACGAGATATCTGGGACCACAGGAAATTGTGGCACAATGCATTTGTTTAATTCGCGCAGATCAATAACCAATCGATATACTGGCGGGGCCTTTGGATCTGTTCGTTTAAGAATCGGAATTATTGGTGAATTACATATATTGGAGTCGGTTTCTACAACCACTCCTTGGGCAATGAGCTCGTCAATGATTTGTAGTAAAGCCACTACAGCATCTGGTGGTAACTTGTATTGTCGCATTCGTGGTAGCACCACTCCTGCCTTTAATGTGACTCGATATGGTGTAATATTCATGCATCCAACATCAGTAGGGCCTTGTGCCCATAGATGTGTAGGTAAAGTCTGCAGTCGGGGATCCATGTCTCTAGACACATAATGACCTTTAAAATCACGTAAAAACAACCTTACTCCTTCCGGAGAACAACATATTATCGCTCCTAGAGCTTTCAGTGTTTTTATTCCTAACAGATTTTCTGGACATGATTTAGTAAGTAATAAATCTGTAGTTCGGGTCAAAGGTCCTATCGTAAGTGGGAGAGGCTGTGATACTTCATTAACAATAGGTTTTCCTGAAAAACCAAGGGAAATATTCTGTGAGCCTGAGAGGGGTGCCCCTGGAACTTCACTACGTTTTATGGTTGTTCGACTTGCCCCTGTATCGAGTAAAAATTTTCTGTCTTGGCCTAACAATTCACTATGTACATAAGGTCCTTCTTGATCTACAGGGATCTCGATAAGGGGTAAGTCAACTTCCCTCTCTAGGCTGGTTCATGCGTATCGTTGATAATCAGGATAGTCATACTGTGCGGTCTGGTACAGTTGTCGTGTCGTGGTTTGCGTGGCAGCAACAGGCAGCGCTGGTGCAGCTGGCACAAACTGTACAGACTGTGGTGGAGCTGGCATGGACTGTGCATGCTGCGGGGCTCCTTGTTCATTCTGGTCCTGTCTAGGTGGCCGTGGTCTTTCTTGTGTTTTACCTATGGCGATATTATGTTTCAAAACTGGACAATCGTGTACGTAATGACCTGGCTTTTTACAATAATTGCATGTCCCTTTTACAGGTCCGGCTGAATCACCGGAATGTGTCATACCCTTTTTATGTCCTTCAGCTGGGACTGTCTGAGAAACTAACATTTTCATTTTCGTGTCTTTCATGCGTCTGTGTTCATGTTCTTGTTCCTCTCTAATTCTATTGTGATGGTACTGTAACATTTGTAACATTTGTGATGGAGTGTTACCTTGCCAGGTACTCTCGAATTTTAATACTCTATTCTTTACTTGGGGCAGGGCATTTTCTACTAATTTTGTTACAAACAGATGTGGGTATGATTCGCTTCTTGCTTTTATGCCACTATTTATACCAAAACATTTTTCAAATCGGGCATAGTAATCACTAGTGTCTTCATCTTGCTTTTGTTTACAGGCTGAAATTGTACCCCAATCTTCCTTTTTTGTAGTTAGTAAACGTGGCAGTACCTGTACTAATAAACCTGGTAGTGCTTTAGTTTTGTCCCCAAGTCCTGCTCCTGCAGTTCGGGCCTTTTCTTCTGCTTCTAATACTGACCATTCTATCTTTTGGTCTCCTACCTCCCACTCTTTTTCCCTGAGTTTCTCATAAATGCCAGCAGGCATCAATACCTTTAATATTGTCATAATGTCGGGATAGGTATACTCTCCCATGAGTAACATGTCTTTAATTTCTCGGTGAAAACCCGCTGGATCTTTGTCATGACTGGGTACCACTTTCTTCATTTCTAACAATTCTATTTTTGATATGGGCGTATATACAAATACGCGCTTAAACTCGTTGTCCTCGCCCTTTATTGGGTGCACTTCTCGTAAGGGATTCTGTCTATCCATGTAATACGTGGTTCTTTCCTTGATGGGCAGTGAAACATGTTCTGAACATACAAAAAGAATGTATTGCTTTCTTGATTCTAGTATTTCTTTAATTAATTTAGTACCTGAACCTCTCCATCTATTCGTGAGTAATTCGGTCAATATATCAGGTAAGGGACCAGGATCTGAATGTTGACTCTGATATAGTATAATGAGTTGTTGAATCATATAAATCCCAGCTAACCGCTGTTCATCTGGGGTGAGATTCAAAAATGCGCGTGCTACTGTATCATCACTATATTTTCCGGGACTGTCCACCCAATGGACAGCTGCCCTAGCTAAATCTTGTTCATCCATAGAATCGAGGAAATGATAACCCCTTCGTTCTCGGAGTAGTTTGTCGGCGGCTTGGAACGAATGCTCGTTAGACCTGATGTTAATTATAGGTATTTGGAAATTCCTGTTATTATCTGGACATATCGGACGTATCGGGTCAATAGGACGTCTAGTACTATTACAAGATCTTCTTCTACCTACATAGGCTATAGTTTCTGACTGTCCTGTGGGCAGTCCTGATGCTTCTTCCTCGCTTTGTTCGAACTGATCTACCGCTAATCTTTCTTCGTGTAGGCGTTCTATTTCTTTACGGATCTTTCGGCACATGGCTATTATACAATTTTGTTTATCATGTCTACCTTCTGATATATTCTGGCTCCATCGGGTAAGAATTTGCATTGCTTCCGGGTCTACCCCCGGTCGGTCTTCATTTCTGATCACACAATTTATGAGGAAACGTAACAGTTCCCCCTGTATCTCCACTTTCTGGTATTCCATAGCTCTGTTAATACATTCTGGATCTCGCCCTGTTTGGACAAAATGGTATATTTTATCTAGATGCGCAGTCATTCCTGGTAATTTCCCTAAATACACTGCGGCTCGTCTGATACGCAATGATGCTAGGGTCATTTCGTCCTCTTTTCCGGGCACAGGGTCATATCTGCAATCTATAAGAAGTTCCTTAAGCGTACGGGCATTAATGAGTTTGGGTGTACGTGAATGTCCTGACTCTTGAAAAGTAAGTTTATTTATTCTGGGTGGCGTAGAAAAAATGTTACTAGCACCTCCCGTAGCCCCATCTGGGGTGTCGGGTGTGAAAGGATTCGTTGAACGTGACACAGCAACTATAGGTGTGGACACAGCTATAGAAGCAGCTGTAGGAACAGATGTAGAAACAGATGTGCTTGTCGGAACTCGTTGCTGTAGAGATACGGGTACCGGATCTTGGCGTTGAACCTCCCTGACAGGCGGTCTATGTGGGGCGGAATTAGCATACTCGGGAGCTGCGTCATCTAAATATGAGGAAAGAAAAACATCTTCTGCGGTTCTAGGATGCCCCTTAGGATGTACCTTTATCGGGAACAATGGGGTTGGCAAGTCTTTCGGTATTTCTGGAGTAGCCTTAGGTAATCCTTCGGCCAGAAGGGGATACATACCATTCATAAGGGCATTTCTTTGTCTGTCTACTTGTTCTGATTTCACTCGGATACCTTCCTCAATTAATAGATTTTCTCGAACTTTATTGGAATTCTCTTTACTCTTCTCCTCCTGTCTACGTGCTTTTTCTGTACGTCTATGAGATTCTTTACGCCATAACTCAACGGCATCTTTCTGTGATTGTCTAGCTTTCTTTTTCCATAACTCTTCCTCGACTTTCATGATGCACTCTGCATCCCAGGTTCCCGCTGTGGGCCACCTCTGACTTTCTGGTAATTCCTTGGTGTAGTCTACCCATAAATCAAGAAATAATATAGCGTCTAAGCCATGTTTGTGATACATGAAGTACCCTGGAGTGTCCCTAGGAGGAATAGGAACGGCTTCTTCGAGTACCCCTTTTCTTGTAGTGATCTGTCTTAGTTTCGAAAAGAGCGGCATATTGAGAACTGATCTGATACTTGATTTTGAACACACTTAGTACAAAAGCACAATAATGAACAACCATTCATACCACAATATGCAGGACGTTTAACACATTAAACATTAAACATTAAACATTTTTTTTAACCTTTAAAATAACCGACAATGATGATCGTCTGCATAACTAATCACCAAGCATAATTCTTTGACAATAACTAGATACTTCGGAATACTTGATATACTGCTAAACAGTACATATACACTGCTAAAACAGTGCAGACCGGATTTGTGTACCCAAACCCGTCTTGACCGGCACAACCTATGTGCACGTCAGAAATGCCTCCCCAGTAATGGTACTCACCGGGTAGCTTCGGAAACGGAAGGCCTCGGAAACTGGACTTGGACCGGACTGGACTCGACTCGACTCGTCGGAAACTGGACTCGACTTCGAACTGGTGGGCCTCTGTATACCTCGGATCTTGCTCTCTCAGCTAGGCTCTGGTCGGGATACTTCGCACTTCTCACCGCCTCGTCTGGGTGTTGATCGCAGCCTCAGTCGCCCCCGCTTGACCGGAGGGAGATACAGGAAATCCTGCTGGTACGCGTTATTGTCCGTCCAGCTGTGGCAGGAGACCGGGCCTGCAACTCACCGCCGGCGCGTGAGATGAGAAAGTGTCCCTGTTCGGGCGCCATTCATGTGGTAAATAAAATTCTTTACCGGGACTTAATTTGATACGGAAACATAATAAATATAGCTCAGTAAAATGAGAGGCAGAATCCGTGGTATCAGAGGTTCGGAATGGGCTTTATTCCAATGAACGATTATAATCGGTTGCTCCAAGTTCCATCACCACGGAGGTTCAGGAAGTGAAGTACATACTTTATTGACAAGAAATGACTTTTATAGTACATACATTACAATGAAGCGAATACAGTAGGCGTAACAATTGATAAGGAAAATGACGATTCATATGCGTAACCGAAAATGGGTGTAATAAGGAGTAAAAAGGAACATAATTGGTTATGATGTCATATATAGGTGGATCTATAAGATAATACTTGGCATAGATGCGCGCGCAGCAGCATGACGTGTGATTGACGTGCAACTAGGGGGTGAAGGGGACTTGACATTTAGCTCTACATGTGGAGACGAAAAGTCTGGGGGGTCAAGTCAACCTAATCCCAAATCATATCTAACATCCTATGTTTAAAGAACTATGTTATCCACAAAAGAAGGACTCTCGGACAGAATCTATTCTATACTGACTGTGCGTGCGTGTACAAGCGTCTAAGTGTCTACACTAAATGCGAGGGGGTAGGAATATTCCATGGTAACAGGACTATGAATTACTTGCATAAAGACAGAGAAGTCGGGCCATTGTTCGGTAGCTGGAAAGAATGTTTACTTAAACTACTAGACAGGAATGCATTGGCTGAGGGGTGAAGCAGATAACTCGAAGGTGAAATACAGTTCTTGGCAGAGAATAGGCTGATGTCAGGCTTCGTGAGCCGCGCAGAGAATGAGACAAAGTTCATGGTCACAAATGCAGGCTCAGACTGGTGCTTTCAGAGGCAGGAGGCAAGAAGAGTTCGATGACAGAATCAGGGCCTACTTGCCTGGACTGTAAAATGGCATAGGTGAACCATATAAAGCCGGTGGCTTTTCATACTTAGGAATGGAATATCCGGCCTATTCATGGCGGATCTGACAGAGGACATGTTGACGGTGGACGCACATGTGTTTGCGTCTTCATAACTGGAACTGGAGGGAACATACATGTACTTGTAACATGCACATAGAATCGTTGGGGTCCAAGATAGGGGACATAACTGACCAGAAAAATCCATATTTCCACAGACTCCAAACACAAACATTTTTTCGTAGTGACTCTGTCCAATCATGTTGATTCACCTCATGCACTCTAGCTCAGCCATTCTAGAAGCAAGACGATCATTAACCCTCAAAGTAGTCTGCTTGCTTCCTAAAAGCACCACACATGCAGGGGTTGAAGTGGATGGGATTGGCAGGGCAAGGCATGCCCCTACTTCGTTAATTTAATAGAATCCGTTTCCCTGCTTTTTTATTTCAAACATGCGTCTCAGGATAGCAGAAATAGCCAAGGCCCACAGCTAAGGCTCGCGTTCGTGGCAGTTCGGGGCAGGCGGGTAGAGAAGGAAAAGGACTCTGCCTTCATTCTTGCCCAGAGAAGACAAGGACAGTGTTCACTTATGCTCTGCCGCTGGCAAAAGCACTCACTGAATTCTGAATAATGAATGTAAAAGTGTTAAGGTAACCATGTTGTTCCTGCTTACATTTCACATGCTTTACCTAAACTTGCATTCCCTATGAGTGTTTGGTTTTTCCAGGATGCTGTTACTCTTTTTTAGGCAGCATATTACTCTTGTCTAATGCATAATTTGAATTGTGTCGCATACAGGAGTTTATAGCATGGCACATTTGGGTTGTAGCTGAAGGCAGAGCAAGTTTCTCACAATTGCGCAAGATGGTGTTGGAGGAGAGGATGTGGCACTAAGGACAGAGCTGCCGAATTTGGAACTGGGGAACCAGGTTCAGCCTTCATGACCAGTCCACCAGGCCACTCTCCTGAGGGAGCACATTCCCTTGCTAGACCTTAGAAGCCCTGGTGTTTTGGCACCAGCATGTGGACCCTAGCCATGGCAGTTGTGGGTTAACCTTAAAAGCTTGTCCACCACAATCCATACTGAAGTTCACCTCCAGTCTTGTGGGCAGGCCTGTGAAGCAGCACACCCTAGCGCAACAGTCACTGAGGTCGCAGGACCCTTGATCAGGGTGACTCTAGGGCGGTGCGATCGAACTGGGCGCTGTCTTCGGCTGGGGTGTCATGCTTGCAAGTATATTATGTTTCTAAAAGCACTTGCTGCCTCCGTCCTGGCCTCTCGCAATTTTAGGCTACAATAAAAATGTCATGATTACTCCGGTGATTAATGTTCTTCCTAGAGAGAGATGGAGGTTTTGTCAAGTGAAAGTTTGGACTCATGGAAAGGTAGCGCAGAGGACTAATTTGCCTGCTGCAAAGAACATGTACCATCCAGATCACAAAGTGCACATAATGTGAATGGGTCAGTGGGTTACTGCTTTTGTCAGTGAGATCCTTTTGGTACTTGCAGTTCATAAGTCAAAATCCTAAAATAGAACAGTGAGCTATTAACTTTCATCTAAGAGCTGCATGGTTTTCCCGAGTCTGATTACCGTATTGTTGCAAAAAGGGTTCATTTGAATAGAAATCAATTCTGGTTATTAACCCCTTCGATGCTCATGACGGAACGGTTCCGTCATGAGCATCGGTTGAGCTGTGCTCATGACGGAACCGTTCCGTCATGACCACGCCCGCGCTAGAACCCTTCAGCACCGCGGGGGAATCCGCGCAGCGCTGAAGGGGTTAAAGAAAACCCCCAATCATGGTATTACATTCTAATTTCAGTGTGTTTCTCCAAACCAATCACTATTAAACTACACTGCGTACTAGTATGGATGTCATGTGACTCCCACACCTTGTAGTCCTTAGTCTTATGTAACATTTCCTATACAGAGATTTACACACATATGATTAATTGTCTCTGTGTAATGAGTGTGATGTAAAGTGCTGTGCCACCCTACACTGGTATGAGCGGCACTGTAAATCAAGTTAAATTCATCTGAGCAAGAGTATGGTTATGGAGACTTGAGGGGCACCGTTAAAGGCTGGTAGTGAGGGAATCAGTGGCGGAGGGAGTCATTGAGAGGGCACCAACATACATTGTCGCACAGAGCTCCATCAGAGCTCATGCCGGCCCTGCCCTTGAGGCAAGGCCGCCTCACCCATTGGTCCCTCCGTAGTAGCCAAGGGGTCGGCAATGCATGATTTGCACACCAAACTAAATTCACAATCTTCACAGTCTCTCTGCTTAATGCACAAGCACTTTTAACATGTGCTGCCTGCTTTAGGGGCACTGGAAATATGCACCAATGGAGGACAACATTATGCCGCAGTGTTGACTAAATTATGCAGCAAAAAAAGGCTAGAATGTAATGCAGTATATTTTCTGATACTTTATTATTTTTACATTTTTACCGATGCTAACAGTCTCTGGAAAAATGTAGCCTTATTAGTAGTAGTACCAGTGTAACATACAAATCCAGCAGTGACAGAGGTGATCAGTCAACCTTTGCAAAGGGCCGTCCACTTTGCAGAAACACAAGTCATATTTTTTAGTAACATTAATCCATTTGAGCTACAAATGAATTATTTGTTAAAATCGTCAAATTCTGCAGCAGATGATGCATTATGCGGTAAATATTGAAGAACCAGAGTTATATAAAAAAACATTTCCAAACTAGGATATTTTGCCATTCATGCTTGAACTGCTCTTATGGAAAAAGGGAGAAGGGCTGATGACAGACATGGCTCGGAGACAAATGGTTTCAGTCCTGCCAAGTACCACGCATCAGGCGTTAGACTAACGCATTTCAGTGTGGTGCTCTGCATTACCGCACTGAAATGCATTGTCAGGCATATGCATAGTCAGCGTGTCAGCATCTGTCACTGTACTGATGGCTGCCTAAAAGTGTGGCAGCTCGCAGCGCGCCTACCGTGGTGTGCGCAGGCAGGCTTGGAGCTCACCTGAAGGCTAACACTCACTGCTACAATGTAGCAGAAATCATTCATTATACCTAATCTTGGCACCACATCATGCTGCCAGCAGGAGTTGATTTTGTTGAAAGGGGCTGGCTATGCAGGCGGCGCCAAATTCAAGCATGGCGATCGCAGCATCGCTCTGCCTACTGCAGCTCACACCAGCCTTGGCCATAGCCTGTGCACTGTCAGCTCCCCATCAAATTCAATTATTCATTGCCGCAGCCAAGGAAGAACGAGAGGAGTGAGAGACACTGGTGCAGTGGCCACCTCGACAGCTCCACCGCTGAGCTGCCCTTTAGCCCTGCTACGTGCCACGTCGTCGGCAGTGCTCATCTCGTGCCGCCTATACAGTCCTGCATTACACACAGAAGCTGAACTGGAGGCCGAATACTGCAGCGCCGCGGGAGAAGCAGCTGAGGACCCTGCTGTCTGAGGTATATCACACATGTTTGTCTGATGTCATGTGTGCCCCCCCTTCTTATCTCATGCGCTTTCCAGTCTGCTGGCTTGTATTTTGGTGCTCATTGGGTGCTAGCAGGAGGTGTGTATTCAAGCTCGTGTGCAAATATGGCAAAACAGGCATGCGGCTACTGCAGGGTGTCCCGCTAATTGCAGTGTGATATGGCTAATGATTTGGAGATCTTGGCATGGTTATGACTGCCTGTGAGTTGTGGGACTCACTGTCCATCCTCGACGACACTGGGGGCGGTCTGGGGACCGGCGTTAAACCTGAATTGCCGCAGCTGCAGTGGCTCAGGCCTGAGCCTGCCAGTACCTCCTGCCTCCTGGCCAGCCTTGGCAGAGTCTGCATCCCTGCCTCCAATGGAGCGGCGCCTGCCAGTACCTCCTGCCTCCTGGCCAGCCTTGGCAGAGTCTGTACCCTGCCTCCAATGGAGCGGCGCCTGCCAGTACCTCCTGCCTCCTGCCAGCCTTGGCAGAGTCTGCATCACTGCCTCCAATGGAGCAGCACCTGCCAGTACCTCCTGCCTCCTGGCCAGCCTTGGCAGAGTCTGCATCACTGCCTCCAATGGAGCGGCGCCTGCCAGTACCTCCTGCCTCCTGGCCAGCCTTGGCAGAGTCTGCATCACTGCCTCCAATGGAGCAGCGCCTGCCAGTACCTCCTGCCTCCTGGCCAGCCTTGGCAGAGTCTGCATCCCTGCCTCCAATGGAGCAGCGCCTGCCAGTACCTGCAGCCTCCTGGCCAGCCTTGGCAGAGTCTGCATCCCTGCCTCCAATGGAGCGGCGCCTGCCAGTACCTGCAGCCTCCTGGCCAGCCTTGGCAGAGTCTGCATCACTGCCTCCAATGGAGCAGCACCACCACCACAGTCCGAATTGACTCCCATCTGCGGCTGCGGCCTAATTAAATTAAAGTATCTAGCCTGTATGTGTTAATGCTCAGAAGGTGACAAAGGTGGCTCAACCGGCACCTGTAATGTGTGTAACTAACCGAGTGTTTCATGTTGTTGGCGCCTCTCTGACATCGGTTCCCTGTTGGCAGGTAACTCACGCAACGTCAGAGAGGCCCAGGCCCTAAGCTCTACTGATTTTCCTGGGAAGGAGGGACCCACCACAAAGGCTGACAATCTCTGTTTGGCAAAGGCTGGAAGCACAAGTCTCAAAACAACACACAACAGAAAAAACACAGCTCCTGAGCATGTGTGAAATGCCTTGATTTAATATATTGCAGAGGAGCTCTCTGATATTTGTATGATTCTAAGTATATGACTTAGACATGCCTCTGATAAATGGAAGTCATTTAACAATTATTTCTAACACTGTGCACCAGTTAATTCAGAGTTTCCCAATCCTTAAATTAGTGTAATTTTAAATATGTATTTGTTTCCCTCATCTTCATAGCTTGATTTTGCTTGTAGGAAAGTATCACTCATACTCGTTAACATGTCACTCATACTTACTCTGAAATTATGAAAATGTCACACATGGCAATCTGAAACCTGGGCAGCTATGTGGTTTGCGCTTCTGCATATGGAAGCAAATGCGGTGTTTGTGGGCTTCCTGCATTTCTTATCTTAATAGAGTGCAGCTGCAGAGTGAGTGTGTTTCTTTGTTAACATTTTCATGTTAAAGGCAGTGCCCATGAGCTGCAATTAACATGAAAACTTTAAAAAAAGGCACACACTCACCCCGCAGCCCAGCTCGATTAAGAAAAGAAACGTAGCAAGTCTGCAAACACAGCGTGTGTTTTTAGGTGATTCTAAAAGTACACGCTGTGTTTGGTGCTGCATTTCTTGTGTTTTTTAGAGTGTGACTGTGGGGCATATTGTGTGCTTTTGTTTAAAGCATTCATGTTAATTGCAGCTCCTCACGCTCTGCAATTAACACAAATACTTAAACAAAAGCACACAATGAGCCCCACAGCCGCACTCTAGAAAACAAAAGGAATTTAGCCAGTATTCCATCCTTCGGAGGGAGCACTAGCTAAATGTCTCTACCTCAGCTAGTTAGAAATGCCTGTTTTTCGTGCTGCTTCGGCGGCGCGAATGCTTTCGGGAATGTGTGTGAGCAGCACACACACAGCAGTGCGCGCTCGGGGGCACTGAGGTGCACGGGCACCCAGGCACGCACCTTCATGGGAACAGTGGTTCCAAAATGTATTTGCCTTTTCCCTATGCACACTTCTGTCTAGTTTATTAATTCTTTGTACGGATGCCACCCACTCTTTATGTGTCAGAGGTGTACATTTTACCCAGTTAAAACATATCTCCCTTCTTGCTAGAAGTATCAATATAAACAGATTTGTTTTTTTGATCTTTACTCAGTTTGGTAACCTCGGCCTCGTTCTGGCTTCTCCCAAAAATAATCAAATCTATACCCACCTCCACCTGCCGACCCAGTACTCTAGACAAAGTTTTACCCGTCTCTTCCCAGAATTCCTCAAGTTGGGGGCACTGCAGATACATGTGCAGGTCGTCTGCACCCGGCTCTCCACAATTAGGGCAACTCCTCTCGGCCTCTGATCTTTGATAGCCTCTTCGGGGTCCAGTACGCTCTGTTAATAGTGAAAAGGTGGTTCCTTCTCAATGGTGCAGATTTTACAATTTTCCAACAAGTAGCCATAGATACTTGCCATTCATGTAGGATGTTCAGCTCCGGCAGTACTTTTCCCCTTCTTCAATCAGTGCCCAGTACCAGAACGCTATTTCTCTTTTAGTGATCTTGTTTCTCTGCAGCATTTCCTCTATTATCCCACTTCCATCCTGGCTGTCTTTTAAGTTCTTGACCCAACTGCTTATTTGGTAGAGATTGTGACCTTAGTTCTTTCACACAATACCTCCCACTCTATTGTGGTAAATAATTTTCCTTTACCGGGACTTAATTTGATACGGAAACATAATAAAACAGCTCAGTAAAATGAGAGGCAGAATCCGTGGTATTAGAGGTTCGGAATGGGCTTTATTCCAATGAACGATTATAATCGGTTGCTCCAAGTTCCATCACCACGGAGGTTCAGGAAGTGAAGTACATACATTATTGACAAGAAATGACTTTTATAGTACATACATTACAATGAAGCGAATACAGTAGGCGTAACAATTGATAAGGAAAATGACGATTTATCTGCGTAACCAAAAATGGGTGTAATAAGGAGTAAAAAGGAACATAATTGGTTATGATGTCACATATAGGTGGATCTATAAGATAATACTTGGCATAGATGCGCGCGCAGCAGCATGACGTGTGATTGACGTGCAACTAGGGGGTGAAGGGGACTTGACATTTAGCTCTACATGCGGAGACGAAAAGTCTGGGGGGTCAAGTCAACCTAATCCCAAATCATATCTAACATCCTATGTTTAAAGAACTATGTTATCCATAAAAGAAGGACTCTCGGACAGAATCTATTCTATACTGACTGTGCGTGCGTGTACAAGCGTCTAAGTGTCTACACTAGATGCGAGGGCAGGAATCTTCCATAGTAACAGGGCTATGAATTACTTGTATAAAGGCAGAGAAGCCGGGCCTTTTGCTTGGTAACTGGAAGAATGTTTACTTAAACTACTAGGCAGGAATGCATCGGCTGAGGGGGAAGCAGATAATTCGAAGGTGAAATATAGTTCTTGGCAGAGAATAGGCTGATGTCAGGCTTCGTGAGCCGCGCAGAGAATGAGACAAAGTTCATGGTCACAGATGCAGGCTCAGACTCGAGGTTTCAGAGGCAGAAAGCAAGAGGAGTTTGATGACAGAATCAGGGCCTACTTGCCTAGACTGAAAAATGGCATAAGTGAACCATATAAAGCCGGTGGCCTTTCGTACTTAGGAATGGAATATCCGGCCTATTCATGGCGGATCTGACAGAGGACATGTTGACGGTGGACGCACATGTATTTGCGTCTTCATAACCGGAACTGGAGGGAACATACATGTACTTGTAACATGCACATAGAACCGTTGGGGTCCAAGATAGGGGACATAACTGACCAGAAAAATCCATATTTCCACATTCCCTCCTTGTCCCCTACTTGCCCGTCAAGAGATATCAATCTTCATTAATCCATTGATCTGTTCATATAACATCATTTGTTCTTCTTTCTTCTTCCGTGACGAATGAGATCTTGGTGGTGGAATACACGATGTGGCACACAGGCCACAGATCGCTGGTCCACATTGTAGACATAGACAGCAACTGAATAGTATGAGAAGGCCAATACCTAGGAAGGATAGAACTCTCCATCCCCAGGCTGATATCACACTCCAAAACCAACTGGACCAAGTCCAAGTGCCTGGATTCTGGTGTATCTGGCTTATAATCTTATGAAGGCGAGTTATAGCTTTATATACAGATGGCGAATTTTCTGGTATGAAAATGCAACAGCTTGATCTGATGACCCTACAAGCTCCGCCCCTATCAGCCAGGATGACGTCAAGGACAAGACGATTTTGAAGCACAACAATCCGCATAGCAGACTGCTCTTCTGTTAAATTGCCTAAGGCGGAAATAGTTTCATTCACTACTGCTTCAAGGGTTCTAGTTAATCTACGTATCAGCTTACTATTAGTAACAGTACCTATATAGGGAAAGATGCCTTTATTGAAATCTGTGTATTTTTCCCATGCTGTTTCAGTGTAATCGACAATTGGGAGATCTCTCCGCTCTCTGTTGTGTACTAAATGAATATTTCTGTAATAATCAGGAGGAGCTAGGAAAACAGGTGGCAAAAGGAATGCAATGTAGCAGGTACCATCCCAATCTAGAGGCAGACGCATATATGCAGTCTGACCACATATAAAGTAGGAGTGGCGATAAGCTCTGAATGAGGATTTGCCTTGATCACTGAATTCTACTGTAGTAGTGCATTTACTATGGCCCATATGTATGGAACCAACTTTTCTTACACACAATTCACCTTTCGCTGGGAATACTGACATGGTGGGTAAGACTAGTTCAACTTCGGATACGACATTTAGAATCATGAGATTAGGTGTAAAATTACCTAATCCATATACTTCATTTTCTAGATCAGTTCCTGTTCTTTTGGGGCGACCCTCCTTGTCAGGGTAGCAGACCTTGAGTAAAACTAGGTTCAGGTTTCCCCATACCCAATGATCTTGGTAAACTGCTGTGTCTGAGTCTATGGAATTGATTAAACTAAACCATGCTCCACAGGAGCCATTATGTGTAAATGGATGTGGAAAGAAAGGCAGGACTCCTTCATAATTCTGATAGGGAGGGAGCCGACCACACACCCAACAATTGGTGGCATTACTAGTCTGATGGGAATGATGTAACATACTAATGAAAGTGTTATTGCGCAGCGCAAGTCTATAAGACAATTCATGCGGAGGTAAGTCACTAAAAGAATGTTCTGCGGTAACATTGTAAACGTTTCTGGCAATAGGGTAATATATGTGCAACAATATACTTGCAGTAATTATTAAAAGACTTAAGGAAAACAAGATTAATAATGTCACTATGCAATGGCTACGCAGTGATTTACAATACGCCTGTCGTTTCAACATTTTCCGCGTGCTTTCTCTACTCAGGTCCAAGGGATACATGTCAGAGACAATTCAACCGCTTCACCTTGGAGAGGACTTAAACAATCAAATTGCTCGACTGGTTGGGCCTAAGCTTTAGTTTATAGTGTTCAGAGTTGCTCTGTTCAACAAAAGGAAGTTTTGAATCAGTCTGTGAGGGAGTGCAGGGCACAATGTCTATATCCGAGGATAGTCCATGAAATTTCTTGATATGACTTGAATGAATCCAGCCCTTGCGGCCCTCGATCTTCACGGCTGTCCTTGTAGTGAGCAGAACCAACTTGGGTGTCTTCCACCTGGGCTCCAGCTGAGTCTTTCGGTCGAAATTTCTCACAAATACGAGATCACCCGGAACTACGTCATGGGGTTTCACCTCAGTGTTGTCGGGAAAGGCTGCAGCTACCTGTGAACGACAAGATTGTAGTGCAGACATCAAGGAAGCCAAATAATCTGTCAGCATATTACAGTCAATATCAGTTATTTTGCGTGGTATAGGCGTCCCCCACATATTTGGTGGTCTGCCAAAGATCACCTCATACGGGGATAGCCCTGTTCGAGAGTGTGCTACCATTCTCATGTAAAAGAGTGCAACTGGTAACGCTACTATCCAGTCGACACCTTTCTCTCTGCATATTTTGGACAATCTGATTTTCAGTATCTGATTATGTCTTTCTACGAGACCTGCTGCCTCGGGGTGTCGGACACAGTGGAATTTCCACTGATAACCTAACAGAAGTGAAACATGTTTCATTAATTCGGATGAGAACGGCTGGCCGTTATCTGAGTGAACAACACGTGGTAAACCGTAGCATGGGAAGAATTCTCGAACTAACTGTTTGGCAGTAGTCGGGGCAGTGTAATCTGAAACCGGGTATGCCTCCGTCCAGCGGGACAGAGCGCAGACAACTACGAGAACATATTTGAATCCTCGACATCGTTCCATCTGGATATAATCCATCTGGAGGACTTCAAAAGGGTGATTAGGAGGATGAAATCCACCTTGTTCTACGGGAACACTTTTTCCTGGGTTGAACTGGCAACAGATCATACAGGTACGGACTTTTTGTTTGGCTGCTGCTCGTAAATGTTTATTGAACCAAATGTGTTGAATGCTGTCTAGCATAGCTTTTTCTCCTAGATGTGCTGGACTATGGATAGTGTTAATAGTGACTTGGACCATTGAATCCGGAAGGAACCACACAGACTTTTCCTTCATCATCCATCCTTGGTCCGTTTGGATCCCTCCTAATTCAGTCCATTTCTTTATTTCGTCTGGTGTAGCATGTGTCTGTATGTCAATTACGTCAAGAGTAGGATCTTTAACTGTCATACAATGTGTCGGCATCGGGACTATTGTCTTTGTCATGTCGGATGTTTGGGTTTGAGCAGTCTGTTTAGCTGTTCTGTCGGCTAGATCATTGCCTTGAGAAATGATATCAGTAACCTTCGTATGAGCCTTACATTTCATAATTGATATTGCAGTGGGTCGATGTATTGCATCTAATAAGGCATGAATGAGGGGTCCGTGCTGAATGTGGGCACCGTGGGAAGTTAAATAACCTCTCTCTCGCCACAGCACGACGAAGTCATGTACAACTCCGAATGCATAACGTGAATCAGTGTATATGTTGACTTTTTTACTTGTGGCTTGAATACAGGCTTGTGTCAGAGCGATGAGCTCTGCGGCTTGAGCTGACAAGATATTTATGCGATTTGTTTCAATGACTTCAGTATCTGTTGTGACTGCGTAAGCGGCCACTAACTCTCCTGTACTTGTTCTCATACATGAACCATCTACATACAATGTCAGGTCTGGATCTGTCAATGGGACATCGGTTAAGTCTTGTCTGGGTTTTGTCGTTATAGTAATAACTTCAATACAGTCATGAGCTAGTGGGTCTGTTCCGGTTACTGGCAAAAGTGTGGCAGGATTCAATGTGTTACAGCGTCTGATTTCTATATGTGGCTGAAACAACGTAAGTTCGTACCCTGTAAGTCGTGCTATAGTCAAGTGTTGTGTTTGCGTTCTATTTACAAGAACCTCTACTGCATGTGGTACTTGAACTGTCAATGGATGTCCTAACACTATGGCATCGCTTTGTCTGATTGCTAAAGCTGTCGCTGCCACTGATTTTAGGCATGCAGGCAAAGCCTGAGCTACGGGATCTAATGTACTAGAAAAATAAGCACATGGTTTGTGTGCTCCTGCTTGTTCCTGTGTGAGTACTGACAAGGCAGTACCTTCGCGTTCTGTAACAAAGAGTGTAAACTGTTTTCTGTAACATGGCGTTGCTAAAACAGGTGCTTGACATAAAGCTTTCTTTAGGCTTTCAAAAGCTTGTGTATGTTCCTGAGTCCAAGGGAGAACAGTCGATGTGGCTGCCTCCTGTGTTGTCAACTGAATGAGTGGTTTTGCTAGAAATGCATATTGGGGAATCCACTGTCTACAGTATGAAGTGAGGCCTATGAAAGCCCGCACCTCCTTTTGTGTCTTGGGTATTTGCATGTTAGCTATTAACTGAATGCGGTCGGGTGTAAGCTGCCTTCCCTCCTTGGACAGCGAGTGTCCAAGATAAACAACTCGCTGGACACAGAATTGCAGCTTAGAAGGGGACACCTTGTGCCCCTTTTCGGCTAGAAATTTTAAAACTATCAGTGATGCTTTTTCACATTCGGATTCGCTTCGGCCGGTGATCAGCAGATCATCGACATATTGAAGCAGAGCAGTGTTAACTGGCATGTGGATACTGTCAAGTTCTCGTTTCAGTGCTTGGCTATAGATGCTGGGGCTTTCTGTAAATCCTTGAGGTGCGCGTGAGAATTTAAAGCTACGTCCATTTAAACTAAATCCGAATAAATATTGACTTTCCGGATCTATTGGGACGCTGAAAAAGGCATTCTTGAGATCGATTACAGTAAAGAATGTCGCTTCGGAATCAATGGCTGTCAGTAATGACGAGATATCTGGGACCACAGGAAATTGTGGCACAATGCATTTGTTTAATTCGCGCAGATCAATAACCAATCGATATACTGGCGGGGCCTTTGGATCTGTTCGTTTAAGAATCGGAATTATTGGTGAATTACATATATTGGAGTCGGTTTCTACAACCACTCCTTGGGCAATGAGCTCGTCAATGATTTGTAGTAAAACCACTACAGCATCTAGTGGTAACTTGTATTGTCGCATTCGTGGTAGCACCACTCCTGCCTTTAATGTGACACGATATGGTGTAATATTCATGCAACCAACATCAGTAGGGCCTTGTGCCCATAGACGTGTAGGTAAAGTCTGCAGTCGGGGATCCATGTCTCTAGATACATAGTGACCTTTAAAATCACGTAAAAACAATCTTACTCCTTCCGGAGAACAACATATTATAGCTCCTAGAGCTTTCAATGTTCTTATTCCTAACAGATTTTCTGGACATGATTTAGTAAGTAATAAATCTGTAGTTCGGGTCAAAGGTCCTATCGTAAGTGGAAGAGGCTGTGATACTTCATTAACAATAGGTTTTCCTGAAAAACCAAGGGAAATATTCTGTGAGCCTGAGAGGGGTGCCCCTGGAACTTCACTATGTTTTATGGTCGTTCGACTTGCCCCTGTATCCAGTAAAAATTTTCTGTCTTGACCTAATAATTCACTATGTATATAAGGTCCTTCTTGATCTACAGGGATCTCGATAAGGGGTAAGTCAACTTCCCTCTCTAGGCTGGTTCATGCGTAACGCTGGTACTCAGGATATTCATACTGTGCGGTCTGATACATTTGTCGTGTTGTTGTCTGTGTGGCAGCAACAGGCAACGGTGGTGCAGCTGGCACAAACTGTATTGGTTGTTGTGCGGCTGGCATGGCCTGGGCATGCTGCAGAGCTCCTTGTTCATTCTGATCTTGTCTGAGTGGCCGTGGTCTTTCTTGTGTTTTACCTATGGCGATATTATGTTTTAAAACTGGACAATCGTGTACGTAATGACCTGGCTTTTTACAATAATTGCATGTCCCTTTTACAGGTCCTGCTGAATCACCGGAATGTGTCATACCCTTCTTATGTCCTTCAGCTGGAACTGTCTGAGAGACTAGCATTTTCATTTTTGTGTCTTTCATGCGTCTGTGTTCATGTTCTTGTTCCTCTCTAATTCTATTGTGATGGTATTGTAACATTTGTAACATTTGTGATGGAGTGTTACCTTGCCAGGTACTCTCGAATTTTAATACTCTATTCTTTACTTGGGGCAGGGCATTTTCTACTAATTTTGTTACGAACAGATGTGGGTATGATTCGCTACTTGCCTTTAGGCCACTATTTATACCAAAACATTTTTCAAATCGGGCATAGTAATCACTAGTGTCTTCATCTTGCTTCTGTTTACAGGCTGAAATTGTACCCCAATCTTCCTTTTTCGTAGTTAATAAATGTGGCAGTACCTGTACTAGTAAACCTGGCAGTGCTTTAGTTTTATCCCCAAGTCCTGCTCCTGCAGTTCGGGCCTTTTCTTCTGCTTCTAACACTGACCATTCTATCTTTTGGTCTCCTACCTCCCACTCTTTTTCCTTGAGTTTCTCATAAATACCAGCAGGCATTAATACCTTTAATATTGTCATAATGTCGGGATAGGTATACTCTCCCATGAGTAACATGTCTTTAATTTCTCGGTGAAAACCCGCTGGATCTTTGTCATGACTGGGTACCACTTTCTTCATTTGTAACAATTCTATTTTTGATATGGGCGTATATACAAATACGCGCTTAAACTCGTTGTCCTCGCCCTTTATTGGGTGCACTTCTCGTAAGGGATTCTGTCTATCCATGTAATACATGGTTCTTTCCTTGATGGGCAGTGAAACATGTTCTGAACATACAAAAAGAATGTATTGCTTTCTTGATTCTAGAATTTCTTTAATTAATTTAGTACCTGAACCTCTCCATCTATTCGTGAGTAATTCGGTCAATATGTCAGGTAAGGGACCAGGGTCCGAATGTTGACTCCGATATAGTATAATGAGTTGTTGAATCATATAAATCCCAGCTAACCTCTGTTCATCTGGGGTGAGATTCAAAAATGTGCGTGCTACTGTATCATCACTATATTTTCCGGGACTGTCCACCCAATGGACAGCTGCCCTGGCTAAATCTTGTTCATCCATAGAATCGAGGAAATGATAACCCCTTCGTTCTCGGAGTAGTTTGTCGGCGGCTTGGAACGAATGCTCGTTAGACCTGATGTTAATTATAGGTATTTGGAAATTCCTGTTATTATCTGGACATATCGGACGTATCGGGTCAATAGGACGTCTAGTACTATTACAAGATCTTCTTCTACCTACATAGGCTATAGTTTCTGACTGTCCTGTGGGCAGTCCTGATGCTTCTTCCTCGCTTTGTTCGAACTGATCTACCGCTAGTCTTTCTTCGTGTAGGCGTTCTATTTCTTTACGGATCTTTCGGCACATGGCTATTATACAATTTTGTTTATCATGTCTACCTTCTGATATATTCTGGCTCCATCGGGTAAGAATTTGCATTGCTTCCGGGTCTACCCCCGGTCGGTCTTCATTTCTGATCACACAATTTATGAGGAAACGTAACAGTTCCCCCTGTATCTCCACTTTCTGGTATTCCATAGCTCTGTTAATACATTCTGGATCTCGCCCTGTTTGGACAAAATGATATATTTTATCTAGATGCGCAGTCATTCCTGGTAACTTCCCTAAATACACTGCGGCTCGTCTGATACGCAATGATGCCAGGGTCATTTCGTCCTCTTTTCCGGGCACAGGGTCATATCTGCAATCTATAAGAAGTTCCTTAAGCGTACGGGCATTAATGAGTTTGGGTGTACGTGAATGTCCTGACTCTTGAAAAGTAAGTTTATTTATTCTGGGTGGCGTAGAAAAAATGTTACTAGCACCTCCCGTAGCCCCATCTGGGGTGTCGGGAGTGAAAGGATTCGTTGAACGTGACACAGCAACTATAGGTGTGGACACAGCTATAGAAGTAGCTGTGGGAACATTGGTAGAAACAGATGTGCTTGCCGGAACTCGTTGCTGTAGAGATACGGGTACCGGATCTTGGCGTTGAACCTCCCTGACAGGCGGTCTATGTGGGGCGGAATTAGCATACTCGGGAGCTGCGTCATCTAAATATGAGGAAAGAAAAACATCTTCTGCGGTTCTAGGATGCCCCTTAGGATGTACCTTTATTGGAAATAATGGGGTTGGCAAGTCTTTCGGTATCTCTGGAGTAGCCTTAGGTAATCCTTCGGCCAGAAGGGGATACATACCATTCATAAGGGCATTTCTTTGTCTGTCTACTTGTTCTGATTTCACTCGGATACCTTCCTCAATTAATATATTTTCTCGGACTTCATTAGAATTCTCTTTACTCTTCTCTTCCTGTCTACGTGCTTTTTCTGTTCGTCTATGTGATTCTTTACGCCATAATTCAATGGCGTCTTTCTGTGACTGTCTGACTTTCCTTTTCCATAACTCTTCTTCTATTTTCATGATGCACTCTGCATCCCAGGTTCCCGCTGTGGGCCACCTCTGACTTTCCGGTAATTCCTTGGTGTAATCTACCCATAAATCAAGAAATAATATAGCGTCTAAGCCATGTTTATGATACATGAAGTACCCTGGAGTGTCCCTAGGAGGAATAGGAACGGCTTCTTCGAGTACCCCTTTTCTTGTAGTGATCTGTCTTAGTTTCGAAAAGAGCGGCATGTTGAGAACTGATCTGATACTTAATCTTGAACAAACTTAATACAAAAGCACAATAATGAACAACCATTCATACCACAATATGCAGGACGTACTTAAAACATTTAACATTTAACATTAAACCTTTAACTTAAACAACAATGATGATCGTCTGCATAACTAATCACCAAGCATAATTCTTGACAATAACTAGATACTTCGGAATACTTGATATACTGCTAAACAGTACAGATACACTGCTAAAACAGTGCAGACCGGATTTGTGTACCCAAACCCGTCTTGACCGGCACAACCTATGTGCACGTCAGAAATGCCTCCCCAGTAATGGTACTCACCGGGTAGCTTCGGAAACGGAAGGCCTCGGAAACCGGACTTGGACCGGACTGGACTCGACTCGTCGGAAACTGGACTCGACTTGGGACTTCGGAAACTGGTGGGCCTCTGTATACCTCGGATCTTGCTCTCTCAGCTAGGCTCTGGTCGGGATACTTCGCACTTCTCACCGCCTCGTCTGGGTGTTGATCGCAGCCTCAGTCGCCCCCGCTTGACCGGAGGGAGACACAGGAAATCCTGCTGGTACGCGTTATTGTCCGTCCAGCTGTGGCAGGAGACCGGGCCTGCAACTCACCGCCGGCGCGTGAGATGAGAAAGTGTCCCTGTTCGGGCGCCATTCATGTGGTAAATAATTTTCCTTTACCGGGACTTAATTTGATACGGAAACATAATAAAACAGCTCAGTAAAATGAGAGGCAGAATCCGTGGTATTAGAGGTTCGGAATGGGCTTTATTCCAATGAACGATTATAATCGGTTGCTCCAAGTTCCATCACCACGGAGGTTCAGGAAGTGAAGTACATACATTATTGACAAGAAATGACTTTTATAGTACATACATTACAATGAAGCGAATACAGTAGGCGTAACAATTGATAAGGAAAATGACGATTTATCTGCGTAACCAAAAATGGGTGTAATAAGGAGTAAAAAGGAACATAATTGGTTATGATGTCACATATAGGTGGATCTATAAGATAATACTTGGCATAGATGCGCGCGCAGCAGCATGACGTGTGATTGACGTGCAACTAGGGGGTGAAGGGGACTTGACATTTAGCTCTACATGCGGAGACGAAAAGTCTGGGGGGTCAAGTCAACCTAATCCCAAATCATATCTAACATCCTATGTTTAAAGAACTATGTTATCCATAAAAGAAGGACTCTCGGACAGAATCTATTCTATACTGACTGTGCGTGCGTGTACAAGCGTCTAAGTGTCTACACTAGATGCGAGGGCAGGAATCTTCCATAGTAACAGGGCTATGAATTACTTGTATAAAGGCAGAGAAGCCGGGCCTTTTGCTTGGTAACTGGAAGAATGTTTACTTAAACTACTAGGCAGGAATGCATCGGCTGAGGGGGAAGCAGATAATTCGAAGGTGAAATATAGTTCTTGGCAGAGAATAGGCTGATGTCAGGCTTCGTGAGCCGCGCAGAGAATGAGACAAAGTTCATGGTCACAGATGCAGGCTCAGACTCGAGGTTTCAGAGGCAGAAAGCAAGAGGAGTTTGATGACAGAATCAGGGCCTACTTGCCTAGACTGAAAAATGGCATAAGTGAACCATATAAAGCCGGTGGCCTTTCGTACTTAGGAATGGAATATCCGGCCTATTCATGGCGGATCTGACAGAGGACATGTTGACGGTGGACGCACATGTATTTGCGTCTTCATAACCGGAACTGGAGGGAACATACATGTACTTGTAACATGCACATAGAACCGTTGGGGTCCAAGATAGGGGACATAACTGACCAGAAAAATCCATATTTCCACACTATGACAGAATTATGTGTCATTAGCTCTCCCCATTTTGTGATATTGTTTTCCTTCAGGGGGTTTGCTAACCTGTCTTTCAGACAGTCCGGGGTTCCTGGAGAATCCCATATTGGCGCATACCTGCTGTAGTATGGCATTTTGAGTATCCTTCTCATTTGGTGCCAGAGTGTTGCCGCCGCCTTTAAGCTTTTAATTTTATTTTCTTAAAGTACTTGGGATGACCAAATTTGTATAAGTAGTGGCTTCCTTCCTTATTGACTGCCACTTTCAAGTGGTCAGGGTACAGATCATAACTTTCTAAAAGTATCCTAATGTTTTTAAATTGGAACGCTCTACAATATTTTAGGATGTCTGGGGTAGCAATCCCTCCTTGTACCTTTTTTCTCCTTATCTTTTTCCAGGCTATCCTTGCCCCTTTTGCAGCCCAAATAAAACTGCTTAGTTCTCCTTGCAGTTTTTGTATTTGGTCGTGGTTAAATTCCAGTGGGATAGTGCTGAACAGGTAGGTGAATTTTGGGAGTATGGCCATTTTAATTATGTTTTATCTTCCCATAAAAGACAGTGGGAGACCTCCCCATTCTTTTAGCAGCTTTCTTACTTGTTTATAAATTCTTTCAAAGTTTAGACATGTAATTGCCTTCATGTCCACTGTGAGGTCTATGTCCAAGTATTTTATTTTATCTTTTACTCTAGGGTCTTGAGAATTGTTGCTCCACTATAGGATTTCTGTTTTTGCTTGGTTTGCTAGGTACCCTGATACTATTCCGTATGTTTCTAAGATTTCTTCTATTTTTGGGAGGGAGGCCTCTAGGTTGCTTGTAAATACCATCTGGTCATCAGCAAAGAGGGCAACCTTCTTCTCCCAGCCCTGATGGTTGAATGGTATTATTCCCTTCTCCTTTCTTATTAATTATGCTAGTGGTTCAAATAATTGGGGGGATAGCGGGCATCCCTGCCTTGTTCCTCTTTTTATCATGATGTTTTCTGTTAACACTCCGTTTACTAGCACCTTTGCTGACGGGTTTTTGTATATCTGTTTGATTGCGTTCTGGAAGGTCTCTCCCAAATTAAATTTTGCTAGGGTTGCATTTAAGAAGGGTCTTCTCACCCTATCGAATGCTTTAGCGGTGTCCAGGGTTAAAATTGATAGTGGGGTTGCGTGGTGTGTTGCAATATCTATTGCAGAAATGAGTTCATATGTAAGTTCTTATATGTACCTTCCTCTGATAAAGCCTTTTTGATTAGTGTGTACCACAGAGCCTGCAATCTTTCCGAGTCTTTTCGCTAAAATTTGTGTGTATACCTTGCAGTCGGTATTTAATTATCCTGAGGGATTCACTTCTCATGAGGCCTTTCCCTGGTTTGAGTATAAGATTAATGGTTGCATCATTCGAGGAGATGGACGAGTTCCTTCTGTTGTAAATATTTAGTTTAAGAGTTCTGTCAGGGGGGGTGACCAGTACTTCTCGCAGATGTAAATATAACTCATTTAGGAGTGCATCCGGACCTGCCGCCTTCCTTTTTTTTAGTCTCTTTAAGGTTTCTAGTATTTCTTCTTTGGTAATCCCTTGATTGAGCTCTGCTCTTTGTTCTTGAGAAGATTCGGAGAGTTTTATTTTTTCCAGCGTTGATTGTATCTGGTCTTCCGTGACTACCTTTTCCTCTGAATACAGATTGCTAAAGAATTTCACAAAGTCCTTCCTAATATCTTCCTCTTCTGTGGTGTACTGTTGATCTTCTTTCTGTGTCTTTTCTATCCTGTTACGTGTTGCCTCTGTTTTCAGTTTCTACGCTAGTAGTTTCCCACCTCCTTCCCCATACTCGTAGTGTGATATCTTGCTTGCTTCCCATTTATCTTTTACAATTGTTTCAAGAAAGTCTGCCAGTTCCATTTTTTTAAGGTTCTCTCCTCCTCAATGCTGATTTTCTCTTGCTCGGTGATAGAGACCCTGTTTAGTTCAAACTCCAGGGATATTATCTCTTTTTCTAGTTCTCGGATCTTATTTTTTTAAATGTGTTTTTATATACCGTGAGGCTGACTGTTCTTCCCCTGATAAAGGCCTTATAGGTCTCCCAGGCGGTTTGCTTCGTAGTCCCGTCTTTGTTTGTTTAGAAGAACTCATCGGTATCTTTGGCCAGTGCTTCTATACAGCTTTCGTCTAAAAATATTTCCCTATCTGCTGTCCATCTAGGGGTGGGTGCGGGACAATTTAGGTTAAGGTGTAAGATCACTGCGGAGTGGTCTGGCAGGTGTGCTGGTACATGTTCTACTCTTCATGTAGAATTTATTAGGCCCCTGTATAAAATAGAATAGAATAGAAGTAGTCTATTCTTGATGCGTGCTGCAATCTCTTGTTTTGCAACTTGAATTTATTGGACTTATTACCTTTTACCCTTCATATATCCATGATCCCTAGATCTTTAATACAAAGGTTCACCCACTCCCTCATTTTTGGTAGGTTTGGCCATTCTTGGGAGGGAACCTGTCTTTCTTCAGGTCCAGAATTATATTAAAATCTTCCCCAATTATTAAAGGTGCTTGCGCTGTTAGGAGTTGTGAGTATAGTTTTTGAAGTGGTTCTGGGTCATCCAAGTTGGGCCCGTAGTATCCAACCACTGTATATAAGTTATTACGTATCTTCAATTTCACCACCACCCACTCCCTTTCTTGTCTACCTCTGTGGATTCAACTCGTGCTCCTAGAGATTTCCTAAAGAGTTCCACCGCCCCCTTCACACTACACTCTTGGTTTGTACACACCCACGTATCTATCCATTTTAGATTTTTTAAGGATTTTCTCCCATTCTTCTTTTGGTAAGTGTGTTTCTTGCAATATCATTATGTCACAGTCCACGATTTTTAAGTATTCCAGTATTTTAGCCCTTCTTTTCCTTATCCTGAGTCTGTTGACATTCCATGATATTATTTTAACAGACATTTAGACCAATCCCTTTTGTGCCCATCTGATTTGATTAACCATTCCAATTTTCTGTAAAGTTTGTCTGGGCCCCTACCCCCTCATACTGCTTAGTTTGGACATGTCCCCCCCCCCCCATTTTGCTCCCCACCTAGTGCATTTTTTTGCTTTTACGGATTTTACTGTGTGGGCCGCCCCCCCTCTTTTGAAATATCTGATCTAATTCTACACATCCAATTGCTTTGGGAGAATGAACCCGCTTTCAAGCCCTCACTTAGTATTCTTTCTTTAAGAGTATAGGTCTTAAAGTTCATGAGGATCTTCCTTGGGTTTTACCTAGCTTTGTTTCTACCCAATGGGTCCCGATGAATTCTCTGGATGTCCTCTGCAAAATCAATGGACTTCATCCAGGAAATTATCCCTCCTAGTAGCATGATTGTGAAGGTTTTGATACCCTCCCCTTACAAACCTTCAGGGATGTTAAGGATTCTAAGATTGTTTCTCCTTGCCTGGTTTTCCAATGATTCCATTCTGTCACATATCTCCTTGTCTGTGGATTTTAGCTGGTCTATTTCTTTTCGATTTTCCTCCACCTTTTTGCTTAGCATCCCTACTTCTAATTCCACTGAAGTTACTCTCTCCATGAGCGTATTTATTTTCTGATCCATTACCTCGAATGTCTCCTGAATTTTTATCAGATTTTTCTCTGATATTGCGAAATGGGATCTCATTTCTCTCCTCATGGTAGTCATCATTTTTTCCATACGTTCCATATTTTCTTGTTGAAGTCGGCCGTCATCGGGCACTTTAGCACTTGCGGAGTCCGTGGCATCCGTGGCTAGCTCTTGTTGGTCCAGTGTCTCTAGAGCACTGTACCTATTGCTGTTGCTGACCATTGACATTGTTTTTGCTACCTACTCTCTGGGGATTTCTACTTGTCTTTCGGTTTGGGTTTTGTTGTGATACTTTTCTGCCTTCTGAGACTCCTGTACTTTAAAGAAGGACTTTAAGGAGAGTGTTATCTTTTGTTTTGTCAAGCCCAATGTTTTTAGCTTGGCCTGACTTGCTCTAGACACAGGGGGCTGTGATTTCCATGCTGTAGTTTGTCTCTTCTTTTTCCTTGTACTTTTAGGGACAACAGGGGAAGATGTATCTGAGGTAGATGAGGAGGTTTTAATCTTTGTGTATAGCTTTACTAACTCAGGGGAGTGCTCTGGCTCCACTTCTTCTAGTGGAAAATGTTTACGTCTTAAACAATAACCTGCGATTTCCCTCGGCTGCACTGTTTTAGTTAACCCCCTGTGGGGCTATTGGTGCTTTGGTTTCCGTACTCCCTTTAGTGTTTGCCACTTTTACCACATTTACTGCCACTTGCTCCAGCTCTACAGACTGTGGTTTAGCCTGTGCAGTTTGTGCAGTTTGTCATGAAATTACTTGTATTCTGCTCACTGAATTTAGCACTTAGTTTGGCACCCTGTCCCCCACACATAGTGCTGTTTAAATCACCCCTTTTCACTTACCCGAGGAGTTTGATGGCTTTCACTTCTCTCACCTCCACTCTGAGCAGCATGCACCACCAATCCGTCTTCCTCCCCGGTTTGAAGTAGGCTCTGGGGGTCATTCCTTCTATGCGGCAAGGTGTGCAGTCCAGGTGTTTTCCCCCTGTACACCACTCTAGCTGCGACTTTCCTGCAGGTCTAACAGGCCGTGGTCGCCTCAGTCCACACTGGAATCACGCAGCAGCGTGGGACTCCTTCCACCTCCACTTTTCGTCCTCTGTATGTATTGCAGCTCACTGCTTGCTGGTACATGCCACCTATGTCAACCCGGAATGGCTCCTGCTCACTCTTCTCCTCACTCGGCTCTGGAACGGCTCCTGCTTACTGCGTGCTCCACCCCCTGTGCAATTCGACCTCTCCGCCTCTCAGGTAGTTTTGCTTCGTTCGCTTCTTAGTTTTCACTTTTGTAGATTGTGCATCTATTAATCCACCTTACATCATGTCGCCGATTGCACGCCTAGCCTCGCATACCAGGATCCTTCTGTTTTTTTACTTGTTTGCTGCTGGTTTTTGTGCTAGTTTGTGCTAGTTTTCGTAAAGAGCGCGGAGCTCACGTCCGAGCTCTCTAGCCGGCCGTCATCTTCTCGTCCGTTTCAATTAGTGCTTTTTTTCTTAGCACAAAATGCATCCTTGTGTCTCTTTTGGAGGTGAGGGTCCATTTTCCTCTCAGAAGCAGGTGCTAAATGGGAGGAGGTAATGGAACGAAATTCCTAACACATGTACACATTTAGCTAGGGCAAGCAAGCAGTCGCTATTCATATTCTGTTGCATTTATCTCAATTTCAAGTCAATTTTGGACACAAGGTGGCATTTTTGCTTAACGAAAAGAGCGCCAAATGCAAAATGACTTCTTGCGTAATTATGTGTATTATTGTAGATGTGTTAGGTAGTTACATGTGATTCTGCCATAAAGAAGTGGCACGAGTTACAACCAACCCTTTGTAGGCCCTGCTTCAACAAAAAAAAGAGTTTTGAAGTCTTTTGCTGAGATCCAGCATCTTGCTCACTTTGAACCAAATAGTACTGATGTAGTCAAAGCAAACATGATGGACATTTACTATTCTACTCACAGTGTTCATTTACATAACTTCTCTCAGTATGAAATAGTGCAGTTCCACACAGACCAAAATAATAAAGCATTGAAGCTGGCAGGTTTATTTTTTCCGGCTGTCACACATGTTAAAAATTCACAAACAGCAAGTCTCATTAACCATTGTAAACTCAGTTGCCAATTGCAGAGTTCTTCTATCTGCTTCTTCTGCAACTGTTTAAATCTTGGTAATCTGAAAAAGATCTTTACGGTCACTATGGGATACATATACATAGCAGTTTGCAACTGCAACATTGCCTTTTGCAAGTAACCCTCTTAGTGGAAATTCTTATATCCCCTTTGCCTAGAAAAGCTCATGTTGGTGTGTTCCTGTTAAGATTACATTGTGTAATTGAGAACATGACTACGTTCTTCTCCTCCTTTTTATAATTTGTGGATTAGGCAGAAGACACACAATCCCACATCCACACAGAACAGAAAATTTCATTTCTCCCTTTCTCCCTTTGGCAGCTCATATTATAACATTGCAATGTTAGGAAGTACAGTGAAGGCAATAGAGAGACTTTATAGAATTAATGGCTCGTATAAACCTACTCTTCCAACATTGTAATATTTATCTTCATGCTTCTCCCTTTTAATAAACAACATTATATATTCACTGCATGGAATATTCTACTATCTATATAATCTTTTTATGCCAGAGTGTATTGGTTGGAAAAGTCTCTTTTCATTTTAAGACTTCACCTGTGACACAGTCCTATAGATTTGGCAGAGCTAATCCTCTGTCCCAGACTATAACTCTATAGTGTTACTGGAATCTTCCAAAGGAGGATACCAAAATTTTTGCACTGGTTCTATACCATTTATTTATGCCAAAATGATGAGAAACATTGTGGCACAGCTGAAGGACAAATATCTTGACTATTGGACATCTCCAAATGTCTTTCTCTGTGTATGTGTGCTAGTTACTACCACACACACACACACACACACACAAAATGTTTGGAAAGCCACATACACTTCAGAGGAGCAAGAGACTGCAAAGCTCCTCTATGTTCCTGGAAACTGCTTTGTTCACTATGGGAACAGTAAGTACTTTTAGAGGGGATTGTTCTAATAGTTGTATATGCTATCGCAGTAGCACTTACTGGGCATTAAAAGTCCATTCTCTTGTTCTAAACCCTTGTTTTTCGTCTCAGCAATTTTCTCTAGAGTGGGTGTTTTATGGATAGAATATTCTACTACATTAGACTATAAGAAAATGTCAGTACATTCTACTTTAACTGGCAGAATGTTCTTATAAATTTATAGTTTGATATAGCATGCCATTGTAGATATGAACGTTCAAACATATTGTTGTAAGTTGGTACATTTTACTAACACTTATAACAGTAAAGTTACATTTTATTGTTATGTATAGACTGCTATTGGGGGGTATATTGATGCAGTAATGTAAACAAACAGAAAAACAAACATCATTCAATTTTGCTGTCTTTACAGCAATAAAAGCGGTTCTCCCAAAAAACTCTTCTGTTTATAATAATAGATGTTATTACACACGATCATCATTTAATTGACCCATGACGTAGAGCCCATTGAGAAGAATTAGAATATACCTGCTACTCCCGGAAATTCCAGTCAGTTTCCTGCATTGATTTATTTTTTAGATTTCGTTCTTTGAAATATTCTGGCTTGTAAATGGGGGCCAATTCATTTTCAGAACATTTTCTGGTCAAGCTAGAAATAGAAATAGAGGATGGTAGGAGGAGAAGGTCCAGGTGGCAGATGGATTGACTCCTCCTTTCAAATCAACAATAGGTATCTGACAAAAGAAAATGGATACTAGATTTGTTTAAGGTCAATGAGGGTACAGCGGAACTCTTTTTGGTGTGGGGGGCTTTCAAATTCGGTGGCAAGTTCGTGGCCTACATGGCTGCACAGTCTAAAAATGGGGGGACTCACATACTGAACTCCAGTTGGCAGTTGATACTGCCTTGCTGCAGAAGAGTTAAGAGAGTAATTTCTCCTACAAGAAATTAACAGTTCCCCAACATTTCAGCAGTGAGTCTATGAAGAGAGCCAAATGGTAGGCAAACCCCTGGCCTGTTCTGCTAAGGTCAAACAGGAAGCAGCATTAATTACTGAAGTGTTAGAGCCTAGCACAAGAGTCCCGGTGACTGACAAGGAAAAGATTGCCCAAGTTTTTCTGCAGCACTATGATCAGTTATATTCTACTAAAGCCCTAGAGATATTAATTCATACAGACCGATCAGTCTACTTAACTCAGACTAAAATATTTTATGAAAATCTGGGCACAGCGCTTTACTGCTCTGGCTCAAAAAATGATCCATAAGGACCGGACAGGGTTTGTTGCAGGGAGGTTAATGTCCACAAATACAGGGTTTGTAGTACAGGCACTTGAATGTTTTAATACTAATCAAACTTTATCTTCCATTGTGATGGCCAATGCAGATGAAGCGTTTGATGTGGTGCATTGGGATGCTCTCTTCTATGGTCTGGGCAGATATGAGATTACCCCCCAGGGTTATAAAAAGGCTTTGCAATATTTATCAAGAGACACAGGCACAGGTTTTTATTAATTCCAACCTGGCTGGGATAGTCTATGTTAACTGTGGGACTCTTTCTGTTAACTGTGCCCTCTTTTCCCTGTGCTTTTTACTTTTTTTATTGAACCCAAGGCCACCAGAATTCGCAACAATATCGAGATAAAATCACCAATGTCAGAAGCTGTATGCGGACAACGTTATTCTCTATTTTAGCCTGGGAAGACAGAATATAGATCTAACATTAGCCGAATTTGCACAATTTGAATTAATTGGAGGGTATAAAATTAATTACAATAAGACTGAGGTTTTAACAATTAATACCTCAAATGATTTTCTTCCCGACAATTTGACACGACAAGCCCTCACTTCTAATCCAATCCAATATTTAGGGATTTACTTACTAGTCAATATACTGAAATTTACAAATTGAACTAGGAAGCCATGCGGCAAAAAATTAAAAAGCTGCTAGAGGAGTGGTCATTAGTACCACTCACATTGATAGGCCATGTGGCTCATATAATAATGTCTGTTTTACCTTTACTCCTCTTTCTGTTTACCAATGTCCCTCTAAAAATTAATATGATCTATTTTAAAGAGTTGGAAATGATTTTTTAGAAAATTGTTTTGGAATAAGAAGGGACCGAGGGTAAAACTCTCAGTGCTCTAACTTGACATCAATCAGGGTGGGCTTGTACTTCCTCAAGTACGTACATATTATGAAGCAGCCTTTTTAGATCTAATATTCTGTAGTATCCTGGTCTTATGGTTCATGATGTGCCAGTGGAATGCTGCCTGAATGATGTAAGATGGAATGTTGGGAGTGGGAACTCACAGTTGGAGATGGGCTGAGCGCCTAGCTGGCTGCTCCTGGTGGGGCTACATTGGGGTTATTCACCTGTTATCTACTGGATTACTTCTGCTGTATTTATCATCTTGTAATCAACCTCAATAAAACCACATGAAACTACATCCTGGATCCTGGCTTGATTACTACAATTTTATGGCGACGATTTAAAAGAACCTGCATCTGCTACCTCTGTAACCTTCTTCTTCAAGTCTAGAGTCCTTTCTATCAAGCTCAAGCAACTACAAGCAACTCAAGTAACCACAGCTGCGAATATTCAACTATCTGGCACATCATAGCCCCACCAGTGACCCCTACAACGGTCGCCCTCAATGTTACTGTGCCAGTTCATGTCTCAACTGCAGCTCAAATTTCAGTTTGCTGTCAAGGGAGGGTAAACCTCTGCTGTGCCCTCAAGAGAGGGTAAGCCCAACGTTTTTATCTAGTGCTGTGCCCTCAGGAGAGGGTGAACTCTGTTCTGTGCTCTGCCCTTAAGACAGGGTAGGCCTGTGCTGTGCTGTTCCATCAAGAGAGAGTGAGTATTTCCTGTGCCCTCAAGAGGGGGTGAGCCTGACTCTCTACTATGTTGTGGAGCATCATTGTTCCTTTTCCAGAGACCACAAAAACAAAATGCGCGCAACAAGATAAGGCGCTGCTTCTACGTACTGTTTATATTAGCCAGCGTCATGTTATGGGTTTTGGGAACAGTTTATGGCATTTGTTTAAAACTCACGAACTGTTCCAGTTGCCTCTACAGTGTTTCAACAGAAAAATGTCATTCATTCATGCTGTCCACACAACGTTCCAAGTGTACATCCAGAACAAGAAGTGTTCGTCCTACACACTCTCTGAGAGTCTCTTCAGCTACATCTCTCGTCAAGACGCTGCTGGCCTGATCTCCTGGTGATGCGTCTCTGTGTTGTTGCATTTTCTTGGGACATCTTGTTTTTTTATTCAGCGACGGCGTTGTCACTGTTGGACACTGTGAGGATCTCGCCATGCAAGTCTCTGCGAGTGTACCGGCACTGTGGGTGAGCTTATGTGCACATGTGAGGGCAAGGACTGTATTTTTTTGGTGAGACTCTATTTTTTTTTCATTATTTATTTTGAGCTCTAAGGTGATCTCCGTTACAAATAACGGGAGCGCATTCTTTAAATTCAAAATATATGCGCGCGTTTCTCACCTTCTAGCGTCGCGTGCAGGCAGTGCGTCCTTCATTCCTCTGTTCTCTATGACGCCCGTCCTGTTCGGATGTCATCTTACGCCTGAATGCTCCAGCGTGCCTTGAGTCACCCGGGACAGCGTAAAAAACGTGCCGCCATTTTGGAATCTCCTTCCTTATTTTTTTTTACTGCATGAAGTCACGATATCAGTTCTGCCAACCACGTTTTAAATAAAGTTTATTGAAGCTTTCCTCTGTCAGGGGAGCGGCATCGTGGGATTGAGCTTGCTGTAACTTTTGACTCATAGGTATTTTTCTTCGGCTGTGTCACTTTATAGACGCTCTGCAGTTCAAATACTTGTCTAAAGATAAGTTTTCAAAGTTCCTCTAGGCAGTGACTAATTTTATTTTTGACACTCTTTACTCGAGTGCAGCGTTGGTGTAAACATTGTGAAATCTTACATTCAAATATTGTTTTCTTACTGTTCTGTGTTATGCTGTCATCTAGTGACGTTATTTTTGTCACCATTCAATTTGTTTTTAACCATTTTGTCAAGGCAGCTACAGCTTGGTTTTTGATTTCATTATCACGTGTTTAGTTTCGTGATATGTTCCTACCTCCACACGGGGTGGGTGTTTTGGGTGTTGTTCCTTTTGTACAGTGCACAGTAAGTTTAGTTTGTATAGGGGACAATTTGTTTTACCTTCACTAGTGCACAATGTGTTTTCCCCATACGAGGTCTGTTCCTCGTGTTGTTTTCACTACTGTAAGAGTGTACGCTGTCGAATGTATACACTGTTAGGTGTGGGTTTTTGTCCCACTAGCACATGGTAATCTAAGGACCTCTCTGCGAGGTGTGTTTAGGGTTATGTCCCTAGCTCTTGTGCATACCAGTTGAGGTGTGTCGCACGGTCGTGTGATCTGTGTTCAAATGCATAAATTCTTGTCCTCTCCGGAGGTGTGTTTTGGGGTCTTTCCCCATTATCTGGTGCATAATGTTCTTACCTCTAGTTGAGGTGTGTCCGCAGGTGGACAGCACATCATTGTTTATTGCCTTCACTGTAGTGCACGCGTTACCTTACTGAAGGTGTTTGGTGTTGGCATCTGTTTAGTGCACACTTACCTCTACAGGAGGTCGCCCATGCAGATGCGAATGTGGTTACCCTTTGTGGGTGTGTGGTGTAAGTTGCCACTGTGCATGGGTCAGGTTACACTGGGCGTTTCATTTGTCTATGTTTAGTTTTTACGCTCTAGCCCAGTTGTATTCGATTTATTGTTATGTTCTTTTTCTTGCTGTCGTCAGGGAAGAGTGAGCATTATGTTTCCGCTTTTTCTCTGTCGTCCTGTTTACTCCTGATGTGAGCTGTTTTCTTGTATCTCTACCTGGCCAGTGGGTATGCAGAGGACAGTCATTAATGGTTTCTTTTTCTATTCTTTATTCGTCTCTTTTTCTGTTTCATTCTTCTTTTTGTGTGTGGAAAGGAGGATGGGTAATGGTTTTAAGTTTACTTTGCCAACCTTGTTATTTTTGTGTCTCTCTCTCACTATCCATTCTGGTCTCCTTTTGGTTCTCTATTTTGTTGCATCTAGTTTTTCCATCTTGTTTCTGCTTTTCTCCTTTTCACTTCACCTGTTACAGTTTTCTTTTCTGTTTTTCTGTGGAAGAAAGGAGGATATGTAGTATCCTGGTCTTATGGTTCATGATGTGCCAGTGGAATGCTGCCTGAATGATGTAAGATGGAATGTTGGGAGTGGGAACTCACAGTTGGAGATGGGCTGAGCGCCTAGCTGGCTGCTCCTGGTGGGGCTACATTGGGGTTATTCACCTGTTATCTACTGGATTACTTCTGCTGTATTTATCATCTTGTAATCAACCTCAATAAAACCACATGAAACTACATCCTGGATCCTGGCTTGATTACTACATATTCCGTTTACTTGACTGCAAGGGATCTGTTGATAATTTATTTTTGGATAAAATGGTGCAGGAACCTGGTTTGCAGATTCTGGTATTTCTGAGAACAGCCAAACTTCCCCCAAAAAATGAGGTATAAGACCTTGCAGGAATACACTTGCAGACTCCATACTTAGCATGCACTAGTTCACTCTTATCTGAATAGGAGGTAGACGACTGATCTCCGCCTGCAAGTAGAGTCGATTGCTCCTCATCTTTCTTTTGGCGCGCTTTCTCCTTTAGTTGAAATATCGCGTCCCGCAACGCAAACAGCCGTCGGATCATATCGGGTACCTTAAAGGGAGAAAGGACACCGTTACGTAATGCTTTGGAATCTACTACTATATCATCAGGTTCAAAAACATCTGAGTATTTTCGGAAAGCAGTAACCACTTCATCAGAAAAAGTTTCAGCAAAATATAACTTTTCCCTATCCTGCCATCCTTCCAAGGACGGCAATAATTCAGCGAAAGATAGTTTATCTTTGAGCGCACGAAAATACATTTTCCGAAGCTCACCCATGCGATCAGTTGATAACATAGACCGCATATCTACCTTCTCCTTAAGCAAACCAGATTCCTTGAATCTAGGAGCGAACGGGCCAGCATAAGGTGGCGGGGAACGATCTAATAGAGAAAAATCATCATCAAGATTAGTAAGGACAGGATAAAGAGGCTGCCGAACACCATATTGACCCGATATTTGTAACCTATGCTCTTTCTCCTGTCTGTCCGCCAGCTCCTTCTCCTTACGGCGCTTCGCTTCCTGCGCTTTTACATGGTCATTTTTCCGTTGTTCTTTATAAATCAGCGCTTTGTCGCGTTTCTCACGCTCACGCACTTCTTTCACCCACAATCGTACACATTCAAACATATCTTGTCTTGCACGTCGCTTACATAGACACTGTTCCACATACTCAATCTTACGCATATCAAACGATCCATACAAAGGCCATCGCAACTCAGGATCCTTCTTGGTATATTTCCTCCACAATGTGCTGTACATTATAGGGGAAAGACCATACTTCACATACATATCCCTATTAGGAGTCCCCTCTGGGGGTGCAGGTTCAGAGTCCTCGAGACTTAACCGGTTTCCAAAACAGCAGCACCACTTACGGAGTGCGCTCAAAGCAGGCATGTTCAAGAATAATGCAAAATATGCAATATTATCAAAAAATGGCACTTAAACGTTGTGCCGTTCAAAGTCAAACAACTCTGGAGAAATATCTCCACATTATCTGCCTATATGTGTTGCAACGCATATATTTCCACATTACTCGTTACAAAATTTGACCGGTCATCACAAATCAAATCAAATAGCCAACCCAGGTTTCAAAAACTCGGAGCAAGTACCGTACAATGGTTCTTACCAATCAAGAGCATCCAGATTCCAACTGCCAAGTTCCAAATCCGCCCAAATGGCTATCACACGGCAAACCGACCGAAGAGGTCTCAGTCGAGGACCGGCGCCACCCAGATGGTCAGCTCGGAAGGGAAGGAAAAAAGCCTCGGGATGCCAGGACTAAAGGCGCCACTGGCAGTGATCACGTCCCCGGCAAGGTTCCACTCCTTCGTCACGACCAGTCCTTCGAGCATCCGAGTCACCGATGAGCCCCACGTGACGGGCGCCAATTGATAAGTACAGGCCCCAGCCAGGCCCGTTAGTACCAGAGGTTCGCTCTTCTGCATACGAAATACTATAAGGAAGTTGGCACGGAAACTGCAAATACAAAGACAAAGTTTATTAACCCTTAAGGGTGGTCCTACAACCTACACAACACTCTTCAGTATTGTACAGAGTAGCACACCGAACTGGCGCACATGGTCCCCTTTTATACACAACAGAGGGGCTCATAAGTGGGTGGATACAACACGAAGCAAGATTCATTACCTTATATGGACATGTTCAATACAAAATCAGTACATGGGCGGAGTTAACGGTTTCCAAGACCCGCAAAAACATATTCAAGCAAAGCCTAATGAGTAACAGATGTGGTCAGCTCTGGGCATGCGTGAAACGGACAAAGGAGTTATTTATGGACTTTTGCTGGGCAGATAACAGGGGTGACTAGTGAAGAGGTAGGACTCTTCTCGTGCAAAGCACGTGGAGTCATGACTATACAAAATGGAGTCAATATAAGACAAGGAGCATGATGCAAACATGAAAAGTGCATGTCTTCAGTGAATGCTTAATCATATCGCTGTTTTATTTTTCAACAATACTGTAGTATCTTCATGTATGATAAATTGTTCTCCTGTATCTTGTAGTTAGCTGCTCAGCCAGTGTGAGTGTTCTATCTGGAATGATGAGGTGACTGGAATGTTGGTGTGGTGAGAGACCGTTGAGAGGATGGGCTGAGCAGCTAGCAGGCTGCTCCTGGTGGGGCTATACTATGGACTTTACCATCTTAATAAATAACCTAAAGATATATACTGGCTACGTCTGCTGTGTCACATCTACTTATGGAACCAGGTCACTTCAATTGGCGACGAGTTGGACTTAAGGAACCGTGCGTGTAACCTGGATGGACTGATATGTAACTGAACTTGATGAAAATGGATTTAATGAAAAGAAACTCCTCATCTGGCGAAACCACCTGGCACCGTGAGCCCCACCAGTGACCACAACACCGGTCGCCCAAACATCTGTGTGCTAGTTCGAGTGAGGAGTGGAGCTGCAAGTTGGTCATTAGTGTAAAACAGAAGTTTGCCTCAGTTCTGTTTCAACTACAAGGTGTTGTCTTCCTGAGCTGTCTTCTGGATGTTTTCGCGACCAAGTTGGCTGTTTTAAGATCGCTGCTGGCCCTAGTGACAGTCGTGCTGATGTACCTTCTGGTCTGTGGAGGGTCAGTACAACAACTAATTTCAAGCCTCCTGTAATAAAGGTCTGCGTGCCTCTCTATTCAAGGTAATTGGTGACAGCCTGTGCTGTTTTGCTGTTTTGGTAGAGTGTCTCCATTGAGAGGAGTTCCCCAGTGGACCCACAACGGAAATGGCTATTCAGCAAGTGCGAGATGTCATGTGGGAAAATATGTTCGGGGGCAAAAATCGGGCCCCGGTGTTAGACTATGGTGTTTTGCAGTACCACAATAACGTATATTGTGCCACAACCAAAGCGGTTGATTCAAAGAGCAACAAGTGACAGTCTAAGGGATCCTCTGTGTCAGCGCTACAAGCGAACCGTGTTAGTTGGAAAGCGATGCCTCTTCAGAGCACTATGTCATGTTGCTGTTTTGCATGTTCCCTCGTTTTAGAGACATTTAAAATTTAATTTGCCTCCGTGTGTGTGCAGGACTTGAGGATTTCAACTGGTGTTTGCTCGCCCCATTTTTGCTTGATTGCAGATGGAGGCGGACTTTTCGTTTGCTCAACGCCTGTTTGCTTTGGGAAGTTACTCGAGGGGCTGTTTATCGCACTTGTGAGCCAACTAGGTGAGACTCTGTTTGTGTTCATTCTAAATTATTTAATGGTTCGTTTTTCCTATGTTGTGGCCGCTAGAGCAACAGTTACTCTCAAGTTTGATTTTGAAATACTGCTCGCGCCTTACCTTGTAAGTGGAGTCACGCGGAGCAGCTCTGGAGTCTTCCATGACGTTTTCGTTTCGTCCTTGTCTTCTATGCTGCCTAAGGACGTTTTGATGCAGGAGCGCGCCGTGAACCACTCGGCTTTGCGTCGCCTGTACGTGCCGCCATCTTGCGGTTTGCATTTTCTCTACAGGATGGTGTCTATTCACAAGCCATACCACGCTCATTGTCATTTGCCAACCACGTTTTTGTTCGATAAAATTTTTTTTGATGACAGTAATGCCGTGATGATATCAGTCTCCACAGTTCACCGGTCAGCTTAGATGTCAGCGCCATCACCAGCGATGCTTAACCGGATTGTTCCTTTTGTGTCTACAGCGATAGTTTCGTTTGGGGGTGAGTTCAAATTTATAAGAGGAGTGGACACTAAAGACACTGTACTTTGTAAAATGGGGCAACTGGTGAGTTTTCTGTTCCTGTCAAGCCAAGAAGTCCTGTCAACCACGTTGTTTTGGAAGTCTGGAGTTAGTATTTTCAGCTTTCATGCTACTTTGAACCTTGGTCTCTACTCCGCAGTTTGGTTTTTATTGTATTTGATAGTTGGTCGCAGTACTTAAAGGATTCTCAGTATCTGCAACTCGGGTTTTATGCATCTGTTTTTCCTAAAGTTGGTTCTGCACAACTATTTGTGATGACTCATATTGTCCGGTTTGATGTATTGTATTGGTGTTTCCGATGTTTGTGTGTCTATGTTTGCTACATGTTTGTTTTAATCGGGTGTGATAGTCATTTTGTGCTACACCTTGTTAATTGGAATGGGTTTTAGCCCCATCCCCACTTTACTTTGGAGTTTGCATGTTAGCTACATTTTTTTTTTCAGTGTTTAGGGGGTACTAGTCCCACCTATGTTGTTGTGTATGGGTTGTAGTCCCATATACTTTGTGTTTAGGGGGTTGTTAGTCCCTCCTATGTTTTTAGTAATGGGTATTACTAAATTTTAAGGGGGTGTGAGTCCCACCTTTGTCACGTTAGTGTTGGGTTTAAGTCCCTTCATTTTGTCACGTTAGTGTTGGGTTTAAGTCCCTTCATTTTGTCATGTTAGTGTTGGGTTTAAGTCCCTTCATTTATGTATTAGCTGTTGTGTGTGAGGGTATTTGTCTTTTTATGCCTCACTGTGCTGCAATTCTATTATGTTTGTTGCACTAGTTTGTGGGTTTTAGTCCCATTTCTGTATTCTGCACGTTTGGGTGTTACTCCCTTATATTCAGAGTTTAGGGGGTGTTAGTCCCATCTACGTTTTAGTGATTCTTCCTGTCTGTTTCTGTGGTTTTTCGAGTGTTTTTTGTCGTTCTTTATTGTGATTCTCTGTGTTGGTTTTCATGAGTATATTGTGTGGTGTTTCCAATCTCCGTTTAGTAGTTTAACGTTTTTTGTTTAACGTTTTGTTTGTGTCTCATTAAAGGAGGAGGTTGGTCTTGGTGTTTGAGTATAATGTTTTATTTTGATTCTTAATATAAGAGGAGGATGGTGATAGTTCATTCTTATTTTTCATCCTTTTCTTATTCTTTTCCTTCCGTTTTATAGTCTGGTTCCCTTTCGTGGTATGTTTAATTCATCTTACCTTTGGGATTTGGACTATTTATCTCTTGTTTATATTTTGTGTTTAGTTACTATGTACTTTTAGTGTTCTTTGTTTTATTGTCAACTGTAAAGAAGGGAGATATTGTAGTATCTTCATGTATGATAAATTGTTCTCCTGTATCTTGTAGTTAGCTGCTCAGCCAGTGTGAGTGTTCTATCTGGAATGATGAGGTGACTGGAATGTTGGTGTGGTGAGAGACAGTTGAGAGGATGGGCTGAGCAGCTAGCAGGCTGCTCCTGGTGGGGCTATACTATGGACTTTACCATCTTAATAAATAACCTAAAGATATATACTGGCTACGTCTGCTGTGTCACATCTACTTATGGAACCAGGTCACTTCAAATACCTAATTTTAACAAGAAAGACAGCCACCTCCTGTGAGAGTGATGGCTCAAAAGCCAACTCAGAGATGATATCTGACTATCAGCTAAGCCCCTAAAGACTTGGAGAAGATTATTCCATCTACACCTTGTCTGAGAAGAATGTGCTAGGATTCTTTGCACCCCTAACTAAGACACTTTTGAGCAATTTATTTTTTTAACAAAAGTTAACATCCTGTTGAATCTCCCAGAGTTATGCAAAGTAACCCAGAAAGTAGGAAGGCTGGAAATAAACATAATGGAACCTGGTCAATATATGTTGAACAATTTAGCATATAACAATTATAATGAAACATGTTCCCAAACCACCACTCAAATAGTATATCTTTTAGGGTCAGAAGCATAGACTTTGATATTTTGACCCAGGGGCCAGTTCTGAAACATTTAGGTCAAACCCTATTGTAGGCACACTTATCATCTGCTTATACAATATGTGTGGCTTTCACTATCTCTCACAAAACGACACCAAGGTGGCTAGTTTTGCCATGGCATTGGTAGATTCGAATACCTTTACTAGTTGGGAGGTTAAGCATCAATTTAAATATGCTTCACTTTAATTCCTTGCTCTACTAATAATAATGGAATGGGGTAAATGGATATTTTCCTTGCTTTGAAGAAACAAGGAATTAGTCTGAGGAGGAGCATCAAGGGGCCTCAGGCTTTAACGATTGCTGATGGGATGTTTATTCAACTTACTAACACTTGGACCAGGTTACTAAGGGCTAAGAAGGGTCTTAGTTTACCCAAAAAGAGTTTAGGGCAGATGTACTAAATGTGTTAGCGCTTGCAAATACTTTGAATCAAATTTTAAAACCAGAAAATTGTTCATGGCAATGTATAAAACCTACTTTAGCATTCAGTAAAGTTTTACCAATTCCTAAAATGAGTTTGCACATGGATACTTATTATGTATTTGCAAACGGCATGTTTTGGGCATTCCTTACAAATCGCTGATTTGCAACAAACCTCTGAAACGTTACCCTACTAATAGTGTGGGCTGATTGCAAAAGGGAAGTCTCCTCTTTGGACCTTTTCTCTTATGTGAATTGTGAAACATTTCTGAGAGAGTACTCAATAGCCCAGGGGGCCACTGAAACATCTCAGAGGTTTTTTTTTTTAAAGAACATTTTCTTTTAAATCAGCTCTGTTTCCCTGAAGGAGAATAGACTGTGTTTGAAATTAGGTCCCTTATCGGCAGAGGTTTGCACCCTGTCTAACTAGGGACCACAACTCTATTCAGGATAAGCCGGATATACAACCTAAATTAACCTGTGCTCACTTTTCGGTAGCTTCACATAAAGCAGTCAGGCTTACCTTAAGAGGAAATTTGTAATGTATTTGTTCACACTCTAATCACAGTAACACAGGGAAAACACTGCAAAAAGATTCCACACCACTTTAGGAAGATAGAGAACATTTATCTTTATCTGAGTAAAACAAGAAAAAAACAACAATCCAATAAGTAGAAGTTGAGATATGAATTTTGAAAGATAAAACCCAAAACAGGTGCTTAAAAGTTAATATTGTTGAAAGGTTACTTGAGGTCACACTAGACTGGGGTAAATCTAAAGTTCAGGCAGGAGGTGATGGAGGGCAGACCGGCTACAGGGCCCATGTACCTTTCAGGGGTGTCTTCAGATCAGTGCTGCAACGTAATCGGTGCTGGATCAGCGGTGCATCATTGTCAAGTCTCTCAGTAGGGACCTGTGTCAACATTGAATGGCCACAGCATCAGAGGACATTGCAGCAGTTCTGCGTTGATTTTTACAGACCCAGGTGCAAAATCCACTTCTGACGACCAGGACTAGAGGGGGGCACCTCAGGCATGGGTAGGACCCACAGATGCCTGAAGCATTAGTAGATTTAGTCTTTTAGAAAACAGAAGGCAAGCAAGTCCTTGGAGAAACTTGGGTTCAAGGATGTAGAGAACAAGTCCACTCCTTCTCACTCCCAGGCAATAAGCAGCAGGCAGCAGGCCAACACAGAAAAGTAGGTTGCAAAGTGGCAGTCCCTTCTATAGTACTGGAATTAGCAGGCAGCAAACCAACACAGTACTGTAGTTAGCAATGTGGCAGTTGTTCCTACAGCACAGCAGTTCTTCTTCCTGGCAGAATGTCCTTGTTTCCAGTAAAGTTCTTATTTGGTGGTGTCAGGGGTCAGTACGTATAACCAGTTGTACCTTCGAAGTGGGTGAGACTTCAAAGAGGCCATTGAAGATCACAAAGTATCAGCTCTTTGTGTTGAGACAGGCACAGCCCTATTGGGGTGCACGTGTCAGCTTCTAACTCAGGAAGGGCAATCAGCCTGGTGATTATAAATCAGGATGCAAATGTAACACTTTAGTCCCTTTGTGTAAGAATGTCGGGAGGGAATGGGCAAAGCTCAGCTGTCACCCAACCAAGACATGTATTCGAAGATAGGTAGATGCTAGAATCCTTCCTTCCAAATAGCTTTATGATTATATCTCAACTTTTTTGAGGTGAAAGTGGCTAAAATACAGCAGTCTCTATCCGCCCCATCCACTATAAAGCCACAAAGGCTAGTAGTACCACACTCTTCATATTTTCTTTGAAGGGTTAAAAGCAGACTGTCCTGAGATGTAAATTGGGCTGCCCAGTGATTCCTGGCTTTTCGCACCACTTGCACTGGTGGTGGCTATCATCATCTTGGTTCTAAATGAGATGTTTAACACCTGATTATCAACTGCCATGGTTTACAAACAACAGACAACAGTATTAAAACTGTTGAAATAAACCTCAGCAGACCTGCCTTACCCAGAAAACTTCAGGCCTATTACTGTACTTCCAGCTGCCTCTAACATTCTTGAAAAGCTAGTCAAGGCTCAGCTATCTGGGTACATAGATCATCATGGTTTGCTGCACCTATCTCAATCCGGCTTTGGGCCATGGCATAACACTGAAATAGCACTGTTAAAGTTGAATTAATTCATCAAGTCCCTTTTTAATCAATGTTAAACCACAGCTTTGATTCTTCTTGATCTGTCAGTGGTGCTTGATATGGTTTCCCATCATACACTTTGTCAGCAGCTGCAATAGGTTCAATCTTCCTCTTGGATAGAGAGAAATGTGTATTGCTTGAACCTTTGATGTTAGCACCAAAAGCACTTAATAATTTGTGCAGCATTGATCTTCACTAAGACCTAAGCCTGTTGATGTGCATTCTACCCTGTTAGCATCCATTACTGAATTCTACTGCATACAAGGAATCTTGTAGGCCACTAATACCCAGCTTACCACTTTCCTCGGCAAGGAGACAGGAGTAGTCGATCTTGCCATCTCGCCATGAAGAGCTTCCTGCTCCATGTTGTTGAGTCAATGAGGAAGAGTTGCTTGAAGTGCAACTCAGTCTAAACAGAGGTGCTATTGTTTGTACAGGATACTTAGGGTTGGTCCATTGATTGGTGGCCAGAAGAACTAAGTCTGGTAAACAAACCTACGATAGTAATTATAAATCTGGGGGTACAATTTGACAACAAATTGTCTTTCAGCCCCCAGATTGATGATCTGGGTCCTGAGGAAGACCTTCAAGATCCTCTCCATGGAAACACAGAAAACAACTGTTTTACACAACAATAATCTCAATGATCCACTATGAGAATGCTTTGTATTTAGAGTTCCAAACTGCTTGGTTGATTGACTACAGATAGTGCATCATAAGGCTGCCTGGTTAATCTTACTGATTTCAAATAGTTACACCGGGTGAACGTAAAGAAAGGATTCTCATCAAAGAATTGTCAATAGCCCACTGAGCCTTTTACAAGACCACCACCAAGCATCTTGGCAACGGGCTTAGCCATTACCAACCTGGAAGATGTTCAGATGCTCTTTTATTTACAACACCCAGTGTCAGGCGGCCACTTATGGTGGCTGTCCGTTTTCTCATTCGGCATCCTAGGCCAGGAATGAGCTTCATCTTTCATTGCATTAAATGGCCAATAATAATCATTTCAGATCACAACTTAAGACATGGCTGTTTAATGATTATGGTTCAACTGGATTAGTGCCTTGCAGTCTGTTTCTCAGACTGAGATGTCCTCTGGGGCAGCTGAGCACTACATATGTTTGATATAATTTGATTGACTTAATTGTGAGCACAGAAATTCCTTTTATCTGCATCATCATTGATCTTGGGCCGTGTGCGATTTTGACTGTTTTATTAGCTACAAATACATTTCTATTTCATGAGAATATAGTATCCATCAAGTTTCAATGCAGCTACCTCTGTGGTTATAAATGTGTTTGAGTCCTGCAAGCATAACAGATCAGGACAGAATCATTGATACAAAGCTGAGAGCCTATTTAGTTGCACTTGCAGTGTGTGAAGTGAACTAATTTCACCTAAAGGACTGTATCATGATGGACTTTGCAGCTTTTTGTATAGCTGAGTGCATGCTTTTATGCACCTTCAGTGTGTAAAGATATTTCACCTCAGGAGCCTATCATAATAGGTAATGGTGCTCAGCACAGAGCTGAGTACCTGTTTGTTTCTGCCGACCGGAGGGAAATTGAATTTACTTCACCCAACATTTCTTGGCATGGTAAGAATGAGCAAGGTGTTCCCTTTTCTACTTCTGAGCTGTACTGTTTTCAATAATGCATGCAGATAAATATTGAGGTAAATGAATTGACTTTACGCACTACAGGCTCAAAAAACAGATGCTCGGCCGTGCTCCATGATATCATATGGACCATGCTTTACTTATTTATACTATTACAATAAGGGCAATATTTACCAATGAGTTGCATCGCTCGGGGGCACAAAGGCGATGCAACTCATAGGTTAAGTGTATCAAGACATGCAAATCCCTCTTGCATGTCAGTAAGTGGCTTGTTAAATTCAAAGTAACGCAACTGAGCTTAAATTGCTGCACTGCATTCTACAGCACACCTAGAAAGAGGAAAATGCCTCAGGGGATTGTTTTTGTGCAGGAAGGTGTCCCTTCCTGCACAAACATAATCCTGCGTACACTGCATACACCCTTGCACTAATCATGCTAGGCTCGGGGTCAGTGTGCTGGAAAAAGACAGGCATTGCCGTATTGTGTTAAATACAGCACATTTCTTCCATTTCCCTATCATTCAGGGCAGCAAGGTGGCCTGCTGCCCTGCACTGAATGACTTTTCTATGCATATGCCCCTGAGTTTTACTTATTAAGAGTTTTGTTTGAGTCTTAGCATATATATCACTTTCTCTGACAAATATATACGTCTAAAATTGTTGTGAACTATGACAAAGTACATTCCTTTATGAAGTAAATTTGCTTCACATTTTGTAGATGTGTGGGTTTCCCATTAAAGTTTCTCTGACTCAACAACACGCAGAACATGTTCTTGATTTTGTAAACATATTTCATATTGTGCTATAAACTTTACTGTCTTTTTCTTCCTATGCATGCATTTGGTTTGTGTACAGTCATTACCATTGTTTCTAGTTAATCTTTGAAAGCCAATACACAACTAGCTTTGGTTGTTTAATTTTTCCATCTAAGAATAACAGTTTTCTTCTACTATGACATCACTAACTAAACCTATACTAACCTGTTTACCTAATGCGTACTTCCACAGTTGTGCCATGTATATGGAGGAAAGCGCATCTAAATAGATGTAAATGCAAGACTGTGTAAGGATAAACCCGCCTGTCCAGCTTCTGTAGATTGTGAGCTGTGATCTGCAGTTCATGCACATAGGTGAACAGGTCAAATACTGCCTATCATCATTGCACTATAAATGTAGGAAAGTAATTTGAATTAAAGATGGAAAAACAGATGATGAAACAATGCCAATGTACTATTAATTGATATACACTTGTATGACTTTTGGGGCAACCTCCTGTCCTGTGCCTTCGACCAGCAGTTACATTGACAGTGCTTGTGTTTGTTTGCAGTTGTCTTCACCATCAAGCTTTCCTGCATCTTTGGAAAAATGAAAGAAGACAACCAGAGCTCAATGAAGGACTTCCTGATTGTAGGATTTTCGGATTTTCCCCATCTCCAAGTTCCTCTTTTTGCTGCATTTTTACTGATTTACCTCTTAACTCTGATGGGAAATATTCTAATCATTGCAACAGTTTGCTCTAATTCACATCTGCACACACCCATGTATTTCTTCCTCACTAATTTGTCCTTCAATGATATCTGTTACACCTCAGTCATTTTCCCACAGATGCTGGCTCACTTCTTTCAGGAGGGCACACTGATTTCTTTTACTGAGTGCCTTGCACAAGTGTACTTTTTCATGGTCATGGTGGTTGTAGAATATCTCCTTCTCTCAGTAATGGCCTACGATAGGTATGTGGCCATCTGCCATCCCTTACATTACATGACAATCATGAACACATCTGTGTGCGTCCAGCTGGCTTTGGGAACCTGGGTATCAAGTTTCTTGATACCATCAGCACACACAGTATTATTCTCTCATCTCTCTTTCTGTGCAACCCACACAATCAACCACTTTTTCTGTGACATCACAGCCTTATTGAAGATTTCTTGTAGCAATAAAGACTCAATTGAGACCCTTACCTATTTTGTGGGTGCCCTAGTGGCTTTAACGTCCTTTTCTTTAATCATAATTTCTTATATCAACATCGCCTCATCCATCATGAAAATAAAATCTAAGGAGGGGAGGCAGAAGACCTTCTCTACATGTGTGTCACATCTCACTGTAGTGGTTTTATTCTATGGTTCTATTTTTGGTACCTATGTGCGTCCCACAACAACATATTCCATGAGAGACAATAAAATTTCCTCATTGTCTTATATTGCTGTCACCCCCCTGTGTAACCCAATTATCTATAGCCTGAAAAACACAATGTTTAAAAATGCTTTAAAGAAGACAGTGAATGCAAGACAATTTACATGTAGAACTACACGTTCACTGTTTTAGGCTGGCTAGTTCATATTGAATGAAAATAAATTAAGACCATTTGTATATATGATCTGATAAATGGGATAGATTGATGCTTGGTGAATTAATCTCAAGCATTTTACAATTACACTATACCAAGATCTCATTTTGATATTGGAACGAATATTACTGAGCATTTTAGTTTATCAAACCATTGCATAATTTTAGATATTAGCATTATCGAATGTCCTAGCAAATGAGTAAATAGCTAATTGCCAATGAAAGAAAAGAAACAATACAAACATGTATATGTCAAGAACAGTTATTAGTTGACATAAAATTAGAATACAGAATCCATTACCATTTTTAATGTACATGATTTTGCAGCATAATATTTTGAATCTGAGAAAATGTTCAGACTGAACCTTTAGACAATAGTTGTCATTGGGTTTTGCATGTTAGAACTCTTTACACTAAAAGTAAACATGTTAGCTCAGATTTACGAACACTTGGCGCTATGTGTGTATTACACAAAGTGTTTTATTGGAATTTACGTTTACCTGCAGAACTGTTGTTGCAGTAGAAATTAGCCCTACAATAATGCAAAGTAGCGCTACTTGCATCAAGGTGGAGTACAATGGGTGGTGCATAGATGTTGAGATGCAAAAACCCATGGATCTTGATGTCAACCTGTATCTTCTAAGTTTGGTAGACAGGGATCTGCATCAAAAAATGATGCCTCCTGGAGGCAGGTGTAGCACTGGAGAAAAAATGATTTTCTATAAAAATGTTCTACTTTGTTCTGAGCAGCACACATACAAATTATACAAAATATTAAAGGATGTTTTGAAATAGTCCAGTGCAAAATCTGTGCTACACATCACACACTTACTCTTGGCTATGGAGCAACAGTGTGCATGTTGCACAAGTCAAGGAAAAGGGTGCCAGTACCAGAGGAGAGAGTAAAAGTTCCACATAATAGTAAATATTGTGCTTCCCTGCACCCTGCCTTTGTTGCTGCACAGCTATTTTGTTTTCAGTGCTGCATTAATTCACTTCTTTGTACATTTGCATTATGTCTCATTGTGATAGATACAATAGAAAGGGCAGTAAGCCCAAAGGGTAGATCAAACAGATATATACCCTTTAGGAATGGTAACTAATAGATAGGTTAATGTATGAAAAGCAAAGATAAACATAAACACGCCAGTCTCTAGAAAAGTTGGTTCTGGGATTGAAGATCAAGTTAACTGCTAACTGGCAGTTTGGGATCAGGTTATCCTTCTGTATTGGGGTGCCATTTTATGTTCAGACTACTCTCCAAAGTTAGGGACTCTGTGTCCTTCATAAGAGGAGGTGATGTTCCAAAATGTCTATGCTTGATTTTAGGTGTAGTTCAGATCTTAATGCTCCTGAATTTTTCAATGTATCCCTACTTTAAACATCTTTATCCCACCACCTTCTTGGAGACTGCAATCCCATCATAAGGCCAGTTATCGTCGAAGCCTGTAGACATTGTGTCCCACATCAAAGACCCATTTGTCCCGTCCATCCCTCTGCCAGACACCACACCAGTTCGCTCTTTTTGGATTAGGGGTAGTAAAACCCCAGCAATATTTATTTGCACATAAAAAACAATGGGCCTGATTTGCAAATGTAAACTTGGACCAAAAGTTTAAGTTTAGACCTGAAGTCTAAGTTTAGACCTAAAGTCTAACTTTACTACTAGTAAAGTTAAACTTTTGGTCTGCATAGACTCTTAATGTTTGTGGATAGGGATTGATGTGCTGGACCTTAGGTCTGCCGCAGTGCGGAGTGTTTGTTTATCTATATTGTGGACCGTTTTGCACTCATCCCACAGTTATAATTTTAAGAATGTGCCTAGATTCTATGATGTCTTTACAGCAATAAAAGCGGTTCTCCCAAAAAACTCTTCTGTTTATAATAATAGATGTTATTACACACGATCATCATTTAATTGACCCATGACGTAGAGCCCATTGAGAAGAATTAGAATATACCTGCTACTCCCGGAAATTCCAGTCAGTTTCCTGTATTGATTTATTTTTTAGATTTCGTTCTTTGAAATATTCTGGCTTGTAAATGGGGGCCAATTCATTTTCAGAACATTTTCTGGTCAAGCTAGAAATAGAAATAGAGGATGGTAGGAGGAGAAGGTCCAGGTGGCAGATGGATTGACTCCTCCTTTCAAATCAACAATAGGTATCTGACACAAGAAAATGGATACTAGATTTGTTTAAGGTCAATGAGGGTACAGCGGATCTCTTTTTGGTGTGGGGGGCTTTCAAATTCGGTGGCAAGTTGGTGGCCTACATGGCTGCACAGTCTAAAAATGGGGGGACTCACATACTGAACTCCAGTTGGCAGTTGATACTGCCTTGCTGCAGAAGAGTTAAGAGAGTAATTTCTCCTACAAGAAATTAACAGTTCCCCAACATTTCAGCAGTGAGTCTATGAAGAGAGCCAAATGGTAGGCAAACCCCTGGCCTGTTCTGCTAAGGTCAAACAGGAAGCAGCATTAATTACTGAAGTGTTAGAGCCTAGCACAAGAGTCCCGGTGACTGACAAGGAAAAGATTGCCCAAGTTTTTCTGCAGCACTATGATCAGTTATATTCTACTAAAGCCCTAGAGATATTAATTCATACAGACCGATCAGTCTACTTAACTCAGACTAAAATATTTTATGAAAATCTGGGCACAGCGCTTTACTGCTCTGGCTCAAAAAATGATCCATAAGGACCGGACAGGGTTTGTTGCAGGGAGGTTAATGTCCACAAATACAGGGTTTGTAGTACAGGCACTTGAATGTTTTAATACTAATCAAACTTTATCTTCCATTGTGATGGCCAATGCAGATGAAGCGTTTGATGTGGTGCATTGGGATGCTCTCTTCTAAGGTCTGGGCAGATATGAGATTACCCCCCAGGGTTATAAAAAGGCTTTGCAATATTTATCAAGAGACACAGGCACAGGTTTTTATTAATTCCAACCTGGCTGGGATAGTCTATGTTAACTGTGGGACTCTTTCCGTTAACTGTGCCCTCTTTTCCCCGTGCTCTTTACTTTTTTTATTGAACCCATGGCCACCAGAATTCGCAACAATATCGAGATAAAATCACCAATGTCAGAAGCTGTATGCGGACAACATTATTCTCTATTTTAGCCTGGGAAGACAGAATAGAGATCTAACATTAGCCGAATTTGCACAATTTGAATTAATTGGAGGGTATAAAATTAATTACAATAAGACTGAGGTTTTAACAATTAATACCTCAAATGATTTTCTTCCCGACAATTTGACACGACAAGCCCTCACTTCTAATCCAATCCAATATTTAGGGATTTACTTACTAGTCAATATATTGAAATTTACAAATTGAACTAGGAAGCCATGCGACAAAAAATTAAAAGCTGCTAGAGGAGTGGTCATTAGTACCACTCACATTGATAGGCCATGTGGCTCTTATAATAATGTCTGTTTTACCTTTACTCCTCTTTCTATTTACCAATGTCCCTCTAAAAATTAATATGATCTATTTTAAAGAGTTGGAAATGATTTTTAGAAAATTGGTTTGGAATAAGAAGGGACCGAGGGTAAAACTCTCAGTGCTCTAACTTGACATCAATCAGGGTGGGCTTGTACTTCCTCAAGTACGTACATATTATGAAGGAGCCTTTTTAGATCTAATATCCAGTTTACTTGACTGCAAGGGATCTGTTGATAATTTATTTTTGGATAAAATGGTGCAGGAAGCTGGTTTGCAGATTCTGGTATTTCTGAGAACTGCCAAACTTCCCCCAAAAAATGAGGTATAAGACCTTGCAGGAATACACTTGCAGACTCCATACTTCTTATTCAAAGCAGGCTTGATCCACAGGGGTCTATTACTTAAAACTAATTGAATGTAAGAGCTTGGGCGTCCAAATTAGGAGTACCCATCTAGGGTCCTGGAAAACCTGGGGATCTAAAGAGTTGTGGCCTTTTTTAGTGGGCGGCAGAAGTATTACTTAGCAAGAGGTCCAAGCGAGGTGTGGAGACTGGAGTAAGCCTCTTTTCTTGCAATATATCCAGATTTCACATCGATTAAGTAAGTGCAGTCCTCCATCAAGTTCTGGCCCAAATCCATTTGTGACTGCTCTACTCAGAGCAAAGCTAAGAGGGGTGGGTAATTGGTATTTTTTATACGGTCCCAAGGGGAGCGAATAATGGTTAACAAATTCCTTAAAAAGGTGACCCAGGAGACACAGTGTGTGTTTTCAAATCGCGACTGGCAAGCCATTTCACAGATAGGCCGTAAGTATTTTAAAAGAATGGCTTTCTTGTCACGTTGGATGGTGTATTATACCCCCAAAGCTCTCCATAAGATACGCCCGGAAATAGAAGATAGATGTTTCCGTTGCCAGATGCTAGGTGAGGGAGGCCGGCTCCATATTTTTTTTTACCTGCCCAAAGTTAGGTTATTTTTGGGAATGGATCTTTTCAGCTCTAAGCTGGGGTGTACAAAAAAGACTGGATTCTTCGGTAGATATTGCACTTTTTGGTTTTGCTAGTTAGGAACAAAACCTTGCAATGTCGAGAGAGGAGGAGGTATTTATAGAAATGTCCTCCCTTTTGGCGCATTCTTTGATACTTCAGAATTGGAGGTCCTCCAAAATACTGATTTATTCGAATGGTTCAATAAAGTGATACACACTATGAACTTTGAAGAAACATATGCCGGGTCTGGTGGCTCAGTGGACTAATGCGTCTGCTGCAGGGGCCTGTGTTCGACCTCATGGTCACAGGTTCAAATCCCAGTGAGTCCACTCAGCCTTTCATCCATCTGAGGTCGATAAAATGAGTACTATTGAGTTGGGTAACAATAAACATCTGTTATTCAGTGCCAAGATACCCGTAGTGGTGAACGTGCGCTTTACAAATACATGTGTTATGTTATGCTAAGATAGTAGTTATCAATAACGTTTAATGCTGTATGGAAATATGTGGAGAGGCTAGAGATCTTAAAAGTAGGGTCAAACAAAAAAAAAAAAAGATTTGCACAGTAGCACTGCACTTGAATAACTTTAGAGTTTGAAAGTAGTGTAGGCAGGTCTGCCTGGAAGATTAATCTCTAGCATCATGTTTAGATGGTTGATTGGCATATTGCATTTTATGGAAAGATCTACTCATAGGAGCGATTGTGAACTCTATTGAAATAATACATATTTGTTAAATATTGCAGGCAGCACTTTATACATCTTTGTTCTGTCTAAATTAATAAGTATACAAGGATGCTCAATTATCAAAGAAGCATATGCTAAGAGAGCAGGTGATAATATATATTTTTTAATTCTGTATGAAAAAAAATATGGAGAAGCTATAGTTTTTCTCGGTAAAGTAGGGCCGAACAAAAAATGGCACTTTAGCACTGCAGTTTAGTAACTTTAGGGTTGAAAGGCACTGTAGTAAATTGCGCTGGCTGCATTCTGGCAAGTTTACCTGTGGAAAGTTCTACTCATACAAGCCAATGTTAATTTCATTGAAATGATTCATATTTGTTAACTATTGCATGCAGCACTTTATACATGTTTGTTCTGCCTAACTTAATATGTATACAAGGATGCTTATTTATCATATTAGTTGCATTAAGTCTCTGTATTCTCTGTGTTTCTGCTGAATATAAAAATTAAGTAAACAGACAGACACAACAAACATTCTTCAATTTTTCTTTCTTTAAATCAATAAAAGTGGTTCTCCCAAAAACGCTCTTGTGTTTTACTTTCTTTTTTTTGGGGGGGGTGGGTTGTAAAATTGTGGGGAATTAAACTTAAAAAATATGGGCATCAGAACTTGAAGTGTAAAGGAAAAAAATGTTTCTTCTGCTGGCATCAAGGGTTACACCCCTTGCAGTGGCCTGTTGTTTCCCTGCGACAAGCACTTTCGAGCAGTTGCTGCAGTATATCACCATATGCTGGTATGCAGACTTTCAGAAGGTCCTGCAGGTGATGCAGACACCTTTTCTTCTATACACTTTTCTGCTTCACATGAGACAGTGTCCTGAATGCCACACCCATATGTGTTAACTCATGACAGAAGTACAGCTTGAGTACTTTTTGAAGTACCCCTGATGAATTGTTTGTTGCAGCAATTACAGGTTTCAATCTAAGCTGACACTCTTTTCTCTCTCCCACATAACAGACTTATTGGGTCCCTATGTGTCTCTTCGTTCCCTCCTTCAATCTCCTCTCCAGATGCCATTTTTTAGTGTGATAAAATTCCCCAAAATTCGGAACGATCTGAAGAAAAAACAGGAGGGACCAGCCCAAGATGTGAACACACCCAAGTACTAATCCCCAATGAGATTGAAAAGGTAGGAACTTCCTTGAAATTGAATAACACAGCAATTTCAACTAATAAGATGTCTGTCATAATTGTCATAGGTATAGCTGTACCATTTTCAGGCACAGTGGCTTGGCAACACCAAAATACTTCACACAAAAAAACACAAGGCATCCTCATTAATGGTCCCCACGAAAAACTCAGTCTTTCATACATAACATTTAAAAATGTTATACCTGTCCCTCTGCACTTTCACAGGACATGCAACAGAAATTTGAACCCTCATGGCACTCCCACGAAACCCATCCTATCTATGGATCCTGCAGGAGCACTATTATACCTGTCGAAAATCTTAAAACAATAATAAAATAATTACCGCAATTATGTTGAGAAATTAAAAGACCCAACTGAAAATTCACTGGAAAAACTAAAGAGAAGACATATCATACTTAGCTATGCTAATAAGATTTAACTTTAAATGAACAAACATCTCACTTGCTACATGACGCTATACTTAGATATGCTATAACAATAATGTTACAAAAACAGAACTTCACTGAAAATAACTATGGTTTAGGTCTAGTTATATTTAGATTCAGAAAAAAAGACCTTAACTTACCTTAAAAAATATGGTAAATGACTATTAAAAAACAAAGTTATAGTTAGATATGTTTCAAAGACTTTACTTCACATAAAAAAACACTGAAAGTCACTAAAACAACTCAAAGGTTAAAGTAATGTTTGAGTTAGGTTGAAAAAAGACATGAACTTAATATGAAAACCACTAGACATTCACTGATACAACCAAATGGTGAAGAGAAGCTATAGTTAGGTAACAATGTCAGTCATAACGTAATCCAGAAATCCACCTAAATTTGCCAGTTATAGCTCAGAAAGTTAACAATAACTTGCTTATAACCTCACATATTACTTCACTCATCACATGTTCAATGACATTTGAATACAAGTAGGTTGGATAATATTTTAACTGATGTCATTAGAGATGTCCCCAATGATGTCATTGAACATCTCATACGTGACATAATATTTGAGGTGCTAAGCATGCATGGTGGGGGCACAAGCTATAGTTCTCTTGCTTAACTATAACTGGTGAATTCCAGTGTTATGTATATATAACGTAAAGGTAGAGTTAAGAATAGAAAATATGTAATTTGCTATATGCAATAAGCTTTTTGATATTTTGGCATTGATGTTTTAGTAGCTAGATATTCCCTACTCAATATTTTGGACTACTGCCAAAGCTAGACCAGGTACTGCTAGATTTAATCCCTCACCAATCGCAGAACACCTTTGGCAGAGTTTCTGACCTTAAATGTCTCACTTCAAACCTCAATAAAAAAGCTTGAGAGTTTATGAAATAGTCTGTGTTCTCTATCTTTATCCCTATCTAAAAAGAATCTAAGAAAAAAATGAACAATTTAAAGAGACAGAAGTGCATTGCTTATCTGTGGGACACCTCAGGCGATTCTTTAGATACAATTACAGATAGAGAAAAATTATCAAAGGTAGTTATTATATCAAATTTCCTATGATCCCTACTTAAAGTTTTTGGAAGCCAAGTGTGGATGTTCATCATGGGGGAAGTACAGCCAAACACATATACATGCCTCTCTACTCACAATAGGCAAACCCCTCAGGGATTACTTCATTCACTGGGAGACAGGGATAGAGATTCTGCTTTCTAATGAAGTAGGTGGAGACTTGAAAGTAAGTTTTTGTCAAACCAGATTTATATCTTATTGGCTCCAAAATCTCTGAATCAATCAGTTGTATCAAAGTAGTGAAGAGCATTGCTTCAAATTATGGCACCCCATGTTGCTTTACTTGGCAATCAAGCAGGAACCATATTGACTTTGATCTTGCATGCTGTTTCCCTTCAAAAATTGAGACATGATAATTATTTCCAATTCTCGTTAAGCATATTTGCTTTGTGGACATTTTTTGTTCTAGGATTGAAGATTTGAGAGCTGGAATAGCAACAGGACCAGTAAATGACCCTCTGCAAAATAGCACCTTTTGCGTGAGTTGGGTAGAGATATGGAGAAGACAGAGATGGCAAAGGTAGCAGCAGCTTCTCAGCTCAGGCATATACATAGACCTAAGCCAATTTTATATTTATATGCGGGACGGGGTTTGAGGCAATGTATCTGTAAAACAAATGAATACATTTGGGAATCTCAGTAGAATACAGTAGAACTAAAACAATTTTAAAACAGGAGGGTTTTCACTATTATACCCACAGCGTAATCTTCAGCCATGCCTAATTTTAACAAGAAATACAGCCACTTCCTGTGAGAGTGATGGCTGAAAAGCCAACTCAGAGATAATATCTTACTATGAGCTAAGGCCCTAAAGACTTGGAGAAGATTATTTCATCTACACCTTGTCTGAGAAGAATGTGCTAGGATTCTTTGCAACCCTAACTAAGACACTTTTGAGCAATTTATTTTTTGAACGAAAGTTAACATCCTGTTGAATCTCCCAGAGTTATGCAAAGTAACCCAGAAAGTAGGAAGGCTGGAAATAAACATAAGGGAACCTGGTCAATATATGTTGAACAATTTAGCATATAACAATTATAATGAAACATGTTCCCAAACCACCACTCAAATAGTATATCTTTTAGGGTCAGAAGCATAGACTTTGATATTTTGACCCAGGGGCCAGTTCTGAAACATTTAGGTCAAACCCTATTGTAGGCACACTTATCATCTGCTTATACAATATGTGTGGCTTTCACTATCTCTCACAAAACAACACCAAGGTGGCTAGGTTTGCTATGGCATTGGTAGATTCGAATACCTTTACTAGTTGGGAGGTTAAGCATCAATTTAAATATGCTTCACTTTAATTCCTTGCTCTACTAATAATAATGGAATGGGGTAAATGGATATTGTCCTTGCTTTGAAGAAACAAGGAATTAGTCTGAGGAGGAGCATCAAGGTGCCTCAGGCTTTAACGATTGCTGATGGGATGTTTATTCAACTTACTAACACTTGGACCAGGTTACTAAGGGCAAAGAAGGGTCTTAGTTTACCCAAAAAGAGTTTAGGGCAGATGTACTAAATGTGTTAGCGCATGCAAATACTTTGAATCAAATTTTAAAACCAGAAAATTGTTCATGGCAATGTATAAAACCTACTTTAGGATTCAGTAAAGTTTTACCAATTCCTAAAATGAGTTTGCACATGGATACTTACTATGTATTTGCAAACGGCATGTTTTGGGGATTCCTTACAAATCGCTGATTTGCAACAAACCTCTGAAAAGTTACCCTACTAATAGTGTGGGCTGATTGCAAAAGGGAAGTCTCCTCTTTGGACCTTTTCTCTTATGTGAATTGTGAAACACATTTCTGAGAGAGTACTCAATGGCCCAGGGGGCCACTGAAACATCTCAGAGTTTTTTTTTTTTTAAAGAACATTTTCTTTTAAATCAGCTCTGTTTCCCTGAAGGAGAATAGACTGTGTTTGAAATTAGGTCCCTTATCGGCAGAGGTTTGCACCCTGTCTAACTAGGGACCACAACTCTAGTCAGGATAAGCCGGATATACAACCTAAATTAACCTGTGCTCACTTTTCGGTAGCTTCACATAAAGCAGTCAGGCATACCTTAAGAGGAAATTTGTAAAGTATCTGTTCACACTCTAATCACAGTAACACAGGGAAAACACTGCAAAAAGATTCCACACCACTTTAGGAAGATAGAGAACATTTAACTTTATCTGAGTAAAACAAGAAAAAAACAACAATCCAATAAGTAGAAGTTGAGATATGAATTTTGAAAGATAAAACCCAAAACAGGTGCTTAAAAGTTAATATTGTTGAAAGGTTACTTGAGGTCACGCTAGACTGGGGTAAATCTAAAGTTCAGGCAGGAGGTGATGGAGGGCAGACCGGCTACAGGGCCCATGTACCTTGCAGGGGTGTCTTCAGATCGGTGCTGCAACGTAATCGGTGCTGGATCAGCGGTGCATCATTGTCAAGTCTCTCAGTCGGGACCTGTGTCAACATTGAATGGCCACAGCGTCAGAGGGCATTGCAGCAGTTTTATTTATTTTATTTGTGGGTTTGTATAGCGCTAGAATCGACTCCAACTGGAGTATCTCTGCGCTTTCTGGAGCCGGTAGAAACAGAGGAATAATAGGAGCTAGATCTCGTTTCTGAACAACACAGTCTTCAGGAGTTTCCTGAAAGTGAGATGTTCTTTGCACTGTCTCAGATGAAGAGGAAGTCTATTCCATAGGGTAGGGCCTACGATAGATAACGCTTTACCACCGTGTCTAGATTTCTTTGCACGGGGAATCACCAGAAGAAGACAGTTACTGGACCTAAGTGAACGACTTGGAACATAAGGAACAAATTTGTTCTGAAGATAAATAGGTCCTTGTCCATTTAAACATTTATGGATCAAGCAGCATAACTTGAACTTAGATCTCTGGCGAATGGAGAGCCAGTGCAGTTTCTCCAGAAGAGGTTTGGACGCAGTTCTTGGAGGAACATTAAGGACAAGACGAGCCGCGGTGTTTTGAATGACCTGAAGCTTGGCCAGCACATTTTCGTTGGCAAAAAGCAACAGGCCATTGCAGTAGTCAATTCGACTCAGAACCAATGTCTGGACCAGAGTTCGTCTGAAAGAGTCCGGTAGTAAGGGAAAGACTCTGCGTAGCAGGCCAATCGTATGGAAACAAATTCCAGCAGTATGGTTAGCATGCTGTCCAAATGACAAGTCTTGATCCATCCGAATCCCTAAACTCTTCACAACCTGTTTGGGTTCTGGGGCTACTCCCAAATCGGGGGGCCACCAATCAGGGGTCCACAATAGTTTGGCTTCTCCAAACAGCATTAGTTCCGTCTTACTGACATTGCATTGCAGGAAGTTGGAAGACATCCAATTAGCCACCGCCTTCATGCCCGCAGAAAAGGAGTTTTTAATTTCTGCGGACATGGTCTTGAAAGGGAAGAGGAGCTGCGTGTCATCAGCATAGGATACTGGAATGAATCCATAGCTGCGCATCACTCTTGCCAGGGGTGCCACGTAGATGTTAAATAAGGTAGGGCTTAGACAAGAGCCCTGTGGCACCCCTTTCGATATCTCCACCTCCGCTGATCGGTACGTGTCCATGATCACTCTCTGGGAGCGCCCTGATAGGAAGCTCTTTAGCCAATCAAGGGCTTTATCCTCAATACCAGCGTTCGACAACCGGTCAATAAGAATGGTATGGGACACGGTGTCGAACGCTGCTGAAAGATCTAAAAGAACTAGGATTACTGAGAAACCCTTGTCCTGATACATATGTAAGTCGTCTGTAACAGACAGCAAGGTAGACTCTGTGCTGTGTTTCGGCCTGAACCCTGATTGTGAATAGTCCAGGCCGCCAACAAGTTCGATATGATTGGACAGATGACCATTAACATATTTTTCGATCAGTTTCCCTAAGAATGGTAAAAGGGATATGGGCCTGAGATTTGTTAGATCGGACCATGGGATAGTAGTATTCTTCCTAATAGGCCTGATAAGAGCACGTTTCCACTCTCTTGGGACAGTGCCTGAGCCCAGAGAGAGATTCACCAACCTTTGGATCATGGGGCACAACTCGTCAGTCAGGACATGCATAATCCTGGCTGGGATGATATCGTCAGGGCTACCACTTTTAATCCGTGATACTAGTGCAGATGTCTCTTGTAAAGAAATGGGTGGAAAAAAGCTTAACATAAATTTATTCAGATTGGGGTCAGCATCTATTCCCAAGGGTGCCATATCTGTGGTCAGTTTGTTATTGGTGCAAACTATTTTGTCGTAGATAGTATCTATCTTATTCGTAAAAAAGCAAGAGATGTCGTCACACAGCTGTTGGGATGCAAGGTCCGAAGATTCACAAGCTGCAGGTTTAACAAAGGATTGTAGAACTTGGTACAAAATCCTTGAAGAGTTTCCTGCAGCTGTGATTTGCGATGCAATGTGAGTCTTGCGGGCAACACGAATGGCTTTGTGGTATATAGATAGTGAGTCCCAATATTTATTTTTGTCCTCGATCAAGTGAGAGGTTCTCCATCTCTTTTCAAGTTTCCTGGCATGCAATTTTAACGTTCTAAGGTGATCAGTAAACCAAATTTCTTGTTTATTTGTGAGTCTGGGTTTAAATTGTTTAAAAGGGGCAATCTTGTCAATAGTATCCACAATAGCTTTTTCACAATTTTTCACGGCCGTATCAATATTTTCATTAGGAACAGAAGGTGGACAATAAAAATTATTTTTAAAAGTGGTATTGGTAATTTTGTGCCACTGTCTACGTGTCCTCGGTAACTGTTTAGTTCGAGAAGAGATGCGTTTCGGGTGGGGAGTAAGGAATTCCACAACATAGTGGTCTGTCCAGTTGACCTGCCTTGCTGGTGGACAAGAGACCAGCATAAAATTAGAAAATACCAGGTCAAGGGTATGGCCTGCCTGATGTGTGGGCCCAGAGTTGCGTTTCATAAGGCCCAATGAGGACAGGTCAAGAAGTAGGGATTGGGCCTCACAACAATCCGACTTATCACAGTGTACATTAAAGTCTCCGACTAAAATAAACTCGCTGTCACTATTGACATATGGGGCAAGTAGCTCAATCAATAAGCTAGAGAAATTATTGTACGATCCAGGGGGTCGATATACTAATGCACCCCTTTGAGTGTCATTAGATGGCAGTATTATTTTAAAAATTATTAATTCAATTTCTGGGGAACTTATTTCATCTAAAACCGATATACCAATTTCCTGTTTATGTACAATTGCAATCCCCCCACCAATTTTAGTGGGGCGATCCAGCCTCACTATTTTATAGTCACTAGGGACTCCCAAGGTTATGGCAGGAGTGGAATGTGGTTTCAACCACGTTTCTGTGAGGTAGCATAAATCTGGTTGTTTGGAAGAGATTAGGTCCCAAACTTCAGCACTGTGTTTCGGGAGCGACCTAATGTTGCACAGGATGTTTTTCTTCCCAGAAAGAGTATGGTTGTTCTGCGTTGATTTTTACAGACCCAGGTGCAAAATCCACTTCTGACGACCAGGACTAGAGGGGGGCACCTCAGGCATGGGTAGGACCACAGGTGCCTGAAGCATTAGTAGATTTAGGGCCTCATGTAGGAAGCCTAATACCAGTCGGTAACGGCCGATTTTCGGTAAATATACCTTTACCGACCGGTATTTAGGCTTTTGAGATGTAGGGGGATCATTTCATGATTCGGTATTTACCGAATTGGTAAAATTACCGAAACGGTAATTTTACCGATTCGGTAAATACCGAATCATGAATTGAGATGTAGGGGGAGTGTGTGGTGGGTGTGGGGATTCGTTATTTACCACCAACGAAAGGTTGGTGGTAAATGACGAATATGTGTAAAAAAACATTTTTGTGCACGTTTAAGTGTGCAATGTGGCAGACATACATGCCCTTAGGGCATGTATGTGCGCCACATGTGCACACATGGCCGATTCAGGGGTGCAACAGGGTGTCAATGTGACACCCTGCCACCCTTGCATGTGCTCCCCCCATTACCGAATCGGTATTTACCAATTCGGTAATGAGGCATACCTTCCCATCAATGGGAAGGTATGCCTCATTACCGAATCGGTAAATACCGATTCGGTAATTACCGAATTTCTACGAATCGGTAATTTTTACCAATTGAATACCTACATACGAGTTACCACTTCTTAAATACCGAATCGGTAAAGTTCGGTATTTAAGAAGTGGAAACTTGTATGCTACCTACATATGGCCCATAGTCTTTTAGAAAACAGAAGGCAAGCAAGTCCTTGGAGAAACTGGGGTTCAAGGATGTAGAGAACAAGTCCACTCCTTCTCACTCCCAGGCAATAAGCAGCAGGCAGCAGGCCAACACAGAAAAGTAGGTTGCAAAGTGGCAGTCCCTTCTATAGTACTGGAATTAGCAGGCAGCAAACCAACACAGTACTGTAGTTAGCAATGTGGCAGTTGTTCCTACAGCACAGCAGTTCTTCTCCCTGGCAGAATGTCCTTGGTTCCAGTAAAGTTCTTATTTGGTGGTGTCAGGGGTCAGTACGTATAACCAGTTGTACCTTCGAAGTGGGTGAGACTTCAAAGAGGCCATTGAAGATCACAAAGTATCAGCTCTTTGTGTTGAGACAGGCACAGCCCTATTGGGGTGCACGTGTCAGCTTCTAACTCAGGAAGGGCAATCAGCCTGGTGATTAGAAATCAGGATGCAAATGTAACACCTTAGTCCCTTTGTGTAAGAATGTCGGGAGGAAATGGGCAAAGCTCAGCTGTCACCCAACCAAGACATGTATTCGAAGATAGGTAGATGCTAGAATCCTTCCTTCCAAATAGCTTTCTGATTATATCTCAACTTTTTTGAGGTGAAAGTGGCTAAAATACAGCAGTCTCTATCCGCCCCATCCATTATAAAGCCACAAAGGCTAGTAGTACCACACTCTTCATATTTTCTTTGAAGGGTTAAAAGCAGACTGTCCTGAGATGTAAATTGGGCTGCCCAGTGACTCCTGGCTTTTCGCACCACTTGCACTGGTTGTGGCTATCATCATCTTGGTTCTAAATGAGATGTTTAACACCTGATTATCAACTGCCATGGATTACAAACAACAGACAACAGTATTAAAACTGTTGAAATAAACCTCAGCAGACCTGCCTTACCCAGAAAACCTCGGGCCTATTACTGTACTTCCAGCTACCTCTAACATTCTTGAAAAGCTAGTCAAGGCTCAGCTATCTGAGTACATAGATCATCATGGTTTGCTGCACCTATCTCAATCCGGCTTTGGGCCATGGCATAACACTGAAATAGCACTGTTAAAGTTGAATTCATTCATCAAGTCCTTTTTTGATCAATTGTAAACCACAGCTTTGATTCTTCTTGATCTGTCAGTGGTGCTTGATATGGTTTCCCATCATACACTTTGTCAGCAGCTGCAATAGATTCAATCTTCCTCTTGAATAGAGAGAAATATGTATTGCTTGAACCTTTGATGTTAGCACCAAAAGCACTTAATAATTTGTGCAGCATTGATCTTCACTAAGTCCTAAGCTTGTTAATGTGCATTCTACCCTGTTAGCATCCATTACTGAATTCTACTGCATACAAGGAATCTTGTAGGCCACTAATACCCAGCTTACCACTTTCCTCGGCAAGGAGACAGGAGTAGTCGATCTTGCCATCTCGCCATGAAGAGCTTCCTGCTCCATGTTGTTGAGTCAATGAGGAAGAGTTGCTTGAAGTGCAACTCAGTCTAAACAGAGGTGCTATTGTTTGTACAGGATACTTAGGGTTGGTCCATTGATTGGTGGCCAGAAGAACTAAGTCTGGTAAACAAACCTACGATAGTAATTATAAATCTGGGGGTACAATTTGACAACAAATTGTCTTTCAGCCCCCAGATTGATGATCTGGGTCCTGAGGAAGACCTTCAAGATCCTCTCCATGGAAACACAGAAAACAACTGTTTTACACAACAATAATCTCAATGATCCACTATGAGAATGCTTTGTATTTAGAGTTCCAAACTGCTTGGTTGATTGACTACAGATAGTGCATAATAAGGCTGCCTGGTTAATCTTACTGATTTTAAATAGTTACACCGGGTGAACGTAAAGAAAGGATTCTCATCAAAGAATTGTCAATAGCCCACTGAGCCTTTTACAAGACCACCACCAAGCATCTTGGCAACGGGCTTAGCCATTACCAACCTGGAAGATGTTCAGATGCTCTTTTATTTACAACACCCAGTGTCAGACGGCCACTTATGGTGGCTGTCCGTTTTCTCATTCGGCATCCTAGGCCAGGAATGAGCTTCATCTTTCATTGCATTAAATGGCCAATAATAATCATTTCAGATCACAACTTAAGACATGGCTGTTTAATGATTATGGTTCAACTGGATTAGTGCCTTGCAGTCTGTTTCTCAGACTGAGATGTCCTCTGGGGCAGCTGAGCACTACATATGTTTGATATAATTTGATTGACTTAATTGTGAGAACAGAAATTCCTTTTATCTGCATCATCATTGATCTTGGGCCGTGTGCGATTTTGACTGTTTTATTAGCTACAAATACATTTCTATTTCATGAGAATATAGTATCCATCAAGTTTCAATGCAGCTACCTGTGTGGTTATAAATGTGTTTGAGTCCTGCAAGCATAACAGATCAGGACAGAATCATTGATACAAAGCTGAGAGCCTATTTAGTTGCACTTGCAGTGTGTGAAGTGAACTAATTTCACCTAAAGGACTGTATCATGATGGACTTTGCAGCTTTTTGTATAGCTGAGTCCATGCTTTTATGCACCTTCAGTGTGTAAAGATATTTCACCTCAGGAGCCTATCATAATAGGTAATGGTGCTCAGCGCAGAGCTGAGTACCTGTTTGTTTCTGCCGACCGGAGGGAAATTGAATTTACTTCACCCAACATTTCTTGGCATGGTAAGAATGAGCAAGGTGTTCCCTTTTCTACTTCTGAGCTGTACTGTTTTCAATAATGCATGCAGATAAATATTGAGGTAAATGAATTGACTTTACGCACTACAGGCTCAAAAAACAGATGCTCGGCCGTGCTCCATGATATCATATGGACCATGCTTTACTTATTTATACTATTACAATAAGGGCAATATTTACCAATGAGTTGCATCGCTCTGGGGCACAAAGGCGATGCAACTCATAGGTTAAGTGTATTAAGACATGCAAATCCCTCTTGCATGTCACTAAGTGGCTTGTTAAATTCAAAGTAACGCAACTGAGCTTAAATTGCTGCACTGCATTCTACAGCACACCTAGAAAGAGGAAAATGCCTCATGGGATTGTTTTTGTGCAGGAAGGTGTCCCTTCCTGCGCAAACATAATCCTGCGTACACTGCATACACCCTTGCACTAATCATGCTAGGCTCAGGGTCAGTGTGCAGGAATTGCCGTATTGTGTTAAATACAGCACATTTCTTCCATTTCCCTATCATTCAGAGCAGCAAGGTGGCTTGCTGCCCTGCACTGAATGACTTTTCTATGCATATGCCCCTGAGTTTTACTTATTAAGAGTTTTGTTTGAGTCTTAGCATATATATCACTTTCTCTGACAAATATATACGTCTAAAATTGTTGTGAACTATGACAAAGTACATTCCTTTATGAAGTAAATTTGCTTCACATTTTGTAGATGTGTGGGTTTCCCATTAAAGTTTCTCTGACTCAACAACACGCAGAACATGTTCTTGATTTTGTAAACATATTTCATATTGTGCTATAAACTTTACTGTCTTTTTCTTCCTATGCATGCATTTGGTTTGTGCACAGTCATTACCATTGTTTCTAGTTAATCTTTGAAAGCCAATACTCAACTAGCTTTGGTTGTTTAATTTTTCCATCTAAGAATAACAGTTTTCTTCTACTACGACATCACTAACTAAACCTATACTAACCTGTTTACCTAATGCGTACTGCCACAGTTGTGCCATGTATATGGAGGAAAACGCATCTAAATATATGTAAATGCAAGACTGTGTAAGGATAAACCCGCCTGTCCAGCTTCTGTAGATTGTGAGCTGTGATCTGCAGTTCATGCACATAGGTGAACAGGTCAAATACTGCCTATCATCATTGCACTATAAATGTAGGAAAGTAATTTGAATTAAAGATGGAAAAACAGATGATGAAACAATGCCAATGTTCTATTTATTGATATACACTTGAATGACTTTTGGGGCAACCTCCTGTCCTGTGCCTTCGACCAGCAGTTACATTGACAGTGCTTGTGTTTGTTTGCAGTTGTCTTCACCATCAAGCTTTCCTGCATCTTTGGAAAAATGAAAGAAGACAACCGGAGCTCAATGAAGGACTTCCTGATTGTAGGATTTTCAGATTTTCCCCATCTCCAAGTTCCTCTTTTTGCTGCATTTTTACTGATTTACCTCTTAACTCTGATGGGAAATATTCTAATCATTGCAACAGTTTGCTCTAATTCACATCTGCACACACCCATGTATTTCTTCCTCACTAATTTGTCCTTCAATGATATCTGTTACACCTCAGTCATTTTCCCACAGATGCTGGCTCACTTCTTTCAGGAGGGCACACGGGTTTCTTTTACTGAGTGCCTTGTTCAAGTGTACTTTTTCATGGTCATGGTGGTTGTAGAATATCTCCTTCTCTCAGTAATGGCCTACGATAGGTATGTGGCCATCTGCCATCCCTTACATTACATGACAATCTTGAACACATCTGTGTGCGTCCAGCTGGCTTTGGGAACCTGGGTATCAAGTTTCTTGATACCATCAGCACACACAGTATTATTCTCTCATCTCTCTTTCTGTGCAACCCACACAATCAACCACTTTTTCTGTGACATCACAGCCTTATTGAAGATTTCTTGTAGCAATAAAGACTCAATTGAGACCCTTACCTATTTTGTGGGTGCCCTAGTGGCTTTAACGTCCTTTTCTTTAATCATAATTTCTTATATCAACATCGCCGCATCCATCATGAAAATAAAATCTAAGGAGGGGAGGCAGAAGACCTTCTCTACATGTGTGTCACATCTCACTGTAGTGGTTTTATTCTATGGTTCTATTTTTGGTACCTACGTGCGTCCCACAACAACATATTCCATGAGAGACAATAAAATTTCCTCATTGTCTTATATTGCTGTCACCCCCCTGTGTAACCCAATTATCTATAGCCTGAAAAACACAATGTTTAAAAATGCTTTAAAGAAGACAGTGAATGCAAGACAATTTACATGTAGAACTACACGTTCACTGTTTTAGGCTGCCTAGTTCATATTGAATGAAAATAAATTAAGACCATTTGTATATATGATCTGATAAATAAGATAGATTGATGCTTGGTGAACTAATCTCAAGTATTTTACAATTACACTATACCAAGACCTCATTTTGATATTGGAACGAATATTACTGAGCATTTTAGTTTATCAAACCATTGCATAATTTTAGATATTAGCATTATTGAATGTCCTAGCAAATGAGTAAATAGCTAATTGCCAATGAAAGAAAAGAAACAATACAAACATGTATATGTCAAGAACAGTTATTAGTTGACATAAAATTAGAATACAGAATCCATTACCATTTTTAATGTACATGATTTTGCAGCATAATATCTTGAATCTGATTAAATGTTCAGACTGAACCTTTAGACAATAGTTGTCATTGGGTTTTGCATGTTAGAACTCTTTACACTAAAAGTAAACATGTTAGCTCAGATTTACGAACACTTGGCGCTATGTGTGTATTACACAAAGTGTTTTATTGGGATTTACGTTTACCTGCAGAACTGTTGTTGCAGTAGAAATTAGCCCTACAATAATGCAAAGTAGCGCTACTTGCATCAAGGTGGAGTACAATGGGTGGTGCATAGATGTTGAGATGCAAACACCCATGGATCTTGATGTCAACCTGTATCTCCTAAGTTTGGTAGACAGGGATCTGCATCAAAAAATGATGCCTCCTGGAGGCAGGTGTAGCACTGGAGAAAAAATTATTTTCTATAAAAAGTTTCTACTTTGTTCTGAGCAGCACACATACAAATTATACAAAATATTAAAGGATGTTTTGAAATAGTCCAGTGCAAAATCTGTGCTACACATCACACACTTACTCTTGGCTATGTAGCAACAGTGTGCATGTTGCACAAGTCAAGCAAAAGGGTGCCAGTACCAGAGGAGAGAGTAACAGTTCCACATAATAGTAAATATTGTGCTTCCCTTCACCCTGCCTTTGTTGCTGCACAGCTATTTTGTTTTCAGTGTTGCATTAATTCACTTCTTTGTACATTTGCATTATGTCTCATTGTGATAAATACAATAGAAAGGGCAGTAAGCCGAAAGTGTAGATCAAACAGATATATACCCTTTAGGAATGGTAACTAATAGATAGGTTAATGTATGAAAAGCAAAGATAATCATAAACGCGCCAGTCTTTAGAAAAGTTGGTTCTGGGATTGAAGATCAAGTTAACTGCTAACTGACAGTTTGGGATCAGGTTATCCTTCTGTATTGGGGTGCCATTTTATATTCAGACTACTCTCCAAAGTTAGGGACTCTGGGTCCTTCATAAGAGGAGGTGATGTTCCAAAATGTCTATGCTTGATTTTAGGTGTAGTTCAGATCTTAATGCTCCTGAAATTTTCAATTTGTCCCTACTTTAAACATCTTTATCCCATCACCTTCTTGGAGACTGCAATCCCATCATAAGGCCAGTTATCGTCGAAGCCTCTAGACATTGTGTCCCACATCAAAGACCCATTTGTCCCGTCCATCCCTCTGCCAGACACCACACCAGTTCGCTCTTTTTGGATTAGGGGTAGTAAAACCCCAGCAATATTTATTTGCACATAAAAAACAATGGGCCTGATTTGCAAATGTAAACTTGGACCAAAAGTTTAAGTTTAGACCTGAAGTCTAAGTTTAGACCTAAAGTCTAACTTTACTACTAGTAAAGTTAAACTTTTGGTCTGCTCAGCCTCTTAATGTTTGTGGATAGGGATTGATGTGCTGGACCTTAGGTCAGCCGCTGTGCGGAGTGATGGTTTATCTATATTGTGGACCGTTTTGCACTCATCCCACAGTTATAATTTTAAGAATGTGCCTAGATTCTATGATGGCCGCCGAACTTATTTGGTACGAGTGTTTCAAAGAGGCCAGTGATTCAGGGGCATCTAATATTGTTAGCCTCAAAACTCTGTTTTTAAGACTAGAATGGCTAAAGAAGCAAGATTTAAGCTGTTGGTGGGATGGGGTTACCTTCCAACAATATATGGGCATTCGAAAATATATGGGCATTCAAAAATATATGGGCATTCGAAAAATACCCAGAGGGCCAAGAATTCTAATTGTCCCCACCTTCGAAGACTTAAGCAAAGATTTATTGAAGGAATGGGAAGGTAATTTAGAGGGAGCATCACATACTATGATGCAAATCTTAGTGAGACATGCCATGTAAAAAGGGAAGAAGCTTCAGGGAGAGATAGAAGCAATAGAGAAGGAAATCAAAGATCTGATGGAAAAAAAGCATACTATTCTGAAAAGATTATGGATAACCACCAGGTTTATCTTAAGGAGAAAAAGCTAAGAAAGTTCAAAAGAGATGATAGGGACTTACACCTTCGCAAAAATATTTGACAGTTTCCGAGCTGCTATACATTTATTTCACTCATTTAAAGAAATTGTTGAATACTCTTCTTGATACTTGAAGCCCTGATGAAGTTCCTTTGGTCAAAGGAATGTAATGCTTTGGCTGATGGCCACGTTTACTTCTATTACAAATAAAGGTAACTAATGGACTTATACATAGGATTCTGACTTCATTCCTGGTGCACCTTCCATCTCTAAAGAATTTGCCTATTCTGGATACCAGTGGCGCTCAGCAGCGGCAAGTGCCGGAAGCTGATGCACAGGACTCTTAATGTTTGTGGATAAGGATTGATGTGCTGAACCTTAGGCAAAAATAAATTCTACATTTCATGATTATACACAGGAACCCAGTTATTTTACATCTTTACATACACATGTTGTTCTCTAACCTTAACGGAGACGCTAAAACATTAATTTCCTAACCTTCTCTGAAAATGTGTTCCTGCATATTGGAAAATCTGCCTTCGAGTCAGATCATGACTTTTCCCAGTGACTCCTGCTCAGAAACCTCCCCTTCCCAGTTAAAAAGTATCCCCTCCAAGGTAACGTCTGTGCAGGGGTCCATCTGCCCACTAGGATACCTACCTCGGGTACCCCCTACACCCAACATATTCCCCCGAGTGTCCTGTGTTAGCTTTGCAGCCATTGCGCCTGTGCGGGTGGCTGGCTAAAAGTACCAGAAGCCAGTGACCGCTCCTAACCCCCCCCCACCCCTGCAACCTCAAATTGACTCCCTGCCAGCATCACTTGGAGGGGGCCCATGACATAGCTGTTAAGATGATCTAAAAAGAAAAAGGGGGATGTCTCTTATGGACCCGAACAGTCCCCCCAATCATCACCTCACCTGCCAAGCCATACAAATCCATAAATATGACAAGGTAAATATGGTGCAAAGAAAAACTCAGCTAGTGTGATATTAACAAGGCAGAAGACAAGCACAAGGTAAATCAACCACAATATATCAAAGCTTCTTCCAACTTTGCCCCCTTGCAGGATCCCTTGCCAAACCTTTCCCACCCTAAAGTCGCAAGGGATGAATTATAAAGGGATGGTGTGCGGGGAAAACAAAGTCTTTGCCTACCTGGGAGTGAGACTTCGCTCGTAGTGCAAGGCCCTGATGAACCGCCATATACACTGCTACCCCAAGTTCAGGGAGCCTCTTCCAAATGCTGTTTGGCATTGCTAAACTATGGCTTTTATTAGTCACCCCACTATCAATGCAAAGAAAACATGTCCATGTCTAAGATTTGCACTAATCTCAGTATGAGGATTGTGAAAAACAGATTTAGTATTTGACTCAAATGTTTTGTTAACTTATCAAAGATTTACTTTCAGTATTATTCTAGACTGAGGTATGTGGCAAACATGTGTAATCTGTTGGCTGGCTACCCACTTGCTGCCAATTGTGGATTTTGTCTGAGCTGGTGTAATAAAAAAGTCAAAAGATTATTTTAATGCTGGATTCTGTCTTACATGATGAGCATCACTTTAGTGGCATACTGTCATAGCTCTGTATTTACCTGTGTATAGGTCCAGCTGTACTTTTGAATCATGAATTTCTTGCTATCATCTGGAACTGTTTATCATAAAAGTTGCCATTTATTTACGATTCATCAGTTATTCCAGTATATAAAATAACATTATAATGGAATCAGGGAATTGCCAGGTATTGATTAAGTAATTTTGTTTTGGAATTCCAAATTTCTCCTGTATCTCCAGAAACAAATTGAATAGAATGTTATCAAGGTATTGGTGTAAAAACGTAAGTTCAGTGTTACATCAACCACTATTTCACAGAATGTTGAATATGGTTGATAGCCTTGCATTGGGCAATAAATCCATACCTCATGAACTCCTGACATATTCTGTGACTTTGCTTGCCAAATTTTATTGGGCACAGCCATTGTCTAGTCATAAAAATACAGATGATGGAATGTGAGGCTTTGAAATTGCCGCAAAAAAATTCTGTAAAGGAGTTGGAAAGAAATTCATACAAACAAGGGCAGGTTTTATTACCATGTCTCATTATGTGTGCATTTGAAATGTGTTAAAGATCTTTTCCCTTTTTTTAGAGTTATGGAGGGTGGCCTATCATCCACCAGGGGGGCAGAGGATATAACCTGATAGAAGTTTATGTGCATTTTTTAAAAAAACCTCCACAGCAAGAGTTTATTTTTGTAAAACAAAAAATAATGGCTCTGTTCCTTTCCCAGGGTGTGGGGATAATTTCTATTTTGTCTGCTTAGGCTCACAAGGCTTTACCCTGGCAGTCATGAACAGGAAACAAGTCCCACAGAACATCTATCTTAAAAAGGGTCTAAGATTTTCACCAGTGGAGCAAGTGATGTCATCATCAGAGGCAACATTAGTTTACCCAACTCTAAATAAAGCAGGTGGACAATCAGTTTTGCACAGCGGTGGCTGGAAATACTTGTGGGTTTAGGGGTCGGAGGTGTGCAGGGGGTGTCATATGTATTGTTGCTCGTGGGGCAAAATAAAAAAAAAGTGGAGAAATACAAACTTACCATGGGCTGGTCCAGCGTTGCTGCTCCTGATCTCCTGTATCCGAATACAAGAACAGGAAGCAAGCAGCCAGGCCCCCTCCCCTAAGCCAACCTCAATGCTGCAATGCAGCATTGTGATTGGTCTGAGTGCTGTGACAAGACGCTCAGCTGTGGTCTGCAGGATAGGCATGTTCCCTATGCAGGCTGCATGTACCCTGCATAGAGAAGGGGAAACTTTGCATTACTCATTTGCGTGGTCCGAGAGGACCGACCAAACAGTCATTGCATACTTAGGAGTGGGCAAACCACTCCTCCCCTGCCCAGCTCTCTACGCAAAGAAGCCCCGCCCACCCACCTGCCTGCAAAGCAAACATGAAATGTTATTAACTAATCATTATTAACAGTTTATGTTTTTGCTTCTCGCACTGCGAGAAAGCAGTGGGGTGATGCTCCTCCACCATAGCAGAGGAGCCACCTCTGGTTTTGTGTGCTTGTTACTCCCTTAGGTTTTTGGACAAGCACCCTGCCCACTAAACTCCATACAACCCATTTGTCTGAATGCACTTTACACTAGTAAGAAAGCAGAAGTTTATTTACAAGGGTGTGGGGGGCTGTTTAAATATGTTTTGAGATGTCCACTAGTGAAGCAAGTGGGGGCACTGTCAGAGGAACCTTGACAGGTTGCTCGACCCAAAATAGAGTTGGTGGATGGTCAATTTGCTGTGCATGTAATTCCGTCATGCTTGTGGACAAGTACCCTGCCCATTAAACTCTGTTTAACTCCATTGGTATTTTGTGATTCCAGACAAATGCACTGATAACTGAGTTTAACTGATTACGAAACAATTAGCAACATATATTGGACAGGTTCTGTAAACAATTTAGGTAGAATGGATATTTTTGTTTAATTTGATCAGCCTAAATCTGTTGGAGGTAAATTGATTCAGGGTGTACACTATCATTTTCAGTAAGCGTTTTCTGTAAAAGATGTGGCCACCCATCTCTGAGAAAGTGAAGTAATATTTGGGGTGCATAGAAGTCCACAACTTGTAATAAAGTCACTAACCTGTTAGGTGTAGTGAAAACTTTCAGTAATTTAAACCTGAGCTCAACCCCTAGAAACATTGGCACAGAGTAGACAAGCTTAATTAAAAAAAAATATGTAAAGCATTTAGAACAATCAGAATATTTAAAAAGAGAAAGGCACAACACGAAATCCCACTCCAATTTACAAAATAGATAAAAATTAATTTAATAAGACAAAGGACACCAAAACAACAAAAATCCAATTAGGTGAACCAGAACCAAGAAAAAGTAAATTGACAATAAATGTCTATGGACGCATATGACTGGGATCTAGGCACAATTTCAAGAGAACAGTGTTCTATACACCAAGGGCCTGATTCACAAAGGGGCTCCACACTCATGGCAGAGGCCCCGCAGTCATGGTGAGGGCCCCGCTCTCAAGGCAGGAACTCCGCAGTGAGTAGCTGCAGTGTAGAGGTCCCTCCACTAGTGTGGGCCTCCCACCATGAATGTGGGGACTCCGCCATTAGTGTGGAAATTCTTTGTGATTCAGGCCGCAAGTTGGTTTCTCCAGGTCAGAGTATTTACCTTGGGTCTCTAATCCTTCAAAGTGGTAAGGTTGCAAGCAGTGTTCAGAAAGAGTTCAACAAGGCTATGCAGCCATTGGACATGGTTACGCTGAATCCACTGGTTTGTGGAAAAAGCACTGAGTGGGATAAGTCACATTTAATGGCGAGAGAAGTTCTCTAATTGGCTGGATAATGTTTATGCCTGCCCTCCACAAATACTTCTATGTTCAAATCTAAGGCCAGATTTTCAGAGATTTTGTTTCAGGTTTGTGGCACTTATTTGATGCAGACTCGATTCAAAATATTTGTTGGTATTTGCAAAGAAATGCGAATGGTTATTTCTGTTTCTTTTTAAAAAATGGTAATGCATGGCAGCACATTTGTCAGGTGGGCGTTCATGCATTTCTGTGTGTCCAACCATGGATTTAGATGCAAACCCTTACTTACAAAGACTTGTTGAGCAAAACTTGTGCATCTGCCTAACATGCCATTCCAGTTTAAACCCAGATATATGCAAATCAGCCTTGACCCTGCTCCTCATTGGAACAGTCCAGCCCAAGCTGCCAGGCCAGGTCCTCCTTCAACTAGAAATAGGCATCCTGGGACTGATTTCAGGGTATCACCACTCATCAGTCAGGCTAGCTTGAATTGAGTGGAATGACGAGCACCAAACCCAAGTCTTAGCATAGCTGTCCAACTAGGGGTGACAAATGCAAAAAGAACAACTGATGGATGGAATAGCGAACAATGTCAAACATTCACTTCAAGTACAGAGATCTGCGCCTAAATCCATTGTTTTTTGCCCACCATGCCATTCCCAGCGATATGCATATTAATATTATAATTTGTTAAGTGCACCATATATTCCCCCAGGGAATCTCTTGGTGCCACAGTATCAATAACAGATAGCAGAACAATGACTGGTTAAAGATTGAATAGCCAGGTTTTTTTTTATTGAATCATCTCCAATACTTTAAATACAAGAGGATTTCATGAAAGTAAATATTAAACAGCAACAGAAACATATGAACTGAATACAGGATAACAGCTTCATCGTTATTATAAGAAAAACATAAAGACCCAATTTATGGTCAAATCGATAAAGAGACGGTTATTTTCATACAATCACATAACATTCTGATGCCTCTTTTATATAATTTTATTACCGTCTTTCCATCTTTTGAGAGGGGCCCATATGTTTTCATATTTTCTTTTAGCTTTTAACACTTTTTTTTTATATACCCTTTTTTCTAAATTGTAGGGGTCTAATAATCTACCCAACCATTGCCGGAATCCGGGTGCCAGAGGATCCAGCCAGGCTGACATAATACTGATTCTTTCCAGTGCCATTGCTATGAAAACAAAGGGGCGATGGTCCTCTGAAACATCAATATTGCTGATTCCCAGCAGTATGTGTTGGGCTGTTAGATTCATTCTTATTTTCAATGTGTCAAATCGGCTTCAGTACTGCTACAGAGTGGGCATGTGATTCCATCCTGACCACTCCATCCTGACCACTACATGTGGAGAAGTGTGGCTCAATGGTGAGAGCGGCAGACCCTGATGCAGAGATCTGGCCCGGGACCAGGGTTCAATTCCCGCCTTGGCGGCTCTTGGATTCAATTTCCCCGGACTTGATAATTCTCGCCTTGGTGCCTATTCTAATCATGGGTCCCACTGTGCAACTCTGAGCAATAGCTTGCTTAATCTCCACAACAGCCCCCACAGCGCTAGGATGCCTGGCTTCACCTTGGGCGGTGCCCAGGAGTGGACATCTCACAGGAAAACCAGGAAGGGTTCCACAGCGGTATGAATACAGCGCTACGAGACCCCTGGGTAGACTTGCGCTATATAAGTACATTTACATTTACATTGAGCAATTCTAGCCGTGTGTGATATAATGAAAACTCTGTTTTGCAGTGTTGAGACTGCAATTCTGCGGATCGGAGCACCGCCATCCCAATTCAAGGGACTCTAAAAATATATTCAGTGCTGTACCCAGCTTCTGTTCCCAATTGGATCCATGTTTTTCAAGGTCATCCTGGATAAGCGTAGTCAGCTTTGAGTATATCTGACTAATTGTGCACAGTTCTTCAGAGCGGACCACGTCCACAATATCATTATTGTTAAACTAAACAACAGATTGTTCCCTGAGCAATAACAAAGTGTATGTGTCTATATTATGCAGAAATCTTTTTTTCAATCATAAATCCAGAAAAGAAGTTAATAATGTCCAATAAATAACCACAGTCTTTATTTTCAAGTTCCGTAATTCCTCTGGAAGACTTCACACAAAATTTCAGTTCTTAGTTTGTACAGCCAATTCCGTTTTCAATTTGTACAGCCGTTTTCAGTTTATACAGCCAACACGTGTTTCGACTACGGTAAATTTCCAAAAGACTTCCTCAGGGCTGTAATAGATAGATATACAGTCCAATTATCATCTACATAAGAAAAACAAAGAGGGGGAGTAGAGAGGTACCACTCAGCCTGAGTGGTGGAGGTGGATACGTCCTCCCAAGGTTCAATCAATAAACATAGTGATCCACCCACAGATGTATATGTTTGTCAAAATTTCCCCAGATAAAGTGTAGATCCCCACAATGGTGGAAAGTACACACTAGTTTTTAAAATACCCCTCACACACCAAAAGGGCCCTTGGTGAGAGGAAGGGTCGGGAGTGAATAGAAAAAGTGAGATAAAAAATACCTGGCTCGTCGGTCTAAAAGACTTTAATATACCTATGAGCTGGTATTGATAAAAAGTGGGGGGAGGAGGTATATATGCCTCAATGAGCTGTGCTTCCTATGTCTGCCGACAAGTTTCGAAGCTCCCCAAGCTTCTTCTTCAGGACCATTAAGATCCCTCCCTAAACTCACAGTGCTGTGTAATAACGTGAAAAAAATTGTTGTGTGAAAAGAAAAAATGATCTTATAAATAATGTATATGCCTCAATGGGTCTTCACGGCCAATATACCTGGAAAGAAACACATAAAAGGGGAAAGAATAAAGACATTTGTCCTCTGCTTAGATGTATATTCCATCGTGAGCATTCAGTGACCTGAAAAAAAGTGATAAAATAATCTACTTTTATCATTAAGACCCTTCCTCTCACACCCTACAAAACACATAGTTGTCTCACAATAACAGTGCTCCCACGTACACGTAGGTCGTAGCACGCCCCGTCCCGTAGAGGGGCGGGAAGACCCCTATGATGAAGCATGACACCAAGGGCCCTTTTGGTGTGTGAGGGGTATTTTAACAACTAGTGTGTACTTTCCACCATTGTGGGGATCTACACTTTATCTGGGGAAATTTTGACAAACATATACATCTGTATGTTTATTGATCAATTATCATCTACGCCCTTTGCTTGGTAAAGATTAACCTAACCTCCACCAAAAGGGGAAAAGAAAGAGACAGAAACCGAGAAATAGAAAAATATCCCCAAATTGTGTATATGATACCAACAACCAATTAGAAACTAATATACATGCAACACGCTTATTCTTAAAGAACATATCATTATCCAACAACCTGATTTCAGTTTAATCACTAGTACACTATACCGTGATTCTAGCAAACACCAAAAACCCCATGCTTAAAAGCTACCGGATTGACGCTACTCACCTTGAGCAGCATATATAATGTAAACACTCCTCTTATTCAACAATGTCAGCATGAAATCTATATCAGTAAAAAGCGGGAGAACAAAAATACCATCAGGTCCAGTCCTGATATTGTCATTGACTTTATATTATTTATTTATTTATTCCATCATAAGATAGTGACATCCACTAACCATAGTTCGAGTATAGTACTTCTTATATTCACAATATCAGTTCAACAATGACAATCTTTCAAATAGCCAGTTCATAACAAGACTGCTTCTCGTGTAATATCTTCTAATACAAAGGAGACATAGTATTATTAAAAAACTAGGGTTGTGTCCTCACAAAGCCTAACTACTTATCATTCATGTACAATCAAATCTCTCAATGCACCAGAAGGCTCATTTCTTATATTGAAAAATAATATTCATATCCAAATTAAAACTAACACACTATCCTGGTACGCTAGTCTACATAGTTCTACCTGACCCCCCACAAAATTGAGCTAATGGGTTGCAATGGGACCCATGTGATGTCGCCTGTATGGCCACCCAAGGTGCCCCCATGCCCAATCCCCTAGCCTCTATGCATTAAACAAATTTGAAATATTATACAGTCCTACCCCCACTTGTAATAGGGGAGAGAAAAAACAAAAACACACATCCTGTATTTTCTAGTATTTTCAGCTGTTTTCTACTGGTGATTATTTCATCCTTCCCACATTTCATTTTGTCCAAATAATACCCAGATGTTTGCCCTCATCACCCAGTCTCGGAATGTCATAACAGCACACTTTATCTTTATGTTGCCCCAGTAGCCCCCTGTCCTCGTGTCCCTTGTAGCTCCTTCAGATACCTTAATTTCTGATGCCAGCACCCTGACTTTTCCACTGTATATAATTTTAAGGCATGCAGAGTTCAGCAAGTAGGCTTTGGCACCAAGTGCCTGGAATGGAGAAGTTAGTTAGCGTCATTTCCATCGCCTTTCCACCGTAGTATGGCAGAAATCTGGGCATGTGAAAAAAGAGTGGCCATTATGGGATCGTTTTGCATCCGGTCTTGCATTATCTGAGATGGACTGCCAAACGAGGAAATTTCCAAAGAAAACTAGGATCGCTCTGAGCCGTTCCAGTTGCCCTACTGTGGTATTTTATCTCAGGGTCAATGGAAAGCGGAGAGCCCGCTGAATCTCAGTGTCCCAGTTCCAGCTGGAGAACTCGGGGAAGGATCCTTTCAAAAGATATACCATAAAACTTCTAACATCGCTGCCTTCACTATTTTCAGTAATCCCTAGGAATCGTAAGTTGTTTCTGCACTGGCGATTCTCAGAGTCTTCAAGTTTCCACATTATTCGCCCGCCTGTTTCTCCTAGAGCTCCTTATGTTCCTGTATCTTCCCTAGCTCGCCCCCGAGAGTTGCTGTTCTTTCCTTGACCTGTGATACCCTTTCTTGCATTTCTGAGCACATTTTGCTCACCTTCTGGATGGCGCCCTGTAGTTTCTTTGTAGCTTGGTGTGCTCTGCGATTTTCATAGTGCGCTTCTCCTTGCATTTGCTTGAGAGTGGTGTGGATTAACTCCATTGAGGGAGCAGCATTAGAGGTAGGAGAGGCGCTAGACGCCATTTGGGTCTTATCAAGCCAGCCTTCGCTGTAAACTTGACTTGTGGCAGAATAATCCCATTTTAGCTTATGAGTGGTTTCACCATTACTGTCCAATCGCTGGCTTTTCCCCCCAGCTTTCGATCTGCGTTTTAGGGTAGCTGCCGTATCCCGGCTTTTGTTAATTGAAGAATCATCAGTCCCTGATTCTTCTTCCATGAGCCCAGGAGTAGACGTTGAGAGCTCAGACTCGTCTATGAGGGAAACAAACTTTTCTCTCTCCATATTCCGATGTTCCTGTTGGATTCCTCAGCCAAGCTTTGCCCAGCTGCCCTTGAAATTCTGTTGCCCCATTCTGATAAGTGGCTGTGGGGGTATCTTGTGCTACATTTTCACTCATAGCCTCATTCATAATGCTAGTTCGAATAGTGGGCTCTGTTTCTGTTAATGCAACCAAGTTATCTGGGGCAAACATAAGATGTTCAGTACCTGTCTGATTAGTCGATGTGTCTCATGTCAACTTCTCTCTCTGTGGCCTTGGTACTTGGTCTTGTTCCTGCTGGATGGATTGATGCTACTCTGTCTGTTCCTCACTCTGCTCTCCACACCACCCTGCTGCCGATGGTTGTACCAGCATGTCTGTTGCTGGGACTGAGGCCACAGGGTCAGGACTGGAAGAGTCAGCTCAGATACTTTCCTATGCCATTGCAGCGGGCAGAGGCAAAGACACGGACAAGGGGGAGGCAGAGGGACATTGCTTGCCACTACACCCCCAAAAAAAGTCTCTGAAATGAGAGGCTGTCCAGCACGGTCTCCGGAGATAATTCGGTGGCCAGCCCGCACATCCGTGATCCGCTCTTTGACGGGGTTCGGATCAGCATCCTCCCCTTTCCCGGTAGCATTGCCGCAGCGCAGACCACGGCCTGGCTGTTCCTCCTACGTCCTTCACAACATCCTTTGCCAATCTATTCACCTTGAGGGCCATTTCCACAACCTGCTGTAGCTTCCCGCAGGCGCAGACCGCCAAGCCTACAGTGCCTACGATAAAGAAAGTGAAACGCTGCTCTAACCACCGCAATCCTCTCCACCACGCCGAAGTGCTGCGCCCAGCCAGGTACGGATATATAGCCCTTTGCATTTCCATGTTCCAGTGTGTATTCCAATTCAGACATTATTTTCATTTATTTGCGCTTCAATAACCCTGCACAAATGGGGATTTTCTCAGGGGTGGGAGCAGGGCACTGGGGCTGCTCTCTCCTGTTGATCAGTCAGCCGCCATCTTGCCCCGATTCCGAATAGCCAGGTTTTGAGGAGTTTTCTGAACTGAATTAAGTTAGTGCAGGAGCATATGTAAAACCATAGTTTATTCCAGTGATGGGGGGCCAAGTAGGAAAAGGAACAACCACCCAGTCAGGCTTAGTTTATCCGTTTAGGGCACAGTAATAACTGGTCACTGGATCTGATGAGTCAGGTGGGAGCATAAGGCGGTAATATATTTTTCAAAAAGACTGGTCCCCTTCCCTGCAGGGCTTTAAAGACCAGACATAGTAGTTTGAATAAAGTCCTTTTTTATTGGCAACCAATGGGGCAGACACAGTAGAGGTTCAGATGGAGATCATGGGGGATGATTAAGAGCAAGGTGAGCTGCAGTGTTCTGAAACAACCGGATCCTTGAGAGAAGTCCTTCCTATGTTCCGACCAGTAGGGAATTACCGTAGTGTAGACGGCTCACTATCAGTGCCTGGATCAGGGATGTTCTGGCCGAAAGAGGTGATGAATACAAGCCCCAGCTAGGCCCGCAAGAGACAAGAGTTCGCTCTTCTGTAACGAAATCTATAAGGAAGTTGGCACGGAAACTGCAAAGTACAAAAACAACGTTTATTAACCCTTAAGGGTGGTCCTACAATCCACACAACACTCTTCAGTATTGCAAGGAGTAGCACAAAGAACATTCGTACACAGTCCCCTTTTATACACAACAGAGGGGCTCATAAGTGGGTGGATACCGCATGAGGTTGAAGAACATTACCATTTAGGGTCATTCTCGATACTGAATCAATACATGGGCGGAGCTAACACACTCCTTGGGCCCGCGAAAACACATGGTCAAGCAAAGCTAATTATAACAGATGTGGTCAAGTCTGGGCATGCGCCAGATAGACAAGAAAGCTATTTATAACTGTTACTAGGCAGATTACAAGAGCAACTAACACAGAGGTCGGACTCTCCTCGTGGTGAACACGTGGCAGCATGTCAATACAAAATGGAGTCCGGACTTCGGCCAACATAACGAAGAAAACACGATAAAAGGGAAGCATTAATGTTTTCAGTAAATGCTTAATCACATTCTGCTTTAATTTACAACAGACGACCCTTTCAGCATTTACTGAAGACATCTGGTTTCCAAGAATAATCATCGTATATGTCAATTATCATCATTCCTTTAACCTCTTTAGCTAGCCCCTTCTGGCGGGCAACATCGGCAATAGCTTTCTTATCTGGAATGCAGAATGAAATGCATACGGAACAGCACAATGGTCCACATTGAATACACATACAGAAAAGGAACAGAATTGCTATAATAATACAGAGACCAGTTAGAACCTTCCAACCCCAGGCAGTAACCAACGCCCAAAACCATCCAGAAAAGGACCAAGTGCCGTTTTCTGTGTGGATTTCAGCTGCTATTTTGTGCAGTTTGTTAATGGCATTATAAACGGATGGCGTATGATCAGGGATGAACACACAGCAGCTACTTCCAATAATTTTACAGGCTCCACCTCGATCAGCTAGCATTACATCCAATACCATACGGTTCTGCAATGCAACAATTCTAGTAATTTGCAATTCTTCCGTAAGATTCCCAAGAGCAGCAGCAGTTTTATTAGTCACAGCTTCTACCACTCTCGTTAATCTTCGGATCTTTCTACTATTCAAAGCGGCTCCAACAAAAAAGAACAGTCCTAAGTTAAAATCAATATACTGTTGCAAGCTGGTATCTGTTTGATCCACCTCATCAATTGATAGAGTACGTTTATATCTATTTACAGTCACATTATTCAACAGTTTTAAATCCTTATGATATGACGCGGGTGCTAAGAATACAGGAGGTAATAGGAATGATACATAGCATACCCCAGACCACCCAGCCGGCAAACGGTAATAACCTTTATTTCCACATACAAAGTAGGTATTATGGGATGCTAGGAAGGTACTGTTATTTAACCCATCGATGTTTAACACGGTTATGCAATCACTGACACCAACAGGGATAAAACCCACACTCTGGACACACAGGTCCGCTTGGGCTTGTGCTACTTGGATTACGAATTTGTCCTTCCCCACGGTGTCTCTAGTGTTCGTGAAGATATAGGGGATGGATTCATTGTCCGGTCGGTACTCTTCCCATTCCCAAATTGTCCCATTCGCTTGTGGATATCCATTCTTGTCCTGATGGCATTCTTTATTAAGTCTAAAAAGCAATCGTCCCACTGTCGGTTTCCGAGTGGCAAACAACAAAGTGTACCATGCTCTACAAGAGCCATTGTGAGAGAAAGGAAGTGGTATGAATGGCGTACCTCCTTTCTTCTGATGAGCCGGCATCATCCCACATATCCAACAGTTCGTAGCGTTCGTAGCAACGTGGGTGTGATGCAGCATCTGAATGAAAGTGTTATTCAAATAGGATTGTCGATGCTTCAACTCTTGATATGGCAATGTATAAAAGTAGTGCTCCGCAGGCACTGGAGTCGTCAACACAAGTGTCTTTCGAGCAGGAGTTGCCTCCTCCACAAACCATGTGGTTATACCAACGATAGCTACTGTTAGCATGAACCCCAACGCACAAAGAATTTTCTTCTTCTCCATGTCAAAGGAAACAATACCCTGATATCTTCCTGAAACTAAAAGTCTGTCAGAACTCTTCTCCTTGGGCAGCGGTTGATTTCTTCACCAGCGGGCCAAGACGGGTGTCGCTACACTAATGCAGGGCTGATCCCCCCCCCTTGCCTCATCGGCTCTCCGTTTCACTAACCCAAGGGCCGTTCTGACAGTATGTCCCGGTACTGGAAACCTTACTTCCTTGGTCGCAGATGATATCGCCTTCCTCCAGAAGTCGCGTGGTCCGGAAAGAGCTCCTCAGTGTCGCTTGGCTCTGCAGCACGGCCTGTTTCTGCTGCTAGGATGTCTCGTTGATCGGTCAGCACGGCAGACTCTACCAATCCGGGCGGTACCTTTCGACAGTGCAGGGAATGGATCCAATTCTTCCTGTTCGTGACTCGCACCGCCGTCCTCGTTGCAAGAAGGACTTGCTCAGGTCCGACCCATCTCGGCTCCAAACTGTTCGATCTGTCGAAAACCTTTATCATTACATGATCTCCAGGCCGGAGACCATGTCCTTCGCCAGTAGACCGATCAGGGAGCGCCTCTCGGACCTGTTGATGAATAGAAACCAAGTTATCCGTTAACTGCGCCAGATAATCACTCATCATCACACAAGGTACATCATACACAGCCTTAGGCCTTGGTGGACCCCAAATATTCATTGGGCGTCCAAATACAATCTCATAGGGTGTAAGGCCGGTTCGAGAGTGTGGCACCGACCTAATTGACAATAACGCCAGTGGCAGGGCGTCTGGCCAAGTCAAAGATGTTGAAGCTTGGATTTTGGCGATCTTAAGCTTCAGTGTACCATTATATTTCTCGACTAGTCCTGCAGACTGAGGGTGGAACACGGCGTGGAACTTCTGGGTGATGCCTAGGCCCTTCAAGACATACTTTATAACATCCGCTACAAAGTGAGGGCCATTATCACTCCACAGAAGTCTACAGACGCCGTATCGGGGGAAAAACTCTTTTAGCAGTAGCTTCGCCGTGGTCATTGCAGTATTGTCTTTCGTAGGGTACGCCTCAACCCATTTGCTGAAAGCGCAAACCACTACTAGAACATACTTCAAATTGTTACAGCGCTCAAGCTGGATGTAATCCATCTGTAGAACCTCAAAGGGTGCAGTGGGCGTCGCAAATCCTCCTGCTGGAGTTCGCGTGCCTTTCCCTGGGTTATACTTCAGACAGATCATACAGGTCTGCACCACCCTCTTTGCCGTGCTAGCAATCTCTGGATGCTCCCAGACTTGGGTAAGCAATTTCACAATTGCGGAAGCTCCAACATGTGCTAGCCCATGTGCCATTTGAACGATAGGTTGTACGAAAGCCGTGGGTAACTTCCATCTATCCATCTGCTTATTTCTCCAACAGCCCTCATCATCCAACTCTCCCTCGCTAGCCCATTGCTCCCGCTCTTTATCAGAAGCGGTCCTTTGCATTTCTCGCACTTCCTCCTTCGCATCACGCCATCTTTCCACCTGTGACTTTACTACATACATGGCAGTAGTACCGGGCTGCATCGCAGTTTCCCGTGCTACTCGATCCGCTAACGCATTCCCTTCTCCAACCTTATCAACCACTTTCCTATGGGCGCTACACTTAACAATGGCGATTTTCTTTGGGTATGTCAATGCAGTTAAAAGATTGTGGACTAACTCCCCATGCATTATCTGTACCCCATGTGACGTTAGAAACCCTCTCTCCTTCCAGAGTAGGCCGAAATCGTGCGCTACTCCGAAGGCATAGCGGCTGTCTGTGTAAACATTCACACACAATCCTGTACTGAGCTCACACGCTCGTGTTAATGCTATCAGCTCCGCTGCTTGAGCTGATTTCTGTGGTATGCGTGCTGTCTCCACTATCGTGTGTAATGTGGTAATTGCATACGCTGCTGAAGTCGTACCATCTGGTAGCTTCAGGCATGACCCGTCTACCCACAACTCTCCATCTACCTCTGAAAAGGGCGTATCCTGGAGATCAATACGACCCTTTGTTTGTTCCTCAGTCACAAGAATACAATCATGCGCTTTCTGCGCCTCAGGCTGGGTCTCGGGGTATGGCAACAATGTGGCCGGGTTTAATGTCACGCACCTTTTTAACGTAATATGAGGAGCCAAAAGCGTCAACTCATATCCCGTTAAACGGGCACTGGTCAAATGCTGCGTCTTTGTTTGATTAAGCAGGGCATCAACAGCATGGGGAACTAACACCAACAGTTTATGGGATAACACAATTCCTTCACTCTGCCGTATTGACACAGCTGTCGCCGCAACCGAGCGAAAACACCCTGGCAATGCTCGGGCGACAGGATCAAGTACAGCCGAAAAATATGCACAAGGGCGCTGCTTATCGCCGTGCATCTGCACTAAGACTGATAATGCACATCCATCTTTCTCATGCACATACAACGAAAAGGGTTTTGCATAATCAGGGGTCCCTAACACTGGTGCTGAACAAAGGGCCTGTCTCAATTGCTGAAAAGCAGCGTCACACTCATCTGACCAGGGGATCGGGATGGGCGTGTCTTTTGTCAAGAGAGCTAGTAATGGCTTATCTATGTGTGAAAACCCCAATATCCACTGTCTACAAAAAGAAACAAGACCCAAAAATGCACGTACATCCTTCTGCGTGGATGGCCTTGGTGTGTCCAAAATTACTTGGATACGATCTGGTGTGAGTGCACGCCCCTCCTTAGACAAAAGGTGACCCAAATAAGTCACCTTTGGTCTACAGAATTGCAACTTCTTCCTAGAGACCTTGTGATTGTGGAATGCTAAAAAGGAAAGTAAGGCTATCGTGCTTTTCTCGCACAACTCCAGGGTGTCAGCCGCCAACAGGATGTCATCGACGTATTGAATGAGGGCGACCCCCTCGAGTAGAACAAAGGAATCCAACTGTCGCTTCAAGGCCTGACTATAAATACTAGGGCTTTCTGTATAGCCTTGGGGAATTCTACAAAAACGATAAGATCTATTGTTTAATGTGAACCCAAAAAGAAATCGGCTATCAGGGTGAATGGGAATAGAAAAGAAGGCATTTTTCAAATCAATCACTGAGAACATGGTCGCCGTAGGCGGGACCAAGGTAAGCAACGTCGTGATATCGGAAACCACCGGGTACTGAGGTATCACGATCTTGTTTACCTCCCTCAAATCAATTATGAACCGATAGACCTTTGCATCCGTGTCTTTTTTCAGAATAGGGAGAATCGGACTGTTACAGATATTATAGGGAACTTCTTCCACTACTCCTACTGCGATCAAATCTTGCACAATCTGTATGAGAGCTTCCTCGCCCTCCTGGGAAATACGATACTGTGGGAGGCGCGGTAGTACCGCCCCCTCCTGGACACTAATGTGGACCGGAGGAATCACCATTTGTCCGACATCTGTGTCCGAAGTCGCCCATAAAGCTCGGGGGAGGGTAGCCAACAACGCATCCTCTGATATCGTACACATCCGCCCAGACCGGGGGTAGTTGTCATTTAAAATCACCCTCACACCCTCAGGGGAACAGCGGATTGTAGCCCTAAAGTACTTTAACATATCAAGGCCCATAATGTTATCCGGTGTATACGGAGCAAGCAGAAACGGACAGGGCGCAGAAAAACAATCAACTTTAAATGCAAGGGGCTGTGAAAGAGGGCTTCGGGAGAGTGTACCGTCAAACCCTACCGATGTAACTATTGAGCCGGATGGGGGAGCCCCCGGAACCAAGTACCTAGACAATGCAGTACGTGTCGCTCCTGTATCCACTAGGAACTGATCAGTAGAACCTAAAACCTCAGCCGATACATAAGGACCCGTCTGATCGACCGGCACCTCAACTGATTCAGACCCCCATCCTACGCATTCCTATGCATGCTGAGATTCATGATATCCCGATCGATCGATGTCCGATACATGATACTGGTGCTGGCGATCGAAAACATTTGAGCTATCTCGGTGCTGTCCGGCAGTATCGAAACGGGCATTATCGTTGGAATTCCCTCTAAAGTTCGAGAAGCCCCCTCTACCTCTCGGGCCACCCGGAGCGTGCCCCTGACGCGAAGCACGCAACGCTGGGCAATCCCTGGCCCAATGGCCCAACTGCTTGCAATACGCACACTGGTTCCTATTCAAATCAGATCGGCCCGAAGGGGGACCATAAGATCCGCCCCTTCCTCTATTATTATTACCCCGGCGGGGTGGGCCATATACTTGTGCTAACATCACTTTAGTTTTGAGATCTTTCCATTTCTTCTCCTCCTGGCCCTTCGCCTCGTGCTCCTGACGCTCATAATACTGGGCGATGGTCAGAAGGGCCGTCGGTGTCGCGGAGGACCAAGAACTCTCACTCGCTTTTAACCGGGCCGCAACTGCCGGCAGCAGATTAGCCACATATTTGTCCTCGAAAAGGTGGCGGCCCGTGTCGTCAGTAAGCGACTGGCCACTGAAATCATGAAACGTCTCCTCAAAGCGCGTAAAGAAGTCCGCGACTGACTCGTCAACTTTCTGTTTACATGCAGCTAACATATTCCAGTCAATCTTTTTAGGGGGGATAATCGTCTTCAACTTAGCCACAATAGCCGCAGGGAGATCTAAAATATTCTGGGGTGGTTTCTGTGCGGGCTTCCGTTCCCTATCCTCATCCTCAAGGTCAGACCACCGGGCCTTGAAGGCAACCGCATCATCTACCTTTCGGACAGAACGCCACGTATCCGGTGGTAGGATAAGGCCAAAGAACAGGTCTATATCCGCTAGGGTCATAATGCAAGAATTCAAGGCCCCCTCGACTTCTTCATAGAAGGCCGCTGGATTCTTGCGGGGGTCAGGCAGCGCATTCTTTAATGCCATAACATCGGCCCTATGCCATGGAGTATAAACCCAATTATACACAAAATATCCCCTAGCATCGACAGAATTAATATCCGAGCTAGTCCCTGCTCCCTTGGGAGGAACATACAAAGGCGCCGCCTCTCGCATTGGTTTAACATGCACTATGTCATCCTTATCTGACTGGGAGGCGGATGGGTGGCCCCCTGCTGCAGACGAATCCGACTGCTTCTCCTCCTCCGTTTGTTGACGTGCTTTCTCTCTAAGGGCCAGCACCTCGTCCCGCAAAGCGAACAGCCGCCGAGCCGCCTCAGAAGCCTTAGGGGGAGAAAAAACACCATTACGTAATGCTCCGGCATCCGAAGACACTTCGTCAGGCTCAAGGACACTAGAATATTTTCGGAAAGCAGCAATTACTTCATCCGCGAAATGAGACAGAAAATACACCCTCTCTCTATCTTGCCACGACCCCCAAGTATGGAACAACTCATCCTTAGACATCTTGCCCTTAAGTGCACGGAGGGAAAGTTTCCGAAGATCAGCCATATGCTCGGTCGATAACATGGACCGTGTGTCGACCTTACCCGGAGCCGGGCCAGAATCTTGCGGCCGCGGAGCAGATGCGCCAACATAAGGGGGCGGAGAGCGATCTAGTAAATAAAAATCGTCATCAGGATTATTAAGGACAGGATAAAGTGGTTGACGAACAACATATTGACCCCAAACTTGTAGCCTACGCTCTTTCTCTTGTCTGTCCGTTTGCTCTTTGTCCTCCCGATGCTTCGCTTCCTGAGCTCGCACATGATCATTCTTTCGCTGCTCCTTATCAAACAGCGCTTTCTCACGTTTCTCTCGCTCACGCACTTCCTTCACCCATAATCGCACACACTCAAACATATCCTGACGAGCACGTCGCTTACACATACACTGTTCCACATACTCAATCTTACGTATATCAAACGATCCATATAAAGGCCATCGCAACTCAGGATCCTTCCTCGTATATTTCCTCCATAACGTGCTGTACATTATGGAAGAAAGACCATGCTTCACGTACATATCCCTATTAGGAGTCCCCTCTGGGGGAGCTGGAGCAGATTCCTCGAGGTTCAACCGGTTCCCAAAACAGCAGCACCACTTACGGAGTGCGCTAAAAGCAGGCATGCTAGGAATAATGCAAAATATGCAATATTATAAGGAAAAATGGCACTTAATCGTTGCGCCGTTCAAAGTTTACACAGCTCCTGGAGAAATTTCTCCACATTACCTGCCTATATGTGTTGCAACGCATATATTTTCACAAAGACAAATTCAAAATATGACTAGTCACCATCAATCAAACTCAAATAGCCAGACCAGGCTTCAAAACTCGGAGCAAGTACCGTACAACGGTTCTTACCAATCAAGAGTCCAGGTTCCAACTGCCAAGCTCCACAATCGCCCAAACGGCTCTCACGGCAGGACCGACAGAAGAGGTCTCAGTCGATGACCGGCGCCACCCAGACGGTCAGCTCGGAAGGGAAGGAAGAAAAACCTCGGGATGCCAGGGCTAAGACGCCGCTGGCAGTGATCACGTCCCCGGCCAAACTCCTCACCTTCGTCGCGACCAGTCCTTCGAGCATCCGAGTCGCCGATGAGCCCCACGTGACGGGCGCCAATTGATGAATACAAGCCCCAGCTAGGCCCGCAAGAGACAAGAGTTCGCTCTTCTGTAACGAAATCTATAAGGAAGTTGGCACGGAAACTGCAAAGTACAAAAACAACGTTTATTAACCCTTAAGGGTGGTCCTACAATCCACACAACACTCTTCAGTATTGCAAGGAGTAGCACAAAGAACATTCGTACACAGTCCCCTTTTATACACAACAGAGGGGCTCATAAGTGGGTGGATACCGCATGAGGTTGAAGAACATTACCATTTAGGGTCATTCTCGATACTGAATCAATACATGGGCGGAGCTAACACACTCCTTGGGCCCGCGAAAACACATGGTCAAGCAAAGCTAATTATAACAGATGTGGTCAAGTCTGGGCATGCGCCAGATAGACAAGAAAGCTATTTATAACTGTTACTAGGCAGATTACAAGAGCAACTAACACAGAGGTCGGACTCTCCTCGTGGTGAACACGTGGCAGCATGTCAATACAAAATGGAGTCCGGACTTCGGCCAACATAACGAAGAAAACACGATAAAAGGGAAGCATTAATGTTTTCAGTAAATGCTTAATCACATTCTGCTTTAATTTACAACAGAGGTATTCAAGGGAATACCTTCTTAAGCATTCGCATCAGGCCAAAACATATGCCTGAAATGCTTTTAACATGTTCGTCCATGGATAGGTTATCACACAATAGGCCAAAGATTTTTCACGTATTTGGGGGCAAATCCCAATTTCGGTGGCCACCAATCATCAGGCCATACTGCATCTGCTTTCCGTATAGGAAGATCTTGGATTTGTTTGTATTGAGCAGAAGGAAATTCACAGTCATCCAAGCTGAAGTCCTCAAAATACCATTTTTTTATTCTGGCCTTGGTGAGGAAAGGATTGGTGTATTTAGTGATAATCAATTGGGTGTCATCAGCGTAGGAGATATTATCAAATCCACATGATCCGATGAGCTAAGCCAGGGGGGGCACATAGATTTTGAAATGATTGGGGCTAAGAATTGAACCCTCAGATACCTCATTGTCCAGAATCATGGACTGTGAGGTTAACAAGCCCACTACATGCATGCTACCGGAAAGAACATTTTCTAGCCATTTTAGCGACTTTCCACCAATACCAAACTCCCTCAGTCTTTGAAGAAGAATCTGTTGGGAGAAGGTATCAAATGCTGCTGACAGGTCTATGAGGATTAGCATGGCTGTGGACCCCTTGTCTAGAGCTAGCTTAATGGTGTCCATGACATCCATTAAAGCCGATTCCGTGCTATGTGAAGCACGCAAGCCTGACTGAGACGCATCTAACAGCTGATTATATTCTAAATAGACTGTCAATTGGTTATTCCCCAGTGCTTCTATGGTTTTGGAGAGTTAGGGAAGTAATGATATTGGTCTGTAGGTTTGCAAATCCTGAGGACCTGTAAAAGCTTTTTTAAGAATGGGTCTAATTTGAGCTGACTTCCATTTCCGCTAGAGAGAATCAGTCTTTAAAAAAATGTTTCAGATCTCAGTAATAGTGGCAGTTAGGACAGAGGCCAGAGATATAATAACATGTGGGGGGGCCGGATCCAGAGGGGACCCTGCTTTGATCTTATTTAGTAGAGGCTGCACTTGATCAGGAGTTATTGAGTTAAAAGACTCTGAGGAGGAAAGGGTGGAATATGTGTCGACAGCACTAAGATCGAAAGCGCTCATTGGCTGATTGTTAATGAATGATCTAAACATTGTATTAATCTTCGGTTGAAAATGATCTGCAAGATCATCACAGAGCTTTTGAGATTAGGGGTGGATGGGCTGTCTACCTTAGGATTAGTGAATTCATTAGGAATTCTAAACAACTCGTTTGAAGACTTATTCAATGCGCTAATTCTGTCCCCTACTTGGGATCTTCTGGAAGTGTTACAATTTTTTTTAAGATGTTCGGTATTCAGATTTATAGGTTAGTTTATCATCCTCCCATTTAGATTTCCTACATCTCCTTTCCCATTTTCTGTTAGTGGATTTTTTTTCTTAAGGGTTTCGGTGTACCGGGGTACTGGAGCGTTTGTTTCATGAATCTTACATATGTTTAGTGGAGCAATCGTATCAAAGGCCTTTGCTAGTGAGTCCTCCAATGCTGTTAATGCTGGCTCGCTAACACCGAAGTCCAGTATGGCCGGTGGATTAAAGGTGGAGGTGAAAGTTGAAAGAGATACCTTTCTCCATGGGGAGTGTTCTGCTATAATTGGGAGTATTTGAGAAAATTCTAAGGCTAAATGGTCCGTCCATGTCAAAGCCATGGGGGGGGGCGCAACTGCTATGTTCGATGTATTAGTGAAAATGGAATCCAGTGTATGCCCCGCTATGTGGATGGGGCTAAATACTTTTGGATAGACACCAAGAGATTCCATAGCCCCTGTCAGGCAGTTGGGTCTAATTAAATATCAAGCTGGTGATTAAAAACCCCTACTAGTAAGACTTTCTCTGCTTGTAGAAGAAAGGGAGCAAGCCCTTCCAGGAGTAATGACTAAAGTTGTTTGTATTGCCCGGTGGGTGCTAGACCAGTGCTCCTATCCATTTTGTCCTGTGGGCTGTCTCAAATCTGAACACCATAATTTCTAATCTGGGAGTAGAAACTGAGTCCAACAGTTTAATATTAAGAGTAATACGAGGCAGAATGGCTATTTCTGCTCCTTTTTTTACTGTCTGACTAGTCTTGTGACACTTTACTCTTCTAGAAATGCAATTGCAAGGGAAGGGAAGGCATCCTTGTGCAACCAGATTTCTGTAATGAAGCAGATATCTGGTTTAGTTGAATATAGGAGATCCCATAGTTCTGACTCGTGCTTTGGGATGGAGCGGGTATTAACATAGAGGCCATGAAATTCATGTTATTGCATTCCTAATTTGTGGGCATTGTTCCCTACAGCATTCTTATATGTTGCCCGTGCGATCATGGGTCCGAGGATCCTTTGCCTACTTAGTAATGGGGGAGTGACAGCTAGCGGTCCTTGCATGGTTATTACCAATATCCAGGAGCCTAGACCTAAGGTAGGTGAGGGGGACATACCGGACTGAAATGGGGGCCCAAAAACATGCAACCTTTCTGGTGGCTGGCGGCGTTCAGGCGTGGACGGGTGCAGACTGGCTTGCCTTTGGCACGCCAGTGGTGCACCCGCCGCACGCGTCCGTGTCGGGCCTGGATTAAGTAGGTAGGCCAAGCCCGGGCAAAGTATTGTGGGGGACGACTTGAGCGTAAACCACTCAAAAAGGGCGGCCGTCAATTTTCTAGCCGAACTCCAATAGGGCTGACTGTCTCCACTCAATCGGCACTAAAGAAAGGCCATGGTGGACTGGAGAGTAGCCTGAGAGAGATGGGAGTGATCGCTGTGGGTAAGTAATGCAGTCTTGACCCTGCTCCCCATGGGAACAGACAATCCTGAAATGTCAGGCCAGGTCCTCCCTGGACCAGAAACAAACATCTCTTGACTGGGGATGAATGTTTGATTTGTTCTGTATTCCCTCAGTGGGACAAGGTTGACAGCTGTATTCGACAGGAATTCATTGAGGCTGTATACCTTCTCACCAACGACCTAATGAAATGGATTTGCTGCTAAGGGGAGGAACCAAGTTGGGATACATGTTCTTTGTCTCAGCAAATTTGCGCCTTGTGCAGAGCGGCTTAGGTGGTTGGGCCAGGTCCTGCAGAGGTCTGGAAGACCAAAAAAGTCCACACTTTTCATAGATGTTCAATCAATCAATCAATCAGGGGTTTGTTAAAGTGCGTCTACTCACCTGTAAGGGTCTCAAGGTGCTAGGGATAGGGGTGTGCAGGTTCCATTCCATCAAGGAGGGGGTATGTCGAAGAGCCAGGTTTTGAGGTTTCTTGTGAAGATGGGGTGTGACGTTGTCTGTCTGAGGTGGAGCGGAAGGGTGTTCCATGTTTTGGCCGCGAGGAAGGAGAAGGAGCGGCCTCCCTATCTGGTCTTTCTGGTGCGGAGGACCACAGCTTAGGAGAGCTTGGCTGATCATAGGGTCCTTTGAGGTGCGTGGAATTTGAGTCGGCTGTTCAGGTATGCTGGTCCGGTGCCGTGTAGGGCTTTGTGTGCATGGGTGAGTGTCTTGAAGGTGATTCTCTCCTCGACGGGGAGCCGGTGGAGTGTGCGCAGGTTCCTGGGATATGTGGCAGTGTTCTGGATGTTCTGTAGCTTGCAGTTGAGGTTTTTGTTTATTCCAGTGTAGTGTGTGTTGCCGTAGTCGAGTCTGCTGGTGACCAGGGTGTGAGTGACGGTCTTTCGGTGTTTGAGGGGGATCCATTTGAAGGTCTCACGAAGGAGGGGGAAGGTGTGGAAGCAGGAAGACGAGACGAGGTTCATCTGGCGGTCCATTTTGAGCTCGGAGTCCAGGATGATTCCCAGGTTGCGTGTGTGGTCTGTGGTGGTTGGCGGGTTTCTGAGGACGGAGGGCCACCAGGTGTCGCTCCAGGCATCGGGGCTTTGGCCCATGATGAGTACTTCTGTTTTGTTGGTGTTTAGTTGTAGGCAGCTGTTTTTCATCCATTTGGCGACGGCTTTTTGAAAGTTGTGTCTGGAAGTGTTGAGTTCGTTGGATAGGGAGAGGATGATTTGGGTGTCGTCTGGGTGGTCCAGGCAGAAAAACCAGGAAATGTTGTCACTATTTTATTATATCAGAAGTATTCAGAACTGTGTTCAAGTCTGGTGGTTGGCCGTAAGTACTAGTCACACTTAGATGCAGGATTGGATACCATTGCATTGGCTTGCATCTCTAACTTCCTACATCCTTTGATTTCATGTTATACTTCTAATATGAAGAGCAACTAATAACATTATCACCCATACTCCATATACAATTATGTCCTGACAAAGTAATCAAGTTACTACCAAGGGATGTAACACAGTTTGGTTGGCTAGAACATGCTCAACAAGATAACTTGGGAATAAAAGATATTTTATTTTCTAGACTATCAAGACTGATGATATGTTAGGCGTGTTTACAATGATAAGTGAAGCTTTGTAAAACTCCTTTCCAAACTTGGGGAACATATGAGTAGTTGCTCTCTTCCTCTGCTGAGCACTTTGTCATTGGATACCAGAGACTCTTTGGATACTTCATTTCAAATGGATCAGGGTATGACAACACTGCTCTGGACTACAAAGTGTTTAAAAAATGACTTCTTGTTAAATTTGGAATTTTGGCTGTTGTTTTAAATTGGATAGCTTGCGGGTTAACCTATGGGTTGGCTCACCAGACTGCAAGTAAACAGCCCATTGTTGTTTTAAAATGCTCCTATGTTACGATTTGACTGCTCACAGCCAAGCTACCATGGGTTGAGCAATGATTGACTTATTAAAACTTGACGAGGCTTCATAATCTGATTGTGGTGTTATTACTAGCTGTAGGTACCTTCCCTTGCCTACTTATAATCCACATTCCAACAATGCTTTTTAGCATGTACCAAAAATTCTAATTGAGATATTTCATCAAAATATGCATATGTGGAATTTCTACTATATTAGCCTAGCCCAGTCAACACAGTGCTGCACATGGTTAAAAGCAAATACAAAGACTTCAAAGTGCCATTTTCACCATGAAGCAGGAAAGAGTTGTGATAAATCCATCTTTAGCTCAGTGGTTGTTTGCTAAACTTCACGCAGTCCATCTTTTGACCATGTCCCGTAAAGATAAAGATGTGGGTCAGCCAAATTATCTAAAGGAGTAATATAAATTGAAAATGTGAATATCATAATACAAAAAGAATACAATCACAGTATCTGGTGCCTGAAATTGGGGGTGACAAGACCAAAATAGACATTGGCCCCTCAGGGCCACCTTCTCTCCCATAGTGATGACCCAGATTCCATACTACACATCTCAGGCAAAGAATGTTTCACAGTTAATAGAATCATTATTTAGCTCATGCTGTTTGGTTACCTTAAAACTTTACAATTATTGTCTTTCCCTACGTTAAGGAACCATATCCTCTAAGTAGGGGGCCTCTTTCTTTACATTACAGTACTGTGCACACACCATCCGTTTACTGCCCGAGCTCATTTTTATTGTCTTACCTTCATCATACCCATCCATTTCCTTGCTGTAATTGAACATTAAATCCTACTACTTTATATGGCCTCTATACTGTTATTGCGAGTACTACATAACTCATCCTCCTTGCTTCCTTGATTGAGTTATGCATCTACTGGTGTACCTAAAGTCCATTATAAAGTCTATTATTAATTCTCTTTCACCTTCAATAATTTTCTCATTTAGCATTATACTTCAGAATCACAATTTGCCTTAGTCTTTTATATTCTTTTGAATGTTTCTACATGTCTTTCAACTCTATTAGTGAGTCACTGTGGGGCCTATGCATCAACAACGCCATTTGCGATTCCTTATTAGCGAAAAATAAGGAATCGCTAATAAGGAATAGCAAAAGGCTATGCATGTAGGAATCGCTATTCAAATAGCGATTCCTTAATATTCCTTATTACCGAATCGGTAATACCGAATCGGTAATAAGGAATACCTACCCATTCATTCCTATGGGCTTGGAGGCCCATAGGAATGAATGTAAAGCCAGTCTGTATTAGCGATTCGGTATTACCGAATCGCTAATAGCGGGAGCACTTTCAAGGGTGCCAGGGTGTCAAAAGGACACCCTGTTGCACCCCTGAAAATGATATGTGCACATATGTTGCACACACACATGCTCTAAGGGCATGTGTGTGCGCAACATGAAACTTTGAAAAATGCACAAAAGTGCATTTTTCAAAGTTTTTGCAAATTACCATGCAGTTCATCTTCATGGTAATTTGCTCCCCCTATTAGCGAAATCGCTAATTTTTTAACTTTGATGAATTGCATTTAAGGAATCTCACTTTGGGATTCCTTAAATGCAATCGCTATTTAAGGAATCGGTATTTAAGGAATCCCTATTTAAAGAATCGCTATTTAAGGATTCCTTAAATAGCGATTTCTGCTTTTGGGTTGATGCATTGGGATTGGGTATTTTTTACTTAATACCGGGAGCTATTACCGAATCGGTATTTTACCAACTGGATTTTGGGTTGATGCATGAGGCTGTGTGTTGTCTCACAATAACAGTGCTCCCACGTACACGTAGGTCGTAGCACGCCCCGTCCCGGAGAGGGGCGGGAAGACCCCTATGATGAAGCATGACACCAAGGGCCCTTTTGGTGTGTGAGGGGTATTTTAACAACTAGTGTGTACTTTCCACCATTGTGGGGATCTACACTTTATCTGGGGAAATTTTGACAAACATATACATCTGTATGTTTATTGATCAATTATCATCTACGCCCTTTGCTTGGTAAAGATTAACCTAACCTCCACCAAAAGGGGAAAAGAAAGAGACAGAAACCGAGAAATAGAAAAATATCCCCAAATTGTGTATATGATACCAACAACCAATTAGAAACTAATATACATGCAACACGCTTATTCTTAAAGAACATATCATTATCCAACAACCTGATTTCAGTTTAATCACTAGAACACTATACCGTGAGTCTAGCAAACACCAAAAACCCCATGCTTAAAAGCTACCGGATTGACGCTACTCACCTTGAGCAGCATATATAATGTAAACACTCCTCTTATTCAACAATGTCAGCATGAAATCTATATCAGTAAAAAGCGGGAGAACAAAAATACCATCAGGTCCAGTCCTGATATTGTCATTGACTTTATAATATTTATTTATTTATTCCATCATAAGATAGTGACATCCACTAACCATAGTTCGAGTATAGTACTTCTTATATTCACAATATCAGTTCAACAATGACAATCTTTCAAATAGCCAGTTCATAACAAGACTGCTTCTCGTGTAATATCTTCTAATACAAAGGAGACATAGTATTATTAAAAAACTAGGGTTGTGTCCTCACAAAGCCTAACTACTTATCATTCATGTACAATCAAATCTCTCAATGCACCAGAAGGCTCATTTCTTATATTGAAAAATAATATTCATATCCAAATTAAAACTAACACACTATCCTGGTACGCTAGTCTACATAGTTCTACCTGACCCCCCACAAAATTGAGCTAATGGGTTGCAATGGGACCCATGTGATGTCGCCTGTATGGCCACCCAAGGTGCCCCCATGCCCAATCCCCTAGCCTCTATGCATTAAACAAATTTGAAATATTATACAGTCCTACCCCCACTTGTAATAGGGGAGAGAAAAAACAAAAACACACATCCTGTATTTTCTAGTATTTTCAGCTGTTTTCTACTGGTGATTATTTCATCCTTCCCACATTTCATTTTGTCCAAATAATACCCAGATGTTTGCCCTCATCACCCAGTCTCGGAATGTCATAACAGCACACTTCATCTTTATGTTGCCCCAGTAGCCCCCTGTCCTCGTGTCCCTTGTAGCTCCTTCAGATACCTTAATTTCTGATGCCAGCACCCTGACTTTTCCACTGTATATAATTTTAAGGCATGCAGAGTTCAGCAAGTAGGCTTTGGCACCAAGTGCCTGGAATGGAGAAGTTAGTTAGCGTCATTTCCATCGCCTTTCCACCGTAGTATGGCAGAAATCTGGGCATGTGAAAAAAGAGTGGCCATTATGGGATCGTTTTGCATCCGGTCTTGCCTTTTCTGAGATGGACTGCCAAACGAGGAAATTTCCAAAGAAAACTAGGATCGCTCTGAGCCGTTCCAGTTGCCCTACTGTGGTATTTTATCTCAGGGTCAATGGGAAGCGGAGAGCCCGCTGAATCTCAGTGTCCCAGTTCCAGCTGGAGAACTCGGGGAAGGATCCTTTCAAAAGATATACCATAAAACTTCTAACATCGCTGCCTTCACTATTTTCAGTAATCCCTAGGAATCGTAAGTTGTTTCTGCACTGGCGATTCTCAGAGTCTTCAAGTTTCCACATTATTCGCCCGCCTGTTTCTCCTGGAGCTCCTTATGTTCCTGTATCTTCCCTAGCTCGCCCCCGAGAGTTGCTGTTCTTTCCTTGACCTGTGATACCCTTTCTTGCATTTCTGAGCACATTTTGCTCACCTTCTGGATGGCGCCCTGTAGTTTCTTTGTAGCTTGGTGTGCTCTGCGATTTTCATAGTGAGCTTCTCCTTGCATTTGCTTGAGAGTGGTGTGGATTAACTCCATTGAGGGAGCAGCATTAGAGGTAGGAGAGGCGCTAGACGCCATTTGGGTCTTATCAAGCCAGCCTTCGCTGTAAACTTGACTTGTGGCAGAATAATCCCATTTTAGCTTATGAGTGGTTTCACCATTACTGTCCAATCGCTGGCTTTTCCCCCCAGCTTTCGATCTGCGTTTTAGGGTAGCTGCCGTATCCCGGCTTTTGTTAATTGAAGAATCATCAGTCCCTGATTCTTCTTCCATGAGCCCAGGAGTAGACGTTGAGAGCTCAGACTCGTCTATGAGGGGAACAAACTTTTCTCTCTCCATATTCCGATGTTCCTGTTGGATTCCTCAGCCAAGCTTTGCCCAGCTGCCCTTGAAATTCTGTTGCCCCATTCTGATAAGTGGCTGTGGGGGTATCTTGTGCTACATTTTCACTCATAGCCTCATTCATAATGCTAGTTCGAATAGTGGGCTCTGTTTCTGTTAATGCAACCAAGTTATCTGGGGCAAACATAAGATGTTCAGTACCTGTCTGATTAGTCGATGTGTCTCATGTCAGCTTCTCTCTCTGTGGCCTTGGTACTTGGTCTTGTTCCTGCTGGATGGATTGATGCTACTCTGTCTGTTCCTCACTCTGCTCTCCACACCACCCTGCTGCCGATGGTTGTACCAGCATGTCTGTTGCTGGGACTGAGGCCACAGGGTCAGGACTGGAAGAGTCAGCTCAGATACTTTCCTATGCCATTGCAGCGGGCAGAGGCAAAGACACGGACAAGGGGGAGGCAGAGGGACATTGCTTGCCACTACACCCCCAAAAAAAGTCTCTGAAATGAGAGGCTGTCCAGCACGGTCTCCGGAGATAATTCGGCGGCCAGCCCGCACATCCGTGATCCGCTCTTTGACGGGGTTCGGATCAGCATCCTCCCCTTTCCCGGTAGCATTGCCGCAGCGCAGACCACGGCCTGGCTGTTCCTCCTACGTCCTTCACAACATCCTTTGCCAATCTATTCACCTTGAGGGCCATTTCCACAACCTGCTGTAGCTTCCCGCAGGCGCAGACCGCCAAGCCTACAGTGCCTACGATAAAGAAAGTGAAACGCTGCTCTAACCACCGCAATCCTCTCCACCACGCCGAAGTGCTGCGCCCAGCCAGGTACGGATATATAGCCCTTTGCATTTCCATGTTCCAGTGTGTATTCCAATTCAGACATTATTTTCATTTATTTGCGCTTCAATAACCCTGCACAAATGGGGATTTTCTCAGGGGTGGGAGCAGGGCACTGGGGCTGCTCTCTCCTGGTGATCAGTCAGCCGCCATCTTGCCCCAATTCCGAATAGCCAGGTTTTGAGGAGTTTTCTGAACTGAATTAAGTTAGTGCAGGAGCAAATGTAAAACCATAGTTTATTCCAGTGATGGGGGGCCAAGTAGGAAAAGGAACAACCACCCAGTCAGGCTTAGTTTATCCGTTTAGGGCACAGTAATAACTGGTCACTGGATCTGATGAGTCAGGTGGGAGCATAAGGCGGTAATATATTTTTCAAAAAGACTGGTCCCCTTCCCTGCAGGGCTTTAAAGACCAGACATAGTAGTTTGAATAAAGTCCTTTTTTATTGGCAACCAATGGGGCAGACACAGTAGAGGTTCAGATGGAGATCATGGGGGATGATTAAGAGCAAGGTGAGCTGCAGTGTTCTGAAACAACCGGATCCTTGAGAGAAGTCCTTCCTATGTTCCGACCAGTAGGGAATTACCGTAGTGTAGACGGCTCACTATCAGTGCCTGGATCAGGGATGTTCTGGCCGAAAGAGGTATTCAAGGGAATACCTTCTTAAGCATTCGCATCAGGCCAAAACATGTGCCTGAAATGCTTTTAACATGTTCGTCCATGGATAGGTTATCACACAATAGGCCAAAGATTTTTCACGTATTTGGGGGCAAATCCCAATTTCGGTGGCCACCAATCATCAGGCCATACTGCATCTGCTTTCCGTATAGGAAGATCTTGGATTTGTTTGTATTGAGCAGAAGGAAATTCACAGTCATCCAAGCTGAAGTCCTCAAAATACAATTTTTTTATTCTGGCCTTGGTGAGGAAAGGATTGGTGTATTTAGTGATAATCAATTGGGTGTCATCAGCGTAGGAGATATTATCAAATCCACATGATCCGATGAGCTAAGCCAGGGGGGGCACATAGATTTTGAAATGAGTGGGGCTAAGAATTGAACCCTCAGATACCTCATTGTCCAGAATCATGGACTGTGAGGTTAACAAGCCCACTACATGCATTCTACCGGAAAGAACATTTTCTAGCCATTTTAGCGACTTTCCACCAATACCAAACTCCCTCAGTCTTTGAAGAAGAATCTGTTGGGAGAAGGTATCAAATGCTGCTGACAGGTCTATGAGGATTAGCATGGCTGTGGACCCCTTGTCTAGAGCTAGCTTAATGGTGTCCATGACATCCATTAAAGCCGATTCCGTGCTATGTGAAGCACGCAAGCCTGACTGAGACGCATCTAACAGCTGATTATATTCTAAATAGACTGTCAATTGGTTATTCCCCAGTGCTTCTATGGTTTTGGAGAGGTAGGGAAGTAATGATATTGGTCTGTAGGTTTGCAAATCCTGAGGACCTGTAAAAGCTTTTTTAAGAATCGGTCTAATTTGAGCTGACTTCCATTTCCGCTAGAGAGAATCAGTCTTTAAAAAAATGTTTCAGATCTCAGAAATAGTGGCAGTTAGGACAGAGGCCAGAGATATAATAACATGTGGGGGGGCCGGATCCAGAGGGGACCCTGCTTTGATCTTATTTAGTAGAGGCTGCACTTGATCAGGAGTTATTGAGTTAAAAGACTCTGAGGAGGAAAGGGTGGAATATGTGTCGACAGCACTAAGATCGAAAGCGCTCATTGGCTGATTGTTAATGAATGATCTAAACATTGTATTAATCTTCGGTTGAAAATGATCTGCAAGATCATCACAGAGCTTTTGAGATTAGGGGTGGATGGGCTGTCTACCTTAGGATTAGTGAATTCATTAAGAATTCTAAACAACTCGTTTGAAGACTTATTCAATGCGCTAATTCTGTCCCCTACTTGGGATCTTCTGGAAGTGTTACAATTTTTTTTAAGATGTTCGGTATTCAGATTTATAGGTTAGTTTATCATCCTCCCGTTTAGATTTCCTACATCTCCTTTCCCATTTTCTGTTAGTGGATTTTTTTTCTTAAGGGTTTCGGTGTACCGGGGTACTGGAGCGTTTGTTTCATGAATCTTACATATGTTTAGTGGAGCAATCGTATCAAAGGCCTTTGCTAGTGAGTCCTCCAATGCTGTTAATGCTGGCTCGCTAACACCGAAGTCCAGTATGGCCGGTGGATTAAAGGTGGAGGTGAAAGTTGAAAGAGATACCTTTCTCCATGGGGAGTGTTCTGCTATAATTGGGAGTATTTGAGAAAATTCTAAGGCTAAATGGTCCGTCCATGTCAAAGCCATGGGGGGGGCGCAACTGCTATGTTCGATGTATTAGTGAAAATGGAATCCAGTGTATGCCCCGCTATGTGGATGGGGCTAAATACTTTTGGATAGACACCAAGAGATTCCATAGCCCCTGTCAGGCAGTTGGGTCTAATTAAATATCAAGCTGGTGATTAAAAACCCCTACTAGTAAGACTTTCTCTGCTTGTAGAAGAAAGGGAGCAAGCCCTTCCAGGAGTAATGACTAAAGTTGTTTGTATTGCCCGGTGGGTGCTAGACCAGTGCTCCTATCCATTTTGTCCTGTGGGCTGTCTCAAATCTGAACACCATAATTTCTAATCTGGGAGTAGAAACTGAGTCCAACAGTTTAATATTAAGAGTAATACGAGGCAGAATGGCTATTTCTGCTCCTTTTTTTACTGTCTGACTAGTCTTGTGACACTTTACTCTTCTAGAAATGCAATTGCAAGGGAAGGGGAGGCATCCTTGTGCAACCAGATTTCTGTAATGAAGCAGATATCTGGTTTAGTTGAATATAGGAGATCCCATAGTTCTGACTCGTGCTTTGGGATGGAGCGGGTATTAACATAGAGGCCATGAAATTCATGTTATTGCATTCCTAATTTGTGGGCATTGTTCCCTACAGCATTCTTATATGTTGCCCGTGCGATCATGGGTCCGAGGATCCTTTGCCTACTTAGTAATGGGGGAGTGACAGCTAGCGGTCCTTGCATGGTTATTACCAATATCCAGGAGCCTAGACCTAAGGTAGGTGAGGGGGACATACCGGACTGAAATGGGGGCCCAAAAACATGCAACCTTTCTGGTGGCTGGCGGCGTTGAGGCGTGGACGGGTGCAGACTGGCTTGCCTTTGGCACGCCAGTGGTGCACCCGCCGCACGCGTCCGTGTCGGGCCTGGATTAAGTAGGTAGGCCAAGCCCGGGCAAAGTATTGTGGGGGACGACTTGAGCGTAAACCACTCAAAAAGGGCGGCCGTCAATTTTCTAGCCGAACTCCAATAGGGCTGACTGTCTCCACTCAATCGGCACTAAAGAAAGGCCATGGTGGACTGGAGAGTAGCCTGAGAGAGATGGGAGTGATCGCTGTGGGTAAGTAATGCAGTCTTGACCCTGCTCCCCATGGGAACAGACAATCCTGAAATGTCAGGCCAGGTCCTCCCTGGACCAGAAACAAACATCTCTTGACTGGGGATGAATGTTTGATTTGTTCTGTATTCCCTCAGTGGGACAAGGTTGACAGCTGTATTCGACAGGAATTCATTGAGGCTGTATACCTTCTCACCAACGACCTAATGAAATGGATTTGCTGCTAAGGGGAGGAACCAAGTTGGGATACATGTTCTTTGTCTCAGCAAATTTGCGCCTTGTGCAGAGCAGCTTAGGTGGTTGGGCCAGGTCCTGCAGAGGTCTGGAAGACCAAAAAAGTCCACACTTTTCATAGATGTTCAATCAATCAATCAGGGGTTTGTTAAAGTGCGTCTACTCACCTGTAAGGGTCTCAAGGTGCTAGGGATAGGGGTGTGCAGGTTCCATTCCATCAAGGAGGGGGTATGTCGAAGAGCCAGGTTTTGAGGTTTCTTGTGAAGATGGGGTGTGACGTTGTCTGTCTGAGGTGGAGCGGAAGGGTGTTCCATGTTTTGGCCGCGAGGAAGGAGAAGGAGCGGCCTCCCTATCTGGTCTTTCTGGTGCGGAGGACCACAGCTTAGGAGAGCTTGGCTGATCATAGGGTCCTTTGAGGTGCGTGGAATTTGAGTCGGCTGTTCAGGTATGCTGGTCTGGTGCCGTGTAGGGCTTTGTGTGCATGGGTGAGTGTCTTGAAGGTGATTCTCTCCTCGACGGGGAGCCGGTGGAGTGTGCGCAGGTTCCTGGGATATGTGGCAGTGTTCTGGATGTTCTGTAGCTTGCAGTTGAGGTTTTTGTTTTTTCCAGTGTAGAGTGTGTTGCCGTAGTCGAGTCTGCTGGTGACCAGGGTGTGAGTGACGGTCTTTCGGTGTTTGAGGGGGATCCATTTGAAGGTCTCACGAAGGAGGGGGAAGGTGTGGAAGCAGGAAGACGAGACGAGGTCCATTTTGAGCTCGGAGTCCATGATGATTCCCAGGTTGCGTGTGTGGTCTGTGGTGGTTGGCGGGTTTCTGAGGACGGAGGGCCACCAGGTGTCGCTCCAGGCATCGGGGCTTTGGCCCATGATGAGTACTTCTGTTTTGTTGGTGTTTAGTTGTATCAAAAACAACAGGAGAGGAAGGGATCAACACGGCTAGTCCCCTCAGTAGAATATCAATAAACAATAAAGCCAGTGTACAAGAAGGGGCACTCTAATCAATGTGAAACATCGATCAATCGAGCAACGAGCCTCAGATTCCCTGTGAACCGTTATGTTCATAGGAAGTAAGCTTGGCAAATTTGGAACAATACCCAGTGGGTATGAAAAAAGCCCTCACTCACCAACCTGGTTGGTGACATGCTTCATCATTGGGCTTCCACTGGGACGACCGAATGTCATCCCAGTGTGCTGCGACGCCAGGTTACTGCGGAGCTGGGTTGGTTGTGTGGGGAAAGTGAATTTAAAATAACCAATCAAGTCAAAAAAGAAACTTTATTAATTTTGCTTAAAAGGCAAGGAATAAAAAGGAGTGAGGGTCAAAAAAATAAAAGACCTGGTTCACTCCGTGGCGGTCAACATGTTTCTGCCTCATAGATTGTTAATCGGGCATTCGTCAGGACCAGAGGGGGATGTGCGTAGCCCCGGTGGTGTGCACGCACTAAGGTACACCCAACCGTGGGCTGATGTGTGAAAAAATCAAAAAACACACTGAGTAGTGTGAACTCCGCCAGGAAAGTTAATTGTGGGGAGAGGAACGAGTTTACTCTGATGATATCAAGTGACAAACAAACACAAAGACAAAACATAAGAGAGATATCAATGTCTGTCACACAAAACGTGATCTACAGATCAGCAAATTGAAACTGATGTGCTCGAAGGACAAGTGAGTGCCTTTAGGTCTACCACAGGTGCAGTCATATGTGAGAAGCTGTGCACCTAGGTATAATAGAATATCGGTGTAGGGGCAACGGAACGTTGTCCTCTCAATGGTGACTAATAGTCAATGCTCGGATCGCAGGTGAAATGTGGCAGTGACACTCAATGCGAAGAAATCGCGCTAGGGATTAGGTTAACTGCACGCGATGCTCAGTGTGCAGAAAAAGGGGACGGGTCTTACAGCGAGGCCTGTCCGTTGGAAGCCTCATGGGTCCCGGTAGGGGGGTGGGAGCAAAATGGCACACCCTGCATCAAGAAGAGAAGGAAGAGAAACAGAGTTCGTGTCAATATCACGAACGAGTGAGACAGTGAAGGCTCGCTTACCTTGTTGGATGAGGAGCGGGATTGGATTACTTACGCCCTTGCTGCTCTCAACCCGCGTTATGCCTAAACAGCCTCTTGCTGCCGGGTCCGGATAGTAATGCACCCGGGCCGGACGTACGCTTAAAAGGACCCCACGGCAAATCCCTGGTGAGGTGGAAAAACAGAGCTTATCCCTGATAGGGTGGAAAGCTCTAGCTCGCACGCTGATTGGTCCACAGAGAACCAATCGGAGCGGCGATAAGAAAAAACAGAAAGGTTCGTTGCGCTAGGTAGCGATGGCAACGAAGGATGAGGAGAGAGAGATTGTGGAACTTTATTGGCACAAGAACAGTGGGAGTCTAAACAGACCAAGCACGCTGCCCCGCGCGTGTGCATCTGAGCCTTGGGAAGGAAACGGAGATACTGTTGAATGGGGCTATGTTGCAAGCTCGCGCAAGAGGTCAGAGAAATCTGGTAACGAGTGCATGGACAGTCAAAAGTGTGTCATGTTCAGCAGGAGAGCGAACAGTGTTCCTAAAGTACCAAATAGTGTTCTTAGCAACAGTTAGGATGACATCTACCCATAGACCAATTGGTGTTAAAAGATGGTATAAGGGGATTAGTCAGTGTACAATGATATTCAGATAAGATGGGAGCAATTAAAGGATATTACCCCAAGGGACGTTATCATTCAGCCCGTGGAGGTTAGTCCCCAAACGGTACACCCACCTCTGTTCCCTTTCAAAAAGCACCTTAGGGATGTTGTTACCGCTTGAAATCTCTTCTATCACTGTCCATCTCAGATCATTGGTAGTGTGGTTTGCAGAGAGAAAGTGTTCACTCATTCTGGTTGTAGTGCGTTTGCACCTAATGTTACTCCGGTGTTCACATATCCGGAGTCTCACCTTCCGTGTCGTCATCCCTACGTATCGTAGACCGCAAGGGCAGGTAATGAGGTAGACCACATTCATAGTGTTACAGTTCGTGTGACCTCTTTGGGTCCAGGTCTTGTTTGGTTCTAGGTCGAGGGTTTTGCTATGTGTGGTCAGGTGACATACACTGCAGTCAGAGCAGGGAAAATGCCCAGTGATCTTAGGGAGGCCCCAAGCTTCCGTTATAGATCTCTGTGGGGTCTCTCGTGGCATCAGTGGTCGTGTGTGTACCAGATTGTTGCGGAGGCTTTGTGCGCGTTTGAATGAAAAGAGAGGTTTGTCCCAGTTGCGATTGGCGCTGTTGATTATACCCCAATGTTTATTGATAGTCTTTTTGAGTTGGTTAGAAAGGGTACAGTATGTGGTGACACAGGTAAGTGGGATAGACGCAGTGTCCTTTGTGTAGTCCGTTAGGAGTACATCCCTCGGTTGATTCCTCGCACGTTTGTAACTTCTAGACAGAAGGGGTGAAGGGTACCCTCTCTTACTCAGTTTAGTTGTTAGATCCTGAGATTGGCTCTTGAAATCGCTCAAGGTGGTGCAATTCCGTCGTAGGCGGAGGTATTGCCCGTAGGGTAGATTCTCCCTCAGAGGACGTGGGTGAAAACTAGTGAATTCGAGGAGATTGTTCCTTGAGGTGGGCTTGTAATAGGTCCTAGTTTGAAAGGACCCTCGTACTTTTGTTATCACCACATCCAGAAATACAACCTCGGTGTCGTCATATGTATATGTGAACCTCAGGTGTGGGTTCAGAGTATTAATCCATTGTAAGAAGGACTGGAGGGTGTTGTTACTACCTTGCCAGATAAGAAGCACATCATCTATATATCGCTTCCATAAGGCTATGGAAGAGCGATAGGGGTTTGAAGTCGGGAGGATGAACTTCTGTTCGAAAGCATAGACGTACAGTCCAGCTACACTTGGAGCAAAGGTACTCCCCATGGAAGTACCCGTGGTTTGGAGGAATAGTTGGCCCTGGAACTCAAAGAAGTTTCTCTTCAAAGCCAAAGTGGCACATTGTATCACAAACTCTTTTGTTGTTTGGTATTCCCAGGGAATCGAGTCAAGTGATTCTTCCAGGACCCTGATGGTTTCGTCCTGGGGAATGCTTGTATATAGGCTCTCTATGTCCAATGTTGCCAGTATTGTGTGTTCTGAGCATGTGGTGTCGCTGAGTAATTTCAGAAGGTCCTTTGTATCCTTTAGATAGGTGGTCGATTTTTGGACCAAAGGTTTTAGGAAGTGGTCACAAAACCGGGAAAGAGGTTCAAGGAGAGAGTCAATCCCCGAGACAATGGGGCGTCCAGGTGGTGGGACTCTCTCTTTATGGATCTTGGGGAGTGTATAGAAATAGGGGATCTTCCCCGGGCCTTCAGTGAGGAATCGTGCTTCAGCTCTGGTAATGACACCCTGTGTTTGTGCCTCTTCCACCACACTAATGATCTCGCTTTTGAGCCCCTCAGATGGATCATTGGGGAGTGGTGTATAGTTGTGGCGGTCGTTCAATAGGCGGAGGCATTCCTGATCGTAATCGGTAGTGTTGAGTAGCACAACAGCGCCTCCCTTATCTGCGGGTTTTATAGTCAGGGTTGTGTCCGCACGGAGAGAGGTGATCGCTCTATACTCCTCTGCTCTCAGATTCTTAAAGGTAGTGGGGATGGTTGTGTGCTCAATTTCAGTGAAGACTGCTCTTTCGAAGGTCGTAATCTCCACAGGGATAGTGTGTGGAGGGGGATTAAATGTCGACGGTGGTCGGAGGGGGGTATCCCCTACGTCCAAGTCAGTACCATCGTTAACTCGACTTTCGAAGAAAGCTTTTAATTTAAGCTTCCTAAAGAATGCTGCCAATTCGCAATGAAGGCGAAATTTGTCAGGGCGGGCTGATGGAACAAAGCCCAATCCCTTTTCCAAAACCGATCTCTCAGGGTCTGTCAATGTCTTGTCTGACAGATTGACGATCAGGCTGTCGAAGTGCTCGGTCCCGAGGCCAGCAGTTCCTGGGCTTGTTTGCTCCGGGTGTGGTTGCCCACTGGATCGTCTTGTACCCAGTGTACTCTTTGGTTGTTCCCTCTCCGCCGGCCTTTTCCCCTTTGGCCCCTCTCTAAAAAATGAGGCTGTGGAAAGGGGTTAGGGGGGTACATTGGGGAAGTATACCCTGGATTCCAACCCATCTGCGGGCCAAATGGGTAATGGAATGGTATAGGATTTGGGCCCATAGCACCTTGTTGTTGGGGAAAGGTTGCCCAGGGCGCTTGATTAGGGAAGGGACGTGACCTTCCTCTTTGTCTGCCCCTTCTGGATGGTCTGGAGCTGCCACTACTTGAGCCGCTGCTGTTTGAGGAATCATCATCTGTCCCGTAGGAGTTAGTTTCAGTTCTACGTATGGACACAAAGGCCGGGTCAGCATAGGGGTATACTTTGTTGAATTCAAATTTTTTAAGGTCCTTCTGAAATTGATTTACCTTACTCTGTGTGAGGTTATCTTTGTACTCATTGATGTCTTTGTTAAGTTCATCAAGTCGTTTTTTAAAACCAGTGAGTGTGGCTTTAAATTGTGTTTCAGTTTGAGTAATCTCAATCATAATCGCCTCAGAAAGTCGGACGGCTGTTTTAATGATTAAGACTAACCAGTCTCTAGTACAGTGCCATGCTATCATAGCCCAATCTTTTCTGAAAGTGGCATCCTCCAGAAAGATGCGTGGGGCGTTGGTCACTAGTAAGCCCCTTGGGGCCGTGTTGGTCCGTAAGTACTCCGTCAGGATAGTGCCATGAAGAATCGTGCGGATTCGGTTTTTCTTCAACTCAGAGAGTTGTTCCCATTCGCTAGCATGTGTCACTGTTTGTGATATGGATGGGTCCGCAAAAAGTGAGGGGCGTGCTAGAATAGCATCCACCTCAGAGTCAGAGAAAGTAAGGCCAAGGGAGGCCATACCGTCTGGGTTCAGGAGGGATGATGCAATCAGGAAAAAACCCCGCCTCAGATTCGGGGGGACAAGGAAAAGAAACAGTAAAGTCTCTCACAGCTGTGCGCTGCTGAACTATCAAAAACAACAGGAGAGGAAGGGATCAACACGGCTAGTCCCCTCAGTAGAATATCAATAAACAATAAAGCCAGTGTACAAGAAGGGGCACTCTAATCAATGTGAAACATCGATCAATCGAGCAACGAGCCTCAGATTCCCTGTGAACCGTTATGTTCATAGGAAGTAAGCTTGGCAAATTTGGAACAATACCCAGTGGGTATGAAAAAAGCCCTCACTCACCAACCTGGTTGGTGACATGCTTCATCATTGGGCTTCCACTGGGACGACCGAATGTCATCCCAGTGTGCTGCGACGCCAGGTTACTGCGGAGCTGGGTTGGTTGTGTGGGGAAAGTGAATTTAAAATAACCAATCAAGTCAAAAAAGAAACTTTATTAATTTTGCTTAAAAGGCAAGGAATAAAAAGGAGTGAGGGTCAAAAAAATAAAAGACCTGGTTCACTCCGTGGCGGTCAACATGTTTCTGCCTCATAGATTGTTAATCGGGCATTCGTCAGGACCAGAGGGGGATGTGCGTAGCCCCGGTGGTGTGCACGCACTAAGGTACACCCAACCGTGGGCTGATGTGTGAAAAAATCAAAAAACACACTGAGTAGTGTGAACTCCGCCAGGAAAGTTAATTGTGGGGAGAGGAACGAGTTTACTCTGATGATATCAAGTGACAAACAAACACAAAGACAAAACATAAGAGAGATATCAATGTCTGTCACACAAAACGTGATCTACAGATCAGCAAATTGAAACTGATGTGCTCGAAGGACAAGTGAGTGCCTTTAGGTCTACCACAGGTGCAGTCATATGTGAGAAGCTGTGCACCTAGGTATAATAGAATATCGGTGTAGGGGCAACGGAACGTTGTCCTCTCAATGGTGACTAATAGTCAATGCTCGGATCGCAGGTGAAATGTGGCAGTGACACTCAATGCGAAGAAATCGCGCTAGGGATTAGGTTAACTGCACGCGATGCTCAGTGTGCAGAAAAAGGGGACGGGTCTTACAGCGAGGCCTGTCCGTTGGAAGCCTCATGGGTCCCGGTAGGGGGGTGGGAGCAAAATGGCACACCCTGCATCAAGAAGAGAAGGAAGAGAAACAGAGTTCGTGTCAATATCACGAACGAGTGAGACAGTGAAGGCTCGCTTACCTTGTTGGATGAGGAGCGGGATTGGATTACTTACGCCCTTGCTGCTCTCAACCCGCGTTATGCCTAAACAGCCTCTTGCTGCCGGGTCCGGATAGTAATGCACCCGGGCCGGACGTACGCTTAAAAGGACCCCACGGCAAATCCCTGGTGAGGTGGAAAAACAGAGCTTATCCCTGATAGGGTGGAAAGCTCTAGCTCGCACGCTGATTGGTCCACAGAGAACCAATCGGAGCGGCGATAAGAAAAAACAGAAAGGTTCGTTGCGCTAGGTAGCGATGGCAACGAAGGATGAGGAGAGAGAGATTGTGGAACTTTATTGGCACAAGAACAGTGGGAGTCTAAACAGACCAAGCACGCTGCCCCGCGCGTGTGCATCTGAGCCTTGGGAAGGAAACGGAGATACTGTTGAATGGGGCTATGTTGCAAGCTCGCGCAAGAGGTCAGAGAAATCTGGTAACGAGTGCATGGACAGTCAAAAGTGTGTCATGTTCAGCAGGAGAGCGAACAGTGTTCCTAAAGTACCAAATAGTGTTCTTAGCAACAGTTAGGATGACATCTACCCATAGACCAATTGGTGTTAAAAGATGGTATAAGGGGATTAGTCAGTGTACAATGATATTCAGATAAGATGGGAGCAATTAAAGGATATTACCCCAAGGGACGTTATCATTCAGCCCGTGGAGGTTAGTCCCCAAACGGTACACCCACCTCTGTTCCCTTTCAAAAAGCACCTTAGGGATGTTGTTACCGCTTGAAATCTCTTCTATCACTGTCCATCTCAGATCATTGGTAGTGTGGTTTGCAGAGAGAAAGTGTTCACTCATTCTGGTTGTAGTGCGTTTGCACCTAATGTTACTCCGGTGTTCACATATCCGGAGTCTCACCTTCCGTGTCGTCATCCCTACGTATCGTAGACCGCAAGGGCAGGTAATGAGGTAGACCACATTCATAGTGTTACAGTTCGTGTGACCTCTTTGGGTCCAGGTCTTGTTTGGTTCTAGGTCGAGGGTTTTGCTATGTGTGGTCAGGTGACATACACTGCAGTCAGAGCAGGGAAAATGCCCAGTGATCTTAGGGAGGCCCCAAGCTTCCGTTATAGATCTCTGTGGGGTCTCTCGTGGCATCAGTGGTCGTGTGTGTACCAGATTGTTGCGGAGGCTTTGTGCGCGTTTGAATGAAAAGAGAGGTTTGTCCCAGTTGCGATTGGCGCTGTTGATTATACCCCAATGTTTATTGATAGTCTTTTTGAGTTGGTTAGAAAGGGTACAGTATGTGGTGACACAGGTAAGTGGGATAGACGCAGTGTCCTTTGTGTAGTCCGTTAGGAGTACATCCCTCGGTTGATTCCTCGCACGTTTGTAACTTCTAGACAGAAGGGGTGAAGGGTACCCTCTCTTACTCAGTTTAGTTGTTAGATCCTGAGATTGGCTCTTGAAATCGCTCAAGGTGGTGCAATTCCGTCGTAGGCGGAGGTATTGCCCGTAGGGTAGATTCTCCCTCAGAGGACGTGGGTGAAAACTAGTGAATTCGAGGAGATTGTTCCTTGAGGTGGGCTTGTAATAGGTCCTAGTTTGAAAGGACCCTCGTACTTTTGTTATCACCACATCCAGAAATACAACCTCGGTGTCGTCATATGTATATGTGAACCTCAGGTGTGGGTTCAGAGTATTAATCCATTGTAAGAAGGACTGGAGGGTGTTGTTACTACCTTGCCAGATAAGAAGCACATCATCTATATATCGCTTCCATAAGGCTATGGAAGAGCGATAGGGGTTTGAAGTCGGGAGGATGAACTTCTGTTCGAAAGCATAGACGTACAGTCCAGCTACACTTGGAGCAAAGGTACTCCCCATGGAAGTACCCGTGGTTTGGAGGAATAGTTGGCCCTGGAACTCAAAGAAGTTTCTCTTCAAAGCCAAAGTGGCACATTGTATCACGAACTCTTTTGTTGTTTGGTATTCCCAGGGAATCGAGTCAAGTGATTCTTCCAGGACCCTGATGGTTTCGTCCTGGGGAATGCTTGTATATAGGCTCTCTATGTCCAATGTTGCCAGTATTGTGTGTTCTGAGCATGTGGTGTCGCTGAGTAATTTCAGAAGGTCCTTTGTATCCTTTAGATAGGTGGTCGATTTTTGGACCAAAGGTTTTAGGAAGTGGTCACAAAACCGGGAAAGAGGTTCAAGGAGAGAGTCAATCCCCGAGACAAAGGGGCGTCCAGGTGGTGGGACTCTCTCTTTATGGATCTTGGGGAGTGTATAGAAATAGGGGATCTTCCCCGGGCCTTCAGTGAGGAATCGTGCTTCAGCTCTGGTAATGACACCCTGTGTTTGTGCCTCTTCCACCACACTAATGATCTCGCTTTTGAGCCCCTCAGATGGATCATTGGGGAGTGGTGTATAGTTGTGGCGGTCGTTCAATAGACGGAGGCATTCCTGATCGTAATCGGTAGTGTTGAGTAGCACAACAGCGCCTCCCTTATCTGCGGGTTTTATAGTCAGGGTTGTGTCCGCACGGAGAGAGGTGATCGCTCTATACTCCTCTGCTCTCAGATTCTTAAAGGTAGTGGGGATGGTTGTGTGCTCAATTTCAGTGAAGACTGCTCTTTCGAAGGTCGTAATCTCCACAGGGATAGTGTGTGGAGGGGGATTAAATGTCGACGGTGGTCGGAGGGGGGTATCCCCTACGTCCAAGTCAGTACCATCGTTAACTCGACTTTCGAAGAAAGCTTTTAATTTAAGCTTCCTAAAGAATGCTGCCAATTCGCAATGAAGGCGAAATTTGTCAGGGCGGGCTGATGGAACAAAGCCCAATCCCTTTTCCAAAACCGATCTCTCAGGGTCTGTCAATGTCTTGTCTGACAGATTGACGATCAGGCTGTCGAAGTGCTCGGTCCCGAGGCCAGCAGTTCCTGGGCTTGTTTGCTCCGGGTGTGGTTGCCCACTGGATCGTCTTGTACCCAGTGTACTCTTTGGTTGTTCCCTCTCCGCCGGCCTTTTCCCCTTTGGCCCCTCTCTAAAAAATGAGGCTGTGGAAAGGGGTTAGGGGGGTACATTGGGGAAGTATACCCTGGATTCCAACCCATCTGCGGGCCAAATGGGTAATGGAATGGTATAGGATTTGGGCCCATAGCACCTTGTTGTTGGGGAAAGGTTGCCCAGGGCGCTTGATTAGGGAAGGGACGTGACCTTCCTCTTTGTCTGCCCCTTCTGGATGGTCTGGAGCTGCCACTACTTGAGCCGCTGCTGTTTGAGGAATCATCATCTGTCCCGTAGGAGTTAGTTTCAGTTCTACGTATGGACACAAAGGCCGGGTCAGCATAGGGGTATACTTTGTTGAATTCAAATTTTTTAAGGTCCTTCTGAAATTGATTTACCTTACTCTGTGTGAGGTTATCTTTGTACTCATTGATGTCTTTGTTAAGTTCATCAAGTCGTTTTTTAAAACCAGTGAGTGTGGCTTTAAATTGTGTTTCAGTTTGAGTAATCTCAATCATAATCGCCTCAGAAAGTCGGACGGCTGTTTTAATGATTAAGACTAACCAGTCTCTAGTACAGTGCCATGCTATCATAGCCCAATCTTTTCTGAAAGTGGCATCCTCCAGAAAGATGCGTGGGGCGTTGGTCACTAGTAAGCCCCTTGGGGCCGTGTTGGTCCGTAAGTACTCCGTCAGGATAGTGCCATGAAGAATCGTGCGGATTCGGTTTTTCTTCAACTCAGAGAGTTGTTCCCATTCGCTAGCATGTGTCACTGTTTGTGATATGGATGGGTCCGCAAAAAGTGAGGGGCGTGCTAGAATAGCATCCACCTCAGAGTCAGAGAAAGTAAGGCCAAGGGAGGCCATACCGTCTGGGTTCAGGAGGGATGATGCAATCAGGAAAAAACCCCGCCTCAGATTCGGGGGGACAAGGAAAAGAAACAGTAAAGTCTCTCACAGCTGTGCGCTGCTGAACTATCAAAAACAACAGGAGAGGAAGGGATCAACACGGCTAGTCCCCTCAGTAGAATATCAATAAACAATAAAGCCAGTGTACAAGAAGGGGCACTCTAATCAATGTGAAACATCGATCAATCGAGCAACGAGCCTCAGATTCCCTGTGAACCGTTATGTTCATAGGAAGTAAGCTTGGCAAATTTGGAACAATACCCAGTGGGTATGAAAAAAGCCCTCACTCACCAACCTGGTTGGTGACATGCTTCATCATTGGGCTTCCACTGGGACGACCGAATGTCATCCCAGTGTGCTGCGACGCCAGGTTACTGCGGAGCTGGGTTGGTTGTGTGGGGAAAGTGAATTTAAAATAACCAATCAAGTCAAAAAAGAAACTTTATTAATTTTGCTTAAAAGGCAAGGAATAAAAAGGAGTGAGGGTCAAAAAAATAAAAGACCTGGTTCACTCCGTGGCGGTCAACATGTTTCTGCCTCATAGATTGTTAATCGGGCATTCGTCAGGACCAGAGGGGGATGTGCGTAGCCCCGGTGGTGTGCACGCACTAAGGTACATCCAACCGTGGGCTGATGTGTGAAAAAATCAAAAAACACACTGAGTAGTGTGAACTCCGCCAGGAAAGTTAATTGTGGGGAGAGGAACGAGTTTACTCTGATGATATCAAGTGACAAACAAACACAAAGACAAAACATAAGAGAGATATCAATGTCTGTCACACAAAACGTGATCTACAGATCAGCAAATTGAAACTGATGTGCTCGAAGGACAAGTGAGTGCCTTTAGGTCTACCACAGGTGCAGTCATATGTGAGAAGCTGTGCACCTAGGTATAATAGAATATCGGTGTAGGGGCAACGGAACGTTGTCCTCTCAATGGTGACTAATAGTCAATGCTCGGATCGCAGGTGAAATGTGGCAGTGACACTCAATGCGAAGAAATCGCGCTAGGGATTAGGTTAACTGCACGCGATGCTCAGTGTGCAGAAAAAGGGGACGGGTCTTACAGCGAGGCCTGTCCGTTGGAAGCCTCATGGGTCCCGGTAGGGGGGTGGGAGCAAAATGGCACACCCTGCATCAAGAAGAGAAGGAAGAGAAACAGAGTTCGTGTCAATATCACGAACGAGTGAGACAGTGAAGGCTCGCTTACCTTGTTGGTTGAGGAGCGGGATTGGATTACTTACGCCCTTGCTGCTCTCAACCCGCGTTATGCCTAAACAGCCTCTTGCTGCCGGGTCCGGATAGTAATGCACCCGGGCCGGACGTACGCTTAAAAGGACCCCACGGCAAATCCCTGGTGAGGTGGAAAAACAGAGCTTATCCCTGATAGGGTGGAAAGCTCTAGCTCGCACGCTGATTGGTCCACAGAGAACCAATCGGAGCGGCGATAAGAAAAAACAGAAAGGTTCGTTGCGCTAGGTAGCGATGGCAACGAAGGATGAGGAGAGAGAGATTGTGGAACTTTATTGGCACAAGAACAGTGGGAGTCTAAACAGACCAAGCACGCTGCCCCGCGCGTGTGCATCTGAGCCTTGGGAAGGAAACGGAGATACTGTTGAATGGGGCTATGTTGCAAGCTCGCGCAAGAGGTCAGAGAAATCTGGTAACGAGTGCATGGACAGTCAAAAGTGTGTCATGTTCAGCAGGAGAGCGAACAGTGTTCCTAAAGTACCAAATAGTGTTCTTAGCAACAGTTAGGATGACATCTACCCATAGACCAATTGGTGTTAAAAGATGGTATAAGGGGATTAGTCAGTGTACAATGATATTCAGATAAGATGGGAGCAATTAAAGGATATTACCCCAAGGGACGTTATCATTCAGCCCGTGGAGGTTAGTCCCCAAACGGTACACCCACCTCTGTTCCCTTTCAAAAAGCACCTTAGGGATGTTGTTACCGCTTGAAATCTCTTCTATCACTGTCCATCTCAGATCATTGGTAGTGTGGTTTGCAGAGAGAAAGTGTTCACTCATTCTGGTTGTAGTGCGTTTGCACCTAATGTTACTCCGGTGTTCACATATCCGGAGTCTCACCTTCCGTGTCGTCATCCCTACGTATCGTAGACCGCAAGGGCAGGTAATGAGGTAGACCACATTCATAGTGTTACAGTTCGTGTGACCTCTTTGGGTCCAGGTCTTGTTTGGTTCTAGGTCGAGGGTTTTGCTATGTGTGGTCAGGTGACATACACTGCAGTCAGAGCAGGGAAAATGCCCAGTGATCTTAGGGAGGCCCCAAGCTTCCGTTATAGATCTCTGTGGGGTCTCTCGTGGCATCAGTGGTCGTGTGTGTACCAGATTGTTGCGGAGGCTTTGTGCGCGTTTGAATGAAAAGAGAGGTTTGTCCCAGTTGCGATTGGCGCTGTTGATTATACCCCAATGTTTATTGATAGTCTTTTTGAGTTGGTTAGAAAGGGTACAGTATGTGGTGACACAGGTAAGTGGGATAGACGCAGTGTCCTTTGTGTAGTCCGTTAGGAGTACATCCCTCGGTTGATTCCTCGCACGTTTGTAACTTCTAGACAGAAGGGGTGAAGGGTACCCTCTCTTACTCAGTTTAGTTGTTAGATCCTGAGATTGGCTCTTGAAATCGCTCAAGGTGGTGCAATTCCGTCGTAGGCGGAGGTATTGCCCGTAGGGTAGATTCTCCCTCAGAGGACGTGGGTGAAAACTAGTGAATTCGAGGAGATTGTTCCTTGAGGTGGGCTTGTAATAGGTCCTAGTTTGAAAGGACCCTCGTACTTTTGTTATCACCACATCCAGAAATACAACCTCGGTGTCGTCATATGTATATGTGAACCTCAGGTGTGGGTTCAGAGTATTAATCCATTGTAAGAAGGACTGGAGGGTGTTGTTACTACCTTGCCAGATAAGAAGCACATCATCTATATATCGCTTCCATAAGGCTATGGAAGAGCGATAGGGGTTTGAAGTCGGGAGGATGAACTTCTGTTCGAAAGTATAGACTTACAGTCCAGCTACACTTGGAGCAAAGGTACTCCCCATGGAAGTACCCGTGGTTTGGAGGAATAGTTGGCCCTGGAACTCAAAGAAGTTTCTCTTCAAAGCCAAAGTGGCACATTGTATCACGAACTCTTTTGTTGTTTGGTATTCCCAGGGAATCGAGTCAAGTGATTCTTCCAGGACCCTGATGGTTTCGTCCTGGGGAATGCTTGTATATAGGCTCTCTATGTCCAATGTTGCCAGTATTGTGTGTTCTGAGCATGTGGTGTCGCTGAGTAATTTCAGAAGGTCCTTTGTATCCTTTAGATAGGTGGTCGATTTTTGGACCAAAGGTTTTAGGAAGTGGTCACAAAACCGGGAAAGAGGTTCAAGGAGAGAGTCAATCCCCGAGACAATGGGGCGTCCAGGTGGTGGGACTCTCTCTTTATGGATCTTGGGGAGTGTATAGAAATAGGGGATCTTCCCCGGGCCTTCAGTGAGGAATCGTGCTTCAGCTCTGGTAATGACACCCTGTGTTTGTGCCTCTTCCACCACACTAATGATCTCGCTTTTGAGCCCCTCAGATGGATCATTGGGGAGTGGTGTATAGTTGTGGCGGTCGTTCAATAGGCGGAGGCATTCCTGATCGTAATCGGTAGTGTTGAGTAGCACAACAGCGCCTCCCTTATCTGCGGGTTTTATAGTCAGGGTTGTGTCCGCACGGAGAGAGGTGATCGCTCTATACTCCTCTGCTCTCAGATTCTTAAAGGTAGTGGGGATGGTTGTGTGCTCAATTTCAGTGAAGACTGCTCTTTCGAAGGTCGTAATCTCCACAGGGATAGTGTGTGGAGGGGGATTAAATGTCGACGGTGGTCGGAGGGGGGTATCCCCTACGTCCAAGTCAGTACCATCGTTAACTCGACTTTCGAAGAAAGCTTTTAATTTAAGCTTCCTAAAGAATGCTGCCAATTCGCAATGAAGGCGAAATTTGTCAGGGCGGGCTGATGGAACAAAGCCCAATCCCTTTTCCAAAACCGATCTCTCAGGGTCTGTCAATGTCTTGTCTGACAGATTGACGATCAGGCTGTCGAAGTGCTCGGTCCCGAGGCCAGCAGTTCCTGGGCTTGTTTGCTCCGGGTGTGGTTGCCCACTGGATCGTCTTGTACCCAGTGTACTCTTTGGTTGTTCCCTCTCCGCCGGCTTTTTCCCCTTTGGCCCCTCTCTAAAAAATGAGGCTGTGGAAAGGGGTTAGGGGGGTACATTGGGGAAGTATACCCTGGATTCCAACCCATCTGCGGGCCAAATGGGTAATGGAATGGTATAGGATTTGGGCCCATAGCACCTTGTTGTTGGGGAAAGGTTGCCCAGGGCGCTTGATTAGGGAAGGGACGTGACCTTCCTCTTTGTCTGCCCCTTCTGGATGGTCTGGAGCTGCCACTACTTGAGCCGCTGCTGTTTGAGGAATCATCATCTGTCCCGTAGGAGTTAGTTTCAGTTCTACGTATGGACACAAAGGCCGGGTCAGCATAGGGGTATACTTTGTTGAATTCAAATTTTTTAAGGTCCTTCTGAAATTGATTTACCTTACTCTGTGTGAGGTTATCTTTGTACTCATTGATGTCTTTGTTAAGTTCATCAAGTCGTTTTTTAAAACCAGTGAGTGTGGCTTTAAATTGTGTTTCAGTTTGAGTAATCTCAATCATAATCGCCTCAGAAAGTCGGACGGCTGTTTTAATGATTAAGACTAACCAGTCTCTAGTACAGTGCCATGCTATCATAGCCCAATCTTTTCTGAAAGTGGCATCCTCCAGAAAGATGCGTGGGGCGTTGGTCACTAGTAAGCCCCTTGGGGCCGTGTTGGTCCGTAAGTACTCCGTCAGGATAGTGCCATGAAGAATCGTGCGGATTCGGTTTTTCTTCAACTCAGAGAGTTGTTCCCATTCGCTAGCATGTGTCACTGTTTGTGATATGGATGGGTCCGCAAAAAGTGAGGGGCGTGCTAGAATAGCATCCACCTCAGAGTCAGAGAAAGTAAGGCCAAGGGAGGCCATACCGTCTGGGTTCAGGAGGGATGATGCAATCAGGAAAAAACCCCGCCTCAGATTCGGGGGGACAAGGAAAAGAAACAGTAAAGTCTCTCACAGCTGTGCGCTGCTGAACTATCAAAAACAACAGGAGAGGAAGGGATCAACACGGCTAGTCCCCTCAGTAGAATATCAATAAACAATAAAGCCAGTGTACAAGAAGGGGCACTCTAATCAATGTGAAACATCGATCAATCGAGCAACGAGCCTCAGATTCCCTGTGAACCGTTATGTTCATAGGAAGTAAGCTTGGCAAATTTGGAACAATACCCAGTGGGTATGAAAAAAGCCAATCTCAGGATCTAACAACTAAACTGAGTAAGAGAGGGTACCCTTCACCCCTTCTGTCTAGAAGTTACAAACGTGCGAGGAATCAACCGAGGGATGTACTCCTAACGGACTACACAAAGGACACTGCGTCTATCCCACTTACCTGTGTCACCACATACTGTACCCTTTCTAACCAACTCAAAAAGACTATCAATAAACATTGGGGTATAATCAACAGCGCCAATCGCAACTGGGACAAACCTCTCTTTTCATTCAAACGCGCACAAAGCCTCCGCAACAATCTGGTACACACACGACCACTGATGCCACGAGAGACCCCACAGAGATCTATAACGGAAGCTTGGGGCCTCCCTAAGATCACTGGGCATTTTCCCTGCTCTGACTGCAGTGTATGTCACCTGACCACACATAGCAAAACCCTCGACCTAGAACCAAACAAGACCTGGACCCAAAGAGGTCACACGAACTGTAACACTATGAATGTGGTCTACCTCATTACCTGCCCTTGCGGTCTACGATACGTAGGGATGACGACACGGAAGGTGAGACTCCGGATATGTGAACACCGGAGTAACATTAGGTGCAAACGCACTACAACCAGAATGAGTGAACACTTTCTCTCTGCAAACCACACTACCAATGATCTGAGATGGACAGTGATAGAAGAGATTTCAAGCGGTAACAACATCCCTAAGGTGCTTTTTGAAAGGGAACAGAGGTGGGTGTACCGTTTGGGGACTAACCTCCACGGGCTGAATGATAACGTCCCTTGGGGTAATATCCTTTAATTGCTCCCATCTTATCTGAATATCATTGTACACTGACTAATCCCCTTATACCATCTTTTAACACCAATTGGTCTATGGGTAGATGTCATCCTAACTGTTGCTAAGAACACTATTTGGTACTTTAGGAACACTGTTCGCTCTCCTGCTGAACATGACACACTTTTGACTGTCCATGCACTCGTTACCAGATTTCTCTGACCTCTTGCGCGAGCTTGCAACATAGCCCCATTCAACAGTATCTCCGTTTCCTTCCCAAGGCTCAGATGCACACGCGCGGGGCAGCGTGCTTGGTCTGTTTAGACTCCCACTGTTCTTGTGCCAATAAAGTTCCACAATCTCTCTCTCCTCATCCTTCGTTGCCATCGCTACCTAGCGCAACGAACCTTTCTGTTTTTTCTTATCGCCGCTCCGATTGGTTCTCTGTGGACCAATCAGCGTGCGAGCTAGAGCTTTCCACCCTATCAGGGATAAGCTCTGTTTTTCCACCTCACCAGGGATTTGCCGTGGGGTCCTTTTAAGCGTACGTCCGGCCCGGGTGCATTACTATCCGGACCCGGCAGCAAGAGGCTGTTTAGGCATAACGCGGGTTGAGAGCAGCAAGGGCGTAAGTAATCCAATCCCGCTCCTCAACCAACAAGGTAAGCGAGCCTTCACTGTCTCACTCGTTCGTGATATTGACACGAACTCTGTTTCTCTTCCTTCTCTTCTTGATGCAGGGTGTGCCATTTTGCTCCCACCCCCCTACCGGGACCCATGAGGCTTCCAACGGACAGGCCTCGCTGTAAGACCCGTCCCCTTTTTCTGCACACTGAGCATCGCGTGCAGTTAACCTAATCCCTAGCGCGATTTCTTCGCATTGAGTGTCACTGCCACATTTCACCTGCGATCCGAGCATTGACTATTAGTCACCATTGAGAGGACAACGTTCCGTTGCCCCTACACCGATATTCTATTATACCTAGGTGCACAGCTTCTCACATATGACTGCACCTGTGGTAGACCTAAAGGCACTCACTTGTCCTTCGAGCACATCAGTTTCAATTTGCTGATCTGTAGATCACGTTTTGTGTGACAGACATTGATATCTCTCTTATGTTTTGTCTTTGTGTTTGTTTGTCACTTGATATCATCAGAGTAAACTCGTTCCTCTCCCCACAATTAACTTTCCTGGCGGAGTTCACACTACTCAGTGTGTTTTTTGATTTTTTCACACATCAGCCCACGGTTGGGTGTACCTTAGTGCGTGCACACCACCGGGGCTACGCACATCCCCCTCTGGTCCTGACGAATGCCCGATTAACAATCTATGAGGCAGAAACATGTTGACCGCCACGGAGTGAACCAGGTCTTTTATTTTTTTGACCCTCACTCCTTTTTATTCCTTGCCTTTTAAGCAAAATTAATAAAGTTTCTTTTTTGACTTGATTGGTTATTTTAAATTCACTTTCCCCACACAACCAACCCAGCTCCGCAGTAACCTGGCGTCGCAGCACACTGGGATGACATTCGGTCGTCCCAGTGGAAGCCCAATGATGAAGCATGTCACCAACCAGGTTGGTGAGTGAGGGCTTTTTTCATACCCACTGGGTATTGTTCCAAATTTGCCAAGCTTACTTCCTATGAACATAACGGTTCACAGGGAATCTGAGGCTCGTTGCTCGATTGATCGATGTTTCACATTGATTAGAGTGCCCCTTCTTGTACACTGGCTTTATTGTTTATTGATATTCTACTGAGGGGACTAGCCGTGTTGATCCCTTCCTCTCCTGTTGTTTTTGATAGTTCAGCAGCGCACAGCTGTGAGAGACTTTACTGTTTCTTTTCCTTGTCCCCCCGAATCTGAGGCGGGGTTTTTTCCTGATTGCATCATCCCTCCTGAACCCAGACGGTATGGCCTCCCTTGGCCTTACTTTCTCTGACTCTGAGGTGGATGCTATTCTAGCACGCCCCTCACTTTTTGCGGACCCATCCATATCACAAACAGTGACACATGCTAGCGAATGGGAACAACTCTCTGAGTTGAAGAAAAACCGAATCCGCACGATTCTTCATGGCACTATCCTGACGGAGTACTTACGGACCAACACGGCCCCAAGGGGCTTACTAGTGACCAACGCCCCACGCATCTTTCTGGAGGATGCCACTTTCAGAAAAGATTGGGCTATGATAGCATGGCACTGTACTAGAGACTGGTTAGTCTTAATCATTAAAACAGCCGTCCGACTTTCTGAGGCGATTATGATTGAGATTACTCAAACTGAAACACAATTTAAAGCCACACTCACTGGTTTTAAAAAACGACTTGATGAACTTAACAAAGACATCAATGAGTACAAAGATAACCTCACACAGAGTAAGGTAAATCAATTTCAGAAGGACCTTAAAAAATTTGAATTCAACAAAGTATACCCCTATGCTGACCCGGCCTTTGTGTCCATACGTAGAACTGAAACTAACTCCTACGGGACAGATGATGATTCCTCAAACAGCAGCGGCTCAAGTAGTGGCAGCTCCAGACCATCCAGAAGGGGCAGACAAAGAGGAAGGTCACGTCCCTTCCCTAATCAAGCGCCCTGGGCAACCTTTCCCCAACAACAAGGTGCTATGGGCCCAAATCCTATACCATTCCATTACCCATTTGGCCCGCAGATGGGTTGGAATCCAGGGTATACTTCCCCAATGTACCCCCCTAACCCCTTTCCACAGCCTCATTTTTTAGAGAGGGGCCAAAGGGGAAAAGGCCGGCGGAGAGGGAACAACCAAAGAGTACACTGGGTACAAGACGATCCAGTGGGCAACCACACCCGGAGCAAACAAGCCCAGGAACTGCTGGCCTCGGGACCGAGCACTTCGACAGCCTGATCGTCAATCTGTCAGACAAGACATTGACAGACCCTGAGAGATCGGTTTTGGAAAAGGGATTGGGCTTTGTTCCATCAGCCCGCCCTGACAAATTTCGCCTTCATTGCGAATTGGCAGCATTCTTTAGGAAGCTTAAATTAAAAGCTTTCTTCGAAAGTCGAGTTAACGATGGTACTGACTTGGACGTAGGGGATACCCCCCTCCGACCACCGTCGACATTTAATCCCCCTCCACACACTATCCCTGTGGAGATTACGACCTTCGAAAGAGCAGTCTTCACTGAAATTGAGCACACAACCATCCCCACTACCTTTAAGAATCTGAGAGCAGAGGAGTATAGAGCGATCACCTCTCTCCGTGCGGACACAACCCTGACTATAAAACCCGCAGATAAGGGAGGCGCTGTTGTGCTACTCAACACTACCGATTACGATCAGGAATGCCTCCGCCTATTGAACGACCGCCACAACTATACACCACTCCCCAATGATCCATCTGAGGGGCTCAAAAGCGAGATCATTAGTGTGGTGGAAGAGGCACAAACACAGGGTGTCATTACCAGAGCTGAAGCACGATTCCTCACTGAAGGCCCGGGGAAGATCGCCTATTTCTATACACTCCCCAAGATCCATAAAGAGAGAGTCCCACCACCTGGACGCCCCATTGTCTCGGGGATTGACTCTCTCCTTGAACCTCTTTCCCGGTTTTGTGACCACTTCCTAAAACCTTTGGTCCAAAAATCGACCACCTATCTAAAGGATACAAAGGACCTTCTGAAATTACTCAGCGACACCACATGCTCAGAACACACAATACTGGCAACATTGGACATAGAGAGCCTATATACAAGCATTCCCCAGGACGAAACCATCAGGGTCCTGGAAGAATCACTTGACTCGATTCCCTGGGAATACCAAACAACAAAAGAGTTTGTGATACAATGTGCCACTTTGGCTTTGAAGAGAAACTTCTTTGAGTTCCAGGGCCAACTATTCCTCCAAACCACGGGTACTTCCATGGGGAGTACCTTTGCTCCAAGTGTAGCTGGACTGTACGTCTATGCTTTCGAACAGAAGTTCATCCTCCCGACTTCAAAGCCCTATCGCTCTTCCATAGCCTTATGGAAGCGATATATAGATGATGTGCTTCTTATCTGGCAAGGTAGTAACAACACCCTCCAGTCCTTCTTACAATGGATTAATACTCTGAACCCACACCTGAGGTTCACATATACATATGACGACACCGAGGTTGTATTTCTGGATGTGGTGATAACAAAAGTACGAGGGTCCTTTCAAACTAGGACCTATTACAAGCCCACCTCAAGGAACAATCTCCTCGAATTCACTAGTTTTCACCCACGTCCTCTGAGGGAGAATCTACCCTACGGGCAATACCTCCGCCTACGACGGAATTGCACCACCTTGAGCGATTTCAAGAGCCAATCTCAGGATCTAACAACTAAACTGAGTAAGAGAGGGTACCCTTCACCCCTTCTGTCTAGAAGTTACAAACGTGCGAGGAATCAACCGAGGGATGTACTCCTAACGGACTACACAAAGGACACTGCGTCTATCCCACTTACCTGTGTCACCACATACTGTACCCTTTCTAACCAACTCAAAAAGACTATCAATAAACATTGGGGTATAATCAACAGCGCCAATCGCAACTGGGACAAACCTCTCTTTTCATTCAAACGCGCACAAAGCCTCCGCAACAATCTGGTACACACACGACCACTGATGCCACGAGAGACCCCACAGAGATCTATAACGGAAGCTTGGGGCCTCCCTAAGATCACTGGGCATTTTCCCTGCTCTGACTGCAGTGTATGTCACCTGACCACACATAGCAAAACCCTCGACCTAGAACCAAACAAGACCTGGACCCAAAGAGGTCACACGAACTGTAACACTATGAATGTGGTCTACCTCATTACCTGCCCTTGCGGTCTACGATACGTAGGGATGACGACACGGAAGGTGAGACTCCGGATATGTGAACACCGGAGTAACATTAGGTGCAAACGCACTACAACCAGAATGAGTGAACACTTTCTCTCTGCAAACCACACTACCAATGATCTGAGATGGACAGTGATAGAAGAATTTCAAGCGGTAACAACATCCCTAAGGTGCTTTTTGAAAGGGAACAGAGGTGGGTGTACCGTTTGGGGACTAACCTCCACGGGCTGAATGATAACGTCCCTTGGGGTAATATCCTTTAATTGCTCCCATCTTATCTGAATATCATTGTACACTGACTAATCCCCTTATACCATCTTTTAACACCAATTGGTCTATGGGTAGATGTCATCCTAACTGTTGCTAAGAACACTATTTGGTACTTTAGGAACACTGTTCGCTCTCCTGCTGAACATGACACACTTTTGACTGTCCATGCACTCGTTACCAGATTTCTCTGACCTCTTGCGCAAGCTTGCAACATAGCCCCATTCAACAGTATCTCCGTTTCCTTCCCAAGGCTCAGATGCACACGCGCGGGGCAGCGTGCTTGGTCTGTTTAGACTCCCACTGTTCTTGTGCCAATAAAGTTCCACAATCTCTCTCTCCTCATCCTTCGTTGCCATCGCTACCTAGCGCAACGAACCTTTCTGTTTTTTCTTATCGCCGCTCCGATTGGTTCTCTGTGGACCAATCAGCGTGCGAGCTAGAGCTTTCCACCCTATCAGGGATAAGCTCTGTTTTTCCACCTCACCAGGGATTTGCCGTGGGGTCCTTTTAAGCGTACGTCCGGCCCGGGTGCATTACTATCCGGACCCGGCAGCAAGAGGCTGTTTAGGCATAACGCGGGTTGAGAGCAGCAAGGGCGTAAGTAATCCAATCCCGCTCCTCAACCAACAAGGTAAGCGAGCCTTCACTGTCTTACTCGTTCGTGATATTGACACGAACTCTGTTTCTCTTCCTTCTCTTCTTGATGCAGGGTGTGCCATTTTGCTCCCACCCCCCTACCGGGACCCATGAGGCTTCCAACGGACAGGCCTCGCTGTAAGACCCGTCCCCTTTTTCTGCACACTGAGCATCGCGTGCAGTTAACCTAATCCCTAGCGCGATTTCTTCGCATTGAGTGTCACTGCCACATTTCACCTGCGATCCGAGCATTGACTATTAGTCACCATTGAGAGGACAACGTTCCGTTGCCCCTACACCGATATTCTATTATACCTAGGTGCACAGCTTCTCACATATGACTGCACCTGTGGTAGACCTAAAGGCACTCACTTGTCCTTCGAGAACATCAGTTTCAATTTGCTGATCTGTAGATCACGTTTTGTGTGACAGACATTGATATCTCTCTTATGTTTTGTCTTTGTGTTTGTTTGTCACTTGATATCATCAGAGTAAACTCGTTCCTCTCCCCACAATTAACTTTCCTGGCGGAGTTCACACTACTCAGTGTGTTTTTTGATTTTTTCACACATCAGCCCACGGTTGGGTGTACCTTAGTGCGTGCACACCACCGGGGCTACGCACATCCCCCTCTGGTCCTGACGAATGCCCGATTAACAATCTATGAGGCAGAAACATGTTGACCGCCACGGAGTGAACCAGGTCTTTTATTTTTTTGACCCTCACTCCTTTTTATTCCTTGCCTTTTAAGCAAAATTAATAAAGTTTCTTTTTTGACTTGATTGGTTATTTTAAATTCACTTTCCCCACACAACCAACCCAGCTCCGCAGTAACCTGGCGTCGCAGCACACTGGGATGACATTCGGTCGTCCCAGTGGAAGCCCAATGATGAAGCATGTCACCAACCAGGTTGGTGAGTGAGGGCTTTTTTCATACCCACTGGGTATTGTTCCAAATTTGCCAAGCTTACTTCCTATGAACATAACGGTTCACAGGGAATCTGAGGCTCGTTGCTCGATTGATCGATGTTTCACATTGATTAGAGTGCCCCTTCTTGTACACTGGCTTTATTGTTTATTGGTGTTTAGTTGTAGGCAGCTGTTTTTCATCCATTTGGCGACGGCTTTTTGAAAGTTGTGTCTGGAAGTGTTGAGTTCGTTGGATAGGGAGAGGATGATTTGGGTGTCGTCTGGGTGGTCCAGGCAGAAAAACCAGGAAATGTTGTCACTATTTTATTATATCAGAAGTATTCAGAACTGTGTTCAAGTCTGGTGGTTGGCCGTAAGTACTAGTCACACTTAGATGCAGGATTGGATACCATTGCATTGGCTTCCATCTCTAACTTCCTACATCCTTTGATTTCATGTTATACTTCTAATATGAAGAGCAACTAATAACATTATCACCCATACTCCATATACAATTATGTCCTGACAAAGTAATCAAGTTACTACCAAGGGATGTAACACAGTTTGGTTGGCTAGAACATGCTCAACAAGATAACTTGGGAATAAAAGATATTTTATTTTATAGACTATCAAGACTGATGATATGTTAGGCGTGTTTACAATGATAAGTGAAGCTTTGTAAAACTCCTTTCCAAACTTGGGGAACATATGAGTAGTTGCTCTCTTCCTCTGCTGAGCACTTTGTCATTGGATACCAGAGACTCTTTGGATACTTCATTTCAAATGGATCAGGGTATGACAACACTGCTCTGGACTACAAAGTGTTTAATAAATGACTTCTTGCTAAATTTGGAATTTTGGCTGTTGTTTTAAATTGGATAGCTTGCGGGTTAACCTATGGGTTGGCTCACCAGACTGCAAGTAAACAGCCCATTGTTGTTTTAAAATGCTCCTATGTTACGATTTGACTGCTCACAGCCAAGCTACCATGGGTTGAGCAACGATTGACTTATTAAAACTTGACGAGGCTTCATAATCTGATTGTGGTGTTATTACTAGCTGTAGGTACCTTCCCTTGCCTACTTATAATCCACATTCCAACAATGCTTTTTAGCATGTACCAAAAATTCTAATTGAGATATTTCATCAAAATATGCATATGTGGAATTTCTACTATATTAGCCTAGCCCAGTCAACACAGTGCTGCACATGGTTAAAAGCAAATACAAAGACTTCAAAGTGCCATTTTCACCATGAAGCAGGAAAGAGTTGTGATAAATCCATCTTTAGCTCAGTGGTTGTTTGCTAAACTTCACGCAGTCCATCTTTTGACCATGTCCCGTAAAGATAAAGATGTGGGTCAGTCAAATTATCTAAAGGAGTAATATAAATTGAAAATGTGAATATCATAATACAAAAAGAATACAATCACAGTATCTGGTGCCTGAAATTGGGGGTGACAAGACCAAAATAGACATTGGCCCCTCAGGGCCACCTTCTCTCCCATAGTGATGACCCAGATTCCATACTACACATCTCAGGCAAAGAATGTTTCACAGTTAATAGAATCATTATTTAGCTCATGCTGTTTGGTTACCTTAAAACTTTACAATTATTGTCTTTCCCTACGTTAAGGAACCATATCCTCTAAGTAGGGGGCCTCTTTCTTTACATTACAGTACTGTGCACACACCATCTGTTTACTGCCCGAGCTCATTTTTATTGTCTTACCTTCATCATACCCATCCATTTCCTTGCTGTAATTGAACATTAAATCCTACTACTTTATATGGCCTCTATACTGTTATTGCGAGTACTACATAACTCATCCTCCTTGCTTCCTTGATTGAGTTATGCATCTACTGGTGTACCTAAAGTCCATTATAAAGTCTATTATTAATTCTCTTTCACCTTCAATAATTTTCTCATTTAGCATTATACTTCAGAATCACAATTTGCCTTAGTCTTTTATATTCTTTTGAATGTTTCTACATGTCTTTCAACTCTATTAGTGAGTCACTGTGGGGCCTATGCATCAACAATGCCATTTGCGATTCCTTATTAGCGAAAAATAAGGAATCGGTAATAAGGAATAGCAAAAGGCTATGCATGTAGGAATCGCTATTCAAATAGCGATTCCTTAATATTCCTTATTACCGAATCGGTAATACCGAATCGGTAATAAGGAATACCTACCCATTCATTCCTATGGGCTTGGAGGCCCATAGGAATGAATGTAAAGCCAGTCTGTATTAGCGATTCGGTATTACCGAATCGCTAATAGCGGGAGCACTTTCAAGGGTGCCAGGGTGTCAAAAGGACACCCTGTTGCACCCCTGAAAATGATATGTGCACATATGTTGCACACACACATGCTCTAAGGGCATGTGTGTGCGCAACATGAAACTTTGAAAAATGCACAAAAGTGCATTTTTCAAAGTTTTTGCAAATTACCATGCAGTTCATCTTCATGGTAATTTGCTCCCCCTATTAGCGAAATCGCTAATTTTTTAACTTTGATGCATTGCATTTAAGGAATCTCACTTTGGGGATCCTTAAATGCAATCGCTATTTAAGGAATCGGTATTTAAGGAATCCCTATTTAAAGAATCGCTATTTAAGGATTCCTTAAATAGCGATTTCTGCTTTTGGGTTGATGCATTAGGATTGGGTATTTTTTACTTAATACCGGGAGCTATTACCGAATCGGTAATTTACCGACTGGATTTTGGGTTGATGCATGAGGCTGTGTATCCTTTATTTATTATACTCTATGTTCATGTCTCAAACACTCAGCCATACCTTCTCAGCGGCAGTCTACAGTCCTCAAAGATTCATGTATCCCCAACTTCTTTTATCCAACCCCTTTCACGCTAACATTCCTCATGCTCTTCCCTTAATTTCTTAGGTGCTATGCTAAATGTACTGTTAATGTGCCTAAGGCTCTGCTGGGAGATACAGCACTCTACCTGCTGTCGTTCAGCCCTTCCAGAGATCACAGCTGTTGTAGAGGTCCCCATTCATAACTTCTCACGGTCAGGGAAAAAAAGGATTGAGATGAGTGACTCTGTGACCTGACTTAAAAACCCTGAACCAGGTGCTCTCAGCACAAGGAGGAATAGAAGCTGGGACACAGCTTTTCTACTTTTCAGGCCCTCTCTGATGCTATCATCTGAATACAATGAGGCCTAATGATGGGGGCTCCATAATACTGACAAATATGGTCGATGAAAGAACTGCAACTATTTAGGAGAGTTAGTTATATTTTGAGTCTTCCAATGATGGTGCCAGTGGTCTGCCACGCAAATTGTTTTGCAGGCCTCTAAGATAATACTCTATATTTCAAAAACACACTTTGTGAACCAGCCTTCAAAGCACATGCCTTGTGAAATGGCTTATCTTTCTACGACAAGAACAGGGTTATTGGAAGTTGGATACAGTCAGTGAAGAAAACACAATAGCGCAGCATATATGCTTACTTTACGGGCATGGAGCGTGCGGGACGATAATTCCGACTTCTGCACTTCGTGGAAAACGCTATGCGAAGCGTCGAAAGTGCTGGTCATATGACCAACGTGAACATCATCACGTTTTGGAATTGGTCCAATAACCAAAGCGAACGGAAAGGTGTAACACGTCAATGTTATTAACTGATGGGAGACGTAAAGTAAGCATATATGCTGCGCTATTGTGTTTTCTTCTCGCCTTTTGTTTTGTCATGTTAGTTTATTTTATTATCCGTATCGTTAATGTTCTATATGCGTTCAGTATACGCCAGCACCCTTTACGTATCATTTACTCGATAATAGTTATCGTGCCGCTTATCTGGTTTTACGTAATTCCGATTTGGACATTTAGTGTTCTTCCCATTCCGGAGTTGCACTATTTAAACGTCCCCTTGTCATGCCCCTATTCAGCTGTATCTTTACAACTCGATACTTTTGAGACACTATTTAAAGTCTATTTTCACTTTTTGAGGTTGTCTTTTTGTTAAACCATTTAATTCTAGTAAGACTATAGGACCTTAATTATGCATGCTTATTATCCTCGATAAATTTTGAATAAAGACAAACACTGGTTTATTTTGTTTTTTCATTTTGTATGTAATTTCATTTATTAATATACATCTCATATTAGATTTAAGTCCTCTATCAATTCCTTTGCTTATTGGTTTTAGGAATCAAACTTTTATCATATCCGGGCCCACATACTATTGTGAATCTAAGGCTACACAGAAGCCATAACGCCTTGACATTTCGGGACTTGCGATATCCCGCCCCTCGAAATACTGTTGGCTTTCATATCAGAAATTCATATATACTAATAAGGTAACTCTTATTTTGTTGAATACCATCAGTAATATATTTCACATAATTAGATAAACTATAGGTATCCTTTATAAGTGTTTTCCTCCTTTTTCCTTCTCCAGTATTCTCACACTTCCTGATCGAGCAACGTTAACAATCATCTCCCTCATCAAAATTAGGGAGATTAATAGGTGGCCACTAAGGTACAAATTGATTAACCTCCTTTATCTAGACTTTAGCCATTTAAAGAATATACATATCTGGCTTAATACAAATATATTCTTTTTGATTCTCTAGTTTTACCAGTTACAACAATCCTATTGTGGTCATCCTTTTACAAGACCTTGACCTATATATAAAAAGACAATACAGGTAACCCTTGATCTTGTATTCTAATTAATAAATAAAGATACTAACCAACACGCAAGACTTGGGAACATTGAATTCAGATATTCTATGGTGATAGCTTACTATTCATTTTTTCTTTTTTCTTTGTTTACCACTTTCTATCCAATAGTAGACTCATTATTATATCTCTTTTATTAACTACTTCCGCTTTAACGTCCTTTTTTTCCTTGGTAATTGTTCTCCTTTGTTCAATGCACACATTCTGTGGTATTAGTTATACTGTCAATGTTGTTCCCTCACATCATCATAAAATATCCTTCCTTTTTAACCCTTACAGACACCACGTTTCTTTGAACTCCTCCTGTGGCCAATCTTTTCCTGACGAAGGCACCTCGGTGTGCCGAAACGCGCGTAGAGAACACCCTAGTCAACCAACATTGTGCCACATTGTGTGATATATTATTTTTTAATGACTGTTTTGTTACCTCAGACTTTCAATTTCTAACAATGTATTATTTTCACTATCCACACATGTTTTTGTATTACTGAAAATGTGATTTGATGTGTATGATTAATATGTCATTTTCTGTAGGAATGTTCAATTGTTTTATCATTATTTGATATATAATAAAATCAATGTTGTATTTTTGATATAACCATTTCAGTTGTTGGTTCTACTTTAGTTAACAGAATCATTATTTAGCTCATGTTGTTTGGTTACCTTAATACTTTACAATTAGTGTGCACAGTACTGGCCAGCATGTTGACAGCAATGCTTCAACAACTAACTGGAGAGAAAAAGTACATTTAAACAGTAAACACACTTTGAATATTCTATGTGTATTCTATGTGAGAATCTTTCTCTTATGTATGACTTTGTTTTCAAAATGTCTATGATGGGATAACACAGTGGAATAACAGCAATGTACACCACAGATATCTTGCTCTCTTTAATTGAATAAATAGATATTGTTTGTATGCAAATTGAGCAGAGTTGACCAAATAATAAAATAACTTCAGTGATGTGGGAAGAAGGGGAAGAAGGCTTTCTGCCTTCAAATGATGATTTTATTTTCAGGATGGCAACCATGATGATGATGGAAGTCGTGATAATCAGAAGCACTTGCATTACTATTGGTGTCGACCCAGGAAGTAGTTTAGTTTCTCAATCCCAATAGTCCTGCTGCAAGAAAGAGAAATGTCTGGGCCCTACAGAAAGAAGTTGGCAATATCTGAGTACAAATGACTGATGAGGAAAGGTACGTTTATGAAGAAAAGGTTATTTGTAGTGGTTAGATATGAATTAAAATAACTGTTGCAGGAATTCTGCCACAGAATAAAACTATGCTTGGAACCATAGAACATCAGTTTGTAGGGACGGAGTCAGCATACCACCTCAATATCGACGAGTGCTAGTCCAACTAGCTATAGTGCCTCACTTGCCTCCTAACCTTTCCTGGGAGACAAGTGATTTGACACCTCAGAACACAACACTCCCGACCTCTCAGGTATTGCACAGGACACACCCTTTCACTCGTACTTGTTGACAATAGGTTAAGAAAGAGACACAAAGGAAGTTTACAATGTTTATTTAAACTATGGGGCTCTAAGATGCAATAATTGTGCCACAATTGGAAAACAAATACATAATATCATCAGTATAGTTAATAAGCCGTATACCATGAAAAGCCCTGTTATGCTATCTGACAGGACTGCCTAACCCCTCCCGTACTACTGAAGCCAATTTGTTATTTAGTATAGTAGTTTAGATCTCTGGGTTTAGTGGTGGACCCCATAACTTAACATAAATAGGTGGGTGTTCTACATTCCAGCTGATTCTGCACCCTCGTCTTCGGACTTTCGCTTTGGTTGTGTGTTTTCAGAACCCCTGTCCTCAGTTATATGACAAGATATGTGTATTCAAAAACATCAGCTGCATTCCTTTATTATATCTAGGTGCTAGTGTCTCACCAGAGAAAATTACAAGAGGCAATGTTGTTTGACTTTGCCTAAGCTTTTCAGAATAAATCCCAAGGAAAGAATAACGTACAAAAACATGTTCTGGTTCCTTATGAACTTATAATGTGGCACAAAGGCAAGCATGTTATTTAGTAACATGCAAAACCAAAGTGGCCTACAATGTGCATAATTAGGTGCACATAGGGAAAACTACAATGGGCCATCTGAGAAACACACTACATAACCAGCTGCCATAAAAATAAGATTCCCAGCAAAGTTAGCAGGTAATTCAGTAAAATTGCAGCACAGGAAAGGAAAAGTCTACAAAAAGAAATCCTGATTTAAACTCTGATATTCAGAAATTTAGTCAAATATGCATTTGAAGACAATCTGAAATTCTTCAACAGTGAATATAGGTGGGAGTATGAGATACGAGGTCAGGGTAGGCTTTAGCCTGTCTTTAGCAAGCATTGTCTGCTCCCTGTCATTGGATACCAGAGACTCTTTTGGATACTTCCTTTCAAATGGATCGGGGATGCCAAAACTGATCTGGCCAACAAATTGTTTAATAAATTACACCTTGCTGAATTCGGAATTTTGTCTGGTTGTTCATAGGGGTGGGCGGAATTTGCGAAAGCGACTTCGCGAAAATGTTTAAAATCTCCGCAAAGACACGGAAATATCGCGAAGATGCAGAAGTTTTTTTCCCACCCGTTCGCGGTATTTTCTGCATGGTCGGGGCTCGCCAACTTACCCATGCGGTTGCTCGCGGGCGCGGCCATCTTGTTTTCACTCTTCTCGCGGTGCATGATCGCGAGAAGAAAGACGTGATCGCGCGACGCATGACGTTACTGCGGGCGCGAACTGTCGCGAGACAGCGCAAATGGCTACCAACAATCCAACATCTCGTGGAGAACGCGACCGGATCGGGAAAACATGTCGACGAACGCGGGGATTCAGGTAAGGCGATCGCGCGCGCGTGAGAATGTATTATTTTACAGCGCGAGCAAGAACCAAATTATCGCTAAGCTGCGGAATGCGGAAATTTTGACATTTTCGCGCTCTCCGCGGAACGCGAAAATGTCAAATTATCCAATTTCCACGAGCGGAATGGAAATTTAGCCCAGGCCTAGTTTTTAGAAGTATATAGCTTCTAGGTTTACCTCTGGGGTTTAGACAGTTTTTCCACCAAACTGCAAGTAGGAGGAAACAACTGAAAATTGCAAAAAATCGATTACCACAAGAAGTTGTACAAAATGTGTTTGTTCCTGAAATATGGTGATCTTAGAAAAACAAACGTATTGTTGATGTCATTTTTAGAAAATCATGCCCTATCTTGTGCACAACGTTTTTCTTGTTTTTTTAAAAATGCCACATTTTGCTATAATATGACAATTTTACTGGTTCCCTCCAAAGGAATTCACAAATTCCGGACACCATTTGAATCTATAAATTGTGGAAAACAAAAGGAGACAAATTAGGCCTGGATACTTTTAGTGAAAGTATGCTATAAAATATTAATCACAAACTGCACCATACATCCTAAAAATGTTCAGCACTGTGTGGAAAGCATAACAACCACGTGGTTAATCTGACTGCCTCAAAATAAATATAGTATACATAATGTGTAAATAACATGATTCCACCACACCTGCCCACATATGTGTATATTCTTCTCTTCTTAATAGTGGTCAGATAATGTTTCCAAATATTTTGCAGCTCATTATTAGGGTCAATTGCTTGACCAATCCTTCTAGGATCTATAGGAGTATTTCCACTCTTCTATCTTTTATCGACGTTTACAATCTGACCAACGTTAAAGAGTGGTGAGGGTCAAAGAACTCATGTGCACAAGTGAGTATTCTAGGTGTATCACTTATTGACTAGATATGCAAAGAAACCGCTCACTTCTGATGATCCACCGCCCAGAGGTCATCTAACAAAAGGTTAAATCCACACAGAGGAAGTGTACAATTATAATGAATTCATCCACAATTGATTATTGAAGTCCAAAATTCCAATGCAAGCTTCCATGTCCACTTGTCTTTATTGACACTTGTTCCAAACTCTTCAAAACACAGATTAATCAATATTTCAATACAGTCAGCCTACGCGTTTTGTCGCCCATGGGACATCATCAGGGCTGTAAAAAGAAAGCAAAAAATAAAAATCCATTCCAATTTAAGATTGCAAATACAAATTAAAACAAAGTACCAAAATGTTTAGAAAACGTGTTCATTACCACCTGCCTATAGAACAGTCTTTACTCATCTGTAAAGGTATGCCCCACTTTCTTTGGCACATCAAAAATGCACTTGCAAATTATGTTCAACAACATAGCAAAATGTTTTGATAACTTATTCATTACAACCTTCCTCTGGAACAGTCTGTACTCATATGATAAGTTATGCCCCACTATCATTGACTCATCTAAAATGTACTTATATGAAACAAAAGGCAGCCTGCCTAAATGACATTCTTTTAGATCCACAATCCTAAACAGTTTCCAACTTATGTTCACCGATTCATAATAATTACCCATCATTGTTCAAAATATTGTTTATCAGACTAGTATGTGTGCACTGACCCATGATGTATCATGACTAACCTGCCCTTCAATTATCAAAAGTTTTTATCAGTTTTTATCATCAGTTAGCACCCATCCTCCTTCTAACTTTTGAGACCCTGAACACTCCACTTAGTCCTATTGAATGTGTATTTATCAGGAAACATAGGCCTCTGACTTCAATTATCAAAAGTTTTTATCAGTTTTTATCATCCGTTAGCACCAATCCCCCTTCTAATTTGTTGAAACCCTGTACACCCCACTTAGTCATATTTAATGTGTATTTATCAAGAAATACGGGCGTCTGTCCCAATAATTTTCAGAAAATCCTCAATATGTACTCCCCATCATTGGATTCAAAGTGATCTCACCTAAATCATTTTCATGTCACTGTCCATTCTTATTCTTTTTCCAATTTTCCGATTTTTCTATTTTATATGTTGCAAATTCTGTAAATGAGAATTACAACTCTTTAGTGTAGTCCCCCTTACTTTTATATCTGCTCCTTAAGCTTGCCTTGTTCTTACTTATTGCTCACCTTTTTATAATGTCGAACGAGTTCCTGTCAATTGCTCTTCCAGCCTTCCTAATCGATTTTCTAAATTTCTATTTTGTGATGCTAATTCTGTAAAGAAAAAATATAGCCTCTATTTAATATTCTTCACCCGATCTCTCTTATCGCCCCTCTAGCCAGCCTTCTTCCCACTCATCTGCTCCCCTTCTTATTATGTCCAAGCATCTCCATGAAGTTCTCTTCTCTGCAGCCAGGCCCGATAAATCCCACTGCAATTTGAGACTATTCCCCATCTCTATTTAAAATTCTTTTAAACCAATCCGGAGTTGCGCGTTCAAGCCTTGCGCTATAAATACAATTCTACCAATCATTAGTGAGCCTCCTGACATAGTTGTTTTTCTGGAGCTTTTCTTACAACATTGAGCAAGGCACCTTGTTAGGCCGTGTTTCCAGTCAAAGATGGCAGCTTGCTTCAATGCAAGGCCTCAGTGAAATCCTGGAAGTCTTGATCTCCAGATCATTCAGCCGGCTGAACCTGAAATCCAATGATGGTTCAACGATATCGGCTTGACTCTCGATGACAGGTCGGTCAACTTATGCAGCTTTTGACAAAAAATTCTCCATACTTCTCCAAACTTTTGGATCCTCTTCCAGAAGGTCCCTTTGGGGTTCCAATGTGTTCACAACACCTATCCATGTTTCCAGATGCTCTGAGTTGCTCCTTAGGATACTGGGTCCATGTCTCCCACAATGCACCTTTCTAAATCCTTAAAAGTCCATTGGATGCCATCCAGCTGGGTTCTTCATGGTGGAGATGATGCAGGTGGAGCTCTTTTAACCTGTTGATTTCAGGGAGTCCATTCCTTCACCTTCCAAGCAGAAGGCCAACGTTTGTTGCAGGTGCAGCCCTTATGAGTGCAGTCCTCTCCTGTGCAGTCTAAGGGTCCAGCAGGGCTGTCTTTCTTCTAGTAGTTTCAAGGCAGGGATCTGAGTTGCTCTCAGCTCCTCTATATTTATTTAGTGTTCCTGGGTGACAAGCAGGTGACCAATGGGTACCCCCTTGAATAACAAACATACCATTAAAAATAACAAGAGTAGCCAATAGTAAACGTAATCTAGCTGAAAATATCTCTTAATGTAACAATGAAAACAAAAACCATCACCTGAAGGTAAATAGTATCTTATTTAAACTTCATTGGTCTTCTTTTTGAGTAGGGCTACAGCAGGATACAATCTCTGATCCTGGCTGGTCTCCCCACACCATATACTGTCAATTATTAGTTCTTTCTGGTAAATGTGGAAAACGTGCATGAACCTTGTAATGCAAGTTCATTTACTATAGTGTTTTTCCATGTTCCACACAGGAAATCACTGAGAGCACCCAAAAGGTCTCAGCAGGGGTGGGGGGGGGCAGTTAAGGGTGGGGTGGAAGTATGAGATACAAGGTCAGGGTAGGCTTTAGCCTGTCTTAAGCAAGCATTGTCTGCTCCCTTTATACTAATGTCTGAATACGTCTAGCATCTCCGAGCCCTGATTAAGGATCTAAATTTGCAGACTAGAGAATTGCCAGCCTGGAAACATTTAGTATGTAAGGTACATAATGTCACCCGAGTTATTGCTCTGGGTCAGGGCTGGCTTTAGGTCTGCACCTGGCACTCCCATTGGGGACCATTATGTTTGAAAAAAAATGATAGGTTTAAATGTACCTGCTGTAGAGTTCCTTATGAGTCTAGCAGTTTTCAGGAAAAAATAATAATATCTACATAACTTGGGTGATTAATGTTCCTGCTGGCGAGAGATCCGATTTTTGTCTAGTGGTAGATTTGGCTCATCATAAACTAGTTCTATTATAAAGGTATGCACTTCCTAAGGATACAGAAAAAGAGAATTAGAGGGTAGATCTGTACCTATATATGGCCAAAGGTTGTAGACGGGGTCCCCTCATTTTGGAACTGGGGCCCTCACACACCCAATAGGGTGTCATGTTTCATCATAGGGCTTGCTCCTCATCGGACCCTTTAAGGGGCTGTTTATCAGAGATCTTCCGTTCTCAAGCCATAATGTGAAATGTGAGTGTAGGGCCATTGAGTTTATATGAGTTTGTAGAATGAGTAAAGAGCGTAACACTAAATTATATTGTCCTAGTGTAGAAAGAAAGGAGAAGCAAAAAAGCATTACAATAAATAGTGCAGCTAAATTCTATCATACATGTCTGGGGAGGAAAGATCTCCCAAGCGTATAAGACAATTCGGCAGCAGAGGTGAGTCTGACAGCATGGCCACAGTGGAGATTTAATCACGGTTATGAATTAGCTCAATAGCTGTCAACCTACCCTTGCTCTACAAGCTTGGCAGAGTGTGAGGGCTTGTGGAGGTAACATTAAATACTTGCATTATTCCCAAGCGGGCCGGCACTGGAGGCATGGGACATGCAAAAGGTACAAGTAAGGGACCAAGAGTAGAAAGGTCGAAGTACTCCCTGGGGTCGATGGCCAAAGCAAAACCAGAGTCACATATCAGATTACAAAGTTTCCTGGTATTCATGGGAGCAGTGGTAGAAATGTGGAATACATTAACAACATAGTTCATGTCAATATACTGGCTTGTACGTGAAAGGGTGGCTAAGGAAATATAAGGCCATCTATCGAGCATGGTACTGGATACAGTTCAGTGTATATAAACTCTTTGGAGCTAGTGATTTAGTGTAGGAAGGTGGATATCTGACTATGGTTACCCCCAAATTTTTGCCTAGTGTCTAGCTGGTTTTTCGACTTAGTTGGCCTGAGATCCTGCCATTCAGGCTCTCAGGCTATCTGCTCTCTCTGTAAAATGGACTCCATGTACCCTAGGTACATACCCAATTGGTTGGATCACCCTGTCAGCCCCTGTACCAGTGTACACTAGGTACCCAGGGCATTGGTGTATCCAAGGCCTGCCAGGGGCTGAAGCATGTATTATGCCACCCCAGGCTTGGCCTAACAATCTGACACAACTGGCTGATCACTCAGCTGGGGTAAGTTGGTGTAATCACCTCTTACTTAGGTGTAGTATACCTATACCTAAACTTAAATGGGACACCTGGTAACCTATAAGTCACTCCTATAGCAGGCCTTAACAATCCTGAAGGCAGAGTGCTTGGTTCCATGTGAGATGGTGCTCTGGCATGAGCTGAGCCTGTCTGCAGTGGTCGGAACAACTTCCTTCTACTGTTTCCAGATATCGTCATACCATATACTCTTAAGTGCATTATGAACCTCGCGGTTAAATGCTATCTTTGGTTTGGCTTTATCAAAACATGTCGAGTAAGGTGTCATACGAATTGGAATACTAACCCCTCGCCAATTCTGGCGACGGGGTTAGCATTCCACCCTTCTAGAGGGACACGACATGTACAGTACCTGAAACCCGGGTAAAATCAGACATAGCCTCAGCTCCACAAAATGGATGCTGCCACCACAGACACAAGTCTGCCCTCCTGCTGCTGGGAGTCCTTCCAGCTTGGGAGGTGTGGACAAAGGGTTTCCTGCCAGGGGAGGTGCGTGCACCACCCCAGACAGGATTTTGTGTATTGGTCAGGTAGGGCTTGAAAGAAACCAGACATGCCTGTGGCTCACAAGGAGCCTCGGTGCATATGCCAGTTCAAACCGGTCCTGGGGCACACCAGTCCCGGGCCTGGGGCGAGCTGGACAAAGGATTGGGGGTGTAACCACCCCCCTTCCTGGTCCCACCCTTAGGGAGGGACCTAGCAGGTAGTCCGGCCCCTAGAATCCGCTTAAAGGTAGGAGCTGTGTCCTAAGACTTCAGACATCCTGGAATCAACTTGAAACTAAGAAGAAGACGGGAACTTCGACATTCTGCTGCACAGAAGACTGAAGAAAATCTCCCCTGTGGTCAGGGAGTGACCACCTTGCTAACGCAAGCACCATCCAGCGAATCAACGTCTGCTTTGCCGCCGCCTCCCGCCGGAGCCCGAGCCCAGAGACTGACAAGACCTGGACCTCCAGACCTCTCACCGCCCGATCCACAGTCCCTGAAAAGAGGAGACCCGTGGAGGCACCGAGACACGTGGAGCCAGCCATCTTGGAACGACTACGACAAGCTGACCAGTGCAACAACCGAGGCTCCCTCCAAGTTGTGCTTTGGGTCCTGAGAAGCCCAACCCTCGAGCAGCATCTGCACCAAAGGTGAGCCCTCCAGCATCTCCACGATCTGCGTGGGGCCCTTCTGCAGTTTGCCACTCGACGCGCCTAACCGGTTGCTGGCCCGCTGGCTAGTGGCCATCTTGGCGACGAAATCTACGACAAACACCGCTGGTCTGGTTGCTCCAGACTGGCCCTTGCTCCCCTCCAAAGGAGCAATCCCTCTGACCTTGCTGGTCAGAACCAACAGCTGATTTCCGAATCCTCCTGCAATTGCTTTTGCCAAGGCTTGTTTGCTTCGATCAAGTCGCCGACACCGCCGACAGCGAGAGCCTGCGTGGGACAGCTCGTGAGCCGACTCCTGGACGTCGTCGATCTTCAGGGACCACGTGGCTGCGGAGACAAGCTACCCCTCATCACCTGTTTGCACCCGACATCGCCTGGTACCCACCTGGTGCCACGCTGGTCACTGGCTAGTGACTGTGAACACTGTCCCCTCTGCTTACAGGTCTTCAACATCTCCGATCCACTCTTGGATCCACTGCATCTCTTCCCGACCGACCGCCTGCAGCACTTTTGTCTACAGGCCCCACGGAACAGATAGAAGAAACCCGACGCACTTCGAGGCCTATGCACCCGCTTCCTGTGGGTGAGGTAAAGCTGGCACACCTGTGCCCAAGTGTAGTATTACATCTCTAGTGCCTGTGTTCCAAATCTTAAGTTCCTAGGTCATCCGGAAGATTCCTTTTGCAGTAACTTTGTACTTTTTACGCACCCATTGAAACCTATGGGAGCACGCGTGTGACTATTTGCTCTGCACACGCCACCCGTGGACCTCCTGGTCACTAACTGACGTTAGCTCCTTGTAGGCCCAGCGATTCTAGAGGCCCTAGGCCTTTTCCCTTTTCTGTTCGTGGTACTTATACCACTATTTTAGTATATGGTTCGAGTGGCCACCAGGGCCTATCCATATAAAGTGCAACTTCTGTGTATTCTGTGATAATCTTGTTTGACGATTTGTGCTCCTGTGCTCATAAAGAGACTAGGGGTTACTTTGAGAAATAAATACATATATATTTTGAATATATATCTGTGTGGTGTCCTTTCATTGGTATAAAAGGGGGTTACTATTGGTAAAACAGCTTGCTTAACACGCATCACGAGTTTAGCCTCAAAGACTGCTTAGCCTACGCTACCACTAGGGCAGCTAGTCCGAAAAGGTTGACTTACAACCACACCATAAGGGTTGCTTGGCATGGTACAAGGTGATCACTTTAACTAGTGAGCATCATATACCAGGCCAACTTCTCACATTGGTGAGCAGCGGTTGGATTTGAGCTTGCTGTGTTTTACCATTGTAATCTCTTGGTTACCAATTGAAAGATCACATAGGTACCTGTAGGTACATATAAAACAAGATTAGATATACATAAGTTCTACTGAACTTAGTTGTTGTAGAGCAAAGGGAGTAGCACACCCTGACTACAACTACTAGATAGGTTTAGTAGGTAAACCCAAGTGTAGGTAGATTGCAACACATCCACCCACACTTAAGAGCAATGGCCGGGGCAGAGGGGTCCACTGTACCCATCTCTGTTGAGAGTGACCCCCAGAGGGCACCATCCAGCTTTGCTACCCTTAATCAGAATGAGCTCAGGCATTTGGCAACTCTTAGAGGCCTTAAACAGCCCAAGAACCCAAACTCTGCTGAGCTCAGAGAGCTCTTACAGAATGATGAGAATCAGAGAGCACTCAAGAAAGCTTCCCAGTTAGCCCCCTTAGGGACAGGAACAGGAGGCCCCCCTTCTGAAGATGCCACTGAAGTACCCCTTCCCAATAGTCACCCCTTAGATGGGATGCCTACCACAGAGGATGAGAGTGAAAAGGATACTGACAGTAGTGAGGATGAAGGGAGAACTAGCCCAGTGCCAAGTGTTAAACTTGGCCCAGCTAAACCAAGGCTATTGGGGACTGACAGTGGGTTCAACCCACTGGATCTCCCCAGTGGACTTAACACAGGGCTGGGAAGGCAAAGGAATCGCTCAGGTGACTCCAATGCTTCCCATGGCTCTAGAGGCTCTCAAGGTCACTCCAGGAGAAGGATGACCACCCCTCAGAGGAGGGAACATGAGGCCAAGATGCAAGAAGCCCAGCTGAGGATCAGGAAGCAGGAGCTAGAAGTAGCCCTGATGGAAGAAAAACTGAGCAAGGCTAGGCAGCATAGAGAGAGTGGGTCTATACCCACTGGTGGCAGCAATGTCCCTAGGGACAAAGATAGGGTCTTTGACAATAGGAACCTGTCCAAGATTGTGCCCCCCTACAAAAGTGGGGATGACATCCACAAATGGATGACTACTCTTGAGAGAGCCTGCAAAGTGCAGCAGGTTCCTGAAGACCAGTGGGCAGCAATCTTATGGCTCTCCTTTGAGGGGAGAGGCAGAGATAGACTCCTCACTGTTAGAGAAGAGGATGTCAGAAATTACAGAGTCCTGAAGAGTGTCCTAGTTGATGGGTTAGGCTTAACCACTGAACAGTACAGGTTAATGTTCAGAGACACCCAGAAGACACAGACTCAGGACTGGTCTGAATATGTGGAATGTGCCACTAAGGCTTTGGAGGGTTGGTTGCTGGGAAGTAAGGTGTCTGATTATACAGGATTGTACAATTTGATGATGAGAGAGCAGATTTTAAGTAATTGTCAAAACCAGCTTCTCCATCAACACCTGGTAGACTCAGATTTGACCTCTCCCCAAGAATTGGGAAAGAGGGCAGATAAATGGGTCAGGACCAGGATCAGGCCTAAAAACCAGGGTGGTGACCAAAAGAAAGATACCACCAAGCCTCAAGAGAAGGGTGGGGATAAAGAAAAAGAGAAACCTTCCTCAGGGCCCCAAAACTCCACCCAGGGTGGTGGGTCCCAAGCTCCCTCCTCTACCACAGCTAAAAAGCCCTACTGCCATGAGTGTAAAACTCCTGGGCATTGGAAAACTGACAGCGGTTGCCCAAGGGCTAAAAACAAAACTGTTCCTCCAATTACTCCTGTCACACCACCTATTGCTGTCAGCAGTAATCCCCCAGGTGGTGGGAGTGCCCCCAGAAATCTGGGTGGGTTTACTTGGGGAACACAGGGGGACCCTGGCTTAGCCAATTCCCCTGCAGCAGATACTCTTGTCTGTGATGGTGGCATGGGGTTTGCCAACTTCACTGCCTGTCCCAACACTTTGGGTAGGTACAGACAGGAGCCCTACATCAATGGTACAAAAGCTGAGGCCTACAGAGACACTGGAGCTAGCATCACAATGGTGGCCCATTGGCTAGTTCCCTCTGAGCAGCTTTTGCCTGGTTTCTCCTACCAGGTGACCAACATTGATGGCAAACAGAACAGTCATCCCATAGCAGAGGTATGTCTCAGCTGGGGAGGTGTCACTGGCCCTAAAAGGGTGGCAGTGTCCCCAACCTTGCCTGTAGACTGCTTACTGGGGAATGACTTAGAACTCTCAGCTTGGGCTGGAGTTGAACAAGACACCCATTCTAAAATGGTAGGCCTGTCACAAAAGGGTAGGGGGGTTGTGCCATTCACAACCCCTGTCCAAATAGATTTCCTCCCTGAAAAGGTTGGAAGGGCAGTGGTAGCCACCGCCCAGGCACAGACAGACTTCCCTGTAGAGACTGGCAGAGCTGTGACAGTCACAGCTCAAACACAAACTGAGTGCCCCCCTGAAAAGGTTGGCAAGGCTGTAATGGTCTCAGCCTATACTCAGACTGACATAGGTGTAGTGAAGCCTGAAACAATGGATCACTCCACACAAACTGAGAGTAGTGGGGAGGAAGAAAAGTCTCCCTCTCCCCAGACATTAGGAAAAGGTCAGCCTCCTCAGGGATCTGACCTCACCCCTTGTGAAGGAACTGCCCCAGAGGTAGCCAGGCCTGGCCTGGCAGAGCCTCTGATGTCAGTGGCCCCTTCCAAGGTGGGATCCAGTCTGGTGCAGGTAGCCTGCCTCTCTCTACCCTGCCTCAGTCAGCCCAGGGCTGCAGAGGTCAGGGAGGCCAGTGGACCCCCAGAGGGCCCCTGTCCACAAGAACCCCCCCATCAAAAGAATGAGGATTGCCTGGCTAGTAGCCCTAGTCAGGTGATGGGTAAAAACATTCCTGAGGGATCTCCTTTACAGGTAGTTAGGGACCTCCCCCAGGGGGATTCTGTTGGGCACAGGCAAACATGGGACCTTAGGGCCCCAAACCTGACCTGTCCCTCCAGTAAGCCCACAAAAGGGACCCAGCCTCCAGCTTTAGGTAGCCAGAGGCTGACCCTGAGAGCACAGTGCAACTCAGTTAAAGAAAGAAAGGCATCCATGGTGGAGGATGATTGGAGGAAGCTGAGGCCTCACTTTGAGGACACTCACTTCAGTACTCCATCTCAACACCAGCCTTTTACTTTGCCAAGACACACCACAGGTAGAGATTCCCTATGGTGGAGACCCTCTGATACCCTTAGGGTGAGGGATTGCTTAGTGGACCATGAGACAGGGGGTAACCATGCCAGTGCTGGTTCCTCCTTATATGGCCACTTGGGCAATATAGGCTTACCTGGTCAAGGTCAGCCTTATCTCCCTTCGTTTGGGGGGGGGTTGTGTAGGAAGGTGGATATCTGACTATGGTTACCCCCAAATTTTTGCCTAGTGTCTAGCTGGTTTTTCGACTTAGTTGGCCTGAGATCCTGCCATTCAGGCTCTCAGGCTATCTGCTCTCTCTGTAAAATGGACTCCATGTACCCTAGGTACATACCCAATTGGTTGGATCACCCTGTCAGCCCCTGTACCAGTGTACACTAGGTACCCAGGGCATTGGTGTATCCAAGGCCTGCCAGGGGCTGAAGCATGTATTATGCCACCCCAGGCTTGGCCTAACAATCTGACACAACTGGCTGATCACTCAGCTGGGGTAAGTTGGTGTAATCACCTCTTACTTAGGTGTAGTATACCTATACCTAAACTTAAATGGGACACCTGGTAACCTATAAGTCACTCCTATAGCAGGCCTTAACAATCCTGAAGGCAGAGTGCTTGGTTCCATGTGAGATGGTGCTCTGGCATGAGCTGAGCCTGTCTGCAGTGGTCGGAACAACTTCCTTCTACTGTTTCCAGATATCGTCATACCATATACTCTTAAGTGCATTATGAACCTCGCGGTTAAATGCTATCTTTGGTTTGGCTTTATCAAAACATGTCGAGTAAGGTGTCATACGAATTGGAATACTAACCCCTCGCCAATTCTGGCGACGGGGTTAGCATTCCACCCTTCTAGAGGGACACGACATGTACAGTACCTGAAACCCGGGTAAAATCAGACATAGCCTCAGCTCCACAAAATGGATGCTGCCACCACAGACACAAGTCTGCCCTCCTGCTGCTGGGAGTCCTTCCAGCTTGGGAGGTGTGGACAAAGGGTTTCCTGCCAGGGGAGGTGCGTGCACCACCCCAGACAGGATTTTGTGTATTGGTCAGGTAGGGCTTGAAAGAAACCAGACATGCCTGTGGCTCACAAGGAGCCTCGGTGCATATGCCAGTTCAAACCGGTCCTGGGGCACACCAGTCCCGGGCCTGGGGCGAGCTGGACAAAGGATTGGGGGTGTAACCACCCCCCTTCCTGGTCCCACCCTTAGGGAGGGACCTAGCAGGTAGTCCGGCCCCTAGAATCCGCTTAAAGGTAGGAGCTGTGTCCTAAGACTTCAGACATCCTGGAATCAACTTGAAACTAAGAAGAAGACGGGAACTTCGACATTCTGCTGCACAGAAGACTGAAGAAAATCTCCCCTGTGGTCAGGGAGTGACCACCTTGCTAACGCAAGCACCATCCAGCGAATCAACGTCTGCTTTGCCGCCGCCTCCCGCCGGAGCCCGAGCCCAGAGACTGACAAGACCTGGACCTCCAGACCTCTCACCGCCCGATCCACAGTCCCTGAAAAGAGGAGACCCGTGGAGGCACCGAGACACGTGGAGCCAGCCATCTTGGAACGACTACGACAAGCTGACCAGTGCAACAACCGAGGCTCCCTCCAAGTTGTGCTTTGGGTCCTGAGAAGCCCAACCCTCGAGCAGCATCTGCACCAAAGGTGAGCCCTCCAGCATCTCCACGATCTGCGTGGGGCCCTTCTGCAGTTTGCCACTCGACGCGCCTAACCGGTTGCTGGCCCGCTGGCTAGTGGCCATCTTGGCGACGAAATCTACGACAAACACCGCTGGTCTGGTTGCTCCAGACTGGCCCTTGCTCCCCTCCAAAGGAGCAATCCCTCTGACCTTGCTGGTCAGAACCAACAGCTGATTTCTGAATCCTCCTGCAATTGCTTTTGCCAAGGCTTGTTTGCTTCGATCAAGTCGCCGACACCGCCGACAGCGAGAGCCTGCGTGGGACAGCTCGTGAGCCGACTCCTGGACGTCGTCGACCTTCAGGGACCACGTGGCTGCGGAGACAAGCTACCCCTCATCACCTGTTTGCACCCGACATCGCCTGGTACCCACCTGGTGCCACGCTGGTCACTGGCTAGTGACTGTGAACACTGTCCCCTCTGCTTACAGGTCTTCAACATCTCCGATCCACTCTTGGATCCACTGCATCTCTTCCCGACCGACCGCCTGCAGCACTTTTGTCTACAGGCCCCACGGAACAGATAGAAGAAACCCGACGCACTTCGAGGCCTATGCACCCGCTTCCTGTGGGTGAGGTAAAGCTGGCACACCTGTGCCCAAGTGTAGTATTACATCTCTAGTGCCTGTGTTCCAAATCTTAAGTTCCTAGGTCATCCGGAAGATTCCTTTTGCAGTAACTTTGTACTTTTTACGCACCCATTGAAACCTATGGGAGCACGCGTGTGACTATTTGCTCTGCACACGCCACCCGTGGACCTCCTGGTCACTAACTGACGTTAGCTCCTTGTAGGCCCAGCGATTCTAGAGGCCCTAGGCCTTTTCCCTTTTCTGTTCGTGGTACTTATACCACTATTTTAGTATATGGTTCGAGTGGCCACCAGGGCCTATCCATATAAAGTGCAACTTCTGTGTATTCTGTGATAATCTTGTTTGACGATTTGTGCTCCTGTGCTCATAAAGAGACTAGGGGTTACTTTGAGAAATAAATACATATATATTTTGAATATATATCTGTGTGGTGTCCTTTCATTGGTATAAAAGGGGGTTACTATTGGTAAAACAGCTTGCTTAACACGCATCACGAGTTTAGCCTCAAAGACTGCTTAGCCTACGCTACCACTAGGGCAGCTAGTCCGAAAAGGTTGACTTACAACCACACCATAAGGGTTGCTTGGCATGGTACAAGGTGATCACTTTAACTAGTGAGCATCATATACCAGGCCAACTTCTCACATTTAGGCTAAGAAAGAGAAAGGCCATCTGTAGAGAAGGAAATAGGCCAGTGTCTACAGGCTATATGGGAGATAATAAGGGTTAAAGTGTAAGCCTCCTATGAAGGTAGTGAGAGGGGGCTCTACTTATTCAATTTGCTTCCCAGGATGTCTTCATTCAGTCCCTGTTTGTCGGGGGAGAGGCGAAAGGTTTACATTTTCTCTCTCCTGTAAAGGGTGTATTTGCTAATTAGTGGGTGTGCCTCAATTATGGTCTGTCATAGATTGCCATGTCTGTGTCCCTTCTGTGCACAGTACATGCACATCTGGCATCAGTTTGTGGCACCAGATCTTTCTGCGGTGTTCCTTAATGCATGGTTTGACAGCTCTTGTGGTCATCCCAATGTATTGTAAATTACAAGGGCATAGTAGTGTATATAGTCAATTGCTTGTGTTGCAGTTGCTATGTTTTTTCTGAATCCAATTGACCGTGTTGTACAATTTAATTTCCTTTCTAGTTTCAGTGAAAAAACAAACAGTACAAACTCCACATGGGTAGTGTCCTGCCAAAGGGATCTCAGGTCGTGTTGGGCAGAAGGTCGTGGTCTAATGCTTATGAGCATGTCATTTATGTTCCTCATAGATTTGAAGGCAAACTGAGTTGGTGCCAATGTCGGTTTGTCATTTTGCAAAACGTTCCAATGTTTATTGATGATCTTGCACATTCTGCTGGAATCAGGTGTGTAAGTGGTAACTCAAGTTAAAGCGTCTGTCACTTGTCTCTGGTTGTGTTCTAAAAGTGCTTCTCTGTTATTTTTGGCCCATTTCTTGGCCAACTTTACACTGCGTATGGGATATTCGCCTATGCTGAGATTTAGCATTATAGTCTTGTAGGGTACTGCAGTTATGGAGCAGCCGCAGAAACTGTCCAAAAGGTAGGTTGTCTCTGAGATCTTTTGGATGGTGGATGCTGTATAGGAGAAGGCTATTTCAGTCTGATGGGCTTTTTGTAAGATGTGCGTGGTAAGATGACCATCTGTTAATGTAATCATGAGGTCAAGAAAGGGAATATAGTTATTTGATATGGTATTGGAGAAGCAAAAGTAAGGATTGAGGGTGTTGATCCACTCACACAGGTTTTCACATGTGACTCTTTCTCCTTTCCAAAATATCTGGATGTCATCAATGTATGTACGCTATATTAAAATGTTGGTGTTGTAGACGTTAGATTCATGAGAGATCATCCCTTTTTCAAAAGCTGCCAGGTAGAGGCAGGCCAGACTTGGGACAAATGCGCGTCTCTTAGACCTCCCCTGGGTCTGGTGATAGAGTTGTTTTTTAAATTCAAAGCAATTTCCAGTTAGGGCAAATGAAGCACATTCCATAATGAAGCCGACTGGAGTGGGTGAACTGCAGTTCTCAGCTAGTAGGGCACTCTCTACCACCTCTAATGACGCTGTCTGGGGAATGTTAGTGTAAAGCGCCTCTATGTCCAGAGTGACCAATAGGTCAAACTCGTAGTAGATATATTCAATTAGAGGTAGGACATCCCTTGTGTCCTGTAGGAATGAGGGAGTTTTTTATACCAGTGGTTGAAGAAAGTGGTCACAAAGCAGTAAAGGGCCTATTAACAATACCACATTTTCCCACAGGGTCCACATTTTTTTTCCCTCATAATCATAACTCTCATTTTTTAGACAGAGGCTGGGGAAAAGGAAGAGATAACGGATGAGTAAATCAAAAACGAGTACAGTGGCAAGAGCCGCTGGAACAGACACTGCAGACCCAGAGTCAATGATGGCAGAAAAAATTATAGTCAATTTTCCCTTGTGGTCGTCTGTCAAATCTCCCCAAACCCAAGCCCACTGACCCACTGGTCTTACCTGCAGGGGCCGCGGATCATGAAGGGCCATGCCCAATCTGAAGCACGTGTTTTTGAAAAATAAGAAAATATGGAATGCTTGTATTTTGAATTGGCTTTTGCCCAGATATTTTCATTGAAATGAAGATATTTTCTTCAATTAAAGACACAAGTTTTGATGACTTGTGTTAAATGTAAAGCTCTTTTGCAGTGAAAGGTTCGGTGCAGCATGAGAATGTAAACCTGAGAAAATTGTTATGCTTTTTGATTGACCTACAAAAATATATAGGTATGTTCAAAACATTGTCCATGGGTTCTGCTTGCCACTCCAAAAGAAATGTTGCATTGGTTATATTTATATATAGTGTTAGCATGTGTGTGCTCCTTTATGTGAACATGTTTTTGGCGTCATATATACATATTGAAGATTAGAATACGTAATATTGTTGTTCAATATTTAAAGACTTCCATGATTAAAGCATTTTTTATATGTTTAGCTTAAAAATCATGGTGTTCAGAGAAGTACATCGATTTATTTATATATATTTTATGCTGTAAACTCTTCAAGCTTGTTGCTAAAACTGATATCATGAAATAAAACAATGAAAAGGGATGGCTAGGTAATGAAGTCATGTGTATGTTGATTTCCTTCATAAAAATTATATTTATGAGGAACTTTTTGCTGAACAGACGTGATAGGCTGTAGCCTCTAGGAAGAGAGGATTAAGGCAAAGAAGATGCTTTGCAAGTGATGAACATAAAAGGGTTACACAGAAATGTAATGCATAGTAGTCATTAGCAAGACATACTGAATTAGCCAAGAAAAGTATGCTTGTGGATTGTAAAATTGTACGGATACCACTGTTCTGAATCGTAGATCACCTCAGATCCAAATGTTTGTATTATGGTACAGCGTGTCTTATAGGGAAAGCTTTTTCTATCTATTTAGCGTGAACTGCACTGAGAATGGTATATGTTGATTCCTCTCATACTAACGTATAGCTTTTTGTAACCTTGATTATTTTCTACCTGGAAGACTATTCTTCTTCATGTACTTTGGTTTGCATATTTTGAATGCAAGATATGCTTGTGAGAAAATGGTCTTTTTGCCTCGATTTTTGAATAATACTGGTCTGACTTTGATTGTGCCCTGGTAACCAGGACCAGGGACAGTGCTCTGTGTAACAGGTATATGGTAATTAGATTTAATAACAATTGTTATTCCAACCTACCTGTTAGCTCCTAGTATATGGTAGCGCATGTAGGTTTGGCAGCTGAGTAGATTTGATGCACTTAAGTGAGCACTGCTTTTATGCATGATGCCATTTTAAAAGCTAGCACTGCCTTGCAGGCTGCTTTTGTAATAAAAGTATGTTCAAATTAAATTTTTGGAGTAAAGGTACTTCTAAAGTCTTAAACTACCTAATTTTCACATATAAGCCACCCCTAAGGTCTGCTATAGGTGCCCCAAAGGTAGGTTGCCATGTAAAAATAAGCATGGTCATTATAAAATATGTTTTAGATGCCCTGGTGAGGGAGCACCTGCCAGTTTCATTCATTTTAACACATTAGCTCCATAGGCTAACCTAATAAGGCTTTATTTAAGATTAATAAAGTCTTTCTTTTGACAGGCATGAGCAACAATTATACTTCAAACTATTACAATAATAATTACAGTAAAGAAAGCAACTTGCAGTGGTTGGATGTATTATTACTGTGCAGGAAAGTTGTTTTAGGACTGCTTTCCTAAAGTTACCCACAGCCAGTCATGTAGCAGCCTCTTTTGATTGGCCAGGCTTTGACAAGCTGAGCCCAGCTGCTCTGATGGCAGGACAGGGAGGGGGCTGGGTACACTGATCTTCAAAGGGAGAAACACAGTGAGGACAGGAGCCAGGCCTACCTCCAATTCCTTCAACCCAGGCCATATGGGAGACCCTGTATTTGAATTAGGAGAGGGGCGGGCAGAGCAGTGTAGGGAAAAGTTAGCCACATCTGTGGGTTGGGTTAGGTAGACTTGAACCTCCAGGAGAGATTTTCTTCATTTTCGATTTTTGTTACCAGTGTTTTCTGGGGCAAACATATACAACACTTCAAAGGAAGTTGTCATCACAGAGTGTGGCACCCTGCACCCCTTGTGTAGGGGTGCCCTCTTCTTGCCAGCCTGATCATGGGCAGCAAGCTTTGCAACATTTTTTGGGTAGCAGGAGTGCCAGTTTACAGGAGCACTCAAAAATGCTGTTAGAGATGAATGATTTGATATTGAGGAATATTTTTGTCCTCTTTGAAAGGGAATGGTACCACCAGATTAGGGGACCCCGTGGGCTCCAGATTTGCTTCCACTTAAGCAAACCTCTTTATGGGGATGTTTGAGAGGGAGCATGCCTGGTCTAGGAAGGCAACCAAATGTATGGATTTCATCCTCTTTTGCGGGTGTTTTATAGATGACATTTTAATCATCTGGAGAGGAACTAATAGTGATCTGTTGGAATATGTGGTGTTTCTTAATGGCAACAGCCACAATGTAAGTTATACGATGTGCCATGATGCAAACCCAATTGATTTCTTGGATGTACAGTTGTTTCTAGTCAGCAATCAAATATGGAGTAGACTGCTCCATAAGGTAACAGCCACAAATAGTATTCTCAGAGCAGACAGTGCACATCCAGCTACAGTTATCAGGGGGGTCCAGTATGGAGATATGATAAGGATCTGCAGTAACTATAGTAAAGAGGAAGATTTTGAAACTAACCTTAAGGATCTGAGAATAAGGTTTTTAGCTTGTGGATACGCTGAGCAGACTCTGGAAAAAGCGGAGGCCAAAGTGCATAGGATCAATAGAGAGAAAAATCTGGTCCAGAAATCGAAAAAAACACCACAGGAAAGGTAAACTTTCGTTTCCAACTACATTATTGATCATAATAGGATTGTTAAGGTACTGAACAAAAATTGTAATCTCTTAAAGGGGTACCAGGACTAACCAACAGCATCATAGACAAACCATCACTGACATAATGAAAATGCCCTACGAGTTCAAGCAGGGTCACAAGGAACTATTTGGAGCCAAAGATAGATGCAGGGCACAATTGGTCACAGAATCTACTGAAGGGCTTCTATACATGTGAATTCAAATATAATACTAACACATCTTATGGTGTCAAGGAATTCATCAATTGTAACACCAGTGGTGTTGTATTTGTCATCAAATGAGAGTGTGGGAAAATGTACATTGACAGTAACATAACAGAACACGTGTATTTGTATAGCGCAGCTATCACCCATGGGTCTCAAGGCGCTGAATAACAGATGTTTATTGTTACCCAACTCAATGGAACTCATTGTATTGACCTCAGATGGATGAAAGGCTGAGTGTACCCACCGTGATTTGAACCTGTGGCCACGAGGTCGAACACAGGCCCCTGCAGTGGATGCATTAGTCCACTTAGCCGCCAGACCCGGCAGTACTAAGAGAGCACTGAAGATTAGGATCCCGGAACATAGGAGATCCATAGTTAATAAGGATGATAGGTCCCCCATTTTTCAACATATGAGGGACAGCCAACTAGACAACACCTTGTTTTAAATTCCATGGCACACAAAGAATTGTCCTGAGCAAGAGAGGAGGAAATGATGAATTGAAAGTAAAGCAGGAAGAGGCTAAATGAATATGCAGATTGAGGGTGGTACAACTGGGCCTAAATATGGAAAAAAATTCCATTACTTTTTGTGATCCTGACAAAGGGGGTTGTTAATTGCCAGAACATGCACGCTGGATGTGGGGCACTCTTTTTATGGGCAAGCGATCAGATGACGTTTATTTAGGTGACACAGAGACGAACCCGTCGTGAACACATTGATGTTGACAGCAGTTATTTGATAGTGAAATACTTGGCCATTAGGGAAGGTTTATATTATGGTCAGGTTCTCTTATGTTTGGCGAGGAGACTGACCTCATGGGCAAATGGAAACAGGGTAGTTTATTATTCTTGCCGGAGGAGGCAGCACAGGGTTTTATCTCCACCATATAACCGAATGCCTTGGGACATTTTCATTGGCCGAGCGATCGGTAATGCTATCCTAGGACGGGATCTCTTCAGGTCTGGCTGGTTAAGGATTGGCTTTGAAAACAGATGCCCAGTAGTAGCGGCTATCACCTTGATCGAGAGTGTGTAGATAGTCTGTAGCAATTGAAATTATCTAAGAGGTTTAATTGTAGGAGAAGCGAAAATTGTGCTGGATTCTGGACTCGGCCTTATATAACATGAATTGACTACGTGGATCATGGGATTATGTTTTTGCCATAATAGACAACCCAGGAGTTCTCTTCCAGTCCTTGTCTGAGTGGTATGTTCCTGCTTTTCGGGAATTGGTTTGGGAAATGGAAGCCCAGTAGGAAAGGTTATGATGGAAACTGAGGATTTGAGGAGACATTTTACAATAACAAGATTAGTGTGAGATTTTATGATTAAAAGCAAGAATGAGGGTCATTTGTGCACGCAGAATATTAAGAGAGAAAGGAAAATATTTTAACAGCTTAAAGGGGGATCCTAATCGAGAGCGCTCTGATTGGCTACTGAGGGAGAGGACGAGATAGGGATCTCTCATTCAGCAAACATATGCTGGTTTGTGTTTGGGTGGACAACCAGCTTTAATTAAGACAACTGATAGCTGGAAAGATGACAAATGGCTTAATCTAATGAGACGATATTAATCGAGGTTTCTGATTGGCTCCGGAGGGAGAGGACCAGATAGGCAACTTTCACTTAACAAATGTATGCTGATTTGTGATTGGGTGGACAACCAGGTTAAATAAGGGAGGATTGGAAACAATGGCTAAGCATCAACTAGATGGATTCTTGATGAACAGCAGTTAGGAGGTCACGATGGAGAAGGTCTATGGACTGACAAGATGGTATGTGAACAAGAGGGAGAAGTTGTTCTGGTGCTGTTGTAGAGGATTTGTTGGGATGGAACATGAGGGGAGGTTGAAAGGACATTATTAGCTTTGTTATTTGGAGGGATATTTGCTTGAGCAAATTGTTTTTTAAAAACCTGTGGGGTTTAATATATAAAAAGAGGATAGCTGGATGAATGGATGAATTTTTTTGTGACATGGAATAGACATATTGGGTGAAACTAGGCACTAACTGGGTTTGAATCAGAATATCTTATTACAGAGATCAATGAGAATGAGGGATTACACCTTTATGTGAATTGGGCTGCACCTTGACACACACTACTGAAGGAATATCAGAGACTTCTGACTGAAGCGTAATTTTGAGGTAATGATTATTATTCATATTTGCTCACAGTTGGAAATGGGACATTTGATCCTTCAAGGGAAGGGAGAGTAGTATTGTGGAATACACAAATGGAGGGTTCTTTATCACCATAAAGTTGCCTTGTGGGAATTGCAGTCTCAAACCTTCAAGATGTAAATCAGAGCTTCTGGACCCTTGTCTGTTGATGTGGCCCCTCAAACCCCAAAAGAAACACCTGGAGAGGAAGGACTGACCTGCAGGACCCTTGGATTTCACAAGAGGGGACTGCATTCATGAGGACTGCACCTGCTGCAATCACAAGGCTTCACAACAAAAAGGAATTTGCCCACCTTGGAGGATAAGGATTGGACTCCCTAATAAGCAACAGGTAGAAAAGTGCTCGAAGGGCACCATCAACAACAAGGACAACTCCAACTGACATGTGCCACCTGGGTTTTACTTGCTTTGACCAGGTGCATTGTCCAAGTTGTAGTACCAGACCCCAAGAGGCAAACCAGAGCTCCTGGATCCCTTGCTGGTGCTGCAGGACACTTTCCTGCATCAAGTAACACTTCTGGAAGTAAGTGTTAAAGTGTTACCTCGACGGTGGACTGAACGGTTGACCTTTTTCCAGTCCAACACAACATTTTTAAATCCTTTGGTCGCTATTTGCTTCAAAGCACTAGTTTTAATTTTCATCTTTAAAAATACATATCTCTCTTTCCCTTCATTAGATTTTTGTCATTTTGCTGGCATTTTAATAATAAAAATAATTCCTATTTCAATAAATTGGCTTTTTATTTTTTATTGAGTGTTATGTCTTGCTTATTTACTGTTATTTTTGTTTTTCAATGCTCCTAAGTTAAGCCTGACCTCTCACAGCCAAACTACCAAGGGTTGAGCAGCGATTAAATTATTAAAACATGACTGGGCTTTATATTGTGATTATGGTGCATTAACTATGAAGCAGAAAAGAGTTGTGATAAATCCACCTCTAGCTCAGTGGCTGTTTGCTAAACTTCACACAATCCATCTTTTGATCCATGTCACAAAAAGATGGAGACTGGGCCACCCACATTCTCTAAAGCAGTAATATAAATTGAAAATGTGAAAATCATAATGAAAAAATGATAAAATCACAGTATCTGGTGCCTGAGATTGAGGGTGACAAGACCAAAATAGACACTGGCCCCTCAGGTCCATCTTCGCTGCGACAGTGATGACCCAGATTCCATACTACACATCTCAGGCAAAGAATGTTTTACTGACGGTATCCAACTCCAAACAACACTGTTCTTGTCATAGAAAGATCAACCATTTCACAAGGGATGTGCCTTGAAGGCTGGTTCACAAAGTGTGTTTTCAAAGGAAGACCCAAGCTAAATATAGAGTATGACCTTATTTCAGAGGGCTGCAAAACCGGTAGAGTGGCAGTCCTCTGGCACGACCATTGCAAGACTTAAAATATAACCAACTCCCATATGTAGTTGCAGTTCTTTCATCGACCAGAGGAACTTATATCTTACAGCATATTTGTCAGTAATATGGACCCCCCGAACCATTAGGCCTCATTGTATTCAGATGATAGCATCAGAGAGGCCTGAACAGTAGAAAAGCTGTGCCACAGCTTCTGTTCTTCCTTGTGCTGAGAGCACCTGGTTCAGGGTTTTTAAGTTATGTCACAGAGTCACTCATCTCAATCCTTTTTTTCCCTGACCTTGAGAAGTAATGAATGTGGACCTGTACAACAACTGTGATCTATGGAATGGCTAAACCACAGCAGGTAGAGTGCTGTATCTCCCAGCATAGCCTTAGACACATTGGCAGTTCATTTAGCATAGAACCTAAGAAATGAAGGGAAGAGCAAGAGGAATGTTAGAGTGGAAGTAGTCGGATAAAAGAAGTCGGGATGCATGAATCGTTGAGGACTGTAGACTGCTGCTGAGTGTTTGAGACATGAACATAGAGCATAGTAAATTAAGGATGCAGTGACTCACTAATAGAGATGAAAGACATATAGAAACATTCAAAAGAATATAAGAGACTAAGGCAAATTGTGATTCTGAAGTATAATGTTAAATGAGAAAATTATTGACGGTGAAAGAGAATTAATACTAGACGTTATAATGGACTTTAGGTACACCAGTAGATGCATAACTCAATCAAGAAAGCAAGGAGGATGAGTTATGTAGTACTCGCAATAAAAGTACAGAGGCCATAGAAAGTAGTAGGATTGAATGTTCAATTACAGCAAGGAAATGGATGGGTATGATGAAGGTAAGACAATAAAAATGAGCTTGGGCAGTAAACGGATGATGTGTGCACGGTACTGGCCAGCATGTTGATAGCAATTCTGCAACTCATAACGGGAGAGAAAAAGTACATTGAAACAGTAGATACACTGTGAATATTCTATGTGTATTATATGTAAGAATCTTTCTCTTATGTATGGCTTTGTTTTAAAAATGTCTATGATGGGATAACACAGTGGAATAACAACAATGTACGCCACAGATATCTTTCTCTCTTTAATTGAATAAATAGATATTGTTTGTATGCAAATTGAGCAAAGTTTCCCAAATAATAAAATAACTTCAGTGATGTGGGAAGAAGGCTTTCTGCCTCCCAAATGATGATATTATTTTCAGGATAAAAAATGCTATGGAACATGACAAGAGCTAAAGCTCCTTTGTGAAGGTTGTCTGCTTATTGGCTTCAGACAATCATGATACTGACACATAATACTGTCTATCATTATACCCCATTCATAGATATTCCTGTATTGAACGGTAGATTGAATTACATGATATAAGAGCTATTTTGGTCCTAAAAAGAACCCCTTAAGAAGTGGGTTCGAAACGCGTCGACCTTGCGTTTTTTTGTGCCAAACAAACTTGTGTTTAATTTTGTTGCGTTCGTGCACTGTAAATTGGATGTAAATTCTAAAGGGTTGTTTTTTCAGTATAGTAATGCACTTGAAAGACTACTGTGTAAACTTTTTTGTAGTGTTTGGTTGTTACCCCTGGCTTTTCAAATTGATTTAATAGATGTATTTAGCCAGGTTGAGGTTGTGGTGTATGTCTGGTGTTCAGTGTGGGTTATATATGTTTTCGGATGGGGTTTGCCAGTAGTATGAAGTAATGTTGAAGAGAGTGTGGTCAGTTTGTATTTAATAATGGTCTCATTGGTTGTATTGAAAATGTCTTTCATTGTCACTTTTCTATAAAGTTTTGATGTATATTCAAAAAGTAATCGCTTTGAATTAAAAAGATAAAAGAATTTTGAAATAAATTTGAAATAAGTCAATCAAGGTTGTCATAGACTTCATTTCTATGTGCCAGTGAGTTAATGTTTGATGCAATATCAGTATTGGCAATTCTTTGTTGTCTTGTATTATTTTCAGGATGGCAGCCAAGATGATGATGGAAGATGTGATAATCAGAAGAAATTGCATTATTATTGATGTCGACCCAGGAAGTAGTTTAGTTTCTCAATCCCACTAGTACTGCTGCAAGAAAGAGAAATGTCTCACAGAAAGAAGTTGGCAATATCTGAGTACAAATGACTAAGGAGGAAAGGCAAGTTTATTAAGAAAAAAATATTTGTAGTGGTTAGATATGAATTAAAATAACCATTGCAGGAATTCTGCTCAGGAGTAGAACTATACTTGGAACCATAGAACATCAGTTTGTAGGGAAGGAGTCAGCATACCCCCTCAATATCGATGAGTGCTAGTCTGACTAGCTATCATGCCTCACTTGCCCTCCTAACCTTTCCAGAGAGACACGTGATTTGACACCTCGGAACACAACACTCCCAACCTCTCAGGCATTGCGGTCACAGGACACACCCTTTCACTCTTTCACTCGTACTTGTCGACAATAAGTTAAGAAAGAGACACAAAGGAAGTTTACAATGTTTATTTAAAAAATGTGGGGCTCTAAGATGCAATATTTGGGCCACTATTGGAAAACAAATACATAATATCATCAGCCTAGTTAATAAGCCGTATACCATGAAAAGCCCTGTTATGCTATCTGACAGATCTGCCTAACCCTTCCCGTACTACTGAAGCCAATTTGTTATATAGTATAGTAGTTTAGATCTCTGGGTTTAGTGGTGGACCCCATAACCTGACATAAATAGGTGGGTGTTCTACATTCCAGCCGATTCTGCACCCTTGTCTTAGGACTTTTTCATTGGTTTTGTGTTTTCAGAATTCCTGTCCTCATTTATATGACAAGATATGTGTATTCAAAAACAGCAGCTGCATTCCTTTATAATGTCTTGGTGCCAGTGTCTGACAAGGGAAAATTACAAGAGGCAATGCTGTTTTACTTTGCCTAGGCTGTTCAGACTAAATCCCAGGGAAAGAATAAAATACAAAAACATGTGCTGGTTCCTTATGAACTTATAATGTGGCATAAAGGCATGCATGGTATTTAGTAACATGCAAAACCAAAGTGGCCTACAATGTGCATAATTAGGCTCACATAGGGAAAACTACAATGGGCCATATGAGAAACACACTACATAACTGGCTGCCATAACCATAACATTCCCAGCAAAGTTAGCAAGTAAATCGGTAAAATTGCGACACAAGAAGTGAAAAGTCCACAAAAAGAAATCCTGATTTAAACTCTGATATTCAGAAATTTAGTCAATCATACATTTGAACAATCCGAAATTCTTCAAAAGTGAATATAGTTATAATAGTTTTTTCACTTCTGGATTTACATTTGGAACATGATTTTTGTCAAAAAGGTGAACCTGCCTCTGAAAAGTAAGCCATTTAATTCAAACCCATGTGCACAGTTAAAAAACAGCTGGCATGGGATTTATTGCTGGTATTACTAGAGTATGATTGTGAATCTAAAACAACAATAATCATTTCTTTGGAGAAGCCATTGCTCAGGGTTGATGCATCAACATAATGCCTGTGTTAAATAGTTAACATGGTTTTCTTCCAATTCGATAAGCATGAAAGACCAGCAGCCTGTCACGAGTAACATTGCACCAGTTAATACTTCTCGCCAGGGATCCACCATATGACTACTTTACAAAAGAATACAAAATAAAAAGAACTTTGATAAATGTATTGTGGCTCCACCAAAGAAAAGATTTTAGAAATAGTGCACCAGTTATAAAAATAATTCCAGCAATTACAAATATCATATGGTAACCATACAACTGAGACTACCACTCCTGCTTTCAATCAATGAAAAGCAGATTGATTCAAGAATTATAAATCTACTATTAAATCTGCAGTTTATCACAAATATTTTCATCCTAATACGTATCTGTTAAACCAAAATACATTTATCGTAGTTTTGTTTTATTGTTTTGTAATGTAGTCGTATGATTAAAAGATTCAAAGAGCCTGGGTACATCAAAAGAAAGGAGTGAAAGACAATTGGTTTGGACAGTCATTTGGGCAGAGACAGCTGGGTGTAAAGTCATTCAGGATTCAAATGCTTGGAAATAGAGGTGTGTCTTCAGTTGTTTTAAACATGTCTGCTTGCAGTACCATTGCACAGTTTCAGTGGTAGATGTGGTAAAAGGGAGGAGTCTTGATGGTGCAGAGACCTCCCCCATACCATTTTAATCTTGATGGAATAGTGAGAAAAGTTTCTGGGGCTGAACATATCATTTTTTCAGGTGATAGATTAATAAATTGAAAAGATAGCTTAGAGTGGGTAGTGCAAAGCTTCTGAGCAAGGGAGAGAATTTCAAAATCTCTTCTTTGTGTGATGGGCAGCAGTTATAGAGCTAGCATGAAATGGTCTGAGACTTTCAATCCATAAATGAATGAGGTCACAATGGTTTATGTCCTTCGCATCTTCCTCAAGATTTTGGGTGTGAACCCTCCACAGACTTCATTGCAGTAGTCAATGGGAGAAAGGGCTACTGTCATAGTGTGAGTCCCAGAAGGAGGTGGTCACAGGGTTACATCTGAGAGGAGATAGCTCAGGGTAGAATAGGACTCAAGTTTTCTAATGCCTTTGGAATGCCTGAGAGGATTCCCCAGAGAGAGAGAGGCTAGATCAGACAATAGTGTTAAAATTGCTCAGGGACAATGAGTAACATCTCAATTTTTGTTTAATTCATGCAGAGCCATCCATCTATGCCCTTGCTGCATGCAGAGTTGCACTTTAAGTCTGCAGTGAAGATTATTAGGAATCCATAAATCTTTACTTATGTTAGACAATATTGTGGAAATTAAGCAATAATATGGTTTGGGTCATGAAAGAGATAAAGAGAGCTAGTTATTGGGATGATTCTTGGAGCACCCCACAGGTCGCAGGAGTGATTTTAGATGTAAAGAAAAGCCCAAGATGTACTTGGTGTGTGCAGTGTGAAAGACTTTATTTAAGTCAATGGAGTACAACAATCCCTACTCTTAATGGGATCTGTAGTCAGCACAGAAGCGCATTGTAGTTGACCGTTTTCAATGTGGATTCCATGTCAAGAAATGAGGACTTAGCATTAATCCTTGTACCTGGCAGAGAAGAGTTTTTCCCTGATGTTCTTCAGGGTTGTTTGTTGTCTGAACTCTGATTGAGGGTTATTGAGGAGTTTGGTTCTTTCTTGTCAGGAAGTTGAGCAGTGCCGGGGGGCGTGGCTTGGCCTGCCAACATGGTGGACACTCTCTCCTACAGCTCTGCATTGATGGTCCCTGTAACCCTCAGATATTCTCCCCTGGGGCCCCCCATCATCCTTCACCTGGCGGCTCACTCGTAAGGGAAGACCGGGGAAACAACTGAAGCCCCGGGAGATCTGACCTGACAGAGAAGGTAGTGATAGTCATGGCTGAGGTGCAGCAGCCGTCCTCCGGCAAGTTGGTGCCTGCGGATCACAAGAGGTGGCCCGGTCCGGTGGCCATCGGGGGCAGGGATGGGAGAGACCATCGGTAGATGCCGACTGCCCTGAGCGATTCTTGCCTGCGGAGCTCCCGGCGGGGAGTCCTCATGAGCCCCACTTGGAGGAAGGCACAGAGTCTGCACATCAAAAAGGGGCCAGGGACATGTTGGCAGGCATCGAAGGGGGCCTGTATGGCCCCCTCCCCTATTACACTTGCATCATTGGTGCAGGGAGCCTCCACCGTAGATATCGGCTTGCCTACTCGGGCTACATCACAGCCGTGCGCAATCTTCACAGTATCCCCCAAAGAAGTAGCAGGCGAGCTTTGCATCAGCATCATCTTCATTCTGGAGGGCTACAGAGACTACACTGGTTAGAGAAGTCCCCGACTAGGCATATATACAGGTCAGCTGGTGGAGCATCTCCTGGCCCCCCTCCCTCTTTGGGAAAATTGGACTTTGTCAGCTCCTCTCAAGCCCTCGGGCAACAACAGTGACTCAATGCGATCAGTGAGCAGTAGCCATGGAGGAGGCCCTCTAATACTGCTGGAAAGAGGGAAGACAGCGTGCCTCTCAGGAGTCCTGTGTTAGGGGCCCCCACTCCCTACCCCTACTTTGCTCCCTTCCCTATTAACAACCCCCCCCCCGAACGAATACGTGCTAAAAAATGTAAGCATTCTTTAGAGAGGTGCGTAATGTGTATAGATTCTGTATGCCAAATACGATCCCTGATGGTTAGATTACTTTGCACATTATAAACTGAAACTTAGGGCATTATGGAAAATCAAGTGTTTTTTGGCCACCCCCCTCCCCCACCCCCCCCCCACAATAAGTGTAGTTCTCGAGTTCAAAATATTTTATTGAAATTTTATAATGAACAGCAACAACATAAACATACAAAAAAGAGTAATAATAAACTAAAATATCTAATACAATGCGTATAAAAACATTGTCGAATTCATTTCAATAGAAAAGAAAATAGTCATATTCATATAAACTTAAAAGGAGGGGGGGAAGGGAAACATCTAATACCAAATTATTGTGTAAGCAATAAATAGAGCTACTATGACATAGAAAATAATATAAAAATCGTAAACAGCATTACAATACATAAATATACCCCTAAGATGCAAAATAGATATCAACAGGAATCCAAAAAGAATGATATGAAATAGGATTATGATTAACCCCAGACAAAGATAATTGAGCACCTCTTCTTGTAAAGATAACCCAAGACCACCAAGCATGAACTGATAACTTAGAAACATCTTTCCAACAAAAGGTAATAGATTTTAACGCAGCAGAAATCAGAAAATCAAAAAGCCTACATTCAAGATTACTTAGAGATTGTGATAATGTAACTGATTTGCAAATTAACATTTTATAAGATAAGTCTTCCTGGATATTTAACAACTTCTTAATAACATCCCAAACTTCTTTCCAGAATTTTGCAATTAAAGGACAATCAAAATGCATATGTCGTAACGAACCAGGATGTAATTTACAATGCCAACAAGTGTCATCCTGAAGGAGTTTAGCCTGAAATAAACGTAATGGAGTCCATAAAGAATTAAATAAAATATAGGAATTGGTTTGATAAAGTGAGACAGGTAGCCAACCAGAAATATTTCTAATCCATATAATTTCCCATGAATCATTAGACAGTGTAAGTGAAAGTTCATTATTCCAGAAGGTTGCAATCATTGTTATGTTACTTCCTAGAGTGTTATATAATTTTTTATATAAAATGGAAACACCATTAGCTTTCAACAATATAGTTTGAATATACACGGATAGGTCAGCTGTAACACTAGTCGGAATAGCTTGCGGAAAGGAATCTAAAATTGAATTAATTAAATAACCATATTTAATAAGATCAGATTGAGTTAAACCAAACCTTGTTTGTAGATCCTCAAACGGTATAAAGGCATTATTGGAATAAATGTCTCCAAGATAAAAAATACCCGCTTTAATCCATGAAAACCAAAATCTAATGTTCCTATTTAATTTAATGATATTGCTATACCATAATGATAGTTCAACAGTGTTATACATGGGATATAGAAAAATGGAATCTAGATCATTAAAAACCATTTTAGTGGATTTGAGAATGATAGATTTATGAAAAAATGAGGCTTTGTTAGACATAGTTACCAAAGTTGGTAATGGGAAAGGCTTTACAATAGATTTTTCAATTTGGAGCCAAGAAGGTGGATTATGTAAAGGAGAATGAATAAACCAAATGGCACTTTGTTTTAAAATAAAAGCTTTGTGATAAAGAAAAAAATCTGGGATACCAAATCCAGCATTACATTTAGACGTTTTTAATTTTTTATAACTAATGCGAGGTGATTTGTTATTTCAAAGAAATTTGGAGAGAAGTTTATCAATATCTTTATAACATTTTAATGGGAACTGAGTAGGAATCATGGAAAGAGTATTTTGGAGCAATATTCATTTTAATAGATTCCAGTCTACCCCACCAGGAAAGATGTAGTGATGCCCATTTAGACGTTTTATCTTTAATATAATCTAAAACAAAATTACAGTTTAAAGTAATTGTAGATTTTATGGATGAGGAAAATAAAATACCAAGATATTTTAATTTCGTCTTTTGCCAAACAATTTCATTCATAGGTATCATATCAGGAGTACAATAAATGTTTAAAGGGAAAAATTCAGTTTTATTAGTGTTTAATTTGTAACAAGACACCATAGAATATTTTGATATAATCTCTAATAAAGAAGGAAATGAGGATAAGGGGTCATCAATAAACAAAAGTACATCATCAGCATACGCTAAAGTTTTAATAATAATCTCATTAATAATAATTCCTTTAATGGTATCACATTTTCTTATAGCTGTAAGGAAGGGTTCAATGCCAATTAAAAACAATAGCGGGGAAAGGGGACATCCTTGTCTAGTACCTCTAAACAGGGAAAATTGATTTGAAACTTGGCCATTAATAAAAAGACGAGCAGTCGGAGCACAATATAGAGCTGAAATCATACGAATAAAATTATCACCAAAGTTAAATGATGACAGAGCATGAAATAAAAACTGCCAATGCAATTTATCAAATGCTTTCTCAGCATCCAGAGCCATAATTCCTGCAGGAGTAGTTAACGTATGACCCTGTTCAATGACATGTAATAAAGTTCTTGTATTATTTACAGAGTGTCTATTTTTCATAAAACCAGATTGATCCGAATGTATAATAGAAACTAGTACAGGGGATAATCGTGTGGCTAATATTTTGGCATATAATTTACAATCCTGATTAATTAAAGAGATAGGGCGATAATTAGATACAAGGGTGGGGTCTTTATCAGGTTTGGGAAGAACGATAATTAAAGCTTCAGTAAAGGATCCTGAAGTAATTCCCGTAGAGCCAAATGTTGTAAAAAGTTGAAATAATAAGGGTAAAAGATGGGATTGAAACTCTTTATAAAACTCCGCCGGGATACCATCAGGACCCGGAGATTTGTTTATTTTAAGAGACTTTATAGCGACTAAAATTTCATCCTTAGTAATTGGAGAGTCAAGCCCCATTTTATCCGATGGAGAAATTTTAGGTAGACCACATGAAGATAAAAAAGAATCAACTAAAGAGTCATTGTGAAAATCAGGTTTATCATATAACTTGGAGTAAAAATCCCAAAATTCATTCACAATATCTTTATGAGATATAGCATTTTTACCATTGGATCCATGAATAGAAGTGATTTGAGTTTTATCTTTTTTGATACGCAAATAATTCGCTAACAATCTTCCAGATCTGTTTGCATTAAAACTAAATTTAGCTTTGGCCTTAGAAATCTGAACGCCAGCTCTTTTACTAAGAATTGTATTAAATTCATATCGAAGCTTTTGCAACTTACTTCTATATTGAGGGTCATTAGACGAAATAAAAAGACATTCATTTTCCGCTATTTGCTTTTCTAGCTTTTTAATACTGGCAGTAAAAATTTTATTTTCGTAAGCCATAATAGAAATAGTAACCCCTCTAATATAAGCTTTAAAAGCATCCCATCTATTAACCATTGAAGTAGTACCTTCAGGGTTAAATTGAAAAAAATCATGAATGGCAGAGAGGAGCTTTGGTTTATTAAGTTCATTGAGAGCTATACCAGAATTCATTCTCCATCTAGGCTGGTTAGTAAAGGTGGAATTTAAATTTAAAATACAAGAAACCATAGCATGGTCAGAGATGTCAATGTTGCCAATCTTAGGGTTACTAACACAGTTGATCAGCTGCTTCGAAACTAATATGTAATCGATCCTAGAATGAGAATTATGTGGGTTAGAAAAAAAAGTAAAACATTTTTCTGTAGGGAAGTGTAAACGCCAAATATCAACTCATTTTGTGGTTTGAAGAAATAATCTAAAAGCAAAATAAACCTTAGGGGGGTGGAATTTAGTACTAGATAATCTATCTAATAAAGGATCAGATATGACATTAAAATCACCTGCAACAATTAAAGGTACATTACCAATTTTTACAACCTCCGTTGAAAGAGTAGACCAAAAAACAGGGTCATCTGCAGTAGGGCCATAAACATTTAATAAAAATAAGATAGAATCATGAACTTTAACCTTAACAATTAAATATCTGCCATCCGTATCTGTAATTTTGCTCAAGACTTGGCAATGCGTTTTTTTCGCACATAATATAGCTACACCATTTTTCTTGCCATTAGCAGGAGAAGAAACAATATTGTCAACCCATTTTTTCTTCATATAGTTTAAAATTTTATCATGTATATGAGTTTCTTGTATAAAACAAAAATCAGCTTTGCAACTACCCAAATAATCCAAAATTTTTGTACGTTTCACAGGATGGCGTAAACCTTTAACATTCAATGACACTACTTTAATATTAGCCATGACAAAATAAAAAGGAGAGAAGGATTAGAAAGAAGAAGGTCAGAAAAAGACACAAATGTGAAGAAGAAAGTAGCTCCAGAACACACAAAAGGGAATGGAAGAAATAAAATATAGCAAAAAAGACAAACAAAATACATAAATATGAACATTGGGACGCACACACGCTTTACAAGCATGGCCAGAACCGCTGGAGCCCAAAATATTATGAGTTACATAACTCTGTCAAAGAAGATCATACATGAAAAAAAATCAAGTGGTAGGACCCTGAGTGTCCATAGTTTGCTGTATTTGTAGATCCAGAAATTGTCGCAGATCTTCAGGACGCTGAAAGGATTTTGAAAAATTATCTTTCCAAATGCGCATAGTTGAAGGGTCAAAAAGGCCGTATTGGTATCCAAGGCTTCTCAATCGTGGGCGAAGATCAGTAAATCCCTTACGTGTTGCAACAGTTTCCTTGGCAAAATCTTGATGAATAAAGATTTTGTGACCATTGACCAACAATGAAGGAATTTCTCTAGCTGCTTTTCTGATCATAACCAAATGATGATGACGGAGTACTTTAAATATCATTTGTCTAGGCTTGGTATGTTGAGGATTGCGACGTGAAGGAATTCTGTGAGCCTTATCAATTTCAAATTTTTCTGGAAATTTGACGTTTAAAAGACCAGGAATTAAGTTCTCTAAGTATAGTCGACAGTTAGAACCCTCAACCTCTTCTGGTAAATTAAAAATGCGAAGGTTGTATTGTCTATTGCGATTTTCCATGTCCAAAAGTTGTGAGCACAGAGGAGATATTTTCGCCACAAGTGGAGTAAAAGCGTCGACTTTAACTTTATTGTCCTGTATTTTAATTGAGTTGTCTGAGATTTTCATCGACATACTCGCCATTTCCTTTCGTACATTTTTTATTTCAGTCGCAATAGTTTCTGTATTCGCACGAAGAGCCTGAATTTCCTCCAAAATTAAAGAAAGCGAAGGTTCAGATGACTCCACCACTTTTGATTTTATTGGGGGCGGTGAAATCTGCTGTTTTCTTTTATTGTTGAGGGGATTTTTATTATCCATTTTTGAGAAAAATAATGAAATTTGAATAAAAATGAAGAAATTATGAGTAAAAAGAGCGAAAAGATGCAAAGCAATCCTCAAAAATACTGGTGCAGCAGCTAAACTGGACTAGGGGAGTGGCTAGGCCCAAGCCAGGCCCTTTCCTGAAGTATGCTCCGCCCCCCTGACAGACTAACCAGGCAGTACCTCAATGCAGAGCTCGGAGCAGGAACCAGGGAGCCAGAAACACGACTTCCCACGATCATAACGGCCCAAAAACTCTTCACAATGCTGGTAAGCCTATAGTTTTAGCAGCGACCTCCTTTTAAGCACAATTCTGACAGAGAATCGTCGTTTTAAATAAAAAAACGGGCGAAAACGCGGAGGAGCTCACCGGGTGGCGGCCATCTTGAATCGCGCGCTCGCGCGTCTCACAATAAGTGTAGTTCTGATAGGCAAAAATGGTCCCTGCTGCATAGCATATTTTATTACCATTGTAAATCGATTCAAAGGGTACTGGAATTGTAAAAAGGAGGATGTTCGAATATTAAAAGGGACAAAGAATTATGTTGTTTGTGCACAAGTTTAAAAATCGGTTGTGGAAAGGTTTTAATAAGCGCGCACCTGCACTTTATACATTAGGTTGAGTGTTTATATGGAGTCATGTCTGCTTTTAACCCTCATTTGCATAGTGAAACTATAATTGTTACCTCCCCTATTGTATTTTGTTCTGCTATTAAGATTACTATGATGTGATACATTCTAAAATAAAATCGTATTTTTTGTATATTTTCATGTGGATCTCATTGGAGCTCCGAATAATAAATAATAAATGAACTGAACTGAGATGTACTGCCATGCAGCATCAGGGCTCCAATATAAGGCCACAACCAAGCAGGTCGGACTGGCCGACAGGGCACTGAGGCAGCTCCCGATGGGCTTGCCTCACACATCAGTGTGTGGGCTGCTTTTTAGCAATTTGAGGGCTTGTTTCATGGCCTGGTGGGCTGGTGGTTTTTACTGTTGATTCCCTCATATTACCCCAAACAATGCCTTCAAACAAACACAAATGCATGCAGTCCCCCATACTGTACAATACACCTGCCATGGGTCTCTTTACAAGTTTAAAACAGCCCCGATTTGCAAAAGTGAGACACTTTTCTAGCTATCTCGTTTGCTAACTGGGCGGGGGCGGGGGGCTCTTTTGTTTGGGGGTCAGACATATTTCTTGTCCGAGTCCCACCCTGGCACCAGTGGGTTGCTTGTCTCCAGTTCTCCAGAGAGGGAGCCAGAGAGCTGAATTGTGTGCACACCAGAACGCCATTGCCTCGAGGCGAGTGCACTGCTGCCGCGGAGGGAAGCGGAAAGCCACCGCAGTGAGAAAGGGAAGGGAAAGCAGGCTGCCGGTCGGGCGGCCGGCCCTCGGCTTCACACCTGTCACTCGTCTCCATCTGCCGATTCAAACAGCTCACAGGCTGGTTGCTCCCTGCCCCCCCCTCCCCTGTGGTGCGCAGTGCAGACCAGAGCGCGGGAGCGCGACCGCAGGTGGCCGCCAGAACTCGCAGCCTTTACAGCAGCAGCCGCGGGCAAAATTCGGGAACGGCCCGGTCGCGGCGGGAGCCCTCGGCAGGCAGGCAGGCAGGCAGCCGGCCACGAGAGCTCTTGGTCAGCACAGGGGCCAGTCTGGAAAGCGGAGAGGATTGCAGCAAGGTCCCCAACAGCGGCAGGAGCATTCAAGAAGCCGCGGGAGCACTCAGCAGCAGGAACAGTAGTAGCGAGGGCTTCCCCTGAGGCGGTGGGAGTCGCAGGAGCCACTGAGACCAGCCTGTCCATCTGTGTATCTGCCGACGCGGGAGACAAGAGGTAAGAGGTGGAGGCAAGCGTGGCAGCCGTTAGAGGTCGCCGCTAAGTAAGAGCCAGAGGGTGCGGTCTGAGGGGTTGGTAGACTAGGTCTCCAGCTTGCAGCCCCCCTCGTGTGCACCGCTTGCTAACCCCCTCCATCCCCCTCCACCCCTCCGTGCCCTCAAAACAAAAAACACAGCTCAACCCAGGGGCCCACATCAGCACTAGTACTGGTATTCCCTCCCCCCCAGCACAATCAGGCACAAACAAGCCTAGCCCCAGCAAACGGCGCAAAAAGAGATGACGCTGAGGAAGACTAAATCCTGCACGGAGGATGAGGGGGAAGTGAACCCTGAGAGTCTAGCACAAAGAAGGGTAACCAGAAGCATAAGCACCCAAAAATCCCAGGATCTGGTCTCTGGCAATTCCCTCCCCCAAGGCCTTATCACTCAATTCTTTCAGGCCTCAAACTGCCCCTCACCTTTGGATGAAACGCCACAAGATCCCGTGACCAATGCCATACCGGGGATCCCAAAGATCCACCTGGACCTAAGGGACTCTCACTCCTGCGAGTCTGCTAACTTCGAATCACCTGGGAGCCTTGATGCTTGTTTTCAGCCTGAGGCCAGGACAAAGAGCCCGATTAGGGTCACTGCCGACATTCACGATAGGCCAAATCTGGGGGCAAACGTGGATTCAGATACTGGGAGGTCAAGCGAGGCTGTCGCATCCTCCTCCCCAAAGAGCACAGGCACAGGCAAGGGTCTGAATGCAATTGTGACACCTAGGGAAATACAGAGGCCAATCCCCCAAGGTACGGAGGTTCCAACAACTTCGTTCTTACTAAAATTGGAACAGACCATTGAACGAACACTTGAAACTACCCCTATTAATTTAGGAAGAGCTAAGGCCCCGAGAACTGCACAAACGGAGGGTTGGAGTCCGCTGAGTTTAACTCATCACCAAGACTCAACCGACCCAACTGATGAACCCACCTCTAAAGACCTTAACTTGTCAGCAATAAGAGAAGTCCAGGACACAATGGCCAGGGCTCTGCTATGGCAGTCCGCAAAGATGGAACTCCAAATCGAGCTTTTGCAGTCGATAGCCCAGCATTTGGTGTGCCAAGATGATAAGCTGGCAAAGCTGGAAGTCCAACTTAACGTCCAACAAGCTCATGCCGCCAGCACCAATTCCTGTGACGTCTTAATTGATAAATGGGCAAGTCTACCTGAAGTCTTAAAAGAGATGCTTGAATTAGCCAAGGGTCAGGGCGAGACAACCACGCAAGAACAAGCCGCACAAAAGCCACCACCACAGACGACAGAGCATGCCGAAACAGCAACCCTTAGCACAACGGGCAATAGCGCCTCAAAGGTTCCCCTAGTAGGGCCCCGCATTAACTTTACTTTGGCTAATAAAGGGAATGGTGACCCCGAGGTCTCGGATCTCGAGACCGTTAGTGATGACCTGTCTGTTACTACCTCTCAGGTGGAGAGGGTCGAAGGAGCATTAGCAAGTGCCAAAGCCCCGTTATCAAGGAGAGCCAAAAAAAGACTCAAAAAACAACTTAAGAAGTCCAAAGCTAGAAGCAGAAACACACCCTCGGTGGTATCAACCCTGGGCGACACTGAAACTAAACGTATCCCTAAACCACTCTTCCCCATTTTCATACCCAAGCAGGTGTCTAAAATGGGCAAGTCACGTGACGCACCTCTTGTTCGCGGTGAGGCCCAAAGTCAACAAATCCCTCTCATGGAGGGTCAAACCAATGAGCCTCTCCAACAAAGGCCTTCACAGGTGGCCGTCGCCGCTCCATTAAGTGCCCCCAGCCCTTCTGGTTGGGTTCTGAAACATGAGTCTGTAACAAATCCCAAACTACAACAGGGCGCACAGCCAGTACAGTCTAGAGTGGTAGGTCTACAAACTGAGGGGCAGGGGAATCAGCAACCAGGAGTCGCACTCAAAAATCACCTAAATTTAGCATCAGACCAGGGGGAGTGGCAAGGATGTCCGAGTGTGGAAGGCCAATCAAGCATGGGGCCCAATGGGCAGCAGCCAGAACCCACTCACAAAAACCCTTTAAATTTCAGTTACCAGAGGCTAAAGCTCCAGGGAGAAGGGGTGAGTTTGTGGTCCATCACACAAAAAAACAAACAATCCACCTTTGAGCTGCAGTTAACCCCAAGGTACACAGCAAAAGGCTCATTTGACATCTTGAACAGGTCCAACATTGTCCGCCTGTTTGGCCATATTGCCTCCCTGGCCCAAATCACCTCAGAAAATATTGAGTGGGTGATATTCAAGAGACTGGAGACAGACACTCATGACGATTCCACCATAATCGGACTTGTGAGTCAGCAAGTCCAACAGGCTGTCCTTAAGGAAGCAACATTGTTCGCTGAATGGGGCATTGATGTTGTTGCACCAAGTACACTGAAATATCCACACGTCCTTATGCCGCAACAGGAAACCTCAGAACCGTCATCCATTCTTAAAGGCATAAGGCACACCAGCCCAGAAATAGGGGCGAAATCAGGGCGGGCAAAAACCCCGCTAAAAATCAAAATCCAGCAAAATGACGGGCAACGGAGCGTGCAGCGGCATTTCCAGACATCGGATCACCTGGAGGCCACATGGAGACAGTGTCCCTAACCTAATAAACAGCCATGTAAACAACGCCTGCTCAAATCCACTCAGGGGCCTAGTCCGCGAGTTATCCATTATCTCATGGAATATTGCGGGGATGAGCAACATCTTTAGGGACATAACCACACCTGAATACCTCGCACAGGGGGACATACTGTGTATTCAGGAAACCTGGGCAAGGACAACGACCGCCATCGGTGGCTTTTACGAACATTTTAAACCAGCGACCAAAAGGACAATCTTTGGACGCCCGTCAGGGGGCCTCTCTATCTACGTAAGTCATGCGTGCAAAATTAACACAACTGAATTAAAGTTGGGGTCTCCTGATCTTCAAGCCATCCTAATCAGTGGGTTGTCATCGGGTCGAAAATCTCGCCCCTTTCTACTAATTAATTGCTATGTCAACCCAATTAAGTATCAATCTTCCCAGGCCATGGAATCACTTATTTCAATTTTGGAAGATCTTTTAATAAATTGGAAGGACCAAGACGTAATAATCGCGGGCGACTTCAATCACAGAGGCTTGGGTTTAATTTCGGAGACTCCATCAAGCAAGAAGTCAGTCCCACTGACTGAATTTCTCGCAAATTTTAAGCTGCACTCCACCCATAGAATACAAAAAAAGACCCAACCTGAATGGACCACCATTCCGACCTTTAGAAATGTCTCTACTATAGACTACATCTTTATCAATGAAGGGCTTGCCCACAATCTTTGCACCTTCACTGTGGACGACAGAGAGGAAAGCGATCATAGGCCCCTCCGCGCCACATTCAATCTGGCGCGGGTACAAGCAGAATTACATGCAGTTATTGGAACCACCACGGGGGAGGAACATCATAATGTGCTTAAAAGAATAAAATGGTCAACCAATCTCAGTCATAGCCTGCTAGAATATGTAGCTAGAAGGGAGGAAGAACCTAACCCAGTTCAAACTAAGAACATCATCCACCTCTGGGAAACTCTGACCTCCGACTTATTGGAATATCTGTATCCAAGAAGTCGCCAATCCCACTCTGATCCTCGCCGTGCAACATCGTGGTGCCTGTCACAGTGTAAGCGTGCTCTAAATAAGGCAATCAGGGCACAAAAGAAAGGCACTCATTTGTCAGGGAGATACTCCATTGCTGCTCTGCGAATAGACTATAAAAAGAAAGTCTGGGCCCACAAAAAACTGCAGACTGAACGGAATTGGTTGACTGTGTTCTCCTTAATTAAAGGTAATGACAATAGCAAGCTTTGGCGTTTCATTAACAGTCTGACCCCCAGAGGAGAGCAAAAGGAAAATAGTGTTGCAGGGAAAGCGTGGGAACAGTATGCCAAGGGGCTGTATACCTGCGAGTCAAATCAGGCCACTGCAGGAAGCCGTGCGTGGTCCAAGGTGGCGGCGGATATTATCGTACCCGAAAGAGCTACGTCAGAAGGCGTAAACTCGACCTGCACCGGATCATTCACAGAAATGGAGGTACTAAAGTGCATCAAGGCCATAAGAACTGACGGCGCTCCAGGCCCAAATGGGATTCCGGCCCAGGTTCTGAAAACCGCCTCAGCCTTTTTTGCATCCAGACTCACCCCTTTATTTAACCATTCTTTTGCCACGGCAATGTTGCCATCCTCTTGGAAAGGTTCTATTCTATTCCCCATCCATAAAAAGGGGGACCACACGAACCCGGCCAATTATAGGCTTATAGCTCTCCTCGACATAGAAGCAAAGATATACGCCCGCCTTCTTCTCAGGGATCTGGAGGATTGGGTGGACAAGAACGGCATTCTTCCGCCCACACAGACCGGCTTTAGGGCCCATAGCTCAACTCTTGACAACATCTTAGCCCTTTCCTACCTCGCGAAGAAGGCCAATACGAGGAACAAACCGCCCCTGTTCTGCTGTTTCATAGACTACTCCACAGCCTTTGACCGAGTGAACAGGGGCCGGCTCTGGGCAAAACTTGACTCGTGGGGGCTACCACAGGCTCTGCTAAAAGCTATAAAAGCGCTCTATGAGGGCACCTGGGTCAAGGTGAAGCTAAGCCCCACAATAACAACTGAAAGAATTGAAACCAACTCGGGCCTCAAGCAGGGGTGCGTCTTGGCCCCCATGCTTTTCAACTTGTATACTGCGGACATGGGGTCAGCTCTGAAAGATGCCAACTTAGCACCTCCAAAACTGGGGAGGCTCGTCTTGGGAACACTCCAGTATGCAGACGACACGGTGATCATGGACCACACTAGGGTGGGGCTCCAAAGAGCCTTAAGCAGTTTGGCCCTATACAATAAGTCAAATGACCTACGGATCAACGTGAGCAAGACCAAAATCGTCATTTTTGGCAAATACCCCCTCAAAAAAGAAGCTTCATGGTCTCTGGGGGAGCACCGTATCGTCACTGCCCCATCCTACAACTATCTGGGCACCTGGGTCTCCGAGAGTGCCTCTGCAGTCAAACATCTGAAGGAGCTTAAACCTAAAATTAACAAAACCATTCTGTCGCTAAGACGCTTATGCCACCGCTTGGACAGTCCCTCAGCAGAACCAATGTTGACAGTGCTCCGGGCAAAACTGATCCCTGCCATTGCATATGGGCATATAGCCTACCCTGGTGCATTTGACAAAGTGGTAAATGCGGCCCAAGCGAAAGCCTATAAGATGGTGCTACAGGCCCCTAGATACGCAAGGAACACCAGATTAAGGCTAGAAATAGGCCTTAAGCGACCTGAGCTGGAATTACTGGGGGACCTTTTAAAACTCTATATTAGAGTATTGAAAGCACCAGAACATTCGCTAAAGCACTCCCTAAAATCAATTTTTGATGAGGTGGGCTCCCCCTGGTACTCAAAGCTAGGACAAGCTATTGCAGCATTGAAAATCGAAAGAAGGAGTTTGCCCCTGCACGAAATTCCTTTCTCAGCCTGGGCCCAAGCAGTTAAGCGCCAAGTCCGGATCATCTCCTTTGGTCTTGACCTTGCATCTCTTCGGCAAAATCCACTAACTCAGGCCCTGGACAAATCATATATTCCAGGTAAACCCCAACCTTACCTGCAAGATCCAGTATCCACTTGCGCGAGAAAGAAAATCTTGTACTTTCGACTTTTGGCCCTCAGGATCATGGACTTCAACCCCAAATGGGCCCGTACGGATGGCACTCTGGCCTGTCGTCTATGCAATTACCGCAGAGAATACTGGCTACACTTGCTGTGCTGCTGCACAAAGCTGGCCAATGATCGCCATCGCTTGTTGCTTCCGATTTTACGGAATACGGACTATAGAACTTGCAGAGAGGCTTCGCACTGGTGCCTCTCAGTCTCCACGACCTGTTTGATAGCCAGAGTTGCGAAATTTATACACCAGGTAAAAATGGCACTCGACTCCCACTTAACGGCATTGTCTGCAAAGTAACTGGAAGCCCTCCGCCCCAGCTATCTAACCTGGGCTGGTTTAAAGACCCACGAAGAATCCATCTTTCGTCAACAGCCCTTGGTACATGTATCGACCCTACCGAACTTTCATGTGCCTCCCCTTATCAGTTGGGAAATACTGGTACAACCTATACATCACTCCTTTTAAAAGAACTCTGCTTTGGACAGCTAATCAGGACTAATATGCTCATATCTAACCCAAAGTGACTTTCACTTTTATGTGTGGATGGGACTTGTGAGGGGGTGAGTCGGGACGTTCATAAAGCTTCTTTTTTTTTTTTTTTTTTTATCTTATACTGTAAAGATTTTAAGTAATCATGCAGTTTATTATTAAAATTGTCAAATTGTCAGTGGGCCATAAGCTAGTGGGCACAGCCTGGTAATCCGGACAGGTAAGGTCGTGCTGGATCATGATAGAGGGGGGACGTTCTGCACCCCACTCCCTCGCTGCAGTATGCATGAGTAAATGATTGGTTCACAGCATTTCCTGTATTTGTTGGTTGATTAATGTAAATTGGTAAAAAAAAAACCGATGTTAGCAAAACCCGCAGGCACGTTTAATCCTGGTGTGCCCACCCAGCACTCGATACATGATCACCGCTCCCAGATGGGAATCGCCGGGCAGTGCCAGTCTAGGCACCGGGTCCTAACACAGCCAAAGGTCTGGATTTTCCACTTCAACAACTTTTTGTGCGGAGAGACAACGCCAGAGCTATTAGCGCACGGGGAACCTCGGGGCCCCGGGGCCAGCATCAGTTTGCATCCTTCTCACAGGAGATGGGGCCCCCAGGGTCTGTCCGCGCGCTGCCGTCTGCCTATATATTCACTCCCCTGCTCTGCCGCCAGCTCATGTTCACACACCCTGTGCCACTTCCAAGCTGTCTGGCGGGTGCCACCCCCCACCCCCCCACCCCCCTCTCACACCTTGTTTCCTGGCCTGATCTCAGCTCTGATGACCACTTTGACATCTACTCTTTCAGTAATAAACGTGCCCGAGTTTCTAGGCGCTGTGCGGTGCGCTTATAACCGAATCACATCTTTTCTTTTATTGACAGGTAAGTTGAGTCAGCGGGGGGAGCTGGGTCTGATTCTCAAACTCCTGTGTAATTTTCCATGAGAACGCCGAATGACAATACCTTTTTCGTTTCCCGACAGCTCTGTCTTCATATGCATCATTTCCATGTGTAACACAAACAGAAATACAACTCACATCAAGCAGAGTGAGGTGGCATTAGCGCCTAGAAAAAGCCGCTCTGCGCCCAGGCAGGGAGTGCGTTAATTGAGCCCCTGGATACCAGGCGTTTGACTGACTCTGGTGTGAATTATTTTACCAAGCGCGCACAAATAATGCTGCCTGAAGGGCATGAACATATTATATCTAAATAAAACGAGTTAAACACGTTACATGTCGATTCCACGCACTCAGATTTTCTGTAGATCAGCAGCTAGATTCGTGTCTACTTTTCAGTGGTGCATTAAGTGAGTTTAAACGAGTGGTTGAGAGAGTGAGCAAGTTAATGACTGAATGAGGAAATAAGTGGGTGAGTTAGTTGCTGAATGAGTAAGTGAATGTTTAAGTGAGTGAGGTTTTGAGTGCCCATTCGAGTGGGCATACCCCATTGAGGGCTGCCACACATCTGACCCACAATCACATCTTTCTATCTTCTTACTTATATTTAATGGCCTCTTGCGGCTTATTTGACATATCCCACATCACTCCATGTGTGCTCAGCAGGCAGGCTCTAGGGCGGTGTGACAGGTGCCACCGCACCGGGTGCTGACTGGGTGGGAGAGGGGTGGTTTCCTCAAATATATCATGGAATTAAACACACCTGCTGCAGCGTTCCTTGCCTCCAGTTTTTTTCTGGCTACAATAAAAATGTCAAGATTACTCTGGTGAATTATGGAGCTGCAGGAGAGAGATGCATTTTGTCCACTGGAAGTTCTGACTCATCACAAGGTAGCTCAGAAGGTTTATGCCGCAAAGCGCCTGTACTATGCAGATCACAATGTGCATAGAAGGTAAATAGTTCAGTGGGTGACTGTTTGTGTCAGAGAGATCCTTTTGTAACTTGCAGTTAAAAAGTTAGATCCTAATATAGAACAGTGACCTATGAACTGTCATCAGAGAGCTGCATGCAGAAATGCATGCGAGAGGGCGTGGTTATAGAGACTTGAGGGGCTCAGTTAAAGGGTGGTAGTGAGGGAATCCGTGGAGAAGGAGGTAACTGGGGGCGCCAACAAGCATTGGCGCACCGTGGTCACCAGCACTAAAGCCGGCCCTGGTGCTCATGTAGGGGGACTCACTCCCTGGTGGAATGCTTGAAAGGAAGCATCACTCACTGAAACGCAGGAAGACGTCTCCAAACCTGGCACTGACGAGAGGCTGGAGGAGAGATGGCACTGCTGTCAGAAGGACAGTCACGTGACATTATCTGCGCACCGATGGGGTGGGGGCAGTAAGGGAGGGGGACAGGCATGGTGGGGGATTCAGCATGGCTCCCCAAGATCATGACTTTATAGTAACAGTGTGACAATATCAAGCAGATGAGCTGTGCCTACATGTAATTCCACATTGCTTCTCCTGCGGGTCTGTGTCTCGAGTGTCCACGGCTGTCCTTCCAAGCCACAGGTGCCTTATAGGGAGGGCAGCATTTGTGGGCAGGAGTACAATGGTACTGACAGACTTCACAGACACAACTTCAACAAAGACACACGTTCTGCACAGATCTCCACCCTGCTCAAAACACAGTCCCAATCACAGACATTCATGAGCCCCGGAGGCGCTGCTGCTGTGGTACTGTCCTGGGTACTGGGACAGGCTCTTGCAAGCCCATCCCAAAACATCTAAAAGAGACAGGAATACGGCGGGCATGATAAGGGCATATCCATATACAACGAGCACCCGTTGAAGGACTCTGCCCTCTCTGCACTATCACTGAAAGGGGATCGGATGTTTTGGGCTGGATTGTAAAGAGCATCTTTCAGAGCAGCTCTCAGCAGGGTATGGGACAGAGTCTGGTGCTGTGAACCGACCCCACTGTGTTTATCTGACCAATCAAGTCTTCGGATTTTGTGGTGTGCTGTTTTGCCATCAAAAGAGTACTGAGAAGGACATTTGATGTTATGATGTATTTATGGCAACCCTATAATCCTGTGAAACGTGCTGAGCATTATAATGCAGAAGCCCTTAAAGAGTGGCCATATTACTCAAACACCAGCAAACATGCACAAGAGCAGGGGCTGCTGTAGGAACCACACGCGATGGGAGCAGTTACTGAATCAATCAGCGCAGAAGAACTCTCCACCTGCTCAGATTGAAAAGCAGCCACGCACCGGGGCTCAGAACCAGGGATTTGCTGCGGTTGAACTGCAGTGACCTTCATGGGCGGCCCCACAGGCACAGCAAATATCCATTCATCATAGTGTGTGCAAAGAGTCCAAGAACTGCTCTCAGAACCCTTTGCTGGGGTCCCACGAGGCGAACATGAACCCGAAATGCATCCATGGAATATAAGAAGATGGGATTCAAAAGCAGGTGACTGCCACCAGCCCCGCAGAGGTCAGAGACGAACCTGAAAGAGAACGCGGCAAACACTCCCTCATCCATTAGAGTGATGGTCAATGTAGGAGTCAGTCTGGAGCTCAGTCAGTGAGAAGAAATGCAAACACTGGTTACTAATGACTCTCGCCCGTCTCAGTGCCACCTCAGCAGAAAGGCGCCCCCAGTGGAGTGTGTGCGGCCGGGCACAGCTGCTCAGAGCGGCCTGCTGAGAACAAATACATTCGAACCGGCTGCCCCCCGAGAAGCTGATTCCAAAGGAATGTGTGGCCCCCGGATTCATGGTGACATCCCGTGGACCCTCAGAGCCCACGGTATGGTAACATAGGTCGTGGGGTATGACGTGGGGATGGGACTGTCCTTAGACTGATCAGACCTGCCAAGAATCCTAAAAGGATAAATGTTTTTTGGGGTCCCCACTTAGTTCCGAGAAGCCAAAGCGCACAAGGATACACTAACCTAGAATATACAATTTGTCAAGCATCTTTGTAGCAATAACTACCACATCAGCACAAGACCAGAAACCAGAAGAGGAGAAGCGCATGTAGCATCCTGCACTATAGTCTTTGCAGACCTGCAGGAATGGACACCCCTTTACTTCGCATGTTAATTGTGGATACACTTCGTCTTGTATTTAGCCAGGATGCCAGGACTACGCACACTCACAATCCGAGATTGCGGCTGAGGATCAGCGGACCCGTACACGGGCTGACAGCGGAAAGACATGTTATAAATACTGGAGGTCGTAGCCGGGCCCGGGAGAAGCTACATACAAGCCAAATGGTATCCACAATTGACATGTTACCCAACCGTATGCTTGAGAAATTTTTCAGAATTCAGCCCTGAGGAAGTCATAGGCTGACACACCCACTGACGAAACACGTGTTCACTTGCAGAGGAATTTGAATATAATTAAAAAAAAGTTGAAGAATATGCGAAAAATGGAATGACTCATAATTGTGTTTATATGATATTGCGTGTGCTAGGACACATGTCTTTGTTTTGTTTCTGTAATTGGGATGTAGGTGTGACTTTTAACACTGTACTAAAATATCCAGCTGCAGCAATTTTGTGTACTGTGTCTTGAAGCACCAAATTCCCTTAATCTCCCCTCAGCAGACAAAAACACGTATGCATCTGTTTCGTATCCTTGCAATGACACATGTAATGGAGTCCACTGATCAAGCCCAGAGTGAACAAATCCTAAAAGACCCACATTAATTTAGAACACATATAATGTTGCATGAATATGCTTTGCTAGTAGGGATACAGATTCCAACAAGACAAGTGTGCACTGCGCTCTACCCAGCTCCTTGGAGTCGCTGTCAGCCACTTACTAAGTTTTCAATTATTCAAAGGCACAATAGGTCCAGTATGAACTGTGCAAGAGTTTTGGCAATAAATGAAAACAATGTGATTTTGAGTGTTATAAAACAACTGCACGGCTTCTGGATAAGGACTAAGGGCCTTATTGTGACCTTGGTGGTCTTGGAGTAGGGCCGCCACACCGATGATCCGCTCCAAGACCGCCAAAGCCATGAGACACCTCCATCCAGATTATGAAATTTTTTATTTCCTTGCGGGCATTTCTTTGGCGGTCTCATGTTGGTGCATATGAAAAAGGAACCGCAAATGGGAGATTCAAAGGCAGTTCCTGCAGGGCATTAACTGTAAATTCCATACGTTGCAGGAACAGGGGTGCATGCATACAGGAGGGAACCACATGTGCCACACTGCATGCACCCCATGGCTCTGAGGCAACAGGGGACCCTGTAGGGACCCCTTGGGTTCCTCACTGCCACACTTTTCATTGCTCTTACTGCCATGAAAACTGTGGCAGTGAGGAAACTTGTAATATACTTGATGGTGCCCCAGGAGCACTGCCAGCATATTACCAGCTTCACACCGCCGCAATACCGCCAGGGATCGCGGATCCCTGGTGGAAGTAGTGGTTCTGTGGCGGTTCGGAAGCCATAGTTGGAACATGGTGGGTGGACCGTCAACAAGACTACGGCGGTCCAATGGACCACTGTAGTCATATAAAAAGGCACTTATACTCTTCAACCATTGACATGACTCCATGCATCAGCCTGGAATAGTTAAGATACTTGTGTAGTGTTGTGATCTGCTTTTTAAAAGCACCATAGATAACGGATGTGTTTGAGCACTTCTGAGATTCAAAGGTTGACTTTTTAGGTATGGCTGAACATCACAGGAGCCACCTGAACATATGTGATGAACAGACAAAGAGCTTCAAGAAGCTGGGTATTTGGACAAAAACAAGTGAATCCGTAATATTGAACAACATAAAAATCGAGTTTTTGATATCATGACACAGAACTTTCTTGATGGAGAAATATTTTTAACTAAAATATAACATTTTTTAAGGTAATATCATTTTCAAAAATCTCTGTGTGGTTAATATTGTTTACAAAAATATCTCTGTTGTCAATATTGTTTACAGTAATGTAGCTGAAAAAATATATTTCTGTATTTTAGTGTATACTTTAAATATATATGCTCTATATTGTTCATATAATTGTTGTTATTGTTTTTAAATACATTTTGTGATTTTTAGTTATATATAATTTTTCACAGAGTTTACTACTTTTTTAATGTGTGAGTGCAGCACTAGAGGAATGCTGGGGTTTGTGGTGCTGCTTTAGTCCAAACCTTTCCCTTTGGTGGTTCTGCTTTGTGATATTCTCCTTTTACATTGTTCACAGCCCTCCAGTGGGCCTCTGAAATACAAGATGCCCGGTTAATGTTCATTTCTTCCACTTGTCTTCTGTTCCGCTGTTGGGCTATGGACAGCTCCAAACCCCGCGGTCTCCCATTGGTCTTCTGTGGTGGGGCAGCCTTCCCGGCAGGACTGCCGCACAATCATTTCTGAGGTGTGCAAGAATGAAGACGCACTCAGCAGATGACGAATGCTCCTGAATTCATTCTTTTGGAGCAAGACCGGCATTTCCATTCTGATGTCATTCTGCCTTATGCATTTCTGAGCACCAGCTCCTTATTCACAGGTTTGAATGCAACTTCACAGCACAACTAAAACAGCACCCTCATCTGCATACTAATTACTTATATTTCCCTCCAGTGGGCCTCACAGGTGAGTGTAAAACTTGATGCATGCTGGGATTTCTGGTGCCGCTTTAGTCCAAACTTTTCCCTTCAGTGGGTTCTGCTTTCCTTCCTGTTGTCCACATGGCAGTAGAAATAGTATACCTATTTTTCACAGACTTTACAACTATTTTTCAATATTGTTTAAATATATATAATAATATTTGTATTTGTTAATCTTTTATGTTTTATGTATGTATGCATGCATGTGTATATATAAATATATAGTCACTGAAAAAACCATAGGTTTCAGGCACGTTATAGTTAGAACTTATCATTTAAAAAACCTTAGAAATTCACTGACATAACCATAGGTTTTAGGGAAAGTTATAGTTAGTTGGACATTTCACTCGTACAAAACCAGAGAAATTCCCCCGTTATCATTAGTTCAGCTAACTATAACTCGTGCCTCCGCAATGCACTGCTGATGACGTCTCATTTTACATCACTCATGATATGGTCAGTGAAATCACTGATGACATCACTGATGACATCTCAAGTGACATCACTGATGGCATCACTGATGACATCATCCAGTGACTGTGTGTTTCTGTAAATTTTAAATATGTTTAATATACATAGGGAAAGGCGTATTGAAGAATGAGTGTGTGTTTAAGTGTCTGAATGGATGATTTAGTAGGTGCGTGACTGACTCTATAAGTGAGTGATTAAACGTATCTTACTGAAATCATGGGTTTGTGACTAAACTGTGTGAATGTCTGTATCCGTCTGTCTGTTGGGGTGTAAGCGGCTTCATGGGTTTGTGAATAGCTACATGAGTGTCTGTATGGGTTATTGATTAGTTGTGTGAGTATCTGTATGGGTGCCAGAGTGTTTGTGTGGGTGGGGTGTGGGTGGCTCTGTGCATAGATGTGTGAGTGGGTGATTCACTGGGTGCATGGTTTCAAGAGTGCATCTGTGATGGACTGTATGGGTGGGTGAGTGTGTGTATAGGTGTGTTAGTGAGTGAATGTATAGCTCAGTGGTACATGTGTGAGTAACTACATATGTGAAAAGCAGTATATATGTGTGTTGGAGTATATAAATGGCTATAAGTGAGAGTGTGTGATTGTGAGAGTGGCTGTATGGATGAGTATGTGCTTGTATCAGTGATTGTATAAGTACGTAAGAATGTGCTAGTATTTGTATGAATAAGTGAGCTGGTGTGTGTATAGCTGTATAGGTGAGTAAATGGCAGTGTGATTATTTATTTGCATGCCTGACTAGGTGTGTGAGTACCTCTATGGATGAGTGGTGGTGTGTGAGTGTCTATATAGGTGTATGAGTGCATATGATAGTCCTTTACTGAGTGACCATTAGTATGAGTGACTGTACGGGTGAGTGAGTGGATGTGTGTGTAAACCTAAGGATCAGTGAGTGGGTATGTAGTTATTGGTGTTGGAGTGTGTATGGTTTTGAGAATGGCAGTCTGTAATTTAGAGTGGGTGTATCAAAGGTTATATTAGGGTGTGAGAAGATGCATCAAATTATCACATGGATGATGTCATCAGTGATGTAATCAGTGACGTCATTTGAGATGTCATCAGTGATGTCACTGACCATGTCATAAATGATGTAATATATGACGTCATCAGCCGTGCATTGCGGGGCGCGATTTATAGTTAGCTGAACTAACTATAATGGGGGAATTTCTCTGGTTTTGTACGAGTGAAATTTCCAACTAACTATAACTTTCCCTGAAGCCTATTTTTTTGTCAGTGAATTTCTAAGGCTTTTTAAATGCTGATTTCTAACTATAATGTATCTGAAACCTATGGTTTTTCAGTGAATTTCAAAGGTATTTTAAATGGTAATTTAGAGTGTGTAGTCTGCTCAGGTACACGTGCCACCTGCTTGGGTCTGTGTGAAACACACCGGGTGTGTGTGAACCTCTCTGGCCTGTATGGGTGTCCTCCCGGGGAGTGTGCATGTATCCTATAAGTCTGGTATGGGATCCGCCGACCTGTGTCTATCCGTAGGGCCTGCTAGTGACTGAGTGCAAAGTGCTAGGGGATGTCCATATGCCTGTGTCCACTCAGAGCAGTTTTCCGGGATGTGTGGAACCTACCAGTGTGTGTGCAACTTCACCTGATGCAGATTCAAACTACCGGTGTGTGTGCAACTTCACCTGGTGCAGATTAAAACCACTGGAGTGTGTGCAACTTCACCTGGTGTAGATTCAACCTATCAGTGAGTGTGTAACTTCACCTGGTGCAGATTCAACCCATCGGTGAGTGTGCACATTTCTGGGGCCTGTATGCAACCTGCAGGGCTCTGCATGTGACCTGCTGGCAACGGTGTGGATCTCACGAGAGTCCGCGTGCCATCTCCAGAGGCCTGTGTGCAAATCCTGAGCTCTGTGTGTGAGCTGCAGAGCAGTGCAAGCCCGAGGAGGCAGGTCATTGTTTTTTTATTATTATCAGTAGTATTTTTATTGTTTTCGTGGTCATGCTGGCAGGCCGTGCAGTCCCCTGCTCAGTCCTGGCCATGCCCCGTCTACAGAGCCCGTCCTCCCCCCAGATCACAAGGCCTCGGGCCTGGCAGTAAAAGGGTTTGTATGGCACCTTGGCTCTAGCCGCCGTCGCCGTAGGTTACTTCTGGGAGCTCAGTCATAAATAAAGAGACGCATTTATATTAATAAAATGCCAGCAGCAATAGAAGGAATGTTAGTAATTATAATAATGATTTTAATGAACGTTTGACCTGCGAAGACCACAGCATGAATGCATGCGGGAATTAAATAAATAAAATCCTCCCGCTGCCCCTTACACGGCGGGATTTTTAATGTCCAGAGCAGCGGGCTGCGGCCTCATCCTTAAATGACATCTAACGTTCTTGCCACAAATTCGAGCCCAGAGGGCAGGGTTCTGTTTCTTGCTTTGTTTTATAAAACATTGTTTTACTCTCGAACACTACCAGTTAATAGTGCTTTGCACACAGCTGTAGCATCTCAAGGCGCTGAATAGCTATGGTCTCCGACAGACTCAGATAAATGTTTAATTTAACTTAAAATAAAACTTACCTGACCGCCTCTGCTCTGCGTTGGCAATGGTGCCTTTTGAGTTCAACAGCACGGGAGTGGCAACCCCTCAGCCATCCTGACGCTGCAGCAGCGCCAGGATTGACTGAGGGCACAGCTTACTCTTCGCCCGCCGCCTGCCCATTAGGAGACCGAGGGGCTCCTAATGGTCATGCGCAAGTCAGTGAAAACACAAGTGTGCATGACTAAGCACGGCGAAAAATTCGCGCACCGTCCCCCTCATGCACACTTGTGCTGCAGTGTTGCCTCTCCCTGCCTGGTCTGACAATGCATGTCAGTCAACATGACACCGGACCGCCCACGTCATGCTGACTGACATGCATTGTCAGTTCTCCCTTGGCATCTCTGAACTTAAGTAAACTAAGTTCAGAGATGCCGAGGGAGCTGCGGGCGTGGGCGTGGGCGGGGAGGCAACGCCCCAACGCCCCAATGGACGCACCGCACCTGCATGCACATTTAAACCAGAATTCGTAGTTCAAACAATATGCATGTATTTCAGAATTTCAGACAGCATGAATTCATATTTCAGATGTATGTGTGCACATAAACATTCATTTATATTTCAGACAGCGTTCACATAAAAACACACGTTATTATTCAAACAGTATCTACAAATATAAACCTAGGGGTATATTATCAAGACAGGCGATAAAATTATCGCCGCTGTAGCGGCAAAAAACTGCAGCTAAAACGGCAATAATGGGCTTGATAATATACTCTATGGAATTCCAATTGAAGCTCAGGTCAGATGTCCTTCACATATAACATGGGCTTCAATTGGAATTCTATAGAGCATATTATCAAGCCCATTATCGCCGTTTTAGCAGAAGTTTTCTGCCGCTAAAGCGGCGATAATTTTATCGCCTGTCTTGATAATATGCCCCTTGGGGGCATATCAGCAACAACCGGAGATAATTATCGCTAAGCGCACTTAGCGCTAGGATAATTATCGCCGGCTAGCGTGGATTTTTATCGCTGAGATAGCGTGCTATTAGCAACACTTATCTCAATAGCGATAAAAATCCTCGCGCTAACTGCCTAACGTGAGATTATCGCTGGAAACCCAGCGATAATCTCACGCAATGTGGCGTTATCTTGTTGATAGGGCCCCACAAACTTATCCATGATATCCACCTTCCATAGGATATCATGACTAGGTCAGTCCTGAAGCAGGCGTAAGGAAAGTAGCGATAACAGGGGTTATCGCTACTTTTCCTGACTCTATGCTTCATAGCGTGGGGCTTGATGATAGGAGAAATGTTGCATTTCTCCTGTCATGTCAGGTCAGGAACGCCCACTTTGCATCTCATTAGAGATGCAAAGCTGGGCGTTAGGAATTCCTGCGCTAACGCAAGTTTTCACGCTTTAGCGTGAGCTTTCTAATTAGGCGATAAAATGCGGCGATAATTCTATTGCCTCGCCTTGCTGATATGCCCCCTAGTTTCTTATTTCATAGAATATGTGCACATTTAAATATTTATTCGTATTACAGACATGTGTACTTAAAAACCTGAAATCATATTTTCGCAGTGTCTGCACTTATAATCAGTTCATATATCAGACACCACATGCACGTTACACAAATCCACATTTATTGCACATGTAAACATAAGTTGGTATTTCAGCCAATAATATTGCCGTGAGACCCACATTCATCATGGCCCCGTGTTTTAGTCTGATAAACAGGGCGACAAAATCTTGAATTACTGTTTTAATTTAAATTTTTTATTTAATCAAACATGTTTTTTCAGCATATACGTACGAACACACACAAACATACTCTGACATATGTGCCACGTTGGCGGGCGTATCAATGGACCTATGCCCAACAGATGCACTGTTTTTCACGTTTGTGAGTAATATGTGCAATAGTGTTAGTCGGTGCACTATCACGTGCATTCACTGTCCGTGACCAGAGTGCCACCGGTCCTCTCCCCGACCTAAGAGGCTAACAGAAGTTGATATTTAATTCTAATCATAAAATATGTAGAACTTTAAATATGCACAAACGTATATAGAGATAACAACGCGATACATTATCCAGAAATAAGTGTAACCACACAGTCACGCAACTACACTGACACACCACAAGCGCACACTCAGGCAGGCACAAGAAGATATTTTATACTCCAGTATTTTTATTATCTACACAATGTATGTTTTTGTGCACTGTGTGGGATCATTTGCATGTAGGTTAACCAAATATATGTTAGTGCCTATCGGCTATAATGAGATAGAACTTAGTGCATTCTTAAGCGAAGGAACTAAACTGCATACAGACGAGAACAAGAAATAATCAGAGACACATAAATACATAAAGAGAGCCCCAGGCGTACGCACACAAAAAGCGTACAAAAACCGGCACATGCAGGTACGAATGCGCTAGTTGCACCAGTCGTGCATTTTATTTGTGATAAACTTATTTAGAGACATGGGTCTATCCTGGGGCAGACATTTGGAGGGTTAGTAAGTCAATTTATATATCCCAGTTCTAGCCAAACACAGCCACAACTCACATGGTGCCACAATCCCACACAAAAACAGACGCAGAGACTCACCACACACGCATAACTCATGAAGATGCCACACGCCAACACACGCGCAAACAGTTGTTGCCTTATTGTGCCCACAGTGCTCACTCTTCTCAGCATAAACTGGCAAAACACACACACCAACATAAACAGACTCCTGTGACTGAGGCACACATTTAAACAGATACACAGACTCATTGGGGCACACGCAGCTGTCTAACGATGCCCCAAGCACAAATCATCTCTAGATTCAATGTGGCACACACACTCACTTGCACACAGAGCCTGGCATACGTGTAAGGAGGCACACAGACTCATACAGGAAAACATACACATAAACACCGCAGTCTTAAGGTGCCGATTTGTTTCAAAGCTGCACAAACGTACACAGACAAACACATGGTCAAACAGACTGAGGCTTGTGTAAACAGGGACACCTCTTATATAGACACTCACACACACACAAAGGAGCATTACAGTGCTCCCGGCACACAGCCCCATTAGTTCCAAAGCTGTAAACTCACACACACACACACACACACACACACACACTCTAGTCCTACCATGCTCCTAGCACATAGCCTCCCAAAAGCTGCACACACACACACACACCCTGAGACAGCCATGTGTGTCCATTGGTCTATATAAATGCGCGCACACACACACACACACACACACACAAACACAGCAGTACACTGAGACACACATGTGAACAGCCACACAGGGCAGTTTAGAGGCCTGCACTCACAGGCATACACACGCATACACACACACACACATAAATTAGTCTTACAGTGCTCCTAGAAGACCTAATTCAAAGGCTGTGCACTGACACACACACTGATGCACACATGTGAACAAACATTAAGGCCCATAGAGACACATACAGACAGACATGCAGAGACACAATCGAACACTGGTCTAACAGTGCCCCGAACCCACTGCTTTCTTAGAAAGGCTGTCTGATGCGGCTCCTGAAATACCACAAAGTACTGCAATAAAACTGCACACAAATATAAAAGTGTCCCATTTGCCAGTGGTTGGTACAAAAGGCAAAGGCAAAATATATGGTAATCCGGTCCATAAAAGGCCTGCAAAGAATAATGTGGATCATTTGTTTGATATAGGAAGTGAATCTGGTGACCGCACATCTTCGGTGCAGAGTGACACAAAATCTCAATGTGGTGTTGAACATACAGAAATTCAGTGTAGCACATTTCCTGCAGATTCTGTTCATCGCGTGCATGCTAATACAGAAGGCCATTTGTTGAAAACCGATACAATGGGTCCTGTCAAAAAGGTAACTTTTATGAAAAAGGATAAAAATAACCCAGCAAACAATTTGGACACTCGGCTTGAAGTAGGAAGGAAGGCAACTGATGGTACATCTCCATTGCAACACAATGTCGACTCTTTCTCTGATGTGCCTACAGATACTGTTGATGGCCTGCACAATAGTGCAGAAGAGGCCATCTTGGTCAATACTGGTTCAAAAGGAGCTATCAAACAAATGACACTAGTCAAAAAAGCCAGGAACAGGTTGCAGAAAGGTGGTTCAGATGATGTACTTGAAATGAAAAGCAGGATCGGCTTTGAATTGTCCCGTAATGAAAAGGAGTCCTCCAAGTCTTCCTGCAGCATTGAAGCTCGAAATAACATAACTAATGCTGATGTACTGCCACACCATGCAGAAAACATTTATAGACCCATCCAGGAGAGCAGTATTTTAAAGGATGGCAAAAAAGAGGTCTTGAAGAACACTTCAGTAAAAAATGCACACAAAAGGCCTGCAAATAATTCAGATCATGTGCTTGAAAATAAAAGTGCAACTGTTGAAAACACTTCTAAGTTGCCGGGCGATTTGAGGTCCCACTGCAACCCTCAACCTTCAGAAAACAAGTGTCACTCTTTATCTGCAGTACAAGCAGATGCTGGAGAACAATTGAGCACAAAGACTGGAATTACCTGCATGTCAAATTTGAGTGAACAACGGACAGGACCGTCTGTCCCTATAAACAAAAATGCTCGGAAAAGGCCGACCAAGAATAATACGAAGTATGGTTCCACTGAAGATGTCTCTTTGTCACAGGGGGTGCCTCAATCTCAATGCAGTATTAAATTTTTAGAGAACTTGAGTGCTTTTCCTCATCCGCCTACAGTGGACCAACTACCTACAATATCTGAGGCTCAAATGATTGAGGCCAAGGGGGTGGTTAAAAAGGTAGCTGTAATGAAAAACCCTCGTAAAAGGCCAGAGAAGAATTTAGACCCTATCCGTGACAAAGTAAGTGGATCATGTGGAGCTGCAACATTGGGCAAGGACGGCATTAAGCATCATTTTGGAGGTATAATGCCTGAAAGTACACCTGATGCTTTTCAGCGTCTGCCTCCACATCATGTAGTACACTTTAACACTAACACAGATGAAGGGAATTTGATGAAAATGGGAAATAAAGGGCAAGGTAAGCAAGCACCTGCAGTAAACAAGGCTCGTAAAATGCCAGCTAAAAACCATTTTGATCAAGTGCTTGAACTAGAGAGTGGCAAAGGTGAAAATACATCTTCCGTGGTAGAGGATTCCATGTCTCCGGGCAGAGATGGGCTTCCGAAAGGCTTGTACAAACCAATCTCTAATGTACCTGCTGAGCACACACAGGTGAAGAAAAAAGAGGGCTGTTTGTTCAAACCTGCTGAAAAAAGGGCAGTGAAGAAGATGACTCTATCACAAAAGCCTAGAACGGGCCTGGAGAAAGATTCTGAACGTGTGCTTCAAATGAAAAGTGAAAGAGTTGATGATGCGTGTTACTTGGTCCAAAATGATTCTGTGTTCCGCTATAGTGTAGAACTACCAGAGAATCTGTGTTCAGATTTCCCTGCTACCCCACAACCCACTTCTGATGCCATGGCTATAAGCACAGATGGTGGGCGCTTGTGCTTATTTGCAGCTGGTAAAAAAGAGATGGCCAAAAAGAAGCCACTAGTCAAGAAGACCAGCATCGGGCCAGAAGAGACTCTTTCAAGTCACCCTCATGAAATTGAAATTGAATTGGGTGAAGATGCATCGTCTTCAGTGTTGGGTGATTCAGAGTCCCTCTGTGGCATTGATCTGGCAGAAGGCTCCTGTAGTGCCTTTCCTGATGTATCATCAGATACTTTGGACAATGTGAACATGAGCACAGAGGAGGCCTGCTTTTTGAAGGCAAGTCAAAAAGGGTCTGTAGGAAAGATGACTTTGATACAAAATGCTGAAACCGGTGTTGAAGACAGTGAGCTTGACCGTTTATTTGCAATGGAAAGTGGAGGACATACTGATGCTTTGGTACAGGATGATTCACACTCCAGTTTTGAAATTGAAGAAGTTCTGGGTACTGATTTTTCCAGTGTGCTGCCCCACACAGCAGATAGCACAGGCATCGGCATGGAAGAAGGCATTTTGTTAGAGGCCAGCACAAAAGAGGTCATGAAAAAGGGGTCCCAAATAAAGTCCAGTCCAAGGCAGCGAGAGATTAATTTAGACCAAGAGCACAAACTAAAAAGTGGAACTGATGAGGACCTTGGTGCATTGTTACACGAGGATTCAGAGTCACACTTCAATGTGGGCGTACAAGGTAGCCCTGGGTTATCACATACTGTTGAAGACGTAGACCTTAGCACAGAGGCGGATCTTCTGGGCTTGTTTCAGCAAAGTAGAAATGTTGAACAGGGTCTGGTGGTCACAAAGCAAGAAACTGGTCCTGGAGACAGTACTTCGGAGCCATTGCTGAAGCGAAGAGGAAGAAAGAAAAAAGAACCGGAATTGGAAGCCCTTCCAAATGGGGAAATCCGTGTGAAGAAGAAACCAAGGTTCAGTGCAAAAGATCGAGAAGGAGTTGGGAAGCCACGGAAAAGGGGTAGGAGGTCCGAGTCTGGGCTTTCAAACGATGGGACTCACGATGGCGAGACAAATTTAGACTTCGGAGAAATCTTTGATGCTGTCTTGGCAGAGGCCTCCAAATGGGAACGCAGGAGGGATACTGAAGGTCTCAAACACTTGGAGTTTGGGGAGGTCCTCTCTGATACAGGAAGGCTGACAGCCCCACCATTATCTGATAATGAACTCTACAGCTCTGCCGACGAAACTGAGGAAGTATACTTTGGCTATCCACATGCATACGAACAGAATAAATTCACAGCCTTGAAAAAGCAGAAAGATTTAATACCACAAGCGCAAGTGGAGAAAAGAAAAACCAGCCCATATTTTGCCAAACAGTTTACAGAAGGGGAACGACAGTCCAGAGACGACCTGACGGGTGGTGGTGGTGAAGACACATTATCTGGGTATGAAGATGCCAGCGATGAATATTTGGAGCATCTTTTGACTGACACTGATGGAGACAGTGAAGACTTGGACTTTGGGCAGTCTTCAGCGCATTCTTACAATGGCGCTGGCCCCAGCGGACTTCATTTAACTCCCTCTCCAGGGAGCACATTGGCAGGCCTAGAAGTAAATTGCAAGACTGTAGAAGGTGCAATTTTAAAGACTGAGCAAAAACAGCTGTCAGTAGTGAAGAATATCAATGAACATTTGAGGAGAATGGAGCGGCATTTAGCCAACCTTGTGAAATTTAACCGCCTGTACATACGTCGCTCACTGGGCTTAACTGGTGAGTTGGTCAGGGAAAATGCCTCCCAGAGCCTCAGTCTGCAGCGCATCGCAGAGACTTTAGAAAGCGCGATCCCATTTCCCACAGCCAGCGGTGTACGGATAACTGCTGACGTGGCTCCCTCATCAGGGTCTTCCTCCGTATCCAGCGACTCCAGTGACGAGGAATGGGCCAAACGTCCTTCCAAGACACCAAAGAAGGCCAAACGCAGTCGTGAGGATGGCATGGTGAAGAAAGGGAAGAAAAAATGAATGTTTTTTTTGGTTGCCAGGGAGCAAACAAAAATATGAACTGCTCAATGTTCTGCGGACATGTTCCTTGTGTTCATTTTTATTGTTCTATCATGTATGCCACCAGTTGGGAATTAATAACTTGCGGATTCCCAACTCTTAATAAATCTTATGATTGACATAAGGTCTGATGTTTTATAATGGATCCCAATTAAATAGTTGATTGGTGATAATTCCTGTTGGATTTTAGGGATTTTACCTAATTTATTTCTCTACGTCTCTGTTGATTGCAGTTGCAATTGTTTTTCCTGGTAAAACGTGTGAGCAAGAGTAACATTAAATTGAAACTAGCACTGCTTTCTTAGTTTGAAAACTGCACACACACAGATGCACACTGCAGCATAAATGTGTAACCGGAAACAAAGCTCAAGACAGACTTGCAAACACACCAACACGCACAGTATTTACTAATGTTCTAAAGCACGCCTATGTTAGCTCGGGTTCATAGCTGCACACACATGGCACGCGATACATTAATACACTGATGGCTGGCTGTTCGTCCGGCAGGCTATGGCCTGCGTGTCCGGGCCTATGCTTTGAATTATAGTGGTCCCTGGCCAGTGAACAGCGCTGGGGCCTCTCAGGCTGGCGGGGCAGGGACAGGACCGTGAGGCATCGGCCGCAAGGAGAGTGAGGGGGCTGAGTATCTGCTGGGGCTCAGAGCAGTAAACCTGGCCCGTCACCCCCGGTCCTGCCCTGGCAGACTCGGGCGCAGGCATTTATACCCACAGTCACACACATATTAAGGGTGCATGTACTGACCTAGCTTAGACCAGCATAGATAGGGAATATAAGAGCAGGATGGACTTCTCGGGTTAATACTTTGCCTCTGTGTGTCCTTGTGCGATCGCTGAGGTGATTCCCTCCATCAGAGCTCTCGAGGTCTCGCGGGCGCAGCGCGTGTGCACTGAGGAGCCTGTTACACTGAATGAGCGCACGTTTTATACCTGTAACACACAGAAAATACAGTGCACTGAATCCGGCTATTAATTTAATACACCCGAGCATCAAGGGCGCCTCTAAAGGAGAGAGAGCGCTCCATGTATATACTCATGTTAAATAGTTCTATCATTTTACCATGCCCCTGGGACGTGGCCCACCCGGGGGCTAAATAATAACGAAGCGTGAGAGCCTGAGCAGGCCTAGGGGGTCACGGTGTTTCTACCCAGCCCCCTTTTCTTTTTTTTCACCTTTCTTTCCCTTTTTTCTTGTGCCTCGGTTACCGAGGCACAAGATGGCTGCCACCACTTCCTGGTTTGGAGTGTTGACAGTCAATTAGAATTAAGCTTGTGGTCGGGAGGGTCCACGGATCCTCCATGCCTCTATATATCGAAACTTTAATTTTTTGATTTTCTCAGCAACTACTGAACGGATTTACACCATTTAAAAAAAGGTCTCTTTCAGAACCAAGGGCTACCTTTTTGCCAAATTTTGTGTAATTCCGTTCAGCAGTTTGAGCTGTAGCCGTGTCTAAAGTTTCCTATGGGAAATTGATTTTCCGACCTCTATTTTTAGAATTCCTCAGGAACTACTGAATGGATTTACACCATTTAACAAAAAGCTCTCTTTCTGAACCAAAGGTTACCTTTTTGCCAAATTTGGTGTAATTCCGTTCAGCAGTTCGAGCTGTAGCCTTGTCTAAAGTTTCCTTTGGAAAATAACATGGAGAAAACATGTTTTGGGACCCCCCTTTTTTCTCGGCCCCCACTTGCTGAATCACCCGAAACGTTCAAGACAGGACCTGACTGGAGTGCCCCACGAGTTTTTAAAATTTCGCGAAGATGCGTCATCTGGCGCCAAAGTTATTGGGAAAACAAATAATGCTTTTCCTATCGAAACTAGGTCCTAACTATTACTATCTACTGGCGACCACCAGTAGATAATATATGATTTTTATAGTAATAACACAAAACATGTAATATAAAGTGAAGTATATATTTATAATAATAGTGTTATGTTAAATATATTGAAATGTACATATAAACATGCGCCCACATATATATTTATTTGTGTATGTTTGTGTAAGCATATCTAGCATTAAATGTTACTTAAATCTATGTAGTTTACATTATAGTAATGTTATATATTAAAATATATATATATATTTTTTCAATATCTTTGTACATACTTTCATAAGTATAGGAAAGCAATTTTTCTAATCAATGTTTTTGACACAATATTTATGTGTCAGGATATTATGTCACTGATCCCAGCTAAAAGAGAGGCTTTGTCTCTGCCCACATGTTAGTCACCCTGAGTGCAATATTTGATAGGGCAGAAGGCGTGTGCTGCCATTGAGAACCAGCGCTTGCATACTCCTGTTTGCTCTTGAGGGGAGTTCAGTCACCTAAAAAACATATTGATTCGTCGGTTTTCAAAAGGAAGTTTCCTTTATTATGTGTTAATAGCATTGGCTAATCATATTCTAAAACTTAATGACGTGCTCACTGTGTGATTTAACTACATTGTGGACCATGTTTCTATTAATAGGCTAGTCCTGTTGGTGAATAGAGGTTTTTTTAATCAGTATGTCCCCTCATTCAGAAACAGCTGCATAAAGCACATTAATGCAGCAAGGCGTCTCTTCCCGACATGCCTCATGCTGATCCTTTCTGACGTATCAATGCACTGTTACAGTATGTTCTTCCCACCTGCAGGGGCTCACACATGTGCAGCTCCCCAAAGCCATGTGAGCCAGAATTAGTTATTGTGATTGCCTGGACCACATGGCTCACTTCTGATGATAAACTGGGAAAAACTACAGGTAGGTTAAAAGAGCAACAGGCTTGGCCACTTTTTAAATGCAAGCACCCATATCAAATTACGATTAGACAATGCTGTTATTTCATTGCAAAATCTCTGCTCCTGTCTTTTCTGCAGAGACAGTGTGTACTCTACTCTTAAACTTCTCCCTCTACACCCAGCAAATTCTGCTCACTAGTGCAGGCTAAAGCTCTATGTAACTGGTGGGGTGTGATAATGCCACCAGAGAGTAGTCAAATGTGCTAAAATACCACGGAACCCTAAAGAGCATTCATGAAATATTCCAGTTCTTTCATGGTGCACCAGGGTAGCCTGGCTTTTCCTAGGAGTAGATCACATTTCTTACAAATTTTATGTCAGAATTTACTTCCACTATACGAAGGTCAGCATTTTTTCATGGGTTAGCCCCTTATGCCAAGGAGAACATAAAATATGACAGACATTTGCCTTGCATACTTAACCCAAAGTTATGGGTACCTCTAAAGATTTCTTCCAGTTTACATAGGTCAGCATTTTGTCATTGACCCACTTATAAAATTTGGACAAGATCGCTTATGCCAAGTATTACCTAAAATGTTAATTCCAGTATATTGCTATGGATCCACACTATATTCTAAGAATAATGTGCCAGGTGTGGTGGCACATGATCTGTGTCCCTGCCGCTGGGTATGGCTGGGCTAGCGGGGTTCTCAGTTTGATGGTTTGAGTACAAACAGCTAATGATGGTGTCTTAATAGAAGCATGTCACTGCCTGCGGTTTGCCATAAGTGACACCTCACATCCATATGGTATTAGTGATTTAAAGGAAAGAATAACATCCCGTATGCCAGATCAGCATCACACTTGTAATCTTAACAGACATATGCTAACACACAAACACATACTCACACACACATTCTCTCACACACTAAGTTTCACTAAGTATCATCAGCACTCTCCCCTTTTGCACTGGCCTATTCTTCCAGATGTAAGTAAGTAGATATCTTGTACTATGGGAAAGAGCAGGTATTCTGTGGATGCCTTTGTAGAAATATATGTTTATTCATAAGAGTTGTGGCATTCTTATATTTGCAGCATAAGAGGTGTGTTTTCTGGGTGATGGTGAAAAGTGTGAGTGAATGCAGCGTGAGTGGTGTTAGTGTAGGGTGAAAAATATACTGGCATTAGTATAGGGTGAGCTGCATGAATGCAATGTGAGAGGAGGACCCATTTGAGTGTCAGGTAAGAGGAGTACATGCAGAGTGAGAGGAGAGAGTGCCAGCTGGTGTGAACTTTCTAAATGTAGAGTGAGTGTTGTGCCTTTGCGCCAAGGGAAGGAGAGCAGAGGGAGTGAAGGGTGAGCAGTGAAAGTGACCGGTGAGGGCATGGTGAGAGAAGTTAGTGCAGGGTGAGTGGTGTGTCCCTGTGACTTCATGCAGACTGACTTTTGTGCCTGTGTGCAGGCTTTGTGAGTGCAGGCTGAGAGGTGAGTGCAGGGTGTGAGAAGGGAGTGCAGGGTGAGTAGTTGGACTTCAGTGTCAGTAGTGTGTCTGTCTGCAAGGTGTGAGTACCGGGGTTGTGGCGTGCCCATGTGAGTGAAGGGTGATCTGTGTGAGTGACAGGAGTGCTTTTGTGAGGGCACTGTGAGCGATGTGCCAGTGAGAAAGTAGGGTGAGAGGAGTGACTACAAGGCCAGTGATGTGAGCATATGAATTTGGATGTGGGTGGAAATGCAAATTATGGGAGCAATGAATGCATGGTGAGTGATGTGCTTGTTTAAGTTTAGATTGCAGGGTGAGCTTGGAAAGAGATATGTGAAGTGTGACATGAGTGCATGGGTGAGTAGTGTGCTCATGGGACTGCATTGTGAGTGCAGAGTGAGCGCATTGTGAGTGGTGTGCATGTAATGTGACTTGCTGTGAGTGCTGGGAGAGCAGTGTGCTCATGTGACACAGGGTAAGTGACAAAGAATGGCATGAGTTTATGGCAAGTGGAGCGGGTGCAGTGTAGTCGCTGTGAGTGCAGGGTGAGTGCTGTGCTTGCGTGAGCACAGGGTGAGAGGAAGATGAACAGTGTGAGTGCCGGGAAACAATATGAGTGCATGGTGAGCAGTGTGAGTACAGGGTGATTGATGTGCGAGCAGAGTGAGCATAAAAGTGAAGTGTGAATGGTTAGAATAAACAGTTAGTTGGCTGAATGCAGGAGGTATCTCAGACACTTAGAGCAACTCAGCATGTTGTTGACCGATGGCGTGTAAGGTTTCAAAATCAATAAAACTATTGCTATTATGGCATCAATCTGGATTGCAGGGAAATTTATATGAGTGACACACTGTAAAGGCCTTCATCTATTTGTGCAATGTTGTGATATGAAACCAAATATAAACATGATGCAAGTCAATAGTGCTAGTTGGAAAAACAAATTTCAAAATATAAAACTATAAAACTATTTGTTTGTTTGATAGAAGCTGTGAGAACGTCACATTGGTTTATAGTGCTTGGATACAAGGTTCTAAAGAAAAAAAATATTACTAAATATAAGTATTTTAAGTGTGACCAGATAGCGTAGATTGCAATGCAGGCATCTTCATTCAAGATAAAGTGACTCAGTGCTAATTATGTCTGTTATAAGCCTTGTGCTCCACATTCAAATGGTTGTGCTTCTGTGCCTCCATTTTGTATTCAGCACAATATATCCTCAGTGGGCAGAATGTTGTAATACCCTAAGCTGTTACCTTTTGGACTGTACTGGTTGTTTAGACAAAAAGTATCTCCCGTGTTATAGATCCTTGCCTGCTGCTCTCCTGGATGAGAGAGGCTAAAGGCCTTTAGCAATTGGGATAGCCCTGAGCAGTGCACTATAATGATATCTGAAGGGGTTACTTTGCTCTATTAAAAATAATAATGGCAAACAGAAGATCCATTAATGAAAGCTGAATGAGTATATAGTAATGTTACAAAATCCATTCAAATAAAGCTACTGTATAGCACTGAGGTTGTGCACACTATAGGGAAATTACAAAAGTACATGTATTTTTAAGAGTTACAGAAAGTCACTATATATTAGAACATTCAAATGTTGGCAGCCCAGACATCCTATAATTGCAGTTTTGAATGTGTAGTACTGTGTTAGTATTAAACATGAACTGCTGCTCCATGGGGTAGCATTACAGCCAGCTGTCACATGCTATACCAGTACCTAAATGACCTGAATCTAGGTTAAGGTCCAAGTCACGGGGAAGACCATTGAAGTTCAGCTAATACATGGCATAGAAATACCAGACACTATTTGAAAACTGAGAAAAGCATACATTCCTTTTTGAATTGTAGAATGGCACTGAAAATGAGAACATTCAAAGAGTGCTAGCTCCATTGAAGACAATGAGGTGCCTAGGAGTTTAGAATGCCTTGTACATGTTTTGCAGCAAGACTGGAATATATTCCCTTTTGTTCCTCCCTTTTTATTTTAGAATATTCTATTTTCAGTTGGTCGAATGTTGCAATAGGTTTTGTAGAGGTTGCAGTTTGGGTTGTGGCAGTTGTGTTAGACCCTCTACCTTATTATTATATTTTTATATACAACATGGGCATATGATTTTGGTTTAGAGTCTTTTGCAACCAGTACAGGTAATGAGGCAGTATATAGGGTTATATTAGGGACTTAGGAGTCACTTTTCCAGCCTATAGTGACCATTTCAAATGTGAACCAAAGATAAAGTCCTAAGTTGAAGGCGTTGACCTATTAAATGGGATGTTGTCATTCATACTTGGTGTATTGTATAATAGTGGAGTATTTGTGCAGACAGCAGCTGAGGATGAAAAATTCCAATTAAAAAACTAGATTTCTGTGCTATCTGGAAGGTTTTCTAATTATGATGGTTGCAAGGCAGGTGTGACTTCTAATGCATTTATTGTGTATGTGCTTGTCAGTTCTTTCTGAATGTATATTGATCTAGATTTGTAAGAGTGGATAAGACTGATAAATATTGAGGTGTGTGAAATGACTTTTTTCCATGTAAAAGACTAGGGGCCATATTCACAAGGAGCTATCGCTGAATGAACGGCACTTTATCGCAGCCAAAGTCGTGATAAATTTACCTCCCCATTCAAAAGCTGGTGCTAACAGCCCACAGCACCAGTTTACCCGTGATAGCAGCCGCAAAAAACATCGCCACAGAGGACCCCCGCAACTATCGCTAATGAGATGCAGAGTGGGCGGTCCGGTGCCAAAAGCCGCGACAACACCACACCTCAACATTCTCAACAACCAGACAGATCGAGGATAAAAACACAAAACAGGCGATAAGGCACGTTAGCACCAGGAAATCTACATCTGCTCTGACCTGGTGTTAAGTTGGACGGCAGCCAGCACCACAAAAGGGAGCACAGCCCAGGACCATATCGGAAGTGCAACAGATGTCTAGGAGCCACACATCATGCGGCCCGGACAGCCAAGAGGGCCATAACACCCACCGACACCACCCCAGGACCCCACCCCACACCCGGAACACCCCTGCCTCAGACAACCACAGAGGCAGCGCCGACAAAGTCAGCAGACCCCCAGGAAATGCACCAGCCTCACAGACCCAACATCCGATAATGTCACCGTCCACTACAGATTGAAAGGGACAACCATCCTACGCATCCTGACCATCATCCCCTAACAGGCCTACGGCACCAACATAGAGCACAACCAACATCCTACCCCACAGCAAGCTGCTGGTTTGGCTGCACCTGTTGGCCCCTGGCACCCCTCAAACAACACCCACCAGAGTCGGAGGAGTCTCACAGCCAGCCACATCCAAGTCCCCCACACCTGTCCCTGACATCACCATCACCCTGGTACCCCAGTCCCCATATGTCCAACACAATGCGCAGTATCCGCTGGAGACCAAGCAAGGACCATACACCATAGCAGGATGCACGCACGTGTTGGGGGCAATCCAAAGCACACATGTCCCATTTGTGCCTCCTGGTGACACAGCACACAATCACCGCAACAGGAAGCACACGTCTCACATCAATGTGCAGGCAACATCAGAACACTGTGGATCCTCCAACAATGTTGCCTCCAAAAACGCAGCCAGTGTGCATGATTCCTTCACCCTCCGACAGTCTATCATCAACCAGTCTACCCGGGATGGCAACAATGGAATTGCACAGCCCCTTGGCAAGTTTCAAATGGACACCCTACTCACCTCAACTCCACAACCATGCAACTCACAACTCGTCACAAAATCACTACGAACATGCACAACAACATGCCCACCCACCAGACACGACAGAACAACTAACAATGCTAACCTGGGCAAGTCCTGTACATGTCTCATCAACGGCATGGCACATCAGCCACACAACATCCGAATGTGGGGAGAGGTGGCAACCAGGCATGTGTGAAGAATGCAGTTGAACCATGATTGGGAAAGTACACAATGCCAAGAGTGGCAGAGATGTGCTGAATAGACCGCAGTATGCAGAACACAACCATATCCATGGTGACACACACCTCTGGTGTATGGAGTCTAGTGGAAAGTGGACGCAACCATTTCACCCCAGCTAGTGGGGGACCTTGCGGAAATGTTGCCTGTTACCCCCCAAGCATGACCAGAGTGGGATGGCACGGCGTACACCATGCCAGCGGGGCGGGGTCCTCTTCCGGAAAGCACAATGTCTCTGCCAGGGCGGCACCTCTCACCCCGCCATGAGGCCGACGCCATCCTCGTGAGTGGAGTTGCCTGCGATGCTGTGCACCTGCCATACCCCGGCACACTGGACCACGTACCCGTCAGGCCTGCCCCAGCACAGCCAGGCCACACTGATCACCTGCTGACACCGGCGTGTGTCAAGGAGGGCCCACCACATGCCGGCACAAGCTCCAAGCACGAGGGCTGCGACCTTGGCTTCCTCCTCAGTCCATCAAGGCCTCCACGACACAGGCCCGCTTCATTCCTTTCACGTTAATGTACTCTACTGCCGCCTTCGGATTACTCTTCGGCCCAGTTGGTCACATGTGCGAAAATGTGTCCAGATTCAAGAATGGCAGTGACCCCAATTCTGGGCCAGCGGCCACAGCACCAGACCCACCCCGGTCAGTGGGGCATAGTTCCATATGGGCTATTTGCGACACGTGGTGCCACTAACCCTGTTCAACACCAGCCTGTGACACATGGTGCCACTAACCCTGTTCAACGCCAGCCTGCAACACGTGGTGCAACTAACCCTGTTCAACGCCAGCCTGCGACACATGGATGAGGGACGAGGACTTCCCTGTGGACCAGTAGGTCCCACATCCAGCATCTTGGCGCAAATCACGAATGGCAGAGTCCACACCAGTGGTCGCACAGAGAGGAGTAAGAGGAAGATGTGGTTCAGTCCGGACGAAAGCCAGGTCACATGCACGGAGGTGAGTGAACGCGTGGTGCCACTGAACCTGAACTATGCAGGCCGGTGGGGCCATCCAACCTATGCCGGCAACACTCGGTGAATGGCCCATGCTCACCGCTGCCTCTGGCCTACACTGCGGTCCACTAGGTCACAGACTCTTGATTTTGCAATGGCTGAGTTCAAATCAGCGTACTGGCATCATCGCAGACAGCATCCTCTCTCAGCCCCGGTGCCACTAAGTCTGTTCCCCGACAATCATGGACACTCTCTGGTCGAACTTTGGTGGTGTCTGAGTCGATGGCCTGGGGGGCAGTTTTCATCCTCATGTAGTTGATACCTAATTGGTGGTGGCAACGAGGCTGTGGCATTCCACTCCTCCATTTGCTGCTTCCAGATAAAATCAAACCTTTCGGCGTCATGCCCTAGAGGACACCTTCCACTGTCCCCCGATACCCTCCACAACATAAACCTTGGGCATTGATGGTGACCTGCTCAGGTCGCATGGCCCATCTGACTCCACCACAAGTCACCATCCTGTGGTAGGGTGCCTGTGCCGGCCGCTGTGCATCCGAGGCCACTAACTCTGTGCTGGTCAGGTCCAGGACCCCTTCTTCTGAGTTATTGGATGGCCCCTGAAGTGTTGGCCATGGGGTCATCAATGCCATGTGTTTGTGGCCCTGCGCTGTCCACAGCCTCCGGCCTCAAAGGCGGGCCACCAGGGCCCACACATAGATTTGGGTCCTGACCAGCCCGGACGTCGCATCACCGCAGGAGGCACACACCACCACCACAGGGACCACCTCCAACCGCCATCTGCCTGAGTTGATACGGTGGTCCTGACAGTCCTACGGAGTTGCTCAGACCTGTCGTGGATGCCATCATCGGCCTGATACCCTGCTCAGCACTCCAGGTGCCAGTGACTCAGTGCACCGCAATCATTTGTCCGTTAGTGATTGTGTCTTGTGCTGTGGAGATTTTGCACAGCCATGTCACCTCATGCAGTGTGGAAGACCTGGGAATATTATGGGGAAGGTGTGTCAAGTGTGTGTACGGGAGATGGCACAGACAATAGGAGGGCAGGAGGCAACATCCCCAAGGCAGGAATGCAGACTAGATGTGGTGGTCGAGCCGCACACCCAGAACCATTACTGGGTATTGCGTTGTCGACTGCGGACGCAACAGTCACCTCAAGCAGTGTGGGAGACCTGGGACATTGATGAGGCAGTTGATGCAGGTGTAACACACCCCACTGCATCTGCATCAGGACTAACCCGAAGGGACACAATCCTAGCAATTCCATCACATGAGCGCGCTCATCTCTAGTGCCCCTACCTCACGAACCTCCTGACTGAATATTGGGTAACCTCTGTCCTTATTCCGGCTCCCACCATGTTGCTGTGCAGTTGACTCTATTATGCATGTGTTTTCTGTTTCCGTTGCACTGGTGTCCAATGTACAAGTTGTTGCAAGCACCAATCATTCCGTGTGTACTGGCTTACACTCACCCCACACACATCCAGCACAGGCGTCGCTGTACATGTGGCCCTACCAATAAAGGGGCCGGCCGCATTTGCCCATAGCCAGTTTGACATGATATCTACATGTGTCCCTGTGATCTTGTTGTATGCATGAGGGCCCTAGGACATTATACTGTGTTGTGTACATCAGATGCAGACATGTCACTGCAGGCAGCGGGTTGGAGCTTGGAAATGTAGCTTTGTCGTTGCCCACTCAATTCGTAAGGGGAGTGGCCAGGGCCGTCGCACGCAGAGGCAACATTGGTGATTGACTGCTATTTGAGCGCCCCTGCCCATGGTTCTGTACTGTGAATGTGGATCTGCATGTGTCTCTATGGCAGTGTGGGTCTCCTTAGTGGGGTGTTGGTGACCCCTGAAGGGTGACAGACACCTACGTATGTGTCCTGGTTCGCAGGCCATGGTCTCAGCCCCCACCCACCCATGGTGGCCCACCTCCTTTTGGTGTGCAAACACATGGCATCGGGGTGTGATGTGTGGGTGGGTGAAGTGTCATGAGCCAGCTCTGTTTGCGAGTGCTTCCTGCTGTGTGGTCTGTTGCAGGCTCGATGTTCTCCTCTGAGTAGCTTTGCTGTCTGGGTCCTGGTAGGGGATTGCATGGGATATTCATATGCTGTTGTAGGGCGTCAGTGTCGACGATGAGGTGGTCCTCTCGGGTATCTCTGAAGTGTTATATTCTGTGCTCTGCTGAATGTGTTGTGTGCCCTTCTGTGATGTGATGGGGAGGTGTGTATTGACTTTGTGTTGACATTTATGTTGGCGCATTGTGCAGGTTTGCATGCAGACTGTATGGCAATGTACATTGTGACTGTTTGGGGGTGCAGGATTCTTCTGCGGGACAGTGTACATTTGGTCTATGTGACGGATGTGAGGTCGTACACGTACATTTCCATTTCACAGTTTCCGGGTCCTTCAGATGTAGTAGGCATGTTTCTGTGCATGTGCGGAGCCAGTTGTGTCCTCTGTTCTGCAGTGTCGGCTATGCGCATTGTTTCTCATTGTCATCAAAGTGGGTGTGCTGTTCGTGCTATGTGTGTGTGCTGCAGTGTGCCAAGGGGATCTGGGCCATGAACCTGGGTGATTGTGGGTGTGCAGTGTGGTACACCTCGTTGTGCATGTATGCCATTCTGCCCACTCACCCCGTCCCCCGGTACACCTCTGTGACGCTGGTCATGTTTTCCTGCGGTCTGCACCCCGTATTCCTCTCTCTTCTCCTTGGCCTTCCCCGGCCCCATTGTTCCTTGCTGGTAGTCTGTGGGGGTTGTGGGGTTTGGGTTGGCCCCTGTGCTGTGTCAGGGTGCATCCATGTTGCTACGCACTTTGGATTGTTTTTGGTGTATTTTTTCTGTGGTTTTTATGGTTCATAGCTCTGCCAGATGCGTGGGATTTGCAGGCCTGTGGCTGGTTTGCGCTACTTTTTGTACCGCGGTTGGCCTCATTGCATTTTTTTTGTGTTCGCGTATCGCATTTATGTGGCGTGGCGTTGATTTTGACGCGGACATTTGGCGCATTATCTGGAGACTATCGCATGGTACCGCCTTGTTGTGAATCCCACGTTGTCACAGGGTTATTTACCCGCGATGGGCTGCGAGATTGAAAGTTGCGTTACGCTACTCTTGCGGTAGTTATCACACGTTCTTGTGAATATACCCCTAGTTGGATTTGTGTCCCCTTTCTTTTGAATTGCATGCCAACTTTAAGAGATATGGCATAAAAGAGTTTAAGCTCTTCGAAGCCTGTTTCATCGGTTGCATCACACCATCAGCTTTTCTCATTTTTTTTCCAAAGACAGCGAATCACCCTAATTTTGAAACAAATGGGTCTATATTACTGTTAAAGATATACTCATTTAAGAAAATAAAAAACTAATATATATTACAAAGACATTTCATAACATTCTTTCTTTTCCATTGTGTCATCTTTGTTCTGCAAGTCTCCAACATCACAAGAAATGCCTTCAAAGGAACAAAAGAAAAGAAGGAAGACTCAACACAGCAACTATGAACAAATTGCTCAACCTAAAAGAGATCAACGCGCTGAGAGTATTGTACACAGAATCTGAAATTTTGTTAAAAGTAGTTGAGCTTTTATTAATGTTATCTCAGAAAGGCCAAATAACCGATAAAGGTGTTAGTTGCAGTCAGCAACGTACAATATCAAAAGTAGTTCAAGATTTTTTAAGTAACTCCCGATCCAATATGCATTATACACGTAAAAGAGAGACCTGAGGTGGTGACAGAATATAAGCCAAATTAATATTATGCTGTCTGGGTGGTAAAGGAATATCAAGGCTATATACGCCCCTGCTCCTTAATGTTCCTTACTCATGACATAGTCAAGACAGATAAAGACGAGTGGCAGGTGGCCAAGATGGCAGCAGGGACATGAGTCTCCAACCAGTAGCTCGGGAGCTACTGGTAGCTCACCAGCACCCTCAAAGTAACTCTCAGAGGTGAAGTCAAACCAAGCCGATCACAGAGATTCTGTGTATACTAAAGAAGGCAGCACTACTCATTTCATTATCCGTAAGAGTTACAGACAGCCAAACCAATGGCAGCGCCTCTTGATAACACTCAAACACACACTGTGTTGGCCTATCAATAAATCAATGAGGGATATAGAGCACACTACTTACCCGTGAGGGTCTCAAGGTGCCTGGGGGGAAGTTGGGCAGCTCTAGTCAATTGAAAAGCCAGGTCTTGAGGCTCCTCCTGAATGCTTGCAGGTTGGGGCTTCGTCTGATGCTGAGGGGGAATTTGTTCCAGGTCTTGGCCGCGATGTAGGAGAAGGATCTGCCTCCTGTTTTGGCTCTGTGTATGTGGGGGACTTCAGCCAAGGCCTTGTCATTACATACTTGCTGCCATCATTGACAGATTAAGAGCATGACTGGCCTGCTTTTAGACATTCCTGACAGACTGGCAACCGCCTCTCCCATAATAATGGCCATAACTGATATATGTTGGGCATCCAGCTGTGGCACAGTGGTAGCCCTGGTTTAATGGTGGGCATTATTAGCATAAAAGAGGCATTCTTAGTGTTATGCTATGCAAGCATGGCCTATGATTCCAACACTTTGGGTATTTGAAGCAGAATTTGTCCTTGAGAGGCAATTTTACATGGCGGTACTCAATGAAAATGAAAAGCTGATGTTTAGGGACTGTGTATTTTCTAACAATGAAAACTGCTTTGATTTTTAAAGGAAAAAATTATGCTTTTTCTGAAAAAAAAATGTCTTCTGGAAAATTGAGTTTGATTGCTCAAAGTGGGAAGTGGTTTTGATAGAAAAATATTTGTATTTTCAAAAACTAATCTGCTAATGAAGACAAAATATTGCAAATCTAAAACACTTTTATATTTGTTAGCTGAATGATAGTTCAATTTGAGTTGGGGAGACTTACTGCTGTGGTAATACCCTTTGTGGCACACAGCAAGTGATGATTTGACTGTTTCTTCATTACAAGCATTTAATATTGATAAACGTTTTCCTAGCATTCTGCTGATAACTTCACCTAGAATGTTTGGGTGGTTACTACTGATATTCGTGCTTGGGGTGGTCATTGTGTAATGTTGTGGAGAAGTGTGGCTCAATGGTTAGAGCGGCAGACCTTGATGCAGAGCACTGGTCCGGGACCAGGGTTCGATTCCTGTTGTGGCAGGGTCTCGGGCTATAAATTCCGCGGACCGCATATTCTCGCCTCAGTGCCTATTCTAATCATGGGTCCGAACGCTGCAACTCTGGGCTATAGCTTGCTTAATCTCCACAACGGCCCCAACAGCGCTGGGATGCCTGGCCTCACCATGGGGGTGCCCAGGAGTGGATACCTCACATGGAAAGCCAGGAAGGGTTCCTTCAGCGGTATGAGTACAGCGCTGAGATACCCGTTGTGGTGATCGGCGCTATATAAATACCTATACATTTACATACATTTAATACAGATCAGCAATTTACAGTGATAAAATATGCTAGTAGCTCGGCAGGACTTTCCTTGAGCAGAATTAGCTCTAAGTACAAAAATGGTTGGAGACCTCTGAGCTATACCATATAACATATGAATGATTCAATTAAATAATTCCCATTGCATTTACCACAGTCCCTAGTAACTTTTGAAAATGGGGCATTCCCCAAACACTGTTTGCAGACAATGTTGCAAGTTGGGAAGGACATCATTTTCCCATGTAATCTCTGCATATCCTGTCATTTCTGGCTATTGCCAAAGAACACACAACACCCTAGTGGACTTCATATGCATACCTAATGTCATGCACCCCAGAGCGGCACATTTAGGGGTTACAGAGGGCTGGGCGAACTGTCAATATCAGAGGTCACCGGCGGGCATAGGCTTTTTCGTGGCTAAACAAACCATCACTGAATGTTGGAGATTCTCCTAGCCTAAACACTTGGCTGTTTGGTTTCATGGCATGTACCATTGTAGAAATAAGGAGAGCGAAATTTACAAATGGAGGGCATGTGCAGGAAACCCCAGAGAATATGGGGCCTCTAGAAATGCTTACACCTGAAAATGATGTACTAGGACGGTTCTCCTAAATAACATGTAACCTACTGCATGGTTGTGATTGGATGTATTTCTGAGGTAATGCCCCTACCCTGTAACTGTTTCCTTTGTTTTAGAGTACACATTGTTTTGCAAGCAGATTGTTAAAAAAACAGGTTGGTCCTAAGAAAGAATATTTTGAAAAAGAAACATGAGAATTCCTGTGTAAGCAACGAGAAATTAAAAAATGCAAAGAACATTGTGAAAAGCTATTTTACAATGTGCTAGAAAACAACATTATGAATTTCGTGAAGCAGGTAAAAGATGAGAGTGGCAAAATATAGGCAGAAACATTTTACAGAGACACTTGTATACAAGGCAGATGCTCTAAAGAGGAAGTTATTCATTCTTATTCTCAATCAAGTGAGAATGGTAAAAATGTTAATGACTTCTCTGAAAAAGAAGTCCCACCAAAAGCATAATATTAAGAAATCAATCTTTTGTGCAATGTTTGAGGGAGACTGGAAGCATACATCTAGAGCAGAAGTGCTTTTTTTAATGATGAGTGCTTCTTTCAACAGAACACTTTAAAGTTTGCAGTTGGCTGAAATGCATAATTATATAACCTGAGTAGAAAAAAGGAGAAATTAGTGCTTAGAAACATAAAAGATTAAATTAGGGAGTAAGTCCCACAACGACGCTACCCTGCAGATGTTTACAAGCAACAGTGCTGCAATCTGCCAAACATAAGACAAGACTCACTGGACCAACTTACATTTTTCTTAAACAAGTATAGCAAAGGAATTTATAAACATACAATATTCAAGAGCTGTCTGTCCATCACACAAAAATTGTAATTAGTTAGAGAGGTGTACATTGGCAAAAGTCCAGCTCTTTATTTAGAAGCCATACGTAATGCTATTCTACATGGGAATCATGCATATGGGGCTTGTATTACAGATAGCATTCAAATGACATACTTTGGATCTGAAAGAGTGGATGAAATAGAAGTGGAAGTGGAGCTCAGTGAAAAAGGAATGACTTGAGAGAGCAAGTTAGATTGTTTTAGAAAGGAAATTGCTGAAATTAATTAAACATCCGTAGAAACTCCTGGTGAAGTATGTTTGTTGTCTTTATAAAAAAACAACATAGCGAAAATAAAAAAGTAGATATGTTGCAAAAACTGAGGACTGGGATCCCTATACAGCAGTTCGAACTTGCCCAGTTCTCAATAATTGAGGAACGGTTTGATCTATGTATCAGCCAGGCTGTGTGCAAGTATTCTGTTAGCAAACTGGATGAGAATAGAGTGCCATTGAGATGCATTTACAATAAGTTTGAAATCGCTCAACTTGCTGATGAGATTCAGCAGCTAACACCTAAAAGAGTAATTTCATCCAGTACAAATTCAGCCAAAACTGCAAACCTATCTCCAACAGAGTTACTAAAAGGCCTGAAAGATAAAGTAGTATATCTTTCAGACTTGAAGGAAAACATACAAACTCTTGGTATAAACTAAAAAATGGAATAGCCACTTGTGGGTTTAGTGAAGAGTGTGTCAACAAAAGACTAAAGAAATGGCAAGAACTATTTAGCTTAGATAAGGTACAGAAAGCCTTACTATCCTTGAAAGTAGAAAACAAAATTGTCAAGTCTCTAGTTATAGAGAAAAGTCTTCAAGTCTGTGGAATGTCATCTGTTTGAGAGCGTAGATTCTGCTAGACCATTCAGGAGCCTGACAGTATTTACCACATGCATTCTAGAGATGGGTTAGGTGATGCTTTAGAATTACATCAAATGAGGCAAGCAAGCACAGGGGGAGCAAATAGTATGAGAAAAGAGTTTAGAAACCATTCATTTTCTGCTTATCTTTCATACAGGAGAAGGAGGTTGTTATGATCATTGTTGAGTGGAGATTCTTGCTTCTGAGTTTAGACTATATTCTAAAGATCCGTATTTCAGATGGAACATTGAATATATGTTCCTTCTTTTCTTTGAAAATAAACTGGTTGTTGTGTGCTATGCTGTAGCCAGTGTTCTCAAAGGAGACCAATTCCTTAATATTAGTCCCAGAGCATTTCTGGAGAAAGTTTTTGGTAAAGATAAAATTCTTGACTGCAACCTCATGAATCTCATGGCATGTCAATGTGGAATGAACGAGTACTGGTTCCGCCGGCATGCTAAGTTAAAGTACATGTTGCGTAACTTGGGTGCACCTACCAGGTGTGTGACACTCAACTCTGCAGGGAATGCTTGGCATGTGCTGCTTGACTTCCTCAAGCATTCTAACTCAAATATTGCTGGTATCAATTTCAAGATATCTGGATAACTGTACCCCATCAATCTAAAAAATGTCTGTAGACACTTCAATCATAGTTTTCAAGCCATACATTGCTTTATCTGCAACAAAAACATCATCAACACGGTGAAGGTTTTGACTTATTTTGTAGAAAAGACTTTAAAGATTGAGGCAATCCACTTATGTTAATTTTATTGTGGATAAAAAGAGTGCAAATTTGGACAAAATACTGATGAGCCAGTTGCATCATTCATTGAGCAGTATGTTACTTGTGAAATTCCAAATGAACCTCAGAAAAGAAACATGAGGAAGCACATTTTACAATTCCAGCCCGACAAATATGGAAAACACTCTTGTCATAGACACAGAGCCAAAGGTAAATACTAACCAAAGATTTCTCTACACCTGTTTATTCTAAAGGAAGAACAGTTTCATGTTTACGGTCTGACATACTGTCATTGACACATCTCCCAAAAACACATACATCATTAAGAGAAGTGAGTCTTCCAAATTTAATAATGACAACTACAACCTTGTCATTTTGTCTATGTGGAATGCAAACATAGGCTTTAATATCGTAACATAGAATTCCAGTGCTGCTGTACATCACGTCATAGCTAACAAAGTCTGAGAAAGAGTATGTTGAAAGATGTATGGGAAGACATTTCAGCAGATATATTTTTAATTTAAAGTGTTGTAGAGTTTCAGTTTAATGATGCTTTCATGCAGAGAGATCTGTTCTTCTGAAATATGTGTTTGCATGAGCTCTTCCTTGTACAGCAAAAGAAAAACCTTAGGCTGACCTAGTACAAGCTAGGCCTGGGAGTAATTAGACCAGAGTATTTGGAGTAATTTCAGTAATTCTGTGCTATTCTTTGATGCTGAATTACTGATAATAATGAGATTACACCAGGACGCCTACTTGGGAATGATTTGGGGTAAAAAATCATATTGTGAGACCATATTTAGTGAGCACAAGCAGCTGCTTGCACTGCTCTTTATGCTCTGTTGCACTTAGTGTTTTTTTCTTAGAACAAAATACATCCTCATGTCTCTTTGGAGGTGAGGGTCCATTTTGCTCTCAGAAGCTAGTGGTAAATGCCAAGAGTAAATTGTACATATTTAGCTAGAGCAAGCGGCTGGGCGCTATTCATATACTGTTGCTATAACTCAATTTCTTAGTTCATCATGTTCATTTTGGATAGAAGAGGGCATTTTTGCTATTTTGCAATTGCAATTTGCTAGTTTGCAATTGCAACTGGCCTGATTCTGAGAATCAGGCAGTTTACAACCACAAATTTGCCTTTTGGGATGAACAAATCCTAATTTGCAATTCAGTAGATATGTTGAGGGCATCAGTTCCTACTGCCAAATTGAAATGGTATGTATGAATGTTTTGCGACCAAAATGTTGTCACAAAAAACTAATTGGGCAGTGGGACCCCTTCCTCTTTGAGAATGGTTGCCAAAATATTTTTTAGAGGCAAGCAGTGGTCTCACGGACCACTGCCTATACTTAAAAACTGAAACTTCATTGTTGAATCTTTTTCTTTTTAAATGCATACCATTATCCTTCCGTGAAAAGAGGCTACATTTTAAAAACAAAGGCTTTATATAAAAGCAATCACAGACATGGGGGTGTGCTGACTTGCATGCATATTGCATGACTCTTGGCAACACTGTGATGGCAGTGAATCATTGTGGGTCACAAATTGCAACCTGCCTCATTATTCTTCATGAGGTAGGCCTAGTTGCGACCCCCTACAATAGCTAATACAACTCAAAAGAGTTTCATACATTAGGAATGGTGATTTCCTAATTGCAATTCACAAAAAATTGCAATTAGGTCATCGCTATTCTTAATTTTGAACATGCAGCCCTAAGACTGCTAAGCACATGCTTTCAATACAGTGAATTAATATATTGAATGTCCAGTGTTTCCTAATTACTTAGGAATGTTAAATACTAAATTTCTACCAGGGGAAATATTAGCAGCTGAAACTGCAAAGGTCATTTCTCAAGGCAGCCCGAATAAAGGCACAGGTATATATGATCTGTTTATGTAGACTATTGTAAAAAAGGTGGCAGCCATAGCAATGAACAAAGTGGAAAATGCTATGGATCAAGTGAAAACTGAATGAATAGCAGTTACATGTTTTCAAAGAAATACCATCTTTGCTAGTTCATGGAATTCTATATGACAAATCTGAATGAGCCTGCCCCGCATTCAAGCCAACAGTTCTCTACATTAGTAGACATGCATGTACTGGGAAATGTTTTCTCATAAGAGTAATTGCAACACATGTACAAAACAAGAAATTGGAATCTTTCTTGGATTGGAAATAAACTTGGACAAATGTTTAGTCATTTTGTTAATTCTGTAGTTCCCTTCGATGCAATATACCCAAAATTATGCAATTATGCATGTTACCCAAGTAAACACTGTCAGAACAACAATTTCATTTCATTTAAAGAATGTGATCAAGAGAAAAGTAAGCAAAAGAAAATGGAACAATCAACCTTTGAAAACCAACCTACCGATGTGTGTGTTCATGTTTTTTTCATTAAATTGTGATCTCTTTTAACAGCAAAATTATTTTCTTGCAAAAACTCCACAATACATAGCAGATACTTGATTTTGTTGAAATAGAGGAAATTCATAATTGCATCTTAAAACATCAGAGATGCACAATCGTATTGTTGTAAATGGCACTGCCACTAATGTCATTTAATGTTTTGAAAAAAGACATAAACTTATGTCAAATATCACTAGAAATTCACTGATACAACCAAAGGGTGAAGAGAAGCTATAGTTAGGGGACAATGTCAGTCATAACTTATTTGTCACCATGCATTGTGTATAACCTCTCATATTACTTCACTCATGACGTGTTCAATTACATTTGAATACCAATAGTTTGGCTAATGTTTTAAGTGATGTCATTAGAGAGGTCATCAATGATGTCATTAAACATCTCATAAGTAACATAATATGTGAGGTCCTAAGCAGGGCATGATAGAGTCGCAAGTTACAATTATCTTGCTGAACTGTAACTGGTGAATTCCATTGTTATGGATATATAAAGAATAGGTAGAGTTATAAATAGTACATTTACAATTATTAATATGCAGTAAGCATTTCGGTATTGTGCCATTGACGTTTTAGTAGCTAGTTATTCCCTTCTCGATATTTCAAACTACTGCTATAGCAAGACCAGGTACTGCTAGATTTAATCACTCACCAATCCCGGAAACCCTTTGGCAAGAGTTTCAGACCTTAAATGACTCACTTTGAACCTCTATAAAAAAAATCTTGAGAGTTTGTGAAATAGTCTGTGTCGTCTATCTTTATTCTCAACTAAAAACTTCCAAGAAAAAAAAGAACAATTTACACAGACATGAGTATATTGTTTAGCTGTGAGATTTCTCTGGCGATTCTTTAGATACAATTATAGATAGACAAAAATGATTAAAGGTAGTTATAATATCAAATTCCCTATGATCTCTACTTAAAGTTTTTGGAAGCCAAGTGTGGATGTTCATCTTGTGGGAAATACTGCCAAATACATATACATGCCCCTCCACTCACAATAGGTAAACCCTTCAGGGATTGATTCATTCACTGAGAGACAAGGATAGAGATTCTGCTTTCTAATGAAGTAGGTGGAGACTTCAAAGAAGATTTTTGTCACACCAGATTTATATCTGTTTGACTCCAAAATCTCTAAATCAATTGGCTGTAACAAAGTAGTGAAGAACATTGCTTCAAATTAGGACATCCCATCTTGCTTCACTTGGCAATCTATCAGAAACCATATTGAGTTTGCTCTCGCATGCAGTATCTACTACAACAATACCTTCAAAATTGGAGACATGTTACTTATTTGCAATTCTCTTTAAGCACATTGACCTTCTGAAAATGTTGTCTTCTAGGATTGAAGATTAGAGAGCTGGAATAGCAACAGGACCAGTGATTGGATGTCAGGATGCAAATGTCACACCCCAGCTCCCTTTTTTTGTGACTGTCTAGAAAGAATGCACAAAGCTGAGCTGTCACCCAACCCAGACATGTATTTGGAGATGGGCAGAGGATAGAATCCTTCCTTCTAAAGAGCTTCATGATAATATCTCAACCATTTTTGGACAGAAAGTGGCTAATATACAGAAGTTCCTAACCGACTCATCCATTGTTGAGCAACAGGGGCTAGTAGTATCACACTCTTCATTTTTTCTTTGGAAGTTTAGTACTGACACTGGTGCTGGCTATCATCATCTTGGTTCTAAATGAGACTTTTAACACCTGATTATCAACTGCCATGGTTTACAAAAACGGGCAACAGTATTAAAACTGTTGAAAAAATCCTCAGCAGATCTGCCGTACCCAGCATAATTAAGGCCTATTACTGTACTACCAGTTGCCTCAAAAATTCTTGAAAAGCTAGTCAAGACTCAGCTGTCTGGGCACACAGAGCATTGTGGTTTGCTGCACCCATGTCAATCCGGCTTTGGGCCGTGGCATTGCACTGAAACTGCAATGTTAAAGGTGAATGAATTTATCAAGGCCTTTCTTGATCATTGTTAAACTGCTTCTTTGACTCTTCTTGATCTGTCAGTGCCATTTGATCTGTTTTCCCATCATACATCCATCCAGCAACTGGCAGAGATGGAGGGGTGTTTGGATGAGCTCTGCAATAGATTCAATCATTCCTCTTGGATAGAGAGAAATATGTATGCTTTGAACCTTTGATATTGCCACCAAAAGCACTTAATATTGTGAGCCGCATGGATCTTCACTAAGTCCTATGTTTGGTAATGTGCATTTGGCCCTGTTAGCATCTATTACTAAATTCTACTGAATACAAGGAATTTTGAATGCCAATGATACCCAGCTTATCCTTTTCCTAGGCAAGAAGGCAGAAGTAGTTCATCTTGCCATTAAGAGCTCCCTGGTCCATTTCGTTGAGTCAACCAGGAAGAGCTGCTTGAAATGCAACTCAGTCTAAACAGAGGTGCTATTGTTTGTACAGGCTACTTAGGTTTGGTCCAATGATTGGTGGCCAGAAGAACTAAGTCTGGCACACAAACCTATTATAATAATTATAAATCTGGGGGTAAATTTGACAACAAATTGTCTTTCACCCCCCAGATTCTATCTGGGGCAGGAATGCATTCTCGATGATCTGGGTTCTAAGGAAGTCCTTGGAAACAAAGAAAACAACTGTGCATCAGAAATATTCTTGTGGATCTACTATAAGTATGCCTTGTATTTAGGGCTCCAAACTACTTGGTTAATTTACTACAGATACTGCACAATAAGGCTTTCTGGTTAATCTTGCTGATTTCACTTAGTCAACATGTAGCTCATCACTTCAAAAAGTTACACTGGGTGCTAGTAAAGAAAAGCTTCTCTTCAAAGGATTGTTAATAGCCCACTGAGCCTTTAACAAGACCACCACCAAATATCTTGGCAACAGGCTTAGCCATAACCAACCTGTAAGATGTTTAGATGCTCTTTTATTTTCAACACCATGTGTCAGACGGCCACTTATTGTGGCTGTTTGTTTACTTGTTCAGCCTCCAAGGCAAGGAATGAGCTTCATCTTTCATTGAATCAAATGGCCAACAGATCGCAGCTTAAGACATGGCTATTTAATGATTATGGTCTAACTGGATTAGTGCCTTGCAGCCTGTTTCTGAAGCAGGAAGGTCCTGTGTGGCAGCTGAGCACTACATACGTTTGATATGATTTGATTGATTTAATTGTGAGCACAGAAATGCCTTTCATCTGCATTTATACCGAACTTTTATTAGCTACAAATACATTTCTATTTCATGAGAATATAGTATCCATCAAGTTTCAATGTGGCTGCCTCTGTGTTTATAATTGAGTTTGTGTCCTGCAAGCTTAACAGATCAGGACAGAAGCATTGATGCAAAGCTGAGAGCCTTTTTTATGCACTTGCAGTGTGTAAAGTGAAATCATTTTCCTAATGGGCTGTATCAGGATGGACTTTGCAGCTCCTTGCTTAGATGAGTACATGCATTTTATGCACCTTCAGTTTGTAAATGCATTTCATCTCAGGAGCCTATCATGATTGTTAATGCTGTTCAGCACAGAGCTGAGCACCTGTTTAATTCTGCCCGCAAGGGGTAAAGTTAATTCATTTCACGCAACAACACTTGGCGGCAGTGCATTATTTTCGGCCACTAAGCCATGGTAAGAATGAGTAAGGTGTGCCCTTTTCTACTTTTGAGCTGTGCTGTCTAAAATAATGCATGCAGAGAAATATTGAGGTAAATTAATTGACTTTGCGCTCTACAGGCTAATAAAACAGATGATTGGCCATGCTCCAGCAGAGCTCATTACGATATGAACCATTCTTTACTTATTTATATCATTACAACACAGGCCAAATTTATCAATGAGTTGCGTCACCTTAGGGAAACAAGAGCGACACAAATCATAAGTTACGTTTCTCAAGCCTTGCAATCCCCCCTGGCGTGGCACTAAGTGGCTTGTTAAATTCAGAGTTTTGCAACTGAGCTTAAGTCGCTGCACTGCATTTCCCTGCCCCAGGGAGACATTCCACTGGTGGCGCGATGGTGTTCCCACGCAACAACCATGGATTTTGATGCATTCCCAGATTTACCAATACTGGTAGCTCTAGGAATGCATCAAAACACTATGAAACCCAGGGGAGGCGTAACTAGGAGAAATATAGTTATTTCTCCTAGTTTTTCCTCTTTCTGAGTGTGCTGCATTCTGCAGCACACATAGAAAGAGGAAAATGCATCAAGGGATTGCTTTTGTGCAGGAAGCTGTCCCTTCCTACACAAAAGTAATCCTGCTTACATCGCATGCACCCTTACACCATGAAGCTAGGCACTACTCAGTGTGCTGGAAAAAGACAGGAATGCACAGTATTGTGATAAAAATGTACATTTTATTCATAGATAGTTGTCTGGAAAATGTATTAGGTTAATATTGTTATGGACCATGACAAAGTAAATTCCTTTTTGAAGTAAATTTGTTTCACATTTTGTAGATGTGTGGATTTCCCAAGATGTTTCTCTGACTCAACAAAATGCACAACATGGGGGCCATGGCCAAGATGGCGTCTCGATAAGACTTCCAGCAGTGGAAAGGGCACCGGAGTCTGCCTGGGCAGTTGAGAAAGAGCAGCGGCACATTCTAGGAGACTGCAGAGAGTCAGGTTCCTGGGAGAGAGGCATTATCGGGTCTGCAACAGAGCAGCCTGAGACGCGCCGGAAACCTGGGAGAGGCAGTGGCGGTGAGCCTTGAAGAAAGGGCGCTTGGCAAGCTTCCTGGTTGTCCCCCGGAGCTGTGCAAAGGAGCCGCCACCGTTAAGCAATGTCTTCTGGGTGGCGCCATTGACTGCGAGTGCAATAATCCGCATCAGTGGCCACAAAGGGCGAGTCTGGGCTGCGTGAACTACGCAAGGCTCGGTTGGCCTAGTCGGGCCTTTGCCTCAGCAGCACTCTACCAATGAAGCCGACGCCTGCTCCAAGTGCGCAAAGAGCCTGTGCTATTGCCTAGCCTACAAATACCTTTCCCTCACGGCTACAGGAATGATGATGCTCTTGGGGGAACAGCTAACAGCCTTCTGCGACCCAGGGAGGCATTTGCAAAGACCACAGGCCCTGCTGGAGGAGATCTAGCAGGGGACCCCAGCCTCCCAGGCTTTGACAGGCCTTCAAGTTAGCCACTCACTGGACGCCTCTGTTGTTGCCCACACTGGCTGCATGCATAGTCTGCGCAGCCCCCTCACCCATAAGACTCTCCCCTCGAGATCACGGAGAGACAGAAGGACACTACAGGAGGACATCTCACAGCTTTTTTTTTTTTTTTTTTTTTGCAATCTCACAGCTTTTTAAGTCCTTTGGAGGGAGCACACAACGGCCATGGACCCCTGCTGGAGGAGAGGATTGATAAGAGGCTCCATTGACCCAGATGGTACTGGGGAATTGGGGGCATCAACGCACTTGGTAGCATGAGCGTTCTCAACAAGGGAAGTGTACAGGAGCACTCCTGTCTTCAGCTTTAAGTCCATCTTCCGTACCATCATGTCGGATCGGTGGGCTTTCAGCCAGATCATGGACCCAAATGAGAGGTGAGAGTGTGGGCGGCGCAGGGGCATGATAATGGAGTGACAGAGAGGTCTTGAAGCAGAGCCCCTGGTGGAAAGCTGAATAAGAGAGGCGAGTTGGGCGAGTCCATCGTGATAGAGGTGCATGGCCAGGCAGAGATATTATCGAAATAGCGTTCACTAACAGCACCTTACCGCTACTGGGGCCACACTGCATTGTCCCGCTGGGTCTCTTGCTTCAGGTCTGCACACATACAGAGAGACACTACAGTGACAGCGAAATGGCGACCTCAAAAGGCAAGAAAGATAGATCAGTGAAATGTTGCTTAAGCCGGTGGCGCAGCAAGCGGAGGGTCCGCCTGCAGAGAAGCACTCGGATGAGGCAGAGGGCGGTAAAGGCCCGGAGGGCTCGCTCAGCCTATCCTTCATTGAGTCGCTGTTCTTTTCGCTCCTTGAGGATCTGTCCACCATGAAATGCGAGTTATCAGTGGACACGAGGGAAATCCAACATGATGTGGACTAGCTAGGGGAACGGATCAACACCTTAGAGGAGCATGAAGCAGGTTGAGACGAAGCACTCGAGCACCTCCAGCAGGAAGTCCTCAAACTGCAAGAACAGAACCTGGACCTCCAGGCCCACACAGAGGACCTGGAGAAAAGCTCTCGGCAGAATAATATTTACCTCCGAGCCATGGCCCAGGGCAAGGGGGACGGCAACATCGAGGCACTACTGGTAGGCCTCTTCTGCTTCATTCTGGGAGAATCCTCCGAGTTCACCATCGAATTGGACCGCACCTATAGAGGTGGCCCTAGGAGAGCGGCCCCGGCTCCCCCAGCAGATATCCTGATGTGTGTTCACGATTTTCAGTTAAAGGCTCAGATGCTCCGAGAGGCTCGGCGTTGCATGGACTTCACCTATGAAGGCTCAAAGCCTATGTTTTCCAAGACTTGGCAGCCTCCACCCTACTCAAGCACAAAACGTTCCACCTGATCACGTCTTACCTCAGAGATGCTGGTATTAAATACTCTTGGGGACACCCCTTTAGAAGGATTTTACATTTCAAGGTGTAACTGAGACAAATTCGATCCCTCTCCGTTGCTTATGAACTCCTGGACATTGGAGATCCTACACTAGACAAGCAGCTCTAGAACAATCACACGCGCAGATGCTACAGTGGTCACGGGTGGACCACTTCAAGCTCTCTAGTCCATCAAAACGCCCTGACCCAGACACTATGGCCAGAGAACATCAGGCAGTCCTGGTGTCTCTTACAGGGGCGTTGTCGGAGTAAAAGGGATCAGTCCATGCAGCGCTCTGACATTTGCTGCTATTACTCTTGCTTACCGCTGGATACATTTCAGGCATTTGTATAGGCTTTAACTGGGGAAAGTGGGGAGCCACAGGCCAGAGGTACCCTTAATCACTTCTCCAGGGAGCAGTACGCTCCAGACATTGTCTGTTTGCCACTCTTCATTATTAATGTTTTAGCTAAGTTGGGGTTTGCCTTATGTATGTTTCCTCCCCTCTTTCTCGCACATTTCTCGGGCTCCTTGCATGCCTGAAATCTTCACCTAACTAGGCCCCTAGAGATGTTATCTCAGATGGCCCCACTTAACAGATCCACAATCTGTTCCGCAGCAACTACTTCACATTTTGTCCTTGTCATCCTCCTGGATGAGTATTACAATTTTGACCCTCAATGTGAAAGGGCTTAACAACCTTATTAAACGCAGAGCCGTCCTGTTTTATTTGGAGAATTCTAAAGCTCACATCTGCTGTTACAAGAGGCTCACCTATTGCGCAGCGATACACATAGACTGTGCTCTAAGGCCTTCCCACAGTAATACTTTTCTTTACTTCCCTCTAAGAGAGCGGAGGTCACTATCCTTATAACCTGCACTTTCCTGGGGGTAGTGGGGGCACAGGTGTTAGAGATTGTGGGAAGGCCCTTGGCGCTTTCTTTGACTCTAGGGCTACACACACTCATGCTGGCCACTATCTATGTTCCCAATGAGGGTCAGGAGGCATTTCTACACGAAGCAGTGGTGGACTTGACGTCCTCCTCAGACATGCAAATACTGATGGGGGCTGACCTGGATATTGTGTTTGACGGCCAATGGGATCTCTCGGCTTAGAGTCAGGGACAGACCGGTGCTCTTTCTGACAGTGCTCGGCAGTTGTTTCACGACCTGGGGTTAATTTATATGTGGCACCATCTCCACCCCCATTCAACAGACTCTACTTTCTATTCTCACTCCCGCTGAACCTATGCCCGCTTAGATTATTTCATGGGGTCTCGATCCCTCCTTCCTTTCCTGCAGGACTCAGTTATTGAGCTACAGGCACTATCTGATTACACAGCACTGACCTCAACTCTAATATTTCCCCCCACTTCTTGGCAATCATATTCTTAGAGGCTTAGAGATGCACTCCTTCACTGCCCCAAAGTTATTGCTTGCCTTCCTAAGATGCCAGAGGACTATCAAATTGAGAATGACACCCAAGAAACCTCAATATTATCCCTGTGGGAAACACTCAAATTACTGGCTTGGGGTGACTTAATAGCTACATCCTCTGCAGACAATAGGATACGTAGGGAAAAAAAGGTAGGAGATCTCCAAGCAGATTTGACAATTAGAAGGGATCCACAAAAGAACAGGTGCTCCTAGGGTATGGAGGCAACTAAAGATAGCACAAGATCAATTAGCCAGCCTGGACCTGGATCGAGCTGAATATGCAGCTCTCAGTTTAAAATATATAAATTACACAGGAGAAGACATGTGTGGCTGCTTGTTAGCGCACAAACTGTGCGGGCAGTGCCAGGCAGCAGCGGCCCTAATAATTTGCGACGCTGGGGGCTCTGAACTTTCTCGAGAGGTAGATATATCTCATGCCTTCAGGGATTTCTATGCAGACCTCAATTCGGTGCAGCAAATACCAGAACAGAATTCCTCTGCATACTTCGAGGGCATAACACATTCCCGTTTGACACCAGATCAGGCCACCTCTTTGGATAGCCTGATTCGGATTGAAGAGGTAATTTCAGCCATCCCCAGGCTTAAGTCTTCCGGCCCAGAAGGGTTTACAGCCATTTTTTATAAAGTTTTCTTCTTGATTTTGGCCCCAATACTGACTCGACTCTTCAATGTGATCGGTGACGCCTCAGATATGCCTCCTATGATGCTCATGGCATTGGTGGTAGTCTTGCCTAATCCCGGCAAGGATGGCAAGTATTGTGCCTCATAAAGGCCTATCTCTCTGTTGAATATAGATAGTAAGATCTTTACTGGGATACTGGCGGCCAGGTTGGGCCTGTTAATGCCAGGTCTGATAGAGCTAGAGGAGGCTGCTCCACATCCTGGACAAGGCACATTGCCAACCAGTGAAACAAGTTGTGCTATCTGTCGAAGCCAAAAAGGCATTCAACAGGGTACACTGGCCCTTTTTAGAGACCACTCTGGAGCAGTTTGAGGTAGGAAGTCGATTTCGCAGGTGGGTGCTCAGCAGATATTGACCCCTTGACCACTGTCCGAGTGAATGGCTTTATGTCTAATCCCTTTCTGATTGCCAGAGGCACGCAACAAGGCTGCCTGCTCTCCCCACTATTGTTTGCCCTCTATAGGGAGCCGCTGGCCCAGAGCATCTGAGAGGACCTGTGGATTAGAGGGGTTCTTTTTGGAGGAGAGCGACACCCCATCAGCCTGTATGTGGATGATATCATCGCTGCGCTGGAGTCCCCAGAGTAGTCTGTCCCGGCTTTTCTCTCTAAACTGGTGGAGTTCTCCGCTGCTTCTGGCTTACGAGTAAACATGGCCAAGTCACAGTCCCTGATTTTCTCTTTGCAGCCGTCAACTATAGCCACCCTTGTCCAGGCATGCCCTACCAACTGGGACCAAAAAACGATCTCTACCTAGGTATAACGCTGGCAGTTTCAACCGCAGAGACAGTCTCCCTAAATTACACTTGTTTATTAGCGAAGATAAGGCGGGCCTACAGTGAAGGCATCGGTTTGGCCTCTTGTGGCTGGGCCGAGTGGCAGCGCTTAAAATGAATATACTCCCTAAAATTCTATACCTCTTTCAGACCTTACCTGTAGAGACACCTCTGGGCATGCTGAAGCAGCTCCAGGTGGAATTCTCTACTTTTGTTTGGGCAGAGAAAAAAACGCGGATGAGCAAGAACATGAACTTTAGATCTCCAGGAGAGGGGGGGTTGGGAATACCCAACTGAAACCACTACTACAAGGCTACACAGATCCGCTGCTTGTTGGAGTGGGCTCAACCGGTGTCCGAGAAGCACTGGCTTTTTATGGAGTGAGCACAAGGCGGCCAGCCTCTGGGGAAAATTCTCTTTCTCTGCAGAGCCTCTGGACCTTCTGGACTTTATGGCTCCCAATAGTGCGAGCCACCCTAGGATGCCACGGCCACACGTAATGGCCTCACTACTTTTTCATCACCTCTTACCCCTATCACTAACAACCCTGACTTCACCCTGGGCCTCGACCAGGCAGCTTTCGGTCATTGGGACAAGAGAAGGCCGCAGATCTATAGTGCACTTTTTTAATGAAAAGGGCCCCATGTCTTTGAAGATTTTCGATCTGACTTCGCCATACCCGAAAGTGAGCGGTATCACTATCAGCAGATACGGCATTGGGTGATGCAACCCCATGTACGCCAGGAAGCTGAGAGATGGCTTACCCCCTATGAGTGATGGTTGCTCTCTAAGCAATTCACCAAACGACTTATCACAGAACTTTATCACATTTTGTGGCCCCCCGGAACAAGAAACCAAATCTGCAGGCCAGAAATGGTGGGAGGCAGAGCTGGGGCGGACACTGACCCAGAAAGAAGTGATATTCATTACAGGGCCAACGCTCAGTACGCAATATCTCCAGTGTAGAATCTGTAACCAAGATAGTGACGTACTGGTACCTAACCCCCTCAGGCTACACAGGCTACATAGGAGTGATCGCTGTTGTTCCCCGAGCTGTTGGAGGGGATGTGGAGCGATGGGCACCCTATTGCACTTACTATGGGAATACCCCATTCTTAAGGCCTACTGGACTCAAGTTTTGGATGAAATAGACCACCCCTTTGATACTACTATCTTACAATTCCCGGCATATTTAATTTTAGGTATCTCCGACAGACTTACATTTCCCTCAAATCACGCAAAGGGAGGCAAATGGGTATAGCCCTAGGGGCGGCACTACAGAAAATATTGTCATTCTGGGGCTCAGATAAGGCACCTTTGATTCAGGGGTTGCTATACAGGTTATGGTATGTGCTGGGTATGGAGTGTATCTCTTCCTCTATCCAGGGTGAGGGGCCTCTTTCACAAAATTGTGTGTGCCTCTTTAATGCCATGCTATTTTATGAATTTTGCGAGCTTACCTGCCCTAGGTATATGCGCCTGCTGTGCCTCTCTGCACTACCACAAGATCCCACCCAGCCGCAGGGCCACTGGTTTGCTCTTTGTCATGCTTAGCTACCTTCTTGGTGGCAATAAAGTTGGAGGGGAGGAGGGAAGGATGGGACAGGGGTTGTGATGTTTTTTCTTGACTGTTCTTGATGCACTGTGTAGCGTTATGACTGCTTATGGCCCACAAATTGGGCATTATTGCTTGATGCATCTTGTTTTGTCTTTCTTGTCTTTCAAACCAATAAACAGATTTAAACCTAAAATGCAGAACATGTTCTTGATTTTGTGAACATATTTCATATTGTGCTAAACACCGTATCTTTTTTTCCTTCCTATGCATGTTTGTGCACAGTTATTACCATTGTTTCTAGTTAATCTTTGAAAGATAATTTATTCTGTCTAAACAGTAATAGGCTTATTTTACTATGACATCACTAACTAAACCTATGCTAACTTGTTTACCTAATGCTTACTGCCACAGTTTTGCCACATATATGAAGGAAAATGCATCTAAATAGATGTAAACGCAACACTGGTTGAGGATAAAATAGATTGTCAAGCTTCTGTAGATTGTGAGCTGTGATCTGCAGTTCATGCACATAGCTGCACAGCTCAAATACTGCCTATCATCATTGTACTATAAATGTATGAAAGTAATTTGAATTCATGATGGAAAAACAGATGATGAAACAATGCAAATGCACTATTTATTGACACACACTTGAGGCACGTTTGTGGCAACCTCCTGTGCCTTCTACCAGCTGTTACATTGACAGTGCTTCTGTTTGTTTGCAGTTGTCTTCACCATCAAGCTTCCCTGCATCATTGGAAAAATGAAAGAAGAAAACCAGAGCTTAATGAAGGACTTCCTCATTGTAGGATTTTCGGATTTTCCCCATCTCCAAGTTCCTCTTTTTGCTGCATTTTTACTGATTTACCTCTTAACTCTGATTGGAAATATTCTAATCATTGCAACAGTTTACTCCAATTCACATCTGCACACACCCATGTATTTCTTCCTCACAAGTTTGTCCTTCAATGATATCTGTTACACCTCAGTCATTTTTCCACAGTTGCTGGCTCACTTCTTTCAGGAGGGCACACATGTTTCTTTTACTGAGTGCCTTGTTCAAGTGTACTTTTTCATGGTCATGGTGGTTGTAGAATATCTCCTCATCTTAGCAATGGCGTATGATCGGTATGTGGCCATATGTAATCCCTTACATTACATGACAATCATGAACACATCTGTGTGCATCCAGCTGGCTGTTGGAACCTGGTTATTCAGTTTCTTGACACCATTAGCACACACAGTGTTATTCTCTCATCTCTCTTTCTGTACAACCCACACAATAAACCACTTTTTCTGTGACCTCACAGCCTTATTGAAGATTTCCTGCAGCAATACACACCCAATTGAGACACTTACCTATATTATGGGCCCAATATGGGCTCTAACGTCCCTTTCGTTAATCATAATTTCTTATATCAACATCACTTTATCCATCATGAAAATAAAATCGAAGGAGGGGAGGCAGAAGACCTTCTCTACATGTGTGTCACATCTCACTGTAGTTGTTTTATTCTATGGTTCTCTTTTTGGCACCTATGTGCGTCCAACATCAACATATTCCATGAGAGACAATAAGATTTCCTCATTGTCATATATTGCTGTCACCCCCCTGTGTAACCCGATTATCTACAGCCTGAAAAACACAACATTTAAAAATGCTTTAAAGAAGACAATGAATGCAAGACAATTTACATGTAGAACTACACGTTCACTGTTTTAGGCTCATATTGAATGAAAATCAATTAAAACAATTTGCATACACGATTTGACAAAATGGGATAGATTAATACTTGGTGAACTAATCTCAAGCATTTTACAATTACACTATATTTTGATTTTGGAAGGATTACTACTGAGCATTTTAGTCTATCAAACAATTGCATAATTTTACATTTTATCAATCTTAAAGGCGCTAACACATGAGTAAATAGCTAATTGCCAGTGAAAGAAAATAAACAATACAAACAAGTATATGTCAAGAACAGTTATTAGTTGATATAAAAATAGAATACAGATACCATTAGGCTTTTGAATGTAAAGGACTTTGCAGCATAATATCTTGAATCTGTGAAAATGTTCAGACTAAACATTAAGACAATAATTGTCATAAGGTTTTACATGTTAAAACTCGTTACACTAAAAGTAAAGATAGTGGTTCAGATTTACTAACACTTGGCACTAGGATGGCATCACACGAAGTGTTGTATTGGGATTTACTTTTACCTGCAGAACAGTTGTTGCAGTTGAAATAAGCCCTACAATAATGCAAAGTAGCGCTACTTGCATCCAGGGGGTATACAATGGGTGGCACATGGAAGTTTAGATGCAAACACCCATGGATCTTGATGTCAATCTGTATCTTCTAACTTTGGTAGACAGGGATCTGCATAAAAAATGATGTCTCCTGGAGGCAGGTGTAGCACTGGAAAAAGATTTACTTTCTCCAAATGTTTTGAACTTTGTACTGAGCAGCACACATACAAACTTGAAAAAGCATTAAAGTATGTTTTGAAATAGTCCAGTGCAAAATCTATGCTACACATCACACACTTACCCTTGACTATGGAGCAACAGTGTGCATGTTGCATAAGGCAAGCAAAAGGGTGCCAGTACAAGAGGAGAGAGTAATAGTTCCACATAATAGTTGATATTGCGCTGCCCTGCACCCTACCTTTGTTGCTGCACAGTCATTTTGTTTTCCATGCTACAATGATTTGCTTCTTTGTAAATGTGCGTTATGTGTCTCGGAGATAAATACAATAGAAAAGGCAGTACGCCCAATGGGTAGATCAAACAGCTATATATATATATATATTCCCTACTGGCAGTTGCCAGTAGGTAGTTATAGTTAGGACCTATTTTCCATAGGAAATCCGCAACATTCTATTGGGAAAAACGTTGGTGCCAATTGACGAATCTTCGTGAAATTTTCAAAACTTTTGGCCAGCTCCGGTCCGCTCCTATCCTGAAAATTTAACAGTGATTCGTCAAGCGGGGGCAGAAAAAAAAAGGGGGGTCCCAAAACACGTTTTTCCCATGCATTTTCCCATAGGACCTGTTGACGCAGCTACAGCCCGAACTGCTGAACGGGATTACACCAAATTTGCCAAAAAGGTAGTCCTCAGTTCAGACTCGTGCCTTTTGCTTAAATGGTGTAAATCCGTTCAGTAGTTCCTGAGAAAATTAGAGTTAAAAAAATAGATATATCTGGGCGGAGCCTAACCACACATCACATCGTGAGATCTGATTGGCTGTCAGTAGTTCATTCAAGAAGTGTTGGCAGCCATCTTGGGACCAATATACATGATAGCACCTCATTAAAAAGCATTGTAGTTAATAGAAGGTTTTAAGACTTTAGTTACATTATAAATCATTTGTTGATGGTACCATACTCATTTTAGGAATTGTGGTGTGTTCTAAGGTGATTTTACCATGTGAAAAAGCCTTCCGCTGTGATATCATGAATCATGTTTGTGAGAAAACTATTTTCTCATGCTTTTCCCACAGAGGTTTGGAAGGTGATCTATAAGCTAAACTGAGAGCATTTTTTCTGTAAATTCACATTATCTTTCTCAGTCATGTGAGAATGAAGTTTGACAATCTCAGTAAAACATGTACATCCAACAAGGGCAGAGATTGTCAGTTGATTCCTTTGTGTTCTACTGCAGCTTCCCAGAGTGTTCTAAAGAACAACTAGAGTGCTAACAGTCCTACTTATGACAAACGTATTGCACACCTGAAGCCATCTTGATTGGAATAAAGTGGTAACTCTTAAAACATTTAATTTAAAAAGTAACAAAATGAGGGGGTTCATTTTGCCATAGTAAGTATGATTAGTGCTGCAGAAAGAAAAATTAGGGCACATTTTGAGTGACTTCTCAAATCCTCTTCTATTTCATAAATTCTGAAATGCAGACTGAAACATGCACTTTCAATACCAACAGACTTCCCTGGTGAGCAGTAGCTTTAATACAGTGATCTAATAAACAACTAGAGTGCTAACATTCTGAATTTATGGCAAATGTGTGACACATCTGAATGACTTCTTGATGGAATCAAAGTAAAAATTGAAAGTATTTCCTACTGAGGAGACTGTAGTAAAGGAGGAAATTAGGAAACTTCATAACAAATAAGTCTCCCAAATTGGCCACCAGAGACAAAAGAGCCCAAATGTAGCCCAAATATCACCCAGATGTAGCCCAAGTATAGCCCAATGACAGAATGTCCCAGAGTGTTCTAACGAACCACTAGAGCGCTAACAGTCTTACTTATGACAAAAGTATGGCACACCTGAAGCCATCTTGATTGTAATAAAGTGGTAAAACTTAAAACATTTAATTTACAAAGGAACAAAATGAGGGGGTTCATTTTGCCGTAGAAATTATGATTAGTGCTGCAGAAAGAAAAATTAGGGCACATTTTGAGTGACTTCTCAAATCCTCTTCTATTTCATTAAAAAATTCTGATATGCAGACTGAAACATGCACTTTTAATACCAGCAGCAGACTTCCGTGGTGAGCAGTAGCTTTACTACAGTGATCTAATGAGCAACTTGAGTGCTAACTTTCAGAATTTATGGCAAATGTGTGACATATCTGAATACATTCTTGATGGAATCAAAGTAAAAAATGAAAGCATTTTCTACTGAGGAGACTGCAGTAAATGAGGAAATTAGGAAACTTCATAACAAATAAATCTCCCAAGATGGCCACCAGAGACAAAAGAGCCCAAATGCAGCACACATATCACCCAGATGTAGCCCACATGTAGCCCAATGACAGAAGTGTGCAAAACACTTATTTTTTGTGTATTTGCAGTTTTATATAGTGCAGACTTGTCAGGTATTGGAGTACTTTACATGAGCATTGGTTACATCACACAAGATCAAATTCATTTTGGTTGTAGACGTGGGGAGATTAAGTGATTTGACCAGAATCACAGAATGTTGAGCTGAAGCAGAAACTCCAACCTGGTTCCCCAGTTGCAAAGTCTGCAGCTCTGGAAATAACACCACATCCTCTCCCCTAGGTGCAACAATTAATCAAGTGGTCAACTGGATAAAAAAAAAACATAAAGATTACAAATAATTTAAAATGTCTTTGTCGCTATTTGAAAACTCAAATAAGACCCTCTCAAATATGTAATTTCTAAAGGAAATGCTCTAGGTATTACAGTTTTGATTACATCAAGATGACGTCAGGCGTTCCACACTTTTGTAATAAATATAGAATGTTAGCAATCTAGTTGTTCATTGGGATACTGTTGAGAGGCAGAGGCCAGGTGCACAGACTCTGAAAATTGAAGGCAGGTAGGAGAGTGCAGAGGCAACAATTTGACCACACTGGGCAGGCAGGAAGGGCAGTGGCAGCACAACAGACTATGGAGGGCAGTGGAAAGGGGGGCAGGGGCAACAAACCAACAATACAGGACTTGCAAGAGAGGCTGTTGGAGGCAAGATCTATTACGGGTCAAGGAAGCTAGGGGCGGTCCCCAGATCCCCGGGAGCCACCACAGAACTGAGCAGGAGAGTGAGTCAGGGACAAAAGGGGCACCTTAATTTGAGCCGGGGTGCCTAGGAACGCTTGCTCCAAAAATGAAGAAAACAGACATATGAGACATGGAATTGGAGGCAGAATACAATGGCAGTTTAATGAGAAGATGCAACTTCAAAGAAACCGCAGAATAGAGACATAAAGTACAAAATACAGAATCCAGATAATCATACAGCTGTCATGATATTCTCTGTATCTCAATTAATGTACTGACAGAGAGAGAGAGAAAACACATCTATAAATGCATCATGAGAAACAAGTTACACCAAGGAAAATGTTACCTAGGAACACTCACGTTTACTCTTAGAGCAAGCATTCCTGCAATTACAATACAAAATCTTTTAAATGCAAAAGTAAAGAGAACAATGGTTAAACATAACATGACATTTCATATAGGTAAAATAGAATAAGATACTTCAAGCAAAGCAGAGCAAGACATTTTAAGCAAAGGAAGACAAGAGCTCCCAGCTCTTGGGGAAAACCTGCACTGCCTGTTAACCTACATACAGACGGCGAGGTAGTCCGTCGATATCTGTGGGTGCTCCCTTTTTATATCATTTTGTGGGCTCCTTTGCACGCTACATCTACCTACGTATGCTACCCAAAAGCTTCGTCTGCAGATTTTACCAGACATTTCGTCATTTACCCACTTAATGCTGACAATGGACTGGGTGAAAAGGTCAGTCTCTCAGGCCAATCGCTTATCGTAAGTTCCATAGAGCAAGCAGAAAATAATGGGTATTGTACGGGAATTCAATATATTCATGTATAAAATCTCCTCAGTTCTCCTAACTTGACGCTCTGCGGTTGCCACTTCCTTAAAAGCGGGAAACCTGCCCAGGAAGCAAGTACCAGTCCAGGATGCAGCCTACTGTATGTCGACAGCTTCAGGGGGATGTTGAACTTTGATACCGAGCACGGAGCACTCGGGTAGGGTGGGGGCTACTGGTTTGGAGCAGAAGGCCTCGCAGACCTGCCTTCAGACTGCTATACACTAAAATTGCAGAGCTATGGTCAATTTAACAAAGAGGCCTACATATTGAACAGAAGGGCCTACACAGGGGTTTTATACTGGCTGAGTGGTAAGGATGTCTCAGGATAATTATATAGCAACACAGGACCCGCTGGTCAATTTAATACGGCCTACAAATGCAGCTGGCAGGGCAAGGACAAGGGTCTCATACTTCAGGTGTGGACAGAACGGGCCAGGGGCCCCCTGTGATACAAAATCTACCCTCCTTCAAGCCTGTGGCAATGTAATAGACCATTGTGGGCAGAAGGAAGAGGCAATGGTAGTACAACCATACATGCCAACAGACCCGATTCAGCCAGGAAACGTCCAATGTTTTTAAGCTCAAATGGGCTTTATTTGATCTGTCTCCTGTCTACAATATCCTCTTTTTCAATGTAACTCAAAGGGGAAAATCAATACCCCAGTTTTTTTTCAAAATCTCCCTCTTACCAAGTTCAAAATGTTCGCAAGTATGGTACATTGGATCATGGAAGGAAATGGGATAGGGACATGGACTTGGATAACAGAGGACAGGAGGGACATGGAGAGGTGCACCAAACTGACCCTGCAGGGCAGGCATCAGGGTTTGCAGCAGCACAATACACCACACGGGAGTGCAGCACAACAATCCATAGAAAGCAAGAGGGAGGGGACAGGACCATGCACATGGACAACAGAGAACAGAGGGGCAAGAGGCAATGGTAGCTAGCTGACCATAATGGACAGACAGGAGAGAAAGCTGCAGCATAACAGACCATAAAGGGCAGGAGGGACGGATCAGGGGCATTACAATGGAACAGACAAGCCAGGAGGGAGGGAGTAGGGCTGGGGGCAAGGGGGCAGGGCAGGAGCAGCAAGATAGCCATGGAGGTCAGGCAGGATGGGCACTAGAAGCAAGACACACCATGAAGAGCAACAGTGAGACTGTGATGGCATACACACAGACCATGGAGGGAAGGTGGGAGGGGGTCAGGGGCAGCTAACTGACCACACAGGGAAGGTGGGAGGGGCCATGGCAGCACAGAAGACCATGCATGGCAAGTGGGAGGGTTAGTGGCAGCACAATGGCTATGATGGGCAAGAAGGAGGGTGGAGGGGCATGCACAAAGGACGATGGAGGATAGAAGGGAGGGTCAGGACCTGTGCACAGACAAGAAAGTTCAGGGGAAGGGACCTCACAACAGACCACACGGGGCAGGCAGGAGGAGCAGCTGCAGCACAACAGACCAGGGAGGGCAGAAGGGTGTGGCAGTACAATGGACCATGTAGGACAGGAGGAAGAGGATAGGGGCATGGCATGTGGACAGGCAGGGTGGAGGTGACAGGGACAGGTTACAGTCATCTGACAATGCTAGGCAGGTGGGAGGGGAGTGGCAGCTCAACAGAACACTCAGAGTAGATAGGAGTGGCAGGTCCATGGGACATGGTGGGCAAAAAGGATGGAGCAGGGGCATGCACAAAGACATCAGAGGGCAGGGGGAAGGAGAATAGGGGCAGCAAGCTAAGCACAGAGTTTAAGCAGGAGGTCAATGATGGGGCATAGAATTGGGCAATGGAGGGCAGGAGGAGTGGACTGGTGCATCATACTGAGGGCAGTGGCAGCACATCAGACCATGCATGGCAGGAGGGAGGAGGCTAGTCCATGGATTCACACAACAGAGGATAGGGAGGAAGGGGATGGGGCAGCAAGCTAACTGTTCAGAGAAGGCGGGTATTAGGAACTTTATTGTTTTTAAAACATTGTGTCTGTGCGAACTACTTAAAATATGAACAAGTATGCAGCATAATCTCACTTTTATTCAGGAAGAAGAGGACGTTTGTGACTGTGACTCCGGGCTCACTTGGCAGAAACCCCCCCTGACCCTCCACCCCCTATCGCAAAATGTAATGCCCGTGAAAAGGGTAGGTGAACACAGTGTTATATAGAACATAGTCCTGAGAGCACGATTGAAAATGAAAACTAGATATAGTGTATGGTATAAACTATGCACCAAAAAGTGTGATATAAGATGAACCGGGCGTGAAATATAATATGCAATACATTGTGCGCAATGACAGATTCATTGGAGAGCGCGAGATAGCACAGGCACTAGCGCGTGCTATGCGATATGCGCCTTGGAGTGTAATATGCACAGGGCAGTGTTGTGTAACCTAACTAGTCTCTAAAGTTGTAATATAAAATATGTGCTGGGGAGTGTAAGGTTGCATATGCACTGTGACAAAGATATGGATCCCAGATTGTAATATGTATGGCATAGCACTGTGCGTTATAACATAGGCATCGAGAAAGGCACGTTAGATGGGGCAATATAACCCGTGCGAAGACAAGTGTGGCATGACATATTCACGGGGTGGTGTTACAGTGCACATGGGCTAGAGAGTGTCATAGCATATGCACTAGCTAGTGGAATACAACACAGAGGTGTGTGGCACACGGCAGGCAATGGTGGGTGTAACACAGCATTGGGCTCTGTCAGGAGCGCGCTGTGACTCTCAAGTGATGTTCGTCCCCTTTCCAGAGAGTAAAATAAAAAGTATTACACATCCGGCAGTGGATGTGTGTTTTATTAACCGTGAGGGGGGTTTCTTGCATAGTTTTGGTCGAATTTTTGTCGAATCCCCTTTGAATGGCTTGGTGTGCATGTGTATTAAATGTGCCCGTCAATAGCTACCCAAGTTTGTATAAATAAACGACAAGGGTGTCTACCGGGATTAGGCACGGTAGGGCATCAGACATGTCAGAGCTTCACTAGTGGTGTAAATACATTCCACGTGGATTCATTGCATGCATAGTCGCCTTTTAATGAATATCACGCAAATCGTCATGGTGATAGGTATGTACGGTTTGTCCAGCATGTCCTAGGTGTGTCTATAAATATATATTTTTTAAAAATAATAAAAAACAGTGGCCGGCCCTGGGGATTGGGGTCAAAAAAATATAATTAGGAGACTGGCCCTGGGGGATGGGGTCATCAGGGCCAATAAATTAGAATAAGAAGGGGAACCAAACAGCCCCCCTTCTTAAAAAACTAAAATAAATAAAAGACTGGCATCGTGCAGGAGGCCATGCCCCCTCCGTGCAACACTCTGCAAACGCGCCCCCAACAGGTATCTCCAGTATGCGCCAGGGAGCTGCGCTGCAGCCAGGTGTTCTGAGGCCAAGCCCCTTTTTACACCTCTCTGCAACGCAGCTCAGTGGCGCTTACTGGAGGTACCTAGTGGTCTAGTTTGACCCTAGGGACCCTTAGGATTCAAGGGGACTTAATCTCTCAACTTAGAACAGCCACAGGGCGCGTTTACACAGTGGTGAAGGGAGGGGACGGGGCCTGAGGTGACGTGTGCAAACACGCACTATGGCACGTTTTAAATTGGAGATATAATTTCCCTTCAATACTGAGGGCCCCTGGGGGCTAACTAGCCCACCAAGTGCTTCCAGTAAGCGCCACTGAGCTGCATTGCAAAGAGGTGGTCCAGGCCGTGCCACTTTTTACACCTCTCTGCAACGCAGCTCTGTGGCACTTACTGGAGGTACCTAGTGGGCTAGTTGGACCCCAGGGACCCTCAGGATTCAAATGAACTTAATCTCCCAACTAAAAATGGACACAGGGCGTGTTTACACAGTGGTGAAGGGAGGGGACGGGGCCTGAGTTAACGTGTGCAAAAACGCCCTGTGACCTGTTTTAAGAGGTAGTTTTAATCCCCATGCCCTCTTATATACTAGGGGCTTACAGAGGAGGTCATGCTAATCACAGGGGGACCCCAACGCATAATGTTCCCTAGTGTATGTAGGTGTTTTCACTGTATTCTAAGTGTCTTTTAACATAGCACTGGCTCTAGGACTGGTTAGTCAGGCTCAGTTACCACCAGTATCCGTCTGAAAAAGTTGAGGGTACAGGATGATTTTGCAACAAGGCTTCTTTCTGCTCTTCTTTTTGTTCTTTCTGCACGTTATCCTTCTTCCTGCACTTATCTTCGTATTTGAGGACTTCTGTTGCTTCTTTCTGCACTTCTTTTGTTTCTTTCTGTGCATTTTTTCTTCTTTCTTCACATGTCCTATCTCTGTAGGCATAGTTAGAAATTAGCATTTAAAAAACCTTTGAAATTCACAGAAAAAACCATAGGTTTCAGGCACGTTATAGTTAGGAATTAGCATTTAAAAAACCTCAGAAATTCACTGAAAAAACCATAGGTTTCAGGGGTGTTATAGTTAGCTGGACTTTTCACTTGTACAAAACCATTGAAATTCCCCCGTTATAGTTAGTTCAGCTAACTATAACTCGGGCGCCCGCAATGCTCTGCTGATGACGTCACATATTACATCACTCATGACATGGTCAGTGACATCACTCATGACATCACTGATTACATCTCAAATGACATCACTGATGACATCACTGATGACATCATCCTTGTGATAGAGTGGCAGACCTCCTCTCACCCTAATATAACCTTTGATACACACATTCAAAAATAGAGACTAAAATTTTCAAAACAATGGACATACCAATACCAGTTACAACAACCTCTTCAGTAATTCTAAGATCCACATACACATCCACTCATTCACCAACAGTCCTATACAGTCACTCATACATGTACTCACTCATCATATGTACTCATACACCTATACATCCTGTTACACAATGCCACTCATCCATAGAGTTACTCACACACATAGTCACTCATGCTAATAAAGAATCAAACATACATTTACTTGCATATACAGTTATACACACACCACCATACTTACTTCTACGGAAACTTACACATACTTAGTCTTTTAAACAATCACTTATAGAAACACATACTTATTCATACAGGAACTCTTTCAATCTCTCACTCTCACATATACTCACATATATACACCAATAGTCACATATACTAGTTTAAAACATATGTAGTTACTCATAAAGACACTATTGAGACAGTCATTCACTCACTAACACACCCATACACACACTCATCCACCCATACAGTCCTGCACACATGCTGTGTTCAACACATACAAACAGTGAGTCACTCATTCATGCACCTATGCACTACGTAATACCCCCACCGAACCATGCAGACACTCAGACTGATACTCAAAAAACCAACTAATAACCTATATAGACACCCATGTAGCTACTCACCAACCCATGCAGCCACTTATACACAAAGTGAGAGACTGATACAGATATTTACATATTTAAACATTACTCACTAAGCCATGTATTCACTATGATACACTTAATCAGTCAGTTACACAATCAATTTTTCAAAAACAAATCATCCATTTAGACACTTATATACCCATTTATTCTTCCATCGACCTTGAGATATACATATATAAAACATATTTAATTTTCAGAAAAACACACATTCACTGGATGATGTCATCAGTGATGTCATCAGTGATGTCATTTGAGATGTCATCAGTGATGTCATGAGTGATGTCACTGACCATGTCATGAGTGATGTAATATGTGACGTCATCAGCAGTGCATTGCGGGCGCCCGAGTTATAGTTAGCTGAACTAACTATAACGGGGGAATTTCAATGGTTTTGTACAAGTGAAAAGTCCAGCTAACTATAACACCCCTGAAACCTATGGTTTTTTCAGTGAATTTCTGAGGTTTTTTAAATGCTAATTCCTAACTATAACGTGCCTGAAACCTATGGTTTTTTCTGTGAATATATATATATATATAAATACCCATTATCAATGGTAACTAAAAGGTAGGTTTGTGTATGAAAAACAAAGATAATCATAAACGTGTCAGTCTCTAGAAAAGTGGGTTCTTGCATTGAAGATCAAGTTATCTGCTAATTGGTGGTTTGGGATCAGGTTATCCTTCCACATTGGAGTGCCATTTTATATTCTGACCACTCTCCAAAGTTAGTGAATCTGTGTCCTTCATAAGCGGAGGTGATGTTCCAAAATGTCTTTGCCTGATTTTACGTGCAGTTCAGATCTTACTGTTCCTGAAATTTTCAATGTGTCCCTACTTGCATTAAACATCTTTCTCCCATCACCTTCTTGGAGACTGCAATCCCATCGTAAGGCCAGGTATCGTTGAAGCCTTAAGACATTGTGTTCCACACCATATACTCAACTGTCCCATCCATCCCTCCACCAGTTCTCTCTTATTGGGTTAGGGGTAATAAACCGCAGCCATATTTATTTGCACCAAAAACATAATGGACCTGATTCACAAAGTATAGAACTAAAGTCTAACTTTACTACTACTAAAGTTAGACTTTTGGTTTAAGCTTGGAACAAAGTCTAACTTTACAAGTAGTAAAGTTAGGCTTTTGGTCTAAGTTAGACTTTTGGACTAAACTTGAACTTTTGGTCTAAGTTTACCTTTGTGAATCAGGCCCCTAGACAATAAAACATTCCACATTTCATGATTATACACAGTAGCCCACTTATTTTACATCTTTATTTACACATGTTGTCTAACCTCAACGGAGAAGCTAATACATACATTTCCTAACCTTATCTAAAATTTCGCCATTGAGTGAGATCATGACTGTTCCCGGTGACTCCTGCTCGGGAACCTCCCCTTCCAGGTTAAAAATGTACCTGGATGAGTCCCTCCTTAGGGGAGGACCACACTCTCCAGTATTCCCTCCCGGGGATCGTCTGTGCAGGGGTTTGTCTGCCTGCTAGCATACCTGCCTCAGATACCCCCAACACCCAACATATTCCACCCAGTGTCCTGTGCTAGCTCAACACCCATTGCACCTCCGCGGGTGGCAGGCCAAAAGGACCAGATGAAAAAAAGACCGCTCCTAACCCTCCACACTCCTGCAACCTCAAATTGACTTGCTGCCAGTGCTCCTTGAAGGGTCCCATGACACAGCTGCTAAGATGATCTTATGGACCCGAACAGTCCCCCAAATCATGACCTCACCCGCCAAACCACACAAATCCATAAAAATGACAAAGTATATATGCTGTAAAGAACAATTAGGCTAGTATGATATTAACAAGGCAGAAGACAATCACAAGCTAAATCAACCACAATACCAAAGCTTCCTCCAACTTTGCCCCCCTTGCAGGAACCCTAGCAAACCTTTTCCACCGTACAGTTACAAGGGCTGAATGCTTCTTAGATGGTGGGTGGGGAAATCAAAGTCCTTGCCGATGGAGGCACTTCCTTGGGAGGTGTCCTGGAAGTGAGGCGTTGGTCGTAGTGCAAGGCCCTCATGAACCACCATATACACAGCTCCCCCGAGTTGGGGGAGCCTATTCCAATGCTGTTTGGCATTGCTAAACTATGGCTTTTATTAGTCATGCTACTATAATTGCAAAGAAAACAAGTCCATGTCTAAGAATTGCACTAAACTCAGTATGAGGATTGTGACAAACAGATTTAGTATTTGTCTCAAACATTTCTTTAACTTACCAAAGATGTACTCCCAGTATTGCTCTAGACTGAGGCATGTGGCAAACATGTGCACTCTGTTGGATGGTTAGCCTCTTTCTGCCAATTGTGGATTTCATCTGATCCGGCGTAATATAAAAGTCGAAAGATTATTGTAATGCTGGATTCTGTCTTACATGATGAGCATCACTTTAGGGGCATACTCTCTGACCTCTGTACTTATCTGTGTAAAGGTTCAGATCTACTATTGAACCACGCATTTCTTGCTATCATTTGGAACTCTTTATCATAAAAATTGCCATTTATTTGACACATCAATTATTGCAGTATATAAAAATACCATTATAACTGAATCAGGGGATTCCATGCCAGGTATAGATTAAATAATTTTGTTTTGGAATTCCAATTTTCTCCTGTATCACAAGGAACAAATTGAATATAATGCTATAAAGTTATCAGTGTAAAAACTTAGGGTCACTATTACATCAACCACTATTTCACAGAATGTTAAATATGTTGATAGCCTTGCACTGGGCAGTAAAAGCAAACTGCATGCACTCTTTACATATTCTGTGACTTTGATATTGCGTGCCAAATTTTATTGGACACTGCCATTGTCTAATGATAAAAATACAGCGGATGGAATGTGATGCTTCGAAATTGCAGCAAAAATATTGAGGAAAGGAGTTGGAAAGAAATTCATACAAGCAGGGGCTGGATATATTACTATGACTCATTATATGTGCATTTGAAATTTGGTAAATATCTCTTCCCTTTGTTTAGTGTTATGGAGGGTGGCCTGCCATCTACGAGGGGGGCAGAGGATATAACCTGGTAGAGGTTTCTGTGCATTTTTAAAAAATAAATTCAAGGAAAGTGCTTTTTTTAAAATAATCAAAGAAACGTATGGCCCTGTCCCTTTCCCAGGGTGTGGGGATCATTTTTATTTGTTCTGCTTATGCTCACATGGCTTTTCTTGGCAGTCAAGAGCAGGAAATAAGTCCCTCAGAACATCTATCTTAAAAAGGGTCTAAGATTTCCACCAGTGGAGCATGTGAGGGCACCATCAGAGGCAAAATTAGTTAATCAAACTCTAAATAAAGTGGGTGGACCCTCATTTTTGTACAGGGGTGGCTGGAAAGACTCGATTGTGGGGGGTGGGTGCAGGGGCCCGAGGGAGGGCAGTGGGAGTCACAGGTGTTGTCGCTCGAGGGGGCAAAATTTAAAAAAAGAAAAAAAAAAAACTTACATTGATGTTGGTCCTGCATCGCTGCTACTGCTCTCCTGTCTCTGAATACAGGAACAGAAAGCAGGCAGCCAGGCTCCCTCTCCTAAGCCAATCACAACACTGCAATGCAGCATTTTGATTGGTCTGAGCGCCGTGACACAGCGCTGAGCCACGGGCTGGAGGGATGGGCATGTTCCCCATGCATGGAAAAGGAGAATGTGCACATGACTGATTTGGGTGGTCCAAGAGGGCCGCCCAAACAGTCATTGCACACTAAGGAGTGGGCAAACCACTCCCCCCCGTCCTGCTCTCTAAGCAGAGCAGCCCGCCCACCCGCCCGCCTGCAATGTAAACATGAAATGGTAATAACTAAAACGTATTACCATTTTATGTTTTTGCTTCTCACACTGCGAGAAAGCAGTAGGGTGATGCTCCTCCGCCATAGTGGAGGAGCCACCACTGGTTTGTGTACATGTTACTCACTCAGGCTTTTGAACTTGTACCCTGCCCACTGAACTGCATACAACACATTCGTTTTTTATAGACAAATGCACTGTATCAAAAATAAAAAAACTGGAGTTTATTTTTGAAAAACCAAAAACTAATGGCCTTGACACTCTATATGGTTGTGGGGGTCAGTTTAAAAATGATTTGAGATGTCCACCAGTAAAGCAAGTATTGGCACTGTCAGTGGAAAAATAACAGTTTGCTCGACCCGAAATAGAGTAGGTGGATAGTCAGTTTGCTGCGCATGTAATTCTGTCATGCTTGTGGGCAAGTATCCTGCCCATTTAACTCTGTTTAACTCCATTGGTCGTTTGTGACAAATGCACTGATAATTGAGTTTACCAGATTAGGAAACAATCCGGGACATATATTGGACAGGTTCTGTACAGAGTTTAGGTAGAATGGACATTTTTGCTTAATTTGATCAGCCTAAATATGTCAGAGGTAAATTAATTCAGGGTGTCTCCTATACATTTCAGTAAGCTTTTCATGTAAAAGATGTGGCCACCCATATCTGAGAAAGTGAAGTATTATTTGTGGTGTGTGGAAGTAATTTAAACCTGAGCTCAACCCCTATAAAGATTGCACAGAGAAGACAAGCTTACTTAAAAAAAATGTGTATAGGATTTAGAACAATCAGAATATTTCAAAAGAAAAAAGCACAACACAAATAATCCCACTCCAATTTAGAAAATAGATACAAATGTAATAAGACAAATGACACCAAAACAACAAAAATCCAAAAGGGTGAACCGGAACCAACAGAAAGTAAAGTGACAATAAAAGTCCATGGACGCATATGGCTGGGACCTAGGCATAATTTCAGGAGAACAGCGTTGTATACACCGAGGGTTCAATTCCCAAAGGGCCTCCACACTCATGGCAGAGGCCCCACAGTCGTGGTGGGGGCCAGCTCTCAAGGCAGGAACTCCGCAATGAGTAACTGCAGTGCAGAGGTCCCTCCACTAGTTTGAGCCTCCCACCACAACTGTGGGACCTCTGCCACTAGTGTGGAAATCCTTTGTGAATCAGGCCCCAAGTTGGTTTGTCCAGGTCGGAGTTTTTACCTTGGATCGTCAATCCTTCAAAGTGGTAAGGTTGCAAGCAGTGTTAAAAAGAGTTCTACAAGGCTATTTAGCTATTGGAAAAGGTTTCGCTGGATCCATTGGTTTTGTGGGAAAAGAACCGAGTGGTATAAGTCTCATTTCATGTCGAGAGAAGTTCTCTCATTGGCCAGATAATTTTTATGCCTGCACTCGGCCAAGATTTCTATGTTCAAACCTACGGCCAGATTTTCAAAGATTTTGTGCCAGGTTTGTGTCACTTATTTGATGCAGACTTGATGCAAAATATTTTTTGCTATTCACAAAGCAATGTGAATGGTTATTCCTGTTGCTTTTTAAAAAAAGGTAATGCAGAGCAGCACATTTGTCAGGTGGGCATTCATGCATTCCTGTGCATCCACCCATGGATTTTGATGCAAACCCATACTTACAAAGACTTGTTGATCCAAAATTGTGCATCTGCCTAACATGCCATTCAAGGTTAAACCCAGACATATGCAAATCAGCCTTCACCCTGCTCCTCATGGGAACAGTGCAGCCCAAGCTGCCAGTTGAGGTCCTCCTTGGACCAGAAATAAGCATCCTGGTACCGATTTTGAGGTATCACCTCTCATCATCCATGCTAGCTTGAACCGAGTGGCACGGTGAGCACAGACTCCAAGTCTGAGCATAGCTGTCCCACTCAGGTGGCAAATGCAAAAAGAACAATTGATGGATAGAATGCCGAACAATTTCAAACATTCACCCCCTTTGCAGAGATCTGGGACTAAATCCATAGTTTTTAGCTCACCAAGAACCACACAGAGTCAGCCTTACTAGCTCTTACGGAGCAACTAAGAGTCTCCATGGATGAGGGCAACTTGACTGCGCTCATCCTGCTTGACCTCAGCGTGGCCTTTGACACTGTCTCACATAGCATTATGATCCATCAGCTGCGTGAGATCGGTGTCAGGGGTATAGCCCTTGATTGGTTTGCTTCTTTTCTGTGTGATAGGTCTTTCCAGGTCATCTCTCCACCCTTCTACTCACAGACTCACCCTCTGTGCTGTGGTGTCCCTCAGGGATCGGAGCTGAGTCCGACCCTGTTCAACATATACTTTCATCCGCTGGCCTTGTTGGCCAAAACTCCTAATATTCTTTTGGTATCATATGCAGATGATACGCAACTGGTCTTTTCCTACACCAAGGATTCCAGCAAGGACGTGGCCATATTCCAGGAGAATCTGGAAGCCATAGCAGGCTGGATAAAGGCGAACTGTCTTCAGCTAAATTTGTATAAAACTGAGATTCTCCTAATAGGCAGAGACTCCCATCTCTGGGGCAACAATTGGTGGCCGCCGGAGATGGGTATTCCCCCTGTGCCTAAAGCCTCGGTAAAGAACCTCAGTATTCGGTTGGACAATGCCCTCTTTTTTGAGGAGCATGCCAAGTCTATGGCAGGGACTTGCTTTGGCATTCCACGTGACCTCAAACCTATTCTGGGTCTGTTTGCCCCTCACACGTGCAAGCTTGTTGTGCAAGCCACAATCTTGGTGAGGTTGGATTACTGCAACAGCCTCCTGCTCGGTGCTAATAAATCTGTAACCAAAAGGCTCCAACGCACCATGAACACCGCAGCTCACATTTTATTTGCACTGCCTAAGTATAGTTCGGTTTCAGGTGTGCTACGTCGACTACCTTGGTTGTCTGTTGAGCAAAGAATCCGGTTCAAAGCACTCTGTGCTACTCAGAAAATAATGGTGGGCTCCGGCCCGCGGATTCTCAGTGACCTAGGACATCACTATATTCCTTTGCCCGCTTTGCGGATCTACACCTGATGCGGGTGCCTCATTTCCATAGAGTCAGAGCCAGAGGCTGCTCATACAGAGTCTTGGCTACTACTCTTTGGAACTTGATGCCTCTCTCTATTAGAAAAATCCCATATCTCTTGGCGTTCATAAAGGCAGTAAAGACATGGCTGTTACAGTAGCAGAATCATGTCTTCTACCTTCTCTCCGACTTTTAGCGCTCTGACCTCCCTTTGCTGGCAGAGCCACGCACTCTACAAATCGCCTAACATAACCATGTCATTCCAGTTTCTACAGAGCAATATGCATATTATTATTATCATTTGTTAAGTGTAATGTATCATCTCCCAGGGGATCTCTCGGTGCCGCAGTATCTAACAATTGTTAGCAGAACAATGACCGGTTAAAGATTGAATAGCCAGGTCTTGAGTAGTTTTCTGTCCTGAATTAAGTTGGTGCAGGAGAGAATGTAAAATGGTAATTTATTCCAGTACTAGGTGTCAAGTAGGAAGAGGAACGACCACCCAGTCTGGCTTTGATTATCCATTTTAGGCACAGTAATAACTGGTCATTGGATCTGAGTAGTCGGGTGGTAGTATAAGGCTGCAATTAATTTTTTTAATTGACTTGTCTCCTTTTCTGCAGGGCTTTAAAGACCAGACATAGGAGTTTGAATAAAGTTCAATTTTTTTATCAGCAGCCAATGGAGCAGGCACAGTAGAGGTTCAGATGGAGATTGTGTGGAATGATTAAGAGCAAGGCGAGCTACAGTGTTCTGAACCACCTGGAGCCTTGAAAGAAGTCCTTACTTTGTTCTGACTGGTAGGGAATTACCGTAGTCTAGTCAGCTCACTATCAGTGCCTGGATCAGGTATTTTCTGTCCGAAAGAGGTATCCAAGGCAAACCTTCTTAAGCATTCACATCAGGCCAAAACATGTGCCTGACATGCTTTTAACATGTTTACCCATGGATAGGTTATCATCCAATGGGACACCTAGGTTTTTGGGGAAAATCCCAATTCCAGGGGCCACCAATCGTCAGACCATACTGCGTCTGCTTTTCCGAATAAGAGGATCTCTGTTTTGTTTGTATTTAGCTGGAGAAAATTCGCAGTCATCTAAACATACAATTTTTAAATTCTACAAATTCTAAGGCGAGATAGTCTGTCCATGTCAGAGCCATGGGGGCTCAACTGCTATGTTCAATGTATTAGTGAAAATGGCATCCAGTGTAATGCCTGCTATGTGGGTGGGGATAAATACTTTTGGATAGGTACCAAGAGATTCCATAGCCACTGTCAGGTGGTTGGTTGGAATCTGGGTCTGATGGAATATCAAATTGGTGATTTAAATCCCCTACTAGTAAGAAGTTCTCTGCTTGTAGAAGAAAGGGGGCTAGCCCTTCCAGGAGTAATGAGCTAAAGTCTCTTTTTATCACCCGGTGGGCTATAGACCAGAGCTCTCCTCCATTTTGTCCTGAGGGCTGTCTCAAATCTGAACACTATAAATGTATAATCTGGGAGTAGAAACTGAGTCCAACAGTTTAATATTAAGAGTAATACAAGCCTCAATGGCTATTGGTCCTCCTTTTTTATTCTGTCTATCTAGTCTTGTGTCTCTATAGGGGAAGGGGAAGGGGAAGGGGAAGGGGAGGCAGCTTGTGCACACAGGTTTCTGTAATGAAGCAGATATCTGGTTTAGTTGAATATAGGAGAGCCCAGAGTTCTGACGTGTGATTCGGGATGGAGCGGGTATTAAAATAGAGTCCCTGAAATGTATGTTGTTGCATTCCAATTTTGTCGGCATTAATCCCTAAAGTGTTCTTATATGTTATCTGTGCTTTCATGGGTGCTTTGCCTACTTATTAACAAGGGAGTGGCAGAAAACTGATTGCATTGTGAACAGGAGCTTAGACCTAAGGTAGGTGAGGAGGGACATACCTGACTGAAACAGGGCCCAAAAACATTCAACCTTGCTGGCCGCGTTCAGGTGCGTACTGGCGAAGACGGGCTTGCTTTGGCGTGCCATTGGTGCACCCACTGCATGCATCCGCTGCACGTCCGTGTCGGGTCTGGATTAAGTAGGTAGGCCGAAGCCCAGGCAAAGTATTGTGGGGGATGACTAGAGCATAAACCGCTCAAAAATGGAATCTATCATCGTACCAGTCAACCTCCAACATAGATTCTCTCCACTCAATCTGCACTAAAGAAAGACCATGGTGGACAGGAGAGTAGCCTGAGAGAGATGGGAGTGATCACGGTGGGCAAGTAATGAGAGAAACAAGAGCATTATAATGTATAAATTAATCAAAATATCCTGTACAAATTGCGCTAAAATTACTACAGTACCAATGCCCTATTCAATTTGACCAGCAAAGAGGAGCTAAATTCACCTGATTACTGCTAGGCTGCCCGTCCGTGTGGTGCCTGGATTAAGTAGGTATGCCAAAGCCCGGGCAAAGTATTTTGGGGGACGACTAGAGCATAAATTGCTCAAAAATGGCAGCTGTCAAAATCCCAACCGACCTTCAACAGGGCTGACTCTCTCCACTCAATCAGCACTAAAGAAAGGCCGTGGTGGATCAAAGAATAGCCTGAGACAGATGGGAGTGATCGCTGTGGGCAAATAATGCAGTCTTGACCCTGCTCCACATGGGAACAGACAAGCCTGAAAGGTCAGACCAGGTCCTCCCCGGACCGGAAACAAACATCTCTTGACCGGTGATGAATGTTTGATTTGTTCCGCATTCCGTCCATCATTTGTGCGTCTTTTGCTCTCTCAGCCTAAGTCAGCCAAATATGCCCAGACGTGTGTCCCGGGCTCACTGTGCCATTGGAGTCACGCTAGCCTGGATAATAAGGAGTCCCAGGGTGCTTGTTTCTGGTACAGGGATGACATGGCTTGGCAGTTATGGCTGTACTGTTCCCATGAGGAGCAGTTCAATACTAATTTGTATATAGCTGGGTCAAAACTGGGGTGGCTTGGTGATCCAACGAGCAATGGATTTAGACTCAGATCTCATGACTGGGGGTGAATGTTTGATTTGTTCTGCATTCCGTCCATCATTTGTGTGTCTGTTCCTTTCACTATAGCACCAAGGTGACTGGATTGGCGCTAAGCAGTCACAAATACGGCTGCACATGGAGAGCAAAACTAAGCCAATTTTTGTAAGATATAGCTAATTGCTGCTCTTTTCTATTCACACAGTGCAGCAACTTCAATTGCTGAGCTGGGTTGTGTGAACTCTTTGAAAATATGCCCACGATCCTTCAGTGGGACAAGGTTTCAGGCTGTATCTAACAGGAATTCCATGAGGCTGTATGCCTTCTCACCAAGGGCCTAATGAAATGGATTTGCTGCTTTGGAGAAGCTCCAAGTGGGTGATACCTGTTCTTTGTCCCAGCAAATTTGCGCCTTGTGCAGAGCGGCTTAGGTGGTTTATTTTATTTATTTATTTTGGTCACTTATATCGCGCACGAATCATCCCCAAGGGGATCTCTCGGCGCTGGAAAAAAGAGATCAGCAGTCAAAAAGGGGAAGAAAAGCCAAGTTTTAAGCATTTTTTTAAATAATGCCAAGTTTGAACATTGGCGGATTGATTCAGGATGGCTGTTCCATAGCTTGGGGGCCAAGTAAGCAAAGGCACGACCCCCCATCCTTACCTTCCTAATTTTATGATCACACAATGTTTTGCAATTACTAGATCTAAGCTGCCTTGTAGGCTGATACCATTTAAGTTTATCCGTAAGATAAACCGGCCCCAGTACATGCAGGGACCTGAAGACCAGACACAGCATTTTAAACGTGGCCCGTTTCCTTACTGGCAGCCAATGTAGTTGGCGTAGAAGCGGCAGAGAGGGAGTTCACGCAGGATTATCAAGAGCAAGGCGGGCAGCGGTATTTTGCACTACCTGCAATTTGGAAAAGAGGTCCTCCCTGATTCCCACCAGTAAGGAGTTGCCATAATCCAGGCGACTCATTAACAGTGCCTGGATGAGGGTCTTTCTAGCACTCAGCGGGATCCAAGGGAAAATCTTCCTCAACATCCGCATGGTCATAAACAAGAGGAAGCCAGAGTTTTTACTTGAGTCTCCATTGAGAGCTGATTATCTAAGCTAATCCCTAAGTTCCTCGCACAACTTCTAGAGATGGGGGCTGGACCCAGTTCTGGTGGCCACTAGTCAGGAGTCCAAAGACCTGTAGCTTTGCCGAACAGGAGAATCTCGGTCTTAGAGGAATTTAGTTGTAAAAAACGACTCCTCATCCAGTCAGCGATGTTAACCATACAGGCTGCAAACTTAACTTCTTTCTCAAAGAAAAGCTGACCTCAAGGAAATAATAGTAATACAATTATCATATAGATAAGGAACTTCATGTACAATTACTTACTAACAAGTAAATTCTTGAGTTTCTGTCTCTCATGTTTCATGACATATAGCTTCACATCATATAATAAAATGACAAAACAAAATAATGAAAAGTATTTCCATAGTACAGCAATCAGAGTTGATGACTCCATTATCAGGACACAATGTCATTTAAAAAAAAAAAAAATCTGTAGCAAGGATGACAGAGACTGATTATGGCTAGTTCTATATATAATATTACAGTATAGATGTCAATGTATGCCATTCAACTGCCAAACTTAAACCCTTTGTTACATTATCTGTTCAGCATATCCAGCGATTCTCTTTTATTGTCAATACTTGTTCCACATTCGGTTTTCTCATACATGGTTTGATCACTTCAATCACCCACCAGACCATATCTTTTTCAGAGTATTTTAGCTTAGTGCAATTGTCTACTAAGGGGACATTTTCAACTTCACAGAGTATTCTATACTGCTGTTGTAGAATTATTTTGTTGACCTGTTGGAAAGTTTTACCTATATAATGTAAACCACAAGGGTATATAATGCAATATACTACATTACTGGTGTTACAGTTGGAGAAGTGTTCAAGAGTAATCTGTTGGCCATTGTTCTGAAATGTCTTAGTGGTTGTTGTAGTATTACATGCAGCGCACTTATTGCATTTGAAGTGCCCCACCACTGGTGTCAATCGTAACATGTTGTTTGTAATGGCTTTCTTAAGTGTATCATAGAGCTGTCTTACATGGTCTTTGAGATTAGACCCTCTTTTAAATGCAAACAAAGGTTTTTGTTTGAATTCGGGAAGACTCTTATGTCTTTTTGAGTTTGTTGGAATGGGTTCTAAATGTGGAAACACACAACAGTTGTGGTTGACTGGACTGTTTCCCTACTTTTAAGAGAGCTTCTTGATTGTTATACCACGCTCGTTTCAGGGATTTCACAGGATAACCTTGAACTTTGAGTTTGTCTTTCAGTTCTTTTGCTTCCCTTTTTTAACCGTTTCTGCATAACGGCAGAAACTGTCCAAAAGATAATCCATCATTTAATGCCTGCTGATGATGGCTGTTGTAATGAAGCAGTGTGTTCCTTGATGTTGGTTTGGTGAATAGCTTAGTGTATAATTTGTTATTCTCATCAACTTTCATTATAATATCTAAACAATTCATTTGATATTGATAAAATTCCATTGTGAACTTGAGATTTGGATTCAAAGAATTGATCCATGCATGAAAGCTGTTGAGACTATCAGAACTGCCTATCCATATCAGAAAAAAATCATCGATGTATCTGAGCCATTTGATGATGTAGGATGAAAAATGATTTGTTGTATTGTCAATGTGTTGTTTCTCACAGCAAGAGACGTAGATATTTGCTGTGTCTGGAGCATAGACTACATCCATTGCTACTCCTTTAAGTTGCTGATAAAAATCATCTTCAAACAAAAAGACATTTCTACATAGGGATATTTTGATGCATTCCATTATGAAGGGAATAGGTACATTGTGTCGTCGAGGTCTTGACTCAAGCAGTTTATTCAGAATAATTAATATTAATAATTAATATTTCATTCTGAGGTTTGTTTGTGTATAAATCTTCGATGTCCATAGGTACTGGCAATTCATGGACAGAATCAAAAGGATAATTTATAATTGCTATAGTGTCTCTAATGTGAATCACTTTCCTGCATCAGAAACACTTCTGGAAGTAAGTGAGAACTTTTCCCAGTCCAGCACACCTTTTTAAACCATTTGGTCGCTATTTGCTTCTAAGCACTAGTTTTACTTTTAATCTTTAAAAATGCATATCTCTGTTTCCCTACATTGGATTTTTGCTATTTTGGTGTCATTTTAATCATATAAATAATTCCTATTTCTATAAAACTCCTGTTGGATTTTTAGTGTGTGTTATGTCTTGCTTATGTTATTGTTGTTTTTAAATGCTCCTATGTTAAGCCTGACTGCTCACAGTCAAGCAACCAAGGATTGAGCAACGATTCACTTATTAAAACTTGACTGGGCTTCATAATGTGATTATGGTGTCATTACTAGCTGTAGGTACACCATGACGCAGAAAAAAGTTGTGATAAATCCACCTTAAGCTTAGTGGTTGTTTGCTAAACTTCACACAGTCCATCTTTTGACCGTGCATGATGCATGTCCTTTAATGATAGAGACTTAGGTCACCCAAATTTTCTAAAGCAGTAATATCAATTAAAATTGTGAAAATCATAATGAAAAAATAATACAATCACAGTATCGGGGGCCTGAGATTGAGGGTGACAAGACCAAAATAGACACTGGCCCCTCAGGGCCACCTTCTTTCCCATAGTGATTGCCCTGATTCCATACTACACACCTCAGGCGAAGAATGTTTCGCTGATGGTTTCCAAATGGATGGGTATGATGAAGGCAAGACAATAAAAATGAGCTTTGACAGTAATCGGATGATGTGTGCACGGTACTGCCCAGCATGTTGAGAGCAATGCTACAAGTCCTAACTGGAGAGCAAAGGTACATTTAAACACTAGATAAACTTTGAATATTCTATGTGTATTCTATGTGACAATATTTCTTTTCTGTATGTCTTTTTTAAACTCATTTTTTTTTCAAAATGTCTATGATGGGATAACACAGTGGACTAACAGCAATGTACACCACATATATCCTGCTCTCTTTAATTGAATAAATAGATATTGTTTGTATGCACGTTGAGCAAAGTTGCAAAAATGATAAAACAACTTCAGTGATGTGGGAAGAAGGCTTTCCGCCTCCCAAATGATAATTTTATTTTCAGGATAGCAGCCATGATGATGATGGAAGATGTGATAATCAGAAGAAATTGCATTACTATTGGTGTGGACCCAGGAAGTAGTTTAGTTTCTCAATCCCACAAGTCCTGCTGCAAGAAAGAGAAATGTCTGTACCCGCCAGAAAGAAGTCGGCAATATCTGAGTACAAATGACTTATGAGGAAAGGTAAGTTTATGAAGAAAAAATAATTTGTAGTGATTATATATGAATTAAAATAACTGTTGCATGAATTTTGCTCAGGAATAGAACTATGCATGGAACCATAAAACATCAGTATTTAGGGACCATGCCACATCAATATCTATAAGTGCTAGTCCGACTAGCTATAGTACCTCACTTGCCCTCCTAACCTTTCCAGAGAGACAAGTGATTTGACACCTCAGAACACAACACTCACGACCTCTCAGGGATTGTGGTCACAGGAAACACCCTTTCACTCTTTCACTCGTACTTGTCCACAATAAGATAAGAAAGAGCCACAAAGGAAGTTTACAATGTATATTTAAACTATTGTGCTCCAAGATGCAATAGGGGTGCCACAATTAGGAAACAAATACATAATATCATCAGCATAGTTAATAAGCTGTATACCATGAAAAGTCCTGTTTTGTTACCTAACCCCTCCCGTACTACTGAAACCAATTCGTTATATAGTATAGTAGTATAGATATCTTGGTTAAGTGGTGGACCCCATAACTTAGCATACATAGGTTGGTGTTCTACATTCCAGGTGATTCTGCACACTTGTCTCAGGACATTCGCTCTGGTTGTGTGTTTTCAGAACCCATGTTCTCAGTTATATGCCAAGATATGTGTATTCAAAAACAGCAGCTGCATGCCTTTATTTCTAGGTGCTAGTGTCTGACCATGGAAAATAACAAGAGGCAATGTTGTTTGACTTTGCCTAGGCTGTTCAGACTAAATCACAGGTAAAGAATAAAATATAAAAACATATGCTGGTTCCTTATGAAATTATAATATTGCACAAAGGCAAGCATGTTATTTAGTAACGTGCGAAAACCAAAGTGGCCTACAATGTGCATAATTAGTCTCACATAGGGAAAATTACAATGGACCATATGAGAAACACACTCCATAACTAGCTGCCATAACCATAAGATCCCCAGCAAAGTTAGCAGGTATATCAGTAAAATTGCAACACAAGAAATGAAAAGTCCACAAAAAGAAATCCTAATTCAAACTCTGATATTCAGAAATTCAGTCAATCATGGATTTGAAGACAATCTTCAATTATTCAAAAGTGAATATAATTATGATAGTTTTTTCACTTCTTGATTTGCATTAGGAACATGATTTTTGTCAGAAGGTGAAACTGCCTCTTAAAAGAAAACCATTTAATGTAAACCCACATGCACAGTGAGAAAGCAGCTGGCATGGGTTTTAGTGATGGTATTACTAGAGTGTGATTGTGATCCTAAAACCACAGTCATAATTTCTTTGGAGGAGCCATCGCTCAGTGTAGATGCATCAACATAATGCTTGTGTTAAATAGTTATGGGATCAGTTTCTTGTTGCTCCTTCACGGCTGGTTGAAGGATCCAGAGGAGACTTCAAGCCCCAGCTCCACTCGCGGCACGGGGACGCCAATGCCGCAAATGCCCACTTCATCATGCCAGGAGGTGCAGTGAAATTCGGCTGCAGGCTCCTGCAGCGTGGGAGCCACTTCTTGTTGCTCCTTCTCAGCTGGTTGAAGGCTCCAGAGGGGACTCCAAGCACTAGCTCCACTCGCGGCACGAGGCTGCCAACGCCTCAAACACCCATGTCATCGCACAAGGAGGGATAGTGAAATTCGTCTGCAGGTTCCCGCATCGCGGGAACCGCTTCTTGTTGCTCCTTCCCAGCTGGTTGAAAGCTCCAGAGGGGACTCCAAGCACCAGCTCCATTCATGGCACCAGGCCGCCAACGCCGCTAATGCCCACGTCATTGCGTCAGGAGGCGCAATGAAATTCGGCACATGCTCCCACAGCATGGCACGCGGGCGGGCAGGCAGGCGGGTGTGCCTGGGCCAAGGGAAGGCCCGTCTGCGCCCATCAGAGCCCGGAGGAGACTGGGCTGGGCAACCCCTCTGACATTGGATGACCGAGAAACTTGAGCAGGTGACTATATAGTAGTAGCATTCCCTCTTAAACAAGGTTATTGCTCTCTTTTTGACTAATGTCAAGAGGAAGGAGATGTACCTGAAGTGCCAATGAAAAGTGGCGTTTGGACATTGAACCAATCTTATCTTGGCCTAACCGAGCTCCCAAACGTATAATATTGTATTTTAAATCTGCCAGGGCCAGTATGGGGAAGAGGAAATTTTCAGAAGGACGTATGGGTGATGCAAAAAAAAGCAAAGTAAATAAGGGAAAAAGAAAAGGCCCTTGTCATAATGACGCTGAGGGTGGTGTTATGGATATGATATGTAGCCTAATATCCGAATGTGAGGGGTTATTGGATTCCACAAACCCCGACCAAGCACCTAGGGACAGCATGCAACAGATCCCGAGTAGTAAACCATCTAAAGGGCGTGTACCTGATATATTTAAAAAGCTAGCTAAAAAGTCACCAATAACAGATCCCCAGAATGTGCCAGAAGTAAACTTAACAATAGAGGGACCCCCCCCAGTGCCAGCCAGACACTCACAAAGCTCTTGCCACTTTTTCATGCAGCAATAGATTTTCAATTCTGGCAGACCAAACTGATCCATTAGCAATCACCCCACATAATGGGATTGAGGAACACATTATGGGCATGGAAAACACAATGAGTAGCACTCCCAATAATTACATGGGTTTGGGCGACCAAAGTGTAGCTAGCAAGGATAACATAGTGTCTGTTGCTAACGAAATACAACTGGAAAGACCCATAGATGATTCTGTAGATCAAAGAGTGTCTAACAAGCTGGTAACATTGATAAACGAAATTAGGGCCCTCAAAGTCTCAGTTAGCATACTTAGTGACACCCTAAGTAAGGTGCATCTAGCTGTGGATTTGATTAAATCGTCAATGGGAACTCATCCGAGTCACAAGCCACCTTTACAAACAGTTATGGGTGCTTGTAATTATCCAATGGTACAAATTGTAGCCCAGACATCCCAAAATTCAAGTACTAGTGGATTTTCCAGCCCCTAAATATGGATATTACTAGTAAAATTCACGCGCACCCTCGGAGGAAAGGCAATCTGATGCCTGCCCTCAGACCCATGTTACCCCTTGCTAAGGCTACTGCCCCAACCTCTAATAACATCAACTTTAATAGACATGATGGCCAGAGAGTGGTAGGAAAAGGGAGTAGCACGTCAAGCACAACAAATAAGGTGTTTATGATTAATGTCCCCAAACTTTCAGGTGTATCCTTCAGAGAAGATGAGGGATCGTTCCAGAACAGGTGTACTCAGTGGATTTGTCATGGCAGGGGCTGTCGGTCATTAATAAGGGACGACATCTTTACAGTTGAAAGACACTCATGACCCAATGCTACATCCGACTATATTGCTCAGATACTCTCTCATCAACACCTAGTGGAAAACCTTGTAAACTTTAACATTCGTACACAACATCTCACCCGCTCTAATATCAGATTAAAATACAATCCCCCAGAGCTGGTTACGATTCCCAGCATGTCACCACTAAGGGAGGTAGATTGAAGGTTACTCCCACCTAGCTTGTGATCTTTCGGATAATATAATACAACTATCTCCTAGTGAGTGTGAAGCCCCCAAGATGCTAAATCTAACATGTATAGAATCAAGACAGACACCTGACACTGTCCCGTCAATAACAGGAGGGAGGGATAGCGGAATACTACCTATCAACGGGGGTGTCAGGGGGATTTCATCTAGTCTTACAACACGTAGGTTAGCTGTATTGTTATGGAACATTGCAGGGTTGGGCACTAATGCAGAATCCCCTGATTAGTTAACATTTATTGAGCAGTTTGATAACTACCTTTTTCAGGAGACATTGCTAGTGGACCCCCTCTATCGAGTGGGTTACTTGAACTATCACATTCCAGCCATTAGGGGGGGCAAAGGTCGACCTGCAGGGGGCCTCACCATCTGGGAGCGGCAGGAGATTTGTTGTGAAATCCAGTCACTCTTGACCCAGAGTAATGATGTCCTCGCAATACGGCTGAGAGTAAGTCCGCAATGTAGCATCGACATTTATAATGTTTATGCAAGGGGTCTTAGCAGGGGGAAGAATTCAGAGGTTAAAGCAGCCATCGGCGACCTTCTGGACATGCATTCCTGGGACTCCCTAATGTTAGTGGCTGGAGGCTTTAATTCGACCTTTGAGCCTCTTAGCATTGAGGACCACAACCTCAGAGGCGAGGAAGATACTCGTGGGGCATCTCAAAATTGGAACTAGTGCCCATAAAAAAATGGACGGATGTAGCAATTCAAATCAAAGCACTCTGCTTTGTAAAAGGGTTGCGGGCAGCAAATGGGTGCACAGCCTCTGATAGGCATGGGGCAAACACTTTTGACAATGGCCATAGTGCTAGCCGTATGGACTACCTATTAAAAATCTTAAAGTTATGGCACGCTTTAGGGGATATGATTGTGAGGGATCGCCTAGAGAGTGATCATAATCCCTTATGCTCAACTCTAGATCTTCAAGTACAGAGCACAGTGGTCCAGCCAGCTCTCGAATTACTTACTTTTGATCTGATCCCCACTAACGACATGCAGCGACTAAAATGGGCTAAGCTCATTGAGAACCACGATCGCCTAGACACTATCAATAGGGACATTGATCTTACTATAGCCGACCAAGAGGCTTGCCGTGATCACCCCGAGTCACCATGATAATTTCCGACACTCATAAAGAATTTGTTTCCCATCTAAGATCGTATTTTTTAAAGCAGTATACAGATAAGAACATTAAAAGGAAAAAAACTAGTTCGTAGTTTAATGAGGATTGTAGGCTGGCTCGTAGAATACTGGGAGAGGAACTCAAGATAGGGGCACCAGATAGAGTAAGGGTCGCCAGGAGTAACAATAGGAAGATCCAGGAAAAGGCCAAGAAGCAATGGGACGAAGGCATATGGCAGGATTTGAGACTGCCATGTGCTAGTAATAGCTCCAAACAGTTTTGGAACATTGTAAAATGGGAGGGTGGGGACAGTCGGTTCTGCCACAAAATCATGTAGCCCAGGATCAATGGGTAATCCACTTCAAATACCAATACGCTCGTAGCGATAAAGAGGGGGACCCCGTTGTGCCTTTACAAGTGGTAGATCTTTGGAAATACTATTCCAAAATAACTACCATACCACCGTGCAGGTAACCTATAATAGGTGTTATTCCCGCACACATAGTATTTTCCTGGAAATACAGAATCAGTTCCCCCTTTTAGTTCCCATCCCCCTATAATTAGGAAGTTGTGTTCGCATTCACTGGAACCAATGAAAATGTTCTTATAATCTGTCTTCAACCTATGGAGGCAGGCTTTTCCCTTCTTCACAAAGTCTAGGGACATTGCAGCATGAGCTTTGCCATTTGCATAATTTCCTTCCTTCCCAGCCCATGGGGGTACATGGGATTTCTGTTCAGCAGCTTTCTTTGTTAAATCCTGTCTCCTTTCTTTGACCAAATTTAAAAACTCTTTTTCTTCTTCACGCAATATACGTTAGATTATCCTTATGTCCCTGCGCTATATCTATTGAGCTCATTGTTAAGAAAAATTCACCCATGAACTGTGCATCTTTACTACTAAGTACTGGATTCATATTCTTTCTAATAGGTAGTTCTGAAAATACTCCATCTTAAGTTTGAATAAAAATACTGTAGTTTCCCTGTTACGTAAAATAAACTTGACAGAACACTACGATACACCATATGTTAGAGGTATATGGTGGTAAGTTACCCCTTCTGATACGGATAAGGGTAATTTGATACGGACATGACAATCACTAATTTCCATTGTATCAACCTACTGAAATAACAATTTAGTAAATACATTTAAAGATGATTCATTATTTGATTCTTAATGATGATAAATTGTCTCATCTACCATTTCTAATTCTATTTTAGCTCTTTTTACTGAATCTGCTTTCTCATTAGTAAAGGCACCACCACTGTTAGAAATAACCACACCAATATTAATAGTAAAATACTACATAGGCAAACTCTAAGACATCTTTGCTTTAAACTTCATTTTGGTTGTCCAGTGACTACAACTTCTGCTATTTTATAATCTGAGAAAATGTCTTTTCTTTCTTTATTTAAACTTTCTTCAAATTCAATTTTTGTTTTATGGTGGTCTTGTTTTCATCAATCTGTGCAACATGAACTCTTTCTGATTCCTCACGTAAACCAAAATTTTCAAATTCCTCTAACATGACATAGGTCCACTCAGGGGCTTTGTATTTTCAGTTTAGAATTCTCAGCCTTGGACTTCTTCGCATGTATCTTACTGTTGGCTGTTTAGGTCGAGTTTGTCTTGAGACCTCATTTACTTGCTCTAGGTTTCTCCCCTGACTTCCTTAGATAGTATCTTAATCTTTTCACTCCACCTGGTCAATTATCACCTTTTCTGATTCTTTTGACCTGAACTGCACTTTCACCTTCTTCGTCCTTTTCTAAGGTTCTTCTATTTTAAATTTTTCTGGGCACAATCTGTTCTTGTTCTTTTTCTCTTTCTAATTGTCTTTGCTCTGTATTTTCTGTATTTGAATCCTCTTCTAACTGTACCTGTTCAGGTCTTATTGTTGGTATCTCTCCTTCCGCCTGAATCTGTTCTTCTTCTTCTATCTGGTCCTGTTCAGGTCTTACTACAATTTCTTCTTCTTCTGCCTGAACATGTTCATCTTCTGTCTGGCCCTGCTCAGTCTTCTGAGTAGATTTGTTTACTTCTACTTGAGTGTGTTCTTCTTTCACTGTCTTTTCCTTTCTACTTTCCTGTCTTCCTAATTTGTTTCTTCTTCTAAGTCTACTAACAACATCTGGTGTGTCAATCACTGGTATCCACCCTTCCTGACTTGTACTTGGTTGTTCTTCATTTGTTTGTCCTTCAGAATCTGTCACTATAGATTCTTCGACTTCACAACCATCAGCTTCTGACGTTTCAACTTGTTCAGTCAGTTGCTGTTCTTGTTGTTTAGGTGGGCTTGGAACTCTTCTGGTATGACTAGCGTGAATCTAATTGGGTAAACCTGCACAATTCACTGCCGTGGTAGTGACCAGTATGATTTGACGTGGTTTATCCCACCTGCGTGCGAGATACGATTTCCTTGCGTGTTTCTTCACTAACACCCAGTCTCCAGGATTCAAATCATGGGCCTGGGTTAGCTGCCTTGCAACTGCATCTTCTCCAACCTGATGAGAGACAGAACGCACCAGATCAGCCAATCCTTTGCAATAGTCCAAAACCAGATCATCAGTTATATTCATCAATTTATTTCCAGGAATACATGCTTGTCTCTTGCCCTTCCCATGAGTATTTCATGAGGACTCAATCCTGTCTTTCTGTCAGGAATGCTTCTGAGACCCATCAGTACAAGTGGCAATGCATCTGGCCATTTTAGCATTGTGGATGCACACACCTTCCCTAATCTTGACTTGATTGTGCCATTAAGCTGTTCAATCACTCCAGAAGCCTCAGTGCAGTTTTTCTTCAATGTTAAATGCAGCACAGATTAATCAAATTATCTCATTATTTAAATGAGGTCCTCTATCTGATTCCAAAGTGACTGGAAAACCAAATCGAGGAATCAACTCTCTCAATAGTAATTTAGCAACTGTAATTTCTTCTAGTGGGATATGCCTCCACCCATCTTGAGAATGAGCACACTATGACAAGAACATACTTCAATCCATTTCATGAAGGCAACTCAATGAAGTCTATCTGCAACCTAGTGAATGGTCCTTCTGCCTTTCCAATTTTTCCCCAACTAACCACTGTCTTTCTGCCTGGATTTTGTTGCTGGCAGATTAAGCATCATTGGCAAAGGCTCTCTGCAACTTCCCTAAACTTTGGATTGTACCAATTTTGTCTGATTAGTCTGATCATTAAGTCCCTACCAATATGTGTTGTCCCATGATGTACTCTCGCCATTTGAGAGTGCAAACAATCTGGCATGACTGATCTGCCATCGGAGTATACCCACACTTCATCTTCTGTCCGTTTTGTACAACCTGACTTGATCCAGATTTCCCTTTCCTTCTCCTCAACTTCTTCCTGCAACTGTCTGACCTCAACCCATGTTTCTAGAGCTGAGAAAAACATAAGTTGGCAGCTGGTTTGATTTGTTTCCACTTTTCTGCTTATTGCCATTGTATTTCTTGCATAATATTGAGCAATTTGGTCAGCGTATCTATTACCTGCTGTCACATAGTCATTTCCTGACTGATGTGCACCACCCTTGACCACTGCTATTTCTTTTAGCAATTGTACTGCTTCCAACAACTCCTTTACATTTTTACTATTTCTAATGGGATATCCTGAAGAAGTCAGAAATCCCCTCTGCATCCAGAGCTGGCCAAAATCATGCACAACCCCAAAACCATATTGACTGTCTGTGAATATGGTTATTCTACCCAGTATCTCCTTAAAAATTCCCTGTTTAATCATTTGTTTAATTATTGGAGCAACTCCTGCTTTTACTTCTGGACTCAGTTTTTGAATCTCTCGCATATTCCTCGCTTGGCCAATCAACTGTGATTTTACACTCTGTCCATAAATCAGCGGGTACCACAATATCAAATAAACCATCCAAATCTTTCAAAAAAACCTTTGATACCTTCACAAATCTTTCCACCTGTTTATACCAAACTGTTTTTTCTCTCAATCTAGGGAAGTCATTTGTAAATGACAAAATATCCTGTCTGCTACAAGGAATTTGGACATATCCACTACTAGGAACTTCTCTCATTGGACATATTCTCTCACACTTTTCTGATCGTCTAGAGGTGTACAGCCCACTGAGAACACTTAGATCCTCAGACTCTCAGCTTCTGGTCTGCCCCCGTTACAAACTTGTAACTAAGGGAGGAAGAGCCTTCTCAGTATTAGTCCCTCAGCTATGGAACACGCTGCCTGAGGTGATGCGCAGGGAGGGGAATCTCCTGCGATTTAGAAGGATGCTAAAAACATTGCTGTTTAAAAGAACCTTGGGTGTAAACTAGATCAAAAAAGTGCCTTTCATTCTGTGTTTGCCTAGTTTATTGTCAGTCACCATCGATTTCCGCGCGCCTAGAGACCTGTAGGTGATTGGGCGCGATATAAATCCAAAATAACAATAACAATAACAATAACGATTGTCTCATTGGAAACGTAGATGCTGCTTCTCTCGCTTGTACTTCCTCTTTCTTTCTTATCCACCTAATCCTCCATTTATCAATGTCTCCCCACTTTTGCAAAATGTTCATCAATTCTTTTATCTGTAGTTTTTTACCAGAAATGTTCATGTTTTCTAAATCCTTATCAGAAAACTCCACTCGATATGGTTTCTGCAATAATTTCAATATCCCTATATCTATTCCAATCTCTGAGGCAACCTCTGTTAATTTCTCATGAAATATCTTTGCTCTTCTGGTTATGCTCTTACATAAGAACAACAACTCCTCATCATTGTAGATGTTCAGTCTTTCTGTGCCCACGTTACCAGCTATAATTTCTTCCAATTTCACTTTCAACCTACTAATATCTAGAACTTTTGGTTGTGAGTTATGTTTTCCCTTCCCTGCGCCCATCTTTCTAAATCTTCTGGAGTAACCATTTTTGAACCTCCTCTTCCTATAGGGACAATAGAGCCCCTTTCTTTTAAATTTCCGGGTGAGACTCTCTTTGGAGTTTCGGCTAAAGGTGTCATTATTGGGAGGTCCATCAATGAAATGACTGATTCACTCTCACTGGCCTGATCATCAGATATCACTGCTTCCTTTCCGAAATTACTCAAAGGAAGTTTCACAGTTTGAGGTTCTGGGCAACTCAATTTATCTCCATATAATGGGATAACATGACCTATAGTCACTGGCAGTGTTCCCTCGAACGTGCGCGCCTGAGCGCGCACGCACATCAGTGCCCCCGAGCGCACAATGCTGTGTGTGTGGCACGCACACACCTCCCCGAGAGCATTGGCGCCACCACTGCAGCACGAAAAACTGGCATTTCAAACTTGCAGAGGAAGAGGAATTTAGCAAGTGCTCCCTCCCAAGGAGGGAGCACTTGCTAAATTTCTTTTGTTTTCTAGAATGCGACTGTGGGGCTCATTGTTTGCTTATGTTTAAGTATTCGTGTTAATTACAGAGCCCGTCAGGAGCTACGATTAACATGAATGCTTTAAACAAAAGCACACAATCTGCTGGCAGAAACACTCTAGAAAACAAAAGAAATGCAGCACCAAACATAGCGTGTGTTTTTAGAATCACCTGAAAGCACATGCTGTGTTTCTAGACTTGCTGTATTTCTTCTCTTAATAGAGCTGAGTTGCGGGTGATTGTGTGCCTTTTTTAAAGTGTTCATGTTAATTGCAGCTCATGAATGTAACTGCCTTTAACATGAAAATGTTAAGAAAGGTGCACAATCACCCAGCAGCTGAGCTCTATTAAGAGAAGAAATGCAGAACCTACAAACGTGCCATTTGTAGGTGCCTTTTGCGAGTGCATTTATCTTGTTTTGTAAGCTTTCAACTTATGCGACAGCTCGGGAAGCAAATTAAATACGAACTTATCCACAAATAATCGCTGTCCACCCTCCGTAGTCATGTCCTGACCACTGTGATCAATGAATGTCTCCTCGAAATGAGTAAAGAAATCGGAGACACTCTCATCTTTCTTCTGTTTACACGCGGCTGGTTTATCCCAGTTAACTCTCAAGGCAGGCATCATCGTTTTTATTAATGTAATAGTCCTACCAGGGAGTCCTGAAATCAAAGCATCAGGCTTCGCACCACCCACTTGGTTTCTATCTGCGGCAATGATAGCATCCCAGTCTCCACCTAATTCTTGGGCATGATTTTCTTTACGAATCCTAGCCCATACTGCTTGTGGAACTACATTCCCCATCAACATATCAATATCTGCTAAATTCATGATGCAGGCTTCAACAGTTTGTGACAACTCTTTATAATAACCTGCAGGGTTCTTACGAGGATCCGGTAGAGACTGTTTAAGGGCTAAAACTTCAGATCTTTTCCAGGGGACATGTACCCATATACGCTGGAAGTGAGCAGGAATAGCTGGATTAACACCTACTCCCGCAACCTCTTCTCTCCATACCGGATGAACCTCTCTCATTGGATAATTTTTCAATGTCAACCTAAATGAGGGATCGGAATCTAGAAAAGTCTGTGAGGAAAATAAGGTTCTAAAGGAAATAAGTGTCTTTACAGCATCCTCAACCTTAGAACCCACAACGAGACCTTTATCAAAATTAGCCTGAATGTCTAACAAACCCTGAGGGACAGAACCCAAGTCCATATCCTCCCATCCTTTAATAAGAGTATCGTACATAGCATTGAAAACATATCTCTGCGTTGGCGCATTCCACTGTGAGAAGGTAGGCATAATATCAGGTACACTATACCGAGGACCCTTTTTGATCCATTTACGAGCAAGAGAGTCCAACATTTCTCGTTCTTCGGAATCTGGGAACTGACTACGAGACTGTCTTCGAGAAAATGCCGGAGACACATTTAACGCCTCGAAGAAAGGTGATAAAAGACCAGAGACTGTTTCTGTAAGTCGTTTACGCATAGATGGAGAATTGGACATAAGAATAGGTGACAAAGTATTAGGCGAACTAACGGAAAATGAATCGACAATTACCGGAGAGCAGAGGGCAAAGAAGATGAAGGCAAAGGAGTCGAAGGCAAAGCCGGCAGAGGCGGCAAAACCTGAGGGGGCAAATGTGGAAGAGCTGGAGGAGGCGGAGACGCAACTGGCGGCTGAACAGGCTGTAACAACTGGGGTGCATTAGCACCTTGTGCATAGGGTGAAGGCAATCTCAATAGGTGAGACATTGTCAGAAATCACGAGATCGTTTATCAGAAGTGCTTGCACAGGAACAGAGATGCTAATTCCCAACTCCCTCTACAAGGCAACCGGAGTTCCAGTAATATTCACCTGGACTCCGAAACCACCCTGCAGGGGGAAGGGGGGAGTGGATAAAATAATAAACAAAGAAGAGACTGGTCCTGAAACTCCGGTTCTCCGCTATCCTTCTCAGCTTCTTCCTAATGCTGTTGTCAGCTCTTGTAAATGAGAACCTTAAACAATAAGATAACACAATATCTTTCTTGTTCCCTTCTGCTTCTAACACTCTCTCCGTCTCTTCGTATTTTCACCTACCCTGGGTTTCAAGCTCTGTGCCCCTCTTCTGTATGTCTGTCTTGTTGTGTGGTGATTTTTCTTTCCATTCTTTTCTGTGATTCTGGTTCTTCCTTCCAACTCTTTTCTCTACAAAACATCCTTCTGTTAATTCTATCTCATAACCTTTTTCCCTTTTTCAAATTAATATTTAAAACTAGAAATGTATTATTCTTTGGCTTACTTCAGGAGTGGATATTTCTAGCTGTCCTCTTCTTCCGTGTATTCTTCTTGAAGTGATTTTTTACTCTATACTATTCTTGCGCTAAGCTAGTGTGTTCCTTGCTTTTCCTTATTTCCAGCTACACGGTTCTAGAGAACTATGGTGAGTATATTTATTATGTTGTTTATTTCTTGTCTCTATATTAACATGTCTGTTTATTCCTCGGGGCGGATTACAGAAGACTAGGACTAACAGGTACGTCTTCTAAGAATTCTCTTCTGTCATATTCTTTTACATTTGATTTTCCCAAGCCCCTCAAAAGTACTTAGCTTCGGTCTTTTTTTTTCTGTCACCGGATGGCGCCAACGACCTCCAAATATCTGCTCGAGATCAACGGAGATGATTGGAAGTCTTCACGAAGGTTGAAGTGAATTCTTCGTCTTTTGTCTCAGAAATTCTTCAGAATCTCCTCTGTGCTTCTCTCGGAATTGTGAAAGAATTCTGACGTGGAAACTATTCAGTTACTCTGACGTTATCAACTAACTCTACAGCTGCTCTCTCTAATCTACTCAGGAACTCTAATCTCTAACTGCTCTCTCTCTGAATTACCTCAGTGAAGTGCGTCGTCCTCTAGGAGCGCGCGCCTCTCCTAACCTCGGAACACCTGTGGGGAGAAAGACTAGACTGCCGCTATGCTTCCAGCGCGGCCGCCATCTTGGAGTTCCGTTTTCTATTTAATTCAGTCCATGAATTTTCCTTTGCCCATCTGTTCAGTCTTGGGCGGCCGAAAGACCCCAACGTTGCTCCCATTGTCGCCTCTTCGTTCTCTGGAGGCCTGACAGTACCCCCCAACGAAGGAGGTCCTCTAATTCCTGGTTTGGTTGGGAATCTTTGATGAAATGATTTCACCAATCTAGGAGCATGAACATCTGATTCTAGTTCCCAAGACCGCTCCTCAGGACCATAGCCCCTCCAGTCTATCAAGTAATATACCTTTCCTTTTACCACTTTGGAATCTAGAATTTCTTTCACCTCGTACTCAACCCCTGATTCTGACTGAATGGGTTTTGGTGTCAATTCACTGCGTAAGCCTGGTGATGCATTTTTTAACAAGGAAACATGAAAAACAGGATGAATTTTCAATTTAGGAGGTAATTTTAACTGGTAGTTAACTGGTGAGGTTTTCTCTTCTATCAGATATGGTCCTATGAATCTGGGCTGAAATTTCCTGTTTCCTTTTAGTCTAAGGTTCTTTGTGCTTAACCAGACTCTATCTCCTTTTTCTAGGGAAGGACCCTCTCGTCTCTTTTTATCTGCATATTGTTTGTATTTCTGTTTTGCCTGTTCTAAATTTTGTTTAGCAGTTTGATGGACCCTACCCAGATGGGTCACCAGATCTTTTACTGCTGGGACGGAAATATCCGTTTGTCTAATAGTTGCATTTGGGTGTCTCCCATAAATTAAATAAAATGAGGAATAACCTGTCGAGACATTTTTGGCGTTGTTATGTGCGAATTCTGCCGCCCATAACAACTCTGACCACTCTCCTTCTTGCGTCAGAAGGAACAACCTCAAGTACTGCTCTAACTCCTGATTCGCTCTCTCAGTTTGCCCATCTGTCTTTGGATGATAGCTAGTCGAATACTTGGCTTCAATTCCCAATCCACCCACAAAGGCCTTCCAAAAATGAGATACAAATCGTGTTCCCCTATCAGAAATAATGACCTTGGGGACCCCATGTATCTTTACAATTTGTGTAGTGAAGTGGTGGGCTAACTGTTTGGCTGTTGGAATTCCCTTTAGGGCCATAAAGTGCACCATCTTAGAAAATGCATCTACGAACACTAGAATAGTATTATAACCCAAACTTGAAGGTAAATCCACTATTAGATCTAATGTAACTGTATGCCATGGATATGGTGGAGTGAGTAGAGGTTGCAACAACCCTTTGGGGGCCTACCGTTCCGATTTCCCCTGTGCGCAGATCTCACAAGTTCTAACGTACTCCTCAATGTCTCTGGTCATATGCGGCCACCAATAATGTCTCTTGATCAACTCTTCTGTTTTCGTTTCTCCTTTGTGCCCTGCCAAAAGATTGTCGTGACATTCAGCCATCACCTGATTCCGTAACTCCGGGGTTGGCAAGTAGAGAGCTTCCTTAAAGTAAGGCAACTGTTGCTGAATGTTTCTTTCCTTGTCTTCCTCAACCCATTCCTGTATTTCCTCTGGGCTCATTCGTTTGAGGATCTGCTCCTTTAAGTCAGAAGATATTGTAGCTCCAATTATTTTGTCACCCGGAATTATTGTTTGATCTTTGATTTGATTCTTCTGGTCATTTGTTCCCAATCTGGATAGAGCGTCCGCTTTCCCATTCTGGGCTCCTGGTCTATAGGTAATCACGAAATCATAGTCCGCGAAGTACAATGACCAACGGAGTTGTCTTGGTGTTAGTGTCCGGGCAGACTTCAAAAATTTCAAATTTCTGTGGTCGGTGAAGACTGTCACTTGATGCTGAGCCCCCATGAGATAGTGTCGCCACTCTTTAAATGCATCCTTGATTGCCAGTAACTCTTTTTCTGTTATGGTGTAATTTATCTCTGCAGGTGTTAGTTTTCGTGATCTGTAGTCGACTGGATGTAATTGACCGGTTACCTTATGCCGTTGGGATAATACCCCTCCAACTGCCAGATCTGAGGCGTCCGTTTCCACGTACAAAGGTTCAGTAGGGTCAGCATGTAGGAGTATCGGTGCGGTCGTGAAGTCTTTTTTTAGGAGTTGAAAGGCTCTCTCCGTTTCTTCCGTCCATTCGAAACGCACTCCTTTTCTCAGTAGATGCGTCAAGGGTAATATTTTTCGTGAAAATTCGCTTATAAATCTTCGATAGAAGTTCGCGAACCCGATGAAACTCTGGACCTCCTTGACACACTCTGGGGATTTCCAACCTACCACGGCCTTCACCTTCTGCTCGTCCATTTTCATTCCAGCCGGAGATAAAACAAAACCCAAAAATTCCACTTGGGACACCCCGAATGCACATTTCTCCAATTTTACAAATAATTTGTTTTCTCTAAGCTTCTGTAGCACTCTCCTTACTTGTTCCTGGTGTTGACTCGTGTCTGACGAATAGATTAAAATGTCGTCGATGTACACTATTGCGCATTGATCAATATACTCACTGAGAACATCGTTGATGAAATGCTGGAAGGCAGCCGGGGCGTTGCACAGACCGTAAGGCATAACTTGATATTCAAACAGCCCAAATCGAGTCCTGAAGGCTGTCTTCCATTTATCCCCCTCGCGTATCCTCACAAGATGGTAGGCTCCTCTAAGATCTAGTTTTGTATAGATCTGCGCTCCCTTCAACTGATCCAATAAAACAGAAATCAGAGGAAGCGGGTATCGGTTCTTTTTGGTGATCTTATTGATTGCGCGATAGTCTATACAGGTTCTGAGATCTCCCTCCTGCTTTTTGGGCACGAAGAAAAGAGGCGAAGATACGGGTGACTGGGATGGACGAATGAATCCATTCGCTAGATATTTATCCAAGTATTCCTTCAAGTGGTGATGTTCTTTTTCTGTCAACGCGTATACCCGACTGCAGGGGAGATTACAACCTGGCTCTAGATCTATTTTACAATCATAAACCCGGTGGGGTGGCAATTGTTCTGCTTCTATTTCGTCAAAAACATTGGCAAAATCTTCATATTCCGACGGACTCTTCTGGGAGTCTATCGCACAGACAGACATCTCCGCTGTGCACAAGGCCTGAGCTGGATTACACTCTCTGGTTCCTTCTTTTGTTTCAAAACAATTTTTTCGACAATATTCTGAATCCATCACTATGGTTCTTGTGCTCCAGTTTATTGTTGGGTTATGCTCCATGAGCCATGGAAGACCCAGGATAAGTTGAAACTGTGGTGCGTCAATTAGATTGAATTGAATGAGTTCTTCGTGTCCATCACAGTAAATCAATTGTACCTGTTCAGTATGACTCACTATTGGTCCAGATGAAAGATTCGTCCCATCTACAGCCCGAACCGGTTCACTCTTGGGTTTCAAGATAGCTCGTAACCCCACCTTGGCAGCAAATTTTATATCACAAAAGTTTCCGGTGGCTCCGGAATCTATCATCACTGAAACTTCTGTCAACGTTTCTTGCCGGAACTTGAGTACCATGGATAGAATTAGATGTGGAGCTGACGACTGTAGAGTGTTAGCCACTTGATGTTCTTTTGGAGTTGACTTCTGATTAGCATCCACCGGTCCAACTCCCTCTACTGGTGGTGCTGTGAGTTTTCCTTCGGCTTAAAGGGGGTCTTCGGTTTTCTTGGACAACCCCTAACAAAATGCCCACTGGAGCCACAATACATACAAAGATTTTCTGCCCTTCTATTCTCTTTCTCTTCTTTGGTTAGGGGACCTCTTATCGTTCCAATTTGCATGGGTTCCGAATTCATTTGTCCTTCCACTGCCTTGTTTCCTTCCGGCCGAACCCGGTCAAATCTTGGAGCTATTGGCCTGAAGTCCTTCCTTTTTTCTCCTCTTCTCTCTCCTTGACGAAAGTCTATTTCCAAGACCAGGTGCAATAATTCTGAGATTCCTGTGGGTCTATTTGGTATTTGTGCCAAAACATCTTTAAGTTCGTCTCTTAAACCTCTATAAAAAACTGCAGCTCTTTTGCTTTCCGGCCAGTCTGTTTCCACGACTAACTTATTGAATTGGGCCAGATAAGCTACTAGATCTCTATTTCCCTGTCTCAGGTCCAATAATTCATTATCTACTGCTTGAGATATTCTTCGTCTGTCGAAAATTCGAAGAAATTCTTGCTTGAAGTTTTCATAGTTTTGTAGCAGAGGATCATCCCGGGAAACCAGAGGCATTGACCAGGACGCCGCATCTCCACTCAAGTACGATAAAACAAAGGCCACCCTAGACTGCGCATCAGGGAAGATGGAAGGGCGAAACATGAAATGCAAAGAGCACTGCGTGATGAATAGCTGTGCCTTTTGTGGGTCCCCACTAAAACGCTCGGGAGGAGCCAACGGAATAACTGGGGACAATGAATGGATTACTTGTGTGGTTATTCTATTTGGGTCTTCAGTAGATGGACCTAACGCGTCCCTCCCTGAACCGAAGGGTTGCTTGACTCGTTGAACTAACTCCGCTGTCTCTTTTCTCGAGTTCATCACCTCCTGCCTCAAGTTTTGGTTTTCCTCTCTTACCGCCACTAACTCCTTTTGAATGGTCTCTAACACTACTCCCAGAGTCTGTAAGTTTATTCCTTCTGCCATCTCTGTCCGGGTGCAAGTATATCACTTGGGCACTTCACTCTGTCAGAAATCACGAGATCGTTTATCAGAAGTGCTTGCACAGGAACAGAGATGCTAATTCCCAACTCCCTCTACAAGGCAACCGGAGTTCCAGTAATATTCACCTGGACTCCGAAACCACCCTGCAGGGGAAAGGGGGGAGTGGATAAAATAATAAACAAAGAAGAGACTGGTCCTGAAACTCCGGTTCTCCGCTATCCTTCTCAGCTTCTTCCTAATGCTGTTGTCAGCTCTTGTAAATGAGAACCTTAAACAAGAAGATAACACAATAACTTTCTTGTTCCCTTCTGCTTCTAACACTCTCTCCCTCTCTTCGTATTTTCACCTACCCTGGGTTGCAAGCTCTGTGCCCCTCTTCTGTATGTCTGTCTTGTTGTGTGGTGATTTTTCTTTCCATTCTTTTCTGTGATTCTGGTTCTTCCTTCCAACTCTTTTCTCTACAAAACATCCTTCTGTTAATTCTATCTCATAACCTTTTTCCCTTTTTCAAATTAATATTTAAAACTAGAAATGTATTATTCTTTGGCTTACTTCAGGAGCGGATATTTCTAGCTGTCCTCTTCTTCCGTGTATTCTTCTTGAAGTGATTTTTTACTCTATACTATTCTTGCGCTAAGCTAGTGTGTTCCTTGCTTTTCCTTATTTCCAGCTACACGGTTCTAGAGAACTATGGTGAGTATATTTATTATATTGTTTATTTCTTGTCTCTATATTAACATGTCTGTTTATTCCTCGGGGCGGATTACAGAAGACTAGGACTAACAGGTACCTCTTCTAAGAATTCTCTTCTGTCATATTCTTTTACATTTGATTTTCCCAAGCCCCTCAAAAGTACTTAGCTTCGGTCTTCTTTTTTCTGTCACCGGATGGCGCCAACGACCTCCAAATATCTGCTCGAGATCAACGGAGATGATTGGAAGTCTTCACGAAGGTTGAAGTGAATTCTTCGTCTTTTGTCTCAGAAATTCTTCAGAATCTCCTCTGTGCTTCTCTCGGAATTGTGAAAGAATTCTGATGTGGAAACTATTCAGTTACTCTGACGTTATCAACTAACTCTACAGCTGCTCTCTCTAATCTACTCAGGAACTCTAATCTCTAACTGCTCTCTCTCTGAATTACCTCAGTGAAGTGCGTCGTCCTCTAGGAGCGCGCGCCTCTCCTAACCTCGGAACACCTGTGGGGAGAAAGACTAGACTGCCGCTATGCTTCCAGCGCGGCCGCCATCTTGGAGTTCCTTTTTCTATTTAATTCAGTCCATGAATTTTCCTTTGCCCATCTGTTCAGTCTTGGGCGGCCGAAAGACCCCAACGTTGCTCCCATTGTCGCCTCTTCGTTCTCTGGAGGCCTGACAGACATCAAGGAATCCTCTTCTAAATCCTTTCTTTTATCAGAGGGGGAAGCTGGCAACATCGGATAGCATTTATCTATTGTCATACGATGCTGTCTCTCTGAAATTTCCATCGCATTATCGACTTCATCATCTTTAAACTGTTGAGCAGCCTGTATAATGGTCATACCCTGTGCTTTCTTATCTCGTTTTTCCTGTTTAATTTTCTTCTATTTGGCTTCCTTACGCCAAAGGTGGAAAGAGTCAAACATTGCCGGCCGGGCTTTTCTTTTGAATAAAACTGCTTCTAAATTATCTAGTATGTCAGGCTCAAAACTACCATTTTCTGGCCATTTTAAAACACCATCATTCTTCGTGTATCGGATCCATACCACGTTAAAGGCTATGGGGCCAACACCATGTTTAGAGTAGAGCTCATAAGTGGGAGTTCCAACCGAAGGAATCGGACAAGAGTCCTCAAGCCGGTAATCCCTATTACAACCAAAGCAAAACATTTTTCCAAACTTAGTCAGACCAGGCATCTCGTGATTTCACCGGACTGTTCACAAACATCAAGGGGGCAAACTCAGTTTACGCAGCACAAATGCACTTACCCCTCGGCTTTGGCTATTGCAATAGTCAAATCTAAGGACCAGAGGAACTAAGGAACCAAGAAACAAACAAAGGACCAAAAATTGTGGGCGCGACCCACCAAATACTTAACTAAGGATGTCTTCTTATGCCAACAGAGGCCCCGTCTATCGTCTCGCCTTACCATACATCATCGAAAGAGGGCCAAGACAGGGCAGCAGTCAGAGCAGCAGTCATCAGTAGCAGTCAGGAAGGAGTAACCGCACTGCAAAAGACCTTCGGACCACTTTCGACATACAGGGGTCGCTTAATGTGGCTCGCGATTCCTCCAGAATTTTCTTGCAGGGTTCCTCATGACCTTCAGGCAGAACCACTACCTCTGAAGCTGCCCCACGTGGGCGCCAGTTGAAGAACCGGAACCTTTTGGGTCCGGCGGCGCAGGGTACGCCTTAATCTCCTGGGTTCTCCTGCTCAGCTACACAGAGACACGGGGACACTCCGTCGGCGTAAAAGATCAGATTTTATTAGCTGCAGCTAGTACAGTTGTCCTAGAAGTACACACGGTATGTTCTCAGGAGACTGCCACTTCACTCCTTGGCGCACAATCTTATATAGGTCATACGTGAAATATACATTAACCAAGAACACACCTAAAGCATATAGAAAGAGCCAATAGGAAAGGTTGAAAAACAGAATAGAACCAATAGGAAAGGTTTGAAAACAAATTATCAGGTAACTCGAAGAGCCTCTCCTCCAACTGTGTTTGTCACCCCTCCCCAAGAACTAATTCATTGACAGGTTTGTGGCCGACAAGCAGGTGACGAGATACGTTTGTGTGTTTTTGGAGGACAGTTGTGAAACGAGAGAATACGAGCAGAGGATAGCGAAGGCCAGACGATAAGATAAAGTCAGAAGAGAATAGTGTGAACCAACAGATAGTTGAGACAGGGATTAGAAAAACCAGACGGGGATTAGTGTATTCGGCCAGTGCTAACATCAGCTTTGTAAATAGAGGCAGAAGGCTTATTTCGACACGAAGCTGCAGAAAAAGCAGAAAAGACTATGTTCGCTGTGCTGCCTGAGTGAGGGCAACACAAAATGGCGGCGGAGTACAAAATGGCGGGTCGATTCGATCACGATCGAAAATCGAATTTCCTCAAGGGTAATGTCACCAAACTATTTCCCGTTGATAAAGATGTACGTCAAGGTTGCGTAATGGCTCCTACATTATTCTCACTCTTTATCAATGGGATCGCTAAGTTTCTATCGTCAACTCCCAAGGATGCTCCCGTATTAGTGGTAACTCACATCCCATTTTAATATTCGTGGACGATATGTTGATTATCTGAAAAACTCCCAGCGTCCTCCAGCGTGCCTTGTTACTGTTTGAGGAGTTTTGGCATCTTCGAGGTTTGGAAATTAATGTAGCCAAAACTAAATGTATGTCTTTTATTCAACACAAAACTTTTTAAAGGTGGCGTATGCATGAATAACCGTCCATTGGAACAAGTTAGGGCTTTTACTTATCTGGTAGTTACCCTGCAAAATGACCTGAGGTGGAATTGCCAACTTGACACAGCTATTTTAAAACACCAGCAACTATCTGGGGCCCTACATACTAAGTTCAAAACCTCTTTTACAAAGCCAATTAGCCCTGTACTCCAGATTTATGGCATGAAAGTTGTGAGCTCTTCTTTATACGGGGCCGAGCTCTGGGGTTTTGAAAACTTATCACAGCAAGCCATCGCAGAAAATAGGCTCCTATGCAGAATCACGGGTCTCCCGCAAAGCACCTTAGTGTGTCCATTGCTGTTAGAATTAGGCAGAAAAACTTTGATTGATATTGCAAGATTACGCCCATCTCTCTACTGGCGAAGAATTTGGTGCACGCCAGAAGTAGCACCTTATGCTTCTGGCCTCAACGAGTTCATCCGGGCAGATTGCTTTCACAAAATCAAAGGGCGGCGGGAGATAAGAACTTTATTAGTTAAGATTGTCATGGCTACGTTGTGGGAAGATCCCTCCAATGTGTCTTTCCCTCAAAAAGAGTTTTTGAAAGAAAAGTACTGGGAAATGGTGTTCCTCAATTTCCACCAAAATAGTGATACTTCCACGCTAACAGGAAGTTTTTTGGAAGCCAAATTTCAGCCAAATCTAGAGCACTATTGGGATTTAATAACCAAACCGCATGACAGGAAGCTGTATTTTCAAATTAGGGTGGGCACATTGCCAATAAGATCGTACACTGCAAAATGGGTCCCATCTGGTAACAGCAAGTGCCCCTTGTGTCTGGACCAGCAGGAGACCCTGGCTCACTTATTGTTTGCTTGTCCAGCATATGCAGCCCCTCGACATGTGCGGCTTAAGCCAATCTGCAGCTCTCTGGGTTTCAAAAGGTGCGCCGATGCATTAAGAATTTTACGAACAGAAACATCACCGTGTATTACTATTGCAATGGCTACGTTTTTGAGTTAGTCAGGGATTATTAGATCACGGCTAACCCCCGCAATCTGAAGAACGTTTTTGAAAAAAGTCATCCTGGCGACTGTAAATATGATGCTGGCTATTACCCTATTTTGTAATGAATTTAAGTCTGGCTCTCTGGTAATGTGTAAGGACTCTGAAAGTACCACACCTAACAGTGCAATATTCACTCCTATGTTCAGTAATAATATTATCAATTTTATTCTCTTGGTTTTTAACCTATAGAATTTTTTTTAACACTTGCTACGACAGTTACTGTGAATATTTAATAAGGTTTTAAAAATTCTGCTTATTTATTGTCTAGTGTGTTATAAAATATTTTATTCTATGTATTGTGCTTTAATGATAACTGTCGAATAAAGCTTTTTTTAAAAAAAAAAAAGATGTACTTGGTGTGTGCAGTGTGAAAGGCTTTATTTAAGTCAATAAAGTACAACAATCCCCACTCCAAATGGGATCTGTAGTCAGCACAGAAGCGCATTGTAGGTGACCGTTTTCTATTTCAAAGTATTTTTATTATTGATTTTTTACACATACATTCAACATCGCTTTATCGTTACAGGCCGGCAGCCCAAACTGACAGTTTTAAATGTGGATTCCATGTCAAGAAAGTGAGGACTTAACATCAATCCTTGTACCTGGCAGAGAAGAGTTTTTCCCCGATGTTCTTTAGGGTTGTTTGTTGTATTGCCAAGGTCTAAACTCTGATTGAAGATTATTGAGGAGTTTGGTTCTTTCTTGTCAGGAAGTTGAGCAGTGATGGGGGGCGTGGCTTGGCCTGCCAACATGGTGGACACTCTGTCCTACAGCTCTGCATTGATGGTGTCTGTAACCCTCAGATATTCTCCCCTGGGGCCCATCATCACCCTTCACCTGGCTGCTCACTTGTAAGGGAACACAGGGGGACCAGCTGTAGACCCTGGGGGATCTGACCTGACAGAGAAGGTGGTGATAGTCATGGCTGAGGTGCAGCAGCCGTCCTCCTGCAAGTAGGTGCCTGGTGAACGCAAGAGGTGGCCCGGTCCGGTGGCCATCGGGGGCAGGGAGAGACCATCGGCAGATGCCGACTGCCCTGAGCGATTCTTGCCTGCGGGGCTCCCCAGCGGGGAGGCCTCGTGAGCCCCACTTGGAGGAAGGAACAGAGAATGCACATCAAAAAGGGGCCAGGGACATGTTGGCAGCCATCGAAGGGGGCCTATATACCCCCCCTCCCCCCCTTATTGCACTTGCCACATTGGTGCACGGAGCCTCCACCGTGGACTTCGGCTTGACTACAGGAGCTACATCACAGCCTTGCGCAATCTTCACAGTATCCCCCAAAGGGCATCCCCAGGAAGTAGCAGGCGAGCTTTGCATCATCTTCATTCTGGAGGGCTACAGAGACTACGCCGGTTAGAGGGGGCCCGACTAGGCATATATACAGGTCAGCTGGTGGAGCATCTCCTGGCCCCCCCCTTCCTCCTTGAGAAAATTGGACTTTGACATTGACAACTCCTCTCTACGCTATGGCACCAGCAGTGACTCAATGCGATCAGTGGGCAGTAGCCATGGAGGAGGCCCTCTAATACTGCTGGAGAGAGGGAAGGCAGCGTGCCACTCAGGAGTCCTGTGTTAGGGGCCCCCGCTCCCTACCCCTAAATTTCTCCCTTCCCTATTACCCACTCCCCCGATTTAGTATGTGTTAAAAAAAATGCTTTTTTAAACAATTTGTAAGCATTTATTTGGGAGGTGTATAATGTTGTGTTTAGATTGGGCATGTCAAATACGACCCCTGATGGGCAGCGTACTTGGCACATTGTAAACTGGAACCTGGAGCATTATGTAAAATCAAGTTTCTTCCCCCACCCCCTTATGTTTAGTTCTGCACTTTATACATTAGGTTGAGTGTTTATATGGAGTCATGTCTGCTTTTAACCCTCATTTGCATAGTGAAACTATAATTGTTACCTCCCCCATTGTATTTTGTTCTGCTATTAAGATTACTATGATGTGATACATTATTAAAAAAACTTATTTTTTGTATATTTTCATGTGGATCTCATTGGAGCTCCGAATAATAAATAATAAATGAACTGAACTCAGATGTACTGCCATGCAGCATCAGGGCTCCAATATAAGGCCACAACCAAGCAGGTCGGACTGGCCTACAGGGCACCGAGGCAGTTCCCGATGGGCTGGCCTCACGCATCAGTGTCTGGGCTGCTTTTTAGCATTTTGTGGGCTTGTTTCATGGCCTGGTGGGCTGGTTTTCACTGTTGATTCCCGGATATTAGCACAAACAATGCCTGCAACAAACACAAATGCATGCAGTCCCCCAAAGCGTGCAAAACACCTCCCCAGGGTCTCTTTACCAGTTTAAAACTCTCCTGATGTGCAAACGTGAGACACTTTTTCAGCCATCTCGTTTGCTAACGGGGGATCTTTTGTTTTGATGCCCAGACCTCTTTCTTGTCCGAGTCCGACCCTGGCATCAGTGGGCAATATGCTAGGGCACACAACCTGGTTAACCGGACAGGTAATGTCGTGCCACATCATTACAGTGAGGGACTTTCTGCACCCCACTCCCTCGCTGCAGTATGTATGATTGAATGATTCCTGCACAGTATTTGCTTTATTTGTTGAGTGATTACTATGTGAATTGGTAAACAAAGATAAGATTTTCGCAAAACTCGCAGGCACGTTTAATCCTGGTGTGCCCACCCAGCACTCAGTACATTATCACAGCTCCAAGATGGGCATCGCCGGGCAGTGCCAGTCTAAGCACCTGGTCCTAACACAGCCAAAGGTCTGGATTTTCCACTTCAACAACTCTTGGCCCGGAGAGACAACGCCAGAGCTATTAGCGCACGAGGAACCTCGGGGCCCCGGGGCCAGCATCAGTTTGCATCCTTCTCACAGGAGATGGGGCCCCCAGGGCCTGTCCGCGCGCTGCCGTCTTCCTATATATTCACTCCCCTGCTCTGCCCACAGCACATGTTCACTCACCCTGTGTCACTTCCAAACGGTCCCTCACCCCCCATCCCCATCTCGGCCGCTCTGACCACACCTTGTTTCCTCGTCTGATTTAGGCTCTGATGACCCCTTTCAACCTTTGACCTCTACTATTTGAGTAATAACGTGCCCGAGTTTCGAGGCGCCGTGGGGTGCGCTTGAGAACGAATCGTCTTTTCATTTATTGACAGGTAAGTTGAGTCAGTGGGGGGAGCTGTGTCTGTTTCTCAAGCCTTCTTTGTAATTTTACATGAGCGTGCCGAGTGACAAGACGTTTTCATATGCATCATTTCAATGTGTAACACATACAGAAATACAACTCGCATCAAGCAGAGTGAAGTGGCGTTAGCGCCTAGAAAAAGCCGCTCTGCGCCCAGGCAGGGAGTGCGTTAATTGAGTCCCTGGATACCAGGCGTTTGACTGACTCTGTCTGGTGTGAATTATTTTACCAAGCGCGCACAAATAATGCTGCCTGAAGGGCATGAACATATTATATCTAAAAAACGAGTTAAACACGGTACATGTAGATTGCAGATGACGGAAGGCTGGCCCTTATACATAGTTATTATGCAGGAGATGGTGGTCCTGCTGAGTTTCCAAGAATCCTCATGCATAATGGATGAGGCTAGTTTTCAGGGAAAACCCCGCGTCCTGTTAGCAGTACCTTAACTAGGTAAAAAGAAAGTCCTTAGAATCGTTATGTAGTGAAATGGCAGGGGAAATATAGGTGAGAGGTTAGGTTGCCACCTGAGCCTATAGTGCGGTGCCTATATGAAACATAACAGTAGTCCATCAGTCTTGCTGTCCGCCAAACTTGAAAGCATGCCCCATGTTTGTAATATAAATTTAAAAAAAAATGAAAAGCCCTATTTTATCATCCCTCTATATTAAACTTTTACTGTTCACTTGACCCTCCATTCCACCCTCTGTGCAAGTTTCAGGTCTTGGCGCCGCACCAGGTTTAAAGGGTAAAGATGTGGGCATTAGTGCTGATGGAGATGTACTGCCATGCAGCATCAGGGCTCCAATATAAGACCACAACCAAGCAGGGTCGGACTGGCCTACAGGGCACCGAGGCAGCTCCCGGTGGGCTGGCCTCACGCATGAGTGTCTGGGCTGCTTTTTAGCCTTGTGTGGGCTTGTTTATGGCCTGGTGGGCTGCTGGTTTTCACTGTTGATTCCCGGATATTAGCACAAACAATGCCTGCACCGAACACACATGCATGCAGTCCCGCATAGCGTGCAAAACACCTGCACAGTGTGTCTTTACAAGTTTAAAAATGTCTCTTTACAAGATTAAAACTGCCCCGATTTGCAAACGTGAGACTCTTTTTCAGCCATCTCGTTTGCTAACGGGGAATCTTTTATTTTGGTGGCCAGAACACTTTCTTGTCCGAGTCCGACCCTGGCGCAAGTGTGTCATAAGCCCGAGTTTCTAGGCGCTGTGCGGTGCGCTTATAACCGAATCATATCTTTTCTTTTATTCACAGGTAAGTTGAGTCAGCGGGGGGAGCTGGGTCTGTTTCTCAAACTCCTGTGTAATTTTACATGATAGCGCCGAGTGACAAAACCTTTTTTCGTTTCCCGGCAGCGCTGGCTCCATAGCATCATTTCCATGTGTAACACAAACAGAAATACAACTCACATCAAGCAGAGTGAAGTGGCATTAGCGCCTAGAAAAAGCCGCTCTGCGCCCAGGCAGGGAGTGCGTTAATTGAGCCCCTGGATACCAGGCCTTTGACTGACTCTGGTGTGAATTATTTTACCAAGCGCGCACAAATAATGCTGCCTGAGGGGCATGAACATATTATATCTAAAAAAACGAGTTAAACACGTTACGTGTAGATTGCACACACTCATATCTTTTTTTAGATATGCAGCTAGATTGGTGTCTACTTTTCAGCGGTGCATTAAGTGAGTTTAAACGAGTGGTTGAGTGAGTGAGCAAGTGAATGAATGAATTAGGAAATGAGTGGGTGAGTGAGTTAGTTGGCGAGTGAGGTTTTGAGTGAACATTCAAGTGGGCATACCCCGTTGAGAGTCGCCACATCTCTGACCTACAAACCCATCTCTCTGTCTTGAACTTATATTTAATGGCCTCTTGCGGTCTATTTAACATATTACACACACCTCCATGTGTGCTCAGCTAGGGCGGTGCGACAGGTGCCATCTCACTGGGCGCTGGCTTGGGGGGGGGGGGGGAGGGGCGCAGTTTTCAAAATTATATTATGGATTTAAACACACCTGCTGCAGCGTTCCTTGCATCCAGCATTTTTCTGACAACAATAAAAATGTTAGGATAACTGGTGAATTACGGAGCTGCTGGAGAGAGATGGCGTTTTGTTCACTGGAAGTTTTGACTCATCACAGGGTAGCTCAGAATGCTCAGGATGTTGCAAAGCGCGTGTAATATGCAGATCACAACCTGCATAATAGTTCAGTGGGTTACTGTTTTTGCCAGAGAGATCCTTTTGTTACTTGCAGTTGATAAGTTAAATACTAATATAGAGCAGTGACCTATGAACTGTCATCAAAGAGCTGCACGCAGAAATGCATGTGAGAGGGCGTGGTTTGTAGAGACTTGAGGGGCTCAGTTAAAGGGTGGTAGTGAGGGAATCCGTGGAGAAGGAGGTCATTGGGGGCGCCAACAAGCATTGTCGCACCGGGGTCACCAGCACTAAAGCCGGCCCTGGTGGTCAGTTAGTGTGCACTCACTCCCTGGTGGAATGCTTGAAAGGAAGCATCACTCAGTGAAACGCAGGAAGACGTCTCCAAACCTGGCACTGAGCATCTTTCAGGGCAGCCCTCAGCAGTGTATGGTACAGAGTATGGTACTGTGAACCGGCCTCTGCGTGTTTATCTGCCAAAACAATGGTTTGGATGTATTGGTGCATTAGTTTGCCAACAAAAACTACTGAGAGGAGCACTTGATGCTATAAAGTATTTATGGCAACCCTATAATCCTGTGAAAGGTGCTAAGGGGCAGATTTACAAGCCCCTTGCGCCACTTTTGCGTCACTTTTAGCATGGGGCTTGTAAATATGCCCCTTAGTGTTTTAATGCAGAAACCCTCAAAGAGTGAATATATCACTCAAACACCAGGAAACATGCATAAAAGCAGGGGCTGCTGTAGGAACCACATACCATGTGACCAGTTACTGAATTTTGAATTTTAATTTATTTGATTTAGTTCTCTACTGAGAACAACACATTTCATACAAAACATTTGTTATAATTATATACATTAAGAACATTCAATACAGATTTTAAAAAGTTTTTAAAAATGTAAACAAGTTGTGGCACTAAAAATTCATCTGGGGGAGATTTAAAAAGTGAGATCAAACTCTGCACAGATGCGCTATTATATCTAAATTGGATTGATTTTAGATAGCGCCTTCTAGCCTCGACCAGTTTCAAGTTTGGACAAACTAACAATACGTGCTTTAGATCTTGCACTCCACCTTTGCAAAGATCGCAAATACAGGTACAATTTTCTTTTTGAGTCCATATAAAAGTCATTAAGTTAAGAGGGAGCAACCCAAGCCGCAATAAAATTATACAACGCCGAATTCTTTGCCTTAAGGAGAAATTAATATATTGCTGAGCCTGTTTGTATATTAATGATTCTGCATAATGTTTTATAATGGTGTAATTTGGAACAATGCAAAGTGTCCAGTTCGAAGCTAATCCTTGGCGTCAGATGTTTCAGGAAAAGCTTCAATTGGGCACGAGTCCATGATCTCAAAAGTACAGTTGTACATTTAGATAATTTAAAAGCAGTGATCAGGTTCTGGCTAAAAATATATTTTCTGGATTCGGGCTCAAATGTCTCAATTTTTAGTAAGAATCTTAAAGTGCCTTGGTCTGCATGTAAAAGACTGTCCGCCCCATCTTAATATATTGGTAATTGCTCTGGTGAAGGAACTGACCAAAGAAAATTCCAAGCGCAGTTGTGCAGGAACTGCTTGTTGTACCTTAGCCAGTTTGTGGAGGATGCCAATGGATAATCAGAATATATTCCAGAGCATATAAAATTGGGGCGATCTTAGAACAGTAGACCTGTAGTAAGGAAGAAAAGTGCCTCTGCCCGGAAGAAGAATATAATTGTTGGAGCGCCCCCACATGAATATCTACTTTACGACTCAAGTGCTGCAGGTGGGGAGAATTTTGTAGTATTTGATTAAAAATTTGCCCCAAATAGGTATGTTCTTTTACCACTTCTATTGTTTCGTCTCCCAATGGCCAGTTGTATTTAGTGTATTGGTTTTTCCCTCTAAATGGGACTACTTTTGTTTTAGTTATATTTGGAACTAAGAAGTTTTCTTTTGTGTATTTTGTTAGTTCATCTACATTCCTTTGTAATCCGAAAGGGGTACGATCAAAGATTACCACGTCATCGGCGTACATCATTATGTGTATGTCACATGATGAGATCTTCAGAGGGAAATTGACGACCTGCAGAAAACTGTCCGGGAGGTCACTGAGGTATAATGAGAAAAGAAGGGGAGCCAGTAGGCAACCTTGCCTAAGACCATTTGTTGTGGGTATTTAGTTGGTAAGTCCCTTTTATTTTACCATTTGTACCTGACACCAAGTTTCGGAATGTAGTGAAATGATTAGATGGAGAAGAGTTTCTGGGATTCCCTGATTTCTGAGTTTGCTCCAGAGTGTTGGTCTATCCACTCTATCGAATGCGGTTGAAAAATCGACAAATACGGCATAAACGACCTGCGATTTTAGGACAACGTATTTGTCGATAATTTTCTGTAGGACTGCTATATTGTCCGTTAATGAATGTTTCTGTCTGAACCCGGCCTGATTAGAAGGGATCACTTCGGAAGAAAAGGCTCAATCTTTAAGATGGTCCAGGACACTTTTTTTTTGTGCATATTTATAAAGCGTAAACTCGACCCGAAGGTATTGGAGCACTGTACATGAGCACCGTAATTACATTACACATTCAGGCACGGGGAGATTAAGTGATTTGCCCAGAATCACAGGATGTGGACGCGACTCCGAGGCTCGAACCCTGGTTTCCAGCACCAAAGTCGGCAGTCTAGCCGACGGTTGTGAGTTGAGTGTGGACATCTCACAAAAAGTGACGGACTGGCCTCACACACCACCTGGTGTCATGCTTCATCATCGGCCAGTCCTCGCCCTCCAAAACCTTCGTTTGATGGAGGGCGGGCATACACCTGGAGACAGGGATGCACTTCTAAACTAAAGAGTGGGGGCCTATGGGGTAGAACATGAAGTTAAAAATCATTATAGTTACCAAGATATTTTTAATGTGATCAGTAACTATATGATGTTAAAAACAAAATTGCGGCAGGTGGGAAATTTAGGTGTCCCCTAGCCGTCTATTGTGAGGTCGACATGTTTCTGCCTTCTTGGCCCGAGTGGGTCCAGGGCATTCATCAGGACCTAGATTTACAAAAAGAGGGCTCCGTTCTTACCAACTGGTAGCAAGAGAATACCACTGCGCGGGTGTGGCGTAGGCCACATTCCACTACCTAGATGGCTTCCAACTGTAAAGCCCTAGTCAGACAAACTACTTGCCACATGGGGGGATAAGGAAGGAGACAAATCTGTTCAGTTATCTGAGGCAGAGTGTCCCGTTCTCAGCCTAAGGTGTTGCTCCTCGTCCGCCCGAATGACATTCGGGCGGACGAGGAGCAACACCTTAGGCTGAGAACGGGACACTCTGCCTCAGATAACTGAACAGATTTGTCTCCTTCCTTATCCCCCCATGTGGCAAGTAGTTTGTCTGACTAGGGCTTTACAGTTGGAAGCCATCTAGGTAGTGGAGTGTGGCCTACGCCACACCCGCGCAGTGGTATTCTCTTGCTACCAGTTGGTAAGAACGGAGCCCTCTTTTTGTAAATCTAGGTCCTGATGAATGCCCTGGACCCACTCGGGCCAAGAAGGCAGAAACATATCGACCTCACAATAGACGGCTAGGGGACACCTAAATTCCCCACCTGCCGCAATTTTGTTTTTAACATCATATAGTTACTGATCACATTAAAAATATCTTGGTAACTATAATGATTTTTAACTTCATGTTCTACCCCGTAGGCCCCCACTCTTTAGTTTAGAAGTGCATCCCTGTCTCCAGGTGTATGCCCGCCCTCCATCAAACGAAGGTTTTGGAGGGCGAGGACTGGCCGATGATGAAGCATGACACCAGGTGGTGTGTGAGGCCAGTCCGTCACTTTTTGTGAGATGTCCACACTCAACTCACAACTGTAGTAAGGTCACATCACTCTAGGAGCAGCTTCTTGTGGTCAATAGTAGTAATGGAGGCCGCTAGCTCCTAGCACCCCGTGCCTCCCGTTCCCCCCTCCACACTCTGTGGAGTTCTTCTAGTGATTGCTAGTCTAGCCGACGGACCACATCCCCTCCCCACTTGCCGCAAAGCAGTTGCTGAATCAATCAGCGCAGAAGAACTCTGCATCTTCTCAGATTAAAATGCACTCACTCACCGAGGCTCAAAAACAGTTATTTGCTGTGGTTGAACTACAATGACACTCATGGACGGCCCCACAAGCACAGCAAATATTCATTCATCATATTGTTTGACAAGAGCCCAAGAACTGCTCTCAGAAACTTTTGGTGGGGTCCAATGAGGCAGCACATGAACCCGAAATGTCACCAGGCGCGCAGAATGCAGAGACAAACTTCAAAGAGAAAGTGGCAGACATTTCTTTATGCATTAAAGTGATGGTCGATGTAGGAGTTGGCCTGGAGCTTAGTCAGTGCATGAGAAACTCAAACACTGGTTACAAATGACTCGTGCACGTCTTTGAGTCACTTCGGCAAGAAGGAGCTCCCGATGGACTGTGTGCGGCCAGGCACAGCTGCTCAGAGTGGCCTGCTGAGAAAGAAACACATTCTAACCGGTTGGTTTCTGAGAAGCTGATCCCAAAATAATGTGAGGTCCCGTGGCTGTCAGAGCAAGCACCCCATAGGTTATGGGGTATGACCTGGGGATGGGACTGTCCTTAGACTGATCAGACCTGCAAGAATTCTAAAAGGAGCAGTGCTCTTTGGGGTCCCCCACTTATCTTCAAGAAGCAAAGAGGAGAACAAAGATGGTGTAGTTACTTATCTTCATTATACACTAAACTAGAATAAAACATGTTTCTAGCAGCTTTGTAGCAGTAACTATCACATCAGCGCAAGTGAAGATCAGAAGACCGAAGATGAGAAGTGCATGTAGCACTTTATGAAAGGGCCAATAGAATCCTGCGCTGTGTTCTTTGCACACCTGCAGGAATGTAAACACTCCATGCACACCTTTACTTCCATTGTCTGGGATGAGTTTAGCCTTAGCTCATGAATTCAGGTTCACAGGCATAATCAACGTCTGTCCTTCTGCAAGTGCAGGGCATATAATATTCATTTCTAGCTTGCAGTTAAAACTTAGGGGTTTTATTCAGTATTTAACTGAACAAAAAAAGTGGGAAGTCGCCCATTCTCACACTCCAAGTTGTGCACGATTGTGCAGTGTGAAAATTATACTGATTTGTGCAATGTGACCACAGCCTGATCAATGCACAAGGATGGGGCATAATTGTGTCATAGAAAACCATCTATTCCATGCAGACCTCTACATATTACTGTTCAATAATGAAACTGTAAAAAGAACTATCATACCATCTGTGCAACCATATTGGAATAAAAATGAAGAAACCATCATAAAAAAACGTTAAAATGGAAATAAAGCCTGAAACAATATCCTGTTACCTTACCAATGAGGTAAGGGCCAAAGCTGACAGGGGCGTAGCTTCAGGGGAGTGTTTGGGGTGTTACACCCCCCTTATAATTGTATGTTCTGATAGTCAGCTATATCTGCTTTCAATCGTATATTGTGGGAGGTCAGTCGGATTTCACCAGGGAATTTTACATTCACAAAGACAAAACCGCACACACCGTCTCCCACTCTGTTCTGAAAGTTCTCAAAAATATTGGCTACTTTACATGGTATTGTGATTTCTCTGTTAGCACTACTACAAACCCGCATTCTTCTCCTTTCTGCTGCCCCACAGGCCCCTCTCATGCACCCTGTTTGTAGTACAATGTATTTAAATATTTCATTATATGACAGCCTGATTGTCAGAAAATTTGAAGCTCCCCTCCCCTCCAATCTTACTGATCAAGCTTTGCCCCTCAAAGTTGAAGGGATAAAACTGGCAACCACACTGGGTAAGTCCTAAGATGTCATCTGGTTTAGGTCTTCTTAAGGTGGTCACATAGATCCATTTATTCAAGTTAAGGCCTGCTTCATGGGGCCCCAGCTGTGCCTTGACACTTGATGCAAACACAAGGAGATGATGGACGGAGCCCTGAAACTTTTCAGACATTCACCCCCAGTCACAGATCTGGGTTGAATCCATCATCATTCTTTAGCTCACTTCACCACCCAAGTGACACTTGATACTACATGCAAGGCACTTTGATTTGTTGGTCAGTTTCTTATGATTAATCCTAATCAATTATTTTTCTGGGTTTTACAGATCCTCATCTTATACAGTGGGGCAAGGGTTCCAGTCTTGAGTCCCAGATAGAGTCTTCAGGAGTTTGTATTAAAGAGATGTGAACATGTTGAAAGTACTTAAGCTGTGGTTGGTGCATGAAAAGGAGTTGGCTCAATGTATTATATTCACTCCAGAATGTAACTAATGTACTGAATAAAAGTTTGGCAGTCATCTCTGTAAAATTAAGGAACCACCACCACAGTGGTTTCTTTCAATTTTTGGCTTGCAGCCATCGTCAGTTTTGATGGCCATCCACCAAACTTTTACAAAGTTTTGGTGCTTCTGAAAAATCAGAAAACCCTAATGACCCACACAAAACTAAGATTTTTGTCCCAGGGTGTGGAGGTCATTATTGTTTTTTTCTTGTCCATCTTCGCCAGACTTTTCTTTGTGGTGATGAACAAGAGAACACGCATAACTTACCCACCCTAAATAGGAATCATGGTGTAATGTCTTTCCTCCGACATCCCTCTTTAGAATCAGGCCTTCAGCTGCAGTATTCCTTTAACCGAGCCACTGGGGGGTCTGTCAACAAAGTACTTATGACCGGCCTGTCTTTAAATGAAGACTGAAGGGTTGATGAGCAGTTCTCCTCGTTTGTAATTGAGTGGCTTGTCCTCCAAACTCTAAATTTGGTTCTATATTCTTCAGTGGTTACATCTCACTACATGGTAGGGCACACTTCTACAGTAAATTTTCATTTGGTTTTTACATGTTACAATTTCAGCAAAGCATTCATATATAACTGGAACAGTTGTCTTGTTCCGGCATCCACAAGCATTCCTTTGGATATTCTGTGGACTGGTCTTGTAGGAGTGTGACCTCCAAAAGAAGGGGGGCCCTCATTCATGCTGACACACGGGTGCTCAGAGTGTGGAAGTTATTATTGGTTTTTTTCCTGTCCAACTTCGCCAGACTTTTCTTGGTGGTGATGAACAGGAAGAAAGGGAATTACACTGCTACCCTAGGACTCACGGTGTAATTTACTTCCTCCAACCACCGTTTTACCATCAGGTCATCTGGTGAAGTATTTCTTGGATGGAGCCAATGTAAAACTCTAAATCTGTCTCTATGTTCTTTAGTAGCTACATTTTACAACATGGTGGTGCCGAATATGTACAGTACATTTTAATTTGGATTTTACAAATTTCATTAAAACATTTGTACATTACTGGAACACCTCTGTCTTGTTCAGCATCTACAATTGTTGCTTCAGATCTTCTGTGGAATGGCCTTGTAGGAGTGTGACCTCCAAAAGAAGGGGCCACTGAATTCTGCTGAGACATGGGTGCTCTGCAAGTGGTCAAAAGCAGGTCATTGAATCCTAGGGGGTCTAGGCTGGGAGGGTGCTCTGTTTGAGGGCTACTCAGTACTGCTGGAGGTGACACCAGGCTGAAGGCAAAACTAGAGGCCCATTGAGAAGACAGGTCATGGCTGAGGAGCTAATGGGCATGAGACAGGCCCGGAGATTTTCCTCTTTGGAGAGAGAGCATTAAAAATCAGACTGCTAAGGGAGTACACATTTCATAGGCCAGGATGCCAGAAATGAACATTCATGAGGGCTGGATCATCCCACGAGGAGCAAAAGAATCCCAAGATGAGCAGAACGGGCTCAACAGGGATGACACCTTTTCATCTGTTGTGGCTTTTTGTTTGGAGCAGGGGTCTCCAACCTTATCTATGGTAGGAGCCACTTATGTTCCTTGAAAATAATAGTGAGCTACTGAATTAAATTATCAGTGTTAACACTACTGACAATGTCAGTCAAGATTCCATTTGTGGCCAATGCATGCAGGATTACCAGCAGTGACAATTTAATTGCACAAGGCAAGACCACTAGCAGTAATGTCAAAAAGCTTTGTCAGTTTTAATTTTGAATGCCTCTACATGTCACAACAGTCATATACACAATGCCCTCTGGTACCTCAGAAAGAACATCAGCAATAAGATCACACAACTCAGCATAAACATCCATTTTAACATCAGCCGCCAATTATATTTTATATATTTATATAATTCAGCTAAGCAAAAAGCTTTTTACTTACTCAGTTTGGCTACACAAAGGCGAGCTACTCGTCAGGGAACCCTGCTTTAGAGCCACTGCGGCAGGTAACCTGGAACTACCAGGACAAGAAACTGAGATATTCTTCAAGTCGGACATCATTAACATATCTCTTACAATCTTATAATTCCTTCTGAAGTGTCTTCTGAAATACTTTCCTTGCATCCATGGCATCATCCAACATCCCTCAGTATCATATACCGAGGCTTCAGGTGAATGATAGATAGGGAGAAGTAGATATTGCTTGTTTAGCTGGTGGGATTCCTGTTGAGCCCTGCAGTGTCCTCTGTATCTAAGTATTGGGATTTTGCCACTCCCTCAAAGTTGAGATGTAACAACTGTCTCTTGGACACCTACAATGACGTGCAGATCCTGCGTGGAACACTGTTTCTGATCTGTCTCAAGTTACAGATCATTAACAACTGTTGTAGGACATCGGAACAAAACCAGTCTTAGGACGATTCATTTGGCTCTAACAAGATAGAGGTACTGTGCCAGTGGCATATTAGATGTTTATCATAGAGTATCAATTACTACTATAAATCTAGTGTGTGTCTAATTTCCCGCAAAATTCCTTTAAATGAAAAAGCAGCATGTTTTTCAGTTGATATAGTGCAGAGTTACAATTTTCTTGTGTTATGCTTAGTATTAAAAAAATAATGACTTGTAAGAGACTGCAAAAAAATTAGAGAAAATCTCCATCTGATGAGCTCTTTGACCATGAACCAAGGGCATCTCTTGTTTGTCTCCACTAAAATCCCCATCCCATTGGACAGTTTTCATCTTCAGTGCAGAGAGCAGTAATTGGCGTGTTACACCCTGGCCTCAGCCCAGGCCCCTCTTGAAACTGGCTTGCACAGTGGTTGAAAACACTTTTGAGGGTTGTCTACCACCTCAATATAGCGATTTCCAAGATGTGTTCAACAAAACAAAAGTGTGTGCTTTGTCCCCACACTAGAGAATTGACTGCCTGATAGATCTGAAACCAAGACCGGTATTACCATGCTGTAAAGTATACACCTTAACCCAGAAAGAAAATGAACCTCTGTGAGAATATCTTGGCAATCGGCTGCCAAATGAACTTATGCAATAATTGACATTCCAAGTGTCCTTACACGCTTTTTGTGTCACATAAGTCACCAGAAAGAAAGGTAGCCATTACCCTTGATCCCTAACATCCTGAGCCTAGAATGATAGGCAGCCATTTATACAAAACTGGACCTACATGGGGTATATCAAGGTGAAAAAAATGCGGTCTCTACGACTACTCTGTTATACCTTTCAGGCTCTGTAAACACTATTACAGAGGCATTGTAGTGTTTTATAAATGAAGTTCTCCAGGACTTTTTGGATGTATGTGTGGCAGCCAACAATTTAATTTAATTCAATACTGAAGTTGGGCACATGGAGCAAGTGTGAATTTTCTTTTCAATATCTTGTAATTTTCTAGGTTTTAGCAATTTCTTTTCCACACTAAAGATGTTGAATTTCTAGACTTCTTTATCACTCCATCAGGGATAAAAATGGAACAAAGAAATTGTAAGACAGTTTTAAACAGGACTTTATCTTTTTTTGTCAAGGCTGTTGGAAGTGTCCAAAGGTGAATTATTACTTACTTCTCTAGTATTCTTTCCTCTTTATTACATTTCCTATGAAGAGGATTTTTTTTTCTTGGACCCCAAAAGCACAAACCTCTTTTCAAAGGCTGAACGGAGGTTTAGCCTTTGCCACAATCCTCAGACACAAGACCATTCACTTCCATATATGTTGAAGGTTGACACTTTCAATTTACATTTGGTGGAGTAATGACCAAATGACCCCTCAAGAATGGATAAATTTGTTCTGTGGGGAACTTTTTCCAAAATCTGAGAGAAGGAGCTCTTTGTCAAGAAGCAGCCTTCACAGAATGGGTGAATTAACTCCTTTAGGTCCACTATACTGTGATCTGTACTGATAGCGATCATGTGGCTACCTTTTGATGGATGAATGAACATCATTATAGAAAGGAGTTTGGAAATTAGGGTTCTGGGACACTTTTCTAGGGCCTTTATATAGGGTAACACATTTCAACTCACTCTGGTGCATCAATAATAGTTAGTTTCATTCATCATTATAGTTTTTAACCATTCCTTAGATCCACCCAAAATAAATGGAAATTCATGTTTTTATGACATAGGGATTTTTTTGTTCTAAAAATCCTACTTCCATGGACACCCACCCTCGAAAATACTCCTTGGAACAACAGGAGCACATTGAATGATCTCTTCTGAATGAGCTGTGACCAATGATGAAGCATGACATCTGGTGGGGGAAGAGGCCATGTAGCAAAACGGAGGTGTGGTAAACATTGATTTGGAAAAAGGAAATAAAGAGCCAAATCAAAACAATACAATTTAAAAAATTGATGTGAACATATTTTTGGAATTGGTTGTATCACCCAAATCACTGAACCACATAAACCCTGCACCATCTCTAGATATTTATAAATATAATGCAGTCTTGACTGCTCAGATCTCCTGTCTCATGTTAAGGTCGCTTGACCACTGTCTACTCTTCAGGCGACAGGTCAGCTTTTCAGGACACAGGGCAGTTTACTCTGAAGCAAGTTACCTCCTCCTGGATTGTTCTTTAGAAGGAAAGAAAAGTAAACATAAACGTTTCAGCAGTGGCTATTCATGTAGGTGTGTGCTGTACAGACATGGGATATTATTGGAAAAAACATATTTTAGTTCAAATATTAGGTTCTCCTGCTGGTTGCTGGGCATACCATTTTCTTCCCACATATCATTTGTATAAAGAGTTAAATTTGTTATATACAACTGATTTTATTTTATTTATTTATTTTATTCGAAAAGTTTTATATAGTGCTGGCTGGACCCGGAGGTATCAGAGAGCTTTACATGAGAAAGAACATTGTTTCACAACGTAGTTACATCAGTTGCTAGAGCATAGTTACAAGAGTTACAAAAGCATAGCATATATATAAGGGAAAACAGGCAAGGGGAGAGAATTTCGGGGGGGAGAGGGAAGGAAATAAGGGAGGTAGACAAGGAGTAATGGAGGTAAGAGGTGGGGGATGGGGTAGGAAACACAACGGGGAGACAAGGAAAAACAGTGTCCGACATCCGGCTGGGTAGGTGACAGCCGAGGGGTGAACCAGAGCCTGACTTCTCTATAGCTGCATAGGACAGCTCCACCGGTCATTGGCCAAAGGTTGCTCGGGCACCACAGTACATATAGAAGGGTCTATTTGCCACCAGGGGGTCATCATCAAAAAGTTCCATCAATAGCACCGGTCACGGTGTACGGTGCTGTGCTCTGAGTGGTAATGAGATCATTCCCAAACCTCCGCTATGTGTGACTCCCTTGTTGCTGTGGTCACTCTCAGAGGGGTCCCTGAAACTCCAGGGCATAAATGCAGGATCTCTCCCCAACAAGGGGAGAAGGCGTGCTTTGGTGAGGGGCCCACTCAAGGCTGCCATTTTAGGGACGGTCGGGCTGGTAGAGAAAGACCCTCACTGCAGTAGGGGAAATTGAGAGTAGCGTCGCTGGTTCAGTAGCCTGTTAGACTGCTGCTCCAATGCAGCCAATGTTGAGGTAGCAGGTAAAGACCCATAAATTATTCTGTGTTGGGCACCATTTTGATCGTAGCTTATTCGAGAGCGGCTACACTCATGGACTAGAATGGGTGAGAGAGCAGATTAAAGCGGGTCAAGGGGCCACAGAGTGAAGAGAGCGCTGGTAGAACTTTGAGGTCCGCAATAACATTGGAAACAAATATTGCGGTGAGAAGAGGTTAGATACAGATGGAGGGAAGTTTCAGCTGCCATTTTAAGGTCAGGCAGGTACAGGCAGAGTCTCCGGAGCGCTCGCAGGGGATACTGGCCTTCTGGAAGAAGGCACTCTGGAGGAAGGCAAGGGATTAGCATTCCTGCATCAGGAATTGTTGTCCGGTGGTCTCACCTGTCATCAGCGGGAAACAGGGCTTGCCAGAGGCCTCGTGTGTGGCAGCCATCATAGGGTCATGCAGTACGGTACATTGGAGGTGGCTGTCCAGCGTAGATGAGGCCATGAACCAGCCAGAGAGGATGTGGAAAGGGCCCACTGCGGTGGGAAAGGGCTCAGGTCCAGCGATGTTGGGGGTTGTGCGGAGGCAGGGGGCAGACCAGGTCCTGCGGCCTCGTCAGTCTCCCAACCGGACACCAAACACCCCAGCAGGTTCATCGAACCAGCATCACAGGAAGTAAAAGGGAGACAGCTGCGCGGAGGGGAGCTTGGGCTCAGGCCTCGGTGCTCTGGCAGCGGTCCGCGCTGAAAGGCTCATGACGGCAGCAGGCCAACAGAGACGCCCGCATTAGCAGCCCTGCAAGTGGTGGGGCGTGTTGAGAGGGCTCAAGCAGATGGGCAACGAATGAGGACAAACACAGGCACGGGCAGCTCTGCCAGTGAGGGTGACCAGGGAGAGGCTCTCTCGAATGCCCCTCAGTGCCCGCAATGCTTGGCAAAAACGGCGGCGAGAGGGCGCACGTCCCAGCCCATGGGAGAGCTCGCCCAGCGATGGGGTGGCATGTCCGACGATGAAAACAGCCTCGTCTCCGTGCATCTGGGGGTGAAGGAGCCATGTTCCGGAGCGTCAGGTCTCCTGAGCACGGCTCGGTGGGCCCAGTCTAGGCAAGCAGTGGCGAGGCCAGTGAGGTGAAGGAGCGTCGGGTCGCCAGGGGTCGTCTCCGAAGGTAAGATGCTCTGCAGTAGTAGTCCGATGCCAGTGGAGTTAGGTAGTTTGTAGATTGGAGGTGGATGGCCGGGTATGCAGAGGGATTTCTACCGATTTGGTTATCCCTGTCTCGGGAGCTGCAGGGGAGAGATCATACCCGGCGACCATCTTGCCAAGCCATATTTTATCAGAGTGAGGCCATTAATATTTTGGTTATCTATTTGGAGTAATGAGCAGGCATTACTTACAAGAGATATAATAAATGACTGCATCTCTTGTGATAATGCCCTCTGAATTCTGTGTTTGGCATATATTGAATCGGAAGTTGGGAAAATTGGTATGGAGAGAGCTTTTACAAGGAGTGGTGTATGCCCTCCTTTCAATAAAAAGGAAGTATCCTTAGCTCTTTATATAATTTAGCATGTGAAAGCCGTCTTAGAAAACCACTGATAACCATATATTTGTTCCAGAGTATCTCCCTGCTACCACCCACTCCCTGCTATATATGTTTTTTGCTGATACGGTTAAATATTTATTGTGTTTTCCATCTGGGTACCAACCAAATCTTGCATCTACTCACTGTCAGCACAAGCAACAGGGGTATACCCACATAACCCTTAAATACCTGGGTATAGACACGCAATAGTATATAAAGAACAAAAGGTATAAAGGAATCAATACTGGACAATTTTATGAGTCGAGCACATTTAATTACCCTCTCAAAAATAATTCATATTCAAAATGAAAATATCCAAATCACTTTACAACACACATGGGAAGGGCGCCTATTCAAAGAGAAACAAATGACATATATCACAATACAAATGACATTACATTGACAATCATAGCACACATCATCAAAAATAATAATCCTAAAGATGTTATTCACGTTAGTGTCCCCCTAAAAATACTGGGCGAACCACCGAGAGGTAGTCAGACGTGAAACACTGCAGGGCTAATAAACTAGTTGGCCTAGTTCTAGTGTGACACAACAAGATTTCCAATCATGTGACTCCTCCTTCCAAGTGTCGACATGACCACGTTTCAGCCTTATCTTCTTAGGCATCTTCAGGACAGGGGTTATGCATTAATAATCGCAATAGTTGAGAGTGATAACATCTTTAGGGTTATTATTTTTGATGATGTGTGTTATGATTGTCAATGTAATGTCATTTGTATTGTGATATATGTCATTTGTTTCTCTTTGAATAGGCGCCCTGCCCATGTGTGTTGTAAATTGATTTGGATATATTCATTTTGAATATTAATTATTTTTGAGAGGGTAATTAAATGTGCTCGACTCATAAAATTGACCAGTATTGATTCCTTTACACCTTCTGTTCTTTATATACTGCTACTCCCTGGCAGTGCAATAATAAGTCAGTCTGTTTTGTAAATTTTATGAATTGTATACAAGGCTATTTTTGATCCCACTTTTTTAAAGGAGGTATTGCGATATCAGACAGAGTAGAGCAATGTTTTCATCAATTTTCCAACTGTCTGACAGTGAAACATGTTTACATGTAGGTTCATTTTTAAGACATGCTGTGAGGGCACAAGTCACTTTATTGTTATAACAATCTGCTGCTTTTTTATCTTATTTGTTCTCATTTTTAATGTATAGTTTTATGTATAGATATGCTTTTATTTGATTAATAATCATTTGATAATGTACTTATGTCCATATGTAGATGTGATGTTGATTGTTCCATATGCATGTACTTATATGGAAGGGTAAACCCTCCGAGTAAAGAAATTGAACTGAACTGAACTAGTTCAAATATTATACACTGAGACACACTTTTGCATCTACTAGCACACGCAGTAATATATTAACACAATTAAAAGCCATTCCATTTTTCACATATTCTTCAATCTTTTCTTCTTTGTATATTCTAATTCCTCTGACAGCGAACAAGTGTTTCGGCAGTGGCTGTGTCACCCTATGACTTCCTCAGGGCTGTATTCTGAAAAATATCACAAACATATACGGTAGAGTCACATGTCAATTGTGGATACCATTCGTCTTGTATTTAGCCAGGATGCCAGGACTACGCACAAGCACGAGCTGAGATTGCAGCGGAGGATCCGCAGACTTGTACACAGGCTGACAGCGGAAAGACATTTAAAGAATACTGGAGGTCCATTCCTGGGCCCGGAAGAGGCTAAATACAAGACAAATGGCTGTGTGATCAAGAGAGTTCACTGTTGAAATGCGTGCCAAGACTCAATACACCTGCACTTTGAAGAATGTGCGCTTCCTTTGGACTCTATGTGTGAAGCACCAAGACACTCTTTTGAGTAGCTGTGCGCTATAGAAAGGCCTTCATTTATTCATATTCATATATATATAATTTTTATGGTGTCTAAGAAGGAAGACACACTCAATAGATGACAAATTCTCCTGAATTTTTTATTTTAAAAGCAAAACCAGCTTTTGTATTTGGATAATCTCTCAGATTCTTACTCACAACCAAACAATCAATCACCAGAACAAACACCATTGTCTTAACCAAATCTGGACTCGTAATTAAAAATTTCTATATTTTATTAGAAACAATGACATGATAAAATTTTTTTTTATAGTAATCACAAGACAGTAAAATCCGCGCCCAATGTTGTATTTGTTGGACAGTTAACAAATAAAGAATGTACAGTAAAAAAACATACAATAAAAATATGCACTAAACCAATTTCATCCTAAAAACCATTTATAAACACTGGGAGAACACAAGTAAGAAAGATGTTTTCTAATCAAAATACAAAAGGAAGACAAATGATCTAGATCAACTATTCTCATAGTATCCGTGTTGAAATGCGCTCGTGATATGAAGGTAGTGGGACCCGTTTAAATAAAAACAGGGAACATTCCCGTCTATAAAACGTCTCTAAGGTAAGGGAATACTCTATTATTTTAAGAGCATATCCGTCCTAAATATCCATACTTCATTAACAGATGTATTAGTTGGATCTCGATTGTGCAAGTATTCTCGAGATTCCAAAGATTTCCCGTTGTAGAACGTGGAAATCTTAAAACCTTGACCTGGTCCCCAAGGAAGCGTGTACATAGGATGGCAGATTAAGAGGTGTGTACCCTTATGTTCCCTATGAATCTATCGTACTCCCGTAAAGAGATATAAGGGAAGGAATCCACGAGTACCTACTGCTCGGATGTACTAGCTAGAATAGAAGATTTTCTATACTGTGGGAGATCATAATTAACTGTCCTGAAGAAGGTGGTCTTCTATCTTTAGTTCTCCACCGAAACGCGTCGACGCAATCTGAAAAGGGAGACTATAGATCGGAATGACATCTGTTCTCCGGAAAATTCAAACATTAAGTATCCATTGTAATGAGAATAGTTGATCTAGATCATTTGTCTTCCTTTTGTATTTTGATTAGAAAACATCTTTCTTACTTGTGTTCTCCCAGTGTTTATAAATGGTTTTTAGGATGAAATTGGTTTAGTGCATATTTTTATTGTATGTTTTTTTACTGTACATTCTTTATTTGTTAACTGTCCAACAAATACAACATTGGGCGCGGATTTTACTGTCTTGTGATTACTATAAAAAAATTTTTTATCATGTCATTGTTTCTAATAAAATATAGAAATTTTTAATTACGAGTCCAGATTTGGTTAAGACAATGGTGTTTGTTCTGGTGATTGATTGTTTGGTTGTGAGTAAGAATCTGTGAGTTTACCTGGTGACGTGCCAAATAGGGGAATTCTTCTCTTGACTTTTGTCTATCGGTGCTCTACCCCTATTTGCGGCAGAGAGCCCCTCTCTTTTACGTTGTTATATTTGGATAATCTCTGCCTTAATCATTTCGGAGAAGCAGCTCCTTGATCACAGGCTTGAATGCAACTTCACAGTACGACTGAAATGGCATCCTCACCTGCATACTGATCTCTTATATTGCCCTCCAGTGGGCCTCACAGGTGAGTGTAACACTTGATGAATGCTGGGATTTGTGGTGCTGCTTTAGTCAAATCTTTGCCTCCAGTGGGTCCTGCAACGTGATATTCTCATGTTTAATTGTTCACAGCCCTCCAGTGGGCCTCCGAAATACAAGATGCTAGGTTAATTTTCACATCCTCCGCATATCTTCTGTTCTGCTGCGCTCTCCCATTTTTCTTCTATGATGTGCAGCCTTCCCATCAGGACTGCTGACAAAATCATTTCAGCGGTGTCCACGAATGAAGGCGCACTCAACAGATGATGAATGCTTCTGAATTATTTATTTTAGATAAGAAACTGCATTTGCATTCAGATGTACTTCTGCCTTACACATTTCTGACCGCCAACTTCTTGTTCACAGGCTTGAATGCAACTTCACAGCATTACTGAAACGGCACCCTTATCTGCATACTAATTACTTATATTGCCCTCAAGTGGGCCTCACAGGTCAATGTAACACTTGATGCATGCTGGGATTTCTGGTGCTGCTTTAGTCTAAACTTTTCCCTTTGGTGTGTTCTGCTTTACCTACTGTTGTCCACATTGCAGTAGAAATAGTATATCTATTTATCAAAAATTTTAAAAAATTTTTATATTGTTTAAATATAAGTAATTTTATTTTATTTGGTAATCTTTTATGTTTAATGTATGTATGTGTATATATATACATACATTAAAAGAATATATATATATTATCTACTGGCGGTCGCCAGTAGATAGTTATAGTTAGGACCCTGTTTCCATAGGAAATCCGCAACATTCTATTTGGAATAACTTTGGCGCCGGTCGATGAATCCTCGCGAAATTTTCAAAATAGGTGGGGCGCTACGCTCCGCTCCTACCCTGAAAGTCTCGGGGGGATTTGTCAAGCGGGGGCTGAGAAAAAAGGGGGGTCCCAAAACGCGTTTTTCCCATGCATTTTTCCATAGGACCTTTAGACACAGCTACAGCCCGAACGGCTGAACAGAGTTACTTGAAATTTGGCAGAGAGGTAGTCCTCAGGTCAAGGAAGTGCCTTTTGTAGGTCTGGTGTAAATCTGTTCAGTAGTTCCTGAGAAAATAGCATTTAAATCAATATATATATGTGGGCGGAGCCTAACCACACATCTCATCCTGAGATCTGATTGGCTGTCAGCACTTCATCCAAGAAGTGTTGGCAGCCATCTTGGGACCAATATACATGATAGCACCTCATTAAAAAGCATTGCAGTTAATAGAAGGTTTTAAGACTTTAGTTACATTATAAATCATTTGTTGATGGTACCATACTCATTTTAGGAATTGTGGTATGTTCTAAGGTGATTTCACCATGTGAAAAAGCCTTCTGCTGGGATATCATGATTGAGAGAAAAATATTTTCTCATGCTTTTACCACAGAGGTTTGGAAGGTGATCTATAAGCTAAACTGAGAGCTTATTTTCTGTAAATTCACATTATCTTTCTCAGTCATGTGAGAATGAAGTCTGACATTCTCAGTAAAACATGTACATCCAACAAGGGCAGAGACTGTCAGTTGATTCCTTTGTGTTCTACTGCAGCTTTCCAGAGTGTTCCAAAGAACTACTAGAGCGCTAACCGTCCTACTTATGATAAATGTATGGCACACCTGAAGCCATCTTGCTTGGATTAAAGTGGTAACTCTTAAAACATTTAATTTAAAAAGGAACAAAATGAGGTGGTTCATTTTTCCATAAAAAGTATGATTAGTGCTGCATAAAGAAAAATTAGGGCACATTTTGAGTGACTTCTCAAATCCTGGCATGCAGACTGAAACATGCACTTTCAATACCAGCAGCAGTTTTCCCTGGTGAGCAGTAGCTTTACTACAGTGATCTAATGAGCAAAAAGAGTGCTAACATTCTGATTTTATGGCAAATGTGTGACACATTTGAATGCCTTCTTGATGGAATCAAAGTAAAAAACTGAAAGTATTTCCTACTGAGGAGACTGCAGTAAATGAGGAAATTAGGAAACTTCATAACAAATAAGTCTCCCAAGATGGCCACCAGAGACAAAAGAGCCCAAATGTAGCCCAAATATCACCCAGATGTAGCCCAAGTATAGCCCAATGACAGAATGTCCAAGAATGTTCTTAAAAACAACTAGAGCACTTACTGTCTTCATTATGACAAAAGTATGGCACACCTGAAGCCATCTTGATTGGAATAAACTGGTAACACTTAAAACATTTAATTTAAAAAGGAACACAATGAGGGGGTTCATTTTGCCATAGAAATTATGATTAATGCTGAAGAAAGAAAATGAGGGCACATTTTGAGTGACTTCTCAAATCCTCTTCTATTTCATTAAAAAATTCTGACATGCAGACTGAAACATGCACTTTTAATACCAGGAGCAGACTTCCATGGTGAGCAGTAGTTTTACTACAGTGATCTAATGAGCAACTAGAGTGCTAACATTCAGAATTCATGGCAAATGTGTGACATATCTGAATACCTTCATGATGGAATCAAAGTAAAAAACTGAAAGCATTTCCGACTGAGGAGACTGCAGTACATGAGGAAATTAGGAAACTTCATAACAAATAAATCTCCCAAGATGGCCACCGGAGACAAAAGAGCCCAAATGTAGCCCAAAATCACCCAGATGTAGCCCAAATATAGCCCAATGACAGAAGTGTGCAAAACACTTATTATTTTTTGTTTTTGCAGTGTTATATAGTGCAGACTTGTCAGGTATTGGAGTGCTTTACATGAGCATTGGTTACATCACACAAGAACAAATTCATTTTGGTTGTAGACATGGGGAGACTAAGTGATTTGACCAGAATCACAGAATGTCGAGCTGAAGCAGAAACTCCAACCTGGTTCCTCAGTTGCAAAGTCTTGTTGGCAGCGGGTGGGATTTCGGATTTGCACTTGTAATTTGCATACAGTGAATTATTAATCACCAGATAGTGAGAGCAGACCAAATAACGCAGCCACAGGTTTGTAATTGTTGAACTTTGTTGAGACATCTGCCATTACTGCAACCATGCCTGGCTCACACTCCGCTGGGAGGGCCCTCTCTGTGATTTCTGGAATCGATGAGGTGGATTGGGAGAGACTGGAAGGCTACACGATGGAGCAATTGAAAGGCTACAGTGTACAATTCAGAGTCCCCCATGCTGGATGCAAGAGGAAGCCCCAGTACACCAAGGCGTTGAGAGCCTGGAAGGAGTCACGAGACCTACGGAATGCGGGGGACATCGTTCCACCCGACAACCTTGAGGAGCCCAGCAGAGTCCGGTCGCCAGAGGAGCTGGCAGACAGGGCAGCCGACAGGGCGCATGCAATGGAGATGGCAAAGTTGGCAGGACAAATGGAAATGGAAAAGCAGAAGTTGGCCCTGGAGGCACAACAACGCCAAATGGATCATGATATCAGATTGAAGGAGTTGGAGCTGAAGGCGAAAAGTTTGGACACCGCTCCTTCTGGTGGCAGCACTCCACCAGCGCAGGTAGAGTCCAAGGTGTACATCCCCCAAGATGTAGTAAAGGAGTATTTCAGAAAGGATGACATAGGGCAGTGGTTTAGGGCCTACGAGGTGGCCATGTCCTCACACCGGGTCCCTGAGAAAGACTGGGGAGCGGGGTTGTGGGGAAGGTTCCTTGCTGAAGGGCGTGACACACTGTTAGATTTACCCTTAGATCTCCAAACCTCATACCCCCATATGAAGGAAGCTTTAATGACCAGGTATGGGTTAACTCCTGAGCTATATAGACAGAGGTTCAGGGAGACCAAGAAGATCCCTGAGAGTACGTATGTGGAATATGTGACCTTTTTCTGCAGAGCGCTGGATGGTTGGGTGAAGGGTAGCAAAGTGAGTGATTATCAAGGGCTGCTTGATTTAATTGCATGGGAGCACTTGTCCAGTCAATGTTTTCCTGAGCTACGCCAGCACCTGATTGATAGCAAGCTGTCCAACCCGAGGAAGCTTGCTGAGGAGGCGGACCGCTGGCTCAGCACCAGGGTCCACAAGGGTCAAGTGGGAGACTCCGCCAAAGGTGGGCAGGGTCCCCAGCAGAAGAGTGGGGGGGACAAGGGTAAACAGAAGGGGTTCCAAAAAGGCCCCCAAAGTAATTCCCAAGGGAACCAGCAGAAGGGTTCTCAGCCTCCCCCACCCCCGCAGCAGAACGGGGCCCCGACAGGTAGACCTGTTCCAAAGGGGCCCTTCAATTGTTATAAGTGTGGTGACCCGGGTCACATTGCCTCTGATCCTAAGTGTCGCCTGTTTGGTAAGACCGCACCCACTGGTGCTCCACCCCGGCAAGTAGCTAGTGTTAACTTTGGGGAGGAGGTAGCAGTCCAGGAGGGTGGGGGTCCCGGGCAGATGACCCTAGTCTCGCTAGGAGACAGTGAGATGGTCCCTGTAACCTACCTGCCCTCTAACACTAAGAAATATGGGCAGGTGGTGACCATCAATGGAAGGAAGGTTGAGGCTCTTAGAGATACAGGAGCCAGCGTGACCTCGGTGAGGCAACACCTGGTGTCTCAAGAGCAAATTGTACCCAATGCCTACTGTAGGGTTGTCAATGCTGACAACGTAGAGAGTCGTTGTCCAATGGCTCAAGTTCCCTTTGAGTGGGGGGAGGTCTCTGGTACTCTACAAGTCGCTGTGAGAACTGACATGCCTGTAGATTGTCTGCTAGGGAACGACCTGGAGAGCTCCCCTTGGGAAAAGGTGGAGAAGACCACGCATCTGAGGATGGTGGGTCTACCCGACTGGGCGTGCGTGACCACCCGGTCCATGGCAGCCAGTAGGGGTGTTGAGAGGGTCCTGGAGCCTGAGGGAGAGGTCCAGGAACCGGCCTTAGGGAGAAGGCGCAGGAGGCGCGGGAAACCGGCCCCCGAAGTTCCCACGGCCCAGGAGGAAGTAGACCCTGAGGGGGATGCTCTGGAGCCTACCGGGGAACAGATTGCCGAACTGGGAGATCTGCCTGAGCTGACCCATTGGCAGCAAGAAGGAGGTCCCTCCAGGGAGGAATTCTGCAGGGAGCAGAAAGAATGCCCTTCTCTCGTGGGTATGCGGCAGCAGGCTGCAGACCAGGCCAATGGTGTTCAGGCCAAAACACACTACGTGTACTGGGAGAGTGACCTCCTGTATTCCGAGCCTAAGGCTGCTGAACCTGGGTCAGCCCGTGTGCTGGTGGTACCCCAGAAGTTCAGAACCTTCCTACTGGGGCTGGCTCACGATGTGCCGTTAGCAGGACATTTGGGGATGGACAAGACCTATGACAGGCTTGTCACCCACTTTTACTGGCCCCAAATGCACAAGAATTCCGATTCCTACTGCAGAACCTGTCAGACTTGCCAGGCAAGTGGTAAGAGCGGAGGGAAGCACAAGGCTCCTCTGCAACCTTTCCCTGTGGTCGGTACGCCATTCCAACGAGTGGGTATTGATATTGTGGGGCCTCTGGACCCCAAGACAGCCCTGGGCAACAGGTTCATCCTGGTCTTGGTGGACCATGCCACCCGGTACCCTGAAGCCATCCCTCTGAGGACAGTGACGGCCCCCGTGGTGGGACGGGCACTGATGGGAATTTTCTCCCGAGTGGGATTCCCTCTAGAGGTGGTGAGCGACAGGGGGACCAATTTCATATCCACGTATATGAAATCCCTGTGGAAGGAGTGTGGGGTAACTTACAAGTTCACCACTCCTTACCACCCCCAAGGAAATGGGTTGGTTGAGAGATTCAACCGAACCCTCAAAGGCATGATCATGGGCCTGGACGGTCCAATGAGGCGTAAGTGGGACGTCCTCTTGCCATGCCTGCTCTTCGCTTACCGAGAGGTGCCGCAGAAGTCTCTAGGGTTCAGCCCCTTTGAGCTTCTGTATGGTCACCCGGTAAGAGGACCTCTGAGTTTGGTAAAGGAAGGCTGGGAGCAATCTCCCAGGAAACCTCCCCAGAATGTATATAGTTACATGCTGGCCTTCCGAAACCAGACTCGGCGTTTCAGGCAACTTGCTGAGGCAAATCTGGAAGCCAGCCAGGAGGAGATGAAGCGGTGGTACGACCGGAATGCCACTCTGGTAGAGCTTCAACCTGGACAAAAGGTGTGGGTCTTGGCCCCAGTGGAGCCGTGTGCACTTCAGGATAAGTGGACAGGTCCATTTGAGGTTGTGGAGCGCAAAAGTCCTATCACCTACTTGGTGGACATGCAGACTCCCAGGAACCCTTTGAGGGTCCTACATGTTAACCGCCTTAAGCCCCACTTAGAAAGGACCGAAGTGGGCATGTTGCTGGCCACTGATGATGGAATGGAAGAGGAGACCGAGCCTCTTCCTGACCTCTTAGTGGCCTCTGAGAAAGATGGGTCAGTGGATGGAGTTAACCTCTCACCCACCCTGACGCCCGAACAACAGGAAGATTGCCGCCACTTGCTGGGACAGTTTTCCGACCGATTCTCCCTGGTTCCTGGTGTCACAGATTGGTGCGTCCATGATGTGGACACAGGAGACAGCTTACCTGTAAAGCACAAGGCTTACCGGGTAACTGACAGGGTCAGAGCTTGCATTAAGGAGGAGGTCTCCAAAATGCTTGCGCTAGGGGTGGTTGAGTCCTCCAGCAGTCCTTGGTCCAGCCCCGTGGTCTTGGTCCCAAAGGCTGCTGCGCCGGGAGCCACACCGGAACTCCGGTTCTGTGTGGACTACAGAGGACTCAATTCAGTCACGAAGACTGACGCGCACCCCATCCCCAGAGCTGATGAGCTCATTGATCGGCTGGGGGCTGCCCGGTTCCTCAGTACGTTTGATTTAACGTCTGGGTACTGGCAGATCGCCTTGACCGATGGGGCCAAAGAGAGGTCCGCATTCTCTACACCAGATGGGCACTTCCAGTTCCGAGTCATGCCATTTGGGATGAAGAATGCCCCTGCCACCTTTCAGAGGTTGGTCAACCAGGTACTGGTTGGGCTGGATGCGTTCAGTGCCGCCTACCTGGATGACATCGCAGTGTTCAGTGCCACCTGGCCTGAACACCTGCGCCACCTCTGGGAAGTGTTGATGGCGCTGCGCCGAGCAGGCCTCACGATCAAGGCAAGCAAGTGCCAGATCGGGCAGGGTTCCGTGGTGTACTTGGGACACCAAGTGGGGAGTGGCAAGGTGGCACCCTTGCAACCCAAAATTGAGACCATCCTGGCTTGGGAACCCCCCAAGACGCAGACCGCAGTGAGGGCCTTCCTGGGGCTCACTGGGTACTACAGGAGGTTTGTCAAGGGCTATGGAACGATCGTTGCCCCCTTGACAGAGCTGACTTCGAAGAAGCAGCCCAGGAACGTGATTTGGACTGACACCTGTCAGAAAGCTTTCGACACCCTGAAGACTGCCATGTGCACGGCGCCCGTGCTCTTGGCTCCTGACTTCTCCAAGGAATTCCTAGTACAGACAGACGCTTCAGAGCATGGTGTAGTGGCTGTTCTCTCACAGATGACTGAGGAGGGCTGGGACCAACCCGTAGCCTTCATCAGTAGGAGGTTACTTCCACGGGAAAGTAGGTGGAGTGCAATTGAGCGAGAAGCATTTGCTGTGGTCTGGGCGCTGAAGAAGCTAAGACCCTACTTGTTTGGGTCTCACTTCCGGGTTCAGACGGACCACAGGCCCCTCAGATGGTTGATGCAAATGAGGGGTGAAAACCCGAAGCTGTTGAGGTGGTCCATCTCCCTACAGGGTATGGACTTTACGGTGGAACACCGTCCTGGTACAGATCACGCCAACGCTGACGGTCTGTCCAGGTATTTCCGCCTTAGTGACGAGGAACCCCCTGGGCAAGGGTAGTTCTCCCCACATTTCAGCTGGAGGGGACACGTGTTAGACCTGGCACCTTGGCGTGAGTTTCCCTTCCACTTTTTGATGGTGTGCCTCGACTGTTTTGCTGGTGTTGTCCGCTCAGGGCACTGCGCCACGGCTAATCCGTGCCGCAGTGCAAGTGCTCCCTAGGTAAAGTGTACCTGTAATTGATGTCCACGATTGGTTTATTGGATTCACTGTCAGTCCCCAGTAAAGTGCACCAGGGGTGCCAGGGCTCGTGAATGCCAATGCTGCTGGTGGGCTTGCAGCGCTGGTTGCGCCACCCACGGAAGCGGCCTTGTAAAGTGTGTCTAGGGCCTGCCACCGCAGACCCTGTGCGCGGTCCGGGACCGTCGCGCTGACTGCGCAAGTGCCCCCACTTGCCAGTCCCTAAACCTTCCCTTACCTACATATTAGCCACCCCTCTGGTAGGCCCAAGGGCAGGGTGCCTTGTAGGCATAAGGTAGGACATGCCCTGATGTGTGTGGCATGTCTTAGTAGTGAATTACAGCCATTTTCGTTCTTCACTATTGAAGGCTACCTGCTCTCCATAGGCCAGAATGGGCTGCTGGGATCACGCCAACGCTGTGACCCCAGTGGACTCAGAGAGCATGGTAGAAGTGTCAAGTTTAGTATGCCTGAACTCAGGATGATAAAATACTTCTTGTAGTCAAGTTTATTTTAATATCCTGGGTTTGTAAATACTACTTTTAGAAAGTTAGTATTTACTGACCTGACCATCTCAGTCCGCCTCTGCTGTATGTGTGTGTGTTCTGCCCAGCAACAGTACGGAGCAGGGTTGGGGAATCCCCAGAGACAGGTTGGCTTCCAGGTGGTGGGTAGAGAGATTACACCTGGATGGGTGGGAGGAGGACACCTTGACTCTTGAATAGACCTGTGCTCTGCCACCACAAAGCCGGCGCCACCCCCTGTGGGGCGGCTGATGTCTCTGCCCTGCTGCTGAAAGGAGAGAGCAGAGTCACCATAACAAAGTGCTCCAGAACTGGACTGAGCCAGGCCTAGGCCCCCTGGCGCTAAAGAACAAAAGAATCATGGTATAAAAGTAGGAGCCTGGCTCCTAAGAAATCAGAATCCTGTTTACCACAAAGAACCTCTGCCCGACTAGAAGGAGAAGAAGACGCTGGAGGAGCTGGCCTGCTGCTTGCCTTGCTGAGAAAGGAGAGGAAGAGACTTACTGAAAAGACTTTGCTACTTTGTGCTTGAACATTCTCCAAGGGCTTGATCTGAGCTTGCCCCCTGAACTGAACCCCAGGACCAGTGGGTTCTCTGTGCTTCTTGCTCGTCCTCCAATTCGAGCCGTGTGTGCATCCCGCTGGAAAAGAGACTGCGCCCCTCATCGCCCCTCCTAGGGCCGTGACACTCAGAAGCTCGCCTGCCTCCAACCCGTGAGAGCCCCGCTCCGTCCCGAGCCGCTCTCTGTTCCCGGGCCAGGCCGCCTGCATCCCTGTCACCGCCTGCCATTGGAGTGCGCTGAACGCGCTATCACCCCTCCTGCCGGAAGCCGTCCGACGACTGTGATCTACGCCGGGTCATCCAGCTGCACTGACTGTGCCCTGTGACCCCGCTTCGCTATCCCCGGACATCTCTGGCCGCGCCGCCCCCGCTGTGGAGACCCTCCTGCACCGCCGTGCTAAAGGGTCGCTGGCCGCGCCTGCCTACGTGCCCACACCTGCTGATTGAGGACCCAAGAACACTTCCCAAGCTGAGAGTTGCACCGACCTGTGCCGACTCTCCTAATCACGAAAGAAGTCCAGTATCGGGCTCGGGGCCCGCAACGCCTTATTTCCCCGTTCGCAGGAACCGATCTCTGTGAGTACTGGAACTACAAGTAAAGAGACTACAAACTATCCATTTGAAACTACGAACCAAGAACATTTGCCTGCTGTATAACCTGGTGGCATAGCGAAAACGTTATTGGTCTTGTGATAAGTCTGCTGAGATATATATACCTTATTTTTACATAAAGAATCATATTTTTATATATATCCAAGTCTGGTGTCCGTTTCTGGGGGGATTGATGTATTTACTGTGTGTACGATTGTAAGTGCTTAACCAACAACGCCTGAGGAATCGCCTTGGCTGCTCACGCCACGCACCTAGAGGGTGAGCAAGGGTCATTCGCGAGGGGTTATCCTGCGCCCTGACGTAGAGGAGAGGGTTCCTGCTTGACACAAGGGCAACCTTGCGCCAACCAGAGATCCCCGACTCTAACATTGTTGGCAGCGGGTGGGATTTCGGATTTGCACTTGTAATTTGCATACAGTGAATTATTAATCACCAGATAGTGAGAGCAGACCAAATAACGCAGCCACAGGTTTGTAATTGTTGAACTTTGTTGAGACATCTGCCATTACTGCAACCATGCCTGGCTCACACTCCGCTGGGAGGGCCCTCTCTGTGATTTCTGGAATCGATGAGGTGGATTGGGAGAGACTGGAAGGCTACACGATGGAGCAATTGAAAGGCTACAGTGTACAATTCAGAGTCCCCCATGCTGGATGCAAGAGGAAGCCCCAGTACACCAAGGCGTTGAGAGCCTGGAAGGAGTCACGAGACCTACGGAATGCGGGGGACATCGTTCCACCCGACAACCTTGAGGAGCCCAGCAGAGTCCGGTCGCCAGAGGAGCTGGCAGACAGGGCAGCCGACAGGGCGCATGCAATGGAGATGGCAAAGTTGGCAGGACAAATGGAAATGGAAAAGCAGAAGTTGGCCCTGGAGGCACAACAACGCCAAATGGATCATGATATCAGATTGAAGGAGTTGGAGCTGAAGGCGAAAAGTTTGGACACCGCTCCTTCTGGTGGCAGCACTCCACCAGCGCAGGTAGAGTCCAAGGTGTACATCCCCAAAGATGTAGTAAAGGAGTATTTCAGAAAGGATGACATAGGGCAGTGGTTTAGGGCCTACGAGGTGGCCATGTCCTCACACCGGGTCCCTGAGAAAGACTGGGGAGCGGGGTTGTGGGGAAGGTTCCTTGCTGAAGGGCGTGACACACTGTTAGATTTACCCTTAGATCTCCAAACCTCATACCCCCATATGAAGGAAGCTTTAATGACCAGGTATGGGTTAACTCCTGAGCTATATAGACAGAGGTTCAGGGAGACCAAGAAGATCCCTGAGAGTACGTATGTGGAATATGTGACCTTTTTCTGCAGAGCGCTGGATGGTTGGGTGAAGGGTAGCAAAGTGAGTGATTATCAAGGGCTGCTTGATTTAATTGCATGGGAGCACTTGTCCAGTCAATGTTTTCCTGAGCTACGCCAGCACCTGATTGATAGCAAGCTGTCCAACCCGAGGAAGCTTGCTGAGGAGGCGGACCGCTGGCTCAGCACCAGGGTCCACAAGGGTCAAGTGGGAGACTCCGCCAAAGGTGGGCAGGGTCCCCAGCAGAAGAGTGGGGGGGACAAGGGTAAACAGAAGGGGTTCCAAAAAGGCCCCCAAAGTAATTCCCAAGGGAACCAGCAGAAGGGTTCTCAGCCTCCCCCACCCCCGCAGCAGAACGGGGCCCCGACAGGTAGACCTGTTCCAAAGGGGCCCTTCAATTGTTATAAGTGTGGTGACCCGGGTCACATTGCCTCTGATCCTAAGTGTCGCCTGTTTGGTAAGACCGCACCCACTGGTGCTCCACCCCGGCAAGTAGCTAGTGTTAACTTTGGGGAGGAGGTAGCAGTCCAGGAGGGTGGGGGTCCCGGGCAGATGACCCTAGTCTCGCTAGGAGACAGTGAGATGGTCCCTGTAACCTACCTGCCCTCTAACACTAAGAAATATGGGCAGGTGGTGACCATCAATGGAAGGAAGGTTGAGGCTCTTAGAGATACAGGAGCCAGCGTGACCTCGGTGAGGCAACACCTGGTGTCTCAAGAGCAAATTGTACCCAATGCCTACTGTAGGGTTGTCAATGCTGACAACGTAGAGAGTCGTTGTCCAATGGCTCAAGTTCCCTTTGAGTGGGGGGAGGTCTCTGGTACTCTACAAGTCGCTGTGAGAACTGACATGCCTGTAGATTGTCTGCTAGGGAACGACCTGGAGAGCTCCCCTTGGGAAAAGGTGGAGAAGACCACGCATCTGAGGATGGTGGGTCTACCCGACTGGGCGTGCGTGACCACCCGGTCCATGGCAGCCAGTAGGGGTGTTGAGAGGGTCCTGGAGCCTGAGGGAGAGGTCCAGGAACCGGCCTTAGGGAGAAGGCGCAGGAGGCGCGGGAAACCGGCCCCCGAAGTTCCCACGGCCCAGGAGGAAGTAGACCCTGAGGGGGATGCTCTGGAGCCTACCGGGGAACAGATTGCCGAACTGGGAGATCTGCCTGAGCTGACCCATTGGCAGCAAGAAGGAGGTCCCTCCAGGGAGGAATTCTGCAGGGAGCAGAAAGAATGCCCTTCTCTCGTGGGTATGCGGCAGCAGGCTGCAGACCAGGCCAATGGTGTTCAGGCCAAAACACACTACGTGTACTGGGAGAGTGACCTCCTGTATTCCGAGCCTAAGGCTGCTGAACCTGGGTCAGCCCGTGTGCTGGTGGTACCCCAGAAGTTCAGAACCTTCCTACTGGGGCTGGCTCACGATGTGCCGTTAGCAGGACATTTGGGGATGGACAAGACCTATGACAGGCTTGTCACCCACTTTTACTGGCCCCAAATGCACAAGAATTCCGATTCCTACTGCAGAACCTGTCAGACTTGCCAGGCAAGTGGTAAGAGCGGAGGGAAGCACAAGGCTCCTCTGCAACCTTTCCCTGTGGTCGGTACGCCATTCCAACGAGTGGGTATTGATATTGTGGGGCCTCTGGACCCCAAGACAGCCCTGGGCAACAGGTTCATCCTGGTCTTGGTGGACCATGCCACCCGGTACCCTGAAGCCATCCCTCTGAGGACAGTGACGGCCCCCGTGGTGGGACGGGCACTGATGGGAATTTTCTCCCGAGTGGGATTCCCTCTAGAGGTGGTGAGCGACAGGGGGACCAATTTCATATCCACGTATATGAAATCCCTGTGGAAGGAGTGTGGGGTAACTTACAAGTTCACCACTCCTTACCACCCCCAAGGAAATGGGTTGGTTGAGAGATTCAACCGAACCCTCAAAGGCATGATCATGGGCCTGGACGGTCCAATGAGGCGTAAGTGGGACGTCCTCTTGCCATGCCTGCTCTTCGCTTACCGAGAGGTGCCGCAGAAGTCTCTAGGGTTCAGCCCCTTTGAGCTTCTGTATGGTCACCCGGTAAGAGGACCTCTGAGTTTGGTAAAGGAAGGCTGGGAGCAATCTCCCAGGAAACCTCCCCAGAATGTATATAGTTACATGCTGGCCTTCCGAAACCAGACTCGGCGTTTCAGGCAACTTGCTGAGGCAAATCTGGAAGCCAGCCAGGAGGAGATGAAGCGGTGGTACGACCGGAATGCCACTCTGGTAGAGCTTCAACCTGGACAAAAGGTGTGGGTCTTGGCCCCAGTGGAGCCGTGTGCACTTCAGGATAAGTGGACAGGTCCATTTGAGGTTGTGGAGCGCAAAAGTCCTATCACCTACTTGGTGGACATGCAGACTCCCAGGAACCCTTTGAGGGTCCTACATGTTAACCGCCTTAAGCCCCACTTAGAAAGGACCGAAGTGGGCATGTTGCTGGCCACTGATGATGGAATGGAAGAGGAGACCGAGCCTCTTCCTGACCTCTTAGTGGCCTCTGAGAAAGATGGGTCAGTGGATGGAGTTAACCTCTCACCCACCCTGACGCCCGAACAACAGGAAGATTGCCGCCACTTGCTGGGACAGTTTTCCGACCGATTCTCCCTGGTTCCTGGTGTCACAGATTGGTGCGTCCATGATGTGGACACAGGAGACAGCTTACCTGTAAAGCACAAGGCTTACCGGGTAACTGACAGGGTCAGAGCTTGCATTAAGGAGGAGGTCTCCAAAATGCTTGCGCTAGGGGTGGTTGAGTCCTCCAGCAGTCCTTGGTCCAGCCCCGTGGTCTTGGTCCCAAAGGCTGCTGCGCCGGGAGCCACACCGGAACTCCGGTTCTGTGTGGACTACAGAGGACTCAATTCAGTCACGAAGACTGACGCGCACCCCATCCCCAGAGCTGATGAGCTCATTGATCGGCTGGGGGCTGCCCGGTTCCTCAGTACGTTTGATTTAACGTCTGGGTACTGGCAGATCGCCTTGACCGATGGGGCCAAAGAGAGGTCCGCATTCTCTACACCAGATGGGCACTTCCAGTTCCGAGTCATGCCATTTGGGATGAAGAATGCCCCTGCCACCTTTCAGAGGTTGGTCAACCAGGTACTGGTTGGGCTGGATGCGTTCAGTGCCGCCTACCTGGATGACATCGCAGTGTTCAGTGCCACCTGGCCTGAACACCTGCGCCACCTCTGGGAAGTGTTGATGGCGCTGCGCCGAGCAGGCCTCACGATCAAGGCAAGCAAGTGCCAGATCGGGCAGGGTTCCGTGGTGTACTTGGGACACCAAGTGGGGAGTGGCAAGGTGGCACCCTTGCAACCCAAAATTGAGACCATCCTGGCTTGGGAACCCCCCAAGACGCAGACCGCAGTGAGGGCCTTCCTGGGGCTCACTGGGTACTACAGGAGGTTTGTCAAGGGCTATGGAACGATCGTTGCCCCCTTGACAGAGCTGACTTCGAAGAAGCAGCCCAGGAACGTGATTTGGACTGACACCTGTCAGAAAGCTTTCGACACCCTGAAGACTGCCATGTGCACGGCGCCCGTGCTCTTGGCTCCTGACTTCTCCAAGGAATTCCTAGTACAGACAGACGCTTCAGAGCATGGTGTAGGGGCTGTTCTCTCACAGATGACTGAGGAGGGCTGGGACCAACCCGTAGCCTTCATCAGTAGGAGGTTACTTCCACGGGAAAGTAGGTGGAGTGCAATTGAGCGAGAAGCATTTGCTGTGGTCTGGGCGCTGAAGAAGCTAAGACCCTACTTGTTTGGGTCTCACTTCCGGGTTCAGACGGACCACAGGCCCCTCAGATGGTTGATGCAAATGAGGGGTGAAAACCCGAAGCTGTTGAGGTGGTCCATCTCCCTACAGGGTATGGACTTTACGGTGGAACACCGTCCTGGTACAGATCACGCCAACGCTGACGGTCTGTCCAGGTATTTCCGCCTTAGTGACGAGGAACCCCCTGGGCAAGGGTAGTTCTCCCCACATTTCAGCTGGAGGGGACACGTGTTAGACCTGGCACCTTGGCGTGAGTTTCCCTTCCACTTTTTGATGGTGTGCCTCGACTGTTTTGCTGGTGTTGTCCGCTCAGGGCACTGCGCCACGGCTAATCCGTGCCGCAGTGCAAGTGCTCCCTAGGTAAAGTGTACCTGTAATTGATGTCCACGATTGGTTTATTGGATTCACTGTCAGTCCCCAGTAAAGTGCACCAGGGGTGCCAGGGCTCGTGAATGCCAATGCTGCTGGTGGGCTTGCAGCGCTGGTTGCGCCACCCACGGAAGCGGCCTTGTAAAGTGTGTCTAGGGCCTGCCACCGCAGACCCTGTGCGCGGTCCGGGACCGTCGCGCTGACTGCGCAAGTGCCCCCACTTGCCAGTCCCTAAACCTTCCCTTACCTACATATTAGCCACCCCTCTGGTAGGCCCAAGGGCAGGGTGCCTTGTAGGCATAAGGTAGGACATGCCCTGATGTGTGTGGCATGTCTTAGTAGTGAATTACAGCCATTTTCGTTCTTCACTATTGAAGGCTACCTGCTCTCCATAGGCCAGAATGGGCTGCTGGGATCACGCCAACGCTGTGACCCCAGTGGACTCAGAGAGCATGGTAGAAGTGTCAAGTTTAGTATGCCTGAACTCAGGATGATAAAATACTTCTTGTAGTCAAGTTTATTTTAATATCCTGGGTTTGTAAATACTACTTTTAGAAAGTTAGTATTTACTGACCTGACCATCTCAGTCCGCCTCTGCTGTATGTGTGTGTGTTCTGCCCAGCAACAGTACGGAGCAGGGTTGGGGAATCCCCAGAGACAGGTTGGCTTCCAGGTGGTGGGTAGAGAGATTACACCTGGATGGGTGGGAGGAGGACACCTTGACTCTTGAATAGACCTGTGCTCTGCCACCACAAAGCCGGCGCCACCCCCTGTGGGGCGGCTGATGTCTCTGCCCTGCTGCTGAAAGGAGAGAGCAGAGTCACCATAACAAAGTGCTCCAGAACTGGACTGAGCCAGGCCTAGGCCCCCTGGCGCTAAAGAACAAAAGAATCATGGTATAAAAGTAGGAGCCTGGCTCCTAAGAAATCAGAATCCTGTTTACCACAAAGAACCTCTGCCCGACTAGAAGGAGAAGAAGACGCTGGAGGAGCTGGCCTGCTGCTTGCCTTGCTGAGAAAGGAGAGGAAGAGACTTACTGAAAAGACTTTGCTACTTTGTGCTTGAACATTCTCCAAGGGCTTGATCTGAGCTTGCCCCCTGAACTGAACCCCAGGACCAGTGGGTTCTCTGTGCTTCTTGCTCGTCCTCCAATTCGAGCCGTGTGTGCATCCCGCTGGAAAAGAGACTGCGCCCCTCATCGCCCCTCCTAGGGCCGTGACACTCAGAAGCTCGCCTGCCTCCAACCCGTGAGAGCCCCGCTCCGTCCCGAGCCGCTCTCTGTTCCCGGGCCAGGCCGCCTGCATCCCTGTCACCGCCTGCCATTGGAGTGCGCTGAACGCGCTATCACCCCTCCTGCCGGAAGCCGTCCGACGACTGTGATCTACGCCGGGTCATCCAGCTGCACTGACTGTGCCCTGTGACCCCGCTTCGCTATCCCCGGACATCTCTGGCCGCGCCGCCCCCGCTGTGGAGACCCTCCTGCACCGCCGTGCTAAAGGGTCGCTGGCCGCGCCTGCCTACGTGCCCACACCTGCTGATTGAGGACCCAAGAACACTTCCCAAGCTGAGAGTTGCACCGACCTGTGCCGACTCTCCTAATCACGAAAGAAGTCCAGTATCGGGCTCGGGGCCCGCAACGCCTTATTTCCCCGTTCGCAGGAACCGATCTCTGTGAGTACTGGAACTACAAGTAAAGAGACTACAAACTATCCATTTGAAACTACGAACCAAGAACATTTGCCTGCTGTATAACCTGGTGGCATAGCGAAAACGTTATTGGTCTTGTGATAAGTCTGCTGAGATATATATACCTTATTTTTACATAAAGAATCATATTTTTATATATATCCAAGTCTGGTGTCCGTTTCTGGGGGGATTGATGTATTTACTGTGTGTACGATTGTAAGTGCTTAACCAACAACGCCTGAGGAATCGCCTTGGCTGCTCACGCCACGCACCTAGAGGGTGAGCAAGGGTCATTCGCGAGGGGTTATCCTGCGCCCTGACGTAGAGGAGAGGGTTCCTGCTTGACACAAGGGCAACCTTGCGCCAACCAGAGATCCCCGACTCTAACATTGTTGGCAGCGGGTGGGATTTCGGATTTGCACTTGTAATTTGCATACAGTGAATTATTAATCACCAGATAGTGAGAGCAGACCAAATAACGCAGCCACAGGTTTGTAATTGTTGAACTTTGTTGAGACATCTGCCATTACTGCAACCATGCCTGGCTCACACTCCGCTGGGAGGGCCCTCTCTGTGATTTCTGGAATCGATGAGGTGGATTGGGAGAGACTGGAAGGCTACACGATGGAGCAATTGAAAGGCTACAGTGTACAATTCAGAGTCCCCCATGCTGGATGCAAGAGGAAGCCCCAGTACACCAAGGCGTTGAGAGCCTGGAAGGAGTCACGAGACCTACGGAATGCGGGGGACATCGTTCCACCCGACAACCTTGAGGAGCCCAGCAGAGTCCGGTCGCCAGAGGAGCTGGCAGACAGGGCAGCCGACAGGGCGCATGCAATGGAGATGGCAAAGTTGGCAGGACAAATGGAAATGGAAAAGCAGAAGTTGGCCCTGGAGGCACAACAACGCCAAATGGATCATGATATCAGATTGAAGGAGTTGGAGCTGAAGGCGAAAAGTTTGGACACCGCTCCTTCTGGTGGCAGCACTCCACCAGCGCAGGTAGAGTCCAAGGTGTACATCCCCAAAGATGTAGTAAAGGAGTATTTCAGAAAGGATGACATAGGGCAGTGGTTTAGGGCCTACGAGGTGGCCATGTCCTCACACCGGGTCCCTGAGAAAGACTGGGGAGCGGGGTTGTGGGGAAGGTTCCTTGCTGAAGGGCGTGACACACTGTTAGATTTACCCTTAGATCTCCAAACCTCATACCCCCATATGAAGGAAGCTTTAATGACCAGGTATGGGTTAACTCCTGAGCTATATAGACAGAGGTTCAGGGAGACCAAGAAGATCCCTGAGAGTACGTATGTGGAATATGTGACCTTTTTCTGCAGAGCGCTGGATGGTTGGGTGAAGGGTAGCAAAGTGAGTGATTATCAAGGGCTGCTTGATTTAATTGCATGGGAGCACTTGTCCAGTCAATGTTTTCCTGAGCTACGCCAGCACCTGATTGATAGCAAGCTGTCCAACCCGAGGAAGCTTGCTGAGGAGGCGGACCGCTGGCTCAGCACCAGGGTCCACAAGGGTCAAGTGGGAGACTCCGCCAAAGGTGGGCAGGGTCCCCAGCAGAAGAGTGGGGGGGACAAGGGTAAACAGAAGGGGTTCCAAAAAGGCCCCCAAAGTAATTCCCAAGGGAACCAGCAGAAGGGTTCTCAGCCTCCCCCACCCCCGCAGCAGAACGGGGCCCCGACAGGTAGACCTGTTCCAAAGGGGCCCTTCAATTGTTATAAGTGTGGTGACCCGGGTCACATTGCCTCTGATCCTAAGTGTCGCCTGTTTGGTAAGACCGCACCCACTGGTGCTCCACCCCGGCAAGTAGCTAGTGTTAACTTTGGGGAGGAGGTAGCAGTCCAGGAGGGTGGGGGTCCCGGGCAGATGACCCTAGTCTCGCTAGGAGACAGTGAGATGGTCCCTGTAACCTACCTGCCCTCTAACACTAAGAAATATGGGCAGGTGGTGACCATCAATGGAAGGAAGGTTGAGGCTCTTAGAGATACAGGAGCCAGCGTGACCTCGGTGAGGCAACACCTGGTGTCTCAAGAGCAAATTGTACCCAATGCCTACTGTAGGGTTGTCAATGCTGACAACGTAGAGAGTCGTTGTCCAATGGCTCAAGTTCCCTTTGAGTGGGGGGAGGTCTCTGGTACTCTACAAGTCGCTGTGAGAACTGACATGCCTGTAGATTGTCTGCTAGGGAACGACCTGGAGAGCTCCCCTTGGGAAAAGGTGGAGAAGACCACGCATCTGAGGATGGTGGGTCTACCCGACTGGGCGTGCGTGACCACCCGGTCCATGGCAGCCAGTAGGGGTGTTGAGAGGGTCCTGGAGCCTGAGGGAGAGGTCCAGGAACCGGCCTTAGGGAGAAGGCGCAGGAGGCGCGGGAAACCGGCCCCCGAAGTTCCCACGGCCCAGGAGGAAGTAGACCCTGAGGGGGATGCTCTGGAGCCTACCGGGGAACAGATTGCCGAACTGGGAGATCTGCCTGAGCTGACCCATTGGCAGCAAGAAGGAGGTCCCTCCAGGGAGGAATTCTGCAGGGAGCAGAAAGAATGCCCTTCTCTCGTGGGTATGCGGCAGCAGGCTGCAGACCAGGCCAATGGTGTTCAGGCCAAAACACACTACGTGTACTGGGAGAGTGACCTCCTGTATTCCGAGCCTAAGGCTGCTGAACCTGGGTCAGCCCGTGTGCTGGTGGTACCCCAGAAGTTCAGAACCTTCCTACTGGGGCTGGCTCACGATGTGCCGTTAGCAGGACATTTGGGGATGGACAAGACCTATGACAGGCTTGTCACCCACTTTTACTGGCCCCAAATGCACAAGAATTCCGATTCCTACTGCAGAACCTGTCAGACTTGCCAGGCAAGTGGTAAGAGCGGAGGGAAGCACAAGGCTCCTCTGCAACCTTTCCCTGTGGTCGGTACGCCATTCCAACGAGTGGGTATTGATATTGTGGGGCCTCTGGACCCCAAGACAGCCCTGGGCAACAGGTTCATCCTGGTCTTGGTGGACCATGCCACCCGGTACCCTGAAGCCATCCCTCTGAGGACAGTGACGGCCCCCGTGGTGGGACGGGCACTGATGGGAATTTTCTCCCGAGTGGGATTCCCTCTAGAGGTGGTGAGCGACAGGGGGACCAATTTCATATCCACGTATATGAAATCCCTGTGGAAGGAGTGTGGGGTAACTTACAAGTTCACCACTCCTTACCACCCCCAAGGAAATGGGTTGGTTGAGAGATTCAACCGAACCCTCAAAGGCATGATCATGGGCCTGGACGGTCCAATGAGGCGTAAGTGGGACGTCCTCTTGCCATGCCTGCTCTTCGCTTACCGAGAGGTGCCGCAGAAGTCTCTAGGGTTCAGCCCCTTTGAGCTTCTGTATGGTCACCCGGTAAGAGGACCTCTGAGTTTGGTAAAGGAAGGCTGGGAGCAATCTCCCAGGAAACCTCCCCAGAATGTATATAGTTACATGCTGGCCTTCCGAAACCAGACTCGGCGTTTCAGGCAACTTGCTGAGGCAAATCTGGAAGCCAGCCAGGAGGAGATGAAGCGGTGGTACGACCGGAATGCCACTCTGGTAGAGCTTCAACCTGGACAAAAGGTGTGGGTCTTGGCCCCAGTGGAGCCGTGTGCACTTCAGGATAAGTGGACAGGTCCATTTGAGGTTGTGGAGCGCAAAAGTCCTATCACCTACTTGGTGGACATGCAGACTCCCAGGAACCCTTTGAGGGTCCTACATGTTAACCGCCTTAAGCCCCACTTAGAAAGGACCGAAGTGGGCATGTTGCTGGCCACTGATGATGGAATGGAAGAGGAGACCGAGCCTCTTCCTGACCTCTTAGTGGCCTCTGAGAAAGATGGGTCAGTGGATGGAGTTAACCTCTCACCCACCCTGACGCCCGAACAACAGGAAGATTGCCGCCACTTGCTGGGACAGTTTTCCGACCGATTCTCCCTGGTTCCTGGTGTCACAGATTGGTGCGTCCATGATGTGGACACAGGAGACAGCTTACCTGTAAAGCACAAGGCTTACCGGGTAACTGACAGGGTCAGAGCTTGCATTAAGGAGGAGGTCTCCAAAATGCTTGCGCTAGGGGTGGTTGAGTCCTCCAGCAGTCCTTGGTCCAGCCCCGTGGTCTTGGTCCCAAAGGCTGCTGCGCCGGGAGCCACACCGGAACTCCGGTTCTGTGTGGACTACAGAGGACTCAATTCAGTCACGAAGACTGACGCGCACCCCATCCCCAGAGCTGATGAGCTCATTGATCGGCTGGGGGCTGCCCGGTTCCTCAGTACGTTTGATTTAACGTCTGGGTACTGGCAGATCGCCTTGACCGATGGGGCCAAAGAGAGGTCCGCATTCTCTACACCAGATGGGCACTTCCAGTTCCGAGTCATGCCATTTGGGATGAAGAATGCCCCTGCCACCTTTCAGAGGTTGGTCAACCAGGTACTGGTTGGGCTGGATGCGTTCAGTGCCGCCTACCTGGATGACATCGCAGTGTTCAGTGCCACCTGGCCTGAACACCTGCGCCACCTCTGGGAAGTGTTGATGGCGCTGCGCCGAGCAGGCCTCACGATCAAGGCAAGCAAGTGCCAGATCGGGCAGGGTTCCGTGGTGTACTTGGGACACCAAGTGGGGAGTGGCAAGGTGGCACCCTTGCAACCCAAAATTGAGACCATCCTGGCTTGGGAACCCCCCAAGACGCAGACCGCAGTGAGGGCCTTCCTGGGGCTCACTGGGTACTACAGGAGGTTTGTCAAGGGCTATGGAACGATCGTTGCCCCCTTGACAGAGCTGACTTCGAAGAAGCAGCCCAGGAACGTGATTTGGACTGACACCTGTCAGAAAGCTTTCGACACCCTGAAGACTGCCATGTGCACGGCGCCCGTGCTCTTGGCTCCTGACTTCTCCAAGGAATTCCTAGTACAGACAGACGCTTCAGAGCATGGTGTAGGGGCTGTTCTCTCACAGATGACTGAGGAGGGCTGGGACCAACCCGTAGCCTTCATCAGTAGGAGGTTACTTCCACGGGAAAGTAGGTGGAGTGCAATTGAGCGAGAAGCATTTGCTGTGGTCTGGGCGCTGAAGAAGCTAAGACCCTACTTGTTTGGGTCTCACTTCCGGGTTCAGACGGACCACAGGCCCCTCAGATGGTTGATGCAAATGAGGGGTGAAAACCCGAAGCTGTTGAGGTGGTCCATCTCCCTACAGGGTATGGACTTTACGGTGGAACACCGTCCTGGTACAGATCACGCCAACGCTGACGGTCTGTCCAGGTATTTCCGCCTTAGTGACGAGGAACCCCCTGGGCAAGGGTAGTTCTCCCCACATTTCAGCTGGAGGGGACACGTGTTAGACCTGGCACCTTGGCGTGAGTTTCCCTTCCACTTTTTGATGGTGTGCCTCGACTGTTTTGCTGGTGTTGTCCGCTCAGGGCACTGCGCCACGGCTAATCCGTGCCGCAGTGCAAGTGCTCCCTAGGTAAAGTGTACCTGTAATTGATGTCCACGATTGGTTTATTGGATTCACTGTCAGTCCCCAGTAAAGTGCACCAGGGGTGCCAGGGCTCGTGAATGCCAATGCTGCTGGTGGGCTTGCAGCGCTGGTTGCGCCACCCACGGAAGCGGCCTTGTAAAGTGTGTCTAGGGCCTGCCACCGCAGACCCTGTGCGCGGTCCGGGACCGTCGCGCTGACTGCGCAAGTGCCCCCACTTGCCAGTCCCTAAACCTTCCCTTACCTACATATTAGCCACCCCTCTGGTAGGCCCAAGGGCAGGGTGCCTTGTAGGCATAAGGTAGGACATGCCCTGATGTGTGTGGCATGTCTTAGTAGTGAATTACAGCCATTTTCGTTCTTCACTATTGAAGGCTACCTGCTCTCCATAGGCCAGAATGGGCTGCTGGGATCACGCCAACGCTGTGACCCCAGTGGACTCAGAGAGCATGGTAGAAGTGTCAAGTTTAGTATGCCTGAACTCAGGATGATAAAATACTTCTTGTAGTCAAGTTTATTTTAATATCCTGGGTTTGTAAATACTACTTTTAGAAAGTTAGTATTTACTGACCTGACCATCTCAGTCCGCCTCTGCTGTATGTGTGTGTGTTCTGCCCAGCAACAGTACGGAGCAGGGTTGGGGAATCCCCAGAGACAGGTTGGCTTCCAGGTGGTGGGTAGAGAGATTACACCTGGATGGGTGGGAGGAGGACACCTTGACTCTTGAATAGACCTGTGCTCTGCCACCACAAAGCCGGCGCCACCCCCTGTGGGGCGGCTGATGTCTCTGCCCTGCTGCTGAAAGGAGAGAGCAGAGTCACCATAACAAAGTGCTCCAGAACTGGACTGAGCCAGGCCTAGGCCCCCTGGCGCTAAAGAACAAAAGAATCATGGTATAAAAGTAGGAGCCTGGCTCCTAAGAAATCAGAATCCTGTTTACCACAAAGAACCTCTGCCCGACTAGAAGGAGAAGAAGACGCTGGAGGAGCTGGCCTGCTGCTTGCCTTGCTGAGAAAGGAGAGGAAGAGACTTACTGAAAAGACTTTGCTACTTTGTGCTTGAACATTCTCCAAGGGCTTGATCTGAGCTTGCCCCCTGAACTGAACCCCAGGACCAGTGGGTTCTCTGTGCTTCTTGCTCGTCCTCCAATTCGAGCCGTGTGTGCATCCCGCTGGAAAAGAGACTGCGCCCCTCATCGCCCCTCCTAGGGCCGTGACACTCAGAAGCTCGCCTGCCTCCAACCCGTGAGAGCCCCGCTCCGTCCCGAGCCGCTCTCTGTTCCCGGGCCAGGCCGCCTGCATCCCTGTCACCGCCTGCCATTGGAGTGCGCTGAACGCGCTATCACCCCTCCTGCCGGAAGCCGTCCGACGACTGTGATCTACGCCGGGTCATCCAGCTGCACTGACTGTGCCCTGTGACCCCGCTTCGCTATCCCCGGACATCTCTGGCCGCGCCGCCCCCGCTGTGGAGACCCTCCTGCACCGCCGTGCTAAAGGGTCGCTGGCCGCGCCTGCCTACGTGCCCACACCTGCTGATTGAGGACCCAAGAACACTTCCCAAGCTGAGAGTTGCACCGACCTGTGCCGACTCTCCTAATCACGAAAGAAGTCCAGTATCGGGCTCGGGGCCCGCAACGCCTTATTTCCCCGTTCGCAGGAACCGATCTCTGTGAGTACTGGAACTACAAGTAAAGAGACTACAAACTATCCATTTGAAACTACGAACCAAGAACATTTGCCTGCTGTATAACCTGGTGGCATAGCGAAAACGTTATTGGTCTTGTGATAAGTCTGCTGAGATATATATACCTTATTTTTACATAAAGAATCGTATTTTTATATATATCCAAGTCTGGTGTCCGTTTCTGGGGGGATTGATGTATTTACTGTGTGTACGATTGTAAGTGCTTAACCAACAACGCCTGAGGAATCGCCTTGGCTGCTCACGCCACGCACCTAGAGGGTGAGCAAGGGTCATTCGCGAGGGGTTATCCTGCGCCCTGACGTAGAGGAGAGGGTTCCTGCTTGACACAAGGGCAACCTTGCGCCAACCAGAGATCCCCGACTCTAACAGCCCAAATATAGCCCAATGACAGAAGTGTGCAAAACACTTATTATTTTGTGTTTTTGCAGTGTTATATAGTGCAGACGTGTCAGGTATTGGAGTGCTTTACATGAGCATTGGTTACATCACACAAGAACAAATTCATTTTGGTTGTAGACATGGGGAGACTAAGTGATTTGACCAGAATCACAGAATGTCGAGCTGAAGCAGAAACTTCAACCTCGTTCCCCAGTTGCAAAGTCTGCAGTTCTGGAAGTAACACCACATCCTCTCCCCTAAGTGCAACATTTAATCAAGTTGTCAACTAGATAAAAAAACATAAAGATAACAAATAATTTAAAAGTGCTTTGTCGCTATTTGAAAACTCAGAAAATATGTCCTTATTTTAGTCTTTTAGAGCACTAACCATAATTTTGATGCCAATAAGACCCTCTCATATATGTAATTTCTAAAGGAATGCTCTAGGTATTACAGTTTTGATTACATCAAGATGATGTCAGGCGCTCCACACTTTTGTAATAAATATAGAATGTTAGCAATCTAGTTGTTCATTAGGATACTGTTGAGAGGCAGAGGCCAGGGGCACGGACTCTGAAAATTGAAGGCAGGTAGGAGGGTGCAAAGGCAACAATTTAACCACACTGAGCAGGCAGGAAGGGCCGTGGAAGCACAACAGACTATGGAGGGCAGTGGAAAGGGGGGCAGGGGCAACAAACCAACAATACAGGACTTGCAAGAGAGGCTGTTCGAGGGAAGATCTATTACGGGTCAAGGAAGCTAGGGGCGGTCCCCAGAGCCCCGGGAGCCACCACAGAACTGAGCAGGAGAGTGAGTCAGGGACAAAAGGGGCACCTTAATTTGAGCCGGGGTGCCTAGGAACGCTTGCTCCAAAAATGAAGAAAACAGACATATGAGACATGGAATTGGAGGCAGAATACAATGGCAGTTTAATGAGAAGATGCAACTTCAAAGAAACCGCAGAATAGAGACCTAAAGTACAAAATACAGAATCCAGATAATGACATCAGTGATGTCATTTGAGATGTCATCAGTGATGTCATGAGTGATGTCACTGACCATGTCATGAGTGATGTAATATGTGACGTCATCAGCAGTGCATTGCGGGCGCGCGAGTTATAGTTAGCTGAACTAACTATAACGGGGGAATTTCAATGGTTTTGTACAAGTGAAAAGTCCAGCTAACTATAACACCCCTGAAACCTATGGTTTTTTCAGTGAATATACATATCTATATCTATCTATATTATCTACTGGCGGTCGCCAGTAGATAGTTATAGTTAGGACCGTGTTTCCATAGGAAATCTGAAAATTCTATTTTGAATAACTTTGGCGCCGGTTGACGAATCCTCGCGAAATTTTCAAAACTAATGGGGCGCTCCGCTCAGCTCCTACCCTGAAAGTCTCGGGGTGATTTGTCAGGTGGGGGCTGAGAAAAAAGGGGCTCCCAAAACGCGTTTTCCCCATGCATTTTTCCATAGGACCTTTAGTCGAAGGTACAGCCCGAACGGCTGAACAGAATTACTTGAAATTTGGCAGAGAGGTAGTCCTCAGGTCAGGGAAGTGCCTTTTGCATGTATGGAGTAAATCTGTTCAGTATTTCCTGAGAAAATTGCAGTTAAAGCACATAAATATCTATAGCCGTGCACCGTGCGCGCACTGTGCGCGCACCCTAACGTGCGCGAGCGTAATTCTGATTGGTGGTTACATGTCAGTCAATGTTCGAATCGGTCGAAATCAGGAAGTGTCGGCCGCCATTTTGTTTGTTGTGGGTGCGAGAGTGAAAAATAGAGGTGGCGAACGTGAAAAGGGGGCAGGGTAGAGAGTTCCTGACCCCCTAGCCTTTATCAGGGGGTGAAAAAACATTTTATTTCTTTTTTTTAAAAATCGCGGGGTGCGCGCACGGTGCGCGCACGGTGAAAAACCTTAAAAACTTAGCATTTAAAAAAACGTACAAATTCACTTAAAAAACCATAGGTTTCACACACGGCGCAACACGTGGTGCCACTAACCCTGTTCAACACAAGCCGATCCCACATGTGGAACTGTGTCCTGAGTCCTGAATGGCAGTGACTCGAACTTCGTGGCAGCGACCACAGCACCAGACTCCCTTCGATTAGTGAGGCGTATTTGCATATGGAAGTCATCGATGTGGAAAGTATTGCAGACGGAAATATAAGTCAAAGGATACATTTTACACAAAATGTCGATTTGGCTTTCTACATCCTGTAATTTCCAAAGGAAGAGTGAACAGTTTTATGTCAACAATGAGGCATACCATCTCTCGAAAATCACCCAAAAATACATATAATTTAAAAAGAACAGAAGAATCGAAGTACAATCATGATTACAATATGGTGATTTTGAAGCTGTGGAATGCAAATATGGACATACAATATTTTGCAGATAACTCAATTGCTGTTGCTCGCTATGTCACGTCATATATTACCAAGTCTGAGAAGACAGAATTGAAAGAAATGTGGTAGGAAATTTCGCAGGAGAAGACACTTGGCAAAAAATTGTACAGCTTCACCTTGAAGATGCTTTCACATCGAGAAATTAGATCCTACGAATGTTCGCATCGATTGATATCTCCAAGTTTATATTCAAATTCAAGAGGAATTATCTGGATAAGTCTTGGTCTTGCTGCAGCGCGAAATCGAGATTTGAAATCTGAAAATTGAATACTTGGCACTGAATGGACAGATATTCTGAAAACAATGTTGGATACGTACTAATCAAATAGAAGTCCATACCTGGAAAGTATATGTCTATATGAAATACTTCAACATTATAGTTAAAAAAGTCACACAAAATATAAATGAAGGAAAATACACTGTAACTGGATTTGAATGATATTTGGTAAAGCATTGACAAAGGAAATCTGATTATTCACAGGAAATTAAGTTGTGATACTCCAGATAAAAGAGAGTTTTTCTATTTAGCTCTTCTGCAACTCTTCAAACCTTGGCGGACTGAAATGGATTTACTTGGACATTGCGACTGCTATGAGGATTCCTTCAATGCATGTAAAGATAGCATTGAATGTACAATTTTTCCAAATTATCTCCAAATGTTGAACAAAGAGATTAATCAAGAAAGCACTATTGCAGCTGAAATAGAGATAGTTCTCAAGATAGTCAGAGTTCACATGACACACAATCTTATCTTGCTTTTTATCTAACAGACTGTGAATCACAAATCAACGTTCACCCCCTAACACCACCAGAGCTGAACACGCAAAAATCTGCGATGATGTGTGGCCATCCTGACAATTAACACGCAATCTGAATCGCAACGTGCTGGACCCTCTTACACACACGCCAGTGGCGGAAGGTGAGCAGACAGACTTCTTTCTGCAGCAGCGGGCAGTCATCTCTGGGCGGTGGGAGTGGATAGTGTGCAGCAGTCTGTACGCACAAGAGCGCACAGACACCTTCAAGCAGTGGGAGTAAATGGGGTGCACCACCCTTATTGCGCATTACCGAAAAATAGAATTACTCGTGTGCAGTTGTATGTACTCTTCAATTACTAATTTTATACTATCTTTTAGATCACTTAACTTGAGGGATGCACTATCTCCCGGCATGTGGCTGGAGACACACCGGTGGCACAAAGGTGAGCTCCAAAGATTTCCTCCAGTCTCAACACTCCCTCTCCATCTCTTCCTTTCTCTCTCTCACACTTTCTCTTTTTCTCTGTCTCATTCTTTCTTTCTCTCCTCCTCTCTCTCACTCTTTATCTCTGTCTCTTCCTCTCTCTCACACTGTTTCTCTCTTTATCCCTCTCTTCCTGTCCCTTACACTGTTTCTCTCGTTGTCTTCTTCTCTGTCTCACTCTTTTTCTCTTTGACTGGCTTCCTCTCTCTCACGCCTTCTGCCTTCCTCTCTTCCTCTGTCTCTCTTTCTCTTCCTCTATATAACTCTTTCTCTCTCTCACTCTTTCTCTCTTTCTTCCTCTCTCACTCTCTTCCTGTCGCTCACTCTTTCTTCTTCTCTCACACTGATTCTCTCTTTCGCTCTTCCTCGTATCTCACTCTTTCTCTCCCTTTCCCTGTCTTCCTCTCTCTCACACTGTTTCTCTTCCTCTCTTCCTTGTATCTTGCTCTTTCTCTCTGTCACTTTTTCTCTCTATCTTCCTCTCTCTCACTCTTCCTCTCCCTATCTCTCTCTCACTCTTTCTTTCTCTCTCTCTCTTTCTCCTTTGCTACACACATGACGCACCATCTTATCTTTCTTTTTGTCTTGCAGGCTGTGAATCACAAATGGACCAGCTATGACACGCCACGGCTGTACATAGTTTTATTTGTTGTTATTTTGTTTAAATAAAATGTTTTATATGTAAATCTATACATGACTATGATTCTTGTTTGTCAAACCACACAGTGACACTTCCGGGTCCAAGAAGGTTGTTGGGGGGTATGCTGGTGATGTGGGAAGAGGGTGTGTTACCTGCTAATGTGGGGGAAATGCGGCGTGAAAGGGGTATCTCTCAGAGAAAGAACTCCAGTATGTTTTCAGAAATGCCTCGGACAGATGCTAGCTGACGGACTAAATCCCCATATGGCTTTTCAATACTCAGGTAGTGTGACTTATGAACAGTTAGCACCGAGGCTCGCAGAGGGACAGCTGCGGCCCATGGGCTCGACTCGCAGAGGGAGAACTATGGGCTCAAAGGAACAATAGCGTAGTAGCTCGCAGAGGTAAAGACACAACAGCGTAGTAGCTCGCAAAGGTAGAGAGCTGCGAGCCAACTCACTGGCTTCTAAAGGCCTAGCTCCGAAGTGGTGATGTTGGGCAGAGGGAGTGTGAAGAGGGTATCTCGCAGAGACCTGCAGTATATTTCCACTCTTGACTTCACAGATACAACTGCAGCCCCAAGAAGTACCACCGGAACAGCTGCGAGCCCACCACTAGTTTGCAGAGGCAGACTTGCGGGCCCAATAAGGTTGTTGGGGGTATGCTGGTGATATGGGATCAGGGCGCATTACCTGCTGATGTGGGGAGAAGTAGCGTGAAAGGGGAATCTCTCACAGACAGAGCTCCAGCATGTTTTCAGAGTTGCCTCGGACAGATGCGAGCTGACGGACTCAATCACAAAATGGTTTTTCACTGCTCAAATAGTGTGACTTATCAACAGTTCATACCCAGTCTCGCAAAGGGGCACCTGCGCCCCACAGCAACGTACTAGCTTGAAAACGTAGAGAGGTGGGAGCCGACGAACGGGCTTCTAAAGGCATTGCCATGACCTAGTGATATCAGGAGAGGCAGCGTGAAAGGCATATCTCACACAGATGCCAGTGTTTCCTCACAGAAGTAAAACTTCGGACCGGATGGCTTCTACACTGAGACATGCGAGCTAACGGAGTAAATCACAAAATGAATGCAAATACTTCCTGGTTTCAACAGTTTACAGCCACTGAGCCGCACGCTCGTCCTTATAACCCCTCAGCCAATCACATGTCAGAATTCTCAAATATCGATATCTTTAAAATTTGACATTTCTTAAAAAATACTAAACAGATTTACACCATTTAAACAAAATTGTGCTTTCTGGACCATCACCTTCCTCCCTACCAAATATGATGTAATTCCTTTCAGCAGATTCACTTGTAGTCTTCTGTAAAGTTTCGTATCAAAACTGCATGGAGAAAACACGTTTTGGGACCCCCTTTTTTCTCAGTCCCTCCTACACCATTCACCCCCAAACTTTCAATATAGGACCTAATCAAAAAAAGAGGAACTTTTTGGATAATTTCATACAGAATTGTCAAATGATGCCAAAGTTATAAACACATACAGGCCTCCAGGAGGGGGGGCGCGCAACCCCCTGCCAACATCAGTGAAGCCCCGGGGCTGTCCGAACCCCAGCAGGTCACCGCATCCCCTGCGAGCCCCCACTATTATTTTTTAAGAAATGCCCACGGAACCTAGCCAACCCAAGGGCCTCATTAAATTAAAACGCGTGACCCCAGCGTGAATTCTGACATTTAAAAAAAATACTTTTTGGGGCCCTGGTGGTCCTCCTGAGCAGGCCTAGGGGGTCAGGGTATTTCTACCCTGCCCCCTTCCCTGTTTTTATACCTTTGTTTCTCTGTTTTCGAGTGACTCGCTTCTACGGAGCCACAAGACGGCTGCCAACACTTCCTGGTTTGGAGTACTAGCAACCAATCACAGTGAAGCTCGCGCATGCGACTTAGGCTCCGCCCAGATATCGAAACTTTAATTTTTCTAATTTCTCAGCAACTACTAAATAGATTTACACCATTTAAAAAAAAGTTGCTTTCTGACCCACACACTACCTTTGGGCCAAATTTGGGGTAATTACGTTCAGTAGTTTCGGCTTTAGCCTTGCACAAAGTTTGATATGGGAAAATTATTTTTTGACTCCTATTTTTCGAATTTCTCAAAAACTACTGAATGGATTTACATCATTTAAAGAGAAGGTCGCTTTCTGAACCAATCTCTACCTTTGTGCCACATTTGGGGTAATTCCATTCAGCAGTTCGGGCTGTAGCTCGTCACAAAATTTCCTATTGAAATTAACATGGGGAAAATGCGTTTTGGAACACCCCTTTTTTCTCAGCCCCCGCTTGACGAATCACCCCCAAACTTTCAGGATAGGAGCTGACCTAGATAGACTTTTTTTTATGGAGCATTTCAGAAAGATTCATCAAACAACGCCAAAGTTATTAGCAAATCAAAAAATGCTTTACCTATGGAAACTAGGTTGTAACCATAACTACCTACTGGCGACCGCCAGTAGGTAATATATATGCTTTTTACAGTAGTAAATTAAAAAACTCACTCAAAAAATGTAATATAACATAAAGTATATCTTTCAATATTAGTTTTATTTTAAATATATATGTACATATAAACATACACACACATATATTTATTTGTGTCATGTTTGTGTAAGTATATATTTATACATAGCATTAAATGTTACTTAAATCCATGTAGTTTACATTATAGTAATGTAATATATTAAAATATACAATATTAATTTTTTCTATTTTTTAACATACCTGTATAAGTAAAGAAAAGCAATATTTTTTTGATCAATATTTTTGACACAATAGTTTCATATTATGTCACTTATCCCAGCTAAAAGAGAGGCTTTGTCTCCGCCCACATGTTAGTTACCCTGAGTATAATATCTGATAGGGCAGAAGGCATGAGCTGCCATTGAGAACCAGTGCTGGCCATACTCCTGTTTGCTCTTGAGGGGAGTTCAGTCACCTAACAAAACCATAATGATTTGGCAGTTTTGAATAGGAAGATTTGTTTATTATGCGGTAATAGTATTGCCTAATAATATTCTAAAATATCATGACATGCTCACTGTGTGCATTAACTACACTGTGGCCATGCTTCTATTGATAGGATAACCCTGCTGGTGAATAGAGGTTTTCAATAAGGATTTTCTCTCATTCAGAAACAGTGTCAAACACATTAATGCTGGAAGGCGTCTCTTCCCGACATGCCTCATGCTGATCCTTTCTGACGTATCAATGCACTACAGAATGTTCTTCCCACCTGCAGGGGCTCACACATGTGCAACTCCCCCAAAGCAATGCGAGCCAGAATCACAGTTATTGGGATAGCCTGGAGCACATGGCTCACTTTTGATGATAAACTGGGAAAAACTACAGGTAGGCAAAAAGAGCAAAAGGCTTACCCACTTTTTGAATGCAAGCAATCAGATCATACTACAATTAGACAATGCTGTTATCTCATTGCAAATCCTTTATCCTGTCCTTTCTGCAGAGACAGTGTGCACTCTACTCTTAAACGTCTCCCTCCCCATCCTGCAAATTATGCTCACCAGTGCATGCTAATGCTATACATAAGTGGTGGGGTGTGATTATTTCCCCAGAATCCATCAAGGAAAATGAGTAAACAGACTTCTTGTAGGTGGTTTCAGTGGGAGTGTGGCTCTCCCCTGAGAATCTTTGGGAATGTTTGAAGTCAAATGTTCTAAACTACCACAGAACCTTAAAGGAAGTTCATGAAAAATTCCATTCCTTTTATGGTGCCCCAGGGTAGCCTAGCCTTTCCTAGTAGTAGATCCATTTTTTTCAAATTTTATGTCAGAATGTACTTCAACTATACCAATGTCAGCATGATTTCATGACCCCCTTATGCAAAGGAGTACATAAAATATGAGAGAAAATTGCCATGCATACTTCACCCAGAGTCCTGGGTACCTCTAAAGTTTCCTTCCCTGATGTTTAAATCCATGAAACAAACTTAGAACGAGTAAAAAGTTTTGACTATTTGGGCACACACTTCATTGAGAAGAGGACCTGAGTGGCATAATCATCTAAACATGTGGCTCTGCTGAGTTAAAACACATGACCAATTAGCTGCTGTTTTAAGAACCTTAACAAATAATCTCTTAAAACAGTCAACAGTGCTTATAAAGCAAAGGTAATGCAGGCAGTATCCTATGGGGCAGAAATAAGGGGCTACAAAACTGTCAAAATCCTACAAGTAGCCCATAATACATTTCTTCACCACGTGCTACACTTAGGCTCTGGTACCCCAATGGTGGCCCTTAAGAGAGCACTGGGTTTTTAGGGTATTGCTTCATCAATTCTCATGCAAACCAATTTTATAAATGGGTCATATTGTGGATGCACAAGACCTTGTCTCTGTTGCTCAAATGTGAATTTACCTTAAAAAAAAAAGACAAGAGGCGTTTGGCAAAACAGGATAGTTAGTTTAATCAAACACTGCAGCAGGGAGAACAGTTACAGAGTCGGGGTCTGAGAACTGTCTCAAAGTACAATCGATCTGAGCGCAATTATATACATTACTTAGAGCCTCATAAAACAGTTCATAGATTCTTTTTAGGTAAAGTACTGTGGGCCTGGTCATGGAGACATAAATTATTCCCAACTGATAACAAACGTAGGTGGGTCTCAACCTTGTGTGAATATGATGCAGGCCATTGGGTAACGTGTCTAGATGTTTGGCATGGGGAGCGCTTTATCACTGCATATGCTGTGTGTACTCTGTCTGAATTGACTGAGTGTTGCTAACTGTATGTGATATCTAACTTTATGGTGTTTTGGGAAGGCACGCCCTCTGGCTATGTGCAGTCTTAGGGGACTCCAGGACTCTAGAGCACTCTGTGTCATAAAGAGGCCTTGTAAAATCCTCCTCCCAGAGGCGGTGATGATGAACTACAGAGGTGTCCACGTGTTCCCTAATAGCTTTGTATAGCCATGTGATGAGATGTCGTCCTCCCATTATGAGGTATAGAGTATGTATCACTGCATGGTTCAGAGGTTCTACATCTAGTGCTCCCCATAATGATCGGAGTGCCACCAGCCAGTGCACATATGTTGGCAACTATTTCAGGAGAATATTGTGGTCCTAATGAATTTGCTTGAATGTAAGGATCTTGGCATCTTGGAAAAGGGCTCCCACCATTTCCAAGGAGTGTGCATGCCATTCCGACAGCTGCTCATCCATTAGCAGACCTAAGGGCCCCAGTGGGCACTGGAGGGGAATTATGGCAGAGTATGGGGTGATTTTACTTGTGAGCTGCAAAACCCTAATTAGACATTTATGGCCAGTACACCCATGTAGGGACCCGGAGCAATGTATCATGATTGTGGGGTGTAAGAGCTGTTGTATTATACAGGAAAGGAGAGGACTGTCTCCTGTGCTTGTTTTGGAAAGGTTTGATCCTGCCAGCCATTGATACACCCATTGGAGCTGTGCCTCTAGGTAGTAAGTGTCAAAGGATGGTGCCCCAAGCCCACCTTAACCCATCAACAGCTGAAGTTTTTGAGGAGCTACTCATCGCTTCCTATCATGCCTCTACAGGTCCCCCAACAATTGATCCAAATTGTGGAAAAAGCTACTTTTGGGAAACAACTGAATATTTCTGAAATATTATAGGAGGCGGGGGTGGATGGTCATTTTGGAAAGTGCTATCCTGCCTGTAAGTGCAAAGGAGAGCCGATGTCAGAAGGGGATGTGGGATATAAGGTTTATGTAGTCACATTTCAGGTTACCTCTTTTTGGGAGTAGTATAAACAATCCACTAGATAATGGACTGCAGCTGTTCTGCAGGCTGGCGGAGTTTCACCCATTTGGATTACCTGAGGGGCATTGCTGCAAAATGGAAAGGTGCATGATTTCCCCCAGTTGACTCGGAGGCCAACTACTTCCTCAAAGTCCTGGAAAGTAGTTGATAGTAAGGACATGTCTGCTGAAGTGTCTCAGATACATAATAATAAGAGTTCCGCATAGAGCGACACAGCTTGTGTGATTCCACCTAGAGGGATCCCCCACTGTTAGCCCTCCAACAGAACATGATGAGCCAGCGTCTCCATAGTGATTGTGAACAGGATAGGGGAGAGAATGCAGCACTGATGTGTGCCACAACCTATTTGAAAGTGGGGGGGTGAAATTAAGCGACCAATGTGTACCCTAAGTGACGGGTTTGTAGACAACAGCTTTGTATAGGTCAGCAGGCATTGACCCAGTCCTGCTTCCCGTAGAACCTCGAAGAAGTACTTCAAAGACAAAGAATCAAAGGCCATCTTGAGGTCCAAAATGAGGCATGCTGCCTGCGGGTAACACAGCAAAACTTGATCCATTTCTAGTTTTTTAGAGTTTTATATACCTCAAACTAAACCCGAGACATCGGGTATCAGAGCACTTTACATGAGCCACAACACACTATAAAGAGGGGGGGGACAGGGAGCAACTTTGAAAAGGAAAGGTCCAGTACCGATGCTCCCAAAGACTAACGTTGTACTCACTGAGGGGTAACTGTTCCTAAAGAAGAGAAAGACAACCTATTGTGGTTGGGAAAGAGTGTGGAAGTGATCTCTCAGTAAAGTTGGGTTTGCGTGAAGGTGGGGGAATCCCTCCTTTTAAACATAGTGCCCTCACACACCCTTGCGAGTGTCATACTTCATCAACGGGCGTTGCTCATCATGGGGGTGGCGCTGCTGTCCTCCAAGGGCCACGCGAGAGGGCTCTTTATCGGAGATCTTTTAAGGAGACGCCAAAGTTATGCATGTGGGTGTGTGGGCCTGGAGATGTGAGTGGGTGAGTTGAATGAATGAATACATTTTTATTGTCTCATTTAATTAAAATTGTTGCAATGGAGATCAAGGAGAGATATTCCAGCACTTAATTACTTTGGTTATAATAGGAACATATTTAATTGTTAAAGTATGCAGTTCTAATACATGAATAAAATAGATCTAAAATATTGCATTTGACGATAAAATGAATAAAAAGCAGTGCAAATAGTCAACTGTGAAAGCCTTCAATTAGTTCTAATCCATGATTAAGGAGTTGAGTTAGAGTTTTTTCACTAAAGTGCAGATTTTTGCTGATCTATATGGGTCCAGGAAAGGTTTTGTGGCGACTCTGCAGGTACATGTTTGCTACTTTAGCCACAGAGATTTCAATAAAGTGCGATGTGCGAAGCATTGCCTAAAAGTTCTTTAACATTGTGTGCAAATTTCGCAAATCTTGCCATTGGAGTGCCCAAATTGAAAAGAAGTTTCATTGCATCTTGGCATGTGCATGTTCCATATTTTAAAAACAATGGTTAAAATTACCTTTGCGGTGCCCAAAACCAAGTTTTATTCAGGGGTCCGGATGATAAGGTTAAAAGACAAGGGATGCGGAGCACCTCCTTAAAACAAATGTAGTGGATGGATGAGTGTCTTCCTGCTGCTCTCAAATGCGTGAAAGTGAATAAAAAAGTGAAATTAGGTCAAAATGTTTTGCGCTTCATGTTGGTCCCTGATGGATCCAGCAGCTCTTCATCAGGACAGTGAGGTGAAAATAAGTGAAAGTAAAACTAGGAATCAGGGAGGAGACACCCTATATTCCCACTGTACCTATAGTCAGGTGTCAATGCATCTAGGCGCTAATTTGAATGTCTGAGACTAGTTCCATTACCCACCCTGGTGATGTAATAAAAGAAGGACAGACACACAAACACAAACAAACATGTAAGTCACATGTTAATAGAGGTTATCACTTGTACTAGAATGAGATGAAAATTGCCATTCAAATCTTTGGACATTGTCGTGGGCATGCTGAATGTAATATGCCCTTGTCAGCATACTGCCATGTTTTCATGTGTGACAGAATGCTGCACATTATTGCAACCTGTGCAGTAATACAAACACAGGTGAAGCGTCACCATAACCTGGCAGCGCATAGCAAGAGGTGACGGGTATTATGCATGCATATATTAATCGTGAACCCAAGGTTTAGAGTGTGATATCAAAACTGTGTCAGTAAAATCAAGGCATCGCTGCCATGGTGCTCGTGGCAGTCTGTTAGCCTTATCATATTTAAACCTGAATGTCACAAGTTTATCGGTAGTATCAGACTCACAGTGACAGTGGTGAAAAAACAACACACAGTTCGACACACACACCACTTGTAAGCAAACAAAACCGCATACCCCTCTATTTAGAAAGATAGACCTTGCCGGCAATTACTGTGGTAATGAGGATAAATATCTGTGGATGGATTTAAACATTACAAACTGGTGAGCTCGTGATGACCTTGGTGCCCATTTTGTCAAAGCATTCTTTACCTGAGAGCGTGTCAAGAAACAGCAGGAAAGTACTCACAGTCACTCTCCTCTGAGGAAGCCCATTACCTGCCCGTCCGCTCGTGGATCACCAGTATTGTGAACGGAACTGGCTCGTCAGGTTATAGACGCGAGTAGGTGCCAGAGTGGAAATGATTCTCAGAGGGGTAAGGTGGGTCATGGGGCAGTATGTAGGGACAACATGTGTGACCCTGCATTGACCTGTGAACGTGGTGGCCATGTTAGGATGGTGTCCTTGCTCGTTGCAAAATACATAACAGCAACTGGTGTAATGTGTCATCAGCGTTGTCAAGGAAACCCTGTGCTGCGTGACAAGCTCCGTAATAGAAGGCATCTCATCTTGTAGGGGGAAGACTATGATGTGGCGCATGAGCGGGCATGGTGCTCATGGTGGTGAGATATGTCGGGGATACATTAGTGTGGATGTCACGTGTGTTCCTGCAATCCCCTTTGATAGTGGTGGGCAAGGTTGGAAAATGCCGTCGCTATGTAATGACAGCTCGTGTGAGTGGTCAGCAGTGTGAGGTACATCGTTCTGTAGGGTAAACCATGTACCATGTGGAAGTCTATTATTGTACATAGGATTGGGTATAATAGGAGCGGCCAATGCCAATTGATAGTCTATGTTGGCAGCTATGAAGAAATAGAGGCAAGACTGGGGACCTTCATACTGCCACCAATACTAAGTGCCCACAGGCGTCAAAATAAGTGGTGGAGTGCCTATTATGGGCTGGCCCCTGGATGTCACCTGCAGGCATTGGAGCCTGAGGCTTTACATGAGCACCAGTTTCGTTACAGATGGACACATTCATTTTTGTTAGGCATGGGGAGATTAAGTGATTTGCCCAGAATCACAGGATGTGGAGAGTCGTTGTTTTTAAACGAACCCGGTTTCCCAGCTTCGAGGTCGACCTCTCTAACCGTAAAGCTACATTCTCTCCCCAATCACATACAAGAGTTGTCTAATATTCTTACATGTTTTGTATTTTATAGTAAGCATCCAGTATGGCCACCGATGATAGAAGGAGAGGAGGGTGGACTCTCTATCAGGCTTCAGCAGGGAAGCCAGAAGAGACTCCTGGAGTGAGGCTGGGAGTACGCCGGTGGTTAGGGCTTCATTGTACTCCTGGACTAAATGTGGAGCCAGACTGACTGAGAACCAATCAGAGTATTCAGGTGGGCGCCCATTAAGCCCTGTGATCCTATTATGATCTATGTCATGTATTGCTTTCTTTACATCAGCCACAGGAATGAGTTTGTCTAACTCCTCTTGTAGCAAAGTGTTAATGGTGGGCAAGGGGAGGGGTGTTGGGAAACATCCTATTGTGTCAGGGGGCGGGGTGGCAGACACCCTGGGTAGCTCAGTGTAGTATGAACTGAATGCTTGTAATATAGGTGATTGGGATATCAAAATTGGGCTAGTGCAAGGGGCGATTTGCATAATTGTGGAAATATGGGTTTCCCGTTGGGCCAAACATGCCAGTGTATGACCAGGTTTGTCTGCCACAGTGTCATTGCAGGCTGTGTATTCTGTGAAATTGTAACAGCGGAAGCATTGTACTAAGGCGGCTAGATATTTCTTGTTATCAATCAGGGTGTGGTGCATCATTTCATCAAGAAGTGGGCAGTTATCCAATGGGGACACCACCTCATCCATATCTCTGATGATCCTGGTCAATTCCCTGTGAACACCAGTTATGTTTTAAATAGCAGAAGCCCCTAGTAACCACTTTAAAGGAATCCCATTCAACAGGACTACTGGTGGCTGTGCCATGATTTTCCTGAAAGTACAGGGCTATGTGGGTTAAATGGATATTGCAAAACACAGGGTTGTCTAGTGTATCTTTGAATAACCTCCAGGCAGGAACTGGTGGGTGAGGAGTTCCCAACTCAATGCCCACCATATATATGCAGCATGGTCTCATATCACATGGCCCATGTAGTCTGAGTGGAGAAGACTTGGGACTAAGTGCTGAGAACACATAAAGCAGTCTAAGCGGAAATAAAGATTTTGTGGGACCGAATAATATGAGTAAAGGCATAGGTGTGGGTTGTGGTCTTTCAACGCATTGCAAAGGGACCACTGTTGAGCCCATCCACAGAACTGCCTGGAGTGTAGATGAGCTGGGGCATGAAGAAGTGGGGGGTGGCAACGGTCTAAAGAATGTTGTTATAATCGCCACCTAGTATCCATTGAATACCTACCCATTGAGGTAGGACTCTTGACAGAGTCAGCCAGAATGTTATTTGCTCTGAATTTGGTACATAGGTATAATCTAAGAGGACAGGCTTGCTATCCAACCGGCTTGCCATAACAACATATCTGCCCTTCTTATCAATGACTGTTTTGAGTTTCAAAAGGTGTATCTGAGCATATCCATAGGAGTGCACCTCAGGGGTATGTGGAATATGTTGTACCATGAACTGTATGTCTCCATCGCTTACTCAGGTGTTAGATTTCAACGTTAATGAGATGTGTTTCCTGTCAGAAACAAATCTGTGCCCACTGTCTTTACCTTATACACTACCATGGAAGTATTGCGGTACAAAAAAGCTTATAAAATGTTTATTTCAAATATTTTGTATGATTAGGAGGAAAATTGGTTCTGATAAAGTCTGCTGTGTTAATAGTGTGTTGTGCACACTTTTAGGAAGAACTGGATTAATTCCTTGATGTTGTTCAGGAAACTCCAGTTCCCTACAGCTGGTGTACACTGGAATTTGTGAATCTTTGGAAAAAAAGTTTTGAACACTGCCAAATCTGCCTTGGTATATATTATAATAGACAAAGGTGGTGCAAGGGAAGAGAGTCATTACCTATGATTATGTGTTTTCATTTGAAATTCCAGAGATATCCCTGTGATTGTGCCCAAATTGTTGCCACAATCACCAGATCAGTGTGCGCGCAATTCAAAATGCTTTCCACCATAGGTAAGAGTTGATGCCATTCCATACCATTATGGGCAATACAAATAATGTTAACTTTGACTTGGAGAAATCTAAGATCCTGTCCAAAACTCCAACTTGTGGCGTTCTCTAGTCTAGAAGACAAATGGCCCAGAATCCACAAACAAATGATGTTGGTATGCTGGTTCAAGACACAGGACAAATTATAAGCAGAATGAGAAATGTTCTGGAACAGCTTGCAGTTTGTTGAGGAAACAAAAAACCTTTATGAATCCATGGCTTGTGATTGGTTGCTGATACTAAGGTAAAATTGTGGGTTAGGTTGTCAGTAACTGCCTTTTCTATTTCTAGTCTTAAGTGTGGTGATTGCTGTAATTGGTTTACACTCGCTTAGGGAACAGGTGGAGTGCCAATCGACATATTTGGAACTGGTGTGGATCATATTATCCGTTGCAAACTTTTGAAGTGGAGCCATGCTTATAAGCTGCTCTTTCTTCGTTACCTAGTAAACTGGTGTACAGTAGTTGTGGATTGTGGGGTCAATCTGTGTTACAAGTCAAGCTTTTTATATTGGTTTATATGTGCCCCCAATTCAATATGGATTGCAAATTAGAGTTTTATTAAACACATATTGTTAATACAGTTAAGAAATTAAAATGAGGTTATTGCCACCAGTAAAAGCTATTGGTATAGGAGAATATAAAAGTATGTAGTGTGAAATGTAAACACTTCTTCAGATCTTTAAAAAATGTTTTCGAATTATAATTCAGTTAGCTAAGTAGCATGGCGCTAGCATTTAGTGAATGTTGAACAGTACTGGCTATTATAATAGGAGGTAAAAATGTATACATGCTTTTTCTTATATGTTTTTCAACTAGGTTATTGTCACAGCATTAAAAGCACCAGACAGTGTTTGTCATGTGCACAACACCTCACAGTCAGTCCACTCCCTACACATGAGCAAGCTACATTAGGTGACCAAACCCCCACTATGTACACCCTTTGTCCTGCGCAAAACTCTTTGTGTATAGCTAAGTCCTCAAGGGGAACCAACTGTACACAAGTGGGCACGCCTATGCTGTGCAAGTCTTTGACCTGGGCATCTGGCCTCACAGAAAGCCCATTCCTATTAGACATCAAAACATCCTAAGGTAACCAAAAGCCCACTATGCACAGCTTTTGTATTGTAATGACACTGTTGCAGACAGTCAACCCCCAGTGGGAAGCATCTGCAGAGGGGTGGGTAAACCCCAGCTGTGCCCTGTGTTTACCCAGTGCACAACTTGTCACAGACAGTCCACTCCCTCAAAATACCCGAACCCTGTTACGATGTTGAACCCCCACAACACACAGCCTTCATCCTATTCCAAACTCTTTGTAGTGAGCCAGCCCCTGTAGGCAATCAACCACAGACAGGAAGACAAGCCCCTGATGTGCACTCTTCACCTTGTGAGGAACCCCTCATAGACAGCACACTTTCTCCAGACCCCCAAGCTCCCTTAGTATTGCTCAGAATATATTAGCACTAAAATGGGCAGATACATATATTAAAAAAGTAAATCATGAACAGTATGTTTCATGATGTATTTTCAATTACAGATATATGTTGAATGATATGCTTATTTTACATATGAGTCTAAATAGTATAGTTTTGCCAGGTCCACATAAAAAATTAGATGCACTTTACTTTACCATATTTGTGGAACAAGTACTACATGATTACAGTCAGTGTTGGAACATGGATTTTTTTTTTCAATAGGTGTTCATTAAAAGCCTTCATGACAATGCCTAATGAATCTTTGACTAGATGGCGTAGCATAGTGTCAATAGTCTAGGCACTAGACATAAGATCATGAAGCATATCTGTGGTTTGAATATCACAGAGGACATACTATCTATTTACAGTACTAGCTATGTTATGCTATGGATGTATGTTTAAAAATGACATCTATTACAGCTATAAATATGGAGAGCTTGTTGCTGTCCAATGTCAATGCATGCTATCGCAATCTAATGTACGCTAAGATCTTTACCCTATAATTATCTTTATATCTGCTTCATTAGCTTCTGTCTCCTATATTTTGTACACATTTCTTTTCTTTTGTCTCTGATTCTAGTGTTTCTTCTTTGTAGTGCTGTAGGCATCCTTATTTCTATTGTGAGCTTTTATCTGCTTAATTTTAGAACAGTGCTTGCATTTTCTGCTCAAACAATACCAAGTACAAAAACGGTAGGTGCACATGAGTAGTAGGCATCAAAGATGTCAACTATTAATTTTATTAGAGAGAATGCAGTGCCTATATGATCGTGACCTATATTGATGATGCTAAGTTGTTTTATAGTTCCGGCACCATAGGATCATTCTTTAAATGAATTTACTTTACAAATAGTGTTTGCTAAAACTATGTATTATGTAATTTTACCTTACCTTAGCTTACATAACATAATATTGGTAATCTTAGTGCATATTGGAAATATGAGTGACACACTGTAAAGACCTTCATCTATTAGTGTCATGTTGTGATAGGAAATTAAATATAAACATGATGCAAAAGGGGTAGTTGGAAAAACAAATTTCAAAATATAAAACAATTTGTTTGTATGATAGCCACTATGAGACTATCAAGTTGCTTGATAGTGGTAGGATACCAGGGTCTATAGAAACACAGTATTAAAAAATGGAAGTATTTAAAGTGTGTAGAGATAGTGTAGATTGCAATTTTTCATTATAGGCATCTTCATTCAAGATAAAGTGTGCTAATTATGTCTGATATAAGTCTTGTGCTCCACATTCAAATGTTATGTTTCTGTTCCTCCATTTTGTATTCAGCACAATATATCCTCAGTGAGTAGAATGTTCAAATACCCTACATCATTCTCTTTTGAACTATACTAGTTGAGTAGATAACAGGTGTCTCCCTTGTTATAGATTCTTCCCTGCTGCTCTCCTGGTTAAGTGTGGTTAAAGGCCTTTACCAATTGGGATAGCCCTGAGCAGTGCACTATAATCAATATAAAGGGGTTACTTTACACTATTGAAAAATAATAATGGCAAACAGAAGCTTCATTGCTGAAAACTAAATGACTATATAGTAATGTTACAAAATCCATTCAAATAAAGCTACTGTATAGCACTGAGCTTGTGGGCCCTATAGGAAAATTACAAAGGTTACAAAAGTCCATGTATTTGCAGAATATCACTATATTTTAGAACATTCAAATGTTGGCAGCTCATACCATCACCATTTCGCTTTCCTCTCCCCAGACATCCTATTGAACTTTTGAATGTGTAGTACTGAATTAGTATTAAAAATAAACTGCTGTTCCATGGGGTAGCATTACAGCCCGCTGCCATGTGCTATACCAGTACTTAAATGACCTGAATCTCAGTTATAGGTCAAAGTTACGGGGAAGGCCATTAAAGTCCAGATAATATATACCATAGAAATACCAGACACTATTTGAAAATTCAAAAAATATATACATTTATACTCTTTATGAATTGTAAAATGGCAGTGAATAGGAGAACATTCAAAAAGTGCTAGCGCCATTGAGGACAATGAGTTGCATAGGAGATTAGAATACCATGTACATATTTTGCTGAAAGATTGGAATATCTGCCCTTGTGCTCATCCTTTTTTAATTTAGAATATTCTATTTTCAGTTAGTGGAATGTTGCAATGTAGGTATGACATTACAATGCAAACATTTACAACGCATGCCTTTACAACGCAGTTTTTGCATCGCAACATTCTTTACAATGCAAGTTTTTACAACACATGCCATCACCATGCATTTTTAGAATCTACATTTACAACGCATTCCATTAGAACACATACCATTACAACGCATACCATTACAATGCATATTACTTTTAGGGCCACAGTAGGGTAAGTGTTGGATAGTGTAGGGGCACACATTGCTATTCCCACTCCAGTGAGTGCAACAGTAGGTTTAGTGTTGGATAGTGTAGGGCTAAAAATTACTATTCCCACTCCAGTGAGTGCAACCGTAGGGTAAGGGTTGGATAGTGTAGGGGTAGGAATTACTATTCCCACTCCAGTGAGTGCAACCGTAGGGTAAGGGTTGGATAGTGTAGGGGTAGGAATTACTATTCCCCATTACTTACCTTATAATGCGTTGTAATGACAAGCGTTGTAGTGACATGCGATAGAATGGCTGCATTGTAATGGCATGCGATGTAAAGGATGTTGCATTGTAATGACTGCATTGTAAAGGTAGTGCATTGTAATGACTGTGTTGTAAATGTTGTTTCCCTTTTGCAATAGGTTTGTAGGGGTTGCAGTTTGGGCTGTAGCAGTTGTTTAAGCCCTTCTATTATCTAGAACATAGGCATATGATTTTGGTTTAGAGTCTTTTACAACCAGTACAGGTACTGAGGCAGCATGTAAGGCTATATTAGTGCTTTATGAGTCATTATTCCAGCCTATAGTGACCATTTCAAATGTAAACGAGATTTATGGGCCTAAGTTAAAGGCAATGACCTATAAAATGGGAGGTTGTCATTCATACCTTGCATATCCTATAATGGTGGTGAAGTGGAGTATTAGCATGAACAGCAGCGGAGGATGCAAAATTCCAATTCAAAAACTAGTTTTCTGTGCTATCTAGAGGGTTTTCTACTTATGATGGTTGCAAGGCAGGTGTGAATTTTAATGCATTTGTTGTGTATGTGCTTGTTAGTTTTTTTTCTGAATGTATACAGGATCTAGATTTGGAGTGGATAAGGCTGATAAATATTGAGGTGTGGGAAATTACTTTTCTTCAATGTAAAAGACTGATCAGTTTTGTGACCCCTATCTTTTGAATTGTGTGATAACTCTAAGAGATATGGCACAAAAGAGTTTGAATCCTCTTTTATCGGGTGCATCACACCATCAGCTTTTCTCATTTTTTCCCCCAAGACAACATATCACCCTCATATTGAAACAAGTGGGTCTATATTATTGCTAATATACAATATACAAATCATATTGGGGAAGATCACAGTTCAAAACATAATCAAATAACAAAATGGACAATGTACAAGTTAAAAAGCCCTTCTTTATTTTTCTTCAGAAAAACAACATAGCAGCCAACTCGTGTTCCTCCTTTAACATTATGGAACTGCTTTCAGGTGAGTGATTTTGCATCAGGACAAGTGCAACTGTCCTTTACTTTTCTGAGTATGCTCTTCTCCAATTGGGTTTGAGGGTTGCTTCTGCACAGGTGTGCACAGGTACATGTGATAGCTGAGTACCAGGAGAATGAGCACCTGTCTATGGGATTCATATAAAGGGTTAGTCTGGGGTGTACTGAGTCCCTCCTTTGGCCACAGCTGTATGTGTTGTGTATCTACTATTAAAATCATTCTCGGGTTCCATATCATAGCTTTAGAGCCTGCTGCCAAGGACCTGATTGAGAGTTATAGGCCCCAGTCACAGTCAAAGGCCTATAATGAAAGAGAGGAAATTTTACTCTTGGCACAAATAAGGCTTATAGCTGGTGTTATTTTTGCTGTGTAACTCTTTTCTCTTCAGGGAAGCTGCAACATTGTAATGTGCTAACTGACTTTTGAACATGAATCTTCTGAAAAGCTCATAATGTCTGACGTTTATAATTATACTTATTTAAGAAAATAAAAAAGTTATAAATATTACACAGACATTTCTTAAATTTCTTTCTTTCCATTGTGTCATTTTTGTTCTGCAAGTTTCCAACATCACAAGAAATGCCTACAAAAGAACACAAGAAAGGAAGAAAGACTCAAAACAGCATCTGTGAACAAATTGCTCAACCTAAAAGATATCAACGCGCTGGGAGTTTTGTTCACAAACTGAAATTTTGTTAAGAGTAGTTGAGCTGTTACAAATAAATTAGTTAAGAAAAAAAACAAATAACTTATAAAGGTGTTAGTTGCAGGCAGCAATACCCATCATCGAAAGAAGGTCAAGGTTTTTTAGTAACCCCTGATCCAAACTGCATTATACACGTATAAAGGTGCCAAAATAAGAGCCCAAATTAATATTATGCCCGCTGGGTGATAAAGGAATATCAAGGCTATATATGCCCCTGTTCCTTAATGTCCCTTACTCATGACATGAGTGAGATAGATAAAGACGAGGGGCAGAAGGCTAAGATGGCAGCACAGACACTAGCTATCCCATCTACTTATGAATGATTCAATTACATAATTACCATTTCATTTACTGCACTCCCTAATAACTTTGGAAAACACGGTTTGTACACATTGTGGCAAGCCGGGAAGGACGTTTTCCAATGCAACCTCTACATGTCCGGTCATTTCTAGCTATTTATATAGAGCACATGACACCCTAGTGGATTTGATACACATACCTAATGTCATGCACCCTAGGCACTTTTAGGGGTTACAGAGGGCTGGCAAACTGTCAACATCAGAGGTCACCGGCTGGCATAGGCTTTTTGTGGTGGAACAAACCATTACTAAATACTGGAGATCCTCCAAGCCCAAACACTTGGTTATTTGGTTTCAAGTCATGGACCATTGTACAAATATAGAGAGACCAAATTTAATATGGAGGGCATGCGCAGGAAAACCACATGAAATAAGGGGCCTATAGAAATGTTTTCACCTGAAAATTATGTACTTGATTGTTCTCTTAAATAACATGTAGCCTACTGCATTGTTGTGATTGGATGTATTTCTGAGGTAATGCCCCTACCCTATATTTGGTGCCTTTGTTTTAGAATATAAATTGTTTTGCATGCAGATTTATTTAAAAAAGTTATAGGTCACAACAGATTGGTCCTAAGAAAGAATATTTTGAAAAAGAAACATGGGAATTTTTGTGTGATCAAACACAAAATTAAATAATGTAAAGAACTTTTTGAAAAGCTATTTCACAGTGGACTAGAAAACAACATTATGAAGTTTGTAAAGCAGGTAAAGATGAGAGTAGCCAAAAATATACGCAGAAATAGTTTACAGGGACACTTGTATACACGGCATATTCTCTAAAGAGGAAGTTATTCATACTTATTCTTAATAGAGTGAGAATGTTAAAAGTGTTAATGACTTCTCTGAAAATGAAGTACCACCTAAAGCATGATATTAATAAATCAATCTTTTGTGTAAAGTTTGAGGGAGACTGGAAACATACTTCCAGTACAGTTTTTTTTTATCAATGACAAGTGCATCTTTCAACAGGGTGCTTTTGTGTTTGCAGTTGGCAGACATGCACAAGTATATCACCTGAGTGGAAAAAAGAAGCTAAATTAGTGCTCAGAAACATACAAGATTAAATTAGGGAGGAAGTGTTACAACGACGTCCCCCAGCACCTGTTTACAAGTGACAGTGCAGCAATTTGTGAAACATAAGACAAGACTCACTGCACCAACTAACATTTTTCTTAAACAAGTATTGCAAAGGAATTATAAACAGACAATTAGATGTTTGTGGAACTTTGTTTGACCCCTGCAGAGTTATGAAACTCAAACCTAAAAGGGCATTCTTTGACTTGCTTTTCAACACAGGCATGTGCCGTACCATCCACCATATTCAGGAGCTGTCCGTCCATCACACCAAAAAAGTCTAATTAGTGAGAAAGCTGTGCTTTGGCAAAAGTCCAGCTCTTCATTTATAAATAATGCTATGCTACATGGGAATCATTCCGATGGGGCTACTATTACAGATGTCATTCAAATTACATACTTTGGTCCTGAAAGAGTGGATGAAAAAATGGTAGTTGAGATTAGCAACAAAGGAACGACTTGAAAGAACAAGTTAGATTCTTCTAGAAAGGAAATTACTGAAATTAATAACACATCAGTAGAAACTCCTAGTTTAGTATGTGTTTTTTGCCTTCATAAAAAAAACAACATAGCATTAATAAAAAAAAAATAGGTATGTTGCAAAAACTGAGTACAGGGATCTCTGCACAGCAGTTTAAACTTGCTCTGTTCTTAATATTTGTGGAACGGTTTGATCTATGTATCAGCCAGGTAGTCGCAAAAATAAATGGTCGTACATCTGGCTCTAGGTCTCTAATTGACAGGGGTTTGCACCCTGTCCAAGTAGGGACCACAACTCTAGTCGGGGTGAGTCAGATACATAACCTAAATTAACCTGTGCTCATCCTTTGCTAGCTTCACATAGAGCAGTCAGGCTTACCATAAAAGGCACAGAGGGCCAACAGTCTGATGTTTGGAAATCAGGATGCAAATGGCACAGCCAAGCTCCCTTTTTGTGTGTCTGTCTAGAGGGAATACACAAAGCTTCGCTGTCACCCAACCCAGACATGTATTCAGAGACAGGCAGAGGATAGAATCCATCCTTTTAAAGGGCTTCATGATAATATCTGAACCCTTTTTGGACAGAAAGTGGCTAAAATACAGCAGTCCCTAACCAACTCATCCATTAGGGGGCCATAGAGGCTAGTAGTACTACACTCTACATCTTTTCATTTAAGAGTTAAAAGCAGACTATTCTGGGATGTAACTCGGGCTCCCCAGTGATTCCTGGCACTCTGCACTACTGGCACTGGTGGAGGCTATCATCATTTTGGTTCTAAATTAGATGTTTAACACCTTATTATCAACTGCCTTGGTTTACAAAAACAGCCAACAGTATTAAAACTGTTAGAAAAAACCTCAGCAGACCTGCCTTACCCAGCAACATTAAGGCCTATTACTGTACTACCAGCTGCCCCAAAAATCCTTGAAAAGCTAGTCAAGACTCAGCTATCTGAGTAAACTGAGCATTGCTATTTGCTGCACCCATGTCAATCCAGCTTTGGGACGTGGCATAGCACTGAAACAGCAATGTTAAAGGTGAATGAATTTATCAAGGTCTTTCTTGCTCAATGTTGAACCATGGCTTTGATTTTTCTTGACCTGTCAGTGCCGTTTGATGCGGTTACCTATCATACACGTCTACAGCAACTGCAAAGGTGGGGGGGGTTGGATCAGCTCTGCAATAGAGTCAATCATTTCTCTTCGATAGAGAGAAATATGTATCCCTTGAACCTTTGATATTAGCGCAAAAAGCACTTAATGTTGTGTGCTACATGGATCTTCAGAAAGTCCTATGCTTGTTAATGTGCATTTGGCCCTGATAACATCCATCACTAAATTCTACTGCATACAAGGAATTTGCATGCCAATGATACCCAGCTTTTCTTTTTCCTAGGAGAGAAGGCCGAAGTTGTTCATCTTGCCTTCAAGAGCTGGCAGGTCCATGTCATTGAGTCAAAGAGGAAGAGTTGCTTGAAGTGCAACTCAGTCTAAACAGAGGTGCTATTATTTGCACAGAATACTTAGGGTTGGTCCAAGGATTGGTGGCCAGAAGAACTGATTCTGGCACACAAACCTACTATAGTAATTAGAAATCTGGTGGTCAAATCTGACAACAAATCCACTATCAGAATGCCTTGTATTTAAGGCCCCAAACTACTTGGTGCATTGACTACAGATAGTGCAGAATAAGGCAGCCTGGTTAATCTTACTGATTTCACTTAGTCAACATGTAGCACATCATTTCAATAGTTACACTGGGTGCTGGTAAAGAAAAGATTCTCTTGAAAGGATAGCCCACTGAGTCTTTTACAAGACCACCACCAAACATCTTGGCAACAGGCTTAACCATTACCAACCTGGAAAATGTTCAGATGCTCGGTTATTTAAACACCCAGTGTCAGATGGCCACTTGTGGTGGCTATTAGTTTTCTTATTTGGCCTCCAAAGCCAGGAATGAGCTTCTTCTTTCATTGCATTAAACGGCCAATAATAATCAGTTCAGATCACAACTTAAGACATGACTATTTAATGATTATGGTTCAATTGGATTAGTGCCTTGCAGTCTCTCAGGCGGAGATGTCCTTTGGGGCAGCTGAGCACTACATACATTTTCATTAATATTGAACTTGGGCCTTGTGTGTAGGAGAGTAAGATCTGCTTCACATGGGTACCCCCACTTTTTGCTGATGTTTTACTGTTTTTTTACCTTAGTCTGGCTGTGGCCCTGCTAACCAGGACCCCAGCCTAGCTGCTTCCTCTCTAAAATGGTTTTCATGTATATTAGGTACATTCTTGATTGGTTCTGGAGTGCACTTATAAGTCCCTAGTATATGGTATACTATGTACCAAGGCCATAGGTACCCCAGAGGCCTAAAAGGCTGAAGCATGTATTATGCCACCCCTGGGAAGCCCTCCAAAATGACACCACAGGTCTGCTACTGCAACCTGGGTAAGGTGGTGCATGCACCCCTTAGTGTGGTATAGGCTACCTATATCACTACCAATGCACACACATATAAAACCTATAAGTCACTCCTAAGGCAGGCCTTAACAATCCTGAAGGCAGAGTGCTTGGTTTTTTTATGTGAGAGGGTGCCCCTGCATGAGCAGCGTTCGGAGTACCTCCTCTGATGCTGTTTGTGGTGCAGCCTGACCATATACTCTTAAGTGCATTATAACCTCGCGGTAAATGCTAACTTTGGGATGGCTGCATGGAAACATGTTGTGTTTGGTGTCAAACGCTTTGGAATACTACCCACCCCACCAGTTCTGGGGGCGGGGGTAGCATTCCACTCTTCGAGAGGGAGAGACATGTTCACACTAGTCTACCTGGTAAAGACTTTCTGAAGCTGTGACATCACAAAATGGATGCCGCTGCCACAGACACGGGTCTGGCTTCCTGCTGCTGACCAAAACTCCGGCAGGGGAGGCCTGGACAATAGGTTTCTTGTCACAGGGAGGTGTCACCACCTACCCAGACAGGATAAAGTGTATTGAGGCTGGGCGGGAGCCCTCTCGGGTGCTTTGAAATCCTGTACTGGGGCACATTTAGTGTCCCTGTGCATAGTCCAGTTCAAACAGGTTACAGGGTCTACCTGCCCCTGCTCCGGTGCAAAACTGGACAAAGGAAATGGGTGTAACCACCCCTCTTTCCTAACCCTCCCATAGGTGGGTCCTCATAGTATGTGCAACCCCCTATCTTACTATAAGTATAGGAACCCAGTCCTTGAGACTTTAGATTACCCTGGATGAAACTCTGCAACATATATCCTGGACCTTCTACTTTCTATCCCGACTAGAAGACTGAAGAATCTCCCTTGGGGTCAAGGAGTGACTCCCTTGCTTGGCAGGCACCAAAGAAGCAGCTGTTCGGTCTGCATCGCGGAAGCTCTCGCTGGACGCCGAAGTCTTTGCATCACCAGGGGTGGATTTCCAGACTTCTCCGAGGCTACCCTGAGTCCACAGCTAAGCTGAGGCCCATAGCTATTGTAGGTAACGTGGAACCATGACCCCTGGGCAACGCATACTTTTGCCAGTACATCCCCTTCATGGTCTTCCTTGAAGCTGTGCTTTGGGCTCTGTGTAGCGCTAGCCTTGAGCACCAACAGGACCGAAGATCTCTGGCCTCCACTCTCCAAGTGACCCATGGGCCGGGTTCCAGTGCGACCGCTAGAGGCTCCTTCTTGATCCCGAGTCCGTTGGCTAGTGGGTCCCCATGAGGGAAACTCCTCTTCTGTTTGGGCTAACCTGGTTGCTCCAGATGTGCCCTGACTTGCCCTCACTGGGTGAGTCCCCAGATCTTGCTGGTCTGCACAGTCTTCGAAACTCTGATTCCAAGTGACTTGCCGTTGCCAAGGCTTGTTGGGGCCAATCCGGTCGCCGACACCGCAGCACTCGACATACTTTGTGGGACAGCTCGATTCCAGCTCCTGGTTGTTGTTGACACCTCCTGGACCTCGTGGCTGAAGAGTCAAGACTCCAGACAACTCACCTGAAGCACCCACCATCAGAGGGCATTCATCTATCGTGCCCCTGGTTACTGGTTAGTGACCCAGACTCTGTCCCCTCTGCTTTCAGGTTCCATTCATCTCCGATCCAGGCTTGGATCTCTTCGGACACTTCTCCACTTCACGGCAGCAGCACTTCTTCGCCAGCTCCCATTGAAAACGACCCCGCGACCCGACACCAAAAGACACCTATGCACCCGGCTTCCCTGGGTGAGGTAACACGAGTGCTCCGGTACTCCTGTGGGTGTTGGCCCTAGACACCTCTAAGTCCAAAAGGGTTTGCTTGTAGTCGTCCTCTAAGTGTCCTTAACCTCTTACTTTCCAACCACGACTTTCTCCGTAGAAGTAAATGGCGATTTGCACCTGTGTTGCAACACTGTACGTGTCCCCCGTGGTTCCCCTGTGTCACTACCTTGGGTGGTTCCTTGGGGTCCAAGCACTTCTAGAGGCACTAGGCCTTGTGTCTAGAACAGTCATGGTTCTTATACCACTTTATTGGTATATGGTCTAGTACGCCCCTAGGGCACAGACGTGTATGTGTGCTATTACTGTAGATAACTGACTAGAAACTTATGTACTTCTAACTCTAGCCTCATAAAGAGACCAGAGGGGTGTGTTTAGGCATAATTATATATATTTTATATATATACCTGGTGTGGATCTCTTTCATTTGGTCATTCATGAGATTATAGACTGGTAAGACAAGCTGCTTTACATTCCTCCAAGACTTAGCCTGAAGGCTGCTCTTCATAGCTACCACTAGGATAGCTTTCAATAAAGGTTGTCTTTAACCTATCACCATAAGGGGTTGTTTGGACTGGTACAAGGTGCCCACTAGAACTAGTGGACAGCATATACCAGGCCAACTTCTCTCATTGTGCAATTTTGACTGTTTTATTAGCTACAAATACATTTCTATTTCATGAGAATATAGTATCCATCAAGTTTCAATGTGGCTGCCTTTGTGGTTATTATTGTGTTTGTGTACTGCAAGCATAACAGATCAGGACAGAAGCATTGGTGCAGACCTGAGAGTATATTTTTTGCACTTGCAGTGTGTAAAGTCAAATCATTTCACTTAAAGGACCGTATCATGATGGACTTTGCAGCTCCTTGCATGGCTGAGTACATGCTTTAATGCACCTTCCGTGTGTAAATGTATATCAAGTCAAGAAAAACTTTATTTCGGAGAATCTCCATAAAAGGTACATAAAATTGAATATAAAAGCATTAAAAACCATACATTAGGTAATTAAAAGTAGTAGTTAAAAAAATTGCAACATTAATGCAGCCGCACAGCTAGATATCTGCTGATTACATAAAATCATGTGCCATTTAACACAGTGCAGGATGAATCATGTTAACATTTTCAAGTACCGTTTTTGCTTGTAAATGTATATCACCTCAGGAGGCTATCATGATGGGTAATTGACTTTACGCTTTACAGACTCATACACAGATGCTCGGCGGTGCTCCAGCAGCGCTCATAATGATATGGTCCATCCTTTACTTATTTATATTATCACAAAACCGGCCATATTTATCAATGAGTTGTGTCACACCGGGGGCATAATAGCGACGCAAATCATAAGTTAATTTATAAAGCCATGCAAGGCCCCCTTGCATGGCACTAAATGGCTTGATAAATTCAGAGTTAAGATACTGAGCTTAAATCGCTGCACTGCATTACCCTGCCCTAGGGAGGCATTCCACGGGTGGTGCGTTAGTGTTCCCACACAACAGCCATGGATTTTGATGAATTCCCAGATTTACCATTACTGGTAGAACTAGCAATGCATCAAAACACTAAGCAACCCCAGGGGAGGCGTAACAAGGGGAAATACGTTTTTTTCTCCTAGTTTTTCCTCTCTATATGTGTGCTGCATGGGATTGTTTTTGTGAAGAAAGGTGTCCCTTCCTGCACAAACGTAATCCTGCTTGAAACACAGGCACCCTTGCACCATGAAGCTAGGCACTAGTCAGTGTGCTGGAAAAAGACAGGAACACACCGTATTGTGTTAAATAGAGCACATTTTCCTCTTTCCCTGTCATGCAGAGCAGCAAGGTGGCTTGCTGCCCTGCACTGAATGACTCTTATATAAATATGCCCCTTAATGTTACTTATTTAGAGGTTTGGTTGAGTCTTAGCATATATATCACTTAGTAGGACAAATATGTACACTTTATTCATAAATAGTTGCCTGAAAAATATATTAGCAATATATATAACAAAATACCTCTAACACCATCGATTGGTTATTCATTCTGCCTCAGTGGTTACCTTAATTGACCCTGGGCAAAAATGTATTTATGGAATCATTCAGTATTTTTCAGATTAAAAAAAAAGAGGTTACCATCACATAAAACCCCTCCTATTATAACGCAAACAGTGTTTTGAACACAAATACAAAAACACATAAACGCTATTTACTTTGCAAACATTGATGTGACCTAATACTTGGACAAAAAACATATGACTTAGACAAAAATACAGACAACCATATTTCAAGTTAGGACAGTGCTGATACACATTTCATATTGACAACAGTGGTCAGTCCTACGTTCTTATCGTGTAATTGGGACTTTATTGTCTTTGGTCCTCAATTGTTTCTTAGTTCAGGTCCTTGAGAGGTCAGGGACTTATTAACAGACTCTAATGCAAAGCCTCAAATATTCAGCTCGAGTGTGCCTGGTATAAAGCAGTGTCTTTGAGTTAGGTAAGTCTGAACCTCTCTTTTTGACGAGCCAACGCGTTTCGACCTTCAGTAGACAGGACCAAATATAATCTTTCAAACGAAGGTCTACATCAGGGCGGGGCTTTAGGACTTTGAATGCCGTTTCGTGGCTCACATGGAGCAATGTTGTGGTATTCCTATGTTCTTTTGTGTGGCATTTTAATCTGGACGAGATTCATCAAGTCTTGGATTGCTGTCACTTTCTTTTGAAGGCTCTTCTTTTGCGGCATGCGATTCCCGGTCAGCAGTGTCTTAAGGGTTTGGCCATCCGTATTAGGTCATATTGTTATGGACTATGACAAAGTAAATTCCTTTATGAAGTACATTTGTTTCACATTTTGTCGATGTATGGGTTTCCCATTAATGTTTTTTTGACTCTACAAAATGCAGAACATGTTCTTGATTTTGTAAACATATTTCATATTGTGCTAAGCACAGTATGTTTATTTTCTTCCTATGCATGAATTAGGTTTGTGCACAGTCATTACCATTGTTTCTAGTTATTCTTTGAAAGATAATGCACAACTAGTTTTGGTTGTTTAGTTGTTTCTGTCTAAACAGTGATAGGTTTCATTCACTACGACATCACTAACTAAACCTATGCTAACTTGTTTACCTAATGCTCACTGTATATGAAGGTAAACACATCTAAATAGATGTAAATGCAACACTGTGTAAGGATAAAATAGCTTGCCAAGCTTCTGTAGATTGTGAGCTGTGATCTGCAGTCCATACACATAGCTGCACAGCACAAATACTGCTATATATTATAAATGTATGAAAGTAATTTGAATTAATGACGGACAAACAGATGATGAAACAATGCCAATGTACTATTTATTGATATACACTTGAAGGACATTTGGGGCAACCTCCTGTCCTGTGCCTTCTACCAGCAGTTACATTGACAGTGCTTGTGTTTGTTTGCAGTTGTCTTCACCAGCAAGCTTTCCTGCATCAGTGGAAAAATGAACGAAGACAACCACAGCTCAATGAAGGACTTCCTGATTGTAGGATTTTCTGATTTTCCCCATCTCCAAGTTCCTCTATTTGCTGCATTTTTACTGATTTACATCTTAACTCTGATGGGAAATATTCTAATCATTGGAACAGTTTACTCCAATTCACATCTGCACACTCCCATGTATTTCTTCCTCACTAATTTGTCATTCACTGATATCTGTTACACCTTAGTCATTTTCCCACAGATGTTGGCTCACTTCTTTCAGGAGGGCACATGGGTTTCTTTTACTGAGTGCCTTGTTCAAGTGTACTTTTTCATGGTCATGGTGGTTGTAGAATATCTCCTTCTCTCAGTAATGGCCTACGATAGGTATGTGGCCATCTGCCATCCCTTACATTACTTGACAGTTATGAACACATCTGTGTGCGTCCAGCTGGCTGTGGGAACCTGGGTAACAAGTTTCTTGATACCATTAGCACACACAGTATTTTTCTCTCATCTCTCTTTCTGTACAACCCACACAATAAACCACTTTTTCTGTGACGTCACAGCCTTATTGAAGATTTCCTGTAGCAATACACACCCAATTGAGACACTTACCTATATTGTGGGTCCGATAGTGGCTCTAACATCCCTTTCGTTAATCATAATTTCTTATATCAACATCACTTCATCCATAATGAAAATAAAATCTAAGGAGGGGAGGCAGAAGACCTTCTCTACATGTGTGTCACATCTCACTGTAGTTGTTTTATTCTATGGTTCTCTTTTTGGTACCTATGTGCGTCCAACATCAACATATTCCTTGAGATATAATAAAATTTCCTCATTGTCATACATTGCTGTCACCCCCCTGTGTAACCCAATTATCTATAGCCTGAAAAACACAACGTTTAAAAATGCTTTAAAGAAGACAATGAATGCAAGACAATTTACATGTAGAACCACACGTTCACTGTTTTAGGCTCATATTGAATGAAAATCAATTAAAAGAATTTGCATACACGATTTGAGAAAATGGGATAGATTAATACTTGGTAAAATAATCTCAAGCATTTTACAATTACACTATACCAAGACCTCATTTTAATTTTGGAAGGATTACTACTGAGCAGTCTATCAAACAATTGCATACTTTTACATGTTATCATCCGTAAAGACGCTAGCACATGAGTAAATAGCTAATTGTCAATGAAAGAAAAGAAACAATACAAACATGTATATGTCAAGAACAGTTATTAGTTGAGATAAAATTAGAGTACAGAATCCATTAGGCTTTTTAATGTAAAGGACTTTGCAGCATAATATCTTGATATCTATGATCTATGAAAATGTTCAGACTAAATATTAAGACAATGATTTTCATTAGGGTTTGCATGTTAGAACTCTTTACGCTGAAAGTAAAGATAGTAGTTCAGATTTACTTACCCTTTGCGCAAGAATGGTATCACATAGAGTGTTGAATTGGGATTTACGTTTACCTGCAGAACGGTTGTTGCAGTGGACATTAGCCCTCCAATAAGGCAAAGTAGAGCTACTTGCATCAAGGGGGAGTACAATGGGTGGTACATAGATGTGTAGATGCAAACAACCATTGTGATTTAAATCTGTATCTTCTAACATTGTAGACAGGGATCTGCATAAAAAACTGATGCCCCCTGGAGGCAGGTGAAGCAGGGGAGAAAGATTTATTTTCTCCAAACGTTTTGAACTTTGTACTGAGCAGCACACATACAAATTCGAAAAGTATTAAAGTATGTTTTGAAATAGCCCAGTACAAAATCCATGCTAAACATAACACACTTACCCTTGACTATGGTGCAACAGTGTGCATGTTGCACAAGGCAAGCAAAAGGGTGCCAGTACAAGAGGAGAGAGAAACAGTTATATATCATTGTAGATATTGCTCTGCCCTGCATGTTGCCTTTGCTGCTGCACAGATACTTTGTTTGCAGTGCTGCATTAATTCACCTCTTTGTAAATTTGATTTATGTGTCTCTGTGATAATTACTATAGAAAATGCAGTAAGGACAATGGGTGTATCAAACAGCTATATATGCATAATGAATGGTAAGAGGTTTGTGTATGAAAAGCAAAGATAAGTCAAAATGTGCCAGTCTCAAGTTAACTGCTAACTAGCAGTTTGGAATAATGTTATCCTTCGATATTGGGTTGCCACTGTATGTTCTAACCACTCCCCAAAGTTAGGGAATCTGTGTCCTTCATAAGAGGAGGTGATGTTCCAAAATGTCTGTGTCTGATTTTACATGTATTTCAGATCTTACTGTTCCTGACATTTTCAATTTGTCCCTACTTGCTTTAAACATCTTTCTCCCATAACCTTCTTTAGAGACTGCAATCCCATCATATGACCAGGCATCGTCGAAGCCTCAAGACATTGTGTCACACACCATATACCCCACAGTCCCGTCCATCCCACCGCCAGACACCACACCAGTTCTCTCTTTTTGGGTTAGGGGTAGTAAACCCCCAGCCGTGTTTATTTGTACATAAAAAACAATGACAAAAAACGTTCCATCTTTCATTATTCTACAGAGTAACCCACCAATTTTACATCTTTATTTAGACGTGTTGTTTTTTAACCTCAACAGAGAGGCTAATACATTCATTTCCTACCCTTATCAAAACACTCGTTCTGGCATATCCACAAGTTGGCCTTCAAGTGAGATCATGAATGTTCCCGGTGACTCCTGCTCAGGAACCTCCCCTTCCCAGTTCAAGGGTACCTGAATGGGTTCCTCCTTAGGGGAGGACCCCACCCTCCTGTATCCCCTACCAGGGAACGTCTGTACAGGGGTCCATTTGCTTGCCAGGATACCTACCTGAGTACCCTTCTACATCCAACATATTCCCCCCTGCGTTAGCTTGAGACCCATTGTGCCTGTGCAGGTGGCTGGCCAAAAGGACCAGATGACAGTGACTGCTCCCAACCCCCCAAGCCCCTGCAACCATAAATTGACTCTATGCCAGCACCCCTTGGAGGGTCCCATGACACAGCTGCTAAAATGATCTAAAAAGAAAATGGGGGATGCCTTGTATGGTCCCTAGCAGTCCCCCAATTGTGGTATCACCCACCAAGCCACACAAATCCATAAATACAACAAGTTATTTATGCTGGAAAGAAACATTCAGTTAGTATAATATTAGCAATGGAGAAGACAATCACAATATATATCAACCACAATACCAAAGCTTCCTCCAAATTCGCCTCCCTTGCAGGAACCCTAGCCAAACCTTACTTACCCTACAGTCACAAGAGTTGAATGCTACAGGGATGGTAGGCAAGACACACAATATCCTTGCCGACGGAGGCACTTCCTTGAGAGGGGTGGTCCCAGGAGAAGACGTCATTCGTAGTGCATGGCCCTAATGAACTGCCATATACACAGCTCCACAGAGTTGGGGGAGCCTTTCCAGGGCTGTTTGGCATTGCCAAACTATGGCTTTTATTATTCATGCTACTAACATTGCAAAGAAAACTAGTCCATGTCTAAAATTTGCACTAATCTCAGTATGAGGATTGTGACAAACAGATTTAGTTTTAGTATCAAACATTTCTTTAACTACCAAAGACTTACTCCCAGTATTGTTCAAGGCTGGGGCATGTGGAAAACATGTGTACCCTGTTGACTCAGTTAGCTGGTTACTCACTACTCACTTGCTGCCAATTGTGGATTTTTTCTGATCCAGTGTAATATACAAGTCAATAGATTTGTGTAATGCTGGATTATCTCTTACATGATGAACATCACTTTAATGGAATACTGTCATAGTTCTGTATTTATCTGTCTATAGATCCAGCTGTTCTATTGAACCACCCATGTCTTGCTACCATTCAGAACTGCTTATCATAAAAATTGACATTTATTTGACACATCAATTATTCCAGTATATAAAAATATCATTATAACGGAATCAATGAATTCCATTCCAGGTACTGATTAAGTAATTTTGTTTTGGAAGCGCAATTTTCTCCTGTATCTCCACGAGCAAATTGAATATAATGTTATTAAGTTATTGGTGTGAAAACGTAGGGTCACTGTTACATCAACCACTATTTCACCGAATTCTGAATATGGTTGATAGCCTTGCACTGGGCAATATAGTCATACCACAAGCACTCCTAACACATTCTGCAACTTTGATATTGTTTGCCAAATGTTGGCAAACACAGCTATTGTCTAATAATGAAAATACAGATGATTGAATGAGGGGCTTTTAAATTGCAGAAAAATATTGAGTAAAGGAGTTGTAAAGAAATCCATAAAAGTTGGGACTGGTTATATTATTATGTCTCACTATATGTGCATTTGAAATTTGGTAAAGTTCTCCTCCCTTATTAAGAGATATGTAAGGTGGCTTACCATTCACCAGGGTGGTAGAGTATATAACATGGTAGAGGACTCTGTGCATTTTTTAAACCTCCAAAGCAAAAATTTGTTTTGGAAAAACAAAATCTAATGGCACAGTCCCTTTCCCAGGGTGTGGTGATCATTTTTATTCTTTCAGCTTAGGCTCACAAGGCTTTTCATGTTAGTCATGAGCAGAAAATAAGTCTCTCAGAACATCTATCTTAATAGGCTCTACGATTTCCACAAGTGGTACAAGTAGGGGCACCATCAGAGGCAACATTGGTTTATCTAACTCAAAATAGAGCGGGTGGACCATCAGTTTTGTGTACAGCTTACTACCCAGGCTTTTGGACAAGCACTTTGTCCACTAAACTCCATACAAACCCATTGGTCTTTTATGATTCCAGACAAATGCAGTTCACTATATTACAGAAGCCGAAGTTTATTTATGAAAAAACAGAAACTAATAGCCTTGGCCCTCTGTGTGGGTCAGTTTAAATACGATCTGAGATGTCCACCAGTGAACCAAGTGGGAGCACTGTCACAGGAAACATAACAGTATGCTCGACCCAAAATAGAGTGGATGGACAGTCAGTTTGGTGTTCATGTAAATCAGTCATGCTTGTGGACAAGTAGCCTGCCCATTAAACTCTTTATAACTCCATTGGTATTTTGTGATTGCAGACAAATGCACTGATAACTTAGTTTACCAGATTAGGAAACAATTAGGTACATATAATTGACAGGTTCTGCAAACAATTTAGGAAGAATGGACATTTTTGCTTAAATTGATCAGCCTAAAACTGTCAGAGGTGAATTAATTCAGGGTGTCTCCTATAATTTTCAGTAATTTTTTTATGCAAACGATGTGGCCACCCGTCTCTGAGAAAGTGAATTATTATTTGGGGGGCATTGAAGTCCTCCACATGTAATAAAGTCACTAACCTCTTAGGTCTAGTGAAAACTTTCAGTAATTTAAACCTGAACTCAACCCCTGGAATCTTTGGCACAGAGCAGACACACTTAACTGAAAGAAAATGTGTAAAGCATTTAGAACAATCAGAATATATAAAAAGTGAAAGGCACAACACAAAAAACCCAACTCCAATTTACAAAATAGATACAAGTTTAGAAAGACAAATGACACCAAAACAACAAAACTCCAACAAGGTGAACCAGAACCAAGAAAAAGTAAAGTGACAATAAAAGTATATAGACGCATATGACTGGGACCTAGGCACAATATCAGATGAACAATGTATGTTACACCAAGGGCCCAATTCACAAAGGGCCCCGCAGTCATGGTGGGGGCCCTGCTCTCAAGGCAGGAACTCAGCAATGAGTGACTGCAGTGTAGAGGTCCCTTCACTATTGTGGGCCTCCCACCACAACTGTTAGGCCTCCACCACTAGTGTGGAAATCCTTTGTGAATCAGGCCCCAAGTTGATTCGCCCAGGCCGGACTTTTACATTGGGTCTCTACAATTATCCGAAGTATGAGCGTTGAAAGCAGTGTTCAAAAAGAGTTCCAGAAGGACATTTAGCCATTGGACAAGGTTTCGCTGAATCCACTGGTTTTGTGGGAAAAGCACTGAGTGGGAAAAGTCACATTTCACGTCGAGAGAAGTTCCCTAATTGGCCGGATACTTCTTATGCCTGCGCTCGTTCTAGACTGTTATGTTCAAACCTAAAGCCATATTTTCAAAGATTTTGTGTTGGGTTTGTGTCACTTATTTGGTACAGACTCGATGCTAAAGTAATGCGAATGGTTATTTCTGTTGCTTTTTAAAAACAAGTTATTGCAAGGCAGCACATTTGTCAAGTGGGCATTCATGAATCCTGTGCCTCCACCCACGGATTTCGATTCAAACCCATACTTACAAAGACTTCTTGATATGGGTTTGAGCCAACACCAAGCATCTGCATAACATGCCAATCCAGTATAAACCTAGCCATATGCAAATCAATCTTGACCCTGCTCCTCATAGGAACAGTCCACCCAGCCAGGCCAGGGCAGGGCACCCTTGGACCAGAAACAAGCATCCTGGGACTGGTTTTGGGGTATCACTTCTCATCAGCCAGGCTAGCTTAAATCCAGTGGCATGTTGAGCACAGAACACAAGTTTGGATTGGTGCCTGGATTGGTGCTAAGCAGTCACAAGTGCAACACAGAATGGAGAGCAGAGCTGAGCTATTTTCTGATCATTTCTATCCGCACAACACAGCACAGCAACTTCAATTGCTGAGCTGGGTTCCATGAACTATTTGAAAATATGCCCACAATCCTTCAGTGGGATAAGGTTCAGTCTGTATCTGACAGGAATTCCATGACGTTGTATACTTTCTCACCAATGTCCTAATGAAATGGATTTGCAGCAATGGAGAAGCTTTAAGACGGGTGTACCTGTTCTTTGGCCCAGCAATTTTGCACCTTGTTTGGAGCGGCTTAGGTGGCAGGGCCTGGTCCTTCAGAGGTCTGGAAGTATAGACAAGTCCAAAATTTTCATAGATGTTAAGATAAGTCCAGCTAGTCATAGTCAAGAGTTCCAGGACCAGGGAGATACCACTCAGTGGTCGAGACTCAATCCATTAGAGGCCACCAGTAGGGTCTAGTCCAGGTCCAGTTGAAACTAGTCTGGTGTAAAAACCAGGAAAAGTCTTATAATCACTATCTCATTATATCAGAAGTATCTTAAGTATGGTGGTTGACCGTAAGTACTAGTCACCCTTTGATGCAGGATTGGATACCATAGAATTGGCTTCTATCTCTAACTTTATACTACCCTACCACCACCCTTGCAGGTTGCACTTCCTGCATCATTTGATTTCCTGTTATACTTCTGATATGAAGAGCTGCTAACTAATCACCCATAATCCCTATACTATTATGTCCTGACAAAGTAATCAAGTTACTACCAAGTGATGTAACATGGGTTGACTGGCAAGAACATGCTCCAAGTGAAAATTTGGGATTAAAAGATATTTGCTTTTATAGACTATCAAGACAGATGATATGTTGGGTATGTTTACAATGATAAAGGAAGGTTTGGAGAACTCCTTTCCAAGCTTAGGGAGCATATGTGTGGTTGTTCCTTTCCTTCTGCTGGGCACCCTGTCATTGGATACCAGAAACACTTTTGGACACTTCATTTCAAGTGGCCAACAAATTGTTTAATAAATTACATCTTGTGGAATTTGGAATTTTGTCTGATTTTTAGAAATGTAGAGCTTCCAGGTTTACATATGAGTTTTAGGCTGTTTTCTCACCAAACTGCAAGTATGAGGAAACAACTGAAAATTATAAAAATCGATTACCATAAAAGGTTGTACAAAATGTGCTTGTTTCCGAAAGATGATAATCTTAGAACAACAAACGCCCTATCTTGTGCACAACTTTTTTCTTGTTTTTAAAAAAATGCTACATTATGACAAGTTTACCGGTTCCCTCTAAAGGAATCCCTAAATCCTGGATACCATTTGAATCTCTAAATTGTGGAAGACAAAAGGAGACAAATTAGGCCTGGATACTTTTAGTGAAGGTATGCTATAAAAGATTAAGCATAAACTGAACCATACATCTAAAAAAGGGTTCAGCACCACGTGGAAAGCATAACAGCCAAGTGGCTAATCTGACTGCCTCAAAATAAATGCAATATATATAATGGGTAATGTGTAACTAACAATTATATTTTGTAGTCTCTGCAAAGGGTTTGTAAAGGAGCAGGTCAGTGGCGCTCAAGCAGGTTAACGGTGCAGTGTATTAAGGGAACGAAGAACAAATGCTTCACGGTGCAACCAGGTCAGGGGAAGACCCAAAACCCCTGTATAAGTTATGAGCTAAAAGCCCATAGCAATACAATCACAAAACAAGTCCTGGGCACACGTATACAGTATACAATTGGTACAGAAATGAAATTATAAGGAGGTTGACACCGGTAGTTCCATGAGAGTTGCTTTATGTGAGTAGTATTTCATTAAAGAAAACAATGCCAGCCGACACGTGTTTCGTCAACAGGTCACTACCTGTGACTCTTCAGGGCTGGGAACAATATAATTCTTAATCCTATGGTCAAAAATCTCCCGTCGTTTATCCAGGACACGAAGCACATTCTTGGTATCCTCAGTGACGTTTGATGGCAACCAGGCATGATTATGGCGACACTTGATGTGGTGTCTCTGTACACCTCGATCAAACCTGATGTAGGCTTAGAGGCTGTGACAAAATATCTAGATATGAGACCTGCCACCCTGTGGCAACACACAAATATGTTAATAGCCATGATGGACATTATACTTAAGAATAACTGTTTGATTTACGATAAGAAATGGTACAAGCAAACCAAAGGTGTGGCCATGGGCTCAAGCTTCTCACCTTCTTTCGCTAACCTCTACATGGGCTCATTAGAGGCAATTTGGATCTTGGGTAAGAAGGGTGCACATTGGACTAATTCTATTGTATACTGGCATCGATATATCGACGATTGTCTTCTCCTCTGGTCCGGCACACTAGAAGAGCTAGATGACTTTTGTGACCACCTAAACTCTAATGACATGGACATGAGATTCACGTGCAGCCACAGCACATCCCTCATTACATTCCTAGATTTGGAACTCTATGTCAAAGACAATTTTCTACACAGTAGATTATATCGTAAAGAGACTGCTTGCAATGCTATTCTTCATGGGGACAGCTCCCACCCTGCACATCAGATAGAGTTCATCCCTTATGGTGAACTCGTGAGAGCACGAAGGAATTGTAGCGAAGAAACTGAATTCCTTAGCTGCTGGTCAGACATGAAGGACAGATTCTCTAAATGAGGTTACAAACCCGACACGATCAACAAAGCAGCAACCAGAATAAAGAAAACCAACAGAGACAACACACTCCGATCTAAGACCCGCAAAGCACCTCCTATCCCACAAACTAGGCTGATAATAGACTACAATGACCTCAGCACAGTGATCAGAAAGAGCCTCAATAAACATTAGAACATCCTACTAGCTGACAATACACTGAGTGAGAACATTACCACCAAGCCTTTAATTACATACAGACGTGGGAGGACTTTGAGGAATAGACTGAGTCCCACTGTTCCACACTTTGCAAATACCGCTTCTTGGCTCACACCACACACTAAAGGGTTTCACAAATGTGGGTGCTGTGGAGTGTGTAAATGGGCGCAGAATGGAGTCAAGGAATTCAAGAGCTACCACAAACGTCACTATGAGATCAATGTGAACATTAACTGTAACACTAAATTTGTAGTATATGTGCTTGAGTGCACCTGCCATAGCCAATACGTTGGCAGCACCATTAGGGCCCTAAAAGACCACATCAGCGAACACGCCAGAGCCATTCACCAACAAGACGCCAGGTACCCAATGGCTCTACATGTGGCGTCATGCCCATCGCGGAGGGTTCACAAAAGATTCTCTTTTTTTGGTATTGACATTGTCCAACCTAACATAAGGGGGGGAAATCGTGAACTCAGACTTAGACGCCTCGAGGCTACCTGGCTCATGCGCCTACAAACTGTGAGATATGGCCAGAACAACGACCATGAATTACAATACTTCTTGGGCACTTAAGACCCCTCCATGTTATTGTTGTTGTCTCATTTTCATTTAACGTTAAATGCTGCTGATTCATGAACTGAGTCATGACCGACAACCACTTTCAGTACATTCTTGCCTTTTTTTGCAGGGAATCCCCACATTAGTTTTGCCTGTTTCCTCTATGAGTCCTATCAACCCCTTATTATTTTATACACTACCATGACTACGTTATGACCGATTTTCTAGCTCTCCTTTTGATCTCGTTTTCATAATATCATGTGTCATCTTTGTTTTGTTTTGGTTCCTTTTACCCAGAAATATCCTTTCTGTTATTTTGACTGTAATATATTAACATGTCAGGGTATATACATGCTACACCCTCATACATAACATAGTAATTATTGCATGCATCTTTGCTAGTAAACAATCCCAAGATATTATTATTGGATCACTGACATAATATCGACTACCAAAATATAGACCTACAAAAATATCGATGCCAAAATATCGAATACAAAAATATTGAATTCCTATCTACAAACAGGTAAGTACAAAAATATTGAGTCAAAAATATCGTTGTAAAAAATATAGTCAGTCAAAATATCGATTTTTTTAAATGTATTAAATGTATTGTAAAAATAATAAAATAATCAATATAATTAACTAAATCATATTTAAAAATACTTAAATAACCTTCAATATAATAAATAATTAATGTAACTTCAAAAAAATAAACTTTACATTTTTATTTTTTAATAGATATATATATAAACGTAATATTAATAAAAAATAATCAATATTTTTACCGTAGGATAGCGGCAGGGTAAAATGTACCATTACCACTCCAGTGAGTGCAAGAGTAGAGAAAGCGTCAGATAGCGTAGGGGTAAAAATAACTATTCCCACGCCAAAGAGTGCAACAGTAGGGAAAACGTTGGATAGCGTAGGGGTAAAAATTACTATTCCCACTCCAAAGAGTGCAACAGCAGGGAAAGCGTTGGATAGCGGGAGGGTAAAATTTACTATTCCCACTCCAGTGAGTGCAACAATAGGGAAAGCGTTGGATAGCGTATGTGTAAAAATAACTATTCCCACTCAAAAGAGTGCAACTGTAGGGAAAGCGTTGGATAGCGGGAGGGTAAAATTTACTATTACCACTCCAAAGAGTGCAACAGTAGGGAAAGCGTTGGATAGCAGGAGGGTAAAATTTACTATTCCCACTCCAGTGAGTGCAACAATAGGGAAAACGTTGGATAGCGTAGGGGTAAAAATTACTATTCCCACTCCAAAGAGTGCAACAGTAGGGAAAGCGTTGGATAGTGGGAGGGTAAAATTTACTATTCCCACTCCAGTGACTGCAACAATAGGGAAAGTGTTGGATAGCGTATGGGTAAAAATTACTATTCTCACTCCAAAGAATGCAACAGTAAGGATAGCGTTGGATAGCGTAGGGGTGAAAATTACTATTCCCACTCCAGTGAGCGCAACAATAGGGAAAGCGTTGGATAGCGTATGTGTAAAAATTACTATTCCCACTCCAAAGAGTGCAACAGTAGGGAAAGCGTTGGATAGCGGGAGGGTAACATTTACTATTCCCACTCCAGTGAGAGCAACAATAGGGAAAGCGTTGGATAGCGTAGGGGTAAACATTACTATTCCCACTACAAAGAGTGCAACAGTAGGGAAAGCGTTGGATAGCGGGAGGGTAAAATTTACTGTTCCCACTCCATTGAGTGCAACAATAGAGAATGCGTTGGATATCGTATGGGTAAAAATTACTATTCCCACTCCAAAGAGTGCAACAGTATGGAAAGCGTTGGATAGCGGGAGGGTAAAATTTACGATTCCCACTCCAGTGAGTGCAACAATAGGGAAAGCGTTGGATAGCATAGGGGTAAAAATTACTATTCCCACTACAAAGAGTGCAACAGTAGGGAAAGCGTTGGATAGAGTAGGGGTAAAAATTACTATTCCCACTCCAATGAGTGCAGTAGTAGAGAAAATAATAATAATGTAATATTTTATTAAAATAATTTAATTATTAATACCAATACAAAAATTAATAAAATCATTTACCAATCACAAAATATTAAATAATCAAATAATTATTAATAACAATAAATATTGTTTATTTAATTAATTACCTATTAATAATTAATTAACAAACAATTAATTTTCAATACCAAAAATGATTAAATACAAATAATACCAATTAATAATTAATTAATAGTAAATTAATTATCAATATACAACATTTATTTCAATAATTAATTACTTAAAATTACTTCTCACCATATTCCCCTATAAACCCACAACCCACTACAAATAATAAATTAAAACAATTAACATAATTATCAACTAAACAATTGATAAAAATTAATGACTAATTAATACAAATTAATTACCAATTAATAATTAATCAACAACCAATTAATTTTCAATACCAAAAATTAACAAATAATTAAAAATGCAAATTAATAATTATTTAACAGTTAATTCATTATCAATACCAAGAAATAAAAATAAATATTTACTTAATTACTATTAAATTACTTCCCACCCTATTCCCCTATCGATATTAATACAAATTCGATATTTTTTCATGCCTATATTATGACATTCGATATTACTTACCTGCAATTCGATATTTTTAACGACTATATTATGTCCATTCGATATTGTGTCCATTCTATATTTTAGACTCGATATTATGTCCATTCGATATTTTTTTTCTCGATATTATGTCTAGTTACCATTATTATTATGTGATGCAATATATGTTATCAATTAGTGATATTCATACGCACCATGCACTTCATTTCCACCGACTACTAGACTGTGAAGTCGGTTCATCTTTGTGTATTTCTAATTGTGACCAATGTCATCCGCTGTTTAGCAGTTTCTAGTGCTTTCTCACATTACCTTTCCACCCCATTTCTGTCAATCACTCTTAACCCATTCTGAACACCACTTCCTGTCCTCACCGGCACGTACGAAGGTTAGCGCTCCAGCTTTTTTACACTTTTTCCGATATATACCACTTCCTGTGTACACTCGGCCTCCCATTCTCCACTGCGAGACGAGCACAGGCTGGACCCTGCACTTTCAGGTAATTAACTAACTCCTACCCACGCGGTTTTGGAGTTTTGTCGGTTCCTTTTCCCTGCACTTAATAATGACCGATGCTCACGCTTCCTTGCAGGCCCCGCCAAGACACGGACGCACCCGCCCATGTGACACCCGTAAATTTTGACTGCCCCATCCGCGGCTCATATTTTTACCAGTTGACCAGGTCGGAATTATCACCGGTTCATCAGTGAGTATCCCCAGCCTTTATCTCACTTTCACTTAACTTTTCTACTTCTACTTGGCCTCCACTGCTGCGGCTTTGCAACTTATTGCGGGCCTTTTTTTATCTCTCCTTCTCGACCTTAGAAACACGCAAGCACATTTATCAGGTAAAACGTTACCTCCATTATCTATTTTTTTATTTTCCTCCGACCTCCATGACGTGCAAGCCATTTTCACAATATCTGTTCGGCCGCTTTCCCTGCTCCACACCGTTGACATGATTTTGCTTTGATATTGGCATTTGTTTATTTTAACACACCAGCAAAACTTGACACCTATTTTAAGTTTAATGTTCACTTTCTTATTATGTGGAGTGGCGCAACCATGGTTGCTCATAATACCCCTTTGTGCTAGGGGTCAGTATCCTTTCGGTGAAATATAATTTGTGGTTACAGCAAGTTTTACATGAATTATAACATTTATACCTTTGATTTAATTCTAAGTTTACTTGTACTAATATTGACACCATATGTCGCTCACGCATGAATGATGTCGTGTTGCTCCCACTTGCTCGAGTCAAACAGTTACGCATTCCGTTTGTCATGAGGACGTCCTAATGCGAATATTAGCATGTTTTAATCCATTCCAAAGGGACATTTGTTTTGATGAGTTTTTTTTTATATATATAATATGATGCGTGCAGCATCTAGCTGCGAGCCACTTTTCTTTTAGCTTTTCTTTTTTTTTTTCCTGAACAGGTTTCTTTAGGGTTTCCATGGTTAGTAGGGTGTTGTGTGAAGTCACCCCACTATTTACACTGATGAACATTGCGTACCCTTTTGACATTATGTTTTCCAAATTTAGATTATGTTGTATTATATTGTTCCCAGCCCTGAAGAGACACAGGTAGTGACCTGTTGACGAAACACGTGTCGGCTAGCGTTGTTTTCTTTAACGAAATACTACTCACATAAAGCAACTCTCATGGAACTACCGGTGTTGACCTCCTTATAATTTCATTTCTGTACCAATTGTATACTGTATACGTGTGCCCAGGATTTGTTTTGTAACAATTAACTTTTGTTTACTCAATAGATGATTCCACCACTTCTGCGCTCCCAATTTCCTCTTTTTATCTTTGACATGTATAACTCTAATTTTGAAGCGAGGCATGGCAAATGTAAATGTCTTCACATTCAAGTTCAATACAAGAAGCCACATATGTGTATATTCTTCTCTTCTTAATAGTGGTCAGATAATTTTTCCAATACATATGGCAGATAATTATTAGTAAACGTGGGCGTAGTGCTCCGCTCCGCCCGTGGAGTGTGCGTAGTGCTGCCTACTTCGCGGTCCGCAAAGTAGGCATAGCAGGCAGACTACGCACACGCCACGGTGAAGCAGAGTAGCCCGCCACCCGCCTCCCGCCTCCCGCCCGCCCTCATTTTAAAATTACTTACAACGTTAAAAGTAAAGAAAATTACTTACCTGAGCTGCGGCGTCCCGGGGCTCCCTCTTCCTGCTTCCTCGCCGACTTCTTCCTCACAAATGCGCATTCGCGGGCGCCCGCGCATTTGTGAGCAAGAAGTTAGGGGGTGTGCGTAGATTTGGCCCCACTCCGTGATGCTCCGCATAGCCCCACTACACCCACTACACCCAGGGATAATTATTAGGGTCCAGTTCTTGATTAATCCTTCTAGGATCTATAGGAGTATTTTCACTCATCTAACCTTAAGCCACGTTTACAGTCTGCCATGGAATAGAGGCTCACAAAAAAGGGAAAATATGGAGCGATAACTAAGGTCGCTCACTTTATGAGTTTGTAAGGATTCTCCTTTTCAGTCTTAATATTCGATAGCAGCCAGGAGTATATGTGTGAGGGCAGTAGCCCTACTAATGATGGTTAGCTTTAAAGGAAGGAGGTCATCACTAGAAAATCTCTCACATGTCAAACTATACTATATTTATTTAATTCTGTACTTAGGATTTTTGTAAGATGGTGTGTGTTGACTTATGCTAAATGTAGAACACTGGTAGGTAGGGAACTCAAACTTGCGTTTTGGAATGGTGAATAAGTCTTCAATCATGATACTTGGTGATCTCAAACACAAGCCAAGGTCTTAATAAATTATTCTGTGAAAGGGGATAGGAGCACACTGCCATCACGTCTCACCGTCATTACCTCTAGGCATCTTGGTCGATGTAGTTTGAAATGATACTTGGCTTTTGCCATAATTTTAGTAGCGTATCCCTAGACACATGTTTCTGGATTCCTCCGTCATCAATAGGAAAAAAGGTTGTAGGTTGCTGGACATGCTGCTGCTTAATTTTCACAGGCACAATTCCACTCAGGGCAATCAGGCGCTCCCAAGCTCGTCAGCTCAGGCTGCTCGAGGGAGCCTTTTAAATTGTGAAAGGGGATAGGATCACACTGCCTCCACGTCTCAGCGTCATTACCTCTAGGCATCTTGGTCGATGTAGTACATTGTTTTTTGCACAGAGTACTACATCGACCAAGATGCCTAGAGGTAATGATGCTGAGACATGATGGCAGTGTGTGCCTATCCCCTTTCACAACTTAATAAATTATTCCCTTGCTCAACCCTTGGAAGCTGGCTATGAGCAGGCAGGCTTCACCTAGGAGACAGGTGTGTAAAGCATGTAAAAACACCAATACATTAAAAAGTAAGACACAACACACAATAAAAATCTAACATTATTGTATCCAAATACTAAATATTTTAATGATTTAAATGCACCATAATGACAATATTCTAATTTAGGGAAAAATAGGCTTGCATTTTTAAAGATCAAATGCTTTTTAGTTACTAAAAATTAATAGTGCCAACTTGGGACATCTGGTCATGGCTGACCGGGACAAAGACAAACTTTGGGGCTGACCACAATCGAGCGTGGGTTGGATACACTGTGCAGTAGGCCTCGTCAAGTTTTAGCCTTCTGACGTTGCTGTTTTTCTCGAGCTTTTTCTTCCGACATTGAGCGAGGCACCTAATTAGGCCAGGTTTCCAGTCAATGATGGCAGCTTGCTTCAGTGCAAGGCCTCGGGAAATCATGACAGTCTTGAACTCCGGCCGGACGAACCTGAAATCCAGGCCAGGTCCTGGTTCAGCGAAAGCAGCTTTACTCTCCACGACAGATCAGTCAACTTATGCATCTTTTGACAAAAAATTATCCATACTTCACTAAACTTTTGGATCTTCTTCCAGAAAGTCCCTTTGGGGTTACAATGTGTTCACAACACCAATTCAAATTTGGAGATGCTCTGAGTTGTTCCTTGGGATATTGGGACTATGTCTCCCACAAGAAACAAATAAAAAATCCATATTGTTATTCTTTGTTTTTCAGTAGCTACTCAACGTAGCTGGTCCAGAATTTCACCGTACAAAGCCCGAAGCCAACACGTGTTTCGTCGCTATTACTCATGTGTACATGCGACTTTTTCAAGGCTGAAGAGTTAAGCGTCCTGAAGCTGCTTAGAAAATGTAATCCACTCCAAAAAGCAGCAAGTACGATGTGGCAGAGCAGCAATAAAAGCGCAACAGCAAAGTCCGTGTACGGATCAATAGCATGTATTCAGAGCAAGAAGCTATCCATATTACAGCTGCTACGTCTGCCACAATTCGGCCGGTGTTCTCGAGTGGCGGCCTCGGCTGCTGATTAGGAGTAGTGGGTGGTTCTTTCCTCCTTATTGCACCGTCCCTAAATAGTGTGAGTCTTCCTACGGTTAGTGTATTTTTTCTTTTTGCGCCTTCCCTATGCCCAATACCACCTTCTTACCTATGTCTCCCACAATGCACCTCTCCAAATCCTTAAAATTCCATTAGACGCAGTCCAGCTGGGTACGTCTTGGAGGAGATGATGCAGGTGGAGCTCTTTTAACCTGTTGCTTTCACGGAGTCTACTCCTTCAACTTCCAAGCAACGTGAATTCCATTTTAGGCTGAATGCCAAAGTGTGTTGTAGGTGCAGTCCTTATGAGTGCTGTTCTCTCTTGTGTAGTTTAAGGGCCCAGCAGTGCAGTCTTTTTCTGTAATTTCAAGCCAGGGATCTGAGTTGCTTGTCAGCTCTCCCATACTTATTCGGTGTTGCTGGTTGACAAGCACGGGGGCACCCTGACCATTAGGGTACAAGGTGCCACCCAGAATGTATGACAACTTCCTTTAAAGTGTGGTAAAATCTTGTCCCAGTAGGCACTGTGCTTCAAAATCCAATATGGAGAAATTCACTCCTGGAGGTTAGAATCTGACTAAGTCAACCCACTGGTGTGGCTAACTTTCCCTAACACTCCCCGTCCAGCCCCTCTGCCAATGAAATTACTGGGGCTTCTGTCTGGCTGGGGATGCAGGATTTGGGGCTGACACTGTGTCCTGCTCTAACTGTCATTCCCTCTTTGAAGACCAATGTGGCCATTGTACCTCCTTCTTGACTTTTGCTCTGCAGCTTGCACATCTCCCCCTACTAGATGTCCTTTGTCTCTATGCAGGCCATGTCGCACCTCATCAAAGCAGTTTGGCTTGGCTGTGAAAGGCTGGCCAATCATGAGATGTTGCTAGACGGCTGGATTTTAGCACAATAGAAAAGCAAGTTCTATAAACAATTTTCTGTCATATTTCAATTGTACACTTTATTAAAGTATTCCCATGCTAGCCTATGAGGCCAATGCATTATCATAGGGAAAAACTGAATTGGCAGTTTGTCCCTCAGCAGGGCATATAAAACATATGTTATAATGTCACTGCTTATAGTTGAAGGCACCCTATCTCCTGGGAACCTAGGAGAATACTTATGGGTGACTTGTATCTAAAGATAAAGTAGTTTAAGACTTTGGAAGTACCTTTAATTAGTAGAATCTGCATATAATTTCAATTTCAAAAGAGCCTGCAAAGCAGGCACCACAGCAGTGCACACTTACGTGCATTGAATCTACTCGGCCTCTAAACCTACATGTCCTACCATAACCTAGGGACTTACAGGTAGGATGCCAGTACCAATTGTTATTATACCATATATCTTTCACACAGAGCCCAAGCACTTGGTCTAGTTACCAGAGCCCAGGGTACAATCATATTCAGAAAACCAGCACCCAGTAGTCCTGGTTTTTTACACAGGCAATCCTGAATAGTTTAGTATTCAGGAATTTCCTAGAGCTCCTGTGGTTGGAATCCAGATGCTAGGTCTATGGATTTAATCTGCAGCTATAGGATGAGACCCAACACATTCAAAATGTGTTTGAGGTTATATGTGCTCCCATCTAAAGTGGACCTAGTCAGGCTAACCTGTTAATTTTGGAGAAAGATCTGATCTAATTTTGAAATGCCAGGGCCATCTCTGCTATTGCAAAATGGGCAAACAAAAACAGTGAACTGGAATCTGCCCTAGCATTTGCAGATTGCTGAAACCTTAGCCAGCACCCTACCATCTCCATTATCTTGTAATCTAATAGCCTAAGTATGATGGGAGCACCTGTACTTGGTTTCCATGCCAACAGTGTTACAGGTCCTAATCTGTAATTGATGAGGCCTAATGATCCCAAACTGTTTTGTATTTGCTTTTGTTTCTATCAAGAGAGGACTTTACCTGGCAGCTTGGACTTGCCTGTTTTCTTTTGCATATGTTTTGTCTTATTAGGTATGCATGCTCATTGACCTCTGGATGAATATGTATGTCATTAGCTAGTGGGAGATTACCTCTTGAAAAAAAGCTCAGTACACTTTATGGCCACTGCATGGCAAAACGAACAGCACGTCCCTTATATTGATACACTACCTGACTGTCAACTAAGAAGAGATCTATTAAGGCTACGAATTGGGATGAATCCCTGCTACATGAACTATGGGGTGAAAGGCTCAATGATAGACAGTAAGGGAAAATGAACATGCACTTTGGGAACCTCATGTGACATATATTAGTGGACTGTCAAAAGATTTTAGATATTCGAATAGAGTTTCTACGTCCGATTTTTAAAAAGTATGATATTAAGAATAGGGCACAGGCAGTAAACCTTTTAACTGAAATGAGCCACTTAGATATAGCCTGTGCCATGGGGAAGTTCATCCAAAAAGTCAAACTATTTCTTAAAAGGGATTAGTACTGAACTGTCATATAATTTGATGTATAAGGTTATGGGTAAAGTTGAAAGGAAAGCTGAATGTATAATATGACATTTTATGATGCTTTAAAAATGATTTGTGATTTTAGATGATTTTTAATGTACCTTTTAAAATTGTTTAAGGATCTCCCGTCCAAATAAAATTGAATTGATTGATAGTGGGAGCATGTGCTAGCTGGTGATCCTAGTAGTCAGTTAAACATGAGCGAGAGCAAGTGCATACACAACATTTTTCTTGTTGCAGTTGAATAAGATTAAGTGCATTTTACTTAAAATTAATATTTTCTGATTCTGTTACTTCTGTCATCTGAAAGTTTAAAAAAATGATTCTTTGAAATTGAATAAAAAAGCATAACATTAAAAATAAGAAGAGTAGCCAATAGCAAACGTAATCTAGCTGAAAATATCTATTAATGTAACAATGAAAACAGAAACCATCACCTGCAGGTAAACAGTGTCTTATTTAAGCGTCATTGGTCTTCTTTATGAGTAGGGGTACAGAAGGCTAAAAACTCTGATCCCGGCTGGTCTCCCCACACCAAATCATGTCAATTTTTAGTTGTTTCTGATAAATGTGGAATATTTGCACGAACCTTGTAATGCAAGTTCATTTACCATGGCTTTTTCCCAAGTTCCACACTGAGGTGCCGATTACGATCCGGTAAAAAATTTCCCCGTGCGACTCGTATCCGGTCTTTTTACCGTACAAATCGTACAAGTGCCGTACGAACTGGCAATCACGATTCGCATGGTAAAAAGTCCATACGAACCGCATTGGGAATCATTCCCCACACGTCCTCGGGTCGGAAAATGTGTCCGACACGTCCTCGTACGATTTACCGTACAAATATGAAAGGTGAAGTCCGACCGAGGAATCACGATCCATCCCGTGCGTCCGAGGTTACAACCGGATGGAAAAAACACCGTCCGCACCGAACTCCCATAGCAACCATGGAGACGTGCCCACATACGCGCCGACCCCCCCCAGCCCCCGTACGTACGCGCTGACCCCCCCCCAGCCCCCGTACGTACGCGCCGACCCCCCCCAGCCCCCGTACGTACGCGCCGACCCCCCCAGCCCCCGTACGTACGTGCCGAACCCCCCTGTGTACGTTCGAGTCGAACCCCCCCACCCGTGTATGTACGGTGCGTACCCCCCGTGTACGTTCGAGTCGAACCCCCGTGTACATTCGAGTCGAACCCCCACCTGTGTATGTACGGTGCGTACCCCCCGTGTACGTTCGAGTCGAACCCCCCGTGTGCGTTCGAGTCGAACCCCCCCGTGTACGTTCGAGTCGTACCCCCACCCGTGTATGTACGGTGCGTACCCCCAGCGCTACGCGCTGGGGGTACGCACCGTACATGCATGGGTGGGAGTTCGACTCGAACGTACACGGGGGGGGTTCGACTCGAACGTACATGGGGGGTACGCACCGTACATACACGGGTGGGGGTTCGACTCGAACGTACACGGGGGGGGGTTCGACTCGAACGTACACGGGGGGGTTCGACTCGAACGTACACGGGGGGGGTTCGACTCGAACGTACACGGGGGGTACGCACCGTACATACACGGGTGGGGGTTCGACTCGAACGTACACGGGGGGTTCGGCGCGTACGTACGGGGGCTGGGGGGGGTCGGCGCGTACGTACGGGGGCTGGGGGGGGGTACGGTGCATACCGGGCCACCTACTCTGGTCGATTCGCGCCGTTCTTCGCTTTTCCGGCACTTTTTGGGTGCCGTGAAAATATTGCCGTCCGGACTGCTGTCGGTTCGAATCGTAATTCCTGGGTCGTGAAACGCTGCCTGAAAGCGTACCGACGTCACGTCGCAGCATTCCCGGATCACATTCGTATGTATATTTTCGTCGGTCGGTGTTTTTTACGATTCATACGGAAATGGTGTTTCCGTGCGAATCGTAATTCCATGTTTGTAAAGTTTTACGACCGGGTACGAGTCGGACGGGGAAAACGCTCCGACCGACGGTTCGTACCCGGTTTTTACCGGATCGTAATCGGCACCAGAAACTCACTGAGAGCAGAAAAAAAGGTCTCAGCTGTCTGCTCCATTCATGCGACTACCTGAAAAAAGTCTAGCATCTCTGAGCCCTGAATTATGGCTCTACATTCTGCAGACTAGAGACTTGCTAGCCCGGTGACATTTAGTATGAAGGGGACAGAATGTCACCCCGAGTTATAGCTCTGGTTTAGGGCTCGATTTAGGGCTGTGTGGCTGGTGCAGCTGCAAATGGCACTGCCCTTAGGGGACCACTGTGTTTGGAAAAAAAAGATGATGGGTTTAAATGTACCTGCTGTGGAATTCCTTGTGAGTCTAGCAATTTTCAGGAAAAAGCTAAAATATCAAAATAACTCGAGTAATTATTATTTTGTTTTTGTCTAGTTGCAGCTTTGGCTCATCGTAAACTATTTGTATTAAAAAGGTATGCAGCTCCTAAGGATACAGGAAAAGAGAATTAGAGGGTAGGTCAATATCCATATATGTCCAAAGGTTGGAGACGGGGTGTCTTCCTTTTGGACCTGGGGTCCTCACAAACCCAACAGGGTGTCATGATTCATCATAGGGCTTGTTCCTTGTCGGACCCTTTAGAGACTGTTTCTCTGAGATCTTCTGTTCTCAAGCCGTAATGTGAAGTGCGAGTGTAGGGCTGTGGAGTGTAGATGAGTGTGTAGAGTGAGTAAAGAGTGTATGGAAGATCGACATTTAAGACTAAGTAGTACTCTACAAAAGTTTTAATCAGTGAGTCAACTTTTTTGGCTAAAAGCGGGGTTAGCAAACTACCGACCTTGTGGAACTTAATGCCGGAACACATCAGAAAGGCCAATTCAGAACTCACCTTCCAGAAGGCTCTGAAGACCTGGCTCTTCAGCCTCTCCTAGCACCCTGTGGCTTGTTTATTCTAACTCACCCTCATCCGCACCCGACTCCGCTAGTGCAGGGACACCTCCGTTGGCGGTAGCTGCACACTTTAGAAGCCTAAATACAAACATACATGTTCAGTGGATGCTAGTACAAAAAGGTCAACAGGTTTCTTGCTTAATTTGACGCAAGTGATTGGTTAACAATTCATCAGGACTAAAACCTAAATAACTATCTACACAGTGGTTGACGTCCCAGTGGGTATAAGGGGTAAACCAAGCACACATGCAACCTAAAAGTGAAGTACCTTGTAGTAATACCAACCTAAAAAGATGTAAGAAAAATAAAATTCTCAATACAAAACAGCAAGCGGTAGAATTCTTAGAATGCTATGAGTTGAAAAATGCATGTAAGGCTCAGTGGAAAGGCAGAAGAGATTGAAAAGCAGGTGGCACTGCTAAAGGCATAATCAGGCAGGGAGGCCTATCAAGCACCATGGTTTATAACAAATTCCAAGACTCACCCATCTGAGGTGGCTAACCAACTACATCAAGAACTGGCAGAGGGAGCACAACATTATTGTATCCTGGTGTGGAAAGAACGGAGAAGCAAAAAAGCATTACAATAAATAGTGCAGCACAATTCTAGCATACATGTCTAGGGAGGAAGGATCTCCCAAGCATATAACACAGTTGTGGCATGCTGAGGTGAGTTTCACAGCAAGGCCTCAGTGGAGATTTACTCATGGTTATGAAGTGGCTCCATAGCTGGACAACCTGCCCTCACTCTACCAGCTTGGCACAGTATGAGGGCTCGTGGGGGCAAGGTTAAATGCTCACATTATTTTCAAGCGGGCTGGCACTCGAGACCTGCATCAAGGTGAAAGGCGGGCGCGTCAAGCACACCATTGTGGGAGTGGCTGCGGCAGTCGGGTGAATTTAGGCATCTGCACATCCAAAAAGTGCTGAGGCAAGTTTTCAGTGTGCACAAACATGTCTGCCTTGTTGGTACATGCAAACAGTACAAGTAGGGGACTACAAGCACAAAGGTCGAAGTACTCCCTGGGGTCGATGGCCAAAGCAAAATCGGCATCAGCGAAAATAAGGCAGCAATATTCAGCCCAATCAATCAGAAAAATCAGTCAGAGAAAGGAGATGGAGATGGGGTCAGGTTCCTTTCATCTCACGAGGCACCTAAGAATGTGGGTGCAGGGACACAACAGGTTACAAAATTCCCTGGTATTCATGGGAGCAGTGGAAGAAGTGTGGAATAAACTAAACAAACATTGGGGCAGATTTATGAGGGACTTGCGCCCCTTTTACGCCTCCATTGCGTCACTTTTGTGACGCAGCGGCGGCGTAAACCCTGCGCCATGTTGCGCCCCATTTACATCGTGACGCATCTATGGAGATGCGTCACGGTGTAAAGCCCTGCGCCACATGAAACCTGCGTCAGGTTTCATGTGGGCGTGTGTACTCAGGGGGGGCGTTCCGTCGCAGGAACGCCCCTGAAAAGTGACTCAGTGAAATCTATAAGATTTCACGGAGTCACTTTCCCAACGCTGATGCGTCAAAACCCTGCACCTGCTTGAAGCAGGCGTAAAGCTTGACGCACCATGTTAGGGATAGGGTAGGTTGGAACAGTGCTGGAGTTGCTTCGCGCTTGCGACGCAACTTCAGCACTGCGCCAACCTTACGCCGGCAGATGTGTCACGTATCTGCTTGTCCTTGCGCCACGATGCACCGCATTGTAAATGTGGCGCATCTTCCCTGACGCATCCATGCTGATTTGCAGGGATGCGACAGGGAAAATAAATCTGCCCCATTATTCCCAAGCGGGCCAGCACTGGAGACATGCCTGCAGGTGATAGCCGGGCGTGTCATCGTGGGAGTGGATGGCGGCAGTTGGGTGATGGGGAGGGCGACACAGGCATTCTTGTGTCAAAAAAATTAGAGGCTAGCAGTAAAGTGTACACACACGTGTATGCCATTTTGTGATGTACAAACGGTATAAGTAGGCACAAATATTCAGCCCAATCAATAAGAAAAATCAATCAGACAAAGGAGACGGGTCAGGTTCATGTCATCTCACAAGGCACCTAAGAATGCAGGTGTGGGTACACAACAGATTACAAACTTCCCTTGTGTTCATGGGAGCAGTGGTAGAAATGTGGAACACATTAAACACAAACCTCATGTAAACATACTGGCTCATAAGTGAAAGGGTGGCCAAGGAAGTATAAGGCCATCTATCGAGCAAGGTACTGGATACATATCAGTGCATATAAACTCTTGGGAGCTGGTCATTTTAGGCCAGGATAGAGAAAGGCCATCTGAATAGAAGGATAAAGGTCTGAGTATACAGGCTATATGGGAGCTAATGAGGGTGAAAGTTTAAGCTTCCAATGAAGGTAGTGAGAGTGGGCTCTACTTTTTCAATTCGCTTCTCAGGGTGTCTTTATTCAGTCCCTGTTTGTCGGCGGAAAGGTGAAAAATTCAATTTTTCTTTCTCCTAAAGAGGGCGTTTTTGCTAATTAGTGGGTGTGCCTCAATTATGGTCCACCGTAGATTGACAGGTGTGTGTCACTTGTGTGCAAAGTGCATGCACATCTTAGTTTTGAGTTTGAGGCACCGGATCTTTCTACGGTGTTCCTTAATGTGTGTTTTGACAGCTCTTGTGGTCATCCCAATGAATCGTAAATCATAAGGGCATGATAGTGTATATCTGCAATAGTTTGTGTTGCAGTTGGTATGTTATATCTGAATCCAATTGAATGCGTTGGACAATTTTATTTCATTTGTATTCTCAGTGAAAGCACGAACAGTACAAAATCCACATGGGTAGTGTCCTGTAACCGGTGGTAAGTCCCAAAGGGATCTCTGGTTGTGTTGGTCAGAAGGTAGCAGTCTAATGGCATGAGCATGTCTTTTATCTTCCTTGTGGGTTTGAAATCAAACTGAGTTGAGGGCAATGTCGGTTCATCAGTTTGCAAAATGCTCTAATGTTTCTTGATGATCTTGCACATTCTGTTGGTATGAGGTGTGTAAGTGGTAACTCAAGTTAATGCGTCTGTCACTTCTCTCCGGTCTAAAATTGCTTCTCTGTTATTATTTTTAGCCCATTTCTTGGCCAACTTAACACTGTGTGTGGGATATTCGCGTATGCTTATATTTAGTATTTTAACCTTGTAGGGTGATGCAGTTACGGAGCAGCTGCAGAAACTGTCCAAAAGGTAGATTGTCTCGGAGATCTTTTGGATGGTGGATGCTGCATAGGAGAAGGCTTTTGCAGTCTGAAGGGTTTTTTGTAAGATGTGGTGGTAAAATGACCATCTGTTAATGTAATCATGAGATCTGGAAAGGGAATATTGTTATTTGATTTGGTACTGGAGAAGAGGAGGTAAGGATTGAGGGTGGTGATCCACTCACAAAAGATTTTACATGCCACTCTTTTGCCTTCACAAAATATCAGGATACCATCATTGTATGTACTCCATAATAAAATGTTAGTTTTGTAGAGGTTACATTCATGGAATATTATCTCCCTTTGAATACCTGCCGGGTAGAGCAAAGCCAGACTTGGGGCAAATGTGCTTCCCAATGACCTCCGCAGGGTCTGGTGATAGAGTTTTTTTTTTAAATTAAAAGCCATTTCCAGTTAGGGCTAACGAGGCACACTGCATAATGAAGCTGACTGGAGTGGGTGAACTCCAGTTCTCAGCTAGGAGGGCACTCTCTAACACCTCTAATGTCGCTGTCTGGGGAATGTTAGTGTAGAGCGCCTCTACATCCAGGGTGACCAGCAGGTCAGTCTTGTTTGTGGTGTGCATATTATCAATGAGACGTAGGACATCTCTAGGGTCCTGTGGGAATGAGAGAGTTTTTTGTATCACTGGTTGAAAAAAGTTGGACAAAGCAGTACAGGTCCTATTAGCAATACCCCAAGTTCCCACAGGGTTCACAACAATTTGTTCCTCATAATCCTAACCCTTCTTTTTTAGACAGAGACTGGGGCAGAGGAAGAGGTAACAGATGAAGAAATCAAAAGCCAGTTCAGTGGCATTAGACACCGCAACAGACAGTGCAGACCCAGGGTCAAATAGGGAAGAAAAATTGATAGTCAATTTCCCTCATGGTCCTATGTCAAATCGCCCCCAAACATGGCCCCACTGGTCTTACCTGCATGGCCCAAAGCTGCTGAAGTGCCATGCCCAAGCTGAAACACGTGGTTTTTAAAAATGAGACAATATGAGATGTTTGAATTTTGAACTGGCTATTGCGCAGATGTTTTAATTAAAATGAAGATATTTTCTTGAAATAAAGACACAAGTTTTGATGACTCGTGTTCAATGAAAAGCTCTTTTGAAGTGAAAGGCTCTGTGCAGCATGACCATTTTAAGATGAGAGATTGTTAGGCTTTTTGATTCACCTACAAAAATAAATTAGTATATTCAAAACATTGTCCATACGTCCTGCTTGCCACTCCAAAACAAGTGTTACATTGGTTATATATTTTTTACAGTGTGAGCATGTGTGTGCTCCTTTATTTACACAGTTATTTTGGCTGAATATTTACATATTGAAGATTGCAACACATAATATTGATGTTCAATATTTAAAAGTTTCCACGATCAAAGCATTTTCTAATATGTTTTGCTTACAAATTATAGAGTTAAGAGAAGTACATCGATTTACAAGAATTGTTGCTGCTTGGCTTTAATAGATTTTATGCTGTAAACTCTATGCTTGTGGCTAAAACTGATAGCATTATATAAAAAAAAATCTATCCACATAGGAAATGACAAGGGATGGCTTTTTAATGAAGTAATGAATATTTTGATTTCCTTCATACAAATAATATTAATGAGGATGTTTTTGCTGAACAGACGTCATAGGCTGTAGCCTCTAGGAAGAGTTCCAAGAAAATGATTAAGTCATGTAAGTTTGCTTTGCAAAAGACGAACATAAAAGGACTACATGGAAATGTAATGCATAGTGGTCATTAGCAAAACATAATGAATTAGCCAAGAAAATTATGCATAAGGATTGTAAAATTGTATGCATTCCACCGTTCTGATTTGTTGCAGTGGGGTAGCACAGCCCCCCACAGCCCCCGCGGTGCGGGGAGGCCCAAGCCCCAGGCGGCACTCAGCACAATACTGTGGCCGGAGAGCTCCTGACTGAATCCAAAAGGGGGCCCCTCTACGAACCTTGCAGGGGGACCCCTTCAAGTTTCGTTACGCCAGTGAATTGTTGATCACCTCAAATCCAAAATGTTTGTATTATGTTACAACGTGTCTTATAGGAGAAACTTTTTCTATCTATTTAACGTGAACTGAACTGAGAATAGTATATGTAGATACCTCCCATATTAACATACAGATTTTTGTACCTGGAACACTATTATTCGTCATGTACTTTGGTTTGCATATCTTGAATGCAAGATACGCTTGTGAGAAAACTGGGCAATTTGGAGCTGCCCCCCGATTTCTTTGCCCCAATTTTTGACTGATACTGATCTGACTCTGATTGTGCCCTGCTAACTAGGCCCAAGGCCAGTGCTCTTTGTAACAGGTATATGGTAATTATATGTAATTACAATTGTTATGACAACCTACCCATAAGCTCTAGTATATGGTATGGCATGTAGATTTGGAAGCTGAGTATATTTAATGCACTTAATGTGCACTGCTGTGGTACCTGTTGTCATTTTAAAAGCCAGCCTGCCTTGCAGGCTTCCATTAAAATAAAACTATGTCCAAAATCGATTTTTGACGTAAAGGTACTTGTAAAGTTTTAAACTGCCTTATAATCCACCCCTAAGGTCAGCTGTAGGTGCCCCAAGGGTAGGGTCCGATGTTAAAATAAGCATGGTCATTATAAAATATGTTTTATATACCCTGGTAAGGGAACACCAGCCAATATTGTTCATTGTAACACAATAGCTTCATAGGTTAATCTGATAAGGCTTTATTTAAAATTAATAAAGTCTATCTTTTGATAGGAGTAAACTACAATTATTCTTCAAACTATTAAAATAATAGTTACAATAAACAAAGCAACTTGCAATGGTTGGATTTATTATAACTTTTTCAGGAAAGTAGTTTTAGAACTGCTTTCCTGAAGTTACCTAAATCAAGGCCTGTTGAAGCCGCTTTTGATTGGCCAGCATTTGACAGGTTGAGCCCAGCTGCTCTGATGAGGTGTGAAGTGGCCTGAAAGGAAACATAACTATAGACCGCCTGAAACAAAATGTTATGTATGTGTAATGTCTGTTTGAAATACTATAAATGCCGATAAAAATGATATTTAAAAGTAAAGAAAGAGATAGCTGGTTGGAAGAGATCTACTGCCTGCAGATGATAGGACAGGAAGGAGGGGATGGGTACCCAAACTGGTCTTCAAAGTGTGAAAGAAAGTGAGGACAGGAACTAGGCCTACCTCCAATTCCTTCACCCCAAGCCATTTTGGAGCCCCTGTAATTGAATTAGGAGAGTGGCTGGCAGGGGAGTGTAAGAAAAAGTTAGCTAAACCTGTGGGTTGTGTCAGCTACCATTGAACCTCTGGGAGATATTTTCTTTGTTTTGGATTTTTATGACCATTGCTTTCCCGCACAAAGATATGCCACACTTCGTAGGAAGTTGCCATCACAGAGGGTGACACCCTGCACCCCATTGGTTAGGGGTGCCCCTCTTCTTGCCAGTCCAGACACCTGGAGAAATATGTGAGACTTGCCCAGCAACTCAGATCCCTGCCTGAAAATATCAAAAGAAGGACTGCCCTGATGAACCCTTGTTCTGCACCACAAGAGGACTGCACTCATAAGCACTGCATCTGCTGCACACTTTGTGCTTCACAAAATAGGACTTTGCCTAGCATCAAGAGGATTGAGGAGTCATCTACCGCAAAGTAACAGGTACAAGCGAGTTTTAAAAAATCACCTGCATCAAGTCCAGAAAGAAAAACCCAGCTGACTAAATTCACCTGGATTATAAAGCATTTGACCAAGTGCATTTTGGGAATTGCAGTCCCAAACCTTCAAGAGGTAAATCAGAGCTTCTGGACCCTTGGCTGTTGTTGTTTACACTCAAAAACCCAAATAAATATCTAGAGAAGAAGGACTGCCTTACAGGACCCTTGGATTTCACAAGAGAGGACTGCACTCATAGTGAATGCACCTGCTGCAATCACAAGGCTTCACAACAAGAAGGAATTTGGCTGCCTTGGAAGATAAGAACTAGACTCCCTGATAAGCAACAGGTAGGAAAGTGCTGGAAGGGCACCATCAACAAGAAGGACAACCCCAGCTGACATGTGCCACCTGGATTTTACTTGGTTTGACCAGGTGCATTGCGGGAGTTGTAGTCCCAGAACTCAAGATGCAAACCAGTGTTTCTGAATCATTTGTTGGTGCTGTGAAACACTTTCCTACATCAAGAAATACTTCTGGAACTAAGTGTTAAAAAGTTACATCAATGGTGGTCTAAACTGTTGACCTTTTCCCATTCCAGCACAACCATTTTAAAGCCTTTGACGTTATTTGTTTCAAAGCTGTAGTTTTACTTTTAATCTTTAAAAATGCAGATCTCTGTTTCCCTCCATTGTATTTTTGTTGTTTTGGTGGCATTTTAATCATAAAGATGATTCCTATTTCTATAAATTGGTGTTGGATTTTTATTTGTGTTATGTCTTGCTTATTTACTGTTATTGTTGTTGTTAAATGCTCCTGAGCTAAGCCTGACTGCTCACAGCCAAGCTACCTAGGGTTGACCAACGATTAACTTATTAAAACTTGACTGGGCTATATGTTGTGATTGTGGTGTAATAACTATTTGTAGGTACCTACCTGCACCTTCTTATAATCCTCCTACCATCAATGCTTTTTAGTATGTACCAAAAATTCTAATAGAGATATTTCAACAAAATATGCAAATGTGGTATTTCTATTATGTAAGCCTAGCCAATTCAACACAGTGATGTACATAATTAAAAGCAAAGACAAAGATGTCATGGTGCCAGAAAAGATTTGTGATGAATCCATCTCTATCTCAGTGGTTGTTTGCTTCATTTCATGCAGTTCATCTTTTGACAGTACATGATCCATGTCCCATAAAGATAAAGACTTGGGTCTGCCTGATTTTCTGAATCAATAAAATAAATAGATGATGTGAAAATGATAATGAAAAATAATAAAATCACAGTATCTAGTGCCTGAGATTGAGAGTGACAAGACCAAAATAAACACTGACCCCTCTGGGCCACCTTCGCTCCCATAGTGATGACCCTGATTTCTTACTACAAATCTCAGGCAAAGAAATTTTCGCTGATGGCATTCAACTCCCAATATCACTGTTCTTGTCATAGGAAGATCAACCATTTCACAAGGGACGTGCTTTGAAGGCTGGTTCACAAAGTGTGTTTTGGAAACAAGGCCCAAGCCAGATACAGAGTATGACCTTATTTTAGAGGCCTGCAAAACCAGTGGAAAGGCAGACCACTGGCACCGCCATTGGAAGACTTAAAATATAACCAACTCCCATATGTAGTTGCAGTTCTTTCATCGCACAGGGGATCTTATATCTTATAGCATATTTGTCAGTAATACGTAGCATGGTCCCTCGTACCCTTAAGCCTCATTGTATTCAGATGATAGCACAGAGAGGGCCGTAAAAGTAGAAAAGCTGTGCCACAGCTTTCATTATTCCTTGTGCTGGGAGCATCTCGTTCATGGATTTTAAGTTAGGTCACAGAGTCACTCATCATAATCCATTCTTTCCTGACCTTGAGAACTAATGAATGCGGACCTGTACAACAGCTGTGATCTCTGGAAGGGCTGAACGACAGCAGGTAGAGTGCTGTATCTTCCACTATAGCCTTAGACACATCAATAGTACATTTAGCATAGCACCTAAGAAATGAAGGGAAGAGCAAGAGGAATATTAGAGTGAAAGGGGTCGGATAAAGGAAGTAGGGTGATACATAAATCTTTGAGGACTGTAGACTGCTGATGAGAAGGTATGACTGAGTGTTTGAGACATGAACATAAAGGATAGTAAATTAAGGATGTAATGACTCACTGATGGAGTTGAAATACATATAGAAACATTCAAAAGAATATAAGAGACTAAGGCAAATGGCGATTCTGAAGTATAAAGTTAAATGAGAAAATCATTGAAGGTGAAAGAGAATCATTAATAGACTTTATAATGGACTTTAGGTACATCAGTAAATGCATAATCTCAATATTCAAGGTAGCAAGGAGGATGAGTTATGTAGTACTCGCAATAAAAGTACAGAGACCAAAGAAAGTAGTAGGATTTAATGTTGAATTACAGAAAGGAAATGGATGGGTATGATGAAGGTAAGACGATAAAAATGAGCTTCAGCAGTAAATGGATGATGTGAGCACGGTACTGGCCAGCATGGTGATAGCAGAGGGAGGGAAAAAATGAGTAAAGAGATTAACCTTCATTGTAAATGAAGTGAAAGTTTAAATCAGGCAATGAGATTCTTGGGAAGATTGCATTCTAGGAAAACACAATATCTTTACACCCAAACGGTGGTGGCCGTTTGACACAGCCCCCCCCCCTAAATACAGTGGTCACTGTCAAGAACCTAGGGATTGGGTTTGACACATCTCTGTTCTTTCATCAGCAGGCGCTGTCGGTGGCAGGATCATACTTCCGTTGGATTAAAACACTAAAACATTTCTTTGATCTCCTTCCAACTACAGCGCGCAAGACCGTGGCAGTGGCATTAATACTATCGCGCTTAGACTACTGTAACAACCTTTATGCAGGAGTAAAGAAGACCACTCTGAAAAAGCTGCAGACTGTGCAAAATGCAGTGGCCCGACTGGTACTGAAATTACCAATGGGGTCCTCAGCCTCGGAGGCCCTCCATACCCTCCACTGGCAACCTATACACAAAAGGATACTTGTTAAGATCCTCGTTATTACCTTTAGAACGGTAAAGCAAACTGGACCCAAATATCTCAGGACAAGAATTAAACCTTATGTAAGGCAACGTCCTTTAAGATCCTCCACAGAAAATCTGCTAGTACCTCCTCGGTTCCGCCTAACGTCCAGAGGAGGAAAGTCAATGGCGGTCCTTGGAACAAAAGCGTGGAACCACCTGCCCATCCTTCTGAGACTCACGCAGTTAGAAGCCATCTTTAAGAAAAGATTGAAAACCTGGATCTTCACAGTCCCAGATATCCTAGCCCTAGCTATCATCTGAATACGGCACTAACAGAGACCACTCTCCTCGACACCTCGTCTACCCGCCACTTAGCGCCAAGATCCTCCTTTTAAGTGATAGTTGTGCTCTATAAGTGTTTTCATTCATTCATTCAATTACTAGGATTACAAATTATTATTATGCACATTTTTGTGTTAATGTATTTTATTCACTGCCAAAATATAACTCACAGTCATCTACTGCAGTTTTGTTATTTTCTGAGTGGAATATCATGAAACTAACATACATTTAAAATAATGCATCAAAAGTCAAATAACAATGCTTCGACTCCTAACTGGCAAAAAAGCCAAAGTAAACTTAAACACTAGATAAACTTTTAATATTCTATGGGAGAATATTTCTTCTGTATGGCTTCAGTAAACTCTTTTTTTCAGACTGTCTATGATGGGATTAAACTGAAATAACAGTAATGTACACCACAGATATCTTTCTCTCTTAAATTGAATACATTGATATTGTTTGTATTCTCACTGAGCAGAGTTGCCCAAATAATAAAATAACTTTAGTGATGTGGGAAGATGTGATAATCAGAAGAACTTACATTACTATTGGTGTCGACCCAGGAAGTAGTTTATTTTCTCACTCCCACTAGTCCTACTGCAAGAAGGAGAAATGGCTGTGCCCTCCAGAAAGAAGTTGGCAGCATCTGAGTAAAAATTACTGATGAGGAAAGGTAAGTTTAAGAAGAAAAAATAAGTTGTAGTGGTTAGATATGAATTAAAATAACTGTTGCACAAATTCTGCTTAGGAATAGAACAATGTTTGGGACTATAGAACATCAGTATATAAGGTCTGAGTCACCATACCACCTCAATATATATGAATGCTTGTCTGACCAGCTATAGTGCCTCACTTGCCATCCTAACCTTTCCAGAGGCACAAGTGATTCGACACCCCCAGAACACAACCCTCTCAACCTCTCAGGGATTGAGGTCAAAGGAAACACCCTTTCACTCTTTCACTCGTACTTGTCCACAATAGGATAAGAAAAGGAAGTTTACAATGTTATTCTAACTAGGGTGCTCTAAGATGCAATAATCGTGCCACAATTAGAAAACAAATACATGATATCATCATCATAGTTAATAAGCAGTATACCATTAAGAGTCCTGTTATGTTATCTGACAGATTTGCCTACCCCTCCTGTACTACTGAAGCCAATTTGTTATATTGTATAGTAGTATAGATCTCTGAGTTTAGTGACAACCCCATAACTTAGCATACATAGTTGGATGTACTACATTCCAGCTGATGCTGCACTCTTGCCTCAGGTCTTTCGATCTAGATGTGTGTTTTCAGAACCCCTGTCCTCAGCTATTTGACAAGATATGTGTATTCAAAAACAGCAGCTGCATTCTTTTATTATGTCTAGGTGCTAGTGTCAGACCGGGGAAAATACCAAAAGGCAACGTTGTTTGACTTTGCCTCGGCTGTTCAGACTAAATCCCAGAGAAATAATAAAATACAAAAACATTTGCTGGTTCCTTATGAAATTATACTGCGGCACAAAGGCAAGCATGTTATTTAGTAAGATGTGCAAACCCAAAGTGGCCTACAATGTGCATGATTAGGCTGATATAGGGAGAATTGCAATGGGCCATATAAGAAACACACTACATAACTAGTTGTCATAACCATAAGTTTCCCAGAAAAGTTAGCAGGTAAATCAGCAAAAATGAAATACAAGAAATGAAATGTCCACAAAAAGAAAAGCTGCTTTTAAAATCAGATTTTTGATTTCCATTTATTTGGAAATTCAGTCAATCGTGGATTTAAAGACAATCTGAAATTATTCAAAAAGTGAATATAGTTATAATAGTTTTTTCACTTTTGGATTTGCATTAGGAACATGATTGTTGTCAGAAATGTGAAACTGCCCCTTGAAAGAAAACTATTTAATATAAACCCATGTGCAAAGTGAAAAATCAGCTGGCGGTTTTACTAGAGTGTGATTGTGAACCTAAAACAACAATCATCATTTCTTTGGAGAAGCCATCGCTCAGGGTAGATGCATAAACGTAATGCTTGTGTTAAATTATTAACATGGTTTTCTTCAAATTCAAAAAGCATGACATACCAGCAAACTGTCACAAGTAATATTCCACTGGTTAATACTTCTTACCAGGGTTCCACCATTTAACTACATTACAAAAGAATAAAACAACAACCTATTATAAATGTTTTGTGGTTCCACCAAAAGAAAGATTATAGAAATAGTGTATCAGAACCAAACAACTGAAAATACCACTCTTGCTTTCAATCAATGAAAAGTAGATTGATTCAAGAATTATAAATCTACTATTAAATCTGCAGTTTATCACAAATATTTCCATCTTAATATATCCACAGAAATTCACCCCTGGGGCCCACCATCACCCTTCATCTGGCTGCTCACTCGTAAGGGAAAACTGGGGAAACAGCGCTGCAGGTCCTGGGAGATCTGACCTGACACATAAAATAGTCACAGTCACAACTGAGGTGCAGCAGCAGTTTTCCTGCCAGCAGATGCCTGCTGATCACAGGAGGCGGCCTGGTCCGGTGGCTATTGGGGGCAGGGTAGGAGAGACAATCAGCAGACGCTGTCTGCCCTGAGTGATTCTCTCCGTGAGCCCTACTCAGAGGAAGGCACAGAGACTGCACATCAAAAAAGGGGCCAGGGACACATTGGCAGCCATCGAAGGGGTCCAATAGGGCCCCTCCCTCATTGCACCTACCAACCTTGTGCACAGAGCCCCCGTGGACATTGGCTTGCCTATTCGGGATACATCACAGCCTTGCACAATCTTCACCCAAAGGGCATCCCTAGGAAGTAGAGGGCAAACTTTGCATCCTCATCATCATACTGGGAGGGCTGCAGAGACTACACTGGTTAGAGGGGGCCCCATAAGACATACATACAGGTCTGCTGGTGGGGCATCTCCTGTCTCCCCTACCTCCCTGGGAAAACTGGACTTTTCCAATTCCTCTCAACCCTATGGCAACACTAGTATCTCAACATGATCAGTGGGCAGTAGCACAGGAAGGGCCCTCTAGTACTGCTGGAGAGAGGGAAGACAGCAGTCCTGTGTTAGGGGCCCCCTCTCTCTCCCCCTACTTTGCTGCCTACCTGAGGGGAAAACATCCCCTGGCAGTTGAACTTCATTGCACTCTTTTTCACAAAGAAAGAGTGAGCCTGTAGGAAGGCTAATTGCATTCTCCTTAGCACAAAATCATTGGCAACGAGGGTTGGTTTTCCAAAAGAGGTCCTAAGGGAAATCCAAAGATATTGGAGTGGATGCCTCACCCACTATATAGCCTATCCACACCCTGGTAGGGTAGTACAACCAGGACGGACTCAACCAAAGTTGGGAGTTCTTTTTTAAATAGCTACTGGATTTAAGGCAGGCTGTTAGCATCCCTGCCTGTCTACTCATTTGTACCATGCGTAGCTGTGAGGCCTAAGGCTCTCACCATTTATTGGAATTCTTAATGGAGAAAAGCCAAATTACAGGTGGTTTGGAAATTATGTACATCAGGTGGGAGGCACACTCCTATAGTCAAACATTCTTAAAGGTAGCAGTGCATGTCTGTGGAACCTGTAGCTCCCTTCCATTTATGCTCTGATCAGGCTGGGATGCTATCAGCCCTGATGAAAGCCTCAGACCCATATGGGCATTACATGTTGGCCGAAACATGTTGGCTTATATAGGAGCAATTGTGTCATCAACACTCATACAGACCCTTTGACCTGTTTTATCCTTGTTTAGCGGGCTCAAATAACAAAGGAAATTCACGTGGGTATACCATGAGACACTTGTACTGCTTTTCCTCTGGATCACTGCTTTAAATCCAGAATTGATTTATTGAACAACTCCCAACTTCGGTTGAGTCTGCCCAGGTGGTACTACCCTCCTAGGGTGTGGACAGGCGTAGATAATAAAGCATGCCCCTATACTTGACTGGGCGAGGGACTTAGAACAGCTAAAGTGACAAACCAAAACGGAGCCCGGGATCGGAGCTCCACGCTAGACAAATACATTAAAATGTTTAGCGTTACAGAGCAAATAGGCAGCGGCTGATATTTTCAAGAAAAAAAGGTTGGATACAAAGAATATGGAAAAAGCAGAAACGAACAGTGTTCCCAATACACTGTCAATGCTATACATCAAACTGGAAAGACTATACGAGAGGGAAATATGCAAGTGGTGGGAGGCCACTTCATTACAAAATTATATTGAAGTTGAAAGAGTTCCCAGAGGCTTGCGTATATATACCGTCCCAGCTTACGAAAACCCGGACCCAATGCTTTTAGAGGCGTGGGCAGCACACATAGCTCTATTATGCAAAGAGATGCTAGAAATACTTGTGCAATTCGCCTGGAGTGACAGAGATAAAGCCCTCAAGGAGATAGAAGCCCTAGAGGAAGAATTGCATCAGAATCCCGAAAAAGATCAACAAGAACATCTAAGAGAGGCTAAGAAACAGCGACTCTCCAAGTATGAAATGAAAATGCAATTACGAAAGCAAGAAAAATTTGATCGCGATGAGAGGGATTATGCGATGGGAAGGATCTTACCCTTTGCTAAAAAATTCGAGCAACCACAAAAAGAGGTGGTAAATAAAAATAAAACAATGGCAACTGAGAAACCACCCAGAATAGAGACCTCGGAATCCGACATAACCGAAAATGAGCAATCAGAAGACGACTCAACCGGTCCCTCTGGAGAACTCCAGAAGACTCCTTTTCAACAGGAGTTCAACATCATCCGGCAATCATGGCTAAGAGGGGGCAAGGGCAAACCCCCGGAAGGAGAAAAACCAGAAGGGGCGGCCGGAAGAGGAAGAGCAAAATCCAACCCAAAAACCAGAGCTACACAGAGCAAGAGAGGAGGCAGATGGTAGACAAAGATGATAGCTTAACCATAATAAATTTGTCACCGAAGATCTTAACCACCGTTGAAGAATTGGTACTCAAATTAGGACTAACGTTTTGCCCACAAAATCACATGGAGTTTACTCAAACTAGGATCGATCTGTTCAAGTTTACCCGTAAACTCAAGTTGCACAAGTATTTCAAATTGAGACCAACACCAAAAGAGATCAGATTCCTAAAATTACAGAGCAAAGATACAGACCTATTGGCTGCTAACGATTTGGTCACTCTAGAAATATTGGAGGATTTCCGCCAAGAAGGAACAATGGAAGAATTGCAGTCTACAGCAACTATGAGTCAAAGGATACAACGTGTTGGTATAGAACAAGAAGCACCGGAAAGTGGCATTAAATTACCATCGCAGTTCCTACCACAGATGCCCTTTGACGCTATAGACACTTTTTCAGAAGCAGTCATTAGAGAGCTGATTAGATTTCGAGCAAATAACAATGGAAAAACTCCCAGAAAAAGAGATAATCTGACTAAAATGCAGAAACGTGCTATAAGAAATCTTGAGCTAGATAAATCCATCATCTGCAAACCGTCGGACAAGGGGGGGAACATTGTTTTGATTCCACGAGAAATGTACGTGGAAGAAGCTCTTCGACAATTGAAGAATAAAGACTGCTATGAATTGACTACTCCAGTTAAATATCAAGAGAGTATACAGCAATTGCACACCATAATAAAAAAATGGCATGAACAATCAATGTTGGATTCGGATGAATATTTATTCTTGAGCACCATTAATCCAATCTTACCTACATTCTATCACCTACCTAAGGTGCACAAGGATAAAAATAGACCACCAGGGAGGCCAATAGTCTCCTCCATGGGCAGTTTAACAGAAAATGTCTCTAGGTTTTTAGATCATTTCTTATTTGAGGATGTGCTTAAATTGAAATCATACATCAAAGACACAACAGACTTTATCAGTCATATTGATGACCTTGTATGGCAACCATCTTACTGTCTGATTGTATTAGACATTACATGTTTATATACTTGTATCAATCACAGACAGGGGCTAAATGCAGTGAAATACTTTTTACAAAAACGGGCACTGAAATTTGCAACCCATAATTTGATGTTATTGGAGTTAATAGAATTTTGCCTGTTCAACAATATCTTTCTATTCCAAGGGGTTCTCTATCGACAGGTCTCAGGAACCGCGATGGGCACCTGCTTGGCCCCCAGCTACGTGAATTTATTCGTGGGCTGGTGGGAGGAGCAGGTGGCCTCGTCCCCAGCCAATGAAGTATGGACTAAAAACATAGTGTCATGGTATAGATATATCGATGACCTCTTCTTGGTGTGGAACGGCTCTGTAAGTAAAGCAGACGAGTATATCGAACATCTAAATAAAAACGAGGTGAATCTACAATTTTCGGGGGAGATAAGTTTAGTGACAGTAAACTATCTGGACCTGAAAGTTGAGATACAGGAAGGAAAAATCACAACTGCATTATTCAGAAAACCAACTGCTGGTAATAGTACGCTACATGCGGAAAGTAGTCATCCCCAAAAGTTGAAGAACAGTATTCCTTATGGAGAGTTTCTCAGATTAAAGCGTAACTGTTCCAGGCAGTGTGACTTCGACCTGGCAGCTAAAGCGAGTTTGAGTCGATTTTTAGCGAGAGGTTACAGCTTAAATCTTCTAGAGAGTACCCTTAGAAAGGTAGAATTGTTATCTAGAGCGGATTTTTTTAAACAGAAAGAAAGTAAAAAAGAAAATAATGGCAAATTTCGGATGATAACAACTTTTTCCGAAGATGCCGATATTCTGAGAAATATAATGAGGAGAAATTGGCATGTATTGAAAACTGATGTCATCATTGGTGCAGATATTCCAGCGGCACCATTGATAACCTTTAGAAAGGCACGTTCACTCAAAGATAGCCTAGTTCATAGTCATTTAGATGTCATACCATCAAGACAGGGAACTCTAAATGAAATGAGAGGATTTTACCCGTGTGGTAAGTGTAAGGCGTGCGCCTTTAGCAAAAGGGTACTGACCTATGAAATAAAAGGTTTGAGAGCAGGAAAGAAGATAACTAAATTCATGACCTGTCAAACAACACATGCAGTTTACTGTTTTAAGTGCCCCTGTGGACTCAGGTACATAGGAAGCACTATACACTACGTGAAACTAAGAGTATTGGAACATATGCGTGCTATTGCTAAAAAGGACTTCAATTATCCTGTAGCTCTACATTTTGCCATTAAACATAAAAGTGATAGAGATTTACTACAATACTTTGGCATTGGTTGTGTACCACCAAATATCAGGGGACGGGACAGAGTGTTAAAGTTGAGAAGACTGGAATCTCGTTACATTATAGATATCCAGACAAAATCCCCTAATGGATTGAATGGTGGGGAAGAATTGACGGTTCATTTGGGTAAATAATGTTATGCAGTCATCCATTGATTTGACACTGACCTATTGATTTTAACAAAAATCTGATCTATTTTCTGAACATATCATTTAAATCAGGGGCCAATACACGGCAAAATAAATAACAGACAGGGGGTGCTTGCAACCTGAACAAATAGGTTGCAAGGGGCCGATACAAAGGCGAGATTATTCAATGATTATCAAAACACAGATTATTTCTTAAATAATATTAATATATATAAAGAATGAATTGATGTGTTTTTAACTAAAAACTTTGGATTCATAATGAATTATGTTTCTCTCTGTTGTATTTGATAATGGAGTGAGAACCGTTCCAAAATGGCGCACGCAATACTGCGAAACGCCAGCCCTTGTCTGTTTTCATGAAAAATGCATGATGCTTTAAAAATGATGCCTCGCAGCGCGCACTGTAAATATTGAAGAAGGGTCTTTTCCGAAACGCGTCTATTTTTGGCTTTGAAATAAATCAGTGCTGTGACAAGGTCCCGCGAGTGCTGTCTTTCCTTCTATCAAATGAGGGAATTGTGGAGCAGGCATATTATGCGGAGCACCGACGCATTTCAGCACCCGCCCGAGGAGTGACTCGCTTATCGGTGCATCGGAGCAGTACATATATATATATAAAGTTTCATTTATTTTAATTTTAAAAGCATTCTAACATTGAAGATATTTAAATGTAAATATAACATAAACTGTAATGTATTTTTTTTTATATTTATTCCAATATGTATTTAGTGTTAGTCATTGTCTCTTTTAATTTCTATGGGAGTCTTTTGCAGTACCAGTGGCTGATCATGTGTGGTATGTGTAAGACATAGGGAGTAATATTTGAGGGTTGTGAATAGCCATCTCAACTAATTTTCTCAATCTTTGCGTGAACCACTAAAGACACTAAATTAACTTCAGTTCAACCCCCTGGTAACTATGCACAGAGCAGACAATCTTAACTTAGAGTCATAGCATAAAGTATTTATGAAGTATCAAAACAGAAATACAGTCCAAACACAACACAATAAAAAATTGTAAATCAATTTAGAGAAATAGAGTAAATGAAATTACACCAAAATGACAAAAATGCAATAAGGGAAATCCGAGTTATAAATATTAAAATGTTAAGGTTCAAAATAGCCCAGAAAGCATTAAATGCTAAAGTGGTCATCTGATTGGCTTGACAGATACATAGGTGCAAGTTAATACCGACTGCGATGGAGTACGAGTTGAATATAGAAACCAGTTTCAAACCAGTCATATGAACTACTTGTGGACTAATCTTCTGTAATGGGACTCAAAAATCCTCAATGGAGCAATTTAGCAGGCTGTGGCTGAAGAGGACTGCATGTCATTGGATACCAATGGACGACGTCTTCCTAAAGCTGTTGACTTTTAGAGGGAAACCTCACAATGGGAGAAATTAGAATTTCATGCCCAAGGATGGTCTCTAACCAGCCGGATACTTTTTATGCCTTCACCTGGTGTAGATTTCTAACTTTGTACTTTGTGACATTTCTGGATTTCTGGTTCTTGCAGAGCTGCAACTGAAGAGTGCTCCATATGGCCAGATATCTTCTCCACAAGGTCCCACTGAATCACATTTGCTTCTGCTGAAAAGCTCTGGGAGGAGCAATCTAAATCTTTGGCCCTGCAGCAACGGATCTTTAATGGATCTGCTAGGTAGGTTGGTCCCGGTCCTCCATAGACTTCTTTAGAGCCAAAAACATTCTAATTCCAGGTTTCAGGAAAAGGAGTACATTTTGACATCAGACTGGGGTCCAGTATCTTGGGTACAGCAATTAGGGTGCCAAGACTCACCCCAGCATATGCCAGCAGCAGGGCCCAGTGCATGTCCATTTTGAACTGCTCAGCTTGAACACTGCAGGAAAAGCCTATTGTAGCTTGTTGTGCCCCTCTAGCTTGAAAACGGGGTCAGCCTTATGACGCTTTGAGTTCACTTCTTTGTCCACGTCACGAGAGGGAGAGCAGGTCCTGTCTTCTAGGAACTTCTCAGACAGCAGGTCCAGTCCTATTCAGCGGTTGGGTGACAATTGGGCTCATGCAATCAAGACTTTAGAAAGAAGAAAGGGGACTTTAAAAAATGAATTTCCACAATATGTATTACAAACCTGACTTTACCAGTGAATTAGCATTTAAAAAAATATTTGAAAAAGTCCAAGAGTAAACTTTGTAGCAGCTTCCTAGCTGGAGATAACATTACTATATTTAATATTGTACCCCAGCGCTTTCCTATGGAATAACCAAGCCTGCTGCAGTGAAAATAGCTTTTAGGGCCTTTTCACTATAAAGACTTGTTTAACATTTAGGGGCTGATTACGATGTGGCCAGTAAAGGTTCGCCGTAATCAGCCCCTTGGTTCACTACCCGACCGCTGCATTACAATGCTGCCATTCAGAATCTACACTGACCGGTCATTCCAGCTGGCTTCCATGGGGCTCGGGGAGCCTGTCGGAACCAGTTTGTAATCCCAAAGAGTGGACCTTTCCACTGTTGGGGTTATGATGCCCGTTTTCTGGCATGGTTTCCAGGCCAGCCTATCTGACCATGTCGGAAAGGGTGTCTGGGGGCTCCCAGCAGGGCCTCCTTGGGTGCACAGCCTCCAGTTGGGGACCGAGGGTCACATATGGTTCCCCCCTGTTGATCCCTGCACCCCATGGCAGGTACCATGAGGTGCCTGTCATGGGGTGTATGGATGAACAGCACTACTGACTGAGACTGTGTCAGGCAGACCCAAGTCCGCCCGACATCGTAATTAGTCCCTAAATGTTCACCATTCACCCTGCCTTAAGGGCCTAATATAGGGTGACTTGTTGATATTTAAGAGGAAGGCTGTCAATATCAGTTATTTTAGCAGGTAGAATTTTGCTTTTAAACCTGCACAGCCAGGTTGCAATGGTAGGCCTGAAGTCATATTTGCATTGTCACTACAGTGCCACATTGCTGCTGCTGCCCACTGGTGACATATACATTGTAGGCCCTGAGTCATGTTAAAAAGGGGAGCACAGGCACTTCACAACTGGTGCGCAGATAAGACAGCCAACAAAGCTGCATTTTGGAATATGTAAAGTAGTACAACTTTACATACTCCAAAACGGCCTATGTGTTGACACTTCCTTGAAGAGTTCAAGGTAGTTGACACAAAAACTAGGAGTTATCTGGTGGCTGCAGATCCTTTAGAAGCACCAGCACCTTATTGCTGGTACCATAGAAGTTCGATAAAAAGAAAGCTTGTAACAGAGTTTTTTTGGGTTTTGCCTCGAGAATTTGGAACTCTTTACTGCCTGAAATCTGAATGATGCCTTCAACTGCATCATTCAAAAAATAAGTTAAAGTACAATTGATGAATACATTTCTTCTCTAGTTCACACAATAACACAGTGTCTATAACAAGGACTATTATTCGCCTGTTTGATCATGTCTGTTAACTTGTGAGGTGTTGAGACAAAATATTGAAAATAACATATCATCAGACAGAAATATTGAATCTGAAATATCGTCAGACAGAAATATTGTGTGCAAGAATATCGCTGTCAAGAAGACGGATTTTAAAGGTATGTAATATCAATTTCAACAATATTGACATCAATAATATAGTTTACAAAAATACTGTTGTTTTGAATATTGCCTTTTCTTTATTTTTTTGTATTTAAGTATGTATTTTAATTTTATATGTTATAAAATGCATTCTAAAATGTTGTAATGTTTTTTGATAAATATTTTTAATTGTTAGTAATTTAGAAATTTTATTTTATATATTTCTTTCATTTTTAGTTCTGTAGCGGGTTGTGAGATGTATAGGGGTATCGGCAGGGAAGTAAATTAAATATAATAAAATAAAAATTATTTGTAATTAATATTTGTTATTTATTTGATAATTATTTGTTAATTGTATAATTAATTGTATTTTTAATTCACTTTGAGGTGTGAGTTGTGTGATTTTTGGGGTTATATGGTTGGAAGTAAAGTCATTATAATTAATTAACTAATAGTTTTTGATTAATTTAATTGTTTAAACCAATAATTATGTATGTTAATTGTATAATGATTTTTTCATTATGTTTCATATGTGAGTTGGGTGTTTTGTAGGTGTATATGGTGGAAAGTAAATTAGATATGAATAATTAATAAATAGTTTTTTAATTAATATGAATTATTTCATAGATAATGAATTATGGTAATGGTAAAAATACTTTTTTAATTGTGTAGGTTGGGAAGTACATTAGTTATAACTAATTAATGATTATATGATACCAATATTAATAATACACCGGTCGGGCGGTGGCGATCCGCCCGCTATCATAATAGGCCCTCAAGTTTTATATTTTGCAGTTATTTATTATCTGTTTTAATCATTGTAGTAAATATTTACTTTGTTTAATTACAAAATTAAATTGTTGTATATTTACATATTTGTACTTTTTTGTTATTTAGTATGTTTTTAAATTATTTTATTTTATTAAAATTAATTAGTCTGTTTCTAATGTTGCATTGACTGTAATGAGACTAGGTTATTTTACCCCTCTGCAATCCAACACTTTCCCTACTCCTGCACTGACTGAAGAGGGACTAGTAAATGTTACCCCTCCGCTATACAACACTTTCCCTATGGTTGCACTGATTGGATTGAGAAGAGTAAATGTTACCCCATCACAATCCAACACTTACCTTACTGTTGCACTAACTGGAGTGGAAATATTAAATTTTACTCCTCTGCTATCCAACATTTTCCCTACTGTTGCATTGATTGGAGTGGCAATAATATATTTTACCCCTCCTGAGTATAACACTTTGCCTACTATTGTATACATTGAACTGGGAATAGTATATGTATTAATTGTAAAATTGTATATTGTTTACCTTTACTTTATTATGTTTTTGTTTAATTCAAATTATAACATTTATAATTATATATGTTTTTAATATGTAATATATTTTTGGTTAATTGTAATTTTTTATTTTTGTTATTTTTTATTAAAGTGGTTTGCTTTTTAAATATTTTATGTTATAGGATAAATGTGTGTATATATATATATATATATATATATATATATATATATATATATATATATATTCACTGAAAAAACCATAGGTTTCATGCACGTTATAGTTAGGAATTGGTATTTATAAAACCTTAGAAATTCACCAAAAAACTATAGGTTTCAGGTGTGTTATAGTTAGCTGGACATTTCCCTCGTACAAAACCCTAGAAATTCCCCTGTTATAGTTAGTTCAGCTAAATATAACTCGCGCCTCCGCAATGCACTGCTGATGACGTCACATATTACATCACTCATAACATGGTCAGTGACATCACTGATGACATCACCGATGACATCTCAACAGACATCACTGATGACTTCATCCAGTGAATATGTGTTTTTCTGAAAAGTTTAAATATGTTTTATATATTTATAGTGAAAGGCCTATGGAAGAATGAGTGGGTGTATAAGTGTGTGAATGGGTGATTTTCTAGGTGCGTAACTGACTCTATAAGTGAGTCATTAAATGGATCTTACTGCAGACTAGTGACTAAACGGTGTGAATGTCTGTATGTTTCTGTGTGTTGGTGTATAAGTGGCTGCATGGTTTTGTGAATAGCTATATGAGGTTCTATATGGGTTATTGATTGGTTGTCTGAGTATCTGTATGAGTGCCTGAGTGTTTGTGTGGGTAAGGTGTGTGTGACTCTGTGCATAGATGTGTGAGTGGGTGATTCTATGTGTGCATGGTTTTAAGAGTGCATCTGTGATAGACTGTATGGTTGGGTGACTGTATGTAAGGGTGTGTTAGTGATTGAATGTATATCTCAGTTGTACATGTGTCAGTAACTACATATGTGAAACACAGTGTATATGTGTGTAAGAGTATATAACTATTTATATGTGAGAGTGTGTGATTTTGGGAGTGGCTGTATGGATGAGTGTGTGCTTGTATCAGTAATTGTATAAGAGCGTCAGAATTTGTTAGTATTTTTATGAGTCAGTGAACTTGAGTGTGTTTAACTGTATAGGTGAGTAAATTGGACTGTATTTAATTATTTGCATGACTGATTAGCTTTGTCTGTACCTCAATGGATGATTGGCGGTGTGTGAGTGTCTATATAGGTGTATAAATGCATATGATTGTCCTGTACTGAGTGAATGTAAGTATGAGTGACTGTACAGGTGAGTGAGTGGAAGTGTATGTAGACCTAAGAGTCAATGAGTGGGTATGTAGTTATTGGTATTGGAGTATCTATGGTTTTCAAAATGGCCGTCTGAAATTTTGAGTCGGTGTATCAAATGTTATATTAGGGTGTGAGAAGATGCACTAATTTATCACATGGATGACGTCATCAGTGATGTCATCAGTGATGTCATTTGAGATGTCATCAGTGATGTCATCAGTGATGTCACTGACCATGGCATGAGTGATGTAATATGTGACGTCATCAGCAGTGCATTGCGGGGGCGCGAGTTAAAGTTAGCTGAACTAACTATAACAGGAGAATTTCTAGGGTTTTGTACGAGGGAAATGTCCAGCTAACTATAACACCCCTGAAACCTATGTTTTTTTTAGTGAATTTCTAAGGTTTTTTAAATGCCAATTCCTAACTATAACGTGCATGAAACCTATGTTTTTTTCAGTGAATTTCAAAGGTTTTTTAAATGCTAATTCCTATCTATAACTTATCTCTAAAGATATCATGTTTAATGATTTTCATTGGATTTCTATATTTTTCAAATTCAGTGTGTCAATTTCATTAATTATGTTTTTTTGAAATTCTTTTTAATAACCATTTTTAATTTTTTTTTAAATTAATTCTTTTAAAAATTACAAAATAATATTTGTTTTTATTAGGTTTTTCAAACATATTTTTTAATATTTTTAAAAATATTTCTTTAACTATTTGTTCAAAACTTTATTTTATATATTTTTTTCCCATGTTTTTTGATCCGCACACCCTATGCGCACCGTTATCGATCCCTACGCGTTAGCATCCACGCATGGTATGCGTTGGGTACGTGTTTAGTGCGCGATCGCAATGCGACAGGTACGTGACTCCCAGCCTATACGCGACACGTTCAATGTACGTAACGCGACGTTTACGCGCTTCCGCGATGCGTCATCTGCGTCTATGACGCGGTAGGTGTGCGGATCCCGCAAAATATTTAACATTTAAAAAAACATATATATATGTATTTTATGTGAATATTAATTGAAGACAAACTCTAAACGTGTCTTAAAACTAATATATTTTTACATCTAATCCTATAATTTATTTTTATTCAATTTCGCGGATGCGCGCAGGGTGCGTGCTGCCTATGCGCAGGGTGCGCGGATCCCATGTGACCTGCAAAAAAAGAGATTTGATTGGTTCATTACACTTCCTCTTCTAACTATTAAAAGAACCCACCCAATTCAATCATTCTTCTTTGACCTTCTTTGGAGGACCATCTCTTTGCAGAGAAGAAGATTTTTTTAGACTAAGTTTACACTTAGCTCTAACTTTTTTCTACTAAAAATGGCTTCAGGGCAGCAGGCATCACCTGCATCTCCTCATACATCTGAGGATGAATTTTTGGAGGAGGCACCACGCAAAGAACGTTTTTCTTCAGTGGTGTGGACATTTTTTAGTTTTCCCGAGGGGCAGAATAAGACCAATGCCACCTTGGTCACATGCAAGATTTGCAAAAGAGTGCTGTGGCGAGGGGATCCTAACAAGAAATACTCGTGCGGCACGGCTAGTATGATGAAGCACATAAGGACCCTTCATCCAAACAATCTTGCACGAGAAGAATGTCGACGGATGAGAGACACTCCTGTTCCTGCGCCTTCACCTCATCGCAGCTGAGCACTTCAAGAGTGCATCCATCAGCCCAAAATTTGGACATCCGTCCTCAATTTGAATTTTTAAAAGTGCTCTGCACTAAGTGCAATGCGACTTTGTGCTACAGTGAGCAGTCGATCGATCTGATCGGCCGCCGGCAAGAGTCACATTTGCTAGTTTTTTTTTATTTATTTTTTTTGTCCCCTGAAGTTCATTGTTTGGTTCCTCCTGTTTTGTTTTTTGGTTTTTTTTTTGCAGAAAAACAAAAAAGGAAATTAAAAAATGTTCAGAAACCACCCACCCAAAAAAAAAAAGAAGAAAGAAAAAAAAAAAAAGTTCTTGTAAGAACTAATTTTCCTGGTTTAAAAAAAGAGCTACATTTCTTTGTTAGTGAATGTATACGTGCAGAACTATGAGGAAGTGCTGCAGCATCACACAGTAACCTCTTTAACTGCAGTGTGCTGTAGTACTTCCGAAGCACAGGGATGCAACATATGTACATAAATATGTTGCAAATCTATTCTTCTCTCTGCACGGCTGCTTAAACTGCAGCCATGTGGTGACACAGGCACCCTTGCACCATAGTGCAAGGATATCTGTGTCATGTGCTGTTTGTTTTGTGCAGGAAGGCATACCTTCCTGCACAAAAACAATCAGTACAGGCATTTTTCTCCTTCAATGTATGCTGAGCATTGTAGCATGTATTAAAGATATAAAAATGTGGAGAAATGAAAACAATTCTCCTTGTTGTGCACAACAACACTTATAGAACACCCTTTCAACGCAAACTGGTGTGCATAATGAGGATATATTTACATGGGGTATAAAAAGTGCACAGAGTGCCTTTTCCTCTCTTTGTAAATATGAAAGAGTGTCTTGAAAAATAACTATGTTACAAAAAGTGACATATTTCCAGTTTTAAAATTCCTTGCGAATGATAGAAGGTAAGCACAGAGTTTGGTCTGCAAAGATGTTCAAAGAAGAATGATTGAAATGAGTGTGGTCCTTCAATAGGTACAATGGGAAATATTATGAACCCCTCAAATCTCTTTTTTTGCAGGTCACATGATATCTGATTATGGTCAGATTTCAAAACTACATAGGTTTAAACAGAGTGTTTTTAGAAACGTGTTTCAACTTTGTAGCTTCTTGCAGACCTCCTCATTCTGCATATTGAGACTTAGTTAAAGTTACCTTCACAGTAATAGCAATAAAAAATGGTATACATTTTTTTCAGATTTTTATTGCAATCTAAATTCATATAAATTGCTTATTTTTTAAATTTGGATCTGTGAAAGACAAGGAAAAAAAAATGATAACATGTAATAATACATTTTTTACAACACAGCATAAATTACACAAAGTAATTTGTTTGCCTTTTTTGCTGTTCTCAGAATATATTGATTTTCACATAAAATTGTGATTTCAATCGTACTCATCACTTAAGAGCGGGCAAAAAAAAAACAATCAGAAAGATTGTTAAAAAAACAACAACATGCTATTCTCAGCAAAATACCACAAGATACAAATCACAGATATATAAAATGCTTACGGCTAACAAAATCTTATAAGTTTAGCTTACAAAAACTGTAAATGTTGTCACTTTAAAATATTCACCGAATCTAAGGATGAATTTTTGGAGGAGGCACACGCCCACAACGTTTTTCTTCGGTGGTGTGGAAATTTTTTACTTTTCCCGAGGGGCAAACAAAGGTCAATGCCACCTTAGTCACGTGCAAGTTTGCAAAAGAGTTCTGTTGCGAGGGGATCCTAACAAGAAATACTCGTACGGCACGGCAAGTATGGACCCTTCATCCAAACAATCTTGCACGAGAAGAGTGCAAACGGATGAGAAACATTCCTGCTCCTGCGCCTTTCTGAGTTTCTTTTCTTTTTCTTATTTTTTCTGCCATGATTTCTCTATTTTTACATTGAAAAACAGTATCTGTAAAAAAGAATCACAAATAAATGTATATTAATAACTTTCAAATGTATACTATTAGATTACTGTACACACACATTTTATATAAAAACTGACTAAGAAACTATAGCCCTGAACCACAAGTGTGACGATGGTTAAAACACTACATGCATAGTGCATACTACTTTGAAGCAGTTCATGCCCTAAAGCCTACCTCACTAAAAGACTACATGCTAACTGACTGAATGATTTCAGTACTATAAAGAGACACACTTGGTGAGTAACAGCGTGTTTGCTAGAAGTGTATCAATACTGACTGGGGAACTGAAGGTGTTAAAGACAACTGTGTAGGTGGTTAGGGGCCTGCATGCATAGTGAATAGGCATTTGAAGCAGTCTATGTGCTAAGGCCTGGCTCACGGCATGAGTACTTGGGAACTGACGGGATGATTAGCGTACAGCAAAGTGAGTGCCTGGGTGAATTTATAAGTGGCTTTTGACACAGTGAATGGATTAGTACTTGGTATTGAATGGGTCACTAGAGGAGTGCAAAGGGAGAGACAGGATGTTTGCTGGACTGTATGGATACTGACTAGGGAATTGAAGATGTGAAAGACAAGTGCATAGTATGTTAGAAGACTGCATGCATACTGCATAGACATTTGAAGCAGTCTATGTGGTAATGTATGGTTCACTACATGAGTACTTGGAAACTGACTAAATCATCAGACTACTGCTAGGACAGTGCCTGGGTAAAACTTTTAAATTTGTCAAAGCATGACTCATTTTATTAATGCATAAGCAAAGACTGGCTTCTAAAGCTACTAAAACTTGACAACATGACTGGTTTTAAAACAGTTATCTGTCAGCAAATACACGATGTTACCAAATGCTTCTATCACAATCCTTAACCAAATGCACACAGACTCACAGTGTGATTTTAGACAAGCAACACTATCCTAGGAGTTTACCAAAACTCATTCACTAGTCTAGAAGAGGTAAGGGTACTGCACACAATCTACATATTTAAGTACAGCACATTAGTGTCAAAGCATGACTCATATAATCAACGCATAAGCAAAGACTGGCTTCTAATGCTACTAAAACTTGACAACATGACAGGTTTTAAAAGAGTTATCTGCCAGAAAATACACGATGTTACCAAATGCTTCTCTCACAGTGGTTCCCAAATGCACACAGACTCATAGTGTGATTCTAGACAACAACCACTATACCTAGGAGTTTACCAAAAACCATTCACTACTGTGGAAGTGATAAGGGAACTTCACACAATCTACATATTTCAGGACTGCACTTTTGTGTCAAAGCCTGACTCATTTAATCAAAGCATACGCAAAAACTGGCTTCTAATGCTACTAAAACTTGACAACATGACAGGTTTTAAAAATGTTATCTGTCAGAAAATACACGATGTTACCAAATGCTTCTCTCACAGTGGTTACCAAATGCACACAGACTCACAGTGTGATTCTAGACAAGCACCACTGTCCCTAGGAGTTTACCAAAACTCATTCACTACAGTGGAAGTGGTAAGGGAACTGCACACAATCTACATATTTCAGGACTGCACTTTTGTGTCAAAGCCTGACTCATTTAATCAAAGCATAAGCAAAAACTGCCTTCCAATGCTACTAAAACTTGACAACAAGACAGGTTTTAAAACAGTAATCTGTCAGCAAATACACGATGTTACCAAATGCTTCTCTCACAGTGGTTCCCAAATGCACACATACTCACTGTGTGATTCTAGACAAACAACACTATCCCTTGCACTAAACCAGTACTACATTTTAGTATAGAAAAATCACTCATTTCACAAATTCATAAACAATGACTGGTTTCTAATTCTACCAAAATATATTAACAGCACAGTTATCTGTCTGCAAACACATGAAATATACAAATGCTTATCACAGAATGGTTACTACATGCACACACACTGTCAATAAGATTGTAGAGAAAAAAAGTACTCCCTACACTTTAGCAGGAGAAATACATTAGTCTGATTAAAATCGAAATAGTCTACATACATCCCCTCACAATTAAATAACTCACCTTTCAAGTTGTTTTGTAGATTAAGAAGTACATCAGTCACACACCAGATATCAGTCACACACCAGATTTTTTTTTACAGAATCTCTGTACTGTGCACCTCACAGCAAAAACAAAGAATGGCAAAGTTTCCCTTTCATTTTCCACACATATACATGTAAACATCAAATCACAATCCTTCACACATAAATTCAAAAGCAAACACACATTTCTATTGGTTAAACATTTCAACCCTTTCCAAATGAAATACATTTCAACCCTTCCCCCAATCTGCCTTCTGCCTGTTACCATAGAAACAGGTCATGGAACACTGCACTGAGCACACAGGTCACAAGTTCAGCACACAATGTTGCTAATCAAGTCAGCAAGTGTGCTTGACTTTTCAACATATCAGCTTATCATATATAATGTTCCTTACAATCAGTTTTTGTTAACCAATAAGAATCATGCCTTTAAAAAACAGAAACATACACCCTACCTTTCAGTGTAGAAAGTTGTCATACAACCAATGATTTCTTGTCTTTTTTCAAAACATTTTCCTTGGATCCGCGCACCCAGCACAAGAGGATCCGTGCACCAAACACGATAGAATGCGCGCACCATGCGCGCATTTCGACGTTTTATTTTTTTTAAAAGGGGGGCCCCAGGGGGTCCTTCTGGGACGCCCTAAGCACCTCTAGAGGGTCAAAGTAATTCCACTCTGCACCCTTTATATGTTTTACACACTTATTCCCCTTGCTTCTTCAGCCTCGCTTCTACCGAGGCAGAAATTGGCCGTCAACAGTTCCTAGTTTCGAATGTAGACAGACACTCGACAGCCAATTAGCATTCAGCATGCGATCGGGAGGGTGTGCGCTCGGTTCGGGGAGGGTGCGCATACGGTGCAGGTAGGGTCCGCGGATCCTCCCCGGCCATAAATATCACTAACTTTTTTACCCTAATTTTCTCAGGAACTAATGAACAGATTCACACCATTTATGCAAAAGGTACGAGTCTGAACTGAGGACTACCTCTTTGCCAAAATTGATGTCTTTCGTTCAGCGGTTCGGGCTGTAGCTGCGACAACAGATCCTATGGGAAATTGCATGGGAAAACGCGTTTTGGGACCCCCCTTTTTTCTCGGCCCCCGCTTTACAAATCACCACGAAACTTTCAGGGTAGGTGCGGAGCGGAGCTGGCCAAAAGTTTGGAAAATTTCGCGAGGATTCATCAACCAGCACCAGAATTATTGGCAATAGAAGGTTGCGGATTTCCTATGGAAAATAGGTCCTAACTATATCTACTGGTGACCGCCAGTAGATAATATATATGCATATATATATATATATATATATATATATATATAATTTTTATATTATTACATTGAATAATAGTATATACGTATATAAATAAAAATTAGTAGTTTAATAATATTTTGTATTTTTATTTGTGTGTGTTTTACTTTTTGAAAATATTTATAATTGTTATATGTTTTTAAAAAATACATATTTTTTATTTGTAATACTTTTGTGTTAATAAATATATTTAATGTTTTCTATTTCAATTAATATATATATTTTTTAACTATATTTTATACAACAATATCAGTGATAACAATGTTTTTTTTTAAATTTTGATTAATTAGTATAGCATGTCGATATTTTTGATACTGATATTTATGTCACAATATTTTTGTATGGGGTATTTTGGGGGTCGATATTTTGTCAGTAAACCGTTGTTGTTTGCTCTTCTTGTTTCTTCCTTCCAATCATTTTTAAAGTGCTATGTACCCTCACTGGTCATGTTTGCGCTATATAAAAATGTGTAAATAAATAAAAACCAAACACTGATTTCCAGCTGTTAGGAAATGAGTGAAAACACCACATCAATTCACGCAGAAAAACATTTGAAATACACAATCATGTATATAAACATGATTTGCTGAACAAGAACCTGGTAGAGTACGATCCATAGGACACACAGACAAGCAGCTTCCTCTTTCCTCATCCTCAGGTACTTGTAAGGAGGGATGCATACCTGGACGTTGGTCCTACATGTCTATTGAAAGGAAGGTAATCCCCAGTTATTTATAGGTCCAAGAGGGGGGGAAAGAAGGAACCGTGTATACAATAGTAACCTCTTAATCCGACCTATATTTCTTTTGGTATCAATAAATGTAAGCCAAAATAGTCAATATATCAATAGTTCCCCATATGCTAAAGACTCATTGTCTCCAAAACCATTTTGCTTTTTTTTTTTTGTTTTTATTTATCAAAAATATCAAAATACATGAATTTTTCATTAATGTATTTCCTTTTGTAGTTTACAATAGATCCTAAAGCAGTTATATACATACAATCATTGATGTTAACATAATACTCAAAAATATCAAATCACAATTATTTAAACATACAAAAAGATCCCCAATAGCATCATGCATTCTCCGTTCTCACTTCATGTACACTCTGACAGACTTATCACATAATAGAGAAAAAGAAAAGAAAAAACAAGACAAGAAAGATTTAACTGTCAAACAATTTTTTATATAATAAAAATGATTCAATTGGGATATGGTTATTGTTGTTTTTTTCCCCAAAATCAAGTATGAACAATAGTAAATCAACAAGATATATATATATATTTTTCCTCCTTTGTTTTTGTTTTAGTTGATCCTTCTCGATTTTAACATCCAGTTGTGTTGTAGCTGGTCTACGTACGTTTCGGTGAAACTGTGTATTGGTATCACCTTCTTCAGGACCAATGAGCAAGCAATTTTGTATTTCAATGCTACAAGGGGGATTCTTGTTGTAAGTGAAGCATCAATTGTCTTCGTGTTCTCATCGCCCTATAATTTCCAGTCAAACTGATATCATGCCGTCAACAGGTCCACAGTTGATGTCATCCTTAATATCTATGAAGAGTCACGGTAATAATTTATTTCATTTCTTATGATTTCATATAGTCAAGGAGACGCAAGAGAGCTAGAAAGAGCTCATCTGTTTATTTGACAATGCCATGCCATTATTGGTAGAGTTGTCATTTTCTTATCGAACCTGGTCAGATATCAGCTTTGGTCCTACATGTGCCATGTGGAAAAGCAGGTTTGCTTTTCTCTGGATATCCCCTAAAGTGACATTGAAATTTGGAGGTCTATTAATTTTTGTGGCATTTATAGAGTGGCCCTCTCATTTCACCAGGTGAGCAACTGTGTATTTGTGGTACTAGTTATCCTTCCTAGTTTTATACTTGTGTCCTTCTTCTTTCATATCAATAATTAGCTGCCACCATGTCCTTTGAACCTCGAGCAGGGTTAATGATACCCACAACTACAGATTCCATAATGCAAAGCAAGACTAAAAAAGATTTACCGGAGTCATGAAATGCAGCTGCACACCCCCCTGCAGAGGAGACTGTATTTGAGCAGCTTTTAAAGCTTGTGCACCATGGTTATAAAAAGCAGGAAATCGATTAAATGGAATATTGAAGACAAAATTAATAATATTTTTAATTTTGCTTATCCTTTCTCCTTTACTAATAGTTTCTTAGGTAGTTTGGCACCTTAGTGGTCTCATTTAACTCTGGGCTATATACTAATCAAATTACTATTGGCTGTGGCATTTCATTTAATTACATCAAATTGTAAACAAGCTCATAATGTCACTTTCAGGTCTTGGTGGAATGCCATTTGTTTTTATCATATATTGGACACCAACGATGTCACTCCTATTTCTCTAGCTATTAAAAGAGATCTTTTATGGATTCCACTAACCAAAGGGCTGATTACGATGGCGGACGGACTTCAGTCCATCCTCCATCGTATCGAAGATTGGGACCGCCTGACATGCTGTTGGCGGTCCCATAGTAGACATTACAATGTGACTGCCACCATGGTGGTCGCAATGCCTAAATTTTACATTGTGGCAGGTGCTGCTGGCTGCAGCACCTGCCACAGTGTAAAAACGGGACGTTACATATACCTGCCCTATGTGGCAGGCACCATGCGGTACCTGCCACATGGTGCAGGGATATGTAGTGGGGCACCATAGGTGCCCCCCAACACCCACAACCAAGGGCCAAGGGAAAAGGGGGGCCTGCTACAGACCACAATGTCCCTTTCCACAAGCCTTTTCATGGCAGGAACCCACCATGAAACGACTGGTGGAAATGGAGATCGTAATCCCTACGGCAACTGCAGCATTGTAGGGACTGCGAGCTCCTTCGCCACACTGGCAGTCTCAAGGAGTCCATTGGATGCGTTGCAGTAGGTCTTTACAACTGCCACTTATCTGCCCACCATCATAATATGGCAGGCGGTAAAGTTGGTTACTAAGATGGGGAGACCGCATCCGACAGCCTGACGATGGTGGTCTCCACGCCATTCTAATCAGCTCCCAAATATTTATACCTTTGTTTCTCATCCACTGATACCATTATCTCTGTACCTGATAAAGTATGGAAACCACCTTTAATTTCTCCAAGTCTGCCTTTGTATAATGTTGTCAATTTGTATTTCAAAACAAACAAAAGACAAACGGTTTTATATTTTTTCATTTCTTGTTATATTGTCCACAATTTCCTAGTTGTTGCTATATTTCTTTATTTGATATAACATGATACATATTGCTCTATCTTCTCTTCCACGTTTCCCCCTTTCAGGTTATATTACTTTACAGTTGAGTTAAGCATAGAGTTCATATTTTTTCATATTTTCTATTCATTTTTTATCAAAATATTTAATCCCTGCTTCTTATTACTTCTGTTTTGTCTTGGTTTTGGGTAGTATATGTTTATTATTCAAACGCTGCTTCTCTACTGTTTTCAAATAAACTGAAACTAAATAAAATAACTTTAAAAAAAACATTATTGAGGACAAAATATTGAAACTGAAATACCAGCAGGCAAGTATAGATTTTCTATACCTAACTCCAAATATGCACCTTGCCAATATATATATATATATATATATATAACTTCAAGGTATGTATATAGTGAGTTAGGGAAAGTAAAATATATCTCCATATATGCACTTATCTTTTGAAACTGTTCCCTTGAAATTCTATTCATGACATTCTTGTAGGTCAACATTCTGGAAGTCAATATTCAGTAGTACAACCTTCTAAAGCACTGGGCTATTTTAAATGCTTTAGACATGCATTGTTACACTCCTATTTAGACCTCCAAGTAGAAGAAAGTACCTCCTAGGGGTTGCATTATAATGCACTGCTATTCACACTCCAAAAATGAACTTTGGGCACTGAACCAAGGACTGAATAAAATAGGACATCAAAGTTGATGTTATTAGATTAAAATACAGGGACCATAATGCAAAGCAAGACCATGTAGAAAGGGAGGGAGACTGTACTTTTTAACTTAGATACTGTCCAGCTACATTTTCAGAAGTGAAAATATCAGCAACTTTTACTGGTGGCAAATTATAACACCACTGACAAAAATGTCTTAAAGTGATGAATCCAGTATCACTAACAAATTCAAATTACAATGAAACAAGATCGTTTTGTGACATAGCAGTAAGTATACATGAGAAGGGTATGATTATTCCATAGTTAACACTAAATAACAAATAAGGTGTTGAATGAAAGAAAACCATCAATCCACTCTTTGCATTGCACGTGTTTTGGCAAGGGTGACATGTATTTGCTTCTAAGACAATCAAAGTAAGCAGTGAATTACATAACTTAAAAGAGATGAACTAGGGAGTCTTTCATCACCACAGAGGGGCAGACCACAAATGCCAGACAGCAACGCGGCCACCACCACATACGCACCCAGAGGTGGCATAGTAATTGGCAGCAGGGCTTCCACAACGCAGAAGTCTTTCATCATCACAGAGGGGGCAGACCATAAGCCCCAGGCAGCAACGCAGCAAATGCCAGAACCATGCCCAGAGGTGCCATAGAAATTATGTCTCACACAGTGCCGGAGACTTTCATCACCGCAGAAGGGGCAGACCAGAAGCCCAAGGCAGCAACGCGACCACCGCCACAACCGCGTCCGGAGGCGCCATCAAAATTGGGAGCAGGGCCCCCGCAGTGTGGGGGTCCTTCATCGCCGCAGAGGGGGCAGACCACAAGACCCAGGCAGCAACATGGCCCCTGCCACAACCACGCCCTCCGGCCCTCAACCATTGACTTAAAGGTACTCTCCTTATTTGTACTCTTGTCAATGGGTAAACGAAAGGCTTCACGGGCATGTATATCATCTCATACCACTACCATGTTGTCAAAAGCTGTTTGGGGGGTTTTAAGATGAAATACTGCTAGTTGAGTGCAGACTCTCCATGGACCTGGGACACTCTCTTGAGCACCATGAAGATGAGGCAAGCTTCACTGCTATCACTATAGCTTGCCTTGTTTTGCCTATGCCATGTCTACATATTACCCCTGACTGATAGTGGGTCTCTTGACTCTGCACCATCTACTGCCCCTACATGCCTAAATTCATCCAAAAAACTATGTTTAAATCAGACTGCGAAAGAAAAAAAAGAGAAACAAGGGACAGTCACCAGAGGGACTACCGCAGTAGCTGTGACCAAAAAACAATGGTTGAGAAGCTTTGAGCAGAGTCCGCTTCTACACTAGCCTAACCCCACTGTGAGTCCCAGGCATCCCAAACATGTGCAGGAAGGGTCACCTTCCAGCACTGAAACAATCAATGGCAATTAGCTGTTCCTATTTGTGCTGCACAACACAGCACACATGGAAACAGCAAAAACGAGGAGAAATAAAGCATTTCTTCTTGTTTCACCTATTTAAGACCAGGTCTTCCCTGGTCTTAATTGTGGCCCTGCCTCCTATTTACGCCACACCTGTAAATAGGGGGCAGCGTCAAAATCAATGGGTGGTGCGGTGGAATGACCTCCACAACACCCATTGCCCTCCCCTTTCACGCTAAGCGTAGCGTGAAAGGAGGCCTTATTTACATGGCAGCGTTAAGCCACGTTAAGTGGCTTAACACTGCCTTGTAAATAAGGCGAAGCGCCTATCGCCACCACAACATCACTGACACTGTGGTTGTGGTGGCGATAGGAGCTTGTAAATATGCCCCTTTGTGCCTTGAAATTCTGTCCATGATATTCTTGCAGGTCAACATTTTGGAAGTTAATATTCAGGAGTACAACCTAAAGCACAGAGCTATTTTGAGGGCTTTAGACATGCATCGTTACACTCCTCTTTAGACATCCAAGTAAAAAAAAGTACCTCCTAGGACTTGCCCCATAATGCACTGCTATTCACACTACAAAAATGAACTTGGTGCACTGTCCTGGGGCACTGAACCAAGGACTGAATAAAATAGGACGTCAAAGATGACGTTATTAGATTAAAATACAGGGACCATAATGCAACGCAAGACCAGGGAGAGAGGGAGGGAGACTGTGCTTTTTAAGTTAGATACTGTCCAGCTACAGTTTCAGAAGTGAAAATATCAGCAACTTTTACTGGTGGCAAATTATAAGTCCTCTGACACGAATGTCTTAAAATGATGAAGCCTGTATCACTAGCAAATTCAGGGGGATACTCTCAAGAACGTGCAATAATCATCGCCAAAATAGGTTAACGCAATTTTTCACATTGCCGTCTTTCGAGGGAAAATAACTCTGCGTTAACGTTGTATTCTCAACATGGCGGTAACATGCGATAATTTCCCGATAACGTGTCAAATGTCGGCGATAAAATTAACGGGACGGCAATAAAAATCGAAACCTCATGGTGAAAAAAGTTGTGATGGGCCCAACTGCGATAAAAAATTCAGCGATAAGCAGCACCAGGCCTGCAAGTCCCACAAGTCAGGCGGGAAAAATCACTATAAAAGCGGCAACAAAAAACAAAAACAAAACACAAACAACTGCGAAGCATCATGGAGTTAGCCGGAGCAAGTGCAGAGGACAACCAGAACCCCACAAGCCCCACGGAGGACCAGCTTGGGACCTCGGGGTCAGGGAAGGGCTACGAGAAGAAGAAGAGGAACTGTGTACAATTGTGTGGCTGAGGGGCCAAGCCGTTTTCGGAAAGTCAGCTGTCTTGTTCTGCACTGCCTTGGTGGTAGTCCAGGGAGGGGGGATCCGGGGGGGGGACCTGGGGGTAGTGGCGCTGGTTGTTGTGGCCCTTTTGGGTCTCCGAGCTGCATGATCAGTAACTCCATGACATGTGTTGGTCTTCAGGTGTGGCTCTGGGCTGGGCTCCCTTTCATACTGCAGGACATCGTCCTGCTTAACACCAGTAAAAGGCAGGTGTTAAATCACTGCTGCTAACGCGCCTTATCGCCAGTTTTTGGATCGCATCGCAAATCTGGCTGGTCATTGAGAATATCGCAAAGTGTTGTTTTCGTGTGTTTTTGCACGGGAACGCCTACTCTGCATATCATTAGCGCTAGTTGTCTCTCTCATCCGTGGCGATGTTTTTTACGGCAGCTAAAGCTGGAAAGCTGGCAATATCGGCAGTTTGCACCAGCTTGAGAATGGGGCGATAAATCTATCGCCCCTTTTGCGGCGCTAAAGTGCAGATAAATTGGTGATAAGTCCTTGAGAATATGCCCCTTAAATTAAAATGAAACAAGATAGTTCCGTATTTTACTGGAAATTTTTTGCTTGCTCGTGCTGTAAAATAATACATTCTCGCGTGCGCGCGATCGCCTTACCTGAATCCCCGCGTTCGCCCACAAGTTTTCCCGATCCGGTCGCGTTCTCCACGAGATGTTGGATTGTTGGTAGCCATTTGCGCTGTCTCGCGACAGTTCGCGCCCGCAGTAACATCATTCGTCGCGCGATCACGTCTTTCTTCTCGCGATCATGCACCGCGATACAAGTGAAAACAAGATAGCTGCGCTCGCGAGCAACCGCATGGGTAAGTTGGCGAGCCGCGACCACGCAGAACATACCGCGAACGGGCGGGAAAAAAACGTCCGCATCTTCGCGATATTTCCGCGTGTTTGCGGAGATTTTTAACATTTTCGCGATAATTTGCGAAAGTGAATTTCGCAAATTCCGCCCACCCCTAGTCTGATAGTTCTTGTGAATGAACACAGGTGGTGAATGTTCGTAGGGTCCATTGTGTTACTGAACTTACTGTGCCTAAAGAGTCAATGCTGATTCGTGTGGGTTATTCTCTGCCTGCACTTGTGAGTTAACACAGGTGGCCAATGTCACTCAGGTCAATTTTCTCACTGTACTCAGCGCCAAATACTGTAGTTGTAAGAAAGACTGTAATCAACTTCAACCACTCAGCAGCCAAATATTGTTGATACCCAATCCCCCAAGAGAACCCACTCCTAATAAAACATCTATGAAGCCATGTTCTATTTCAAAAAATGTTTTAAATAATAAATGGTAAAATAAACAACTATACAGTGAACAACAGCGCTGTGTTTGCACACCATCTGTCCCGCTGATGCAAGGTCTGGAACCTGCAGCTCTCGGGATCAATGCCCGGGGGGTGCAGATGGCGCTCGGCGCCCTTAAATATGAGCGATCACCTTCAGGAGCCAGCAGAGAACTCTGACCCACTCATCAACGCCCCGTGTGGTGGTTGGTGCAGACATCCTGTGCCCGGACATCCCGGACCTTTCGGAGCCACTTCCAGCAGCGTGGCCTGTGATTGTAAACTAGGCCTCTCCCCCTTGTCACAGGTTAGTCGGTGCGCAGCTCCAAACCTTGGGGGTTTTCCCTCTCTTTATGTTCCTCACATTTAAGCGGCACATTTGTACTGTATTGCAGAGGACAGTCCGAGCATATACTTATGGGGGAGTTGGGAAACGATCTTTTAATCGTGTGCATTCCATAAATGCACCCCACAATTTTTGTCACGGGGTATTGACTGATTTGTCTCTACAATCACATAATGCAGAGCCCAACGCCGACGTCGGGATTCGAACCTGGGTTCCTCTCCGAGGTCGGCAGTTCTAGACACTTTCGCACATGTATCAAGGCGCTATCTTCCCCGCCTGCCATAAATCCACCGAGTCTACCCGGCGTGGATGTTGCACATGCACTCCGCCTCCGCGCATGCGTCATACGTCACTGCGAGGAGTTACGGAGATGCCACAGGTATGACAGGAAACCTTTTATCCGTACTGCTTGATCAGGTGTGAAGTCAGCCTTTGATTACACTGAAGAATAGCTCACTATGAGTTCTGCATAGAAGGAAGGAAAGTCTGGGTGCCTTATGCATTACAAAGGGACTTGGAATGATTGTTTCTCCCACAAAAAAGCACGCGTGGCTCTTTTTTCATGCCTGCATTACTGATGTGAGGTGGTCCGTGTGTGGTGCTCCGTCGTTAATGCAACTCCGGGTCCATTTGTTGCTGTTTTAGGAGACTGTAAAAGGTGACCGAGAGTGGGTCACAGATTTCACAAGAGATAAATGTGCGGAGGGCAGCGAATGCACACAATATAGAGAGGTGGGTGAAGCGACGGCACAAGAGATATCCGGGGACTGGACAGGGATATTACAAAGGGAACGCTGGTGCTTAAAATGGAGACACAAGAAACGAAGGAGTGGGCATAGATGGTGCAAGAGATAAAGGGGGAGTGGGTGCTGACGTCACTTGAAACGGGAAGAGAGGCCTCAAGGGGTTTATTAGGAACTGGACACTTCATAAGAGATGAGTAAGTAACGGGCATTGACGCAATAAGAGATAAAAGGAGAAGTGGGCACGTACTTCATACGAGATCAGTGAGTAATGGGCACTGATAATGTTAGAGATAAAATGAGGAGTGGGCACTTATTTCATAAGCGATGGGTGAGTCATGGGCACTGATAATGTGAGAGATAAAATGAGGAGTGGGCACTTATTTCATAAGCGATGGGTGAGTCATGGGCACTGATAATGTGAGAGATAAAAGGAGGAGTGGGCACTTACTTCATAAGAGATCCGTGAGTAATGGGCAGTGATAATGTGAGAGATAAAAGGAGGATGGGCACTTCATTAGAGATCAGAGAGTAATGGGCACTGATAATGTGAGGGATGTAAGGAGGAGTGGGCACCTACTTCATAAGAGATCAGTGAGTAATGGACACTGATAATGTGAGAGATAAAAGGAGAAGTGGGCACTTCATAAGAGAATAGTGAGTAATGGGCTGTGAGAATGTGAGAGATAAAATGTGAAGTGGGGACTTACTCCAGAGCAGATAACTGAGAAGTGGGGACTGATATATCACAAGTAGTGCTTCCAGTTTCTGCACATATGTGCACTAGTAACTCTCCCGGTTTGGGCACTGAAGTCGAAGGCAGAAGTGAGGCCCGTACATCAGTACCACTAAAACTGATTTTACAGCAGATGAGGAAAGAGGGAACGCAGACGTCAGAGCCAATAGAAATGACTCACATTGGAGATGTGTAAGGGGCAGAGAGGAAACTCGGTGTGATGACCAATGTGATTTTTACCCAGGGTTTTCTTTCCTATAACCAGACTAAAGCCATCAGGCTGAGTCCAAGGGCCGGCATAAGCAGTGGTGGCGCCCCGTGCGATAATCGTTTTTGGCACCCCACACCCCATGACCACCTCCTCGTGTTCTATCACTACCGCTGGACAAAAGTGCCCTCCTCATCTCTCCAATCATAAGGTATTGCTAAACACAGCGCCCCCTCTGAGGTCGACGGCCCCGCCACTGGTCAGGCTCCCAGTGCGGTTGCACCAGTTGCACTGCCCTAGAGCCGGCCCCTGCAGTGGCGCCCCCAGCAACTGGGCTGCCAAGCTCGACACACCGGGGGCTTCTGGAGCACATGGGTCTCAGGACTCAGGGTGGAGAAGGAGAAGTGAAAATAAAAAAACAAGGTGACAAACAAGCCTTCACTACGTAGGCTCCCAAGATATGTAATGCCCTGTCCTTCAGGACTGCCCCAACCCTGCTCCATGAAGACGCGGGTCTTTACCGCCGGAGCTGCCGACTTTGGAGCTGGGGACCAGCTTCGAGTCTCAGCTTCGGCTCAATATCCTGTGATTCTGGGCAAATCACTTTAATTCCTCCTGCCTAAAAATGAGTCTGATCTTGTGTAATGTAACTGGAGCTCACGTAAAGCGATGAAATACCTTAGGATCATGTTTGCGCTGTATAAAATCTGCTAAAGAATTACAATACATAAAATAAACTGCCCACTTCTGCTCTCAGAAGACAGAGTGTTCCAATCACCCTGCCTTCCACCTTGTGGCTTGGTTCGCACTAAACTGCTGCACACCTGTTCGAGGACCAAAAACAGAGAAATTAGCGATAAACTGCAGGTAAAAGTGTGAATGGGAACAAATCGGCCCTGTCTTGATTGGCCTCGATGAGTCCGCGCTCCTGTTTTATGTGCCTGAAGTGCGGGCCTCGATGAGGCCGCACAGAGTCGAGCTCCTGTTTTATGTGCCTGAAGTGCGGGCCTCGATGAGGCCGCACAGAGTCGAGCTCCTGTTTTATGTGCCTGAAGTGCGGGCCTCGATGAGTCCGCGCAGAGTCGAGCTCCTGTTTTATGTGCCTGAAGTGCGGGCCTCGATGAGTCCGCGCAGAGTCGAGCTCCTGTTTTATGTGCCTGAAGTGCGGGCCTCGATGAGTCCGCGCAGAGTCGAGCTCCTGTTTTATGTGCCTGAAGTGCGGGCCTCGATGAGTCCGCGCAGAGTCGAGCTCCTGTTTTATGTGCCTGAAGTGCGGGCCTCGATGAGTCCGCGCAGAGTCGAGCTCCAGTTTTATGTGCCTGAAGTGCGGGCCTCGATGAGGCCGCACAGAGTCGAGCTCCTGTTTTATGTGCCTGAAGTGCGAACAGGAACATTTATTTAACCCAGTATTTTTTTTGAGTTAGGTCTTTAATTTTAGTTAGGAGGGTTCTGAAACAATGAGAAAGGGTTGCCTCTTTTTGTTTCTTAGCTGTAGTATCAGGAGGTGCAAGTAACCCTAGAGCAGATTTCTTCAATCTGTGGGGCACGCCCTCCCAAGGGGGGCGCGACACCGGGGGGCGCTCCACCCTCTGGGGGGGGGGGGGGGGGGCGCGCACTCCAGCTGAGATTTGACCTTTGTTGGACCTTTACTGTCCCGAGGCCTCGCAATTCTTCACCCATTTCAATTGGGAATTCTTTATTGGGGAGCTCCGGCAACAGAGGGTTGGAGGGGGGAGGGAGGGGAAATAGATGAGGCACAACTTGCGCTTTTGTCCTGGAAAGAGGTAACAGTTAACCTTCCTAGGAGGGGGTTAATAAGTAGAGCTGAAATACTTGGGCTGCAGTGGGAGGCAGTGTCTCCTCAGCTAAAACTGAAAGCAATTCATTCACGTTCCATTTCATATCAGAGGAGACTCCTTGCCTCCCACTGCAGCTGAATGCCTGTCTGTTCCTTTCTTTCAGATTTAGGAGAGGAGACCTCCTGCCTCCTGACATCAGCACTGGAAGCGAAAGATCTGAGGAAATTTTGGTCCCTGGTAAATACTGGTATGCCAGATCCCAAAGCTGCAATTGAGCCAAATATTGCAGCATCTATATGGGAGGCCCATTTCGGCCAATTATACCAGGAACCACCCCAAACCGATGGTGGGAGCGACATGGTCTCCATTGTTGCTCCTGCCTTAGAACCAGCCCTAGAATTTACTCTTCCCGAGGTGGTAAATGTCATTCTAGCCCTTTCGAGGGGGAAGGCCCCTGGCCTTGACAGGTTGCCTGGCGATCTTTTTCGCTCATACGCAGATATATGGGGCCCTTATCTCCTTACACTCTTTAACGCCATTCTGGGTGGGATGGAGATTCCTTGTACTTGGCTGGGGGCTGAGATAGTGCCCATTTTCAAAAAGGGTTCGCCTCTGCTCCCAGCCAACTACAGGCCAATAAGCCTCATAGATGTCCCCCAGAAAATTTACTCGCGCCTTCTCCTAAACCACCTTATGGAGTGGATGGAGGAAAATAAAATTCTCAGCCCCCTACAAGCTGGCTTCCGGAAAAACACGTCCACCATGGATCAGATCTTCCGCCTCGTACTCCTATACTGGAAAACTGTGACCATTGAGAGGGGAAGGCTGTACATGGTGTTCGTGGACCTGAAGTCAGCTTTTGACCTGGTCCCCAGGAAGAAACTATGGGAGACACTAATGGGGCTGGGAGTTCCACCCCATCTCCTAAATGCCATTACTAGGCTCCATGAAAACAACTTTGCACAGGTCAGGTATGGAAAGACGGGTGCGCTGACATCTAAATTCCCAGTTCGTAGAGGGGTCAGACAGGGTTGTGTCCTTGCCCCGACCCTGTTCTGCCTCTACGTTAACAATGTAATTGCTTATCTTGACAAGGTTCAAGATAATGACGCCCCGTCTTTGGCCGGCAGGAGGGTACCTGCCATTATGTTTGCGGACGATACCCTCCTGCTGTCCAAATCTCCGATGGGGATACAACGGATTTTAGATGGCTTTGGTCTTTTCTGTAGCCAATATGGCTTGGAAATAAATACAGGGAAGACCAAATTTATGATATTCAACCCTTCAGCCAAAACCAGACCCAATCCATCCCTGAGTTCAGTTACACTGGAGAGAGTAAAAACCTTTCAGTACCTAGGGGTAACGCTGCATGAGAACCTATCATGGGAACCTCACGTAGCAATCAGCCGTATGAAACTCGCACAACTGTCTGGGGGAATTTTGAAGGTAGCAAATTCCTCCACCTACAAACCAATTAGCCCGGCAGTTGCAATGTACAAGTCACAAGCTAAAGCAGCCGCATCCTACGGTGGAGAACTCTGGGGCTACAAGGCGGGCACAGGAATTATTAATGCAGAAAACAATTTTTTAAGGCGTCTCCTGGCCCTCCCCCGAGGCACACCCCTCCTTCCTTTAAGAATGGATATGGGTTTACCCTCTATAAAAGAGGACCTGGAACTTATGCCACTAAGGTTCTGGCATAGGCTCTGGTCCACTGTTGAGCTTCTACACTATAGGCAAGAGCTTGCACATGTCATGAATCTGAACTCCTGCGACAAAATTACCTGGCTAGTCTCGATAAAGAAAGAACTCTATAGGTTGGGACTACACGAACTATGGGACTCGCCAGAGCAAGGTTGTCTTGGGGTCTCCCGCAAACGTCTTGTGGGTATATATAGGGAACAATGTTATGCCTCCCTGGTCTCGGCATCTAACAAGGGGTCCTTGACTGACCGATTCCTAACTTTCAAGGACCATTATCAGTTTGAGGGATTTATGGACATTATTTTTCCCATTTTATCCAGAAAATTGTTTATACAATGGAGGCTAGGGACTCTCCCTATTAAAACTTTTACCCACAACTGGACAACAAAGAATGATAAAATCTGTCCAGGGTGTTGCAACCATGATGAGGTAGAAACCCACATTCTGTTCTTTTGCCCAGCATACAATAGACCAAGAAGATATTGGCTAGTCCCACTATGCAGAAACCTGGGCATTAGGAGTCACCAGCAGGTGTACAGAATACTGAAAACGAACACTGATCCGCACATAGTGTTTGCAGTTGCAAAATTTTTAACGGCTATGTGGCACATAAGGTCTATCATAAATAAGAACTGTGTTGGTTAATGAATTCCATTTTCTAGATGCCCGTAACATTTGTATATTGATTTTATTGCTTTTATCATGTTTGCACTTTTTGTGATGTTTTAAATGTCTTGTGTGATTCTATCTTTTATGGCCTAATTGGCCGAAATAAAGAAATTTTGGATTGGATTGGATATACATTTGAAATGTGACTTTTCTGTCTTTGTTCCATTTTATAATCAGTCATGGACAATTCAGGCAGCCCTAGAACACAATTAAATGTGCTACTATTTATATTTGTTGTTCAAAGTATGCACAGACAAGTTCTGACAATACAGCTGTTTATTTATTGTACTGCATGGGACATCAAAATAATGAGCTGGCAACCCAAATCATAAAACAGAAAGTTTGTTGCAAGATCAGCACATTTATTTCCTCCAAGCTGATCCCTGGTAATGCTATAATAGCAATAGTTCAACATATCTGAAACCCTACGCTGCCGTCAATAACCTGCTGAGTTACTTCAAGTGTCTGGGAATGCACCATGCATTCAGACAACTCAGTCCTATTTCGCGCCATTCACTTTCATGCTTACCCTGCACTCACAGCGATCACAATACACTCACACTGATCACTCCTCACCCTGAACTCCGTAATCATTCTGCACTCACAATGCACTTGTGCTGTTCACCCTGTACCTCACCCTGCAGTCACACAAGCACACTACTCACCCTGCACTCATGCAGCACTTCACTCACATGTCCCCCTTACTGCTCAATGTGCAAACTCACTCGAATAAGACCATCACTAACCATACATTCATTTGTCCCACTCTGCACTTACATCCGCACCCAAATTCATATGGTCACCTCACTCACCCTGCACTCGCTCCTCTTACCCTACTCTCACACTGTTGCATGGCTCACCCTGCACTCACATGGGTACTCATGCCACCCACACAGCGCAGAGGTTTAATGTGCCTGCTACAAAGAACGTGTACCACCCAGATCAAAGAACTGAGTGTGGGTAAACTATGAGTAGCGCTATAAAAAAATTAAATGTTTGCCAGAAAGGTGCTATAGCGAGATGGGGTGCATTGTTGGTGAGCGGTAGTGAGGAAATTCATGGAGAAGGAGGAAATGATGGAGGGGGCGCCAAAACAGACCGTTGCACTGTGTACGACCAGTGCTAGGGCAAGCCTGGATGGGAGTGTTAGCCCCCCCCCCCGAAGTTCGGGTCTAGTTGCGCCCCTGTACACAAGTATGGGCATGTCGTGCCCCATCAAGGTTTTCGTCCTAAATTACAAAAGGACAGATTTACATGCACTGCAATCCAGCCTTTCAGGGGGTTCCTTGATAGAGGGAGCTCTGTTTTTGCCCTGATGGCCTGGAATAATTCCTAAACAGATTCTTGTAACTACTGTTTTGTTTCATTTCTTTTTAATGTGATTGATGCGAGAGAGGCTAATACTATTTGCAGAGAAAGTGAATCATTTAAACTCAAAGCTGTTCTGAACAGGGGCCCCCAAAATAGTACTGGCCCAGGGCACCCGAACTCCTTAACATATCCCTGCCACCACAAAGTCTGTCAGACAATATTGCTCTGAAGTAAAATAGGCAACATCATTAATTTATTATCAGTCCTATTTTTTTTAAACATTAGCCCGATGTGTCCTAAACCCCCACTGCTTCAGGTAAGCAACTTATCGTACCACTAAGGAATTCTCAATTAGGTGTTCTTTCAGCGCCCTCTCTGTGGACTTTCACCTTTCTCTTCAGATCTATAACTGGTTGTTGGGCAATTATCCCATTATAATGCGGTCTAAAACATTTGTTAATGGTTTCTAGAGAAGAATTGTTTCTCGTGCACCAACTCTGAGCTAGGGAGTGCTCGAAAAATCTGATAACACGGTCTCCCTTACAGTCACTGTTTTGGCTGAAAATGTCTGCAGAGTATTCAGCTTTGAGAGAAACTGCTATCAAAACTCTCTTCCTTTTCAGCTCGTCCTATTTATGTGAGATTGGGTTCTCAGCACATGCGGTATTAAAGACTAAGTACCGTTCAAGACTGGATATGGAGCAAAACCTGTGGATGGCAGTAGCAAAAATCCATCCAGAGATTGACAGTCTCTGTGGATAAAAACCGGCACACCCGTCACATTTATGTTGGTGGTGTTATTATTAATCTATGTGCTGTATAAAACAAAGCATCCTAGTAAAAAGAATTTGCGCACATTTTATCTTGGAAAATTGTGTTTTGAGCTGTGTAATAAGCCTCTGTCATTCCTCCACACCCATTCACATACCTGTAGTTTACTAAAAACTCTTATTGTGTGAACATTATTTGCTGGATATGGCCCGTGATATGCGTGTGGCAGTCGATTATGTAGTGTACCAGATTCCAGAAATTTCTGGGGGGGCTCAACCTACTAAAGTTTGAATACCTCTGCCCTAGAGAGATGGCGACTAACTACCCCCCCTTCCCCACGTGGGCGGCAAACAAAGAGCAGGGCAGCAGCATGGACCTAAAAGCGCACCAATACAGGGGGTCAGCAAGTAACCAAAAACAAGTTTGTGTTCAAATGACTCAATCTGGTAAGAGGGGCCACACATGGCCAAAAGGTGATGAGGGCAAGTGGTCCTTGTCTTATCACCAGGGAAAAATAAAGCACTAACTCAATTGAATATTACGTTAAATGAATTCACTTTACGTACTGCAGGTGCATAACACAGGCACTGGCCCTGGGCCGTACCAGCACAGCCGATCACCATACAGCCCCATGAGGTGAGAATTCATTGAGTAAGGTATAGTCTTGTAAGATGTAACAATACAATCATCATATCTGCACTCGAGTACTCATGACTGAATGTTTGCACGGGGTAAACCCCCGGGAAACGCAGCCTTTCACAGGTTGGGGAGTGACGAATGCAGACAGACAGGGCAGTGCATTCACCAATGACACCATCTCACATCTCCTTCTTTGGGCGGTTTCCTGAATGACAGTGGTGGTGAGAAAGAGAGCATAGGTGTGTATGTGTCCTTGAAATAGGTAAGGAAGAGTTTGGATGACATCAGGCGTGTTGTACCTCTAAAATGAAATCTTAGAATGGTTCAGGTTGAAATGTCCATAGCATATAATATTCGAGAAATATATTTACATGTCAGAGACTTTGCTCAAGTGATGCTGCTAATTACATAATGTTATTTGAATTCACGGCTGAGGGGCTCATTAGGATGTCGGTGGGACCGACACCGATGATGCGTTGACATCCGAAGCAGCGGTCGGACGTAAACCCTGCGGTCAGATCGCAATCCCTACAATGAGGGCGGTGTCTGCTCAGGCACTGGTGTAGGGATTACAATGGTCCTTTCTGACGGCCTTTCAATGGCGGTCCGGGCGCCGTTGAAAGGCTGATGGAAATGGTCTTTGGGGGCCCCAGTCCCTCCTTGTCCTCCGCTATGGGTCCAGGTGATGGCACCACAGGTGCCCCTAAAAACATCCATGCCCCATTTCAGAATGACAGCTCTTCATCGGGACCGCTTGCCATTTGAACTGAAAACAACTCCTTCACTGTCAGTTTTTAGGAAGAGCCTCAAAACCTGGCTTTTTATTTAATGTTCCTGGCTGACATTACTCAGTTCTCGTCTGCTCCCTTTCGCTCTGTACAACGCCAAGATCCCTCCGGGTATTTGAGCGCTTTATAAGTTGTTTCATTCACTCATGTGGCAGGCACCGTGAGGTGCCTGACACATGGTGCGGGGATGTTTAAAGGCATGACTTTGGCATTGGGATTTGTGCTGCAGCCCTTTTCTGGGTCACAGCACAAGGCTCAATGCAAAGAGACATGCTTCCGGTTGCCTCCAAGATGGTTGGGTCCTAATTAGGGGGTTGCGACTGATGACTACCAGTCGGCCAGTCCCTTGACCGCAACAATGCCGGTTGGACGCTCGTCAGACCGGCATGGTAATTAGGGCCTACTTTTACCTCCATTTAAAGAGAAACCCTTAAACAGGCAAAGAGTACAATACAATGCATACCAATTATTTCAAAGCACATATTAAATAAATACACAATGTTAACAATACAAATATTGGAAACAAAACAAAATTACACATTAAAATATAGTACAGCCACCTTCATATCCTCCAACAGCACACACACCTGGAATCTACTACTATTTAATGGCCAAGAGATGCTCTGGTCTCCAAGGTGCTGTTGTAGGTGATGAGGCCACCTGACCAATCAGGTCGGAGGTAGTGTTAACCATCAATAATTGAACAAAAGCCCGTCACAGGTACAATGAGCCATGGGCTGTAAAAGTGGTTTTAAAACATCTTCCTTGTTGTCTCATAAAGCCTAGGGATAAAAAAGAAATGTACACAAAGTTTGCTGAGAAATTGCATCACATAAACATGGGATGGAAGATTTCTCTGCAATCCTGTCTTTGGGAACACTCTGAATTTCAGCAAAAATAACAAATCTGGAACACCCAACCTAAAATGACCCTAAAAGCACCTTGATTTCAGTAGAATATTGGCAGCTCTTAATTAGTAAAGAAATAAATAATTAACGTCTGATGCCCAAAGATTTGCTCAGATTTCTGTGGTCAGCTCTATGGAGTGTTGGGGGTGTCGAATGCCAAGAATGGTCAGCCTTGTATCACCATCAAGGCTCTCTTGTCCTCCACCAGACACTCGCTGCCCCTTTATCTCATTCTTGCAGATTTATTTTCATGTTTGATGTATCCCTTTGTCACTGATTTTCATCTTTCTCTTCCTCCATCTTTTCCCTTTTCTATTTTTCACTCTCTTTCTTTGGATAAAAAGTGCCAGCTAAAATGAAGCACTGATGGACCCTCACAGAAGACACAGCCAATATGGCTGCCTTCCTCTATGACTCAGCAGTTTGTTTGACTAAAGTGCTGACTCACCCCTTATGAGAAGGCAAAAACAAATGAAGTGCAGTCATGATATGGACCATGGAGTGTCCATCTGAAGTAGATCTAACAACAAGCATTTGCAATGCAATTGGTCTCGCATTAATTAAGTTTGAGCTATTGGCGTTGCAAAATATTGCAACACCAATTGCAACAAAAGTCTATAAATTGTAGGCCAAAAAAATGTGTATTTATTTTTGTAGCAATGGTGGCATGCTGCGCTTTAGATGAATATGTTTAAAAGTAAAGTGCGCCATACTGCGATTGCTACAATAGGTAATTGTGGATGTGTTAACAATTGATGTGTGCACTGATGGCTGGTGGTGTGTGTGCTTGTAGAAATTGTGCACTGATGGCTGGTGGTGTGTGTGCCTGGTGGAAGTGTGCACTGCCGGCTGGTGGTGTGTGTGCCTGGTGGAAGCGTGCACTGATGGCTGGTGGTGTGTGTGCCTGGTCAAAGTGTGCACTGACGGCTGGTGGTGTGTGCCTGGTGAAAGCATGCACTGACGGCTGGTGGTGTGTGTGTGCCTGGTGAAAGCGTGCACAGACGGCTGGTGGTGTGTGTGTGTCTGGTGAAAGCGTGCACTGACGTCCGGTGGTGTGTGCCTGGTGGAAGCGTGCACTGATGTCTGGTGGTGTTTGTGCCTGTAGAAACTGTGCACTGATGGCTGGTGGTGTGTGTGCCTGGTGAAAGCGTGCACTGACGTATGGTGGTGTGTGCCTGGTGAAAGCGTGCACTGACGTCTGGTGGTGTGTGCCTGGTGAAAGCATGCACTGACGGCTGGTGGTGTTTGTGCCCGGTGAAAGCGTGCACTGACTGATGGTGTCTGTGCCTGGTGAAAGTGTGCACTGACGGTGTGGTTGTGTGTGTGGTTGTATGTGGTTTTGTGTGTGTGGTTTTGTGTGTGGTTGTATGTGTGGTTGTATGTGTGGTTGTGTGTGTGGTTGTGTGTGTGGTTGTGATGTGGTTGTTGTGTGTGTGTGTGGCTGTGTGTGTGCGGTTGTGTGTGTGTGTGCGGTTGTGTGTGTGTGTGCAGTTGTGTGTGTGATTGTGGTTGTGTGTGTGGTTGTGTGCGTTGCGCTTGTGTGTGTGTGCTTGTGCTTGTTTTTGTGTGGTTGGGTGTGTGTGTGTGGTTGTGTGTGTGGTTGTGTGTGGTTGTGTGTGTGGTTGTGTGTGTGGTTGTGAAGTGGGGACTATCAGTTGTGCGATATCTATCATTGCACCTATAAAAGGAGTGTGGAGTTACTATACCTCGGAAGGTGTAACGCCATGGGAACTGTCACGAGACCCTCTGTATCATTCCAGTGGGCTGTGGCAGGCCTGGAGTCGGACTTGTGTTCTGTGTTTGCCGCAGGGCATGTCGGACAAAGCTGGCAGTCACCACAGCCACTGCCCTCGTCCGGCCTTGCTGTCTTTGATGTGCCTGTATAGGTTGCTTTCATCTTTCCTGCTCTCTGCTTTCAGTTGTTTTTCTCTGCTTCCTCTACTTGCAGCCACCCATTTGTCCGAGTCTCTTGATCTTTAGTTTCCCCTCTCCCTGTGATCTTTGATAAATGGTATCTTCATCTGCTGCTCCAAAGTTTCTATCGTTAAACCAGTGGGGAAAGGGCTGCATTTGTGGCAGAAAGCAAAGCCGACAGTGAGTCACTGGGATGAAACCTTACTTGAAAATCTTCCAGGGGCTGGGAAATTAGAAATTAAAAAACCGACACCGAACCGAACATATATGTCAGAAGATTTATTTTCACAAGGTCTGCCATTCTGCCACATCTGATACAACACTGCTGATTGTCTCTTATGTTCATGCTACGGTTGTTTCACGCATGTTTTCAGTGGTCTCGATTAGATAATTCTGCTCTTTTGGACCAGTGAAAAGTGACATTGTGACTGACCATCCAACAGTACAGTTTGTACACAATATTCATCCAGAGTCATCATTGCACTAGTCTGCTGTAAACATCTGCAACAAAGGCAAATGAGTGAGGTACTTTTATTTTTTTAATGAGCATTGACAATGCCAATAGGCCTGACTTGCATTTGGAGCCCATGATTGCTACGGTGAAAATACAAAGAATGCAACAATTGCTTTTCGTGTCAACGTATGTATGAGCTAAACAGTTTAATGTCTCAAGATTCAATTTCCATTTAAGATGCAGAATAGTCCCTTCTGCACTGCAGTCTAAGCACTAGGGGTGGGAGGAATTTGCGAAATTCACTTTCGCAAATTATCGTGAAAATGTTAAAAATCTCCGCAAACACGCGGAAATATCGCGAAGATGCAGAAGTTTTTTTCCCGCCCGTTCGCGGTATTTTCTGCGTGGTCACGGCTCGCCAACTTACCCATGCGGTTGCTCGTGGGCGCGGCCATTTTGTTTTCACTTGTCTCGCGGTGCATGATCGCGAGAAGAAAGACGTGATCGCGCGACGAATGACATTACTGCGGGCGCGAACTATCGCGAGACAGCGCAAATTGCTACCAGCAATCCAACATCTCGTGGAGAACGCGACCGGATCGGGAAAACTTGTCGGCGAACGCGGGGATTCAGGTAAGGCGATCAAGCGCACGTGAGAATGTAATTTTTTACAGCGCGAGCAAGCAAAACATTTTCGGTAAAATGCGGATTGCGGAAATTTTGAAATTTTCGCGCTCTCCGCGGAACGCGAAAATGTCAAATTATCGCAATTTCCGCGAGCGGAACGGAATTTTAGCCCAGGCCTACTAAGCACCCCATAGGAGGCGAAATGATCCACTGAACAGTCCTGACCGTACTTCTGTGGGGCAGAGACAAAGACCCCTCTATGTATATGGTAGAGAATTGTTAACCATAGGTCGTATAGACTGATGCACTGTCAAGCCAGACCTAAAAATAAAGGTATAGTGGGATATCGATTCTATGCACACAATAAAAAAAAAACCTGGCCATTCCAATCGCCAGCAGAAAGTCAAAGACGCCTCTGGTAGGTCTGTCAGACTCCAGTGCAAAATTTCATGCGAGTATATCCATGCCTCTGAACTAGTGGCATAGCAAGGGTGTTGTGGGCCCTAAGGAAAGGAAGAAAATGCCGCAATTGGGAGGCGGCTCCTCGAAGCCATGGGCCCCTGTGCTACTCAACCTGCTGCACCATTGATAGCTGCACCCCAGCTCTGAACTTTGCCTTAATGTTGTTAACAGCCCAATGTCGCACCCACCAACTTCAGTGGTTATGAAATACACGTGTAGCGCCTGGACAGCTGGTTTGGATGCTATGAGCCTTGAACCTGATCCATCACTTTACTGATACCGGCTTGAGATATCTGGGCTACGAAAAAGTCTTCAAATTTCAATGGCATCTTAATAAAATGCATCGTTGTATTATCGATCCCGGCCTTCTCAGACTACATCTGCGTGTCTACGGTGGAGCTCTTTCATTGTAACCCCAATGGAGATAATGGAGTTCCAGACTAAGCTATTACTTCCCCAAACCCAGCAACTGTAGCATAAATGCGCCCTTCACTTTAAGTACTATGTAAAGATGCACCTGTTTTCTTAATTTTTTTTAAACCTGTAAAACATTTAAAATACCTCAATGACAATCCGGGACTATAAAGTCACCTAAAGTTTCGGACGGCAGGACGAACCACGATTCCAGTGTCTGAGTTTTTTGTAATAAATGTCACTAGATCCCTGCGGTTTCGATGTGGGTCTAGGATATTCCATTACTTGTAATATAATTTTGATGTGATATTAGCCAAACTATGGTTTATGTAAATATACTTTTTGCAATTCACGTAAATGGGTTAAGTGTTTTTATCTGCTGTTTACTGGCTGTGTTTGGTAGAAATGGACGTTTGCATGCGTTTTATGTTTATTTTTGACCGAGAACCCATAATTCAGTGTAATGATGTCATGGCTGTGAATTACGGGTTTTATATATGTAAACATTAGTTAAAGGAAATCTTAATGGGCTGGGACTTTAAACGCAAGTCTTGTTTTGATGACTTAACATATGAACGTCGGGATGCAGAGCCGCGAGCTTTACTTTCAACGTAAAACATAAGATACAGAGATAGAGAGAGAGAGAGAGCGAGAGAGGGGGCGAGAGAGCATGAGAGAAAGAGAGAGCACAAGAGAAAGAGAGAGCGGGAGAGACAGAGAGAAATAGAGAGAGAAAGCGAGAGGAGAGAGAGAGATAGACTGCAATCTGGGTTTCTGTCGACCAACTGGAAGAAGCATTGGCCGCGCGGCCGTGAAATTAACGCCGCGCGGCCATGTAAGAGAAAGTGAGCCACACGAGGTAACATGGAAGGGGGGGGGCGGTGAGTGCTAAAGCAACACAGGGAAGGGTGAGGGGTGGATGTGAGAAGCAACATGCAGGCTGGCAAATGGTATGCACTTTCGCGGCCGCTTTGATGTTCTCAGTGGCCGCGCGTCTCACTGAGAACATCAAAGAGGCCGCGAAAGTGATCAGCAGACTGACAAATGGTGCGCTCGCCCGGCGCACATGCACTGTAGTTGGAGGCCTGAAAAGCCACTAGTCTGCACTTCCAAATCCCGCTTTCTAAAGCTCTCGCCAGACCAGCGCTAAAGCGCTAGCTCAGGCGAGACCTAAAAAGGACCTTGTCAGGATAGCGAGCAAATGGATCATAGAGCCACCATACACCATAAAGAAGGAAGCTTGATCTATTTCTGAGAGTGCTTTAATGTGAGCTCCAGTTGTACGGAAAAGGGAGGGACATGAAGGTTGGTTTTGAATACAATTTGTTATTAAATAACCAGAGAATGTCTCTGGCATTAGACATTGACCACTCAAGCAAAAAGACTGAGATTAATTCACGTCCCTGGTGGGAAATTGAGGTAGAGTTTTAATCTGGACAAACCCACACCAATGAATGTCGGCAGAGAGTTGCATACTTTATAAGGAACACCTTCTAACTGTTCTGAATAGAACAGTCAAACTAGAAATGTCCATATTACATATTTCACACATTTTGTAGAAGATTGTACACGAAAGTGCAAGGAATTCTTGTGAAAGTCATGTCATAGGCGGCCTCGGACTGCCAGTTTGTCACTCAATGAACCTTTGCACTCATTTGAGTCTATGACAGCAATGCCAAAAAATATCCACCTCCTTTTGGCATCAACCTCCGGACTTGTTCGAACTAAGAATTATTAGAACCAATATAGAGGCATATTTACAAGCCCCTAGCATCACTTTTTTTTAACGCTCTGGTGGCGCTGTGTGCTGGCCAATATTTACAAGGCAGCGTAATACCATGCAAAGTGTCTTTGCGTGGCCTTGTAAATATGAGCCAGCACACAGCGTCACCGGAGCATAACAAAAAAATATGCTACTGTGGCACTAGGGGCTTGTAAATATGCCCCTAAGTCTGTTGTATTAGAACATTGGAATGTGGAGCACTCCATTGAAGTCAATGGAGTGCTCCGTGATTCTACGGGCCGGTAAAGGCCCGCAAAGCAACATTCAAATGTTGTTTTCACAAAGGCCTCTCGGAGCCCGAGGGGATTTAAAACCCCTCGAACTCCGAGAGGCCTTTGTTTAATATGTTAGAACATTCTGCCCTCTAGTGGCAGAATGTTCTAATAGCCTTATATTCCTTCATAGCTGGGCTATACCGGCTATTACAGTTCCGCTCCCTTTTTAAAGTCCCTCGCCTTCGGCCTTTAATACTGGAGCAGGCCTTTAATAGCCAGTATAGCCCGCTACGGCGGGCTATTAGGGTATCTTATATAACCTCATGCATGTCCTCTAGGTAGCATGGATGGTATATCTTCTCATTTTTTGTGGATATCCCAAGTGCTACAAAATCTGAATAACACTCTAAGGGGCATATTTACAAAACATGTTGGAGCTCTGAGCAGCTCCAAATTTGGGAGTGCCACGCTCAGACATTATAAAAATGCAGGGATGTGCCATATTCACAAGAATACAGCACATCTTTGTCTTTTCCCTAGTGTGGGAGCAAGAAAGCTGCCTTGTGCCAGTTCAGGCACCCTGCCGCCATGTTGCCAGGGTGTCTGTGCTGCATGGATGATTGTTTTATGAACGGGAAGGCATTCCTTCCTGCACACAAACAATCAATAATGGTTATTTGCTCTTTCTACATGAAAAGAGCAAAAAACAAGGAGAAATTGATAATTTCTCCTTGTATCACTATTCTAAGACCAGGAATTCCATGGTGTTAGTTTTTGGAGCTGCCTCCGCCTTGTAAACCTGGGGCACCATCAAAAGGCAATACTTCTGCTCTGGTAGCGAATGGGGTCTTGTAAATATCCCCTAAGTCTGCCTTGGAACCAGGGTGATGTGTTAAATTCATCCAACAAGCGACTCAGCTGAGCGACTTCAGTAGAGGTTTAAAATCTAGATTTGTTGACTCAGATTTCTTGGTGCCAATACAGGAGACTTCAGTGGGAGCTTGAATACCACATACCCTTGTCGGCTTCATAAAAGCTATCAAATGGAATTCAATGAAACAAGGGGAATGATTAGACCAAAACCAATGAATTAATAAAAGTGGCTATTTAGTTTCACTCTCCCCATGGAACAGTGGGAAATAATTAGCTAGACTTGAAATTATATTTAATTTAAGGTTTTGAGAGTCAGATGTATAGCATACATATACCCATGTTGAAAAGTTTGGACAAAGGGTTGCCTTGGAATAGTCATGGGAGCTAGAGTGCTTCCCGTGCACCATTCACAGGTTATGACACTATAGTGATCCAAATCGGATCCTGGTAGACAGGAAGGAAAGGCCATTCCTAGCCAAGAAAACCTACTCCTCGACACTAGCCACTTTACTCCTCTAATGAGCAGATACCAGAAAATATTCACTTTTGGTAAACTGCAAATTCAGGTTTGCTGTTGCAAAAATTGGTTATTTGTACTTACAACGCAAACCTGTTTGTGCAAATCTATTTGTGAACTGTGGGCCATATCTATGACCCAGTTTGTGTTGCTTGGCAACATGCAACGTGGCGCAAGAGGGACACAAACCTTACATGTGATTTATAAAGCCACACAAGGCCACTCTGCCCTGGAAGGCAATCCATGGGCATTGAGTTAGTGTTGTCACACAACTCTCATGGTTTTTGACACATTCCTAGATTTACCAGAACCGATAAACCTGGGAATGTGTAGTTCCTAGGACCCCCCAGGACCTGCGCATTTTGGATGACCTAAACTGAGGGCCTGGTGTGCAGACAGACTCTGGACACCCTCACAGGATGAGTCAGCCATTAGACCAGCTAGCTCTACAGTACCACTGCCAATCCCCTGTATTCTACAGTGGTGTATGTAGTTTCTGGCAACCTCTGAACATGACAACCCTGATTCCTCAGGTACCGTGGAAAACAGTACAGTACTTTTTGCACAGTCACTCGTGCTTAATTTTTCTCAGAATGACAAATGGAACAGTTTCAATAATTATTTATTTTGTCAAGCTTCAGTCTAGTGTGAAACATATTCACTGTGACAATCAAAAGACAGGAGCAGTCAAATGTGATCACTAGCACCAATATCGTAAACAGTAGATACATTTCTACCATAGTGCTAATCTGATGAATATAAGCAGATTATATAAAACAATAGCATTTGCTTACTCCTACTATGCATAGCCTACCTAAATGTACCTAGCCTAGATATGTAGGTGAAGCAAGAATCTCCTGGGGAAGTACCAACCCCTAACCTGATGGTTTAGAAGGAAGGACCCTGTCTCTGCGTCGAGGATGGCACCCCCCAAGGGATGTCAGGTCTCTGCCTGTCGAAGGATCAGCCTGCAGAGTCTCGGTCCAGCCTGGAAGGAATTTTCCTCTGCCTTTTGATGGGGGAGTGAGCGTCTTTTATGCGAAAGTGGTTACTCCAGAGTTTCTTCTAGGATCAATATGTTTTGGAACCAACCACTACTCTTTTTCTTAACAAAGTGTTCATGCACAGCAGGCTGTTGGCCATAGATGAAAAAAGTGGTGAGCCTTGTACAGAATAAATCTGCTGTGCCTCGAGACATGTTTATGTACGTCAGGTACAGGTATTACGATATTGTACCAAGATTCCTGCTTCAAAGAGACAGAAGCAAGCTACTAGGTAAAAGGTCACCTGCGCAAAACCGTTATGATCGTATGGATGGGACAAAAGTGTATATGATTAATATGTATATGATGGGACTATCCTAAGAGACATGATACCCACTCCTCATCGAAAGTTCAAGAAGGTCAGCTAGGTAATGATAGTCAATGCTTTAATAGGCATAAAATTATTTGTACCAAAACATACTAAAAGCAATTAAAAGATCTTTAAACGGTCCATACAAGCAATATTTATACGAAAGTCTTTTTTCCCTAAAAAGGCGTTCTAAAAAAGGTCCCTCTATATACTTGAATATATGTTTTTTTGCTTTTCTGAGCACCTTGAAAGCCACTAGGCTCAGACAGAGCAAAGAGAAAAAATAAAACAAAGCCAGTTTGACCTTCAATTTGGTATGTTGTTAAAAAGTTGCCAAATGGTGATCATCTCCTGGTCCCACGGCAGCCGCAGACGAAGAATTGGATGCCTGTACGCCTGAGGCTCATGACTACATAGTCGTAGTAGAGCCGATCTACGTCCCAACAGGAGCTGAAGCGTCCCTTGGAAGCTTTAGGAACGCCATCATCAACATGGGGATATGCTGTGGACAAGTGTGCACATGGTACCGCAAAGGTGCCAGGAGCATGTCCATGTCCGGCAACCCAAATGATGGAATTGTCACACAGAGGTCCAACATGTGTTCGGATCCGCAAAATAGGCAGCTGAATACTGGCAGAATGCCGTCCAGCCAGGCTGGTCTTAAAGACAGGAACCAATGCTCATTCAGCTCTCGAAGCCGAGATGTTCCCAGGAAGAACAGCAATCGCTCATGACAACGTCGCTCCAGTCGCATGCTCTCCATGTCTCGAGTGATGTTGGCATCCATTGCGTAGCAATAGGATTAAAATCAGGATGTGTGCCACTAAAAGCAGGACCAAAGGAAGCCCTCCATAAAGACTTCCAAGTCTTCCAATATTGAGTGTATGAATGATGGAATCACTCAGAAAATAGTTTGAAAAGCTGTTAAAATCCCTGATTGAAATGCTCTTAAATAAGTGTACTACCCCTGCGTATCAGACATGTTAAAGATAAGATGAACCATTTCTCCAAAATGCAGCGGGAAGTTTGTACGGACCAGAGCGTGTATCTCTGCCGAGGACCTTGCAACTTGGAGATCAAAGATCACTCGGGCTGAAATTAAGGCCACATTTTGTTGAAACAGCATGCCTTTCAGTCTGCTCAGAGAATCAAACCCTATGTTGGAAATATTCAGTGAAGGCCACATTGGTGCCTCCCTAATTGTGCGAGCTGGGGGAAATAATACTTGCTTATAACAAATAACCCTGGAGTTAATGGTCGCTACATAAGCAATGCCGGGCATCATACCACAGCAGCCTTGGTCATTTAGCATTAAGTAACTCCCATTAGAAATTAACTAAAAAACTGGACGAATTGCAGCAGCTGGGGACTCCTTCAGGAAGCAGGACAAGTTTGCTATTGACGCATTACATGCGCCGTCAAGCGACACTTCTTTGCACACTAAAGACCCACTCAAGGCCTTTTTGCAGTTTGAACCACTCAAGAAAACGTCCTTGTCCTTGTTTCTGCACCTGTATGTGAATGGCAACTCCCAGGTTTCTCGTTTGTACCCTTTGCTCAACGCTTCATACCTGCCTACTGGGTGATACTTCAGGCAGTACTGAAATTGGAATGTCGTGATTGGCAGTGTGATATAGCCATGAATTGACCCTTCCATAGATGGTGACTCTGCTACTAAAAAGGTAACTTCTCTAGTTTTTCAATGAGCAGCGTGGTGTACTTCGCATCTCTGCATGTCATGGTCATTTGTCTGTCGGTCAGATTGTAAACCAAAAACAGATTTGTGTCTTTAATGTATCACCATGGAACGTGGCTAGAATGCAATGATTGAAGTGTCCAGCTTAAAAGTATAATGGGCACAGCTGAGATTGCTCATGTTGTAGAATAGACAAATCTTGTTCCATTATGTCGATAGCTGAGGACACAATGTTGCCCAGTTAATAAATACGAGACCAGAGTGTGGTCATGCCGTTGTGTACCACAGCTAAGGCCTTTTCAGGGTTAATTGTATCTATCTCATGAAGTCTCTCTGCAGCTTCCTGTTGGTAGACTTTCCATACCTCATTATAGATGGCATACAAGAAGAGTTTACTACATGGTTTCTTGGGACCTAACAAGAAATCCCTAAGATCCATGTTGTCTGACAGAAGGGCCAAGTGTTGTTTCACCTGTGAAAGTGTTGAGGTCTTTAGCCATACTAGGCAAAACTTCCTAAAACTATAGGAAGTCAATACCACTGGATCATCAGTGTGTACATAACGTGGGTCTGGCCTAAGGATACTGAACCCTTCAATGGTACCCTTGAATCTTGAATTACACATGTTTGTGTCTACAGGCCAAACCAACCAACCCTTCCAATTGGGAGATGATGAATTGTTTTTTGTGATTGTACCCAGTGGCCCCTCACTTGTTAGTGTGTTATTTGATATACCTTTAATAGGTGTTGGAGAGGGGAAGCTTGGTATTCTTAGATCTTTTATTTTTGCAAACCCGTAACAGGTAGCCTGTTGCACCGTTCTGTTCAGGAAAATCATCTTTAATGGTATGAGGCATGCCCTAAATAAAGCCTCAGTTTCCTGAACCTGCCACTCACTTGTCCCCCAGATGGATTTGGTGTCTCTGGTGTCTCTCCAGTGGTCGAAATCCCGTATAGACAGTTGGGAGATGAAAGGTGCTGAATAAATCAGCTTTGTGTTTGCTGCATAATTTTCTTCATATTTGCATTAGTCTGTGCAAGTTTGTAGTAAAACGATTCGGGATCTGATATACTGAACCCTGAAAAGTATGCAAACGTCTGTATGAATGTAGCAGAAGTACCCTTTGGTGGTGTCGGGCAATGTTCCCATTGATGGTAAGTGTTAGCAGTGCCAGTTACACTTGCTCTATGCAGAAAGTGATGACCATAATGCTGGTAACAATACATGGTGTCATAGTCAGTTGTATCTTCATATAATTCCCTGTAAGAGAATGTAGCAGACTGTTCCAGATCTGAAAGTATAGTATTCACGATCTCAATGTCCCAATCATCAGAGAATGGACTCGGGTAATGAAATAATTCAAAGAAATTTGAAACACATGTGGAGTTTTTAAATGTTCAGTGGGAAACAAATACATCATATGAAACTTTTTCTCAAACGATACCGTCCGGTACTGGAATTTCTGTAATTTTCACTAGGGACAAGTCTCTTTGTTCATGGTTTGATGATGTATGTGGTTTCAGGACCAAGTTCACTGACTGTACTGCAGAGCTTTCTGGGAGGTAATGTCCGTTCAGAAGTAGAAAAAAGACAGTCACTGTGCCAATCCAAATTAACAGGTATACTACCTCTATTGCAAACCAAATATGCAACCAAGTTGACACTAAGTCAGTCTTTTTGAGCAAAAGAAAGAAATGTAGTTGTTTCTCTTTATTTGAAGTGGGTGGCGTTTGATCAGGTTCACTTGGATCTGAAGAATTATAATTGAAGTTGATGAAGGAACCACACACAATTCAATCTATCTTTTGTAGCTACACGTGAGTTAACGCGGTGATTAATGTTAATGATGTCACTGTCTTCCTCAATATGTCCTCACTTTTAAGCGACACATTTGTATTGTATTGCGGAGGACAGTCCGAGCATATACTTATGGGGGAGTTGGGAAACGATCTTTTAATCGTGTGCATTCCATAAATGCACCCCACAATTTTTGTCTGATTTGTCTCTGCAATCACATAATGCAGAGCCAAACGGCGACGTCGGGATTCGAACCTGGTTTCCTCTTTTCGAGGTCGGCCGTTCTAGCCAACTATCTAGGGCTTTAAGTGGGCAGGGTCCCGCCGGTGCTAAGAAACGGCAGTTCTACAAAACAGGTCCCTATCGGCTCTCCATTTTTGCCCGTTCCCTCAAGATGAAAAAAATAAATGCTACCTCTGCAGCAGTCCCACCCTTCACTGCCTTTAGTGTAACTTCAAAGAGACTCATTATAGTACTGTTAGTCCCATCATTTCAGAACTGATACAGTTTCAGTGTTCTTTACAACGAACCCATAGTCGCTGCTTATTTCTCTTTGGCAACACGCAACTATTGGCTATGCCAATAATCCCGGATTGTTGTAGGTGTAATGTCACTTGTAATATATGTCTAGGTGCAATGACAGAAGCAGCAAATTACCAATGAGGTGGTAGACTATGCAAATCAGAGATTTGTAGCTTTCATGTTTTAAGCCATGTGCTAATTACATCAGCCACGACTCTTTGTGTGACCCCTCAGTTTATTCATCCCACTTAAAGCCCTGCCACTATCCAGCTCCAGTGGGGCCCCTTAGCAAAGTACCCCAGCCTGAGAGCTCCTGAGTGAGTCCTGAGGTGGGCCCCTCCATGCACTTTGCAGTGGGGCCCTCCCAAGTTTTGTTACGCCACTGCCACTTTTACACATGTATCAGGGCTCTAGCTTGCCCACCTGCTAAAAACCCACCGAATCTACCCGGCGCGGGTGTTTTTCACGTGCACTCCATGCACGCGTCATGCGTCACTACGAGGAGTTACCGAGATGCCACATGTATGCCAGGAAACCTTTTATCAGTACTGCTAGATTAGGTGGGAAGTTAGCCTTTCATTACACTGAAGAAATCGTTCACCATGAGATCTACATAGAAGGCAAGTCTGAGGGCCAGATGTATCTAAATGCATTTTGTGATTCCCAAATAGCGAATATTACCGAATTGCTATTTGGTAATCGCAAAATGCAATGCAGGAAAAAAATCGCAAAAAAATAACAAATCAGTAAAATTTGCATTGGCCAATACAGATTCCCAATTAGTGATTCTGTAATAGCGAATTCGCAAAATAAAGATTCCCAAAATTGCAAATCTGATACAGCTTGATGACCTCACAACCAGGAAGAGAGTTTCCCCATGCTGTAACTGAGTGCCTGAGGCTGTGTAGGAGGCTGAGAGCAGGAGCACACCACTCAGGAGAACATCCAGAGTGCAGAGACAGGCACAAATACCCATCATGTCTGCACAGGAGTAGGCAAAGGAGGCTGCAGGATGCTAGACTAAAAAGCAAAAGTTCTGTGAAAAAGAATTGGAGGTCCTAAATGAGGAAATGGTGAAGAGTCATGAGCAACTGTTTGGGAAAAAATCCCTACACACCCCCGAGTTAGAGAAGAAGAAGATCAACGCCATAAGGATTACACAGCACTCCATTGAAAACCTACGCAAAAGCTGGTGCGACTTGTACTCAAGGGCAAAGGAGAGGCAGGCTTGCAGATGCCAAGAAGACAGGTGGAGGACCATCGTAACAGCCTGGGTCCACCCTCCTTGAGGACTTGGTGGAGCCCACACTACAGCCTGAATCCATCAGTGGTGTAGCAGACATTGACAGCTCAGCCACAGCCAACACCAGCCAAGGTAGGATGCATGTTAAAATACACTTGCCCCATAACTCACAAAAAGCCCACTTGTCCACTTTTTGGTTACCACCCAAAAATGCATCATGGGAGATGCAGTCAGACACATAAGATAGGAAAACAATGATTCTAAGTAGCATAGCCGCAGTTGAGAACCACCAATAAATAACCAATTAAACCACACCAATTTGGTATATAAAAGTACATTTAATTTTCAAAACACAAAGCAAGACACACAATACTGAAGTCATTTTGTTATATTCACAGAAGAATCTGTGCCACAGGGTGAAGATGCACCAATAGAAGAGCCAGAGGAGATCCAGGAACAGGCAGGGGAAGAATAGATAGACACCACAACACCAACAACACCTATACAAAGATGACTCAGATACACTGTGGCTCCACTACAGGAGTTTGAGGTAGTAGGGGAAGACATCCAAGAAGAGCCACAGTCAAGGACAGATGAGCAGGCACAGCCTTAAAGTGATCAGTCCCACTTGCAGAGTAGCAACACCAATTGCAGGAGCCGCAGAGCAAGAGCACACAGTGCTGCTGAGGAAGGAGAGGGATCCTCTGTCTTTGCTGGGCTGGAGGGCACCATGGTGAAGGTGCAGCGCCTGCAATTGAAAAGCATACTGTCAATGCAAAGGCAGCTGGTATGTCTGATTCACAACATGGCTGACATTAAAGACAGCATCAGGTATATGAACAACCCAGTGGCAGAGGGCCTTAGTGCATATGCAGAAAGTCTAAAGGACATGACAGCAGTGATTAAAGATCTCTGTACCACCATGCAGAGGGAGCATGCCTCCAAACGCCGACAAAAACAACACCTATTTAGTGGTTTGGATGGTTACATCAAGGCAGTTAACCGAGTGAGCAATGCCACAGCTGTCCTGTCCAGACGCACTGTGTCCATGCAGGTGGAAATGGCCCACTGCAGTAATGATGTCACCAGGAGATTGGTGCAGGTCACCACTGCTGTTGAACAGCTACCAACAGCTACACTAGCTGGGACAAGTCCACTGGGTGCAGGGGACAGTGAGAAGGCCTCCAGCCTCAGCAGCATCACTGCACCGGTGACTGAGCCCAGACATCGGAGTGCAAGGCAAGGTACGCATCTGAGGCCTCATCAAGGAAGGCAAGTGTGCACAATGGCCATACAAAGTAGGCAGTGGTGTGACCGAGGCATGCCAATGGGTGATGTAACCCATTGCATATGATGGTAAGTGCTGAATGTTGTGCATGGACAGTATAAATGCCATGTTGGCTTACAAAATTCACACACAAGAAAGATGTTGACCAGACGTCATGAGGTGCATTGTCTCATCCTTACTCACCTAGAATAAGTTGCATGTTATTTCATCACATATCTGTCTGCCATCTGCTGCACCTACACCACCTGCTGCTCTGCGAGGGGGACATGGTTCATCCTTTTTATCAGACTCCAAATCCGTGAGGTCCAATGGTATGCCAATGCTTGTGGCTAGGTTGTGCAACAGATTTATGGCCTATACTGCAGTGCACCTCCACTTTTGAATAGACAGCGGAATCTACTCTTCAGTAGATCGAATGTCCGCTCTATGACATTGTGCATTGACTTATGTGCACCATTGAATTTCCTTTCACTCTGAGTTGCAGGATTAAGGTATGCTGTGAGTATGAATGAGCACACAGCATGTGCACTGTCACCTACAGGATGAAAGGCAATAGAATAATCACAGTCCTATTTCAACAGATCCAACAAGTCTATCAGAGTGAGCAACACGCATTTACCTAGCAGGTATCGTTTGCCAAATTCACCCCCAGTGAGACGTGTGTATATTGCACTGTATCCAAATATGAATGAATCGTGTGTACTACCAGGGAATTTGAGGTATCCTCTGGGCCATTGCATCCAAGAAAGCATTTGAAAAGCGTGACATGCAACTTTGGGACACCCCTCCTGCTGCAGGTATCACTCCCTGGTAGCTTCCTGATAATAGTAGATACAGTGAACATAGGACCTGCACATGTGTGGGAATGGCTTGGGTCCTGCGGGTCTGGTGCTACAGTATTGGATGTAGGTCAGCTATCAGGTCTAGTAATGTAGCTGAGTCTAGTCCATGTTTGTCATGGATTTCTTCCTCTGTCTGCTGAAACAGGGTTATGCACACTCTGTAAATGCGTTCTTGTCTCCTCCTCTTTCTCTGTGCTGCTGCTTGAATCCGCATCCTCCTTGCTATGACATACAGCGCTGCCATTGTGAAACATTCTGAGGCCCTCTGGGCCAGTTTAATTAGTTTGCACCTGGTTACCGCCTGACTTAAGTTGGTGGCAATTTTCTCGTGCAAATTTGCGAATATTGGTTCAATGTCAATTTGCAAATGCTCCCTACATTGGTCTGTGATTCCCAAATTGCGAATTCTCAAATTAGGAATCTTAAAATTAGGAATCTTAAAATTAGGATTCACATTTTTTGCGATTACCAATTTTGCGAATGAGAAATCCTTCATACATTGGATAAGGCCATTTCGCGTTCGCAAACGCTGATTTTTGCGTTAACCACCATTTGCGATCGCAAAATAGCTTGATACATCCGGCCCTGCATGCCTTATGTATTACAAAGGGACTTGGAAATATTGTTTTTCCTCCAAAAAAAGAAAATATTTGGCTCTTTTTTTAACTTGCATTACACATGTGATGTGGTTCATGTGTGGTGCTCCGTCGTTAATTCAACTCCGGTTTCATTAGTTGCTGTGTTAGGAGACTGTAAAAGCTGATGGAGAGTTGGACACGGATTTCAGAAGAGATAAATGTGCAGAGGGTACAGAACGCATAAAATATACAGAGGTGGGTGAAGTGATGGCACAAGAGATATCCGGGGGCTGGACAGAGATATTACAAAGGGAACGCTGGTGCTTATAACGGAGAAACAAGAAATGAAGTAGTGGGCACAGATAGTGCCAGAGATAAAGGGGGAGTGGGTGCTGATGTCACTTGAAACAGGAAGAGTGGTCTCAAGGGGTTCACTGGGGACTGGACACTTTATAGGAGATGAGAAAATAACATTAATTGATACTGTAAGCGATAAAAGGAGGAGTGGGCACCAACTTCATAAGATATCAGTGAGTAATGGGCACTGATAATGTGAGAGATAGAAGGAGGAGTGGGCACTCACTTCATACGAGATCAGTAAGTAATGGGCATTGATAACATGGGAGATAAAAGGAGGAATGGGCACTTCATAAGAGATCAGTGAGTTATGTTCCCTGATAATATGAGGGATGAAATGAGGAGTGGGCACTTACTTCATACGAGATCAGTGAGAAATTGGCATGGATGACAAGATAAAAGGAGAAGTGGGCACTTACATCATAAGAGATTAGTCACTAATGGGCATTGATGATGAGCTAAAAGGAGGAGTGGGCGCTCACTTCATAAGAGAATAGTGAGTAATGGGCATTGATAATGTGAGAGATAAAATGTGAAGGAAGGACTTGCTTAAGAGCAGATAACTGAAAAGTAGGGACTGATTTCACAAGTAGTGCGGAGTGGTAGGCACTCTTTCAAGTGCGCATGATGGTTTTTGCGGCCCTCTTGGGCAGGCCAAACAGTGATGCACACTTAGCATGTTATCCACCAGGCTGTAATCCACAGATGCCCAGGCTCCAAGTCCCTGTCTGAGCACTGAACCACAGTGCTCAGACCAATCACAAAGCTGTTGTCATGGTGACAGCTGCGCCCTGATTGGCTAGGGAAATGCGGTTGCCTGGTTGCTTCCTGCTTTGTCCACCGGAGAGGACGGAGGAGAGGCAGCTGCTTTATTTTTTATTTAGGATGGCTCGAAAATAATGAGAATGAGCAATGGTTGCCTCTCCTGATTCTGAGCTTATCGCCTGATCGGGAGGCACAGCTAACCCTAGAGCGATGACGGCTAACTGCCACGCACATGGGCAGCAAACAAAGGGCGCAGCATGGGCCCGAAAGTGTGCCAATACAGGGGTTCAGCAAGTGAATAAAAAAAAAGTTTTGGGTTCAAATGACTTAATCAGGTAAGAAGGATGCAATCATGGCCACAAGGTGACCGGGGCAAGCGGTCTTTGTCATTGTTGCCAGGGAAAAATAAAGTACTCACTCAATTGAATATTACATTAAATGAGTTCACTGTAGGGACTGCAGGACAACAAATTAGGCACTGGCTCTGAGCTGTGCCAGCACAGCCCATCATGATGCTGCCCCAGGTGGGAATTAATGAAAGAGCCAGGGACCCACATTTGCATCAGTAAGGTAAAGTCTTGTAACATGCAATACTTTAAACAATACAGTTCATTCCAATTATATCATAGCACATATTTAAGCTGTGGGGTTTTAGGTTTAAACCTATAATAACTGATAAAACCCCACTGAAAGAGAAATAGCCCTCACCAGTGAAAACATATAAACACTGAAAAAACACCTGCACAACCCCAAACTAAATGCCATTCAAAGAAAGGAAAAAGAGAGTGAAAGAGTCATTTTTTTTCTTCCAGAAGGGGCCAATACAATGTAACTTTGTTATACATGCTAGCAGTAAATAAGACTTGGCTAACATTATTCTGCTTGAGTTTTGTTGTTTAGGGATGCCAATAAACTATTGTTTCTTCTTCCTTTTGCTTTTTTCAGTTTTATGGTCTTTGGTCTAAAGATGCAGGGTTCAAAAACATGTTTAGGTCTCGTTTAATTATTTTATTAACTTAGAGAATCAGGAAATATCAAAATCATATTTGATATTTTGACTGCGTTTGTTTTTTTCACTGATAAAATGGCTGGTTTCATAAGAATCTTTCCTGATATGTGTCATCACATTTACCCACAGAGAATGGGTAAAAACCCTTAATACATCAGCCCACAGTTTCTAGTGGGTCAGTATTGATAGTAGGTGAGTTGCCAACACCCCAGGCTTTAAACATTCAATGCAAGATATAGTGACAAGTAAATGTATAAAGAGCGCTATCACCAAGCATCTGGGATAGTGGTGAAAACATGGCACCAGTTTTTTTAAGTGGCGCGAAAATGTGTAACCACTGATAAGGACAGTTTTTTTAAGGTATTGAAATCACTTGAAAACACTGAAAAAACCCCACCAGAATTTACCAGAAATAGAAACGGAAAAAAGGAAAGCCTACACATATTCAACAAATACATGTCATTAAAAATATGAATAATTAAAAACAAACAATATTCCGCATGAAAATATAGTACAGCCACCTTCATTCACCTCAACAGCACACTCATCTGGAATCTACTACTATTTAATGATCCAGAGAGGCTCTAGTCTCCAAGCTGCTTTTGTAAGCTTTGAGACCACCTGTTAAAGGTAGTGTTAACCATCAATAATTGAACAAAAGACAGTCTACAAGTACAATGAACCATGGGCTGTAAAGTTGGTATTTAAACCTTCTTCCTGGGCACCCCGATAAAAAAGAAATGCACACAAGTTTGCTGAGAAAACTATTCACATAATCATGGAATGTAAGGTTTTTCTGCAATTCTGCCCTTTGAAACACTCAGGGACACATTTACAAGGAACAGACGCAACGCTGCAACGCAAGCCAGTTTGTTGTGCTGTGCTGTGCCATAAGGAAAGTGCAAGGATGTGTTGTATTTATGGCAATACAATGCAGCCTGTCCTTTCCTCTGAGCTGGCGCACACTTGGCTGCCTAGTGCCAATGCAGGTGCCCTTGCACCATGGTGCAAGGGTGCCTGCCTTGTAGGAATGATTTCTTTTGTTCATACATAGACACATTCCTGCCCAAAAACATTCAATGGGGGAGTTTTCTCCTTCTATGTATGCTGTAGAATGCAGCACACATAGAAAGAAGAAAAAACAAGGAGAAATAAAGATATTTCTCCTTGTTACTCCTCACCTGGGTAGGCGTACGCTTTTGATGCATTCCCAGGTTTACAAGTCCTTGGAAACCTGGGAAAGCATAAAAATCCATTGGTGTTGCATGGGGACACCCATCACCACACCCATGGAACACCTCTTTTGTGGAGAGTAAGGCAAAGCAGCGACTTGCGATGCGTTGCCTTACTGCATTTCTATGAGGCCATGAAAAGCCATGTAAAGTTGCTTTGTGTGGCCTCGTAGATATGGGTCTCACTCTGCGCCGCTGCTGCATAAAAATAAGTGATGCAGCAGTGGTACACGTTCCTTGTAAATATGCACTTCAGAGTTTGAGCAAAAATATCAAATCTGGAACATCCAAACTAAAACAACGCTAACAGCTCCTTGATTTCAGTAGAATATTGGCAGCTCTTAACCAGCACAAAAATAAATAAATAGCTGCTGATGCCCAAAGTTTTGCTCAGATTTCTGTGGTTGGCTCTATGAAGTGTGGGGGTGCTGAGTGCCAAGGCTGTGCTGCCTTGACTCACCACCAAGGCTCCTTTATCTACCACCAGACACTCGCGGCCCCTTTATCTCATTCTTGCAGGTTCATTTTCATGTTTGATTAACCCTTTTGTCACTTTTTTCATCTTTCTCTTCGTCCATATTTCCCCTTTTCTATTTTTCACTCTCTTTCTTTGGATACAATATCTGCAGAAGAAAAAACAATGCCAGTCCACAAAAATGAATGCTGGTGCCGGCTAAAATGAAGCACTGATGGACCCTCACAGAAGACACAGCCAATATGGCTGCCTACCGCTGTGACTCAGTTGTTTATTTGAAAAAAGTGCTGACTCTCCCCTTATGAGAAGGCAAACAAATTATGTGGGTGTAGAAACAGTTGCCTCTAACATAACTTCCCAGAGCAAATCTTGATGAAGTGCATTCATGGTATGGACCATAAAGTGTCATCCAAAGTAGATCTAACCGTGTCAGGATCGCAAGCAAATGGATCATACAGCAACCATACACCATAAAGAAGGAAGCTTGATCTATTCATGCGAGTGCTTTAATGTGAGCTCCAGTTGTACTGAAAAGGGAGGGACGTCAAGGTTAGTTTTGAATACCATTTGTGATTAAATGACCAGAAAGTACCTCTGGCCTTAAATTTTGACCACTTAAGCAAACAGACTGAGATTAATTCATGTCCCTGGTGGAACATTGAGGTAGAGTTTTAATCTGGCCAAAGCAACACCAATGCATGTTGACTGAGAGTTTCATACTCTATAAGGAACACCTTCTAACTGTTCTGAACAGAACTTTCCATGTTACCTATATCACAAATTTTGCAGAAGATTGTACACCAAAATGAAAGGAGCGTAAGTCAACCCGCGAAGGACAGGCGTGACCTTCGCAGGATCAAACAATATCAAGATGTACTTATGGTTCTTATTTATGGAGGACTGGGAGTAGTCACCATAGATTCTTGTGACAGTCCTGCCATAGTCTCCTAAGGACTACCCTTTTGTCACACTCATTGGAGTCTACCACAGCAATGCCAAAAAGTATCCACCCCACTTTTGGCTGCAACCTCCTGACTTGTCCAAATAAAGGATTCTGAACACCAATATAGGGCCAAAGGGGGATATTTGGGCTTGGCGCATGTACTGTTTTTTGTATTCTCTATCCTCCTCTAGGTGGCATAAATGTGATAGCTTCTCTCTTTTGGTGGAAGTCCCAAGCGCTCTAAAATCTAAATAATATTTTTTTCCAGCTTAATAATGCCGTGGTTTGATTATATGGCTGTAATAGGAAAGTGCATTGACCATCAGGTTATTCTCACCTTAAGAGATGCAGTAATTTATCGCTGAGTCAAACCTGTCTATTTTTTATGCTTTTGAAAAGGTACATTTAAAATATCATATCTTTTTTTCCTCGAAAATGTGCTCTGAACCATCTCTTTAAGATGAATTGATCGAATCTTTACGACCAAAAAGCTCTTACCTGCAGATTACATTTAACATAATACGGCTAAAAATATGTTATTATTCTTCTTTTTAATCTATTTTTTATGGCATGTGACACTTTAATGGAGTTGATTGCCTAAATAAAATATTTTGAACACACTTTAAGTCTGTCTTGGAACCAGGGTGAGGTGATGAATTCATCCAACCAGCGAATCAGCAGAGGGACCTCAGTAGAGGTTTAAAATCCAGCTTTGTGAACTCAGATCCCTTGGTGCCTATACATGTGACTTCAGTGGGAGCTTGCACACCACATACCTGTTATCGACAGACCCTTGTCACCTTCACAAAACCTATCAAAAGGAATGCAATGAAGCAAGGGGAATTATTAACACAAAACCAATGAATTAACAAAAGCGGCTACTTCATGCTGATACAGCCAACAGGAAAGGGATTTTCAATCTCCCTGTGGAACAGTTGGCAGTAATTAGCTAGACTCAAACAATATTTAGTTTGAGGTATTGGGAGTCAGATGTGCTATGCAAACAAATGAAGAATACATCATACATTCACCCCCAGTCAAGAGATCTGGGTAAGATCCATTATTTTTTTGCTCACCATGCCATTTCTGTTTAGACCCAGCCATATGCAAATCAGTCTTGACCCTGTTCCCCATGGGAATAGTCTAGCCTGAACTGCCAAGCCAGGTCCTCCCTGGACAAAAAACAAGCACCCTGAGGACGGTTTTGGGGCAGTACTCCTCATCAGCCTGGCTAGCTTGAATCCAGTGGCACAGTGAGCAAGGGACACACGTCTAGGCATACCAATCCCACTCAAGGCGAAAAGTGCTACGCAAAAAAATGATGAACGGAATGCTGAATAATTCATACATTCACCCACAGTCAAGAGATCTGGTTTAAATCCATTGTTCTTTAGCTCACTTCGCCAACCCAGGCTAGATCCAACCATATGCAAATCAGTCTTGACCCTGTTCATCATGGGAACAATCCAGCCGGACTGCCAAGCCAGGTCCTCCCTGGACCTGAAACAAGCATTCTGGGAGCGGTTTCAGGGTATTACCCCTCATTAACCAGGCTAGATTAAATCCAGTGGCGCAGTGAGCACGGGACCCATGTCTGGGCGTACCCATCCCACTTAGGGCGAAAAAGTGCTATGCATCAAATGATTGATCAAATACTGAAGTCATATGTATAGCATACATATACCTGTGTTGAAAGTTTGGACCAAGGGTTAGCCTTGGAATAGCCAAGGGAGGTAGAGTACTTTCATGCACAATTCACAGGTTACAGCGCTATAGTGATCCAAACCGGATCCCAGAACCTGAAGCATAAGTGTCGAGGTAGACAGGAGGGAAAGGCCATTTCTAGCCAAATAAACTCAACCTAGATAACATGTTTTCAATTTCCACTACTACTTACTCGTTCTATTTTGAAGTAACAGGTTTGCTTTTTACATAAACTGGTGCATAATATTTACTACAAATATTTTTTACGAACTATTGATGGCCTATGATACGTAAACCACCCTAAAGGAATGCAGCTGGAATGATGGGGAAATGGCTGAAGTTAATGAGAATAATAAATCAGTAGCCAATAAGAAAAAGTGAGAGATCATTAGCTGACTTGTCACCCTGTTCTCCATTGACAGTAATGAGGTGTGTAATTACTATTCTAACTCCACACATGCTTTGATACTGGGGCAGGTTGTAAAGTGGACTGGGGCACATAGGAGTGCGCTTTTATTTTTTGATACACTCACTCGAAAGTACATAAACACACAATGAGGACCGGTCTTGAAAACAGACTGGTCCTCACAAAGATAGTGTTTTTCTGGGTTAACAGGGTTTACCCACACTATGAGGACCAAACCAGTCCTTATAGCGTGGGTTATGTGTGACTACTCACAAACACACAGACAGACACACACACACACATACATATATTTTACCGAGTGGGGGAAGCCACTCTGGAGTTATAGTTAGGACTCCCAGAGACAGGAATTCCTTGGATATTTGGTCCTAATAACTTTGACCTTTGCACTCTTTGATGACTCCCCACAAAAGTTTGCACACCTATTACATTTTCTACCTTAGCTGATGATACAAAATGTCATGGTTGCTACTTAAAGTGGTGCAAAGAAACAAGCAATGGCAAAGCCAATATGTTTCCCCTACTCAAAATCCTTTGGCTTTGCCACTGTTTTTATTAAATGTTGCAGAGCGAGAACAACATGGCTAAAGTAAGACATGTTTAGCATGAAAAAAGCAATGCAGGGTTGTTTGATGGGGGATCAACACACATGAGAGTGTGAGAAGGGCGGGGATGGGCATGGCTGAAAAACAATGGAAGGAAGTGGTTGTGGGGAAACAAGGTCAGGATGGAGGAGAGTTTCTTTTGGACAAGCACTTGAAAAGAGTGGGTGTCCAAAAGTAACAAACGAGTATCTGCAGGAGCCTGCCACCAGTGGAACGTCTCTGGCCACAGTAAACTGTATTTGGTCCATGCTACGTGTCAGAGACACACATAGAAGCCCAAAGTGGAAGCTGAGGCAAGGAGGAGGTGCTGACCAATGGCAAGACAAAATAAACACAAGTGACATGGAAATGACCCAATACTAAATAAGGGTAAGTAATATGTGAGCTGTAAGCCCCTATGAAGATTGTTTTAAAGAACAGTAGCTTTTGCAAACAGTACAGGCACGCTCTAGGCAAAACCTAAAAAGGATACTCCCAAAACACGTTTTCCCACCAATGCATTTTCCACAGACATTTTACTCAGACAAAATGGGTGAGCAGATTTAGTTCAAATTTGGCAATAATACAGATTATGAGGTAGAAAGGGTCCTTTGTTATTTAAACTGAATTGGTTTAGTACTTTTAAAGTTATAAGGGGCAAAAACCTAGTGATATCTTGAGCAAAAGTACGCCATAGTGATTTTGCAGTGTAACATGGCACATGGCAAAAACAAAATACAATATTAATGGCTGATGAGAGCCCTAAAACCATTTGAATGCAGCCATGTTTTCACCACACTTTGTGTGTGTTCTATCTTTTATAGTAAAATCTACATTATGACTACTTTTGGCATTTATAGGAGGACATAAAGCATTTTAGGAAACTGGGTGAAGGTAAGGAAAATTACTTTTTGTGATGTATATATATTTTGAAAAAGTTTACAATGTACCACAGTACTACCTCGAAAGTACTGCAGTACTAATAATGATAAAAAAATTATGCCACGGCATTGTACACCATTGCACTGTACGTCACTGCACTTTACTCTGCACCACTGCTCTATATGCCACTATGCCACCCTACTCTACACTCCACCACTGGACTCTAGGCCACTCCAGTGTATGCCACTGCTTTGTATGCCACTCTGCTCTGCTCTACTGACCTCTGAACCACTGTACACTATGCCACTTTAATCTATGCCAGTGCACTCAAGGTCACTGCACTCTATGCCACTTCACTCTATGCCAGTGCACTTTATGCCACCACACTCTACTCCGCACCATTACACTGTATGTCACTCTACTGTACTCTGCACCACTGCAATCTAGGGCACTGACTGTATGCCACTGCAATCTATGCCACTCTACTGTACTCTGCACCACTATACTCTGCACCACTCTACTTTACACTACTCTATTCTATGCCTGTGTATTCCATGCCACTGCAGTCTAGGCCACTGCACTCTACCTTTCACCGCCCTACTCTATTGCACTCCATGCAACTCTAATTTACTCTTCACTACATTACACCACTGTACTGTATGCCACTCTACTCTACTCTGCACCACTCTATGCCCCTGCACTCTATACCACTGTACTCTACTCTGTACATCTATACTCTAAAACACTGTACTTCATGCCACTCTACTGAATGCCACTTCGCTCTGCGCCTCTGTACTGCATGCCACTGCACCCTATTATCTGCACCACTGCACTCTATGCTTCTGCACTCTACAACACTTCACTCAACTCTGCAACATCGTATGCTATTGTACAATATATTACTGTGTTCTACTCTGCAACACTCTAACATCAACCACTACACTCTATGTCATTGGATTGTACTCTGCACCACTCTACTACACTGCACTCCATGCCACTTTTCTCCTCACCACTCCACTGTACTCTACTCTGCAGCACTCAGCTCTACACCATTGCACTCTCCACTACTGTGCTCTACTTTGTATCACTCTACTCTATGCCACTGCACTTTACTCTGCACCACTGCTCTATATGCCACTCTACTCTACTCTGCACCACTACATTATATGCCACACTACTCTTCTCTGCATCACTGCACTCTTGGCCACTGCAGCATATGTCACTGCACTCTATACCACTCTACTCAAGGTCAAGGTCAAGAATAACTTTATTCGGACAAAGAATTGACCATAAAAGTATAGCATACCTACAAAAAAATTAATACAATTTGCATATTAAATTTGTTCAGCAATATATCATGTGACTCAAATACTACAAGTTGTGTTTTTTTCCTTTTTTTAAAAGTTCAAGGTTAAAATTATTACAAAAGGTCGAACAGTCATTTCATTTACATTTCATACCATTCCTTATTAAAAATGCAATTCTAATAAAATGTAATACTGCAGCGCAAATAACTTCAGAGGACAGCGATCGCAGGAGATCGAAACCTTTCTGGTAATTGCGGGGCAACTTTCTCTTAAAAATGGAATGAGGAAACGTGTCCTTGGCTCTTTGTAAAGTGCGCAAAAAAGAATAAAGTGCAGGGTGCTTTGTTGTGCTAAACCATTACAGGGGCAAGGAGTAAGGTTATTGCACCAGCCAGCCCGTTTAGCAAAGGCCACTAAATGTGCAATGTGCAAAGCCGAAACATAGTTAATACAAATCTGTGCTGCGAGTTCGTATTAAAGGACAAGTAAAAGTGTTGTTGCTAAAGGTGCCGATCTGGGTGGGGGTGCAGCCGAAGTTGCTGCCGGTGATTGTTAAGCGCAGCAAAATATGCGTTTTTTATGATGAGTTTCATATTTGTGTCGATGCTCGATGGATTATCATAGTAATGCCCTAGGCCTATTTCATTAAAATGTTAGTTTCAAGTAGCAAAACCATGGAATGGCCTCATCATTATCCAGCGCCATACAATCCTTGATGATCGCTCTTGTGAGATTTAAATCTTCTGACAACCAGACTTTGGCCCAAAGAATCAATGGGGCAATGTTAATCACATCTGAGATAAAACCCATCCCTGCCTCAGAGTGACAGAATGATATGGGTGCACTTTTTGGGATCATAAACAATCTTCTAAAAAACGTATTTTCTAGTGTTTGCCGTTGAGTACTTTTGTGAACCTCCCATACTCCTGCCCCGTAGGTAGCAATAGACAAGCATTTTGCTTTATATAAAGTGATCAATTCCATTGCTAGATTGTGGCCTAACTTACATGCAAAATGAAAAAGGCCTTCCACATCACGGTTAGTATTCAGCACCCTGGATGTAATAAGAGCGTCCCAGTTCAATTTAATATTAAAAACATTCCACAGGTAGGTAAAATTAGAGACCTTATCAATTGACTTGCCCTTTACAGTAAATGTTCTAGATTTGGTATGTCTTGGACCCCAGACCATAATATAAGATTTGGTGAAGTTTACTTTTAGGTCCAAGGCTGACCTAAAATCAGTAAAAGCATTCAAGGAACTCTGTAAGCTATTTGCAGTTAAGGCCATTAAAACCGTGTTGTTCGCATATGATAACAACGGGACCGGGTTGCCACCAATTTTTGGGAAGTCTAATTCCTGATCTATCAGGGTTGATTCTAGACCATTTATGTACACGAGGAAGAGAAAGGGGACCAATATGCACCCTTGTCGAACTCCCTCAGTGGAAACAATGGGTCCAGTCCTCTCTCCCTCTGGACCATTTCATATGGCAACCGTAGTGGATGCATGGAGCCTACGCAGGAGGGTGATGAGAGGTTCCTCAAAACCCATTTCTCCCATCATGGACCACAATTTCCCCCTGTTAACTGTATCGAAGGCGCTGGACAAGTCCATGAAGGCAAGGTGGATTGATCCCTTCCTTGCCTTCATGTACTTGCCCATAATCAAGGCCAAATTGAAACACTATTTGTTTGTCCCCATACCTCTCCTAAATCCGTATTGGGTTTGTGATATTAGCCCAGACGAATCTGCCCAAGATTCAAGTCATGCTAAAATGACCCTCCCCATCACCTTGACCGCAGCATCAATCAAGGAAGGAAAGGGGCCTATAGCAGGCCAGGTCTTCCATGCTACCCTTTTTGTACACGGGTACCACTATGGCCTCGGCCACTCTACTCTTCTCTGCATCACTCTATTCTGAACTATTGTACTCTATGCCACTGCACTCTACATTGCTGCACTCTGCACGACTGCACTCTACACCAAAACACTCTACTCTGCACCACTCTACGCAACTGCACTCTCTGCAACTCAGCTGTACTTTGCATCACTCTAGTCTACATCACTGCACCCTACACCACTTTACTCTACTCTCCACCAATCTAATCTATGCCACCATACTCTATGGCACTGCACTATACACCACGTTACTGTATGCCACCACACTCTACGCTGATGTACTGTGTGCCACTGCACTCTTCACCACTCTACTCTTCACCACTGCTTTCTACTTGGCATCACTCTATGGCATTGCACTCTAAGCCACTCTACTTTACTCTGTGCCACTCTATGCCCAAGGACTGTATGCCACTGCAATCTACTCTGCACGCCTCTATAGAACTGCACTTTACCCCACTGCACTCTACGCCACTCTACTCTAGTCCACACCATTCTACTCTAGGACACTCTACTTTATGCTCATTACTCCACATACTGCCACTCTACACACCTCTATGGCTCTCAACTCCACACAATGCCACTCAACTCTGCACCACTCTACTCTACCCCACTTCACTCCAACCCACTTCACTCTACTCCAATCTACTCTACACCACTCTACTTTATGCCGCTCTACTGTATGCCACTCTACTCTATGCCACTATACTCTATGTCAATCCAAGCCACTCTACTACGTTCCACTCTATGCCACTGTAGTCCACTCTTCTCTCTACACTCTGCGACTATGCCACTCCATTATGATCTGCATAATTCTACTCTATGCCTCTCTACTCTGTTCCATACTTCTTCACTCTACTCTACTCCACTCAATGCCACTCTACAATGCTCTATGCTACTTAACTCTATGGTACTGCACTGCAAGCCACTATACTCTACCAAGCTCTACTCTACTCTATACCACTCTACTCTACACCACTTCACTATACACAACTCTACTCTGCAGTACTCTGCTCTAATCTGCACTACTCTACTCTATGCCACTGCACTCTATTCCCCAGCATTGTACCCAATGCACTCTACTCTGCACCACTCTACAACACTGCACTCTATGACACGCTACTCTGTCCAACTCTACTGCATTGTACTGCACTATACTCCACTGCATTCCACTTTGCAGCTCTCAACTCGACACCACTGCATTCTTTACCATGGTAGTCTCCTCCACACCCCTGGACTGTTTACCACTGTCGCATATGCCACTGCACTATATGCCACTCTATTCTTCTCTGCACCACTACACTCTTCTGCCACTGTAGCATATGTCACTGCACTCTATGCCACTCTACTTTACTCTGCAATACACTGAGCTGCACCACTGCACTCAATTCAAATGCAATTTGCACCGCTGCACTTTATGCCCCTGCACACTATGCCACTGCACACTACCCAGCACCACTCAATGCCATTGCACTTTACACCACTCATTTCTACTCAGCACCACTCTATGCCACTGCATTCTACGCCACTAAACTGTATTCTGCGCCACTCTACTCAATGCTACTGCACTCTATGGCACTTTACTCTACTCTCCACCATGCTAATCTATGCCACCTCACTCTATGGCACTGCACTGTAGACCACTGTATTGGATGCCACTTCAGATCTTTGTTACTGTAGTGTGTGCCACTGCACTCTGCACCATTCTACTCTGCACCGCGGCACTCTATGCCACTGCACTCCACTCTGCACCATCTACCCCACTGCACTCTATGACACTCTACTATACACCCCCTTTGCCACTAGACTGCATGCCACTTCACTCTACTCTGCACCATTCTACTCCACACCACTGCAATCTATTCCACTGCATTTGAAACCCACTGCATTGTACTGTGCACCACTTTACTACACTGCACTCTACTCCCCTCTACTCTGTACCACTCTACTGTATACCACTCTACACTATGCCACTGCACTCTGCACCATTCTACTCTGCACCGCGGCACTCTATGCCACTGCACTCCACTCTGCACCATCTACCCCACTGCACTCTATGACACTCTACTATACACCCCCTTTGCCACTAGACTGCATGCCACTTTACTCTACTCTGCACCATTCTACTCCACACCACTGCAATCTATTCCACTGCATTTGAAACCCACTGCATTGTACTGTGCACCACTTTACTACACTGCACTCTACTCCCCTCTACTCTGTACCACTCTACTGTATACCACTCTACACTATGCCACTGCACTCTGTTTTGCACCACAGCATTCTACACCACTCTACTCTGCACCACTGCACTCTAGGCCAATGCACTGTATGCCACTGCACTTTTTGCCACTATACTCTAGTCTGCACCATTCTACTATAGGCCACTCTACTTTATGCCACGCCACTCCACTAACTGCCAATCAACACCACTCTATGGCTCTCTACTCCACACAATGCCACTCTTAACTATGCCACTCTACTTTACCCCCTCTACTCTACCCCCTTTACTCTACGCCACTTCACTCTAACCCTCTTCACTCTACTCCACTCTGCTCTACGCCACTCGACTATAGGCTGCTCTACTCGATGCCACTCTATTCTACTCTACTCCACTCTATGCCACACCAAGCCACTCTACCACACTCCACTCCACTCTATGCCACTGTATTCCAGTCTACTCTACTCTATTCCACTCTGCATGTACACCACTCTACTCTAAACCACTCTGCTCTATGTCACACCACTCTACTCTACTCTCTTCTATGCCACTCTACAATGCTCTATGCTACTGCACTCTAAGCCACTGCACTATAAGCCACTGCACTATATGCCAATGTACTGTACTCTGCACCAGTCTATGCCATTGCACTCTACCCAACTTTACTCTACTCTACACCACTGCACTCTAACCCACTGTGCTATACACTTCTGCACTCTACTCTGCACTATTCTTCTCTACTCTGCGCTACTCTACACCACTGCACTCTACTCCCCTTCACTGTACCCTATGCACTCTACTCTGCACCACACTACCACACTGCACTCTACATCACTATGCTCTTGTTGGAAAACGAGGCAGCATCTGTGAGGCCTGCACAGATAACATGACTACATTTGTCCTTCACTGGGAACCAAACACCCAATTGTAGCGCCTGACTCTCAGAGGGTAGAGTTGCAGAGCAGTTTGAGGCTTACTCAAGGGAGGTGGTGCGGGCTAGTAATCGCCATTTGCAGGTGCACAAAAATAACACTCAATAATTGATTGTCCAGTCTGTACTTTGCTTTATAAAAGTAAGAGTACACTTATTAAACACACACACCACTCAATACTATGCACCAATTTACAAATATACATAAGCTGTTGGAATTACTTTGTGACATTGCATAACATCTCCAACCCTCCCGCAGGGGGGGTGGGGTCTAGTACCACCACTCCCATGTATGCACATCAACTTGCCCCCAATGCAGTTAGTTGAACATAACCTGGAGCGAGGGCCCTGCGCACTGGCACCATCCCAGTGGCGACCCACCCCATTACCTCAACAAGCATTAAAAAGGGGTAAACCTGTCTTGGTGACACATGACCCTGACTGAGCATCTCCTACTGACCATAAAGTATGCACCTCTATATCTTAAGGGCTAGCAGTCTGGGGTCTTCACCTAAGCGCAGCAGCAAGAGTCCATGTTTACGCACACTTTAGAATGACAGTACTCATCACCTTGGTTGATCATTTGAATGCATTGCAATTACAGCCCCTAAGGGCATCACATATGAAATCACAGGATTGTGCATATACAGCCAGGACTGTCTGGCAACATAGCCCCACTTGGCTTATGACATCTCCTTACACATGTGACCAGTGATGTCATCAGTGATGTCATTTGAGATGTCATCAGTGATGTCACTGACCATTTCATGAATGATGTAATATGTGACATCATCAGCAGTGGATTGCGGGCGCGCGAGATGTAGTTAGTACAACTAACTATAAAGGAGGAATTTCAATGGTTTTGTTCGAGTGAAATGTCCAGCTAACTATAACAGCCCTGAAACCTATTGTTTTTTCATTGAATTTCTAAGGTTTTTTAAATGCTAATTCCTAACTATATCAGGCTTGAAACCTATGTTTTTTTCAGTGAATTTCAAAGGTTTTGTAAATGACAATTTTTAATGTATTAATTGTTATACTGATTTTTTTGATACTGATTTACTACATTGTTTAAACTGTTTATTTTTAGATATTTTATTTTTTTAATTACATTATACATTACAATACAAAATATAGTTTCTCAGAATGAATTACTTTAGTTTAAATACTTTGCAAATAGGCAATAGACTTTTAAGTACAGTAGTTACAGTTGTTGCAATGGGCAACACAATTTCAAACACAAAGCAACATTGAGCTCAATGTGAATTTCTAGTCAAATGCAATTAGTTACTTTATGCATTACTTTTCTAACCACAGGACTGGATGCTAGATTCAGTCCTTGGACATCTCCTGTAAACAGTTGAGTAAAAGCGTTTTGGTTACAGTAGTTATTTTTAAGGAATATTATTGTATTTTAAGAGTTGACAGAGAACATTTTTCACATAGAATCACCAATGTTATCCTCTGGCTGAAAATTAACTTAGCAGGTAAGTAGTGTTATTGTTACTTTTTCTTACTCACTGGTGGATCCTGGATCCAGCACTGGCCAACCTCCTTTAAACAGTTGAAAGAATGTGTTTAAGTCATACAGACGATTTTTTAGGAATATTTTTAGTTTGTGAAAATAGACACTTTGAAACTTTTCTGCTGAAAACCACACAATGGATTCCTATGGAAGGAAATACAAGTTATTGGTAAGTACGCTTAGAATTACTTTTCAGAGTCAGTGCTGGGCTAAAAGATGCAGCACTGGGTTCTCTCCTGATAACAGGTGAGTAAATCGTAATTCATAGTTCGGCTGATTTTAGAGGAATATTTGTACGTTTCAAAATTAGACAGAAACTTTTCTGGTGAAAACCACACAATGGATTCCTATGGAAGGAAATACAAGTTACTGGTAAGTATGCTTAGAATTACTTTTCAGAGTCAGTGCTGGGCTAAAAGATGCAGCCCTGGGTTCTCTCCTGATAACAGGTGAGTAAATCGGAATTCGTAGTTCGGCTGATTTTAGAGGAATATTTGTACAATGGTGAAGGAAGGGGGAGGGGCCTGAGGTGACGTGTGCAAACACGCCCTGTGGCGCGTTTTAAGTTGGGGAATTAATTCCTCTTAAATCCTGAGGCCCCCTGGGGGCCAACTAGCCCACCAGGTACCTCCAGTATGCGCCAGGGAGCTGCATTGCAGAGAGGTATTCAGAGGCCACGCCCCTTTTTACAACACTCTGCAACACAGTTCCGTGGCACTTACTGGAGGTACCTGGTGGGCTAGTTGGTCCCCAGGGACCCTCAGGATTGAAGAGGAATTAATTCCCCAACTTAAAACACGCCACAGGGCGTGTTTGCACACATATCACCTCAGGCCCCGCCCCCTACCTTCACCACTGTGCAAATGCGCCCCGTCGGGTGTTTTAAGTTGGGGGATTAAGTCCCCTTGAATCCTGAGGTCCCCTGACGGCCAACTAGCCCACCAGGTACCTCCAGTATGCGCCAGGGAGCTGCGTTGCAGAGAGGTGTTCAGAGGCCACACCCCTTTTTACAACACTCTGCAACGCAGCTCCGTGGCGCTTAGTGGAGGTACCTGGTGGGCTAATTGTCCCCTAGGGGACCTCTGGATTGAAGAGGAATGAATTCCCCAACTTAAAACGCGCCCCAGGGCGTGTTTGCACAGTATCACCTCAGGCCCCGCCCCCTACCTTCACCACTGTGCAAACGCGCCCCGTGGTGTGTTTTACGTTGGGAGATTAAGTCCCCTTGAATCCTGAGGTCCCCTGGCGGCCAACTAGCCCACCAGGTACCTCCAGTAAGCGCCACGGAGCTGCGTTGCAGAGAGGTGTAAAAAGGGGCGTGGCCTCATTACACCTCTCTGCAACGCAGCCCCCTGGCGCATACTGGAGGTTCCTGGTGGGCTAGTTGGCCCCCAGGGACCCCCAGTATTGAAGGGGAATTTGTTCCCCCTCTGCAAAAGCGTGGCCTCCTCCCCGATCCCGTTTTTTTTTTTCTTTTTAAGAAGGGCCAACTAGCCCTTCTTTTTTTTCTTATTTTTTGGCCCTGGGGACCCCATCCCCCAGGGCCTGCCCCCTATTTTTTGTTTTATTTTAAAACTGTGGAGGGGAGCCGTGTGGCCCCCCTCCCGAGGCCTTAATCTGCCCCGGGGACCCCATCCCCCGGGGCATGGGCCTTTTTAAAAAATATATATTTTTTTATGGAGGCGGGCTGCGTAGCCCCCCTCCTGTGGCCACTTAAGGCCCCGGAGACCCCATCCCCCGGGGCCGTTTTTTTGTGTGTTTTTTAAAAAAAATTAGGAGGGGGCCGCGTGGCCCCCCCTCCCGGGCCCCTACTGGCCCCAGGAACCCAATCCCCCGGGGCCTGGCCATCTCGTTGGGGACCGTGGGGGGGTCCCAATCCCCCCACGGTCCCAGCCAGCTCCTCGCTTCCTGCGGGAGCTGGCATTGCTTTTCCACATGGGGAGCAGCTAACATGCTGCTCCCCATGTGGAAAAGCAATCGTCTTTGCTTCATTGAAGCGAGAGCAGGTTTCCCTGCTCTCGCTTCAATGAAGCAAAGCAGTTTGCAATGGCAGGGTGGGAGCCGCGAGGCTCCCGCCCTGCCATTGCAAACAGCAGTGTCCCGGGGGTGGGCACCCCGGGACACTGCAGGAGCCGGCCCTGGGGGGTGGCGGTCCCCAGGGCCATCTTTGGCTCCAGGAGGGGGGTCGCGCGGCCCCCCTCCCACTTAATTTAAAGCCCCAGGGGGTGATGGTCCCCAGGGCTTGGGGGTCCGTAACGGACCCCCTATTTTAAATAATTAGGGCCCCGGGAAGGTTTTTTAAAAGAAACAAGCACCGGGGGTGGCGGTCGCCGGGGCTGCAGGGTGGCCATGAGCCCCCCCCGCATACATTGATATAGAGCCCCGGGGGGTGGTGGTCCCCGGGGGTTGGGGGGGCCTTTGAGCCCCCCACCCATATCTAATAAAGCCCCAGGGGTGGCTGTCCCTGGGGCTGGGGGGGGCTGAGAGCCTCCCCATAATTCTGATAAGCCCCGGGGGGTGGCGGTCCCCGGGGCTGGGGGGCCCCTGGGCCCCCATTATGAAAAAGATATTGCCTCCGGGACTTGGCCCCCCGGGGGCTAAATAAAAACACAGCGCTTCGGTTTTTTTTGTCAGCGGGATGCGCGGACCATACGCGCATCCCGCGATTTAAAAAACTAAATACATTTTCTTTTTGGCCTTGGGGGTCCTTGTGGGACCCCCTGAGTAGGCCTAGGGGGTCAGGGTGTTTCTACCCTGCCCCCTTGTCGCGTTTTGTGCCTTTTTTTTCTGGTTTTCTTGTGCCTCGGTTCTACCGAGGCACAAGATGGCTGCCAACACTTCCTGATTCAGAGTATTGGCAGCCAATTAGCATTCAGCTCGTGCTCGGGAGGGTTCGGGGAGGGTGCGGGGAGGGTGCATGGATCCTCCGAGGCCATAGATATCACTAACTTTTTTACCCTAATTTTCTCAGGAACTACTGAACGGAGAAAGGTGTCCACCTGACTAGACCAAAAAATCTTGCAAAACAGATCGAGCAAAATGGCCATCCCTCCTAACCTCCGAATCCAATAATAATCGAATAATTTTTAGTCTAAATTATATTGCAAATAATACTTTAAAAATACTTTTATTAATAAATTTAGTCAAACACTTAAAGGAAAACTTTTATTTATAATTAATTTAAAGATATTTCATACTTTACAAATTACGCTGAAGTCGCGACCCCAGCTCAACTTTTTAGAATGGCTACCGGAATGTGAGCAGCCATCGTGTAGGGTGCACGAAGGGTGCGCGACTTCTGTATAACATTTAAAAAAAAAAAATAATTAATAAAGTTTTCCTAACTAAAAAATATTCACAACTTTTTTTAATATATATATATATATATTCACATTACTCCGCCACCACAATCCATTGGAAAGACGAAGATAGACCCGGAAATCGGTGCACATTAGAAGTTTATTTTCAAACGCCCTGCACCACCGCCATTACGCGTTTCAGCCTTGCAGAGGCCTTGATCACATGATACGCTAATGGAGAGTTTTTCGACCTTTTTAAAGTGCTAGTGCTCCCAACACGTGAAAAGACACTGCCACAAGAATTCATAAACATGGAAACACACTATTCTTTGAATGAAATATATCTCAATGCAAGTGTAAATCATGACACAATACAGTACAATGATAAGTATCACAGTGCAAATAGCGCTAAACCCAATAAATATATAAATAAATATTTATGAGTACAAAATATAGCATTAATAAAATCTAATACCAATGCTAAAATCCAAAGCTAAAACATTACAAATAAAACCAATAAAACTGATCAAATGGAATTAGCAGCATAATTGCATATCCAATTCTAACTGTCAGAATAAATGGTAATGGTTAATGCATAAGTAGCTCTGTCAACTGCAGCTCAAAACAGACCTAAATGCCAATTGATACTGCTAGCAACCTGGAGTATTGATGACCAAGTTATTGCAATGCAAAAGACATATATCATAAAGATACATTCAGAATGACAGCCCAAATGTGCAAAATGTGCTTTAATTTACATTAATCCAAATCACAGCCGTGAATGGATGAGTAAGAGTAAAAAACACAAAATCTTAAAATCATCAGTTCTATTTAGATAATATATCAGGAGGCGGCAGTACAACGGAACTATATAAAATGCAGGTGGTAGATAAAAATTATAGACACGGAAAAAAATCCTCACTTGCATTCAACCCCTGGGGTGCCTTGCTGTCCAACTCTAAAATGTATCTTGTTACCATTCGTCTCAATAGTTGGTCATGGTTGCCACTCCTTCTCAATGGCAAAACCGTGTCAATGACAAAGTATTTGAGATGAGACAAATTATTCTCATGACACTCCTTAAAGTGTCTTGCCACCAGATAAGCGGCATCATTGTTAGTGATAGCTCTGATGTGCTGGAGCACTCGTTTGTGTACCTGCAATTTCGTACTCCCAACGTAACGCAGGCCACATGAGCGCTCCAGCACATATACCGCATATTCGGTCTTGCAATTAAGAGCTTTGGTGATTTTAACTGGTTTAGGCTGAAATGGGGTTTGGCATAGGCATGTGTTAATACCATATTTGCAGGCCTTACAAGATGCACATTTGATGAACCCCGTCCTGTTGTTGAGCCATGTTTTAGTTAGTCTAGTCTCAGGGCTGCTCTTAAGTAGAGAGTTACTCATAGAGCGTGCTTTCCCTAAGACTGGATCATTGCATACTAAGGGCCAGCTTTTGTTGGTGATCCTACGTAGTGTTCTGTGCTGTATATTGTACGTCAGTATCAGTCGTGTAGGCTGATCTTGACTGCTACTTACAGTAACTTTATTCCTTAGTGCATCTGACCTCTGTATTTTGTTAGCTTTAGTCATAGCTTTGTCCAAAATATCTTCAGAGTATCCCCTGTTCAGGAATCTCTCTCTACACTCATGATGTGCTTGTGTGCATTCCCTGTCTGAACTACATATTCTTCGAATCCGCAGCATTTCCCCAAAGAGGATGCAGTTGATTAAATGTGGTGGATGATGGCTCTGTGCATGTAGGACTGTTTTGCCGGATGTGGGTTTCCTATGGAGTCTTGTTTCTAGTTTATTGTTTTTTACAAAGACCTCCACATCCAAGTAAAATATGCTGCTCTTACTCATTTGGGCAGTGAATTTTAGATTTAAATTATTGATATTCAATTTTTCAATAAAATCCTGTGCCACTTGTTCAGTACCTTTCCAGATTAAAAACAGATCGTCACTATACCTATACCAACATATGACCTGGAAATTCAAAGTTTCGCTATGATTTGCCATGAGGACCTGCTCCTCCCAGAGTCCCATATGTAGACAGGCATAGCTCGGAGAGAAGCAAGCCCCCATGGCAACTCCCCTGACCTGTTGAAAAACCTGGTTTTGGAACAGAAAAAAATTGTTCTCCAAACAGGTGGCGATCATAGTCAAAAGCATTCTATTGTGCAAATGTCTGTTCATGTGTCGTGTGTTAAAAAAATGTTCTATGGCTTTCAAGCCATCCTTATGATGAATGCTTGTATATAGTGAAGCTACATCTAAGGAAATAAGCACACAACCTGGTTCCCATTTCACATGATTAACCTTATTTAAGAAATCCCCAGTATCCTGTATGTACGAGGGCAATTTCTTTACATGATCTTTTAAAAAGAAATCGACAAATTTGTATGCAATCTCCATGATGCTACCCTGGGCAGAAATAATAGGTCTACCCGGAGGTGTGCATGCATCCTTGTGAATTTTCGGGATGAAGTAAATCACAGGGATAATTGGGTGTTCTATTTTTAGAAACTTAAATTCATCCAAGGTCAATAATCCTGCAGACTTCCAGGCTGTCAACTTAATATAAAACTCATTCCAAGAAGATTTGACTGCTTGGATATCTCTGCGTTTGTAGCAGTCCCTGTCATTTAGATGAGTAAGAGCCTCTTCCATGTAAAGTTTGCGTGGCCATAAAACTACATTGCCCCCTTTATCAGATTGACGGATGATAATATTGTCATCTGCTTGTAGTTTTTTCATTAATTGAAAATACACGTTGTCTTGTTGGTATATTTTTTGGGGGCACGTGTAGTAGAACAATATAATTTTTTCAGTTCTGATGTTATGTTGTCATGAAATATGTCCACATTGTCATGCATCATCATGGGACACAAAGTAGATTTGGTTTTGAAATTGGTTTGAATGCCACACCCTGATTGTATGGTATCATAGCTCGTTACGCTGACATCACCATTATTTTCATCTTGAGGTTGTTGCATTGTCCTTCGGAAATCTGCATCACCTGCTGTCAATACTTCATCAGTTTGCTCCATTAGCTGTACATTCACTGGTCTTTCTTTATTATAGGTGCCTTGAATCAAATGGTATTTGCGCAATTTGAGGTTACGTACAAATTTGTAAATGTCAATCCTAGTCTGGGTGTGGTCAAAGTTACTTGGAGGGCTAAATGGCAATCCCAAAGCAAGCACCTGCCTATCATCATTGCTCAGCACGCAGTCGGTTAAATTTATTACTGACTGCGAATTTGTCTCCCTCATTGCTTGCGAATCCGTTTTTTTTTTGTTGCTTTTGACGAAGGCGCTGCTGTTTACGCCCTTTCCCGTCTTTTTTGGTTAAGTCCTTGTTGCCGCTTACATTTTGGGCACGCGGTCGTAATGATCTTATTCTGTCCTGCCTTACAAAATCCAGTTCTTAGGGCAAGGCTTGGTTTTGAAAACCCCATTCTCCTTGCTATATACATATAGAAAATAAAAAAAAACATAGGATTGAGGTACATTAGACTTACAAATTTTCATTTAAAAACCTTTGAAATTCAGGCATGTTATAGTTAAAAATTAGCATTTAAAAAACCATAGAAATTCACTGAAAAAAACATAGGTTTCAGGCACGTTATAGTTAGAAATTAGCATTTAAAAAAACATAGAAATTAACGAAAAAACCACAGGTTTCAGGAACATTATAGTTAGTTTAACATTTCACTCGTACAAAACCATAGAAATTCCGGCGTTATAGTTAGTTCAGCTAAGTATAACTCATGCCCTCGCAATGCACTGCTGATGATGTCACATATTATATCATTCATGACATGGTCAGTGACATCACTGATTACATCACTGATGACATCTCAAATGACATCACTGATGATATCACTGATGACATCATCCACGTGAACATCTGATGCACCTCCTCATGCCTGAATATAACCTTTGATACACCCACTCAAAATACAGACTACCATTTTCAAAAAAATAGACACATCAATTCCAGTTACTAAATACGCACTGACTGATTCCTAGGTCTACACACACATCCACTCATCCACCCATACAGTCACTCATACATGCAGTCACTCATCAATACAACACTATCATATGCACTCATATACCTATACAGACACTCACACACTGCCACATATCCAGAGTTACTCACACACCTGAGTCAGTCATGCAAAGAATCAATCATACTTCTACTTACTTACCTATATAGTTATACAGACACAACCTCACTTATTCATACAGATACTAACACATAATTACTCTCTTATAGAATCACTGATACAAATACACACTCATCCATTCAGCCACTCTCACAATTACTGACTCTCACATATAGTTTATATACACCATCACTCACATATACTGCCTTTTACATATGTAGTTACTTGCACATGTACCACTGGGACATCCATTCACTCACCAACTCACCCATACACACTCACCCACCCATACAGCTGTTTCCACATGCACTCTTGAACCAATACACCCAGAGTCAAACACTCACACATCTATGCACAGAGTCACACACCTCACACCCACCCACACACACATTCAGGCAGCCATACAAATACTCAGGCAAGCAATCAATAACCCATATAGACACTCATGCAGCTACTCACCAACCCATGCAGTAGCTTACACAACAACAGACAGACTGATACAGACTTTCACACAGTTTAGTCACTAACCCATGCATTCAGTAAGACACATTTAATCATCACGTATACAGTCAGTCACGTACCTACTAAATCCTCTATACAGACACTTATACACTCAGTCATTCCTCAATACAGCTTGGCATATATATAAAACAAAATTAAACTTTACAGAAACACACAGTCACTGGATGATGTCATCAGTAATGTCATCAGTGATGTCATTTGAGATGTCATCAGTGATGTCATCAGTGACGTCACTGACCACGTCATGAGTGATGTAATATGTGACGTCATAAGCAGAGCATTGTGGGGGAACGAGTTATAGTTAGCTGAACTAACTATAACGCCGGAATTTCTATGGTTTTGTACAAGTGAAATGTTCAACTAATTATAACATTCCTGAAACCTATGGTTTTTTCAGTTAATTTCTATGGTTTTTTAAATGCTAATTTCTAACTATTACGTGCCTGAAGCCTATGGTTTTTTCAGTGACTTTCTATGGTTTTTTAAATGCTAATTTCTAACTATAATGTGCCGGAAACCTATGGTTTTTCCGGTGAATATATATATATTTATCTATATGTGTATATATATATATATATATATATATATATATATTACCTACTGGCAGTTGCCAGTAGGTAGTTATAGTTAGGACCTATTTTCCATAGGAAATCCGCAACATTCTATTTCGAATAACGTTGGCGGCGATTGACGAATCTTCACAAAATTTTCCAAACTTTTGGCCAGCTCTGGTCCGCTCCTATCCTGAAAATTTCACGGTGATTCGTCAAGCAGGGGCCGAGAAAAAAGGGGGGTCCCAAAACACGTTTTCCCCATGCAAATTCCCATAGGACCTGTTGACGCAGCTACAGCCTGAACTGCTGAACGGAATTACACCAAATTTGGCAAAGAGGTAGTCCTCAGTTTAGACTCGTGCCTTTTGCTTTAATGGTATAAATCCGTTCAGTAGTTCCCGAGAAAATTTGAGTTAAAAAGATAGATACATCTGGGCGGAGCCTAACCACACATCTCATCGTGAGATCTGATTGGATGTCAGAACACATCCAAGAAGTGTTGGCAGCCATCTTGGGACCAATATACATGATAGCACCTCATTAAAAAGCATTGCAGTTAATAGAAGGTTTTAAGACTTTAGTTACATTATAAATAATTTGTTGATGGTACCATACTCATTTTAGGAATTGTGGTGTGTTCTAAGGTGATTTTACCATGTGAAAAAGCCTTCTGCTGTGATATCATGAATCATGTTTGAGAGAAAACTATTTTCTCATGCTGTTCCCACAGAGGTTTGGAAGGTGATCTATAAGCATATTTTCTGTAAATTCACATTATCTTTCTCAGTCATGTGAGAATGAAGTCTGACATTCTTAGTAAAACATGTAAATCCAACAAGGGCAGAGACTGTCATTTGATTCCTTTGTGTTCTACTGCAGCTTCCGAGAGTGTTCTAAAGAACAACTAGAGCGCTAACAGTCCTACTTATGACAAACGTATTGCACACCTGAAGCCATCTTGATTGGAATAAAGTGGTAACTCTTAAAACATTTAATTTAAAAAGGAACAAAATGAGGGGGTTCATTTTGCCATAGAAAGTATGATTAGTGCTGCAGAAAGAAAAATTAGGGCACATTTTGAGTGAATTCTCAAATCCTCTTCTATTTCATAAAAAAATTCTGACATGAAGACTGAAACATGCACTTTCAATACCAGCAGCAGACTTCCCTGATGAGCAGTAGCTTTACTACAGTGATCTAATAAGCAACTAGAGTGCTAACATTCTGAAATTATGGCAAATGAGTGACACATCTGAATGCCTTCTTGATGGAATCAAAGTAAAAAACTGAAAGTATTTCCTACTGAGGAGACTGTAGTAAATGAGGAAATTAGGAAACTTCATAACAAATAAATCTCCCAAGATGGCCACCAGAGATAAAAGAGCCCAAATGTAGCACAAATATCACCCAGATGTAGCCCACGTATAGCCCAATGACAGAATGTCCCAGAGTGTTCTTAAGAACAACTAGAGCGCTTACTGTCTTACTTATGACAAAAGTAGGGCACACCTGAAGCCATCTTGATTGGAATAAACTGGTAACACTTAAAACATTTAATTTAAAAAGGAACACAATGAGGGGGTTCATTTTGCCATAGAAATTATGATTAGTGCCGAAGAAAGAAAAATTAGGGCATATTTTGAGTGACTTCTCAAATCCTCTTCTATTTCATTAAAAAATTCTGATATGCAGACTGAAACATGCACTTTTAATACGAGCAGCAAACTTCCGTGGTGAGCAGTATGTTACTACACTGATCTAATGAGCAACTAGAGTGCTAACATTCAGAATTTATGGCAAATGTGTGACATATCTGAATACCTTCTTGATGGAATCAAAGTAAAAAACTGAAAGCATTTCCTACTGTGGAGACTGCAGTAAATGAGGAAATTAGGAAACTTCATAACAAATAAATCTCCCAAGATGGCCACCAGAGACAAATGCAGCACAAATATCACCCAGATGTAGCCCACATGTAGCCCAATGACAGAAGTGTGCAAAACACTTATTTTTTGTGTATTTGCAGTTTTATATAGTGCAGTCAGGTATTGGAGTGCTTTACATGAGCATTGGTTACATCACACAAGATCAAATAATTTTTTTTTGTAGACATGGGGAGATTAAGTGATTTGACCAGAATCACGGAATGTTGAGCTGAAGCAGAAACTCCAACCTGGTTCCCCAGTTGCAAAGTCTGCAGCTCTGGAAGTAACACCACATCCTCTCCCCTAGGTGCAACATTTAATCAAGTGGTCAACTGAATAAAAAAACATAAAGATTACAAATAATTTAAAAGTTCTTTGTCGCTATTTGAAAACTCAGAAAAAATGTCCTCATTTTAGTTTTTTAGAGCACTAACTATAATTTTGATGCAAATAAGACCCTCTCATATATGTAATTTCCAAAGGAAATGCTCTAGGTATTACAGTTTTGATTACATCAAGATGCCGTCAGGCGTTCCACACTTTTGTAATATATATAGAATGTTAGCAATCTAGTTATTCATTGGGATACTGTTGAGAGGCAGAGGCCAGGGGACGAATTGAAGGCAGGTAGGAGAGTGCAGAGGCAACAATTTGACCAAACTGGGCAGGCAGGATGGGCAGTGGCAGCACAACAGACCATGGAGGGCCATGGAAAGGGGGGCAGGGGCAACAAACCAACAATACAGGACTGGCAAGAGAGGCTGTGGCAATATAATAGACCATTGTGGGCAGAAGAAAGAGGCAGTGGTAGTACAACCATACATGCCAACAGACCCGTTTCAGCCAGGAAACGTCTAATGTTTTGAAGCTCAAATGGGCTTTATTTGATCTGTCTCCTGTCTCCAATCTCCTCTTTCTCAATGTAACTCAAAGGGGAAAATCAATACCCCAGTTTTTTTTCAAAATCTCCCTCTTACCAAGTTCAAAATGTTCGCAAGTATGGTACATTGGATCATAGTAGGCAGGAGGAATTGGGGTATGGGCATGGACTCGGATAACAGAGGACAGGAGGGACATGGAGAGGTGCACCAAACTGACCCTACAGGGCAGGCATCAGGGTTTGCAGCAGCACAATACAACACACAGGGCATGCGGGACGGGAGTGCAGCACAACAATCCATAGAAAGCAATAGGGAGGGGACAGGACCATGCACATGGACAACAGAGAACAGAGGGGAAAGAGGCAATGGTAGCTAGCTGACCATAATGGACAGACAGGAGAGAAAGATGCAGCATAACAGACCATAAAGGGCAGGAGGGACGGATCAGGGGCATTACAATGGAACAGACAAGCCAGGAGGGAGGGAATAGGGGTCTGCACATGGAAACAGAGGGCTGGGGGCAAGGGGGCAGGGAAGGAGCAGCAAGATGACCATGGAGGTCAGGCAGGATGGGCACTAGAAACAAGACACACCATGGAGAGCAACAGTGAGACTATGATGGCATACACACAGACCATGGAGGGAACGTGGGAGGGGGTCAGGGGCAGCTAGCTGACCACACAGGGAAGGTGGGAGGGGCCATGACAGCACAGAAGACCATGCATGGCAAGCGGGAGGGTTAGTGGCAGCACAATGGCTATGATGGGCAAGAAGGAGGGTGCAGGGGCATGCACAAAGGACCATGGAGGATAGAAGGGAAGGTCAGGACCTGGGCACAGACAAGAGAGTTCAGTGGAAGGTGCCTCACAACAGACCGCGCTGGGCAGGCAGGAGACGCAGTTGCAGCACAACAGACCAGGGATGGCAGAAGAGTGTGGCAGTAAAATGGACCATGGAGGACAGGAGGAAGGGGATAGGGGCATGGCATGTGGACAGGCAGGGTGGAAGTGGCAGGGACAGGTTACAGTCATCTGACAATGCTAGGCAGGTGGGAGGGGAGTGGCAGCTCAACAGAACACTCAGAGTAGATAGGAGTGGCAGGTCCATGGAACATGGTGGGCAAAAAGGATGGAGCAGGGGCATGCACAAAGACACCGGAGGGCAGGGGGAAGGAGAATAGGGGCAGCAAGCTAAGCATAGAGTTTAAGCAGGAGGTCAATGATGGGCCATATAATTGGGCAATGGAGGGCAGGAGGAGTGGACTGGTACATCATACTAAATTGAGGGCAGTGGTAGCACATCAGACCATACATGGCAGGAGGGAGGGGGCTAGTCCATGGATTCACACAACAGAGGATAGGGAGGAGGTGGATGGGGTAGCAAGCTAACTGTTCAGAGAAGGTGGGTATTAGGAACTTTATTGTTTTTAAAATGTGTGTCTGTGCGAACTACTTAAAATATGAACAAGTATGCAGCATAATCTCACTTTTATTCAGGAAGAAGAGGACGTTTGTGACTGTGACTCCGAGCTCACTTGGCAGAAACACCTCCTGACCCTCCACCCCCATCGCAAAATGTAATGCCCGCGAAAAGGGTAGGTGGACGCAGTGTTATATAGAACATAGTCCTGAGAGCACGATTGAAAATGAAAATTAGATATAGTGTATGGTATAAACTATGCACCAAAAAGTGTGATATAAGATGAACCGGGGCGTGAAATATATTATGCAATACATTTTGCGCAATGACAGATTCATTGGAGAGCGCGAGATAGCACAGGCACTAGCGCGTGCTATGCGATATGCGTCTTGGAGTGTAATATGCACAGGGCAGTGTTGTGTAACCTAACTAGTCTCTAAAGTTGTAATACAAAATATGTGCTGGGGAGTGTAACGTTGCATATGCACTGTGACGAAGATATGGTCCACAGATTATAATATGTATGGCATAGCACTGTGCGTTATAACATAGGCATCGAGGAAGGCACGTTAGATGGGGCAATATCACCCGTGCGAAGGCAAGTGTGGCATGACATATTCACGGGGTGGTGTTACAGTGCACATGGGCTAGAGAGTGTCATAGCATACTCACTAGCTGGTGGAATACAACAGAGGTGTGTGGCACTCGGCAGGCACTGGTGGGTGTAACACAGCATTGGGCTCAGCCAGGAGCACGCTGTGACTCTCAAGTGAGGTTTGTCTCCTTTCCAGAGAGTAAAATAAAAAGTATTACACATTGGTGTGCGTGTATAATAAATGTGCCCGTCAATAGCTACCCATGTTTGTATAAATAAACGACAAGGTTGTCTACTTGGAGAGTACCCACCGGTGGGGGCGCCGGGATTAGGCATGGTAGGGCGTCAGACACGTCAGAGCTTCACTAGCAGTGTAAATACATTTGTAAATGGGCTTATGAGGTTACAAATACTGTGATTAAGTCATTCCGTCATTACCCTTGACCTGTTTTTATCCAGTAATAGTTCCAGCACCCAGGAAATTGTTATCAAATAGAGGGGTTTGGAATAGGAATAATGTAAGGGGTCTTTCAGATTTCAAAAGATTTGAGGTATTGTCAGGACTGGAAGATTGTGATGGACGTCGATCACCACCACTAGAAAGATGTTTACGGGCCATGCAGGTGAATGATGAGAATCTATATGAAGGCATACCCCGAAATCCAGGTGTGAACCAATCAAGCTTAGAGAATATAGCTAAATTAGAACAGGAATGTAATGTAATGGTGACTCCACCATCTCTAATTGAATTGGATGTAGGCACAGGGGGGTTAAAAATGTTTATAGCAAATCCAACAGAACTCCATCCTTGTCACTGGTATCTTGGAATGTGGCGGGTCTCGGTTCCAAATTAAATTTGGCTGATTGGTATACCTTTGTTGACACATATGATATCTGCCTCTTCCAAGAGACCTGGTTGGTGGAACCTGCCTTTCATGAGGGGTATGTGAATTTCTTTGGCCCTGCTGACAGAAAGGAAAGGGGACAGCCAATGGGAGGATTAGTGATTTGGCTCAAACAGGTATTAAGTTGTAATATGCGACAACTCCTGGTTCTAAATAAAGATATATTGGCGGTGAGACTTAGTTTGTCGTCTGGTGGTAGTTTAGATATTTTTAATGTTTATGCAAGAGGGCTCCCAGGAGGTAAAAAATCGATGGTAATTTCAGTCTTGGACAACTTAATTGAGACCCTACCAATTAACTCATTCCCGCTTATTGCGGGGGATTTTAATGTTACATTCGAACCGTTAGGTTACGAGGACCAAAAGATAACGGAGGAGGAAGACTCCAGATGGGGTATTCCCCAACTTGAGTTGGTACCCATAAAAAAGTGGACTGAAGCTGCTATACAACTTAAGGGATTATGTATGGGAAATTATTTAAGGGCTGCCAATGGGCGCACGCACTCTGATAGGCAGGGAAGTTTTACGTATGACAACGGCCATAGGTTTAGCCGAATAGATTATTTGCTTGTCCATTTAAAATTATGGCATTGCCTTATGGACATGGCTGTCATTACACGCTTAGAGAGTGATCATAACCCACTTACCTCTTCCTTTAAACTGGAAATAGGTAGAGTGGGAGTCGGTAACTATGATAGTATAGTCCCCGAAGTAGTCCTAGCAAATGACGAGAGACATCTTAGGTGGAGCCAGGTCGCTAAGTACCCCGAGACCCTGACACTAATTAGGGAAGATGTAAATAAAGCATTGATAGATTTGGGATCCCTCGTGAAGACTGCTGACCCCCAGTCCTGCATTGTCCAAGAGCATGAAAAACTCTTTGATCACCTGAAGATTTATTTTTGTAAATCGGGCCTTGGAAATAGGAAAAACAGAAGGAATGTAGAAAGCTGGTATAATGCAGTTTGTAAACAAGCCAGATTGAATTTGGGTGTGGCTATAAAGAAGCGGGATCCCACTTTGGTTAGAGAGGCGAGGGGGCTGTATAAGAAGGTCCAGAATGAGGCGAAGAAGTTATGGGATAGTTGTAAGTGGCAGGAACTGAAAGACGCATGTAAAGCTAAGAATCCAAAATTGTTTTGGGATATATTCAAATGGGATAGGGGGGGGTGTCCTGAACTCCCACAGAATAATGTTGCGCAAAACTTGTGGGTAGAGTATTTTAAACCACAAAATGCACGCAGTGGAAGTTATGAGTGCGGTCACGCTACTCAATATATATTTTATAAAGATGTTACCTTTAGTCTGAAAGATGTGGACAGGGCTTTGGAGTCTGTATCAGATGGTAGGGCCCCAGGCATGGACTGCATCCCCGCAGATGTTTTTCTAAATGATAAGCAAACATGGCGGGTGTATATAGCTCAACTGGCAAATGCTATAGCCCTGGGCGGGGCTGTTCCTCCCTCTTGGAAGGGGGCAGAAATAGTGCCGGTTTATAAAAAGGGGGACAAGGCTGTTCCAGGTAATTACAGGCCCATCAGCCTGATTGATTCCATTCAAAAAATTATAGGAAGGCTAGTGCTATTTAAAATGCAGGATTGGATGGATGATAACAATATCTTGAGTTCATTACAGGCGGGATTTCGTAGGAAAACTAGTACAATTGATCAAGTCTTTCGATTTGTAACTTTGTATTGGCGCACTGTGGTCCTAGGGAAAGGGTCCCTGTATGCAGTGTTCGTGGACTTGAGGGTAGCCTTTGACCTAGTCCCACGTGACAAATTATGGCAGGTTTTGATGGATTTGGGGATGGCCTCGGAACTACTAACATAGATCGTCCGCATGCATGAGGACACTTTTGCATGGGTTCGGTGGGGATTACAGGGGGAGGCTACTGAAGCCTTCCCCGTTGAGCGGGGAGTGCGGCAGGGGTGCGTAATGGCACCTACCCTGTTCTCGCTCTTTGTCAATGGGGTGGTGGATTACCTTTCTCTGACCCCCACCGATGCCCCGGTGCTGGATGGTATTCGCATCCCTGTCCTCTTGTTTGCGGACGACACCTTGATCATCTCTAAAACTCCCTGCGCTTTGAAGATTTCTGTCGCCTGCATGGGTTGGAAATAAACACTGCAAAAACCAAGTTCATGGCGTTTAATGAACACAGATCTTTTAGAGGCAATATAGTCATGGACAAATGTCCATTAGAACAGGTGGACGCTTTTACTCACCTAGGGGTGACTTTGCAGAGAGACATGCGTTGGAATAACCATATTGATTTGGCTGTTCTAAAGCATCAGCAACAAGCAGGTTGTCTCCTACAAAAATTCTAAAAATCACAGACTAATATTCGCCCAGCTCTTGAGATCTATGGGATGAAGGTATTGAGCTCAGCCCTATATGGACCTGAACTATGGGGCTTTGAAAATGTAACCCGTTTGACCAAGGTGGAAAATGAGTTTTTTCGCAAGTTGACCGGTGTACCACAAAGTACCCCTTTAATCCCTCTACATTGGGATCTAGGTAGAAAAGGGATTAAAGATTTAGCAATTTTGCGCCCATTGTTATATTGGTGTAGAATATGGAGCACAGAGGAATTAACGCAATACGCTCAAGGCCTTATGGATATTACTAATAATGATCCTTTTCATAAAATAAAATGGCTGAGTGAGATTACATCCCTATTAGGGAAGATGGGAATGGTAGAACTGTGGGATAATCCTCAAAATGCAACCTTCCCATGTAAAAAATTTTTAAAAGCAAGATATTGGGAAATGGTCCACCATTCAATATTGTTGGAAAAGCTACCAACAAATCTCACGGGTCGTTTTCTTGAATTTAAGACCAGGCCCATGTTTGAAGAATATTGGGATGTTATTGAAAGGCCATATGATCGCAAACTGTATTTTCAATTTAGGGCTGGTACCCTCCCAACTAGGCAGTTTATGGTAAAGTGGGAGGGGTCTCCAAGTGACAGATGCCCCTGGTGTCTGGACCAACAAGAATCTGTCAGTCATATTTTGTTTGGCTGTCCTCAATATCTTGTACCTCGCCGAATGTGGATAAAACCCATTTGTCGGCTCATGGGCACTCGGAGGTATGTTGACGCCCTGAAAATTTTAAGTACAGATTCTAACCCTACAATTGCGATAGCAGTGGCGACATTTCTCAAACGGACATGGTCAATTCGCTCTAAAAGCCGCCTTTAAACGGCTTCTTAATTTTAGTAACTGTATAAAAAAAATAAAAAAAATAAATAAATAAAAAAAATAAAAATGGGACGTGAGGTACCATATAGCTAAATAGCCACATGTGATACATTAGACTAGTTGCTTCATAAGGTCTGTGTTCTTGTGCTTTGATGGAGATTGATATTTACTATTGATTTAAATGTGTTAGATATGTTGAATTTCTTATAGATTATAGTAAATTGGGAATATTTTAAAAAAATTCTAGTTTTATATTATCTTTGAGAGTTGTGTCATGGAATTTAATGTCAATTTTAACTATTTTATATTTTTGGGAAATTCGTTGTATTTTGAATAATTGATGTATTTTTATATGATGTATTTTGATGACTCAACCGTCGAATAAAGTTATGATGATGATGATGTAAATACATTCCACGTGGATTCATTGTATGCATAGTCACCTTTTAATGAATATCACGCAAATCGTCATGGTGATAGGTTCATACGGTTTGTCCAGCATGTCCTAGGTGTTTCTATAAATATATATTTTTTAAAAATAATAAAAAACAAAGGCCGGCCCCGGGGGATGGGGTCCCCGGGGCCATAAGTGGCCTGATGAGGGGGGCAACGCAGCCCCCCTCTTAAAGAATTAAAAAAAAACAAAAGGCCATGACCCGGGGGTTGGGGTCCCCAGGGCCAATTAAGGCCTTGGGAGGGCTAAATTAATTTTTTTCAACAAAAAAATTAGGGTGCAGGCCCTGGGGGATGGGGTCCCCAGGGCCAATAAATTACAAAAAGAAGGGGGGCCACACAGCCCTCCTTCTTAAAAAAATAAAATAAATAAAAGACCGGCATCGCGCCGGAGGCCACGCCCCCTCCTTGCAGCACTCTGCAAACGCGCCCCCTGGCCAGTTGTCAGTTGGGGAATTAATTCCCCTTCAATACTGAGGGTCCCTGAGGGCCAACTAGCCCAACAGGTATCTCCAGTATGCGCCAGGGAGCTGCGTTGCAGACAGGTGTTCTGAGGCCGCGCCCCTTTTTACACCTCTATGCAACGCAGCTCTGTGGCGCTTACTGGAGGTACCTAGTGGGTTAGTTTGACCCTAGGGACCCTTAGGATTCAAGGGGACTTAATCTCTCAACTTAGAATGGCCACAGGGCGCGTTTACACAGTGGTGAAGGGAGGGGACGGGGCCTGAGGTGACGTGTGCAAACATGCCCTGTGGCGCGTTTTAAGTTGGGGAAATAATTCCCTTTCAATCCTGAGGGAACCTGGGGGCCAACTAGCCCACCAGGTGCTTCCAGTAAGCGCCACTGCTCTGCGTTGCAGAGAGGTGGTGCAGGCTGTGCCCCTTTTTACACCTCTCTGCAATGGCGTTTACTGGACGTACCTAGTGGGCTATTTTGCCCCTAGGGACCCTCAGGATTCAAGGGGACTTAATCTCCCAACTTAAAAAACGGCCACAGGGCGTGTTTACACAGTGGGGAAGGGGGGGACGGGGCCTGAGGTGACGTGTGCAAACACACCCTATGGCGCATTTTAAGTTGGGGAAATAATTCTCCTTCAATCCTGAGGGCCCCTGGGGGCTAACTAGCCCACCAGGTGCTTCCAGTAAGCGCCATTGAGCTGCGTTGCAGAGAGGTGGTTCAGGCCGTGCCACTTTTTACACCTCTCTGCAACGCAGCTCTGTGGCGCTTACTGGAGGTACCTAGTGGGCTAGTTGGACCCTAGGGACCCTCAGGATTCAAATTAACTTAATCTCCCAACTAAAAACGGCCACAGGGCGTGTTTACACAGTGGTGAAGGGAGGGGAGGGGGCCTGAGTTAACGTGTGCAAACACGCCCTGTGGTGCATTTTAAGTTGGGGAAATAATTCCCCTTCAAACCTGAGGGACCCTGGGGGCCAACTAGCCCACCAGGTGCTTCCAGTAAGCACCACTGCGCTGCTTTGCAGAGAGGTGGTCTAGGCCGTGCCCCTTTTTACATCTCTCTGCAACGCAGATCTGTGGTGCTTACTGGAGGTACCTAGTGGTATAGTTGGACCCTAGGGACCCTCAGGATTCAAGGGGACTTAATCTCCCAACGTAAAACGGCCACAGGGCGTCTTTACACAGTGGGGAAGGGAGGGACGGGGCCTGAAGTGACGTGTGCAAACACGCCCTGTGGCGCGTTTTAAGAGGTAGTTTTAATACCCTGCCCTATTATATACTAGGGGCTTACAGAGGAGGTCATGCTAATCACAGGGGGACCCCAATGCATAGTGTTCCCTAGTGTATGTAGGTGTTTTCACTGTATTCTGAGTGTCTTTTAACATAGCACTGGCTCTAGGACTGGTTAGTCAGACTCAGTTACCACCAGTATCCGTTTGAAAAAGTTGAGGGTACAGGATGATTTTGCAACAAGGTTTCTTTCTGCTCTTCTGTTTGTTCTTTCTGCACGTTATCCTTCTTCCTGCACTTTTCTTCGTCTTTGAGGACTTCTGTTGCTTCTTTCTGCATTTCTTTTTTTTCTTTCTGTGCCTTTTTTCTTCTTTCTTCACATGTCCTATCTCTGTAGGCATAGTTAGAAATTAGCATTTAAAAAACCTTTGAAATTCACTGAAAAAACCATAGGTTTCAGGCACGTTATAGTTAGGAATTAGCATTTAAAAAACCTTAGAAATACACTAAAAAAACTATAGGTTTCAGGGGTGTTATAGTTAGCTGGACTTTTCACTGGTACAAAACCATTGAAATTCCCCCGTTATAGTTAGTTCAGCTAACTATAACTCGCGCGCCCGCAATGCACTGCTGATGACGTCACATATTACATCACTCAAGACATGGTCAGTGACATCACTCATGACATCACTGATGACATCTCAAATGACATCACCCTTGTGATAGAGTGGCAGACCTCCTCTCAACCTAATATATCCTTTGATACACACACGATGGCTGCCAACACTTCCTGATTTGGAGTGTTGACAGCCAAGTAGAATACAGCTCGTGCACGGCAGGGTGCGCTTAGGATGCGCTTAGGGTACTGGGACCCTCCGAGGCCATGGATATATATGTACATTCAAATGTCATTTTCTCAGGAACTACTGAACGGATTTACACCATTTAAGCAAAAGGCATGAGTCTGAACTAAGGACTACCTCTTTGCCAAATTTGGTGTAATTCTGTTCAGCAGTTCGGGCTGTAGCTGCGGCTAAAGGTCGTATGGGAAATTACATGGGGAAAACGCATTTTGGAACCCCCCTTTTTTCTCGGCACCCGCTTGATGAATCACCGTGCAACTTTTAGGATAGGAGCGGACTGGAGCTGGCCAAAAGTTTTAAAAATTTCGCGAAGATTCGTCAATTGGCGCCATAGTTATTACAAATAGAATGTTGCGGATTTCCTATGGAAAATAGGTCCTAACTATATCTACCTACTGGCGACCGCCAGTAGGTAATATATATATATTCACTGAAAAAACCATAGGTTTCAGGCACGTTATAGTTAGAAATTAGCATTTAAAAAACCATAAAAATTCACTGAAAATAAAACAGGTTTCGGGGACATTATAGTTAGCCTGACATTTCACTCGTACAGAACCAAAGAAATGTGGCCGTTATAGTTAGATGATCTAGCTATAACTCACCCCCCGCATTTCAATGCTGATGCTGTCACATATTACATCATTCATGACATAGCCAGTGACATCACTGATGACATCTCAAATGACATCACTGATGACATCATCCAGTGTCTGTGTGTTTCTGTAAAGTTTAAATATGTTTTATTTATATATATGGGCCAATGTGTATTGAAAAATGAGTTGGTGTATGACTGTCTAAATGGGTGATTTAATAGGTGTGTGACTGGCTGTATAAGTGAGTTATTAAACGTGTCTTACTGAATGCATAGGTTAGTTACTAAACTGTGTGAATGTCTGTATCAGTCTGTTGGTGTGTAAGCAGCTGCATGGGTTGGTGAGTAGCTACATGAGTGTTCTTTATGGGTTATTGATTGGTTGTCTGAGTATCTGTATGGGTGCCTGAGTGTCTGTGTTGGTGGATGGGGGTGTGTGACTCTGTGCATAGATGTGTGAGTGGGCAATTTACTAGATGTATAGGTTCAAGAGTCCATCTGTGAAGGGCTATAGGGTTGGGTGAGTGTGTGTATGGGTGTGTTAGTGAGTGAATGGTTGTCACAATCACAAAAAGGAGCACCACCAGGGGGTAAGTAGTCTGGTCGATCCCCACTCGACCAATGTATAAACACAAGAAGACCCGACTAACTCAGAAAAGTTAATTGTATTTATGAGACATAGGAGGTGTTTTCAATCCTAAAACTTCCCTCACAAGTCAGATTCACTATCACCAGCCTGTTAGTCCCACTATTCAATTTCAACATAAAACGTCGATGTACCATATTCCACACAAGCTTTAAGAGGAAATTTATACCAACAGAAAATCCCATGTGGAACAAGTGTGAGAAAGGTCAGAAAGTACCTCACGTTAGTATCTCCAAGGGGGTCTGCTGGCAGGTACTCGCCAGTTTGCCCACATTATCATCATCGGTAACTTTCTTGACCAGAAAAAGAAAAAAGTGTATAGAATCAAATTCCTCAGAGGTGAGAAATCAGAGAAAGAAAATCAGTGAAAGTGTATACAGGTGCACTGTCAGTGCAAATGTCACTCAGTGTCCAACTGGTCCCCGTGTAAAGGAAATGCGATCCTCAAAGTTAAAATGGGGTACAACTCACCTGCAGAACATAATTTTAATGGGTGCCGTGAGTATCCACAAATTAAAATAATGGCGTATGCTTGGCCATTTAATAATGAAAGGCCAACATATTTGCCTACTCAATTTCGGCAACTTCATCAGGGCTGCTGAGAAAACCAGTCTTCACCTTTCTTGTTGGTCACACCAGACCAAGTGGTTGCTGTAGTCCTTCGTACCTGCGAACCACTCACGAGGGAATCCCGCGCCAAATGGTCACGTGTCCCAATAGTAACTGCAGTCATCAGTATCACTGCATCCACGGCATGCCCGTAACTTCGAATACGGTGATACTGACAACTTTACTTACTATTGGATCACGCGACAGTTTAGGAAGAAGCAAGAGGAGTGCAGAAAGAGTCAAGTGAGGTGCAGAAAGAAGCAAGAGCAGTGCAGAAAGAACCAACAGAGGTGCTGAAAGAGGCAACAGAGGTGCAGAAGTAGGCACGAGGGGTGCAGCAAGAAGGAAGAGGAGGACAGAAAGAAGCAACAGAGGTTCTGGAAGAGGCACAAGGCGTGCAGAAAGAGGCAAGAGAAGTGCAGAAAGAAGCAACATAGGTACATAAAGATGCAAGAGTAGTGCAGAAAGAGGGAAGAGAGGTGTAGAAAGGGGCAAGAGAGTTGCACAAAGAGGGAAGAGAGATGCAGAAAGAGGCAGGAAGGGTGCAGAAAGAAGCAACATAAGTGTTGAAAGAGGCAAGAGAGGTGTAGAAAGAGCAAGTGAAGTGCAGAAAGAGGCAACAGTGGGGCATAAAGACACAAGAGAGGTGCATAAACAAGCAAGAAAAGTGCAGAAAGAGGCAAGTGAGATGCAGAAAGAAGTAAGAGCAGTGTAGAAAGAACCAACAGAGGTACAAAAATACACAAGATGAGTGCAGCAAGAGGTAGGAGATGTGTCCAAAAGAGGCAAGAGAGATATAGAAAGAGGCAGGAAGGGTGCAGAAAAATAAGGAAGAGAAGTATAGAAAGTAGTAACAGAGGTTCTGAAAGAGGCATGAAAGGTGCAGAAAGAGGCAAGATAGTTGCATGAAGAGGGAAGAGGGGTGCAGTAAGAGGCAAGAGAATTTCTGAAAGAAGCAACAGAGGTGTACAAAGAAGCAACAGAGGTGCAGAAAGAGGCAAGAAATGTGGAGAAAAATGTAGGAGGGGTGCGCAAAGAGGCAAGAAAGGTACAGAAAGAGGCAGGAGGGGTGCAGAACAATAAGGAAGAGAAGTACAGAAAGTAGTAACAGAGGTGCTGAAAGAGGCATGAAAGGTGCAGAAAAGGCAGGAGAGTTCCATGAAGAGGGAAGAGGGGTGCAGAATGAGGCAACGGGGATGCAAAAAGAGGCAAGAGAGGTGCAGAAAGAGGCAAGAGAGGTGCAGAAAGAGGCAAGAGAAGTGCAGAAAGAATCAAGAGAATTACTGAAAGAAGCAACAGAGGTGTAGAAAGAAGCAAGAGAAGTGCATAAAGAGGCAAGTGAGATGCAGAAACAGGCAATAAAGGTCCAGAAAGAGGGAAGACGAATGCAGGATGAGGCAACGGGGGGCAGACAAAAGCATAACTGGTGTAGAAAGAAACATGGGAAGAGCACTTTTTTTTTTTATACTTCCGTCCGGATTCACGAACCCCGTGCGAATTCGGCCGAAATTATTTTAAAAAATGCATTTTTTGGGCTTGGTGGTCCTTGGGGCTGAGGGTGTTTCTACCCTGCCCCCTTTTCTTGTTTTTCAACCTTTTTTTCTTCTGTTTTCTTGTAACTCGGTTACTGAGTCACAAGATGGCTGCCAACACTTCCTGGTTTGGAGCGTTGACAGCCAATCAGAAGTCAGCTCGTGCTCGGGAGCAGTAGAGACTCCTCCTCGGTTGAATTTCTCAGGAACTACTTACCAGATTTACACCATTTAAAAAAAAGGTCGCTTTCTGGACCAAGACCTACCTTTTTGCCAAATTTGGTGTAATTCTGTTCAGCAGTTCGAGCTGTAGCCTGTTCCAATTTTTCCTATGGAAATTAACATGGGAAAAACGTGTTTTGGGTCCCCCCTTTTTTCTTGGCCCCCGCTTGACGAATCACGCCGAAACTTTCTAGACAGGAGCTGACCGTAGCGCCCCATTAGTTTTGAAAATTTCGCGAAGATTCGTCAAACGGCCCAAAGATATTGGCAAAAGAAAAAACACTTTATATATATATATATATATATATAGCGCCAAGCTTTACTTGCGACCTGCCTCCTAATACACCTGCCCCTAGTTGCACAGACATTGCACACAACCTAGAAATGTGCTACAACGTTTTAGTGTCTATAGAGATTTTCTCTTATAAAAAAGGTAATGCTAAAGTTTCTTATTTAAAATGTCCCGATATTTTTTCAAATACAGCATCAATGTTTTAATATAATCTTCTTTAATATGAATGTTTATCACTATCCTTTAAACAGCAAACATAACTGTGGTTGCGACAGTAGATGTACTTTTTCACTTGATGATCTGGGCTCTAGAAAAAATTAATATCATTTTAAAGCAAGCCTGTAGATCGTGTTAAATCATGGTAGATCTGTATCCATCTTTTTTCTCATATTGATATTTGTTTCATGGTTTTGTGAACCATTGTAAACAAATAACAGTTTTGGAATCCTGAAAAACAAATTAGCTACAACTTAAAATGTATGACACTATAATCTCTACCTAACAATGTTTTTATTGTTCAAATATTTTTACTCACGTCTTTTACTTTTCCTATGTATGGCATACAAATAATATAAAAATGTCAACATATGCTTTGGTTCTATGATATCAATGCTTCCATGAGTCCCTTCTGTTGTATAGTGAGTTTATATACAAGTATTCAAAGGTTGATTGGAAATCAGACCTATGGGCTCGTTAATGTATTTTAAAAATGTCCTTTTCACTCTTCCATGAGTCGCTGAAAACTTTTCATTTTCTGTGAGGTGCTGAAGAGCTCAGTTATTGTCTGATCTATAGGAAATGTAATGGTCAGCATCAATGTTAGACTGCCATCATAGTTAATCACAAGTGATAGAAATACAAAAAAAAATAACAAAATTGGAGGCTTTTAAAGAGGGAAAAAACATTAATTTGTTTGTACAGCGTTTCTAATTCAATAGATTATCTCATGGTGGAAATATTTAACAAATAATGTTCATGTTAAATGTCCAACTAACCAAATGACAAATTATATATAAATCTTGTGTCTATATCTTTTCAGATCTTCTTCATGTACATCTGTGACGTAGTTGTATACCAGTGAGAATGGAAGTAGGAAATATGAGCTCAAATGTATGGTTCCTCATTGTAGGTTTTTCAGACCTCGAACAGTTGCGAGTTCCCCTTTTTGTTGCATTTCTAGGAATTTACGTGCTAACTCTGGTGGGAAACCTTCTTATTTTGGCGGTAATTTGCTCCAACATACATTTGCACACGCCCATGTATTTTTTTCTTTCAAATTTGTCCATTGTCGACATCACTTACACCTCAATCGTTTTCCCACAGATGTTTGCTGACTTCTTTCTAAGGCACATCCATGTTTCTCTCAAAAGCTGCTTGTCGGTCGTGTACTTCTTCATGTTCATGTTGAGTACTGAGATCCTGCTCCTCACAGTCATGGCTTTGGATCGATACGTGGCCATCTGCGACCCTCTGCGGTACCTGGCCATCATGGACAAGGATGTGTGCAGCAGGCTGGCGGCTGGAAGTTGGCTCCTGAGTTTGTTGATGCCACTAGCTCACATTTTACTCCTATCTGAGCTCTCCTTCTGTGAACCTCACACCATCAACCATTTCTTCTGTGACGTGGCTGCACTTATGAAGCTGGCTTGCAGTGACACTGGCAGAATTGAGAGACTTAATTACATCATGGGTGCTATATATACAGTCATGTCTTTTCTGTTAATTGTCATCTCTTATATCAACATTGCTTCTTCCATCCTGAAAATGAAATCAAAGGGAGGGAGGCAGAAGGCTGTCTCCACATGTGCCTCCCACCTCACTGTGGTTATTTTGTTCTATGTCTCTCTCTGCTCCACGTACATGCGACCAACATCAACATATTCACTGAAAGGCAACAAGATCATGTCTTTGTCCTACATTGCAGTGACTCCACTGTGTAACCCCATTATATACACTCTGAAAAACACAGATTTTAAAAAGGCCCTAAAGAAGAAAGGGATCAGACAAATGTCTGCAGGAATACGTGTTATTTCTGGGCAGTGAAACCCTTAGGGGGGCTAGTGAATATTTGCCACTGTGACATATATACATTATTTGAAAAGCTGCACAGTTCACTGCTGACATTTGCATTGCACGGTCAGCAAACACTTCCAGTCATTTGACAATCTTTATGCTTTATCTTGAGTCCCAAACAATACAAAACATTACAATAAACTACTAGAAAGCACTTCCCAAAATTGCACATAGTACCAAAGAATGCTCGAAACTCTTACCACAAATTTAAAACATTTACCCAAAACATACACAATGTAAGACAACATACCTCCACAAAGTCCCACAACTCTGCGGAATACCATGAAGGAAAGCAGAGTGCCACATATTACTTCACTAACTGACAAACACAGTACCACACACTAGTATTAAATAGAAACCCATCCTTTTTAATTCATCCAAAGTCCCACAAGAACCACACGCATGTCTAATGATTACAGCAAAGTACCACCAACTACCACAAATCACACTATTAGCTACCCCAAACTAGGTTGCACAAAGGAAAAATCTCTGACCACAAAGTCCTTGGGGGCATATTTATGACCCCTTGTGCCACTTTTGCGCCGCTGGAGCCGCACTGGTGGCGTAAAAAATGCGCCATGTTGTGCTCTATTTACAAAATGAAGCATCTGGGCAGATGCGTCACTTTGTAAACCCCTGCGACACATTATACCTGCCTCAGGTATAATGTATTCAGGGTGGGCGTTCCCCCTCATCAAAGCCTCATAGAAGTGGTGTATTGAAATCTATAAGATTTCAGTGCGCCACTTATAGGACGCCATTGCGTGAAAACCTTATGCCTCGCTCATGGCAGGCATAAGGGTGACACTGGCCCTTTCACATGGGGCTTGCCCCATGTGAAAAGACACATTGCTGGAGTTGCATCTGTTTTCAGACACACCCTAGCAATGCACCACTTATGCGCTTGCAGATAAGTCAGGAATACCGACGTATCTGTAACTCCTTGCGACATGATGAACTGTACCTTAAATACTGCGCATCTATGATGTCGCACGGAGGGAGCACTGAGAAGTGTAGCTTCGCTGCTTTGTTGCAGCGATGCAACACTTCTCATAAATGAGGCCCTCTCTATTTTAGAACTATGTCTTTAAGCAGGGCCTAATATTTTCCAGCCTCACCTCGTTGCTCAGATGGATATTTTACCTGGCTGATTAAGCACACTCTGGGCTGGTTTCTTGTGCTGGGGGTAGAGCTTGTGAAACGAAACTCATGCTGCACATTTTGTATTTTTTAATTTTTAGGCATTGCAATTAGCGGTGCTCACAAAGTTTTAAAAAAGTGTAAAGTTAAGAGTCAGAAGGCAATGCAACTTTACACACCCACATTCGTTGCAACCAAGGACTCTAAACATTGCTAATAAGTAAAAATGATTGAAGTTGTGTAAATATGCCAACTGATTACCACAAAGTGTCACAATAAAGCCATTTATTAACACAACTGGACACAATATCCAAATTGTACCACGCTGTTTATGGTAAGTTACTACAAAGTACAATATTATTTAGCAATCAGTATCAAAAACTACCACACGCATCACTGTTAATTACTGGAAAGAGCATACCCTCCCACACACTACACTGCTCATAGCTATACCCAACGCTCCCACACACTACACTGCTCATAGCTATACCCAACCCTCCCACACACTACACTGCTCATAGTTATACCCAACCCTCCCACACACTACACTGCTAGGATCTATACCTACTATGCTAATGAGTGTAAAGAAATATTATCACAGTTTTTAAAACATGTATAAATATTTTCAAGCTTTACTTTACAGATAGCTAATAGGTCTACCTTATAGTGCAATGTTGTTCACTGTTGGCAGAATATCATTTGTGCCTTACAGTGCAATGATAAAGGTTATTGGAGGGAAAAAATCACGTCCTGGATCTGTTCATTTGGAAAGAATGAGAAGCAGATGAAATAGACAAACTCCTGTTTGCACCCAAAATGGAATTATACTATATGTGCAGAATGTGGGTGTTTGCACCTTCCATTTGCAGCAGGAAAAACCTGATACAAAGTAAGGTGCAAATCACACCAGTGCTTTGTTTGTGCATGCAGGAAAGGGAAAACACCTGATCTGTTTGTGTGTTAGCCTAAAGTAAGTTGCTAGAAAGTACACACCTGTTAATTTGGACACCTCTCAGTATCACAGATTTGAGGATGCACAATTTATAATTGCAAAATTGAGCACCACTATTGTTAGTCCACTAACGTTTCCTTGGGTTTTGGATATTTCTGTATCAGGGCCACTTGAATAATGCAGCAGGGGATGGCCAAAATATGCAGCAGGGTTGAGTAAATAATGAGACACGAAAAGGCAAATTGTGTGGCGTAATGTGGCACATTTTTTATATGGAATTAGTTTATTATTTTTCCATTTTTCCACTTATTAACGCTGTCTGGGCAATGGTTGCACCTAATTCAGCATGGGGGATCCTTCATGTCTCATTGGACTCTCCCCTATCAATGAACCTATGCTTGCTTTTATAGTTATAACTTTATAATTAGTGCAGAGGGAATGGCAGTGTCATCTTACGCATTATCGAGGCCATAGACAAGACATATTTTGGAGGCTTCAAGTTTGAATGTTATTACCATTTTCTGTTCATTCAAGCCTGCATTACACCTAACAAATTTTCAGAAATGGGATCACACAAAAAAATTGATATATGTTTTTCCCTAAGTGTCTCAAAAATCCTTAAGATGACACTGTGCAAATGGAGAAAGTCAGCCATAGAAGTAGGCAAGAAGTAAAAAAGAGTTTGAGATTTTAAAAATTGCAGATGAAATAGAGAGAAATTTCACTTTCCCTGGAATGCCCCTTGAAGATAGGACCCTGAGCAATTGCCGGTTTTGCCCATGCCTTGAAACTTCTCTGGTGAATGCCATTTTCTTAGTGAACTGATGCTTCAATATTGTAACTAACTTGCTGCTTTCTTTTGGAGGTGACCATGCCTTCTTCACAGTTGACCGTTTTCCAACTTCAACTCCTAACATCTATTGTGTAGTGGTTTTTCACCTGATATATCACAGATGGCATTTTAAATGCCCCAAACCTACCTGTTACTGTCTGCTGAAGACAGGTGTTAGACCTGTCAGTCTTAGGGTAGTTTTCCCTGAAACCTTTTACCTTCAACCCTCCTATTTTTGTTAAATTAGTTTTTGTTGGCCTTTTGTTGGCCTTATGACTTTGTGCACTTAACCACTCATAACCAGTGCTAAAGTGCAGTAGGTATTCAGTGTGATGTGACTTAAACAAGGGTTTATCATACAGAAGCCGTTGCAAATCTCAAACAGTGCCTTAAAACACTAATGTTCCACACATTTCTGTGAAGGCAAGTTCTGAATTCTGCAGAAAGCCACAAATTTCCTACAACTTGGCCTGGTTGGAGTTCGCAGAGTTCTATTCCGCAGGACTCCGCAAAGTACTGAAAAAACTCTGCAGCACTCCGTGGAGTTCTGCCAGCAGTGAAGCCTAATAAATCGTGTTGCTCACACTGATTTTAAGTACTGGGCGTTTTTCCAGTACTGTAAAATCAGCACGAACAGCACTCCGCATCGCACCAGAGGGTACTGCTGCTTTCTGCCACTCGACTAGACATTCTACTTGAGCTGCAGCTTCCTCAATTTGAGCAGCAGATTTCCCAACACGAGCAGTCATGACCTGCCACAAATGTCTGAGCTTAGAAATCTTGCTCCTCCCGCTCCGTATGGAATGCTGAGGTGTGGAAAAAGCCAATACAACGCAGCTATTACATCAGTGGCAGCCCATGCAATAAAACCATTTACCTTGTGCTTGCTGCATCACTGACAAGGCAAGTGCAAGATGAGTGGTTTTATTTATTTATTTATTTTAGTTTCACTATCCCATTGTATGCTGACATCCACTTACCCCCATACACCACCCCACTGCCCCACCACACTTACATTCCCACTGGTTACCATACATAGCCTTTATCATGCATGCATTACTACTCATGTACCATTACCATTCATGGTCTTTACCACGCCTCTTTTTACGATGCGAATGCCTTTACCATGCACGCCTTTACAATGAATTAACTTTGTAAAGGTATGAATGGTAAGGGCATATGCATGGCACTGGTGGCATGGGCATATATGTGGTACCTGTGGTAAAGGCACAGGCGTGGTAAAGGCTATCAGCATCTTTAGAGGAAACGGAGAGAACCTTCTGCTTCCTCTTTATGTCCAGCACTGTGTCTCAGAAGGGCTGCCTCATTGTTGTGGTGAGGTAAGGGGAATAAGACCTGGGGCAGGGGAGTACAGTTTTAGGGCTTTGTGCTAGGGGGTATTTTTTTAAGGACTGGGAGCCAGGGAGATTTCAAACTGGGGTTCAGTTTTATGGTTCAGGGCAGGGGCTAGGTATTTGTTTGAAAAGGGCAGAGAGCCAAAGAGGGGTCGTGCAGGGGTCCGTTTTTAGGGATAAGGGAAGGGGATAAGCATTTTTTGCTAGGGCTGCGGGGTTTGCACAGGGGTCCGGCTTTAGGGCTCAGGGCAGGGGAAGGGTATTTTTGGTGAGGGCTGGGGGCCGAGGTTGTCGTGCTGGGGTCTTCTTTTAGGGCTCAGTTTAAGGGTTGGATATTCTTTTAGAGGGCCAGGGCTTGGGGAGGTGCACCGGGACTGGTTTTTCGGGCTTATGGCATGGGTCAGGGAAAAACCTTTGACACTCATATGCCTTTAACATTCATGCTTTTACAACAAAATTTGTTGTAAAGGCATGTGTGGTAAAGGCATATTCATTGTAAAAAAAATGCATGATAAAGGTTATGTCTGGTAATTCCATTTGTGCTGTAATCACATGTGGTAATGGCATAGGTTGCAATGGAATGTGTTGTTCCATCATACATTCCTGGGATTGTGTGATATCTCCATTTCTATGCTATGCATTCACTCCATAGTTATATGTACACTGCCGCTCAGCCAGTGTGAGCCAGAGTGTGTGGGATTTTCAGCAAGGATGCTGCTTATGCTAGGGCTTCCTTAATACCTACTCTCCCTGTAACCTGTGACTACTACCTTGAGAATAAACTTATCCTGTTTTACCTATACTCCTGGCTACTCTGTATCTTCATTTACCTCAGTTGGGTCAAACTCCATGAACTCCTCAGTTCCACTGCTTGCCATTTTTCTCACTGTCAGTCACTTTTGATTCATCCTTTTGATTTAAATGTTCCCTTTGTACTCTCTGGAGACACATGCTATCATCCTGAAAGAATACACTACTGCTGGCTTCTGCTTTTTGGGTCCAAATCTGTGTCCGCATGTTCAGATTTTGACAGCAGTAGAGGAAGGAGCATCTGATGAATATTTTTAATTTTTTCCAAGGTAGGTTCCTTAGTCTAAGAAGGCATGCAGCAAGGGCAGGGCACCTTCATAATATGCAATATTATAAATATGTTTGCAAATTCAAATCTAGTCTCTCCCAAATCTACCTTTCACACAGAAGTACCTCCTATCAATCAACAGTACTCAATAATTATCTAGATAATGTCATTCACACTCCCAAAAATGACTAGCTAACAAAAATTAGAAGAGGTCTGAAGTTAGGTGTTCAAATCTCCTCACACCAGTCCCCCCTTGGGTGCACCTGATCATGGATAAATCTATTCACTGGAGTGGTGGTACCCAAACATCTCCATTATGAAGTATTATTTACAAAGATCCCTTCAATCACACTGGTCCAACTTCTGTAAAATCACTTTTATTCATCACTTGTATCCAAATAACTTCTTACACATTTCTTTGCATAAACAATTAACAGGATTCTAACCTCAATTATCATGGGCCCAGCTACGGACAACACGTGTTCTGGGGCGAAAGTCTTACCTCATCTCTACCTACAACCCAGTGTTCCCCATCTCCCTCAATTAAATTGATTCCTCACTTGTGTAAATGTGCCTAGAGTCCACAAGAGGAAGTGACCCAAAACACAACATGAACACATCATATTTTTCAACCCCAAAACCGGCTTGTGTCTACAATGTTGATGGCTGAGGAATTTGGGCCCTAGCACAGCCAATACCAAAGGAAAGCTACCAACCCTGCACATTTCTGAAAACTAGGCACCAGGGAGAGTCCAGGGTGTTGTGAACTGCATTGATCTCGCCAGGTTTTTTCTCACTCAGAAACCCTTAAAAATCACAAATTATGGCTATAATGCAAATTTTCCTCATAAATCAGTGACAGAAAGTTCTGAAAACTGTGGGTAGTCAAAAACTTCCTACCAACTAGCATTTTCCCAAGGCTCCTGATAAAAATATACCTCACTTGTGAAGTTGGGTCTAGTGTCAATGACAGGAAAGGGCCCAAAATGCAATATGGACTTATCACATTTTTCCACTAAAACAGACCCTTTTATTACAATTTGAGTAGCTGTGAATGTTGGGCCCTAGCTCAGTCAGAACCAAAGAAAGCTATCAAACCTGGACATTTTTGAAAACTAGACTCACTAGGGAGTTCAATGTGGTATGACTTGCGTGGCACTCTCCATGTTTTTTTACCCAGAAGCACTTGCAAACCAAAAACTTTGGTTTAAAATAAACATGTTCTGCACATTTCTATGGGGGAAACTTCTGGAATCTGTGGGGAGTCCACAAAGGTACTACTAACCAGCATTCCTCCGCATTGTCCAATAAAAATTGGTACCTCACCTTTGTGGGTGAGCCTAGCATCCATGACAGGAAAAGGGCCAAAATGCAAGACATCGAAATGTACTATCTAAAAGTGACCTGATTTGGCAATGCATGTAGTTATGGTATTTGGGTCTAATCTCAGTGGCCACTCAGGGAAACCTGGAAAAGACAGGTATTTTTGAATACTAGACATTGGGGGTGATCCAGGGTGGCATACATTGTATGGCTATCACTAGAATTGTTAACCCAGAAGAACTTACAAACCTCAACCTTTGGTTGTAAACACAACCTTTCCTCATATTTGTGTGAAGAACCACAAGTTTCCTACCACTTACCGTTTTCCCAAGTTGCCTGAAAAAATTAATACCTCACTTGTGTAGGGTGGCCTAGTGCCCGCAACAGGAAAGGGCCCAAAACTTAACATGGACTCATCAAATGTTTCCACTAAAAAACACCCCTTTTTCACAATTTGGGTAGTGGTGGATTTGGGCTCCAGCTCACCCAGATTCTCGAGAAACCTATGAAACCTGCACATTTCTGAAAAACTGGGGCGTCCACGGTGATGTGACTTGTGTGGCTCTCACCAGGTTTTTCTTTCAACCAGAAGCGCTTACAATCCTCAAATTGTGGCTAAATCACACATTTGCGTCACATTTCCATGACAGAATTTTCTGGAATCTCAGGGGAACACATTTCCTTCCACCCAGCATTGCCCTAAGTATCCTGATAAACATGATACCTCACTTTTGTAGGTGGGCCTAGAGCTTTTGACAGGAAGGAACCCAAAACGCAACATGGACACATCAACCTTTTATCCAATTTGTATCTCAGTATCAGTTAGAATCTCTTGTCAGTGAAAATCAAAAGTCAGAAGTACATGAATGGTATACCACTATCAGTACCAAGGAACCATTAACGGCAAACATCCCCTCTCTGCTTTCAGTGATGCTGATGTTGTATGAAATCACAACCTTCCTTTCATATTTTTCTTTTCCTATACCACTTCTGAATGGACAGTGTTTTTTTAACACTTTGTAAGACTCCTGTTCAGAAGCTCAATTAGGTAGTGGCTTTGAGCAGACTTGTGAATCCGACACGGCACCCAGCATGACTCCTCTTGTAACATTGCTGTGGCTTCCTTAACCCCTTCAGTGCCCCGCCCTTTCCCCCTCCTGTGCCTGGCGTTACATTAGCGGGCGGGGTCCATGACGAGATAGTCTCGTCATGGGCACAGCTCAACCGTGCTCCATGACGAGACTATCCCGTCATGGGCATAGAAGAGGTTAACAATCTGCTGTTAAAGCATCACATTTATAGTTTACTTTCTTAAAAGCATTATATTACAACCCAAACACTTCCTAATGAGCAATATTTTCATACCACTCTGCTTCGCAGATTTACAATCTACACTTTTTTGTTCCCTTCCCATCAGCACTTTGGCTCCATTTCCAAAGTAACCCTGTTTGGAACACTCACTGCTAGCACCAAGTCAAAAGTTAACAAACCTTTTTGTTAGACCCATACTACCTTAAATTGACCTGTGACAGGTGTGGTTGACTGCTAGGAATATTAAGCTTCTTCCAAACAGCATTATTTTTTTCCCACAGCAGTCACGGAAGTAATTACTTTTTTCTTAAAATCACAATATACTATTTGCTACTTGCATAATAACAGCATCCAATCAAAGATACATTTCACATTTAGGTGCTGCCCTCTATTTTAACTGCATATCAATTTGAAAACAGTCTCATTCAAGCAACAGCTTTCTCCTGTGTGCTAATCCAATTTGCCTCCAAAATGTTTCGAGCATGAATTGTGGGCTACAGTTTTGTATTTTGGGCCAGAGAGAGTGCTAGAAAAGAGTGGCATTAGCAGGGACTTAGGTTTACCTAGTGCAGCTATTACTTGGCTTAGCCAGAGAGGATTAAATTGGCATCAATTGCTACCTTTAGTTGACAGCATTGTGGATTGCCAACATCCAGACCTTATTATTTTGCACTGTGGTGGAAATGACCTAGGCACAATTACTGGATTTGGGCTGGAAATACTAATGAAGGATACTTTGGGAAATTAATGGCACTTTCCCCACACACTGCCTTGCTGTTCTCCAACATTTGCCAAAGGCTAAAGTGGAAGTGGTCAAACAAATTCCGTCAACAAATCAACAAATACAGGAAACATGGTAACAAAATTTCTTCTGCATTCCTCAGAGACCACAAGATATATGACAACAATTTATGATTTGATATGGAGGGCATATATAGAAATGATGGAGTTCATTTCACAGAGAAAGGGAACAGGGTGTTCCAAAACAACTTGAAAGACTGAACCTTCTTTTATGTGTAGTCATCATCTGCACATTATAATCACAAAGGTTTTTTTTAGAGCCAACCTTTTTCCCAAACACTGGTTCATCTTTTTAAATCATTTTTGTGTAATTTGTACTCAACTCTGTAGATCTGATTTGGATCTGTCAGTGGGTGTGTGGTCTGTGCGTGTGTCTGTGAGTACCTGTGTGTGTCTGTCAGTGGATGTGTGACCTCCTATTATGGTCTGTCAGTGGGTCATTGAATACCAGCATAGGTCTCTGAGTGGGTGTGCAAGTACACCTGAAAATCTGTAAGTGAGTGTGTAAGTGGATGCATGGATTTGTAAATGGATATATGAGTGACTGCACAGGTTTGTGAGTAGGCATGTGAGTATCTTCATGGATCTGTGAGTGTGCCTCTGAGTGCCTGTGTGGGTTTGTGAATGGATTTGTTAGTGTATATATGAATGCCTACATGACCCTATCAATAGGTCTGTGACTGCCAGTTTGATTCTGTGAGTGGATGTGTGAGTGCCAGTATGGGTCTATGAGTAGATATGTGAGTGAGTATCTGAGTGGGTGTGTGAGTCTCTGAGTGGGTGTATAAGTGTCTGAGTGGGTGTATAATTGTCTCTATGGGTCTGTGAATCGGTGTGTGTGTGGTTTTGTGGGTGTGTGAGTGGGTATTTGAGTGTCTGTGTAACCTTGTGAGTGGGTCTGTTAGTGGCTACATAGCTCTGTGAGTGGGTGTGTGAGTGCCTATGTAGGCTGGCAAGTGGGTTGGTATGTGGATGCATGGGGCTATCTGTAAGTATGTGAGCACCTGTATGGGTATATGAGTGTTTCTGAGTGCCTGCATAGGTTTGTGAGTGGGTGTGTGAGTAGAAGAATGGGTCTGTGAGTAGGTATGTGAGTTAATGTGGGTGACTCTGAGTGAGCCTGAAAGTGTCAGCATAGAACTGTGAATGGGTGTGTGAGTTCCTATATGGGTTTTTGAGTGAGTGTGAGAGTGCCTCTGTAAGTTGATGTGTAAGTGGAATCATGGGTCTAGGAATGTGTATGTTAGTACCTGCATAGGTCTGTGAGTGGGTCTGTGAGTACCTGTATGGGTTTGTCAGTAGGTATGCCAGTGCCTGCATGGATTTCTGAGTGGCTGCATGACTTTGTCAGTGGGTTTGTGAGTGCCTGTGTGATTCTGTCAGGGGGTGTGAGTGCATGAGTGGGTCTGTGATTGAGTGTGTGAGTGGTTGTGTGGGTCTGTAAGTATGTGTGTGAGTGCCTGTGTGTGTGTGAGTTAGTCTCTGTGCGCCTGTATGGGTTTGTGAATGGGTGTGTGAATACCTGCATGGATCTGTGACTGGGTCTGTGAGTGCCTGTGGTGGCCTACAAATGAGTCTATCAGTGCCTGCATGGGTATATGAGTGGGTGTGTGAGTGCCTGTGTACATCTGTCAGGGTATTTAAGAGTGTCTGTGAGTGGGTGTGAGGGTGTCTGTGTGGGTCTATTAGTGGGTATGAGGTGGCCTGTGTGGGTCTGTGAGTGGGTGGTTGAGTGACTGTTTGGGTCTGTGAGTAGGTGGGTGTAAGAGTGCCTGTGTGGATATGTGAGTGAGTGCATGAGTGGCTGTCTGGGTCTGTCAGAAGGAATGTGAGTACCTGAGTGGGTCCGTGAATGGATGTGTGAGTGTTTGAGTGGGTCATTCAAAATGGGTGTCTGAATAGGTATGTGAGTGAATATGAGAGTGTCTGAGTGGTTATATGACTGTCTGAGTGAGTGTGTGAGTTGGCAAGAGTATCTGAGTGGATCTGTGAGTGAGTAAGGGAGATTCTTCATTGGTATGTGAGTGAGTCTGTGAGTGCCTGCACTGGTCTCTGAGTGGGTGTGGCAATGTATGCATAGGTTTATGAGTGGGTAAGTGAGTGCCTATGTGGGTCTCTGAATGGGTCTGTGAGTACCTGCATGGCTTTGCAACTGGGAGTGTGAATGCCTGAATGGGTCTGTGAGTGAGTGTGTGACTGCCCATTTGGGTCTGTAAATAGTTATTACCTGCACACCATAAACACAAAGGCTCTTTTTAGAGTCACCCTTTTCCCCAAACACTGGTTCATCTTCATTTTAAATATATATTTTTTTAAATCGTTACTGTGCTCAGTGGATTTGTCATAGATCCACAAACCAAAAGCAAACAAATAAAACTAAGCAGCACATTTAGCAATAGATATACAGGTTTAGGAGTAGATGTATGATTGTGTGTGTAAATAAGTGAGTGGGTGTGTTACTGCCTGTGTTGGTCTGTAAATGGGTGTGTGAGTGTCTCTGTGGATCTATGAGTGGGTGTGTGGGTCTGAGAGAGGGTCTGTGGTTGCCAGTGTGAGTCTGTGTGACTGTCTATATGAAACTGTGTGGGGTCTGTGAGGGCCTGCATAAGTGTATGAGTGAATGTGCAGGTGCCTGTGAAAGTCTGCAAGTGGGTGTGTAAGTGGATGCATGGGTATATGAATGACTACATAGGTTTGTGAGTAGATGTGTGAGCACTGCATGGCTCTATGAGTGAGTCTGAGTGCCTGGGCGGGTGGATTTGTTAGTGCCTGCATGGATATGTAAGTAGATGTATGAATGCATATGTGGCTCTCTCATGACTCCCTGTGTAATTCTGTGTGTGGGTGTGAGAATGCCAGTATGGGTATATGAATGATTCTCTGGGTGGTTGGGAGGGTGTCTGAGTGGGTCTGTGAGTGGGTGTGTGAGTGGGTGTGTGAGTGTCTGTGGGTGGGTGTATGAGTATGTGAGTGAGTCTCTCAGTGGGTGTCTGAGTGTCTACATGGGTATATAAGTATCTGTCTGGGTCTGTGAATTGGCATGTGAGTGGTTTTGTAGGTGTGTGTGTTTCTGTGTGGCTCTGTGAGTGAATCTGTTATAGCCTACATAGTTCTGTGAGTGCATGTGTGGGCCTGTAAGTGGGTGTGTAAGTGGATCCATGTGTCTGAGAGTAGGCATGTGATTACCTGCATGGGCATATGAGTGTCTGTGATTACCTGCATAGGTCTGTGAGTAGATGTGTGGGCCCCAGGCCCTGGTCTCCATTTGTTGCTGCATCACTTTTACTCCTGTCTTCTTCTTGCTTTTCCCCTCATTCAGAGTACCTTGTTGTTGGAGGGAGGACCACCGGGGAGTCAGGGGGGACCACTCCGGGGCACCTTCCTACCGCAAAGTTATAGCCGAGCGCCGCTGAGAAGCCTCCTAGGAGAGGTCTTTCTCCTATGATCGTACTAGGCCCAGTAACACCACCACACAGGACTCCGTATCAGTTGCTTATCTAGGTACTTTATCAATAGTAGCACATTCGAAATATTTACAGGGGGATCGAGAGATCCAGAAAGAGTCTCAATGTCTTTGTAGGGACAGGGTAGCGGGACAGTCTTAGTACCAGCCTGGTACGGGGAAGCTCTGCACCAGACCTTGCGTTAGGCCGAAGGTGGCTCCGGGGACCGGAGCCGCAGGTGCTGGTCTCAAAGCAGCTCAGACGTGGAGAGCCGCGACGGTGTCTGCAGGGCTCGGGTGGTAGTTCCGCTTGGGTCGAGCCGCGACACAGTCAGCAGGGCTCCGGTGGTAGGTCCGCTTCGGTCGAGCCGCGACGAGGTCAGCTGGGCTCTGATGGCAAGTTCAACAAGGTCGGGCCGCGACAGCGTCAGCAGGGCCCCAAAGGTTCGTGAAGGTCTTTAAGCACGGTGGAGCTGCGACGTAGTCAGCAGGGCTCAGAGTGTGGTTCCAGGATGAGTCTTTCTCCGTAGGGTCAGCCGCGATCCGATCAGCAGGGCTCTTGACTCCGGGATACAACTGCTGTCCTGTTGCAGGGTCGCCCCAGATATAGGTCTGGAGCCCTTTGATGTCTGGACCCTTGTGCCCGGGGGGGGCGGAGAGGCCGGGTCGGGAGCGGCCAGACGCTCAGCAGGAGAGGCGCCAGGCCCAGGAGAGCTGTGGGGCGATCGCACCGAGGTGTGGGAGGACGGTTGGGGGTCCCATCGATACTGCCCTCCGCCGGGAGTGGGGAAGTGTTCACGTGGTACCCCCTGGCCAGTTGTTGGTGCCTTGATGTCGGGGCTTGCTGGGGCCGAGGCCGGGTTGAGCGGGGTCACGTAGGCTGGTGCGCAGAGTCACGTACAATCCAAAATGGAGGAGCCCCGAGGTACAGGGGACCTCGTGCGGCTTGGCGAGGGGGAACAGGACCACGCCACGAGGCCGGCTCCAACACTTGTCCTTGATTGCTCTCATTTTCTCTTCTTTCTCATTGTTTTTCCCATATTTGAGTGTCTTCTACTTACCTTTCCCTCACTTTTCACTGTTTTCTCCTTGCTTTTCTTCTATTTTTTGAGTTCCTTCTCCTTGCTTTCCCTTCATTTTCATTGCATTCTCCTTGTGTTTCCCTCCATTTTTTGAGTGCCTTCTCCTTGCTTCTCCCTCATTTGCCCTGTTTTCTCCTTGCTTTTCCCCCTGGTTTTTGTGTGCCTTTTCCTTGCTTTCTCCTCATTTTCATTGCTTTCTCCTTGTTTTCTCCCCTTATTTTGTGAGTGCTTTCACTTTACTTTTTCCTCATGTGTACTGCTTTCTCTATTCTATTTCCCCCTTTTTTGAGTTCCTTCTCCTTGCTTTCCCTCCTTGTTCATTGCTTTCCCCTTGTTTTCCCATTTTCTGAGTGCCTTCTCCTTGCTTTTCCCTCATTCAAAAAAAGCAGTCAGCAACTCCAGCGTGTTGAGACCCTCAAGGGTGATTTGCTGAGCTTTATAAATCCTTGATTGATTGATTCATTGGATGAGTGGGTCTGTAAGTGGGTGTGTGACTGCCTGTGTGGGCACTGAGTGGGTGTGAAAGTGCCATCAAAGAACTTGGAATGGGTGTATGAGTGCCTGTGTCCATGGCAATGGGTATGAGAGTGCCTTTGTGGGTCTTTAAGTGGATGTTTAAATTGATTCATGGGTCTGTGAGTAGGTGTGTGAGGACTTGCATCGGTCTGTGAGTGGGCCTGTGAGTACTTGTGTGGATGTTAGCGGAGGTCTGTCAGTGTATGCATAAACTTCTGAGTGTGTGGATGTGTGCTTGCATGGCTCTGTCAGTGGGTCGGTGACTGCCTGGGTTGTTCTATCATTGGGTATGAGAGTGCATTTGTGGGTGTGTGAGAGGTTGTGTGGGTCTGTGAGTAGGTGGGTGTAAGAGTGCCTCTGTACATCTGTGAATGGTATGTGACTGCCTGCCTGAGACTCAAAGTGGGTATGAAAGTGCCAGCATAAAACTGCGAGTGGGTGTCCTTTGGACAGACCTACAACCCACCAAATGGCTTTACACTAAATTTGTTAGAAAGCCAGTGCTTTTTGGTTTTGGTGTAAATCCATTAATTGGCTTTGGAAAAATTAAGGTTACAAAAATCTTATGGCTAGGAGGATCTACAGAGTTGAAAGATCTCATTCTGAGATCTGACTGGCTGTCACCACATCAGCCAGGGAGCGGTGGCAGGCACCTTAGGCTTCGGGACTCTGTCCCAAGTCAAAAGAAAACATTGTTATAAAAAAGACTTGAAGGGCAGGGTAGGGATACCCTGACACCCTAGGCCTGGTAGTGGGATCTCACTTTTAAAAACGTTTTGCAACAAATTCATAGAGCCTCTGCGGATCTGTGTCAAAAAAAGAAAATGGGCTGCTGTGCCATTCAAACATTCCCCCCCCCAGGTGGCCAGGGCCTGGGGATATATATTAAAGTGGAATGGGGGCATGTGATCTCCTTCCCTAAGCCTCCAAGAGGTCCCAGGGGCCCCATCCCCCGGGGCCCACATGGCCCCCTCTCTTAACTTCCAAGGGGCCCTGGGAACCCCATCACCTAGGGCCCTTGTTTTACATAAGGGGGCATGCAGCCTGCTCACCAAATCATAAAATGGCCCCAGGACCACATCCCTTGCTGCAACTCAGTGATTGTGTCCTAGGGTCACCAAACCAGTGGGAAAACAAAACATTATCATGCTGCACTCTTGAGCATGGAAATACTTGGAATTGCTCCCACTCCACAGGAGCAAAAGTAAACTGCTCTTGTAGAGTTGGAGCATTGCTGGCTCCTGCTGTACCCACAATGGCTGAGAGGAGGGGATCCGGTGGGGCTTTAGGGTCCCTGGCCTTCCCCTGCAGCCACAAAAAGGGACATGTTGCACCTCACATAAAAATAATAATAATGGGGCTAGTTGTAGTCTGTCCCAGTTGGGCACTGGAGTACGCCACTTTATTATTAAAAATAAAATAAAATGCTGGTAGAGCTGCTGGGGGCCCTGGGGCTCCCCCTGAAGCCCCCGAAAATAATAATAATGTTGTGGAGTGCCCCAGGTGGGAACCCAGTAGATAAAACAAAAAATACAGGCCACAACATGTGGCTGCTTGCAGGGAGCTGGCAAGGATCCTGGGGCTCCTGGTGCAGACCCTAATGGAAAAAAAAACTATGGGTGTCCCAGGTGGGACTTGGGCAAACATAAAAAAGATTAAAAAAATATTTTTTTATAAATAAGCGGACACAGCTGCTCATTTATTATTCATCGCTCCTTCAAGAAGCACCTCATAATGCCCTGTATGTGCTATTTACATATGTTTTGTTTTGGGTGATGTCCATAAAAGGGCCAGGGACCTCACACATTTTTTGTTTAATGTTGTAGAGGGCTGAAGAGATTCTGCAACCCCCAGCAACACTTGAAAAAATTATTGGATCATTGAAGCCATGAGCCCAGGAGAGCTTATGAGGGGGTTTAGCTGACTGCTTAGGTCGGTGGAAGACCTGGCCTCAGGGGAGGCCCAGTGGCAAACTCCCACCCTCGCACATTGAGGTGCCGATTCCGATCCTGGAGAAACCGGGTACGAACCGTCGGTCGGAGTGTTTTCTCCGTCCGACTCGTACCCGGGAAATAAACATTACAAAAATGCAAGTACGATTCCCACGGAAACACCATTTCCATACGAATCGTAAAAAACACCGACCGACGAAAAAATACATACCAATGTGATCCGAGACAGCGCTGACGTGACGTCGGGACGCATTCAGGCTGCGGTTCACGAACCAGGAAGTACGATCCGCACCGACGTCACCCCGCACGGATAAAATTCTCCGCCTGCCAAAAACTGCCGGGAAATCAGGATGACACGCACAAGGAGCACCTGTACGCGACACACAGCCATGGACCCGAACCTACGTGTCATCCCAGCACTCATAGCAGTCCACCTGCTCTACAGGAACCGACGCAGACGCCGCAGAAGGTCAGAACAACACCCAGGGGCAAAAGTGGGGGCAGGACACAGAACCCCTACCCAAGTCACAAATTACACATGCCCTGGACATACCTGACCTGCAGGACCTGGTCAACTCGAGGGGGTGGGGGCGTGTCCAGCAACGCAAGCGTCCGCCACAACGGAAGTGGATGTTGACGCGAACCGGCAACACAACAATACCGGTACGTACCGTACCCAAGCCTTAAGAGCGTGGGTACGGGTCGTACCACGCCCACCCCTATGTCACCCAAACAATGGCGGTACGGCCCGTACCCACGTTCTAAAGGCCTGGTTACGGGCTGTACCAGCATTGTTGGGGTGATGTAGGGGTACGCGTGGTACGACCCGTACCCACGCTCTAAAGGGCTGGGTACGGTGCGTACCCCTACGGCACCCCATTGGGGGTCTGCACCATACCCAGGCCTTCAGAGCGTTGGTACGGGTCGTACCACGCGTACCCCTACATCACCCCAACAATGCTGGTATGGCCCGTACCCAGGCATTAAGAACGTGGGTACGGGCCGTACCGCCATTGTTTGGGTGACGTAGGGGTGGGCGTGGTACGACCCGTACCCACGCTCTTAAGGCGTGGGTATGGTATGTACACAGGCCTGCAAATCGTGGGTACGGGAATGTACGGAGCATACCCCCACCCATGTATGAATGGAGCATACCCCCACCCGTGTAAGAATGGAGTGTACCCCCACCTGTGTATGAATGTAGCGTACCCACACCTGTGTATGTCCCGACCGTACATGCCCAGACACAGGAGGGATGGGTGCAGAGTCCTCCCAGCAGTGCCCAGACACAGGAGGGGTGGGTGCAGAGTCCTCCCAGCAGTGCCCAGACATAGGAGGGGTGGGTGCCTATCACTCCCAGCAGTGCCCAGACATAGATGGGGTGTGTGCCTATCACTCCCAGCAGTGCCCAGACATAGGAGGGGTGTGTGAAAAGTCCTCCCAGCAGTGCCCAGACACAGGAGGGGTGTGTGCAGAGTCCTCCCAGCAGTGCCCAGACACAGGAGGGGTGGGTGCAGAGTCCTCCCAGCAGTGCCCAGACATAGGAGGGGTGGGTGCCTATCACTCCCAGCAGTGCCCAGACATAGGAGGGGTGTGTGCAGAGTCCTCCCAGCAGTGCCCAGACATAGCAGGGGTGGGTGCCTATCACTCCCAGCAGTGCCCAGACATAGGAGGGGTGTGTGCAGAGTCCTCCCAGCAGTGCCCAGACACAGGAGGGGTGGGTGCAGAGTCCTCCCAGCAGTGCCCAGACACAGGAGGGGTGGGTGCAGAGTCCTCCCAGCAGTGCCCAGACACAGGAGGGGTGGGTGCAGAGTCTTCCCAGCAGTGCCCAGACATAGGAGGGGTGGGTGCCTATCACTCCCAGCAGTGCCCAGACATAGTAGGGGTGGGTGCCCAGACATAGGAGGGGTGTGTGCAGAGTCCTCCCAGCAGTGCTCAGACATATGAGGGGTGGGCACCTATCACTCCCAGCAGTGCCCAGACATAGGAGGGGTGTGTGCAGAGTCCTCCCAGCAGTGCCCAGACACAGGAGGGGTGGGTGCAGAGTCCTCCCAGCAGTGCCCAGACATAGGAGGGGTGGGTGCCTATCACTCCCAGCAGTGCCCAGACATAGGAGGGGTGGGTGCCTATCACCCAGCAGTGCCCAGACATAGGAGGGGTGTGTGCAGAGTCCTCCCAGCAGTGCCCAGACACAGGAGGGGTGGGTGCAGAGTCCTCCCAGCAGTGCCCAGACACAGGAGGGGTGGGTGCAGAGTCCTCCCTGCATGCCCAGACACAGGAGGGGTGGGTGCAGAGTCCTCCCAGCAGTGCCAAGACATAGGAGGGGTGGGTGCCTATCACTCCCAGCAGTGCCCAGACATAGGAGGGGTGGGTGCCTATCACTCCCAGCAGTGCCCAGACATAGGAGGGGGGGTGTGTTGAGTCCTCCCAGCAGTGCTCAGACATAGGAGGGGTGGGTGCCTATCACTCCCAGCAGTGCCCAGACATAGGAGGGGTGTGTGCAGAGTCCTCCCAGCAGTGCCCAGACACAGGAGGGGTGGGTGCAGAGTCCTCCCAGCAGTGCCCAGACATAGGAGGGGTGGGTGCCTATCACTCCCAGCAGTGCCCAGACATAGGAGGGGTGGATGCCTATCACTCCCAGCAGTGCCCAGACATAGGAGGCGTGTGTGCAGAGTCCTCCCAGCAGTGCCCAGACACAGGAGGGGTGGGTGCAGAGTCCTCCCAGCAGTGCCCATGGAAAGAAAAGGGTGCAGTACCCACAGATACAATGCCCACAATTGTCAGTCAGGTGCTCAAAGTCCCTGCAGAACACGTAACATGTGTGCGAGGATGGGAGTACACATATATGGTGTGTAAAAGGGAACATGTCCACATGAAGTAACTGCAATATACTCCACACAAGTACAGTGACCACCAAGGATGCCACAAATGATGCAGGTGGAGACATTGCCCAGCATGCAGGGCCAAAGTAGAACGGATCCGTCACACACCAAGGATATGTAGACACAGCTCAGCACAACATTTAGGAAACACCCTGCAGGGAAGATGTCAGGGTCCACAGAGGAAGGAACACACCTTGGGACAATGTCACTATGCAGTAAGAGCATACATGAACAAAGTTATTTCGCAAATACCTTGTGATGGCACACAGATACCAGGGTCCATCCCATGAGCAGCACACCACTACATTTGCCAGACACCTAACACATTATCCCCACCCCAAACATGGAGCAGCACCACCAACAGCAATACCAGAAAAGCAGTAGTGTGCAAAAGAAAAACAAAATGCTTTATTCAGCAGTCAAAATAAATTGTTATAAATGTCCACTATTTACAAGGCCCATGGGCCAGGCCATCAGCAAAGTCCTGGGGGGGTACACATCGGGACGTGTGTCCCCTAACTTGCCTGCACAGTTCACATGTACATTTCATCCACAGAAGGGGGGGCATCATGTGGGGGAGAAGGACCAGGCACCGCAGGGACTGGAGGGGCAAGGGTAGGTGTTGTGGGTGCAGGGACGGAGGACTCCACCACAGGAGGTGGGGCAGCGCCAAAGGAGGAGGTCAGAATGGCGCTGCACACGGTTGCAAGGTCCCCCAGCGTCTCCCCTGCACCCAAAGGAACCACAGGCCCCAAGGAGGGGCGGGGTCAGAGGGATGGGTCACAGCGCTACTGGGGGAGGGTGTGGACAGGGGGGGGACTCAACCACCCTGACCGGGGACTCCTTTGACCACTTGCGGGGTGGTGTCACTTTGGGGCTCAGGGACAGAGCGGCCATGAAGGAATCTTTGGTGGAATCCTGGCCAGGAGAGCTGAGGGGAGTGGATTTGGAGGTAGTGGGTTGTGATGAATGTGGACTCCCACTGTGGCTGCGTGTCTTCCATTTGCCCCCCGACCCAGTGGGTGTGCCTACTTCACTCTGTGTGTGCGTGACAGGAGGTGTGCGCTTGGCCTTCCTTGGTGGTGTGGTGCCTGTGTCTGGAGGGGTGCGTGCATGGGTACGTCTGGGTGTGCTTTGGACAGGCATGGGAGTGGGAAGTGTGGATGGTGCAGGGGTAGGGGGGGACGTAGCGCTGCAGGAGACCCACTGCTGCAGTCAGTGTTGAGTCAATGGACCTCAGCAACTGGCGTTGGTCAGACTGCGCATCTGAGATGCCCTCCATGTATGCCTCCATCTGGGTGAGCACTCGTGTGTGGCCATGGAGGACATTAAGCATCGCCGTCTGACCAACCTGCAACTGGCGCAGGATGTCCACAGACTCGGCATTGGCGGCAGCAGTGGAGACAGGGGCAGGGGGCGCGGTGCCTGGCAAGAAGGAGACATGTGGTGACCTAGCACGGCGGGAAGGGACCAGAGCAAGTGGGAGGCCGGTGATGGGAATCAAGGGGGCGGGTAGAGAGCGATTGCTGCTGTCAGCTGAGGGAGCAGTCTCAGCCCCCTCTGGGAGCTCAGCCTCGGACCCGTCAGCGTCATAGTCGGTGGTGTTACTGGACAAGTCCTCCGCCTCACTCCCCTCGGCCTCCGTGCCACTTGATGCGGCAGACAAGACAGCACTGCTGCCACTGGTGCCTGCTCCCTCCTCACGGTCCGTGCCAGTGTCTCCCTCGGAGTCCCCCCGACGATGCTGTGGGCAAGGTGAAGAGACAGGAAATGATCAGACACCTGTATACATATGTCACATGAGTCAAATCTACATAGGTCACAGTGCATAGCCTGAAAAGCAACATGAGTAACATCTACAACACAAGGTACACATGTAGGCCCTGCAACACCCAGCTGGTTGACCCACCATGCCACTGAGAAACAATGGAGAGCATGACCCAACAGCAAATTACTTAATATCAAATAGGACAGAGGAGCCAGGCTCTGGGGACAATCGTGCACAGCATCTGTACCACACAGCATTGACAAAAAAGGGATGAGCAGGAACCATGTCTATTAACTTTTTGCACATGCTGCAAAGCTAATACATTAAAACATGCACAACATGGTCACAGCACCTTGAGTGTATGTCCAGACAAACATCACACACAGCCCAGACCTAGCATGGAGACTTCAGATTTGGACATGTAGGCCTTGCCCGCACAAAGCACCCCCTACCTGGGACAATGTGATTGAGACAGAGGAAGTACTTACACCTCTTACTCTGGGATAAAAACACATGGCCTGCACTAAATCCTGATTGCACACAAACTACCCCTGGTGCGCCTGTCCACATATATCATTGACAATCAACCAGCATCAGATTGTCGTTCCAAGACACACAGGCACTGCCCACTGTGAGTATGCACAAGCAAAATTGGGTCACACTGTACAGTGGACACATGTAGCACAGTTTACGTCAATACAGATGAGGCCAGGGTACAATGCCACAGAGCCCAACCTATGCCGAAGACACAGAGAATGCCCACATTTTTGGATGACACACATGATACCTAGGAAAAGGTGCCCCAGGGCACGGTAGTGGCCACACACCTCCATGGTCCTGGATGGATATGACTGCAAATGAAGCAACCGTCCCTGCACTATGCATTACTCCCACTCATGTACATCATGTCAGAGGGCACAACATAGGACATGCATGCTGGAAGGCAGTACACTTTAAAGACACACTCCTATGTTGGGACTCAGCATCAGTGCCAACTTACATGGACCCCACAATGACTGAACTGGCCAGGGCACAGCCAAGGTCCCAAAACCTGTTACACTCCACCCCCACACATGATGCTGCAAGCATTGGGCACTTGGATTAACTGCCAACCTAGATTACCTTGTGCAAGAGTGACTACACACAGACCAGGGAACACATGGCAAGGAGGGGAAGGGAGGAAGAACAGCACCGGTTTACTTTGGGGAACTGGTTATGCACTGCACATGTAAACCCTGGCAGTGTATCCATGCAACTGCGCACTTCCAAAAGCTGGTTACAAACAACAAACACACATGTACCTACCCCCTTCCTGCTGCTGCTTCTCCTGTAGGCGCCTATCCAAGTCGGGGAAGACCACCGCCAGCACACGCTTATGGATGTGGGTCAGACACCGGCGCCCACGGTTCTTCCGGCTCTCAGGTGAGTCCCCCAGCAGGACCCGTGCAATCCTCCTCGTCCAGCACCAGATATCCTGCCAGCGTTTCCTCACCTGGGCTAGGCGCCGCTTCCGACCCTCCGTATTCCTCACAGCACTGACGGCTTTCTTCCATATCTCCCCCTTGGCATGGACGCCTACCTGTGAGGATGCAAAAGTGAGAATACTTTAATTCACTTGAGCAATGACACAGAGACACACATATTAACAATTTGTCTTCTTTGAACAGGCCATGGTATGCAGGCAACTCATTGCACATTTGTCATAGGGACATAATCCACTGTGGAAGGCAAAATGCACTACGTGGCATTGAAAGTACACAGGTGGCATGAGGGGTGCCACACAATCAATGATCCTGGATCACACTGTGCATCACAAGCCACACAAGGATTATGGACAGCACCTCAAAGCAGTCACATGCCCCAGCCCACTGACGCTACCTCAGCAGAGTACACAGACACACACAGGCACAGGACAATCACCTGCCATTGCCAACTGTGGGTACAAACCTCACTCTGCCCATGTGCCACTAGACTGGGGGGTGTCACAGGTGTGGGGCTGGCTCAGCATGGCAGTCACACAGCACTGCTCCCTGCTCACATCACATGGGCAGGGTATATCCATCCCTCATGCAGCTGGTGTGCAACACTCCCCATATGCACTCACCCACATGACAGGGGACTTACACACACACACACATGTCCAGGGGATGAACACATCATTTGGACACTCACAGCACAGGTACACTAAACAAACACACATCTATGGGTCCTGTCACCTGTCACACTGGGGGGACCACAGAATCACATCAGGACTGTAGCAACAACATTCCCAGGTGGAGCAGCCAGGCAGAATGTGGCATGCACCATGCATTGATTGTCACAGTAAGCACAATGCAAGTGAGGAGTGCACACAGGAACCACAGCATGCTCTGCATGGGAGACATGAGGCCTTCTCCACCCTGGGACCCACTCGAAACAACATTGCATGTCTGTCACACATGGACACAATGCCAGAAGTCACAGTCACAAAAAAGGGGCACAGTCTAAGCTAGTGGAGTCTGCACTCACCTGCACCCCTGGTCGACCATACAGGCTGGGGTACTGTGGGAGGATCACATCCACCAACGCCATATTCTCCTCCATGGTGAATGGCTGGGCCCTCTCCACAGACCTGGACATGGTGCCAGAGGAATCACGAGCAGCAGCAGTGTTGAATGAAAGGATGTGCAGGCAAGTGCTCTCTCATGGAACCTGGCTGCCTTATATCTGCCTTGCTAGCCTGTTTCATTTACAGGAGTACAGAGTGATTGGTCAGTCACATTAGCATCTTACGTTTCCTCCAATCCCTTTAAACCTACCCCAGTGAGTGGCTTTGCATGGTTTAAAAATTGAGCATGATGTCAAGTCAACAACCACTTTGCAACAAAGTATATTGTTTCCAACCGACTTCTGCTGGCCATCTGATGCAATAATTCAAACTTTAAACTGGGTCTCCATGACAACCAGCATGCATTTCGGCCCTTATACTTGTCCCTTATGTGTCCCCTATTTTATGGCAATATTTAAACACAGGTACGGTCCGTTCCATGGCCCTAGGGCACCCCAAATGCAGTGATACGGACCGTACACGCGTGTGTAGGGTCCCTATCACTATGGGAGTGCTGGCGTATGCGTACACCACACTGATACGGACCGTACACGCGTGTGTAGGGTCCCTATCAGTATGGGAGTGCTGGCGTATGCGTACGCCATAGTGATATGGACCGTACACGTGTGTGTAGGGTCCCTATCACTATGGGAGTGCTGGCGTATGCGTACGCCATAGTGATACGGACCGACACTACATACGCGTGTACGGTCCGTATCACTGTGGCGTACGCATACGCCAGCACTCCCATAGTGATAGGGACCCTACACATGCGTGTACGGTCCGTATCACTGTGGCGTACGCATACGCCAGCACTCCCATAGTGATAGGGACCCTACACACGCGTGTACGGTCTGTATCACTGTGGTGTACGTGTACACCAGCACTCCCATTGTGATAGGGACCCTACACACGCGTGTACGGTCCATATCACTGTGGCGTACGCATACGCCAGCACTCCCATACTGATAGGGACCCTACACACGCGTGTACGGTCCGAATCACTGTGGCGTACGCGTACGCCAGCACTCCCATACTGATAGGGACCCTACACACGCGTGTACGGTCCGTATCAGTGTGGCGTACACGTACGCCAGCACTCCCATAGTGATAGGGACCCTACACACGCGTGTACGGTCTGTATCACTGTGGCGTACGTGTACGCCAGCTCTCCCATTGTGATAGGGACCCTACACACACGTGTACGGTCCGTATCACTGTGGCGTACGTGTACGCCAGCACTCCCATTGTGATAGGGACCCTACACACGCGTGTACGGTCCGTATCACTGTGGCGTACGCATACGCCAGCACTCCCATACTGATAGGGACCCTACACACGCGTGTACGGTCCGTATCACTGTGGCGTACGCATCCGCCAGCACTCCCATACTGATAGGGACCCTACACACGCCCTCAGAGCGTATGTACGGTGCGTTTCACACCTGACAGTGGTGACAGGCGGCACACAGAAAGGAATTGATCTGTCATACTTGGCCAAGGCTGGACACCAAGGCATTGTCTGTGCAGTACTACATGTGTCGGGCACAGGTGGGTCAGGCTGTGATGTGGCACTATACTCCTGAGGTGTGAAGCTAATAAAAGTATGATGAGCTGTGTACACATGTCATGTGTGATGGTGCCCTATGTGCCACATATCCCCTTCACTCCTTTGACATGTGTGCATGTAGTACAGACTTGTTGAGCCATGCGTCACTGGCATGGCACAGTCACCGACACCCGCAAATGTCCCCTGATGCCAGGTACACGGAATATTACCCCTGACATGTGAATGCCCGCGTTGCACGCTGTAACTATGTCATGTGTGTGTCATGTGTTCCCATAGGTTTGCTGTAGGTGTTTGGTTACATGCATCTGCAGTTGCTGCAACCAACATGTGTCTGTGTGTAGATGGGCATGGCACACTGTTACGCACACCAGCACTCATGTGTAATCCGACGTAAGGTGTGTATGTATGCATCGACACGGAGTTTCAAAACAAGGACATATCTGCATACTCTCAATGTATGTGTGATCAGTCTTGACATGTACTCCTTCATGGCAAGGTGTGTGGTCTGTCCTTTTTCTATGACATGTGACCTGTGCCTCTAGTGTTCCGCAACCTGTCTGTACAATAAACATCCTTCTTCTGCACATATTTGGATGTCTGCAACTCCTGTAATGCGTCTGCCTGCTCACTTACACTGGCCCACAGCTCGTTTCATGGCATGGCATATTGAGGTTGTGAATCAACGTTTGTAGCTGGCTCTTGGCAGGAGTGTCACCTGCCTGGCATATGTGTCCAGGGCATATTGCACAGACCTGACTCTGTATGGAGCATATGTGTATTGCCTGTTGAACATGTGCTCAGTACATTGACATTGGAGGTGTACTGTATTCACTCTTCGTTGTCCCTTCTAATTCACTGCAGGGCTCCGCCTCTCCCTCGACCAATTCCGGACTTGGCTGACCTGAGGGAACATGACTGAATACGCCGCTACCGCTTCCCCCAACGTTTGATTGAGGACTTGACGACACGGCTGGCACCACACCTCCAACCGCTGCACAGGTATCCTACTGCACTGACACCCAAGATGAAGGTGATGGCAGCCCTACATTTCTTTGCCACGGGTACCTTTCAATATACCATTGGTCATGTTGGGGGCATGTCCCAAACCATGTTCAGCCGTGTTCTGCATGATTTTTTAGAGGCCATGTTGGATCACCTGGATGAGTTCATTAAATTCCCAACTCCTGAGCAGTTGACAGGTGTCAAGCATGAGTTCTATGCCCTGGGAGGGATGCCCCATGTCATTGGGTCCATAGATGGAACACATGTGGCTTTGGTACCACCACAGGCACAGGAGGTAGCATATAGGAACCGCAAGCATTACCACTCCATTAATGCCCTTGTGGTGTGTCTTGCCAACATGGTGATTTCACATGTCTGTGCTCGTTTTCCAGGATCAGCACACGATGCCTACATCATGAGGCGTAGCAGGGTGCCTGAAATGATGCTGCAGCTGTGCAACGAACGAGCATGTGTTGTTGGTGGGTATACTCTGGCAGTCCTGTATTAAACGTCATCTTCCTGTCTTACTGCTTCTCCTGACCCACTGTTGTCCATGATGTTTCCATGTAAGGGACGCTGGCTATCCCAACATGCCATGGCTGATCACGCCTCTCCGCAACCCCAGCACGGCTGCCCAGCACCGCTACAACAACGCCCATGGGCGGACCAGGCGAGTGATAGAGAGGACGTTTGGCCTCCTGAAGAGCCGATTCCGTTGCCTCCACAAGACCGGTGGCGCACTCCCATATGCACCGGTGAAGGTCTGCAAGATCTTCCTCGTGTGCTGCATGCTGCACAACATGGCAGTGGAGAAAGCTGTGCCACTCATCCTGGATCCGGATGAGCAGGACCATCCACCCGTGGAGGATGAAGGGCTTGGTCACGAGGCAAGTGATGTGGAGGAGGAGGAGGCGGTAGAGGACATCCGGAGTCGGCTCATACGCAACTTCTTTGCTTAGTGGTGAGTTCCAGTGTCTGAGTGTGCACGCATTTGGCCGTGTGTGGCATGTGTTGCGATGTGTGTGTCCATCTGCATGTCTGCCAAGTGAGTCAGAGGTGTGTTTGGATGTGTCACTCGAGTGATGGTGCAATGGAAGAATGTTTTTCCAGAGACATCATTGTCACCTAGCATGTTGACAACCTTATACGTGTCGAGTACATGCACATGCATGCGGATGTGCTTCTTTTGGCTGACTTCTGGTGTGTCTCTCATCCACAGGTACTTGCGCTTGCTGTCTGCTGGTGGCATTGTTGTGCTCCTGCTATTCCTCATGAACACAGCAACATGTGCTGAATCAGCGTTACATGCACGGACAAGTTTGAAAATCTCCTTAGGGTAAGGGATGCAGCACGGCTTTTTGGGTGTGGTATTTGTTTTGAATGTGTGTGCACTGCTCCTGTTCATTTTTGGATACTTTACATACATGTAGAATCACCATGGGGCACATGACATGGAGCTGAATTCACCTGAATTGATGGTCAGACTTGGTGACAGTCATCTGTAATGGGATTGTGGATTGTGATGTAGCCATCAATGTGTGTAACACTGCCCTCGAAACATACGGGTTGCACCGGGTTGACATGGTGTGTGAATTCCCCATTAGAGGCTCAATGGTGTATAGCAGCCTCTCCGTGAGCAGCAGGGGGTGTTTAGCTGTAACCCGTCACTTGTGTGCCAGTTCTATGGATTTACAGCATCTGTGGTGCACAGGGGGTTGCCAGTGTTGGTCCCACATGTTCATCCACATGACCTGTTTATGTGTTGACAGAGTTGCATTAGCATTCCAACACACATGACTGATAAAGGTGTCCCTCTGCCTCCAAGGTGCCTCATCTCTGTCAATGGTGGTCTGTTGCCACTGTGCATGTGGCATGTCTGGCATAGCTCTCAGAGATGGTGCATATGAGTCTATGTGTAGAGTAGCAAGATTCAAGATGTTTGTCAGGGATTAGAATCTGTATTGTGCATGATGTCCATGGCTGTGTAGGTATTGTGGCATGTCAGTCTCCACGACATCCACTGTGCTGCATGTGCATCCATTGTGTGTGTGTGTGCCATGTTGAACCAGACAGTCCTTCCTTGACATACACCGTTTGCATGGTTCCTTCCTGAGATCCTTGTCTTTGTGTGCTACTTGTGGCATTGTTTTCTTGACATGGCGCATGCTGCTGCAGGCCCTGCAGCAAGGGCACCCAGTGTCCACGCAAACGAGCTGGTGTTCATCATGGATTGCTTGCTGACATGTGCTATGCAGATCAGCAGCATCTGTGCCTCATGCTGCTGCACACTCTGGATTATGCACAAGATCCCCAGTTCCATCCACCTCAAGGCAAGAGAGACCATCCCCCAGGTCAACTGCAACATCCGTGTCTAATCCTACCCTGCACTCTACGGACGTGTGTGTTACAACTCCCATGATACTTGTCCACATCCAGGGTGCATCTGCACAGCTCTGCTTCTACATCCGGCGACCAGGCCACATCAACGTCCAACAGAGATGGGGGGAATGAATCACTGCCAGCTGCAGGATGACCTTCTCAATCCACGCACACACTCAGGATGCAGCCCACAACCACAACACAACCTTGTGGCACTGTGATCCATCACCCCATTGTGCCATCTCCATGCATCCAACGTTGGCCGGCCCACCATTCTCCACATCCACCTGACTCAAGCATGCAGGACATGGTTCTGCCACGTGTCTACACATACCTGGGAGTAGCACCCCAGGACACTCCACATGATCCCTGACCTCTGCGCATGACTGTTGCTCTTCTACATAGGTCTGTAGGCACAGTTGTGCGGGCACCCCCTCAGCTGGTTGGGCCCATCACGGGTGAGTATGGTGTTCCATGTCTGTATTGGATGGTACATTGTGACCCATGTGTGTCCTGTGCCAGACTCAGACCCCAGGGTATGGATGTTTGCAGTTACTTCTGAAATCAGGCATGGTTTGACTTTACAACACACACATGTAGTGGAATAATGCAAAATGACGGCATCGTCTTGTGATTGTGATGAATTTTATTAGTGCTGGGGTACGTGTTTGGGGGGGTGACAAGAGGTGCTTGGCGGGAATGTAGAATCCAAAGTTCACAGGGGGAGTTGGTATCCTTGCCATTGAAAGTCATCAGAGTCTGTGCCACAGTCTTTGTCAACATTGGTCAGACAGTGACCAGCAAGGCCATGTGGCAGAGAATGTCATTTGCTGCAGTGCTGCTGTTGGGCCAGAGGGCCAGGTGCCAGGTGCCAGGCCAGGTGACCTGGGAGATGGTGATGTTCCGCTGACTCTCACGGTCTCTTGCGTGGACGACCCACCTTCCTGCGGGGACCCTCAGAAGCAGGCCTTGACGATGCTACGGACGCTCTGTCAGATGATTCCTCCTCCTCCTCCCTCCCTGTGTCTGGTGCTGGTCTACGCCTGGTGGCACAGGGAGGGTTTGCCAGGCTTTGGGCGATCTGATGGAGTGATTGGCTCACGTCCCTGTGTACCGCCAGGAGCTCAGCCAGTCTTGCCTCCATCCATCCATGGTGTTGTAGATGACTGGCATGATGCTCGACCTGCAAGTTCTTGATCTCATTGAGGGTCTCCACTACCTGGTCGATGCCTCTGGAGTCACGCCGGTATGTGTCCAGGATGTTGTGGATGTGTGACATAACCGGGTCCTCAGCTGCCTGGTCAGGCTCGCGCCTCCGCCGTCCTCCACTCCCACCACCCCTGCCCACTTGAGCCCGGCCTGCCCTTGTGGGCACGTCGGGTCTCCGGGACCCCTGAGGGATGGCATTTGCTGTGTCGCCTGCCTCCTCCTGGGTGCCTGGAGAACCTTGTCCCTCCTGGACAGACTGGCTGTGTTGTTGTGTGTGGGCAGGGCTCCTGGATGTCTCCTGGGATGTGGCAGGAATGGGGGTGGTGGTTGGCACACTTGTACCTGACGCAGGTGCTGCAGGTGGTTGGACACCAGAGGGGCCAGTCGTCGCTGCCGGTGGGGTCCTCTTCACGCAGAGCCTGGTCCTGTGAGTCTTCCCCCCAGTGTTGGGGGGAGATGGATGACGTTGACCTGTGTGTGAGAGAGACAATGTTAATTGTGTTACATGTGACATCCATGTTTAATTCATTTTGAGTTGGCACAGTTCCTCTGTGTGGGTGGATTTGGCTTGCATTCCTCTCACAGTGCACTCGTGCATAGGTATGTCCCTTGGCCACAGCTTTCGACACTTGACCTATGTGTGACACAATCTTAGTTGATGCATATTTTTGGAACGCAGTCAGCAGTGTACTGAGCGGGTGTAGCAAGCCATGCAGAGCCGCCTTATGTGTTGCACTGTACGTGGCCAAATGGTTTTTTTTCTATGCTATTTGGAATGCAGGTAGGTAACTTAAGCGTTTGTGACAGGGTTCTAACAAACACAGTGGGTGGGTATACTGGGTGTAAGGTTAGGTTTGTGCCTGTAGCACGGATGTACTCGTGCACAAATTGACACATGGCCCAGTGTTTATCAAAGGTTGAAGGGGGGTTCACGCACTGCCAAACCTTGTCTACATGCACACAGTCCACCTGCTGACGAGCGGACATGGCCACAACACCCAAGGGTGATTTGGTCTCCCTCTGTCTCCCTTTCTCCCTTCCTCTGTCAGCCTCCTCCCTCTGTCCGTCTCCCTCTGTCAGCCTCCTCCCTCTGTCCGTCTCCCTCTGTCTCCCTTTCTCCCTCCCTCTGTCAGCCTCCTCCCTCTGTCCGTCTCCCTCTATCACCCTCCTCCCTCTGTCCGTCTCCCTCTGTCTCCCTTTCTCCCTCCCTCTGTCAGCCTCCTCCCTCTGTCCGTCTCCCTTTGTCTCCCTTTCTCCCTCCCTCTGTCAACCTCCTCCCTCTGTCCGTCTCCCTCTGTCTCCCTTTCTCCCTCCCTCTGTCAGCCTCCTCCCTCTGTCCGTCTCCCTCTGTCTCCATTTCTCCCTCCCTCTGTCAACCTCCTCCCTCTGTCCGTCTCCCTCTGTCTCCCTTTCTCCCTCCCTCTGTCAACCTCCTCCCTCTGTCCGTCTCCTTCTGTCTCCCTTTCTCCCTCCCTCTGTCAGCCTCCTCCCTCTGTCCGTCTCCCTCTGTCTCCCTTTCTCCCTCCCTCTGTCAGCCTCCTCCCTCTGTCCGTCTCCCTCTGTCTCCCTTTCTCCCTCCCTCTGTCACCCTCCTCCCTCCCTCTGTCTGTCTCCCTGTGTCCACCTCTGTATCCCTCCCTCTCTCTCCCCCTCTCCCTCCCTCTGTGTGTCACCCTCTGTCACCTCAGCCCAGCTTCCTGGGCACACACAGTTTGCAGGTCTTTCAAAGGCCATTGGCTTGTTCATGTGGGTTTGTTGCTTGTCTCCGGGCACCCATTGGGCGGAGTGTGTGAGTCTGCGCTGCTGCTGTGACGGTGTGTGCTGTCACTCTTTCAGAGTGAAGCGTCTTCATTAGCTGCTGTTATGTGCAAATTGTGCCTTCATACCCATGTCATCCTGCAACGCGGCCACCATTTGCAGGCAACACAGTACTGTGTGGGGACACACTATTTGTATGGCTGTGCCCTAGGCCATATGGGCTGAGGGCATTGTTGTGTGCTTCAGAGTTGCTCTATGTTAGTTTTGAGGGCCACCCTCCCGGCATCGGGGACATCCTGTCTTGTGTTTGTGTTTTGTGTGGCCTGTGACTTGGCCTGGCCTTGCTTGGGGCATGGAGGCGCTAGTGGCATGTGTGTGTTTTTGGAGTGTGGTTGTGTCCGGTGCTGGCTTTGGGGGGGTTGCATGCATGATTGGTATTTTGGTTGTGTATGGCGTTTCCCCCATGTGAGGTGAGTTGTTTGTGTACTCACCAGGATCCCGGAATCCTACTACTCCGTCTACTCCCACCGGCGGCAGCGTGGCCATCACCTTCTCCTCCCAGGGATGGTAGTGTACCGGTCTGCGGGGCGGCCCTCCTCCAGTGATGTTGGCCTGGTTGTGGTCATCCGTCACTTTGCGGCGGACCGTCCTCCGCAGATCGTACCACCTGGCTTGCCACTCGTGCCTGGTCCTTCTGGTGGACCCAACAGCATTCACAGCATTGACAATCCTCTCCCACATGGCTGATTTTTCGGATATGCTGGTCCGTCTGACCAATGTTCCAAAGAGCTGTGGCTCGACTCTGACGATTTCGTCGACATGGACCTCCAGCTCTTCCTTTGTGAACTTTGGATTCTTGTTAGTGGGCATTGTGTGGGGTGTGGGTGTGGATGTTTGTGGGGGTTTGGGTGTGGATGGTTGTGTGTGTGTGTGAGTGTGGTTGTGAAGGTGTGTGTATGTGAATGTGATGAGGGGGTGTTTGTGATGGTGGTTGTGTGAAGGAGTGAGAGTGTAAGGTGTATTGATGTATGTAGTATGGTGCAGTGCATTGTCTCTGTGGTCTGGCAGTAGTGGATCCGTTGCAAAGGATCATGGTTTGTGTGTGTTGGGCCTTTTTATTGGTCCATTTGTGGGTGTGGTTGTGTTTGAACTTTGGGTGGGTGTGTTATAAGGAGTGGTTGTGTTTTGGGCCTCTGTTTAGCTGTTTGGCAGTTGCAGGTCAGTGTATAGGATGTATTTTGGCTTGTTGGACATGTATTGTGGTGTTGTGTGCATCAAATTGACTCTCCTTGTGTTGTTTTTGTTTGTCCTGGTTCAGTACAAGTGTTTTTGCGTCTGTACGGTGCGTACATGGGCCATGTTGTTGTACAGTGCTGTCCTTTGCTATGGCTTAGTACGACTCGTACATGCGCGATGTTGGGTGAGGGTGCTGGTGTAGGGGCCTGGGGTAGGGTACGTACAGACACGGGCAGGGTGTTGGTCCGCACCGTCCATCGGTGGTGGTGTTTTGAACCATACATACAGGGGGGGCTGGGTGTACGCTCCGTACATACACTGCTGGGGTGTGGGTACGGTCCGTACATACACGGGTGGGGGTACGGTCCATACATACACCGGTGGGGTGTTGGTACGCTCCATTCATACACGGGTGGGGGTACGGTCCGTACATACACGGGTGGGGGTACGGTACGTACATACACTGGTGGGGTGTTGGTACGCTCCATTCATTCACGGGTGGGGGTGCGGTCCGTACATACACGGGTGGGGGTACGGTCCGTACATACACTGGTGGGGTGTTAGTACGCTCCATTCATACACGGGTGGGGGTGCGGTCCGTACATACACGGGTGGGGAGTTGGTATGCTCCATGCATACACGGGTGGGGGTATGGTCCGTACATACACGGTGGGGTGTGGGTACGCTACATACATACACGGGTGTGGTGTGGGTACGCTCCATGCATACACGGGTGGAGGTACGGTCCGTACATACACTGGTGGGGTGTTGGTACGCTCCATTCATACACGGGTGGGGGTACGGTCCGTACATACACGGGTGGGGTTACGGTCCGTACATACACTGGTGGGGTGTTGGTACGCTCCATTCATACACGGGTGGGGGTACGGTCCGTACATACACGAGTGGGGGTACGGTCCGTACATACACTGGTGGGGTGTTGGTACGCTCCATTCATACACGGGTGGGGTACGGTCCGTACATACACGGGTGGGGGTACGGTCCGTACATACACTGGCGGGGTGTTGGTACGCTCCATTCATACACGGGTGGGGGTACGGTCCGTACATACACGGGTGGGGAGTTGGTACGCTCCATGCATACACAGGTGGGGGTACGGTCCGTACATACACAGGTGGGGGTACGGTCCGTACATACACGGGTGGGGGTACGGTCCGTACATACACGGGTGGGGTGTGGGTACACTACATACATACATGGGTGGGGTGTGGGTACGCTCCATGCATACACGGGTGGGGGTACGGTCCGTACATACACGGGTGGGGGTATGCTCCATACATGAACTGGTGGGGGTTCGGCGCGTACATCCGCGGCCGGGGGGGTGTTTGGCATGTACATGCGGGGGATGGGGGGGTTCGGCGCGTACATGCGAGGGCTGGGGGGTGTTCTGCGCTTACATACGGGGTCTGGGGTGGGGTTTTCGGCACGTATGCGGGCACATGTCTCCATGGTTGCTATAGGAGTTCGGTCCGTACGGTGTTTTCTCCATACAGTTGTAAATTCGAAAGGACGGGAGTGATCGTACTTGCGCGGTCGGACTTCATTTTTCTGATTCGTACGGTAAATCGTCCGGGGATGTGTCGGACACATTTTCCGACCCGAGGACGTGTGGGGAAATGTTCCGGATGTGTTTCGTATGGAGTTTTTCCCATGCGAATCGTACTTGGCAGTTTGTACGCTACTTGTACGATTCGTCCGGAAAAAAATCCGGATCCAATTCGTACGGGGGAAATTTTACCAGGATCGGAATCGGCACCTTAGTGTCGTGCACTGTGTGAGGTTGGCTGCCCGAGAGAGGTTGGCTGAATGGCACAGCAGGAAGTTGCCTTTACATATGGTAATACAATATTACCTTACATTGAAAAAAATAGAAATTCACTGAAAATACACAGGTTAAAGTAATGTTATATTTAGTTGAAATGTTAACGTATTAAACTCTAAAAAACACAGAAAGTCATCAGTTCTAGTTATCTCAAGTAACTATAAATTGTGCCCCAACATAGCTTACTATAACTTATAGTCTCACCATGCACTTACATCACTCATGGTGGTTTATAGAGTCAGCATGACTTAGCAGCACAGAAGATAGTAGACGTCTGGATGCTGATGTCAAGGTGGCTGACAACCACAAAGCTCCTCCAGTCATGCAGTAAGTTTCTCTCTCTCTCTCAGTCCTCCAGCAGGTCTTAGGTGCTCATTGATTTGGATAGTTTAATCATTGTTCTTCCTCTGCTGGTAAAAGCCTCCTCTGTCATGGCTGCATGCTGTCCCAGGGCGATGGTCCTCTCACTTTACCATGGCCCCTTTCTGGGACAAGGCAATGGCCCCTTCATGTCTTAGCACTGCACAGGGCAATAGCCTTCTTCTCGTCACAGTGCAGCACCAGAGTAGGGCCTTAACCTCAATCACTGACGCACCTGGCATTTGGGCATTGCACAGCGCACATGGTGGGATGGCATTATCAGTGCAATTGTCCAATCGGCACCACAGCCCCCACCTGGCACACCAGTGTTGCAACAGCACACATGGGCAGACAACCATGTTCTGTTTGGTGAACCTGATGACCAGAATCTTACACTCTGCTCCAGTGTCTACTCAGAAGGATCCCCACCGGACCTCACTTCCTTGTCGCAATCTTGTTCTCCTCACAGGGTCCTGTGGTCATATTTCATGCAGAAGCTGGTGCTCCAGGCCTATGGCAAGTGTTATTGATTCTTATAGGTGATGTACTCTCACCCAGCTAGGAGACTGGCAGAGACTCAGTCCCCAGTCCTGGTCATAACAGAAGTCATGTTGAGCTTATCCATGCTGATGCACATCTTCAATTTGATATTTTTGTATTCTTAAGCTCCTCTTTTTATGATCCATTTCAGACACTAATGTGATTATTGTCTCTGTCAAGAAAGTTCATATTCTAGCACTCATTTTGAAGTGTCTGCTTATTAGTCCTGCAGTATGAAGGCAGTGTTACACGGCCATGTTGACTTACCATTTAAAACCCCTTGCCAAGCTCTACATTCCCACAGACAATTCACCCCTAAGGTAGGCCCTAGGTGCTTTTACGTTTTACATGTCCGGGTAGTGAAAGACTCCCAAGCTATTTATCCACTACTTTGAGACCTTCACCTCTCATAGGATAACAATGGGGATTCCTTATTACATTTAATAGGCTTTAATTCCTAATTGAGAGGAGGCAGATCTGTCATGTTTAGTACCTATGTATATTCTAATGATAAATCTTTGTTGATGGCAAAGTTGGATTTAGTTTTAAAATGTTGAAAATACCACTTTTAGCAAGTTGGCATTTTCCTGCTCTTAGCCCAGTGTGCCTATAGCCTGTCTCTGAACACGTCTGGGTTGGATGACTTCTGGGCTACACACAATCGGAGCTTGGGTGTGACTTGATGAGCCATTTTGAGAGAATGGGAGGGAGGAGCTGGGCACAGCCTCAGACTTACACCTGTATCCTATCCCCACACAAAGGGCTGCGTACCCCCCTGTTGTGAGCCTGGAGCCAGGGCAGTAAGGGAGGACCTCTGTCTAATTCAAAGACCCTTCTTTGAAGTCTCCTCAACTTAAAAGGCACAGCTGGTTATAAGTCCTGGACCTCTGACACCATGATTTCAGTAAATCTCTGGACCTATGACCAGTCTGCCAGTAAAAAGAAATGGTGTGCTCAAGGACTATGACTCTGCTGGACTGCTGATATGGAAGAACTGTTGTCTTACTGTGTTGCCCTGCTGCCTGTTGCTCTCTCTTGCCTGGGTGACAAAGACTGGACCTACAGCACATGAACCCAGAGTGACTCCAAGGGTTAGGTGGCAGGCCTTCCTGGTCCGAAATCTCAGGGACATAAAAGACTTACAATCAGATAGTTCCTGGTTCTGGACCATTGGGAGTGGGACTTGCTCCAGCGGAACCAACGCAACCCCAATTGTGTCAGTGGAATCAATACATTGCCGCTGTTGCAGGACCAGGAATGGTACATCGCATTCGAAACCAGTGCATCACCCTTGGAACATCTGCTTCGGAACCGACGCATTACTGCAACTGCATAGAGAAGATCGACATATCACTTCTACTCTGTGTCGAAACCTGGTGAATTGCCTTTGGAACCACTGCATCTCGGAACCAGTGCATCACCTTTAGAACTGACACATAACCGCTATTTTGTGGAGAAAAGCAACGCATCACCCCTACTGCGTGATGAAAATCAATGCATCACCTTTGCTACAGGATCAGCACCGATGCATCTCTTGGCTGCACTCCACATCTTTCGACAACACAACCAGGATTAAGGTACTTTTGTACAGCGGGGTGTACAGACAGAATATCAAGTTGTTTATTTTGAACTACAACAATATCGAGTTTGAAATATCGAGGTACAAGAATATCGACAGCAAGTATATCGTAGCACAGAATATCAACAGTAAGGTAAGAAATATAGTTTTATTCAGTTATTTCATTTGTAAAGATATTGTTGTTAATAAAATCGATATTTATATTAGTGTTCTGTATTTTAGTATGTGTGTTAAAAGTATGTGATGTATTTTTTGGTATAAGTGTAGTTTTTTAATGTATGTGTTACATTTTTAGCAGAAATTATTTTATGGAAATTAATATTTGTGTATTTTAGTTCTGTAGGGGGTTGTGGGTTTACAGGGGAACAGGGTGGGAAGTAATTTAAGTATAATAAAGTAATTATTATATGTTTTATTATTATTTATAATTAATTTATTATTAATTAATTAATAATTGGTTATTACTAATATTAATTAATTAATAGATACTTATAATAATTGTGTTATTTTTTTAGAAGTGGGTTGTGGGTTTATCAGGGAATAGGGTGGGAAGTAATTTAATTATTAAAAAAAAATATTCATTTATCTATAATATTAATATGTATAATCAATGTATTATTAATTAATTATCAATTGGTTATTCATTTATATTTATTAATTAATAGATAATTATATTAAGTGTTTTATTTGTTTGGGAGCGGGTTGTGGGTTTATAGGGGAATAGGGTGGGAAGTATTTTAATTATAAAAAAGGTAAATATTATTTTTATTTATATAAACAATTCATTATTAATTAATTATTAATGGGTTATTAATCTTTATTAATTAAATACTTGATAATTATATTAATTGTATTTTCTTAGGAGCAGGTTGTGGGTTTATAGGGGAATAGGGCGGGAAGAAATGTTATTATGCTAAAGTCTTTAATAATATTTATTTATTAATGTATTATTAATTAATTATTAATTGTTTTTTTAATTATAATAATTATTTAATTGATAAGTATGTTAATTTTAACCCTCTGCTATCCAACACTTTCTTTACTGTTGCACTCACTGGAGTGGGAATAGTAATTTTTACTCCTCCGCAATCCAACACTTTCCCTACTGTTGCACTCACTGGAGTTGGAATAGTAATTTTTACCCCTCCGCTATCCAACACTTTCTCTACTGTTGCAGTCTCTGGAGTGGGAATAGTAATTTATACCCCTACGCTATCCAACACTTTCACTACTGTTGCACTCTCTGGAGTGGGAATAGTAATTTTATTCCCTCCGCTATTTAATATTTTCTTTACTGTTTTCGTTAATGTAGTGTGAAATGTTTTTTAAAAAATATTTTGAAAAGTATATATTTTAATTTGCTATATATGTTTTTTGTTTTTAATTTATATTATTGGTGTATGTGTATATATATGTATGTATAATTTTTAATATGTTTTTTACCAGTTTATAAATTATTAAAATAATTATTTATAAATATTATTTATGTAGGTTTATATATTATATTTTAGACATATATATGTTTAATTTATTATTACATCATATTTATTACTTATAATTTTCAACTTTTATCAATAATGTTAACTATGTTTTTTTTAATTATGTTTATTATTTACTTTATTTTACAAAAAAAAACATATTTTAAAAACAATATTCTTAACAACTTGTACTTGCCATTATGTAGATAGGACTTTAATATTCTGGGCATTGATATTTTTGCATCGATATTTTTGTACCTCGATATTCATGGTTGGACTGAGCTCTTGACTTTGTCCCATCCCAGTGCGACCACAAATGCCATGCAAGAGTGTATTTCTTCTAAGCACTATTTTACAGTTTATTCTTTAAAAAATCATATCTTAAGTTCTACTTATTAGATTTTTGTCGTTTTGGTTTCGTTTTATTTATTAAATTATGAGCTATTTTCCTAACCAGATGCAGAGTCTTTATGTGGTGTTCTTACTGTTTTACTGCTTGAAGTGTTGCACAAGTACTTTACACATTGCCTCTAAAGTTACGCCTGACTGCCTTGTGCCAAGCTACCAGAGAGTGAGCAAAGGTTAGTTTACGGTATGTTTGGGACTTACCCTGACTAGGATTGTGGTTTCCTCTTGACTAAGGCTTGTACTACAGTCAACCAGAATCACAATTTCTAACACTGCTCTCTGCAGAGAGCAGGAGTGTCACCAAACCTTACAGCCCCAAACATAGGCCTTGGGAGTGCCTTGAGGATCACGCCGGAATGTCAGTTTCACAGACAAAGGCCCTCAGCCCCATCTCCTTCCTGAGACATATCCAGGCTGTTTTTACAGTGACCATTTTCACAATAAGAGAGCGCTTTTGAGGTGTACCCAAGAGCCTGGCTTGGCCCTCCTACGATGTGTGTGCCTCACCCCACCATACAGCAAACCACAAATCTGTGTGGGGGCCTATTCTGCCTCCACATGATACTTGGCAAGTGCCGGATCTCTCAAAATAGAATACAGAGACTTCCATTTATTGTGCTCTTTGCCATCACACATACATTAGTGTGCTCATGTAAACCACAGTCTCATGCATTGTATCATTTCATACACACACATACACATGCACAATCAGAAACATGCATTGACTTTCATGCACTTCACCCTTCACAAGCATACCTACATTCAAGCGTGCACATGCAGACACACTATATTCAATGTATTGCACTACTTCAAGGCCCACATAAATCAGAATGAGCACACACAGGCAGGCTTGCACTGTCCAGTACTATATTCAGTCTGATGTAGGCCAAGGAGGGAGCTAAGCACATCAGCAGAACGTTAAGTGAGTGGGCCAGTAGGGCCAGCTCCCATGACACAGTTAGAAGGCCATGACATCCTACTGGTTATTTATCATAAAATGGTATGCTGCCACCACCATTCTTCGGCTACTTAGATCTGGGTAAGGGCAGTAATCCTTCTCCCCTATAAGGCAAATGCATTGTGAGACCTTCATGGACTGCAATCCATGAGACAGGCCTAGGTCATGGCGTGCACGTATGATCCATGTTCGCGAACAACCAGACATTGTTAGCAAGCATCCAGATATCACTACAGCTGGGGTATTCAGTGCAACATGTAGAAAAAGAAACAGAAGACCATAAATATCTGTTTGTTAGGGCAAAGGTTATAATTATAATGCATGCTGGTTCATTATGATGCTGCAATTCAACTGTTCTAAAGCAATATATCAGAGTAGTGATGCTTTTTCTCATTACAGGTGATTTACCTCTTCCACGACTAGACACTGACATTGTTAGGAAGTTTTCATACTTGCATTATGGGAATATTTATGTCCAATAAATATTATCTCACGGTTGACCATAAACATCCTCACAATTCTCTATGATTGTGTACACACCCTGCAGCTATTTATCATGAGATTTCAACTTATGCTCACAGGGTGGCTGCAGGTAATTGTTACTACAGACTGACAACATTTTACTTCCAAAGACACAAAGCACAGCTCTGACTCCACCTGCAATGGAATTCTCTAAGGAATGCTGATGGAAACATAGTGCAAATACAGATTCAGGGAAATTATTACCTTTTTCTGGGCCTAATGGATAAAGGGCATTTTTGTTTTTGTTTTATACTGGTGATATTAGGAATTTCGAAGAGTAAAGAAGAAATCAGGAGATATGCAACGCGAGGCTGGAAGTCACATCATCTTGAAATCACCTGCTTCAAAACGTTTAGTGTGAGCCAATAAAGGTTACATGTGGTGTTGCTCCTTATAGATGTAGATGCTCAGGGTGTCTGAATCTTGCTTCTTTGTAGGGGTACTGCACCTCTTAGCTAGGTGGCTGCTTGCTTCAGCATGTGGCCAAAATGTCAGGCACATTTGTCCATAGCAATGTATTAATCAATTCATCAAGTTATAAACACGTGCAGTTGCCTGAAAGTTAGGGGAGAATCAAACTGAAAAAGGAAATGTCTTGAAAATAATGTAAAATTACAAAACAGTTCACAAACAACAGTTGCACCTTGATTCCAGTCACACAGTGAGCACAGGACCTACGCTAAAGCGTATCCTTCGGACTTAGGGCACTGCAGACAACAACAGACAGAGTGATGGGTGGAATGCTTACATTAATCTCTTTTTTGGACACCATGCTGCTTCAGGTTTGACCCAGCCATTTACAAGTCAGCCTTTGGGTCTAATTTAGATCTTGGTGGTATTACCATTGTATTTCTACAGCTGAGGTTCCAAGTACTCTGTCGAGCTGATGTCGGTCCATCTACCATATTTAGATTTTGTGGCAATAGACAGCCTCCTCCTGCAGTGCTCTTCTCTGCTGGCTAACAGTATTCTGTCGCCATCAGTTTGGTGGGCTTGCACCAAGCCGATTTATACATTCTCGTTGTGCTGGGAGTGTCCTGGCAGCGGAATACTGATGATGGAATGAGTTCATAGTGGTGTGGAGACAGTTAAGTACTACTTATTATCATCTCAGTAAACATATATGTTGTGATTCTGTCAATATGTGTATGTAGGTAATGTGTACTGCTCATATACTTACATATAGCATTGCACACAAACAACATACACCCACTATTGAATGGACACCCATAACCATTAAAAAAGCCTGCCTTGGATCCCGGCAACAACCCGGTGGCTGAGAGTAGTGGTTAAGTGGCAGCGTCGCAGGAAGGGCCTGGACATGGTTTTAAGACAGAAACGGTGATGGGACCCTGAAAAAAGGTGAGTTTTCACCTCTTTATCTTCCATTATGCCAACTTGAGCTTGGAACTTTCCCCGCCACAGCTGTCTCTACAGAAGGGCTGATCCTAATCTGGACAGCAGAAATCTTGGCAGGACTACCTCCGATAGCTGCTTCTGCCTCTGATGCCATTGATGTGGTACAAAGACTCTGGCAGAGGCAGCGGGACTGCGGCGATCTTCCCTCCAGTGACAAGCCAACATCTAAATCGAACTGGTGGAGCGCCAAGGCAACAGATGGGAAAACTGTTAAAAAAACGATGGCAGGACCAGTCCTACCAAGCTCTAAATCAGGTTTTTAGTCCTGCTCCAATCAGAACAGTCCAACTCAATACAGCGAAGTGAGGTTGTATCAGAACCCAAGACCAGTTTTGCCCCCATTGGGGCTATTCAGTCAGTTGTAGATGGGTTCCAGTGGCACAGTAAACATGGGACCCACAGCTGGGCAGTGAGAGGGTCAATCAATCAATCAATCAATAATTCGTAAAGCGCACTACATACCCGTGAGGGTTTCAAGGCGCTGGGGGGGATGCTGCTGCTATTGGTTGAAGAGCCAGGTCTTGATTTGTCTCCTGTAGGTCAGCAGGTCAGCAGGTCTTCGGTTTGTCGCAGGTAGAGGGGGAGGGTGTTCCAGGTCCTGGTGGCTCGATGGAAGAAGGATCTGCCTCCGGAAGTAGTTCTCTGGATGCGTGGGACCGTGGCCAGGGCGTGGTCAGCAGAGCGGAGTTTTCTGTTGGGTACGTAGAAGGATAGTCGACTGTTGAGGTAGGCTGGGCCGGTTTTTTGGAGTGCCTTGTGTGCATGGATCAGGAGCTTGAAGGAGATTATTTTGTCGACGGGGAGCCAGTGCAGGTTCCTCAGGTGGGGGGTGATGTGGCGTATTTGCAAGCCTGCAAGCATTCCTCCCATTATCATTTATGTGATTTATGTAACACATAAGGGGCCAAGAGTATGCCTAGACATGGGTACCATGCTCACTGTGCCACAGAATACACCTCACCGATGAGTCCTAAGAAGGTTGAAACTGGTCCCTGGTTGTTTGTGCTCCCATCTAGATGGGGCCTGGCATGGCAGTTCATCTGGGCCTGTTCATATTGGAGAAGGAGCCTGAGTGATTGCATAAAACAGGCCTCTGGCTAAGATTGTGCAGTGGATGAGATTAATTCAGGCACTCCTTCTATCACCCTTTTGCAGTACTTGTCCTAATTGTGATGGGTATGCCCAGACATTACTGCCATGCTTACAGTGCCATAGAACTTAAGCTATACCTCACTAATGAGATTTAAGTTGTTTGAACCTCGTCTGGGGTTGCTTGGAGGGAACCTGGCATGGCAGTGTGGGCTGTTCCTATTTGAACAGGGTCAAGACTGATTTGCATAATGTGGGTCTCTGTCTAGAATGGCACAGTTGGTAAAACATGATGGTCTGGAATGCATCCTGAGTGACTTTGATCATTTCAAGTGTTTCTTCCATTACAGTGTTGTTTTTACAGCATCTTTACACAGCAGCACACTGTTCTGCTTGTTGTGGGACGAAGAACTGAATATGCCCAAACAACTGTTACCAGGTGGTTGGTGCTCTTTTGTCACATGAAACGTTCAGCATTTTTAATATACCAAGTCCGAAGCCCCAAAGGGGCGATGGAATGCTTATGAGCAAACATTCTCTTATACATTAGCAAGATGAAAACATGCCACACAACAGGCACTGTTTTGATATTTTACCCTTGGCACATGATGAGATAAACTGACATAGGCATAGCAAACTCAGGGAACCCAGAACCAACTATCAAGCCAAGAATGCATTAATTTTGGACGTTGGCACAGCCCAAACACCCACACCATAAGACACGCCCCTAGGAGCGGATTCTTATAATATTTGCCCCGCCTTGCAGTGGTCATTATTAGGTCACAGCTCGACTTCACTAAAGTATTTCAACTAATACTCACAGGCAGCTTCAGGTAATTATGACCGAGGACTAACTACATTTTACTTCCAAAGACACAAAGCCCGGCCCATACACAGCTGCAATGAAACTCCCTAAGGATTGCTGATGGAAGCAGGGTGGGATGGGAGGATCAAGGAAAAGATTATTGTCTTCTGCAGAAACTGGATGAAGCACATTTTTGTTTTCTACTAGTCTTATCTGGCAGAGAAAATTCAAAGTAAAGCTGGAAGTAAGCGTTCCTTGAAATGTCGTGCTTTGAACTTTGAGCTGAAGTCACTCAAGTCTGAAGTGTATGTTGCTCCTTGAAGATGTGGCTGCTCACCCGTCCTGCCTGTTGCTTCTTCTTAGAGGTATTTGACCTCTTAGCACAGTGACTGAGGCTGAAATACTGGGCATGTTCTACTCCTTGCTTCAGTGACAAAATATCTGGAACTTTTTTTCAAAACAATGTATTGAACAAACATCTGAATTATAAATATTTGCAGTTGTCTAAAATTTGGAATGTCTGAAATTGTAAACATTTTCTTCATGCTATTTCTTTCAAATTATGCAAGAAATGTTTTTGTGACTAATACCCCAACCAACCACTTCTTTCCATGCTGGTCTAAGCACCGCAGCATCTTTCAAAATAAATACCACAATGTGAACTGTTCAGCTAGGCTTCGGAGAGATATGAATCTGGCTGATAAAACCTTAACCACTTGCTCAGCAGTTGGTAATGCCCTTCTGTTACCTGAAATGTTTTTATTAAGCTTTTTTTTTACAATAGCCAATCCCAAAGCGGGAAATGGGAACCCTTAACAGCATACATAACATTCTTTTATACATTATTAATTTAAAATTGTAGTGTAGTTCCTATATCCCCGATAGACTCTGCGCATTGGAATAATATACACTATAGATTTGACATAGGAAGTGTAGTAGGAGGTAAGAAGTAGGTGCTATTTTCTAAAGTATAGCTAGCTATAGTTTTAGTTTTGCCAAGAGTTGCCAAAAGTTTCTCTAAGTTCTAGTCTGCTCCATACCTTAGAATGTGCGAGGTTGGAGTCTCTTATCCGGGACTCGATATCAAACACCCCGCAAGGGGAGTCAGAAACACTGGAGCTGGATTCTCTGTGAGGAGGATGACAGCATCTGGTCAGTGCGTCAGGCTGGAACTCGATCTCCTTCCGAAATTGTCGTGGTGAACCGCAAGTAGGCAGTCGAGCTGGACCGTACCGGAACCGTGGTTTGCCAGGGCAAGTGCAGGTATATTTATACCTTGAAGGTGTTTAGGAATGCCTGTATTGACGTAAAAGTCGGGCATTGGAACATCATGTATGAAGCCCTAAGGAATAGATGTTCATGCATACTAAATGAGTTCTTGGAGAAATCAATATCCAAGCAAGGGAAATTCCTAAAGGCTTAAGAGTCTGGTTTTCCAAGAACTCGTTGTGACATGGCTGGACGGATGTAGTAGACCATGCCTGTATTTGGTTAGCATGGACAATGCCTAAATAAGGACTGGATTTTCTATGCCTAAATAAGGGCAATATGAATTTTACCTATAAAAGGGTATAAATCGGGAAACCTATATGCGGAATCTAACTCCACACACAACAAAACAAGACAGAAAACAGACAGCTCTGTATACATGAAATGAAATGAAAGGGCTATACAAGGTCAGGGATCACAAGAGCCAAAGAGAGACAATATGTAGTATTATATACACAGATCGTGCAAAAATGCAGCAAAACAAAGAGATGCAGCCTGAGACAACCGAAAGAGGCTTTAACAATAAATATCAAGGCTGTGTGAGGGAGAGGAACAATGGTTGGCGGTTTAAATTGACACATAGAGAAATATTGGTTGAAGGAGGAAGCTTAGTGTGCTACTGGAGAGCCTTTCAGATAGTAGGTGCATTTGCTGAGGATTCATTGAAAGTGATATGTGTGTTCATGGACCATATTTTCTGTTATCACAGAGGGGCTTTACCACATTCCTTGTACAATCTGAGATTTTGGGTTTTTAGTGTCTGATAGTTGGGATAGTTCAAGAGCCGCACTTTAAATATGATGAATGCTGTTGTGACCTTATTTCTAATTTCTAAAAGTAGCCACCTCAAAGAAGTCGGATGAAGGGATATGTGATCATACTTCCTGGTACAGGAAACAAAATGTTCAACTGAGTAAATGACTGAAAGGTGGACTTGCAAGGGGCCGGCTGAGTTCTATTGCAATGATCCTTTCAAATGTTGAATCTGGACGTCAGCATGCACCATGTATTTTCATAAGCCAGAACAGTTTAAGTTAATTTACCAGAAATCCTGCTGGAGCCTGTGACTAAATTATGCACACACGTGTTCACATGTATGTGAGTTGAGCAAGTAGGATTACTTACCGACTCAGCCTGATATCTAATTATAGATAGCTTTTCACCGAGGGGACCCTGAATAAATTGATTATGGCATGTGCAGACCTCTTAATTGCACATGGCATTCATGGAGCTAGTCTCTAGTGCTTCTCTGAAGTATGTTGTACTTCTTCATATTGTTCAATATAGGGGGAAACTGTCATAAAGCACAGTTTTGCCAAAGTTAAGCCTCAAGACTTGATTGACTCATGGATTCTATTGTGAGCAAGGACTCCCAGTGCAAATATAACACTATTTTCAGACTACCTGTACTCCTGATACTTACACTGTTATACGCTTCTCTGACTCAGATCCTATTTGGATTTCGGCTGAGAGTAACACTGTCAGTCACAGTAATATTCTGGCCAGCTGAAGGATCAAAGACTTCACCATATACTAAAGCTATTTGGAGCAAATAGGCTTATTCCTAGTAGAGGAATGGGTGAAGACAATATCAACATGGGATAATGATATTTTCACAGAGCTACAGTCCTGGGAAGGCTCATCTCCAGAGAAACAAAGGGAAGTAGTCAAAGCCCTAAAGCCATGTAGAGGAGTTGCTCTTCTTTGAACTTTGGTAGCAAAGGGAAACATATCCTCTGTCAAGGGCATGGCTTAAGGCTTACAGAAAGAATTTTCAACAGACCACTTGAAGTTGCCTTATTGGAAAGTTCCAACATGCTGCACAGGAGGATTAGGGCAGTGGTGGAGTGATGATGTGTCATGTAGAAGAGGTGTCTGCTTTCAGGAATATTCTCTCTCACTTAAAATCCTCTGCACAAGGCAGGAGCTCTGGAGGAGGGCCAGAGCCCTGGACGCATCTTTGGTCACCCCCCTCTCTCCCTGGCCTGTGTCCATGGTAAGTGAAAGGCACCTTGTGTAACGAGCCTTGTCTGTGTTCCACGGTATGGAATACAAGTTGCATATTGCTACCATCCTGCCTCTGGAAGGCCATCATCATTTCAAAACCCTTTTGGGTTCTGCTAGGAGTGCAGCAGCCCCCATATGAGTCCCCTCTCAAAGTTTTGAGAGAAACCTGAGCATGTGCTTCCATGCTTCCAGAATGGGTGAGCACTGATAAACTCTGCTTTGCGGAACTCCGTGCTAGCAAAAACTCTGTTAACTCAGTCAGACGGAGCAGAATTTGCCACACACCCCTAGTTTGTTTGTTTTGAGAAACACTATAAGACTCCCAGGTGCACCTGGGAGGATTTCCTTCCTTTTGCTAGTATTTCTGATGTTAGGTTTTTTAGTCTTTCTCAGTTGGGGTGTGGGGTTTATTGCCCGTAGGTATTAAAGTAGAAGCCTTCATTTCCACCTTGGGCCCCTGTCTAGAGGCTGTCGCTAAGTGGATGCAATCCTCCTGTCTCAAACTCAATGGGGAGAAGACGGAGATTATGCCACTGGGCAACTCTCCACCGACCACTCTGGCCTCCATCTGGCCTACATGTCTCGGCGCTCCCCCCCCCCTCAAACCTCAGATAAAGAGCCTTGGAATTTGGCTCGATAAAGCGCTAGACTTTTCAGTCCAGGCCACCAAAACGGCCTCCACGTGTGTCGGGCTAATGAAAATGCTCCGCAAAGTGCTCCCTCTGCTTCCTTTCCAGGCGAGGAAAATCATGGTTCAGGCCCTGATACTCTCCCGCCTGGATTATGGAAATGCTTTATACCTAAGAGCCCCGGCAGCAGTGACCAACAGGCTCCAAGTCACGCAAAACTGAACTGTGCCGCTCGATTACTGTTCAACATCCCCCGTTGGCAGTCAGCCAAGAAAGCCCTAAAAGAACTACACTGGCTCCCAGTGGCTGCTAGAGCACAGTTTAAGGCCATGTGCATTGTGCACAAATCCTTCCACCGAACAAGCCCTTCCATCCTGTTCCCCTTAGTCGTGCCCTACGCCCCGTCCAGAGTCCTCCGCTCCGGTTCACTGCATCTAGCAACCACAACTAAAACCAACAAAGCCCAATGGGGCGGCCGTTCTTTCTCCCACACCGCCGCGAGGCTTTGGAATTCCCTCCCCCTAGCTCTTAGAGAGAATAATAACCGTATGGCATTCAGAAAAGCTTTGAAAACTCATCTGTTCGCAAAAGCGTGTTAATCCACCCTGTAGCCCGCCACAGTAATCAGTCAAAGCGCTGCGAGGCCTCCGGGTAGTTACGCGCTATATAAATATAATTTTTCATTTCATTTCATTTCATTTCAAATATACAAAATGAAACACCCAATGATTTATTGACAGTGATTTTATACAAACGTTGTTGTATGTCAATGTAAGGTGGTACCATCTTGAACTGTTTTGATATCATTGTATTGTTTATTGGTCTTGTGATACCCTGGCAAAGTCAGTAGGCATGACTTTTAATGACTCCATTTTATTATTTTATGTTCAGCATATAGGGTGTAGGTTTGCTGTTTTGTGGTTCAGGGCCTGCTGGTGCACAAACTGTTAGATCAACCTTCAGCACACGGATGTGAAGGGTACATTTGGGGACTTATGTCTTCTGTGTGCCCTTTCTTTAGTGTGGTTTGTGAGGTCCTTTAGCAGGTGTCACCACAAGCCCTCCCCCCACCATTGTGAATATATTTGAAAATTATGTGTGATACTGAGTAGTGAGTTTGTGTGCAATAAATCACTTTTCCGTTTTTTGATAATATTACTAACTGGACAGTAATATATTTAGGGTTGTTTGTTGTATTCCTCGCAGCTGTGTTACTTTCCCACATAACTCTCAAGTAAACCTAGGACTGCTATACATCTCTTCCTTGAGAGACTCAAGTGATACAAAGGGATGCTTGGCTTCCACAAAGGGGATTGTAGCTTTATTACGTTTCCTAGCTAATAACCTGCTGTCTTACAGTTGGTCTATGCAATACCTAATTCATCGTTCTCTTTCTCTCTTCCTTTCTACCTTCCTTTCTTTTCTTTCTTTCTTTCTTTCTTCTTTTTTTCTTTCTTTCTTTCCCACTGGACCCCTGTCTAACCATTTAAACTCAACCTCCAGCACTCAGACACTTACTGGAGCTGCAAGAAAGAACCCGAAGACCTGAGACACATGCTGTCTGCCACTCCCTCCCCACATACCTCCCTTACTTACCGTTCCCACGATTCTGCTTTTACTCTCTTCTCACCTGTACTATCTCCTCTCTAGCCTTTACACTTTTTCTCCACTCACAATACAACATCAGATGGAGTAACCCAAACCTGAGTTCCACCAATCACCCCCTCGATTCCCTCCACGCCAACATCAGCAGAACCCTTTTCATCACCTCCACACACGTACGAATGCACCCAACCACTGTTTTACTTTTCTTGCCAAGCCTACAATATTGTTTACAACTTTACTTATCAAACCTCAACAGGATCCTGTTTCTTTTCTCAATATCAACTGTAGCTGTATTCATTTGCTCATATAAAATCTTAATTTTTTTTTTGACATAAAAAAATATATGAACACTCATGAGAAAAAATTGATTGTGACATGCTAAGCCTTAGTGGAACATTCTGTATGTGCTAGATCTACCATCTTTGTAGAATTGGTCATTTGAAAGAAAAACTGGGAGAGCAGTGGAAATAACATTAAAACATGAGGACTTGTAAGGGGGTCCTCTGCTGAAAACCTGAGTGAGCAAAATTAAGTAAAATGATGCCAATTTAAAAGGAGTACAACTTTACCAACTTTGAATACAACACCATTTTTCAAACTCAGAAGGATGAAAAGCACATAAAGAATACTTTTCTAATATAAATAGTTTGTAAATCCTAACTGCAACACATGTTAGGTATGAGAATAAAGATGTAAATTGTCAAAAATACACTGCACTCTATATATGGTAAATACTCTGCTGTTTGTATGTTACTGTATGGCAAAAGGCTTTGCACTGGAAAATCTACTGCACTTTCTTAACTGGTAAGCTAAAACGCTGTTTTCATTTATTTATTTAGTTTTGTGATCTTTGTCTTCAGCAGGACGTTTTAAAAGTCTGTATTTTTCAGTCTGGATTTAATTGGGTTAGACAGTGGAGTATTTTGTTGACTTCCATTGAAGCTGTGGATGTTGGTTGCATGTACATGGAACAAAGAAGAAACATGAAATAAAATAACTACCATGAGGAGAATGGTGCAAGTGGAGACAGCCTTTTGTCTCCCCTCTGTTGATAAAACTTTTAAGATTTAGTGGATGATGTCGCTGTAGGACATTATGATTAAACCAAATGGCATTCCTGTCACATTATACACAGGATGTAGTTGAGTGCCTCGATTGTACGAATGCTACTGAAAAAAAGCTTCATCATGGTTATTACATCACAGTAGAAGTGGTTGATGGTGTGGGACTCACAGAAGGACATTTTAGACAGGAGCACAATGTGTGGCAGTGGTCCCAATACCCAGCTTCCAGTTGCCAGCCAGAGCCACACTGTCTTCTTCATGATGGGCATGTAATGTAAGGAATTGCAGATGGCGACATCACGATCAAACGCCAAGACTGCTAGAAGAACAACTTTGGTGGCTATCATGAACACGAAACAACACATCTGCAGCAGGCATACAGCAAGTGAAACGTATGTGCCCTCCATGAAGAATCTGACCAGCATGTGTGGAGAAACGATTGAGGTCTAACTGATGTCAATGAAGGACATGTTTTAGAGGAAGAAATACATGGGGGTGTGCAGAAGTGGGTTACAGTAAACTGTTGCCATTATAAGGTTTCCGACCAGGTTGATCAGGTACATGAAAACAAATGTAACACAAAGTGGAATTTGATTCTGTGGAAAGGTCAGAAAATCCAACAATCAGGAACTCTTCTCCCAAGCTCATATTTTCTGCTTTCATTTATCTAAGCAAGTGGCTTCTAGGCATCTGGATCTGAAGACAGGCTAAAAAGAACAGCACAAAGAATATCTATGAAATTGTGTTTATGATCCACAAAAATAAAATGTGACTGCAAGGGAACATTTGCTCTGTTGTTGACATGTTCTCTGTTCTTATGTCTTTAGTTTAGCATTTTATGTTGCACTGCTCATTATTTATGGCTTCTTCGGAGCACTTAGGTAAACAGTGCAAAGTAAGATTTAGAGAACACAGTTCAAGGTAGAATTTGAAACAAGAGTTTAGTGAAACATATTAGTACCACTGATCTGTGTAGAGCTGGGTGATATTGCAAAATTAATATTTTATAATGCTTGCAATGTTTGCACACTGTTTACTCTGGCACATCCTTATGGAAGCCGGTGTGAGAAAATTAGCCCTGGGCGTAGTTCGCGAAGTAGCGCTATGCGTAGCTACGCAAAGTGCACTTCACACTACGCGAGCTACCCGTAGCACTTCGCGAACTGCGTAGTACCCTGTTCGCACTGTGCAAGATGCCGTTTTCAAAGATTGCACAGTGCGGACAAGCATCCGGCACTGTGCAATCATTGAAAACGGCATCTTGCACAGTGCGAGCTGTACTTTTCTGCCGCTCGAGTAGATTTTTACTCGAGCGGCAGCTTTCTCAACGCGGACTGGTAGTTTCTCATCACGAGCGGTCGCGAGCATACGCGACCACTCACAATGAGAAACCTGACCTCACCACATTGAGAATCTCACCGGGAGGTTCATTTTCCACGCTCGCTATCGCCAACTTGATGTTGCTGATCGCGAATGAGGAAAAAGTCTCGCCGGGATGTCATTTTGCTTGCTCGCGGCCGCCAACTTGACGTTGAGGACCATGAGCAAGCAAAAAATGACCGCTGCACTACGCTATTCGTGTTTGCACTGTGCTACGTGCAATTCGCATAGTGCGAAGTAGAACAAACTTCACAAACTACGCAAGCGTAGCGTAGTGCTTTGCCCAGTCTTAAATCATCCTATTTTGACCTGATCAGCCCTATTTTTTGACTGATACTGGTGGTTACTGACTTTGATTTTGCCCTGGGCTCTGCCAACCAGGCCCAGTGCCAGTGTGCTGATAAAAAGGTATATGGCAATTATGTGTAATTACAATTGGTACTAACAACCGACCTGTAAGTCCCTAGTATATGGTAGGACATGCAGATTTAGAGGCCCTGTATATTTAAATCACTTAAGTGTGCAGTGCTGTGGTGCCTGCTGTCATTTTAAAAGCCTTGTAGGTGGCTTTTAAAACAAAACTATGTCCAAATTTGATTTTGGAATTAAAGGTACTTCCAAAGCATTAAACTACCTTACCATTAAATATACGTCATCTCTAAGAAGGGATATTATAAAATGTGTTTTATTTGCCCTGTGAGGGAAAAACTGTCAAGTTTGTTTTTCCCCTTTGTCGCACATTAGCCCCATTGGCTAATGTGGTAGGCTTTATTTTACGTTAGTAAAGTCTATCCATTGACAGGAATGAGCTAAAATAATAATTAACAGTAGCAAATTAATAGTTGTGATTAATCCAACAACTTACCAAGGTTGGATTTGTTATAACTATTAAAGGAAAGAAGTTACAGAACTGCTTTTCTAAAGTTACGCAATTCGCCCCTGTAGCAGCCTCTTCTTATTGTGCAGCCTGTGGTAGGGTGAGCCAAGCTGCCTTATTGAGGTTTGAAGTGGCCTGGGCTCAGAAAAAGGAGAAATCTGGTGGGAAATGATCAGCAAATGCCGGGACAAGAAGGTGGCTGGGTAGCCAAACTGGTCTTTAAAGGGAGAAAGACAGTGAGGACAGGAACCAGGCCCGCCCCCACTTCCTGCACCCCCAGCCAGGTGGGAATCCCTGTCACTGAATTAGAAGAGAGATTTTTGTTGAATAGTGATTTCTGGGAGAAGAAAATGCCACACATCAAAGGAAGTTGTCATCACAGAAAGTGGCACCCTGCACCCATTGGTGAGGGGTCCCCCCCTTTTTGCCAGCCCAGAATCCAGGCTAAATATGGGAGAGATGCCCAGCAACGCAGATCCTGCCTGGAAACAAGAAGAAAAAATACTGCCCTCTAGTCTGCACCAAGAAGGAACTGCACCAAGAAGGACTTCACCTGCTACACACTCTAGGCTTCATAAAAGAGGACTTTGTCGGGCTTTAAAAGCTTAAGGAGTGGACTCCCTGAAAGCAATAGGTAAAAAAGAGCATTAAGAAGCTACATGCATCAACTCCACTTAGAAAAGTCCAGCTGACTAGCGGCCGGTAGACTTTCAAATTCAAATTCAAACAAGCTTTATTTGGTTAAAATAAAACATAACCATAAAAGCATTCTAAACATTATGCATATCTTCATATTTCAGGATATACAATAAAATACATAAAAACAAGCAGCAGACCCCAATAAACCATATACATAGAATACTATGTACAGGATATCCAATTCAAAGCAAAACTATAACTCTGTTGGCTTTGTTATTCATCACAAGATATATCGATAAAGTGCATTTTAGTTTTAGCGCTTCATAAGTATATCTAAAATGACATAATATATAAAGTGCCATGTGCAGAATATGTAATTTAGGAACATCATTCATGTAAAATGCTAAGTGCGGTTTAGTGCAAATTATCCAATTCAAGCAAGGCTGTAGCTCTAATAACTTTGCAATTCATCACAGGATAAACAATTAAAGTGCATTCATTTTAAGCTTTCATGATTGTAACCAGGAAGACAAGATGTATAAAGTGCCATGGACATAGCATATAATTAAAAAACCCATTGCACAAGTAAGGACATCATTTATCAATATATGTCACATTATCTTCGTAGACAAGGTCCTCAAGATCGGAATTATTATGTCTTGCTTTAGCTGACTTCTGTATATAGGCCACTACTGCATTACAAACTCTAATACTTACCAGGCTACAAAAATACTCAAAAGCACTTTATATGTGAACTGTCTCTTCTTTAAAAACAGTGGTTGTAAGAGACTCTTCCTAATGTCTCTATAAGAACCACAAAATGAAGTAAAATGTAACGTTCTCTGGTCTGATTTTCCATCGCATGTGCACTTTGGAAGATAATAATTCCACTTGCCCATCGTTGGAAAAGCTATTTAAAAGTGGGCTAGTCCCATTCTTAATCTAGTGAGATAAAATCTATGTTTTGTATTTGTGATCTGTAATAAATATTATGGTATCCCAGACCCAGAGGTCCTATCCCAGTAGGCCTTAGTCATTGATTTCAGGTTTGCATCAAAGTCCCTTAGCCAATTCCGTGATTCCATTAAACTAGTCTTCAAATCTTTTTTATCGTACTCTAGTATTTGGGAGGGAGTTTTAAAATTAATGCTTATGGCACTTTCATTTAAGAGATTTTTAATATACAATACCCATGGGATTTTTATTTTTTGGTTGAGGGAAACGCAATTCTTAATAACATCCTGTGTAAACTTTGTATTTTCCTTTCTCCAGATGCCATACAAGACATTTAAACTTATTGCATTTATAAAATCATGTATATAAGGGGCTTCCAGTTCTTTATGAACATTATACACAGGAGTCATAAAAAGTTATTTTCTAGATTATGAAGGGTTGCACAGTTTGCCCCTCCCCATAGTGCTGCGCCATAACAAATCCCAGTAAGACACTTGCTCTTATATAGTGTCATAATTTCCCTAATAAGCTATTGCCCATTTTATGTGAGAATCTAAAAATTGACTCAGATATCCTCATAAATATAAATTTATAAGGGTTCGATTATGGCTTCCCAGTTTCGCTTAGCTGTAAATACTAGCTCTAAATATACAAAAGAATTAGTTGCTGCAATAGGGACACCATTTACGTGGTGATTCCTGGTTTTACATTTTTCTTGTCCACACACCATCGTAAAAGTCTTTTTCAAGTTAAGTACTGAACCCTTTTCCTGTATATATTTTGCAAATGTTTTCAATGAGGGTCTGGTGCCCATTCGCAGTTCTTGATAAAAGAATTGCGTCATCCGCGTAAAGTAAAATTGGAACAGCACATTTGGCTACCCTAGGCACATCAGTGTTTACCTTTTGCAATTCCTCATCTACACCATTTATATATAGGGAAAACAGGAGTGGGGTGAGCACACACCCCTGCCTAATGCCCCGTCTTACCCTGAAACTAGTAGTGCACTCTCCCTCTAGCCCATAGCGAACTCTTGTGCTCAGGGGGCTTTATATTTGTGAGAGGTATATGATGATATCATTTGGTGATAAACGAAACACAGGTGTAGATGGCCCTTTTTTACACTTGTATATTTACTAATCAACAGATGTAAAATAATACATTGTTCCATTGTCCCCATTTCACTTCTGAAACCATATTGTGATTCAATGAGGATTTTGTTTTCATCTGCTCATATTTCCAGCCGCTCCAACAATGTCCTACCCACCAACTTTGAGGTTGTATCAAGAAGGGAAATAGGGCAGTAGCATTTGGTATCACTTCTATTGCCCTTTTTAAAAATCGGAACAATTATGCTTTCAGTCCATGTTTTTGCTATCAAGCCCCTCCTAATGCTGTTAAATACTATTTGTAAAAAAGGGGCCCACAATCCAATGTCATATTTAAAAATGGCTATTGGGACCCATTCAACACCAGGTACCTTTCAATTTGCACTTTTCTCTAATGCCAATGTTACTTCATCCAGAGTGATCGGGGCCAAATTAGGTGGTTCAAGAGTTTTACAAGTTTTGTTATTTGATAATTCTTTAATGCCATTGGGGTCACTGTTTTCTACTAAAATAGGGGTTTCATTTTCTGCATTAAAAACCTTTTCAAAATAATGAATCCACTCTTGGGGCTGCACCATACTCTCAATTTTAGTAGCACAATTTTCTTTTAAAAAAACGGGTGATTTATAGTCTTCAAAAATAGGGATGAATCCTTTGTATTGGCAGCCAGGGAGAGTTTTTCCCAATCATTATCTTGAATTTCTCTCTTTCTTTTTACTATGGACTGTTTATATAACAACCTCTGTTGTTTGATGTGTTCACTATTTCTGGGCCTAATTTTTAAACCATGTTTTATTGACTGGTTTACCTGTGTGTATTGTGAATCAGACCAGCCAACTATTTTCTTAGTTTTTTTCTTACTCTTGATTTTCAATCCGCTAGAGATTTCAGCGGTAATGTTACAAACGGCCCCAAAATTCTGACTGTCAATAGAATCCCCCAATACAAGTTTCTATATCATGTTTACAATTACTCATTAGACTGTCCATAAATTCTTTTGTATTGATTCCAGACCATTTATTAGAGATACCGTTTTCCCCATGTGTGGAAATAAAAAGGTGCTATACGGGGCCCAGTCTGAAAGGTGTCTTTTAATCTAACGGTTGAAAAAGTGGATGATGATCACTAACACAACTTATTTTCACCTCCATTTTTTCTATTCGATCTTAAAATTAAAATATGATCAAGGATAGAGCGCTGGCTGTGCCCCTCAAAGGTCGGTAGCTAGGATTGTCCATCCGATGTAGACTGATCAAATAGTTCTAAGCTGTATTTATACAGTGCCCTGTTAATGGATTCACCATTGAGATTATACCGGAAATGTGACTAGCTTTCCCCATACTCATTCCCATATCCACAGTGCTTTCCTTCTAGAAAACCACATTTTTTACTATTAAAATCTCCAACCTAGATCAGAAGATAATCACCCCTGATCTGTTTTAAAAAATAAATCAAGTTCCCTCTCAAGTGCCAATATCACTTGGCTTCTGGTATTATCGAAAACATTATTATAAAAGTTAATTACTACAAAACACTGGTGATCAACAGAATGGAGCCACAGAAATTGGAACAAGCATTGGCATAGCCAATATTTCTCGCCTTTGGGACCTTATAAGTGTTTAGTTATCCAGCACAATATCCTTGGTGCAACAACATCAACTGTTGCATGGCTAAACACTTATAAGGTCCCAAAGGTGAGACCTATTGGCTATGCCAATGCTTGTTCTCTATGTATGAGAAAATGGCGTGGCTGGGGCGCTCTCCCCTGCGCCTCACCAATCACAATGCTGCCATTGCAGCATTGTAATTGGCTTAGGGGAGCAGGAGGAAGGAGGCTGCCTAAAACCCAGGAGCAGCAGGAGGCCAGGAGCTGAGGCAGCAGCGCATGATGGTGGAACTGGAGGAAGGTAAGTTTTTTTTTTTATTTATGGCACCTTAACCACCCCCTGCGAACCCACCCGCACGTGTTGCCGGCCGTAACTGAATGGAGGGCTCACTAGGCAGGAGTGCAGTGCGCCGGGACATTTGTGCTCATGTGGAGCATTGTGCTGAGGTGGGGGTGGTGGGTGGATGTTTGCAGTAAGCAGGAGATTAAATGAATTGGGGAAGGGGGCTGCCCAGAGTTGAGAAAATTTACTTTACAAAGAGGGCGGGGTGGCTTGCTTGTGTTTTATCACAACTGCCGACAGTTTGCTTAAAAAACTTACCTTGTAAGTAAAAAAAAAGAACTGGAGTATAAGACTTCACGTTTACATTTACTTTGTATTTAGGAAGCAGTAAAAGTAAACGTGAAGCCTTACATTTCATTTTTTTTTTTTTTTTACTTACAAGGTCCCAAAGGCGAGACCTATTGGCTATGTCAATGCTTGTTACCAGTGCTTCAGCGCCTCGTCAGTAGCATGAAGCACTAGAAGAGGGCAATTACACTACAACACAATGAGTGAGTGAGTCAGTCAGTGAGAGAGTTTTGCGAGTCAGTTAGTGAGAGAGTAGGAGAGTCTGTCAGTGAGAGTCTGTCAGTGAGAGTGAGTCAGTGAGAGAGTGAGTCAGTGAGAGAGTGAGTCAGTGAGAGAGGGGGAGAGTCAGTGAGAGTGAGTCAGTCAGTCAGCGAGAGTGGGAGAGTCAGTCAGTGAGAGAGAGTGGGAGAGTCTATCAGTGAGAGTTTATCAGTGAGAGTCTGTCAGTGAGAATGAGTCAGCCAGTCAGTGAGAGAGAGTGGGAGAGTCAGTTAGTGAGAGAGTGGGAGAATCAGTTAGTGAGAGAGTGAGTCAGTGAGAGTGAGTCAGTGAGAGTGAGTCAGTGAGAGTCTGTCAGTGAAAGTGAGTCAGTCTGTCATTGAGAGTCTGTCAGTGAGTGTCACTGAGAGAAAGTGAGTGAGTTAGAGAGTGGGAGAGTCTGTCAGTGAGAGTGAGTCAGTGTGAGAGAGTCAGTGAGTCAGTGAGAATCAGTGTGAGTGAGAGTGTAAAAGAGTGAGAGTCTGTGAGATTGTCAGTGAGAGTGTGAGAGAGTGAGACTCTAATGTATGCAACGCAATTCTCTCGAATGAACCAACAACGGGAACTGAATGAGCATGCGGTGCTCAGGATGGCAAAATACAGTCATTGGTAAGAAGGTAACTGAACAGGGCATATTACCCTATGAGAGGGTGGTGGGAGAATCTGGACAAGGATTGCCAAGGGAGACAATTTATGAAAAGAAATAAAAGCATGTCTGGCTGCTTACCCGAGTCAAAGAAAGGAGCGTGGTGATGATTAAAGGTCACTGGAGAGGCCTAATGGGATGTGATGTGTCAGGTTGCAAGGGTCCTGCAGATACCTTAAAAACAAACAGACCGGAGCTGATGTAAGGAAACCCATGTGTCTAGTTAGTTTACACTGAGAAATAAGAGCGAGGGTGTATTTGAACCCGAAGGTTATAACTTAAAATTGCTCGTGATATTTAAAGTGGCCGAGCTGCCATTCCCTTGGATGCTTGAATGAAGATGAAAGGATCTGTGGAATAGCGGATGCCAAAAAAACAACAATAAAGTTCTGAGGAATGGGACATGATAAGCGATAAAAAAAAGTAACAGAAAGGAGAACAGCTTTTCACCATATTAGTGCATCCGGCCATAATTAAGTTGTGAAGCATGCAGGGGACAAATAGTATCCAGGCTGCCTGCTAAACTTAAAAGTGATAAAACATTAAAATTGCCGCAAAAGTGATCGCGATCAAACATCAAAGCGGCCATGCGGCCGCGAAAGTGAAAGTAAAGTGAAATTAATCGCGGTAAACATCAAAGCGGCGCGCGCGTCCGCGCACATGCACTGTAGGTCTAGGATGGCCTGGTAGCAATTTTTGGAGCCCTCTCAAAAAGTCTCGTCAGACCAGCGCATGCGCTGGGTCAGGCGAGACCTAAAAAGGGAGAGTCAGTTTAAGCTTTCTTCAAAAACAGTGGGCATTTGACTAAAAGTAGAACTGCTAAGCCTTCCTTTTCCCTTCCATTCCGTGAAGGGGTCGCTTGAGTGTCAACAATTGAGAAGCAATCTATGTGAAAGGGTTTTGTTTGCCAGGTCTTTTGCATACAAATATTTATTTAGAAAATCAGGCCATGTATCATCATTCAGTTTCTTATTTATACCTGCGTTGTTCCATGTTACTAAGATCAGATTTTTAAATTTCAAGTTTTGAATTGCAGATAATGTCTCATCAATTGGGCCAGAATCTTGAGCAACCTCCTGGTGTAGTCAGTCCACATCACATTCCTACATCATCTAAGGGGTAGAAATCTATTAGACAAAGCAAGTGGTCTATACTTTTCCATTGTTGTAGGACCATTTCTAAACCGGCTGGGATTTTTCATATTTGGCCTGTAGAAAAACCCTAATGGTACCCCCGTGATGGTCTTGTTACGGTATTTTGACGGCATCTGCCATGTATTGCTTAAATCATCTCTGGGTGTCGAAAGGAGATTACAACACAATCCCTTTCACAATTCTTTGGTAATTTCCCTACCTAGGGTACTGTTCTTACCATATTGATACTTTGGGCCAAGGTATTTGAGTTATATTGACAATGATTAGTAAACAAAAACACAACCTTATTTTTTAGTTCTACCCTGTCCTTGTTTATACCATCCTGTAAATTCTGGCAAATCTTTTGAAATAATCGTATAAGGTGTAGCCTCAGGAGGTAAGTGTAGTGGTTTTTGGGGCCTTGTAGATGATAATTTGTATTCATATTTATCCACATTTTTATTATTTGGTCTAATCTTGTTTGTCACTTGGTTAGCTGACGTCGTGGGACGTGACCAAATATTGATCCCTTCCTTGTCCATTGACCCCAGGGTGTCCTGTCCTTCACACAATATTACTGGCCCCCGTCAGCCACATAATGGGTAAATTGTGGTAATTCGATGGTTTTTAACCGTTTTTGTTATATTATTTGTATCGATCTGTATATTTTCATTCTGACGTTTTCCTAATAGTAACAACTCCTCAATTAATTTAGAGATATTGGCTACATCGTTCTTAATTTTTGAAATTTCTGATAACAAGTTTTTCTCAATTGAATCAATCTTCCCATGTAGCTTTTTAAAAAGTAAGTCCAGGTTATGAGGATAGTCATTACGTATGGTAGCCCTCGAACCCCCACTCTGCTTCGTAGGCAATGGCTGTATTTGTGGTTGAGGTTGTTTAATAGATGTTTTGTTTTTTTCCTTCGATAGCCACTTGCCTTTAGTTACAAGGGGGGTAATTGGATCTGTACCTTTTATTAGGGCTGATATTTCCAGTGGTGACATTGATATACAGGGGGCTACATTGTGTATTAAGGCTGTAATATTCTTTTGTTGAGGTTTGATATTTGTGACTGTCTCCAAAGCAGTTGTATCCACTACGGTATCTTCGACCACATTAGTTTGTGCAATCTTTGTGGCCGGTAAACACTCCTCAACATTGACAATCTCACTTTTGATTTATCCCATTGCTGTATTTAGGTAAATCGTAATGGGTGCACTCAATCTTGCATTCTTATTTATAATGCCTGATGTAAAACCCGCAAGCTTACTTTTTCCCATGATTGTATACACCAGCTGTTATCAAAAGGGACATGAGAGGATAAAATAAAATAGATATATTTGTATGAAGTGACTTCAACCACTCTTACCGTAAGTCAGGAAATTTTATTAGTGAACTTCAGGTACGTAGCCCAGCCGAGCCTCTTCCGGCCGCTGACAGGCGCAGAGGGGCCCGCCCTCGGCCCGACCCGGGCACACTAGCGCGTCCTACGCTGCAGGAGCCCCTGAATATTTCAAAGGCGCCTCCAGGTACTGTGAGGTGTGTCAGTGGCAGCAGGCTGGGCTGCAAGGGCGGCTGGGGATTGTGATCCTGGCTCCCGGTCTCCTAGCCCCCAGCTTGGGGCAGCATAACAGGTCAAATGGGCACCCTGCGCTGTGGGAGCCCCTGATGGTTTTAAAGGCACCTCCTGGCGCTCTGAGGTGCGTCAGCGGTAGCAGGTTGGGCCACAAGGGATGCTGGGGCGTGTGTTCCTGGCTCCCCATCTCCTAGCCCAGTGAGGGGAGCACAACAGGTCAAACAGGAGGGGACTTTTAAGGATTTGACCAGGTGCATTGTGGCAATTGTAGTTCTAACTCTCCTAAAAGTTTCTGGAACCTTGGCTGGTGTTGTGGACACTTCAAGACGCAAAGAACTTCGAAATCATTTGGAGAATTTTTGGTAAAAGCTCCATAGGTTGACCGACCCGTCATTGAGATTCAAGCTGTCGAACTGCGACTTGGCCTGACCTTCAGGTTTGCCTCACTGAAAGCTCTGGAGATCTTCACTGATGATGACGAGAACCAAGACATTCATGGTTAGTTTCCATACAATTAGGGGTTGTCCATATCCAAATGTATCCACCAACCTCGGTGTCTCAGATTTCCTGACATGGGGTGATCATGCTTTCATTCAACACTCCCCCATGCAACCCATTTCCCTTTTAATCCCCAAGTCTTACATTGGAATTTCATGTCAGGAGACCACTTATTAAGCAAACCACCCCGGTTTTACTAAGAACAGCTCTCTGTACACAGACGGATGCTGGAGCAGATGTATTTGTGCACCGAGTGGGGGTTTTTGCCACCTTCAAGAATATTTTTTCCAGGGAATCTCACCCATGTAATATCTTCCTCTATTTGGCCCTTCCTGCTGATCCTGTCCAGCTAGGTTTGGATATTATTGGGTTCAGTCAGAATAAATAAAGCCATTGGGGTGGTATCATATTGGGATACATTTACTACTTCCCAGTGTAGTTCTACCGATCTTGGCTTTTCTCCTAAATAGATGAAGTTTATGAAGCATTTTGCTTTCTCAGGGGCTACTTCTTGGGAAAAGCCAGGCAGGTCTGTACCTACCATATGTGGGAACAGCAAACAGACACAACATGACCTGGCAGGTGCTTGGGAGCCTATTGTGGTCATGTGCTGGTGCCATGTGTTAAGCAGAAGGACGGTATGTAGTGCATGTGGGATGCTTGTGTTCTTGTAGGTGACATATGAGAGATCCCTACACAGGTGCTGTGGAAACCTTTTAGCAACTCCTCTTTACTCTGCAGTACCTCAGCAGTGAACAAATGTGGGACTACCCATAGTAGGCAGATCATAAATTACAAAGCAATCATACATATCTTTTGATGTGACATTGCAGGTCCTAGCATGGGTCCCCCGGGAGTCATCTGTACCTCTCCGGTGGCTGAGTTCTTTCTGACCAGTTTGCGATAGTTCAGAGTTTTTGGTCCTGGGTTGATACTGTCATGGAAGGGCCCAACTCTAAGTTGAAATGGCACTCCATGCACTTTTCCGCTCCTCCGAGAAGGCTACAGGTTCAGACAGACCCCTTTCTGAGGGCCCGTAGGTTTTTCCTCCTTCCACTGACGTCAGTTCAACAATGTCCTTTTCCCTTAAGTCGTGGCAGTGGATGACAAATCAGCGCTGGTGCACTTTGTTGTCCGTGCAGATTCCTGTATTAAAAGAACTTTGTTGATCATATACACAATTTTTTCACATATGCTCTATTCTCTATGGGTGAAGAACCTGTATTTTGCCATGGGGATGTGCTCCAAGCAATCTACCAGCTGTAATCTGGTGAGGTGTTGGAAGATGACACCTGTAGAATAAGTTTTTAGTGGTTAGGGGAGGAAGGGTAATCTCTAAGAACATTTAATGAGACAGATTTTATTTTTATGTAGTCATTGAGCCCCCCCTTCGATGATAGACGTGAGGCAAGATGGCGGCTGCTGTTATGGCTGAGTGAGCTGGCTCCTAACCACCTCCCCGCTAAACCTCTCCCTCCTTGACTTTGGACGCTTGCAATGGCGGAGAGCAAATAAACAAAAAGAAACTCACTTCTCTGCATATCTTCGGATGATTTGGCACTCTCGGTCCTGGCTTCTGGGCGTCCCGCTGCCTTGCAGATTGGTGGCATGGAAAACCTCCAGCGTCTCCTCTCCGTTTGCTCGCTGCATTTACCCCGCTTTAAAAATGCCACCGAAGACCGTCACGAAAAACACTTAAGGACGGGGGCTGCCGGTAGGCTCTCAGAAATCTATTCTGGACCAAGCTGGGGAAGACTTCGATCAGCGAGGGCAACATTCTAATTCTGCAGTGATGGCTGGGCCGCCCGGCTTCGGGGTTCAACAAAAGAACAAGCATTGGCAAAGCCAATAAGTCTCGCCTTTGGGATCTTATAAGTGTTTAGCCAGAGCTATTGGCTTTGCTAATGTGTTTAAGCTATATTGTGGAGTAGTGTGGCTTGTGTTCAGCATGTTGCAAAGTTGTAATAAAAAAAGCTGGAGGTGAGTGACCCTGCAGAAAAAGTAATGTGGGAAGGATGCTGCTGCAGGAGAATGTGTATTATGTGAATTTTCTCATAGGATGATGTTCATTTAGGATAAATTGACTTATGGGTGTTGTAGGCATAGAAGGACTGTTTGAGGGTGGTGTGCTTCTAAGAGGGTTGATTCTGTATGGAGCTTAGTTTTATAGGGCACGATGTTCTAACTGTAGTGTGCTTTTCAGTGAATGTTGGTGGAAGTGTTTTAAAAGGGGAATCTTTCCCATACGAAAAATAGTTCGAGGGTGGGGGGTTGGGGGAGATTGTTAATGTGAAGGTAAATTTGAAGAGAGAAGCAGCAAAACATGAAATGTGAACTTTATTGGCTGCAATATCGGAAAACTTACCCTTAAAATGTAAGTTTGCATTCACAGTGAAGGGTGAATTAGGAGGGTTATTGGGCGCTGTACTGATGTTAATTTAGGGTGGAGTGGCTTTGTCGCTTGTTTACTAGCTCTGCCGCCAAAAAAGGAGGAGGCGGGAAGGAGCCGGGGGAGGAAAGGAAGGGGTAGGGGAGGAGGAGGCGGGGAGGTGTTTTCCAGCTTTAACAAGTCAGCGAAACTGAAAGCAACATTTGTAACATGACCCACGCAGATGGCACCCTGCGAGTCTGCAGTGGTACAATAAAAAGAAATGTCGCCCCCTGGTAAAGATTGTTATTATTGGTAGGAGCTGTAATATGGCTTTCATAAAGTTGTACATATGGATGCTGTTTAAACAGCAAGCTGGCAAGTTTCTTACTGAGATGAGAATGTTGTTCGAAAGTTTCCATTCCGTTTGCGCTGTAACAGTTTCAAATGACTCTTCACAACACTGCTTATTTTTTCAGACCCAGTCTTTAAACATTCATGCTGACATTTAGACAAAGTCCCTCGGCCAGTTGTGATAAAATAGGTGATATCAGCACCTTGTATTCTTTGGCAACGCTTAGAAGCAACTGCGTTAATTTAAAATATGAAACCGGGTGCAGTGGCGGGCTGCAGTAACACAAAGAGAACAAGCAGGAAGTGGGATAAGGGAGGGGGTAGGGGAGAGAGGCACGCAGGCTGGCAAATGGTGAGCACTTTCGCAGCCGCTTTGATGTTCTCTGTGGCCGCGTGGCTCACTGTGAACATCAAAGCGGCTGCGAAATGATCATGCAGGCTGCCAAATGGTGCACGCGCCCGGCGCATATGCACTGTATTTGGAGGCCTGAAAGCACTAGTTTGCACTTCCAAATCCCCCGTTTACTAAAGCTCTCGCCAGAGCAGCGCTAAATCGCTGGCTCAGGAGAGACCTAAAAACGGCGCAGCTTGGGGAAAGCAGACAGTCCCTGCTTTGTTTAAATCACAAATTGATAGGAACAAACCAATGCGGGACCCAGCAGCCAGCCTCAAACGGATCGGTAAGACTGTTGGTCCACTATCTATGTCGGCGGCAGCTGCCCCTAAACCACAAGATGCTGCTACACAAGGTATGACGTTCCCGCACGGTGAGTCTCTCGATCAAGAAATGAATGGGGGGCCACCGGTATGTGTTGCTGAAATTCTAACCACGGATGGGGCCATTCTCCCTGGTGGCAGTGGGGAGTCTGGGTGTCTAACAAGCCTATCCCGCATAGGGGCTCCTTCGGTGGCTGTGGACAGTATGGGGCTCGACAGCAAGAGGGGTGCATCATGGGAGCTGAAGTCCTTTCTGGGGCAGGCCAGGCAAAAGTGGCAATGGAATCATCTTACACAGCTAGGGGCGCTAATCATGTGGAAGATAAGCCATTAACCTCTAAGGAGGAGGATGTCGTAGACAAATTTTATTCATTATCAGATTACTCTAACTCCTCAGATGATGATCATCCCGGTAATGATTGGGCCGCAGATGGAAGCGACAGTAGCGGCCTACACTGGGAAGAGGAGAGTGCTAAAACATGGCACGGACTGCAGACTGCAAGACCCGCTCACTCTCTCCGATCAGGCTAAGGGTGCGGTGGGATCCATGACATGGGACTACTCCTTCTCACCCAATCTGGAGGGGAAGGAGGCTGAAGAAGAGATCATATCGGCAGGCACGGCTGGTGGCAGTGATAAAGACCCAGAAGGAATTACGCTTTCCACTATATATCAAACCATTATGGTCCCATTATGGCCAATATGAAGGGAATCTCAAATGATGGCGTCTTAAGAACAGAGGTGAGAGTTAACTCGTGGTAGTCTTTGTTGAAGCACGTAATCTGATAACTGAAAGATATTTGTTGTATCGTGACGCAACTAGCTGGGTAACCATTTTCGATAAGGGGCGCTATAGTCAGAGGGTGATGAACCTCAGACAGAAAATCACTGTATCCTCCGCTCATGCTGATTCTTAATCCCTGGGAATTCGGAAGTGCGAACGAATGCGATTTTGAAAACAAATATCTTTCAGTTCTCAGATTACCTGCTCCTCCAAAGACTACCATGAGGTAACTCTCGCCTCTGTTCTTAAGATGCCATCATTTGGGATCCCCTTCATATCACACCTAGGAACTCTCGCTATCTAGATGTTGCCTTATTTGAAGGACATTTCATCTTATTACGTGAGATCAGTACCTTCTGAGAAACAACATTGAAAGTGGCTTTCCTGACAAAGGCATTTCTCTGCCACAACCTTGATTGAAGCAAAAAAAAAATTGAATTTATAAATTAACACAATCATGTCATCATATTGATATTGCATTTGCATTGCATATCAGATGTACAGGACATGTTAACATAGGCTTAATTGCATATCAGAATATGTAAAAACAAGCCTAATATGTATGTGCTTTGTATGATTGGATAAATGGATGATTGTGGTATGTTTGCAGATTGATTTGTTGTTGTTTTTCTCTGTTTAAAATATCATAGAATCATTGATGAAAATATTTCAATAACATTTTTTTGTACTTTTCTAATATAGAGTGATGGTCTCTTTCCCCGATTAGAATATTGTGATGTATTTTTAAACATGTATTGAAGTTGCCCTAGAAACTTTACAGGATGAGGCCAGAATAAACAGGAAATACAGCAAAACAGAATCCCAGGCACATAACGTGCACACACTGGGAAGACACCTCAAAGCACTTTTTGATGGTCGCCCCCAAATTAAGTCACAAAACACACTAAACACGTGCGTGGGTGATGGAGCAGGGTTTTTACTTTTAAACCAAATACCGGTTTCATTTTCGTATGTCATTATTAAAAGTACTCCTAATTAATTAGTAATTACTAAAGATTTGTCGAGTCTTGTCTAACCAACCTTATTAACAGAAGAATTAAATGTGGGAATGCTATTGCATGGCTAAAATAATAAGTGAACTAAGTTGGTGAGCAAATTGACAATATAGATGTTGCTTATGTGATGTTATTGTGTTTTGCGCTTATAATTAATATGCATTAATGGCTTTTGATGTCGCAAATGGCTAGATAAATAGATACACATAAGGGTATTAGCAGGGGAATATCACTGTATAATCATTTCCATGCAGTAATTATGTTTTTGTGTTTCCTTTACTTAAGTTGACCTTTGTGGCCTACTGTAAAATGGCTACCACCCGCAGCCTGTATTTGAGTAGACGAAAATTGAAAGGAGGCTTTGGGCTGACTGCGACCTTGTCCTCCGATTAAACTGAAAAGCCATGAACATGACGACACATCTGGGAGTGATGCCAGATGCCCCTGAACATGAAGAATTGTTGCAAATCCCAAATCCGACCTGATGAACTTATAATGGTCCCATGGATGAGATACATTTTATCCTAAAGACACATCCGTAGAAGTAACGAATTAGTTATGGACTTCTAATTTCTATTCATTATTTGAGACTATCAATACGTGAGAAAATCCATTGTTGTAACCTAATGTACCAAGACGACATCATTTCCGCCATTCGACTGTTTTGAAAAGATATGTTTGCAACATTTGGAATGTAAATTTGGTATAAATATTAGTAGACTAGAGAGGTCTAGCGCCACTTCTTCCCGAACCAATGATCAGAGGTCCCGACGCTGACGGAGAGGACGGTGACTCTACATGACGGCTAGAGAACTTTAACTATTTGATGAGGACCGTTTCTGACTTAGAAAACGACTTTTAGCCAGAATATGTAAATATGGAGAAAATGATCTTGCATTTAATTGGCTTTTCTTACAATTTTTAGATAAACAAAATTCTGTTTGATTTACTGTGTCAGGTGGTTAATTTATTGTCATGTTTATTGAATATTTAGAGTGTTAAGATGTTTCACCAAATCTATAGCAACTAGTTGATGCCATTGACCTCAGGGTACATGCAGATTGGTTAGGTATTGAAAAGTGTTTCCCCTTATACATGGCACGGATAGAGTGGTAGGATGAATGTTGGTGTTATGGGCCCCACCAGCGTGTGATGTGTGTGTGCGCGTGTGACTGCGAAATCACTCCGTCCGTGGAAGTAGAGGGTATTCGGAAGCTCCGATCTGCACCATGGGCAGAAGCACACAACGGCTAGCTTCAGACATATGGGTGGGCAGCCCTTCAGGCTCCCCCAAACACTGGAGAGAAGGGATGAGGATTATTCTGCCAAAGTCCAATGAATAGCTGTGTGATATGCGAGACTCAGAGGCCCCACACAACATTTTGCAGGGGGCCGATCATTTTGCTGTATGCCACTGCCTGAAAGAAAATTCAGAATAAAAAAAACAGTATTCAGAAAATGAAACGTAGATGTGGTAATCGGGCATCCGCCACCCCGCCACATTTTGTCACCATTAACTGGAAACTACTGCTCTACAGCTAAAAACATATAATATAATGCACTGTTCCACTCTAAGCAGCTTTAATTACCGGTTGATAAATGGCTATCACATGCAAGCTTTTTAAAACGTCTTACACGTGACGCCGTGAAGTAGTGTGCAAGGTAAAAATAACGTCACGGTGCTGGCTACAGGCTTAGCCGTGCATGCATCGCTACAGGGGCGTATGATAGTGAGGTCCAGTGTACTTTATGCCAGGAGGGATACAAATATGGCAGGCTAAAGCAGTGCATAAGATCGCTTTAGCAGCATACAAGATGATTTTTTGTGTGTAATGTTTTATGGAAATACTAAGAGCATGTACAAATATCCCATTAATGGAGCATGGATGGCTTCAGTGACGCAGGGTGCGCGGGCTGTATAGCTGCTCATAAAGTACAAAAACAGCAACAATCAAGGATTAGATCTCTTCCCTCCAAGGCAACTGAAGGTGATCTTCTAAAGTATTGAGAGGTTGAGGTTATGTATAAAGCGCTTTGGGGCTGTCCCCACAGTAGAGTGATCGTCCCAACCCAAGGCAAGGTATGAACACCTTCAGAAGTAAACTAAATGGGGTGGAGTCGGGCACATATTGTCTTTCAACCTGTCTGCAAGGTGACCAGTACAGTTTCAAGGAAACGCATATATCGTTGAAGGTGTGCAATCGGAGAGAGGGGATGTTTCTTTCTGTCCAAAGCACTCTATGTTCTACAAAAAAAAACGTGCGTTAAACAAGAAACGTTTTCGCAAGTCTTGTTGTCTTCGCAGTTAACTCTGAAAGACGCTGACATGTTTTGTTTTAGCTTGTTTTGTTTTACATCGTTTATCAACTGCGCGTAAGTAACAGATGGGACATTTTTAGACACAACCGCGGGAGAGGGCTCCACGAACTGGCTCTTCCTGTGCCACGTCCTGACGCCTCTGCGTGGAACGAATGTGTAGTGCTTCCGGGCGGAGGGCCAGGATGTGTCCAAGAGCAGCAGCTTGAGGACAGAGATCCTGGGAGCCGTGAGTCCGAGGGCTGGCTGGTGGTTCTTGAAAAGCGCGGGCCTACATGGGCTGTCCCCTAGAGATAGATAACAAGGAAGTAAACAAGTCACCAACGTGCACGTGCGCTCGTGTGACAGCAGCTGTTTTCAAGAACACTCATGCTTGTGGCACCATCCGCCTTGCGGGAGCGAGCAACAGCCAATTATCATGCGTGCCGCTACTCGTTCCCGCAAGGTGGATGCCACCACAAGCACGAGTATGCGCTTCAAAAAAGAGCAGAGCGACGGCTAAAGGTCCTCCTACGCAGCACATGCACGCTACGTAGGCGAGGCCTAAAAGCTATCCTGCTAAAGGCGCACCTCCCTCCTTCTTCTTGTGGATGATGCAGTGCTTGGATGGCAAGTGTCAGTGTCCCATTGTCTATATCATTTAAAAAGATAAAAGTACAGCAAGACTCACCGACCTCGGCACACAACCCAGCCTCCATCACAGTCATCAAGTCCAGAATATATTAATGTTGCATCACCATGAGGAGGATGGGTATTAATTCTTCCTTGATAGCATCTAGGCCAATTTCAGTATGTTGATCATCTTTAGTAGTTCCCATCTGGTTATCTGCAAAAAGTGTGTGTTCATCTTTGTTTGCAGGTTGAAGGAGGGTATGGACTCTCCCTAGTTTACTTGAGTGTCAGAAAACAGATGTAATTCTTCCGCAATTTCCTTGTATTGAGCCAAGCCAAATCAATCAGCAGTTCTTTTTTATGGCTCCTGATGCAAGAACATTGTTTTCTTCTGTAGCAGATGTTGGAATAACTTGGACAGATGTTTTCCAGGAATGATCAGGGTCGGGTAGTGTGCGGTGATGAGGGTGCAGATGCCCTGCCATCCAGGGATGAGTTGAGTGTAAGCAAACTCGCCACACTGCCAGTATATTTCCATCCGTGGGGAGGTGCCCCATTGCATGTCTGGTAAGTGTAGTATTGCTCCACAATCTTCACTGGCGCCAAGTGGAATTATTCCATTGCCTCTGAAACAAAAAGAGTACAGTGCAAGTTTCTGTACAATTAGGGGTTGCCCCTTCCCTTCTAGCCATGTGTACCTATCCATTTCAGTGTCTCAGATTTCCTGACATGGGGTAGCTATGCTTGCATTTAACCCCTCTGTTCTAGACACATTTCCCATTGTATCTTCGAGGTGGATGACCCTGCACTGGAACTCCATGCCTGGGGTTCATTTGTTATTGACATGCTAAGGGCCACTCCGGGATGACAGACGTGGGTGGGAGCAGACCTGTTTGTGCACTGGAGTGGTGATTTTGCTACCTGCAAGAACCTCTTTTCTATAAAATCTTGGAGCCAAACAGTGTTGTCCCCTCTAGTTCTCTGCCTGCTTATTCTGACTAGTTTGGCTTGAATATCATTTGGTTTGGTGAGAAGATGCAGGGGCATATTTACAAAAGAAGTGACGGAGCACGGAGTTAGCCTTCTTGGCTTAACACCACGCTCCAACACTTCTGAAACGCAGGGCTGCACCAAATTTACAACAATATGGTGCAGTCCAGCATTTCCCCGTTCACTGGCACTAAATTTAGCTGCCTAGCACTGACGCAGGCACCCTTACACCACAGTGCAAGGGTGTCTATTTTGCAGGAGAAGATTGTTTATATGCAGGAAGGTGTCCCTTCTTGCACATAAACAATCTTTAAATGGTCAATCAGTTCAAAACAGGGTAGTAATGGTTCCCCCTGGGAAAATGTATTGCACTTCAAATATTACTATGTTGCTCTCCATAAAATCATGTGTGAAAATATCTAATCCGGTCGAAGTGCGGTATTGGTTCGAACACCCTACTACCAGAAGGAGCTAATGTGCTCCAACATATATATAATAGAACCTCTTTCTAGCTCTCTCTCAAGTAAATACATTTGACCATTAAGTCCCCAATAAATTAGCAATAAAAGTGTAATTATTCCAAATGTCCCTTTTAAAATCAGGAATCCAAGGTCAATGCTCTCTCTTCTCAAGACAGAAACAGATATTAGAGTCCATTAATTTGTTGTTTCAACTGATTATTTATTCTTTAGTGTATCCAGCAAAAAACAGCCCTGTCCAGTCAGCATAGATTTAGCTCTCAGCAACATGTGTTTTGTCTATTTAAAGACATTTTCAAGGAAATTCAACAGTGTAATGTCTAGACGTCTCTGGCCATCCAATTCCATTATCCAATGGATACATTTGCTCTCTATTACTGATTGCTCATATATGCTGCAATACTCGCAGATGTATCCTCAGAATTGTACTGCCAATGTGCATTTTTGGACAAGTGCATCTCAGTACATATACCACAAATTCACTTTTGCAGTGTAGTTCTTGTATAATTTTCCAAAGTCCATCCGTAAAAGGTAAGACCAATTGTGCAGTGTAAACCCTATATTTACAGGCTTTGCACCTACGGCATTTCTTGAAGCCACCACTGCCCGTAAGCCATGTTCCTCCCTGCTGCATTTCCAGGCTACTTACTACAAGATCATCCATCATGGATCTTACCTTACGGAAAGCTATCAAGAGTTTACTGTGTTCTTTCGAACCTACGAGAGGATCACTCCACAGTAGGGGAAAGTGCTTATATGTATGTACAATTACTGCCTGTTAACCCACAACCCCTAAACCATACCCACCCTAAACCTTACAAATGCCCTTTCCACCCAGAAACCTATACCCACCCTAAAAACCTTTCCGATCCAAAAGCCCATACTCACCTACACCCTAAAAATTCCCTTCTGTCCCAAAAACCCATACCCGCCCATAACCCTAAATTTAGCCCTGCCACACAAAAACCCATATGCACCCTAAACCCTAAAAAATACCCTTGCCACCCAAAAACCTATACCCATGCTAAACCCTAAAATGCCCTTGTCACCCAAAACCCCACACCCATCTTAAACCCTAAAAATTCCCTCCCCACCAAAAACCAATACCCACTTTAAATTCTAAAAATTCCCTTGCCACCCAAAGACGTATGCCCATGCTAAACCCTAAAAATACACTTGCCACCCAAAAACCCATACCCACCCTAAACTCTAAAAAGTCCCTTCCCACCCAAAAACCCATACCCAACCTAAACCCTATAAATGTCCTTCCCTCCCAAAAACCCATTTCCGCTCTAAACCATAAAAATACTCTTGCCACCCAAAAACTCACACCCACCCTAAACCCTAAAAACATCCTTGCCACCTTTGTGGTTAAAATATTAGTGATAAAGACATGCAAGGTACAGATGCATGTGTTGTAATAGAGTTGTTGTAAAGGCTATGCATGGTTCCAGCCTCACTGTAAAGGTTGTTTCCCACTCAGATGCATTGGATGTGTGATGTGCATTGCTGCATACATGTGATGTGTTTGGTCCTGAGGGAAATCAATCCATTTCACGTTGTTTGTCCCCACTTCTACTAGGTGTTAGTTTTTCATACATGTCCAGCCAGGCTACTTTAGCAGATCCAACTTTGTGTCAAATCATATTTGTGTTTGTGGTGATTCAACCCTGCTTTCCAGTGCAAAAATCTTTTTTTTGATAAAAATAAATCTCTCATGCCACTTTGTACCCTTTGAAATCGAGGTAGCCCAGAACAAAGCATTATTAAATGTGATCCTTGGTTTCAATACAGGTCCAGAAGCACAGCGGAGCTGATTAAAAAATATAAAGATCCATGCGGATCCTTATTACGAAAATAAGTGACCATGATATGATTCCCATTTTGATTTACTGTATATAGATGTATAAATCTTTGGATTGTGTTGTGAGAATATTTACAAACATGATGTCACTACTTGTGTGTAATATTTTATCGCAATCAAATCATGACCTAGCAATGTGCCATCCTCCACAACAGCACACAGCAGGCCTCAATACCTACTCTCTGAAGCTACAACTGAAATATTGCACCACTTTCTTAACACACTCTGCAAGCAGCAGAGAGAAAAATGACTAGATGTTTCGGAGTAGAAAACAGTTTTCAAGCTCCATCTAACACATCTATTGAGTGACTATGGGGCATATTATCAAGCCAGGCGATAAAATTATCGCTGCTTTAGCGGTAGAAAACTGCCGCTAAAACGGCGATAATGGGCTTGATAATATGCTCTATGGAATTCCAACTAAAGCCCATGATAATGTGAAGGGCGTCTAACATGGGCTTCAATTGGAATTCTCCAAGGCTTACTATCAAGCCCATTATCGCCGTTTTAGCGGCAGTTTTCTGCTGCTAAAGCGACGAATATTTTATCGCCTGGCTTGATAATATGCCCCCAAGTGTTTCTGCACATTGCTCCAGAGCCACAAATCTCTCAATTTTATAACAAACAGCTCTGTTCTTCGCATAGAGAGTGTTAAAGCCCTGTCACAACATGAACAGACTGAAGTGAAAGTCACTCTAGCCTATAATCTTAAAACAAGGCAGCACTTCATACCTCTATAAAAAACAAAAAAAAACCCTGATTGGAAATACCCAAACCAAAATTACATTTGTACAGGTGGGGCATGAGGGAAGAGTGGGCTTTTTAGAAGCCATTTCATTGCTAATTTCTGGCATGAACCTTCTTTATTTGTTTATATTGCTGCCTTTTCTGTTGAGCTTACGAGACACTGCAGTTGTCTGGTTGTGTGATGGGCTTACCAAGAACATACAGGGGGTTGAAGCCCACACATTGTGTTATATTGGTTGGCTTTCTTGTCCCTCTCATTTGACTGCTTCTTGTTCATGTTCCAGCTTGTTAATGGTGTGTTTGCCCCTTCCATGGAGCAATGCCTCTTTACCATCTTCTTTGATTGATTGGCTTCTTTTCTTTTACTGCTTGCTTCTCAAGCACTCTTTGTTTCCATTGTGTTAAGCACTCCATGAGCGTGCATGTGTTTTACAGCTGTCTCCCTCATGTACTTCTCTGCCCCTGCACTCCGTCTAGTCCATAGTTCTCTGTCACCCATTTGCTTCCCTACACTCCCCTCCATGTTGAAATCACCCGTGTGTACTTCAAAAGTTGATTTCTCGCCTATGTTCTTCTACCGTACCTGCTACTTATTGCTCACTTGCCCACTGATACTCCGCCCCATCAACACTGTACATTTTGCTTCCCTCACCAACGTCCTCCTTCTCTCTTTCCCATTGCTTTCCCTCCCCACCATCACCCTCTGTGTTGCTTATGTCCCCATCACATTCCTTGCAGCCACCCACGCCATCTGTGGTATTTACAAACAATCCACCCTCTGTGTTTGTCCCCTACCTTGGCCCTCCTTGTTGCTACCCTCTAACTTCTACTCAGAGAAGACTTTTATGCTACCTATGTTAATTTCATTTACCATTTCAACTCTGTGAGTAAAAAAACAATAAAACACGTATGTCATTTTGTATGGGCATTCTTGAGTGATGCATGTGCCTACAAGATGACATGACAGCCACATCATGGGACCTTTTTTACTTTGTTTTCTTTAGCAATGCTGTACACCTTTGTGGCTAAAACCTATTGAAAACACCAATAGGGCACAAAGGCAAGACCTATTGTTTTTGCCACTGTTTGTTAAATATTGTTCTTAAACTAATATTTCAGAGCAGCCAAGTGGCCACATATCCTGATTGTTTTAGCCAAGAACATGTTGCTTTCTGAGACTCAGTGTTCCTTGCAATTCCTTTTTTGCCAAAATCCAAGCAGGTTAAATGCCTGGCAGATAATGCGAAACATTTTAAAAGGCAACTTGCAGAGTATGGAAAGAGCAAAGTTAAGACATCGGAAACTTGATGCATTTGAGTGTCATACATTATAAGAAATATGATACTCCCACCCATTCATGAAAATGATTTTGCAACTCAACATTAAGGTCTGTAATGTTATGAAGGCTTGCTGAAATGTTTTTCTCTATCGGCATGGAACACAGAATTCACCCTACAATATCTCTACAATATTTGGTTGGTGGCACGTATCATGTGGATATCCTGAAAATCAAGAATGAATGTAGCCCTTGTTGACCATTCTGGGACACAAGTATTTAAGAATAATAAGGGACATCAGCAGACAGAATGTGGCATCCATTACTGTCCATAATTCTTTTAAATGTTTAGAAAATGACAAATTGAGATGTAATACTGTTTTTGTCAACTCCTTCTGTATTCTTACCCTAGTCCACAAAATATTATCTTGCTTTGTAGTAGGATTTCACTGTAACAGCTACATACATGCTATATGTAAACGTACCTGTGATGGGAGCAAAGTATGGTTTAAAGTAACAATCATAAACCACAACTCCTGCCAGCATCATTCAAACATGGAGACATACTTAGAAAGGCATTGCACCACCATAACAATGTCATGCTCCATATTTACAAGGTGGCACTAAGCCACTTTGCGTAGCTTAATGCTACCTAGAAAAAATGGCCCTCCTTGCTGTAGTTTTCTGTGGCAAAGGGACATGCATGCAATGAATATTGCTGTGTGCATCCCAACACAACACCCATTGCTTTGTCACACTGCCCCAGATTTACAAGGATCTGTATATCTGATGCATTAGTGTGGTGCAACGAGGAAAAATACTTTTATTCCTCCCTGTTTTTTGCTCTTTCTATGTGTGATGCATTTTGCTGCCCACATAAAAGGAGCACAACACCATCACTGCATTGATGCAAGAGTGCCTGAGCTGGCGCTAGGCAGCATTTTTAGAGCCGGCACAAGGGAAAACACGGGTGCACCGTATTCTGACAAATACAGTATATCCCTGTGTTTTTGAAAAGACGCAATGGGGTGCTGCTAAATTGCTTGCAGCACTGTGCCATTTTGATGTAAATAGGCACCATGATGTTGAGATCTGATGTGTGCCATCTAAATCGAGGAATAACAACCAATTTATGTTGAGTTGGTGAAGGAGACAGCAGGTAACTCAGATGGAAGGACATAAACTAAATTTAAAGCGATGAGTTGGAGGAGAACTGACATAAACTAATGCAAGCAGTTAAGGAGTGTAAGTAAACATCCTATTACGTCATTAATATAAGTCTGTTCTACATCACATATGGCCTTAGGGACATGGTCACATGTGCCCCATTGAACAAATATAGCTCTCTTGATACAGATACAAACCATTGAAATATGTTGACTAAAGATTGTATGGTACTTCCCTAAATTCACAACGTTTCTCCAATGGAAATACGCACAAAATAAGCCTGTTAAGGTGGGTTCCCATAAGTAATAACATGTCAATGTTTGCTGAATGAATAAAAGCAAAAAACAACTCTTTATTTATTCTGGGTCATGATTAATTCCATTTAATTGCAAAGATCGGGAGGATCTATATTGTTTCTAAGTACATAGAAGTCAGTATTGGCAGAATGCTATTTGGAAGTTTTTCACTGTTTGTCCACTCACAATCATGCTTTGTTGGTCTTTGCTAGTCTGGTTCAGAAGCTCGGATGTTGTATCTGCATTGATCCTGCTGATTAGAAAAGTTTTGTAATTTGAACAGCACTTATGCCTTTACTTTTTTCTTAAGCAGTGCCATCAGATATACATTATTATAATCCCACCATATCACAGCTGACTTCACCCATACATGTATCTGATTCTCGTAAGACAAATAAGCCTAATTTATTAAAAAAGACTCTAAACTGAAGAAAGTGGATTCATAACTCAGACAACTAGGGTAAAGAGAGAGAGTGGCCTTTTACACAAAACCTCTCCCTCAGATGACAGCTGTGCATAGTAGAATGTCTGGATGAACTCTCCTCTCCACTGAGATCATTCCTTAAGATGAAATAGGTCCATACTAAAGTATAAGAAGTCCCTTCTCCACTTAGACCCCGCTCTGAGATGACAGGTGTGAATAGTAGTGTCATGTGGCCCATTTAGGCCTACTTAGAAACACTGCCATTTTAAAATGCACACTGATGTTTGACACACATTTGCGTGTGTGACAATGCTGAAGCGATATCTTAGAAAGATATATTTTCAACAAGACCCCTTCACATGTCGACTATCATGATGCAAATTATGTTATTATTTATTCTGACACCAGTCAGCTGTTTGAAGGGGCACAGGAGGACTAAAAGTGGGTTCTCTACCTTGACGAAAGTTTGACTACAGGAGAGACCCAACCAAGCAGACCATGCAGCAATTGGCTGAGCTAATCTAGGTTGCTCCTAACTGAAAAATTTCATAAGTGAGAGGTAGGTCCTCTCGATACACATATTCTTTCTCTTTGGGTACTCTGCACTGACTGTTTGCAGTATAGGGACTCACAGATACAGCCCTGAGGAATGCCATAGGAGAATAGGCCACGGAAGGCAGAAACTTGTTTGCATTAGTATTTACTTATATACAGAGATACATATCGGTCATCATACCTATATATGCCTCCTATAGTTACGCATTTAGTAACTTTTTAATATACCTGGGATAACACCAGAATACAGGACACCTTTGTGGTTTATCCTAAGGTATTTTTAATCAGTCAGCTAGATCGTGGCATTATCCAGACAAGATATATTTAAGAACTCCCTCAGGTATGCCACAGCCCGAGGTTGAATCCGCAGGGTGGGACAAGGTGGCAAATGAGTGAGACATCCTCATCCAATTCTTGGAATTGCACCCAAAAAACTAGAAGTAAAAGTAGGTAGCAATAGCAGGGTTGACAACACATTTCTGTCTCACGTCTCGCTAAAATAGCATACTGAGTTAAGCACCTGGGTGTCACACCATTTTTGTGATATGATTATTTATTCCGACCACACAGTGACTTAGCTATCATACAAATCATAAAAAAATGTCAGCTCTGCTGAAACCCTGACACAGAAGCATCACCACCAGTGTTATAAATACACACTCACTTCCGCATTGGGGCAGGGGAGCACTCAGCTGGCACTTTGAGGTTAACACTAAGCTGGCTGCCCAACCCAGCTGGTTCTTGTTGCTTCCTCTGCAAGGGGATGTCCCTTTCTTGACCACAATGGGGACCTACATGTCTTGCCTTCAGGTAAAGGGTTCTAAACCATCCAATAAGGGGATTCCTGGCAGACTACACATGCATCCTAGACACCTAGGTTAGTGATGCATCTAAAGAGTATGTTATACTGAGTACTTATGCTTCAAACATACATACAGTGTTTTAGCACAATGGTGAAACTTCACTGTCCTTATACTAATCATACCTTTCATCTGCTTCAGTCTATTGATCATCACATGACATGTATTTTATACAAGAATCACAATGGTTCACTAAATATTGAAAACTTCCCTGTGTGTATTCCTTGTAGACTTCTCAGAGAGAGCAGAGTGACTCAGCGAAAAAGTTCTAGACCTGTTACCATGATTCCTGTGGGGATCAGGGTTGTCATATTTTGTGGCTGCCCAGAACATTCGTAACCTTGATTGGGTGTAGGGGCATTAATGGGGCACTCTGAGCTTGCTGGACAACTGACCGACATATCCTGCAGAGGTGCATAGAATCAGACTGGAACCAAGCCCAACATTTATGTTGTCCAATCGAATGCAGTTCCTACCGTAAAATGGAGACAGCACAACAGTAGAATGTGGGGAGGGACTGGTCTTTTCGCTGAGACCTCTGACTCAGAAGACAGGTGTGGATAGTAGGGATTATAGAAGGACTAACTACTGCACTAACACACCTTCACAGCTTGATGAGCATGTGCAGTAGTGTGTGGGGAAGGAATAGCCTCACAGCTGAAACCTCTCCCTCAGATGACGGGTGTGCATATCAAGGTGTGGGAAGGAACTTTTTTGCATTTATATGTGTATCAAAAAGCACAGCACCTACAGTGAATATAATTGTTTTGTCAACTAACTGTTCTTAGAGCAAATATTATATTTAGACAAAACATTCTCTAATCTTGGATCCCAGATTCATAAATGGCATTTCAAACTTGATCTGAATGCCGGCTGATCAACAGACAAAATGGGTTTAAGGTGCCATTTCCTAAAATGTCAAAAACATCCAAAATCAGGACTACTTTCTCTTTTTAGGAAAAAATGTAAAAATTAGGCTTCATGACCAACTGGGACTTACAAATACTTCAATGAATGTGAAGATAATCTTAAACATATAAGTTGTTGGAAGATTGGTTATGAAGGATATTAATGAACAAGTATTCACTACCACTGACTAAAGCTTGAAGACTGATGGGTGAGGTGAAGTCACACATCACAATAAACTTCCATTAAAAGCAGGATGAGTCCATGGAAGTTTCTGAAAATAAAATATCAAACATTAAGGAAAAAGACGCATTGTTGAAAATCAGTAAAATAGTAGTGAGTCGGGACTGAGATTTACCTACGTAGTGAGGTGAAAATTAAGGGACGGAGAACCGTCTGTTTTAAAAAATAGCGACAAATGTACATAATCAAGCCACCAGGTAATCATTATCATACAAGTTTGCTTGAGTGGGTAAGCAGAAAAAAACAGAGTTCATCGCCCAAATACAAAAACAGAAGAGGTGTTATTCATGCACACAGTTGCAGTAAGGAGCTGGAATGATGGCGAGATATAGAAATGTGCAACAATTAAAAAATATCAATTAAAAAAGACAAACAAATAGATTTTGTCCAACTTGTGGTCTTAAAAATATCAAGTAGTCTGAATAATTGTTTTGAAAGAAAGATTTAGCATTCCATAGTCATGAAAGTCAGACTCATCAAACAATGTCTGTGATAAAGATAGAATGATTAAGCCATACATACACGAAACAGATAATAAGAACAGTTTTGTGTTATGTTATTAAGATTTGCATAGTGTGCTAATCACCAGGGAGGGTATCCAGGCTGTTTGCAGGTGGATAAGCAGTTGCCTCCTTTGAGTGAATACTTGCAGAACAAGGTCTTAAAGTTCTTGCAGAACTCAAGGAGAGAAGAGGAGGCCCTGATGTAGTGTAGAGAGCTGTTTCAAGCCTTGGGGGAGGCATAGGAGAAGGTGCGTTCTCCGGCTGTTTATTTGTGGATTCAGGATACTTGTGCTTGTGAGAGTCCTGCTTAGCAGAAGTGCCTGGGAAGTAGGTGGAGGTGTGTGTGGCTGTTGAGGTGGGCAGGGTCAGTGTTGTGTAGTGCTTTATAAGTGTGTATGATAAGTTGGGGAGCCAGTAAAGTTCTCTGAAATATGGGATGATATGGGTGCGGCAAGGTAGGTTGAAGATGAGCTTACCTCCAGCATTTTTAATTGTTTTGAGCCTGTACAGTACCTTTTTAGTAATTTCCTGTGTGAAATAGTATATAGTTGAAACACTTGTCTTCAATGAAATAATTACCAATCCATAGTCATGAAAGACAGACTAAAGAAACAATGTCTGCAATAATGATCGAAAAAGTAAACCAATCATATTTGAATCAAAAAGTGGTAAATGTAATACATGTAGGCTATTCATATAAGAAGTACAACAAGAAAATATGCCACTTGAGAAAAACTGAGTGGTACAAAAGGGGGCATTTACTCTGGCACCTTTCACCTTCCTCAATTTGCCTGCTTTTCATATAAATTTAGAGGTATAGAACAAAAATGTGAAATTCCAATACTCATGTTGTCTGATGCTTCCAGTGATAAAACATATGCCTAGACATTTTTTAAAACATTTCCCAGGTTGGGTGTGTGCCATATAGCGTAGCACACGCGCAATGTGTGAAATGTAGGGAGAAAAATAAACATTTCTCCTAATTTGCACTTTACTCAATGAGACATTATTTTTTCATGCAAAGTACAGTATAACAATTTAAAAGAGATAGGGCATTTTATCAAAAAAGATGGTTTTGCCACGAACGCACATGTACCTCTCTGGGAATGCCCCTTCACACAAAATAGTGTAAACCTGCCCCAAGTGGTGCTAAGCAATGCAAATAGGTATTTCCACTACAAAAAAGGGTAATATCAAGACTCTGGCTCAAAGTTCTGATAAACTTGTTCCTAAATGCACTAATTATAGTATGAACTTAAAAACAAATCTTCAACTTGGATGGAATGTTGTTTCATTTAACAGGCCAAGGAGTCGTATGGCTGTATCAAAGTAAGCCAGGAAGATATTACCTAGCATGGCTGATCCTATATTTTGTGTGCCTTTGCTAGTGCTTGCATATACAATTGTGACAATTGTATTCCTTATTTTGTAGGGGTTTCTTAATATAAATGGTGTGTGTGTGTGTGTGTGTGTGTGTGTGTGTGTGTGCGCGCGTGTGTGTGTGTGTGTGTGTGTGCGTGTGTGTGTGTGTGTGTGAGTGTGTGTGCGTGTGTGTGTGTGTGTGTGCTATTGCATTCAATTCTGTCTAGTCCCAGTTTCTCCCTCTGGCACCCTATTAGGCATCTATAACACCTGGAGTCACCTTGTACCTGTACCTTGTGCGAGGAGCTGCAGACAAATCAAGTCTCCCTAACATTGCAAAGCCACCTGAAGACACAAATACTCCCTGTTGTCTGGACCAGGAAGGATAGAAGGATCTGTGTAAACCCTAGGCCTTTTGGCAACAACGTTTGTACCAGTTGCATTTGGATGATATGGGAAACAGTTGGAACACCACAGCATCAATCACGCATGTTCTGATATCGCAAGCATAACCACGCTTGCTTTAAAAATGCATATGCCCAGTGTGGTTAAGGCAGTGCGCAGTTTAGCTGCTGGCTGCAGGAGGGATGGAAGCAGGAAGACCTCGCCAGGAAGAGAGCCGCAGGCAGGTAAGTGGGGCTGGGCTGGGTAGTTTTCTGTGCTGTGGCGTTTGGGGGTACGTTTCTGGGCTGAGGGGTCGGGGTACTTTTCTGGGCTGGGGACACTTTTCTAGGCTGGGAGGTCGGGGTACTTTTCTGGGCTGGGGGCCTGGGGAAGTTTTCTGGGCTGGGGTGGTCAGGGTAGTTTTCAGGGCTGGGGTCAGGGTTGTTTTCGGGGCTGGGGTTGGGGTATTTTTCAGGGCTGGGGGGTCGGGGTAGTTTACGGGGCTATGGGAGGGTCGGGTAGTTTTTTTATTAGAGGTTAGGGTATTAGGACTAAGGGCAGTAGAAGGAGCTGGGTTACTTTTAGGGAGAGCACAGGATGGGAGGGGTCAGGGTAATGTTTGTCAAGGGCCAGGGTTGTAGGCCTCAGGGCAGGGGGAGGGGAATGGGTAGTCAGGGTAGCTTTTAGGGCTTAGGGGAGGTCGGGGTATTTTTTAGCGTTCTGGGGGTCTGGGTATTTTTTTAAAATAGGGGTTTGGGTTTTAGGCCTAAGGGCAGTGGTAGGGGTTGGGGTAGTTTTAGGGACAGTGCAGGGGGGTTGTAGGGGTTCAGGTAGTGTTTATTAAGGTTTAGGGACAGCATGGGGGTTGAGAGGGGATTGGGGTATTTGGACCTCAGGATGGGGGGCAGGTAGGGAGGTTGTAGCTTAGGGCGGGGAGGGGGGTCTAGACCTTAGACATGCATACCCCTTTACTATTAATGCCTTTACCACGCAATTAGGTGGTAAAGGCATGTATGGTAAAGAAATGGATGGTTAAGACGCATTTGTGGATTAGGCTGCATGGTAGAGGCATGTGTGGTTTAGCCATGCGTGCTCTATCATAAACCCAGATGATATGGCCAAGTAATACCTGTTGGTTTCTATCCCTGAGTTCTTCAATAACTCTCCGGGACCTGCATTATTTTACTGGTTTACACTGCTACCTGATCAGCGCGGCAACTTAATAATAAACTACAAACAGTATGCGCCTCATTACCCTAGATTTATCCATCAAGAAAATAGCGCTCTACTCAGGATACCACAATAGCAGCACAAAAGCATCTTAAAACAAGAGGATTGCACACTACGATTAGCACTTTTACTTGATGAAAGACTCACGTCACTTAGGAGACAAAGGAGACAAAGTTTAAGGGGATTCATTTTTGAAGCACACTTTGGTTGATTTCTAACATTTGGAGTGTAAATGTTTTATTTATTTTATTAAGTTAATATCTTGTTTGATTTGATGGTTCAGTCTAGCCGAGGCTAAAATTACATTATCTACATTATCTAAACCGGGAAGGGATGGTGAGCAAAAGAATGCTGGATTTAACCCAGATCTCTTGACTGGGGTGAATGCTTTGATTTGTTCTGCATTCCGTCCATCAATTGTGTGTCTTTTGCTTTCTAGCCCTAAGTGCGCCGGATATTCCCAGACGTGGGTCCCAGGCTCTTTGTGCCACTGGATTCAAGCTATCCTGGCTGATGAGGGGTGAAAACCCGAAACCGGCCCCAGGATGCTTGTTTATGGTCCAGGGAGGACCTGGCTTGGCAGTTTGGGCTGGACTGTTCCCATGAGGCTCAGGGTCCAGACTGATTTGCCGATGGCCAGGTCTAAACAGAGGTGGCATGTTGAGCTAAAGAATGATGGATTTAACTGAGATCGCTTGACTGGGGTGAATGCTTTGATTTGTTCTGTATTTCGTCCATCATTTGTGTGTCCTTTGCTTTCACGCCCTAAGTGCGCAGTGCGCCGGGTATGCCCAGACATGGGTCCTGGGCACACTGTGCCACTGGATTCAAGTTTTCTTGGCTGATGAGGGGTGAAACCCCGAAAACGGTCCTAGGATGCTTGTTTCTGGTCCAGTGAGGACCTGGCTTGGCAGTTCGGGCTGGACTGTTCCCATGAGGCACAGGGTCAAGACTGATTTCCATATGGACAGGTCTAAACTGGGGTGGCATGGTGAGCAAAAGAAAGATGGATTTTACCCAGGTCTTGACTGGGGTTGAATGCTTTGATTTGTTCTGGATTCTGTCCATCAATTGTATATCTTGTACATTATCTTCTTGCTTGCTAGGCACAGCCATACTTGTTTATATGCATTGTTTTTTTTTTTTATAGTGCTTTAATGTACAAATTGTATAGTCAGGGCCCATCTTCCAAAATCTTTTAAATATACATGTAAAGGTTTTAAGTAACTATGCGTGACAAAATAATCTTGCAACTTGAACCTCTTTGCAGAATATAAACCTTGGTCTATCCAATATTATGAACTCTTACCCCCCCAAACATAACCTCTCTTGGCTCTTTCCTTAAGATGTACTTAAAGCTGATTCCCCAGGCAAGTGGTCCCCCTCGTGACCCTCTCTATAAGACATATGGCCAGATTTACGACCCTAAATTGCATGCTCAAACATGTTTGTGACCCGTTTGCGCATGCAAAATGTTACAGGGCCATGTACAATTCCTAATTAGCGAGTCGCAATTCATTGAGCAAATCATGGAAGTCATCACAACAACTTCAATCTGACCCAAGGATATGGCATCCTTACACACAACAAGGATGTGGCCTTGGACCTAATCATTGCAAAGGTGGACAACAACCAACTCAAATCTATTGTCCCTTGTGACTAGACTGATCACCAAAGTATCACCTTCCTCATCTCAGATGCTGTGAGTACAAAAAAGACTCAACTGCAGAAACCAAAGCTATGGAAAAGAAGCATGTGGAACATAAATCTGAATTATTTGACTTCCCTCAGTCACAGCATCCTGCCCCCTCAGGTGGACTTGGTAGATGTCCATGTCCTTACAGATTACTACAGTACTTCAAATTTGAACATCCTAGACTCAATTGTTCCCTTACAACTAAAATATTATCCACCAAAGATTCTAAACAATGGTTTAATGGCAGCCTAAATGCAGAAAGACACAATTTGACACTAGCTGAATGACCATGGAGATTCTCTCTGTCCATCGAGCTCCTAAAATGCTTATGATCTGTAAGGAAGACCTATAATAAATGCATCAGAATTTCAAAAGCAAATTTCTTTAGAATTTAACTGGATCTAGCTAGAAACCAACCTAAAAAAACTTTTGAACTTGTCAAACAACAATCAAATGATCAACCTAACCCATCTATAAATGAGTCCAATCTTCTGTCGAACTGCAAGAATATTGCCTCATTCTACCTGAGAAAGCCATAAATACTGTAACATTATATATGGATAGCAAGGAAGCTCCTTCCTGTTGTACCACATATCGGCCTCCCTCCTTCACTGATATCCGAGCCCCCAGGTCTCACAGGGCGCCCCACCAAAAACAACGCTTCTTTGAATACTTTTAAAACCTTCAGCGAAAGCAACATTCACAAAATCCTTACAGCACTGAAACCCTCAAACTATTTCAATGGCCTGTTGCCATAAAATATCTTCAGGGAGATCAACTCTTTTATAATCCCGCTTTGGACCAAGATAGTAAATGCCTAAAGGTAGAGTAGGTAACTCCCATTCTGAAAAGAAACACTGCAAATTGTTTGGACATAAACAATTTCCGCCCAATCTGTGACATTCTAATTTTGGAAAAGCTCTTTGGAAAATATGTCCAGGTGCAATTTGGCAACCACATAGAACCCTAAGGGGCTTAATCACTGTTTTGCCACACAAACCACACACTGAGCTTTCTTTCCCCCAAAATTGAGCATACCATCAAACTGTCCTTCAATCTTGGTTCTCTTTCCTCCTTAAGCATAAAATGTTTTGCTTGAATCCTTAAGCTTTTGCAGCATAAACATCTTAAAAAATATACCAGCAATCATAGTATAGGGTTACAATCAATTGGGCAGTAAACACACATCCTCATCATTGATCCCAACAATGCAATATGGGGGCTTTCTCCTGAATAATTTCAACAATGCAATGCTATCACTGCCCCCCACACCACCAACTGCCTCTTGGATTGACGTCGGATTGCCCTTTGTTTTTCTTTGCTGTTTTTCATCCAGCAAATCGCCGGACCCGCTGCGCGGGTCCGGCACCGCACCAGATCTTCGCGGGAGTTGCCAGAAGGGGCTGCCTCATACCTGGGGTGAGTGTATTCAGACCCGGGCTGCGAGCAGCGGGGACTCCATTGCCCAGGAGTCCCTGCGAGCCCAATTAGTCACACCTGGGCTGCTCTCCCTGGTTGCCACGCCCCCTCCCCCACGGGAGTAAAAACGGATTGTCAACCCTCCACCAGCGGGACATCAACTGCCTCTTGGATTGATGTCGGATTGCCCTTTGTTTTTCTTTGCTGTTTTTCATCCAGCAACTCGCCGGACCCGCTGCGCTGGTCCCGCAGCGCGCCAGATCTTCGCGGGAGTTGCCAGAAGGGGCTGCCTCATACCTGGGGTGAGTGTATTCAGACCAGGGCTGCAAGCAGCGGGGACTCCATTGCCCTGGAGTCCCTGCGAGCCCAATTAGTCACACCAGGGCTGCTCTCCCTGGTCGCCACGCCCCCTCCCCTACGGGAGTAAAAATGGATTGTCAACCCTCCAACAGCGGGACACCAACTGCCTCTTGGATTGACGTTGGATTGCCCTTTGTTTTTCTTCGCTGTTTTTCATCCAGCAACTCGTTGGACCCGCTGCACGGGTCCCGCAGCGCGCCAGATCTTCGCGGGAGTTGCCAGAAGGGGCTGCCTCATACCTGGGGTGAGTGTATTCAGGCCAGGGCTGTGAGCAGCGGGGACTCCATTGCCCAGGAGTCCCTGCGAGCCCAATTAGTCACACCTGGGCTGCTCTCCCTGGTCGCCACGCCCCCTCCCCCACGGCAGTAAAAATGCATTGTCAACCCTCCACCAGCGGGACACCAACTGCCTCTTGGATTGACGTCGCATTGCCCTATGTTTTTCTTCGCTGTTTTTCATCCAGCAACTCGCCGGACCCGCTGCGCGGGTCCCGCAGCGCTCCAGATCTTCGCGGGAGTTGCCAGAAGGGGCTGCCTCATACCTGGGGTGAGTGTATTCAGACCAGGGCTGCGAGCAGCGGGGACTCCATTGCCCAGGAGTCCCTGTGAGCCCAATTAGTCACACCTGGGCTGCTCTCCCTGGTCGCCACGCCCCCTCGCCCAATCATCTCCCTACTTCAGGAACACAGTTCCCCGCTGCGGGGGAGCGCCTGGGTCTAAGCCCGGACAAAGGTCGGGCCGTTTGAGGCCGTTCGAGGACGGAAGAGACCGGACCGGGCCATCTCCCTAACTTTTATTTATTCGGATTGTATACCCAAAATTGTACGTATTGGTACCTCATTGCCATTGCACCTGTGAGTTCTTAAAGATTTAGTATCATTGACAACCTGTTTACATAAGACGTTAACTCCCCGTATTGGTCGAACAGGAACTATGGTTTTAACTAGAGGAAACAAAACCAAAGTGTCGGGGGGTGGGGGAAGCTTTTGGGCCCCATGGATGACTTTATTACCAAGGCAAATACATTCATAGACCAAAGTATTAGTTTGATAGAAGGTAGGGTGTCTTTGGATTTAGCGTTGGCTAAGAGATGCTCCATGGGTAACTCAGTGGATGCAAGAACCCCCGAAATACCCAACATCTCTGGGCGAAGGACACTTGGTGAGGGTAGGCGTAGCCTACCAAACAATGTGGACCTGTCGGCCTCCCAGCTTTCCGATTTCCAGACAAGCTTAGACCTAGAAAGGACACCAGAGATGATACCCCAAATTACACCGGATGAAACAAGGCAAACAAGAGGGAGGAGGGAGGGCGCTATAAGGAAAAGAAAGAATGATCGGAAAAATCCCATTCCAAACGAGATTAGTGACATGCCTAGCAGAAAAGAGAAAGCACCCCCTAGAGCAGAACAGATAGTAGATTCTGTGATTACAAATCAGTCCACACATGATACTCCAGACCCTATTAGTCTGGAGTCCTCTATTCATTCACCCTGTAGTAAGGAACTAAGTGATAGCAACAATTCACAACTGCTAAATAACATTGCAGATCTATTAAAATCTTTCCTTGCTCCAGTAGAAGTAAGATTATCACAGATAGAGCACCAGCTATCCAACTTCATAAATCTCACAAAGTCCAAGCAAGTGCTGGGGGCCCAAAAAATGGGGAGAAACAAGCAGACCCCTCTTAAGCCAGCACTCATACAAAAGAATGTACCTATACCTTTAGAAGTAACATCTAAACCAACACCTCCTGAAACATTAAATATCAACAGAGCAGTGAAAACTTTCACTAATGCTACCATAACCCGACCTCAGGGTAATGCCTTGTCAGTAATAACACCGGTGCCTAAAACATCGGCACCCAAAAAATCGGCGCAGAAAACTTCGGCTTCCAAAATACCTGCCCCAAAAACTTCGGCCCCAGTATCCAACAGAGGTGACACTAGGGGACCCCCTGAAGCTAGATTTGCTGTCGATATGCCACCGGAAGCAAGTCCCTTTGTAGTTGTAATGACAGGTGTGCCCGAGTTAGTGGATTATAACGCAGAACCTACGTGGTCATTGAAAAACAAGGCCCAATATTGGCTAAATACCAATCGCCCTATTCCAGCAACTTGGACATGTAGGATTCTGATAGTACGTTGGACTCCCTGGGTGGGAAACAGCAAAAAAACAATACCGGGCGACTGTATTCTGATTACATTTGAAGATCCCCGTGTGGTAGATTATATTTGCTCCTGGGAGTTTCCGAATGTAAATGGAGATATAGGCACCAAGCGATTTTCCTTTTTCTATCCTTCATGGCACCGCAATGGTCCTTCTACTGATTATGACAGCCCCTGGGAAGTAGCAGCTCTCCGTCATAGCGAACATGGCAACCCAAGGCAAATAGTGGGCCCTCGACATCATGATTATGACAGTTCCTGGTACACAGTGGGGTCACGTCATCGGGGAGGAGGATGGGATGATTGGGGTCCCTACACTCAGAGGACGGCCTATAGAGAACTACCTCGCTGGGATGCCTGGTCCAGCATCCCGACGATAAATAGGTTTAGTGGCCTTGAATCGGTCGATTGACCACTAATGGCGACCGAATCTATTAATCCCAAGACACCCCATTTAACGCCTAAAGTAAAAACAATTTGTTTAGTAAATGAAGCTGCGGTGATCAACACAGAACTGCTGCCCTTACCTATCATGTTTTGGAATGTTGCAGGCCTTCGTCCCAAAATTGAGGATGGGACTGCCATGAATTTCTTGGCGCTGGGCAAAATCATCTGCCTCCAGGAGACATGGTCCATGACGGAGCTCCACCTCCCGGGTTATAAAACATACTTTACTCCAGCTCTGGGCAGTGGTGTAGGCAGACCTAAGGGAGGGTTGATCACGTACATTGCAAATACAGTAAACCACCTAAAAGTATCTGTAGGTGCTTCTGACCCAAATTTTCAATTATTTTCCCTTGCTTTTAAAAATAAAGAGTCCATCCTCTTGCTTAACCTCTATAATAATTTAGAGGAGGACCAATTCTTGACCTTTCTCTTTAACATCCAGGAAAAACTAACCCATTTTTTAAAGTCAGGAAAAGGGGTGGTTCAGCTTCTATGGGGAGGAGATTTTAATCTGCATCCATGCCCACATGCTGGAAAAAATCGTTGTGGGATAGTGGATGAACATGATGCTCCCCTCATGCACTTTGTCCATACCAAGGTGGGGATTGCAATGAATAATGTCTTATCGGACTTGGAACTCTCAATAGCAAATGAGCCAAGTCCAGGCTTAAACCTCCTGCAACTAACATATGTGGGTAGGGGATACGAAACGACAGTCGATTACATCCTCCTGTCATCTGGATTGTTGCCCCGAGCTAGGTCCTTTGAGGTCCTGACTAACACACTAAGCGATCATTCTGCCTTGAGTATGGATCTTTATGCAATTAATTCTCAACCCCTAACCGTAGTTATAGCTAAAACTCTTGCCCAGAACAAATTGGAGCTAGGTAAGCAAAATGGATATACATTAAAGTGGGTGAAGATAAACCCAGCAGAAATTACTGAAAGATTGGTAAAAGAGGCATACTCAAACATAACTAAATGCCTGGATTGACTAGAAATGGATGAAGAAGTCCTAAATAATTTTACCCAGATATCAGAGAAAATTAAGGGACTTCTTACAGTAAATCCAAAGAGCTCGAACCCAACTACTAAAGGGTGGTTTAATCATAGCTCAACCAGGGCCCTAACTAAGTTAAAGGTGGCCCTGAATAAAACAGTCAGAGACCTGGAGCAGATCCACTCCTTAGACAGCAATATGGACGGGCACGTAAACAAAGAATCCAAGAACTAAAACAGAAACTATGGGACGATTTGCACATTAGTGCCGTTTCTAAAAACAGTGAGGCTTTCTGGTGAACCGTTAAATCCCCCTACCTAATAGATGATAACAGTCCCAAGATAGAAGTGGCCATAGAGGAAGATACTTGGGTGTCACACTTTTCTAAAATCTTTAAAAATACAGTAACATCAGTAGGGACAGAAATCTCACATCCAATAGTTGAATACCCAATATCCCTGCATTTTGACATCTCCAAGGTTTTAGTGGCACTGGAAACAAGCAAAAACGGGAAAGCCCCAGGCCCAGATGGAGTCCCAGTGGATCTTTTTAAATTCAATCCAGATCTCTGGGCCCCCATTCTTACGAGAGTGTGCACTGCAGCCGAAAAAGTGGGTCTGATAAAATCTTGGACCAAATCTATCATGGTCCATTCTAGATTTTCAGGATATCCACAAGAGCTGTACGCGACAACTACCACCAACCATATATTGCAGAGAAATTGTAGGGTCAATAATGTGTTCCATGTTCATAGAGGAAAAACATTTCAGCAACCCTTCTTAACAGTACAGATATCAGGGCTGAGTTGCAAAATCATTTTCATGAACAGGCGGAGGAATCAATTTTCTTATAATGTATGGCACTCAAACACGTCTAGTTTCCTATGCTTTACCCATGCTTTTTCCATACTATGGAAGTTGCCCTTTGACATATTTGGCATTATCAGCCAGGCATTTAACATGCTTGGATTTTGTTAAAACTGGAATTGCAAGGAACATCAGAAAGCAACTTGTGGTAGGCTAAAACAAACAGCTTTGTGGCTCTGATGCAGTGGGTGGTCACACATCTTCACTTAAAAGATGTGTTAGAAGGAAATAGAAGACTGTCTCTCTACTCCGAAACATCTAGTCATTTTTCTCTCTGCTGCTTGCAGAGTGTGTTAAGAAAGTGGTGCAATATTTCAGTTGTAGCTTCAGAGAGTAGGTATTGATGCCTGCTGTGTGCTGTTGTGGAGGATGGCACATTGCTAGGTCATGATTTGATTGTGATAAAATATTACACACAAGTAGTGACATGTTTGTAGATATACCTACAACATGATCCAAAGTATTCTAAATCTATATACAGTAAATCCAAATGTGAATAATAGCGGAGCCACTTATTTTTATAATAATTCCGCATTGATCTTTGTATGTTTGTAATCAGCTCTGTTGTGCTTCTGGACCTGCTTTGGAACCAAAGATCAAATTTAGTAATGCATTGTACTGGCCTAGCTCTTTCGAAAGGGGGTCAAAGTAGCATGAGGGAATTATTTTCATTTAAAAAACGTTTTTGCACTGGACGGCTGGGTTGGATCACCACAAACACAGTTATGATTTGACATAAAACCCTATCTGCTAAAGTAACATGGCTGGACATGTGTGAGAAACACTAACACCTAGTAGAAGCAGAGACAAACAAAGTGAAATTAATCGATTTTCCCGAGGAATCAACACATCACATGTTTGCAGCAGTGCACATTACACATTCAATGCTTCTGACCCTTCTGTCTGTGCATAACAGTTCCTTCTGAAATGGAATGCTTGCAGGAAGTAAACAGTCACATGTCAGGGAGCCTGATACATCATGTGGAGTGGACTTTTTGTTAAATCCAGATGAGGGACAGTTGGGCGGGGGGAAGGCAGCAAGTATATCTTACAGAAAGTGCCCCGAGAGGGACGACTTGGCTGAGGTAAGAGGTTCAAGTACATCTTATGGAAAGGACCCTAAGACTGTACCCTTACCTGGAGTATATAATTTATACTACTGGATAGTCCAAGGCTTATATGCCACAAAAGGAATACTTGCATACACTTAGAGGTGGAAACCAGTAAAAGTAATAGGAGGAAGATAAAATATAAACCTGTAACATTTCTTCTAAAAGCTTCCCTAGCTTTACTCCTGCCATTGACTGATTGTCTTCATAGTTCTACCTCTTCTGTCCTATGCAAATGCATTGAGTTGGTTTAGCAGGTAAGGCCATACATGAAGTGCACAGACCAGAGGGAGGAGCTGGGAGGAAAGAGTTAAAGTTTAGTAGAGAAAACCTTTATCACAAAGCTACCCTATATTGAAAACTTGTGTGTCAGTATTTTGATGACCTTTACAAAAGATATGCATGCACTTTGAGCGGTGTCTTGTCTGTGTGCTGGTGTGAGCCCCCCAAAAGTTATGGAATTAGCCAGCTTTCTCTGGTAAAAAGGAAATGGACATATATCTAAAACTCTTCTTCATGGGCTACATACACGTAAAAGAGAGATGACCTGTGAGTTCCCCTGCTGAGAATAATGGCACAGAATTTAAAACACCCCCCAAATCAGACACACACAACAAGTAATTATGTTACTCAGAATGTATTATACCATTGGTGACTATGAGTTAGAAACGTCAAAATTGTGCATGCCTACACCAGCAAAGGCATATAAAATCTCAGATATATTGTGCTATGTAACATCTTCCCTGTACACATTGATACAGCTACGTGACTTAGTACAGAGTTTGGTTGGTAAAGGAAACAATGATTCATGAAGGTACAAGAATTGTTTGAGGTTCACAATTTTATAAGGTTATTTAGGCCCTCATTAAACTTTTAGGGTAAATTCCAATTTCTGTGCAAAATTGTGTTTGCACAAGGATCAGAATTACTAGTTGTGTCATAATTATCACACCAAAAGAGTTGGCAAGCTAAATCTGTTGAAATTCACAGAGGGAAGAAGCCTGTAAAAAGGCAAAGAATGTGGATTTCAGTGGGTTAAATATCAATTCTGCATGATATGCCTCAATTGCAAGTTGAAAACTCTGACAAGAAGTTATAAACTACAGATGGTAAATAGTAACTCATCTGGTGGTAATGGCATTTTCCATATATGTTAAATACCTCATCATGTTTTGCCCAACTTGAGATGATGGCCTTAGTCCACTGGATTGAACAACAAGAGGAACTATGCGTGCAATGTAGGAAATTAGATGCCTCATATTACAATAGAAGTATTGTAAACTTTCATATATTTATAATTGTTGTTATAAAAATAGGAAATAAATTACAAATGGATGAAGGTGAGAGGTGAAAGTGTAAATGGTATAAATGATGTAAATGTTTTACAAAATAGTAAATAATTAAAGCACAGGCCAAAACAACTCTGGCGTTAATAGGCAAACGATTAAATTGTCACCAAACCACCAAATGGGGGTGATTTTAGATGCAACCTGAATAAATTCTAATTCAAATGAATGTCCAATTGTAAATTCTATACTAGATGTTCTAAACACTTTTGATGAATCGAGTAACATTATTGTCACCCGAATTTCTCCAATGCATCTGCCAGTTCACCTTACATGACTCGATTCCAGATTGAGAACAATATATGGATGGCCTACATGTGATACATTTTTCATTGTTTGACTCACTTAAGTTTTTCTCACTTGGTCTATCTTTAATACAGACATTATTTCTTTTGTCTGTCTTCTCTGCCCTGGAAAGGCCTTCCAGTAAAAAGGTTTATTCTTTTAAAACTGTTATCATTTATGATTGTCTGTGTCTATATGGATGGCAGTGTGTAACATGGAAGATATAAATACATGATTAAACCAGCATTAAAGATAGGGGTGTGTGAGGAGTAGCAGGAAGAATCTTACAAAAGAAACAAAAAGCCTTCATTGGCCAAGAGGACTCCGAATAGTGACGTGGTCTCCGACGAACAATACTGAGAAATTTATGGTGTAGGGGGTACACATTTGTTTGAATATTAGCAGGTCCATTAGAAGCATTTTATTTACAGGCCCTGGGTATATGGTATACCACTTTACAAGGGACTTAAAAGTAAAATACATATTTCAAACAGGTGTACACCAATTATACCATGCTTAGAGGAGAGAGCACATTCACTTTATCACTGGTCAGCAGTGGTAAAATGCTCAGAGTCCTAAAGCCAAGAAAAATAATTCAGAAAAAACAGGCGGAGAAAGGCACACTTTTTGGGGTGACCGTTTAGAGAGGGCCATTTTCCAACAATTATTTCAAGGCAAGTTTTGCACCTTGACAAACTTCTATTCACTAAGGGCTCTGTACTATTAGATACAGAAACAGATGCAACAAGAAAGTTTATTCTGCTTTCCTATTCTCATCTCAAGTTGTTCTCCAGTATACCTTATAAAGGTAAATGTTTAATTTACTGTTACCCAAACATATAAGCAACACTTGTTGCAAAAATCACTGCTTCTATAAGGATGTGTCAGAATAAACAGTGTGCAAGCTTTGCAAGGGTTGCAACATAATAATTTTGTAATATTACTCAGCTCTACGCAGAGCAGTGGCACAAATATGTGGAACAAGACTCTTGTTTCAAATTCTGCTTTGAACTGTGTTGTCCAAAGTTTCCTTTGCACTGTTTACCAGAGTGCTCAGAACAAGCCACAAATAATGAGCAGTGCAATATATCATGCTAAACTTAAAACATAAAAACAAAGATCAAGTCAACAACAGGGCCAACAACCCTTTACAGTCACATTTTCTTCTTTATCAACTATAAACACAATTACATGCATATTCTTTGTGTTGTTCTTTTTAGTCTATCTTCAGATCAAGGTGCCTAGAAGCCACTTGCTTGGATAAATGAAAGCAGAAAATATGAGCTTGGGAGAAGAGTTCCTGATAGTAGGATTTTCTGACTTTTCACAGCATCACATACCACTTTTTGTTACATTTTTATTGATTTACCTTGTCACCCTGGTTGGAAACCTTCTTATTATGGCAACAGTTTACTGTAGCCCATTTCTACAAACCCCCATGTATTTCTTCCTCACAAACTTGTCCTTCATTGACATCAGTTACACCTCAGTCGTTTTTCCACATATGCTGGCGAACTTCTTCATGGAGGGCACCCAGGTTTCACTCACTTTATGCCTGCTGCAGATGTATTGTTTCCTGTTCATGATGGCCACCGAAGTTGTTCTCCTAGCCGTCATGGCTTTTGATCGGTATTTCGCCATCTGTAATCCCTTACGTTACATGGCCATTATGAACAGGAATGTGTGCCTCTGGTTGGCTAATGGAAGCTGGTCAACTGGTCTTGTGGAACCATTACCAAATATTGTACTCCTATCTAAGCTGTCTTTCTGCGAGTCCCACACCATCAACCACTTCTTCTGTGATACAATAACCATGATGAAGCTTTCTTGCAGTAGCATTCGTGCAATAGAGGTACTCAACTACATCCTGTGTACAATTGTGACAGGAATGGCATTTGTTTTAATCATAGTGTCCTACAGCAACATCATCCGCTCAATCTTAAAAATTAAATCAACAGAGGGGAGACAAAAGGCCATCTCTACCTGCACCTCTCACATCATGGTAGTTATTCTATTTTATCTATCTCTTTGTTCTACATACATGCGACCAACATCCACAGTTTCAATCGAAGACAACAAAATATTATCTTTGTAGTACATCGCTGTTACTCCACTGTTTAACCCAATTATATATAGCCTGAAAAACACAGACTTTAAAAAAAACCTTGTGCAGGCAATGATTGCAAGACCAAATAAATGAAAAACAGCTTTTTCAATTCAGTAGTCAATCATGCATTTGATACTGTGAAAGCTTTTTGGTATAGGGTAGCATATACATAGCATGATATTCACAATATTTAGCTTAGTAGCTTAGTCTCATTTTCTGAATGTACATTTTTGTTCCAAAACATAATAATTTGTTTAGTGGAATGGATTTCATTGATCTTTTTTATGAGAGCATTTTTTTGCATGATTGACAAGGATACAATGGCAAACATGGGTACAATTCGGACATTATAGGAAAAATTTAATTATTTCAAATAGAATTATCAGTAGAAAAAGAATGTCAACATAGAATGAGTAAACTTACCCAGCATACTTACTCAGCAAATTGAACACTTGCTGTTGACATCTGTTGTAACCAGCATATCACCAGGACATATCCTTGTAATGCCTTTCATCGTTCTGAGTTTGAAAGGCTAGGTAGCATTAATAGACGGGTAATAGAAACTCCAGTCTTTTACAACTATAAACTGTAATATTTGACAGTACTAGAAATAAATGTATTATGATGCACGTGTAAGATATTCAATTTAGCTTTACAAGGTTAAATCAGCATAATTTCCCTTAATTATTTACATCTTCTTAGTTTCAGCTGAGGAGTCACTCCCAATTCTTCATTTCTAAATGTTATTTGTCTGCTTTCCCTGTTTTTCTTTCATTTAGTTGATTCTGCAAATATGGGACATGTAGCACATAGAGAATACTCTAGCCAAGGCTTACCATGCCATCATTGTTTCATCTTTGGAGTGTTCATATATTTGTGAAAAAAGAGTAAGGGTAAAAATCACTGGTCTAGCTCTAAGGAGCATTAGAATGCAGGATGTGCAAGACAAACAAGTGGTCACATATATTCCTTGGCCCTGATTCACAAACTGTACTTTGTTGTATGTTTTGTAGTTTTACAGTAGTCCTACAAAATGTACTACAAAGTGCTATTCACGAATTGCACTTTTGCAGTAACTTATACTTATGTACCAACTTGCACTTTGTATAACTTTGTAATAAGTCTTTCCATTTGTGTTGCATTACAAGTGGTTGGCCATGTGGAATGCTGGCCTTACTTTAAAAGTGTAAGTTAAAACAAAAGTGTAAGTTACAGCAAACATGCAGATTATGAATTCCAAAAACTAGTAAACCAACTCAAAAGCGTGAATCAGGCCATATGTGTATACCCTAGCACTGTTACCTCTAGAGTGCGTACCTGGATGACCACACACATTGTCATTTATCGCCTATGTTTTAATAGGTTGGTTTGCAAAATGCCAAATTGCAGTGGGTCACAATTCAACCTACCTCATGAATACTAATAAGGTAGGTCAAAATGAGACCAACTATGATTCACAGCCATCACAGGGAGAGTGGTCTGCTTGGGTCAGCAGATCACCATGACTGTGATAGCTTTTGAAGAAAGCAATAATATATATATTTTATTTTAAATGCAGCCCATTTTCCTAAAAGGAAAACAGTATGCATTTTAAAAGAAAACATAATGAAAGAAAAGTTAAAATAACATACTTTGAAGAATAGGGAGGGGACCACTGCATACTCTATGATATGTTTTTGTAAACATTCACAAAGTTTACTGTGAAATTTGTGAAATCAGTAAAATATTAATGTTTGAACCTGACGAAGTATTTCATTGTATTCGAAATTGGTATTTAGAAGAGACACACTAAACATACCACTTATAAATACTGATTCGGTATTTAGTCGCAAACCTAAATTGCAATTTGATAACGTGTTACTGTACTGAAATTGGAATTTGCCACATACCAAACGGTATGTTTGAAGGACGCAAACAGTCCTATACTGCAAATCAGATCTTTTGGAAACACAAAATGCCTTTGCAGATCTGGGCCTTGTTCTTGTTAGCCCTTTCTACAATGTTCACCGTTTTCAATTCTATTAAAATGCTGAAAGTTGGATTTTCATTTAGCAACCATGTGTAGTCTAAGAGTTGTGCTCTTGGTTTATATGGGTTGATCCATTTTAGCTAACACACATCAGGAAACAATTTTATTTCCACAATGTTATATAGTGCAACCCTGGAACATGGACCTTGGACGGCTTTATATGAGCACCGGAAATTGCTACCCGTTAATTAGGTTTTGTCTAGGCCAGCGCATGCAAGATCTTTTTTTTTATATACAGTGGGCTTGGAGGCCACCTATTACTTACCGTTTGTAGGCTAAATTGTCACTCACCTTTGCTTGCATCTTATTGGTCGGCTGCCATACGTTTCCTTCCTCTTCATTTGTTTGTCTCTCCCCTGGAGTATTGATGCATTACTTGCATCCTTCCATTGCTCATTTTATCAGGTGCTACTTTTTTAATAGGTTTTAGCACTCTACCAGAGTGGGTCTTTTACATCTGGCTCCCTCATGTACTTCATCCACTCCTGTTGTCTGTCTAATTGCTTTCTCGGACCCCTCCATTATCTGTGTTGTAGCTTGCCTTCTCCAACTTTCCTCCATCTGTCTGTGTTTTTGCTTGCTCTCTACGTGCTGTTACTTGCTTGTCCCCAAATGCTCTCCGTAGTCTTGCTTTCTCCCTCCCTCTCTACTCCTGCTGTCCATGTTGCCCCTGCACATGCCATAACAAAAAGAAAAGAGAGAGATATGATGCTGCCAATGATGGCTGCATCATAGCACTTATCTAACAAGGAAACTTTAGGCCCTGCACCCCTCCTCCCACTTTATCCAAAAATGAGAGCGGTGTTGCCTTTCACTTTTTTCAGAAGTAGCATGCTCACTCCTGTTACAACTCAGTTGGTCACACAGCTCGGAAAATTGGGCAAATAGACACTCCATTGCCGCACAGTAAAAAAACCAATCAGCGGGAACATTGATTCTCCAGGTAAAGCACATGTGAAAAGCTAGTTTGGAAAAATCAGTACCTTTTGAGAATAATATCACAAAAATGAAATGCTCCTTAAAAAGTGTCTGGAGAACTTTATTTTTGTTTCAAGCCTAAATTCAAATGGTGATGGAAGTATAATATTGGTAGAAAAATCCAAAGCTCAGAGGATAATCTAAAAAGGGTTTAGGTGTGACACATTACAGTTCCAGCTTAAACTGTATCCCCCTAAAATGGGGGCCATATAAGGGTCAAACAGTCTAGTCATAAGATTGTTAAATTAGGGAGATGGTGGACCATGGCTTTCTTGGGAACAGAATGGGGTCTTCCAAAGCAGTAAATAGAAGATTGCCATCACCAATGTGTGCTGTTGTTAAATATTGGCATTATTCCTCTTACTTTTAATCTAGTATTTAATGTTTGAACTCATTTATGATGTTTATCTGAAGCTTTTTTTAATTTCTGCAACTGAAAATGGAGTTGACTTTTCATGTGTTGACTCACATATTTTCCAATCTAGATAGGGGTTGAGAAAATGCCAGTCGGCATGTTACTGAGCCACAATTGTATATTTGTGTTGAAGTTTTAGAAGCAGATCCTATTTCAATTTTAGGTCATTCAAGTTGAGGTTGGATTCAATAAGAAGTCCAGACTATAAAATTTTTAGATACTAGTCAGAAGAACACTTTAGTTGTATCCACCTATGGGTGAATGGGCATTACTTTGGCATGAACTACAGAAAATGGAAGAGAGTATATATTGTAAGAGACACCTGTGGGGTTGGGTAGTATGAACAGTCAGATGAGCCAAATTTCAAAAATTGATACCTGGAACTGAGAAAGAGCTTGGATCACAGGATGGTGCCGTGCTATTCTTGCATATAGTAGATGTCAAGTTGGACAAGGAGCCAGATAAGAGCTGTTGTTTCCGATGTTTAAGCCTTGTCGAGCATTCTGAAGGTGTTTGATTTGATTCTAACTGTATGGCAATTTTCAGGTCTACAACCAGTTTATTGATCAAAGGACAAAAGTGGGTATTCTTAGGTCAATGTATATCTTGAGATTGTTAGGTTTTTGCTGGAGTTTTGGTTGTAGCAATAAGATGAATGGGTCTTTACTTTTGAGAATTGTGATCACCACTGAGATGTGCATGACATAAAGTTGGATGTGGAGTGGATAACAGGGAGCATGCCATTCTTTAGTGAGCTCAGTCATACAACGTTGGTGGTGATCTAAATGCTAGATAATGAACAGTTTTAGTAAAGTAAACAGCGGTGGTAATTACCTGCTCTATAATGCTTTCAAAATATACCAGTACGAAAATATGAGTGAGATAAAATGCAACCAGAGGCACCCTGCAAAGCAAAAGAGCCTACATAATTTTGAATAATATCTGACAAAAATGTCTGCAAGAGAGTAAAAATATAATTGGCAGAGAAAGGGAGATAGAGATGGATAACTAGAGAAGTGAAGAGACAAATGAAAACATAGAACACTTGATAGACATAAATGCAGGTTCCAAGTAAACAGAATAATAGGATAGAGGTATAGATAAGGAAGATAAACTGCACTTAAAAGACAGGAATAAAAGTGAAATTTGAATATTGAGAGAAAGCAGGATTTAAAAATAGAAAAAATCAGACAGAATGGAAAAAAGTAATTAAATAATGTAAGCAAATACCAAGAGAGAAAGACATTAAAAAAAGAAAGAAAACAGACATTATCACTGGCTGCCTCCTCAGGTAGATGGAAAGCCCTTGAAACCAGTTTTTTTTTTGTTTCTTCAGAGGGAGAGGCCCAAATGGCATAGGCTAGAACCCCCTCTCAAACAATCAGGAGTGAGAATTAAAGTCTGCACCCCCTTGGGGGTAAGAAGACATTGGTAAGAAGACTTCATGGGATCCATGCAAGCCACATCACCATGGACTCTTAGGTGTGTCTAGTTTTCAGAAATATTTGCGTTTGGTAGATTTCCCTGGGTGTTGGCTGAGCCTGGGCCCAGTATCCTCAAAGTGCCAAATTAGGGTCCGGTTTGAGTTGATAAATCTGTTGATGTGTTTTGGGGCCTTTCTGTTGCGGGTGCTTGTCAAACCCAACAAACAAGTTGGGCACTGTTTTTATGGAAACAAGTGTGGGAACACTAGATGGTAGGACATTTGTGGATCCTCATAGATTCTGATACTTTCTCTGACAGAAATGCAAAGAAAATGCTAGTTTTTACGCAAAGCATGTCATACCATCATAGACTCTCCTGGCGTCTAGTTTCATGACTGTTTCAGTTTCATAGTTTTCCCCAGATGGTGGTGGAGTTTGCGCCAAAAACTCCACAGCTACAAATAACCCCTGTACCTGTAGTCACTACCTTCTGAACATTCCTTAAATATATATATGTTTCCTTCATACCCATATTTTGTTCATTAGATTTTGCTATATGATTTGATATGATATGACATGACATGATCAAAAATGCTTCTGAGGTGCAGCTTAGTTGTAGGCTCTAGGTATCATATGTAAATTGGCCACTATGACAACACATTACAGATTACATTTGTGTCACCAATCGCTACCTTTTCTACTTATTTTCATCATTTTTCAATTTAAATTATTAGGTTCTTCGGGACATATCTGAATTTGAAATGTTGTCTACCTTTCATACAGGTATAGCCTTCTAGGATCACCCATGGATATCACACTTGTTTCCACTACAAACTTTAAGTCAGTTGAACACACACACTTTGGAAAAATTGAATACCTCTTAAAAAAATACTGTGGTAAAAAAACATATTTCTTTGTTCAACTTTGCATGTTACTGAAAGCTTTGGATGGTAGTGAGCCTAGCACAGCAAACATTTTATTGTTGCCATTTGTAGGAGAAAAAATATGCTTTCTTGTAAAGCACATTTTCCCAGTCCCCCCGCCCCCTAAATAAACTTCTCAAAAGTAGTAATTTCTCTGTGTACCTCAGGTAGATTCTCAAACCCCGGCAGGGTACCTCTTGAATGCACAAGATGGTGAAATAAATAACTTATGTTTAAAAGAAAGTTATGTAGCATAAGCACAAAGTACCCAAAATATAGTAAAAGGGTTCAGTACTGGGATACAAAAACATCCGCTGTTGCTGGAGTACAAAAAGAAGGTCCAAGCACACCTAAAGCCTTAAGATTAAAAGTTAAAGGTCCAGAAATGCTTGGGAAAGAGGAATAGCCTCCCCAGGTCCCTTTTCTGTGCAACAGGTAGACAGAGGTTGTTTCTCTAAACTTTGGGAGGGGGATCATTTGGGGAACGCTTCACTTCTGGCAGCCCCCAAAACAAATTTTGAAATGTTGGTGATGGACATGTCCTTCCTGAAGCACCAAGGAGCCAAATGCATATTATTTTGCATGTCACAGAGTTTTCTGAGATGCTCTTTTGCCCTCAGGCAACTTTTTCAGATGCTGCTGTGAGTGCCTTTGCATGCTTGTACAGCTGGCTCCCCGTGTCTATGACTGCATTATCAAATTGGTGCAAGAGCTAGCCCTAACTATGGGCAGGGATTGTGGTATCAGGGGCCTCATAGTGCCACGAGACATGGACATGGGAAGTGGATGAATGCACACAACAATGTTTCCGGGGCTTTGATCCTCCTCATCAGCTTCTGTAGTTAGTTTGTCTGTCAGTGGCTTTTTAGGTTGAGCCTATAGTGGCAGTGCGCATGCGTTGCCAGCTTTGCGAGGCATGAAGTTATCTAGTATGGAGTGGAAGCTCCGTGGAAACTCCGCCCACTCTCCGCCCATGTTTTTAATTGGCTTGTGTCATTGTCTGCTATCTGATTGATTACGAGGCTTGTTAGTCCCTCCTTATTATGGCCATGTTGTCATTTGTATCCTTCCACGGTAACTGGCCCCTTTACTTCGAGTGTTGCATGGTATGTTTAGGCATTTTCTATAAACACCTCCTCTGATTCTGCTCCACTTAGTTAACCATTTTGTAACTGTATATCTGTAATCTCAGTAATAAAGTCTAAACGTCAATCATAGACATAACAGCTAAAAAGAAAAGTAGTTAGAGCTCAGTGACACTCACAAAGTCCTGAATGTCTGAGGCAGAAGGTCTTCCAATGGACTCGGATATGACTGAAGCATGACAACTCTCGTTTCTCCTGTACGTGTAGTTTTCTTTGGACCCACTGCCCCTAGCAATACATAAAGGAAGAGCGTCTTCATCATCATAAACTGTTACGGAATATGAAAATGTGCTTTCATAAGAGTGATTCAAGATAAATGAGGCAAGCAATGGCGATCTGCAGAACCAACTATGAAGCCACTTGGTTAGTCCCAAGCAAATCCATCCTTCACTTACTCACTCACTCAACAGTGCATCCGTTTTCCAGCACAAAGAAATATGATCATGTATTCTGTGATCTGGTCCGTCTCATTTAAAACTGTTGAGAACAGTGTGCAGCAACATGAACTATCCCAGCTACCCAACACCAAAGACTAAGGGGCAAATTTATGAGAGGGTTGCGTCACATTTGCACCACGCAACGTGGTACAAGCATGAAGCAAACCACTTAGTCAGATTTTTAAACCGTGCATAGCCACTTTGCCTGGTTCTGAGTGGCTTCAAAAATCTGGAGTAACACAACACAGCTCAAATTGCTGCATTTTGCTAACCTACCCTGGGTAGGTGTTCCTTGGGCATTGCAGTGGGTATTTCCACACAACTCCCTTGAATCTTATCAGATTTCCAGATTTATTCTGGAAGGAATTCCACCCGACATCGAAATCAGGCCCTTAGTATTGCAAAATTGTTCCCTTATGCATGTACATAATACTTAACTTTTCCTTCTGGCTCACATGAACCCTGACTGTTAATCCCTGTTATTTCAGTTTATGTTTACAAAGTTGTCTGTCAGTGGCTTTTTAGGTTGAGCCTATAGCGGCAGTGCGCATGCGCTGCCAGCTTTGGCAGGCATGAAGTTATCTAGTATGGAGTGGAAGCTCCGTGGAAACTCCGCCCACTCTCCGCCCATGTTTTTAATTGGCTTGTGTCATTGTCTGCTATCTGATTGATTACGAGGCTTGTTAGTCCCTCCTTATTATGGCAATGTTATCATTTGTATCCTTCCACGGTAACTGGCCCCTTTACTTCGAGTGTTGCATGGTATGTTTAGGCATTTTCTATAAACACCTCCTCTGATTCTGCTCCACTTAGTTAACCATTTTGTAACTGTATATCTGTAATCTCAGTAATAAAGTCTAAACGTCAATCATAGACATAACAGCTAAAAAGAAAAGTATGTTGTTTTAAATTGATATAGAAATCACAAGATGAGTGCATAATCTTATATTAATTTTACTTTAGTCACCCACTACATTATCGCAGTATTTTGAAATAGTAACCATTAATAATGTACAGTTTACCTCTGGAACTAAATGTTTTATATTGTTACTTTGTACGGTATTTTTACAGACGTGAAATAAATGTTCCTACTGACTGGGACGTTGTCACTGTCAGTTGATACCTGCCCTCCAGTTCGGGCAGCTTCTCTTCCGACTTTTCCGCACTGAACTACTTGAAGATGTAATGCCCACAAACGTGGAAGCTGAGTCAGGAGATGGAAATATTTCCTGTTTCTTTTGTGTTGTAAAGTGGCGTGTCAATACAAGGGTGGCACTAGTGATGGTTCTGGCCACTACAACCTGTTCTTCCTGGTTTATCCAAATATATTATCACAACACCGGCGCACTTGTAGAAGATTAACCCTTGGCACAGTTGACCCGACTGGACCATCTCACTAGCCGCATGACAGATCGCGGGTGAGGACCACCCTATCTAGTGGAGCCGGCTGGAGTCCGCTATCCTCAGCAGCATTGGACACTTCAGGGACCTCTACCTGCCGAGTGTGAGAAGACGCAGTGAGGATGCATCAGTCGTGCAGGAGCGCAATGCAAATGGAGAACACAACAGCGCCCTGCAGGGCCTATGGGTTAGTGGCCCTGCCTCGCAATTGCAGAGCTCTCCAGCTTTTATAACTCTCAGGGGAGTTTGATTTATTTACCATATTTAATGACCTCAGTAATTATCAATAACTTGAAAAACGCGTGACTTGCAAAGTAGTAAGCCAGCTCTCTAATGTGTCCAAAGTGATCCCTTTTCTGTCAACTGAAGCAGTCTGTATGAGAACTCCCCGTGTAGAGGAAGAGATTCATGATTTCTCGCAGAAGCTCAGACACCAAAGATTTGAATAGTCCCATTTAAATTTTAGGTTCTAGCCCTTCTCACCAGGTGTGACATTTTGCTTGTTGTGAGAGCTCAACCCAACCTCCAAGTGTGTAAGTCTCAGTTGCAAAGAATGAGACTTTAAAAGCCAAAGAAGCGGAGATAAAAATATCACCCTATCAACAACAGGGTGCTAACATGCAAAATCGCATGTAGCACCCTTTTTCACTACGCTTCCCTTTGCATCTCTAATGAGATGCAAAGTGGGCGTTCCAGAGCAAAATAACAGGAGAAATGACGCTAAGCGACATTTCTCCTATTATCAAGCTTCACGCTAACCCTGTTAGAGACAAAAACAGCAGTGCTAACCACGGTTAACACTGCTTTTTTACGTCTGCTAATTTTCAGATTTAGCCATGTAATCCAATGGGAGGTGGATTACATGGATAAATCCACCATGGGCTATCAACAAGGATATCCCTATCCTTGTAGTTTTCTCGCTGCATTACCAGCGATAACCTCCCAAAATGCCGCTATCGCTGGATTATTTATCGCCTAGGCGGTTAGCCTTGTCAATAACGCGATAACCAGGCGATATTACCCAGCGATAGCGAGCGTTAAAAAAATTAACGCTAAGCGCCCTTAGCGTTAATTTTTCCTGTTCCTTGTTAATATGCCCCTTAGACTTTTTCAGGTTTTAAGTTAGCATAACAATTTGATCACAGTAAATAAATCACCCGGGACTTAATCATAACATAAAATCACATTATATGACATTAGACCAAGACTGTGCCCTTCTGAGAGGTTCACAACCAATGTGTAAAGGTGCTCGCGTACTAAGTTTCATGGTGTACAAACATTGTGCACCAACATGTACGTATAATGAGTATGTATAGTGCAAAGATGTGAGGCTGCACTTACTGTAAAGCACAACCACCAATGCACATTGGTATTCAAACGCTTTTTCCCTGGACTATCTCTAATTTGGAGAAGGCATATAATTTCTAGAGGTAACAATATTTATTAAAAAATAAAAAATTACCTCATGTATAAATAGCAGTTACAAAAGATTAACCTCTGCTTCAGCCTTTTTTGTTGCTTTTCCTGCTCTCTCTACACCACCCCGCCCCAGCGCTGCACTACCACCTGCTTTTCCTGCTGCCCACTGCAGTCCTGCCCCTTGCCCCCAGAAGTCCTTCCTAGTCACGTTGCTTCTTCATTTCAGCTGCAGAGCTAACCAGCCATTAAGCAGACACTACCTGGCCCTGCCTGTCCCACTCTCCTGTGCCAAGTACTCCGACTATACTTTGCAGACCCAGCTCCAATACTGTCCCAGGCCCCAGCCACACGCACCTTCTTGCTTCCTCTATGTAGAATGTCTCTTTTACCCTTTCTTTAACTTCCTACGACTTTTGCTCTCTCACGCTGCTCTACTTTTTGGCGTGCTCTATGACTGCTTTCCTCAAAATTTTTATTTCAACCATTCAACATGGTGTACAGCCGCCACAATGCTCTACAACATAGCTTAAAGACATTGGCAAAACCATTAGCTCTGGCTAAACACTTACAAGGTCAAAGGCGGGACCTATTGGCTATGCCAATGCTTGTTTTGTAACTTATTAATGTATGAAATAATGGTATGTTTTCTGTTAAGGGTTCCATGTCCCTTTGGAACTGGTAAATGGGTATATTAAACTGCTAAACAAAAAAAGAAAATAGATAACAGAAGTGCCTCAAATGCTGGCTAAGCAAGTGATTTATTTAACCTTGTTTGGACAGATTCAGGTGCTGCTGTGCATTTATGGGTATGGAGTGTGGTGACAGGTTGGATTTATTTACAAAAACAGTACTAGACTAAACTGTAAGGTTCTATGTTAGTGGGCCTGGGCTATATGTTTAACATGCAAATCATGAATTTTACTTAATGTGTATTTTGATTACTTTTGTGTAAATTCGCATCATTTTTAAGAAGTTACATGAAGACTTCTTTCTTTTCAATTTCACAATTTGTGGATATGTGTACATGTTTATAATATGAGACTATCCTATGTATTTCGTTATGGACCAAACCCCCTTGATATTTTGGTCACATGCTGAAGCAAGGAGTAGAACACCCACCGTGTTTTAGATTCAGTGACTTAGCTAAGACGTTTAGTACCTCCACAAAGAAGCCCAAAACAGAACCGGTGTGTACCCACATCTCCAAAGAGCAATAGCCCCTGCAGTCTTTAGTGTTTTCAGCCAGTGCTGAATTTGTAAAATATTAAGGGCCAGGGCTCTGACCAGGAGCCCACTGCAGCTTGCACCACCCATCGCCCTTATCATCGCTGCCAAACAACTACAAACCATCTCTCTCGCATGTACATGTGACAGTTCAGATTATTCCAGGTCCCCAAAGCTAAAAGAATGGCTGGGGAGGCAGATATTAGCAACTTTAATGTATGTTGTATTCCTAAACGACAGTAGTTGTGCTCATCTCTAAATTAGATGAGCAGCGCCGCCATGTTGTGGACTGTTCTAAATATGGTGTTGACGATTAGGTGCCGGTGCAGAGCACTGGAAACCAATTAAGTGCCGGTGCTGAGCACTGGAAACCAATTAAGTGCCGGTGCTGAGCACCGGCTCAAATTAAGCACTGGTTTCAGCTCAGCTTCCAAGGCGCTCTTACTTCCTGCGTCATTTGCATTTTCCTTGCTCTCTGGTTACAGCCTGGCACGTGAGATAGAACTAGTAGAAAACAAAAATGTCCTTCAAACATTATCTGCAGAAGAAATGAGGGTTTACCTTGACCCTCTCATGCCACCATGCTGCTATCAGCAAGCCCTTGGGGAATTTCATCGCAGGTGGAGTCAGAGCTCTGCTTTGTGTCTTTGGAAGTAAAATGCATTTATGGTGAATCACAATTACCTGCAGCCTCCCTGAGGCTATCATTTGAAACCCCATGATAAATTGCTGCAGGGTGTGTACATGATCACAGAGACTGGTGAGGATGTTTATGGGTAACATTAAGATAACATTCAGGATACATGAAAAATTCTATAACAACATGCACACTTTCGAAGTCTAGCCGTAGCATCAGTAAGTTACCTGTAATAAGAACCAGCATTCACTACTCTAATGTAATACTTTAGTACAGTCGGCCTGTGATGGCATAATGACCACTACATGGATCAGCAGACATTATAAAAAGCATTCCTTGCGTTGCTTTGCCTGACAATTTGAATTCATGAGCCTTTAAGCGGCTATCTATAGTCTTTGTTACTATGGTTCATTGCTGGAGGTAAGTGTGCAAGAGCAGGAGCTTTGCTACTTAAACAGAGCCCCGATGCAAAAGGTCCCTTGGACACTATGGGGCCTATGCATCAACATTAGCATTTGCGATTCCTTATTAGCGAAAAATAAGGATTCGCTAATAAGGAATAGCAAAAGGCTATGCATGTAGGAATCGCTATTCAAATAGCGATTCCTTAATATTCCTTATTACCGAATCGGTAATACCGAATCGGTAATAAAGAATACCTACCCATTCATTCCTATGGGCTTGGAGGCCCATAGGAATGAATGTAAAGCCAGTCTGTATTAGCGATTCGGTATTACCGAATCGCTAATAGCGGGAGCACTTTCAAGGGTGCCAGGGTGTCAAAAGGACACCCTGTTGCACCCCTGAAAATGATATGTGCACATATGTTGCACACACACATGCTCTAAGGGCATGTGTGTGCGCAACATGAAACTTTGAAAAATGCACAAAAGTGCATTTTTCAAAGTTTTTGCAAATTACCATGCAGTTCATCTTCATGGTAATTTGCTCCCCCTATTAGCGAAATCGCAAATTTTTTAACTTTGATGCATTGCATTTAAGGAATCTCACTTTGGGATTCCTTAAATGCAATCGCTATTTAAGGAATCGGTATTTAAGGAATCCCTATTTAAAGAATCGCTATTTAAGGATTCCTTAAATAGCGATTTCTGCTTTTGGGTTGATGCATTGGGATTGGGTATTTTTTACTTAATACCGGGAGCTATTACCGAATCGGTATTTTACCGACTGGATTTTGGGTTGATGCATGAGGCTGTTAATCTCCCCATGCCTAGCAAAAATGAATGTGTCCTCATGTAATGCCACCGGTGCTATGTAAAGCGCTCTGATACCCGATTCGGGTCAAGTTTGCACTATATAAAACTATGTAAACAAAATAAAATACGGGAGAGGTAAATACGGATTGTCGTAATTAGTGTTTGCTCTGGCATTTGCACTAGTGCAACATTTCTATAGTAAGACCTCTGGGGCTTTATTATGGAATTGCCTCAGGGGCGCAACTGGCGTTTGTGCCCGCTTTGTGCGCGTCTGGGACACTTTGGTATTACAGAAGGGTCCGCAGATGGCTGTGCGATCTGTCATACTGAAAGCACTGGCGCACATAAAGCACCAGCACTATTTATAGAACGCGTCCCCTCATTTGCATGGGGGTTTGGCCTCATGCAAATGAGGGAATCCCTTTTCTATGCCCGCGCCATATTATAGACACAGGCGCAGAGACGAAGAAGCAGTCAGAAGGTGCACTGACAGTGTGCCACAGGGGGCCTCCTGATTGAAGCCCTCTGGGGGGGGAAAGGGAGTCCCACGACCCCCCCAGCCATTCACTTGCAGGCAGATGCACACTCACTGCAGCCGCCAGGCTACAGCCTGCACAGTGAAGCAGGGAGCGGCTTCAAAGCAGCTGCTCTGTTTTTCACCTGAATGTGCTGCCCTGGGGGCAACATGGACCATTTAATAGGGCGCACTTTCCCTGTTTCCGCCCAGCGCAACTGTTTGAAGGTGCACCAGGTGCAAACAGGGAAAGTGCACCCTTTACATAATAGAGCCACTGCCAGTTACCACTTACTTGTCCCAAATAGTCCTCTTTGAATGAAACTCATTAATGTACTGCAAGACAGTTTAATGTGCATTCTGGCGTGGTCATTCAGATTTTCTGCAACCATAGAATGTTTTCTATCAAGGAAGCCAGTCTTGCCAGTATGGGTAATGAGATGTCAATCTCCCTCTGCTGTATGTAAAAATTACCTCGGAGCCCCATAATATTAAAATGACGTCGGGTGTTGGCTTCAATCATATATATGACCACCGAGCTCCCTGGTAATCTGCAATATGCTTACTGTTATTTATAATCAAATGTCACCTACAAAATATAAACAAAATCAGAAATCAATGTCATTATTGCAATCTAGTTTCCATCTCACTAAGCCAGTGGTCAGTCAAATTCTTTTATTTCGGCCAATGCCCACTACGTGGGCAGTAATTGAAAAGTCTCAGAAACAATCGCACGAAAATCATAGAATAGTTTACACAATGAGTGTATGAAGAAACTCATAAAGTATTTCAAACGATGAGACATAGCCGTAGTGCCTCAAGAGAAAGAGTCTGAAGCAAGGGAGTACCTGCCCTTGGTGCAGCAGGTGCAGTGGTCCAGAGCCCTGAGACCCACTGAACCCTGATAAATGCTTTATTTACTCCCCCAAAAGCAGTCAAAGGGGCCGTGTTCCCTCTCATGCAGCAGGGCCCTTGGCATTCGTGCTAAACTATGGGTCTGGAGGTAGGAGTTTTAACTAAGTCCATAGAGGGACTCACCTCCTGGGTGCCCTTGAATCACGACCGGTGCTTAAGCCATTTTGCCCGCAGGTTAACATACTGTTAAGGAACAGAATGTGTATTTCGTTGTCAACGAGGGGTGGGAGGAATTTGCGAAATCCACTTTCGCAAATTATCGCGAAAATGTTAAAAATTATCGCAAACACGCGGAAATATCGCGAAGATGCGGAAGTTGTTTTCCCGCATGTTCGCGAGATTTTCTGCATGGTTGCGGCTCGCCAACTTACCCATGTGGTTGCTCGCGGGCGCGGCCATCTTGTTTTCAGTTGTCTAGCGGTGCATGATCGCGAGAAGAAAGACGTGATCGCGCGACGCATGACGTCACTGCGGGCACAAACTGTCGCGAGACAGCGCAAATGGCTAAAAACAATACAACATCTCATGGAGAACGCGACCGGATCAAGAAAACTTGTCGGCGAACGCAGGGATTCAGGTAAGGCGATCGCGCGCGCGAGAGAATGTATTATTTTACAGCGCGAGCAAGAAACAACTTATTGCCAAGCAGCGGAATGCGGAAATTTTGACATTTTTGCGCTTTCCGTGGAATGCGAAAATGTTAAATGATCGCAATTTCCGCGAACGGAATGAAATTTTAGCCCAGGCCTATTGTCAACATGTCCGGGCAATATTGGCAACAATTTTGCTTTTGTGCAAGGAGCGCCCCTGTTTGAGGTGAAGGGTTTTAATGGTAAAACGCCAAACTTTAGCTTGAGAAACAGAACTTTGTCCAATGTGGTCTCCCTCTCATCCAGCTAAGACGAATGTTTACCTACAGAGATCTTGGTTCAGAATACATTGGTTAGACATCCTTGTTTAGGACTCAAGAGCATTTATCCCAAGAGCCATTATTAGTAGGCAAATGTAACCTCATGTGCCAATTGTGGGGGGATGGACTCAGGAGAGAACCAAAGATCGGGCATTACTATATTTCCCCATAGGTGATGAGCATGTCTAATGTATGCCTATGAACATCTGCATGCAAGACCAAGGGCTTCCAACATCTGCCTGCAGCAACCTACGTTGGTCCAGACACCGGCGTTGATTACCACCTGTATCAGTACAAGTGTGGGAACACTGGGCGATAGGAATTTTATGGATTCCCACAGATTTCAGAACATTCTTCACAGAGCTGTGTTGAAAATGCGTAACTTTGCCAAAGTGTGAGGTATGCAGGTCATTCTGCCTAAGAAAATATAATGAGATGCCAGCATGACACACCATCGTTTGCTGCCCTGGGTGACTAGATTTCAGAAATGTCTGAACTTAGTAGGTTTCTGTTAGAAGGCGACCTCAGAGGAGCCCGGAGGGGGCCCTGACTATTCTGAAACCAACCCTTGAGGTATCGTAGCCGGGCACTGGCGGGAGACTCCTCAGGGGAGGAACCTCGTATCTAGGATCGTACACTCGGCACCACACGACAAAGAGACACCACATCGGGAGTTCTTAAGAATAAATCTTTATCAGATCGGAGTTGTAGGATCTTTATGATCAGCAAGGCAAATATATACAAGTGGAGCGCGGGCTCACAGAGTCTTTGAGGGGGGTAGGAGGTAGCGGGACAGTCTTTGGGGGATAGGGATCAAATGCAGGAGCGTACCCGGCGCGCAGCTCAAAATCCTCGAGCTGGGGGATACACTTGTCGTCGTGGGGTCCGGCGGGACCAAGAGAGTCTGTGGGAGCCGCGAGTCACTCAGCAGGGCTCAAGTACAAGTTCGGAGGTCTTACGATCTTCAGGGAGCCGCGAGTCACTCATCAGGGCTCAAGCACGAGTTTGGAGGTCTTACGATCTTCAGGGAGCCGCGAGTCACTCAGCAGGGCTCAGGTGTTTCCAAAGGCGAATCTGCCGGACAGTCCCAGAGCACCCCTTGTTATAGGGCAACTCCTCTTTGATGTCCGGAGTCTGTGCAGGCAGGGGTCGCTTGTCGGGGTTTTCCTGCCATTGTCTTTTGATCCTTTCAGGGCCGGGTTGGGAGGAGTCCCAGACACCCAGCAGGCATGGAGCCAGCCCTCGGGGAGACCGGCGGGCCGATTGAAACCCACCTTCCCAGGGAAGCTCAGAGGTGTGATAGAAACTGCTCCTCCCTCTCTCATCCCAAGGGGAGCGCGATGTCCTCCAGCCGGAGTGGCGCCTCTAGGCCAGGGTCGCGCTGGGGCCGGGCGGCCATCTTGGTGCATGAAGTGGGCACGCGGGCCCGGTGTGGCCGAAAGGAGGAAGGCCACGGACGGGAAAGTCTGGGTCGGGTGTGTGTGTTCTGGTGGGAAGGATCGGCTAGGTCGTGGGTTCGGGGGCTGTGTGAGGTGCAGGGGTCAGGTATGGCTATGTCACGAGGGCCGGGTCTAACACGCGTCCCCCCCAGCTGAAAGCCGGAGAGAACTACCCATCCTCTTGGGGGTTCTCTTCGCTGAGGCGGAAGAACCGGGAGAGGCCATCGGCGTTTGCGTGGTCAGTCCCAGGGCGATGTTCCACGGTGAAATCCATCCCCTGGAGGGAGATTGACCACCGCAGTAGCTTGGGGTTTTCTCCTCGCATCTGCATGAGCCATCGCAAGGGGCGATGGTCGGTTTGGACCTTGCAATGGGTGCCGAACAGGTAAGGGCGTAACTTCTTGAGGGCCCAGACTACGGCGAACGCCTCACGCTCGATGGTGCTCCATCTTTGTTCTCTGGACAACAGCCTTCGGCTGAGGAAGGCCACGGGTTGGTCTAGGCCTTGGTCATTCACCTGGGACAGGACGGCCCCAATTCCATGCTCGGAGGCGTCCGTTTGGACCACAAATTCCTTGGAATAGTCGGGGGCCTGGAGGACGGGGGCAGTGCACATGGCCGCTTTCAGGGCATCGAACGCCTCTTGGCAGGCAGGGGTCCACTGCACTTTCTTGGGCTGTTTCTTAGATGTGAGTCCCGTGAGGGGACCGACCAGGCTGCCGTAATTCCGGATGAATCTCCGATAGTAGCCCATGAGGCCCAGAAAGGCTCGGACCTCCGTTTGGGTAGTGGGGGGTTGCCAGGCTAGGATGGCGTCGATTTTGGGCTGGAGAGGGGCGACCTGACTGCTTCCGACCTGGTGCCCTAGGTAGGTTACCGACCCGTGCCCAATCTGGCACTTGCTGGCTTTCACGGTGAGGCCTGCCTGGCGCAGGGCGGTTAGCACCCTCCGGAGGTGCTGGAGGTGCTCACTCCATTCGGAACTAAAAACTGCAATATCGTCGAGATATGCAGCGCTGAATTTTTCCAGCCCGGCCAGGACTCTATTTACCAGTCGCTGGAAGGTGGCCGGGGCATTTTTCATCCCGAAGGGCATCACGCGAAAGCGATAGTGCCCATCCGGGGTGGAGAAGGCGGACCGCTCCTTGGCTCCTTCTGTGAGCGCAATTTGCCAGTAGCCGCAGGTGAGATCGAAGGTGCTGAGGAACCGAGCAGCCCCGAGTCGGTCAATGAGCTCGTCGGCTCGGGGAATGGGGTGGGCATCGGCTCGGGTGACTTCATTGAGTCCTCGGTAGTCCACGCAGGAGCGGAGCTCTGGGGCGACACCGGGGGCAGCTGCTTTCGGGACCAAGACCACGGGGCTGGCCCAGGGACTGTCTGAGGGTTCGATCACTCCCAAGGTCAACATCTTCGAGACCTCGGCCTGAATGCAGGACCGGACTCGATCAGGGACTCTGTAGGCTCGGTGTTTCACCGGTGGGCTGTCTCCGGTGTCCACGTCATGGACACATCAGTCGGTGACTTTGGGGACCAGGGAGAAGAGGTCGGAAAACTGCCCTAGGAGCTGGCGACAATCCTCACGTTGCTGGGAAGTGAGGGATGGGGAGAGGTTCACTCCCTCTACGGAGCCGTCCTTCTCTTTGGTGCACAGGAGATCCGGGAGAGGATCCGACTCCTCCTCGGACCCGTCATCAGTGGCCAGTAGGAGGCTCAGCTCTGTCCGCACAAAGTGGGGCTTGAGGCGGTTCACGTGGAGGACCCGGAGGGGGTCCCGTGGTGACTGGACGTCCACCAAGTACGTGACCTGGCTCTTCTGCTCAACCACTTTGAAGGGCCCGGTCCATTTATCCTGGAGGGCGCAGGGTTTCACGGGGGCCATGACCCATACCTGCTGGCCCGGCTGAAACTCGACCAGAGTGGCATTCTGGTCGTACCAGCGCTTCATCTCCTCCTGGCTCGCCTCCAGGTTGGCCTTGGCCATCTCTCGGAACTTCCTAGTCTGGTTCCGGAGGGTCAGGACATATCGGAACACATCTCGGGGGGGGCCTCGGGGCGCCGCCTCCCACCCTTCCTTGACCAGGCTGAGGGGCCCCCTGTCGGGGTGCCCATAGAGCAACTCAAAAGGGCTGAACCCCAAGGATGTCTGGGGAACTTCTCGGTAGGCGAATAGGAGGCAGGGGAGCAGGACGTCCCACTTACGCCGGAGGGGCTCTTCCAAGCCCGCGATCATCCCCTTCAGAGTCCAGTTAAACCGCTCTACCAGGCCGTTCCCTTGGGGGTGGTACGGGGTGGTGAATTTATAGGACACCCCGCATTGTTGCCACAAGGACGTCATGTATCTGGAGATGAAGTTGGTACCGCGATCGCTCACGACCTCGTGGGGAAAACCCATGCGGGAGAAGATTCCCATCAACGCCCGGCCCACCACGGGGGCTGTGACGGTGCGCAGGGGGATGGCTTCAGGGTATCGGGTGGCATGGTCCACCAGGACGAGGATAAAGCGGTGTCCTTGGGAGGTTGGGGGGTCCAGAGGCCCCACAATGTCGATCCTGACCCGCTCAAAAGGGGTACTGACGACAGGGAAGGGTTGGAGGGGAGCCTTGCGCTTTCCTCCGCTCTTCCCACTGGCCTGGCACGTGGGACAGGACTTGCAGTGGGCTTCTACATCGGCTTTCATTCTGGGCCAGTAGAAGTGAGTCACGAGGCGACTGTAGGTTTTGTCCTGGCCCAAGTGGCCTGCGAGGGGAACGTCGTGGGCCAAGCCCAGGAGGAGGTTTCGGAAGCGTAGGGGTACCACCAGCACCCGGCCGGATCCCAGCTCCACCGACTTCTGCTCGCTGTACAAAAGGTCATCCTCCCAGTACACCCGGTGCGTCCCAGTCTGGTCGCCCGCGGCCTGGGCCTCTGCCTGTTGCCGGGGCCCGACCAGGGAAGGACAGGTAGCCTGCTCACGGCAGAACTCCTCTCGGGAGGGTCCCCCCTCGTGGCGCCACTGGGCCAGTTCGGGCAGATCGCTTAACTCGGTGACCTGGGCGGAGTCAGAAGGTGGGGGTTCGTCACTGGCGATCGACCCTTCTTGTGGGGGGATGTGGGGACCCTCGGCGGGGACCATCCTATCTTCCGTGGTCGGGGCGTCGTCGACTTCCCCCAGGGGGGTCAGTCGGGCCGCCATGGATCGGGTGGTGGCGCACACCCACTCCGGGAGGCCCATCATCCCTAGGTGGGTCTTGCGCTCGACTTGTTTCCAGGGGGAACTTTCCAGGTCGTTCCCCAGGAGACAGTCGACTGGCTGGGAGGTCCTAACTGCGACTTTCAATTTACCGACCACCCCTCCCCACTCAAAAGGCACCAGGGCTACTTTACACAGACTTTCCGTGTTGTCTGCTAAAATGACCGGGCAAAAGACGTTGGGGAGGACCTGGTCTTCGTGGACTAAATGACTGAGGACACCGGTGATGCTGGCCCCGGTGTCACGGAGGGCTTCTACTTGGTGGCCATTGATCGTTACGAGTTGCCCATATTTCTTCGTGTTGGAGGGCAGGAGGCTGCCAGGGACCATTTCTCTATCTCCTAAGGATACTAGGGCCATGGCTGTGGGTTCCCACTCTACGGTCTCCTCAACCTCCTCCCCCAGTGCTACATTGGCTATCTGTCTAGCGGGGGGTGCTGCCTGGGTGGTGTGTGGGGCCATGGGGCATTCAGGGTCGTTGGCGTAATGCCCGGGCTTCTGACAACGGAAACAAGTGATGGTCACCCGGTGCCCCCGTCTCAGGGGGGGGCTGGATACAGCTGGTGGGGGTGCCGGGAAAGGCAGAGGTTGGGTCTTCGGGGGACTAGACTGGGACTCTCTCTGCCCTCCCTGGTTTCCCCCCCCTCTTTGGCGGGGTGGTCCCTGACTGGCTCGGGGGTACTCTCCTACAGGGCCCCGGGAGACCCGGGTGTTGGTCCAGCGATCCGCCTCGACAGCCAGCTTTCTCGGATCCGTGAGCTTGCTGTCGAGCAGATGCTGGCGCAGTTCCACAAAGCAGTTCGCAGCCAGGTGTTCCCACAACATAAGGTCTGTTAGTTCTTCCAGGGTGATTACCTTGCTGCCCTTGATCCACCCATCGAACGCGCGGCTGAAAAATTTCACATATTCCACCCAGGTGGTACCCGGGATCTTCCTGCAGTCCCGGAACCGCTGGCGGTACATCTCCGGGGTGAGGCCGTACCTTGTGAGGAGGGCCTCCTTCATGTGGTCATAGGAGGTCTGCATGGAGGTTGGTAGGTCGAGCAGGGTGTCTCTCCCTTCGCTCAGGAATCGGTCCCACAACCCGGCCCCCCAATCCTTCTGCAGGACCCGATGGGAGGCCATGGCCACCTCGTAGGCCCGGAACCACTGTTGAATGTCATCGTTTTTGTAATATTCTTTGACCACATCCTTGGGGATGTGGACCCTCTGCTCCGCCGGGGATGCCGCCTCTCGGTTCCCCGGGGGCCGCGCTTCTTCGCTTTTTGCTTTTAGCTCCATTTCCTTCAAGCTGCTTTCATGTTCCAGTTGAAGTCTCCTTCCTTCGTGCTCCCATTGGAGTTTCTTTTTTTCTAGTTCTCCTTGCACCCGCATCTGTTCCACTGCTAGCTTTTTCTCGGCTAATTTCAACTCGCCCTCAATATGCTTACTGTTATTTATAATCAAATGTCACCTACAAAATATAAACAAAATCAGAAATCAATGTCATTATTGCAATCTAGTTTCCATCTCACTAAGCCAGTGGTCAGTCAAATTCTTTTATTTCGGCCAATGCCCACTACATGGGCAGTAATTGAAAAGTCTCAGAAACAATCGCACGAAAATCATAGAATAGTTTACACAATGAGTGTATGAAGAAACTCATAAAGTATTTCAAACGATGAGACATAGCCGTAGTGCCTAAAGAGAAAGAGTCTGAAGCAAGGGAGTACCTGCCCTTGGTGCAGCAGGTGCAGTGGTTCAGAGCCCTGAGACCCACTGAACCCTGATAAATGCTTTATTTACTCCCCCAAAAGCAGTCAAAGGGGCCGTGTTCCCTCTCATGCAGCAGGGCCCTTGGCATTCGTGCTAAACTATGGGTCTGGAGGTAGGAGTTTTAACTAAGTCCATAGAGGGACTCACCTCCTGGGTGCCCTTGAATCACGACCGGTGCTTAAGCCATTTTGCCCGCAGGTTAACATACTGTTAAGGAACAGAATGTGTATTTCGTTGTCAACGAGGGGTGGGCGGAATTGGCGAAATCCACTTTCGCAAATTATCGCGAAAATGTTAAAAATTATCGCAAACACGCGGAAATATCGCGAAGATGCGGAAGTTTTTTTCCCGCATGTTCGCGAGAATTTCTGCATGGTTGCGGCTCGCCAACTTACCCATGTGGTTGCTCGCGGGCGCGGCCATCTTGTTTTCAGTTGTCTAGCGGTGCATGATCGCGAGAAGAAAGACGTGATCGCGCGACGCATGACGTCACTGCGGGCACAAACTGTCGCGAGACAGCGCAAATGGCTAAAAACAATACAACATCTCATGGAGAACGCGACCGGATCAAGAAAACTTGTCGGCGAACGCAGGGATTCAGGTAAGGCGATCGCGCGCGCGAGAGAATGTATTATTTTACAGCGCGAGCAAGAAACAAATTATTGCCAAGCAGCGGAATGCGGAAATTTTGACATTTTTGCGCTTTCCGTGGAATGCGAAAATGTCAAATGATCGCAATTTCCGCGAACGGAATGAAATTTTAGCCCAGGCCTATTGTCAACATGTCCGGGCAATATTGGCAACAATTTTGCTTTTGTGCAAGGAGCGCCCCTGTTTGAGGTGAAGGGTTTTAATGGTAAAACGCCAAACTTTAGCTTGAGAAACAGAACTTTGTCCAATGTGGTCTCCCTCTCATCCAGCTAAGACGAATGTTTACCTACAGAGATCTTGGTTCAGAATACATTGGTTAGACATCCTTGTTTAGGACTCAAGAGCATTTATCCCAAGAGCCATTATTAGTAGGCAAATGTAACCTCATGTGCCAATTGTGGGGGGATGGACTCAGGAGAGAACCAAAGATCGGGCATTACTATATTTCCCCATAGGTGATGAGCATGTCTAATGTATGCCTATGAACATCTGCATGCAAGACCAAGGGCTTCCAACATCTGCCTGCAGCAACCTACGTTGGTCCAGACACCGGCGTTGATTACCACCTGTATCAGTACAAGTGTGGGAACACTGGGCGATAGGAATTTTATGGATTCCCACAGATTTCAGAACATTCTTCACAGAGCTGTGTTGAAAATGCGTAACTTTGCCAAAGTGTGAGGTATGCAGGTCATTCTGCCTAAGAAAATATAATGAGATGCCAGCATGACACACCATCGTTTGCTGCCCTGGGTGACTAGATTTCAGAAATGTCTGAACTTAGTAGGTTTCTGTTAGAAGGCGACCTCAGAGGAGCCCGGAGGGGGCCCTGACTATTCTGAGACCAACCCTTGAGGTATCGTAGCCGGGCACTGGTGGGAGACTCCTCAGGGGAGGAACCTCGTATCTAGGATCATACACTCGGCACCACACGACAAAGAGACACCACATCGGGAGTTCTTAAGAATAAATCTTTATCAGATCGGAGTTGTAGGATCTTTATGATCAGCAAGGCAAATATATACAAGTGGAGCGCGGGCTCACAGAGTCTTTGAGGGGGGTAGGAGGTAGCGGGACAGTCTTTGGGGGATAGGGATCAAATGCAGGAGCGTACCCAGCCCGCAGCTCAAAATCCTCGAGCTGGGGGATACACTTGTCGTCGTGGGGTCCGGCGGGACCAAGAGAGTCTGTGGGAGCCGCGAGTCACTCAGCAGGGCTCAAGTACAAGTTCGGAGGTCTTACGATCTTCAGGGAGCCGCGAGTCACTCATCAGGGCTCAAGCACGAGTTTGGAGGTCTTACGATCTTCAGGGAGCCGCGAGTCACTCAGCAGGGCTCAGGTGTTTCCAAAGGCGAATCTGCCGGACAGTCCCAGAGCACCCCTTGTTATAGGGCAACTCCTCTTTGATGTCCGGAGTCTGTGCAGGCAGGGGTCGCTTGTCGGGGTTTTCCTGCCATTGTCTTTTGATCCTTTCAGGGCCGGGTTGGGAGGAGTCCCAGACACCCAGCAGGCATGGAGCCAGCCCTCGGGGAGACCGGTGGGCCGATTGAAACCCACCTTCCCAGGGAAGCTCAGAGGTGTGATAGAAACTGCTCCTCCCTCTCTCCTCCCAAGGGGAGCGCGATGTCCTCCAGCCGGAGTGGCGCCTCTAGGCCAGGGTCGCGCTGGGGCCGGGCGGCCATCTTGGTGCATGAAGTGGGCACGCGGGCCCGGTGTGGCCGAAAGGAGGAAGGCCACGGACGGGAAAGTCTGGGTCGGGTGTGTGTGTTCTGGTGGGAAGGATCGGCTAGGTCGAAGGTTCGGGGGCTGTGTGAGGTGCAGGGGTCAGGTATGGCTATGTCACGAGGGCCGGGTCTAACACGCGTCCCCCCCAGCTGAAAGCCGGAGAGAACTACCCATCCTCTTGGGGGTTCTCTTCGCTGAGGCGGAAGAACCGGGAGAGGCCATCGGCGTTGGCGTGGTCAGTCCCAGGGCGATGTTCCACGGTGAAATCCATCCCCTGGAGGGAGATTGACCACCGCAGTAGCTTGGGGTTTTCTCCTCGCATCTGCATGAGCCATCGCAAGGGGCGATGGTCGGTTTGGACCTTGAAATGGGTGCCGAACAGGTAAGGGCGTAACTTCTTGAGGGCCCAGACTACGGCGAACGCCTCACGCTCGATGGTGCTCCATCTTTGTTCTCTGGGCAACAGCCTTCGGCTGAGGAAGGCCACGGGTTGGTCTAGGCCTTGGTCATTCACCTGGGACAGGACGGCCCCAATTCCATGCTCGGAGGCGTCCGTTTGGACCACAAATTCCTTGGAATAGTCGGGGGCCTGGAGGATGGGGGCAGTGCACATGGCCGCTTTCAGGGCATCGAACGCCTCTTGGCAGGCAGGGGTCCACTGCACTTTCTTGGGCTGTTTCTTAGATGTGAGTCCCGTGAGGGGACCGACCAGGCTGCCGTAATTCCGGATGAATCTCCGATAGTAGCCCATGAGGCCCAGAAAGGCTCGGACCTCCGTTTGGGTAGTGGGGGGTTGCCAGGCTAGGATGGCGTCGATTTTGGGCTGGAGAGGGGCGACCTGACCGCTTCCGACCTGGTGCCCTAGGTAGGTTACCGACCCGTGCCCAATCTGGCACTTGCTGGCTTTCACGGTGAGGCCTGCCTGGCGCAGGGCGGTTAGCACCCTCCGGAGGTGCTGGAGGTGCTCACTCCATTCGGAACTAAAAACTGCAATATCGTCGAGATATGCAGCGCTGAATTTTTCCAGCCCGGCCAGGACTCTATTTACCAGTCGCTGGAAGGTGGCCGGGGCATTTTTCATCCCGAAGGGCATCACGCGAAAGCGATAGTGCCCATCCGGGGTGGAGAAGGCGGACCGCTCCTTGGCTCCTTCTGTGAGCGCAATTTGCCAGTAGCCGCAGGTGAGATCGAAGGTGCTGAGGAACCGAGCAGCCCCGAGTCGGTCAATGAGCTCGTCGGCTCGGGGAATGGGGTGGGCATCGGCTCGGGTGACTTCATCGAGTCCTCAGTAGTCCACGCAGGAGCGGAGCTCTGGGGCGACACCGGGGGCAGCTGCTTTCGGGACCAAGACCACGGGGCTGGCCCAGGGACTGTCTGAGGGTTCGATCACTCCCAAGGTCAACATCTTCGAGACCTCAGCCTGAATGCAGGACCGGACTCGATCAGGGACTCTGTAGGCTCGGTGTTTCACCGGTGGGCTGTCTCCGGTGTCCACGTCATGGACACATCAGTCGGTGACTTTGGGGACCAGGGAGAAGAGGTCGGAAAACTGCCCTAGGAGCTGGCGACAATCCTCACGTTGCTGGGAAGTGAGGGATGGGGAGAGGTTCACTCCCTCTACGGAGCCGTCCTTCTCTTTGGTGCACAGGAGATCCGGGAGAGGATCCGACTCCTCCTCGGACCCGTCATCAGTGGCCAGTAGGAGGCTCAGCTCTGTCCGCACAAAGTGGGGCTTGAGGCGGTTCACGTGGAGGACCCGGAGGGGGTCCCGTGGTGACTGGACGTCCACCAAGTACGTGACCTGGCTCTTCTGCTCAACCACTTTGAAGGGCCCGGTCCATTTATCCTGGAGGGCGCAGGGTTTCACGGGGGCCATGACCCATACCTGCTGGCCCGGCTGAAACTCGACCAGAGTGGCATTCTGGTCGTACCAGCGCTTCATCTCCTCCTGGCTCGCCTCCAGGTTGGCCTTGGCCATCTCTCGGAACTTCCTAGTCTGGTTCCGGAGGGTCAGGACATATCGGAACACATCTCGGGGGGGGCCTCGGGGCGCCGCCTCCCACCCTTCCTTGACCAGGCTGAGGGGCCCCCTGTCGGGGTGCCCATAGAGCAACTCAAAAGGGCTGAACCCCAAGGATTTCTGGGGAACTTCTCGGTAGGCGAATAGGAGGCAGGGGAGCAGGACGTCCCACTTACGCCGGAGGGGCTCTTCCAAGCCCGCGATCATCCCCTTCAGAGTCCAGTTAAACCGCTCTACCAGCCCGTTCCCTTGGGGGTGGTACGGGGTGGTGAATTTATAGGACACCCCGCATTGTTGCCACAAGGACGTCATGTATCTGGAGATGAAGTTGGTACCGCGATCGCTCACGACCTCGCAGGGAAAACCCATGCGGGAGAAGATTCCCATCAAAGCCCGGCCCGCCACGGGGGCTGTGACGGTGCGCAGGGGGATGGCTTCAGGGTATCGGGTGGCATGGTCCACCAGGACGAGGATAAAGCGGTGTCCTTGGGAGGTTGGGGGGTCCAGAGGCCCCACAATGTCGATCCTGACCCGCTCAAAAGGGGTACTGACGACAGGGAAGGGTTGGAGGGGAGCCTTGCGCTTTCCTCCGCTCTTCCCACTGGCCTGGCACGTGGGACAGGACTTGCAGTGGGCTTCTACATCGGCTTTCATTCTGGGCCAGTAGAAGTGAGTCACGAGGCGACTGTAGGTTTTGTCCTGGCCCAAGTGGCCTGCGAGGGGAACGTCGTGGGCCAAGCCCAGGAGGAGGTTTCGGAAGCGTAGGGGTACCACCAGCACCCGGCCGGATCCCAGCTCCACCGACTTCTGCTCGCTGTACAAAAGGTCATCCTCCCAGTACACCCGGTGCGTCCCAGTCTGGTCGCCCGCGGCCTGGGCCTCTGCCTGTTGCCGGGGCCCGACCAGGGAAGGACAGGTAGCCTGCTCACGGCAGAACTCCTCTCGGGAGGGTCCCCCCTCGTTGCACCACTGGGCCAGTTCGGGCAGATCGCTTAACTCGGTGACCTGGGCGGAGTCAGAAGGTGGGGGTTCGTCACTGGCGATCGACCCTTCTTGTGGGGGGATGTGGGGACCCTCGGCGGGGACCATCCTATCTTCCGTGGTCGGGGCGTCGTCGACTTCCCCCAGGGGGGTCAGTCGGGCCGCCATGGATCGGGTGGTGGCGCACACCCACTCCGGGAGGCCCATCATCCCTAGGTGGGTCTTGCGCTCGACTTGTTTCCAGGGGGAACTTTCCAGGTCGTTCCCCAGGAGACAGTCGACTGGCTGGGAGGTCCTAACTGCGACTTTCAATTTACCGACCACCCCTCCCCACTCAAAAGGCACCAGGGCTACTTTACACAGACTTTCCGTGTTGTCTGCTGAAATGACCGGGCAAAAGACGTTGGGGAGGACCTGGTCTTCGTGGACTAAATGACTGAGGACACCGGTGATGCTGGCCCCGGTGTCACGGAGGGCTTCTACTTGGTGGCCATTGATGGTTACGAGTTGCCCATATTTCTTCGTGTTGGAGGGCAGGAGGCTGCCAGGGACCATTTCTCTATCTCCTAAGGATACTAGGGCCATGGCTGTGGGTTCCCACTCTACGGTCTCCTCAACCTCCTCCCCCAGTGCTACATTGGCTATCTGTCTAGCGGGGGGTGCTGCCTGGGTGGTGTGTGGGGCCATGGGGCATTCAGGGTCGTTGGCTAATGCCCGGGCTTCTGACAACGGAAACAAGTGATGGTCACCCGGTGCCCCCGTCTCAGGGGGGGGCTGGATACAGCTGGTGGGGGTGCCGGGAAAGGCAGAGGTTGGGTCTTCGGGGGACTAGACTGGGACTCTCTCTGCCCTCCCTGGTTTCCCCCCCCTCTTTGGCGGGGTGGTCCCTGACTGGCTCGGGGGTACTCTCCTACAGGGCCCCGGGAGACCCGGGTGTTGGTCCAGCGATCCGCCTCGACAGCCAGCTTTCTCGGATCCGTGAGCTTGCTGTCGAGCAGATGCTGGCGCAGTTCCACAAAGCAGTTCACAGCCAGGTGTTCCCACAACATAAGGTCTGTTAGTTCTTCCAGGGTGATTACCTTGCTGCCCTTGATCCACCCATCGAACGCGCGGCTGAAAAATTTCACATATTCCACCCAGGTGGTACCCGGGATCTTCCTGCAGTCCCGGAACCGCTGGCGGTACATCTCCGGGGTGAGGCCGTACCTTGTGAGGAGGGCCTCCTTCATGTGGTCATAGGAGGTCTGCATGGAGGTTGGTAGGTCGAGCAGGGTGTCTCTCCCTTCGCTCAGGAATCGTTCCCACAACCCGGCCCCCCAATCCTTCTGCAGGACCCGATGGGAGGCCATGGCCACCTCGTAGGCCCGGAACCACTGTTGAATGTCATCGTTTTTGTAATATTCTTTGACCACATCCTTGGGGATGTGGACCCTCTGCTCCGCCGGGGATGCCGCCTCTCGGTTCCCCGGGGGCCGCGCTTCTTCGCTTTTTGCTTTTAGCTCCATTTCCTTCAAGCTGCTTTCATGTTCCAGTTGAAGTCTCCTTCCTTCGTGCTCCCATTGGAGTTTCTTTTCTTCTAGTTCTCCTTGCACCCGCATCTGTTCCACTGCTAGCTTTTTCTCGGCTAATTTCAACTCGCCCTCAATTTTGAGTTTGGCTAATTCGAGTTCGTGATGGCGACTTCTTTCTCTGTCTGCGAGTTCCTCCGGGGATAGGCCCCCGTCTGGTACGAAGCTTCGCGCCTGGTTGCTGCTGCGTTCTCCTTGGGAGGGTCCAGCTTCATCGTGGGGCTCCACTGCTCCTTCTGGGCGGGGGGCTCCAGAATCCACCCAAGCTTTCAGTGCCTTTTGCATATCTTCTTTGGTGTTGAGACCAGTGGTAGCGATTTTGAGTTCCTTGCAGAATTGCTTCAATTCTCGGTGTGTGTACTCTTCCAGTTGTTCCGCCTGGAACACGGTACTGGTGTCGTTTTCTGTGAGAACCACGGCGTTTCCTTCTGCCATCTCCGTCGGTAGTGCGTCAGCCGTTCACGGTACGATCTCTAGATTATGGGCCCGAATCCCGTCGCTTGCCACCAATGTTAGAAGGCGACCTCAGAGGAGCCCGGAGGGGGCCCTGACAATTCTGAGACCAACCCTCGAGGTATCGTAGCCGGGCACTGGCGGGAGACTCCTCAGGGGAGGAACCTCCTATCTAGGATCGTACACTCGGCACCACACGACAAAGAGACACCACACCAGGAGTTCTTAAGAATAAATCTTTATCAGATCGGAGTTGTAGGATCTTTAAGATCAGCAAGGCAAATATATACAAGTGGAGCGCGGGCTCACAGAGTCTTTGAGGGGGGTAGGAGGTAGCGGGACAGTTTTGGGGGATAGGGATCAAATGCAGGAGCGTACCCGGCGCGCAGCTCACAATCCTCGAGCTGGGGGACACACTTGTCGTCGTGGGGTCCGGCGGGACCAAGAGAGTCTGTGGGAGCCGCAGGGCTCAAGTACAAGTTCGGAGGTCTTACGATCTTCAGGGAGCCGCGAGTCACTCAGCAGGGCTCAAGCACGAGTTCGGAGGTCTTACGATCTTCAGGGAGCCGCGAGTCACTCAGCAGGGCTCAGGTGTTTCCAAAGGCGAATCTGCCGGACAGTCCCAGAGCACCCCTTGTTATAGGGCGACTCCTCTTTGATGTCCGGAGTCTGTGCAGGCAGGGGTCTTGTCACCTGGGGGTCGCTTGTCGGGGTTTTCCTGCCATTGTCTTTTGATCCTTTCAGGGCCGGGTTAGGAGGAGTCCCAGACACCCAGCAGGCATGGAGCCAGCCCTCGGGGAGGCCGGCGGGCCAATCGAAACCCACCTCCCCAGGGAAGCTCAGAGGTGTGATAGAAACTGCTCCTCCCTCTCTCATCCCAAGGGGAGTGCGATATCCTTCAGCCGGAGTGGCGCCTCTAGGCCAGGGTCGCGCTGGGGCCGGGCAGCCATCTTGGTGCATGAAGTGGGCACGCAGGCCCGGTGTGGACGAAAGGAGGAAGGCCACGGACGGGAAATTCTGGGTCGGGTGTGTGTGTTCTGGTGGGAAGGATCGGCTAGGTCGTGGGTTCGGGGGCTGTGTGAGGTGCAGGGGTCAGGTATGGCTATGTCACGAGGGCCGGGTCTAACAGTTTCACTATGTGGCAGCTGAGTGGGGGCCAAAATACTGCAGCTACCCACATCCCTCAAAATGCATCAATTATTATGGCACAAAGTTGATGTCTCCATTTTGTGTTTTTGAGCCTTTCTTGTCACAGGAAACAGCCTCACTCACACCACTGGGGCACCAGTTTTAGTGTCCTTTTGTTCCCCATGCTAAGCTGCTGAAAATGTTTTCCCATTCGGAAGTTGCTTCGACATCTCGTTTAATCACATTGTTATTGTACTAATAGTGAATGAACAGAGGGATACCTCTTGCATAGGGCTTTTGAGTGTCCTCCCAAATTGCCAAGTGAAGCGTTATTCCTCTCAGTAGCCTTGGTGCACCCGGCACAGAGACGTATACTTGAGTAGTGACAAGTTTCTCTTTTAGAGGGTCATAGCTGGGGGGGGACCCATAAAGGAGTAAAAACATCCTTTGCAATTTAGTAAATCCTGAATCAAAATGAAGATTGTGTTGGTTGAAACAGCAAGGCACCAAGGGCCTGATTTACATAAAGCAAATGTACAGATTGCTAATTTGCTACTCATAGCGAATCTAAATTAGGAAACGCTATCGTTGATTTACAAACATTTACCTTATGTAAATAGCAATATTTTATGAGTCAGTATTTTACCATGCAGAATCAGCAAATGTGAATTGGTATAAATCACAAATTGCGAATGTTGTATCTGGAAATAATGAAGACCACACCCAGTTCCATAAGTGTGTTTCCTGGGAGCAGGCGAGAATAGGCTGCTTTCATTTCAGCCAAGCACATTCACTGTAGAAAATGTTGTGCCAGTGGCACAGGGGGAGCTGCAGATGAAGCAGAAACAAAAATGTAGTTATGCAGAACTGGAGATTTAGGTGGAGGTGTATGGGGGAGCAAGGCAGGAACTTTTTTAGGATTTCCTTGTATGTTCATGAAATGAGAAAGAAACAATTATGGACACGGAATTAAGACAGAATTAATGTTGTTGGAATGACAAAAAGGTCAGTGGAAGAGATATGCAGGAGGTGGTATGGCCTCAGGTCCTGCATACATGAGAAGGTTATACATTGAAAGATGCATCTGGCAGCAACTTGAGGAAAGAAGACTGATTAACCACCACCTACCCCAATGGAAGATAGGATCAAATCCACATTCCAGGCAGAAGCCACCTTTCTGTGTTATCAACTATTGATACAACTGTCTCAGCATCAGATGCTTAAACTTTTAAAACTACAGTGAACACATCATTGTGTATGTTTTTTGTGATCATTTTGCAGTAGAACACACTACCCCTCATACCACTTCATCTGACAATGAAGAGCAATGCATTCGCTCAGTAGCTGTAGTGGGATAAAGAATCATAACATTGAACAAATAGGGACTGTTTTAGCTGTTTTAGACTTCGGATAGATGGTACTCCATCAATTAATCATTCAATCAATCAATCAATCATTCAATCAGGGGTTTGTATAGCACAGCTACTCACCGATGAGGGTCTCAAGGTGCTGGGGGGGGGGGGCGGCTCCGTAGGGTGCTGTGAACATCTGAAAAGCCAGGTCTTGAGGTCTTCCCTGAACTGGAGCAGTGTAGGACTTTGCCGAAGATGGAGGGGGAGGTCATTCCAGGTCTTGGCTGCGAGGTAGCAGAAGGACTTTCCACCCGTTCTGGCCTTTAGATGCGTAGAATGATGACCAGAGAGAGGTTGGCTGATTGGAGATTTCTCTTGGGTGCATGGAAGGAGAGGGGGTTGTTTAGGTATGCTGGTCTGATGTTGTGGAGGTCCTTGTGTGCATGCGTGAGGAGCTTGAAGCTATTCTTCATTTAATGGGGAGCCAGTGGAGGTCACGGAGGTGTTAGGTGATGTGGTTGCCCAGGAGGGATTGCAAAGTTAAAGTATCCCAACCCAAAGGGATCAAATTTAGACTTACCCCGCTCAAACGCGGTAAAGGAGGCAACTCCTTTTTGTTAGTTAACACTCACACACCCTATTGTTGTCATGCTTCATCATAGGGTTCACCCCGACTCCTAAAGGTCAGGGTGGGCTGAACCATATTTCAGAGAGCGCTTAGAAGATGTAGGCCAGGGGGTATAGAGATAAAAATCCTATTGCGTTCTCCAGGTATACCTTTATTTGTGGGGATGCAGTGGATATTAAAAATTAAATATACAAGGGGTCATTTGGAGGTGATGGTACTGAGACCCTAAAGGTGTGCCAACATGTTTCAGCCCTTAGTCAATGGCCTTTTAGGTCTGGGGCTTTCTCAAGGGCAAATTGAGGTTCCCTCCCTGGAATTTAATAAATATATGCCTATGTATTTTTAAGTGACGGAGCAGAAATCTGCTCCCTCGTGAAAAGTATATGGAGGATATACTTATCTCTACATCCAGAGAGAACGTAAAAATTCCACCTGGCTGTAAGACAAGAGTGAGAAGAAACAAAGGAAACAACAACAGTTTTTGCATTTCATCACATTTTTTATATATACGCACTCCCATCGTGCTCGGTGTGCTTTGACTCTTTTCACTAAGTGATCTGTGACCCTAAGAATGAGCTATTCTTGGGCAATCTTGCCCACCAGACTGCCACAAGCAGTATGCGTCCAGTGCTTGCATTCCATTCATACTCATAAAACCGTGAATACCTATTGATAGTTTAAAAACAAACTCCATTATATCACCCGCAACTGAATGATTACATCGGTATTACCACAGGCATCCGTTACGTGTATTATTCCAATGTTGAGTGTGTTACTCAAACTCTCTCAGCCGAAGTGATATCGGGTACAGGCCTTACCCGATTATGTTGAAAAAGCATGGCTAATGGGGGTCGGGAAAGGGGTAGCCTTTTAGTCATACACTGTGGGGAAGTCGGGATAGAAATCAACATTACCAGTGTATGCCCCCATGATAAAAAAAGGATGTTTTACCTTGATCCTGCAATGTTGCTTAATGAGGTCACTTACTACTCCAAAGGTCCTGCCCCTCACGTCACCTATTAGGGTGCAGCGTCTCCCGGCATTAGCACTCGATATGACCGGGTCGCGGCTATAAATAGGAAGGACTGTTAGTGTCTACGTGCTTGAAAGGGGTGTGGCTCCATCATCGGCACTCGTGAGTGGCGTCATTTCCTGTAGGGAATGTCAAGGTTCAGTCTGGCTGTGGCATTCTGGACGGTCTGGAGCTTGTGAAGGTTTTTTTTTATAATTCCGGCATAGATGGCATTGCCCTAGTCCAATCTGCTAGTGATGAGGGTGTGTGTGACTGTTTTTCTGGATTCAGAGAGGATGCATCTGAACGTGTTCCAGAGTATGTGGAGGGTGCTGAATCAGGCAGAGCATACAGCGTTGATCTGGCGGTTTATGGTGAGTGATGAGTCCAGTATGATGCTGAGGTTTCGTGCATGGTCTGTTGGAGTGGGGGGGGGGTTCTGAGGGTGGGAGGCCACCAGGTGTCATCCCATGCAAAGGGGGTGGAGCCATGGATGAGTACTTCTCTTTTCTTGGAGTTGGGTTTCAGGCAGCTGTCCTTCATCCAGGTGGTGACTGCTTTCATCCCTTCTTGGAAGTTGTGCCTGGTGATGTTGTGTTCCTTGGTGAGGGAGAGGATGAGCTGGGTGTCGTCGGCATAGGAGACGATGTAGACCCCCTGGTCTCTGCCGAGCGTTGTGAGGGGGGCCATGTAGATTTTGAAGAGGGTGGGGCTGAGTGAGGATCCCTGCAGAACTCCACATCTTTTCTTTGTTGGTTCTCAGAGGTAGGGTGGGAGTCTGACTCGCTGGGTTCTGCCTGTTAGAAATTAGCTTTATCAAGTTGAGGGCCTTTTCGTTGATGCGTTGTGGAGTCTGGTGGCTAGTGAGCGGTGGGAGATGGTCTTGAATGCAGCTCAGAGTTCCAGAAGAATGAGGGCTGCCATTTGGCCCTGGGGAAAGAGGGCGCGTATGTCATCGGTGGCGGTGAGTAGGGCGTTCTCGGTGGTATGCTTGCTGCGGAATCCAGATTGGGATATGTCCAGGACGTTGTTGGCTTTCATGAAGTTTGCTACCTGGGTGTTGGGTGCCTTATCGATGACCTTGGCTGCGAACGGATGCAGTAAATGGGTTTAAAATGTTCGAGGTCCGTCAGATCTGCGGAGGGTATCTTGAGGAGTGGGTTGACTTAGGCATGTTCCCAGTTGTCAGGGAATGTGGCGGTCTCAAGTTGATGGTCTGGCATAGTTCAATGGCTGTTGTGACTCTGTGGAAGATGTGGGGGGACAGGGGTCTGAGGGTGCTCCAGAGTGGATGCTCTTCATGGTTTTTTAGGTGTCCTCTGTCGTGCGCAGGGTCCAAGTGAGTAGGTTATGTTGGGTGGCATTGCTGGGGTGGGGGCCGAGGTGATGCAGAGCTCCTTGTTGTTAAAGTTGTCAAAGAGCATCCTAATCTTGTGGTGGAAAAAGGTGCTGAGTCTGTTGCAGAGGTCTTGGGAGGGAGGGACATCCGTTGTTTCGCTGTCGGGTTTGACAAATTTCTGGATGATAGAGAAAAGTTCTTTGGAGTTGTGGGCATTGGTGAGGATTGTGTCTTGGAGGAAGCCTTCTTTGTGGATTTGATGAGTTGATGGTGTGATGTGGTGGCTATTCTGTAGGAGGTGCGTGTTTATGGGATTTTGCTGCAACCTCCAAGTCTTTTTGAGTCATCGGCAAGATCGTTTGGATTCTTAGAGTGCAGGGGTAGACCAGCTTGCTTTCTTGATCTGTCATCCTGTAGCTTTCTTGAGGGGAGTGAGTGTGTCTGCAGTGATCCAGCGGGGGAGATTGCGTACCACCAGGTTAGCGACTGGCATCGTTAGAGGTGGGTTGTTGGTGAGGGCGGCAGTGAGCTGTTCTTCGGTGACTTTGTTCCAGCTTCCAAGGGGGCGGTCCGCATGCTTCTGCACAGTGGGGTTTCTGGAGGAGAAATGCATGCAGTTGTGGGCTGTCCAAAGAAGTTCTGTGGTGCGGCTGTAGAAGACACTGTTTGCTCCTGTGAAGATGGGGTCAAGTGTGGACCCTGCTGTGTGTGTGGGGCAGGGACAAGTTGCTTCAGTCCTATGTTGGCGAGGTTCTCTTGGAGGGCAGTGGTGTTGGGTTCATCATGGATATCCAGGTTGAAATTTAGGTCTCAGAGTAGTATGTAGTCTGTGGAGGCAAGAGCATGGGGTGTAATGAGGTCGGCGATGGTGTTGGTAAAGGAAGCACGTGGGCCAGGCAGCCTGTAGATGAGGGTTCTGCAGAGAGTTGTTTTAGGGTTGGTCTGGATCTGGAAGTGAAAATGTTCCATTGGGGTAGTAGCGTTGTCCGGGTCAGTTGTTGTCATGCGGAGGGAGCTTTTGTGGATGATAGCGATACCTCCTCCTGGGTGGATGGGGCAGTCCTTTATCAGAATCTGGTATCTGTCAGGAATGGCAATTGCGATGTCAGGCGCGGAGTTGGCATTGGTCCAGGTTTATGTGAAGAAGGTGACTTCAGGCGTGTGGGTATTGAGGAGGTCCCATATTTCTATGGTGTGCCTGTGAAGGAAGCACACATTGAGGAAGATGCAGTTCAGTGGTTTGTGTGCGATGATGTCCTGTAGGCTGGGTACTGCTGGGGTCCATAGGTGGGTGAAGGTGCAGCAGCAGTGTCATCAGGAGATCGGGCTTTAACTGTTGTTCGGCGTCCAAATCTGGAAGTTGTTGCTGCGTACAGAATTGAGAGAGCGGAGAGTGCTGGTGTCGTAACGGAGTTGGGTCAGGCAGCCAGGGTCCCTGGTGCTGGTCATGGTGGAGTCATGGATGGGCACAGATGGGATTGCCGCGCGCCAGCGACATGCCCACTGCATGCACCTGCTGCGCGACAGCACAGCTGCCGCCATCAAGTTGGGGACAGGTAGTAGAGGTAGGCTAGCTTGAATCCAGTGGCAAAGTGAGCAAGGCACCCCCTTTTGGGCATACCCTGCCAACTTAGGGCAAACAAAGCAAACACAAGGAGATGATGGATGGAACATTGAAACTTTTCAGACACTCACACCCAGTCACAGATTTGGGATGAATCCATCATCGTTCTTTAGCTCACTTTGCCACCTCAGTTCAGAACCAGCCATATGCCAATCAGTCTTGACCCTGTCCCTCATGGGAACAGTCCAGCCCGAACTGCCAAGCTAGGTCTTTGCTGGGCCAGAAACAAGCATCCTGGGACCAGTTTCAGGGTAACACCCCTCATCAGCCAAGCTAACTTGATCGTCTGTTGAGTGTCCTTGAAAATTACCAAAGGAAATCATAACTCCTTGCAGTAGCCAAAGTGCTATGCTGCACTGAAGAGTATATGTGAGAAGTGACAAGTGTCTCAATGAGAAGGACACAGCTAGGTGGAAAACTCATGAAGAGAAACAAACCACAATTGGAATCTTAGTAAATCGTGATTGAAAATAAAGATAGCATTTGTGGAATATCAAGGCACCACACTCTTCCTAGCATCAGGAAAGAGAAGCAATCAAAACAGTACAAGCAGAGCCGATGAATGATCTAAAAAACAAAGTTCTTAACCTGCTAGAGTAAACAATAAGGCAAACAATCAATAGCAAATGGGTGCTCAATTCAACAAAAATTACCAAATTGAGTGGCCGATTTTTCAAGGTTTCATGCAAGGTAGCAAGACAGCTTGCTGTGTTGTGCTGCATGAAAGAAAGAGGGTTGAACAAATGTGCCATACTTAACATTATATGGTGCATTCCTGTCCTCTCCTTGCCCTGGCACACAATGTGCTGCCTTGGCCAATGTAGACACATCCCTGTGCCATGCTGCAAGGGTGCCTGCGTTGTAGGAAGGAATTTCTTTCTTTTCTTCCTGCACAAAACCAATCCTCAGAGGCATTTTCCTCTTTCAAAGTGAGATGCAGAATTCAGCACACTTATTAAGAGGGAACAATGAGGAGAAATAAAGTTATTTCTCCGCAAAGCACCTCACTGGGAATAATTTACAATTTTGATGCATTCTCAGGTTTGCTCCTCTTGGTAATGCACCAAAATCCATGGGTAGATGGATGGGAACACTCACGCTCCACCCATGGAACACTTTTTAAAAGGTTGAGTTGTGCCATTCTGTGAGAATTTGCTATCTTTGCTCCATCTCAAGATAATGCTCATGTGCACCATATAGCATTCTGAACTCCAAGCAGGTGCTACCAGGTGCTACCAGATACCAACAGTCAGCACTACCCGTAACTTGCAGAAACACCCTGTGTGTCACTGTGAACTCAGAATCGATGCACGGCTCCAGCATTGCGGGAGCTTCATGTCTGACAGGACTTCAGAATCCACAGTGTTTTACGTGAGTTTTTGGTTTTCTCTTGCTCAATTGGGTTAACTACCTTTACTGGCTACATTTGTGTTATTGTCCATATACCTTTTGTGACATTTACAAGTGTCTCTGTATTCCTTGATTGAGAACTCTCATTGGTATACCATGGACAATCTCATCCTGGTCTTTCTCTCTCTGCACCAAATCATAACATTCATCATAATAGTCTGTGAATGCATCCGCGATGTGCATTTCCCTAATTGTGCACTTCTCTTCCCACTTTTTTTCTATCTGTGGATAGTTTTTCCCAGTGAAACACACATGCAAGACCACCAGAACTTCATCATCCAACTGCAACTGCCCAAAATCAATGCACCTACCATTATATAGCATTCTATACCCACATTCCTGTCATAAAATGGAGTCACAACACATTGGGACAAGTACAACAGATGGACAATAAACATAAAACTGAAGGATAAACTTATGTAAGTAATACAGAACATACAAAAAATCATCTTCATAGTACAATATGCATCAACAAAAATACAGTATGATATTATGAACATCACAAACGTACTCAACGTACTCATCTTCCTCATCGTAGTACAGTTCCACCCCCCCATCTTGCCAGTAGCTGGCTCACTCAGGCACACCTAATCCCTATATTGTGCAGAGGGAGAGAATTCACAAAGTCTAACTTTTTGTCACACCTAGTCATGTGACCCTTGACAGGCTGCAGGCACAAAAGTGACATTTTCAACATTGTAGTTAAAATTCAACTTCGTCATTAAAGAGGATTTGTCATTACATTTCCATAGATACCAAACAAAAACTGGATCTGTGGTCACAATCCAAATTAGCACTTGTTAAATTCAATATTGTAACCCAACAAAATCAGTGCAGGGGTGCCTCTGTTGTCCAGCTGTTGCCCCTAGATGATATGGTACATCCATTAGGGCAGACTTTGTATTTGCCGTCTCTAAAGCCCAATGTTCCTGACAGCCCTTCATGACCTAGGGCCTGATTTAGACATTGGCAGGCGGGTTACTCTGCCACAACAATGATGGATATCCCGACCACCAATATTGAAATCCCATAGGAGATTATGTCACCTTTGTGATGGAGTAACCTGTCCGCCAATATCCAAATCAGGCCCATAGTCATGTCACTTCACTGTACACTAACGCCCTGCCTCTGCATGAATTGAGTGTCAAGAGGCAATGACCTGGTAGGACCTTGGGCTTGGTTAATCCTGGGACATGGCGTCCACCAGGACATAGTGTCATTAATGGTCCCAAGGAGAGACAGAGCTTCAATTTGCAGGAGAAGTCAGTTTCTAGGCAGACTGTCAGCTTCCTGCAAAGACAGGATGGGGTTAGAGTGCAGTGGTGAACCCTGCCACATACAAACGTCTTCAGGAGTACACATGGCCATGACTCCCTTTTACTACAAAGGTCCTGCCAAAGCTGGGAAGAATGACCAGAGCTATCTACCTGGTGGCAGCAAAGGCATCAACATAATTGGAGTATTGTGGCACCTTAATGGGGGCAACAATGGAATCAAGAGCTGTTGGAGCAGCAACAGACAGTAAGAGCTACAATAGGGAGGCAAATGTCTGTTAAAGGATGTGGATGTGCTTCCATCGTAAACTGAAGATCTGAATGTTTCCTGCCCCTGGACTAAATAGTTGTAAGTGAAATTAAATGCAAGAAGCATTACCTACCGTGTCTGTCTTCTTCATCTCAATCCTTATAATTGGAGTGACATCTCTTCTTGGCTACAGAAGTAACCCAGCATAACAACTCCAAACTCGAGCCCCTCCCACCATGGCCACCACAGGAAAACCTTGTCTAGTGAAAGAGGTGATGAGTCGAGGACTTTCTTCTTTTTCTTCTGTCTTCCAAGGGGTTTAATCCTTCCTGAAGAGATAAGTGATATTTCTCGTTATACCGCTTTTGTTGAGTTTCTTGCTAACAGTTTATATTGCTGGGTGTTTACCTGCTTTAGCGCCATCACTGTTTGTCTTTGTGGTGAGAACTCAAAATTAACTTCCTGTTGTAATTGAGCCTGCTAGCTCCTCGGAAAAGTGCTAAAATGACTAATTCAGGTATTTGCGTATTGCTTATATTTTTTTAAGACAAATACAGTTCAGATCGACCAAACTTGTGAGGCGATCCCAATCCATGATGCCATACATCTTTAATGTTAACATCTAATTTATGTACCCAACATCAGAAAATTACATGGTGAAATATATCATAAACATTTCGAAACATAACAAAATGTGCTGCATCCCTCATGTTTGTATCCCATTGCCTCTCTGTCTTAGATATTAATGAGTCACATATCTCTACCATCATCTGTCTTCCTATTGTCACAGTGATTATGTATCTATTCTTATCGGGGTGATGGGCTCTATATAAAAGCCCCGGACTTCCACTCATCTCTTCCAGATTTTGGAGTGCTTCTGCGGACATCCCCTGACCTTTTTACACAAGCAGCTCCATACCCATGCAGTGGCCTATCTCCTTTTTCCAGACAGTCAGTAATGGGGGGAGGTGACCTTCCCCAACCTTGCGATATTCCTTTTTGCCAAGGTAAGGCCTCAGAATAATAGGTGGCACATGGAACTATTTTCTCCGATCCCTTCTGTGATGCGCAATATTGCTAAATGTGGTGACATAGGAATATCCCACTCCAGCACCTCAGGAAGGCATGTAGTAACCCCTTCCAGAATTTAGTGTCATACACAACCTTATTGTATGTAAAATGGTGCTATCTGCATGTCCACACCACAGGCACACAAGGGAGGCCACTAGCCTTGCCCTTCACAGTCTCTGCTTAATGTGGTATACCCGGTGCAGGTACTTAAACTGGATACATCATAGTCGCAAGGCAATGGCTGTGCGACCTGGGGACGCAAATGCCTCAGTCCAGTCATCTTCATCGATCTGACACAGATCTGATGCCCACACTTCTCTTAGTGCATTTAGTGTGATAGAACTGTTTGTTACAAGGGACTGATATATTTTAGTTATTTTATGGTCCCCTAAGTCCCCCATGAACACCTTGGCCTCTATTGGATTGAATTCAGATAGGGCTTCAATGTAGGAAGAAATGGCATGTCGAAATTGGAGATATTTATGAAATTGTGTGCGGGGCATGTTGAACTCTCTCTTTGGAGTTCCTGGAACGATTTCAGTGTCCTTCCCCGCATGACTACCCCAAGTGTAAAAATGCAATATTGTCCCAGCCCCGAAAAAAAGCCAGTGTAGCCAATTGATGCAAGCAACTGTTGTGCCACAAGGGGTTCTCCCCCACCATCTATCCTACGTAATGATTGCTTCCAGGTTCTAAACACCACTCTCGTCGCCAGCGGCAAGGTCCGGAGTATGGGTCCCAAGTATAGGAAGGTGTGCAGAGTTGTATCTCCAATCAACCAGTGCTCCACAGCAATTGACGGATCCTGCCCATCCCCATACAACAGTTCATTCAGCACCAGTAGGTGAGAGGTGGCGTAGTAGGATTGGATTTCTGCAGTGGCCATTCCCCCGCAATATGTGGATTGGAAGCAGGTTTGCAGGGCCACCAGGGAAGATCTACACTCCCATAGAAACTACCCCAAGCCCTTGTTTATATGCCAAACCCACATATTCTGAATCAGATATGGATGGTTCTGCATCTGATACAGCAGACAAGGATGACAGACCATCTTAAAGATGACGGGTCTTCCAAATACAGTCAGAGGCAGGTGCAACCAGGATTTTATCTCCTCTTTGACCTTTGTCTATCATGGGGCAAGATTCTTCTACCATGACGTATGTTGGGTGGCCAAAAAGAAGACACCCGAGTATTTCATGCCATCCATGGTGACTGTTATATCTTTTGTCCTTGGGCTCAGTTCGCTAGTCCCCTTCAGTGATCATAGGATTGACTTATGGGGGTTCATAAATAGTTTGGATGTCTCACCAAAAATCTGCATAATATGGCACAATTGCAGGCCCATCCTATTAGGGTCATTGAGGAAAATAAGACATCATCCGCATAAAGTGCTATACGGTCGGAGACCGTACCAGATCATTCGAATCCCCACACCTGGGTATCAATTCTGACACACAATGCCAGCAGCTCCATCGCTAAAGTGAATAAGTATGGACACTGGGGGCAGCCTTGGCAAGGGCCTCTCCTGCTAGGGAAGGTGTGAGAAACTGATCCCACCACTTGCACCGAAGCTGGACCCTCATACCAATCTTTTGCAGCTATGGCATTGTGGGCATGGCGAACATTGTGGCGCATGGCCCTATGAGGCATCAATTGAACCTGGTCTGGATGCACCAACTCTGTTATATATGGCATTAAGCAATTGGCAAGAGCTTTAGCCAGTATTTTGGCTTCGACATTTAGTAAAGAGATGGGGCGGTATGAGGTGTGTTGTTCTGGGGGTCGACCAGATTTAAGAAACACCACCAGTTTGGCTTGTCTCCAATCCGAGGTGACCTATTTCCACAGCAGCCTTAACCCCCTCTAGATAATGGGGACCGAGCTGGGAAAAGTAGATCTTGAAACACTCGCATAGGAAACCATTCAGTCTTGGTGCTTTGACTCTGTGCAAATCCCCCAACACAGCTCCCAACTCATCGGTTGTGAGGCGGGTATGTAGTTCAGCTCTTGCTACATCCAAGAGAGCTATCGGCGACAGGTCATCTATAAAATGTTGTATTGTTTCCTCCGGTAGAGTCTCCTTTCGAGCATATAGCCCCATAAAGTACGCTGCAAAACTAGTGCTGATCAGAGAGGGCTCATTGAGCACCCCCCCACCTGGGCCAATAATGCCTGGGATATTAGATGGTTGAAGTGCATGTTGACATAGGCGGTATAGCAATTTACTGGATCTATCCCTCCACTGGAAAATACTACTACGAGAAGCAAGCCACGCCTGCCTAGCCTCGTCTAGTAGTCTGCTTTCATGGAACTATTGCATGATAAGCAACTGATGATGCGCCTGGCCTCCATCCTCCCCACAGCTGCAACGTTCCAATTCTATAAGTTGAGCCTCCGACTGTAGTAATGTCCTCCGATGGCACCTGCGTAGCACAGCGCAAAAGGAAATCTCCACGCAGCGGAGCATCAGCATCATAGCCTCCCACAGAGTCTCGACCAATACCACTGACCCCTCTTTGCGAGCAAGGTAGTTCTCAAACACTTTTTGCATATGCATCTGATATTGTTCATCATGTAACCGACAATGGAAAGGCGCCAAAGGAAGACAGGGCATCCATGGCCTATCTGGAGCCCAACTGCTACCGGGGAGTGATCTGATAAACCCCTGGGCAGGATCTACGCAGCCCTTACTCTTTGGGTGCAACTGGCACAAATATGTAATCTAGGTGAGAGCAGGAGTCATGCACCCAAGAGTTATACGTGAACCTCTGATCCGTTGGGTAAAGTCTCCTCCAGGTGTCCGTCCAACCAAGCCCCTCGTCCAAAAGAGCTTAGTCTTGAAGCCTGTGTCATATGTGAGCGACTCGTCTTTCGCTACCTATCTTTGGTCGGGTTTAACACATCATTCTAATCCCCACCCATAACCACCAGGCCGTCAGTCATCTCAGCCAGACCATTATTAGGTGCTCCACGAGGGTCCAAGTAAGGGGTGGAGGGGCATATATACTACCCAGGATGATTTGTTCAGCATACATTGTGCCAGTTAAAAGTATGTGCTTATCATGTGGATCTATTCATGACCTAGTATGTTCAAACGGAACCCTGCAGTGTATCAGAATGGCCACCCTCCAGGAGCCCCTGGTAAATTCGGAGTAGAAGACCTGAGTATATCCAAATCTGGAAAGGCATGGTGTTTCGTGTCTAAGAGGTGGGTCTCATAGAGCAGCAGCACTTCGGCCTGGTAGTGTTTTGCCTGGTCAAGAATGTCACCCCTTTTTATTTTGTCCAGAACACCCTTTACATTCCAGCTTACTATCTGGAGCCCATTCCCCTGGGTGGTTGTCATATCCGTGGGCATACTATTGGGTGGTATATGTGTAGCAAAGGAAGATGGTGTGTGGCCTCAGCTAAAGGGTTACCTTTTACATTGTGATTAGATGAAGCACAAAAATAAATCATAATGCTCTTAACTTCATCCCACTCCCTCCCTCCCTCCCTCTTCATACCTCAAAACAGTTTAAGTATCTGTTGTGGCGTGGGAGCAAAGTCAACCCCAACGTGGGACAGTGCCCCTCCCCACCAATGAATCTCCAATAAACAGCCCATGAACTTAAGATCTTCCCTAGAGTTGGTGAATGTTCTCTAGAGCGGGGTAGCCCTGATAAACATTCCCTCATGGCATCTGATATTTGCTCAAATGACCCCATCTATATTATAGTTAGAAAGCTGTAATTTCATGCTGGGACCCTGCTGCTCTTCTAGTTGAATCACTGCAGTATTTGGAGATTCAACGCCATCTGGATCTTCTGTTCCATTTCCCATTAGTTGTGGGTTGTCTGAGGGCAAGGTCATTGGAGGACGAATCTGAGTCGCGATGTGGCATTGTGTGAGATTTCGTTGTCTCGTCTGCCCAGGCAAAGACTTCTTCAGGAGACTCAAAGAAGAGTGTGCATGATTGATATATCAATCTCAGCCTTGCCGGGAACAACAGCGCGTATGGGATTTTTAGATTGCGCAAGCGGGCCATTGCCTCTGTGAAGGATCGTCGTCCATGTTGGACAATATTGGTATAGTCCGAAAAAGATCAGGATACATGGGGAGGCATATGAAAGTGAGTCCTTCAGTCTGGACTGTTTCAATATTACGTCCCTGTCATGATAGTTAGAATCAGGTGATGACAGGTCACTGCCTGGTTTCAGGAGGTGGCTTTTGAATTAGCACCCTGTGTGCCCGCTCTATTACGAAACATTGAGATGGCAGATCAGGGAAGAGCCAACCCATAAGCCAAGTAGTAAAGAATTTCTCCATGATGTTGCACTCGCATCCCTCTGGGAATCCCACGAAGCAGAGATTATTCCTTCTGGCTCATAGCTCTGCGTCCTCCAAACGGGACGCCAGTCCTCTTGTGAGGGTCACAAGGGTATTCACCCTCTTCTGAAGAATATTAACTGTGTCTTCGACTCCCAACAGCCTCGTCTCGGACTCCGTGATCCTATCCACCGCATTACGCAGGTCCTGTCGAATGAGCATGATATCAGAACCCTCCGCCCCTATTTTGGCATCTAACATCTCTCTTGATTGCGTGATGGCAGACATCAGTGCCGCTTTATCTGGGAGAGCGCCAGACAAGCAACTAGGATCTTGTGGCTGGGCACCTGTGCCTGTGTAACGGTCCATTGTGCTCTGGTTCTGTTTGGTGGGAGACCCCAACTCCTTCTCCTTTGTCATCATATGGCCTTGATCCAGCCTGTGGACCAGGCCACAGGCAGCCACTGTGTGTGTTAAGTGTATACTGCACACAAGCACCCTGCTCCGTGCTGCGTTGGTGTGTAAGGTGTAAAAGGGGGGATCTCTTCACATCTCCTCCAGATCAAAACCAGGTATCTTCTCGGATAGCTGGGGCCGGGGAGGAGGGCCACTGCCCGCAAGTCACACTGGGGCCTAGCCCAGCCACCTCTGCAGGCAGATTCACCCAACCCCCCATGGGGCAAACCCCACAAACCCATCAGACGAATGTCATCTTCGGTTTGTCCAGCCCGGTCCCTGGGTATCAAATCTAAGCTGCTCCCTACTCCTTGTTTAGTCAAGCCAGCCCTCATCTCCAGGGTGGTCCACACCACCAGCGGGTCTTGTAGGGCCGACTTGTGGGTCTTAGTCTGGGGGCCCAGGACTTTTCCTCATGCAGGCACCCCCAGCCTCTGGGCCCAGCAGGCCTGTGTGGCAGTCGATCGCTGCCGGGCACCCAAAGTTAAATAACTTCTGCATGTTCCAGCCCCCAGGCATAGATCTCGGGAGGACAAGCATCCGGCCAAACCAAAAGGTAGCCAGGCCCCAAACAAGACCAGCCTATTGCACTCCCCTTGTCCCATGATTCAGGCAGGCTCTCCCATCTCCGCCCGAGCCTGGGCCCGCTGAGTCAACTGTCAATGTCGGGAAACAAACTTTACAACGCAGTCATTACATCGCACTACCATGCATTGTAATGGATGTTGTGATGTAAAAACTGCGCTGTAAAGGAATGCATTGTAAATGTTTACGCTGTAACGTCATACATTTGGCAATGACTGTCGTCAAGGCCCAATCTAGCTGCCGATATCGGGGACACACCCGCAGGTGCCTCTTCAGCCCAGCACGTGCCAGGCCACCTACGGGCAGCCCAGCAATCTTCTCCGCAGGTTTTCCCAGCTGCCCCCTGACCACACCACACATCGGGCACCCCAGGGGGCACATCTCCTCTTGATCCGAAGCATCCACAGGAACAGCCTACCCCAGCAATGCCACGCAGCACACTACAGTTCTGCCACAACTGCTCCCCAATTGAAGAGTGCTGCTCGGGCCCCGCTGCAGCCCTCTGATCTCTAATTCTGGTATCACAATTAGGCCACAGCACACCAGCATCTTCCGGTCTGGCCCAGAACTGCCTCAGTTTCGTGCTCTGCTGCAGCCCCCACACAAAGCCGCGGTCCGGACAGGAAGTCTCAGTGGTGGCACTCTTGTCTCTGAAGGGCCAATTGGGAAGGATAATTGTCGCATATTAAAAAGGGCTCAGGGAACTCTCCTAAAGTGCGTCCGCCATGTTGGACCACTAGGCCATGCCCCTGAATATTGCCTATATTTAAGGTTTAACAATATTGTATGTGTTTAAATCTTCCTGCGCTCCACTGAGCTTTACCATGGAGGTTTTGCTGATCCAGTCTGCCTGCCCAATCCAAGAATGTGGACTCTGCTGTAATGCTCCCATTGCTGGGAAATAGGGGATGTGGGTCACTTTCAGAAGCGTGTCTTCCCTTCCAGGTTTTGCTCTTCTGTAATCATGGAAAGGAAGTGCGCTAAAAGAAAAAGTATTACCTGGTCATCAGGAGAAGATGAGGCCCTGGGGCTAACTCTGATAAGGGTCTTTCAGAAGATATCGACATGCTGCAGTCTATGATTAATAAAGCTTTAGAAGCAGCAGTTAATGTAAGGAAGTTCCAGCCCACCTTATAAGGTGCCAGAGTGTCTGTTTGAGTCAATAATGCATTTTATCTCTCTGAAGATGAGGGTAAACAAAGAAGAAGATATAACCAAGGGGCAGAATTGAGGGAGGGGATTTCTCACCTGATTTAGAATTTGGCAGACTGAGTTAACTCACTCGGGATAGCCTAAGACAATACATCCATCAACCTTAAGAAACTCTGGACAAAGAACTGTCTGCCAGCCAACTGTCATGGTGGTTCCTATCAATGTCTGAAAAGTTTGACAAAGGGTACCAACGATCATGTTGGTCAGCTGCCAAACTTTTCCAAAGTTTTTTCTTTGTCAAAAACAAACTCCAAAAGTGGAAGTTTGTTTTTGAAAAATAAAAAAACTAGTGGCCCTCATACCCTGGAAATTTTTTCCCAGGGGGTGGGAATCATTTAATTTGTTGTTGTCCCTTACCGACAGGTTTTTCCTGATGATGAGAACAGAACAAAAAGCCTTTACATAGTAAACCTTGTATAAGGCAGACTATGATGGGCCATCAGAGGAAGTTTTTAATAAGCAGAATCTACAGGGGGTTTGGTTGAAAGAATACTTACAGTCTACTCTGCTCAACTTTAACCCCTTCGATGCTCATGACGGAGCGGTTCCGTCATGAGCATCGGTTGGGCTGTGCTTATGACGGAACCGCTCCGTCATGAGCACAGCCCCTGGGGGAAGCGCTGGCGCTCCCCCCCCCTGGGGCATCGATCGTGCCCCCACAGAGGGGGATGGAAGCGGAAGAGTTTCCGCTGCCACCCCGAGCCCCCCACGCTTCCCCATGACGTCAGCGCGCACAGCGCGCGCCGACGTCATCAGGAAGCGCTGGGACGCCTGGAAGCCATTTGCTTCCAGGCGTCCCAGCAGCAAGCAGGTATGTTATCATCTCCGGTAGGGCCGCGAGGGTAATTTCGTAAGAGAGGAAAGAGTATTTCCTCTCCCCTGATGTCTCAATACAGGGCATTCCTGCTCCACGATCGCGCACAGCGTCGCGATCGTGGAGCAGGGATGCCCCACTAGACACCAGGGATGTGTTTCGGAAGCGACCCCTTAGGCAAGGGTCGATTCCTGGGGGAGATTTTTGGTTATAAGACTTTTCTGCCCCCCCCCCTGGGGGCAGATCGGTCTTATAATTTGCCGTTTCTGCTCCCAGGGGGGGGGGCAGAAAAGCCCACTAGACACCAGGGATGTCTTTTTTAGTGTTAGGAAGCGACCCCTTAGGCAAGGGTTGCTTCCTGGGGGTGATTATTTTTTATAAGACTTTTCTGCCCCCCCTGGGGGCAGATCAGTCTTATAATTTGCCGTTTCTGCTCCCAGGGGGGGCAGAAAAGCCCACTAGACACCAGGGTTTTTTTTTTTTTTAGTATTAGGGAGAGACCCCTTAGGCAAGGGTCGCTTCCTGGGGGTGATTTATTTTTATAAGACTTTTCTGCCCCCCCTGGGGGCAGATCGGTCTTATAATTAGCCATTTCTGCTCCCGGGGGGGGCAGAAAAGCCCACTAGACACCAGGGATGTCTTTTTTAGTATTAGGAAGCGACCCCTTAGGCAAGGGTCGCTTCCTGGGGGTGATTTTTTTTATAAGACTTTTCTGCCCCCCCCGGGGGCAGATCGGTCTTATAATTTGCAGTTTCTGCTCCCAGGGGGGGGGCAGAAAAGCCCACTAGACACCAGGGATGTCTTTTTTAGTATTAGGAAGCAACCCCTTGGGCAAGGGTCGCTTCCTGGGCCCCCATATTTTGGTGAGACTTTTCTGCCCCCTCTGGGGGCAGATCAGTTTCATTTTGATGCCGTATCCGCTCCCAGGGGGGGGCAGAAAAGCCCACTAGACACCAGGGATGTGTGTGTTGTTGTAGGAAGTGACCCCTTGGGCAAGGGTCGCTTCCTGGTCCCAAATTTTTTTTGTAAGACTTTTCTGCCCCCTCTGGGGGCAGATCGGTCGTTTATGTAGCCGTTTCTGCTCCCAGGGTGGGCAGAAAAGCCCACTAGACACCAGGGAATTAGTGTAAATAAAAATGGAAGTGACCCCTTGGGCAAGGGTCGCTTCCAGGGTGCAATTTTTATAATATGTATTTGGCCCACCCGCCCCTGGACAGAGTAGCCTTTTTTTTCCTGCTGTTTTCTGCCCCACCTGGCACACAACCCGATTGACCATTTGGGTAGTAACATAGCATGTTATAATGTTTATTGTTATATTTTTTGTGAATTGCAATTGTAATGTTTTTTTTTTTACTTTTTTGTTCTAGGTGAAGGCTTTTGCTCTTTTCAGTTTGCCGTTTTGTTACTGGTGGTTCTGCTGTTTGTGTAGTTTGGTAAGAGACTTTTTTTTGTACAATGTAAATGTGTTTGATTTCTCTGCATGAATTTTTTTTTGCAAATGGTGTAATAATAGCAGTATGTTTGGTTTTTGAGTGTCAAAAACTTTTTGCATTGGTGCTCGATGTGTATTTTGTTGTCTTGTGAGTAATTTGTTTTTTTTTCTTCTTTCTAGTTGGATATCGTTGGTTTTTGCTGTGTCACTGCAGAGTTGGTTTCTGGTGAGTGCAGCTGTCTCTTGTAATTGAATTGTATAGTTTTTGAGTACATTGATCTTTGTGATAAAGGTACACATTTCTTTACTTACTTGGTTTGCACATTGTTGGTTGTTGTTGACTTGTTTGTGCAGTCTTCTATCTTAGTAAGTATAATGGCTAGCCGCAGGATTACTGCTCAGCAGGTTGTTGGTTTGCTGTTTGAGTCTTCCTCTGACCATGGTTCAAAGACTGACTCTGCATCTGAGGGAGAGGAGGCAGGGGACGATTCTGGCAGTGAGTTTTCTCTCCGTATGGAGTCATCGGATAATGAAGATACTCTTAGTGCGGATGAAGTGCCTTTGTTAGAGGACGAGACTGATGTGCCGATAGTGCGGCAAGAGGCATCCGGGCTGCAGCCTGGGGCTGCAAGGCTTCCCGTTGGTGTAGTGCGGCAAGAGGCTTCTGGGCTGCAGCCTGTGGCTGCAAGGCTTCCCGTTGGTGTAGTGCGGCAAGAGGCATCTGGGCTGCAGGCTGGGGCTGCAAGGCTTCCCTTTGAAAGTGATGACCTCTGGGTTGCCCCTGGCATGGTGCAGCCGGCATTGACAGAGTTTATTGGTGTTCCAGGGTGTAGAGTGAATACTGAAAACTTTTTGCCGGTAAATTTTTTTCATTTGTTTATGGACGATGTGTTTTTGGCAGAGATTGTTGAGCAGACTAATTTGTATGCCAAACAGTTTTTGAGGGACAACAGTGCCAGTCTTAAGCCACACTCTAGAGCTACCCGGTGGACCCCCACAAATCTTGAAGAGATGAAGAAGTTCTTGGGTTTAACTTTTTTGATGGACTTGCTAAGGAAGCCATCAATGTCTTCATATTGGTCTAGCAGTCCCTTGATGGCAACGTCTATTTCTTCGGCAGTCATGAGTCGTGACAGGTATTTGCTTCTGCTTCGGATGATGAATTTTGTTGATAATGGTTTAGCGTTGCCACGAGATCACCCTGAGTGTGACCGTCTTTTTCAGATTAGGCCTGTCCTTGATCACTTTGTTGATCGATTTTCTGAGATTTATGCTCCTGGGAAAGAAATTGCAGTGGATGAGTCTTTGGTGTTGTTCAAGGGCCGCTTGGTTTTTAGACAATACATTCCTAGTAAGAGGGCACGCTATGGAATAAAGCTGTATATGTTGTGTGGCAGTAGGACTGGATATGTCTCTAATTTCAGGGTGTACACCGGAAAGGAATCCAGGATTAACCTCCCTGGTTGTCCGTCCACTTTTGGAGTGACTGAGAAAATTGTTTGGGAACTTGGTAGAGGATTTTTTAACAAAGGCCACAATTTATATGTAGATAACTTCTACACTGGTGTGCGGTTGTTCAGGGAATTGGCCAAAGTGGACACTCTTGCTTGTGGCACAATCCGCTCTAACCGTAAAGGTTTCCCGAAAAAACTTGTTTGTCAAAAGCTTGTGCGGGGACAGTGCAGTGCGTTGCCAGGAGCTTCGTGCTGTAAAGTTTTCAGACAGGAGAGATGTCTACATGCTGACTACCATCCATGATGAAAGCACTGCACCTGTGACTGTTTGGGGTCAGGTCGCTGAAGCGCCCAAACCTGTGTGCATTTTAGACTATAATAGGCACATGGGTGGTGTTGACAGAGTAGATCAGAGGTTGGAACCTTACACTGCTCTTCGTAAGGCTTACATTTGGTACAAGAAGTTGGCTATCCATCTTTTCCACTTGGCAATGTTTAATGCTTTTGTTGTGTTGCAGGATTCTTGCCTGAGTCAAAGATGACTTTTGCTAAGTTTCAGGAGTCTGTAATAGGCAGCCTTGTTGTAGTGGAACAGGCAAGTGTTCCTAGAGTTGGAGTGGTGGAGGATGTTGCTAGATTGAAAGATTGCCACTTTCCAGATCACATTCCTCCCACACCCTCAAAAGACTTTCCTAGTTGGAGATGTAGAGTCTGTTGGCGAAGAGGTACGCGGAAGGAGATTCATATGTACTGCCCCGACTGTCCTTCTCAACCTGCACTGTGTGTCCCTGCTTGTTTTAGAGCGTACCACACACGAAATAATTTTTGGGAGCATTCATGAGTGGTAAAGTGAACTGCCTGGTCTGTATTCTTTGGATAATTTGATTCTGTTTCAAGGTTGGTGTTAGTGCACTGTATTTAGTTGCTGATTTTGTGTTTGAAGATTTGTATCTATTTGCGATTTGTTTGTGTTTTTATTTTTTTCTAAAAAAATCCTAAATGTGATGGCGGTGTGTGTAGGCTGGCGCTTGGCTGTTGGTGTGTGTGGACTGGCACTTGGTTGGTGGTGTGCATGGAATGGTGCTTGGCTGGCGGTGTGCTTGGACTGGCGGTGTGCAAGGACTGGCGGTGTGCGTGGACTGGCGCTTGGCTAGTGGTGTGCGTGGACTGGAGCTTGGCTGGCGGTGTGCGTGGAATGGTGCTTGGCTGGTGGTGTGCGTAGACTGGTACTTGGCTGGCGGTGTGTGTGGACTGGTGGTGTGTGCGGACGGGTGCTTGCCTGGTGGTGTCCGTGGACTGGAGCTTGGCTGGCGGTGTGCGTGGATTGGCGATTGGCTGCCGGTGTGGCTGGACTGGCGATTGGCTAGTGGTGTGCCTGGACTGGCGCTTGGCTAGTGGTGTGCGTGGACTGGTGTTTGGCTAGCGGTGTGCGTGGACTGGCGCTCTGCTAGCGGTGTGTGTGGACTGGCGCTCGGCTGGCTGTGTGTGAGTAGTGACTTTCTGCTGGTCACTACACACACTGCTAGCTGAGTGCCACTCCACGCAATCCATCAGCCTGTGTAGTTGCTGTGTCAGGATTGTGGGAGTGTGAAAGTGATGGGCCCTTGAATGGCGCTGTGTGCTGGTGTGAGTTTTGTTATGTGATGGGCCCGCAGCTGGCGGTGTGAATGGTTTTGTATGTCTCACACGTATGAAAGGTGTATGAATGGCCTGTAAAGAGGTTGGTGCCTTGTCCTGGCTTTACAGCTCACGAGCTGTGAGTCAATGGTTCAGTTTCTCGCCCTTTCAATTATTACCAGTGCATTTCATTTTTGTGAAATCACTTGCTAATACAATTGTATCTACTGAACCATCACTCACCCTCGTGCCAAATCCAACCAGTATGTGTGTGTGCTTGCGGATTAGATGGCTGTGCAGTAATATTTGTCTTTCTGAAGCAGGGTGTACCTTGTCCCTTTTTGTGAATTTTGTAATGTGTTGCTTTTGTGCCTGGTGGTGCGAATGGTCTTGTTTGTATCAGGTATGTAAGGTGTGTGAATGGCCTGTAAAGTGGTTGGTGCCTTGACGTGGCTTTACAGCTCAAGAGCTGCGAGTCATTGGTTTGGTTTTCTGTGAATTTAATTATTGACAGTGCATTTCATTTTTGTGAAATCTCTTGTTAATAAAATTTAATACACTGAACCATGACTCGCCCTCGTGCCAAATCCAACCAGTATGTGTGTTTGTTTGAGGAATAACCTGTAAGAATAACCCACCAACTGTAGATATTGTCGAAAACCCATGGGAGTTCATGGTGATGTCTCTCTTGTGAATTCAAAAAGTTTTTTTATCCCCAATGTCCTGCAAACCTCAAAATGTCTGCCACATTTTAATTGCAATATTAATCCAAAATTCTCACGCTGTAGGAACAATAGTTAATCTGGTTTTGCAAGGGGGGTCACTTTGGTTTTTGGCCCGGTGCTCAGCGGCCATCTAGGGAAACCTACCAAACCCACGCATTTCTGAAAACTAGACACCCGGCGGCTTCCAGGGAGGTATGGCTTGCATGGATCCCCCAACGTTTCCTTACCCAGAATCCCCTGCAAACCTCAATTTTAGCTGAAAAAAACACTTTTTTCACACATTTTGGTGTGGGAAAGTTGTGGCATCACCGGGCTCACACAAATTTACCACCACCCAGCGTTACCCCAGGTCTCCCGGTAAAAATGGTGCCTCACTTGTGTGGGAGGCCCAAGTACCTGCGGCAGGCAAGGGCCCAAAACGTAGTGAGGCGACATCAAAATGGCCTATCTCAAAATCACCTGGTTTTGCAAGGGGGGTCACTTGGGTTTTTGGCCCGGTGCTTGGCGGTCATCTAGGGAAACCTACCAAACCTATGCATTTCTGAAAACTAGACACCCGGCGGCTTCCAGGGAGGTATGGCTTGCGTGGATCCACCAACGTTTCCTTACCCAGAATCCCCTGCAAACCTCAATTTTAGCAGAAAAAATCACTTTTTTCACACATTTTGGTGTGGGAAAGTTGTGGCATCACCGGGCTCACACACATTTACCACCACCCAGCGTTCCCCCAGGTCTCCCGGTAAAAATGGTGCCTCACTTGTGTGGGAGGCCCAAGTACCCGCGGCAGGCAAGGGCCCAAAACGTATTGAGGCGACATTAATATGGCCTATTGCAAAACCACCTGGTTTTGCACGGGGGGTCACTTGGGTTTTTGGCCCGGTTCTTGGCGGCCATCTAGGGAAACCTACCAAACCCACGCATTTCTGAAAACTAGACACCCGGCGGCATCCAGGGAGGTATGGCTTTTGTGGATCCCCCAACGTTTCCTTACCCAGAATCCCCTGCAAACCTCAATTTTAGCTGGAAATAATCACTTTTTTCACACATTTTTGTGTGGGAAAGTTGTGGCATCACCGGGCTCACACAAATTTACCACCACCCAGCGTCTCCCGGTAAAAATGGTGCCTCACTTGTGTGTGAGGCCCTAGGTTTGCTAGGTTTCCCCTGGTGCCGGCAGGGCTAGGGTTCAAAAACTACAGCTAGACTTTTCGCAAAAAATGTGTAAATTTTCAGTGTTAAAATGTGGTGTGTTCACCTTAGGTTTTGAGCCACTTCCTGTCGTGGGCACTATGCCTACCCACACAAGTGAGGTACCATTTTTATCAGGAGACTTAGGGTAGTTCAGATTTGTAAAGCAACTGTTATTACCTATTGATTTTTGATGCATTTCTCCCTTCCAAATGAAAGACATTGTGTAAAAAAAAAAGTCATTTTGAAAAATGACCAATAATTGTCATGCAAGTATGTGTATTCCCAATTTCGAAAATGTGCAAATATGCACTGTTTCTAAACTCTGTAATTTGTTCCCATTTCAGAAATACATAGGTGTCTTTCATACCGATTTTTCCATGTATACATTTTCCCACAATAATTGCTATATACCCGGAACAAAAAAAAAAAAACATTACAAAATGCTGCTCAGTTTTTTACTCTGGGTTCGTTGGGCTCTTGGTGAACCTACAAGTCCTATATATCCCCACAACCAGGAAGGTCCAGCGGATGTAACGGTACATTGATTTCAAAGAGATGTCATAATTAGAAGAAGTTACAGGTGAAAACGTTGACTCAAAAGGCTGCTTTTTTCAACAAATTTTTAATTTTTCCTATATTTACCTGTTAGTTTCTATAAAGAAACCTTGATGGATCTACACAAATGACCCCTTGCTGAATTCAGAATTTTGTCTACTTTTTAAAAATGTATAGCTTTCCAGGATCCATTATTGATTTTCTACCCATTTCTACCATTATCTGGAAGGAGGTTGAAAGCACAAAAAATTGCAAAAATAGGGTATGTCCCAGAAAAATGTCAAAACTGTGTACAAAATGTTGGATTTCTGACAAAAATCTGTCATTCCCTAAAAGCTGGAGAAATGGTGATTTCAGTTCCACAAACCCTTTTTTGATATTATTTGCAGAGAAAAACCCAGACACTTTCATTTGCAGCCACTTTTCCCCATTTTTCACAAAAAACAACAACATTTTGCTGTATTTTGACTCATTTCTGGGAACCCTCTAGGAGAATACACAAACCCAGGATACCTTTAGAGTTCCCATGATATTGGAAGAAAAGGACGCAAATTTGGCGTGGATACCTACTGTGGTCAAAAAGTTACAGGGACCTAAGCGCGCACTACCCCAAATAGCCCAAAAAAGGCTTAGCACAGGAGGGGAAAAGGCCTAGCAGCGAAGGGGTTAAATAAGGCAGGCAGACCCTTAGTATAGTGGACAGGGTACTCTGTCAAGTGCACAGTGGAGTACCCAGTCTATAAAACTCTAAATCAGGCACAGGTCTCTCAAATGGAAGTAATAATCATTCAGCAGAGCAAAATGCAAGGCTGAGGCTCACTAGAGGTCCTTGAAGAAGGATGAGACCGTCTTATGTTATAAGTTATGTTATGTTATGTTATGGGCACATACTATAGTGCAGCGGCTCACACCTGAAGGTGTATATCGGTATTTTGCTACTCAAAATCTGTACAGTGCAGTTAGAACATCCATGTCTTTAAAAGTCTTTTGAATTTAGAAGGATCTGAGCACATCTAAATTTGCAGAGGAATTTTGTTCTAGAGAATTGGGGTGAGATATGAGAAGCATCTACCTCCAAATCTGGAAGTGTGAATATGAGTGCTCCTAATAAAGCTTTTTTTGCAGACCCGACCAATCTAGTGGGCTGGTAGTGGCAAGGTCTACCGTACAAGTAACTTGGTAACAAATTAGTTAGTGCCTTGTGCGTCAAGCAACATAGGTTAAAGACGGCATGTTTCTTGACTGGCAACCAATGGAGGCCTTTCAAAATTGGTGTGGAGGAAGAACATGAAGTAAGGTTGCAAGTCAGCTGAGCCACTATATTCTGCACAACTTGAAGCTTAGACAGTAGTGTATCATTTGCTGTCACTAGCAGTACGTTCCCATAGTCCAGGAGACTCGTGGTGGAAGATTGGATTAGGGTTTTTCTTGTTACAGAGGGGAGCCATGGATAGACTTTCCTTGGTAGACCACTATGGCAAAGCAATTGCCACAGCTCGAGCTAACCTAGCATTTCATGGATAAAGTCTGATCCAGTTTGATGCCAAGGTTTTTTACCACTTGTCATGCCACCAGTCTGCTAACTAGAGCTCCTTGGCCTTTCCAAACAGCACTATCTCAATGTTTTCACCATTTAATTGGAGGCAGTTGTTAGTTATCAAATCAGCAATTTATCTCATGCAGTTCACCAACTAAGATTTATCCTTATCTGGATCCTGCCCAAAGAAAATTACTAGTGAGGTGTCATCAAGCTCCCACTGAAGCAAATTTATTTTCAAAGCTGCTGAGGTACCTTTCGATCTGGGATAAATATGCAGCCTTGTATGTTGTTATTTTGCCTTTTTTGATTTATTTGATATATTATATGCTAACGATATTTGATTTATGTCCCTCTTTGTAGTTCCCATATCTCAAGTACATGAAATACTTTTTCATGTGATGAGGCCTATAAAATAGCTTGGTTGTCTTTACTATAGTTTTCATGAAGAATTACTTTTTCCACTTTTCTTAGTACAACTAGTTATCTCAACTTTATGAGTGCTCTGTCTTTACATTAAACCCACCAACAGGCTGGACTGGCCTTAGCGGGCACCAGGCCTTTTCCCGGTGGGCCGGAAGTGTGGGGGCAGGTATTCAAGAGGTGGGTCTGGTTTTGTTACTTGGGGCCAGTTTTGCAGCAGTGCTGCATTATCGGTCCCTCTAACAAAATCGGCAGCAGTGCTAAAGCAGACACAGTGCTGCTTTTTGCTACCCCCACACCTCCCCAGGTCTGGCAGAATTGCCAGGGCTGGGTTGATTTTCCAATCCTGCCCAGCCAATCAATCTAGTTTGTTCCTGCAGGTTGCTCAACTATATTATTATTATCCCTCTCTGATATAAGTAGACTCATACTGAAGAGGTAGAACTTTGAACTGAAACTGAGGCCTCAATCATAGTAAAGGCAAGCTGACTATTTGCAGGAAGTGACACACCCTTCTCCAGCTCAGCAAGACATGGGCACAGTAAAGTGAAACAACTATATAGGGATGCTACTTTTCAAAATGATCTTTAGCAAAATCGCACTTAACTCATTGAGTTATCCCCTTACCTTCAGAAAAGGACATATTTCTTGTGTCCTTTGACTAGGTGGTGCCCTAAAGCTGCATACTTACCTAATTGTATGGACCTTACAGGGCTGGTACCTGGAAACAAAATCCTTAAGTTCATCCTGGCTTTGAATTACCCATTTTTTTATGCTGGCGACACAGGTCATACTAGATTTATCATGAGCCACAGTGCCATTTGTAGTGTCTTCTCTGTACCAAGAGTGCAAACAAAAAAAAACCAATATGGGTACTCCTCAAGAATCCCAGTTAAAGCTAATATTTCAACATCCTCATGGTATTGTTCTAAATCATCTGGTAAATCCTAAATTAAATATTCTTGACTTTAACAAGTGAATTAGAAACATATTTAGTAATGCTATTGCCTCCCGTTTTGCACATTATTTCTGCACAATGACCATTAGCAGTTCCTTGATAGGGATGGCTGATGTATTATTCATATTTTTTTTATAAATCTGTTTATTAATTTTAGAGAACATAACAAACAGAAAAATAATTTAGAACCTACAAGAACAATAATAGAGCTGCATTGAGTCCAAACTCATGGTACCCTGGTAGTCAAAGGGCAGAAGTATACAACGAAAAGGTCACCCCATTGAAGGGAGAAATTCAGAGTAAGAAATCCAGTCCCCCCATATTTGATGGTATGTGCCCTAGATTTATAAACGTGTTTCTTCTCACAAGCAGCAAAGCCCATCCTCCTTATCATTCAAGAAAAGGCAGAGCATGTTGATATTGCAAATGCTGAGTGACGTCTCTTTTTCCAATAATGACGCCCACTCCAACTAGCAGCCAGGTGCTGCAGCTCCCACCCAAGTGTTCAGCAGGCCCAAGAGAATCAGTTTCAGATCCAATGGAACTGGTTGTGTATCACAGGGGGAAAAGTAGCACAAATGTGTGACCAGTATGTTTGGATACTAGGGCAGTCTCAGACCAAATGGAAGAAGGAGTCCAATGGGTGCCGGCACCCCCAACATTGTGGTGGTGCGCTGTCACCAATGCCATGCAACCCTGATGGACTGGAATAGACGTGGTGGAGATATTTCAGATGAATGAGGCAGAGTCTCATCTATATCACAAATGATCTAGGGGCTAGTTTTGCCTCAACCCAGTCTTCTTGTTTCGAAGAGCCCAGTTCTCTCTCCTGAAGTTTCCTGAGGGTAATCATAGGATTTGGAGTATTATTAAGCAATGAGCAATACATGCCGGATACACTTTTCTAAACGAAATGTGAATCCAGCAGGTGCACCTCCAGGAGATTGGATTTTGGAACGTGTTTAAGGGGTCCAGGGAGGCCTTAAGGACACGTCGTAATGACAGAAGGCAGGAAAATGTTGACTCGTGCTTTGTGAAGGTTGTGATTAGGAGTTGAAACATGCACATGGCTGTGTCCTGCCATACTTCCCCCAGGATTGGGGTGCCGATAGAATCCCATGTCATCCTGGACGCAACCCCAAGCGGTGTCATTGTTGTCGGGACCCCATGCCATCTAATTCACCTCAGAGATTTGTGCCAGGAAAGCAGTTCCAAGTGAGTGATGGGGGAAAGGGTCATGGGAATGTTGTGACCATAGAGTAAATTAAAGGTACTGTGGGGTTCCAACACTACGGATTCTGCTGCAATGGTGAGGTTCTGGCGATCAGCAAAGAACCAGTCGGTGATGGGGACAAGGTGGCTGACTCAATAGGTCGGAGAAGCCCATTCCATCCTCATTGGGGTGTAGAACACACATAAGGAAAGAGATGCACAGGCCCCGAGTCCAAATAAAGTGAGTCTCTTTGGCTTGCAGCGTACAGAAGAAAGAGGGGGTATAGTGTGAGGGTAGTTCTGCAATGTGTAGAGGAATCTCAGTAATGCACCTCTGCCGGCCACCTTAAGGGGAAGAATGGCCCAGGGGGACATGTCCCTTCTGGATGTAACAATGAGAGGTGTGATGGTAAGGGCCCATGATTGCTGTTGTGAGAACGTGATCTGTATACCCAGGTAGTAGAAGTTTTCTATGGACCAAAGGAACAGGGTCATGCCTGCATATCATCCTGGAGGGCTGGGGTGGATATAAGAAGATTTGGACTTGTTCACAGTGATGGTAGAAGCATCAGCATAAACCTGTAGCATGTGTAAGAGATCGGAGATTGGGGACTCAGGGTTCCTCGCATAAACAAGCGTCATCAGCATAGAGTGAAATGTGGTCCTTGCGGACGTCAGGCCACTGGAAACCACATACTTCTGTGTCTCACCGTTTCCATTCTGCCAAAGGTTTGATGATGAGTGCAAATAAAATGGGCAAGTGTAGGCAGCCCTGACGTTTACCCTGCCCAATGGCAATGGTTGGGGAGGTTGCCCCATTATACCTGGATTCTTGCCCAGGGGTTCGAGTAGAGTGTTTGCACCCAGCAGCAGAAGATGGGCTCAAAGTTCATCGGCTCCAGCAGGCAAAACAAAAATCCTAATTGAATAGATGCAAAGGCCTTTCCGACATCAATGGAGATGAGGGCTTGAGAGTCTGTCGAGCCCTGAGAGAGGACAATCATGCTGTGTACCCTCCGAAGACAGTGTAGAGTGCTGGGGCCTTGCATAAAGCCGTTTCGGTCCGGGTGCACAAAGGGTGTAATGACCTTCACTCAGGGGCGGCTGGTGTATTTTGAAACTGGTGGGGTGAAAAATGTGTACCCTTGTACAATGCGGGATGAAAGCGAGTGAGCCCGAACTGAAAAAGGAGGGTGCGGGGGGGTTTCCCCCACCAGAACATTTTGCAAAAAGTATTCAAATGGTGTGTTTTACACCACATATTTACTGTAAATTTTTGCAAAAACGGGATCCAAATATAGCATTTTAAAGCACAAGTGTGAAGAAAACATTACAAACATATCAAAAATGTGCCCAAGCCTCTAACTGGTCTGCTTGCAAAACGACCCCCAAGCCAAGCACACACAGCCAATGGGAAGAGGTTCTCTAAGTGTTTTCTACCTGTAACACATCTCTTCCTCTTTACTGTATTGGTTAATGAAGTCATCAAGGCTCAAACCATTGGTAAGACCGTATATTGCAAATACTTTGAAAATTAAATGGCGAAAGAGCTCCATCCCAGGATTGCAGTTCATCCTTGATTTTTTTAAGATTAGCGAGACAAACAGAAATTATATTTCAGAAAACTCTGTTTATTTTGCAAAATATAGCATTTATATACTATAAATGTACACTGACAGAAAGTCCACATTACAGAAATTGAGGTGCAAAACATACATACCTGACGACAAGATTTTGGGTGGAAAGCAAAGATATACTGAAAAAGACAGATATGGTTTATAATGTGTTTCAAAATTTACAATAGAGAAAAAGGAGTTAACACAATAAGTTTAATTTTTAAATTGAAACATAAATAATAAAACATACAAATGTAGAGCATTACAAGAAAAAAAATCGAAATCAGTGAAGAAAGTAGTTTGCATTTAGGGCCTCATTTATGAGGTTTTGCTGTAGGGCAGAGCAGTAGGCCTTCCTGCTGTCCTGCCCTACAGCAAAATAAAAGGGCATAAATGTACCGTATCTATCAGCAGATACGGCGCATTCCTGTCCTTTCCCCATGCACCGGCACACAACACGCTGCTGTGCACCAATGCAGGCACTGTTGCACCATGGTGCACTGGTGCCTGCATTACAGGCTATTACAAGAGGCGTTTTCCTCTTTCTCTGTGTGCTGCAGAAGGCAATATGTATAGAAAAAAAGAAAAATGTGGAGAAATAAAGAGATTTCTCCGCGTTGTACCTCTGTAAGTTTTTGGTGCTGCTTCAGATTACTGATTTCTCGTAAATCTGGGGCAGTGTCAAAAAGCCATGGATGTTGCTGGGAAACGCATTGCACGCAGAAAACTGCGTTAAAGGGGAACATATTTACGAGGCAGCATTAAGCCAAAAAAAGTGGCTTAGTGCTGCCTCGTGAATAAAAAGCAGGCTCCTGCACCACGGAACATCACAAAAAGAGACATTGCAGCAGTGCAAGGGGCCTCATAAATGAGGCCGTAATGTACAAAAGAAAAGCCATTGGTTAACATGGTTAAGAAAATATTGTTAAATAAACACAAATATGTTAAAGTGACAAAGCTTGGTTTCCACTCTTTATATTGGAACAATAATATTTAACGTGTAACAGTAATTTATAAAATGTAAACTTTTAAGCAGCATCGGCAAATAAAGACCACACACACAGAAAACTAACTATGCAAACCCAAAAGACGGAAAAATGAAAAGTGCTCAAATCTTTTTGAGGAATACAAAAAGCTTATAACAGCAACTGATTGTGATTTGTAAAGCACTAGGAAAATGCTGAAAATGTGTCATTGTGATTTAGCTGTATGAGTCAAACCACCTCCAAAAAGGTTATTGGGTGTCAACCATGTTCACTTTTTGTACAGAAATTTTCACGGCAATCTTTAAGAGTGACAAACTTCTCTATAGTATGCTTTTTAAATTCTGGAATGTCTCTGATAAGTTCCTGTTCCATAGACAACATGGCCAATGCATTCAGACGAGTCTCTATCATAGTGTTCCTTAAGAATGTTTTTATTCTCTTTAGAGTTGAAAAACACCGCTCGGACTCTGCTGTGGTCATGGGTGTGGTGATCAGAATCTTCAACAGATTCATAGTCTCTGAAAATGGTTCTTGTAGATTGTTTTCAACAAATAAACCAACTAAGGGAATGGCACCAGTAGCTCCTCGAAATTCATGCCTCCCATATATGATTGATAGTTCAGAGTTCAATTTTTCTATGTTTACCATGGGATATGCCTTTATAGTTTCATTGAGTATTTGATTTAGAAATGATTTGTCATGTTTTTCTAAGTGGTCACTTAGGAGTAAAGTAGCACTGACAAGATGTTTGGTAAATTCAAAGCGTTCTTTGGCGTGGACAATGATAGTATCACAAACTTCTTTGGCAACTTGGACCAAGACCTTTATATCAGTTCTGTGGCTTGAAAACAAGATTCCACCACCAATCTAGCATCAAGATTGTCAACAGATGCCCTTACATGGGTGATGTGGGTGACAAAATCTGTTGTTTTTGTTTGCACATATAAGGCATCTACGTCCTTCTTTTGTAGCTGGTTATACAAAATGTCCACATGGGGCATTATGTCATGAAATAAAAAAAGGAAGAAAAGAAACTCTCTGTCTTCCAATGTTCTGATGAATCCATGAGCCTCGCGTACAGCAACTGATTCAAAATGACCACTACTTTCAATGGCCCTAAAGCATTTTTTCAAGTCTTCTCTGTACTCATAGATCATATTGACAGTGCGTATGTGGAAATTCCAGTGAGTTGTAGCCCCTCTTGGGAGTCTTCTAGAAACGATGTCTTGGAGAACTTCAGATCTTTTTGGAGATCGTGAGAAAAAGCAGGAAAGCCACCCAGAATAGCCAAACATTTTTTTACTTTTGAGATCCTTGATACTGCTTGTTCCATAATCAAATTAAGTTGATGAGCATAGCAATGCATAATGTGCATTGGGGTAACATCTCTAACTTTTTTCTGGACTTCCCCAGAGCCGCCACTCATCACACTAGCTCCATCATAGCTTTGAGCAATGACTTTTTTTTGTCACTGGTCTCTGGGAACATATTATTAATTTCCTGAAGAAAAGTTGTGGCAATTGTATGAGCAGATGAATCTTTTAGTTGATTAAAACAATAGAATCTCGTAACAACTTTATTGCTGGCATTAATATAGAGGAAAACCAGTACGGACTGAGTCTGTGTGGATTCATCAGTAGTATCATCCGCCTGAATAGCCACAAATTCAGAGCTTCATAGCTGCTGTAATATGACGTCTCTTGTTACTTCCAACATACAGTCCAGGAGTTCACTCTGGATGGTTTTGGAAGTGCCTTTAACCCCTTCGCTGTGGCGCGAATTCCGCCGCAGAGCTGGGGGGGAGAGAGGTGAGCGCGGCACCGCCATGCTCATGACGGAACCACGCCGTCATGAGTCACGGGCGAGCTGTGCTCATGACGGCGTGGTTCCGTCACGACTCCGCCCACTCTCTATTTAGCCCGCACAGGCGGGGAATTAGAGCCGCGTGGGAGGAGCGGCCGCCAACGGCCACAGCATGACGGAACCACGCCGTCATGAGCACACGCCGCCCGTGGCTCATGACGACGTGGTTCCGTCATGAGCGTACAAGGGGTTAAAAACTGTTGCTGATTTTAAGTGAGTGTCCATTGCACTGTCTAAGCTGGTAACAAAATCAACTAGGACTCTAAAGATTCCTTTATTTGAAGAGCCTTCCTGCTCATCGTGACCACGTAATGCCAGTTCAAAAGCACCACAAAAAAGCACACAGTCAGTCAATTTAGATAAAAGTTACCTGTTTTTATCAACTTCTAGGTTATGACTCCTTATTCCAATGCGATAGCTGTCATCCAGCTGTGAAGCATTATTCATTCTTCCAAACATGGCAAGCTTTATTGAGCTATCTAGATGAGATTTACATGATTCGTGCTTCTTTATTTTTTCAGAGAGATGCTTCAAATCCGTAACTCCTGTTTTTGTCCATGGTACTTCACCACCAAACAGTAAGCAGGGAAAGCAGAACAGCTAATTTTTAGTAGTGCTAGCAGTAAGCCACATTTTCTTTGTATACCATGTCGTAGTGAATTTTCTAGTGTAATCTTTTCCACGATCTTTTGTAGACTGTTCAAGCTTGATTTCAGGCTTATCAGGTCTTAAAGTTTTGATCTGCATTTTCTATTGTTCTTTCAGCCTAAAAAATGGTGTGAGGAGTAGCTGGTCAACTGTATTCATTTTGTATAACAGAAAATGATCTAGTGATCCAAGTGGTGTGATGGAGTAGGGCAGTGCTTTGAGTCTTTTAGTGATGCTTGCTGGCCTTTCTGCCAGTTACTGGGTCAATCGATGGCCCCTGTGAATAAGTAAAAAGTAGCTGTAAATTTGGACACTAGATGGGGTACATCATAATCACATGTCAAGCGCACCCACATATAATCATGTTTCATGCAAACACATGTGTTAGAAATGTAAACCATGTTAATGCATTTACATGCCATATTTTAGCAATTATCTAGACGATGAACAAAATAACATAGGAAATAGACATGACGGCTGGAATTACTCATGTGAAGAAACCTGTGTTACATTCATAATGTTTTAGTTGTGGTTTAAATTAATGCTTCATTTTAGTTTGATAATCCGCATTAGCAGAATTATAATGTAGTTGTGCTAAACTCAATTTATGTAACATGAATGCTTGAAATACATTCTTATGTTACCTCAAGTTGTAGGCCTGAAATACCAGTCCTTGGTAGTTCTCTTTCTGATTGAATGTTAAATTTCATGTGTACTGTGGATTTGTACTATCTCATGTTTTCTTTGCAGGTGGAGAAGCTTTCTCGTAGGAATAGTAATGTTTTTGTTTTAGCAGCTAGTCAAGGAAAGGAGAGGTTACAATTGTATGCTGTAAGGTGATATGGGACAATACTTGGGAATCAGTTTCGCACAGAAAAAGGCATGGGAAACAAGGGCAAAATAAATGTTGCTGAAGAGCAGCCTGGAGAACACCGTGGAAATGTCCATCCTAGGCTGTGTGACCATCATTGGAGTACGTGAATGAAGGGAATTATGGAAACACGTTTTTTTTTTTTCCTCTGTACCTTTATACCATTGTACTGAGGTTTATGTCCTACTGTTTTTGGCATTGTAATAAATCTAACTAACCTGTTCTAGTTGTCTGTGATTTATTACGTATTGAGGTGAGTTACCTTGAATTGGTTTGTTATCTCACTTGATTTTCTCCCCATCACACGTTCATGCTGCTTAAAAGATTTATCAGTTGGCATTTCTAGAAAGATCCAGTACAAATGGGCCCTGCCCTTTCACTACCATGAGGCTTACAGTATCTCTGCTAGATACAAATGATAGCCAGCAAGTAGTTAATATGAAGTAGGGAACAATTCAGCTAGAAATCCTGACTTGAAACAGCAGCGCCAAAGACAGACCCAATCTCCAAGATCCAGCCCTCTCACATGGCAAAGACCAGCCCTGGTGAAGACATTTTCTGAGTTGGCAGGTCTGAGTGACGTTCCACTTCATTGGTATGCATACTCTGTAAGGGTTAGTGTTCCTGCATTGGAAGCGATTAACTGCAAGTGCGTGTGATGACAGCAATAAATCTCACTCCTGAGTCAGGCCAGGCCCTGATAATATTCTGTACTGTGAACCGAAGCACACGAGTACCATCCAACCCTCATATGTCCACTACACAGTTCCCAGGCATGCGACGGGTATGACCTTTGGCCTTGCTTTTAATCTGTCACAAACCACTTCATCCTCTACCTCCCTCCCTTTTGTTGATTTACCCCCCCCACTGCTTTACCCCCACTTTTGGTTGTTCCAAAAAACACATTAGGTCAATTGTCAAAGCAAATTATCCTACAAATAATCACAATAAGTTGCTAAACCTCTGTAAAGCAAGCTTGTTCATGGCTCCTTTCAATTCAAAAATAAAAGTAGCACCTCCTGAATTTTGAACTCTGTTTCTCCAGTAGTGTGGGTTAAGCAGTTGGTTAGTGGTCAGCGTGAACCCAAAAAAGGAATTCTGCAGGCTGTGTTGATGGAATCTACTCACCTTATGGTTGGCAGTGGCAGTAATGGCCAATGTCTGTATTGCCTAATGGTGTGTGCTACCGCTGGGTGCCACAGTGAACCTTCAGTCTGGACTAGGCCTTTAACTCAAGTGGCTTTGCATGCTGGGACTCTTGCACCCAGGCAGGCAATTACAGTAAACATACATGTGTAAATAGTGTTACATACTTTCAGGTGATTTACTTGGTTGCAGGTGTCAGTTATAATATCAGTAAAGTGTCTCATAAAGTGCTGGGGAAGACTAAGAATTCAAATCACTGGAAAAAATCCTCAAGAAAATGTGTCCCAAAAAAGTTAAGTCAATGGAAAAGACCTCCAGGACAGGGGTCTAAATTATACACTGCCTCCTTCCAAGCTATAATTTGAAATCACTCAACTTCAGTGGTTCAACACTTTAAATGGCAAGTGCCAATTAAAGCCTTTTAGGACATTACTCACATTTCCTTGCAACTAAAAAAAGGAATCAAGCCATCTGCGTGATGAAAACAACTCCTTTGGTAGATATTATACATTTTCCCTCCTTTTTCTCTTCCATTTGATGCTATTAATTACATAATGTGCATATCTGCTAAGCTAAAAAATAAAGCACCAGACTTGAAGTTATTAGCTTAAAACAATTATGCATTAAAGAAATAGACAATTTTAGAAAGAATTCTGAAGGTGCACAAATTGTGTTTTCCCCTGGCATTCTCAGCCTTTGAGCCAGGCCCTGCCTGCTGGCGCACAATGATAGTATATTAAAAGCTAAAGGTGGTGAAACATGCAGGTATGCAAACCTTTCATTATGTATTTTAAAAGCAAACCTTCCATTGTGTATTTTAAACTATAAAAAGTACAGGAGAATTTCTCTGTACGTTTTATAGTTTAAAATACACAATGAAAGGTTTGCATGCCAGGACTGTTGCATGCTTGCAATGGAGTCCCCTCCCCTGTACTTATTTGTTTAACCTAAGTGCATCACCCTATACCGGTCTGCTGAATTTTTAATGACACCGTATCTTTCAGTATCTTTTCTTGTTCTCAGTAGATAGTTTAGCAGGGATGCTGTCCTTTAAATTGAACAGTGACTGCCCTTCGGAAGTAGGGCTGTTGAACTTTTATGGGCGCCGTTTTTGCACTTCTTGGCGTTAGAGTTGGTGTACTTCCTCAGCTAGCACTGGCACTTTTCATCGGGTCAGCTATGGTTTTAATCGTTAGAATAAGCACTTCTCAGCCTGAATGTTGTTCTTCTAATGGGATGTTATTAGCACTTCAGGGAAGAGATACTATACTTGTATGGGACCAGCCCTGCCTCTACGAGCAGCTATACTTTTAAATGACAGCACCAGCACTTCAATAGGGCCTATGCACTTTAAATGGGACAGTATAAGCACTTCAAAGTACGGCGTTTATGCTTTTAATGCAGTAGCAGTTCAGGCCTGACAGTTCCCATTGTGCGCAGGGTCAAGACTGATTTGCATATGGCTGGGTCAAAACTGGAATGGCATGGTGAGCAAAAAAAACAATGGATTTAGGCCCAGATGTCTGTACTGGGGTGAATGTATGACATTGTTCTGAATTCTGTCCATCAATTGTTCTTTTTGCATTTAATGAAGTAGCGGCAGCACTTCTGAGCAGTGAAGCTGTCGTTTTAAAAGTCACAAAGTACTTGTAATAGATCAATGTCAACCCTTCTCACCAGCGTTGTTATATTTAGAAGGGGGCACTGCCAGCAGTTCTTCGCAGGCTGCTATATTTTAATGCGCCAGTGCCAGCACTTCTAATCAGCCCTGCTATACTTTTAAAGTGGAAGTAATGTACTTTTCGCCAGGCTGCTATATTGTAATGAGACAGTACCAGCCCAGCAATTCTCATCAGATGACTATACTTTAATGAGGCGGCGCCAGGATTCTCATGTGTTAATTTTAACAGGACAATATTAACCTTTTTTTTAATCAGGGCTCTTATAAATTGAATGCAACAGTACCATCACTTCCCATCAGCACAGCTATTCTTTTATGAGGACAGGATCATCACTTCTCACCAGCCCAGCCTATTTTAAGGGCACAGTATCAGCACTTCTCATCAGGGATGACATACTTTGAATGGGTATCAGATTCTGTGTAAGATAGCGCACTCCAAAATTCAAAAAATTGAGTCTATATGGTTGAATCTCAATAAATGAAGCGTGCAACTCAGACACGAGGTAGCCCTCCTCGCAACTCAATAAAAAACTGCTGATGTATATACACCAGTATACTGAGTGCACTGCTGGATGAATATATTACATGATTAAGACATATTAGTTACTGAAAAGACAAAACTTGACCAAAAGAATAAACGATCTGAATAATGTGACAGTCCGTTGAATCACGGTGATTTATAATAAAAGTGTATTTATCATTCAATCACATAAATGACATAGAAATGTACAAGACAATAATTGAAAAGTAGCTCCAAACGAAATCCACATAAATGAAATCAAAATATCTGCACTCGGGCAGAGAACTTAGTCGTCAGTTCACAAGAAAACCCAATGCATTTCGGGATGTTATACATCCCTTCTTCAGGGGCAGCTGTTGAAAAAAATACAAGAATACATTTCATGACCTTGGAATTCAAAATGTAACTGATTTTAACATAAACAGACAGCGGTATAATACAGGGTGCAGCAGGCTGGAGCCCAAGGGAAAACAATGCTGGTCTATTTCAAACTGGAGCAAATGCGAAAAATAAACCCAGTGTCATGGAAGTTGTGCTAGTAAAAAAACTGCCAAAGAAGTGAAAAGAGATTGAAACGGAACAGAAATAATTCGGATAGTCGAATGGCTAATTACCAAAGGCCACCACCAAGTGCATAAGTGGAAAGAAAACGATATGCCAGGATGAATAATGACGTAAATAAGCTGATAGTAACCTGGAAAGTTCTGGCCAATTGAATTGAACAACTGTATCAGAATCGGAATGTACAGGAGGAGGAGAATGAACTGGGGCTTTATGCCTGGAACGGAAAAGCACAGAAAAAACTGTAGAACACAACAGTGAAACTGAAACTTGTATTGGAAACAAGTATGACGGTAAAAAAGGAAGCTTACTGAAAATGCAGCGAAAACAAGTCACTGGGCTAGATGTGTACTGTGTCCCAAATGTTCAAAGTGCTGGCAAAGGATTCAGTGGCTTGCAGGGAAAGACGTCGTGTGACGGCAAGCTGCGCAAACTCTACAATCAAAGTAGGGAGAACTATTTGAAGAAACGGATCCGAAATAATTTCAAAGAACTACGTGAAGGGAACTATGTATGCTGCTTACCCAGTGTACTGTGCACGCGAAGAAACCGGCAACCGATCGTGGCTCCTGTGTACATCCGTAAAGGTGTATGTCCATGGCGCGTTCTACTCGGAAGATTAATGCGCGCCCGTGATCACGTGATGAGTAAAAATGGTGCTCATAGAAATGGGACTGCTGAAGGCTGTGAAAATGAATACGCCAAGTGGTGCTGCGGGGTCACGCGGGGCGCAAGCTGAAGTAATGTAAACAGATGGGTGTAAATGATGAAAAGGAAAATTAGAGAGAAAACGTGTGACAGGAGTGGGGAACGAGTGAAAGTCAAAATGAGAATAAAAATAAAAAACGAGCAGGTGGAAACCGACCAATGGTGTGCACAAAAATATTAATCAGATGTTAAGGTTCTTGAAAGTGGTGAAACACTGTTCACTGAAAACAGCTGGAGTGTGCTGGTAAAATAGAGGAAACAAACTATAAAAAAACAATTGCTAAATTGAAATGAACGAAATAAAATGGAAGATCCCAAATTATAGAGAAAAAAAAAATAAAAATTGCTCAAATTGAAGAGACCGTACAATCTAAACAGGTGGCTGGAGGGAAAAAGTCTGTGGATACATAAACACAATGAGAGACAAATGGGCATTGGCAAGTGCAGATAGACAGTCAAGAGGTCAAATGGCAAAGTTCGACATGTTATTATAAAAAGCACTGCATTTCAATGTTATCATTCAACCCGAATGGTAGCAAGGTGTGCAAAAACTTGGTCCACCAGACTTCTCTTTGTGATAAAAGTCTGTCTGTATTCAACTGTGTGTTTCGGGGCATCATCTCAAGTATAGTGAATCTAAGTTGTGCGATGGTGTGGCGGTGTTCTAACCAGTGTGATGTGAGAGGAGATTTGAGACTTTTGGTTCGAATGGAACGTTTATGTTCTGAAATTCTCACTTTCACTTTTCGAGAGGTTTTCCCCACATACATGAGTCCGCAGGGACATTTAATAGTATAGATGACATTGGTAGTGTCACATGTACCAGTGTATCTAAGTTGAATAGTTTTGCCTGTTCGTGGGTGGTTGATGACATTGCCAGTGATGACATTGTGGCAATTAACGCAGTTCTGACATTTTTGCATGCCTTTGTGCTCAACAACTTCTGTCGTGGATGTTGTTGATAGTAAATCTTTGATGTTTTTGCTCCGAGTGTATGTGAAGATGGGATCAGAGGAAAATAATCCATTAAAATCTGGTTCGTATTTGAGAATGTCCCATCTGTTTTTGATGATCTGTCTGATACGTCGTGAGCTGGTAGAGAATGTGGATACAAAGACATGTTTGTTGGAAGGGTTTTTGACTTGTGGAGTCAGGAGTTCAGTACGTGACTTCGTCTGAGTTCTGGACATGGCGGATTCAAGAACTGATTCAGGATATCCACGGTCCCTGAATTTGGTCACTTGGTTCTGGAGCAATGGTTCAAGATATTGACTTTCGGGGACAATTCTCTTTGTTCGAATTAATTGAGAGTAAGGTAGGTTGCGGATGAGTGATGGAGGATGGAAACTGGAATACTGTAGGAGATTATTTCTGTCGGTGGGTTTAGAGTAGATTGATGTGATTAATGTGTTCGATTTTTTTGTGATCAGTACATCCAGAAAAGATAGTTGTGCATTGCTGATGGTATGTGTAAACTGGATACGAGTGCTTCAATCTTAAATTTCTCATGAATTTAAACAGGGATATCTCTACTTCTAGAGAATCGGTGTGATGAACAGGAACAAAAGACAATCCTTTGTTAAGAACCTTTTCTTGAGAAGAAGATAAAGGCACTGATGAAATATTTATGGTAAGTGTTTGCCTTTGCTCCTCAAATTCTGAGCTTCCAATTCCTTTTCTTTTGCTCCTCCTGACTTTTTTGGGTCTGGTGGACGACTGGACGGTGGGCCGCTGGATAAAAAAGAAGAAGAAACAGAAGAAGGTTGTGTACTAGTATCCTTATCTGTGAGTGTCGCGCTCGTTGTTGGTGTTTCCTCAGAAAGTGATACTGGTGTACGGGTGGCTTCAAGATCTCGATCTGACACAACAGATTCTTGGGCTGAGGTATACTCTCGTAGAAGACCTTTCCAGAAACCTAATACCTCGTCCCACCAGACCCAAAAAAGTCAGGAGGAGCAAAAGAAAAGGAAAAGGAATTGGAAGCTCGGAATTTGAGGAGCAAAGGCAAACACTTACCATAAATATTTCATCAGTGCCTTTATCTTCTTCTCAAGAAAAGGTTCTTAACAAAGGATTGTCTTTTGTTCCTGTTCATCACACCGATTCTCTAGAAGTAGAGATATCCCTGTTTAAATTCATGAGAAATTTAAGATTGAAGCACTTCTTTTCCAATGTGGTACCTTCCCAAGATTCCAACCAAAACTTTGCAGAAGATATTGATCCTGAGCTACAACGTTTCAAACCCAAATCAGTGTTTATGCCACCAGTGTCTCACAAATCATTGGATTCTTTTGAGACGCTTATACGGAACGATCTTTCTCGAGTGAATTTTTGTCAACCACGTCTAACTAATTTAAAGAAACATGAAAGAGCCATCATTAACAATTTAGCAAATGATTCTAGGCTTATACTTCAACCAGCTGACAAAGGAGGAGCCCTGGTTATCATGGACCGTACATTTTATGAAAACAAAGTTTCTCAACACCTACAAGACACCACCACGTACATTAAACTCGATCAAGATCCAACAACTTTACTTCAGAACACACTGGCACACATTCTTGACCATGCTGAAGAAATGGATTGGATTAACCAGAAAATTCGAAGTTTCCTCACAGTCTCTCATCCTAGACGACCCAGATTGTATATGTTGCCGAAGATACACAAAAATCTACATGATCCCCCATTCAGACCCATCGTGTCCGGCTGTGATTACATCTTCATGCCGGCAGGACAACTAGTTGATCATTTTTTACAAAAGTTTGTTCAAACATGGAGAAGCTTCATCAAAGACACCACTCATTTTCTCACCTTACTTGAGCAGATAACCAGCAATTTTCCGGAATCATGGCTACTCTGTTCGATTGATGTGACAGCATTATACACATCGATTCCCTTATCTGAAGGCGTGGAGGCTTGCGAATGGGCACTTCTCCAGTTACCAGAAACCACAATAAACAAAGTTTTCATCTTGGAGATTCTCACTTTTTGTCTCCAACACAGTTATTTACAATGGAAGAATGATTTTTTCTTACAGATAAGCGGCACGTCCATGGGGTTTTCCGGTGCTCCGGCATACGCAAATACATTCATGGCTAAGTTTGAATACGACAATATCTTCACAAACAACACCTGGAATGATAATCTTGCATTTTATGCAAGATTCATTGACGACATTTTTCTAATCTAGAAAGATTCTGAAGCATCTTTGGTTCAACACATTGGTGAACTCAATAAAAAGAATCCTCGTATCCAGTTTACACATACCATCAGCAATGCACAACTATCTTTTCTGGATGTACTGATCACAAAAAAATCGAACACATTAATCACATCAATCTACTCTAAACCCACCGACAGAAATAATCTCCTACAGTATTCCAGTTTCCATCCTCCATCACTCATCCGCAACCTACCTTACTCTCAATTAATTCGAACAAAGAGAATTGTCTCCGAAAGTCAACATCTTGAACCATTGCTCCAGAACCAAGTGACCAAATTCAGGGACCGTGGATATCCTGAATCAGTTCTTGAATCCGCCATGTCCAGAACTCAGACGAAGTCACGTACTGAACTCCTGACTCCACAAGTCAAAAACCCTTCCAACAAACATGTCTTTGTATCCACATTCTCTACCAGCTCACGACGTATCAGACAGATCATCAAAAACAGATGGGACATTCTCAAATACGAACCAGATTTTAATGGATTATTTTCCTCTGATCCCATCTTCACATACACTCGGAGCAAAAACATCAAAGATTTACTATCAACAACATCCACGACAGAAGTTGTTGAGCACAAAGGCATGCAAAAATGTCAGAACTGCGTTAATTGCCACAATGTCATCACTGGCAATGTCATCAACCACCCACGAACAGGCAAAACTATTCAACTTAGATACACTGGTACATGTGACACTACCAATGTCATCTATACTATTAAATGTCCCTGCGGACTCATGTATGTGGGGAAAACCTCTCGAAAAGTGAAAGTGAGAATTTCAGAACATAAAAGTTCCATTCGAACCAAAAGTCTCAAATCTCCTCTCACATCACACTGGTTAGAACACCGCCACACCATCGCACAACTTAGATTCACTATACTTGAGATGATGCCCCGAAACACACAGTTGAATACAGACAGACTTTTATCACAAAGAGAAGTCTGGTGGACCAAGTTTTTGCACACCTTGCTACCATTCGGGTTGAATTATAAAATTGAAATGCAGTGCTTTTTATAATAACATGTCGAACTTTGCCATTTGACCTCTTGACTGTCTATCTGCACTTGCCAATGCCCATTTGTCTCTCATTGTGTTTATGTATCCACAGACTTTTTCCCTCCAGCCACCTGTTTAGATTGTACGGTCTCTTCAATTTGAGCAATTATTATTTTTTTTTTTTCTCTATAATTTGGGATCTTCCATTTTATTTCGTTCATTTCAATTTAGCTATTGTTGTTTTATAGTTTGTTTCCTCTATTTTACCAGCACACTCCAGCTGTTTTCAGTGAACAGTGTTTCACCACTTTAAAGAACCTTAACATCTGATTAATATTTTTGTGCACACCATTGGTCGATTTCCACCTGGTCGTTTTTTATTTTTATTCTCATTTTGACTTTCACTCGTTCCCCACTCCTGTCACACGTTTTCTCTCTAATTTTCCTTTTCATCATTTACACCCATCTGTTTACATTACTTCAGCTTGCGCCCCGCGTGACCCCGCAGCACCACTTGGCGTATTCATTTTCACAGCCTTCAGCAGTCCCATTTCTATGAGCACCATTTTTACTCATCACGTGATCACGGGCGCGCATTAATCTTCCGAGTAGAACGCGCCATGGACATACACCTTTACGGATGTACACAGGAGCCACGATCGGTTGCCGGTTTCTTCGCGTGCACAGTACACTGGGTAAGCAGCATACATAGTTCCCTTCACGTAGTTCTTTGAAATTATTTCGGATCCGTTTCTTCAAATAGTTCTCCCTACTTTGATTGTAGAGTTTGCGCAGCTTGCCGTCACACGACGTCTTTCCCTGCAAGCCACTGAATCCTTTGCCAGCACTTTGAACATTTGGGACACAGTACACATCTAGCCCAGTGACTTGTTTTCGCTGCATTTTCAGTAAGCTTCCTTTTTTACCGTCATACTTGTTTCCAATACAAGTTTCAGTTTCACTGTTGTGTTCTACAGTTTTTTCTGTGCTTTTCCGTTCCAGGCATAAAGCCCCAGTTCATTCTCCTCATCCTGTACATTCCGATTCTGATACAGTTGTTCAATTCAATTGGCCAGAACTTTCCAGGTTACTATCAGCTTATTTACGTCATTATTCATCCTGGCATACCGTTTTCTTTCTACTTATGCACTTGGTGGTGGCCTTTGGTAATTAGCCATTCGACTATCCGAATTATTTCTGTTCCGTTTCAATCTCTTTTCACTTCTTTGGCAGTTTTTTTACTAGCACAACTTCCATGACACTGGGTTTATTTTTCGCATTTGCTCCAGTTTGAAATAGACCAGCATTGTTTTCCCTTGGGCTCCAGCCTGCTGCACCCTGTATTATACCGCTGTCTGTTTATGTTAAAATCGGTTACATTTTGAATTCCAAGGTCATGAAATGTATTCTTGTATTTTTTTCAACAGCTGCCCCTGAAGAAGGGATGTATAACATCCCGAAATGCATTGGGTTTTCTTGTGAACTGACGACTAAGTTCTCTGCCCGAGTGCAGATATTTTGATTTCATTTATGTGGATTTCGTTTGGAGCTACTTTTCAATTATTGTCTTGTACATTTCTATGTCATTTATGTGATTGAATGATAAATACACTTTTATTATAAATCACCGTGATTCAACGGACTGTTAAATTGTCACATTATTCAGATCGTTTATTCTTTTGGTCAAGTTTTGTCTTTTCAGTAACTAATATGTCTTAATCATGTAATATATTCATCCAGCAGTGCACTCAGTATACTGGTGTATATACATCAGCAGTTTTTTATACTTTGAATGGGACCATAATATACCAGTATTTGATGCCAGCACGGGTACACTTTCAGTAGGACAGTGCCGGCACTTCTCATCGTAATTTGACAAGTGTCAACACTCCCCCATCCCAATAGGACTTTCAAGGGCACCAGCACAGCAAGGAACCACCTCAGACCCCAGCCAGTGTTGTGAGTCAAGTTCCCAAGAGAGGTTTGACTAACATTATGAAAACACACATCATGTACGCCACTGGCCTCCTTTCTGGCAAGCTCGAGCTGTCAGAGCTGAAATTTGCATTTAATCACACCGCATCTTTGTATCTCAGCCCAGGGGTTAACCCTTCACCTTTGAGGGGTGAGGTATAGCTGAAGAACAGTTTAGAAAGGGTAGGGTGAGTTCATGAGTCAGTCAGTGAGGTGAGTTCATGGGTCAGCAATGGATGTGGAGCCTGAAGGTCACGAGCTTGACTCTACGGCAGGCGAGCCTCTGCTTTTCATCCTTCGGAGTTTGTAAAGATAAGCATGGGTGTGGTCGTGGAGACGCTTATTGGTAAAAACACTATGTCACGCCACTGCGCCAGCATGGCCACTAAGTTCAGCATAGTCACTCACGTTTCTGGGTCTTTGTACAGAGTTGTGAAGTGTATGCTCTGATTCCTGAGGAGAGCGGGAAGAAGCAGGCGAGGGAAACTCGGGAGTACAGGCGGAGACAAGGAGGCATAATGGAAACAAACATGTCATGTTTTATAGTATGTCAAAGTCATGTGTCAGACAATGCATTCATGCATTGCTCTTTGGGGCACTGTAAACATGCTTCATTTTTAAAATACAGACAATTGAAGCAATACAGAAAGTCATCACAAACGCTGCGCATCCAACCAATTATTCTAACACTGTCACATAAATTTTGATGGCTCGTGCCACCCATTTGGTGAATGTAGTTATGTGCACAGAACAAATCACATGGTTTAAAGCAAACGAGTACGACAAAAGAGTAAACTAAACAAAAAAGTTTCCAATAGCCTTCCAAGAATTACTCCCTGCAGTGCACTACATATAACAGTGAACAGTCTGATCATTCACTTAAAGGGACTCTCCGTGAATGATGTGCTGTCACTGCAGTCCGGTAACTAAACTGTCCGTCTGCTGTGGTGACGATTATCTCTTGTTCCTGTGTTAGCAACAAGAAGCCTTGCGTTGCAGCAAATAAGTATTCATGTATCCGTGGTAAAATAATATCTGTTTTCCCAACTGTCAGAGTTCACAAATAATCAAATGCATTCAAATATAGGGGAACATCCCAGCGGGCGTCTACTTAATGCTAGGATAACAGATATCATGCTATTTTATTTTTTCAATTTAAAATGTTAGGATCCTCCAATATGTATAGGCTTTGGGGTGCAGAGTTCTTTATTTTACTATTAGAACTGCAAGGAGATCCACGCCATGCGTCCTCTTCAATTATAGCTTACGTATGGGCAATTACAAAAAACGTATAAACGTATTAGGTAGTAACGTACAACGTTATTTGTACACGTAAACTAATCTCCATTGTTGTTCTACTAGTGAACCTTGTATTTACTCATCCCACCCCTTTCCTTGGGTAAGTATTTGATAAGCCATTAGCCACGAGGTATCAGACTCTGCTTTTGGGGACTGTCAACTTTGTAAGCATGCCATGGGTGTCAATCATTGTCGCTTGCTCTGATTTGTTAGCATTCCCATGGAATCATTGTGCATCGTGAACCCAGACGACGAGAAGTTGTCGACCTAAGGAGCAGGGCACCAGCCAGACCCTGGCTAAACATCTGCAGCTGACACGGTGCAACACTTCCCTTACCTAGAGGCACTGCCATGTTAAGTTTTTACGTTAACAAACGCAGTTCTTGCAGGCCTCAGCTCTGTTGAAATTGCGAAGCCCACTTATACCAACAGGTGTGAAAAATCATGTCCAATATGGGATTAAATGAGGTAAAAGGTAAAAGGGCTCAACATCAAACCAACTGCGTCTTTAAGAAGACGCTTGAAAGACAAACTGAAAATACTGCTTATTTGTTTTGATTAAACATGGAGATTGGTTTTACTCGTCATCTGCCTTTATGAATGGCTGGCATTCATAAAGGTAAAAGGACGAGTAAAAACACCAATCTCCATGTAAACCGAAAGGAATAAGCAGCAGTTTAGTTTCAGTGAATGGAATGGTTAAGAATGGCACAGGAAGGCGCGCAGGGGACAGGGGCCTCACTCAGACTGTCTCTGCTGCCCATTGCCCAAAACACGAAACCAAAACGAAAACACACAACACAACAATGTACATATGCCACCAGGGCAAGGCCTCTAAGCCACCCCTAAACCCCTACCCCCGCAACAGAATCAAAGAAGTCACCCTGCTGGCCGGGCCCCCAGGCGTTAGTAAAGTTAATTAGCGCAGCAGTGACAAAACTAAAAACAACACTTAAGCAGTCTTCTGAAGTTCAGGCATGCATGTTTAAGTCTGCTCCGAGCCAGGGAATGCATGTTTCCTTTCCGCTTGTGCCTGGGTCCCTGTCTGCAGTTGAGTCCACTCCGACCTGCGCCACGGCGTGTATGTAATGTAAATGTAGTAACATACACTAAGTCAAGTGACAGTCACTAACAAGCGCCAAGACTAAAGCCACCCTCCCCCACCACCCCCCAACTACCGCCAAAGAATCAAAGTCAGTAGTTACCCTGCCGGCTGCAGGCCGGGCCAGCAGACGGCAGTAAAGTACATTTTTAATATTGGATTCGCAGGCATGCCCGAACTTCCTAAGACTGTTCGGGCATGCATGTTTTAATCTATGAGCCAGGAATGCGTGTTGTTTCCTTTCTGCTTGTGCCTGGGCCCCTGTCTGAAGTTGAGTCTGCTCCGAGTCCGACCTGCGCCGTGGCGTGTGTATGTACCAACATACACTAACTCACTAACATGAGCCAAGGCCTCTAAGCCAGTAACCAGAGCACCCTCCTCTACCACCCCCCCAACTACCGCCACAGATTCCAGAATCAAAGTCAGTCAGTCAGTCACCCTGCCAGCCGGGCCCGCAGGCAACAGTAAAGTAAATTCTCGGATTCGCAGCAGAGTAGACAGTGATAAAAATTAGAAACAACAGTTAAACAGTGTCGCTTCTCACTTTCACTGACTTACCCCTGTCTTTTACTGACGTGATGATGACATACTCGATCGATGTTCTCAAGCCGGGCTCCTCGTCGTGACCAAGAGGACTGCAGTGCACAGCGTGGCAATACCAATGAGAGCATGCACAAGCCCAAACTGGAAAATTCTTGATTTGGTCTTTCGACTCCTCCCCCAGACCCCAGCAAACCAATCACTTGAAACAACAACAACTGTTGCTGGATCTGGTGGAGGAGACAAAGGCCACTGCCACACCCCCACAAACTCTAAGCCTGCCGGACTGCTCCACCCTCGGCCATTGGAACTAATGGAGGGCCTCCAGCTCCGCCCTGGGCCAAGGGAATAACGCCCAAAATCGAAATGTTATTCTGCTAGTTAGACACAGGCTGCACCCACCAGTGTGTCGTCACTGCCCTGCTTTCTGGCTCTAGGTCGAAGAAATCTTCGCCTAGCCAAAAGCATGTGCAGACACTGCAGAGCAAAGGCCATACCCCCACACCCCCCTAAAGAAAAATCCAATTTTGTACATGTTTATTCACTGAGCACGAGCAGCCAGCACAATTTATTGATAGCTGCTCAGTGTTTTCCATCAGGCATTTTTTTGGTCCGCCAGGGTGGCAGGGCGACGCCCATTTTGCCCGTGTACACCAGCCGCCCCTGCCTTCACTAGTCCTTGGCCTGGTTAACCACGCCCCCATATTATTCATCATTTGATGTAGTTGTATCTCTTCAAACCAGACATTCTGACTCACAAGTCAAACCACGTGTAATAAGGTTAACAGGAGCATAGTTTTGGTGCTCGCTAAACGAGCCGCAATATTTACCTTCACTTCACCAGTGTCCATCATCAGACCTTGGCCAGACATGCATCTGGTGCAGCATTCGACTAAGAAGAGCGTACAGGCCTTTGTATCCAACTGAAGTGACAAAGCCAACAGGCCTGGGTCATAAAAAAAATTGGCACATGCTAAGTGGCCACCGTGGACAGGTGGATGCTTGTAGCTGCCATCTAGTATAAAGCAAAAAGCATTGTGTAAAGCAAATAGTTATCATAGACAGCCTGTTGATTTTGCCATTGCTTGTTTTTTAAGTCACAGTACCAGCTGTCTGTTGCTCATTGAAATGAAACTCTTCTTTGAAACTTTAAAGCTGTTTCCTTTTGCCTGAGCTATTTGTCCTGACCATAGTCCATGACACATATTGTAAATTATAGGTCACCAAAAGATAGTTAAAAATAAATCAACTTCACTCAAACGTCAACCTGCAAAAACTTAAATGAACCTAGTTTGATTAGTTGCACAGCAGCGGTACTTGTTCTGCGTGCGCCCCTCTCAGTCCTGGGATGCCCTCCCAGGTGGCAGACTGACCTACTTAAGCATCTCACTCCAGCAGTAACTGCGACTGAAGGTCTCCAGGTGGCAGACTGACTTACTTAAGCATCTCACTCCAGCAGTAACTGCGACTGAAGGTCTCCAGGTGGCAGACTGACTTACTTAAGCATCTCACTCCAGCAGTAACTGCGACTGAAGGTCTCCAGGTGGCAGACTGACTTACTTAAGCATCTCACTCCAGCAGTAACTGCGACTGAAGGTCTCCAGGTGGCAGACTGACTTACTTAAGCATCTCACTCCAGCAGTAACTGCGACTGAAGGTCTCCAGGTGGCAGACTGACTTACTTAAGCATCTCACTCCAGCAGTAACAGCGACTGAAGGTCTCCAGGTGGCAGACTGACTTACTTAAGCATCTCACTCCAGCAGTAACTGCGACTGAAGGTCTCCAGGTGGCAGACTGACTTACTTAAGCATCTCACTCCAGCAGTAACTGCGACTGAAGGTCTCCAGGTGGCAGACTGACTTACTTAAGCATCTCACTCCGGCAGTAACAGCGACTGAGGGTCTCCGGGTGGAACTGACTTCTCTCTTCACTTTGTGCCCTTCACTCCGGGAGTTCTGCCTTCTCGCGGCCACCACCCTCTTTTATGTTCTACTTTTAGTGGTAAGATTGTCCACTCCAAGCTTCGGAAGCAGAAATTATAATTGAAAATAAAATCTAGAAATCCTAATGCACCCCAAAAATATAACTTTGAGTTGCTGGATTTCAGCAAGGTGCAGGATGTTGGTTCCAGTTGCATCTCAACTTTTTTTGGGGTTTCATAAAGATGTGTTAAGGGGTTGGAGCATGTACAGGGCTATTTCATCCAAAAACTTTTGGAAACTTTAAAGGAAATATAGTGCTTGAAAGTGGGCAAGGAATGTTTGCACTGTGTGAGCTGTGTGGGTCTGAGCAGGCACATACTTTACATTCGAGTGCACCAATAGTGTGTGAATCCCACATCTGAATAAGATGATAAGGATGCTTGAGGGGGGGGCAGGGACGAAGGACATACGAGGAGACAGGAAGGCTTCGTTTATACAGAAAACCAGCTCTAAATCAGAGAAGCGCCTTTTACAGAGCACTTTATTGTTAATGGTGTATATTCGATGCATCCTTCGAAGCAATTTTAGCTGTGGCTTAACGCTGTTTAATGTATTGTAGATTCAATGCCACAACGTACAACTCGATGCGCTGCGGTCTCCATGTTTGCGTTTTAAGGAGAGAGCGGTCTCCTGGCATCATGGCTCAGGAAGGCCATTTTCCTCTTTCACAACATCTCAGCATTTATCGGAGCAGAAAGAGACAGCGCAGATCCACCCCCCTAAGATCGGCTCTGGTGGTCTCTTCCGCTGCGCGGCGCTTCCATAGCGCCTAGCACAGGGTTTCAACTGGAGGAACCCTCAGTACAAAACGCTATGCTTAGACCTGTTTTGAAGCATTTCACACATTGGCTGTTTAATGGGCACCACAGCACACATGAAGTGCGAAAAAAGGTAGGAGAAATAAAAACTTTGGGCCATTTGTGTTTGTTTAGGGCAATGTAGCAGCGCAAAATAGTTTTGGGCTGGCAAGAAAACATTTTAGCAAGACTTTGCACAATTTTTCTTTACTTTGCATGAGTTTGCACCTGTACAAAGGTTTGCTAAATCTGTCCCAAACTGTGTATAAAGAACTCCTAGCGGCACATGTTTTTTGGGTACTTTTGAGGTTCTGGTCACCAGTGGTTAGCAGGACCCTCACTGGCCCTTCCTTTACAGTAATTACTTGTATGGACATTAATGCCATCAAGTAATTTAAAGAGATTCTAAAGGCTTCCAGTTGTAATACAATTCAGAAAAAATAAGTAGTAAATTAATGTGGCAAAAACAATTTGTATTCATGAGTTACCATGACAATAAGAAACACAAAAACATGTGCATTCTACCACGGAAGTATAATGTAAATGCAGCTCCCAGGGTTGCGAGGTCAACTTGTGATTGTTTTATTCCTTAAGGTCCGGTCCTTTCAGTCTTAAAAATGTAAAGAGGTAAAGAGCACTACTCTCACCCAAGGAACTGCTCACAGGTGGATCTGGGACTCCTTAGAGCTGTATTTGACTCATTTTACTGTGGATGACACCTGTCAGCCTCAGGGTGCTCTCCCCTCAGACATTTGGCCGTTACGTCTGCCATTTTTGCTGAATTCGTTTTTTTGGCCTTTTGATTGTGTGGACTGTACCACCTCGAAACACTGTTAAAGTGCTTGTGCTCTCGCCCTCAAAATCGGAAGAATTGGCCTATGCCAAATAGGCATTTTTAATTTACATATAAGTCCCTAGTAAAGTGGCACCCTATGTACCCAGGGCCTGTCAATTAAATACTATTAGAGGGCTTGCAACACTGAATGTGCCAACACTTAAGCAGCCCTGTAAAAGATGTTCCAGGTCTGTCATTGCAGACTGTGTTTGCACTTTTGAACTGCAATGTCAACCTGTCAAAATAAACCTCTGGACATGGCCAAAGCCTTCCTTTATAATACATATAAGTGACCCCCTAGGGTAAACCCTAACCAACTCTGATTACAGTGTGCAGTGTATTTAAAAAGTTGGACATGCACTTTTAAGTTTTTCATGTACTGGTAGTGAAAAACTCTTAAATTCCTATTTCACTACTGCAAGGCCAACCTCTCCTGTAGGATAACATTGGGTTAACTTATTGTATTTATTAAGTGGTAACTTTAAACCGGGTGCAGGTCAGAATATCGAATTGGGTGTCTATTGTAATTTTAATCCATTTTTAATGGTAAAATCGAATCTTAAGTCATAATTCATAAAATTCCACTTTGGGAAGTTGGCATTTTCTTGTCCTAGCTATTTGATGCCTGCAGCCTGCTTCATGGGTCACAGGACTTGGTGTAGCTGGCAGTTTGGCTCTGTTTATTGCTTCCAGAAAATTAGACAAAGGGAGACAAAGGAAATTTATGTGTTGTCAAGATGGGAAACTCTGACTAAACAAGGGGGTAGATCTGTCACCTTCCATGCTTGCACATCACAAGGGCTCTGTCTGAACTCTCTTACATACTGTTGGTCACCAGTCTTTTGTGTTCCTCGACAAGCGAGGGCAAGAGCAAGGGGATGCCTGAAACCTCCAGAACTTTCTCCTACTTCAAAGTGGGCACCAGGTATAAATATTGGACCCTCAGACTCAACTCTTCAGTACTCATCTGATCCTATGAAAGTACTGTTGTGCTGCTTTGTTGAAAGGAGGACTGGCATTCTGTAGTCCTGCCCTACTGCCCTTCCTCTCTTCTGCCTGAGTGAGTAGCACTGGACTGGCATCTTGAACACTAGACCACCAGATTGACTCCAATGGCCATTTGGCTGACTTCTTAACCAAAACCTCAGGGACAGGGCAGTCTCCAACAACCTTGTACCTAGCACCAGGGCCCGACAGCTGTAAGTCCTGCCCTCCCAAGTGGTGGAAGCCCAATCATAGATAAATCGCCTCCCAAAACTCTGTACCAGAACAACTCATGACTGATTCAATGCACAGGACTTTACATCACAGTCCATAGCCTCCTCAGAACCACTGCTGCATCATGCATCCTAGATAGAGCTCTTCAGAGTGCAAGCCCTTAGTCGATGGCATTCTTGATGGTGATGCAGGACTCTGCATCGCAAGCTCCGAAACATCTTTGGAAGCAGTCAGTGTGCAATAAATCTTTGATGGAAGACTTCACATCACAAGCCCCTTGTCAACACTATCCTTGACGCCCCACCTATTTTGAAAATTTCGCGAGGATTCGTCAACCGGCGCCAAAGTTATTCCAAATAGAATGTTGCGGATTTCCTATGGAAACACGGTCCTAACTATAACTATCTACTGGCGACCGCCAGTAGATAATATATATATACATATATATATATATGAAGCAAATCGCCTACAGGTAACCAATCCTTGGAAAAGACGAAGCGAACCCAAAGTAAATTTGTGCCAGCGTTTATTTAGTGCCCAACACCAATGCCGCCATTACGCGTTTCAGCCCTCGTGGGGCCTTGATCACATGACAACGTTTGAGGGCGTGAAGGAAGTATTTAAAGTGCAAGCGCAAAACTCATTACCAATTGCATCAGGTGTGCTGTTTAGCAATAGATATAGAAAACATACTTTGATCACATCACAACTTAAGAATTATGTATGATAGATCAGAGAACAGAATCAATGTAAAATACATGATTTAAAATCATCGTAAAATACGATAATGGAGTGAGTACGGATATCTACACAGATTATATATAAATATATACATACATAAAAACATATAAATCACAGAATCCTCCACATATTGACTTTAAAACATATGTGAATTCTCAAGTATAAAAAAACGGACTATGCCTATATAAATATAGATAAATAAATAAATAAATATCATATATAAATATTCAGATATCTGTTTAAAAAGATTGTTTGTTAAACATTAGTCTCCTTGAGGATACTAAAGGTTTTTATGCTCTGTGTACGACATCTCAGATGTTAACAAACATTTCATCGAAAATAGAGGACAAATGTCAGTCATTTCCCCCACTCCTATCCTATTGATATATGTGCAAAGATGCAAAGATAAATTAACATAAATATGTGCAAACCAAGTGTATAAGATAGTACTCTAAAATTATCAAATCTTTAAAAAGACCATATAGGTCGCGGGAGAAGGCAGCTTTATAAATTTACATTAAAATAAGTTAGAGACAGGTAAAATAGTCTTCACTGGCATTCAGTCCATGAGGTGTTTTGCAGTCCATGAGAATAATGTGTCTTGTTTCTAATTTGCGCAGTAATGACTCTCGATTACCACCTCTTCTTAGGGGCGGGACTGTATCTATGGCAAAATATTTTAGGCCTGCCGAGTTTCTATCATGAACCTCATTGAAATGTCTGGCGACTGGGCACGCGGTGTCCCCATTGGTAATGGCACGTAGGTGCTGGAGTATCCGCTTATGCACCTGCAGCTGGGTGCTGCCCACATAGCGCAGGCCGCACGGACACTCCAGCACATACACCGCGTACTCAGTCTTACAAGTCAATTTGTGCTGTATACAGACAGTCTTGTGCTAAGGGGAGTCATGTACTATTGGTTCTGATTTCTGGGCTGCTAGATACTAGGCAATTGCTCAAGGATCTTGCCCTTCTATATGTGATACTAGGGGATCTCGGTAATTGGCTCCCCAATACCGGATCATTCACAAACAATGCCCAATTTTTCTTTATGATCTTGCGGATAGTTTGATGTTGGCTATTATATGTCAGAATCAATCTTGACTCATTTTGCTCATCGGAAACCAATTTCTTTCTGCCTGTAAGTGCAAGTGCCCTGCCTGGTTCATTAGCTTTGCATATGGCCTTATTAATGCGTTCCATGGGGTAACCTCTACTCAAAAACCTTGTCCTGCACTCTCTTTGCGCAATAATACAGTCAATGTCATTGCTACAGATTCTTCTTATACGAAGCATTTCCCCGTACTGAATGCTTCTAATTACATGTGCCGGATGATGACTAGTGGCATGTAATATAGCATTCCCAGCCGTGGGTTTTCTAAACAATTTAGTCTGTAATGTATTGGAACAAACCTGGATTTCTACATCCAAGAAACAAATAGATGTATCACAGATTTGCCCAGAGAAGCCGAGGTTCAATTCATTATTATTCAGATTGTCTATAAATTGTTTAGCTTCACATTCTTGCCCGTTCCCAATTATTAAAAGGTCATCAATATACCTATACCACTTCACAATGTTCTCAGACATGATTTTAGTGTATGTAGGTATGAGGACATGTTCCTCCCAATACCCCAAGTGTAGGCAGGCGTAGCTAGGGGAGGAACATGCCCCCATAGCCACGCGCCTCACCTGCTGGAATACTTGGTTAGAAAACAGAAAAAAGTTGTTCTCAAGGCACATGTTAATCATTGACAGTAACATTCTGTTATGCTCATGAAAATAGATGGGTCTCAGATTAAAGTAATACTCTATGGCCTTCATTCCATCCCTGTGATGAATACTCGTATACAAGGAGGATACATCTAAAGAGATAAGGAGGTACCCTGATTGCCACGGTATTCCCTCTATTTTCTTCAATAGATCACCTGTATCTAGAATGTACGATGGAAGTCTCTTTACAAATTCCTGCAGAAAAAAATCCACATATTTACTAGTGTTTTCCATAATGTTATTACAAGCAGAAATGATGGGGCGGCCAGGTGGTTTCATGCTGTTTTTGTGCATTTTAGGGATGAAATAAATTATTGGCATCACCGGATGGTCATTCTTCAGGAATTTAAACTCCTCCATTGTTATTAAACCCATACTTCTCCAAGCCATTAGGTTTGTATGGAATAAATTCCACGCCTGTTTAACCTCAGTCATAGATGATCTTTTATAACATTGCCTGTCATTCAGTTGGCCCAATGCCTCCTCCATGTACATGTCTCTTGGCCACAGTACCACGTTTCCGCCCTTATCAGACTGGCGGATAACAATGTTTACATTGTTCTGCAACTTCTTGACAAGCTGGTGATAGGCAAAATCACGATACCGATGTTTCATATTTGCATTGGCTTGTTTTTGATGCAGATTCATTAATTCTTGTGACACTTTGTCTTGAAACATATCAATGTTATCTTTTAACATTAGGGGACAAAATGTTGATTTTGGTTTAAATGGGGTAGGTGCTATTGATCCTCCATGACCCAAACCTGGATTGGCTGATAGAGTTACGGTCTCATCCTGCATGTGCAGTAAGTCCTGTAGAAGCTCTGCATCACCCGCCGTTAATAGAGTGGGACTTAAACTTGGTGGTGCAGATACCGTTGTTTTGGTAGATTTGTGAGTTGAATAGAACTTACGCAATTTCAATTTGCGAACAAATCTAAACACATCGATTTTTGTATTGGCATAATCGAAATTACTTTTAGCGCTGAATGTTAGTCATAATGCCAAAATGTTAGTTTCTTGTTCACTTAGTACATATAAATATATATATTATCTACTGGCGGTCGCCAGTAGATAGTTATAGTTACAACCTAGTTTCCATAGGAAATCTCTAAATTCTATTTTGAATAACTTTGGCGCCGGTTGACGAATTCTCGCGAAATTTTCAAAACAAATGGGGCGCTCCGTTCAGCTCCTACCCTGAAAGTCTCGGGGTGATTCGTCAAGCGGGGGCCGAGAAAAAGGGGGCGTCCCAAAACGTGTTTTCCCCATGCATTTTTCCATAGGACCTTTAGTCGCAGCTACAGCCCGAACGGCTGAACAGAATTACGTGAAACTTGGCAGAGAGGTAGCCATAAGGTCAAGGAAGTGCCTTTTGCAGGTCTGGTGTAAATCTGTTCAGTATTTCCTGTCAAAATAGCATTTAAAAGCATATCAATATCTATACGCGTGCACCGTGCGCGCACTGTGCGCGCACCCTGCTGTGCGCGAGTGCAATTCTGATTGGTTGTTAGATGTCGGTAAACATTCGAATCGGTCGAAACCAGGAAGTGTCGGCCGCCATTTTGTCTCTCGCAGTCTGAGGGGGTGAAAAAAAAGTGGAGAACGTGAAAAGGGGGCAGAGTGGACAGTTCCTCACCCCCTAGCCTTGGTCAGGGGGTCACAGAAGGACCCCCAAGGGAGAAAAAAAATGTTTTTTTTTTTAAATCGCGAGGTGCGCACACCGTGCGCGCACGGCATGCACTGTGAACCGTGGGTGCTCGGTGCGCAAAGCGCACCGAGTGCCCACAGCGCGCGCACGGTGCACGCACGGTGAAAAATCTGAAAACAAGAAAGAATTTATAAAAACATAACTTAGCATTTAAAAAACCGTACAAATTCACTGAAAAAAACATAGGTTTCACACACGTTATAGTTACGAATTAGCATTTAAAAAACCTTGCAAATTCACTTAAAAAACCATAGGTTTCACACGTTTTATAGTTAGCTGGACATTTCACTCGTAAAAAACCAATGAAATTCCCCCGTTATAGTTAGTGTAGGCAACTATAACTCACGCGACCGCAATCCTCTGCTGATGACATCAGATATTACATCACTGATGACATATGTGTCTTTATGAAAAATAAATATTTGTAATATATGTATAGCTAAAGATTAATGGAAGAAGACATGGGTAAATAAGTGTCTAAATACAGTGATGTAATATTTGAGGTCATCAGCAGAGGATTGCGGTCGCGTGAGTTATAGTTGCCTGCACTAACTATAATGGAGGAATTTCATTGGTTTTTTACGAGTGAAATGTCCAGCTAACTATAACATGTGTGAAACCTATGGTTTTTTAAGTGAATTTGCAAGGTTTTTTAAATGCTAATTCGTAACTATAACATGTGTGAAACCTATGGTTTTTTCAGTGAATTATATATATATATATATATATATATATATATATATATTCAATGAAAAAACCATAGGTTACAGGCACCTTATAGTTAGGAATTAGCATTTAATAAACCTTAGAAATTCACTGAAAAAAGGTTTCAGGGGCGTTATAGTTAGCTGGACTTTTCTTTCGTAGCAAAACCATTGAAATTCCCCCGTTATAGTTAGTTCAGCTAACTATAACTCGCGCGCCCACAATGCACTGCTTATGACTTCACATATTACATCACTCATGACATGGTCAGTGACATCACTCATGACATCACTGATGACATCTCAAATGACATCACTATGGTTTTTTCAGTGAATTTCAAATGTTTTTTAAATGCTAATTTCTAACTATGCCTACAGAGATAGGACATGTGAAGAAAGAAGAAAAAACGCACGAAAAGAAAAAAAAGAAATGCAGAAAGAAGCAACAGAAGTCCTCAAAGACGAAGAAAAGTGCAGGAAGAAGGATAACGTGCAGAAAGAACAAACAGAAGAGCAGAAATAACCCTCAACTTTTTCAGACGGATACTGGTGGTAACTGAGTTTGACTAACCAGTCCTATAGCCAGTGCTATGTTAAAAGACACTCAGAATACAGTGAAAACACCTACATACACTAGGGAACACTATGCGTTGGGGTCCCCCTGTGATTAGCATGCCCTCCTCTGTAAGCCCCTAGTATATAATAGGGTAGGGGATTCAAACTACCTCTTAAAGCACGCCACAGGGCATGTTTGCACACGTCACCTCAGGCCCCGTCCCCTCCCTTCCCCACTGTGTAAACACGCACTGTGGCCGTTTTAAGTTGGGAGATTAAGTCCCCTTGAATGCTGAGGGTTCCTAGGGTCCAACTAGACCACTAGGTACCTCCAGTAAGCGCCACAGAGCTGCGTTGCAGAGAGATGTAAAAAGGGGCACTGCCTAGACCACCTCTCTGCAACACAGCGCAGTGGCACTTACTGGAAGCACCTGGTGAGCTAGTTGGCCCCCAGGGTCCCTCAGGATTGAAGGGGAATTATTTCCCCAACTTAAAACGCGCCACAGGGCGTGTTTGCACACGTTAACTCAGGCCCCGTCCCCTCCCTTCACCACTGTGTAAACACGCCCTGGGGCCGTTTTAAGTTGGGAGATTAAGTCCTCTTGAATCCTGAGGGTCCCTAGGGGCAAAATAGCCCACTAGGTACATCCAGTAAGCGCCATTGCAGAGAGGTGTAAAAAGGGGCATGGCCTGCACCACCTCTCTGCAACGCAGAGCAGTGGCGCTTACTGGAAGCACCTGGTGGGCAAGTTGGCCCCCAGGGTCCCTCAGGATTGAAAGGGAATTATTTCCCCAACTTAAAACGCGTCACAGGGCGTTTGCACAAGTCACCTCAGGCCCCGTCCCCTCCCTTCACCACTGTGTAAACGCGCCCTGTGGCCGTTCTGAGTTGAGATATTAAGTCCTCTTGAATCCTGAGGGTCCCTAGGGGCAAACTCGCCCACTAGGTACCTCCAGTAAGCGCCACAGAGCTGCGTTGCATAGAGGTGTAAAAAGGGGTGTGGCCTCAGAACACCTGTCTGCAACGCAGCTCCCTGGCGCATACTTGAGATACCTGTTGGGCTAGTTGGACCTCAGGGACCCTCAGTATTGAAGGGGAATTCATTCCCCAACTTACAACTGGCCAGGGGGCGCTTTTGCAGAGTGCTGCAAGGAGGGAGCATGGCCTCCGGCGCGATGCCGGTCTTTTATTTATTTTATTTTTTTAAGAAGGAGGGCTGTGTGGCCCCCCTTCTTTTTCTAATTTATTGGCCCTGGGGACCCCATCCCCCAGGGCCTGCACCCTATTTTTTTTTGTTAAAAAAAAATTAATTTGGAAGGGGGCCACGTGGCCCCCCTCCCAAGGCCTTAATCGGCCCCGGGGACCCCAACCCCCGGGTCATGGCCTTTTTTTAAAAAACATCTTAAGGAGGAGGGCTACGTTGCCCCCCTCCTCAGGCAACTTATGGCCCCGGGGACCCCATCCCCCGGGGCCGGCCTTTGTTTTTTATTATTTAAAAAAAATATATATTTATAGAAACATCTAGGACATGCTGGACAAACCGTATGTACCTATCACCATGACGATTTGTGTGATATTCATTAAAAGGCGACTATGCATGCAATGAATCCATATGGAATGTATTTACACCGCTAGTGAAGCTCTGACGTGTCTGACACCCTACCATGCCTAATCCCGGCGCCCCCACCGGTGGGTACTCTCCAAGTAGACACCCTTGTTGTTTATTTATACAAACATGGGTAGCTATTGACGGGCACATTTAATACACACGCACACCAAGCCATTCAAAGAGGATTTGACAAAAATTCGACCAAACTATGCAAGAAACCCCCCTCACGGTTAATAAAACACACATCCACCGCCAGATGTGTAATACTTTTTATTTAACTCTCTGGAAAGGAGACAAACCTCACTTGAGAGTCACAGCACGCTCCTGGCTGAGCCCAATGCTGTGTTACACCCACCAGTGCCCGCCGAGTGCCACACACCTCTGTGTTGTTTTCCACCAGCTAGTGCGTATGCTATGACACTCTCTAACCCATGTGCACTGTAACACCACCCAGTGAATATATCATGCCAAACTTGCCTTCGTACGGGTTATATTGCCCCATCTAACGTGCCTTCCTCGATGCCTATGTTATAAAGCACAGCGCTATGCCATACATATTACAATTTGGGATCCATATCTTTGTCACAGTGCATATGCAACGTTGCACTCCCCAGCACATATTTTATATTACGACTTTAGAGACTAGTTAGTTTACACAACACTGCCCGGTGCATATTACACTCCAAGGCGCATATCGCATAGCAAGCGCTAGTGCCTGTTCTATCTCGCGCTCTCCAATGAATCTGTCATTGCGCACAATGTATTGCATATTATATTTCACGCCCCGGTTCATCTTATATCACACTTTTTGGTGCATAGTTTATACCATATACTGTATCTAGTTTTCATTATCAATCGTGCTCTCAGGACTATGTTCTATATAACACTGCGTCCACCTACCCTTTTCACGGGCATTACATTTTGCGATAGGGGTGGTGGGTCAGGGGGTGTTTCTGCCATGTGAGCCCGGAGTCACAGTCACAAACGTCCTCTTCTTCCTGAATAAAAGTCAGATTATGCTGCATACTTGTTCATATTTTAAGTAGTTCGCACAGACACACATTTTAAAAACAATAAAGTTCCTAATACCCACCTTCTCTGAACAGTTAGCTTGCTGCCCCATCCACCTCCTCCCTATCCTCTGTTGTCTGAATCCATGAACTAGCCTCCTCCCTCCTGCCATGCATGGTCTGATGTGCTGCCATTGCCCTCCATTTAGCATGATGTACCAGTCCACTCCTCCTTCCCTCCATTGCCCAATTCTATGGCCCATCATTGACCTCCTGTGCTTAGCTTGCTGCTCCTATTCTCCTTCCTCCTGCCCTCCGATGTCTTTGTGCAGGCCCCTGCTCCATCCTTTTTGCCCACCATGTTCCATGGACCTGTCACTCCTATCTTCTCTGAGTGTTCTGTTGAGCTGCCACTCCCTTCCCACCTGCCTTGCATTGTCAGATGACTGTAACCTGTCCCTGCCACCTCCACCCTGCCTGTACACATGCCATGCCCCTATCCCCTTCCTCCTGTCCTCCATGGTCCATTTTACTGCCACACCCTTCTGCGCTCCCTGGTCTGTTGTGCTGCAACTGCTCCTCCTGCCTGCCCCACGCGGTCTGTTGTGATGCCCCTTCCCCTGAACTTTCTTGTCTGTGCCCAGGTCCTGACCCTCCCTTCTATCCTCCATGGTCCTTTGTGCATGCCCCTGCACCCTCCTTCTTGCCCATCATAGCCATTGTGCAGCCACTAACCCTCCCGCTTGCTATGCATGGTCTTCTGTGCTGCCATAACCCCTCTCACCTTCCCTGTGTGGTCAGCTAGCTGCCCCTGACCCCCTCCCACCTTCCCTCCAGGGTCTGTGTGTATGCCATCATAGTCTCACTGTTGCTCTCCATGGTGTGTCATGTTTCTAGTGCCCATCCTGCCTGACCTCCATGGTCATCTTGCTGCTCCTGCCCTGCCCCCTTGACTCCAGCCCTCTGTTTCCATGTGCAGACCCCTATTCCCTCCCTCCTGGCTTGTCTGTTCCATTGTAATGCCCCTGATCCGTCCCTCCTGCCCTTTATGGTCTGTTATGCTGCAGCTTTCTCTCCTGTCTGTCCATTATGGTCAGCTAGCTACCATTGCCTCTTTCCCCTCTGTTCTCTGTTGTCCATGTGCATGGTCCTGTCCACTCCCTATTGCTTTCTATGGATTGTTGTGCTGCACTCCCGTCCCGCATGCCCTGTGTGGTGTATTGTGCTGCTGCAAACCCTGATGCCCGCCCTGTAGGGTCAGTTTGGTGCACCTCTCCATGTCCCTCCTGTCCTCTGTTATCCCTACCCAATTCCTCCTGCCTACCATGATCCAATGTACCATACTTGCGAACATTTTGAACTTGGTAAGAGGGAGATTTTGAAAAAAAACTGGGGTATTAATTTTCTTCTTTGAGTTACATTGAAAAAGAGAAGATTGTTGACAGGAGACAGATCAAATAAAGCCCATTTGAGCTTAAAAACATTGGACGTTTCCTGGCTAAAACGGGTCTGTTGGCATGTATGGTTGTACTACCACTGCCTCTTCCTTCTGCCAACAATGGTCTATTATATTGCCACAGCCTCTCTTGCCAGTCCGGTATTGTTGGTTTGTTTCCCCTGCCCCCCTTTCCACTACCCTCCATAGTCTGTTGTGCTGCCACTGACCTTCCTGCCTGCCAAGTGTGGTCAAATGGTTGCCTCTGCACTCTCCTACCTGCCTTCAATTTTCAGAGTCCGTGGCCCTGGCCTCTGCCTCTCAACAGTATCCCAATGAACAACTAGATTGCTAACTTTCTATATTAATTACAAAAGTGTGGAACGCCTGACTTCATCTTGATGTAATCAAAACTGTAATACCTAGAGCATTTCCTTTAGAAATTACATATATGAGAGGGTCTTATTTGCATCAAAATTATGGTTAGTGCTCTAAAAAACTAAAATGAGGACATCTTTTCTGAGTTTTCAAATAGCGACAAAGAACTTTTAATTATTTGTAATCTTTTTGTTTTTTTATCCAGTTGACCACTTGATTAAATGTTGCACTTAGGGGAGAGGATGTGGTGTTATTTCCAGAGCTGCAGACTTTGCAACTGGGGAACCAGGTTGGAGTTTCTGCTTCAGCTCAACATTCTGTGATTCTGGTCAAATCACTTAATCTCCCCACGTCTACAACCAAAATGAATTTGATCTTGTGTGATGTAACCAATGCTCCTGTAAAGCACTGGAATACCTGACAAGCCTGCACTATATAAAACTGCAAATACACAAAAAATGAGTGTTTTGCACACTTCTGTCATTGGGCTACATGTGGGCTACATCTGGGTGATATGTGTGCTGCATTTGGGCTCTTTTGTCTCTGGTTGCCATCTTGGGAGATTTATTTATTATGAAGTTTCCTAATTTCCTCATTTACTGCAGTCTCCCTAGTAGGAAATGCTTTCAGTGTTTTACTTTGATTCCATCAAGAAGGTATTCAGATATGTCACACATTTGCCATAAATTCTGAATGTTAGCACTCTAGTTGCTCATTAGATCACTGTAGTAAAGCTACTGCTCACCACGGAAGTCTGCTGCTGGTATTAAAAGTGCATATTTCAGTCTGCATATCAGAATTCTTTAATGAAATAGAAGAGGATATGAGAAGTCACTAAAAATGTGCCCTATTTTTTCTTTTTTCAACACTAATCATAATTTCTATGGCAAAATGAACCCCCTCATTGTGTTCCTTTTTAAATTAAATGTTTTAAGTGTTGCCAGTTTATTCCAATCAAGATGGCTTCAGGTGTGCTATACTTTTGTCATAAGTAAGACAGTAAGCGCTCTAGTTGTTCTTAAGAACACTCTGGGACATTCTGTCATTGGGCTATACTTGGGCTACATCTGGGTGATTTTTGGGCTACATTTGGGCTCTTTTGTGTCTGGTGGCCATCTTGGGAGATTTATTTGTTATGAAGTTTCCTAATTTCCTCATTTACTGCAGTCTCCTCAGTAGGAAATACTTTCAGTTTTTTACTTTGGTTCCATCAAGAAGGCATTCAGATGTGTCACACATTTGCCATAAATTCTGAATGTTAGCACTCTAGTTGCTCATTAGATCACTGTAGTAAAGCTACTGCTCACCAGGGAAGTCTGCTGCTGGTATTCAAAGTGCATGTTTCAGTCTGCATGTCAGAATTGTTTTATGAAATAGAAGAGGATTTGAGAAGTCAAAATGTGCCCTAATTTTTCTTTCTGCAGCACTAATCATAATTTCTATGGCAAAATGAAGCCCCTCATTTTGTTCCTTTGTAAAATAAATGTTTTAAGTGTTACCACTTTATTCCAATCAATATGATTTCACGTGTGCCATACTTTTGTCATAAGTAAGACTGTTAGCGCTCTAGTTGTTCGTTAGAACACTGTGGGACATTCTCTCATTGGGCTATACTTGGGCTACATCTGGGTGATACTTGGGCTACATTTGGGCTCTTTTGTCTCTGGTGGCCATCTTGGGAGATGTATTTGTTATGAAGTTTCCTAATTTCCTCATTCACTGCAGTCTCCTCAGTAGGAAATACTTTCAGTTTTTTACTTTGGTTCCATCAAGAAGGCATTCAGATGTGTCACACATTTGCCATAAATTCTGAATGTTACCACTCTAGTTGCTCATTAGATCACTGTAGTAAAGCTACTGCTCACCTGGGAAGTCTGCTGCTGGTATTCAAAGTGCATGTTTCAGTCTGCATGTCAGAATTTTTTTATGAAATAGAAGAGGATTTAAGAAGTCAAAATGTGCCCTAATTTTTCTTTCTGCAGCACTAATCATAATTTCTATGGCAGAATGAACCCCCTCATTTTGTTCCTTTGTAAATTAAATGTTTTAAGTTTTACTACTTTATTCCAATCAAGATGGCTTCAGGTGTGCCATACTTTTGTCAGAAGTAAGACTGTTAGCGCTCTAGTTGTTCGTTAGAACACTCTGGGACATTCTGTCATTGGGCTATACTTGGGCTACATCATGGGTGATATTTGGGCTACATTTGGGCTCTTTTGTCTCTGGTGGCCATTTTGGGAGACTTATTTGTTATGAAGTTTCCTAATTTCCTCATTTACTACAGCCTCCTCAGTAGGAAATACTTTCAGTTTTTTACATTGATTGCATCAAGAAGGCATTCAGATGTGTCACACATGAGCCATACATTCAGAATGTTAGCACTCTAGTTGCTTATTAGATCACTGTAGTAAAGCTACTGCTCACCAGGGAAATCTGCTGCTGGTATTGAAAGTGCATGTTTCAGTCTGCATGTCAGAATTTTTTAATGAAATAGAAGAGGATTTGAGAAGTCACTCAAAATGTGCCCTAATTTTTCTTTCTGTAGCACTAATCATACTTTCTATGGCAAAATGAACCCCCTCATGTTGTTCCTTTTTAAATTAAATGTTTTAAGAGTTACCACTTTATTCAAATCAAGATGGCTTCAAGTGTGCAATACGTTTGTGATAAGTAGGACTGTTAGCGCTCTAGATTTTCTTTAGAACACTCTGGGAAGCTGCAGTAGAACAGAAAGGAATCAACTGACAGTGTCTGCCCTTGTTGGATGTACATTTTTTACTGAGAATTTCAGACTTCATTCTCACATGACTGAGAAAGATAATGTGAATTTACAGAAAATTTGCTCTCAGTTTAGCTTATAGATCACCTTCCAAACCTCTGTGGGAAAAGCATGAGAAAATAGTTTTCTCTCAAACATGATTCATGATATCACAGCAGAAGGCTTTTTCACATGGTAAAATCACCTTAGAACACACCACAATTCCTAAAATGAGTATGGTATTATCAACAAATGTTTTATAATATAACTAAAGTCTTAAAACCTTCTATTAACTGCAATGCTTTTTAATGAGGTGCTATCATGTATATTGGTCCCAAGATGGCTGCCAACACTTCTTGGATGAAGTACTGACAGCCAATCAGATCTCACGGTGAGATGTGTGGTTAGGCTCCGCCCAGATATATCTATCTTTTTAACTCTAATTTTCTCAGGAACTACTGAACGGATTTACACCATTTAAGCAAAAGGCACGAGTCTAAACTGAGGACTACCTCTTTGCCAAATTTGGTGTAATTCCGTTCAGCAGTTCGGGCTGTAGCGGCGTCAACAGGTCCTATGGGAAAATGCATGGGGAAAATGTGTTTTGGGACCCCCCTCTTTTCTCGGCCCCCGCTTGATGAATCACCATGATATTTTCAGGATAGGAGCGAACCGGAGCTGGCCAAAAGTTTGGAAAATTCCGCAAAGGTCCATCAATCGGCGCCAACGTTATTCCAAATAGAATGTTGCGGATTTCCTATGGAAAATAGGTCCTAACTATAACTACCTACTGGCGACTGCCAGTAGGTAATATATATATATATTACCTACTGCCGGTCGCCAGTAGGTAGTTATAGTTAGGACCACGTTTCCATAGGAAATCCGCAACATTCTATTTTGAATAACTTTGGCGCCGGTCGACGAATCCTTGCGAATTTTTCAAAATAGGTGGGGCGCTACGCTCCGCTCCTACCCTGAAAGTCTCGGGGGGATTCGTGAAGCGGGGGCTGAGATAAAAGGGGGGTCCCAAAACGCGTTTTTCCCACGCACGGTATGAACTGCGTTAACTGGGCGCGCACGCCACGAATGGTAACTTAGCATTTAAAAAAACGTACAAATTCACTGAAAAAACCATAGGTTTCACACACGTTATAGTTAGGAATTAGCATTAAAAAAATCTTGCAAATTCACTGAAAAAACCATAGGTTTCACACATGTTATAGTTAGCTGTACATTTCACTCGTAAAAAAACAATGAAATTCCCGCATTATAGTTAGTGCAGGCAACTATAACTCACGCGACCGCAATCTTCTGCTGATGACATATGTGTCTTTATGAAAAAAAAATATTTGTAATATATGTATAGCTAAAATTTAATGGAAGAAGACATGGGCAAATAAGTGTCGAAATACAGTATTAGCATCAGCAGAGGATTGCGGTTGAAATGGTGTTGCATCGAGTATCACATAAACAAAGAATTACCAGTGCTGAGATTAATTCAGGTATTTCATCTATGTTTTTATTTTTCTGAGAAAGAATTACATTTCACTCTGATTAATCTACCAACTTAGCGGTACCCACACTCACATTATTTGTGACATTGAGCTGAGTTGCAAGTTAGTTAAAAATCACACTGTACTCCAGGGGTGTTTTAGATGTGTTTTAAAAGAATATCTGTGCAGAAATAAATTCTGACAAAAATATCTTTCCTTATACACTGTGTAAAAAAACAATGTTCAATCTCTATCCTATATGATGATATTTTTGTAATGGATGCATAGAACACAATACTTACGTCAGATGATACACCCGCAAAGACCTTGAGGCATACAACCGCCTCTGGCGATGATGTGCTTCAATGATGATGGCTCCTTGCATGAGGTCTAGCTAGGCTACTTGTGAGGTGGTTCCACAGTACTGAATAAGTGAGTGCATGTTGTTATAATGCTGTCACACATCCTACCAGTACTGCCTCGTTCCTCTGCCTCTGTCTGGGTGCTGAGCAGCACTCAGTGTGTGTGTGTGTGTGTTCTGGTTCATCACTTTTTGGGTGTCAGTCTCATGCTCAATGGACAGTTAGTCTTGTAAAGATGTATTGGATGAAATCATGTGTCGCCAATCTGCTTAGGGAGGTGGCATAATACTTAAAGAGTTATTGGAGACAGTCTAAGTCAGATGTTGCTGGATCTCTGGCATCTTTGAGCTGTGTTGACATCTGTTGCATGGTCTGTCTGGTAAACTGTGATGGAAGCTAATTTTGTGCATTTGGGATATCTATGGAAGGTGCTACTGGGAGAAACACAATAGCCCAAAGTGATCTTTTCTGTGCTAATTTTGCTGTCAGAGAAATATCCCATTTTACATTTACTGTTGAGTGTGTATTTGTTTTGGAGGGGGGTTTGAGGTGGTTGAGCTTTAAGGCCCACATTTACAAAATTTTGGTGTAGGGCAGCACCACAAGCTTCTGGTTGTGCACCCTACATTAAAAGAAAAGGGCAGGAATGTGCCATATCTATAAAATACAGCAAATTCCTGTCTTCTTTCACAGTGCTGGTGCGCAAATGGCTGCCTTGCACCAACGAATGCCCCCTTGCACCATGGTGCAAAGGTGTCTGCATTGAAATCAGGTTGTATTTGTGGAGGAAGGGACACCTTCCTACAAGACAACAACCCTTACCCCACTACTGGGGAGGTGTAGGATTTTGTTGCACTTCCTGGTTTACAACTTGCTATAAATCTGGGAATGTGTCAAATGCCATGGTTGTTAGGTGGGAACAACCATTGTAACATCCAGGGCACGGCTCTCTATCACAGTGTGAGACAACGCAACAATTTGCGCTGCATTAACGTACACCATATGATTGAAAGGCCTGCACCGATGGATCCTCATTAAAAGTGACGCTTCGGCGGCGCAGACCTCTTGTAAATGAGGCCCTAAGTGTTTTTGATTGAATTGCACTGTGGATACGCACCAAGTGAAGCGACGGCAGGGGAAGAACGTAGCACTGAGCAACAAAAGAGTGAAATGCCAGTAGTCCAGGCCCAGTAATCCAGTGTGGGACAGGAGTGGCGCCGGTACACTCCTTGAGGAGCCGCGCACTGTATAAACCCTAGGGTGATTGATTGAATAGCCCACCACGCAGCGACTGAAAGGCAGGGATACAGCTTCCTGCTGTAGATTTGTTCAACGTCTATTTTATGCGAGCATGGCAGCATTTGGAAGAGCAATCACAGTTATTGATATGAGCAGAACTTGGGCAACCCTTTCTAGGGGCAGAATTTCCTGATTCTTCCAGGAATGACAGGGAACAATTTGAGCAAGCTGAGTCTGCACTCATGCAACAGAGGGATCCCAATGCCCAACAACCCCATGCATGCCCTGACTAGGAGCTATGAGTGAGATATGTCTATTGTGGCAGGATGGTGTCCAGCCAGAGCAAGGTCGAAGGGGGCTCAGTCATAGCGACTGGTGCATATCTTTATTTTAGAGCCTGGGATCCTTTTTCCCTCTTTAATCATTCCCCAAGAATCACCGAAAATCATTTTAATACGGAATGACATTTCACAGAGAGCAAACACGGGAGAACTAGGCAAATATAACAGTGAGACGGTGAATGAGCAGGAAAATAGCATAGTATGGATCTTTTAGAAGCCTGTTTCAGTCTTGTCTCAGCTGTTATCTGGAAGATTTGAACCGCCAGCCTTCAAAAACAGAATTTGTACTTTCAGCGAACAGCAGGTCTGAAATGCGACCTCTCACTTCTCCTTTTACCTCTTCCACTGGCAGTTCACCCATAACACAAGGCCCCTAATCCAAATGTTGAAAGCCAAATTCATCTGCCAAACGATGCATTTTCCTGGCCCCAGCTGCTCCTGGCACTGTCCCCGTAAAGCCTCCAGTTCCAGGCAGTACAGTTTATTGGCTGGGTCGCCAGAGGTTCTAACTTCCAATGCATTTCCTTAGTTATCTACTTTTTTGTTTTGGCGATAAATACAAAGATGAGACTTTTCTTATATTTCCCGGCATTGGAACCTGCAGCGAGGAGAAAAGCGCATAAACTGAATTCCGGATACAAAACTAAGTAAGAAAGTGCAAGGGTTCATGAAAGACGCAGAGATGGACCCATGGAAAAAATGCAACTTGACCAGACAGATAATTGGGCCTAATGTACAAACAAAGGAAATGGCCATTCGTCAATTTCAAAAAAAAATATATGTACTATGCATTGTGTTTACTAAATAGTGAACTAATAGTTCCAAATGTTCACAATCATTAAACACCGATTTCCAATTTGCCTTTGAACTTGCATTCGAAACAGTGAATCATGAGTTGAGCAGCAACTGATGACGTCAGAGGCCTGGGCAGTCAAGCAGGCGCATTGTGGCAGAGCTTGGGAGAACAGCACACCTCACAAACCCTGATGTGAGCCTCAAAAAGTGACACGTTGTGAAGCCAGGACGACAGGGGCAGGGCGGAAATAAATAAATCATTCATTCAGTGACTAGGAACATGAAATGAAAAATGTTGGTGGATGAGTGCAAAAACGTTTTGGAAATGCCTCATTCGCCATTCCAGAGATCACAAGAAACAGACAAGGAGGCAAATGCAAGGCGTTTAATGGCTGTTGGATTTACAAAGAAGAGAATGGAGGAAGTCCTGAAAGATTTGTAAGAGCTTCAATCTATGGAGAAGAAGAGACTGTGGGAAGCAGAGGCAGGAGGCAGCAGCGACAGGCGGGGACCACAGCGCCAAGATGCCCTCATCGCTAGTGGAACAAGGATAGAAGGCGCTTTCCACCCAGAGACCACGACTGGAGCATCAATAATAGCCAAGCTTGCTCCATTTCCAAGTTCGCAAGTGAGTTTAATGTGCATCTGTTCCAATGCATCATGGTTAATGTAGTCCTTATAGTATGAGCCTTTCCTTCAATAACACATTTTACTAATATAAAGTATCTAAAAGGGAAATCCAAATGCCATCAATAATAGAGTCTACAAACATTACATCTAATTTATTTGTGTTTTACAATTTAGTCATATGCTAAATATTCTGAGGTTAATAAATGTCACACCATATTTGTAGATGCAAATGAAACTGACAATACACAGTCTGGTTGGCCTCAGAGAGCCACCTTTCCAAAGAAGCCAGGCCAGGACTGAGGCAGCCATCATAATTACTCACCCAAGGCAACACTAGGCACTCCTACTGCCTTACAGATCTGTGGTTTGGAGAGAACTATGGTATTGATTCACCTGAAACAGCTTAGGGTCACCTGGGAGCTCAGTAGCATGACAGAGAGCACAGGAGACCCCTGTGTGAGGGGCCTGAAGTCATCTGACCTGGTATGATCTAATAACTGCAGCAGTGAAGGGCCTGCTCCAGGTCTTGGCTGCTCACTCAGATGCCAACAGGCATTGGCAAATGCATCCTTAAAACCCACTGCAGCCTATATGGTGCTCCGTGGAAAGGCTGGTATCTGCCATAACATGGCTGTGCAGATGCAGAGCACTCACCCAAGTTGGAATGATTCATCGCAGCGGCGCTGCAGCCAGTAGCCTTGCACAAATGAGACATTCCGACAGGTAATGCAGCCCACAGGTCTAACATAGCACCAGCCCTTAAGGGTTAGCAGAGTGTCTGCGACAGATGGGCCTGGATCTTCAAAGAAGGGGAGACGCCATAGTGGGGAGACACAGGACATTGAAGCTCATCACCCACAGAGAGAACTGATATTGCATGTTCATGTTTAACAATATATGCCATTTGTTGAGTTGGGGCTGAATAAACCTGGTTCGCTCTGTTGCTTACATTTGTGTTCATAAAAAATAACATGACTAAATACTGAAATGTCCAATGTGAACATCAACAACTTTTATTCCATCATTTTCAAGGGATGTATGACGTTACAACGCATACATTTACATCGCGGTACATTACATCGCGGTTTTTACAACGCAAGTCGTTACAACGACTTGCGCTAGATGGCGCTCTAGGACAAGGAATAGGACTTAGGAGTAGTATAATTTACTATTCCAACTCCAGTCGACGTACAGTAGGGAAGGTGTTGGATAGTAAATTATACTATTCCTTGTCCTAGAGCGCCATCTAGCGCAAGTCGTTGTAACGACTTGCATTGTAAAAACCGCGATGTAATGGCATCGTGATGTAATCCCCGCGTTGTAAACGATGTTTCCCTTTTCAAGTTCGTCACAGCTGTGCTGTGCAAGGAGCCCCATGTGGCTATGATCGTCTCTGGATTGTATGCATTGTGCATCCCAGCTTTATGCACACAGCAGATTCTGCATTTCCGTCATCGACACATGCTCTCAGCAACACTTGTGCTGTGTTATACCTTCATTCCCTTGGTGCATGTGCACTCATATATAGATGAGTGTAAAGTAGAGGCGCAGTCTCCTGTAAATTGATTTGTAAAGGGGATTTTGTTATATTACATTTAATGTTATAAGGTGTTTTATTATATAAACTTACCAAGCAACCACCCATCATTAAGAAAGAACCTTTAATTCCAAAGTCGAATTTACATATAATTAAACTTTAAAGACAGTCTGCAAAGCCAGTTTCAAGGAAAAACTGAGGGCGATCAGGGCTGCAAGGATGACCTTCTCACATGCATGATGACAAACGTGGGTTTTATAATGGAAGGTACCTTCTGGCACAAAAATATATGCTTTGACAAAGTTCATAACTTTACCGATTTTTATGTGTGCTGTACGGTGCAGCACACATGCAAAGTCAGAAAGGTTTGTGGAAAATAAATCTTTACTCCAACTTTATTACTGCCTTGAGGAGATCTAATTTTTTGATGTAAATCTTTTTCTACCAAAGTTAATAAAGAAGATATTAGAATCATAATCTATAGGTGAGTGCATGGGAACATCTATGTACCATCCGCGGTTTCCCACCTTGACCTAAAAATCACTTAGTACTACTATAGGGCTACTTTCCAACACAATTCAGGATTTGCACTGGAAAGTAAACCACAAAATAACAATTTGCACCAGGTTTGTGATACAAAGTGTCAGTAAATCTAACCCATAAACTCAGGATTTGAAACATAACACAATTGGGGGTGATGGAGCAAGGTATCGTATCAAAAGAAACTTGCTCGTATGCAATCCTCTCGAATAACCTGTAACATTGTAACCAACCTGCCTGTGAATACAAAATTTGCACCACATTTTACATATCGTATCTAGGGGAAACTTTTCTATGTGCTTCACTAATGAATAACCAGAGTGTACTAAAATGGCTGCCAAAAACGCGAGAACTCTTCTGCGCATGCGTCTATCACATCTACGTGGTATGACGTTTTCTGTCGCTTGGGGGAAATCTTTGCAGCTGCGCAATAGCTTTTAATATGGCTGCTCTAAACCCCCGCACTAATGCACATGCTGTGCTGCAACTAACCTATGCAAGTTTTACTGAGCTATTAATGCAAAATAAATATTAAGTAGATGGGGTTAGAGTAGAAGTAAGGGGTATACAGTGAATTCATTTAATTTAGCATTCCAACATGTTCTTCTCTGACTTTATTAATAGTTCATATTTAGGCCTTGGAGGGTGACCGCATCTCTGTTTCCTTGTGGCAACTATGCATGTGCAACATCTGCTTGTCCTGAGACCAATGCGATCATTGACTGGCTGTCAATCCCTAAGCCCAGCAAGGACATGGGAAGAACAACTCTTGACCCTACGAGAGGAAGAAGATGCAACATTGTATTATAGTTTTATTGATCCACGTATGAAATGCATGTGGGAATAAAGCTTGTGGGTATTAAAATTAAGGGGCGGGGAATTGGACAATAGAACATTATTACACTTAGAGGCATATTAACAAGGGCCGGCGATAAATATCGCAAAGCGCGCTTGCATATTTATCGCCGGCTATCTCTGGAGTTTATCGCCCGATTAGTGCGTTATTAACAACGCGCATCGCTGAGGCGATACAAATTCCAGAGAGAGTGTGGATATTGCCATTTTCCATGGTGGAAAACAGCGATATCCTGGATGATAGGGCCTGTGGTCTTAGGCACAGAATCCACCCCCCATGTTAAGTATGCCTTAGTCAGGAATTTAACAGACGTTAAATTCCTGTTTTAAGGCATACTTCACACGATTTAAAAAATCGCTACCCTTCCTTGTTAGTATCGCAAAGCTGCCTTCGCGATATTTTCCATGGTTGATTTCACTGCCACGCCTACTTTGCATCTCATTAGCGATGCAAAGTTAGGCGTGCTGGAAATGGGCGCTAAGTCAGCAAGACACGCCGCCTTGTTAATATGCCCCTTAGTATGGTTTGATGTCCTCACCCCACTGCTTGGCCCAATCAAATTGCGGGTGAACATGGAATTGAAACATTTGGGGGTGGATCATACATTTGAATTGGTATAACAGAGGTAAGTCCTAGATAGTTAGACACACTTAAACCACGAGATGCCGATGCTATCCTGAGATGCTGCCCAATTTTGCTTCAAACTGACTGAACAATCCAGCACTAGGGAAAATTTGCGGAATAGCCGAGGAGGCACATCTAGGAAGGGGTCCGAACGAGCCCGAGCCTGAGAGAGTAGCACCAGAGAGGGGTGTAACGCTTGCGTTACACTAGAAATTGTCACCTTCCCTGTCCTGAATCCTTGATACTCTGATGTCTAGGTCCTCACACCATTTTAGGTAAATATAGTTCTGTGGGTTGTGCTTCGTATTTTGCTCTCTGGTCTTTCTCTCCTCAGGTACTGTCATCATATGAGATTAATTAATGTGAATTGAATTATAAACGAATTGAACTACTATTCCTGATGGAGAATCTTGATGTGTCTATGAGTATTCTGATTTAACTCACAAAATTATTAATTCAGATAAACTTTTAAAACTCCTTCTGAGTCTGTGGTTCTTTGAATAAAAGATTAATGTATTTTTTTTTCCTCCCTATTCTAATCTATTACTAGATCTTTCGAATGTGCATTTACTCAGGAGACAGGAATAGTGAGAATACTGGTGTAAAGGTTTCCTAGGGTAAAACAAAATTGATGACCAGTGGATATTTGCCAGCTCATTGAGTGTATGAATGTATATGGGCCCAAATGAGTGTTGTGTGAATGAATTAAATAGCATTTATAAAGCACATGGTTACCCGAAGGCATCCCAGCAGTGTATGAATGTGTAGAGCTGGTAAACTCCGCTGCATCAGGGGTACAACAATAATAACATTTTACAACCCAAAGGAATCCTTCTAGCAATCTTACAATAACAAAAGATTGAGGGAAAAGCAATCAGAATCTAAATCTATGCTTGCAATTTTAATGCACAGCTTTGATACAGTTCAAAACTCCATGAGTTATATTAGAGGTAATATAGCTTATAAACGCAAAGTAACAAAAATATATCTGTGATCTTCATTTGGTTTCTTGTCCCACAGGTTATAAAACATTTATAAAACAATAAAAACATATATCATCAATCCACATCCTTCACACATGAAATGTATTAAAAAACCGTAAAATTCACAGTGACTTACTTATACAAACAGTAAAATACTTTTGATTATGGCCTTTCCTACAAGAAGTACAAATCCTATTATTCACATTTCAAGTAACAGTAATATAACATACATTAAATGTATTTAATTAATTAATAAAGAAATAAAACTATAATACATATTTTAAAAAATTAACCACTTACATATATATATGAAAATATACATTTAAATTCCTACATTAAATGTGAAAATATTTTAATCTAATAATTTTAAACTATGCTATAATTTTAAAGTTTTTAAAAATATGATATAAAAAATAAATGATATATATAAAAAATAAAACAAACACACACACACATATATATAAGCGTTTATTATTGTTCCAATATCTTTGGTGCTGTTTGTTGAATCTTTGCAAACTTTTTAAAATGTATGCCCTGCTCAGGTCAGCTCCTGTCTTGAATGTTTCGGGGTGGTTCGTGAAGTGGGGGCCGAGAAAAAAGGGGGTACCCAAAACACGTTTTCTCCATGTTAATTTCCAAATGAAATATTTGCCGCAGCTACAGCCCGAACTGCAGAACGGAATTACACCGAATTTAGCAGAGAGGTAGCTCTTGGTCCAGAGTGCACTCTTTGCTTTAAATGGTGTAAATCCATTCTGTAGTTCCTGATAAATTCATATAAAAAAAGAAAATAGTAGTATCTGGTGACCGTGGTGGATCTGCAAATCCTCCCGAGCATGAGCTTGATTCCGATTGGCTGCCAACACTTCAAACCAAGAAGTGTTGGCAGCCATCTTGTGACTTGGTTGAACCGAGTCAAAAGGAAAAGGTGAAAAAAAAATATAAAAAATAAGAAAAGGGGGCATGGTAGAGAAACCCTGAACCCCTAGGATTTTTATAGGAAATTTCGGCAGGATGCGCATAGGGACCACAAATTCGGCAGAACATTTTTTAAAATAAAGTGCGGGCTCTCGCGCTTCCTTTGTTTTAAGACCACGGGTGAGCCAGGTCCTAGGGCTCTGCAAAAGTGCCTCTTGGCGCACTGCTGGTCAGGTGATGAGGTCCTCTTCTGTCTTGAATACCTAAGGACTAAAGTGAACTTCATCCCCAGAGCAGCAGTGCACCAGTAGGTGCGTTTGCAGTGTGGTGTGAAAAGAGGGTGTGGCCTCTGACCACTCTCAACAATCCAGCTGTGTGGGGCTTACTAGAAATAACAGGAGGGCTAGTAGGCCCACAGGGACCCTCAGGAGTCAAGGGGATTTCATCCCACATCCAAGAGCGCTCCATGGAGCATGTTTGCAGAGTGGTGGGAAAAGGGGGCGTGGCCTGCTATGAGAACTTAGCAATCCTCTTTTGTGGAGATAATAGGAGGGGTAGTTGGCTCCCAAAGATGCATGAGCAGGGCCACTTGAATTATGCGACTGTTCGGCAGCACCGAATTTCGCATAATTAGATAGTTTCCACCTTTACAACATAATCCATCATCTGCTGCATAATGTGCATATTTGAACAAAAAAACGTATATCTAGCTCAAACAGCTCAAACGTTACCAGAAATGCTGCGACAAGTTTTACGTAAAACCAAAGGGGATGATGGACGTTCTGCCAACTGCCAAGCCATGTCTTCCCTGGACCGGAAGCAAGCATCCCGGGACAGGTTTCTGGCTAATCAGCCATCATCAGCCAGGCTAGCTTGACTCCAGTAGCAAAGTAAGCAAGAGACTCATGTCTGGGCATACCCTGCCAACTTAGGGCGAACAAAGCAAAACCAAAGGGGATGATGGACGGAGTAATGAACATTGCAAGCACTCACCTCCAGTCAACTGATTTGGGTTTAATCCATCATCATTCTTTAGCTCACTCCGCCTCTCCAGTTCAGACATGGCCATATGCAAATCAGTGTTACCCTGTGCCTCGTGGGAACAGTCCAGCCCGAACTGCCAAGCCATGTCTTCCCAGGACCGGAAACAAGCATCCCGGGACTGGTTCCTGGCTAATCTGCCGTCATAAACCACGCTAGCTTGAATCCAGTGGCAAAATGAGCAAGAGATGCACGTCTGGGCATACCCTGCCAACTTAGGGCGAACAAAGCAAAACCAAAGGAGATGATGGACGGAATGTTGAACATTGCAAGTGCTCACCCCCAGTCAACTGATTTGGTTTTAATCCATCATCATTCTTTAGCTCACTCCGCCACCCCAGTTCAGACTTGGCCATATGAAAATCAGTCTGACCCTGTGCCTCATGGGAACAGTCCAGCCCGAACTGCCAAGCCATGTCTTCCCTGGACCAGAAAAAAGCATCCTGGGACCGGTTTCTGGCTAATCAGCCGTCATCAGCCAGGCTAGCGTGAATCCAGTGGCAAAGTGAGCAAGGGACCCACGTCTGGGCATACCCTGCCAACTTAGGGTGGACAAAGCAAACCCAAAGGGGATGATGGACGGAGTGTTGAACATTGCAAGCACTCACCCCCAGTCAACTGATCTGGGCTTAATCCATCATCATTCTTTAGCTCACTCCGCCACCCCAGTTCAGACATGGCCATATGCAAATCAGTCTGACCCTGTGCCTCATGGGAACAGTCCAGCGACAAGTTTTACAGCATGGTGGAAGGCCCTTTGCAAAACTGGAATGGCCGCCTGTTACTTATTTTAAATGTGGGTATCAAATTAGTGCAAATGGTGCTCAATCCACTCTTCCTTCTTTCTGTGCCTCTCTTGCCTCTTTCTGCATTTCTCTTGCTTCTTTGTGCAGCTTTATTTCTTTTTCTGGACTTCTCTTGCCTCTTTCTGCACATCACTTCTGCTTTCTGCACCTCCCTTCTTTCTGTATCTCTCTTGCTCTTTTCTTTTGCACCTCTTGTGCCTCTTTCTGCACTTCTCTTGCCTCTTTCTGAACCACACTTGGCTCTTTCTGCACTTCTCTTGCTTTTTTCTGCACCTCTCTTGCTTCTTTCTGTAACTCTGTTGTCTCTTTCATGATTCACTTGCTTCTTTCTAAACCTCTGTTGCTTCTTTCAGCACTTTTCTTGCCTCTTTCTGCACTTCTCTTGCCTGATTCTGCAATTGTCTTGCCTCTTTCTGCACCTCACTTGCTTCTGTTTGCAACCCTCTTGCCTCTTTCTGCACTGTTCTTCCCTCTTTCTGTACCTCTGTTGCCTTTCTGCACTGCTCTTGCCTCTTTCTGCACTTCTGTTGCTTCTGTCTGCACTTCTCCTTCCTTTCTGCACACCTCTTCCCTCTTTCTGCACCTCTTGCTTCTTTCAGCACTTCTCTTGCTTCTTTCTGCACCTCTCTTGCTTTTTCTTTGCCTTTCTTGCCTCTTTCTGCATCGTTCTTCCCTCCTGTGTACCTCTCTTGCCTCTTTCTGCACCTCTCTTTCCTCTTTCTGCAGTTCTCTTGCATCTTTCTGCACCTCTTTTGCTTCTTTCTGCACTTCAGTTGCTTCTTTCTGCACCCATCTTCCCTCTTTGTGCACCTCTCTTGCAAATTCCTGCATCCCTCTTGTCTCTCTCTGCACCCCTCTTCCCTCTTTCTGCACCTCACTTGCCTCTGTCTGCACCCCTGTTCTCTATTTCTGCATCTCTTTTGCCTGTTTCTGCAACTCTCTTGCCTGTTTCTGCACCTCTTTTGCCTGTTTCTGCAACTCTCTTGCCTCTTTCTGAACCTCTCTTGCCTCTTTCTGCAGTTCACTTGCCTCTCTCTGTATCTCACATGTCTCTTTCTGCAGTTCCCCGGGTTTTTTCTGCACCTCTCATGTTTCTTTCTCTAACTCTCTTGTATCTTTCATCACTTCTATTGCTTCCTTCTGCAACTCTGTTGCTTCTTTCAGCACTTCTCTTGCCTCTTTATGTACTTCACTTGCCTGTTTCTGCACCTGTCTTGCCTCTTTCTGCACCACAATTGCCTTTTTCTGCATTCCTCTTGCCTCTTTCTGTTCCCCTCTCCCTCTTTCTGCACCTCTGTTGCTTCTTTCAGCACTTCTATTGCTTCTTATTGCACCTCTCTTGCTTATTTCTGTACCCCGCTTTCTGTACCCTTTTTCACTCCTTGTGCACCTCTCTTGTCTCATTCTGCACCTCAGCTGCCTCTTTCTGTACCCCTCTTGCCTTATCTGCACCTCTGTTGGTTCTTTCTGCACTGCTCTTGATTCTTTCTGCACCTCTCTTGCAAATTTCTGTACCCCTCTTGCCTCTATCTGAACCACTCTTCCCTTTTTCTGCACCTGTCTTGCCTCTGTCTACACCCCTGTTCTCTCTTTCTGCAGCTCTTTTGCCTGTTTCTGTAACTCTCTTGCCTTGCGCTGCAGTTTTCTTGCCTCATGCTGCACCTCTGTAGCTTCTTTCTCAACTTGTCTTGCCTCTTTCTGCAACCCTCTTGCCTATTTCTGAACCTCACTTACCTCCTTCTGTACCTCTCTAGCCTCTTGCTGCACTTCAACTGCCTCTTTCTGTACCACACTTGTCTCTTTCTGTACTTCTCTTGCTTTTTTCTGTACCTCTCTTGTTTCTTTCGACAACTCTGTTATCTCTTTTATGAATCTCTTGCTTCGTTCTAAACCTCTGTTGCTTCTTTCAGCACTTCTCTTGCCTCTTGCTGAACTTCTCTTGCCTGTTTCTGCACTTGTCTAGCCTCTTCCTGCACCTCACTTGCTTCTGTCTGCAACCCTGTTGCCTCTTTCTGCACCCTTCTTCCTTCTTTCTGTACCTCGCTTGACTCGTTCTGCACTCCTGTTCCCTCTTTCTGCACCAATACAGCTTGTTTTTGTACCTCTGTTGCCTCTTTCTGTACTTCTCTTGCCTCTTTATACACTCCACTTCCCTCTTTCTGCTCTTCCAGCACTTCTCTTGCTTCTTTCTACACCACTCTTGCTTCTTTCTACACCCCTCTTGCCTCTTTCTGCACCGTTTTTCCCTCCTTGCACACCTCTCTTGCGTCTTTCTGCACCTCCCTTTCCTCTTTCTGCAGTTCTCTTGCCTCTTTCTGCACCTCTTTTGCTTCTTTCTGCACTTCAGTTGCCTCTTTCTGCACCCCTGTTGCCTCCTTCTGCACCTGTTGATTCTTTCTACACTGCTCTTGCTTCTTTCTACGCCTCTCTTGCAAATTTCTGTACCCCTCTTGCCTCTATCTTTACCCCTCATCCCTCTTTCTGCACCTCTCTTGCCTCTTTCTGCACCCCTGTAATCTCTATCTGCACCTCTTTTGCCTGTTTCTGCAACTTACTTGCCTGTTTCTGCACATATTTTGCCTGTTTCTGCAACTATCTTGCCTCTTTCTGCACTTCTCTTGCTTTTTTTCTGCACCTCTCTTGCTTCTTTCTGTAACTCTGTTGTCTGTTTCATGATTCACTTGCTTCTTTCTAAACCTCTGTTGCTTCTTTCAGCACTTTTCTTGCCTCTTTCTGCACTTCTCTTGCCTGATTCTGCAATTGTCTTGCCTCTTTCTGCACCTCACTTGCTTCTTTTTGCAACCCTCTTGCCTCTTTCTGCACTGTTCTTCCCTCTTTATGTACCTCTGTTGCCTTTCCGCACTGCTCTTGCCTCTTTCTGCACTTCTGTTGCTTCTGTCTGCACTTCTCCTTCCTTTCTGCACACCTCTTCCCTCTTTCTGCACCTCTTGCTTCTTTCAGCACTTCTCTTGCTTCTTTCTGCATCTCTCTTGCTTTTTCTTTGCCTTTCTTGCCTCTTTCTGCATCCTTCTTCCCTCCTGTGTACCTCTCTTGCCTCTTTCTGCACCTCTCTTTCCTCTTTCTGCAGTTCTCTTGCATCTTTCTGCACCTCTTTTGCTTCTTTCTGCACTTCAGTTGCTTCTTTCTGCACCCATCTTCCCTCTTTGTGCACCTCTCTTGCAAATTCCTGCACCCCTCTTGTCTCTCTCTGCACCCCTCTTCCCTCTTTCTGCACCTCACTTGCCTCTGTCTGCACCCCTGTTCTCCATTTCTGCATCTCTTTTGCCTGTTTCTGCAACTCTCTTGCCTGTTTCTGCACCTCTTTTGCCTGTTTCTGCAACTCTCTTGCCTCTTTCTGAACCTCTCTTGCCTCTTTCTGCAGTTCACTTGCCTCTCTCTGTATCTCACATGTCTCTTTCTGCAGTTCCCCGGGTTTTTTCTGCACCTCTCATGTTTCTTTCTCTAACTCTCTTGTATCTTTCATCACTTCTATTGCTTCCTTCTGCAACTCTGTTGCTTCTTTCAGCACTTCTCTTGCCTCTTTATGTACTTCTCTTGCCTGTTTCTGCACCTGTCTTGCCTCTTTCTGCACCACAATTGCCTTCTTCTGCATTCCTCTTGCCTCTTTCTGTTCCCCTCTCCCTCTTTCTGCACCTCTGTTGCTTCTTTCAGCACTTCTATTGCTTCTTATTGCACCTCTCTTGCTTATTTCTGTACCCCGCTTTCTGTACCCTTTTTCACTCCTTGTGCACCTCTCTTGTCTCATTCTGCACCTCAGCTGCCTCTTTCTGTACCCCTCTTGCCTTATCTGCACCTCTGTTGGTTCTTTCTGCACTGCTCTTGATTCTTTCTGCACCTCTCTTGCAAATTTCTGTACCCCTCTTGCCTCTATCTGAACCACTCTTCCCTTTTTCTGCACCTGTCTTGCCTCTGTCGACACCCCTGTTCTCTCTTTCTGCACCTCTTTTGCCTGTTTCTGTAACTCTCTTGCCTTGCGCTGCAGTTTTCTCGCCTCATGCTGCACCTCTGTAGCTTCTTTCTCAACTTGTCTTGCCTCTTTCTGCAACCCTCTTGCCTATTTCTGAACCTCACTTACCTCCTTCTGTACCTCTCTAGCCTCTTGCTGCACTTCAACTGCCTCTTTCTGTACCACACTTGTCTCTTTCTGTACTTTTCTTGCTTTTTTCTGTACCTCTCTTGTTTCTTTCTACAACTCTGTTATCTCTTTTATGAATCTCTTGCTTCGTTCTAAACCTCTGTTGCTTCTTTCAGCACTTCTCTTGCCTCTTGCTGAACTTCTCTTGCCTGTTTCTGCACTTGTCTAGCCTCTTCCTGCACCTCACTTGCTTCTGTCTGCAACCCTGTTGCCTCTTTCTGCACCCTTCTTCCTTCTTTCTGTACCTCGCTTGACACGTTCTGCACTCCTGTTCCCTCTTTCTGCACCAATACAGCTTGTTTTTGTACCTCTGTTGCCTCTTTCTGTACTTCTCTTGCCTCTTTATACACCCCACGTCCCTCTTTCTGCTCTTCCAGCACTTCTCTTGCTTCTTTCTACACCACTCTTGCTTCTTTCTACACCCCTCTTGCCTCTTTCTGCACCCTTTTTCCCTCCTTGCACACCTCTCTTGCGTCTTTCTGCACCTCCCTTTCCTCTTTCTGCAGTTCTCTTGCCTCTTTCTGCACCTCTTTTGCTTCTTTCTGCACTTCAGTTGCCTCTTTCTGCACCCCTGTTGCCTCTTTCTGCACCTGTTGATTCTTTCTACACTGCTCTTGCTTCTTTCTACGCCTCTCTTGCAAATTTCTGTACCCCTCTTGCCTCTATCTTTACCCCTCATCCCTCTTTCTGCACCTCTCTTGCTTCTTTCTGCACCCCTGTAATCTCTATCTGCACCTCTTTTGCCTGTTTCTGCAACTTACTTGCCTGTTTCTGCACATATTTTGCCTGTTTCTGCAACTATCTTGCCTCTTTCTGCAGTTCTCTTGCCTCCTTCTACACCTATGTTGCGTCTTTCTGCACTTCTCTTGATTCTTTCTGCACCCCTCTTGCCTGTTTCTGGACCTCACTTTCCTCTTTCTGCACCTCTCTTGCCTCTGTCTGCACTTTACTTGCCTCTTTCCGTACCTCACTTGCCTCTTTTTGCACTGCACTTGCTTTTTTACGCACCTCTCTTGTTTCTTTCTGCAACTCTCTTGTCTCTTTTGTCACTTCTATTGCTTCTTTCTACACCTTTGTTGTTTCTTTCAGCACATCTCTTGCCTCTTTCTGCACTTCTCTTGCCTGTTTCTGCACCTGTCTTGCCTCTTTCTGCAGCACTGTTGCCTTTTTCTGTACCTCACTTGCTTCTTTCTGCATCTGTCTTGCCTCTTTCTGCACCCCTCTGCCCTCTTGCTGTACCTCTCTTGCCTCTTCCTGCACTTCTGTTCTCTTTTTCTGTACCTGGTTTGCCTGTTTCTGCACCTCTCCTGCTTGTTTCCACATCTCTGTTGCCTCTTTGTGCACTTCTCTTGCCTCTTTCTGAACATCTGTTGCTTCTGTCTTCACTTTTCTTGCCTCTTTCTGCCATCCTCTTCCCTCTCTCTGCACCTCTGTTGCTTCTTTCAGCACGTCTCTTGCTTCTTTCTTTACAACTTTTGCTTCTTTATGTACCCTTCTTACCTCTTTCTGCACCTCTCTTGCCTCTTTCTACACCTCTCTTTCCTCTTTCTGCAGGTCTCTGGCCTCTTGCTGCACCTCTCTTTCAAGTTTCTGCACTGCTCTTGCTTTTTCTGCACCTCTCTTTCAAATTTCTGTACCCCTCTTGCCTCTTTCTGCACCTCTCTTGCCTCTTTCTACACCTCTCTTTCCTCTTTCTGCCCTGCTATTGCTTTTTCTGCACCACTCTTTTACATTTCTGTACCCCTCTTGCCTCTTTCTGCACCCCTCTTCCCTCTTTCTGCACCACTATTGCCTCTGTCTGTACCCCCGTACTGTCTTTCCACACCTCATCTGCCTGATTCTACAACTCTCTTACCTTTTTCTACAGTTCTCTTGCCTCTTTCTGCACCTCTGTGCGTCTCTCTGCACTTCTCTTGCCTTTTTCTGCACCCCTCTTGCCTCTTTCTGCACCTCTGTTGGTTCTTTCTGCACTGCTCTTGCCGTTTTCTGCATCTATCTTGCTTCTTCATGCACCCCTCTTCCCTCTTTCTGTACCACTCTTTCTTCTTTCTGCACCTCTCTTGCCTGTTTCTGCAACTCTCTTTCCTCTTTCTGCAGTTCTCTTAGCTCCTTCTGCACTTCTGTTGCTTCATTCTGCACTTCTCTTTATCTTTCTTCACCTCTCTTGCCTGTTTCTGCACCCCTCCTGCCTCTTTGTGCTCTTCTATTTCCCCTTTCTGTACCTCACTTAGCTCTTTCTGCACTTTTCTTGCTTTTTTATGCACCTCTCTTGTTTCTTTCTGCAATATTCTTGTCTCTTTTATTACTTGTCTTGGTTCTTTCTACACCTCTACTGCTTTTTCCTAACTTCTCTTGCTTCTTTCTACACTTCTCTTGTCTGTTTCTGTACCTGTCTTGCCTATTTCAGCACCACTGTTGCCTCTTTCTGTACCTTACCTGCTTCTTTCTGTACCCCTCTTGCCTCTTTCTGCAACCCTCTTCCCTCTTTATGTACCTACCCTGTCTGTTTCTACAACTCTGTTGCCTCTTTATGTACCTCACCTGCTTCTTTCTGTACCTCTCTTGCCTCTTTCTGCAACCCTCTTCCCTCTTTATGTACCTCCCCTGTCTGTTTCTACACCTCTGTTGCCTCTTCCTGCACTTCTCTTGCTTCATTCTGCACCTCTCTTGCTTCTTTCTGCTCCCCTCATGCTCCTTTCTCCACCTTTCTTCCCTCTTTGTGCACCTCTCTTGAAAATAATATCTGTATCCCTCTTGCCTCTTTCTGCATCCCTCCTCTACCTTTCTGCACCTCTCTTGCCTCCGTATGTAGCCCTGGTCTCTCTTTCTGCACCTCTTTTGCCTGTTTCTTCAACTCTCTTGCCTCTTTCTGCAGTTCCCTTGTCTCATTCTGCACCTCTGTTGCTTCTTTCTGTACTTCTCTTGCCTCTTTCTGCACCCCTCTAGACTCTTTCTGCACCTCGGTTGGTTCTTTCTGCACTTCTCTTCTTCAGTCAATGCAACAGTAGGGAAAATGTTGAATTTCGAAGCGTTCAAATTTACTATTCCCACTCTAGTCACTGCAACAGTGGGGAAAAGAGTTGGATTGCGGAGGGTTAACATTTACTTTCCCCACTTCTATCGGAGCAACGGTAGGGCAAGTGTTGGATTGTTGAGGGGTAACATTTACTGTTCCACCTCCAATCAGTGCAACAGTAGGGAAAGTGTTTGCTTGCAGAGGGGTAACATTTACAATTCTTACACCCGTCAGTGCAGCAGTAGGGAAACAGTAGGGAAAGTGTTGGATTGCAGACTGGTAAAATGTATTTTTTTAAAATTCAAGTCTGTTGTCGTTAGGAGGTACATGTGCAAGGGTCTAGGCATCTAAAGACTTTAGCCAACTGGTGGACCTGTGCAACGGAAAAACTTCAATGTACTTAAACTAGAATAATAACTGGGGAAAAGCACACGTTGGTTAAAGGGCTTAAGCTGTTAATGCTAAAAAGGTGCATTTGCAAGCTCTAGGACATAACGTGCACTTGATGAGTCTTTAGAGGGAAGGTCTTTCAAAGTGATCCAAGCAATGTACAGTAAGGGATAAAAACACTATCTGCATTACTAGCTCAATAGACCACTGGAGTAAGTGCTAGGTGTGTGAAGACTTTACGCAGCGTGCAGCCTATGCACATTCATAAAAGATCAGGAGCTGAGTATTGGGCTGAAACCAGTTGTCTAACCACACTGGTTCCCTTTAGGTGCTGGAGACATGGCCTCCAACCATTTTAAGAACCAATGAATACATGTCATCAGTGCACAGTTTAATTCAATGTCCAATGGTTCAAAGCAGGCTAACTCTACCTCCCTGCTGGACCTTATGACCCAGGCATTCCACCTTGTTCGTATCCTCTCCCTCCGTTCTGCCACAATGGTGGGGCAAAAGCGCAGAATAGGGATAATATCTTCCTGACCGTGGTTGCATAGCTGACAATTCACCTGTTCCTCACATCTTTTCTACTCAGGATAATAAATTAGGGTCAGAATTATCCCCATCATGAGTTTCATGAACTGTACCTTGGTCCAAACATTATAAAGATCACTTACATAATGCTGCAGTTTCAGATGCATATAGGTGTGCAGTGTCATCCAGCCATGTATGCATTGAGCTTTTAAACTCTTGATGGATAATTGAGGGGTCCTAGGCACTTGTGTGCTTAGGACCTCAGACAGGTAGGACTTTGCCACTGACTTTTGATTTGTTTTCAGTTCAGACCAAAGGTGATGGCCCAGTGAATCCTCTTTTGCTGACCTGAATTTGTGACAACACATTGTAAAGGCCACCTTCCCTGCCAGTGTCAGCTTATAAATGCAAACTCCAGCCTAGTCTGGGCTGGAGATAAATGGGAAGGAATCTGAAAAATGTTGCTGTTGATCTTGAGAAGCATTCTATCCATTCTTGTGCTGTCCCATCACTTAACAGCCTTGCTTCCATAAGTTAAGGTGAGTAGATTCTTTGTTTGTGGAGGCATAGGCATAGGCATAAGCGTAGGGCATTTTTGTTTTGTGTAAAGAGACCTAATGGGAAAGGATAAGGTGATGCCCTTCTTCCTTATTTCATTTAATTAGTCGCCGAGTCTCCCATTATTATTGAAGTGGAATCCAAGGTGCTTAAAACCTTAAGTTGATGCTAACTTTTCTTGGTCTAGGAACCATATTGGTTTTTGTAGTCTAGCTCCTTGAAGCAGCAGGATCTTGGTTTCCTTTTTGGTGATTAGAAGGCCATTACTAGTTGAGAAGTCTGAAGTAGCATCCAGAAGGCACTACAGGCCAGTCTTGGTTCAACTAATCAGTACTAGATTATGCGGGTACAGCAGGTTCAGGAGCCCCCTAGTTTGGGCAGATGGGAATTAACTGAATTCAAAGTAGGGGTCAGATCAGATAAGAACAAGTTATATAATGTTGGTGCCAGGATACAACACTGCTTGAGACCAATGCGTGGTTTTAATTGGCCTAGACACGCGAGACACATCTCTAATTTTTATTCTGAACCCTGTTTCTTGATGCAGTAATTCCAGGGCCATGAGCGGGCCTTCTGGCATGTTGAGGAGGTGACAATTTCTGCCAAAGCTTCTCCCTGTTTACCCTATCGAATGCAGACTTGTTGTTGATAAAGCCCAGGAAAATTGGTTGGTTGTTGGATTCCTCATGATAAGATAATAGGGAGAGTGCCATATGGTTCACCGCAGTCCCTGTGTGCTTAGTGAACCCGTTTTGGGTCATCCAAATGATATAATTAGTCTCTGCCCAAAGCAGGAGCTCACCTAGTAGCAACCCTGCAATGTATTTGGTGTTCTTGTCAATTAGAGCTACCAAATGATAATTCCCAGGGACCCCTTTGTCACCTCACTTGAATATCGGTATGAGTATCAAGCCATGCCATAAAGGGGGGACACTTTTCAGCTGCAAGATGGTTGAGCATAGTGGGGTTAGTTGTGCAGCCCTGTGTATTGGATCCTCCTAGTAAATGGCTGGTGGAATTTTGCCTGGGTCTGGTGCCCCCTCTCTGTGGTCCTTTGCTATTTGTTTCTGGATTAAAGTATCAGTAATAGAGCACCAGAATGTTTTGTGATCACTGCTCCTGGGATGGGGGGGGCTATCTCCTTCTTTGTGGTGCTTATCCGACTGAGCCAACTGATTGAAGTGGTCATACATTAAGTGGTACTAGATTGGCTATGGGATGATAGAGGAGACCACATTTCAGAGAATTTTGCCCACTTCATTTACAGATCACCAAATGTTTGCGGAATTGTTTGACCTGATGTCATACAGTCATTTTGTACAGAAGAAGACCCATCCCTCACTTTGATTGTTCCTTTTCTCCACCATTAGATTTCTTCTTGCCTCCCTTATTGTGCATAATATTATTGGGCCCATTGGTGACCTTGTAAGGGTTCTCCAAGGCTGTTTGATTCTCCTTTTGACCCTCCTTATCAAGTGAATTGTTCCTCATCCTTGTTTGAGGGCCCACTTTTGCGTGTTGGATTTATTATTTTTGTCTTGCACGAGCTTAGCATGCAGACTAGCACATTTTTCAGTAAACCTTACCCAACAAGACAGGGGGTCTCTCTCAAAGATATGAATATATAACAGTAGATATTTAGCTTCTGAGGCCAGGGTTGGGAGGGTGTCAGTAGTGTACTTGATACATTTGAGGTTAATTGTGTGGCCTTCAATCCCTTGGTCTACTGTACACTAATCAAACCCAATGTTGAAGAATATCTCTTGAGGACGCCATCCATTTTTTCTCCAAAGCCAAAGGAGATGATGTTGTTAAGCAGGGGGAGACTGACAGAGGTGTAGTCAATTAAAAGAGCCCCGGACCTTGTAAAATATGAGAGGCAAGGCGGTTTGTCATAGAGTATTCAGACATATAAAGCTCTAAGACCAAGGTGTTCAAGATTGCCTTGTAAGGACTGCCCTCTCTTGATAGGCATTAGGGGGCACCTGGGAGAAACTTGGAGAAGCTTGTAGCTTGGTGGAGCACACCAAGCCCCTCCCCCAGGTCAGAAGAGTCTCGCCACAAAGCCAGCAACTCATTCCTCAACTTTGAGAACCTCAGCACACCTCTACCCATATGAGAGGCAAGGCGGTTTGTCATAAAGTATTCAGACATATAAATCTCTAAGACCAAGGTGTTCAAGATTGCCTTGTAAGGACTGCCCTCTCTTGTTATCATTGTGTCACCCCGGGGAATTATGAGTTGGTGTCGTCCAGTGCCTATGTTGTGCCTATGTGATCTCATTTGCAGGTAGTGCACTTATTAGCCACATTTTGAGGCAGCCTGAGATCATAAGGTCCTTGCTGAACTTCTCTGACCTAAGGCCTATAGTGATGTAAATCAGCTTGTCAGAGACCTCTGTCCATGAGCTGGTGTTTGGGTGGATATAAACGTTTACCACGGTGATTTCCAGTTTCCATTGATTGAGCTAGGTTGAGGATAGTACCTCAATTAGTAATTTGTCAAATGGACCCCTGGACATGTATTCCGAATAAAATAGCATGCAGGCTGTTGTAGTTGCGACATACGAATTACCTTGGAAGCCAGCACGTAGCTTTGTAGGTGATCGAGATTCCAGTCCAGGTGGGCGGGTACTGCAGGGTCGCTTTTGGCTGGGGCTGGTAGAACATGTTGATAATGGGATTTTCTCAATTGTTAAAGGAGCATGACTGTTGCCCCACTCTTATTTCTATCATGTTGTTGAGAGAGACAAAAGGTCCCCCATAATGTGTGTTTAGAGTCTGAAGTTGACCTGCCAGGTTGGATGTCAGAGGGAGGGTTGTCTGGTGCCCCAGTATGGCCATCATGACTGATCCTGTGGTATCATGTGAGGCACTTGGTTGGGGGATTTCCTGGTATTGGTCATTTGATGCACAGTTTCCCCATTTGTATTGCTGTTTGAGTTGTTCAGACAGACAGTAGGGCCCCCAGCTCCACTTAGCTGATGTTGGGAGGTACGTGCGAGGATCCAATGTTTCTGTTATGACTGGCACAGTGATATCTCTTGTGGGTCATTTGCTTTGGAAGTTTCTGTAGTGTTGGTCTTTTGAGCTCTGAGGTTAGACCTGCATCTGTGGTAGCCACTTCCAAGAAGCTGGGAGGATTTTTTTCTTTGACCAGGGCAGCAAGGGTGGTCTTTTTATAGTGTGGAAGAATGGGTAGGCCACCATGGTATGTTTCAGAATTAGATTTTTATTGTGGCCCTTCCTTTTGTATCTCTTGCATTTTGTCTCCCCTTCTACTGCTTCATGCCAGAATCATATGGTCCAGCTAAGGAGGCGAATATCACCCGGGTTGGTGCCCTTAATTAATGCGCTCAGGCAGTTGCCTTCAGTGGTGCTGTGTCCTGAGTTCTCTTGCTGAGGTTTCCAAGCCTCAGCTGTATAGGTCACCATTGAGCCATCTCCTTGATCAGCCTGATTTCCATTATCAACTCATTTTTCTTCTTCTTGCGACCACCCTTGTTCTTTTGGGCTTTTACATTGACCACATCCTGCGAGTTGCCCACTAGCTTTGACATCATCTCTGAAAGTATATATAACTTATCTAGAACTGGGGAGCAATTGCATCCCTGGCTGGCCCCCTGTGTGCCCGCCTGACTCCTTTTTATCAGGTTGTTTAGGTTAGAAATATGTTCATGAATTCTGGCTACTTACAATGCTAGAGTGTTCAGAAGGCTGATCTTTACATCCATTTTGTTGGCTTGGGAGGTCATTGCCTCCACAGAGCACTGCAAGATTCCAAGTGTTGTAACCCAAAATTACTCTTGGTGCCCTTGGGTTTCCTGTTTGACAATTGTAAAAGCCTGAAGTTTTTCTGTGCTTAATTGCCATACGAGGCCAGCATGTTCTCTTATACTGTTTGAATGAAGATAAAAGAGGACTTTCGCAAGGGTTTGTGAATCTTCCTCAATGTGGCCAATTGATTTGATCCATGTGATTTTTTGGCATCCTTGGTGGCCCTGGACATCAAATGGTGGTGACGATCTCTTAGGCTGCTCGAGTGTCATTGGACTGAGTCCTGCCTTGTAGGTTAATAAAGCCTCAGGCCCAAGGGAAATCTGATTTTTCTCCTCATCCTCTAGTTGAGTGATTAGATGAGACAAGTCTTCTCCTCCCAGTGACGAGCAGAACAAAGGCTGCATTGAGTCACCCGCAGCCTTAGGTTTTGAGTCAGTCTCCCGAGCTGTTTTCTCTGGCAACTCTTGTTCTACTTAATTTGAGGGACTAAAGAGAGTTCTTGACCAAGGTGAACAAGCTGCTCCTCGTCTCTGTCCAGGGCAACAAGGGCATCTTGATTATGGGAGGGGTTCTTAGAGACTTCAGGACTCTTGGGAGCCATATAGCTTCCTGCGATCTCTTCTGGCTGGGGGAGGGGCAGAGCCCTTTTAAGAATGATCACATGGGAATTAAGGGCACAGGAAGCCCCTTGATGTTTATGTTGCTGGAGAAGAGGACTGCCCCAGCATCTTTTAAAAAGTTACATTTGGAGGTGATGTTTGGCTGGTAGCATATAGCGTCCACCCCTAATGAAGTGTTAGTTACGGTCACATGCGCTATTGAGTCAGACTGGTGCACTCTTATTAGTGTTTTTGGAGTTAGTTGAAGTATCTGTTCTGGCGGACCTAGGTCTAGTGGATGATCTGAGAACTTCCTTCGCTCCTTTTTAGCCACCTTCGGCCACCGTGATTTGCTAGATCGCATGACTAAGGCTGCGCGAGATAACTTGGGTCCTGGCCGTAGTCGTTTTACCTCTGTCCGCAATAGTGGTGCTACAAGTGCACTCATAGGTGGACAAATGGAGGACATTGTGTGAGGTGACAGGGTGCAGGGGGGCGCAAGTCGCACCAGACTAGCTCAGTCTACTTCTGGGCCTGCCTTCTGTGACCCTGCCAACTGTCTAGGGTCTATCACCAGCCACCAATATAACTCTGAAGCTCCAATGGTGGGTTACTGGAGGGTTAATGGGCTGGTAGTCTAGAACCAGGAGAGTGTGTCCTTATGCCTTCTACCTTTGCCTCCCCCAAGTATTGTATGCCAGTTTTTAGTTTCTGTAGCATTGCCACATTAAGGTGCACAGCCTCACCCCTCCCTTAACGTGTTGACTAGAAGCTTAGGGAGGAAGGCACAAGCACGCCCAGTTTCTATTGGTACCTGATAGTTTCCTGAGGCGGAAGCCGGGAGACACGCGCTAGCGGGGGATATTTTAAGCTCGTTTATAAAAATCGTTTTGCTGCTGTAACTTAATTCTTTTTAACCTGCCATTTTGCACTGAATTTTACCGTCAATACTTTGTGATTCCTGATTCTTGGAGAGCCACGCTTTGAATACCAGACGCGGAAAGCCCGTCTCGCTGCTTGGTGACGACCGCCATCTTGGGTGAGTCAAGCAGGTAGCGGGCTAGCTGTCGGGCTTCTCCACCATAAATGACCCAGCTTGAGCGCACGCGCAGCTGACGCGCGCAGTGGGCGCGCCTCGGGCGCGCCGAAGGCGCACCCTCGGCAAGCCCGTCTGCGCCCGTCCGCGCCCTTACAAGCCCTAAGCCAGGAACGGCCGCCCAAGTCATGACTACTTCCCGCAGCGTGACTCAGATAACCTATTCCACCACAGATTTACTAGACATTAAGAATAGGATAGTCTCCCAGCCAATTCCCATGCTTAGTTGCCCAAACACTTTTCCTTGCAACCTGGAAGGACCAGTAGCATGTAAAATCTGCTCTTTCTGCTGCAAGTTAGACGTATCGTCAAGGACCGACCATGCCGAGACAGTCCAGCATACTCCAAAATTCATTTTATGTAATGTTAGATAACTGGCAAAACACCTGATTGAAATCTGGGACATGATCAGCTCCCACACTCCAGATTTATGCTTTCTGACCGAAACCTGGTTAAATCCCACTAACCACCCTCAGATTAATCTTGCTATACCGGATGAGTACAATTTCATCCATCTGGATAGGCAGGGAAAACAGGGGGGTTGGATCGCTATTGCTTTCAAGAATTATCTAAATGTCCAATGGACTGTCACACATAGCACGGATGGCCTGGAATTAGAATTTTTTAAAGTCACCAGACCGCACTTGGATTGCTGGAATGGGGCCCTGATCTATTGCCCACCAGGACCCAGGACTCATTTTGCAAATGAATTAGTTGAGCTGATTGCCATGCAGGCTCTAGCACCCAGCAACTTTATGCTGCTCGGAGATTTTAATTTCCACGGCGAAGATGCTATGAACCCTGAGGTGAATCACCTCCTAAGTAGTCTAACTCAAATCGGGCTCTCCCTACTGACAACGGCCCCTACCCATAAGGCAGGTCATGCCCTAGGCCTGATCTTTACCAATATGGGGCATTTATTTGACATTCCCCCCCTTCCCCTAACATGGTCGGACCACTTTATGGTCCCTTTTTCCACTCGACAGCATCAGGCAATGGTTCAACCACGAACTGGACCGTGCCCTAAGCAACTCCGTAGACCTTGGAATAACTTATCTCTAGAGGCTTTTGAGGCCGCCTATCAGGTACACTCTCAGGCAGATACCCCGGCAGATCCACCGGCCCTGAGACTGCTGGAGAATTTCAACTCCAGATTAACTCAGGCTTTTGACTCGGTGACCCCTGGGAAAAATCTTTCCCCTTTCAAACAACGACCATCAGTCCACTGGTACACAGGCGAACTCGGTTCGGAAAAAACAAGATGTAAGGTCCTGGAGAGACGCTGGAGATCCAGCAAGATACCTCATGATAGACATATTTTTAAAATGTCTCCATCAAAATACCATCAAAATATAAAAAAAGCAAGGAAACTCTTTATTCTAAATTAAATTGATCAGGCCACTAATTCCTCAAAAACACTATTCAATATAGTTAAAGACTTTGTCTCACCCCAAGTATGCATACCACCTCAATTGGAATCACAGGATCTCTGCAACTCCCTTGCGACTCATTTCCAAGAGAAAATCTCCCTGATCTACGCTAATTTCCCTCCCCCACTAACCCAGTTCGAAACCCCCTGTAGGAGCCCCACAGAAATTAACCAGCAGTCTTCTGATAATCTTATACAATTTCAACCTCTTTCCATAACGGAAGTCTCTAAACTAATATCCTCTGCTAAATCAGGTTTTCCTAGTGACTTGTGTCCCCCCAAAATTATGGCCCTCCTAGCCCCATGCTGCGCCTCGGAAATTCAAGAAATTTTCAACTGTTCTATCAGTTCGGGTATTATTCCTCCAGCATGGAAGGAAGCTTTTGTTCAACCCATCTTGAAGAAACCGGCCGCAGACCCTCTCATACTGGATAACTACCGACCTATATCTTTGCTACCATTGCTAGGCAAACTTCTTGAATCGGCTATTAATAGACAGTTACGCTTCTACCTAGAATCTAACAACCACCTAGATCCTTCCCAATCAGGGTTCCGGCCAGGATTTAGTACCGAAACCGCGATCCTGGCAGTGACGGACTCATTGAGATTAGAAATGGATGCCGGAGGATCAGCTATTCTGGTCCTCCTGGATTTGTCTGCAGCATTCAACACTATCTCACATGCCAAGTTATTGGAGAGATTGCTATCGTGCGGTATTCAAGATCAGGCTTTAAAATGGATACAGAACTTCTTGTCGGATAGAAGCCAGACGATTATGCTGGGACCTTACCGCTCAGACAAGTACTGCGTGGACAAAGGGGTTCCTCAGGGATCTTGCCTTAGTCCCACTTTGTTTAATCTATACATGGCCCCGTTAGCAAAGATAGCAGAATCATGGATTTGAGATAATCTCCTATGCAGATGATACCCAGCTCATTTTTAAAATCAACCCAGAAGCAAAATTCGAACACCTTCGCTTTGCAGCCGGAATCCGCAACATTGCCGACTGGATGACTAAGAAATATCTTCAATTAAATCCCAGCAAAACAGAAATTATGCTAATTGGGAAAGCCTCTCTGTGCTGGGTCCAGGGCTGCTGGCCCAACAATCTGGGTACTCCCCCCACCGCTAAACACATGGTAAAGAACTTGGGTTTCAAACTTGATCAAGCTCTATCCATGAAGGACCATGTAGCAGCAACTTCCAGCTCCTGCTATTACAGCCTACGACTCCTACGAAAAATACTTCCCTATTTACCTACCAAGCATCGTAAAACGCTGGTCTAGGCCATGGTGATCTCTCGCCTTGATTACGGTAACGCGCTATTGGCAGAATTAGGCCCGACACTGTTTAGGAAACCGCAGGTCATACAAAATACTGCCGCGCGAATGATTTTAAACCGTCCTCCGGGATCACCGTCAGCCCCTTTACTGCTAGATCTTCACTGGCTCCCAATAGGGAAACGAGCATATTTCAAGACCTGCTGTCTCACTTATAAGGCCTTAAACGGAAAAGGCCCTCAATATCTAGCGCGCAGACTCACCAAACAAATTTCAGTTTGTGACCTTAGGTCAAATACACTAGGGTTCCTGAAGACCCCACGAATTCACCTTACCCGCTCAGGTGGGAGATCCTTTTCATATCTCGCACCCCGCTATTGGAATATTCTTCCCATTTCCATACGCTAATGCCCTTCCCTCATCACTTTCAGGAAGAAATTGAAAACCTTTCTGTTTTGATCACTTGCGAGCTACTTCTGTTTTTTTTCCCGCTGGTCTTTTCTTTCCCCTTCACTTTCTCTTTAGATCTCTACCAGGTATAGCGCCGAGATGCCCCAGGGTGAGTCACGCGCTCTAGAAATAACCATAATATAACATAACATAACATTGGGGAGAGGTGTGGAACACTCTTCAAAACAGCCTGGCTCCGATAGGCATTAGGTGGCACCTGGGAGAAACTTGGAGAAGCTTGTAGCTTGTTGGAGCACACCAAGTCCCTCCCCCAGGTCAGTAGAGTCTCGCCACAAAGTCAGCAACTCATTCCTCAACTTTGAGAACCTCAGCACACCTCTACACATATGAGAGGCAAGGCGGTTTGTAATAAAGTATTCAGACATATAAAGCTCTAAGACCAAGGTGTTCAAGATTGCCTTGTAAGAACTGCCCTCTCTTGTTATCATTGTGCCACCCCGGGGAATTTTGAGTTGGTGTCATCCAGTGCCTATTTTGTGCCTATGTCATCTCATTTGCAGGTAGTGCACTCATTAGCCACATTTTGAGGTAACCTGAGATCATAAGGTCCTTGCTGAACTTCTCTGACCTAAGGCCTATAGTGATGTAAATCAGCTTGTCAGAGACCTCTGTCCATGAGCTGGTGTTTGGGTGGATATAAACGTTTACCAGGGAAATTTCCAGTTTCCATTGATTGAGCTAGCTTGAGGATAGTACCTCAATTAGTAATTTGTCAAATGGACCCCTGGACATGTATTCCGAATAAAATAGCATGCAGGCTGTTTTAGTTGTGACATGCGAATTGTCTTGGCAGCCAGCACGTAGCTTAGTAGGTGATAGAGATTCCAGTCCAGGTGGGTAGGTACTGCAGGGTCGCTTTTGGCTGGAGCTGGTAGAACATGTTGATTATGGGATTTTCACAGTTGTTAAAGGAACATGACTGTTGCCCCACTCTTATTTCTCTCATGTTGTTGAGAGAGACAAAAGGTCCCCCATCATCTGTGTTTAGAGTCTGAGGTTGACCTGCCAGGTTGGATGTCTGAGGGAGGGTTGTCTGGTGCCCCAGTATGGCCATCATGACTGATCCTGTGGTGCCATGTGAGGCACTTGCTTGGGGGATTTCCTGGTATTGGTCATTTGATGCACAGTTTCCCCATTCGTATTGCTGTTTGAGTTGTTCAGACAGACAGTAGGGCCCCCAGCTCCACTTAGCTGATGTTGGAAGGTCTGTGCGGGGATCTAATGTTTCTGTTATGACTGGCACAGTGATATCTCTTGTGGGTCACTTGCTTGGGAAGTTTCTGTAGTGTTGGTCTTTTGAGCTCTGAGGTTAGACCTGCATCTGTGGTAGCCACTTCCAAGAAGCTGGGAGGATTTTGTTCTTTGACCAGGGCAGCAAGGGTGGTCTTTATATAGTGAGGAAGAATGGGTAGGCCACCATGGTATGTTTCAGAATTAGATTTTTATTGTGGCCCTTCCTTTTTTATCTCTTGCATTTTGTCTCCCCTTCTACTGCTTCATGCCAGAATCATATGGTCCAGCTAAGGAGGCGACTTATCACCCGGGTTGGTGCCCTTAATTAATGCGATCAGGCAGTTGCCTTCAGTGGTGCTGTGTCCTGAGTTCTCTTGCTGTGGTTTCCAAGCCTCAGCTATTGTGGTCACCATTGAGCCATCTCCTTGATCAGCCTGATTTCCATTATCAACTCATTTTTCTTCTTCTTGCGACCACCCTTGTTCTTTTGGGCTTTTACATTGACCACAACCTGCGAGTTGCCCACTAGCTTTGACATCATCTCTGAAAGTATATATAACTTATGAAGAAATGAGGAGCAATTGCATCCCTGGCTGGGCCCCTGTGTGCCCGACTGACTCCTTTTTATCAGGTTGTTTAGGTTAGAAATATTATGATCAATTCTGGCTACTTACAATGCTAGAGTGTTCAGAAGGCTGATCTTTATATCCATTTTGTTGGCTTGGGAAGTCATTGCCTCCACAGAGCTCTGCAAGATTCCAAGTGTTTTAACCCAGAATGACTCTTGGTGCCCTTGGGGTTTGTGGAAATTTAGTTCGTAACTGAACATTATCTGCGCCATCTTGTCTCTCTCCAGCGTCGCACACAGAAACACACGGCGGCCATTTTAGACACCATGGCCCCTCTCCCCGCTCATTGCCGATCGCCAGCGCGTCCCTCTGGCGCTGCGAACATCCCCCCGCGTGCCGGCCACCCCCGCTCTCTCATACATGGGCCATAAACCCTCTCCTTCTGCGTGACCCTGCCATGGAACCACATCCCGCGCCTGACCAACACCTCCTTTCATCCCATACATGGTCATACATCCTTTTGATAACCCCCTTCCTCTGCGCCCGATTGTCCGAACCGATCCCAGGCCATCACCTAGCCCTGCGGATGCAGTTTATTGCCCCTACTGTAAGGGAAACACCCCACATCAAAGGGATTACAGTAGATCAACACCCCACCCCCTGAGACCCGACCAGTCGCACACACCCCCAGGAATTGGCGGAATGTCCAGCTGTGTGATAGCCATCTCCTACTATGGGTGGGGTGGGGACTTCTACTGTAGATATGTGTGGGAACAAGCTTGAAGTGGGGATTCCAAGGATGTCTTTCCATACATCAAAGTCTCAACAAGAATGTATCACATGTAATAAAGCAATAAACCTGTGTTTAAGAGGCCAGGCCTCAGAGATGTGGTTAGAGCACCTCGAGACGATACCTTGCTGTCTGATCTGACTTGTTCTGCTCCGACGGAATAAAACTTTGTTTCCTGCCTTCCAGTCTCCGGCGCCTGCCTCTTTTGTTGGTTAATCATCGAATGGTATAAGAGGCGATTACCGCCGGGCAATACTTGAAAGGTTATCGACTGAAACTGCCGCTACCATTTAACAATTGGCGTCCCAAGCGTGGGGCCCATCAGCGACACGTGGATCCAATGGGAGAGGTCCCAACGACAGAGTGAACGACTGCAACGATCGGGAAGAGCTCCTGCCTGATAGACCCTCGTCTGGCAGCCGATCATCCGAACTTCACTGGTTCCGAGCAGACCTCTCTCGAGTGATCTACGGTCCTGACTGGGAACCATCAGGAGTGCCGCGGCAAATACGGAGAGTAGAGGACGATCGGGCGCTGGAGACGGAAGACGAGAAACTGTCCATGCGGTCCGGGTAAGGTCGTGTAACACGACAAATTGCGAAACGATTGATTGCTTGATTGAAAATACTAGTATTGCTTATTTGATTGTTCTTTTTGAGATATTCACTGCCTACAAACGGGGAAGAGTAGAAATACTCTCTCTCCCTTTGCAGATAGTGAAGGGTAGGTAACGCGGACTTTTGTCCCCCTTTGTAATCTGTCGTGCCTATTTTTCTCCCCACTGATTGATTGTCCGAACATTGATTGTTTTTGAAGAATAGTGCTCTTTGAGATATTCTCTGTTTGCAAATAACGTAGAATAGAAATATTCTGTCTAGTCTTTGCAGATAGTGAAGGGTAGGTAACGCGGACTTTTGTCCCCCTTTGTAATCTGTCATGCCTATTTTTCTCCCCATTGATTGATTGTCCGAACATTGGTTGTTCGATATTGGTTCTTTTGAGGTATTCTCTGCTTACAAATAACGTGGAATAGAGATATTCTGTCTAGTCTTTGCAAGCAGTGAAAAGATAGGTAGTGCAGACTTTTGTCCCCGTTGTAACCCGTCATGCCTATCTTCTCCCCACTGATTGGTAGTTGGTTCTGCCCGGACCGCTTATTAGAGATGAACCATCCGGCTCCACTGGAAGGCACCCCTAATAAGGACATGTTTACTAAATATGGACTAGTCGCTGTAGCTTATAGCAAACTATGGCATAAATATACAAAGAAGGACTCCGAAAGTCAGTGGCCACTGATGGGATCCTTTGATGACCATAAAATAGAAACGCTAGAAATAGCTCTACGTAGCAATAAAACGACGCCCACTATGCTCGACAGTATCGGCATGTGGCGCAAAGAAACAACGCAACGGAAAAAGAGAGAAGAAGTAAAGGTAGAAAAAGAACTACGAAAGGCAGCTCACCTTGCCGCCAGAAAGTTAGAGGAAGAAATAAAGGAGAGAAAGGAAGCTAAACAAAAACAAGAATCTGAAACGTCAGGCCAGTGCCCTGTTAGGACCCCCTCTACGCTCTACCCTGAGTTGCCTTCCAAGCAACGGGCAAACGATGAATTGCTATTAGGTCCTCTGATCATCAATATGCCCCCTCCATACGCTCCCTCCCAACCTATATATACCACACTCCAACAAAGTAGTATGATTAAAACGCTTTAATAACTTGTAGGTATATGCAACACTCCAACAGGGTAAAACACGTTAAAACACTCTTTTAAACAACTATTTACATGGCAGCCTGCCGCAACACCCATCCCAAAGCATTCACCGTCCGCTTGACACAGTCCATGCCCCTCCTTCCTCGGAGTAGCAACACTGGGATGCTTTGACCTGTCTTTTAGTCGGCTTTGGGCTATAAACACGCCCACAAAATCCATCGGCCTGTGAGGCGGCATCAGTGGCGGACTGTTGTGCGAGTAGGCCGGAGGCAACACGGTGCGCCGAGATCCGGACGGCTCTGAGGTGGTGTCCAGCAAGTTGTTGCACTGGTCTGGCCATCCTACAAATGCAGCATAGAAAGACGGCGTGGGGTGCCCTGGGGGGGAGGCGACGCAAACGGGCCTCCCCCGCCTCCCCAGGTGGAGGCTCCTCAGTTGCAGTAGGGCACCCCTTAGCGTTTCACTCGCCGGCCAGCTGCAGCAGGGTAGCTATTAACGTTTCACCTACCGGACGACCACCCAGGCGGAGGTTCCTTTCTGCACCAAGTTTCCACTAGCGCTCCACCCAAGAAGTGGCCCCCCGCAGTTGGCTGGTCGGGGGACCCACTCCGGTGGCTGTGGTGGAGAACTGCTGCTGCCACAGGACTCTCAAAATGGCGGCCGGCTCTTCAGATTCGGGCCTGGTCCACTAAGATGGCTCTGGGCTACCTTGGAACTCGAAAGCTTGCCTGCTCGGGCAGGGACCCCACCCTTGAAGATGTCCTCTCAGCTTTGCAGATCCTACGGGAGTCATCGACCATCGACTCCCGCGGAATTCCGGTGGGGGCAACCGTCACTATTGCTCGATCATTCCACATTAACTTGTCTTTGCCCCGGGCGGCAGCCACCTTGTCCCCATTTGGTGCCGTGAGAGAGACTGATTCAGGGCGTCGGCAGAGAGACACGCCTGCTGTCCCGCTCACCGAAAGGACCACGGCGTTGCTGCGAGATTGTGGTGCCCTCATGCTGACGCCAGCTTCTGTTTGAATTACCAGGAGACACTGTAGACTACCAACTCGAATCAGTTCCGGTGGAACCTCAGCATGACCCGGTAGGAAAAAGAAAAACTTTGCTTTCCCCACCTTCGAGTCACGGTTTGTGCTGTCTATTCTTTCCGTTGGCGTTATCCAGAACTTTTGAACTGCCGAAAGGGATTCTGGTCCGGCCGCTAGTTAGTGGAAACATTTAGACTGTACCCTGGACCCACCCAACCTCGCCCCAAAATGGCGCCGATGTAGGAGGGACCTACAACTCCTTATGGCATTCCGGTTACTTGGCATTGATGTTAAGGGATATGTATACGGTCTTTTTGCACATGGCGGGCGGGGGGACGGGGAGGGTACTGACTGGGCATGCGAACAACCTTATTTGATGCTGGTCTTCTCATTATTGATTATTTTTATTTTTGCGTTAAGGTAGTGTTGCTCATGATACTCGACGCCTCTTGCACCGTGGCCGGCCTAAACGGTTGTAGGCCCGTATTTGTATATTGACATTTTCACAATAAAGGGTTTTCGAAGGAATTATGGAATCAGCGTCATAACAATCGCCTAGGTTGGTAAGGTTTTGAATAACGGCTGTCATTCCCAAACAATGGAAGACAGATAATGCAGACCCTTTTCCTGAATTTTGGATCGGTGAAAATTTGAATCCATCACACCTGTCTTTTTCCAGAGTTGCTAGAAAATGGTTGACCGTAACTTAAGGTATCTGCCGAATGTAAGGTATTGTATTTTGTCCCATAATATACGACTAATTGAGAAACAAATGCACGAAGAGGGAACTCGAATTTAGGGACAAATAAAATAAAGCATTTTTGGTATGGTAGAAAGGAAGGATATAGTACGATGCGAAAAGGATAGTCAAGATCTGTGGTATTATACGTTCCTGCAGCTAGTCTGGTACGTGGTAAGTAGAACTTTTTCGTGTGTATGCACGCTGATGTGCTTTGAATGCTGCCCCCCCCCCCTTCTTTTCTTCTCTGTAGGCTACAACGGAGTTCCGACTGAAGAATGGAGTGGACATGGACCGCACCGTGCTCCATGTAGGGAAAGACATAGACAAGCGCTGTGAGATGGTGCGTGGAGTGCAAACCATCACTGAGAACGTGATAAACTGTATGGTATGACTGTTCGTACGTGCCCTGATTGTACGGTATGAATGTGTATGTATTGCATATGCCTGGGTCGCTGGAGAGAACGTCTTTGTATGACTGAAATGCTTGCCTATCGATCAAGGAGATGGGAAAATAAACCCGAATATGGTAACTCCTCGTTTGAAGATACGACTCTCCCTCTCCCGGAAGCTAGTAAATTGGAGGGTGACTTAGGCCAGAAACTCGAAGGATCATTTCAGTATGACGAACCCGACTCCAACTGATGACCCAAATGTACCACCAGTGAGTCGATTTTTGTGCTGACTAACTAAGAGAAGTTAAGAATACCCCAGGTCGGGGTTCATCCAAAACCTCCCCTCAGCCCAGAAGTTAGGGATACTGGCATGTTTTAGATTCACCACTTCTTCTTCCATCCACTTAGAAAATAAGAGTTGTACCATTGAACGTCCGACCGATACTCCTCCTCTGCCTCAGTTTGGATCACCGCCTGCCCAGGGGTCGGAAGGCTCCACCGTGAGTATAAACACGACTGGACTAATGTCCGGCCGGAAAAAGAGGAGTAAGTATTTTTCAAAAATGAGGCCTCCAACAAATTTGCCCAGAAAGGGAGGGGAGTAAAAAGTCCGACCACCCCCCCCAAAATGAATCACGGAAAATACTGAAAATACGCAGCACGCATAGAAAAAGGATAGGAAAGAAAAGGTCCCCTTACCCAATATAGCTCTGTGTCTTCGTCTTAGGTTTCTGTGCTTGATGTATGTACTGTTACACCCTATCCAGTATTTGTGTGTGCATGAACGTTGAATTTATGTTTTCCCCCAGCTTTTTTATACGTAAAAGTGACCCGTGCTGCTCTATGTTGTGTGTACACCAAGTAACCTATTACCGTACACGTTTCTCTCTCTCTCTCTCGTTTTATGTCGTACGTGTACCAAATAGCCTACTTGATGCGCACTTCTCTCTCTCTCTCTCTCTCTCTCTCTCTCTCTCTCTCTCTCTCTCTCTCTCTCTCTCTCTCTCTCCCTCGCTGAAGGCTCCTTTGCCCTCTTTTTGAATAGATGACGACACTGTACCTCGTCAGTATATGTATAATTGGCCTAAACACGACAGTGTTCGAACAAATTGACAGAAGCGAAACAACCGTATTTTTGCCACACTACTACCTCTCCTTTCTGTAAAATGGAGAAAGAAAGGACAGGTAAGACGACTGATGTCTCCCAATCTGGCCCTTATAACGGGAACTATATGTCAGTGGTTTTTGTTGTTTTAGGGCTCTAACGACTCCACCTCCATCGCTCAGAACCGCCCCGCCCATTGCACAGAAATAGAGCGTCTAAGCAGCCCGTCCTTCCAGAATAGTCCCAGTTCTGTACTAGCCGTCCCTGGATATTTTAAGCAATACAGCTGATGACCTTGTTTTTAAAGATACATCGCCTAAGACTGATAAGGGTTAACTATTGTCTCAAAAAAAAAAAAAAAATGTTTAGCTTGTGTTCCTCCCCGAAACAGATATTTGTGAGCCCATGACAGTAGCACCTCACACTTTTTCATAAACCTAGCAGTCTCTGGAGAAAAATATGAATCAACAGGGCTTGTGTTAGAACGACGAGTCTCTGCCGGAGAAGCCGGTTCGAATTTTGATAGACGAGGAAGTTGATAGATGTCAGACTTCTTGCCACGTTTATAAGGTACAGGAATCAACACCTAGCAGACCTGATGATGGAAATTTGCAGGAACACTCACAAACCTGCACCACAGCAATGATTAATGAGTTAGTAGCATACACCGACATAGGAGTTAATAGACATCCGCCATAGAGTGACCGATAAACGTTTCCCCGACTACTTGGGGTTGGGAGAGAGAATGAAGTGTGTAAACGTCTTCCCTGCCAGTTCTCTAAGATTCTGTTTCTTGTACTCATTCAAAGATAACATGCGGCCATCGGAGGAAAGGGGTCGGACGTGACGCACAGCCTGGCTGCGGATCATGTAACATCTATGGCGTCGACCAAGGGGGAGCCATGGAGCAAAAAGATGCGGGACGAGGCACCATTCTCAGCATGGAAAGCGATAGAAAGAAGGGCTATCCCGAAGCCCCCGCTCACTGATCAGCTCGTGCCTGAAGTCCCAGCCCGTCGAGCCCGATTGATGGGCTCAGTGCTAAAAGATTCTGCTCTCCTTGGTCCGCTTTTTGATCCGATCCCACTCCACCCCCTCTTCCCTCGGCCTCCCAAAAGCACGCCCCTATCCCCCCCTCTTTTTCATAAGGGATTTTGAACTTGACTTGACAGAAGAAGAACGAAATGCGGGTACCCCGCCTCAAGGTACCTATGATAAGATCAGTTAGGGAACAGGACAAAACAGGACTGTGATCCGAGAGCAAAGAATGGTCACACCCTGCAACGTGAAAACATGGATTTGAGCTGGACCTTAGCTCCACCGCCGGTGCTCAACAGTGCCAACGAAAGAAGAAGAACAATGAGAGCTTACCAGTGATGGCTCGCTATAATAGGACACTGGAAAGAAGAACTCCCTTCCCTGACTGGAACTCATGTTGAGTTGAATTCCTCTCCCAACCGCTTTCGTATTGACTATCTTCCAATCGAGTTTTCATGATATTACATCGGTCACTTCCAACTGTACACTGGTAGTTAAGAAACATTAACTTTGTATAATGACAATTGTATAACATCAGCCGTGCACATGACTATGCTGTCTAGCTTGATCCACACGAAGTCTAGGCCTTAAGTAATGCATGTGATATTCCTTCTTTTGCAAGAACATTTTTACGGTATCCTGTTTGTGTTCAAGCAAGCTTCCCTCCTCCTATCTCCGGGTCTGACATATGACGCAGCTGATGTAATTTTGTATGCACTACCTCCTCGCCTATCACATCAACTACATGAAATTATGTACAATTGTGCCAGATCATTCCTGTCTGTCCTAAAGACTCTGAACTTTGAAGCAGAACGAATGAAAGCCCTGTATGAAGTAGAAGTACGAGGTATTATGGGGATAGATGCGAACTAAACAAGCTGGCGAGATATGTTAAAAGGGAGGACTGTGGAAATTTAGTTAGTAACTGAACATTATCTGCGCCATCTTGTCTCTCTCCAGCGCCGCACGCAGAAACACACGGTGGCCATTTTTAGACACCATGGCCCCTCTCCCCGCTCATTGCCGATCGCCAGCGCGTCCCTCTGGCACTGCGAACAGCCCCCCGCGCACCGGCCACCCCCGCTCTCTCATACATGGGCCATAAACCCTCTCCTTCTGTGTGACCCTGCCATGGAACCACATCCCGCGCCTGACCAACACCTCCTTTCATCCCATACATGGTCATACATCCTTTTGATAACCCCCTTCCTCTGCGCCCGATTGTCCGAACCGATCCCAGGCCATCACCTAGCCCTGCGGAAGCAGTTTATTGCCCCTACTGTAAGGGAAACACCCCACATCAAAGGGATTACAGTAGATCAACACCCCACCCCCTGAGACCCGACCAGTCGCACACACCCCCAGGAATTGGCGGAATGTCCAGCTGTGTGATAGCCATCTCCTACTATGGGTGGGGTGGGGACTTCTACTGTAGATATGTGTAGGAACAAGCTTGAAGTGGGGATTCCAAGGATGTCTTTCCATACATCAAAGTCTCAACAAGAATGTATCACATGTAATAAAGCAATAAACCTGTGTATAAGAGGCCAGGCCTCAGAGATGTGGTTAGAGCACCTCGAGACGATACCTTGCTGTCCGATCTGACTTGTTCTGCTCCGACGGAATAAAACTTTGTTTCCTGCCTTCCAGTCTCCGGCGCCTGCCTCTTTTGTTGGTTAATCATCGAATGGTGTAAGAGGCGATTACCGCCGGGCAATACTTGAAAGGTTATCGACTGAAACTGCCGCTACCATTTAACAGGTTCCTCTTTGACGATTGTAAAAGCCTAAAGTTTTTCTGTGCTTGATTGCCATACGAGGCCAGCATGTTCTCCTATACTTTTTGAATGGAGATAAGAGAGGACTTTCGCAAGGGTTTGTGAATCTTCCTCAATGTGGCCAATTGATTTGATCCATGTGATTTTTTTGCATCCTTTGTGGCCCTGGACATCAAATGGTGGTGACGCTCTCTTAGGCTGCTCGAGTGTCATTGGACTGAGTCCTGCCTTGTAGGTTAATAAAGCCTCAGGCCCAAGGGAAATCTGCTTTTTCTCCTCTTCCTCTAGTTGAGTGATTAGATGAGACAAGTCTTCTCCTCCCAGTGACAAGCAGAACAAAGGCTGCATTGAGTCACCCGCAGCCTTAGGTTTTGAGTCAGTCTCCCTAGCTGTTTTCTCTGACAACTCTTGTTCCACTTAATTTGAGGGACTAAAGAGAGTTCTTGCACCAAGGTGAACAAGCTGCTCCTCTTCTCTGCCCAGGGCAACAAGGGCATCTTAATTATGGGAGGGGTTCTTAGAGACTTCAGGACTCTTGGGAGCCATACAGCTTCCTGAGATCTCTTCTGGCTGGGGGAGGGGCAGAGCCCTTTTAAGAATGATCACACGGGCATTAAGGGGACAGGAAGCCCCTTGATGTTTATGTTCGTGGAGAAGAGGACTGCCCCTGCATCTTTTAAAAAGTTACATTTGGAGGTGATGTTTGGCTGGTAGCATATAGTGTCCACCCCTAATGAAGTGTTAGTTGCGGTCACATGCGCTATTGAGTCAGACTGGTGCGCTCTTATTAGTGTTGATGGAGTTAGTTGAAGTATCTGTTCTGGCGAACCTAGGTCTAGTGGATGATCCGAGCTCTTCCTTCGCCCCTTTTTAGCCACCTTCGGCCACCGTGATTTGCCGGATCGCATGACTAAGGCTGCGCAATATAACTTGGGTCCTGGCCGTAGTCGTTTTACCTCTGTCCGCAATAGTGGTGCTACAAGCAAGTACACTCATAGGTGGACAAATGGAGGACATTGTGTGAGGTGACAGGGCGCAGGGGAAGCAAGTCGCACCGGAATAGCTCAGTCTACTTCTGGGCCTGCCTTCTGTGACCCTGCCAACTGTCTAGGGTCTATCACCAGCCACCAATATAACTCTGAAGCTCCAATGGTGGGTTACTGGAGGGCTAATGGGCTGGTAGTCTAGAACCAGGGGAGTGTGTCCTTATGCTTTGCTACCTTTGCCTCCCGCAGGTATTGGATGCCAGTTTTTAGTTTCTGCAGCTTTGCCACAATTAAGGTGCACAGCCTCACCCCTCCCTTAAGGTGTTGACTAGCAGCTTAGGGAGGAAGGCACAAGCACGCCCAGTTCCTATTGGGGAGAGGCGTGGAACACTCTTCAAAACAGCCTGGCTCCGATAGGCATTAGGGGGCACCTGGGAGAAACTTGGAGAAGCTTGTAGCTTGGTGGAGCACACCAGGCCTCTCCCCCAGGTCAGTAGAGTCTCGCCACAAAGCCAGCAACTAATTCCTCAACTTTGAGTACGATCCATCCCGTGCGTCCGATGTTACAACCGGATGGAAAAACTCCCATAGCAACCATGGAGACATGTGCCCACATACGTGCCTGGTGTCAATGGCAGAATTAGGTGACGGAACCAGTGGCGAACCTGCTCTTGCTTCCTACGGCGAGCGATGCATCCAGGCCATGCCCACTCATTCACTTCCTCTACAGTCGACCTGGCTCACTGCTCACCACTAGCTGAGTGAAAGGACATCTGTTTCAGTACTAAAGGGGTCAAGACCTATGCTTTGTAAAATATGATCTATCCACCACATAAATTATACATAGTTTGTTAAAACAATTACTCTACCAAAATGTCTTGTAGCTTTAAAAGTGTGTGTGTAGTAGTTCCTGTGAAACACCAAACAATTACTGTAGCAAACCAGCTGTCTAATACATTTAAGAAGAAATAAATAGACGCCAAGCAGCAATGATAATTTCAGAATACTTAGGAACAGTGTTAAAATGTCCATAGCATAGCTATCAGTGGAGCAGCTTGTGCAGTGTCTCCAGAGACCAGCATTGTGAGTGGGTCAAAGAGCACCAGCTCTAGTTTAGTTAATAGATCGTCAACTCCAGAAACAGGGAGCCTGTGTGTATATTGGCAAAGAACAAGTCTGGAAAAGAGCAGAAAATCATTTATTTGTGAACCTGAGAGACCCAGGTGCCAATTACGATCCTGTAAAAAAATTCCCCGTACGACTCGTATCCGGTCTTTTTACCGTACGAATCGTACAAGTGCCGTACAAACTGCCAACTACGATTCGCATGTGAAAAAGACCATACGAATCGCATTGGGAATTATTCCCCACACGTCCTCGGGTCGGATAATGTGTCCGACACATCCTCGGACGATTTACCGTACAAATGTGAAAAGTGAAGTCCGACCGCGCTAGTACGATCCATCCCGTGCGTCCGATGTTACAATCGGATGGAAAAAACACCATCCGCACCGAACTCCCATAGCAACCATGGAGACATGTGCCCACATACGTGCCAAACACCCCCCCAGCCCCCGTATGTATGCGCCGAACCACCCCCCCAGCCCCCGTATGTACGCCCCGAACCCCCACCCGTGCATGTACACCCCCGTACGTACGGACCGTATACCCACCCGTGTATATACACCCATGTACGTATGGCCCGTACCCCCACCCGTGTATGTATGGAGCGTACCCCCACCCCAACTGTGGATGTACGACCCGTACCCACACCCGCGTATGTATGGAGCGTACCCCCAACCGTGTATGTACGGACCGTACCCCCACCCCAACCGTGTATGTACGACCCGTACCCTCACCCACGTATGTATGGAGCGTACCCCCACCCCAACCATGTATGTACGACCCGTACCCTCACCCGCGTATGTATGGAGCGTACCCCCACCCCAACCATGTATGTACAGACCGTACCCCCACCCCAACCGTGTATATACGGACCGTACCCCCACCCCAACCGTGTATGTACGACCCGTACCCTCACCCGCGTATGTATGGAGTGTACCCCCACCCCAACCGTGTATGTACGGACCGTACCCCCACCCCAACCGGGTATGTACGACCCGTACCCTCACCCGCGTATGTATGGAGCGTACCCCCACCCCAACCGTGTATGTACGACCCGTACCCTCACCCGCGTATGTATGAAGCGTACCCCCACCCCAACCGTGTATGTACGGACCGTACCCCCACCCCAACCGTGTATGTACAACCCGTACCCTCACCCGTGTATGTATGGAGCGTACCCCCACCCCAACCGTGTATGTACGACCCGTACCCCCACCCCAACCGTGGATGTACGACCTGTACCCTCACCCGTGTATGTATGGAGCGTACCCCCACCCCAACAGTCTAAGTACGGAGCGCACCCCAGGCCCCAACACCAGCACTTTCACCCAACATCGCGCATGTACGAGTCGTACCAAGCCAGACACAAGGACAGCACTGTACAACAAAATTGGCGAAGTACACACCGTACACACGCTAAAAACGCACGTACACAACGAGGACAAAGCACAACAACACAAGAATACACTATTCGAATGGCATAAAGCCACAAAACATGTCCAACAAGCACAAATACAACACATTCACTGACCTGCAACTGCCAAAATCCCAAACAGAGGCCCAAAACACAACCACTCCTTATAACACACCCACCCAAAGTTCAAACACAGCCACACCCACCAATGGACCAATAAAAAGGGCCCACACACACAAACCATGAGCCTTTGCAACAGACTCACTGCTGCCAGACCCCACAGACAACCTACAGCACCATACTTGAACCTTTACTACACCTTACACTTGCACACCTTCACACACACACCTTCACAAACACCCCCTCATCACATTCACACACACCTGCACAACCACACCCACACACTCACAACCATCCACACCCACACCCCCCACAACCATCCACACCCACATCCCTCACCATGCCCACTAACAAGAATCCAAAGTTCACTAGCCAAGAGTTGGAGGTCCTTGTCGACGAAATCCTCAGAGTCGAGCCACACCTCTTTGGAACATTGGTCAGACAGACCAGCATTTCCGAAAAAACAGCCATGTGGCAGAGGATTGTCGATGCTGTGAATGCTGTTGCGTCCACCAGAAGGACCAGGCGTGAATGCTAAGCCAGGTGGTACGATCTGCGGAGGAGGGTCCGAGCCAAAATGACCGACGACCACAACCAGGCCAACATCACAGGAGGAGGGCCGCCCCGCAGACCCGTACAATACCATCCCTGGGAGGAGAGGGTGATGGCCATACTGCCGGTGGTGGCAGTGGACGGATTAGAAGGACTCCGAGACCCGGGTGAGTACACAAACAACTCACCTCACATTGAGGGAACGTCATCCACAACCAAACTCACAATCAGTCACGCAACCACCCAAAGCTATCGCATGACTCAACCACACTCCATGAACACGCACATGCCACTAGCGCCACCATGCCCCATGCACCCAGCTGGACAATGCCAAGTCACAGGCCACAGAAAACACCAACACAAGACACGGTAAGCCGGATGGCGGGAGTGTGGGCCCCAAAAATCACATAGTGCAACTCAGAAGCAGACAACAATGCCCTTTGCCCATATGGCCTAGGTCACAGCCAGACAAACAGTGTGTCCCCACACAGGAAAGACTTGCCAGCAAATGGCGGACGCCTTGCATTAAGACATGGGGGTGAAGGCACTTTTTGCACATGACAGCAGCTAATGAACAGCCAACACTGTGAAAGAGTGGCAGTACACACCACCACAGCAGCAGCGCAGACACACACACTACACCCAATGGGTGCCTGGAGATCAGAAACAAACTCACATCAACAAGCCAAGGGCCATTCAAAGATCTGCTAAAAGTGTGTGCCTAGGAAGCTGGGCTGAGGTGACAGAGGGTGGCACACAGAGGGAGGGAGAGGGGGAGAGAGAGGGAGGGAGACACAGGGAGACGGACAGAGGGAGGAGGCTGACACAGGGAGGGAGGGAGAGGGGGACAGAGAGGGAGTGAGAAAGGGACACACAGGGAGACCAATTCAGCCTTGTGGGGTGTGGGAATGTCTGCCCATCAGCAGGTGGACTGCGTGCATGTAGACAAGGGTGGCCAGTGCCTCAATCCCCCTCTCTTCTCCATGGCCAAACACAGGGCCATGTCTCAACCTGTGTACGAGCACAACGCCAGCTACCTGCATTATATAAGTGTGTGGAACAACTCCATGTGCCCACGTACAGTGCAACACGGAAGGCACCAATGCATGGCTCGCCACACCTGCTCACTCCAATGCTGACTGCAGTCACAATTGACAAAACAAGTAAGACTGAGCCACACATAGGTAAAGTCTCAAAAGCTGTGGCCAAGGGATATACCCATGTACAAGTGCACTGTGAATGGAATGCAAAACATATCCAAATTCCCAGAGGAAATGTGCCAACTTTGAAACGAATGAAACATGGATGTTGCATGGAACATAAATAACATTGTCTCTTTCACACACAGGTCAACGTCGTGGATCACCCCCCAACACTGGGGGGGAAGACTCACAGGACCCGGCTCTGCGGGATGCCGATCCCACCAGCAGCGACGACTCTCACCACTCTGTGGACGACCCCAACCAACCTGGCCCCTCTGGTGTCCAACCACCTGCAGCACCTGCGTCAGGTAAAACTGGGCCAACCACCACCCCCACTCCTGCCACATCCCAGGAGACACCCAAGATCCCTGCCCCACCACCACAATGCATCCAGGCTCACCAGGAGGGACACGGTGTACCGGGCACCCAGGAGGAGGCAGGCGACAACGCTAATACCACCCCTCAGGGGTCCCGGAGACCCGATGTGCCCACAAGGGCAGGCCAGGTGCAAGTGGGTAGGGGTGGTGGGAGTAGAGGACGGCGGAGGCGTGAGCCTGACCAGTTGGCTGCGGAACCGGTATATGCCCATGTCAGAAACATCCTGGACACATACCGGCAGGACACCACGGGCATGGCCCAGGTTGTGTCCATCCTCGAGGAGATCAAGACCCAGCAGGCCCAGCAACATGCGGAGCAACATGCCTGTCTACTGCGACACCAAGGGCGGATGGAGGACAGACAGGCTGAGCTTGTGACGGTGTTCAGGGGAATTCACAGTGCACTCCGTCGGATAGCCGACAACATGGGCAACCCTCCCTGTGCCGCCAGGCGTAGAACATCACCACCCACAGGGAGGGATCAGGAGGAGGAGGAGACATCCGACGGAGCATCCCAAACAACATCACGGCCTGCTTCTGAGGGATCCCGCAGGAGGGCGGGTCGTCCACGGAAAAGACCGTGAGGGTCGGCACAACAGCACCATCTCCCAGGACACCTGGCCTGGCACCTGGCCCACTGGACCAACAACAGCTCATCAGCAAAAGACATTCTCTGCCACATGGACTTGCTGGTCACTGTCTGACCAATGTTGACAAAGACTGTGGCATGGACTCTGAGGATTTCCAATGGCAAGGACACTAGGCCTGGGCGAAAATTTCGTTCCGTTCGCGGAAATTGCGATAATTTGACATTTTCGCGTTCTGCGGAGAGCGCGAAAATTGTCAAAATTTCCGGTTTCCGCAGCTTGGCGATAATTTGTTTCTTGCTCGCGCTGTAAAATAATACATTCTCGCGCGCGCTCGATCGCCTTACCTGAATCCCTGCGTTCGCCGACAAGTTTTCTTGATCCGGTCGCGTTCTCCATGAGATGTTGTATTGTTTTTAGCCATTTGCGCTGTCTCGCGACAGTTCGCGCCCGCAGTGACGTCATGCGTCGCGCGATCACGTCTTTCTTTTCGCGATCATGCACCGCGAGACAACTCAAAACAAGATGGCCGCGCCCGCAAGCAACCACATGGGTAAGTTGGCGAACCGCAACCATGCAGAAAATCTCGCGAACATGCAAGAAAAAAACTTCCGCATCTTCGCGATATTTCCGCTTGTTTGCGATAATTTTAAACATTTTCGCGATAATTTGCGAAAGTTAATTACGCAAAATCCGCCCACCCCTAAAGGACACCAACTCCCCTAGTGAACTTTGGATTCCACACACCCGGAAAGCCCCTCATGTCATACCCCCCCCCACATACCCCAACAAAAATAAAAGTTACACAATAAAGAGATGATGCCTACATTTTGCATTATTACCTTACATGTGTCTTGTTAAGTCTAACCATGCCAGAGTTCTCATATGACTCCAACCATCCACACCCTGGGGCCAGAGTCTGGCACAGGACACACATGGCTCACAATGTATTAGGCAAGACACACATGGAGCACCATACACACCCGTGATGGGCCCAACCAGCTGAGGGGGTGGCCGCACAACCGTGCCGACAGACATAGTGAGTACAGCGACAGCCATGCGCAGAGGTCAGGGATCATGTGGAGTGTCCTGGGGGGCACCCAGGTACGTGTGGACAGGTGGCAGAACCATGTCCTGCAAGCTTGAGTCAGGTGGATGCAGAGAATGGTGGCCTGGCCAACTTTGGATGCATGGGGATGGCACATGTCACAATACCCACACAGTCATGGACATCATGCACAATACACAGTCTAATCCCACACAAACGGCTTGCATCTTGCTACTCGACACATAGACACATAGCCACTATCACGGAAAACCATGCCAGACATGCTGTATGCACCGTGGCAACACACCAGCATTGACTGAGAATAGGCACCTTGGAGGCATAGGGACACCTTTATTATTCATGTATTTGGGAATGCAGAGGCAACTCGGAGTACACATAAACAGGTCATGTGGAGTAACATGTGGGTCCAACACTGGAACCCCCTTCTGCTGCACAAATGCGTGATAGCCATGGAACTGGCACACAAGTGTTGGCCAACAGCTAAACACCCCCTGCTGCTCACGGAGAGGCTGCCATACACCATTGATCCTCTGATGTGGAAGTCCCACATCATGTCAAGCCAATGCAAACCGTATGTGTCCGAGGGCAGTGTTACACACATTGATGCCATCATCACAATCCACTATCCCATCACAGATGACTGTCAACAAGTCTGACCATCTATTCAGGTGTACCCAGCTACATGTAATGTGTCCCATGGTGATGCGACATGTCTGCAGAGGAACCAAACATCGACAGGGGCAGTGTGCACACATCAGAAACAACAGCCACACCCAATACACCCCTGAGGCATCCCTTACCCTAAGGAGACTTCCAAACTTGTCCGTGCGTGTAACGCTGAGTCAGCACACGATGTTGTGTCCATGAGGAATAGCAGTGCCACAACAATGCAACCAGCAGACAGCATGCGCAAGTACCTGGGGATGAGAGACACACAAGAAGTCAGCCACAAAAAGCACACCCACTTGCATGTGCATGTACTCGACACATGTAAGGATGACAACATGCTAGGTCACAATTATGACTGGGGAAATACACTCATCACTGGCACCATCACTCCAGTGACACATCCACACACACCTCTGACTCACGTGGCATACATGCAGATGGACACACACATCGCAACACATGCCACACGGGGACCAATGCGTGCACACACAGACACTGGTACTCACCACTAAGCAAAGAAGTCGCGTATGAGCCGACTCCGGATGTTCTCTTGCGGAACCACATCCTCCACATCACTAGCCCCATTGCCAAGCCCTTCGTCCTCCACAGGTGGATGGTCCTGATCATCTTGATCCAGGATGAGTGGCACAGCTTTCTCAACTGCCATGTTGTGCAGCATGCAGCAGACCATGAAGATTTTGCAGACCTTCGCCGGGACATATGGGAGGGCGCCGCCGGTCTTGTGGAGGCATCTGAATTGGCTCTTCAGGAGGCCAAATGTCCTCTCAATCACTCGCCTTGTCCGGCCATGGGCGGTGTTGTAGCGGAGCTGGGCCGGCGTGATGGGGTTGCGGAGAGGTGTGATCAGCTTGGCATGTTGGGATAGCCAGCGTCCCCTACATGGAAACCACATGGACATGAGTAGGACAGGTGAAGCGGTCGTGCTGTAAGTCTACGCAAAATACAGGACAGACAGAGTGTACCCACCAACAACATATGCTCGTTCGTTGCGCAGCTGCGTCATCATTTCAGGCACCCGGCTACGCCTCATGATGTAGGCATCGTGTGCTGATCCTGGAAAACGAGCACAGACATGTGAAATCACCATGTTGGACAGACACACCACAAGGGCATTGATGGAGTGGTAGTGTTTGCGATTCCTGTACGCTACCTCCTGTGCCTGTGGTGGTACCAAAGCCACATGTGTCCCATCTATGGACCCAATGACATGGGGCATCCCTCCCAGGGCATAGAATCCACGCTTGACCCCAGTCAACAGTTCAGGAGTTGGGAAATGGATGAACTCATCCAGGTGAAGCAACATGGCCTCTAAGAAATCATGCAGCACACGGCTGAACATGCTCTGGGACATGCCACCAACATGAGCTATGGTATATTGAAAGGTACCCGTGGCAAGAAAATGTAGGGCTGCCATTACCTACAGCTTGGGTGTCAGTGCCGTAGGATACCTGTGCAGTGGTTGCAGGTGTGGTGCCAGCCTTGCCGTCAACTCCTCAATCAACGGTTGGGGGAAGCGGTAGCACCGGATACAGTCATTCTCCCGCATGTCAGCCAAGTCCGGAATTGGTCGGGGAAGAGGCGGCGCTCTGCAGTAATTTGGAAGTGACAAGGAAGAGTGAGTGCACTACAACAACAATTTACTTGTACTGAGCACATGTTAATCTATCAATACACATATGCTACATACGGAGTCAGGTATGTGCCACATGCCCTGGACACGTATGGCTGCCAGGTGACACTCCTACCAAGACCCAGCTCCACACGGAGATTGTGAACCTACACATCCCATGGCATGGGATTAGCTGTGTCCCAGTGTAAATGAACAGCCAGACGCAACACAGGAGTGACATACATCAACACATCAGCAGAAGTAGGATGTCGATTTCAGATACAGGTAGCGGAACACTAGAGCCACAGGTCACATGACATTACACTAGGACAGCCCACACACCTTGCCAATAAGGTGTACATGTAATGACTCACCACACATACATTGAGAGGATGCAGACATGTCCTTGTTATGCTACTCCGTGTCCCATGCATACATACGCACATCACATCCGATACCACATGTGGCCTGGTGTGCGTAAGAGTGTGCCATGTCCATCTACACACAGACACATGTTGGTTGCTGCAACAGCTGATGCTTTTGAGGGAGCACCAACATCAAGCTAATGGGAACACACCACACATACATGACATAGACACATCGTGCACCGTGGGTAGTGACATGTCTGGTGTGGTAACCCCTGTAGCGGGCATCAGGGGACACTTGCGTGTGTTGTTGACTGTGCTATGCCAGTGACGCTCATCCCAAGTGTGCAGTACGACATACACACATGTCAAGGGAGTTAAGGGCATGGCTGGCACACATTGCACCATCACACATAACATCTGTACACATCACATCATACATCTGTTGCCTCCTCGACTCAGGAGTAATGTGCCACATCACAGACTTTCACACCTGTGCCCCACACATGTAGTAATGCCCAGACAATGCCTTGATGTCCATCCATGGACAAGTACGTCAGCTCTATTCCTTCCTGTGTGCTGCCTGTCACCACTGTGATGCGTGAAAGGCACCGTACATTCGCTCAGAGGGCCTGTGTACGTTCCCTATCACTATGGGTGTGCTCGCGTATGCGTACCCATAGTGATAGTGAGCGTACAGGCGTGTGTACGGTCCGTATCACTATGGGTGTGCTCGCGTATGCGTACCCATAGTGATAGTGAGCGTACAGGCATGTGTACAGTCCGTATCACTATGGGTGTGCTCGCGTATGCGTACCCATAGTGATAGTGAGCGTACAGGCGTGTGTACGGTCCGTATCGCTATGGGTACGCACACCCATAGTGATACGGACCGTACACACGCCTGTACGCTCACTATCACTATGGGTACGCATACGCGAGCACACCCATAGTGATACGGACCGTACACACGCCTGTACGCTCACTATCACTATGGGTACGCATACGCGAGCACAACCATAGTGATACGGACCGTACACACGCCTGTACGCTCACTATCACTATGGGTACGCATACGCGAGCACACCCATGGTGATACGGACTGTACACACGCCTGTACGCTCACTATCACTATGGGTACGCATACGCGAGCACACCCATAGTGATACGGACCGTACACATGCCTGTACGCTCACTATCACTATGGGTACGCATACGCGAGCACACCCATAGTGATACAGACCGTACACACGCCTGTACGGGCCGTTGCTATGCTTTTGGGGTGCCCTAGGGCCCCGGTACGCACCGTACATGTGTGTGAAACTCCAAATTACATAGGGGACACATGAGGGACAAGTATAAAGGCCTACATGCATGCTGGTTGTCATGGAGACCAAGTTTAAAGTTTGAATTTTTTTCAGCAGGTGCACAGCAGAAGTCAGTTTGAAGAAATCTACTTTGTTGCAATGTGGTTCTGGAGTTGACATCATGCTCAAGAAAAAAACACAATCAGAACCCACTGACTGTGATAGGTTTGAAGGGATTGGAGGAAACATAGGATGCAAATGTGAGTGACCAATCACTCTGTACTCCTGTGCATGAAACAGGCCAGCAAGGCAGATATAAGGCAGCCAGGTCCCATGAGGGAGCACTTGCCTGCACATCTTTGGATTCTACGACCCAGCTGCTGCTACTGATTCCCTGGAACCATGTCAAAGTCTGTGGAGAGGTCACAGCCTTTCACCCTGGAGGAGAACCTGGCATTGCTGGATGTGATCCTCCCACAGTACCCCCTGCTGTATGGGTGACCAGGGTATCAGGTGAGTGCAGAGTCTACTAGCACAGACTGTGTCCCTTGTTTGTGACTGTGACTTCTGGCATTGTGTCCAGGTGTGACACACATGCTATGTACTGTAGGGGGGGTCCCAGGGGGGGAATGCCGGATGTCTCCCAGCCAGAGCATGCTGTGGTGCATGTCTGCCGTCCTCACTTGCATTGTGTTTACTGTGACAATCACTGCATGGTGCATGCCACATTCTGCCTGTCTTGTCCTCCTGGGAATGTAGCCTCTACAGTCCTCATGTGATTATGTGGTCAGCCCAGTGTGACAGGTGACTGTACCCACAGATGTGTGTTAGTTCTGTGTACCTGTGCTGAGAGTGTCCACATGATGTGTTCGTACCCTGGACATCGGTGTGTGTGTAAGTCCCCTGTCATCTGGGTGGATGCTTATGTGGAGTGTGGCACCCGGGCTGCATGAGGGATGGATATACCCTGCCCATGTGATGTGAGCAGGGAGCAGTGCTGTGTGTCTGACGTGCAGAGCCAGCCCCACACCTGTGAGCCCCCCCGTCTAGTAGCACATGTGCAGAGTGAGGTTTGTCGCTGCATTTGGCAATGGCAGGTGAATGTCCTGTGCCTGTGTGTGTCTGTGTACTCTGCTGAGGTAGCGTCAGTGGCCTGTGGCATGTGACTGCTTAGAGGTGCTGCACATTATCCTGGTGTAGCTTGTGATGCACAGTGTGAGCCTGGATCATTGATTGTGTCGTTGCCCTCACTCCACCTGTGTACTTTCAATGGCACGTACTGCTTTTGCCCTTCCCCAGAGGATCATGTCCCTATGACAAAGGTGCAATGCGTTGGATGCATACTATGCCTTGTTGTAAACAGCAAATTTGTTCTAATATGTGTCTCTGTGACATGTGCCAGGTGTATTGATGTAGTGTCACTTGTTCATCCTCACAGGTAGGCGCCTCTGCCAAGAAGCAGATCTGGATGAACGCCGCCAGTGCCGTGAGGAGGACGGAGGGTCACAAGCGGCGCCTGGCCCAGGTGAGGAAACGCTGGCAGGATATCCGGTGCTGGACGCGGAGAATCGCACGGGTCCTGCTGGGGGACTCACCTGAGACCCATAAGAACCGCGGGCGCCGCTGTCTGACCCACATCCACAAGCGTGTGCTGGCGGTGGTATTTCCAGACTTGGACAGGCGCTTACAGGAGAAGCAGCAGTAGGAAGGGGGTAGGTACATGTGTGTTTGTTGTGTGTCACCAGCATTTGGAAGTGCACAGTTGCATGAATACACTGCCAGGGTTTAAAGGTGCTGTGCAGATCCTGTTACCCACAGTATAGCGGTGCTCTCCTGCCTCCCTTCCCCTCCTTGCAATGTGTTCCCTGGTCTGTGTGTAGTCACTCCTTCACAAGGTTATGTAGGCTGGCACTTTATCCACGTGAACTATGCCTGTAGCATCATGTGTGGGGGTGGTGTGTAACAGGTTTTGGGACCTTGCCAGTGCCCTGTCCAGTTCAGTACAGTCCAGACATGGGAGTTAGTCTCTCAAGTGTCATGCCTTACAGCACGCATGTCCTATGTTGTGGCCTGTGACATGATGTGCATGAGTGTGCGATACGCATAGTGCAGGGATGGTGGCGTGTGTTGCAGTCATTCCCATTCAGGACCATGGAGTTGTGTGGCCACTACTGTCCCCTGGGGCATATTTTCCTAGGTGTCATGTGTGTCATCACAAAATGTGGACACTCTCAGTGTCTACAGCATAGGTTGTGCTCTGTGCCATTGTCCCCTGGCACCATGTATATTGACGTAAAATGTAGTACAAGTGTCCACTGTACAGCCTGACCTGATTTTCCTTGTTCATACTCACGGTGGCCAGTGCCTGTGTGTCTTGTTACAATCATCTGATGATGACCATTTGTACATGATTATTTGGACAGGCGCACCTTGGGTATTTTGTGTCCAATCTTGCATTTATCCAGCCCATGTGTATTTCACCCAGACTAAGAGATGTAAGTGCTTCCTGTGTCTCAACAAATTGTCTCATGTAGGGGGTGGTTGGTGCGGGCAAAGCCTACATGTCAAAACCTGATGTCTCCTTGCTAGGTCTGGCCAGTGTGTGATGTTTGTCTGGACATACACTCAAGGTGCAGTGAGCCAGTCATGGTGGGCATGTTTTCAGTATTACCTATGCAGCATGTGCCTCAAGTTCATGGATATGGTCCCTGCTCATCCCTATTTTCGGCAACGCTGTGTGGTGCAGATGCAGTGCTGGATTGTCCCCAGGGCCTGGCTCCTCTGTCAAACTCCATTTCATGTCATTTGCCATTGTGTCATGCTCTCCATGGTTTTTCAGTGGCATGGTGGGTCAACCAACTATGTAATGCATGCCCTACATCTGTACCTTGTTTTGTAGATGTTACTGATCTTTCTTTTCAGGCTATGCACTGTAACCTATGTAGATTGGACTCATGTGACATATGTATACAGGTGTATGATTAATTGCTGTCTCTTCACCTTGCCCACAGCATCGTTGGGGGACACGGAGGGAGACATGAGCACAGACGGAGCGGAGGGACCGAGCACCAGTGCCAGCGTTGACATCGTGGCTGGCACATTGAGTGGAACTGAGGCGGAGGAGAGTGAGGCCGAGGACCTGTCCACTGGCACGACAGAATATGAAGCTGACGGGTCCAAGGATGATCTCTCCGAGTGGGCGGAGGCTGCACCAGCAGCTGACAGCGGCACAACATCTCTCCCCGCCCCCTCCATTGCCATCAGCCGCCTCCCACTTGCTGGTGTCCCTTCCCAGCGTGCCCGGTCACCACATGTCTCCTTCCTGCCAGGCACCGCAACCCCTGCCCCTGTCTCCACTGCTGCCGCCAATGCTGAGTCTGTGGACATCCAGCGGCAGTTGCAGGTTGGTCAGGCTGCGATGCTTAATGTCCTCCATGGCCACAGCCAAGTGCTGAACAACATGGAGGCATACTTGGAGGGCATTTTCTCATCGCAGGCTGACCAACGCAACTTGCTGAGGTCCATTGACTCGACACTGACTGCAGCAGTGGGTCTCCTGCAGCGCTACGTCCAACCCCCTACCCCTGACCCATCCACACTTCCCACTCCCATGCCTGTCCCACGTACACCCAGACATCAGCATGCACCCACCACAACAGACACAGGCACCACACCAGCAGGGACGGTCTTACGCACACCTCCTGGCACGCACACACAGAGTGAAGTAGGCACACCCACTGGGTCGGGGGGCAAACGTAAGCCACGCAGCCAGAGTGGGAGTCTGCATTCCACCCAATCCACTCCCTCCAAATCCCCTCTCCTCAGCTCTCCTGGCCACATATCCGACAAAGACTCCTTCATGGCCGCTCTGTCCCTGAGCCCCACTGTGACACCACCCCGCAAGCGGTCAAGGGAGTCCCCGGTCAGGGTGGTTGAGTCCCCCCCCTGTCCACACCCTCCCCCAGTGGCGCTGCCACCCATCCCTCCGCCCCCCCCTCCTTGGGGCCTGTGGTTCCTTCAGGTGCAGGGGAGTCGCTGAAGGACCTTGCTAAGGTGTGCAGCGACATCCTGGCCTCCGCCTTTGGCCCTGCCCCATCCCCTGTGGTGGAGTCCTCCATCCCTGCACCCTCGACGCCTACCCTTCGCCCTCATGTCCCTGCGGTGCCTGGTCCTTCCCCCCCACATGATGCCCTCCCCGCTCTGGAAGACGAAGGAGTCTGACTGTGCAGGCAAGCTAGGGGACACGCGTCCCACTGTGTCCCCCACCTGGATTTGAACTTTGGATTGCCCTATGGGCATTGAACATTTTGAACTTTCAAGGGACAAACTGATTTTTGGATGCTGAATAAAGCAATTTATTTTTCCTTAGTACACTACTGTCTGTCTGGTACTGCTGTTGGTCGACCTGCCCCATTATTTTGGGTGGTGATAATGTGTGTTGGGTGTGTGGGAATTGTAGTCTTGTGCTGGTCATAGGGTGGATCCTGGTATCTGTGTGCCATCACAAGCTGTTGGCTACATAACTTTGTTCATGTAAGCAGTTACTGCATGGTGACATCGTCCCAAGGTGTGTTCCTTCCTCTGTGTAACCTGACATCTTCCCTGCAGGGTCTTTCCAATATGTGGTGCTGAGCTGTGTCTACATTGGCTGGGTGTGTGACGGACTCGTTAGACTTGGGCCATGCATGCTGAGCGATGTCTCCACCTGCATCATTCGTGGCGTCCTTGGTGGTCACTGTACTTGTGTATGTAGACTGTTGTCATGACTTCATGTGTACATGTTTTCTTTTTGGCGCTATGCATGTGTATACTCCCAGCCTCGCACACATGTGGTACATGTACTGCAGGATCTTTGTGCACCTGACTGACATTTGTGGGCATTGGATCTGTGGGTACTCCACCCTTTTCTTTGCAGAGGCACTGCTGTGAGTGTTAGGCACCCAGCCCTCCTGTGTCTGGGCACTGCTGGGAGGACTCTGCACAAACCCCTCCTGTGTCTGGGCACTGCTGGGAGGACTCTGCACACACCCCTCTTATGACTGGGCACTGCTGGGAGGGTTAGGCACCCACCCCTCCTGTGTCTGGGCACTGCTGGGAGGACTCTGCACACACCCCTCCTGTGACTGGGCACTGCTGGGAGGACTCTGCACACACCCCTCCTGTGACTGGGCACTGCTGGGAGTGTTAGGCACCCAGCCCTCCTGTGTCTGGGCACTGCTAGGAGGACTCTGCACAAACCCCTCCTGTGTCTGGGCACTGCTGGGAGGACTCTGCACACACCCCTCTTATGACTCGGCACTGCTGGGAGTGTTAGGCACCCACCCCTCCTGTGTCTGGGCACTGCTGGGATGACTCTGCACACACCCCTCCTGTGACTGGGCACTGCTGGGAGGACTCTGCACACACTCCTCCTGTGTCTGGGCACTGCTGGGAGGACTTTGCACACACCCCTCCTGTGACTGGGCACTGCTGGGAGTGTTAGGCACCCACCCCTCCTGTGTCTGGGCACTGCTGGGAGTGTTAGGCACCCACCCCTCCTGTGTCTGGGCACTGCTGGGAGGACTCTGCACCCACCCCTCCTGTGACTGGGCACTGCTGGGAGGACTCTGCACAAACCCCTCCTGTGTCTGGGCACTGCTGGGAGGACTCTGCACACACCCCTCTTATGACTGGGCACTGCTGGGAGGACTCTGCACACACCCCTCTTATGACTGGGCACTGCTGGGAGGACTCTGCACCCACCCCTCCTGTGTCTGGGCACTGCTGGGAGGACTCTGCACCCACCCCTCCTGTGAATGGGCACTGCTGGGAGGACTCTGCACCCACCCCTCCTGTGTCTGGGCACTGCTGGGAGGACTCTGCACCCACCCCTCCTGTGACTGGGCACTGCTGGGAGTGTTAGGCACCCACCCCTCCTGTGTCTGGGCACTGCTGGGAGGACTCTGCACACACCCCTCCTGTGACTGGGCACTGCTGGGAGGACTCTTCACCCACCCCTCCTGTGTCTGGGCACTGCTGGGAGGACTCTGCACCCAACCCTCCTGTGACTAGGGAACTGCTGGGAGGACTCTGCACCCACCCCTCATGTGTCTGGGCACTGCTGGGAGGACTCTGCACCCACCCCTCTTATGACTGGGCACTGCTGGGAGTGTTAGGCACCCACCCCTCCTGTGTCTGGGCACTGCTGGGAGGATTCTGTACCCAACCCTCCTATATCAGGATATGTACGCTTAGAACATACACGGGTGTGGGTTCGCTCCATGCATACGAGGTGGGGGTATGGTCCGTACATACACTGTTGGCATGGGGGGTACGCTCCATGCATACGCGGGTGAGGGTACGGGTCGTACTTACACTGTTGGGGTGGGGGGTACGCTCCATACGTACGCGGGTGGAGGTACGGGTCGTACTTACACTGTTGGGGTGGGGGGTACGCTCCATACGTACGTGGGTGGGGGTACGGGTCGTACTTACACTGTTGGGGTGGGGGGTACGCGCCATACGTACGCGGGTGAGGGTACGGGTCGTACTTACACTGTTGGGGTGGGGGTACACTCCATACATACGCGGGTGGGGGTATGGGTCGTACTTACACTGTTGGGGTGGGGGGTACGCTCCATACGTACGCGGGTGGGGGTACGGGTCGTACTTACACTGTTGGGGTGGGGGGTACGCTCCATTCGTACGTGGGTGAGGGTACGGGTCGTACTTACACTGTTGGGGTGGGGTGTACGCTCCATACGTACGCGGGTGAGGGTACGGGTCGTACTTACACTGTTGGGGTGGGGGGTACGCTCCATACGTACACGGGTGGGGGTATGGGTCGTACTTACACTGTTGGGGTGGGGGTACGCTCCATACGTACGCTGGTGGGGGTACGGGTCGTACTTACACTGTTGGGGTGGGGGGTACGCTCCATACGTACGCGGGTGGGGGTACGGGTCGTACTTACACTGTTGGGGTGGGGGGTACGCTCCATACGTACGCGGGTGGGGGTACGGGTCGTACTTACACCGTTGGGGTGGGGGGTACACTCCATACGTACGCGGGTGGGGGTACGGGTCGTACTTACACTGTTGGGGTGGGGGGTACGCTCCATACGTACGCGGGTGAGGGTACGGGTCGTACTTACACTGTTGGGGTGGGGGTACGCTCCATACGTACGCGGGTGAGGGTACAGGTCGTATTTACACAGTTGGGGTGGGGGGTACACTCCATACGTATGTGGGTGAGGGTACGGGTCGTACTTACACTGTTGGGGTGGGGTGTACGCTCCATACGTACGCGGGTGAGGGTATGGGTTGTACTTACACTGTTGGGGTGGGGGGTACGCTTCATGCATACGGGGGTGGGGGTACGGTCCGTACATATCCGTACCCACGCTATGGAATGCTTGTGCGGGCCGTACCCAGGCCTTTGCCACGTGGGTACAGCCGTCCCGCCATTGTTGGGGTGACGTAGGTGTGGGCGTGGTACAACTCATACCCACGCTCTTAAGGCGTGGGTACGGGATGTACCTGTATTGTTGTGTTGCCGGTTTGCGTCGTCAAGCACTTCTGTTGTGGCGGACGCTGGCTTTGCTGGACACGCCCCCACCCCCTCGTAGTGACCAGGGCCTGGGGGTCAGGTATGTCCAGGGCATGTGTGCTGTGTGATTTTGGTGGGGGTTTTGTGGCCTGCCCCTGCTCCTGCTCCCCCTTTCCCCCCTCCCTTTGTTGTTCTGACCTTCTGCGGCGTCTGCGTCGTAACCTGTAGAGGAGGTCGACTGCTATGAGGGCCGGGATGACACGTAGGTTCGGGTCCATGTCTGTCCATCGCGTGCAGGTACTCCTTGTTCGCGTCGTCCTGATTTCCCGGCAGTTTTTGGCTGTCGGAAAATATTGTCCGTGCGGGATGACGTCGGTGCGAATCGTACTTCCTGGTTCGTGTATGGCAGGCTGCGTGCGACCCGACGTCACGTTGGCGCTTTCCCGGATCACATTTGTATGTTTATTTTCGTCAGTCGGGGTTTCATACGATTCTTACGGAAATAGTATTTCCGTGCGAATCGTACTTCCATGTTTGTATATTGTTACGACCGGGTACGCGTCGGACGGAGAATATGCTCCGTCGGACGGCTCGTACCCGGTTTTTACAGGATCGTGATCTGCACCCCAGTGTCTGAATGTAACTGATGGATTGCCGTAGTGAAGTGGTGTTGGAGAAAAACAAATGACAGCAAGCAGGAATTAAAGAATAGCTTTAGGATAGAAAAAAGAAAGGGAGAGAGGGTGGAAGATCATAGAGTAGAAGAAAAATATGAAAAAAGGAGGGGAGAGAGAAAAGGGAGGAAGGCAGAAAAAGCAAAAGGGTGATAGAGCAGCAAGTAAAAAGAAGAGGAGCCAAAAGTGTGAAATAGTAGAGATTGTGAGATAATGCATGAAGGTCAAAGAAAGGACACAGCTTAAAAATGATGATATGGCTGAGAAAGGTATATGGAGGACAGATAACAGAAAGCAACACGTTGGAGGAGTGGTAATATGCATGGGAAGAACTGAAAGACAAATAATTTGAAGAGATGAGGAGAGGAGAAAAACAAAAAAAAAGATAGGTCTTACTATAAAAAAGGAATGAACGAGGCAGGAAGGAAGGTGATACAGATGGTAATCAGGGAGCTGAGATTGATTGCAGAGACGGAGAGGCAGGAATGGCAGAAAAGGCTGAAAAAGAATAAAAGATATAAAAACAGAAAGCTATAGAGGTGGCAGAAGGAAGAAAAAGAAAAAAGAAACTCTCAAGAGAGTATAAGGGGGTAATTGAGAACAGAAAGAATTGGAAGGGAAAGGGTGAGTGGCAGAAAGAAAGGACACAGTGACCATAGAGGGACTGAGATAAGGATAAGAGAAGGCAAAAAAGGAGTTAAGAAACAGCAATAAAGAAGGATGAGCAGTAGAAAGGGGGCATATATAAGCATGTCAGGAAGTATAGTAGGATGGAGGGGAGGAAAACTACTGAGCCAAATTTAGATGCACATTGAAGAGACAGAAGAGAATGGGGAACAGTAGGCGAGAGAAGAATGGGAGAAAACAGAGAGGGATAGATGAATATGGTGAGAAGAGGAAAAAGGAAGAACAGAGAACAAACATAATGATGACTGAGGAGGAAAAGGAGACAGATGGGAAGATAGATGGGAGAGTGTAAGAGGATAATGTAATGGAGATAGGAGTGAGGAAATTCAGGTGGAACGAGGAGCTCAAAGACGCATTAGCAGTGCAAAGCTTTCATTCATACATTTGTATATCAGTCCATCATGTACAGAAATATCAGTCTAAAAAACATAGTTAGTAGAATATCATTCAAGGATTGTGATGGCAAGTATGTAGAGGTAATTAGAAATAGGAATGATGGGAGTTCCAATAAAGGCAATGAGGCAGCAGTGGACAATAATCATTGGTATAGGACCACTGCTATTATCCTTCTAGTGTCCTGATCCCCTGTTTTTTCAAGATATGTTGACTGCTGGGGTAAACGAGGCAGATTTTGTGGCTTAGGGCACACAGCTAGCCTTCACCTCTCCTTCCTACCATTGCTAAGTGTCCCTGGGGCCAAACAAGGAGGGACATGAGAATTTACCTCTCTATCAGTGTTTCCCTCGGCCAGGCCAAACAAAGAAAATATGTTTTTCCGAACAAAAAGAGTCAGGGACTGACTGCTGTCCACTCTCACACCTCCTACTATCCCTGTTTAAAAATCAACCGACATCCTGAAATCAGCAGCCAGTCACAGTAGGAGGCAGGAAAGCTTTTGAATATTTGGAACTTTGATGGTTTTTGCAACCACTTGTATCTTCTGGAAGATGATTTTTAAAATTAGGACATCAAGAGTTTCCTTAAGCCATTTAGCCCACAATAGCTAGCTGTATCAGCCCTTAAAGATCTGTTCCTTTGTTATAAGTTCACCTTCTGCTCTTGCATATAATGCTGGATCAGGACTTTATTTGCAAGTGTAGTTGTTGAAATTGGATAAAAACTATAATTTAGAAAACAAAAAACAAACACTGAACTAACTGTAACTTGCACCTCTGCCATACACTGCTAATGACCCCACATATTACATCACTAATTACATGTTAAAGGACCTCATTAAGAACATCACTTATTCCATCTCAAATGACATAGTTAATGACATCACTGATGAACTCCTTCAATCACTGTGACAGTGTTCTATAGGGCTTGTGGGCTTCAAGTAATTCAAAGCGCTACACATTTGGCCAATTTTCTTTCACCAATCATATGGTATATCTTTCTAGTCATCCACAGCCCCTCTTTTTACAGATTGTCACCCACCTAACAAAAAAACACCTCCCTAGACATTAAAGGGGTTCAAACCTTCAATAATGTCCAAAAAAGAAGATGTTTACAATAAGGTCCTGCATCAAGCAACCTTACAGCCGGCCAACCCCCATTCTATACTGCCTTTCACCATGCAGATCAGGTGGCTGGCAGCAGTGCCTTGATTTTGGCCTGGTTATTTTCTCAACACTTAATGGGGAGGGGGGTCCCAAAATGTGTTTTTCTTAGGAAAAGTGAACAATGATACCAGAGGATCTACAATGCTAACAGATCTAAAGATAAAATCAGATTGGCTGTGACCACATCAACAAATATGTAGTGGCAGCCATTTTAGGGCTCGGAGACGTTGAGTCTCATGTCCTGAAGAAAAGTTAAACAAATCATATAAGGAGACAGGATAGGGAGTCCCTTCTCCCTAAGCCTAGGGTGAAAGTTTTAATCATAGATTATGGGTCCGAGAAGGATCAAGGAGTTGCGGCCTCCCTCAGTGTCTGCACAAGGCCCATGGGACGGTGAACAGCGTTTACTTCGCATGCGATTCTTCGCATGCCATTACAAAGCGGACGTTAGAACGACTGCGTTGTTAGTTCGTATACCTTTACTACGCAAGTTGGAACAGCGACTTGCGTTAGGAGGAGAAGGTGTTGGATTTAAAATCCAACACCTTCCCTAGTGTCCGCATAGACTGGAGTTGGAATAGTAAATGATACTATTCCAACATCCAGCGCCACCCACTGCAATTCGTTGTTCCGAATTGGGTAGTAAAGGTATGCGAACTAACAAAGCGGTCGTTCTAACGACCGCGTTGTAATGGTATGCGTACTAAGCGCATGCTAAGTAACGAGTGATATTCCCATGGGACCCCATTCCCTAGGCTCGAGGTTTAATTTTTGCAGATAGGGTGTGTGCCCTCTCCTGAACTTATAGAGTTCACAAGAATTGCAGCAGGCAGGGGTGTATTGCCCTCACCTTCAGCCATGCCCTGAAACCTGATTAGTGCAGCATCTGGGAACCCCATTCATTGGGAGAGTGGGGGTAGATAATTTAAAATGAGACATTTTAAGTGCTATGTGGTGAAGCAGTGATCTTTGAAAAATATTGTGTTCTTACATTTTCTGTGTATTTCATTTCAGATCAGATTATCATTGAACAATTGACAGCTACATCTGTGGTCATATGGAAGAAGGAAACCTGACCTCATCTGCTGACTTCTTCATCGTGGGATTTTCAGATCTTCTGCAGTTGCAAGTTCCACTTTTTGCTGTTTTATTGATGATGTATCTGCTGACAATGATGGGAAACCTACTCATAATGGCCATAGTTTATTATTCTGCAAGTCTTCATACTCCTATGTATTTCTTCCTTACCAATTTGTCCTTCCTTGATATCAGTTACACCTCATTTATCTTCCCTCAAATGCTGGCCCACTTTTTTTTTAAGGGCACATACATGTCTCTTACTGAATGTCTGCTGCAGGTGTATTTTTTTGTATTTATGGTTTCCACAGAATTTCTCCTCCTAGCAGTCATGGCTGTTGATAGATATATGGCCATCTGCAATCCTCTTCACTACACGATCATAATGAATAAAGCAGTGTGCTTCCAGTTAGCTGCGGGGAGCTGGGTGGTTGGACTGACTGATGCAATACCACACACTGTACTAATGTCTGGACTTTCCTACTGCCAGTCCCACATAATCAACCACCTATATTGTGATGGGACAGCTCTTATGAAACTTTCCTGCACTAGCACTCATACTATTGAGGTGTTTACCTATGTCATTGGTGCTTTTGTTGGATTAATGCCATTTGTTTTAATCATAACAACTTACATCAAAATCATATCAACTGTGCTTCAAATTCAGTCTACAGAAGGCATGCGAAAGGCTTTCTCCACATGTGCTTCACACCTCACAGTGGTTATTCTGTTCTATGGATCTGTCTGCTCCACATATATGCGACCGACATCATCATATTCAATAAAAGAAAACAAGATATTATCGTTGTCATATATCATAGTTACTCCACTGTGTAACCCAATTATATACAGTCTGAAAAACACAGAGTTTAAAAATGCCCTTAAAAAGGCAAATCATAAATTTAAGACTGGAAACATTCAGTGGTAATCATTTTCAATTTAATATTTGTTGAAAATACATGCCTATTGGATGATGTTAATTTAAGTGTCAGGTATGTAACACGATTTTATTTTTCTGAGAGTGATATATACCAATGCAAGTAAAGGATAAAATGCAGATGAGTTTTACTTTTGTGTTCAAGAGAAAAAGATCACAAAAACAGACAGAACAGAATGAAAATACTTTATCTAGTTGGCAGAGGTATGCACCCTGTCCAAGTAGGGACCCAAATCCTAGTCAGGGTAAGTTATATACACACCCTAAACTAACCTGTGCTCACCCTCTGGTAGCTTGGCACAGAGTTGGCTGGCTTAACTTAAGAGGCAATGTGTAAAGTATGTAAAGTATTTGTGCAGCGATAAACACAGTAAAGCAGTGAAAACACCACACGAAAATAAGCAGATTACAAAATAGAGCCAAATGTAATGAGCAAAACTAGATCAAAACAACAAACATTCAATATGGTGCTTAGAAACATAAAGTGCTCAGCGGGACTGTCTGGTCATGCTTGACCAGTTCAAATCTGAAAAGTCAGTCTGACTGTGCTGGAGTGCAGTTCAGATAAAGGAGGCATGCAGGACCCACTGCAAACAGTACCTTCAGAGAAGAAGTGTTGACAGAGAGAAGCAAGATACCAGGAGAAGTCAGAGGCGATGCATTGGTGACGATCCTTAGGATTGTAGGTGTTGGAGAGCAAACCACATTTAAACTTACTTTTGATGACTTGAGAAACTGATTATGACACTTCCGGAGAGAAAAATGATAAACGTGCACCAACTGCACATTCAAGAAAACATGACAAGACAAGAGAATTTCTAGTTGCTGCATGTTAACTGCATGCAGAAAAGATTAAATTGTTTGTTTAGCTTATATAGAATGTGGTTTACAGATTAACAAAGTGTTATATTTTATTAACGTATGCTAAAAACGTGTAGAGGGTGAACTCTAATGCTCTGAAATTTACCTCTAATCATGTTTAAGTTCATTCATATTGCTAAAAAAAAAGTTTCAAGCATTTTGTTTAAACTTAATTATGATGGAGAATTTGACCAAATCTGTCTTTTATGTGTGTATGTGTGTAAAAGTGTGCACCAAAATGGCAAAAGAGAAAGTAGGTGTTACACATTTCTACTCAACGATACATCTGGGAAACTTTCAGAGATTGCATTTTACCTATATAGTGATGTTACTCACCTGAAACTTTAATCTAATTCTATATTATGAAATATATTTACATGTTGGCTCATACAAAAAGCAGTAATACATCACACAGACTCAAATTATTTGCAACCAAACAAAATTATCTCAAGTACATCAGAGTTATATTACAATCACAAGGTCTTAAACTTCCTATGAATGCATGCTAAATAATTCTATATGTTTTAGGTTATGTTAGCCTAATTTAAAATGGGCCTGACTGCTTGATTTGTTAAATCCACTGCTTGTGAGAGAATTCCTCAGTACAACCAATAACGTGAAACAATGTTTTCTTTCCTGAGCTCTCAAATATTGTACAAAATAAATTGCTACTTTTTTTGTTGCAGTCCAGGTCAACTGTCTTTGTGAACTTGCTTGTGTTCTCTTGCAAAAGGAGCAAAAGGACCAAAGGAGCATTGTTCCTACATTTCACATATTGGATTGCTTAAGGATTGCGTAACTGTCCCAACTATTTCTACACATTTTGTACCTTCTTTATGTCATCTGACACCTATCCTATATGAACTGACCAATGGACTGAGTGGTAGGACCAGATAAGGTGATTCCAGGAGGTGGCACCTCCGGAACGTTAAGAATAAATTATTGCCTGATTTAACAGACATTGCTGAAGTGGCTTGTTTGCTGGTGTTGGTGATGCATGGGCTGCTGCTGGATTTTTCTTTACTGATAGAGTTCTGCAAGCATGCTGACAACGAACCCTAAAGAAGAATTTGGAAAACTTTCCTGGCTAGTCTGACTCATCTGGCTTCCTTTCCAGAACTGACACATATTCTATATGCACTTGTGGTCTCTTACCCCTGGGATACTACTCAAACTGATATATTACATGTTCCTTCCTAACCTCTTGATCTTTTTGTATTTCATTAGAAATTCATAAAATTGTCTTATGGCCTGATTGCAAATTTACCAATGCCCTTATCTTTCCTTACATATTGACTCAGCTATCATGATTTATTCCTATCCACATGAATGTGCATTAGTAATTTGGGTTTACAGATGACTAGGGGAGATCATATAGAGAGATCTCAGAGCATCAAATACTCATGATATTGCTCTGTATAGATTTAAGTGAGCTTTTGGTGTATATGATTTTTGCTCGCCTATGTTTCTTTAGGAGATTTGAGCTTACAGTAATAATCTTATACCTTACATCATTGTTTTGAGAGTAATTTACAAAAGTCTTATTTCTAGTTTATAGTCCAGTTATCCATATCCAACCTCTCTCAGCACAAAACAAGGTCCATCAGAGGACCAAGAGAGCGGTATAACATTTGACAGAAAGAGAAAGATATATGTGGGCCCAAAAACACTACAAAATAGGTGATGTGTCAGTTCCAAAGTCATGCATTTTGGAAGATGCTTTGTCTTCGAACTCATGATGAGGAAGGTGATGCATCAATGTCAAACTGTGCTGCCGACACTGAGATGTCCTTGAAGCAGTGATACGTTGGCATTTAAGGGAATGCATTGATTCTGACTGGTGCAAAAATGACAATGCAGGGATTATAGCAAAGACAACCAGAAAAAAACAATTCCACTTGGACTCATATTTATCAGATTCCAGAGGCTGTAGCGGGGTTGTATGAAGTCTTTGATGTCCCAGAGGCTTAGCAGGCAAACAAGTTCTTGGAGTCACTTAGTTCTGGGGATGCCGAGATGCAGATCCAGTCGTTCTCACTATCAGGCAAGGACAGCAGACAGCAGGTCAAGCACAGTGGAGCAGGAGTCCAGCACAGTGACAGTCGTTTCAGCAGGACAGCAGTCCTTCTTGCAGAGTGTCCTCAGGTGCCGAAGTATATTGAGTTGGTGGTGTCAGGGGTCCAGTACCAATACCCAGTTAGAAGTAGGGGAGACTTCAAAGAGAGGCCTTTGAAGTGCACAAGGTCCCTGCCCTTTCTGCCCTCACTCCAGACTCACTACAGGGGGTATGCATCCCTTTGTGTGGGTACAGGCACAGCCCCATTCAGGTGCAAGTATCAGCTCCTCCCTCCCATCCTGCACATGATGATCCATCAGCCTGGTGATGACCCATCTGGATGTGAATTGCCCATTAGGCAAACATAAGCTCCCTTTGTGTGTGGCTGTCTAGAGGGAATGCACAAAACCCAGCTGTCACCCACTCCAGATGTATATTTAGAGATAGGCAGTGGCACAAAATGGTTAAAGTGAGAAAATTGCAATTTTCTAAAACTGACATTTTCAGACTTACAACTAAAAATCCGACATTCCAATAAGATGTGATTTAAAATTGTGAGCTCAGATACACCAACCTCAAAGTATAGCTCTTTTACCAATAAAAATACAATTGCCAAATGTAAGAAGGTAACCCCAATGTTAACCTATGGGAGAGATAGGCCTTGTAGTAGTGAAAAAGAAATGTAGTAATTTTTCACTACCGGGGCATGTAAAACTTAACAGTACATGTCCTTTTTTCAAAAACACTCATCCTTGGCCTTGGGGCTGTCCAGGGCCTACCTTAGGGATGATCTATATGTATTCTAAATGAAGGTTTGGATTGGAAAGAGGGTTAACTTGGCAGGTTGACATGGCAGATTAAAACAATACACACAGGCACTGTAATGGCAGCCCAGAGACATGTTTGAAGGACTACTTAAGTGGGTGGCACAACCAGTGCTGCAAGCCCACTAGTAGCATTTAATTTACAGGCCCTGGGCACAGGTGGTGTACTTTACTAGGGACGTATATGTAAATTAAATATGCCAATTGTGTATATGCCAATGTTACCATGTTTTAGGGAAAGACCACATGCACTTTAGCATTGATGAGCAGGGATTTATTATGCAGAATACTAAGGCCAGCAAAAATTGAGTCAGAAAAACAGGAAGTCAAGGGGCAAAAAGGTTTGGGGAAACCACACGAAGGAAGCCAGGTCTAACATCTAATTTGGATCGTGTAAAACAGGTATGAGACTAATTTGTCTCAATATTATGCATTTAATGTTTGCAGTAGGAGGGCAGGGAGTTTGAAGGCCATTGACACGTAGGAGCTAAGCTATCAGTCAAAACATTTCAGCAGTAATGAGTGAATAGATTAACCATTGTATTTCATCTTATATCCATCAAATCATCGTTTTAATCATGTTGAGGGTAAATAGTAGTAAAGTTCATTGGTGAGATATTTTAACTTTTTACCTGGATCCCTGCTATAATCCAGATAAATATTGTCCAAGAACCCATGTAAATGTTGAGTCCACTAAAATTGTATCCAACTAATCCAGTTAGTGGGGTCACCAATCATGAATTGTGCCTCAATCTGTTTACTGTGAAGTGACCTCTCTAATATCCTTTAAGGTCCCTTCAGGAGACACAGTTAGAGGATAATGGGCACTAAAAAAAATTGTTGAAGTTTATTGTCTGATCAAGCACCATTTCTGAAAGTTCCCTTGCTTGAGTGTTTGTTTCAGGTAGTTTGGTGTATACATTGTTTATGTTTTTCTTTGTGCTAATTCTTGAATTATCCTCCATTGACGAGGGAGATTTCAAATTATGCCCTTCTGTCCTCTATCTCATCAGCCTGATATTACATTTTTTTGGTATATTCAGTGCCCTGCTGCCACCTTTCAGCAAAAGGGCGCTGCTCTAAGTTTATGATGCTTCTGTCTGAATTCCTGGTAATCTCCTTCAGCTGGGGTCTGCTCTCAAGATTACCCCATGACCCCAAATTTCAGGTAAAACATTTCAGCAGGAGTCAGGGGGTCACCCCCACACAGGAATTGTCTTGTGCACTCTGGAACATTTCAAACCTACAGAAATATATGTTAATCTCTTCTCTAGATTTAGCCAATACAAAGATGATATTGTGGTGCAGTATTCAACTACAGTGTGAGTATAGTAAAGCAGAACAGACCTATAAGAAGGCACTTCAGACTCACACTATATTGATAACAGGGCATACTTCTTTTTGGATCCCCATTTAAATTGTTGGGCTTGCACAGGACATAATCAATTTATTAAAGAATCCATCTGCAACATGCTACTAGTTTATTGATTTTGAGCTGAGTTAGACAGTAATCCCACTCTGCTAACATATGGGTGCAGACTACTGCTAACTTACGTTCACTTGCAACCAGTGCACAGCCACCTACCCCAGCAGCACAGCAGGATGCCTTAGAACAAAAGGCAGGCAGTTGCGGTTAGCACCGCAAGCCATTTTATCAGAGCTTACAGTGAGTAAGGCACGTTAAGTGAGGTTCACTTACAGCAGAGATTCAGAAACTGGGTGCTCCAAATTTAGAGAAATCTAGGGCGGGTCACACTCGTCTCCCTTCCTTTGCTGAAATCTCAACCTGGGGTCAGAAGGTTTAAACTTGGATAACATTTGAGGAAATGTTTAAGAAATCAGGATGCTCGAAATATTTCAAGATCCCAGGCTCCCAGACATTGGTCTAGGCCTAAGCGTTGGCCTTAACATTTGACTTGTAAAGTGGTAATAGACAGGCACAGATTCAACCTGTTGAAGTGACTGGACAATGTAGGAACAGTGACAGTCCCTGTGAAGATCTCTATGCTTGCACAAGCATGAAAGTTTAGGGTACTTCTGCATCTGAGCTTTCAGTCTTCATAGAAATATTTCCCTTGACACATCTGTAACCATGAGTTCCAGAGGGAGGGAGATTCTTTTGAAACTTCTTAAGAAAATCCATTCTAGTTCTACTCCACCACAACAAACATTGCATTGATTATAGTTAGAAAAGGGGCACAAATAGGTTCTAATATCCCATGTACCCCCTTTTCTTAGGTGAAAGCTACACGGCAACCTCAATGGCTATCTATACTTGCTGTAGATATTGAAAAATGGACATGGCTGGATGTGGAAAAACATACTAAGAGATTTTCATAAACTCCAATTTGAAATAGTAAGGACACCACACCTTTAAAGTCACAATATGTGTTTTCTATGAATTTGCTTGAACTCAGGTGGAAGAGTGGTATCCATAATTCACCCCTCTAAGTATGCTCTCCGCATTGGTGTGAAATTCACCACATATTTGGGATTTAGCCTGCTTCTCTGCAACTCTAGGATTGGGCTCATAGTCTGCATGGACCATCATACAGTGCTTCCACAAACACGGTATGACATTTATTCTAAATGTTCTCTGGACAACCAGGGCAAACTAAGTTCAGGTGGTCTGAGATCCAAACACATAGGCCCCATTTCAGATCCCCCTATTTACTAAAGCATGAATTTACCCTCTAAGTGGCCTTCTGATGCTATTGACTGGAACTGGCCGTTTATTGTTACTCAACTAAATGGTACTTTTTAAATAATTCTCTGAAGGATGAACAGCTAAATGGGCCCTCTCAGACTTAAACCTATGATGTCAAATATATATCCTTAAAATGCATGCTATAGTTAAATGCACAGGCACTTACCTCAGCTGCACAGCAGGATGTCTTAGAACAAAAGGCAGGCAGTTGTAGTTAGCACTCCAAGACATTTTATCGGAGCTTACAGTAAGTGAGGCATGTTAAGTAAGTTTCACTTACAGCAGGGATTCAAAAACAGGGTACTCCAAAATTGGAAAAATCTAGGGCGGATCACAATCATCTCTCTTCCTATGCTGAAATCTCATCCTGGGGTCAGAAGGTTTACACTTGGATAACATTTGAGGAAATGTTTAGCCCCTTCCATGCTGCGCGAATTCCGCCGCTGTGCTGACGGTTTCTTGCGCGGGCGTGGTCATGACGGAACGGTTCCGTCATGAGCACAGCTCAACCGTGGCTCATGACGGAACCGTTCCGTCATGAGCACCGAAGGGGTTAAAAAATCAGGATGCTCAAAATATTTCAAGATCCCAGGCTCCCAGTCTTTGCTCTAGGCCGCAGCGTTGTCCTTAAAATTGGACTTGTAAAGTGGTAATAGACATACGCAGATTCAACCTGTCGAAGTCACTGGAGAATGTAGGAACAGAGACAGTCCCTTTGAATATCTTTATGCTTGCACCAAGCATAAAAGTTTATCGGGATTGTGCATCTGAGCTTTCAGTCTTCGTAGAAATATTTTCCTTACCACATCTGTAACCATGAGTTCCTAAGGGAGGGAGAATCCTTTGAAACTTCTTAAGAAAATTCATCCTAGTTCTACTCCACCACAACAAACATTGCATTGAGTATAGTTAGAAAAGGGGCATAAATAGTTTCTAAGATCCCCACTGCAAGCTCAATGGCTATCTATACTTGCTGTAGATAGTGAAAATAGACATAGCTGGATGTGGAAAAACATACTAAGAGATTTTCTTCAACTCCAATTTGTATTGGTGAGGACACCACACCTTTACAGTCACAATATGTGTTTTCTATGAATGTGCTTGAACTCAGGTGGAAGACTGGTATCCATGATCCACCCCTCTAAGTACGCTCTCTGCATTGGTGTGAAATTCACCACATTTTTGGGATTTAGCCTGCTGCTCTGCAACTCTAGGATTGGGCTAATTGTCTGCATGGACCATCATACAGTTCTTCCACAAACACTGCATCACATTTACTCTAAACGCTCTCTGGACAACCAGGGCAAACTAAGTTCAGGTGGTCTGATATCCAAGCACATGGGCCCCATTTCAGATCCCCCTGTTTACCATACCATGAATTCAATCCCTAAGTGGCCTTCTAATGCTATTAACTGGAACTGGCCGTTTATTGTTACTCAACTCAATGGTACTTTTTAAATAATTCTCTGAAGGATGAACAGCTAAATGGACCCTCTCAGACTTAAACCTATGGTATCAAATATACAACCTTAAAGTGCATGCTGTAGTTAAATGCACAGCAACTTACCCAAGCTGCACAGCAGGAGGTCTTAGAACAAAAGGCAGGCAGTTGTAGTTAGCACTCCAAGGTATTTTATCAGAGCTTACAGTAAGTGAGGAACGTTAAGTGAGGTTCACTTACAGCAGAGATTAAAAAACAGGGTACTGCAAAATTGGAAAATGCTGGGGCGGGTCACAATCATCTCCCTTCCTATGCTGAAATCTCAACTTATGGTCAGAAGGTTTAAACTTGGATAACATTTGAGGAAATGTTTAAGAAATCAGGATGCTCAAAATATTTCAAGATCCCATGCTCCCAGACTTTGCTTAGGCCTCAGCGTTGGCCTTTACATTTGACTTGTAAAGTGGTAATAGACAGGCACAGATTCAACCTGTCGAAGTGACAGGAGAATGTAGGAATACTGACAGTCCCATGTGTAGATCTCTATGCTTGCACCAAGCATGAACGTTTATGGAGCTTGTGCATCTGAGCTTTCAGTCTTCGTAGAAAAACTTTCCTTGCCACATCTGTAACCATGAGTTCCAGAGGGAGGAAGATTCCTTTCAAACCTCTTAAGAAAATTCATCCTAGTTCTACTCCACCACCACAAACATTGCATTGATTATAGTTACAAAAGGGGCATAAATAGGTTCTAAGATCCCATTTACCCCCTTTTCTTAGGTGAAAGTTACACTGCAAGCTCAATGGCTATCTATACTTGCTGTAGATAGTGAAACATGGATGTAGCTGGATGTGGAAAAACATACTAAGAGATTTTCTTCAACTCCAATTTGTATTGGTGAGGACACCACACCTTTACAGTCACAATATGTGTTTTCTATGAATGTGCTTGAACTCAGGTGGAATAGTGGTATCCATAATCCACCCCTCTAAGTACGCTCTCTGCATTGGTGTGAAATTCACCACATTTTTGGGATTTAGCCTGCTGCTCTGCAACTCTAGGATTGGGCTAATTGTCTGCATGGACCATCATACAGTGCTTCCACAAACACTGTATCACATTTACTCTAAAAGTTCTCTTGACAATCAGGGCAAACTAAGTTCAGGTGGTCTGAGATCCAAGCACACAGGCCCCAACTCAGATCCCCCAAGTTATCAAAGCATGAATTCACCCCTGAAGTGGCCTTCTGATGCTATTAAATGAAACTGGATCTTTATTGTTACTCAACTCATTGGTACTTTTTAAGTAATTCTCTGTAGGATGAACAGCTAAATGGACTCTCTCAGATTTAAACCTATGATGTCAAATGTAGATCCTTAAAGTGCATGCTATAGTTAAATGACATGCACCACAATCACATATTCACCACTCCTCCTTCCGTTCCCGAGATTTTGTGCATGAGCAAGGCATTGCCCACGCATAGTCATCCACTTGTCCAGTTAGGGCAAGCAAAAAACAGGAAACAGAGGGGCAGCACTGTTCTTTAAAATCCTGGTGAGGACAGTGACTTAATTAGTAAAAGCGTTTTAGTTTTTTATAATTCATAACATCTAAAACGGTGTGCTCACCTAAGAGGTGCCTATCAACTTTACCTTAAAAATATGATGCTTGTGAGGAAGAAGGGAAGGACAAGTTAATAATTCTCTAAAGACCACTACTGGGCATCATAAGGTGTCACCACCCCTCGTTTTATAATGCTAAACTACTGCCTTGCAATGCTCAATAACCCCAACTGCACATCTTCTGTGAGTAAAATGTAATCCTGCTGCCTACGAATACATTGGCATTCTGGGATGCTGTCATGGAGTATGTGTCTTCTCCTGGATAACTATACATTTTGCTATCTTTCCTTAAGGTAAGTGGATCAGTCTCAGCATATGGAAGATGCTAAGACTGGAATCTTAGCGTCTCTTTTCTCAAGAAATATAGAATGTAATGGCAGGTTAGGACTATCAGGTCCATTCTATTGCAACATACCAAGCTATTCCCAAACTGCCGGCCTCTTAGATCATGCTTTATGTGTACAGTCATATTCAGATTGTAAGCAGGCACCCTTCCTTTATAGTCATGATAGTTTTTGGGCAGCAATGTATGCTGACAAGGTACTTTCATCAGTGCATGAGACAGACATTTCCTTTTCCCCAGCAAAAGCAAGGGTGAGGATCCACAGACATCAAGCACAGCCTATGTCTGCTGCAAGAGGTAAAATCTATTTATATGTCTGCTACTGACACACAGATATTGTACTTCAGTGATGTGCATAATCTCATCTAACACTTCCCGAGAAATATGTATCTCTTTCTCTCTAAACTGACCTATTATGCTATTACAGTTGAGTAGTGATGTCATTTTCTTATTATAGGGGTGTTCCAATATTAAAATGCTATATGCAGAAAGAAATAAAGTGCAATAAAAAGGGGTACCTTCCTGCACAAAAACTATCCCTAGAGCCCATGCTTCTTTGTATGTTAGCAGCAGATTTCAGCACACACACAAAGAGGATATTACAAGAACAAACTAAGGATATTTCTCCTCACACTACCAGCCTCAACTAGGCACACAATTTTGCCTCAATTCCATGTCTCTATCTCTTCACAAATAAGGATGGATGCATGGGAACACCTGTGCTCCACCCACGGAATGCCTACATGGTGCAACTTAAACCAAGTTGACATTTGAGTGGCTTGGAAATATGAAAGAGGAATTTGAAATCTTGGCGTGCCAGAAACAAGAGAAGACCAACCCAACTCAAAATTGTTGTACTTCTGTGGAGGACCCCAGCTGTGGAAAGCGTTCAATAGTCTCACAGAAAAGTCTCCTTATGTCCTAGAGTAAAAAAAACATAAGGAAGAGAGCTAATAAGCCGATTTGAGAAACACCAACTAAAATTCTGCTAATGACCAGCCGTTCCTATTAACTGTAACTTTATTAGTGTTCATGTCACGGTAGTGGTGAGCACCGAATTCCCAGCTAGACTGTAATTCACACCTAAATATGGGTTTCCTATAATTTTTGTAGGCTTCTGTGTATTACAAGACAATGACAACTTTTAAGGCCCCATAGAGACAGTAAAATGATGACCAATAGCTTTTATAGGGTATGAAAACTCTGAGGTGACTTGCAATATCCTTTTCATGTATGGTTGAGGGTATATTATTACTCATAATATGTATTGCCACTGCCTTACTGCTGTCATTTCCCACACTGAGACCAGACATTCAGCCAGTATAACTTTTTGGTCCAGAGTGCTTTGTGTGATCTGAATTTTTATTACACACTTTTTACTGTTTACAAATAAACTGCAGTACTCAAAATGCAAAACACTGTTACTTTAACGTCCAGGACAGGCTACAGCCTTGTTACATCTGTGAAAAACAGACATTCAAGAAATATTATCATCTATCCTGCTCAGAATATAGATGGTTAAATCGCTTTGGGAATGATTACTGCATTTATTTGGTGCTGCCAACCTGGTATTTTTCCTGGTTTGCTCATAGTGCTTATCTGTGTATGAATGTGATGCAGGGCAAAAGCACCGCTATCTCTGTGGAGGAGTTGGGCAAGCTGACAGGTACCTTCATGTATCAATGCACAAGACAGACATGTCCTCTTTGCCCAGAAGGTGCAAGGGTGAGGATTTACACACACTTGAACTCATTCTCTGTGTACTGCAAGAGATACAACTGTTTTATTTTATTTCTGCTACTGACAACAGGAGTGTACTCCAGCGGTGTGCATCATCATCTCTCACTGTTCCGAGAAACAATTGCCTCTCTGAGTTGACCCGAAAGTAGTAGTGTCATTTTCTTATTACAGGTGTTTTCCAATATTAAAATGCAGTATTTAATTAGAAATAAAGTCAGAAATAAACTTTACATATATGATTAAGTCCAACAGGTGAGTGTCTTTATTAAGTATTGGGATTTTGGGGTTACTTACAATATCTTTCTACCTTATTAAGCATTTTATTTCTTACAATACATCTGCCATGCCACATACCTTATTTAATTATTTTCCTCTTTCTGTTTCTCATCAAAGAGATGTTTTGTCTCTGTTACATAGATGCCATGCGAAATCTCTCCTATGTAAACACCAAAATGTTCAGCTTGCAATTGTGTGCAAGATACATTATGAGACCTTTTACATAAGTCACTTTCAAAAGCAGCTTTAGTTCAGAATGTGGGGTAACAGGAGGGGAGATTGCTGCATCTTCACAACTAGGTCCATCAGTGCACTTTATAAATATATATTGATGCATTTCTCCTGATCAGGTGATGACGGAAGACATGCATTTTGTTATTTAAAAAACAAGTGTGAATCTGCTCCACTCTATGATCTGCCATTCTCACGTTCTGCAGACTGTAGTATATGAGCTGTGACATTATTATAAAGGAGTTGTAATATTTTCTTACTATACCTGACTGTGATTACGTCATAAGTTGACTGTAATCAAAAAGGAATGTTTTAACCCCTTCCCTGCTCATGACGGAGCCGCTCCGTCATGAGCCACGGTTGCCGTGTGCTCATGACGGAACGGTTCCGTCATGACACGCCCGTTGGCGGCCGCTCCGCCTACGCGGCGCTGTTTCCCCGCCTGTGCGGGGGGACAACGCAACTGGGCGGAGTCATGACGGAACCGTTCCGTCATGAGCACAGCCCAACCGTGGCTCATGACGGAGCGGCTCCGTCATGAGCACAGCGCCACCGCGCTGCCCCCCGCACCCCCCAGCACCGCGGCGGAATTCCCGCCGCGGTGAAAGGGTTAAACAGCATTACATGTTTCCATTATCATAACAGTAACTCTTTTTGTGTCAGAACACTAACTCTATAATATATTCTTATTCTTATTACAGTAATAGTAATACGAATATCAGTTGTATTAGTAGTATTATTATTATTATTATTAGTAGTAGTAGTAGTAGCAGTATTAGAAGCTGTAGGTATACTGAGGCCTGCAATCCATATTTAAAAGCCTGTCTCTAATTTGCATTCCATCGGCAAATTGTCTCTTGTCACCTGTAATGAAGAAATGAGACAGCTTCTCAGAAGAAATGAGATATAAAGTTGAGTACTGAGGCTCGGTGCCTACTGCCAGAACCATCCACAGGTAACAGGGCATAATTACAGCTGTGATTTAAACAAGGGAAATGGAAACTGGCTTTTCATTAATTGAATTTGTTTTCCTAAACATAACGTGATCAGTAGAAACGAGATACATATGGTAATATATTTATTTTTCCCACACTGTAAGTCCTTATAGAAAATATTGAATCTATGAATGTTTTTACACATTTGGAGCCACAACATTTTTTTTATCCAATTTACTTTAAATAGATTCTAAAATTGTTTTGCAAATAATACTATATCTGTTTTGGTGTGTTCAATTTCCCAGGACCGTTTGTGCTTTTAAAGTTTATGTTCGTAGTGTTTATCAAGGGTGATCGTGTTTCCATGTATTTTAAGAAGTAAAATAAATCTGCCATACAGTAAAAGTCACTTTGGAATTCCTTGACTATATAAAGGCACTCAGACATCTTCCTTATTCCTCTACATAGTAACAGATCTTCTTTATGGCTTGGAATATCGTTATAATATACAGCAGAAGATATGAAAATAATAATAATTTTATAATAATAATAATTAATATAGTTAATATTATTATAATAGTAATACTACTACTACTACTACCTACTAATAATAATAATAATAGTAATAATTGGGCTAAAGTACAACCATGTGTTTCATAAGGATATTGCAAGTTAGGTGCACTAGAGAGTCATTTTTTTATTACTCCATTCAAAACTAAATTGAAAGATTTGCTGATGCAAACTAATGATAAAACCTGTTGTTAATTGTCATGTTTAATATATTGTTAATAATTGTGTTCCTTTTTATACGTTAAATGTGAGAATTTCATATTAACTTCTCTATACTATGAAGATAGATTTTGGTCATTTATGACTTTGAAAATAAATAAATTAAATGAACGTATAACTTCATGTGCAATTTCTGCTATTCTGTTCATAGAGATGCATGTTTCTTCTCCTTTTCCTTATTTGAAAAAACTTTGAATAGCAAAACTATTATTTAATCTGGATTTTGTTATTCTTCATTTTACACCTAGGCATGTTGTTGCCTTTTCTGTGATTCCTCATTTCAAGAGAAGGTCCACCCTAATGCTACAAACAGTCTCACTCTAATATTCCACTTTTTAAAGTTTTTCTCCTTCCTTCTACTTTCTCAATCACTTAACTTTGAGGTTTATTTAGGTCACTCTATGTTTGCTTCTATCTGTTCTACATTTTGTTGTGGTACTGTGGTCCTGTCATGCAGGCTACTGATGTGTTAGAATTGTCCTAGGAAGTCAATTGGGTGGTGATGATGGATGTTTTTTAGTCTCTTTAGTTGAGAAAATGGGTGCAAAGAGTGGCAATGTCATGCCTGGCAGTCTAATGCAAAATCTGGGGTGAATGAAGCTTGAATATAGTAAATGAACACCAGCCCTTTGCCCTGTACCTGTTATATTGTTAGACACAAGACAAAAAGCTAATGGACAATGAGTTGCTCATGATCCAAGTTACTAAAATAGCAAGGATATAGAATGTGTACAGTGTGTGCATTGTTAATGATATTTTTTAGGCTAATCGTTCTGTTGTCAGGCGAGGCATTGATGTAGATCAGGGATCACAACTCTACATAATTCTTAAAACATCACAACTAAAAATAAATACATACAGCTCTTGCTATCCGCAAAGTATAGAATTTGTCTCTTATGTTACCAGAATCGCATTGCATATTTTAGTTTTTTGCATACACATTGTGTAATGCATTTGTGAACATTGTTGGACATCCTGAGCAAAATAACATCAAATAATGTGTGTCTTTGTATTTCAGATAATTTGCAGCACTCAAAGAGTAAATTGAAAAAGTCTGACTTTGACTAAAGACTTTGTGTTATTGGAACTTTCAGACCTTCCAAGGATGCACATTCCCCTTTTTGTTACATTTTTTAATGATTTACTTCATGACCCTGCTGGGAAATGTTCTTATATTGCTGATCATTTATTTCAATTCACACCTGCACACACCCATGTTTTGCTTCCACACAAACTTATCCTTTATTGGCATTATGTACCTGTCAGTGATTATCCCACTTATGCTGTCTCACTTCTTTCTTAAGGGCATCCATGTCTCTCTTGCACAGTGCCTTTTGCAACTCTATTTGTTTCATACTTATGGTTTCCACAGAGTTTTTTCTCCTACACTCATGGCTTATGATCTGTATGTAGCAATCTGCAATCCCCTATGGTACACGACTATCATGACTATATTTGAGCATGCAGCTGGCTACAGGAAGCTATGTGGTACTTTTTGTGATCCCACTGCAGCACATCTTAACATATTTGCTCTCGTTTTGTAAATCTCACACAATCAACCATTTCTTCTGTGATTTAACAGCCCTCTTGAAGCTTTCTTGTTCAAGCATTGGTGGTGTTATTGTTGGAATACCACCATTCATCTTAATCATTACATCTTACATCATCATCTTATTAGCTATCTTAAAAATACAGTCTAAGGATGGTCGTGCCTCCCATCTCACTGTGGTTATAGCATTCTATTGGTCTGTGTGTTCTACATATATGCGACCAACGTCAACACCTGCAATGAAAAACAAAATAAAATGCCTGTGTCTGTCTGTGTCTTATATCATTATAACTCCTCTGTGTAACCCCATTATATACAGTCTAAAAAAGCCTTCCGAAGCAAAAGAATAAAAGCCTGATCCTGCTGTGATTTTTTTACATCAATGTAATTTTGATCACTTTACTGTGACGCAACAAAAAATGCATTACTGTATTTAATTTAAAAAGCATTGAAATGAATGAATTAATTAATTAATGATATGAAATAGAGTCAATGTTACATATTTGCTTATGTAAATCTATTTATAATAATTCAGAAATGCACACAATTGGTATTAGTTTTCAAACTTTAACAATAAATATACTTAATAAAATGTAAGTTTACACCAAAAATCACTATATTAACCTTGTCTCAATGAATGTTGTAGTAGACTAAGAATGAGTAAGGAGTGATTTTGTTTTATTATTGGTGTTATTCGAAAAGACATTTGGAAGACAGAGTGATAAATGTGCAGGTTATACACAGTGTGCCAGCATCATTCACCACACATGCAATTTTAGTGGAGGTCATTGACAATTGTGAAGTTCTCAGAAATTTGTGAACAATTGTATTTTTTTAATTGTGGCCTTTAAAGCACTAGTGGTCAGGTTCATTAAGGAATTCTGCAAAGTATATAAATACAGCTAGTTCATAGGGGAGTCTCAAGCAGTAATCTGGATATATTAATAAGATCCATTTGCCCAAATTAAAATGTGGTTTAAAATGCAGCTCTACCCACACAAGTCTGTGGTCTTAAAGGCAAATAATGCAGAACTTACACTTACTGGCAGTCTGAACTATTGTCCACCGGCAAGTAGCAGCAAATCAGAAAGACAGATTTGATACATGCCATTGGAAATGTGTGGGCAGGCACTAGCTGAGACGTCTGGTCTCAGGGGAATACCTCCATTCACAAGACCAAGTGATGGCCAAAAATATCAGATCCTAATAATTGACCTTGATAGGCAGTGCCACAAGTTAAATCCAGACTCCTATCCTGTGCTGGTCTTCTCTGTCCAGAGCTTCCTGCTTAACACTTACTGATTTGGTGGGTGGATACCATGACTGCAATTCCATTGGTGTGGAGAGTTTAATAATACTGATATATCTTCCTATCTAATGCAAAGCATGTAAGCAAAATGTGAACACACATTCACAATCACACTCATGCACACACCCACACACACACACACACACTCACACACACATGCTGCACAATGATTAAACATAACTCTAAATAATTTCGTGAAGACTGCTATTCCTATGAATTGCGTCTATTGAGTGGTAGTGTCTGGACGTCTCTTCAAACTGGGACTAAAAAAATTAGCAGATAATCCTCAGTATGTAAAACGGCAATCCTATTCATGCAAGGTAACATGACGGTTTCTGTGCGGGGAAAATTGGGGTCATTTGTATAAGCTAAAAAAAAGATAATCAGGTAATCTTTTGATGGACCTGCAAGTGTTAACTGTAATAAAGTTCAAGTGTCAGTTAAATATAAAAATAAAAGTTTGGACCCAGTCTTGCAATACCCAGAGACAGAAACAAGTAACCATACTTGAATAGGTTTGCTCCTCAATTTAGAGGGTTAATCTGACTCATGATAAATAAAGCTTGTCTCTGCAACCGCTTTAAAGCTGCTATGCAGTAAAGAGCAGAAATTAAGTCTACTTATTTTAAAAAATCTGTCACCAAAGCCTTCTCTCCCAGAGCTTTCCAAGATGACATGTCTTTAATGGCATCAGATATTTCTTCCAAAGCTATGTTCCCCTCCTAAAGATGGCTTGTCTCTCTAGTAAGTCTAAGGAAAGGAACTTTTCCTCCTCCTGAGCAACTACATATTGGGAATGGCACAGTAAAAGGTAAAAAGATATCTTTAACTTCACATAGCCACAAGGTGCATAAACATCCATAACTGCCATGTACATTGAGCCTTCCAAATATCTGTATCACACTAGTAGATTCCCCACATCACAGTTGTGCTGCCATAGGTGATCATGTTCATTTCAGCATCATGCAATCATAATCTGCCTGCAATGCAAACAGAGAGTTAAGATCAAAGGTATTCCTTTTCAAGTCATGTTGAGCTTCGCATCCAGCACCAAAGATATTGCCTGGTCAGTTCTTTAATCCGACATTCTAGTTAGGTCAGAGTCTGTTACTGGCAGACTGAAGAGTTTGAGAAGAGGACACTAAGCTTTTGTTCATATTCTTAAAACTCTTAGATGTCAAATCATCCTCTGGGTTTATTTTCCTTCATGTAATTTAAGTTTTTTTTTTTTAATTCTCTACTTCATCATTAGAAAAGCCATATAAAGTGCCTTCAGCCCCAGTTTCACCAGCAGATCACCCAAGAAGCCAGCTCAGAGAATAATATATTTTTCTAAAGTTATACATATAGCAAACCAAACTACGTATCTGAAACAAATCACAAAGGAAAATCACTTTGAATGTAGACATGGCACATTCTTGTGTAAGCATGGCACATAGAATTGTTATTCACTTCAAGAATTTGTGAAGGTATCTGTGGGGTTTGATAATGCTCATTGTGTACAGCTGTGATGACACGTGACAAAACAGTATAAAAGTATTACATGTAGTCGACATGTGATCTACGATACATTTTACCCCATCTCCAAGTTGATAGTTCAACAGACATGAATTCAATGTATTTTCCATTGAAGCATACCATAGATGTGAAAGTTTAAAAAAATGTTGCTGTTAAAGTGGCATATTTTTAATTGGACCTCACATGTGATTGCATTTTATAATTATGATTAGTCACTTGTGATTGTATTTCATGTTCACGTTCAAGAGCCAATACAAGTGTTGTTTATTATCAGTCTCATATGGCTAATGGAGGTCCACCTGTGCTGTGAGGTGATTGCCACTATGCAATTTTTGCTAAGAAATAAAACTATGTAATGTATGTCATGCATTCCATTTAGCTATGATTCTACTTATACTTATGCAGAAAGGAAGCTGTGATCAGTGTTTGAAAGCTGCATTCATTGACATTCACCATAGATATTGATGTATGAATTCAAAATAACGTTTGCTATGCACAGATGATGAATATGCACTTATAAATTGAATGTATATTATCCTAGATGTGTTGAAAAGGCATTCCAGTGTAGCAATTCTCTGGAAATCATTTGTACTTACACAAACATTTGCGCAACACATTTCCAACCTCCTGTAATGCTGCAAAGCGCAGTTTTGAATCTCTTTCCTTAGAGGGAATGTAAACAGTAGGGGATGCATGGAAAGATATTTCTCAATATTGCCCCTGAGCAGGAAAAAAGTGTAACTGAACTAATGCAACTCAGTTTTGGTATTCATTGTTATACACTATGTAAAGTTATACAGGAAATAATACAAAGCAGTCTTTTTGCTGTATTCTTGGAAACCAGAAATATGAACACCATCATTCAAACATAGGTTTCAACCTATGAGTACTGTTTGAAATTGGGTTTCTGGTAGGCAGAGTATACACCCTGTCCAAGCAAGAACCACAGTTCCAGTCAGGGTAAATCAGGTACACAGCAAAAATTAACCAGTGTCTACTCTCTGGGAACTTGGCGCAAAGCAGACATGCTTAACTTAAGAGACAATGTGTTAGGTATTTGTGCAGTAAAACAGTTATATACACCACAAAAAGACTCCACACTGGATTAGAAAAACAGATCATGGTGGTATAAATGAAAAAAGACCAAAACGAGAAAAATCCAATAAGTAGAAGTTTAGATATCAATTTTAAAGATTACATGAAGTTCTTAGTCTTAGAAACAAATAGCGCTTTAAGGGGTTATTTGGTTGTGCTCGATCTCTACAAAGTCAGAGTCCAGACCGCCCATGATCGAGCACAGGCCAGCTACAGGATCCACGCAGGGCCCGTTGATCAAAAGTACCTTAGTACTTGTCGCAAACACAAAATATGTGATGTGTTGATCGATGCCACTTCCTCATTTAAGAAATGCATTGATTTTCTCCACGCTTTGATAGACTTTAATTCAGAAAGAATATGCCATATGCCAGAGCTCTTTTATTTTGAAATGCATAACTGAGGTCTGAAATGTCACTAACTTCAAAAGAATATATTGCAGCAAGAACTTTGTTCTCCCACACTTTGGACCCTAACATTTCAGCTTTCTCGTGAAGCTTATACATGTTATGAAGAGTTGTGAATCGATATTACAGATACAAACAGTGGTATTATTTCACCTACACACACAGTAAACCAACTCCCCTCGAGATGAAGGAAGAGAGAATAGACTATATGGTAGCAAATGCCCATGACAACGACTGGTCCTAAGGATCTTAGCACATCAATTACCACAAGGTATCAATGCTTTCCAAACCAAAGGGTAACAGCATTCATGCCTACTCTGGACAAGGGAGTATTATCAGCCAAACACATACATTGGGAATTAAAAAACAGCATTGCCTTAAAGACTGAGGTAGTGTTGACAGCACCGATTAGGGCAATCATATTGCCTCTGCCCAACAAGGTGTGATACAAGAGGAGCCTGGTGGCTAGTTTTACAAGTAATTTGTTAATTGCTTTAGGCAAGCCCCGTGCTGGGTATTTAAGGGGCGTTCCTGATGAGCAATCAACTGAGGGACCTAGAATGGTGTGAAGCATTCCCTTCTCCTCCACCTCAGGTACAGAGGCTCAGCAATATCCTCCTTTTGATACCCCCTTCTCCCACCTGGGGATGACTGCATGGTGCAGAACAATCAAGAGGAGAGCAAGACACATATGGAGGAAATGGGCCAGAAAGTGAGAAAGAGGTGAAACGTGCAGCCCGCGGCTCATATCAATAAAATAAAATATGTATTAAAAAATAAACCAAAACAAGTAAGGACTTATTTCTTAGCTCTGGGGAGAGTGTGATTAGGCTAAAGCAGACAAAACACAATGCAGACTTTTAATTAAACCACAGACAGGATGAACGGAACATAGGATCTATTAGAATGTCGGGCAAATTGCCACCGCCTGCATGGCGGTGGTGATCCGCCCAACATTCTCCTCCGCTCGCATGCCATTTCCCCCCGCCACATTAGTATGGCGGGGTACCCCGGCAGACGGAAAGACCATCCGCCGGTTTTCCGCCAGTCACACAGGTGACCAGGTGGAAAAAGGGCCTGATATGGTGGCAGTGTCTGCTAGACACCGCCATCCATATTATGATGGCAGCGGGAAGCAGTTGCCGCCACGAAAAGGCATGAGTTTTTCTCAGTTGGGGACCCGTTGCGGGCACCCAGGATGTTAAGGGTGTGGGGGGGCAGATGGGGCTACCTATCATACCCCCCTGAATTGGCACGGACAAAGTGGCAGGCACCGCGTGGGGCCTGTCACCTTGTGCATGCCAAGGCACAATGTGCATTCCCAGCATTGTGGCAGCACCACCCGCCACAATACTGGGAATAGGGGATGCCACCGCCACGGTGGCGGTGGCATCCTAATTGCCAGTGCCGGACTGCTGCACCAATGGCAGCCGGTCCCAGCACCGCTAGGGTGGCGGGAGGACGAAAGTCCGCCCGCCATCCTAATCGGCCCTATAGTGTTACCTGGGAGTCTGGACAGCTCTTAAGGTGTACCATGTATCCACGCTGTCACACAGTCCAAGTCACATCCATCAGGCTCTTTTGTCCTCTAAGAGCTTCTATCAAGTTACTCATTAATTATTTATCTGCAGCCAAACTGTAAAAACAATCACTGTGGCGCTGGGCAGTATAGTTAAAATTAAAAGAGAAGACAGACTGCCGGAGGGTGAGGCCTAGTTACTGTCTCTCTTCAGGCAATCAATATGATGCTCCCATGCTGTCATGTTACCAAAACAGCATGAGAGCCATGTAAGGGTAAGGTCGAGCAGACAACCTCACTGCTCATTAGGTGACATGGAAGCTACAGTTGTGTTTCTACCTGGCTCACAAATGGAAAAGGTGGAGAGGCCTCTAAAGTGCATGTCAGGTTGGACAGAAAAAAAAGTCAACTGCCCAACCCGACATGCGCAGCTTTGGTCCAGGTGCTGAGTGAGCATGGAGTCAGTCTGAGCAAGTCTTCTGTCATTTAGGCCTTACAGCTGGCAGGATTGGGCGCCATGCGTGTCTACGCTGCTGCGAATAACGGGTCGCTCATACCATGTCAGTGTTCATGCGCGGACTGCCTAGCGCAGCTCCGCCCATCTTTTTTTAACTATGCTCTCCGCCTTCTGGCATGGGCGCAGGGGTAGGACATTTCCAGCGCGGACGCCGGCAACAAACTAGACCACTAATGGTCACAGCCCATCCCAACTCAGTCCTTGACTGTTCCCCATAAGTTTTACAGCTCACTCACTTGGCAGGCAAAGTCCTTCAGTAGAGTACTCGGCTGGGGATTGTCTCTCAGAGCATACCTGGGCTGACCATGGCTGGAGTTGGGATCCAGGGTTGGTACTCTGGGCTAGGGAGGCATGTCTGGAGGCTCTTGTGTTGCCTCCAGAGCCCTCAGCGGCGAGGCTGGTTCAGGATGGTGGTCTTCTGCTTCTCTGGATTCCGTTTGGCTAGCCCCTGGTTCTTCGGGGTCGTTGGTCGCTTCTGTGCAGTGGCTTGGGTTGACCACTTCCTTGAACCATGAGATGTTACGAGTCACAGTCTCCTCTTCTTTGTTGACTGTCACCATGGTTCCCTTCACATCGATCACTGTCCAGTACCCAGGTTCATAGTGAGTCCGGAATTTCCCTCTGGGCCCCCGGGCCCTCATGTTGACGATATCCCCTTGATGCAGTTGGCGAGACATGGCTCTCCAGGCTTGGCTGGTGGTGTTGTTATGCTTCTCCCTTCTCCTGAGGGTGCTGTCTTCGTCAAAGGGAGAGAGTTTCCACCCCGGGGCAGTAGCGAGGCCATCCCAGCGGGTGCCATTGAACTTTAGCACCCAAGGTGCTTTGCGCATGGAGCTCTGAGGGGTGTTCCGGTATTCCCACAGGAACTTCTGTAGGTGCTGTTCCGGGTCGGCGTGCACAGCTACTGCAATGCAAAGACATTTATTGATGCTCCTCATAAAGCGTTTGATTTCGCTGTTGGCTTGGGGCCACTGCGGGGTGATGCATCTGTGCGTATGCCGTGGTGTTGTAGGAACTCTCGGAATTCGTGCCCTTGCAACAGGGGCCCGTTGTCACTCTTGAGTTCCTCCGGACATCCGAACATGGTGAATATCTTCTCCAGTGCTTGGCCAATATGCGAGAAGGCCGTTGAGATGACAACCTCCACAATGGGGTACTTGGAGTAGCTGTCAATCAGGGCTAGGGTGACTCGGCCATCCGGGAAGCTCCCAAAGTCCACACTTAGTTTTTCCCAGGGGCTTTTCCCATGCTCTTCAGTGTGGATAGGTGCAGGCCTCGTAAGGCCACTCGTCACTTGACAGGAGGGGCACCTCTGGACGGTCTCGTCGAAGCGGACATCCATGCCTGGGAACCAAACCTTTTCCTGCATGCAGGCCTTCATCTTTTCCACCTCTTGGTGCCCTCTGTGGGCAAGTTGCGTTGCTCGTGCCTGGAGAGATGCTTGGATAATGATCCGAGACCCTCTTAGCAGGATTCCTCTATGGGTGGCGCTCAGCTCACTCCTGACCCTCCACATGTGCATTAGGCTCTCTTTCTGTGGACCGAACCACGAGTTGGCTGACTGTAGGAAGTGACGCCAGTGTCCTCAAGCGGCGGCGGCACGGACTTTGGCGATGAGTGGGTCTGCTTCCGCTGTGACTGCCACCTCCTCAAGGTTCAGCGCTCGAGGGCACGTTAGCGCTGAGATCATGTTCAGGTGGGCTTCAGTGGAGTCAGCATCCGGTCCTTCACCCCGTCTTCCGCTGGGGCGCGGTGTCTTAAGAGGAAGTCAGCAGGGTTTTTGGCACCAGGCCGGTATGCTACAACCATCTCGTACTGCTGGAGCCCGACGACCCACCATTCGATGCGTGGCAGTGGGTGTGGTGCCAAACCTTTGAACAGCGGCACCAGGGGTTGATGGTCCATGATGATCTTGAACGGGTGGGCGCATATGTACAGGTGGAAATGCCTGCATGCCCGGAGGATTGCCAGGGCTTCCCTCTCAATCTGGGTGTATCGTCTCTTGGTCGGGAAGAGTGCTTTGCTGGCATAGCCTAGAGCGGGCCAGTGTCCTGGCTCTTGCTCCTGGGTGAGGACTGCCTTTAGACCTACGGAGCTGGCATCCACAAGTATCTCTGTCCGTTTGGTGGGGTTGAAGTACACAAGTGTGGTGTGATCAAGGAGAGCATTCTTAATAGCTTGAAACGCTGCCTCTTCGGCCAGGCCCCATTGCCACATGACGTCTGCACGAATGAGGCTTCGGAGTGGCTCTGCCATGGTGGCCAGGTCTGGGATGAAGCTGTCGTACTTTGGTATTCGGAACCGCGTAGGGGACAGGGCCCTACCTCTGTCTATTTTGGTATTAGCGAACCGCAAATGGTAAATGCGGCACGTACGAGTGCTTTATGTGCCGTTCTAGCTACGAATGCACTGTGTACACGTATTCTGCTCAACTACGCGGGTTCCATTTTGGAAGCAGTGGCCATCTTGTCATTGCCCTCACATAGGCTATGATGGAGTTAATACGGGCCTCACAGTACACGGGCTTTCCCTCTGACTTCTCTGTGACCTGGGCAGCTGGCTCTGCTGCCCCGGGTCAAACCGGTCTCACGAGCTCCCCTTCCTCCTTCCACCTGTGATTCGTATCAGGGCTTGACCCGTCATAAAACCCTTTCATTCTACACAATCCCCCGGCTAATCTCTTCCACACCTGCTTGTTCTTGCTTTATGACTTGTTTCCCAAAACAGGAGATGCTCATATTTATTGGGGGGTCTATTTACTTCAAACATGGGATCTGAACCTTCCTGTGTAAATCATTGTGGGCTGGCCGAACTGGAATGTGGGATGGTCATCATGACTCTGCTTTTTCGTTTGTAATGTATGCCTTTATATGACCATATCGTAAACCAAGGAATGTATGCCTGGAGCATGATATTTTGTACTTAAGGAGAAGTCCGTTCCTATGATTTTCAGCAGTCTCCTGAGAACATACACGCTGTTGTACTTCTAGGATACCTGTCATTGGTCTGCAGCCAATAAACGATTCTTTGACTTCACCCAGAAGACTCTGTGTTTCTGTAGGTCCGGAACAGGGTGAAACCCCGAAGTCATAGGGTGTGTGCCCCTGCACCGCTGGGTCTAAAATACCCAGTACTTCAGTTTGGCGCCCAACTCGGGCCGATTTCAGCGGTACCAGTCCAAGCCAGAGGTTCGTGAGGAGCTTCGTGTGGAAATTCCGGAGGAAGGCCGCCACTTCATCGACCCCTGCATGTCGACGTGGTCCGAAAGTCTTTTCTGCGAGGTTCTCCGCGTCCCGACGGCTACGAAGGACTGCTGCCCTGATTAATCGACCTGTTTTGGACCCTTGACGAGTTTGAGAGAGCGAAACAATCGAGAGAGTCTTCTGGTGACGTCATCGATCAGCAATATTCAGTTAAGTATAAGTGGAGCGTCTCCCATTTGTTTTGGTATCCCTCGGGATCGTTTGATTTGATTTGGTAATTGGTGATTTGGTGTTTGCAAACCCCAAAGCCAGAGGACTCGTGTATTCACGAGAATATCGTAATCGATAATCCTTTGACGTTTGGATCTAGACTAGTGAGCGAAGATGCCTGGTTCTGGACTATTTGGTAGATTATTCTGTTTGGGTTGTGGAAAAGATTTCCAGCTGGAAGAATCATGTCCGGTTCCTCCGGTTGGAACTCCAACTTATGAGCTCTATGTGAAACATGGCGTAGGCCCCATTGCATATAACGAAGTGTGGATCCACTACACCAGGAAAGACGGTGTTTTAAAATGGCCCCAAAATGGTAGTTTTGATACCGATATTTTAGATAACCTGGAAATTAAATTGTTTAAGAAGAAAGCCCGGCCGGCGATGTTTGACTCTTTCCGCTTATGGCGAAAGGAAGCCAAACAGAAGGAAATTAAGCTAGCGAAAAAGAATAAGAGAGAGGGAGGTATGTCAGTAATGCAAGCAGCTGTACAATTTAAAGATAATGAAGAGGAGCAAATGAATGAGCAATTGCACAGGCAGCGTAAGTTAGGGATTGACAAATGTTACCCAGCTTTGCCACATTCTAAGCAGGATGGGTCAGAAGAAAAGGAGAAAGATCCCTTAATGTCACATTTGTTGAGTTCGCCACCCCCGTATGCTCAAACTGCCACGGCGCCTCCCCAGCTTGTAAATATGCCACCTCCAGTGCATATACTGCAAGCCTTGCCGCAACCGCCAGTTGCTTTGCAACCAGTTCCTATTCCTGTAGCGCAGTCCTCTCAAGCGCCTCCGGTAGTGCTTCCAACTACCCCCGCACTTCCTGCGACTTTGCTTAATTCAGTAACTGCCTCCCCTAACGCTCTTCCTTCTACCACTCCAGTACCTGTCTCTACATCCTCTTTTCTTCCCTCTGTTTTTCCCCCTGTTCTCGCCTCAGCTTCTCCTTCAGCGCGACAGCGTTTAGCCAATGTGGTTACTACATTAATGTCGCCTCTCTTTGGGTCATCTGGTGCAACTCCTGGTGTACAGCGTAAGCAGTTGCGCAGCCAATTGCCTAACCCCGATGAGAAAAAGGTAATAGATCACATGGCGCGTAGATGGATCGTTTTTCCTTCACTGTATGATGTGGATCGGTTGTTCACACTTTCCATCAATGGGATGCCCCGAAACAGAGATATGTATTCGAGAAAATGTGCGAAATTCTCTGTGAAGAATTGGAGGATAGTGGTAGAAATCCGAACCCGCAGGAATTGTGTAGAGTGAGGTTCGATTTTGGAACTGGTATAATTGTGGACCGCGAAGTAGATAAAGCAGTTGCGGTTGTATTGTCCTTAAGGAATGACGATTGCCAACAGTCATTGTTTGAACAAGAGGTCCTTGTGGGGAAAAAGGCAAAAGCGCGACAATACCCTATGAGAGAAGTTCCCCCGGTATGGAAAGAAGCAGTTGCAGCTGTCGGCAATAACCCCGCTGTGCCAGCGCATTTCCAACGTGTTTGGGTGCATGTTCCATGGAAGCGCTCTGAGGTGTTAGCACTTAAGCAGTCCTTGCCTGATCCCCGTAAAAACCCAGCAGGTTATTATAAAGAGTTGTCACAGACGGCAGGGTCATGCATTATGAATCTGGCCGACATAGACATGTTGTTTGGTAATGTTGTTCCACAGCCTCTATGGGGATCAATTCGTAATGTAGATCACAATGCAGAACTAGGGGATACCTGGGCTAACATTTTTGCTGCTGATGCTAGACAAACGGGTGGTGCGAAACCAGAACCTTTAGTAGCTGAATTGCCTGGTAGAATCATCACGTATATGAAGACAATAATGCCTGCGATGCGCGTAAATTGGGACAAGTTATCTGCATGTAAGCAAAAGAAAGATGAGACAGTGTCAGACTTCTTTACTAGGTTTGAGGAAACGTTTATTGACCACAGTGGGCAAGATATGAGTACTGAGGGTGGCCAACGGTTGTTTGTGGATAAGTTTGTGCAGAATTTACTCCCTGACCTGTGTAAAAAGTTGAAAGATTCAGAGAGTTCTTGGGCTGTTTCTTCTTCAGCGCAAATACTGGCTACTGCACAGTATTATGAGAACAGAGATAAAGACGAGAAAGATAGAGCGGAGAAGAAAACGAAGGAACTAAAGACAAAGGTCCTTTTACAGCAGGCCTATCCACCACGTGGCGGCGGTAATAATTATAGACAACCCCAAGGTGTCTATCACCAACCCCAACAATTTCAGACTAATCAGCAAATGAATGGGTATTATCAACCACGTGTCCCTGTAGGTCCCAACCAATGTTCATACTGCAAAGAGGAAGGTCATTTTAAATATAGTTGTCCTAAATTAATGCAACGGAACGGTAATGCGTATGGCGCAAGAGGTAGAGGTGGTCAGCAAGCTCCTAGAGGCAGAGGGCGTGGGAGTGTTCCCCAAAACGCGCGTCCTCTTCCGCCCCAAAGCGCCATTAATAGTTTTGATCAGCAAGCTAATGCGACTAGTAATACGGCTCAGTATTACAATAATGATTATTATGCAGAAGATGGTGATGCAGAGAATAATGATTACTAGGATAGCCATAGACAGAGAGAGGGAGTTGTTTCAGTGCCAGTGGATCAGAGTGGACCGTATGTTGAGGTGACTACAGCAAATGTAACGGAGCCTTTTCTGCTAGACACTGGTGCTGCAAAGAGTTCAATCATGCATTCCAAACTCCCTGGCGCACCTTTGTCTGGCGATATAAATGTTTCAGTAGGTTTTTCTGGCGCCCCGGTTAGGAACCCGATTTCCAGTCCCATGTCACTTTCCGTTGGACCTTGCGAGCTGAAAGCGCCCCTGATCCTGACAACAGGTTGTGGTGAGAATTTGCTGGGATTAGATTTGTTGAAAAGATTGCACGCTACACTGTATTGTTCTCCTTCAGGAGTACAACTTACATTAGGCAAGCAAGTGGTTTCTCCAATGTATTTGTCTAAAAACACGATGCCACCTGAATTGTCATCCCTTCCGGATGCCCTTTGGGCTACTGGTCCCAATGATGTGGGCCTCTTGGAAATACCACCATATGTGGTGACTTTAAAGGCTAATGTCAGACTGCCACGTATTCCCCAGTACAAGATCTCTAATGAAGGCCAGAAAGCATTGTTAGACATTGTCAGCGACTTGATTAATAAGGGTGTGATTGAAGAGACAAGAGGCAACGTTTGCAATAGTCCGATTTTACCTGTCTTAAAACGAACGGACCCTTCACAGCCACCTGTTTACAGATTTGTGATTGATCTTAGAGAGGTTAATAAGATTGTTGTGCCTCAGTTTCCGGTTGTCCCTGATATAACTGCCTTGTTAACGATGATTCCAGCCTCTGCTGCATGGTTTTCAGTGATCGATTTAAAGAATGCTTTCTTTAGTATCCCAATTGCAGAAGAGAGCAGAGACATTTTTGGTTTTAGTCTGGGAGGCCGAAGCTTCCGCTTCAAACGCGCTCCCCAAGGCTACTGCGAGAGTCCATCCATATACAGTCAAGCTTTGAAAGCGCAGCTTGATGCACTTGTTTTACCTAGTGGCGCTATCCTGATCCAGTACGTGGACGATTTACTGATCGCTGCGGATACTGAAAAGATCTGTAAAGGAGCCACATTGTCACTGTTGCGCCATTTATCCGCTTACCATCACAAAGTGTCTCTCTCTAAGCTGCAATATTGTCGACAAGAAGTGACCTACTTAGGTCATCTCTTATCGAAGGAGGGAAGGAGACTGACCCCAGAAAGAATTCAAGCCATTGCACAGTTGAGTGTGCCAAAGACACAGAGAGAAGTGCGTGCTTTCTTGGGCATCACCTCATACTGTAGGCATTGGATCCCTAGTTTTTCTTTGTTGGCAAAACCTTTATTAGCATTAACATGCAAAGACACACCGAATCCTATCCCATGGTCTGAAGAGTGTCAGAAAAGTTTTGTGGAATTACGCAATGCATTATGTTCAGCTCCTGTGTTGGGCACTCCTGACTATAGCAAGCCTTTTACATTGTATGTTTACGAGAAAGATGGATGTGCGTTGTCAGTGTTAACACAGCCTTTTGGCGACAGACCGCGCCCATGCGCGTATTTTTCATCCACCTTGGACCCTGTAGCGAGGGCATTGCCAAGCTGTCTGAGAGCGACAGCTGCTGCAGCGATGTCTATCCGACAATCTGCTGGTCTGGTAATGGACAACACATTGATTGTCATGGTTCCACACGCTGTAGACACATTATTAAATAGAACCAAGACACAACACTTGACTAGTGCGCGATTATCAGGGTATGAACTCACACTGTTAGCGAATCACATACACATAAAAAGATGCAATACGCTGAATCCAGCCACATTATTGCCGATTCCAGCAGACTCAGATGAGATTGAGCAACATGACTGTCTGTTCAGGACAGAAGAAGAGACGAAAGGGAGAGTAGATCTCAAAGATACTCCCCTGACTGAATGTGATGGCACTTTATGGGTAGATGGGTCATGTTTCAAGCTCCCTAATGGTGACACGACTGCTGCATATGCTATCACGACTTTACATACGGTCGTGGAAACTGCACGAGTGCCACATAATTCGGCCCAAGCAGCAGAATTGATCGCCCTCACGAGAGCATGTGTGTTGTCTGAAGGAATGAGAGTGAACATATACACAGATAGCCAGTACGCCTTTGGCGTGGCTCATAATTTTGGGCGTTTGTGGAAAGAGCGTGGGTTCCTGACGTCGCATGGAGCTAAAATTCAGAATGGCAAGTTGGTGAATGATCTCCTTGAGTCACTGACCCTACCTTTGCAAGTTGCGATCATGAAATGCAGTGCGCATAGGAAAGTCACAGATGATGTTGGACGTGGGAATGCGTTTGCTGATGAGACCGCGAGAGAGACAGCACAGAATGTGAAGACTAGAATGTATGTTGCAGGCCCCGCAAGATGGGTTAATGATGTGGGAATGTGTGAGAACACAATAGAGAGTGTGAAGTCGCTTCAGGCTGAAGCTACAGAAGAAGAGTTAAGCAAGTGGAGAGAGAGTATGGGTAAGTTGGATGAGAATGGTTGTTGGATTGACCTGACAGAACATAGACGATGGTTGTTGCCTGATGCATATGTGCTTCCAGTGGTTACTATGGCACATGGAATGGCGCATATCAGTACGAAAGGTATCTGTAAGTTGTTGGCTCCAGTATGGCAGAATGTTGGGATTCCCAAGTGTGCAGAGAATGTGGTCAAGAATTGCATAGTATGCTTGAAGTACAACCCTGGTAGGGGAACCCCAACTCCGGCCGGTCACTTTGCACCCCCATCATGTCCATTCGAAGTTTTGCAGCTGGACTTTATTCACATGGAAAGATGCAACAACCTGAAATATGTATTGGTGGTTGTTTGTGCTTTTTCCAAATGGGTAGAGGCTTATCCTCTGAAAGATAACACTGCCCTATCCACAGCCAAAGCCCTTGTGAAGGAGTTTTTCCCCAGGTTTGGGATGCCGAGAATGGTATGGTGTGATAATGGTAGTGAGTTTGTGGGTAAAGTGATGAAGAATGTATGTGAAGGTTTAGGCATAAGGCAGAAATTCCACGCTGCAAATCACCCCCAATCAGCTGGACTAGTTGAACGCTACAATGGAGCCTTAAAGCTCAAGTTAGCCAAAATCCAGGCGAGCACTGGTCTTAAATGGCCTGACGCTCTGCCTCTAGCACTCTTGTCCACCAGAATGACGATACACTCACGAGTGGGACTTAGTCCTTATGAAGTAGTCTTTGGCCGCCCGGCCAACGTATGGGGTGTGCCAAGGCCTACGAAGTTCAGTGAAATAGAGCATCCAGTACTGCTCGATTACCTGTATGATTTGACTGTTAAACTGCGTGTTTTGCACCAACAGGTACATGATACTCTTCCCCAAGCCTCTGAACCTCCTGGACACCCCATCAACCCTGGCTCGTGGGTCCTGGTCCGGAATTTCCATCGTAAGGGCAACGACGAACCTCGCTGGATCGGCCCCCATCTTGTTCTTCTTTCGACAAGATCAGCAGTGCGAGTGAAAGGGAAGAAGCACTGGATTCATGGTACTCACTGCAAGGTAGTTCCCTTGCCTCTGCCATATGACCAGTGGGTCAACGAGGGTATCGCCGACTCAGAGACAGACATTGTACCTCGCTTTGTACCATTCAGTGACGCACGCCTAAAAGACACAGCTTCAGTCCAAGAGAGTGACAATATTCTGCAGGAAGCTGTGCCGCCATCAAATCGACTGGACACCACTGAGCCTGAACTTTTGTTTCAAGACCAAACAGCACCTGGCCGTCTCCGCTATAACTTGAGACCTAGGCCCATGGACAAATAAAGATTTCCTCATTATTTCCCTTTTGACATTTTTTTCTCTCCCATCTGAAGGACTTTCTTGATTTTTGTTTTTCGAACCACCATCCGGGTTCTGCCGCAGGGTCGCGGTGCCAAGACTTTGGGGTACAGGCCGAAGACGCTAGGTCAACGGTTCTGGTTGGTCTAGGGCGTTACCCTGGACTGACAGGCGTACTCCTTAGCAGAAGAAACTCATCCACCGCGAGCGGCCCGAGTAGAGGATGGAGTTTTGTAGGATGGAGAGACCGATTGAGGAAATGAACTCTCAAACAAGGATGTGTAGAATTGTAAAAAGTAAATGTTTTGTCTTTTTGTGCTTTGTTACACTGTGTAGTACCATGATGTTTATTATAGGATGTGTGTTTTTCTCTGCTCCAAAACCCATTGCACCCACTCAACAGCCTATATCTCTTTCTACTGCCTCCTCTCACTCTTTTCACCCTTTGCCTGAGCACGAACAGACCCGACGATCAGAGTTCGTAAATAACTCGTTTATCCAACTCTTGCACCAGCACCAACTGGTAATGAATACGACCAATTGCTGGGTCTGTGGGTTAATGCCCCATACCACTAACAAGGGTATTCCCTACCTGGTGCTACCGTACAGTTACAATGGATCGCCATGGGCATTCCAAACCATGTTTCTCTACGCCCTAGATACATACTCCCCTCGCCCACCGCGTTCCATCAGACCCATCACCAATAATAAGGCTTTGATGAAAGGAGTTGCCGATATGAGTAGGGATATTAATGCATACTCGTCCATTCCCAAAGAAGAGCTGAGACCTTATGTAGGATGGAACGCGACGGGGTATAGTATCAGTCTGGGTGAAAGACAGCGAAAAATCTCATCTCCAATCTGGGTCGTACCCCACATGGGTCGGTTCTGCTTACAGGGTAATGGTCAGAACCCTAGGGCTCAGCTGGGAAGAAGTGACTGTACTGAAACGTACACTTTCCCGTCACAGTTTTCCCCTGCGTTTTTGGCTGCTAAGGGCACATATTTCATCTGTCATGACCGAGCATATACGTGGTTGCCCCCTGATTTCTCGGGCACATGTTATATTGCGAACTTGCTACCGCCGACATTTACTGCTGCCTCTGACTATCACAAGACCAGAGTTGTGAGAGGTGTGATTAGTAAGGAGGACACTGCCGGTCAGGAAGCAGGAGACTTTTTCCTGGGTTTCCTGCCGTTTTGGGGACCTATGGTCAATAGTAGGAACCTGAGACAGCTGACTCGTGTGGTTGAATCCACCGTCAATGTAACGGCTGGTGCCCTTAGTAATTTGACAGCTGAGCTCCAAGCGGATCGCCTTATGACTTTGCAGAACCGCATGGTCCTAGACGTTATTCTTGCAGACCGCGGTGGGGTATGCAAGGTCATCCAATCCAGTTGCTGCATTTTCATACCAGATAATGCTCCAACAGTGTATCAAGCCATCTCCAAACTCCATAAAATATCTGAAGCCATACACGTGGATAAGGGAGATTGGTCACTGATGGGATGGTTCTGGGAATTGATATCTGCCTGGGGTTGGAAAGTTCTGATGGTCATTGGAATGATCTTAGCCATTCTTTTCCTGTTCTGTCTATGCATACAGTGTGCTCCTGTGATATGTGGCCTCTGTGCTACCTTATGTGTAAGGAAACCTGTATCGAGGGACGAGCTAAGTAAAAGGATGATGCTACAGCAACATCTCCATGACTTCGTGAACATTGACCTAGACTCGGATTAAGATGAGTATAGTGATTGCCTATGTAAGGGCAAAAGGAGGGTCTGTCGTACTTTGGTATTCGGAACCGCGTAGGGGACAGGGCCCTACCTCTGTCTATTTTGGTATTAGCGAACCGCAAATGGTAAATGCGGCACGTACGAGTGCTTTATGTGCTGTTCTAGCTACGAATGCACTGTGTACACGTATTCTGCTCAACTACGCGGGTTCCATTTTGGAAGCAGTGGCCATCTTGTCATTGCCCTCACATAGGCTATGATGGAGTTAATACGGGCCTCACAGTACACGGGCTTTCCCTCTGACTTCTCTGTGACCTGGGCAGCTGGCTCTGCTGCCCCGGGTCAAACCGGTCTCACGAGCTCCCCTTCCTCCTTCCACCTGTGATTCGTATCAGGGCTTGACCCGTCATAAAACCCTTTCATTCTACACAATCCCCCGGCTAATCTCTTCCACACCTGCTTGTTCTTGCTTTATGACTTGTTTCCCAAAACAGGAGATGCTCATATTTATTGGGGGGTCTATTTACTTCAAACATGGGATCTGAACCTTCCTGTGTAAATCATTGTGGGCTGGCCGAACTGGAATGTGGGATGGTCATCATGACTCTGCTTTTTCGTTTGTAATGTATGCCTTTATATGACCATATCGTAAACCAAGGAATGTATGCCTGGAGCATGATATTTTGTACTTAAGGAGAAGTCCGTTCCTATGATTTTCAGCAGTCTCCTGAGAACATACACGCTGTTGTACTTCTAGGATACCTGTCATTGGTCTGCAGCCAATAAACGATTCTTTGACTTCACCCAGAAGACTCTGTGTTTCTGTAGGTCCGGAACAGGGTGAAACCCCGAAGTCATAGGGTGTGTGCCCCTGCACCGCTGGGTCTAAAATACCCAGTACTTCAAAGCGACCACAGTATGTGGCCATCCTGAGGAAATTGCCGACCTCAGCCACTGTTAGAGGTGCTGACGCATCCTTGATGGCCTGGGTTTTCCGGGGATCGACCTCTATTCCTTCCTGCATGAAGGTGTTGCCGAAGAACTCAATTTGTTGCTGGAACAGCAGGCATTTCTTTTTGTGTAGGGTGACCCCATGGTCCTAGAGCCTTTTCAGCATGGACGGCGGCAAAAAACTAGACCGCTAATGGTCACAATTAGTAAGCACCACCCCCCCACCACCCCAGGCCCGCAACTTCGGAATCCTGACTCGGACAAGGCAACCCGGACTGTGGCTGAAAGCTCACTGCTGCGGGTAGATTAAAAAAGAAAAGGACAACTGTTTTAGGTTTATTAAAATTCTTTATGCTTAATCAGGGCATCAGAGGGCCAAAAATATTTGCTGGGCAAAGTCCCCCATGGCCTAAGTATTTTGAGTAGGTATGCTTCAGAGACATCTTTGAAAGCCAAAATTGCATTTCCTGGCTGATGTTAAATTTTGCAAATGTAGGTATTGAGATATTTACGACTGAAAACAAATATTTTCGAGTTGAGAAATGATTGTAAAAATTCACTTAGGGACGTTACAAAACTGATCAAGCCACCGATGAAGAGGAATATTGCCTTCCTATGTTTTACATGATGATAAAGTCCATGCACCAAGGCCTAGATGAAAGGATCTCTCTCTGCATGATTTAACACACACTTCTTGGAGGTAGGTGGTTTCAGTCTCACCCCTCCTTCACCCTCATCCCACAACTCAGGCTTTGTACAACATCCGATTGCTCTGAAAACACTCCACTCCGCTAGTGTCCTTTGAAGAACTGCATGTCTTTTCTTTTTAATTTCTTTGCTTACCCTCACTCCTGCTCCCTGTGCCAGTGCTGTAATGTGGAGTATAGGCAGTGTAGGCGCTATACAAAATAAAACAAACGTAGGTGATAAGTGTGCTTGAAGCACTTTATAAAAAGTTGAATACCTGTATTGTTTCAGCTTGTTATCATCCTCATCAATATTCTTTATTCTGCCACATAAATGGCCATAAAAGCACAGAAATAAATACGATATTCACAATCATAGCAGAGATAAAAAGATACAAATCAATTAAATGTCCTATAAAACCACAATTAATGATTTAAGATGCATAGTTTTCCTAAGCTTTATAGCTGCAGTAATATAGCTAATTGTAGAAAAGCAGATTTTTGGTGTAGCTAAAGACTGTAGGTATCCCAGTCCTTCTTTATGAAATGTAAATGCTTGTGCAAGCGAATTGGGCATGGAAACTGGGCTCTTGACTTATGGTACAAGGTGCAAAATAGCATAACTTGCACAGTAGATTGAGAGGAGATGGCATCATATAGGCTGTGAAAAAGAAAGCCAACCCAGGAGCTAGCCTAAGGAAAGGGATCAAAATAATGGACCATGTTTAGTCTTAAGCTTGTTAAATAAAATCTGTGCTGGTGATTAATAGGCCAGGTTAGATAAGATGTTGTGCCTGGTGCATTAAGAATTTCCATATAACTATTTACTGAGCCCATGCTAAGGTACCTCTAATTTCTGGTCTCCTTCTGTATGAAGCGAAATTCTTTTTGACCCTATCTTTTGTTTGAGGGTCAATACATTCAGGAGAATCAAAAAGGGCACTCAAACCTAGATTGGAAAAACTGTTTTTAACATAAGTCAACCAAGGGATGGTGGTCATATTATTGAGATTTAAACAATCCTCCAATACCTCCCTGGAGAATCCACTCTCAGGAGTGCTCCATAACTTCAACCATAATTGTAAAGGCGATATGCCCACACAAATCTCCCAAAAAACCCATTTCCAAATCCAAGTGTGAGATGAGAATTTGGGTAGTTTGGGGTATTGCTAGGAGACTGCACAAAAATGTGTTTTCAGCTGACTGTAACTTCGATGGAGCAGCACATCCCCAACGATCGCTGCATATGCATCAATTGAAAAGCACTTGCTCCGCTAAAGCTAAGTCCTCATTTTGACTGGTTTGTGGACTAACCTTTGGCAAATCTAAATGTAATTTCACAGTCTGCCCCAATATTTTGCATTCTCTGGTTGTTTAACCTCTCCTACAACCTATCAGAGTCAAACAGAAAGCATAGATATTTAAAAGAAGGTACCTTTTCTATAGCACCCCTGCAATATTAAACCATATGGATTAAGTGAGTGTGGGCCCACATGCTAAATGATTCATGGTGATTTACCATAAGATTTAGTTTTGTCATAAAATCATTAAAACCAATTTAAAGGTTATGGAGTAACCCCGGGCGTAGCACTACGCTTCGCCCACGTAGTGTACGTAGCGCTGCCTGCTTCGCACTTTCCGAAGTAGGCGAAGCAGGGCAGCGATACGCACACGCCGAGGGCGAAGCGTAGCTGCTTGCCACCCGCCACCCACCTCCCGCCTGCCCTCCTTTTAATAATATAAGCATTGAAAAATAAATTAAAGTAAGTCGACTTACCCGTAAGCGCGGCGTCTCCGGGGCTCCCTCTTTCTGTTTCTAATTTCTTCTGGCAAATGCGCATGCGCGGACACCCGCGCATGCGCATTTCTTGCGAGAAATGCGCATGCGCGGGCGTCCGCGCATGCGCATTTGCCAGAAGAAATTAGAAACAGAAAGAGGGAGCCCCGGAGACGCCGCGCTTACGGGTAAGTCGACTTACTTTAATTTATTTTTCATTGCTTATATTATTTAAAAGAAGGGCGGGCGGGAGGTGGGTGGCACGTAGTGGGGCTACGCGAAGCGCGTAGTGTGCGTAGATTTGGGCACACTACGTGCTGCTTCACGTAGCCCCACTACGCCCACTACGCCCACCCTTATTATGGAGGCCATTTGCTGTTGATGCTATAAGAACTGCATCATCCATTTATAAAAGTACCAAAACTGCATGGGTGCCAATTCTTGGGACGTCTTTCCTGCATGAACCAAAAAAGCATATACGGAGTTGATATAAAATAAAAATAGGAAAGGGGCTAATATAGTAAAACTTATTGGTATTGTGCAGTGCCCAGATTGCGTGGTTGTGTCTCTATGCAGGTGTCTGACAAGATCCAGCAAAAGGTGGTCAAACCCGCCTGTTCCATTATTTCCTACAATTTCCTCCTATCTACTAAGTCAAAGGCACAATAAAGGGCAGTTCTCCTGGCCATGACGTACATCCTCCAAATTAGAGTTAAGTTGAAAGCCTGCTTTACGGTCCCTAAACTGGGTCAGAAGCCTTATTGGAATGGTGAGAAGAAAGGGGTAACCTCTGCCCAAATTCTCCAATTTGTCCAAGATGACCCACCCAAGTATCTTTGCTGTAGAATCTATTAATGAATTTGGGCAGTAGCATGCCAGTAGATTCTGACCACCTTTTTTATAAATTAGTATTATGGTGGCCTCTCTTTAGGAGTCAATTAAGTTACCTCTAGCTTCTGCTCTTAAGACGTTAGTTAAACCTGGGGCCCATAAGTCTATCTCATGTTTAGATAGATCCATTGGGACCCAAATCGGGGCTAGAAGGTCTACTAGCCACTCCTCATTTAATGTTAGGGAGTCTGATATAAAGCCCTTCTCATGACCATCCCCTTCATAATCCAAGTTAGAGATGAGAGTGAAATGATCCACCCAGTCTTGTTCAGAAATATGACATACAATGTCAGTGGCTTGGCTATTTGGGAAAAAAAGGCCGATTTGCTGTTTCCCAAAAAAGACTGTTGTCTTTCAAACAACCAGATTTTCTAAATACTCTCAAGCCATAATTCAGATTTCTTGCCTCCTATTCGCGAGGACTTGCTTATGATTATTTCTAGCTACCCTGATGTCAGCTATGTTACATGGGGTCTTATTTGTAGCCATTTTTAGTTCCTTGAACGCTGGCGCACATTTGGGGCTAAAACATGATTTAGCGGGTTGCTCTTTCAGTGGTTTGTTCATATATAAATCCCGTGACACAATTGTACTAATTTCAATAAAGCTCTCCAAGATGTTATCCCGGGCCATATCCTTTGAGAGACAGCATGTAATATCATTAATAGCTACTGTGATCAGATTGTTAAAAAACTTACTTGATTCAACATTCCCCCAATTCATTAAAATCCCTTTATTTGCAGAGAAGCTAACAGGCAGCTTGTTTATGTCTGATGTCCCTGGATGACGATTGATTGAGAATCATAAGAGAATAGGATTATGATCACTGAAGGGAAAAATGCACTCCTCGTAATACACAAGGATTTGTGCGAGATCTGTTGTCAGAAGCAAGAAATCTATAGGTCTCCCATTTCCTCTTCCTGTGAAGGTTAGAGGATTTGCATTTACACTGGGCATACACAATCCGAGGAGAAGGTCAAATTGTGTGTTAAAATTATCTGAAGTAGAGCTTCATTGTAAGTTCACTGTATAATGAGGCTAATGTCAGCCCCTTGAACATTAGTAAACCCACAAATACGATTCCAAATATGAGTGCACTTAGTGATATTAAAATCACCTGCCGATAACATTGAGATATATTATTTCCCTACCTATACACAGATTCTAAGACTGTCTTCCCGAAGTTTTTTTCCGGCATGTTCGCGAGATTTTCTGCATGGTTGCGGGTCGCCAACTTACCCAAGTGGTTGCTTGCGGGCACGGCCATATTGTTTTGAGTTGTCTCGCGGTGCATGATCACGAGAAGAAAGACGTGATCGCGCGACGCACGGGCGCGAACTGTCGCGCAAATGGCTAAAAACAATAGAACAACTCATGGAGAACGCGACCGGATCAAGAAAACTTGTCGGCACACGCAGGGATTCAGGTAAGGCGATCGCGCGCGAGCGAGAACGTATTATTTCACAGCGCGAGCAAGAAACAAATTATCGCCAAGCTGCGGAAACCGGAATTTTTGACATTTTCGTGCTCTCCGCGGAACGCGAAAATGTCAAATTATCGCATTTTCCGCGAACGGAACGATTTTTTCGCCCAGGCCTAATTAAAACCACAGAATTCAGGCAAAAACTCTGTTCCTCCACATAGTGGAGGAAGCTACTAAACTACACCCACAAATGCTGTGATAAAGCAACTTTATATGCTAAAATGTATATAATCAATTCACAAAAGTGAACTTTGAAAATGAAAATTATCAGGCAATGAGAGAGGTGATGAAATTGGGGTCCCCCCTAACCTAGGGGGAAGAACAAGCATATGCATTGAACACAAAGAGCATATCATGCTGAACGATTCTGTGGTCATCCCATCCTCTTAGGACTACTCTAAGCACAGTTATGGGCAAAAATACAATCCCAACCAAAGGCCCTGCAAAGCATTATGGGACGAGATTAGCAGTGGGAAGTGAATATTATAGTATCCAATATCAAAATAATTCTACAAAGAGCCGCAGTTCAACTAGTCATTACTAGATGTCCCTCACGAGTCAAATGCAAAAGCATTGAGATTATTACATCAAGCTGCAGTTCAACTAGTCGTTGCTAGGTGTCCCTCAAGTCAAATGCTTTTGCATTTGACTCATTATGGGACACCTAGTAACGACTAGTGGAACTGCAGCTTCATGAAAGGGTTTAAATGCTTTTGCATTTGACTCGTGAGGGACACCTAGTAACTGCAGCTTGATATAATAATGTCAATGCTTTTGCATTTGACTTGTGAGGGACACCTAGTAGTGACTAGTTGAACTGCAGCTCTTTGTAGAATTATTTTGATATTGGATACTATAATATTCACTGCCCACTGCTAATCTTGTCCCATAATGCTTTGCAGGGCCTTTGGTTGGGATTGTATTTTTGCCCATAACTGTGATCAGGGTGGTCCTAAGAGGATGGGACCACCATCGAATCATTCATCGAGATGTGCTCTTTGTTTTCAAGGCATCTGCTTGGTTCTTCCCCTAGGTTAAGGAGGATCCCAAAATCATCAGGTCTCTGACTGCTTGTTAAATTTTCACTTTCACTTTTGTGAAATGACTATATGCATTTAAGCATGTAAAGACAGAGATATTTGTTATTTTACCAAAAGTATATGAGGTTTCTGTTTTATTAATTGGGAGTCTGACGGAACGGAGCGAAGTTGCGTAAGTCACAGAGTTTTGGTTCAACTTCATGGAGTTCCGTGTAGTAGTACGCTGCCAATTATACTCACCTTTCGTTTTTGCCAGGTGCTTTGTGTTCATCTATGTTGAGCATTAAAGATGTAATCTGGAGAGGGTGGATAGAAATATCCTAGTCGGCGTCCACTTATTTTCCCAAAATTAGAGCAAGAAATACTCAGACATGACAGTAGAAAGTGGACACACTCAGGATCTTCAAAATTTGTAAAACTACACAATCCCCCTCCATAGATTTACTGTGGAGCTGACACAGTTTACTCTGCAGGCCATCATTAATTTGTCAGTTACTGCTGGATAACAATCTGTATTTCACTAATGTGTAGCTTTTGTATATAAGGCTTTGACAATTCTTGTATGTGCCTTTTGCCCAAGGTGGAACTCCAACTATAACCATTGTGTATCGGGTGCTGTCAGAAGGGAGGGATAAATGCAAGCTTTCAGGAGCGCATTCAAACTGAGGAGGAGGGATATTCTGAAGTTGGTTAGTTGTGTTTGTTACCCTAAGTGGGTAATTACGCTGTTGCTCCCGGATTTTCAGGAGGATATATAACCCTGTCTCCCCGTGTGCTTTGTTTGTATATAGACGGGGAAATGGTGGTGCTGGATCATTGGGCATGAGCTTGTGGAGGGTCTGCATTAGTGTTTGATGGGAAACCTATAGCACAGACTTCCCTTGCTTGTAAGTGATTAAGTTCCTGATTTACCAAGCTCACCTAGAAAGGCTTGTTTGGCACCCCTCTTTGGTGATGTTAACCCTGGATGAAAGCAGATCATCTATCATCCCCAGATGGACCATTATAGGTTTCAAAGCATCTGAGAGAAGATTTGCAATACAAACGTAAAACTCCTCAAATGGGGTAAGACCCTGCCGATGTTTTGGGGAGGCAAGGTGTTGTTTTTTTAGATTTTGTGCAAAACTCTGTAGGTTTCCTTTTTCATCCCTTGTGCTATGGTCTTTCCTCATTGACCGCATTCTGATCAGAAAGTTGGTGACAGTTAGCAGGATAATCAAGCACAACAAGAGGAGAGAGAGAGAGAGACTGTTGAAAGGGACATCGGTGTAGGAAACTGGCTCTATATATACTACACAAAAAAGAGGTATGGAGTTCAGGTGACCCCAGAAGTAGGCAGAGGTTAAAGTTAGATAGAACCTTACTCTATATTTGTGGTAGAGTGGTCGAGCCGTAAGGCAGTATCAGAGGAGAGTGTTAAGCATTTGATGTACACACTCAGTCAGCAAATGAATTCACATACTCAAGAACTGAACTCTAGGCCAATTGTTTTTGTATAAAAAACATACTGTTGTTTATTTGTAGAACCAAGCACGCCTGGCACAGGTAAGCATAAAATAATTTTCAGTAATAAGTTGCTGGATATAGAACAGTTTGAAAATGCAATAGAACTTGTACTTTGTTTGATTTACAGGGCATGTAGCAGGTTGCAACACTTAGCAAATGCAGTACATTGGAATGAATAGGCTTTTTCAGTAAATTACAAGTAAGTTACTTTTTACGTTAATTTTCTAAATCAGTGCTGGATACCTAGATTCAGCTATGGGACATTTCCTGTAAACAGGTAAGTAATTACGTTTTGGTTTTCGCATGATTTTTAAAGAATGTCTTTAGATTTCAAAAATCCACACAGTTGTTTTTTGGAAGAAAAACAGTGCATTGAAATTAATAGGCTTTTTCAGTAAATTACAAGTAAGTTACTTTGTATGTTACTTTTCTTACTCAGTGCTGCATACTTAGATTCAGCACTGGGACATTTCCCGTAAACAGGTAAGTAAATACGTTTTGGTTATTTTTACCATTTTTAAAGAATATATTTAGATTTCAAAATTCCACACTTAGAAACTTTTTGGAAGAAAATTGTCAATGTTATCCTATGAAGGAAAAACAGGTTATCGGTTCACAGGTAAGTAATCGACTGTAGGAGTTAAGGTTCTGGTGTTAGACTCAGGAGTCCCCCAGGGTCAGTGATGCACTGTTGTTTCACCCTCAGCGGCACTAGGGCAGCCTGGGTGTGAGTGTTGATGCCCAATGTTATCCAATAGGGAATAGGGGGCCTCCGGTTGGTGGCTGCTGGCAAGCAGGCCACTGGACTGTGGGAGCAAAGCTCCTAGGACTAAGGTCAGGGCAAGTGGGGAAACAAAGTAGCATAAAAGATGCACCCTCAGTGGTACTGGGGCGGCTGGGTGCAGAGTGCTGTTTCGACATCGGGCACCCTGTTGTTTTCAATAGAGAACCTCCGGTTTGCAAAAGCACTGCAGGCAGGGAGACGAAGGACTTCTGGGTGCCACCACCACTTGGAGAGGTAAGTTGGGAAGTTAAGGGTTGGTTGGGTACAAAAGGCCATGGGGCGTCAGGTGCAGGGGTGCCCTTTGGGGTTGGATCTTCTTACCAGCTCTTGGTCGCGGTTAGGGGGGACCTCTGGATTTAGACTGCAGCCGTTGGCTGGAGGCTTCAGGCAGGTCAGGGGTAACCGGATCTAGGGTCAGGACCATCGGGGTGACCTCCTTGTGCTGTTTTTCCACTCAAGCTTGGGCCAGGTTCGGCGGGTGCAGAGTGGGCTGGATTTGCGGTCTCTGGCTGCTGCCAGAGATTGCTGTTGAACAAATCCGGTGTTCACAGCAGAAGCAGTCTTTGGAAGTGAAGGCAGGCAGGTCCTTCATGGTTTTTGAGGTTGCTGGCTGCAGGACACACCGGGATTTTGTAGGAATAGGGTCGAGGGGAGACAGGCCTGTAGGTCTTTTGGGCTGGGCACTAGTCAGTGGGCGTCTCCCTCTTGTAACTGGCTTCACAGCTGGTCCTTCTTCTTCTTTTCTTCATGTTGTCAGGCTGGATCTGAGGAAGCAAGGTTGAGGGTTCCCCCTAAATACTAGATTTAGGGGTGTTACAGGTAGGTAAGGGCAGGGACCAATGAGCCCCTACCCTGGGGTGGGTACACCCCCTATCGAGCCACCCTCCAGTGGGAGGGGGGCAGTAGCCTGTCCCTGGTTGGCTAGGTCCCCCCATCCTCAAGATGGTGGAGACTCAGAGTTGAGCCTCACCTCGCCTCCCCCACCTGAGGGGTGGAGTTGTCAGAGGTGGGCACCCCTCTTTCCCTCATTTATTTTTTCCACCGGTTCTCCTGCCCAAAGTGGGGGGTAGAACCAGTGGGGACCAGTTGCTATAAGCAGCCAATGGTCTGGGGAGGCTCATAAAGGTGGCATGCCTTTGAAGCTTCCTCTTTGTGAACCCTGGCCATCCTAGGGGAGGAGGCTTGGCACCTCGTCCCAGGATGTGCATTGTTTCAAGCCCCCGAGAGCAGCAGGCTCTTGACCCAGGAGTCCAGAAACATGTCTGTTTGTGGCAGCCTAAGCAGTGTCAGGTCACTAGAAGTTGGTCGAGTTTCAGGGGGCATCTCTAAGATGCCCTCTGTTGTGCATTTTCCATTAAATACCACACTGGCATCAGTGTGGGTTTAATGTGCTGAGAAGTTTGATACCAAACTTCCCAGGCTTCAGTGTAGCCAATATGGTGTTGTGGAGTTCGTAATGACAAACTCCCAGCACCATATACTCTTAATGGAGGCACTGCACTTACAGTGCCCAGGAATGGACGTGGGTACTGTAGGGGTACAGGGCTCATGCACCTGTACCCTCGTGAATTCCATAGGGCACCCGGCTAGAGGGGTGACTGATGTGTGCCAGGGCAGTGGTTTGTGGGCATGGCACACAGGGATGTGTGCCATGTCGACTCTTCACTTTGTTCTGCACCAAGACACGTAGCCTGCAAAGGCAGTGGGTGAGTGTCTGGTCATAGTGGCCTGGGTACCTGTGGTACCATTTTCCAGGGGCTGACATGTGGCCAGAGATGCCAATTGCATTTAGGCTTCAATGCAGCTTTAGGGAAGGAACATAGGCCCTGGGTACCTGATTAGAAGGAGCCCAGGGCACATTCAGTCAAAGAACATCAGCAGTTCAGCAAAACGTGGGGGCATACCATGCAAGAAAATGGGCACTTTCTCACATTCGGCCAGTCCCCCACAACTCTGGTTGCGGGCACCAGAGTCATAGCAACACGCGGAGGCGGTGATGAAGACAGAGATAGTCTTCACTCTGAAAGTTTGCTTTCTTTGTTTATGACAATGCTGTAAAAATCCATCAAGAGTAGCACTGGGAACAGGTGGTTCAGGGGCCATTTTGTGCTTTCACATAACTATAACTTCACAGGATTCAAGGTCCAGCAATCAGTCACAGGGTGTTAACCTGGATGAGGAGAATAGACTGTTTTAGATCTTTGAATGAGAAAAACTAAAAGGATCACCACCAGAGATTGCACAGTACTTTAATGTGTCCTCTGTAGAATGGGGCTAAGAGGACTGGCCCAGCCCAGCCTTGCCCGGCCACAGATGGCCGCAGATGGGCCCGCCCTTGGCCCTGGTGCGACCTGCAAGCGTTCCTCACCACAAGGGTAGAGGCAGCTCTATATATGCGATGGCCATGCCTATCCCTGTAGCTGCTGCAGCAGTCCAAGCAGTTGGTACACCCTGAAACAGGGAGTCCCACCAGGATGTGTGCAGGAAAAGAAGACAAATAAGGGCTACCCCCTGACCAGAAGAGCGTTTCAGCTTGTTGTATCCAAAACGAACAATAACATATAACCTAACACAAAGATTTATTTAAAATCAGACTCAGGATTATGCACTATACAATATCAACAGCGGTCTCTAAAATCTCATTCAACAGTCTGCGGCAGTTCATTTCCTGCTGCGATGACAAACTGACTTACAGATGAGAGGTTGTGACTGGTCACCATTCACACAGTCTAAAAAATACAAAAACGGGTAATAACACCGGCATAAATGCCAATTTACATCTTTTAAAAGGTTACAACCCTTCCTCACACAAATGTGCAGTTCATGTGTACATAGTATATGTGTAACGTCACAATTATAAAAATCAACGAGGCACCCAACCCCAATAGGTAAGGACACACCCCAAATATTTTTTCTCGTCGCTTTCCACTCAGAATAGATGTATGAGGGTACTGGGCTGAGAAACACTCCAGAATCTGCTTGGAGGCAGAAAGACACAGCTGCATTGTAATGTCTTATGTTATGCCTAATAAATAAAGGTTGTACATACAGTTTCCTGGCTGATGAGGACTTTGGACAGAGTAACATGAAGTGGAGTAAAGATTCATATCCATCTTGTTTAAATTTGCAGACAGATGATTCTTTGACCGGTTTTCGGTAAACGTTTTGATCTTTAAAGTTCCCAGCCTAATATGAATAAATGAATGAATGAATGAATGATTACCTTTTACATAGCGTGGCCACTCCGTGAGTGTCCCTGCCCTTGGCATAAAACAACAGGCAGAAGGGTGGCCGCATAGTCAGGTGTAGTGTCTTCGTGACACTGCTTGTGGGCTCGCTTGCTAAGCTGACGGGCCGTGGGCCTAGCCACGTGTAAAGTACCACACGGGGACAGCACGGTGTTGTTAGATAGTTCGCCGCCGCAGCCTTTCTCGCGTACGTGCGTGCGTAACTTTCTTTTAACTTTACTCACGTGATCGGACGCGTACGCCCACGCGTATCGTGTCACGACTACGACATAACATTCCTCCCCAACAAACACAACAAACAAAAATCTCCAAAATGTCCTGACTTAGAAAATACTTCCCTCCCCACAATTACTCTATGTTTATTCAGGCCACTGAGGTTCAGTTAAAACCAAAACAGTCTTATGTGAGGTAGTCCTTAAGGCGTCGGGACGGCTCTGGATTGCTTCGGAGGTTGTACCTTGACACCCCCCGGGTTGGTGAGCCCCCTGGGCCTCCACCGCTGGGCTCGCCACTTCCCTGGTCGTGTTGTTCCGAACTTCCGCCCAAACTGGGCCTCTCTGGTGACTGTCGAACCATGGGAACCTCATTACCCCCGGGCTGGGGGATGACTGGCTCCTGCGTGTCATCGGTGGCGACAGCATCTCTCGTGGGCCTCTCTATGCACTCCGGATTACCACTGGGAGCGCCCTGCTCCGGACTCTCAACACTTGGTGACGGATTGTACCCTTTGATGTATGACACGTTTTGGGTTATCCTTTCCCCCCTCCGGATAGCAGTGACGCAGGTTCCTTTGACGGTTTCTACTGTCCATGGTTCCTTTTCAAACCTCAGGCGAAACTTGCTTCCGAGTGTTCTATTCTTCAGGAGCACTGTGTCTCCAGGGCTGATGTTCGGTGCCGCCGCTCTCCGCCGGGTGTCGGCACGTGCATGGGTGCTCCGTCGTCGGGCATCAATGGCACTGTCCTCTGGGGTTTCTGGTCGCCACTCAGGGTGGTGAGGTATGGTGTCCATAACCACTCTTCCCATCAGCAGGTGCGCCAGAGCTACCCCCGTGGTGGTGTGAGGTGTCTGGCGATAGCTCCGAAGGATCGTCAAGATCGCCAATTCAACGGACTGAGATCTGTCGGTGCTATGCGTATTACCTTGTTGAGTCTTCTCATGAACCTTTCCACTTCACCGTTGGCCTGCGGCCAGCGGGGCGTGATTCGCCGATGATGGATGCCCAAGGCCTGCAGATATGCGGCAAAGTCCTGACTCTGGAATGGAGACCCATTGTCCGTCCTGATCTCTTTCACCAGTCCATGGGTCGCCATGATCTTCTCTAGCTTGGAGATAACTTCACTTGCGCTAAGGGCCGACAGTATCTCCACTTCAGGGTATTTCGAGTGGTCGTCGATCGCCACTAGAGTGTGGCGCCCATCTGGCAGGCTGCCAAAATCCACACTGATTTGAGACCACGGGACTCTCAGACGCAGCTCCATGATGATGGGTGCTGACCGAGGAGCTTCCCCAGTGACCAGACATGAGAGGCACGCCCGAACGGTGGCCTCTACGAGGTCATCCATTAGTGGGAACCAGAACTTTGTGCAAAGTCTTGACTTGGTCTTTACCATGCCTTGATGTCCTACATGGGCCAAGTCGACCATCCGCTGGGTCAGCGATGTTGGGATGACTAGCCGATGCCCCCTCAGTAGGCACCCGGTGTTATCCTCGGTGAGTTCATCCCTTACGTGGTAGAGGCTTTCCATTATTCGTTGCGCCGTCGTTGTCAAGCTCTTCCATTCCTCCCGTGCTCGGTTCCAACTGTTCTGCTGGACGGCCTTCTTGGCCCACTGCAAACACTCGTCTTGCCTGGTGGCTTGCTGAATGCTGGCCATGGAGTTGGGTATGTGACATTACTGAGCAGTGACACATCTTACGTACTCCTCAGTATCAGCGGCTTCTTCCATCTCTGCCGGATTCCGTGATCCGGGTTGGTATTCTATCTTGCAGTTGTAGTTTTGTAATTGCAGCATCCACTTCTCAATTCATGGTGGGGGTTTTGTTGAGATTCCCGAGAACAGAGATACCAGGGGCTTGTGATCTGTCGCGACCACAAACGGTTTTCTGTATACGTACAAGTGAAAATGATGACAGCCCCAGTGAATGGCGATGGCCTCCTTCTCTATTTGTGAATACCTTTGCTCCGTCTCTGTGAGTGATCTGCTCGCGAAGGCCACCAGGGTCCACTCATCCTGAGACGTCTTTCTTTGTAAGAGAACGGCCCCCAGTCCAACTGGACCAGCGTCTACAGCAATTAGTGTTAGTTTGGCAGGGTCAAAGAATGCGAGTGTTGTGGCTTTCGAGAGCGACTTCTTGATCTTTTCAAATGCTTGGACTTGCTCGCTCCCCCATGTCCACAGTGTGGATTCTTTGGTTAGCTCCCTCAAGGGAGCTGTCAGGTTGGCCAAGTCCTGGATGAATCTTCTACAGTAGTTGACCATCCCTAAGAAGCTTCGAACTTCTGTGACATTTGTGGGAGCAGTCGCTTCTTTGATGTCCCTCACCTTCTCGGGATCCGGGTTCACTCCTTCCGCTGAAAAAGTGTACCCAAAGAATTGCAATTTATTGCACAGGAACTCACACTTCTCCCGATGCAGTGTTAGGCCAGCCTCCCGAATTCGGCGCAGCACTTGGAGCAGTCGTTCATTATGTTCTTGGACTGTCTTCGCGTGGACCATAATGTCATCACTGACATTGATCGCCCTTGGGATTCCAGCAATGAGCTCCTGTATCACATTTTGGAACACCTCGGCAGCGCTTGACACTCCAAAACTCAGTCGAGTATACCGCCTGAGTCCCACGTGTGTAGAGAACGTTGTGATATTTCGGGAGGCTTCGTCTAGTACCAGTTGGTGGTACCCTGATCTGAGATCCAGTTTCGAGAACCACCGGGCGCCAGCCTTCTCCCCGATCAGGTCATCGATGGTGGGAGTGATGTGGCGCTCCCTCTTGATTGCAACGTTGGGGAGTCGCATGTCGACGCATATTCTGACTGCGCCGGGCTGCTTGGGTTTCCTCACAACCACGATGGGAGACACCCATGGGGTGGGTCCTGACACCTTCTCGATTGTCCCGGCCGCTTCAAGCTTCCTGAGCTCTTCCTCCACCAGCGGCCTGAGGTGGAACGCTATCCGCCGGTGTCGTAGGGCGACCGGCTGGACTGTCGGTTCTATGTGGAGGTGGATTTCTTTTCCTCGAAACTTGCCAATTTCTTGGAATACCTCTTCGAACTCACCCAAGATGTTTTGCATCGACTCTTGGTGCACCCCGAATGCAAACGTCACCACTCCCAAGTCTTCTGCCGCTCGGCATCCCAGGAGCATGCCCTGGCCATCCTCCGTGACGTAGATGTTGGTGGTGACCGACCGAGTTCCATGTGATATGGCTGTCCTGAAATGTCCCCGCACTCTCAACGGTGCCTCTTGGCCATATGCAAATACTGTTATTGTTGACGGATGTAGCGTTGGCTTCAGGTGCATCGTGCTGTGTAGCGTGGCAGCCATGATGTTGATGCTGGCTCTGGTGTCTACTACTGCGGTAATGTCTTGCGCCCCTACCCGGATGTTGCACTGTGGTAGACGTCTTGCTTTGCGCGTGGCGGTGCCTATCATGTGAATTTCATGTACCACTCTCTCCTACTCGTCGTCGTCATCCATGTCGCTAGTTGCCGACTCTCCTTCCTTGACAGTGTATGCCGCTGGACGGGGCTTGCGGTACCTCTTCGACCGACATACCTTTTCGAAGTGATTGAAGCGCCCGCACCCCGAGCACTTCTTCCCTCTTGCTGGACACTCCGCCGCGGCATGTGGTAATCCCCCGCAGTATCCGCACGACTTTGGCTGTTCTGGGGTGGTAGCTCCCGCCCCTTTCTTGCTCCATTTCAGCTTGGGCTTTGCCGACACTGCATTGACCGGTTCAATCTTCACTGGCGCTTGAAGAGCCGCCTACATGTGCGCCGCCCGCGCTTTGGACAGTTCTTTGGTGCGACCCATCGTCAGTATTTCCGCCAATGGCTTACCGGATTCTTCCAGTATCCGCTCTCGCAGTTTGGCTGACGCGCATCCCTGGATGATTTAACCTCTAATTTCTTCTGTCTCGTCACGGAAACCACATGTGGCGCTAGGTTTTTTAGGCGGGCGTGAAATCTGGAAGTTGGCGCGCTTGTCGAAATATGAATCGCTCATAGTCGCAGTTGGCCATTGGTTCAAAGTGTTCATTCAGGGCAGCTATCAGGGTCAAGTGCGTTTTGGGAGTAGCTTCTGCGAGCGTCTTGACAATACTGTGAATGTCCTTCCCTCCTAGGTGGATGATCATCGCACGTTTTTGGGCTCTATGGACTTTGGTGGCTTCAAAGAATATGCGTAGCCTATCCTCCCAATCTTTCCACCTGGCCGCCACTGTAGACGGTGACCCCTCCACTGTAAATGGTTCGATTGGTGGTATGTTCGTCATGGCTTGTACGTGTTGCCCCTGCCAGGCGAGACCTGCCAGTCACATGGGTGGCTTTCCCCTCTTCACCCCCCTTAACAGAGGGATCAGACTTGCTGCTAAATGCAGAGGGCAAGAGGGGTGTGCTCCCAGCGTGTGCAGGTAACGTGTCCCCTCCCTGGGGCTTCAGGCACTTCCCCACGCATACTCACGGGCACTCTGGACGGGCCGGCTTCCTTCTCACAGCACACGCCTCCTCCAATGCTCAGCGCGGCACTCGCGAGGCACAGACTCTCCTTGGGGCCTCAACCAGCCTGCTCCCGTAACCGCCTTCGAGGCAGCGCTCCGGCTACTTCGCCAGCCTGGACCACGTGGTGCTCGCAATCGGCACCACCGCTGCGAGCACGCGCCCACTCGGAGCTCCGCCGAGCAGCGCCGAGGCTTCAGGGCTCCGGACGTGACACCGGAGGGGGCAGGGGCTGAGGGCGACGCCGCGCAGGGGCACGAGCACCGCGAGGGAGAAACCTCTCACAGCCGCCACACCCACGCACTACACGGTAGCGAAGGCATGCCCACCCTCGTCGCCAGTTTTTGTAGTGTCTTCGTGACACTGCTTGTGGGGCTCGCTTGCTAAGCTGACGGGCCGTGGGCCTAGCCACGTGTAAAGGACCACACGGGGGCAGCACGGTGATGTTAGTTAGTTCGCCGCCGCAGCCTTTCTTGCGTACGTGCGGGCGTAACTTTCTTTTATTAACTTTACTCACGTGATCGGACGCGTACGCCCACGCGTATCGCATCACGACTACGACATAACAGTCAAGTAAAATATATTTCCTTGACAATTAAAGAGCTCGAGTTCACTTTTTAACTTTCAGAAAAAAACCTTAAAACATTGCGAGTCAAATGTACTAAAATCTCATGCAGCACAACGGTGCAGGCAAAAAAGTGTATCAAGAAGAGAGCAGGAGAGTGCCGTATTTACCCTCTCCCTAGAGTGTGCGTAGGTTTTGTACTGGAAGGATAGCCTTCCAGTGCAACTTACTATGCTCAGACTAACTTTAAACCGTTTCCTACTTTGTATGTGTGCCTTACGGTGCAGCACACATATAAAGTCAGAAAAGGAACGAGAAATTAAATAATTTCTCGCTTCCTAATGCATACTTGAAATGGGTTCTATTTTCTGACAATAAACCCAGTCTATAAATAGGCCTTAATGTCAGAAAGCTTTGGTGGGGTCATTGGAACACCCATGCACCGCCCATAGTATGCCCCCTTGGTGCTACGTAATGCAAATCAATGCTATGAGCAACTTTCCATTAATGCAAAGCGATTTTCCAGCACTAAACAAGTTTAGTACTGGAAAGTAAGGGGCATATTTAGTAGAAAATGCACCAGCGCAGTGCTGCAAGCTATCCAGCTTTTCTGAGCTGCGTCATCAGGAAAGTGCAGGGATGGTCGTATTTTCTTCTGAGATGGCACACAATTGGCCGCCTAGCACCAATGCAGACACCCTTGCGCCACGGAGAAATACGCACTTTGCAGCACACATAGAAAGAGGTAAAAGCCTCAGAGGATTGTTTTTATGCAGGAATGTGTCATTTCCTGCTCAAAAACATTCCTGCCTGCAACACAGGAACTCTTGCACCATCAATCAATCAATCAATCAGGGGAATTATAAGCGCACTACTCAATGCTTAATTTGTAAAATATGAAGTCCAGGTGCTCAAATGTTTATCGGAGGCCACACCCACTTCATACACTGGCCCCACCCACTTCCTCCAGCAGCTCCAACCACTTCCTCTATTGGCTCCAACTCCCTCCAGACACTTGTATCAAACACATAATACCAAGCCAAAACACAATCAGACCAAAATCCCTTCTCTGTGGATATGATGTCTTTTCTGACTTGGAAATTGAAAGGCACCATTTTTGAGGACCAAATATTCAAGGAAACTCTGAGAGACATCATCCAACACTTCTAGGAAAACGAGAGGTCAGCTACTAGCATGCTATTCGAATGGGGAGCCTTCTTAGTGGTGGCTAAGGTACTCAATAACAGGCGCCAATACGTGACCCTTTCAGCCAGCAATATTTACAGAACATGAAGTGCTACGGACATATACTCATATATACTGAACATATACTCATATATACTGAAAACCTAATCCACAAAGACAATGAGGGAGATAAAGCAGGCAAACTAGTTGCATGGCTGTTTAAACACTAAGGGGCATATTATCAAGCCAGGCGATAAAATTATGGCCGCTTTAGCGGCAGAAAACTGCAGCTAAATGGGCTTGATAATATGCTCTATGGAATTCCAATTGAAGCCCATGTTAGATGTGAAGGTGAGCTGTGGAATACTCAGTCAAGCTGGCATGGGCTATGAGACCAACAGACCTGCCTGGCACAGACTTTAATTAGGATGTCAAAGGACAGCAGCTGCCACTCTGGCTTGCCAATGATGCTCCAGGCACAGCCCTTCCTACACTTAGTCTGGTTTCTACTATTTGCTCTTTCCCTGGTCTCTCAGCACCAAACCAAAAACATAATTGCACCACAAATCTAGGGCGCACTGCATGAACCCCCAACGATCCACCAGCCTTTGAAAAACACTTGTATTTAAACGCTCAAACTGATGTAGCACATTTTTAATACAGAATGATAACTTTTTTATGATTTTTAACGATTTTATGGATGAAACATGATGCTTTAAAGAACAATCACCTCAGAACTAGCACTGTGAAATACATAGGACAAGTGTGAGTGTATACAGTGCACAGCTGCCCTCGTGTGTCTATTCAGGAAAACAACAGCAACAGAGAGTTAAAATGAAATAGAATGCAGAAGGAAACAAGATAAAGGCAGGCACGCACGTGCGCGCCCCTGCTTCTGTCCGAGTCCATTCTCCATCACTCAACAAAGTAATACAACAGATCGCCTACAGCGCAAGTGCTGTTTAGGCTTGACCTAAAAAGGAAAAATAAAGATATTTCTCCTTGTTACGCCTGGATCTGGAAGTCAAATAATGTTGAGAGATTCCCAAGTTTACAACTCTTTGTAAATCTGGGGATGTGACAGAGTCCATGGGTAGATGAATGGGAATGCCCATAATCCACCCATGAAACTCCTCCCTGCTACAAGGTAACACAAGGTGGTGAAATGTGCTGCTTTGCATTACTTTGAATTTACTAAACTTCGCAAAGCCATGCAAGATGTTCTTATGTGGCTAGTAAATCCCACTTAAGTACTTTAGTTGTCTTGTGTTGTCTTGTGTGATGTAAGGGCAATACAAGCCCTCTGTATATCTGCCCCTTAATCTCCAGGTTCTGGGTATATTTCCTGCACATATTAAAGGGTTTATAGGCAAGCTTAATATGTCAATCAAGAACAAGCCAGATGTGTTTAAAGGGGGAGCATATACATTTTACCACTGTTTTTCAGGTTAAAGTGCACAGAGTTAAAAAAGCAGGAAAAATGGGCTCTGTGATGACTAACCCTGGGCGTAGAGTTCGAAGGAGCGCTGTGAGATGTTGGCCTGATATATGCTGTCCACTAGTTATAGTGTGCACCTTGTATCAGTCCAAACAACCCTGGTGATAGGTTAAAGACAGCCTTTATTGCAAGCTATCCAAGTGGTAGCTATGGAGAGCAGCCTTCAGGCTAAGTCTTGAAGGAATGCAAAGCAGCTTGTTTTACCAGTCTATAATCTCTTGAATGATCAAATGAAAAGACAACCACACCAGGTATATATTTAAAGTATATGTATTTAAGATAAAACACACCCCTCTAGTCTCTTTATGAGGCTGGAGTTCGAAGTACTTAAGTTACAAGTCAGTATTCAACAGTAAAAGCACAAATACACGTTTGGGCCCTAGGTGTCAGGCGCTGAGCATGGGCGCCTACGGGGACTATAGCAGGACCCGGGACTACAACACCCAGCATACCCGGCTGCGGGAAGGCGTGGCCACTGCCGTTAAAATCCCGGGGACGCGAACCAAGTATGCGCGCGTTATACTGCATTGTATCCGGAAGCTACGGAGGATGCTTGACTGGCGGAGGACGCTTGGCGATCAGGGAGGATTCTGGAGGTTCCCACGCCAAGGGAGACCACTGCGGGGCGCTGATGTAAGCGCCACCGCGCCTGCCCCGGATCACTTCCAACGCTGCCTCGAGATCCTGCTGTGAGACGCACGGCTTTCGGACAACACTTCTGTGGTTCCCGCGATGAGGGAGACCACCGCGGGGCGCTGATGTAAGTGCCGCCGCATATTACCTGGGCCAATTCCACACGGCTATCCGGAGCAGAGGAGCTTCATACGCCTCGTGTATTAGGAGGGATTTCCTTGCAGTTGCTACCGGGATGAGATCCCTCACACCCTGACAGGTACAAAAGGAAGAGAGGGGGCTGCCCTGTGCGAGACTTGGATAACATTGCCTGTAGGAAGGCATAGCTTCTGGAGGCCTTGAGCTGCACCTTATGCTTGTCATAGTTCTTTTGTTTCGTGACTCTTGGCTGGTTCTAGTGCTAGCATGGTTGTAATGCTAGTGTTGCCATAATTATTGACTGCCGGGCAACATTTTTAGAAGACCGAGAAACTGCTGGAATACGCAGCGGTGTCTGTTTATGATTTGGGGACAGAAGAGGGAGGTATTGTATGGATGGTCGGTGGCTGCCTTTTGGTATAGGGTCCCTGTTGTCCTTTATGGGGAAAACGCATCTCTACATGGTTTCCTCCTCCTCGCTGATCCCGCCCTAATTCCTTTCCCTCGCCTGATTGCCCTAGCACTCTGTGTTGGTTAAAGCCAGAGTTGGGGACATCTGGAGGTGGAACTCTTTGTGCATCATTCAAGGCCGAAGGAGTCGCAGTGGAACGTGAGACTAGGGGGGTACCAAACCATATACCAATAAAGTGGAATAAGAACCACGACTGAACTAGACATAAGGCCTAAAGCCTGTAGAAGTGCTTGGACCACAAGGAAAAACCCAAGGAAGTGACACAGGAGACCCACAGGGGACGCGTGCAGTGTGAGAACACAGCCGCAAATTGCCGTTTACTTCTATGGGGAAAGTAATGGTTGGAAATTTAGAGTTTAAGAACACTTAGAGGATTTCTACGAGCAAACCCTTTTGGACTTAGTGGTGTCTAGGGCCACACCCATGGGAGCACCAGAGTACTCGAGTTACCTCACCAGGGAAGTCGGGTCCATAGGTGTCAAATGGTGTCGGGTCGCGTCGCTGTTTTCAATGGAAGCTGCTCAGGAAGTGCTGCTGCCGAGAAGAGGAGAAGTGTCCGAAGCGATCCAAGGCCGGATTGAGGATGGAAGGAACCTGAAAGCAGAGGGGACAGAGTCTGGGTCACATGCCAGTGACCAGGGGCACGATAGTCCAATGCCCACAGATGTCGGGTGCTTCAGGTGAGTTGACAGGTGTCTTGATTCTTCAGCCACAAGGTCCAGGAGGGGTCGACGACAACCAGGAGCTGGATTTGAATTGTTCCGCAAAGGTTGTCGAGTGCTGCCATGTCGGCGACCAGATTGGACCCAACAAGCCTTGGCAACGGCAAGTCACTTGGAAATATAAAAAGGACGTCGGTGCAGACCAGAAAGGTCTGGGGGACTCACACAGCAAGGGTAAGTCGGGGCACATCTGGAGCAACCAGGAAAGCCCTATCAGAAGAGAAGTTGCCTTCGTAGGGACCTACTAGCCAATGGGCTAGCGATCACGAAGGACCCTCAAGTGGTTGCACTGGAAACTGGTCCACGGGTCACTTGTGTAGTGGATGCCAGAAATCTTTGGTGCAGGAGGTGCTCAAAGGCTGTGGCTACTTGGAGCCCAGAGCACAACTTCAAGGAAGACCAGGAAGATGATGGATCAGCAAAAGATCATGGTGTCCATGGGTCATGGTTCCTCGTCACCCACGATAGCCACGGGCCTCAGCTTTGCTGTCGACTCAGGGTAGCCTTGGGGAAGTCTGGAAATCCACCTCTGGGGATGCAGAGACTTCAGCATCCAGCGGGAGCTTCAGATTTGCAGACCAGTCAGTTGCTTCTTTGGTGCCTGCCAAGCAGGGGAGTCACTCCTTGACCCCAAGGGAGATTTCTTCAGTCTTCTAGCTAAAGTAGAAAGTCGAAGGTCTAGGATATATGTTGCAGAGTTTTGTCCAGGTTAATCTAAAGTCGCAAGGACTGGGTTCCCATACTTATACAAAGTTTGGGGGTTGGACATACTCTAGGGACCCACCTACGGGAGGGTTTGGAAAGAGGGGTGGTTACACCCATTTTCTTTGTCCAGATTCATGCCAGAGCAGGGGCAGGTAGCCCCTGCAACCGGTTTGAACCGGACTATGCACAGGGACACCAAGTGTGGCCCCAGTGCAGGACTTCAAAGCACCAGAGAGTGCTCCCGCCCAGCCCCAATACACATCTGCCTGTCTCGGGAGGTGGTTACACCTCCCTGGGACAGGAAACCTATTGTCCAGGCCTCCCCTGCCGGAGTTTTGGTCAGCAGCAGGAGGCCAGACCCGTGTCTGTGGCAGTGGCATCCATTTTGTGATGCCATGGCTGTAGAAAGTCTTTAACGGGTTAGACGAGTGTGAACATGTCTCTCCCTCTAGAAGGGTGGAATGCTACCCCCGCCGCCAGAACTGGCGGGGGGTAGTATTCCAAAGCGTTTGACACCAAACACAACATGTGTCCGTGCAGCCAGTCCAAAGTTAGCACTTACCGCAAGGTTATAATGCACTTAAGAGTATATGGTCAGGCTGCACCACAAACAGCATCAGAGGAGGTACTCCGAATGCTGCAGAGGGGTTCTGCTCATGCAGGGGCACCCTCTCACATAAAAACCAAGACTTATAGGTTTTATATGTGTGTGCAATGGTGGTGATATAGGTAGCCAATACCACTGTAAGGGGTGCAAGCACCATCTTCCCAGGCTGCAGTAGCAGACCTGTGGTGTCATTTTGGAGTGCTTCCCAGGGGTGGCATAATACATGCTTCAGCCCCTGGTAGGACTCTGAGGTACCTATGCCCTAGTTACATATTATACCATATACTAGGGGCTTAAAAGGCACTCCAGAATCCAATTAGAAAAGTACCTAATGCACATGGAAACCATTTTAGAGAGGAAGCAGCTAGGCTGGGGTCCTGATTAGCAGGGCCACAGCCAGACTAAATTCGAAAAACAGTGAAACACCAGCAAAAAGTGGGGGTACCCATGTGAAGCAGATCCTACTCTCCTAAAAGCGCTACGCATAGCTACGCGAAGGGCACTTTGCACTACGCGAGCTACACGTAGCTACGCGAACTGCGTAGTGTACTGTGCAAAATGCTGTTCGCACTGATTGCACAGTGCCGGATGCTTGTCCACACTGTGCAATCAGTGTTGATAAGCTCGCCGGGAGGTTTATTTTCCACGCTCGCGATCAGCAACTTAATGTTGCTGATCGCGAAGGAGGAAAAAGTCTCACCGGGATGTCATTTTGCTTGCTTGCGGTCGCCAACTTGACGTTGAGGACCGCGAGCAAGCAAAAAATGACGCTGCACTTCGCTACGCTATGCGTGTTTTCACTGTGCTACATGCAATTCGCGTAGTGCGAAGTAGCGCAAACTTCGCAAACTACTCAAGCGTAGTGTAGTGCTTTGCCCAGGCTTAGTGATGACTATGCAGAAAAGGCAGATTTGCCCTGTACAGGAGATAGGGAAATGTAATAATAGACCTTTTTGCATTCTTGCACAATGGTCTCCTTTTTTCAGGAATTTCATTGCACCAGGCTCGGAAGGAAGATGCACTGTCAATACTTTCTGACTTAATCTGCCTTCTCCCTCTGACTGGATGCAAAACAAGTTCCATTAAAAAAAAATTGGAGACAGGTTTTTATACAGGGATTGCAAAATCCCATGTATTATTACAGGATTAAATTTCACACAATAAAAACTTATGAGCACATTATTGATAAGTGTACTTGTTATTTCATAAAGACATGTCAAATTGCCAGATAAGTCCTCATTTGTAAAGCCTGGTCCGAGGAAGTCAATTGAAAGGATAATGTTTCAATTACCTACCACTAATATTCATTCCACCGAATCTAGACTGCTGTGTTCCACTCCTAAGTCTCTGCCCCCAAAGGCTGGGGTTCCCTTCTGATTCATATTAAAGGCTGTGAAAATGCAAGAATGAAAATTAAAGCTGAATCTGTGATATAGCTTTTAACAAACTTTACGAATCAGCTTGCTGAAACTGTCTTCAAATGAGGACAGGGTTGAAGAAGTCTTACACTATGAAGCTAGCAAAAATCAATCCTCCCTCTAAGATCCAGGTCATCATGGGTCTAGGGAGAAATCACACACAAACGGACATTACCAGACCTCCGGCTTACCTTAACAATATCCCCTTGACATCTGCCCCTCAAATTCCTAAAATAATCACAGTCAAACTAAATGCATGCTCATAAACTGCAGGTCTGCCACCAAGCATGCATCAGAACTAGTAGAAGCCATCCTAAACCACAGCATTGATATTGCATTTAACACAGAAATATTGCTAAATGAATCCTCACAGCCAAACATAGACAAACTAGTCCCACCAGGTTTTTTCAGTCAACAAAAGAGACAGGAAGGATCACAATGGTGTAGACATTGCCATTATTCACAAGAATAACATTAACATAGGGGTAACAGACACCTTCAATTACAGCTCATTTGAATATCTCAGTACCACAATAAGGATGAAAGACTAATAAGATTTTTCACCTACTCTACCACTGACCTGGTAACACACTCTCCTTTGGTGAACACCTTGCAGATCTGATAACGCACTGCTATAACATCATCCTAGGTGACCTCAACCTTCACTGGAACATTAAAGCAATACTCTAATCCAATCTTTGAACAACCTCTCACTCCGTAAAGACCTCTCCCAGCACTGCCAAGGTCAAAACCACCACAAAGGCTCAACGCTAGATGCTATTATAGCTCAGGAAAAACATAACCTATTGATAACATCCTCCAAGTCGTCTGGTCGGACCATCACCTCATTCTCCTTCACATCAGCAAAGTCACAAGCCACCCTTAAAAAACCCTCAGCCCTCTAAAGAATGGCGTGACAACGTTGCCAACTTCTTCAATGATAAAATAATGAAGATTGAGGTCTCCTCACAGCCAGTCAACCAATGAACCCTTCCTCATAGAATGGAATATAACATCCACCCCTCTCTCTCCATGGCCTCCTTATCAATGTTTTCTCCATAGGATCAAAATGGAGATAATCAAACCCAAGAGACCCTTCAAAAACTCCTAGAAGCTGGAAGTTTTCTTGGCAAAAAAACTCACAAATGCCTTAACCCCCATCTGGACTTAAATTATAACCAGCTCCCTGATGACTGGTGTGATACAAGACTTTCTCAAGTTCAGTCAAGTCATGCCACTTCTTAAAATGTGCATACTGTGACTTAACTCAATTCAGCTCGATTGATATGTGTTCAGTGTTACAAACGTACTGTTGTAAAGCGCTCTGATACCGTTGGGTCTTGCCAGGGCTATCTAAAACTCCTATATCAATAAATACACAAACAAATAAATACATGAAGTAGTGAAGATTACTGGTAGGTCACTGAAACATTCCTTTTGTGTCTCGAAACGGAAAAAATTACATTCTGAAACAACTATAAGTAAATTAATCAATGATCTAAATCATTTACTATATCACTGATTTGATGTGTTTATTATGGATAATTTAACTGATTATTTTTTACATGCAAATGATAGTGCACCTGTTAGACTTGGCATCTTTTGCCATGTTTCCCCTTTCTTTTTGCTTTCCGACCTCCTGTTTTTGATGGTATGCTGAACTTCACTTTTTCACTGCTATTCTGTGATAAAGTGCAAGTGCTTCTACTATAAATCGTGTTATGATTGGTTTTCCATGATGGGCCTATTTCATTTACTAGTAAGTCCCTAGTACAGTGTACTGTGTGTGCCCAGGGACTGAAATCAAATGCTACGAGTAGGCCTGCAGCACTGATTGTGTCACCAACACAAGTAGCCTCTCAAATGCGTCTCAGACCTGCCACTGCAGTGTCTGCGTGCAGTTTTTAACTGCCATGTCGAGTTGTCAACCTGGCAAGTCCACCCACTTAGCAGGCCCTAACCTTTCCTTTTCTTACATGTCAGTTACCGCTGAGGCATCTTATGTTATGTTATGTTATGTTAAAAAGATTTCTAAAGCACTCTGTTACCCGGAGGTGTCCTGGCGCTATGCAATTACCCTCCTGAGATCAGCCAGCCATTATGCTAAATAAGAGGATTATATAAAAAGCCAGGTTTTTAGTTGTTTCCTAAAAGGAAGGAGCTCGGTGATATTTCAGAAAAAATACTTCAAAGGTAAAAAGAAGCCAGACCTAAAACTCCAGAACTTTATAACTTTTTTGGATTAAGGACACTGCCAAGAAGAAGAGCTAGAAGAGATACCAGGAGGAGTACTGCTGCTTTGCTGTTTGTTGCTTTGCTGGGTTGGCCTGCAGTTGCTGCTTCTGTCTTGGGTAGTGAAAGGACTGAACTGAACTTTCTCCAACTTAGTTCCTGAGTTTCCCCAAGAACTTGAGGTGGAGTTTGCCCCCTGTTCAAGAAGTCTCAGGAACATCAAAGACTTGAGGTACATCTATTAACAGCACTGGGAATTGTGAGTTTTGTACTGCAACTGAATAAAAACCATTACAATGCCATCAATAATGGCGCTGCCAGCCCATAACCTGAAGGCACCACAGAGAGCACCTCCCCGCTTTACACCGCAACCCTGGCTCACCAATGCCGCGACCCAACTCTGCCACGAAGCCGCTGATTGCACCGTGATCTGGGGGTAGCGCACTTTACACTGCCTTGCTTCACAGTGCCACCCTCGTCTCCCTGATGATGCCAATCATCACTGACATCAACTCTGCTGTCTGCACTATGGCCTGGGCCACCGCTTGTAAGATACTCGATGCACCAACCCATCCCACACCGCCACCTTGGCCCACCATCGACTCTAGATCATCAACCGATGCCACTACTTACACTGCAAACTGTGGGCCCTGCAAACCATATTCCCTGCCTTGCACCTCAGCCTTGGGTCTGCTGATGACAGATCTTCAGCAACAATGAGGATGCCTGCTCATTGACCTGCAAGCACCACCCCAATTCACACCGCAGCCCTAGTTTCACTGGTGCTGCAGGACGCCGTCACCAAGCAGCTGCCTGCACTGTGACCTGAGGGCAGCACACACTGCACCGCTCAACTTTGCCACAAGCCCCGACACTGCAGGCGCTCCTGACTTCAACCTCATGGAGTTCGATCTGCAATATGTGTGACTTCAAGGGCCCGATGACTCCTTAACCGACCTCTGGGATCGACGCCTGCTGGCACTGATGACACTGCCTCTTCTTAGCTCATCTCAAGGTCCATGACGCTCTCCATTTCCAAGGTACTGTTTGCCGGTCTTCCTGACACTGTCGACGGCCCGCAACCTCGCAATCGCCTTGAACTGTTGGATTTGTTTGTTCACAACGCCGTGATAGCCATGGCTGGAGCTATTGACTTCAAGGAACTGTATTTTAAGTAAATTCTTGAAATATTCATATCTTTATACTGTATGTTGGATTTTTGTATAGCTTTGGTCTTGTTTTACAGATAAATATTGGGTATTTTCTAAATCTCATGTGATGTCCTTTTGCAGTGTTTTCACTGTATTACTTTACGTTATGTGCAAATGCTTCACACATGTCCTCTGTGATAAGCCTGACTGCTCGTGCCAAGCTACCAAGGGGGTGAGCAGTGCTTTTTTTATAAGTGTAATCCCCCTTACCCTGACTAGAAGGAAGGGACTCTACTTGGAGAGGATACAAACCTGCCAACCAAAGACCCCCATTTCTAAAAGTACCTTTTCATTAAGCTTCCTATTGCACACTTTATTGAAATGTGTTCCATTTATTTTCAGGTTGTCTGTGAATCTAGTCCAGCTGCTTTACTGAACACATGGGAGGTGAAAATTTTAGCTCAATGAACTTTTTCTTGACAGTGGGATTCTCATATTTTCCACTTTTTGTTGCGTTTTTACTAATTTAAATGGTCACTCTGGCAGGAAAACTTCTTCTTTCGGTAACAGTTTATGCTAACTCACATCTTTACACTCCAATGTACATTTTCCTCACAAGTTTGTTCTTTATCAATATTTGTTACATTTCAGTCCCTTTTCCTTGGAATGTTGGCTCTCTTCTTTCAATTTCTATAACTAAGCACCTAACACAGGTCTAATTTTTGGTAGCTGTAAAGTTTGAAATGCTTGCAGTCATGCCTTACGATTGCTATGCAGCCATCTGAAACCCCTTGTGATACATGACCATTATGAGTAAGAGTTTGTGTATGCAATTAACAGCAGGAGGCTGGGTTGTTGGTTTTGTGGTCCCTCTGGGTAACACTCGTCTTATTTCCAAACTTTCTTTCTGTGAAAACCACACACTCACCCACATCTTTTGTGATATAACAGCTCTGCTGAAGAATTCTTCACAGTATTGAGTCTTTTATCTCTGTAGTCGGTACTCTATTCACAATGACAAGATTTATTTTAATCAATACATCATATGTCCAAATCACTTTTTCCACCCTGAAAATTAAGATTAAAGATGGGAGCCACAAGGCTTTCTCCACATGTGCCTTCCACCTCACTGTTGTTATTTTATTTTATGGATCCCTCTGTTCCACATATTTGTGACTAACTTCAAATTTTTCAATGAAAGAGAACACAATTGTGCCTTTGGCCTACTTCGCTCTTACTCTACTGTGCAACCTCTTCTTATCCAATCTGAACAATACAGAATGTAAAAATATCCTGAAGAACAAAAAGAATACAACAGTTGTAAAATAAGTCTTGTAATGTTAATGATGGTGAAACAACTTTACTGTCAGTTGGAAAGTCATGCTTATCTAGCACATTATTAAGAATAAAGATCCTACAATACCGGCAGGCTAGCCCGATGTCCTGCTGGTGCTTTCCTTCAGCTTCCGGGGCATGCTCTGAGGTCACAGCGGGCCGCGGTGAGGCTGCGGTGAGGGTGTGCTGTATTACCAGCGTTGTATGCGCAGCTGCAGAGAGGAACAGTGCGGAGTGGCCTTGAGTCAGTGAATGCAGCGGAGAATCCAAGCTTGTTGCCCCCATGGTGTTTTGTGTAGGGACACGAAGTTGCAGAACTCTGGGCAGGGAGCCGCCAGTTGGCCACAGGGGGTAGCGGCATGCAGAGCCTGCAGAAGCCGCTAGACAACCGTGGAGGCAGAGATCGATGACGATGGATGGCATGGCAGTGTGTGGCAGTCTCGGAGCGTGTGTACGGCCCATACCACGCGTACTCCTACGGCACCAGTACTATAGCGATACGGGCCGTACCCACACATTCATAGCGTGGTTACGGGCCGTATCACAATTGGATTGGGGCTGTAGGGGTACACGTGGTATGGACCGTACACACCCTATGAATGCAGGGGTACGGTCCGTATCACACGTACCCCTACGGCACCAGTACATTTGGGATACAAGGCGTACACACGCCACGAATGTTGGATTACGGCCTGGTGCAGCATATTACTGTTATATTTGTGTGTGTGTGTGTAGGCCCAGGACAGCAGTGTACTGCACTAAGGGGGTGGGTGGGTGGGTGGGTGGCTGCATAGGATTTCCAGCAGTGGACAGACATGTGAGGGGTGGGTGCAGAGGACTCCCAGCAGTGGACAGACATGTGAGGGGTGGGTGCAGAGGACTCCTAGCAGTGGACAGACATGTGAGGGGTGGGTGCAGAGGACTCCCAGCAGTGGACAGACATGTGAGGGGTGGGTGCAGAGGACTCCCAGCAGTGGACAGAGACATGGGGGTGGGTGCATATCACTCCCAGCAGTGGACAGACATGTGAGGGGTGGGTGCAGAGGTCTCCCAGCAGTGGACAGACATGTGAGGGGTGGACAGACATGTGAGGGGTGGGTGCAGAGGACTCCCAGCAGTGGACAGACATGTGAGGGGTGGGTGCAGAGGACTCCCAGCAGTGGACAGACATGTGAGGGGTGGGTGCAGAGGACTCCCAGCAGTGGACAGACATGTGAGGTGTGGGTGCATATCACTCCCAGCAGTGGACAGACATGTGAGGAGTGGGTGCAGAGGAATACCAGCAGTGTAGAGAGACATGGTGGTGGGTGCATATCACTCCCAGCAGTGGACAGACATGTGAGGGGTGGGTGCAGAGGACTCCCAGCAGTGGTCAGAGACATGGGGGTGGGTGCATATCACTCCCAGCAGTGGACAGAGACATGGGGGTGGGTGCATATCACTCCCAGCAGTGGACAGAGACATGGGGGTGGATGCATATCACTCCCAGCAGTGGACAGATATGTGAGGGGTGTGTGCAGAGGACTCCCAGCAGTGGACAGACATGTGAGGGGTGGGTGCAGAGGACTACCAGCAATGGACAGACATGTGAGGGGTGGGTGCAGAGGACTCCCATTAGTGGACTGAGACATGGGGGTGGGTGCATATCACTCCCAGCAGTGGACAGAGACATGTGGGTGGGTGCATATCACTCCCAGCAGTGGACAGAGACATGGGGGTGGGTGCATATCACTCCCAGCAGTGGACAGACATGTGAGGGATGGGTGCAGAGGACTCGCAGCAGTGGACAGACATGTGAGGGGTGGGTGCAGAGGACTCCCAGCAGTGGACAGACATGTGAGGGGTGGGTGCAGAGGACTCCCAGCAGTGGACAGACATGTGAGGGGTGGGTGCAGAGGACTCCCAGCAGTGGACAGAGACATGGGGGTGGGTGCATATCACTCCCAGCAGTGGACAGACATGTGAGGGGTGGGTGCAGAGGACTCCCAACAGTGGATAGAGACATGGGGTGGGTCCATAGCACTCCCAGCAGTGGACAGACATGCGAGGGGTGGGTGCAGAGGACTCCCAACAGTAGATAGAGACATGGGGGTGGGTGCATATCACTCCCAGCAGTGGACAGAGCCATGGGGGTGGGTGCATATCACTCCCAGCAGTGGACAGAGACATGTGGGTGGGTGCATATCACTCCCAGCAGTGGACAGAGACATGGGGGTGGGTGCATATCACTCTCAGCAGTGGACAGACATGTGAGGGGTGGGTGCAGAGGACTCGAGGCAGTGGACAGACATGTGAGGGGTGGGTGCAGAGGACTCCCAGCAGTGGACAGACATGTGAGGGGTGGGTGCAGAGGACTCCCAGCAGTGGACAGACATGTGAGGGGTGGGTGCAGAGGACTGCAAGCAGTGGACAGAGACATGGGGGTGGGTGCATATCACTCTCAGCAGTGGACAGACATGTGAGGGTTGGGTGCAGAGGACTCGCAGCAGTGGACAGACATGTGAGGGGTGGGTGCAGAGGACTCCCAGCAGTGTACAGACATGTGAGGGGTGGGTGCAGGGGACTCCCAGCAGTGGACAGACATGTGAGGGGTGGGTGCAGAGGACTGCAAGCAGTGGACAGAGACATGGGGGTGGGTGCATATCACTCCCAGCAGTGGACAGAGACATGGGGGTGGGTGCATATCACTCCCAGCAGTGGAAAGAGACATGGGGGTGGGTGCATATCACTCCAAGCAGTAGACAGACATGTGAGGGGTGGGTGCAGAGGACTCCCAGCAGTGGACAGATATGTGAGGGGTGGGTGCAGAGGACTCCCAGCAGTGGACAGAGACATGGGGGTTGGTGCATATCACTCCCAGCAGTGGACAGAGACATGGGGGTGGATGCATATCACTCCCAGCAGTGGACAGAGACATGGGGGTGGGTGCATATCCCTACCAGCAGTGGACAGACATATGAGGGGTGGGTGCAGAGGACTCCCAGCAGTGGACAGACATGTGAGGGGTGGGTGCAGAGGACTCCCAGCAGTGGACAGACATGTGAGGGGTGGGTGCAGAGGACTCCCAGCAGTGGACAGAGACATGGGGGTGGGTGCATATCACTCCCAGCAGTGGACAGAGACATGTGGGTGGGTGCATATCACTCCCAGCAGTGGACAGAGACATGGGGGGTGTACATCATTATAAGATGACCACAACTCCATGGGTGTATGTACGCATCCCTAACTTTGGACTATGATGATAGTGCCATAACAACACATCACTGACAGCAGTGTCCCGCTCCCAGGAGGATGGATGTCCCCCACTGCATGACACACCACATGTGGGTGTGAGGACAAATAACACATGCATACCCACCCCTGGCAGATGCAGCACAATACACACACTGAGATCATGCCACAAGACTGTATAGTCATGTCACTGCCTACTAAACTAAGAGAGCCAAAGGGAACACACACTGTCACGCACATCCCAGGACTGATAGGAATGTACAGGTGCTGGGCCACAAAGATGTTGTCTCCCATGGAAGGAATAGGGTGGAGTTCCCACTGATACAATGCCCACAATTGTGAGTCAGGTGCCCAAAAACCCTGCAGAACAAGTACCATATACGTGCTTGGCTGGGATTACACACATGCATAGTGCTGAAAAGGGAGAATTTCTCCATGAAGGCATTTCAACATACTCAATACACAAGTACAGTGACTAGCAAGGATGGCACAGACGATGCAGCCGGAGACATTGCTGAGCAGGCATGGCCATAGTTGAAGGGATCCGTCACCAACAAAGGAAATGTAGACACAGGTCAGCATAACAATTGTGCAACTCTTTGCAGGGAAGATGTCAGGTGCCACAGAGGAAGGAACACTCCTTGGGACAATTTCTCAAAACCAATATAACACACACTACCAATGATTATTTGCAGAGACCTTGTGATGGCACGCAGATACCATGGTCCACCTCATGACCATCAGACTAGAACATTTCTTAGCACCATAACACATTACCACAACACCAACTCCTGGAGCCTCAGCACCAACATCAATACCTGAAATGCAAAAGTGTTCAAAGTAAAAATAAATTGCTTTATTCAGCATAAACAAAAAATTGTTAAATAACACTATATACAAAGGCCAATGGCCAGTCCATAATAGAAGGCCTTGTGGGGACACATGGGCACGCGTCTCCCCTAGCTTACCTGCACAGTGGAACCCTCAGGTTTATCGACCTGGGAGGGGGCATCATGTGGGGAAGGACCAGGCACCGCAGGGACAGGAGGGGGAAGGGTTGGTGTGGTGGGTGCAGGGGTGGACGTCTCCACCACAGGGGGTGGGGCAGCGCCGAAGGTGCTGGTGAGCTCGTCGCTGCACACCGCAGCAAGGACGGCCATGCTAACCCCTGCACCAGAGGATTGCCCAGGTTCAAGGGAGGTTGTGGTGGGCGAGGGATGGGGCACAGCGCTCCTGGGGGAAGGGGTTGAGGTGGTGGGGGACTCAACTCCCCTGCCTGGTGACTTCCTTGCCCGCTTGCGGGGTGGTGGCTCAGCGGGGGTGAGGTCCAGGTCAGCAAGGAACAGCTGCTGGGGTGACCGTTTTGCAGGGGAGTGCTTTTGGAGGGACTGGGTTGTGAGGCCTGCAGGACTCAGACTGTGGCTGCGTGTATGCCTTTTTGCCCCAGACCCAGTGGGTGTGCCTAAATCCCCCTGAGTGTGCGTGCCAGGAGGTGTGCGCTTGCCCTTCCTTGGTGGTGTGCTGCCTGTGTCTGGTGGGGTGCGTGCTTGGGAATGTCTGGGTGTGCATGGGACAGGTATGGGAGAGGGAAGTGTGGATGGGGCTGGGGTAGGGGGGGAAGCGCTGCAGGAGAGTCACTGCTGCCATCAGGGAAGAGTCCATGGACCGCAGAATCCTGCGTTGGTCAGACATCGTTGCTGACATGCCCTCCATGAACTACACCATCTGTGTCAGCAGTGTGGTGTGGCCATGGAGGACATTCAGCACTGATGCCTGCCCAACCTGCAACTGCCGCAGTATGTCAACAGACTCTTCACTGAGGGCAGCAGGGGTGACAGGGGCAGGGGGTGCTGTGCCTGTCCCAAAGGAGACATGGTCGGGCTCTGCACGGACAGAACGGACCGGAGCAACTGGGAGGGTGGTGATGGGAATGGAGGAGGCGGGGACAGATGTTGGGCTGCTGCCAGGTGTTGTAGCAGCCTCCGCCCCCTAGATGAGGTCAGCCTCGGACCCGTCTGTGTCGTAGTTGGGCTCGCCACCACACAGGTCCTCTGACTGACTCCCCTCGCCCTCCGTGCCACTGGCTCCCGCAGACTCGTCAGCACTGGTGGCACTGGTGCTGGGTCCCTCCTCAAGGTCCGTGCAGGTGTCTCCCTCGGGTTCCAATGATGATGCTGTGGGCAAGGTGAAGATACAGAAAAACATCAGTCACCTGTATACATCTGACACATGAGTACAAAAACAATAGGTCACAGTGCATATCAGGCAATGCATCATGAGTAACAGCTAGAGTACTCCGCACATATGTAAGCCCTGTACTCCCCAGTTGGTAGACCCACCATGCCACTTGGACACAAGGAGAAATAGGACACACCAGCCCAAAACATGAATGAGAAATACACTGTGAAGCTAGTGTCTGGGAACAGGTGAGCACAGCAATACAATGAAGTCATGCCACCTCTTGTTAACCCTGAAAGAAACAGTAGTGGTGCACCCAAGGCAAACTAACAGACCTCAATACTAAAGGTGTCCCCACACTCAGAGACCTGTAAGTAGTTTGGAACACAAAACAAAAAAATTATGGTCCCTTGTGAATCACAATACTTTACCCAATCAACATGTTTAGAATGTGGGAATGTGCCATTTTGTGAACAGAACACACATGTGCCTGTATAAATGATGTCTCCCAAGGAGGTGCACACAAAACTACATGTACCCAGTCATTGAAGAAGCTGGCAGCCTTATTTAAAGAAGCCACTGTTAGAAAGAAATGGTGTTGCAGAAAGTACATATACATGGGCCCACGGAGGTCTTGATGACTTGACACTCGTAAGTTGGTATCACCAACAACCAAGGACTTACCCAAATTCCAGAACACTGTGGGAACATGTATATGTATAATCTGAAAAACAGTCTTATTAGAACAGTGTCTTCTTTTAAAATGTGCCAGTGTGTACCCTGAAAGTGTGAAGGTGGTTTGTTGTGCACTTCCTTGGGAGACATCTGTCATGCAGGCGCATTATTGTTCTTAACAACACAACATCAAACTAAAGCATTTAAAACATGAAGACCTGTTGACAAGTGTTGTGAGTGCCAAGGTACAATACTTTTTGAATAACAACTTGAATGATGTCAGTTGTCACATGGCCATCCGTTACCTGATGACACAGTTGACAACACATCTGACCCACTGCCTGTATTGTGGAGTGGCACACATGTCCAAACCCAGGACAATGCATAAGCTAATGGACCTGCAATTGTGTTGTAAAACGGCATACCTGCACTGAGGAGACCGTCATGGCAAGCCAGAATGTCCACACAGATGTCAGCACACACAGACCAAACTACGTAGCATCTGGACCACACACTGGTGCAAAAAATGTATGAGCAGGAATCATGTTTTTAAACAATTGACACATGCTGCAAAGCACAAACATTAAACCCTGCACAACATCACTGGGTCACTGCACGTTGAGTCTCTGTCCAGCCAATTATCACACACAGGTCAGACCTGGCAAGGAGACATAAGGTTTGTCCATGTAGGCCTCGCACGCACAAACCCCCCATACCTGAGACAATGTGATTGAGACAGATCAAGAAGTGACACCTCTTAATCAGGGTTAACAAAAATGTGCAGCAAGTAGTCCCAAATGTACTCAACATCACCCCGTGAGGCTGGCAACACATATTTGTGACAAACAACCATCAACAGATAGTTGTGAATAGACACACAGGCACTGCCCAGTGTGAGTATGCACAATCCAAATGGGGTCTCCCTGTCCAGTGGACACATGTAGCACACTTTGGATAAATACAAATGAGGCCAGGGAACAATGCCACAGAGGCCAACCTATGCTGAACACACAGAGAATGGGCACAGTGTTGGATGACACACATGATTACGAGGCAAGGGTGTCTCAGGGGATTGTGTTCCTTGTTCCTGGAATGATCTGACTGTAACATGAGCAACCGTCCTGGCACTATGCATATCTCCCACTCATGTACATCATGTCTGAGGCCACAACATTGGTCATGCATGCTGCAAGTGTGTTCATTTGAAACCTCACAATCCTATGTTGAGACTCATCATCAGTGCCAACAAATATGGACCCCCAACATAGTGAACAGGACAGGGCACAGGCAAGGTACCAACACATGTCACAGACCACCCTCCCACATGATGCAGAAAGCAATGTGCACTTGGATTAACTGGTAGCCTAGATGACCATGTGCAATTGTGATTACACACAGACCAGGGGACACATGTCAAGGAGGGGAAGGGATGAATAAGAGAACCGGTTGACTTTGTTGAACAGAATATGCACTGCACATATAAACCCTGGCAGTGTATCCAGGTTACAGAGCACTTCCAAAAGCTGGTGACACACAACACAACAAACAGACATGTACCTACCCCCTCCTTGCTGCAGTCTCTCCTGTAACTGCCTATCCAGGTCAGGGAAGACCACCGCCAGGACACGCTTCATGTGGGGGTCAGGCGTCGGCGCCCGCCGTGGGGGCGTGGAGGTGAGAGCTCCAGCTGGACCTGGGCGATCTGCCGGGTCCAGCACTGGATGTCCTGCCACCATTTTCGGACTTGGGCTAGGCGCCGACTGCGATCCCCCACTGATCTCATGGCCCTGACGATCTCCTTCCAGATCCTCTCCTTCTCGTAGGCAGTTACCTGTGAGGATGACAAAGTGAGACAACATCACTATACCTGCTCCATGTCACAGAGACACACATTTGAACATCTTTGATATGTTGAACAGGGCATAGGATGCTGCCAAGGAATTGCATCTTACTCATATAGACAATGGCCTCTGTGGAAGCCCCAATGCACTACATGGAATTGAAAGTACACAGGTGGCAGGAGGGGTGCGACACACTCCCTGATCATGGCACACACTGTGGAAATTTAGCTTGTAAATGAACATTATCTGCGCCATCTTGCCTCTCCCCAGCGCCACGCACGGCCGCCATTTTAGGCACCCCACTCTCTCCCCCGCTCATTGTCGGTCGCCAGCGCGTTCCCCTGGCGCTGCAAGCATCCCCCGCACGCCGGCCACCCCCGCTCTCTCATACACGGGCCATAAACCCTCTCCTTCTGCACGACCCTGCCATGGAACCACATCCCACGCCTGACCGACATCCCATACATGGTCATGCATCTCTTTTGATAACCCCCTTCCTCTGCGCCCCATTGTCCGAATCGATCCCAGGCCATCACCTAGCCCTGCGGATGCAGTTTATTGCCCCTACTGTAAGGGAAACACCCCACATCAAAGGGATTACAATAGATCAAAGCCCCTACCCCCCTGAAACCCGGCCGGTCACACGCACCCCCGGGAATTGGCGGAATGTCCAGCTGCGTGATAGCCATCTCCTACTGTAGATGGGGTGGGGACTTCCACTGTGGATATGTGTGGGAACGAGCTCGAGGTGGGGATTCCGGGGATGTTCTTTCATGTTCCAAGACAATCTCAGGAATGTGCCATGTACGATAACCCTGCAATAAAGTCGTAAACCTGTGTATAAGAGGCCAGGCCTCAGAGATGCAGTTAGAGCACCTCGTGACAATACCTTGCTGTCTGATCTGATGTGTTCTGCTCCGACGGAAAAAACTTTGTTTCCTGCCTTCCAGTCTCCGGCGCCTGCCTCTTTCATTGGTAAATTATCGAATGGTATGAGAGGCGATTACCGCCGGGCAATACTTGAAGGGTTATCGACTGAAACTGCCGCTACCATTTAACAATTGGCGCCCAATGTGGGGCCCATCAGCGACACGTGGATCCAGTGGGAGAGGTCCTGACGACAGAGTGAACAACTGCAACGATCGGGAGAGCTCCTGCCCGATAGACCCTCGTCTGGCAGCCGATCATCCGAACTTCACTGGTTCCGAGCAGACCTCTCTCGAGTGATCTACGGTCCTGACTGGGAACCATCAGGAGTGCCGCGGCAAATACGGAGAGTAGAGGACGATCGGGCGCTGGAGGCGGAAGACGAGAAACTGTCCACGCGGTCCGGGTAAGGTCGTGAAACACGACAAATTGCGAAATAATTGATTGATTGTTTTGAAATACTAGTATTGCTCATTGATTGTTCTCTTTGAGATATTCGCTGTCTACAAACGGGGAGGAGTAGAAATACACTCTCTCTCTCTCCCTTTGCAGATAGTGAAGGGTAGGTAACGCAGACTTTTGTCCCCGTTGTAACCCTTCGTGCCTATCTTTATCTCCCCACTGATTGATTGTCCGAACATTGATTGTTTTTGAAGAATAGTGCTCTTTGAGATATTCTCTGTTTGCAAATAACGTAGAATAGAAATATTCTGTCTAGTCTTTGCAAATAGTGAAGGGTAGGTAACGCAGACTTTTGTCCCCGTTGAAACCCGTCGTGCCTATCTTTATCTCCCCATTGATTGATTGATTGATTGTCCGAACACTAGTTGTTCGATATTGGTTCTTTGGAGGTATTCTCTGCTTACAAATAACGAGGAATAGAGATATTCTGTCTAGTCTTTGCAAGCAGTGAAAAGATAGGTAGTGCTGACTTTTGTCCCCGTTGAAACCCGTCATGCCTATCTTCTCCCCACTGATTGGTAGTTGGTTCTGCCCGGACCGCTTATTAGAGGTGAACCATCCGGCTCCCCTGGAGGGCACCCCTAATAAGGACATGTTCACTAAATATGGACTAGTCGCCGTAGCTTATAGCAAGCTATGGCATAAATATACAAGGAAGGACCCGAGAGTCAGTGGCCACTGATGGGATCCTTCGACGACCATAAGATAGAAGTGCTAGAAATAGCTCTGCGTAGCAATAAGACGACGCCTACTATGCTTGACAGTATTGGCATGTGGCGCAAAGAAGCAACACAACGGAAAAAGAGGGAAGAAGTAAAAGCAGAAAAGGAATTACGAAAGGCAGCTCACCTTGCCGCTAGAAAGTTAGAAGAAGAAATAAAGGAGAGAAGGGAAACTAAACTAAGACAGGAGCCCGAAACATCAGGCCAGTACGCTGTTAGGACCCCCTCTGTGCTCTACCCTGAGTTATCCTCTAAGCAACGAACGAATGATGAATTACTATTAGGTCCCCCGATCATTTACATGCCCCCTCCATACGCACCCTCCCAATCGGTAGTGCAACACCCACAACCCCCAAACACGAGCGAAAGCAGTACAGGGGCCTCGGTCCTCACGGCCTCCGCGCCGGCCGAGCCTCTTGTACTGAACACAACGTCGGCAATAACGTTGGATGACCCTGAGATGAGAAAGAAAGAGTCCACCAGGATGAATCGACTAACGAAGGATGAACGAACAGGAATCGACAAGATAGTAAAGACACTGGTGGAGCGTAAGGAAAGTGAGGAGTATATAACAGACGTGTATAACTCGTATGCCGACAGCCGCAGACGACACTTTGTCGTACGACTTTGTTATCACGCTCTGAATACATATGAGGAGAGGTACCACGATAAAGGTCCTGAAGGCTTAGCGGCCCTATACAGGAAGGTAGACATTGGGGAAGAAGGAGAGGGCGATGTGACGAACCTCTTCACTCGTACACTCGAGGTCTATCGACACCTTAGAGAACACAGGCAGACCACCAAAGCAGAAACCCCCATAGCGACTAAGCCCCAGGAAGGAAGGACTGATACCATGATGCCCATCAAAGAGGCCGCCCCCTACTGGGTCCCCCCACGAGGTCAGGGAACACATGACGACATCAACCACCAAGATGCGAAGGGGAGGGTTGTATATAATTGGGTCTACCAGCCATGGAACCAACAAGATATTTTGACCTTTAGAAAAACTCTACCCGACTTAAGAAAGAACCCGACTGCCTTCTACACCGAACTGGGTACAGCCTTAGGTTCAACAATAATGACTTTAGCAGATATTGACTTGTTCTTCGGGCTATGTCTGCCGGCTGATGTGTGGAAGCAAATCCGGAAAGTTGACCATGCTGAGCCGTTTGGATATACCTGGGTACAACTCGATACCATAGATAAACAGCGAGAACCGGGACAGAAACCCCCGAAAGCCATATTGGAGCTCCCAGACAAGATTGTACAGAAGTTGAAGACTCTAATCCCAGAAAGGAAGGTAGACTGGTCGATAGTGACGGCTTGTCGCCAGAAACCCCAAGAGGATGTGTCCGAATACTTCTCTCGATTCGAGACTGTGTTCTCCGATTATAGTGGCCAGGACATGACCACTGCAACCGGACATCACCTCTTTGTCCAGAATTATGTGAAGGGTCTGTCACAAGAAGTCTCCCAGAAGCTACAGTCCAGCGAGAGTAGTTGGGCAGCCTCCAAACCCGCAGCAATCCTCCAGATGGCCCAATACTACGAAAACCAAAAGAATGAGAACGATAGGGCATCAGAGAGGAAGAAAAAGGAACTGAAGGAGAGGGTAATGATAGCACAGTTGCAAGGGGTGACCATAGGAAGGGAACCCCCGAAAGGGAATTACCAACCAACCGCCCCTAGAAAGCTACCCCCTAGAGACCATACACCTGCACCCTACAACGGACGGAGAGACTTAGATGGGAACCAATGTGCGTTCTGTAGAGGGTTCGGACACTGGAAATCTCAGTGCCCGGTCCTTCTGGAATTGAACAAAAATAGGGACCCCAGAGACACAGCATATGACCCCAGAAATAGAGGACAGGGACGAGGGTACACGAACGATGCCATCAATGACAGGCCAGGCAGACCAAACACCTTTGACCGCCCCCGACAAAACCAGTGTCAGCAGTCCGACTACGAAAGCACCCATGACTTCGCATAGGACCGCCAGGGGCAAGGGAGGGATCCAGTCGAACTCCATGTTGACCAGCAAGGTCCTTACGTCACCGCTAAGGTCTTGGGCACAAAATCTCCATTCCTGGTAGATACTGGGGTGACACGTAGTGCGTTATCTAAACAACTTTTTCCTGGGGCACCCTTGTCTGGCTCACACGTAACCTCAATAGGCTTCGATGGAACGCCCTCCACTAACCCCTTATCAGCACCAATCTCCTTTGACGTAGAAGGTAACGCCACTGACACGACCTTTCTGCTCTCCTCCAACACCCCCGATGCTATTATGGGACTTGATTTACTAAAACATTTTCGAGCTACCATCAGATGCTCCCCAGACGGAGTTCGAGTCATCCTGCACGATAACCCAGATCTGTTCAGACCATGTCACACACGGCGTATGCTCTCTATAACCGATGCTGACCTATCCCTACTCGACACATTACCTTCACATCTATGGGCTAAAACCGACTCAGATGTAGGGCGCATGGTGATCGACCCTGTACACATAACCGTCCGACCGGACGCAGTGCTCCCAAATCTCCCACAGTATCGGATATCGCCCGAAGGCGAGAAGGCATTGGTGGAAATCATCGAGTCCCTAGTCGATGCAGGAGTGGTAGAAGAAGTAGTCAGTAATGTTTGCAACAGCCCTATCCTACCCATTGTAAAGAAGCAAGGCGAGGGAGATGAGAAAGCATACCGCTTTATTGTCGACTTACGAGAAGTTAACAAAGTAGTCATACCTCAGTACCCCGTGGTCTCAGACATCACCACCATCCTCACCCTGATTCCATCCACTGCCACCACCTTTACCGTTATTGACCTCAAGAACGCATTCTTTTCCATCCCCATCCACCCAGACAGCCGCTACCTGTTCGGCTTCACTTTAAAAGCCCGCTCATACAGATTCTGTAGGGCACCCCAAGGCTACACTGAGAGTCCCAGCATTTATAGCCAAGCCCTCAAGAGGCAACTAGATGCAGTCCAACTACCCGATGGAGTGGTGTTAATACAGTACGTCGATGACATTCTTTTGGCGGCCGACACCACTCCACTTGCCGTCACAGCCACCATTCACCTCCTCCACTTCCTCGCGGAGAACGGTCACAAGGTCTCCAGGAAGAAATTGCAATTCTGCCAACCCCAAGTAACATATCTAGGCCACCTACTATCCAAAGATGGGAGAAAACTTACCCCTGACCGAATTCAGACCATCCTAGAAACCCCTGTTCCCAAAACTCAGAAGCAAGTGCGGTCCCTAGTAGGCCTCACCTCCTTTTGTCCACAATGGTTGCCAAACTTCAGTCTTATCATAAAACCTCTGCTTTCCTTGCTGGCTAAAGATGTCCCCTTCCCCCTCCCCTGGACACCCGAATGCCAATCCTCCTTCAAAGAATTACGAGACGCCCTCTGCTCGGCCCCAGTCCTAGGAACCCCAGACTACACTAAACCTTTCTCCCTCTACACCCACGAAAGGGAGGGATGTGCGCTGTCTGTCCTAACCCAGTCCATAGGCCCTAAACAACGCCCTTGCGCCTACTTCTCTGCCACTCTTGACCCTGTAGCCAGAGCTTTGCCCGCCTGCCTTCGAGCAGTAGCCGCCGCTGCTGTCTCCATCCGACAAAGTGAGGGGATCGTGCTCTCGAACCCCCTCACAGTATTGGTACCCCATGCGGTTGACACCCTCCTGAACCAAACCAAGACTCAACACCTGACTAGCGCACGACTGACTGGATACGAACTGACTCTGCTCGCACCCCACATCACATTGAAACGATGCACCACTCTGAATCCAGCTACTCTACTACCTCTCCCTGACGCTGACCCCAATGCATCCCCTTTACATGACTGCGTGACCCTCACCGACGAACAGACCAAGAGTAGGGTTGACCTCCGAGATACTGCCTTCCCGGACCCTGACGGAGAACTGTGTGTGGATGGCTCATGCATCAAGCTCCCCGATGGCACCACCTCAGCTGCCTATGCAGTCACCACAGCCCGAACAGTTGTTGAGACAGCCCGCATCACCCAACGATCCGCACAGGCGGCGGAACTAATTGCTCTCACACGAGCCTGCATCCTGGCAGCAGGGACAACCGCAAACATTTACATAGACAGTCAGTACGCCTTCGGGGTAGTTCACCACTTTGGGCTCTTATGGAAAGAGAGGGGATTCCTGACTTCTTATGGCACACCCATCCTGCATGGAGATCTAGTCTCTGCTCTGACCGAAGCAGTCCTCCTCCCCACACGGTTAGCTGTGATCAAATGCCAGGCACACAAGAAGGTGACAGACATTATAGGACAGGGAAACGCACTAGCTGACATTACTGCCCGAACCACAGCCGAGAATAGGTCCACGACCCGTATGTACGTGACCAGGTCACAAACTGAAAAATGGAAGGACGCTAGGGAGACGATTAGGGATATCCAACTAGCCAGCACACCACACGAATTAACTGAATGGGCCCGGGTGGGATTGAAGGACGATGACGGTTGCTGGCGAACTAAAGACTTGAACAAATGGTTGTTACCAGACTCATACTTGATCCCCATGCTGACCATGGCACACTCCCCCGCACACATAGGGTTTGCCCCCATGATCGAACTCATCTCCAAAGTCTGGCACAACGACAAAATCCCAGACTCAGCCAAACGTCTGGTCCAACAATGCCTGGTATGCCTCCAACACAACCCTGGGAAAGGAACTGCTGTACCCCGGGGAGGGTTTGGGGTCCCCAATCACCCCTTTGAAGTCCTGCAAATGGACTACGTCCAGTTAGAAAGGTGCCAAGGTTTGAAGTACGTACTTGTCGTTGTGTGTGCCTTCAGAAAGTGGGTGGAAGCCTATCCAACCCACGACAACACCACTATGACTACCGCAAAAGTACTACTGAAAGAATTCTTCCCCCGATACGGCCTTTGTCGAATTTTGTGGAGCGACAATGGCCCCCACTTTGTAGCCGAGGTTATCCAACTCATCCTAAAGGGGCTGGGTGTAAAACAGAAGTTCCATGCAGTCTGCAGGCTTGGTTGAGCGACATAATGCCACATTGAAGCTTAAGATAGCAAAAATAGTCGCAACTACAGGACTGAAATGGCCACACGCCCTCCCGCTAGCATTGCTATCAATGCGTTCCACCCCCACTAAACACCACTTGACACCCTACGAGGTCGTTTTCGGGCGGCCCATGAACCTTTGGACTGCACCAAAGCCAACATCCATCCACGACGTCCCGGACGTCCTCATGTCTGACTATTTGTATAACCTAACTAAAACGTTGTCTGTTATCCATCAGCAGGGGCTGCACGCCATTCCCGATGTTTCCAGGGGCCCCGGACACGACATCCAACCCGGTGACTTCGTCTTAGTGCGTAACTTCCAGCGCACCAAGAGTCTGGAGCCCCGGTGGACGGGCCCCCTGCAAGTCCTGATCACCACCCGAACAGCTCTTCGAGTGGAGGGGAAACGCAATTGGCTGCATGCACACCACTGCAAGAAGATATCACCGACCCTGACGACCACGGACAACATCACCACCCAAGAAGAACTTCTGGATAAAGACCGACCATCCCTGAGCCGCTGCCCAGATACAGAGACACTTGAATTAGTAAAATATCCCGATCCCACCGTGCCATCCAAGGAAGGGTATAACCTACGGCGAAAGGAGGGAACTTCGGCTAAGCAGACCACAAACTAAGTGGAAATCTCAGAGCGGTAGCCTAGTCACCTCAAAGGCCACCAGGAGAGAAACTAAAACAAAGTCTGTGGTTCTGCCCGCTACCGAGTCCCTTGAAGGTGATGGAAGCGCCCGACATGAAGATGATGGAAGCAACCGGACGTCCAAAGATCCACTACAGAAACCCAAAGACTGACAGAATGCACAGCTCAAAGACTATTGCACTTTTCATTACCCTTCTCTTTTGCCTTCTCCTCGTGGTCACCTTCTGGATCATGGAGGAGAGCACACCCGCTCATAAGACATTGCTGACCACCGTTCAACCTACCACCATGAAAGAACACCATCTGATCTCACTTTCACCCCAACTCCGAGAAAGGCGTAAGGAGGTCTGGAATAACTCTTTTGTGCAGTTGCTCCACCAACACAATCTTGCCGCCAACGCCACTAACTGATGGATCTGTGGACTGCTACCACATGCCACTGGACACTCAATCCCTTTCATCCCTTCACCTTTTTCTGTCCATGGTTCCTGCCTCGCCTGGCTAATCCTCCTGCAGGAAAGCTACAAGGACAATGCCACTTCCGGCAGAACTATGTCACACTTCTACCATGGGTTCTGGCTGAACAAAACTGGAAGAACTTCTGCCCCCTTCTGTCCTCTGAGATCAAACACTTCCTTTCACATGGACATCCCTGCCAAAGAACGAGTTGAAATGCAAGTGTTTAACAACCCAGCCAGACCTACCTTCTCTTACCTCCGGAAACGAACGGCCGCCACCCTGACAGTGGCCCTATCCGTCATCAACATCACTGGATTTGTGTGCCTCGAAGGCCTGGGGGCGCAGCTGGTGGGCCACAGCTCCTGCCTCATCACCCGAACATTGGACTTAGTCGATCCACCCTCCTTTGTTGCCTCCCCGAATATGTACTTCGTCTGTGGTACTAAGGCTTACACCTGGCTTCCGAAAGGTTGGGGAGGCACCTGCTACATCGCCTTTGTCCTTCCTCCGACATATGTGGCTCCAGCAAACCATCACCGACAGAAACGTGCCAAAGACCTTGTACAAGCCGACTCCACCGGGGCACAGTTCATGGATGCAGTAAAGGGACTTGTTCCACTCTGGGGCCCAATGGCAAACAGCCGTGCTATCCGCCACTTAACTCAGGCAGTCGAGACGGCGATGAACATTACGGCTGGCATCCTCGCCAACAACACTGCCGAGCTTCAGGCCGTCCGCCTGGTGGCTCTTCAGAACCGCCTCGTTCTAGATGTGGTTCTGGCTGATCGTGGAGGAGCATGCCGCATCATTGGGTCCAGCTGTTGTACCTACGTACCGGATAACTCACCCTCAGTCTACAAAGCAATTGAACACCTCCACAGACTTTCCGCAGAGGTTCATCAGGAGCAAGAGGGATGGTCCCTTGGAAGCTGGTTTTGGGACACTATTAAAAGTTGGGGATGGAGGCTATTTTCATTTATCTTAATACCGATTGTGATACTATGTGGATGTTGCTTGGGGATTCAGTATCTGCCACCTTTATGTTCGCTTTTTATGAACTGCATCTGCCCTAAGACTTTGAACTTTGAAGCAGAGCGAATGAAAGCTCTTTATGAGGTGGAAGTTCGTAGTATTATGGGGATAGATCCGAACTAGACAAGCTGGCGAGATATGTTAAAAGGAGGACTGTGGAAATTTAGCTTGTAACTGAACATTATCTGCGCCATCTTGCCTCTCCCCAGCGCCACGCACAGCGAACGCATGGCCGCCATTTTAGGCACCCCACTCTCTCCCCCGCTCATTGTCGGTCGCCAGCGCGTTCCCCTGGCACTGCAAGCATCCCCCGCGCGCCGGCCACCCCCGCTCTCTCATACACGGGCCATACACCCTCTCCTTCTGCACGACCCTGCCATGGAACCACATCCCACGCCTGACCGACATCCCATACATGGTCATGCATCTCTTTTGATAACCCCCTTCCTCTGCGCCCCATTGTCCGAATCGATCCCAGGCCATCACCTAGCCCTGCGGATGCAGTTTATTGCCCCTACTGTAAGGGAAACACCCCACATCAAAGGGATTACAGTAGATCAAAGCCCCTACCCCCCTGAAACCCGGCCGGTCACACGCACCCCCGGGAATTGGCGGAATGTCCAGCTGCGTGATAGCCATCTCCTACTGTAGATGGGGTGGGGACTTCCACTGTGGATATGTGTGGGAACGAGCTCGAGGTGGGGATTCCGGGGATGTTCTTTCATGTTCCAAGACAATCTCAGGAATGTGCCATGTACGATAACCCTGCAATAAAGTCGTAAACCTGTGTATAAGAGGCCAGGCCTCAGAGATGCAGTTAGAGCACCTCGTGACGATACCTTGCTGTCTGATCTGATGTGTTCTGCTCCGACGGAATAAAACTTTGTTTCCTGCCTTCCAGTCTCCGGCGCCTGCCTCTTTCATTGGTAAATTATCGAATGGTATGAGAGGCGATTACCGCCGGGCAATACTTGAAGGGTTATCGACTGAAACTGCCGCTACTATTTAACAACACTGTGCATCACATGCAACACCAGGCTGATGGACAGCACCTCAAAGCAGGTACATGCCCCAGGCCACTGACGCAACATCAGCAGAGTACACATACACTCACTGGCACAGATCAATCACCTGCCATTGGCAACAGCGGATACAAACCTCACTCTGCACATGTGCCACTTGCCTGTGGGGTGTCACAGGTGTCGGGCTAGCTCAGCAAGTCAGACACACAGCACGGCTTACTTCTCACATCAGATGGATAGAGCTGTTGCCTCCTCCATGCAGCTGTGGTGCAACACTTCACATAAACTCTCACCCACATGACAAGGGACATTCACACACATCAATTTCCAGGAGGGCATACACATCACTTGGACACTCTCACCACAGCTCCACTCAACTCACACACATCTGTGGGTACAGTCACCTGTCACACCGGGGGGACCACTGAATCACCTGAGGACAATAGGCAAACAATGCCACCAAGGATTTGCCAGGCTGAATGTGTCATGCACTATGCAGTGAATGTCACAGTAAGCACAATGCAAGTGAGGAGTGCCCACAGGAACTACAACAGGCTCTGCATGAGAGACATAAGCCTTTCCCCCCCCGGGACCCACTCTAAACAACATTGCATGTCTGTCACACCTGGACACAATGCCAGAAGTGAAAGTCGCAAAAAAGATGCAAAGTCAAAGTTAGTGGAGTCAGCATTCACCTGCTCCCCTGGTCTCCCATACAGCTTGGGGTACTGTGGGAGGAGGACATCCAGCAATGCCTCATTCTCCTCAAGTGTGAATGGCTGGGCCCTCTCCACAGTCCGCGACATGGTGCCAGAGGAAGCAGAGACAGCAGCAGTGTGGTTGACAGGAAAGTTGTGCAGGCAAGTGCCCTCTCATGGGTTCTGGCTGACTTATATCTGTCTTGCAGGGGGCTTTCATTTACAGGAGTACAGAGTGATTGGTCAGACTCATTTGCATCCTACATTTCCTCCAATCCCTTTAAACATACACCAATGACACGAATTGGCATGGTTCAAATTTTGAGCATCAAAGCAAGGCAAACACCACTTTGCAACATTGTAATTTTTAGGCCAACTGACTTTTCAAGCCCACCTGATGGCCACATTGCAACTGAAATCTCTGTATCCATGACAACCAGCATGCATTTTGGGCCTAATACTTGTCCCCTATGTAATTTTTGAATCCCAAAAACATGTACGGTGCGTTTCACACGTACCCGTACACGTACAATAGTGATACGCACTGTACTCACACATCCATAGCGCGGGTACAGTCCGTATCACTATGGTAGTGGGGCCGTAGGAGTACGCGTGGTACGGACCGTACACACGCTCTAAGAGCGAGTGTACGGTCCGTACCATGCGTACTTCTACGGCACCACTACCATAGTGACACGGACCGTACACACGCTCTCAGAGCGTGTGTACGGTCCGTACCACACGTACTTCTGCGGCACCACTACCATAGTGATACAGGCCGTACACGCTCTGAGAATGTGTGTACGGCCCGTACCACGCGTACTCCTACGGCACCACTACTATAGTGATACGGGCCGTACACACGCTCTCAGAGCGTGTGTACGCCCGTACCATGCGTACTTCTACGGCACCACTACTATAGTAATACGGGCCGTACACACACTCTCAGAGCGTGTGTACAGTCCGTACCACGCGTACTTCTATGGCACCACTACTATAGTGATACGGGACATACACACGCTCCAAGAGCATGTGTATGGTCCGTACCACGCGTACTTCTATGGTACCACTACTATAGTGATATGGACCGTACTCACACATCCATAGCGTGGGTACGGTCCGTATCACTATTGTAGTGGGGCCGTTGGAGTACGTGTGGTACGGACTGTACACACGCCCTGAGAGGGTGTGTACGGCCCATACCACGCGTACTTCTACGGCACCACTACTATAGTGATACGGGCCGTACACACGCTCTCAGAGCATGTGTACGGCCCGTAGCACGCTTACTTCTACGGCAACACTACTATAGTGATACGGGACATACACATGCTCTCAGAGCATGTGTACGGTCCGTACCACGCGTACTTCTATGGCACCACTACTATAGTGATACGGACCGTACACACGCTCTCAGAGCGTGTGTACGGGGCGTTTCACATGCTTACACTGGAGATTGGAGGCTGTACATCAAGTCATTGTCATTGCCGACTTTCATGTGCAGTGCCTAGGTGTGTCAGGCAGTGATATTGCACACGTCTTCTCATGTAGTTGCACAATTGATGTGTGATGACCTGTGTACACATGTTATGTTATGTTATTTTAATTTATTCAGCGCACAGCTACTCGGAAGAGGGAACCTAAGACCACATATTTCTACATCTTGCCAAAGATCCACAAGGACACCACACCTATACCTGGTCGCCCGATAGTATCAGGGATAGACTCAGTCCTTGAACCCTTATCACAATTCTGTGATCACTTCCTCCAACCTCTAGTAAAACTGATACCGTCATACATCCAGGACACCACGGATGTATTACGTTTATTGGACCAGTTTCATGGTACGAATGACATCAATTTTCTAATCACTCTAGATGTTGTGGCCCTCTACACTAACATCCCCCAGTGGGCCACCCTAGAAGTGATTGAAGACATTCTGACCTCATCCCCTGAGGGGCTAACCACACCACCAGCATTTATCATGGAGTGCGCCACCTTGGCACTTACTGAGAATTTCTTCGAATTCAAGGGCCAACTGTACCATCAGACGCAAGGTACCTCTATGGGGAGTACCTTTGCTCCTAATGTGGCCTGTCTCTATATGGCAGCTTTTGAGGCTAACCATATCCTCAATGAAACCAACCCCTACCGCAATCACATTCTCCTTTGGAAGCGTTTCATTGACGATATCCTGATCTTCTGGACAGGAGATCGGGATAGCTATGGTGACTTCTTCAGATGGATTCATAATCTTAATCCTTACCTCACTTTCACCATCACAGCCTCTTCGTCACGGATAGCGTTTCTGGATCTTACAATCCAGATTACACAGGGTAATCTGAGTACCACCATGTTCAGAAAATCTACTGACCGTAACAGCCTTCTCCATTACAGTAGCCACCACCCCAAATCTCTCAAGGAAAACCTACCTTTTGGCCAATTCCTGAGAATTAGGAGGAATTGCAGCACGGTGGATGACTATAAGAGTGAGGCAACCATTCTAGAACAAAACTTGATTGAAAGGTCATACCCGCACAGTAGTATTATACTGTCAAAAAAACGAGCACGTAATAATCATCGAGAGGCCTTACTTGAACACAGAACTAGGAATAAATCTGAGGTACTGACGTGCATCACCACCTTTACACCAATATCAAATCAGGTGACCAGGGTGTTGAAGAAACATTGGAGTATACTCAACACAGGCTCTATGAATATTGCTTTACCCAGATTTGCTTTTAGACGCTCGAGAAACATCAAGGATATGCTGATCAGAACCAGACCGAAAGCAAGAACCACAAAAAATTCACAACAAACTTTGTGGCACCTTCCAAGGGTGACAGGACACTACCCATGTGGTGGATGCAGTGTATGTGCGTTTACAACCACACACAAGACGGTAACCCTCAACAATTCCTTCACTTGGGAAATGAGAACACATACCAATTGTAATACTGCTAATTCTATTTATCTTCTCATGTGCCCCTGTAATCTCAACTATATAGGGATGACAACCCGTCCAATCAAACTACGCATCACGGAACATCGCAGCAATTTTCGTTGTTTGAAAAATAACACCAAAATAAGCACCCATTTCCTTGAAAACAACCATTCACCGGATACAGTGAGGTGGCTAATCTTGGAAGCATTTCCCAATATCACTAAACAGAGTCTGTTTGCGAAGGAACAGCGATGGATACATCGTTTATCAACTAGCACTAATGGGCTTAATGACGATATCCCCTGGGGGACAATCAAAATCTGAATTTGACATGTACACCTTCTGTTACAACATACAGGAGAACTGATTTTGCTCTCTCTGGTTGAGAGTTAATTTCTCAACCATTTCTCTAACATTTTTCTAAACATGAGTCTAAACCTTCCTGACAAAAACCTTTGTATCACACAAGCACATCCCAGACCACTATATTGAGTCTAACATATATATTTTTACTAGTAGGTCTACCCCATTCATATACATATTCTTGTTATGTATGGAAGTTTGGGTTTTGTACAGATTCTCTGTCTTCAACTATTGTTGCCATGAACATACTATTTGTTGTTTTTTACAATAAGTTCCATCTGTAGTCCTGAGTTAATGAATTCTGGGCGCCCCTTCCACATAAGTAACGTTATATTACGTACTTCTGTTACTATACTCCCATTTCCCTATTTACTAACAATGATTGTGAACCCCAATCCAACATGGCCACCAAAGGGATTCTCCTTGCAATGCATCACGTGAACACGCAAATAACGTTATACTACGTACTTCTGTCACCATTCTCCCACTTCCCTATTTACTAACTTTGATTGTGAACCCCAATCCAACATGGCCACTAAAGTGCAGCTCCTATCAACCTTGCAATGCATCACGTGACTAAGTCACGCGTCACATGACCAGGCCCAGCACACAAGTCCTTCCTCCGTCTCCACCACACCACCTTCCGGACTCGGTGGTGAGGGTAGGTCGCATCACAGTACCTGAGGAGAAGACATGTAAGTTGACTACATCAATCTTAAAAAGTCCAGATTGCATTACAAGCCATGCTAAATATAAGCACCTAAGCCCTAACACTGTCGTAGCTGACACAGACACCGTACACCGTGGACCGGCAATTGTACTCTCGCATTAGTCCTTCCCAGATACACGTTTGTTTCATTAACACGCTATAACAGACGAATGCTTTCATTTTTAACTTTTGACTACGGACAGTACGAACTGTAGATCGAGGACCTGCCTCCCCTAGCCTCACTCGATTTATAAATAGTAATTCCTTTGCCCGGTTGTGATGAGGCAACATGATTATCCAGCCCCGTCTACTGCCGTGTTGACATCTTTAACAACAAAATAACCACTTTCAATATCGTGGGCAGTCTTGTGAATGCTCCCGAAAGCCATCTTCACCCATACGGAGGACTAAGCGTTTTTTAATCTTTTTATCCCATCCATACCAAAGAACCATGGGTCAACGTGAGTCTCTGTTGGGCAAATTAAACCGCGTTGTTGACCTTATTATTTCCTAGAGCTTCCACAACTACCTCTTTTGGATTATTATTTTTAAGGTGTCACAAGCCCATTTTGACATACGCTCGTGTTTTAAACACCCAGCACGAACAGTGAAGGTTACAGATAGGGTTCCTCCTCATTCCCTACTGAACTCAATTGCTGGTGAGGAGAAGACACCATACGCTTACACATATGCTTATATGTAATCACTGATACAAGCAACAACAGTCTTTATTTGACCCCCTTCTCACGATTTCTTGTTTCACAAGCAATATATACGCTTCCAAGCAAAAGCGAATGATTAACAAATACACAACTTGGAGACATTTGATATCCTATGCTTTTCTAACGGATGCATTGATCATGTTACTTTTTCCATGTTTGAAGAACGTTTCCCTGATATTTTTCCTTTGTGTTCCATGACAACCGTTATTGAGTTTATGTTTGATGTGTATTTAATTCAATACAGTCCTACACTTTTGAGGAAACCATACTCGGGTACAAACCCACCGAGTACTGCTGATACCAGGATAGTGACTGATTAGGGTGAGTCACTCACGCACGTTTGTGTGCTTCTTCTTATAGATGTTACACACTGGTGAGTAGTCACTTTTAGCTCACCTAGGGACCCACCACCTCGGCTTTTTAACTCATCAATGTGTATGTGTGTTGCGACACTGCACCATTTTAAGATATAGAGTGTGTGTCACCTTGTAGGCTTCACCAATTGTTTTTATTATTAGCACCTGCATACCTGTGTGACCATACCTGTTTTGAACATACTTCCCTTCTTTTTCAGGTAGCTCCCGGTACCAACAGGTATTGAATATGTAGATTAACTAATAACTCTAACCTAAATAGGTTGTTCAATGTAGATAGTTCTTGTCTTATAGGTCCTGAAGAATCGCGAGTTTAAATTACTCTGAGCGACAAACATGTTGACCGACCATTGTATATTACATGCCACTACAACAGGAGACATTACACTTGTATAAGTGCCATATATACACGTTTTTAAATTAAGGTAGGAGGCCATCCGAATAAAATTTACTTCCATTAGGTACTCCTTACCCTATTTTAACTTCACTGTTCCATATCTACATTTGTCTAGGCCCCACACCCACACTTCATCTACACGGCAGTCGGATTGAAGATCTCCGCCAAAGAGCCCCTTTTTAGGGAGCCCGTCGGGCATTGCACCGCCGGCCTGACGAGGAGCAGCCCAAATGATGAAACATGACACCTGCAAGGGTGTGTGAGGGCATTTAAATCCGACAAAAGGATTTTCCGTAAAAACTATACGGTGCTTTTTATCCACCTTAGCCTTTGCGTTGATACCACTCCATTTCTCTCTTTCTTTGAGGAACTATAGGAACATCTTTTGCCATTAACATGCTGATTTCCCATGTCTGTGCATGTTTTCCAGGGTCAGCACACGATGCCTACATCATGAGGCATAGCAGGGTGCCACAAATGATGCTGCGGCTACACAACGAACGAGCATGTCTTGTTGGTGGGTATACTCAGTTTGTCCTGTGTGTTGCGGTATCTTTGGCTCTTACGGCATCTCCTTACCCACTGATTTACATGATGTTTCCATGTAGGGGACTCTGGATATCCCAACATGCCATGGCTGATGACACCTCTCCACAACCCAAGATCAGCTGCAGATCACCGGTACAACAATGCACACGGGCAGACCAGGTGAGTGATTGAGAGGACGTTTGGCCTCCTGAAGAGCCGATTCCAGTGCCTTCACAAGACAGGCGGGTCCCTCCCATATGCACCGGAGAAGGTCTGCAAAATCTTCGTCGTGAGCTGCATGCTGCACAAAATGGCAGTGGAGAAGGCAGTGCCACTCATCCTGGAGCAGGATGAGCAGGAACATCCACCCGTGAAGTATGAAGGGCTTGGTCACGAGGCAAGTGAGGAGGAGGAGGAGGAGGAGGAGGATATCTGGAGTCAGCTCATACGCAACTTCTTCTCATAATGGTGAGTCACTGGGTCTGAGTGTGCATGCTTGTAGCCTTGGGTGGCATGTGTTGCAATGTGTGTGTCCAGCTGACTGTATGCAAAGTGACTTAGATGTGTGTTCTGATGTATCACTCGAGTGATGATGTTATTCCACACATTCTTACTGCGACACTTTCTTTTCAGTTTGCATGTGGACAACATTGTTCATGTTTAGTAAATGACCATGTATGCGGATAAAAATCTTTGAGCTGACTTCTTGTGTGTCTGTCATTCCCAGGTTCTTGCGCATGTTGTCTGCTCGTGTCATCGTTGTCCTCCTGCTATTCCTCATGAATCAGCATTCCATGCACGGACATGGGGAAATGTCATTTGGGGTAAGGATTGCAGCAAGGCATTTTGGGGGTGGTACATGTTTGGAATGTGTGGAGACTGCTTCTGTGCATGTCGTGTTACCATGCATACATGTCTACTCACCATGTGGCACATAACATGTAGCATGACTCCCATGAATTGATAGTGACCCTTCGTGACAGTCATCTGTAATGGAGTTTTGATTCTGATGAAGGCATCAATGTGTGTAAAACTTCCCTCTGAAACATAAGGGATGCTACGGGTGGACATAGTGTGGGACATCCCCATAACAGGCTCAATGGGGAATTGCAGCCTCTCCGTATGCAGCAGGAGGTGTTTGGCTCATCCCCTTAACTTGTGTGCCAGTTCATTGGGATTTACAACATCCGTGTTGTGAATAGGCCTGGGCGGTAAATTCCGTTCCGTTCGCGGAATTTGCGGAATTTGGGTAATTTCGCGTTCCGCGGAGAACGCGAAATTGCCCAAAAATCTGCGTTCCGCGACTTCGCGAAATTTTTTGCTTGTTCGCGTTCTCAATATGCGTGTTCGCGAGATATTTCACCCCGAGCATGCAAACAGCGATCGCGAACAGGAAAAAAGCATCGCGAACAAGCAATTCCGCGTGTTCGCGGAATTTCTGCGTGTTCGCGGAGATTTTTTACCGTTTCGCGGAGATTTGCGTAACGCGATTACGCAAATTCCGCCCACCCCTAGTTGTGAAGGTGGTGTCCAGCGTAGGTCCCACATGTTCAGTCAAATGACCTGTGAGTCTGTTCATATTGATGCATTTCCCTTAGTGTGAGTTTGAGTAATAAAGGTATTCCTCACCGTCCAAAGTGCCTCATCTCTGTCAATGCAGGTCTCTTTCCACTTTGCATGCGTCATCTCTGGCATAGTTGTCAAAGATTGTGCATATGAGTGTATGTGTAGTTCGGAAACATGCATGCAGTTCTTCATGGCTAATAATCTCTATTGTGCATGAATTCCATGGTTGTGTATGTATTTGGGCAGGTTGCTCCCCACAACGGGCCCTCAACGCCTGCTGAGGGTGTGACTCCTGTGCGCAGCTCGGCCTTCTGTTTCCTGATCCTGTGTTAGTCATCTTTGGTGATTGTTCATCCATTTTCTCTGGGTGAGCCATGAGTAACCTGACACCCTTTCCTTTACGTACGCCTGTTGCAGTTGTCCTTTCTGACCTCCTTGTCTTTGTGTGCTACTTTCGGCCTAGTTTCCAGTACATGCTGCCTGCTGCTGCGGCCCTGCGGCAAGGGCCCACCAAGTTCCCGGATTCTGCAACCCACACGCCTCTAAGATGCTCCTCCCTTCCTCCCTCCACCCATTCATTTGGCTGTCATCAGCTTGTCTGTGCTACTGTTGCGGCCACGTGCTGCCAAAGGCAGGACCGTCAGCGCATGCAACGTGCACATTGCACGACCCTCATGTCCTTGCATGACCCACATCACACAACAGTCTCATGTTGCAGCCACCCTCCAAGCAATGTCCAACTGAAAATCAACCGCCTGCTCTCAGGCATACCCTAAGCGCACACACGACACCTTCGCATGCTGAGTGTGCAACTCCAACTGCCTACACAGCACTGCCCCGCCTTCCAGGCCCTGTCACACCAACCAGGTCATGTCCCTCCTACTCCACACCATTGGACTCTGTAACCTCCTCAACACAACAGGCCCACACATCACCTTCATGACAGTGACCTGGATAAAAGCATCCTCAGCACACAACTTTCTCATTGCCATCTCAGACGGGTACAAGAGCACCTGCAGGGATGGCACTAACAATCTTGGAGGCTGAATTGATATCTATTCACAAGTACGCACTAAGGGTCACAAATCCGGTTTGGCACAAACCCCCTGCAAACCCTCAGAGTAACACTCATCTACAGATCTCCAGGCCTACATCCACAATTCCGCAAAGCCATCAACACGTCCATCTTCACGCACGCCCTCACATCCACAGGATACATGTGGCAGTGGCCCGGGAACTTCTGGCTGGATGAGAACCACACCAGCATCCATCATTGGTCCATCCACATCAGCATCCACGTCTCCGACAAGTAACACACTGCCACACACCCCGCTACCAATCCCCCAAAGATGCTTGATGTAAGTCTACACAGACATGTTGTGTGGGACACTGGAACCAACACAACCGCCACACCCTGCAACCTCACACACTGGATCAGCAACTGATCCAACTAGCTAGCCACATTGACGGACTTTCCTGTGACGCACAACAACAATTAAGCCACCTGGGACAAGGCAGACCTACTGGACTCATACACGTCTAGCCGGACTCTTGTGCACAGCTTGCAACACAAATAACCATCAGTGGCCTTACAACCCTGGAAAACGGCACACACAGCCATCACCATATCATCAGCAAGGACAATTGGAGATGCTTCAGATGGGGCCGAGGCAAAAAAACGCACAACATCAAGGAGCTCGTCAGCATTGTGAGTGCACTGACATCAGCTCTCCATCCAAAAGACACCCCACCCTTGCAAGGCAGAGACAATCCCTTGCAACTTTCTACCACTGCAAGCTCATGGACATACACGCCAGCCTTGGCACACAGAGGCAGACAGCACTATTATACGTGGGACCAACCCCCCTCAGTTTTTGGACTTCCATCTGCAGGCAATACAACACCCGGCTCATGTGCAACATCCCCTGGGGATCTCCATCAGGCCCCTTCCCACACAACATCTCAACCACATCATTCCCCATCCTTGTAGCCCCGGTCCAGCACGTCATGGATGTATCGTTGGAGTTAGCCACATTCTATGGTAGATAGAGGCATGCAGTGACCCAGGCCCTTCTTAGACAACGGACGGCAGGAACGCAGACTCACAAGGAACATCACCTTGCTTCCCTAGCCAGCAAATGTCATCAGGAAGACAGTCAACGAGCAACTGACAAACTTCCTCCACGCAAAGAGCTCCAGGCAATCTGCACAAGACCATCTTCCACAGTAATCACACCATTGCAACCGTCATCATTGCCACCAACACCGACAACTTTGCCCTGCTCCACAATTGTGAGGCCAACCCTGTTGGCCTCTCCACAGCATTATACACGATGTGCTCACACACTGTCAACTCACACATCTCCAAAACTGGTATCCAGAGGATGGACCAGGATGAAATCACCAAGTAGCTCACCAGCAAGGCCATGGGAGTTGGACTGAAGCCTTAAGCATGTAGTACAGAGGCGTCATCTGGCACATGGCCCAGGGCTCATCTCTCAGCGTGTCAATCTTCAATGTGTCCATGACCCCCCTCTCCACCATCACATGCGCACACAACCTCATCATCATTAAGGGTGGGCGCTTTGCTCCGCTCCGTCCACGGAGTGTGTGTAGTACTGCCCACTTCGCGCTTCGCAAAGTAGGCGTAGCAGGGGCAGACTACGCACACCCCGCGGCGGAGCAGAGTTTCCCGCCACCCGCCTCCCTCCCGCCCTCATTTTACAATTACTATAATCATTAGATAAAGAAAAAATTACTTACCTGAGCTGCCGCGTCCCGCGGCTCCATCTGATGTTTCCTGGATAGCTTCCTCCTCACGAATGTACCTCCACTGCAAGTTTGGCAGTCCTATGGACAGCCAATCTCATAATTAGTCCCTTAGTCCCCAATCATGATTCACAAGAAGCAACATTACCACATGATTTTATGCATTAATTTCACAGAGTCAGATAACACAAAATTCTGCATGTGGTGTAATTGTATGCAGAGTTGCTGTAAACTTGCATGCAATCTATCAATCCGCAGCAACGGAGTAAGAATTTCTGAGGAGTAAAATTTCAAACATAAAGAAAGTACATATGAGTTGTTCAGTAACCATTTCCATATGAGGAATTAGCACTAATGGTTTTCTTCTGCTCATGTACACCTGCAACTTATGTTCAAATACCAAAAGCATGGAATGTCGGATGGCAAATAAGTTATTCATGCTGATGAGTCAAACAATTGAAGAAATGGCATCAAATCTGTGGCTTTCAGAATGGAGAAAAAGGTTATTGGCCCGTTGCAGAAATCCACTGGATCACGAGCAGGAACCTAGAATGACATACCAGAGAGGACAATACCTGTAGAGAATAGAGGGGCTACCCAGGCTGGGGGATATGAACTGAGTCAGACAGAAAGTTAGGGAATCCACTGAAAGAAGACTTCTGTCTGTTAACATGGCGATTTGCTGTCCTATAGAAAACGTCCACTGGTACCAAGGTTATATTACTCTTAGGTGAGGACTGTGAACAAACCCAAAACAATAGATCATGAGCTAAAAATGGGTATCTAAAGTTAACAGTAACACAGTCTCCCGAAGTGTATATAGTGTCTGGTCCAATCCAAGCACATTGTCTCACCATGAGAATATCTTTAGCATAGGCTATAGGAAAATAACTTGTCCTGGCCCTTTGAAAGGGATGGGACCCCGATAAGAACCACTATATGTGGGCAGGTGGCAGGCAAAAGATTAAACACTGCTGGCAGACGTTTGAGCTGTAATGCTACCAGACAGTACAGCTTCACTCGGGTCATCACTCGAGGTTCTACTCTGGTACTTCCACCAGTCTTAGTAGAAGGGTTAGAGGAGGCAGGGTCCTGGACACAACTTACAGGCCGTGATGCGTATCTGATCGAACTCCATCAGTCAAAGGTACTAATTTTGGAGCAATCAAGGTGATCAAAGGGTAAGGTTGGAGTGTGGACAAGCACAAAGGTGCTGAAGGTTGCACGAGTATTCTAATGTGAGGCAAAGGAACCAAGGGCTGCATGTATCACACAATGTTTAATTCGCAAATGGTACAAATTGATATTTTTGTCCATTTGCATATGCAAAATAGCAATTTCAAGATGTATGAAAGGCTTTGTAGTCGCAATTTTAGGTAATCACAAAAATAACGATAACATAAAATTGCAAGTACAAATAGGGAATCGAAATTTGCTATTCCCTTTGCATATGTACCAAGCATTTTCTAAATGCAAGCTGCATTTAGGAAAATGCTAAGACCATTGACTCTAAGTCCATGTTAATCATATGCAAATTTTGAAAAATGCATATTATTGCACTTTTCAAAGAGCCATATAGCACACTCATGCCCTTAGGAAATGTGTGCACTTTACATGTGCTCATTCTTTTTTTGTGGTACTTCAGGGGGGCCTTAGGCCCCCGGGAACCCTTGGCTTTGCATTGCCTAATTTGCGATTACCAATCAGGTAATCACAAATTAGCTAATGCAAAACCATTCACACCTATGGGCCTTTAAGGACATCAGAACGAATGGAGTAGTATTACCTAATAGTGAGTACCTATTTACCGAAACACTATTTGGTAATATTAAGGAATCACAAAATCTTGGGCCACCACCCCGCTCCAGCACCACACAAACCTCACCACCACCCACCACCCACCAGATTATGAGTAAAATAGTGGCCTTACAGGTTGATGACATGGCAGTCCAGTGGCAGTGCAGTTTAAAGGCACATATGTGAGCCTTAAATTGCTCAGCCGCGGGACCACCAGTGCACTTTCCTGCACAGTATGGACTGTGCAGTCCTTGTCGTGCAGGAATGCTATGCGTGCACACAGGGGGGAACAACATGTGCCCCCCCTGCATGCATACCAGGGCTCAGTGGCAAAAAGGGGCCCTGTAAAGCTCCATGAAACCACTGGAGTGAGGAAAGGCATAATATGCCTGGCTGTGCTGCAGGGCACTACCAAGCATATTGCAGCCCTTTGACAGCTGCGCCACTGCCAGGGATCTCTGATCCATGGTGGTAGCGGTGCTTCTTTGGTGGTCTGACACCAGTTTTAATTTGGCAGTTGGACCACCAGTTCAGTGGTGGACGAACCGCTACCACCGCGCCAAGCCCATAATTAGGCTCTTTGTGATCATCAGATTTTCTGATGTTCATCAACTGCAAATCCCCATTTTTGTTGCATTTTTACTGATTTATTTGATGGGAAATGTATTTTTTCCTCACAAACTTGTCCGTCCTTGGCATTACGTGCATATCAGTCACTTTCTTACCCATTATGTCATATTTCTTTCTGAAAGGCTTCCATGTCTCTCTTACATGATGTCTATTGCAACTATATCTTTGGCGCTCGTGGTGTCTACAGAGTTTCTTTTCTTCACAATCATGGCTTATGATTGGTATGTAGCCATCGGCAATCCCCTACGATACAAAACCACATGAATACATTTTTGTGCATGCAGATGGCAACTGGAAGCTATGTTGTAAGTTTTATAATCCCACTGCCACACACCATCCTAACATCTGGGCTCTCCTTCTGCATATCTCACACAAGCAACTATTTCTTCTGCAATTGAACATGCTTGTTTGAAGCTTACTTGTTCCAGCACTCTTGCAGTTGAGGCACTGTCATACATCAGTGGTGTTATTGTTGGACTAACACCATTCATCCTAATCATCGCATCATACAACAACATCGTTTCAACTATCTTAAAAATTCAGTTGAAAGATGGTTGATACAAGGTCTTCTCCATGCGAACCTTTCAACTGACTGTGGTTATTGTGTTCTATGGGTTTGTGTGTTATATATATATATGTGTGTTCAACTTCAATGCATGTAATTAAAAACACCAAAATAATGTATCTGTCTTATATCATTGTTACTCCTCCGTGTAACCCCATTATATACAGTCTGAAGAACATGAAGTTTACAAATGCCTTAAGAAGTAAAAAGAATACAAAATAGATCATCCTGTGAAAAAACATTATATTCAATTAATTTTGATCACTTTTTGTCGCAGGTAAGGATTGACAATAGTCTTTATTAACGGTTTTTCTTAATTAAATCAATTTAAAATGATTCAGAAATTGATACAATCAGTGTTATGAATAAGAATACTTTAAAAATAAATGTACTTAATATAATGTAATGTTTCAAGTAATTTAGTAGTAGACTGAGAATGAGTAAGGTGTGTTTTTGGTATTATTGGTGTTATTCTAGGAGACAATTGAAAGACACAGTGATGAAAGTGACTTTCATACAGTGTCACAGCATCATTCACCGCACATGCAATTTTAGTGGAAGTCATTGCACAACCGTGAATTTCTCTGAAATGTGTGATCATACGTATTTTTTCAATTCGACTAGATCAATGCCAGTCAGCAGATTTGACAATATTTAAAGATGTATGGTTTGGAGTTTCCCCTCACATATTTTTCATGAAATTGAGTACAAAATATTGTGATGATAAATGTAATAGTTCAGTGACATTGGTGAAAATTGAATTGGATTGTAATGACATTTTGCAGTAGGCCTTGGCACTTGACCGTCATTCCCTCGGAGGCCCTCCAAGGAACATTTGGTAAAATTATTAAACATTTGTTCTTCTTAAAGCACCGGTGGCAACATTCATCAATGAAATTATTAAAATCAACAAATAATGTAAATACAACTAGTTCATAGGGGAGTATCAAGCAGTTATCTGAATCAGATCAATTTGCCCAAATTCAACTGTGGCAAGTAATTTGGTTTAAAATTCAGCTCTACCAAGACAAGTCTGTGGCCTTAAAAGCAAATCATGCTGAGCTCACATTTTCTGGTAGTCTGAGCTACTGTCCACTGGCAGGTAGCAACAAATCAGAAAGACAAGATAGATACATGCCATTTGGGATATGTGGACAGGCACATGATGAGATGTGTGGCCTTAGGGGAATATCTGCAATCACAAGACCAAGAGATGGCCAAAAATATTGGATCCTAAAAAATTGTCCTTGATAGGCAGTTTCACAAGTTGAATCCAGACTCCTTCCCTTTGCTGGTCTTGTGTGTCCACAGCTTCCTGCCTGGCAGTTACTGACTGGGTGTGGAGATGCCATCAGTGCAATTTAATTCGTGAGGATAGTTTAATAATACTGAGAAGTCATGCTGTACAATGCACAGCATGTAAGTAAAGTGTGGATGTTCTTACACAATCATACTCACATGCACACACACACTCAGACACATCATTTGTGTACAAAATCATGTTAAACTACACAAACATTAGGAATTCTACATTATAGGTATAAGTTTCTGCCTTACTCAAAACGTACTTGCACACCTCCTTTCACAGAGTTGTCAACTCTCTAGCCACAATATATTTACTATAACTCAGCCTGCTACCATGCACTTTGTTCTTATAAATGAAGTCATTTGAGATGTCATGAGTCTTGTTATGAATGAAATCATTTAACATTCTATGAGTGATATAATATGAAAGGGTATAAGCTCTGCATGGTGAAGGCATAAGTTATAGTAGATGTATTGTTGATAACTGGCTGAAAACACTGTGTACGAAGGTGTGCAAGTTATAGTACATTTCAAAAGGGACAAAAATAAAAAATTTAAGTTATAACCATAACTTTAAAATTTCTGTTTATGTAGTTGAAGTTGGTTTTGTGTACCTAAAATGTATAGATTTTCCCAACTGAAACTTAGCTTAAACCTTTATTTCTTTATTGAATTGTAATTGTTTTTTTAAAATGTTTTTAACATTGTATTGTGGAGTGTTATCTTGTGGAGTGTAATCGAGTTGAGTGTTGTCAAGTAGTTTGTCATTGAATAGAGTGTGATACATTGGCATTGAGTGGAGTAGAGTGTTGTAGAGTGTACTGGCATACAGTGGAGTAGAGTGTTGTAGTTTGGAGTCAGTGTCTTTGAAGGTAGTGTCATAGAGTAAATTGGAGGGAAGTGTCATAGAGTGAAGTGTCGTTGAGTGGAATGTCATAAAGCAGCGTGTCATAGAGTGGAGTATTGTAGAGTGTCCTAGAGTGAAACAGAGTGGAGTACAGTGGTGTAGAGTGAAGGGGCATATAGTGGAGTAGAGTGTTCTAGAGTAGAGTGACATAAAGTGTAGTGGATTATGGCATAGTACAGTATAGTGGCATAGAGTGGAGAGGTTTGAAGTTTCATAGAGTGTTGTGGAGTAATATATTGTCTGGCAGAGTGGCATAGAGTGGTGTAGAGTGTTGTGGAGTTTAGAGGCATAAATTAAGTATAGTGTCATAGAGTGGAGTGTCATTCAGTGGAGTTGGAATCTCATAGTGGAGAGTTGCTGAATAGAGTTTTGAAGAGTGTTGTAGAGTGGAGTAGAGTGGAGTACAATTGAGGAGACTTGAGGGGCATACACTTGAGTTGAGTTTTCTAGAATAGAGTGGTGTAGAGTGGAGTTACATGCTGTAGAGTACGGTGGAGAGCCATAGATTGGAGTGGATTGTTGTAGAGTGGAGGGTATTATGGTAGAATGGCATTGATTGGAATGTTTTAAAGTGGAGTGGCATTTAGTATAATGTCGTACCATTGCATAGGGTGGAGTTGAGTGTTGTAGAGTGGAGTGGCATTGAGTGGAGTAGAGTGGAATAGAATGTTGTAGAGTGGAGTGTCATTAAGTGAAGTGTCATATAGTAAGCCAGAGTGGGAGTCATGGAATTGCATTCCATTGTATAAAAATTCTGAGAGATTCTGTAGAATCCCGCCAATGGGTGGCAAATGCAGGTTGCCCTCCGAATTTAGCACAGCAGCATGTTCCGTGCTGAAAATCAGGGCAAATATAAGCATGCTTTTTTCTAAATTATTTTGCTGTAGCTCTAGTACAAAATCTACTAAGGAAGCATCCCTCTGACTGTGACTTTCTACATTTAAAACTTCACAGTAAGACCTCCTAGCAAACGGAAACCACACTAGCAAATGCCAAATCTCACTTGTGCTCCCCAGCTCCCATTCTGATTCCTTGCGTTGTTCCCATTGTCACTACATTGGCATAAAATAGCTCAAACAAGACAAAAATTCTGCCACGCAGCAGTTGGCAAAATTTAGCAGGAACTCAGTATTAGGAGAGTAAAGTGGAGTGGACAATTTCTCCAATTCTGCTCATAGAATACAAATTATGCCCAGGCCTGTCACTGAGTAGAGTGGAGGAAAGTGCTTTACACTGCAATTACGTAGAGTGGAATGTAATAGAGAGAAATGTCATAGAGTGGAACGCCATAGATTGTCGAGAGTGGAGCGGCATAAAATGGAGTACAGTGTTGTAGAATGGAATATCGTAGAGTGGAGTAGAGGGGAGTAGCGTGAAGTGGCACAGATTAGTGACTCAGGAATTTTTGTCTCAAGATTACCTGCCACTTTGATGGGGCAACCTTTCACCCTTGGGCATGTTCTCAAAATTAGACCACTGCATGCAGATTTTGATAGGATGGGTGAGGCTTTTGCAAATCTGTATGACGGCAAGCTGTAAGCATGCCTAGGATATGTAAAATACATATATTGTTTCATCATATAATTACTTTTAATCAGGGGTGCATAGCCATGGCTGAGATGGCGTAAGAAGCAGTTAATGAAATTTGTGACTCATCTAGTGTGTTGTAGCTGAATGACCTATTGTTGAAATAGTTGATTCACATAATGACACTGAGATTGCTGACCCTGATTAGGGGTCTACGAGAGAAAGTATCTATAGCTGTAATTCAGGCTCCTTTTGCCCTTCATCATCGCAGGACTCCATCTCTGGGAATATGATTTGCCAGGTGACTACGCAGAATTATTGTATCATAGAGAGCGTATGGCATCCATCTTGAAAGCACATTTTGACACATTGTTGTATTGATTAGTTAAAATGTGATGAATGCCTGAAGCATCTTCCTGCTGGCTGCAACCACAGTCCATACAGAAACACATGGACAAGTCTCAATATGAGTAGTTATATTGAAAAACAGTTGAAGAAGGTCACCATCTAAAAGCCCTTCTATGTGACTCATGGACATGATCAAACCTTGAACATTCTATCATTACATATTTTTTAGAGTTTAGCATTTGTTTCAGAAAGCTTTTTACTGGAGAAGCTGAACACACTTTAATGAGAACATTAATTGTTAATTGTTTGGTTCTGCAGGTGAGACAACCTCATAATTGCCCTTGACAGCTTTGGGGATAACATCCCATTAGGGGCTAGAAGTGAATAAAAAGGCTGCTGGTGCGCATACAGTTTTGAATGGAAAATCCTGCTGGGAAATATTCAGTAACATGAATTTCACAGCGCTTTCTGGCTCTTGCAGGTTGTTTTAATGTGCTACCAAAACCAGATCCATTTAGGTGACCTTTTTAATATGGTTCTGTCCTCTTTTCTAAAGCTGGCTTGAGAGGCAGATTCGGTGCATCAGCATCCTTATTGGTTGGATCTGGTTTAGAAGAGATAACGTTTGCAGTGCTTTAGAATTCTTCAGACTGATGTGAGTCTTTTCCGAAGGTAAGGAGCCCTGGCTCTCTGACAGAACATATACAAAATGCTAGCTTCGTACCTCAATCCTTTTTTCCCCCAAAATATAGTCAAACAACTGTAGACAGAATATATCACTGGTTATATTTTTCTGCCCAAATCCTCTCTTCTAAGAATGCACAGCGAGTAAGTGGGTGCTCCTCATTGCCATCTGTGAACCGTAAATTACATCTTAGCACTTACATACATATAAATTTGAAGCTGTAGGCATGTAAAGTTTGAAAATGATTATAGGGTGTGTTTGACATAGATTAGTAAACTGAATTAGCACCCGTGGGCTGGATCCTATGAGACAAGCTCGGCAAAGCATCCAACATCTCTGAAAACCCTTCTCTCTCACTATTCTCCTGTTTTGAGCCTCAGGCTTTTTCTTTTTCCTTGTGAAAGAGAAAATCAGAAATGTCAAGTTTGGACACAAGGCATTAACAAAAACCTAAACACAAAGGGGGCAGTAACATTATTCAGCACCCTGATGGAACCGGAAGGTGACAAGTTGTGATTTTTAAAAATACCAAATAAAAAATAAATAAAAGTTACTTCAGAAATATGACTTTCAAAAAGATTACTTTTCCTATATAAAGACAAGGTAAAAGGTTTAGATTTTATCCAACACTGAGAAGAAGAAACAAATATTATTTTAGTTTTTAAAGTATTTATTTTCTACAACGTGTGCATAATATAAAGGTGTCCTTCACTTAATGCAGTAGGACAGCTTGCTGTGCTGCGTTGTGTGACAGTGAAAGAGCAAAAATGTGCCATAGCTACTTAGATGTGTCACATTCCTGCCCTCTCCCTGCACTGGAACTCTATCTTCTGCCTACATGTATGTCTCAGTGCTCACACTAGTTAATCCAGTGTTTGAGCACGTGAGATCAGAAAAAACAATATCTATGTTGTCATTGGTGGGCCAGCTCACACTCCCCATTGTGGATTTGTCAACAAGTTTAATTCAAAGCAAAGTAGGCATGCACTTTGCTGTGTTCTTTTATGTGCACTTTGCTTCATTCCAGCCGGTCTCAGTTTTTTTGTAAAATGTAAAATTACATGTACTATTTATTGAAGGAGGTAACGTATTCTCTTTTAGCCAAAATATTCATGGGTGCACACTGCAAATTAACTCTTATTGAGCTAGAACTGAGCATAAAAAAGCGGCTGAGAAATGTTCCTTCCCTCCAGCAATAATCACTGAAACATTCTGTGGATTTACTCACTGAGATCCCTGGTTTTTTGGTTGGTAACAGTCCACAATATTCCCAGCTAAATCCCTCAGATCACTTTATATAAACTACTGAATGAATTCTGGCCCAACATGGCATACATAGATGTTCAACCATTGCCCAACTACATAGATCAAGAGGAGAACATTTCTGTAAGACCGAGCCAAAACCATTGATCCATTCAGTACTCAGTGGAAATTTGTTGTCTGAGATTTATTAAGGCTGGGATCTACAATTGTATAATGCAGTTATTTTTTAGGTATCCCTTAAAGGCAGTGTTAGCTCTCAGGCACAACCTCATGTCATCTGTCAACACATGCAAAACACAACATACACATTAGTACAGATAAAGTGTTGCCGAAACTAATATTTTGGCTTACTTCTATAAGGTTTGTTTTCATACCCACGGGTGACACAAGGGAACTTAGTTCAATGCACCAATGAGTGAATGTGAAAGACAGGTTATTGTAGCCCCATTGAACCCCACCTGAGGCATAGCTGAAGTGGAGTCCATGATGTTGGGTTACAGGAAGCAGAGGTAATCTAAACTATAGTTCATTAATGATTTACACTCTCAAGATCACCTAGAAATGGAATACGCATTTGAACATAGTTATTTCAAAATAACTATTTTAAAAACTCCAGTATCTAGTACACCACTTTTGGTATCATTATAGAACATCAGAATTAAAAGCAGGTAAGCTTTTCAATAAACCTGAAAACAGGGAATAATTGTTGTAACATTGTCTCTAAGTGCTATGCTAGTTCTAGGAGATGATTACATGTTAAGCCTGAGTTTCGAAATTGGTGCAAATACCTGGACAAAACACTTTGTTGTCTGTTTAGAATAGTTTGCCAATTATTTCAAGCATTAGGCAAAGAGCAAGGAGATTCTGCATCTGTGAGAACACAATCATGGCACCAGTTAGTGAAGGCAAAATGCTTCCCAGAGCCTCTGAGATCTTGCTGGAGGCTTATTCAGTCGTGGTGAAATCTGGTGCTATGCTCAACAGGATCGTTGATCTGGTTCTATGACCTGGGTGAAGTTTTTCTCCTCCCAAGTGGTCACTTGACAAACTTTTTATCCTAAGCTTATCTGAATTGGGGAATTTCTGACATAACCTTAGGAATGTCTGACATAGCCTGTGTGCATCAATGTTTGAGCCTTTGATGGATAATTATAAAGAAATGTGGAACAGATATGTCAATTTATACTATATTGCTTACATTTTAATAAATCTGTCCCATAGTTTCTTAGACCTTATTGAATGCAGCACCCCTCATATCTTGCAACTCTCCATAAACTGTAGAGCACACAGTAGCAGTAATGACGATCAGAAGATGCAACTACATGATACGTATTAAGCAAAGTATACAATGACAAACAGGAATTCTTTAAAAATGGACCACCTTGACCACGGCCTAGCTCCAACTTTCTGCTGCTCAGGTTTTCTTCTCTGGCTGGCCAATGTTCTCCATTCTATCTGACTGATGTCTGAATGGTGTAATATGTGATTAAGAGGACCACTCAGGGGTATCCTAGGGCTACAAGTATGGAGAGGGAAAAAAGTCCCTTGCAGCCACTCCATAGTAGAAATCTCAGGGGGGTCTGCAATAAAGAACTAACAAAAGCATTGTCTGAAATTCAAGCTTCAGCCTAGAGAAAGATTGGGTTAAATTAGTTCACTTTAAACACTGCACTGCAGATGCATGAAAGGAGATGCTGAGCTCTCCTCTGAGCCAGCACAGCCATTCATGATATGGCCCATGATTGTAAATGCAAAGGTACAGATCTGTTTTGTATTCTCTTGCTCTGTGTAAAGTTCATTCATTTAAACTGATATGTTGCTGTCTTTGCTTGATTACTTTAGACAGCACAGCTCAGAACCAGAATGAAGAAAGCCCTTCTCAATGTTTCCAAGCTGTACTGTCTGAAAATCATGCTCAGACTATAACTGTAATTCTGAGTATTTTAGCACCAATATCTACTGCAGGATCACAGTAACAATACACACAACAAACAAGAGGAAACATTGGCTGATGATGTTCACGTTCTATTGCTTTTAGCATTTTTTCTTAGAACAAAATGCATCCTTCAGTAACATTTTGACACAAAGGTGCATTGTGCATAGAGAAAATAATGCGAAATGCTGTGTTACACTCCCTGCATAATTTGCATAATATCATGTAATTTTGATGTGATTTCACATAATTATTTGAAGTGCACCCACCCCCAATATATATACATATTATTCCTGATTTCTTAATTTTCTCCTGACTTCCCCTCACCACAACCGACCCCAAACCCTAATTTTATCATGACCTCCGTTTACCACTCCCCAACCCTAAAGTTTCCTTTACCACCCTTTATGATTGACCACGCCTAAACCCTAAAATTACCTTCACCCTCCTATACCGCTGTATAGCTAAAATTATCTTTACTTTCCTTTAACACTGGTAATCTACCATTACTTTGCGACCACTACTACGACTTACCATTACTACGCATTTTTTACTAAGCAGAATATTTTACTTTGCATGCTTTAAGTTTGGATGTTTTTACTTCGCATATACCGTTACTTAGCAAAGTCAATTACTTTCCTGACTATTCACATTGTTGTTTGGAAAAGGAGGCGCTTCCGTTTCCAAACAACGACGGGCAGCTCTGACGACGCCTGAAGCAGGAGAAGAGAGGAAGCATGGTGAAGCGTGGGCCCACGAGGAGAGAGAGGAAAGTGGGTCAGTGTAGCTTTTGGGGTCGTGCAGGGGGTTGTCTGTAAAACCTGCAGGCAAAACATGCTCGCTATTTCACTGACACTGTCTCTCACACATATACACAATTCCCAACTGCAAGTTACGCTCCGCCGACCTCTCACTAGCCACTGTCCCGCGCATCTGAAGAACAACCACCGGCGGGAGATCCTTTTCCCACCTTGCCGCCAAGACATGGAACACCCTCCCACTGAGCCTACGACAGACCCAAGACCTGCTGACCTTAAGGAGGATGCTCAAGACCTGGCTGTTCGATCAGTAGCGCCTCCCCCCCTCCATCTCCCAGTGCCTTGAGACCCTCCCAGGTATGTAGTGTGCTTTACAAATGAATGATTGATTCTAAAGTAACACAGGGAGACCACAGTGGACACAGAACCTCAGGAAGAGAGCAACCTAGGAACAGGATGGTGTAAAAAGAAGGGCAGGGGACGGAACAAGCAAAACAATGCCCCAAGCTTTGATTCATCTCTTCGTGTTTTGCTTCAAATTACAAGCATAAGTGGAGATGCTCAGAGAGCCAACCAAGCTTCCAGGGATGGCCTTTCCTACGACTTCTGCGTGCAGTAAAGACGTGTTCCTAAACAGAAGGGCTCCACTGGGACTGAATGGGACAATCCCACCAAATGAAGCCATAGCATCATTTAGAGGGAACACAACCCTCCATCGTGTCATCATGTAGAATGTAAGTCTGGGGACCATTTCTCTGTAGTTTTTAGATAAATCATGTAATCATTAAAAATGCCAAAGCTATGATATTTGGAGGTGTGATCTTGGGCAAACTCTGCTAGTAATGAGATTTTGACAGATATTACAGCAGCCTTGTATATTTGGGCCTATCCTATCCATATTGAACAGGATCAGACCCAAGATGACATTTGCACAACTCCTAGATCTCACATAAAGAGCATTTGGCACTTGAACCCCAAGTCTGAACATTTAAAGGTATAACTTCAATAGGAGGAGGAACAAGACCAACATACATTATCAAACATTATCACAGCCATCAGATTTTAGGTTTAAATCCATTGAACAATGTGGAGCTCTGTGTGCACTGTGAAAACTGAATGCAGATTTGCATATGCAATGCATAATCTCCACTATTGGAGTGGGAATGTGGTTTGGGCTTAATCCCAGTAAAAAAAGGTGGAGCTCATGGCTCAGTTTATAAAACAGTATATTGTTAAATAAAGTGTGCAAAGCAACTAAAACACCAAGTCTGTGTCGTTTAGAACCGGAATCCCAGTCAAATTCTCCTAGTAAAGTGATTAATGCCACAATAGGTCTTGAGGAGCACTTTTTATGATTGCACTAAAGCAGTTTGAGAAGAGCCCTACTTCTTTCTCCATGATACCTCCTTGCACCACATACAAGAGCTGCCTATGGGGCATGTTTACATAGTGTGTTGATGTGGGCTGGAGGGAAGGGCTTTTTCTCAATTTGCCACATTTCCTTTTCTTGCCCCCTTTATTTATATTTTCAGGGAAAATACAGCATGATAACATAAAAGAAGCATTGCTACTCAGCAGACATGTGAGAGGAACAACCCCACCCAAGAAGGTGACCATTCATTCCAGGAAGGTTTGATCATGTGTAATCCAGATGAGTCTGAACTGTACAAACTCAGTGTAAATAAACAGTGGTGGCTGTAAATAGTATCAATAAAGTCACAACAGGGAAAAAGGGGCTTGATACAGTGGAAGGCTGGGACAGCAGGTAAGGATGTGGGATCAGTTTGATTATAGATTACAGATGTGAACAGCCCTGCACTAGGCTACAACACGCTAAGTCAGTAACGCAATAAACAGATAAGTTGTAAGAAAACGTATAGCCATTAACAATTAGCTACATAATAATTAACCCTAACACCTTCACTCTTTTTGCCTTTTCTTATATTGAAAATTAAAACAATTTTCATTTAAAATTCTATTTGAAATAAATAAAACATTTGAATGCTGTTGATGAGGTCATATTTATTGTGCTTTGTATGTCCACTTTTCACAGCCCTGAAGAAGTAGTTGTTGAACAGCGGAACACGTGTTATCTATGGTTTTATCACAGTATAAGGAACCATTCATTAGACTTGTACTTTGTTTGTTTGTGATTAAAAATGTATTCCTGGAAAGAAGTTTTCAATGAAATATACTGCTGTAACAGGTTAAAAAGTTTATTTTAATGGGAATTTTAAAAGAAAATAGTTATTCAAGAAGTGAAAAAGTGACATGAGTGAATGTGTATGGGTTAATTAATATATAGCTAATTGATAATGGCTTCCTGCAAATGTGTATATAAGAATGTGGTTTCAAGTAGTTCATGAAAGAATGCCCAACAAAGTACAGATGAAAAGAAAACATATCGATCATAGAGTGAGGTGTGGTCCAATCAAGAATCAACAGCCCAAAGGAGAACCACAAAGTACTACTGTGAGGGTAGGATGTCATGACCGCTAACTTCAGTATCTTGCACAATGAAAATGGAACTGCAAGTAAAAACTCTATGTCATGGGCCATCACCCTGCCATCTGATGTGCACCCTCACCCAGAAGGATGTGGCAAGGCAGAATTCCGACTTGGGGGTTATTCCTGAGTATTACCTACCTTAAGGGAAGCTCCCCATGCCCTTGTGAAGGATTCTAGTTTGTTGTTAAGCTTATATGTAAACCTTTCATGTAGAGCTACTCAGTGGAGTTCTATCATCCATTCTGTGGGAGTGGGACATGTAGGCAGACACCAGTGATGGAGGATAAATATCTTTGCCACCACCAACAAAGTAACCAGCCATCAATGGGTATAAACATCCATTGCAGGAGCATCCGCAACATTATAAAGTAGAGCCAGATGGGTGGAGGTATGTATAGACCGAGGTTGGAATTATTGTAAATGCACCTATAATGATGCCCAGTAGAGCTGGAGACTCTGACAGATGCACAGTATGTGTATTAAATTGCAATTATCCCCTGAACATCTCCAACATTTTTTACGAGGAAATAGACTCAGCTGGTGCAGTACCACTCATGTAATATCTGGAAGTATTTGAATTTAAGGAGCCTCATAGAAGTGATGCAGGTCAGCTGGGTCTTCCTGGGTGTAATCCCTGACTAGGGTGGTCTGTCACTTGGTTTGAGTCAGGGCCAGGGTGGGGTTCGATTGGGCTCCTTTGATGAGCACTCCAAATAAACCAGAAACAAGTCTCCTATATCCACTCCACAGCCTGAAGAATTGTAGGACAGATGAGAATTGGAGTTCTACTGATAGGGAACCTATCACTGAACAGAGGCAGTGGGATAACTGACAGTGCATCCAGTAGTCCCACTGGGTGAGTAAGAACTCAACACTAAGTGATGTAAATGGTTTAAGAGTGGCCTTGTCAAGGATGCCATCAATGCGCGCCACCCTTTTCGCATTGCAAGCTGGCCAATTGAATTGCTGTCCTGCAATGCGGAGATCAATTTTATGCCACACCAGCACTGTAATTTGTAGTAAGGGATAATTGCCCAGCAGTTTGTGCGATTCCACAAATGTTGTAGCTGTGGCTACAAGGACTGGGTTATCCCGCCAAGGGTGGTACGATGATGCAGGTAACGCCAAAGGGGCTTGCAGTAGGATGGTGTTCAATACGGACCTACGCTGGTGCTCTATCGGGGTCACACAGATGGGATGCTATCTGAAGAGAAGGGAGGCCAAGCCAGAGAAGGAAATGTGTGGTAGTCGGAGGCCTCCAGTCAACCCAAAAGAAGTGACTCCTCAGTCTAGGGTGCCAGCCACCAGGCCTGGATGGAATTTTGATTATGCAGCAGTAATTAGAGTAATTTCAGTAATTATACTTTACTCTTGTGATTTGAAATTACTGAAATCACATGATTACGTCATCTTGAGTAATTAAGAGTATGTTGAGGCACACATCCTACTACAGCAGCACAGGCATAATCAACTAAGAGACAGTGAGTGGTTGTTGGCTAATGCTGTTCATTTCCTGTGGCATTTAGTGCTATTTTCTTCGGTAATTTTTGATGTGAGGGTATATTCTGCACTCTGAAAAAAATGCTCAATGTTGGATTACGCTCCTCACACAATTATGCAGAATTCTGAGAGAATTACGCCAGTTAGGCCTGCCCACACTGGCCAATCCATATGTATGACTAGATGTCCACTTCTATTCCCAAAAGAAGTGCACAGGGCACTCTCAAGGGTAGCATACTAAACACATAATGGATCTGGCTGCTACCATCATCTTCAGAGTTTGCATTTGGCCCTCGAAGGAAAGGTTGAGCTGTTGCCATTTGAGGGAAGATCTGTTTTGATTGCTCTCATAGGGGTAGCAAGTTGTCCTCAACTATCCTCTTAAGGACACTAAGGACTGTGGCAGCCATTGAATGTCTCTTGTCTGAAAACGTGACCTAGTGGTCCCTCTCAATAGTGGCAAAACCTCCCTCTTCATCCAGTTAATTGTATATTTCAAGAGGCAGGAGAAGTGGTCTATAAAGGACATGACTGAAGTTAGCAAGGAGTCAGGGTTTGATAGGAGAAGGAGAATGTCATCTGTGTAGAGGAGTGCCTGCACTTCAGTGTCTCCAATGCATATTCCGCTCAATACCTCCAACATACGTATGGCAGTTTATGCTACATTTCCTGATGTAGAGTTAGATGTAATGGGGCAAGATGCCATTACTAATGATGACTGATGCTTCTGTCATTGAACTTTTGCATCTGGTCCAAAATGATGAGGCACATTTCCAACTAAGCAATGGCTGAATAGTTACTGATCCTTTGCCCCAGTTAACGTGGAGCCTAATCCTTAAGACAAGGACACCTTTAGCATACAACGACTGAACGAGGCTGACCAAACTCCCCTCGCAAAGCATTTAGGGGCATATCTATAAGAGGTTTGCATCACGTTTGCACAATGCAATCTGGTATATACATGACGTAAACCTCTAAGACAGATTTCTGAAGACATGCAAAAGCCACTTTGTTTTGCTCTGAGTGGCTTCATAAATCTGGAGTAGCACAACACAGTGCAAATCTCTGCATTGCACCGCTCTGCCCTTCATAGACATTCCATGGGCATTGTGGTGGGTTGGTGTTCCCATGCAACTCCAATGGATTTTTATGCATTTACAGATTTACAGGGAATTGTAAACCTGGGAATGCGCTGTGAGAAGTTGGCCTGGTATATGCTGTCCACTAATTATAGTAGGCACCTTGCAACATTCCAAAAAAACCCTTATTGGTGAAAGGTTAAAGACAACCTTCATTGAAAGCTATCCTAGTGGTAGCTATGGAGAGCAACCGTCAGGCTAAGTCTTGAAGGAATGTAAAGCAGCTTGTTTTACCAGTGTATAACCTCTTGAATGGCTAAATGAAAGGCAACCACACCAGGTATATATATATAAAATATATGTATTTATTACTAAACACACCATACTAGTCTCTTTATGAGGTTAGAGGTCCAAACACATAAGGTACACTTCAAATATTACAGTAAAATAGCACAAATACACGTCAGGCCCTAGGATCTAGCGAAACCATATACTAAAATATTGGTATGAGAATCACGACTTAACTAGACACAAGCCCTAGAGCCTGTAGAATCACTGGGACCCCAAGGAACCACCCAAGGTAGTGACACAGGGGTCCCACAGGGGCCATTTGCAGTGTGAGAACACAGCCTCGAGCTCCTGTTAGCTTCTATGGGGAAAGTCACGGTTAGATTTTTAAAGATAAGGGACACTTAGAAATGAGCTAGGACCAAACCCTTTTGGACTTAGGAAGTTCTAGGGTCAACACCCACGGGAGTACCAGAGTACTTGAGTTACCTCACCCAGGAAAGTCGGGTGCATAGGTGTCAAATGGTGTCGGGTCGCGTTTCGTTTTCAATTGGAGCTGGCAAAGAAGTGCTGCTGCTGGGAAGATGTGAAGTGTCCGAAGAGATCGAAGCCTGGATCAAAGTCAAGAAGAACCTGAAAGTAGAGGGGACAGAATCTGGGTCACTTGCGAATGACCAGGGGCACGATAGACAAATGCCCACCGATAGTGGGTGTTTCAGGTGAAGAAGGTGAAGCTTGACTCTTCAGACACGTGGACCAGGAGGCATTGAGGATGACCAGGGGCTGGATTCTAACTGTCCCATGAAGGATGTCGAGTGCTGCAGTATCAGTGCCCAGATTGGACACAACAGGCCTTGGCAACAGCAACCCACACAGAAAAGAGAAAGATGCTGCGGTGCAGACCAGCAAGGTCTGAGAGACTCACCACTTGGTGGGGAGTCAGGGCACGCCTGAGAAATCAGGGAAGCCCAAGGAAAATCAAAGTTAATTTCACAGGGACCCACCAGTTGACGTACCAGGGATTGTGAAGGGACCTCGAGAGGAATCACAAAATGGCGGCCCACGGGTCACTCGGAGTGACTATGCTGCCGATCTTTTGTGGAGTTTCTACTCAAGGTGGTGGCTATAGGTAACCTAAAGCACGACTTCAAGAGACGTCGAGAAGTCAATGCACTTGCAACTGTGCACGGTGACCAGGAGTTATGGTTCCACATTACTCACGAGGGCTGCGGGTCTCAGCTTTGCTGGGGACTTGGGTTGGCCGCTGAGAAGTCTGGAAATCCTCTTCCTGTGTTGCAAAGTCTTCGGTTGGTGCCTGCCAAGCAGGCGAGTCACTCCTTGACCACAAGGGAGATTTCTTCCGTTCACTAGTCTTGAGTAGAGATTCGAAGTTCCAGGATTCAGTTGCAGAGTTTCATCCAGGGATATCTAAAGTCCTGTTTCCAGGGGTTCCTTACTTATACCTAAGGAAGGGGTTGGACTAACTCTGGGGACCCACCTATGGGAGGGTTTGGAAACAGGGGTGGATACACCCATTTCCTTTGTCCAGTTTTACACCAGAGCAGGGGCTGGAAGCCTCTGAACCGGTTTGAGCTAGACTATGCGCAGGGACACCAAATGTGCCCCCAGTGCAGAACTTCAAAGCACTCTGAGAGTGCTCCAACCCAGCTCCAATACACATTGGCCTGTCTGGGAGGTGGTTACACCTCCCTGTGACAGGAAACCTATTGTCCAGGCCTCCCCTGCCAGAGTTTCGGTCAGCAGCTGGAGGCCAGACCCATGACTGTGGCTGCAGCATCCATTTTGTGATGGCAGGGCTCTGTTAAGTTGGTACCGGGTATACCGGTGCTGTTATGTCTCTCCCTCTAGAAGGGTGGGATCACATTATGACATCAGTTATTGATGTGGGGGTATGATTCCAAGGTGCTTGACACCAAACATGACATGTTTCCGTGCAGTCAGTCGAAAGTTAGCATTAACCGTTTTAGTTATAATGCACTTAAGAGTATATGGTTAGGCTGCACTACTGACAACCCCGGAGGATAGATTCCGAAGGCTGCAGAGGGGCTCAGCTCATGCCTGGGCACCCTCTCACATATAACCAAGCACCCTGCCTTCAGGATTGATAAGGTCTGCCATAGCGGTGACTGATAGGTTTCTATGTGCAGTGATAGGTGAGAGATAGTGAACCTATATCTCAGTAAGGGGTGCATGCACCACCTTACCCAGGCTGCAGTAGCAGACCTCTGGTGTCATTTTGGAGGGCTTTCCAGGGGTGGCATAATACATGCTTCAGCCCCTGGAAGGCCTCTGGGGTACCTATGCCCTAGGTACATAGTTTACCATATACTAGGGACTGGGGTCCTGAATAGCAGGGCCCCAGCCAGATTAAAGTTGAAAAACAGTGTTACAGCAGCAAAAAGTGGGGGTAACCATGTGAAGCAGATCCTACTCTCCTACATGCACCAAAAACGTACTCCTTTATTTCTCCTCCTTACTTACTCTTAGTATGTGTACTTCATTTTGCAGCACACGTGAACAGAGTTCTATGCCTCCTGGTGACCCTTCCTGTGCAAAACACATCCTGATTGCAACACAGGCACCCTTGCACCATGGTGAAAGGGTGCCTGAGTTGGCGTTAGGCTGCCTATAGTGCACCAGTACAGAGGAAAAGGCAGGAATGCACCATATTGCCCTAAATGTGACACATTCTTGCCCTTTTTATTTCCCTTTGGTGCAGGCCAGTGCAGACAGATGATTTTTTGCGCTGCGCCAAAGTTTAATAAATGTGCCCCTAAGTAAGAGCCAGCTAATTATGTTGACAGAAAAGACCTAAGAATGATACCAGACATTTTTAGCCCTTCTTTGCCGTAAAAGTTATTTAATCACTACTATAGTCCAACAGGATGGCACGATTTCTTCAGTGCTCTGACCATTACTGAGGATAACAATTATCATATCCCAGGAAATCTAGGTTTTTCAAACACAAAACACTGTTTGGTCCTGTACAAAAATATTTAGGAGACTTTAATACCCCTAATCCAGGACCACCAGTAGTTCATGGAAGCTAATGTAATATACTTCTCTTTACATGGCTGAGGCAGTCTGTTTGGCACCTGCCTGCAGCAGAAGATCCTCTTTTGTTCTGCCATTGACTCATAAAACTCAAGAAGGAAAACAGGATTTTGAATTCAGCTCGTACAGAAAATGTCTTAGTCTCTTCAGACCAAATCTTTCATTAGTTCTGTCAATTAGATAATTAAAAAAATTGACTCAAATTTCTTTTTATTTGTCCTTACCTTTCATCATGAAAATTGGTGAAATTGCATTGCTATAACTGTAACATGTCCCTTGGATAATCAGTGCTACAAAACATGTCCTCTGTGCAGTGCACTGTTGCTCAGAGCACTCAAACTACAACTGAGCACCTGGTCCCGTATGACATAATTCCATGTTGCTCCAGACACGCAGAAGGTGTGCACTCACTTTATACACCCCCAGGGCACTTTGGTATCACAGAAGTGGCCTCAAACCTTTATGCTGCCCCTTTTGCAACACTGGGGCACTTGTAGTACTGGAGAAATGCCACAGGGATGTTTCTTTCTATGTATGGGTCTGGGACCCCAAAATATGCAGGCACTCGTAAATTAAGGGCCAGATTTATCATTGTTTTGCATATTGCAATGCAGTAAGGCACCCTGCTGTGCTGTGCTAAGGGAAAGGGGAGGAATGTGCCATCTTCACCACACAGTGCATTCCTGTCCTTTCCTAGCACTGGTGCACTCTTGTTAGCTAAGTGCCACTGGAAATTCCTTTGCGTCATGGTGTAAGAGTGCCTGTGTTGTAGGCAGGACTATTTGTGTGCAGGAAGGGACACCATCCTGCTCAAAAATAATCCTGAGCTCCATGCAGAAGAACAATCCTGAGAGGCATTTTCCTCTTTGTATGTGAGCTGAAGAATGCAGCACACATAGAAAGTGGGACACTTGGGAGTCATCACATTTTGACAGATTCCCAGGTCTACCACTAATGGGTAAATCTGGGAATGTCCTAAAATCCATGGGTGGATGTATGGGAACTCCCACGCTCAACCCATGGAATGCCTCCCTGCCACAGATCAATGCAAGACAGCGATATGTGCTGCCTTGCATTACTCAGCAGGGCCATACACGGTGGTCTTGCATTAGCTTGATATATCGCAGTTACACTTTTGTTACTTTTGAGGCACAAGGGCAATTCAAAACCTTGATAAATCTGTACCTAAAACTCCCCATATTTGAGAGCTATTTTAGCGAGTGCTGCCTTTTTCGAGTTAAAATATTTTATTCAAATTCTTCTTAAGATGAAAAGGCTATAAATAAATAAAGAGCTCCGAAAAGGTACATAAATACATACAGAATGTAATGAGGAATGTACCTGATTTAAACACATAGGGGCAGATTTACAAGCCCCTTGCGACACATTTACGCCGCCGTAGCATCACTTCTGTGACGCAACGGCGGCGTAAATCATGCCCCATGTTGCGCCATATTTACACCGTGAGGCATTTAGGGAGATGTGTCACGTTGTAAACCCCTGCGCCACATGAAACCTGCGTCAGGTTTCATGTGGGCGTTCCAGCGCAGGGTGGGCGTTCCCTCGCAGGTACACCTCGTAAAAGTGATGTCGTGAAATCTACAAGATTTCACGGAGTCACTTTTACGGCCATGCTGCGTCAAAACACTGCGCCTGCTTGAAGCAGGCGTAAGGATTGACGCAGCATGTTAGCCATGGGGCACCCCCGAGCCTTGCTGGAGCCACGTCGCGCTTGCGACGCGACTCCAGGACTATGCCTCATTTAAGCCGGGGGATGTGACACGCATCTGCCCATCCATGCACCACGGCGCGTCACATTATAAATGCAGTGCATCAGTGGTGGCACACGGGTGGTTTTGCGAGTCGCAAGTGTTCTGGCACATCCCTGCTGATTTGCAGACCTTGTAAATCTGCCCCATAAGCTATAATTGTTAAAAAAGAAAGAACTTAAGTTTAAATAAAGCAAAATAGAGATACTAATCTGCAATGTAAACATATGAAATATAACACACTAACTTACAAACTATTAATAGTAGACATTATGAATATAATGCACTATAATCATCAACCAGCTTTCAAAATAGTTGGTAAGCAGAAGTATTATGAACAACACCCTTAAGAGTTAAATTAGCTCCATGTCTAGTAGAAATTTTCCAACACCACCAGACATGAACTGCTACTAGAGAAGCATTTTTCCAATTGTTGTAACTGATTTGACAGAAGGAGAGATCAAAAAATTGAATACTTTGTTTTGCTATTCAGACAAAGCAATAAACAATGAAACAGATTTACAAATAAACATGCCATGAGAAAGATTATCAGAAAATGTTAACATTTTCCTTAATACACTCCAAACCTCCTTCCAACAATGTGAAACAATCTGGAAATCATACAAAACATGTCTTATAGAGCTGTGTTTCAATTTACATTGCTATCAAATCGGGGAATCGAAAAGCTTTGAAATATATTTTCAAAGGAGTCTAAAACAATCAAATACGCTAAATGAGTTAGGGGCATATTCTCAAGCAGGGCGTTAAAATTATCACCGCTTTAGCGGCAGAAAACTGCTGCTAAAGCGGCGATAAAGGGCTTGATAATATGCCCTTGAGAATTCCAAAAGAAGCCCATGTTCACACCAGAACCTGGGCTTCTTTTGGAACTCTCTGCGGCATATTATCAAGCCCATTATCGCCGCTTTAGCGGCAGTTATCTGCCGCTAAAGCGGCAATATTTTTAACACCGTTTCTTGATAATATGGGCCTTAGTTTGATATAAAGTGGAAGGACACCAACCACAAATATTTATCATCCATATTTGTCTGCAAAGAAACAGAGTTGATTATTTTGTTATTCCAAAGAGAACTGTTCAAAATTGGGTTTCTGGTTACAGAGGCATGCACACTGTCCAAGCAGGAATCACAATCCTAGGCAGAGTAGATCACAACACAACTGAAATTATCCTGTGCTTATCCTCTAGTAGCTTGGCACAGAGCAGTCAGGCTTTACTTAAGAGGCAAAGTGTAAAGTGTTTTTCAACACTATACACAATTACACACTGAAAACACAATAAAAAGACTCCCCACTAGGTTAGAAAAATTGAATATTAATTTTATAAATAAAACAAGACCAAAATTACAATCATCACTCTAGTAGCAGTTGAGATATGAATTTTTAAAGATTAAATGCAAAAGCAAATAGTGCTCAAAGTGTTAATTGGCAATGTTGGACCGGTACAAAGCCAAGAGTTCAGGGAGCCCATGATGGAGTGCAGGCCGGCACTTAACCAACTGAAGGGCCCACTGAGCAAAAGCACCTTAAACCTTAATAAGGTGATGCTTTGATCTTCTCCACACAGTGGCGGCGAAGCGTCGGTTTTTGAAACAGTGGTTAAAAGTGCAATGCGGGGGTTCCGAATGCAATGCAATGCGACAATCCAGTTCCCGAACAGCAACAATATGTTGATTCTGCTCTTGCAGCAGAGGATGTGTCGATTCCACTGGAGCAACCCCCCAGGCCCATTTTCAAGGGTTTGGAACTGCGGTAGCACAATTTGGCAGCACAGACTCACAAGCAGATGGAACAGGAGGGGTCCAAGTCTTTTATGTCCCTGAGACTTAAGCAGCCAGCAGGCCCTTGGAACAACTCTGGGTTCAAGTGATGCAAGTCCAGTCCTTCTTGCCCAGGCAGGGGAACAGCAGATAGCAGGGCAGCTCAGCAAAGAATGAGCACAACAAGACAGAGTCCAGTAAAGCATCAGTCCAGCAGAGAGGCAGTCCTTTCAGCAGCACAGCAGTTCTTCCTGGCAGTGTTGTCACAAGTTCAGAAGTGCACCTATTTTGTAGTGCCAGAGGTCCAGTTTGTGTACCAAACAGCTACAGTAAGTAAATGCCAACTATCTAGAAGTGCCATATGCTAAACTGGAATTTGAAATACAACTTCACCGTAAGTTGTGATTTTAAATTGTGAATTTAGTGGAACTGAACTTGAAAGTCTATCTCTTCCCTATTGAGAGTTACATTTATTAGATGTAATAAAGCAATCCCAATGGTATTCTATGGAAGAGATTGGCCTTGCAGTAGTGAAAAACGAAATTGGGAGTTTTTCACTACCAAGACGTGTGTAGTTTAAATGTACATGCCCTACCTTTTAGATATACTACATCCTGCCCTGCGAATTATACAGGGCCTTCTTTAGGGGTGGCTTATATGTTTAAAAAGGGAAGTTTTAGGCCTAGCAAGTGGGTTTAATTGCCAGATGAACATGGCAGTGTAAAGTGTACACACAGACTCTTCAGTGGCAGGCCTGAGACATGGTTAAGGGGCTAATTATGTGGGTGGCACAATCAGTGCTGCATGGGGAACTACCTTTACAACGCAACTTTTACAACGCTATGCTATTACAACGCATTTTTTACAACGCAAAAACTTTTACAACGCATGCTTTTACAACGCGTGCCATTATATGGTAAGTACTTTTACAACGCATATACCTTTACAACGCATTATTAGAAAATGCCTTTACAACGCATGCATTTACAATGCATGCATTTACAACGCAAGATGTTATATGGTAAGTACTTTTACAACGCATATACTATTACAACGCATTTTTTTTTCTTGGTTTTTCCTTTAAAATAAATATTTATCTTGTTTAATTATTTTTAATAAAGCAATTGAAATTTGAAAAAAGTGAGTAGTTTATCAAAATATTAATACTTGAGTATTTTGTCTAGTAGAAATGTTTGGTAGGATAGCAGTTAAATTAATACTTGAGTATTTTAATATTTATACTTGGCTATTTTGTCTAGTAGGAATGTTTTTGTTGGATAGTTAAATTACTATTAGAGTTTTTAAATATTAAATCTTGATACTTAATAATTACTAAATTTAATACTTGAGTATTTCTCTAAATTGAATGTGTTTCTATAACTTTAATTTTAAATATATTACAGTGATTAGTGAGTATTTTTTTAAATAAATTAATCATTTAGAAGTATTCTAAATTTAAAGAGTATTTAATATTTTATTTTAAAAAAATATGAGTGAGTAACTAAATTTTAATACTAGAGTATTTTATAAAATATTACAAGAGTGTTTATCTAAAATTTAAGTCATCACATATGAAAATACTAGAGTATTTATAAGTTCCAAAAAAAGTGAACTTTATTTTAAAAGAAATGGAAGAGTATTTTTGGTTTAATTATTATAAAAATAAGATAAATTAAAAAATTTTTAAATCAAAAAAAAAAACTTTAAAGATTAAAAGAGTAATAAATTAATCAATTTAAAAATAATAATAGTTTGAAAATTAAAAAAACAATAATTACTTACTTTTTAAAAAAAAATCCCACGCTTTTCCATTGAAGTCTATGAGCGTCTTTGTCCTTTATTTATTTTGGCAGCCTCAGAATATACAACCCGCGGAACAAGAAAAGAAGGTTCAGAAAGTGAAGAAAGAGAAAGTTTTGAAGGGAAAAGACAATAGAGTGGAGGTAAGGAACATATTTAGTAAATTTACATTTATTTAATTACAATTTTGGAGTTTAAATAACTATTTTAAAAATAATGACAGCAAACAATTATTGTTTTCACATTTTTAATTTATTGAAAAATCATGAAAAAAATAAGCATATTTTTCTTACATTTTGCAATGTAAGTAACATTTTTATAACAAAATATAAATATTTTATTTACATATATAAACATTTATTTACAGATTATTTAAAAAAAGTAGTCCGCTATAAATTGAGATGCACGCGATGACGTAAGGACGTGAGCGTCGACGTAATACGCCATTTTGCAGAGCATCGGAGGAGGAAGCAGCAGGAAGCTGATCTGCGTCCAGGTAGGAAATATTTTCAGTTGAAATTATAGATTAAACCTTTAAAAGGGATACATATATAGTCAGGAAAGAATAAGGGGAGGTTGCGGGAAAACTAATTGATGTCTTAAATGTTGTTAAACATGTCCACATTAATGTCATTAATGCATGCCTATGTCGGGTCGCTAAAAGTTTTTTATTTAGTTATAAAAAGTATGTAACTCTTTAAAAATTAAAAGTTACTGTTCAGACAGTTGATTTGTTTATTTACGAAATAAAAAACGTACTGTCGATCTTCATTTCAAAGTACAAAAATTTTGCGTACTTTCAAATTTTGAAAATTCAAGATTGTCATACAAATGATGATTCAGCTGCAAAGTGCATTTCGGAATATGGTTTGATTTGTATATTCTACATCTGTTTGAGATTTGGTGATTGGTTTTGACGGTAATTAAATTGGAATTTTTCCGAAATTTTATTAATGGAGTTCCGATAACGAAAAATTGTTCAAATACTATGGGATAGTAAATTTGTAAACATTGGTATTTTTTGGTGGAAATGAAGATTTGTTTTAAAAAAAAAATAACCCGACTTGTTTGTTTGAAAAATTTTTTGGACAATATCTTGGTATGCCAAATGAATTTTTAAAATTAGTAAAATTTAAAGCAAAGCAGGAAAGTAAGTAAATTCATTGTTTTAAAAAGAAAGAATGTTTGAAAGATTTTCCAGGTAGTCTATAGCCACACACAACGAAAATTGTTGTAGAATTGCCAATAGTCTCTCAGACATTTCCCTTGTTTTGACTGTTACTCGTGGGTTTAGACTACCTGCGAGTGTTTGTGCTATTCTCATTTCTTGGAAACTTTGCTCCTTCTTCAAAGTTTCCAAAAATGAGTAGAAGTTAGGATGTGGTTTACCAATTGTATGATTGAAGGAGTTATGCCATCCCTCAATGGCATTGTTTGTTTTGGCTTCTCCCTCTAAACAACTCGTGTAGCAGTTCCACCACTCCACATGGAATCGTGGCTTCCTCCTGCGACCCGATCTGCTTAGGTGTCCAATCCATGTGTCCTCAAAATAATTTAGAATGGGTGCCAATTTTTCTTCGTTACTCGTATAATAAACAGATTCTATAATTGCAGTGTAGTACTCGTCCACAGTATCGGGAGGAACAAAACAAAGTGCAGTTAATTTTTTTAGTTCAAATTGTAGTTTGCTATCCCGAGAATATTCTGCAACTAGGGATGTTTTCTGTAATTTACGCCAAAATGCCTGCGAAAAATGGAAAAAACATCCCTGAATTTGGGTATCCGTGTACGTTTTAGTGATCACATTGATCATGCTCAATTCGAAATCAATAATTATTTTTCGAGGACTTGCAGATGTTTTACTTTTAATCACTGTTAAAAGTTCAGTGTATGTTGCAGAAGTCTTATCAGGTAGCAAACTATACACTAAGGGAATTACACTATTGTTAATTTTAGCATGTATAGTGTAAATTTGAGTGAAAGGATGGGGTGTACTTTTAAACGTCCCATCCATCATCCAAATTTCACTACTTTCTAACTTAGCAAGGTTACGTGGGGTACTAAAAATTAGAATACGTTTCTGAGGGTTTTCGTTGTCATGCAGAAGGAAAGGTTCATCAGAAAAAGAAATAGAAAGATCATGAGGAATTCTAATGTCAGAGAAAGTATGTGGTGTAGACAATTGAATGTTACTTGCCTGCTTTTGTCTCTGAATAATTCTTCTCAAATTGGGTATTATAGGCATGTTACTAGCAACATGACTGGGGACATGCTGTGCAACCTCTCTTAAAATTGATCCTGTAGAATCATTGGAGGTGCTTGCAATAGCTTTCATCTCATTTATTGTCTCTCTGATTTCTACATCCATTGCAGAGGCAGAGTGGTTATGTTCTGTGGTTTTCACAACCAAATTATCAACAGTAACCGCTCTGCCACTGCAATGGGTAGTGTAGTATTGCACGCACCTCCAATGATTTCTAGTTAAACTTATTCTTTCCTTACTATATATGTATCCACCATGGTTTAACAAATTTTTGCCCTTCCTGGATTTAATAAAGTTGGCAGCTCCCAGGCTAGACATTATCTGAAAAAAGGAGAAAAGACAAAAAAATTAGCCTAAAGAAATTTAAAATTTTCTTAAAACATAACATTTACACTATCCATTAATTTCCCTACTGCTGCACCTTCCTGGAGTTAGAATAGTAAATTGCACCCCTTCACCATCCAACACTTTCCCTACTGCTGCACCTTCCTGGAGTTAGAATAGTAAATTGTTACCCCTACATTATCCAACACTTTCCCTACTGATGCACCTTCCTGGAGTTAGAATAGTAAATTGTTACCCCTACACTATCCTTCACATTCCCTACTGCTGCACCTTCCTGGAGTTAGAATAGTAAATTGTTACCCCAACACTATCCAACACTTTCCCTAAGTATGCACCTTCCTGGAGTTAGAATAGTAAATTGCACCCCTTCACCATCCAACACTTTCCCTACTGCTGCACCTTCCTGGAGTTAGAATAGTAAATTGCACCCCTTCACCATCCAACACTTTCCCTACTGCTGCACCTTCCTGGAGTTAGAATAGTAATTTTTTACCCCTACACTATCCAACACCTTCCCTACTGCTGCACCTTCCTGGAGTTAGAATAGTAAATTGTTACCCCAACACTATCCAACACTTTCCCTACTGATGCACCTTCCTGGAGTTAGAATAGTAAATTGTTACCCCAACACTATCCAACACTTTCCCTACTTATGCACCTTCCTGGAGTTAGAATAGAACATTTTTATCCCTACACTATCCAACACATTCCCTACTGATGCACCTTCCTTGAGTTACAATAGTAAAATGTTACCCCTACAGCATGGTACATTTTTAAAACTGCTGCACCTTAGAATGTTGGTTAAAAATACCTTTTTCTTTCAAATTTGCTTTTCTTGCTGACTCTTGTTCAGTGGGATTGGTGTGTAGGCTGGAGTAGACACTTAAGAGGTCATTTGTTGTCGAATGGAAAAGTAAGTGTCTGGAAAAGTGATAAAATAAAAAAATGAGAAAACAGAACGATGTTGAGAAATGCGTTTTTAGAAATTTTTCTACAAAAATTGCACATTTGATATAAGTTGCAGCACATAACACTTTCCGTAATGCTACACCATCCTTTAGTCATGAAAAAAAATTCTGTAATGTGGAAATGTAACCATAATTGTATTGGTTTTTTTGGGAAAACTTTAGCAATGTGATAGTTAGTCTAATATATTGATGGTTAAGAAACCATGCTGTAAATAAATACCTTGTTTTGTAGAACTTGCTTTTATGGATGAGGTGGCTGAAGATGATTTGCTTTGTTGGCTCAAGATTTTATTTGCGATTCAAAATTGTTATCTTTTGAAAAAAAAGAGGATAAAAAAAAAATTAACGGTGGTTTGAAATGTTAAATCTGAGTATCTTTAAAATAATACTGACATACAATATAACTATTACTACATGAGACTGTCCTAATCAATGCACCTTACTGCAGTTGAAATAGAGATATGTACCCCTACCCTACACAACAATATCCCTAATGTTGCACCTTCCTAGAGTAGAAATAGTATATTGTTTCTCTAAACTATCCATTAGTTTTCTATTTAGGTACGTTAGAGGAAGAATAATTGCAAAAGGAAGGATTAATAATGTATAGTAATAAAAATACGGAAAAGGTAACATACCTTTTCCAGTTGTTTTTTGTTTTCGTGCCTTTAAGCTAATGCTTGCAGGTGGTTAAAGTTTTTTTGGGGAACAGATGTTCACTGGAGAAAAAAAAAAAAAAAATTGTTGTTCCTTTGCCAACGTTGGTTAGAAAAAAAAAACAATATATAATCCATTTGAGATATGAAAAAGGAGTATGAGTAACAATTGGTGAAAGTAAACATACTACACATTTGAAGCATTTTTCGAAAAAAACATAAAAGGTAATTTCGATACTATTACTAAAATACTAAAATGCTGAACATTCATGGACTTACAATAAAAATAGTTGCCCTAGTAATATGAAACGCTTTTTCAGATGTGGTACCTAACTGAAGTCTTATTAGTAATTGTTACTCCAGCATCATGGTAAATTTTCGTTTATTATGTGGTGAGATTGAGTTTTAAAAAAAAAACACCTCTGCCATACATGATTGTAGGTAATTTTTACAAATACATTTTACAAGTAAAATCATTACACATAAATAACATTTACCTTATCAATTGTGTTTGTCAGTCGTTAAAGTGGTGGGGATGCCCATATAGGTTCAGCTATTGTGGAATCTCAAAATCTTCCGAGTTTCTGCTTTTGGAAAATAAAATACTTGTTTTAAGTTTGTGTTTAATTTTAGTGATAATACATTGGAAACAGAACATTTGTAAAGTTATTATTATTTATTTTAATTTAATTTTTTTTTGGGTTATGAAAATATATTTTTCTCAAAACCAACGTTTAAAAATATAATAATGACTTACTAGTAGTTGTTCTGTTGTTATGCTTTCACGAGTGAATTCCGTGCTCTCTCTGAGGAGGTCGCAGTGCAGGTGACAGAGGGTCAGCTTATCACGTCTGCTCTCTCTGCTAGTTGATAATCAACTGAGTGCAAAATGGTGTCTTCCATGTATTTATAAGTTTTACTCTGTGTCACTATTAATTTTTTAAAAAACTGCGTTCGTTGTGTTTTTTTTAATGCTTTGTTTTACTGTGGAAAATGATAATTTAAAAATGCTTTTTAACAAATATTGTTTTCATTCATTTGCTTCCTTTTGGCATCCATTTTGGAACATGTCTTTTGGTATTGTTTACATAGAAACTGTGGTAGGACAAGTTTTGCAAGTGAGACGGGTAAAATGGCGCCTATGTGTATGTGTGTTATGTTTTAGTTGGTTTGCTTACTTTGCGATGTAATCATGTTAAAAATGTGTATCTACTGTTATTTATATTTTCGTTAGTTTTTAAAAACTTAGAAATGTGTGAAAACGGAATTTTATGGGGAATTTTGAGTACTAATTTTAATACTCGAGTATTAATTTTAATACTCGAGTATTAATTTGGTAATGCATTTCAGTTGATTTACGTACAGTTTTTCTCCACGTTTTAATACACTTCCCCACCCTAAAACCCCTAATTTCCCTGCATCCCGTGCCAGATTTTATTGTACTTTTAATTAAAAAAAAAAAAATCGCGTTGTAATGGTATGCGTTGTAATATATTTCGTTGTAACAGCACTTTTCAGTATTTTAATAGGTTTTGCGTTGTAAGAGAATTCGTTGTAAAGTAATGCGTTGTAGTAGTACTAGCGTTGTAAAAAATGCGTTGTAAAGGTATGCGTTGTAATAGCATGCGTTGTAACGTCATACATCCGTGCTGCATGCCCACTGGTAGCAATTATTTTTAGGCCCTGGGCATATGTAGTGCACTTTACTAGGGACATATACGTAAATCAAATATACCAATTAGGTATCAGCAATGTTGCCATGTTTAGAGGAGAGAGCACATGAACTTTAGCACTGGTTAAAGAGTCCTAAAGCCAACAAAAACAACATCAGAAAAATAGGAAAAGGAAGGCAAACTGTTTGGGGTGACTAGTCAGAGAGGGGCATTTCCCAACAAGAACTACAAAAATGTATTTTAGCATCAGTTCAATGTATTTTTTTGTAAAATTTGAAACAGCATGACGAGAGTAAGTCATTGTTTGAATGTAAATTTCGAAGTCAGAGGTGGCGATATTGGGTAATTTGTTAGGAAAATAATTAAAAACAGAGATACACAAAATTTCATATTTATAGCTATCAGTAAAAAGTAGAGGAAATTTTTGTTACAATTCAGAGAAAGTGGCTGAGCTGCGCTGGTGTGTTTAGCAGCGGTTCCCTGCCCTCAAAATTCAAGGGACTAGGGGCCAAATGTGCAATGGCCTTTTGAATTTCTTGAAGAGCTGAATCACAACTTTACCCCATTAAGAATTGAAAACCAACCTTATCCTATGTACAAAGCCCTTTAGGGAATCACAAATACCCAATAGAAATTGCATTTTGTGATTCCATAAATAGAAAACTGCAAATAGGGATTTCCTATTTGTGATTTCTTAGCACATGTACGAAGCATTTCCTAAATTCAAAATGAGCATTTAGGAAATGCAATTTCCATTGACTCTAAGTCAATGGCAACCATATGCAATTTAAAAAACGCACCCTAAAGTGCAATACAGCGCACATGTGCCCCTAGGACATATGTGTGCTCTACATGTGCAGCAGAAATTTTAGGGTGCTTTATGGGGGGCCTTATGCCCATTGTCATCCTTGGTTTAGCATCTTAAAAATAGCAATTTCCAAATAGGAAATCACTTTTTGGGAAATGGAAATCTGGCCTATTTATACAAATAGCATGGGATTTCCTAATAGTGATTCCTACTCTGTAGGAATCACTATTAGGACATTTGTAATTTCATCCATATCATTTTCCATTTTCTAAATAGCGAGTCTTAAGGAGTCACTATTTAGAAAATGCAAAATTTAGTTTTTGTACATCTGGCCCTTGGCCTCACACTGAGCCTGGGGTGGGGCTACGTCCCTCAGATTCTCCAGTGGCAGGGAAGGGCCGGACCTGAATCGTGCTAAACGCACTCTTGGAATCCCTCTGCACGGATGTGTTTGGCAGTGTTTACCTACCCGCAAACTTCAAGGGACTTGGCCTCTCATTAAGCCTTAGGAAGGACAACATCCCCCAGACTCTCCAGTGGCAAGGTAGGGCCAGACCTGGATTAAGCTAAAAGCACTCTTGGCATCCTGCTGTGTTGGATGCATTCTGGATGTGACCGGTGCAAGACAGGGCTAAGAGGAGACTGTCTTCACCCATTCAGGGCCGGATGAGGCTGGGTTGTTCCACCCCCCTAACATCAAGCTTTTCATTGGGGTGAGTAAATAATAATAAAATCTTTATTTTAGTATGTGGATTGCCAATCAATTGTTTTTTCCAGCTTTGGCCAACTTGCCCTCATGCTATGACTGTGTGATTATATCAGCTGTATTGAGATAGTGTCTGGAAATGTCATTCTTTAATCTTCACTGTGATCACCCAGTGAGACACTATGCTGTTGACCACAAGGTAATTGGCTATCATAGCAGTACGTTGTCAAGGTCTGCAGAGATTTCTCACTTCTGGTGAGAGAGTCGTGGATAAAAGGAAAGGGTTCGTCAGCTGTTTTTCCTCCTCACAAAACTAATTCAATGAGTGGATGCTGCAGAGGGCAATATGGTGAAGCTCTACAGAGATTGAGTTATGAGAGAGGAGACTGTCTCTAGGTTCAGGATCAGGTCTGCATTCACTTCCATAGTCCAATTCAAATGATACAAGCCTTCCTACCACCACAGCTAATGCAATTTCATCTGGACTTGGAAAATGGTCATTTATTAACACAAGGTTATTCACTTGTCATGGCTCCCCATTAGGCAAGCCATGACAAGTGCCTTAAGACCCCGGCTACAAAAAGAGGTCTAAAATAGTGATTTATAACAAAGTCAATGAAGTTAACCCTCAAGTTGACTCAACTCTGATTCCCTCACTCTACGAACAAACCTAAGGCTCACGAGTAGGGGTGTGGCCAGACAACATGGCCGAATAGATGTGTCTTATTCAAGCTCCCGTTGACGTTACTTATCCAACACTATCCTAGACCCCCTGAGTGAGCGAAGCCCCGTGAATCAGGACCGAGAAGAACACCCGACATGGAGGTGCAGCTGGGTGAACTGAGAAATGCCTTGAGGTTTGCAGACTGGCCGTACCTACTGGTGGTTATCCGGGGCCCGGCTGGTGGCCATCTTCTCTGGGTCGTCTTGCTGGCCGCTGCAATCGGAGGTTCGCAATCGTGACAGGGAGCCTGGCCTGGTGTTGTCGCCTGACTCGTTCTGTTAAGGGAGGCAATGTTGGAGTAAGGTGCTGCGCCTGGGGGACCCGTGCAGTCAATGTATCAGAGCCTGTACGAGGCTCCGGCAATGTGTATGGCATTGTGAGTCAGCTGGCTGGAGTTTGCTCCCTGCCGGGCCTTGCCCCGATGGGCGCGGTGAAGAAGTGGACTGGTGTTGACCCCTTGGGAAATGACGAAGCCCGATTGCATTTGCTCCAGGGAATCCATCAGGCTATGGTGGAAGACGGCAAGAGAAGATGGCGAGATACTGGCGGAGACTGGCCGGGGAAATGCAGCGCATATTGGCTGGGACAGAGTGCGGTCCCTGGTCTGTGACGCAGCATAAGATCAGCACTGCAGTGTGGAGTGGGGGACCAGAGATGTAACATTGCAGGAGCAGCTAGACATGTGATGGCAGTGTGGTGTAGCATAACATAAGGACCGGGACGTTCTGTCTGGCCAGACTTGAATTATGAACGTAGAATGGCACTGAGAGTGAGCAGTTGGGAAAGTTGAAATCTGGACATGCACAGCAGGGCAGAAGAGTGGACTGCTTATGTTATAAATTAAAAAGAGGCATTTCTACAGGACGGCTCAGATATGAGACCTAAGTGGCCTATATTATTGAATGCCTGGAGTGTGTAACACAGCCGGATTTGTCAGGAGACACCAGTTCCGGCTTTAGAGAGATAACAGATTGATAGCCAACGTCCATTTATTTATTTATTTTTTACAGAGTTTTATATAGCGCGAACTCAACCCAAATAGGGTATCAGAGCACTTTACATAGCACCAGTTGCATTCCATGAGGACACATTAATTTTCGTTAGGCACGGGGAGATTAAGTGATTTGCCCAGAATCACAGGATGTTCAGCACCATTGCTGAGACTCAAACCCAGTTCCCCAGATTCGAGGTTGACTGCCCTAGCCGTTAGGCCAACTCCTCTCCCAATGTTCTGCAGGAGATCTCCACTCCGGGGTATAGCTGGCAGGCAGAGCGCTGGTTGGAGGTGTTAAGTGGCACTGAATATTTCCCGGAGCCACTGGAGTCAATGCGGTCAAACACTATGGTGATAGATAAAGGAAATCGTTCAAGCCAATCAAACAAAAAACGTAATTATGCACAGCCCCTGCCTATGAACCAGGAAATGGTGGAATAGAGTGCCAGTGAGGGTGTTGATGGGCCACAACAGCAGACAAACCAAGCCCCCTCAATAGCAGATGTATTAGCGGTGATACACCCCAATCAGGATGAAATTATCCATAAAATTGACTCTATAGCTATTGATGTGAATCTGCTCCGTTGGGATTTGGGCAAGGTCTCTGACAGAGTATCAACTACTGAGCAAATGACAAACAGTCTACAAGCAGAGGTCCGAACTCTATGAGATACGGTCATGTCTCTCCAAAAACGGGTGGTGCACCTTGATGAACATACAGAAGATGCTGAAGGGAGATCACAAAGAAACAACATATGTTTTTGGGGCTTTCCTGAAAAGGCAGAAGGGCAGTCCACAAAACTGTTCCTCGAAAACTGGCTCACCACAGCACTGGCCCCCAGGAAACTTTCTAAGTTCGTCAAAGAGAGAGCGCACAGGGCTCTGGTTCCCCCACTGTGACCGGGTGCACCTCCGAGAACCAACAAAACCAGACTATTTAATTTCCATGATCAGAATGCTATCCTGCAAATCACATGTGCGAAAGGCCAGCTTCTATTTGAGGAGCATCAGATATCCCAAAACGGGTACAGGACGAACGAAAAACCTTTGTGGCAGTAAAATGATGCCTGCGATACTTGAACTTTAAATGCTGCCTTCTCTTCCCGGCCAAATTGAGACTAGAAAGCAATGGGAAGGCAGAGTTTGTCTTTTCCGCAGCTGAGGCAAGCGATTGTCTGGATGCTCGCGGACGATCCGAAGAGGTGATGGTACCACCAACAAATGTTTATGGATCGTCATGCTTGGCGAGACCACCAAGAACTCGGAAAACTCAGGATCAAAGGCTCACTTGTGGTGGGGGTCGCGGCATGGACCGGATCCAGGTGTGCCCAGATGGAACCTTGCAATTGCCAGACACCGTCCCAGACTCTGGAGAGTCGTCTCTGTCACAGTCTGCAGGCAGTCCTTCAAATGAGGATGCTAATGTTTAACCTCTATGGGAACCTGCATGTGTAGTAATTTTAAGGCTATGAAATCACGCGATTTAGAATGTTCCTCAAAAAGACAGATCCTGAATCCTTCTCTCATGAATACTGGGGGTGTGGTAAGAATTTTAAGGGGGAGTACCTATACACTTTAGATATTGGTCGATGGGGGATTAGCACCCCTGGTGATGAGTACCCGGATGGGGAGCTGGAGGCGTTGCCTTGCACTTAACTGGCAGACTGGTCACTATCTTAGCTAAATGCTAGAATATGAAAGTTTGGTTTTGTGTTCTTCTGTGTTTTGGGATCCATTGGGGAATGGGGCTAAGGCAATATTCCGTCGCCTGTTCTCTTACGGGGTGGGAGGGGAGTTGGTATTGCCAAGCGGAGGGGGAAGGGGCAGTTGGTTAATGTGTGGGGAAGGGTGGGCTGGGTACCTCCGCAAGTACGTTATGCTGTAGTATCATATAGGTTTATTATTGCATAAGTGGGTGGACACAATGTCACCAAGGATTACTGATATGCATAAAGAAAGTGTGATATGGTGGCCAACATGACAAAAATTATCACATGGAATGTCCATGGTATGGCCGCATTTGAAAAGCATAGAAGATAGAAGAGTGTTTGCCTATATGAACTGTATAATATTGCTGTGGCCTACTTACAGGAGTTGCACATGTGGGGGGATTCAATTCCATGTCTACAAAAACGTTGGAAGGATCAAATATATACCCATCTCATATTCTGGTTATGCAAGAGGGGTTCTATTTTGGGTGGCGCTGGGAGTTCCATTTCAACATCTCCATCATGTTATAGACCAAGAAGGGAGATACATTGTTCTGCATGGTAAACTAGATGGTAGAGAATCATGCATCATCAATGTAAGTGCACTTACTCATTTTGGTATTTAGAGAAGGCACTTACTCATCAATGAGTAAGTGCCTTCTGTGAATACAAAAATGAGTAAGAGCCTTCTGTGAATACCAAAATGAGTAAATGGTAAGCCTGGGCGAAGCACTACGCTACGCTCGCGTAGTTTGCGAAGTTCGCGCTACTTCGCACTACGCGAACTGCACGTAGCACAGTGCGAACACGCGTAGCGTAGTGTTGCGTAGTGCTGCGGTCATTTTTTGCTTGCTCGCGGTCCTCAACGTCAAGTTGGCGACCGCGAGCAAGCAAAATGACATCCCGGCGAGATTTTTTCCTTGTTCGCGATCAGCAACATCAAGCTGGCGATCGCGAGCATGGAAAATAAACCTCCCGGCGAGATTCCCAAAGCGAGGAGGTCAGGTTTCTCATTGCGAGGGGTCGGATATGCTCGCGACCGCTCGTGATGAGAAACTACCAGTTCGCGTTGAGAAAGCTGCTGCTCGAGTAAAAATCTACTCGAGCAGCAGAAAACTACAGCTCGCACTGTGCAAGATGCCATTTTCAATGATTGCACAGTGCCGGTTGCTTGTCCGCACTGTGCAATCATTGAAAACAACATCTTGCACAGTGCGAACATGTTACTACGCAGTTCGCGAAGTGTTACGCGTAGCTCGCGTAGTGCGAACTTCACTTTGCGTAGCTTCGCGAAGTGCTACTTCGCGAACTACGCCCACCCCTAGTAAATGGCAGTAAGTTTAGGATTTTGTCTTAAGTTAGTTCTGTGAATCGGGCCCTCTGAACATAGCGTTGGTCTGGCCTATGTATACTGTACTCTTCGGTTGTACCCCTGAATCTTTCCTGACATGTATTAGTGTCTGTGGTCCAAACCAACCATCCCTTCCAATTGGGGTCTGTCCTATTATATCGTTGAATGTCATCTAAAGTAACCCCTTCCTTTGATGTGACGTTTGACTCGGCTTGTGATGGTGTTGGAAACCGAAGGGCGGTTAACCCCTTGTTCTTGGCTAGTACAAGACAGGAAGTCTGTTGCACAGTGTAGTTCTGAAATATTATCTGCTGGGGAATGAGGCATGCTCTAAATAGAGCTTCTGTCCCCTGTACTTGCCAATCTCCAGAATCCCAGACTGATTTCAAGTCAATTGTGTCCTTCCAAAAGTCTAACTGGCACATGCATCAAGCTACGATTTTGCGAGTCCTTAGTTGCGAATATTTAGGATTCACAATTAAGGACTCGCAAAATCCTATGCATGTATGAATCGCTATAATAATAGCGATTCCTACACATTCCTTATTTGCGACTCGCAAATTGTGAGTCGCAAATAAGGAATAGCTTCCCATTCATTCCTATGGGCCTACAGGCCCACAGGAATGAATGGGAAATTGCTAGCGCAATTTGCGAGTACTAATAGGTACTCGCAAACTGCGCATTCAATTTCAGGGTGCAAGGGTGTCAAAAGGACACCCTGTTGCACCCCTGGAATTGACCTGTGCACATATGTGCATATATAAGGGCATGTGTGTGCAACATGTAACTTTGAAACTTGCACCAAAGTGCATTTTTCAAAGGTTTTGCAAATTACCATGAAGTTCAAGTTCATGTTAATTTGCGCCCCCTAGTAGCGAAATCGCTAATGTTGTTACTTTAATGCATTGCATTTAAGGAATCTCAATTTACGATTCCTTAAATGCAATTGCAATATAAGTAATCACAATTTAGAGATTACTTAAATTGCGATTTTTGCATTTGGGATGATGCTTCCCAAATGCAAAAATACTGGTAGCAAACGGGCAGATTCTGAGAATCTGCCCGTTTGCGACCGGTTTTTCTTTTGAGGCATGTGCCTGTAAACCTTGTTCAGACAGCTGGGTAATAAAGGAAGCAGAGTACATCTGTTTGTGTTAGTTAACATATTCTTCTGTGCAGGTGTAGGTGCAACCTTATAATAATATGAGGTCTGGTCTGAGATATTAAACCCTAAAAAATGTGAACATTTCAGTGCAAATGTTTTAGAACTACTCTTAGGAGGTGTTGGGCAATGTTCCCATTGGTGGTATGTGAAAAGTTTCTAGGGTTACTAGATTTGTGTAAAAAGTTATGTCATTGCTAGCAAATGCAAAAGATTGTTCTAAATCAGACAACATATTATTTACAGTCTCAAAATCCCAATCATCGGAAAATGTACTCAAGGTAAAAACATCATTCAAAGAAATTTTAAATAAATGTGGTATTTTTATAAGTTCCGTCGGTCCGAATATATCATAATCAACCTTATCCCTTACTATACCATCTGGTATAGGAACTGCTGTAATGTTCACTGATGACAAGATTGTGTTTACAATGTGATGAAAAATGTGGTTGCAGTAGTAAGTTCACTTTTAATGCTGCAGAGCTTTGGCGAAAGTATTTTCCTATAGTAAGGGAGGAAAAGACAGTCACTAAGCCTATGTAAAAGAGAAAAACAAGTATCCCTGTGCTTTCCAAAGTTCGACCCAAGGTGACACCAGGTAAGTTTTTTTAAGAAAGTTATAGAAAGCCTTGATTTATTGTTTACGAGAAATTGGGGCTGGCTTTGTTTCAGGTTCACTTGGATCCAAAGAGAATATATCAAAGTCTATGAAATAGCCAGATGCTGTTCGATCTACTTTTGGTAGCTCTCCAGGTTTTGTTGCACTTGTAGGTGGCTCTTGATGAGGCACGTTTACGTATACATCAGTGTGAGGTCAAATTGAAATTTGTGCTTTATTTTGATTTTGTATTCCTTGTTCAAAGGGAACAAGTTCCATTGCGTTGTTGCTTAGTCCTTCATTCCGTATAGGTGGGTTCTCAAACGTGATGAGCCGTTCTGTTTAAACTTCCTGTATAGTAGCAGGAGGAGGACGTTGGCTACTCAGGCGTTCACGAGGCCTCCCATTCAGTTTCGGCCACATAGTGGCCATATAGTGTGGTTTGATTAAGTCAATGGAGACAAATCTTTTCTCCTTCTTTCCGGCAAGAGGTGGCAGAAGTACAGATCTTGTTCCTTCGATGGCCAGGACAGGTACAGGTTTTCTGTGAGAAGGTCCAAATTCTTTTTTGTCCGTTATCTTTTCTCTTACTAGATCCCATACTTTAGGAATCCAGACAGGTCGTGCTGTGACTAATTCTACTTGCCTAGTGGCGGTCCTTTTTACCTGTACTTTACATTGCAGGGCTCTGGCTTTGTTCAGCTCCTGTAAGACAGCCAAACACTTATTGATGTCAAAAGGTTGTTCATCTGCCACTGTGCCTTCACAATCAAGATCAGGTACCCATATTCTCGTCCCGAAAAGGACTTCATAAGGAGTGACACCCCCTAGAGAACTTCTTGGCATGTTGTTAAATGCTCGTTGAACCCCGTATAAGGGATTAACCCAACTACTGCCTGCGCCTAATAATCTGGCTGTTAATGATTGCTTTAAGTCCCAGTTTTTCCTCTCCATGACTGAATTTCTCTTGGGATGGTATGGAGAGGAGTACCGCAATGCTACAACCAAACCTCCCATGGCCTCCTTGTAAGCCCCAGAGCAAAACGCGGGGTCACGGTCAGAATGTAATGTGCCAATTCCGTATGTCCCTATAAAGACTCACAAATCTTTGATAACAGTTCGAGCGTCAGCTGAGAGCTGGAGCCATACCCATAGGAATCTGGAGCATGAATCCACTGCAACCATAATATACTTGTAAGCCCCATCAGATTGTAAGGGACTGGAGTGGTCCGGAAAGACGCACGCTAGTGGTCTATCCGATATTATCAATGGTGTCTGCACTGGACGTGTTCTAGTGGATTCTTTCATTTGTTGACAGATGTTTCATTTCAAGACATAGTCCTTTGTTTGCTTTGTTAGTATCGGCCACCAATAGCGCTGTTTCAATAAAGAGACAGTTGCCGTAACTCCTGCTTGTACAGACCCTAAACTAGGCCTGGGCGAAAATTTCGTTCCATTCACGGTAATTGCGATAATTTGACATTTTCGCGTTCCGCGGAGAGCGTAAAAATGTTAAAATTTCCGCTTTCCGCAGCTTGGCGATAATTTGTTTCTTGCTCGCGCTGTAAAATAATACATTATCGCGCGCGCGCGCGATCGCCTTACCTGAATCCCTGCATTTCGCCGACAAGTTTTCTTGATCCGGTCGCGTTCTCCATGAGATGTTGGATTGTGTTTAGCCATTTGCGCTGTCTCGCGACAGTTCGCGCCGCAGTGACGTCATGCGTCGCGCGATCACGTCTTTCTTCTCGCGATCATGCACCACGAGACAACTCAAAACAAGATGGCCGCGCCCACGAGCAACCACATCGGTAAGTTGCCAACCCGCAACCATGCAGAAAATCTCGCGATCATGCGGGAAAAAAAATTCCGCATCTTCGCGATATTTCCGCTTGTTTGCGATAATTTTAAACATTTTCGCGATAATTTGCGAAAGTGGATTTTGCAAATTCCGCCCACCCCTACCCTAAACCATTGTGTGCAGCTAATTATCAAGCCTAATCTCTGATCCATGTTTGGTATAACTCTATCCCCTACTCCGGGAATCTGAGCAAATGGAATGTTGTTTGCATCTAACTTGTGGGAGTATTTGAGTGGAAAACGTTTCAGGAGTGATTTGTTGTCTTTGCATGAAGCAATTACAGCTATAATTATCTGCCCCTCTATTCTCGTTTTTGAATGAAGGATCGCAGCTACGGAAGCAGTTCGTACTGCCCCCTTCACAGCTTCATCAGCCAATGAATTCCCTTCAACGTGAACGCCATCACGTTGATGATTTGACGTGTGTATCACGTGAGCTCTTGTACGTTTGTTTTTCAACTCCACCACTTGTTCCCATAGCAGTTTGTGCTTTTTTGTGCAAACTTAAGAGTCCTTAAACCCATTTTGTTCCCAATAATGTAGATATTCATTGTATGACTGGACAAAGTAAAAGGAATCGCACACTATTAGTGTGGGGAATTCTGGATCTTTATTCATCAGTGCCAGTTAAAGAGCTTTTGGGGGCATATCAACAAGGGCTTTATCTCTGCTTTTTTGGCTTTAAAAGCCAAAAAAGCAGAGATAAAACTAGCACCCTATAAACAACAGGGTGCTAACATGCAAATTGGCATGTTAGCACCCTTTTACTCTACGCTTCCCCTTGCATCTCTAATGAGATGCAAAGGAGGCGTTCCAGAGTAAAATAATAGGAGAAATGTCGCTAAGTGACATTTCTCCTATTATCAAGAATATCGCTAACCCCGTTAGAGACAAAAAAAGCAGCGCTAACCTCGGTTAACGCTGCTTTTTTACGTCTGGTATTTTTCCGACTTAGCCATGATATCCTATGGAAGGAGGATATCATGGCTAAGTTTGTCTGTCCCTTTCAACAATCTAAAGTGAGATTATCGCTGGGTTTCCAGCGATAATCTCATGTTAGCCACTTAGCGTGAGGATTTTTATCGCTATCTCAGCGATAAAAATCCACGCTAGCCGGCGATAATTATCCTAGCGCTAAGTGCGCTTAGCGATAATTATCGCTGGTTGTTGTGATGCAGATCAGGGTGTAAAAAATCTCCCTATTTCCACGGGTAGAGTAATTTCACAGTTACACGCACATACACTCATCATACACTAGGGCCCATTTCACTAACATACACTCAAATACTCTACCAGCATTGAACCTGTGGAAGGAAAAAAAACTCCTAAACACCCTGCATCTACACTGAGGTCGATAAGACCTAGTTATTGTAACTGTCCTGAATCATGATCTAAACAATCTATACAACAATAATCAATATAGAATACTCAATAATTGACAAGAAATAACCACCAACACCGTATTTAAAATTATGATGCTTTATCTAAAATTAGTCAAAGAAAATCAATCAGAGTAAATCATTTTCCTCATAATTACCTATTCTAGCTAAATGTCAGAATGGGTCAAGACAGGTCTCTCAGTAGAAGTCTCCCAAGTCGCCGTCCTCACAGCGTAGATCCTCACCAACGCAGGTTTGGGAAGAAAATGGCATGTGGCAAAAACCCTCTCTAGGCTAACAATATTTATAGTATTTTAAACAAAAGAAAGCAACAAAAAGTATTCTTTACGTCCGCCGAACCACTGAGCAGAGCGAGAAGGAAAGGATGTAGCATCGCTACATTTGGAAAATCTCCGCTCAGGAAAATCACAAAAATAAAAAGACAGAACAGGAACCAAAAAATAAAAAGTAACTTTCGACATCCACATTTCCTTGGAACTAACATGATGAGCTCAGAGTTCATTCATTATGGCTCCTTTGTCCTCCAAGGTTGTTCAGATGCATCTGGAGACTTGCCCAGAACTGCTGCTGTCCTCACGGAAAATTTTAACCAGGCGAAGACTGTGGTCAGATGATTCTCAACCATATTCAGCAAGGCCCTCTCATCACAAATCTCTCACTCGAGGCCGGGCTGCAAACGGCGGCCATTTTATTCTAGGCCAAAATAGACCATCTTAATTGAAAGATACAAAACAACGTTACCACAGCATAGTGATTAAACAGTGTTAACCCCACTAATACCCTTATGTGTATGTAATTATCTAGCCTTTGCAACACAGAAAAGCATTCATTCAAAAGCGTTTCGTGCTTTAAAATAAACAGCACTCAGCAACGTTTATTTAACAAACATGCACATTATTAAATAAGCAAACGAAAGCATTTCCACGTGTCGTTTATCTCTTCATTAGTACATGTTGGTAAGTTTAAAAACATTTACACAAAAAAATAATTAGTAATTAATAATTAATAATTTTAATTATGACAAATAGACAAACCAGAGCTTAAAAACCCAATAGATTTTCATTAGAAAACTCTGCTCCAGCAATCCCCCCTTTGGTGATTTTATCACCAAATAAACAACCCAAAAAAAAAATGTAGTGAAATTTTGATCCCATTTTAGGAGAAATTGGAAATGTCTTTTTCTCCATACACAACACTACACACCAGACACTCTTTCATCATCCCTTTTTGTCTCCAAGTAAACACTCTCCCTCAATTCTTCTAATTCTATTTCTTGTGGTTCTCTTTTCAACCTTTTATTTCTCTTTTCATTATTTCTTTAATTAATTTCTTTTTCCCTCCCCTGTTTTTACAACACACACACACTAATCTTAGTATCAATAAAGCAACTATTATACAAGTTAAAGGAAACAATATTTTACCTATAATAGTACTACCTATTTTTGCAATAAAACTCTTAACAGCTATCACCTTATTAGCTATTTTAGTCCAAATACTTTCAGCGTCCAGTGGTACTAATTCTTCATGCAAATCAGTAATATTTTTGATATAGACCTTCAGGTCTTTGCTTTCGTCTGGAATGTAAGTGCAACAATGTTGAACTTTCAGCATTCCACAAACTCCACCCTCCTTGGCTAATAGAATATCAAGGGCAAGTCGATTTTGCATAGACATGGCACGTACGGCAATCAACTCCGTATTCACCAAAAGAAACCCTCCAGCGGTATTTGTCGATAAGCGATCCACCACTGTTGACAGTTTCCGAATTCCATAAGCATTCAAAGAAATTCCCACTGCTGGAATTAAAGCTCCAAAAATGTCACCCACTATTTCAGACCAAGTTTCTCTCTTAAAACGTGTTAGTAAATTAATATGTTCTACATCTTCTATTCTATCTATATGAAAGATCTTTGGAAAGACCAGGCCCACATAACACGTGCCATACCAATGGTCAGGCAACCTGTAATAAGCCTTGTTCCCACAAACATAGTACATTCCTGGGAAAATTGTATCTTCTCCACCTCTGAAACCCCATCCTGTTGCAATGAAGTATGCATCATGACACTCACTAGTCCCAACAAAATATGTATCATATTGGGATTTATTTCTTGTAATGCACAGCTTACCCTTCTGTGGTGCATCTAGAGCTAAAGTTGGACTAGCTCCATTTCTCAATTCTTTTCCCATCTCAATGTCCTAAATTGTCTCACTCACTTTGTATTTCCCTGCTTTCTCATGCATGCTCAATCTTCTTTCCTCTACCATGTTTAGGAAAGCTTTCTCCTCTTCTTTCAGACTGCAAGTTAAATTATTCTTAAAAATGTAATCTAAAGTTAATTCTTCTTTCTCAATAAAAATCTCACCAAAAATGTTAGCTTCTTTAGCTGGATTCAGCTCTTTGTTCATTGGCAAATGCCCAAAAATACTATCTTTGTTAGACATCTTATAATCTATTTTCCCTAACAAATAAAAAACACTACTTAATACACTACAAGAAATTCCATACGTAGCTGGTAAATGGTGATAAGTAACACCCTCTGAAACGGATGCAGGTAACTGCATACAAACATAGCAATCCCTGACTTCCATTGTTTTCACATATTCGTATAACAACTTTGAAAAAACATTACTAGAAAAATCATTAATTGACCTATCTTTATGTATGTAAGTATTACTAATTCTAGTTGGAATTACTTTTTGTGAACTCTTCTCTGTATTTGTCACATTCTCCGTGTGTATCTCAAATGTACCTATTGTAACTCTAAAAGTAACTAATAAAGCTAAAACACCCCATAATAGCATTAATAATGCAGTACAGCAACAGCACATTCGACACCATCTTTTCAAAAAGGCACATCTACTTTGGTTATTCTCTATGTTAGCCATTTGACTACTTTGACCTTGTCTTTTGACTTAGCCTCTACTACTCCACTACTGAAATTTCTTGAACTTTGGATTTTTTCAACAATTAATTTTCAGACTTTCTTCTTTCACTTTTCTCCAAATGATTTCTTCTATTCACTCAATTTGGATACTTGTCATTCTTCACTTCAACTTCTTCAACATCAAATCCAATGTCAGTCAAGATTACTTTCAGGATTTCACCAGTATCTTCCTCAACCACTTCACGTATGGTCTCCTCTGGATTTCCTTGACTTTCTGTCTCTTCACCTTCAGACAGTGCCACGTACGTCCATTCCGGCGACCTATACTTCTGGTTAGGTTTTCTTATTCTCTTGATCTCCTCTGGTTCTTTTGACTCTTTTCGCTTTTCACCTCTTGCTGGATTCTGACTCGACACCTCATTCACTTGTTCAGCTTTCGAGGTATTTGCTCTTATCAGTCGTCTGTATCTCAGCCTCTTTATTCTGTTGTTAGGCCAAAGATCTCCTCTTATAACCTTTTTCGGCCTTGTTTCTGTATTATTTCTCTCTCCAATCCAAGTTCTCTTTCTCAGAACTCGACCCTCTGATTTCTCAGTCTCACTTTCATCCGATTCTATTTCAAATGCCTCTTGTTCTTCAGCAGTTTTCTTTCGCTCCACAGTCTTTTTCACCACTGTTTGAGACTTCCCTACTTCTGTCCCTCCTCGGGTCTCCGACACGCAATCTTCTTGCTGTCTACTTGTCCCTTCACCTAGCTTGTCAAGAATGTTCCCTACACCTCCTCGGGGGTCTTCCGCAATCTGTCCCTCTCTATCTTCTTCTAACCCTACTTCTTCAGGTATAATCTCAAGTGGTTCTTCAATCTCAATCTCCTCTTCTGATTCAGGAGTAGTCTCTGTGGAATTGCTCTTTTCTCTTCTTTTTCCTTCACTGCTTTTCGGAACTTCAGGCTCTCTTACAGAATCTGATCTCCTTTCTGAGACTCTCAATGTTTCTCTTGAAGCCTTTTCTGCCTCTTTTCTCACTGGTTCTGTATCTTCATCATCACTGGAATCTGATTCTTCAAAGTACTCTTTACCAGTCCCATCCTTTGGGTTTGGAACTCTCAGAGTATGACTCGCATGTACCCAGTTTTTCACACCAGCACACTTTACTGCAGTTGTCGTAGTTAGAATGACTTGTCTCGGCCTTCCCCACCTTGGAACCAAGCAATTTCTTCTCCTGTGCCCCTTAATCCTCACCCAGTCCCCTGGACTCAGATCATGAGCTTGCTTCTTCTCAAGTGTGGTAGCTTCTTCTCCAACCTGGTGAAACACAGAATGAACTGCGTCAGCCAGGCCTTTACAGTAATCCAAAATCATGTCATCAGTTATTGTCACCAACTTATTGACAGGTACATATGCATGTCGCATTGCACGTCCCATTATGATTTCATGCGGACTTAAACCAGTAGTTCTATCTGGAGTAGATCTAATAGTCATTAGCACTAGAGGCAAGACATCTGGCCATTTCATACCAGTGGCTAAACACATCTTACCAATTCTGTTCTTGATTGTGCCGTTTATCTGCTCAACAACACCAGAAGCCTCTGGTCTGTATGCACAATGTAGCTTCTGCTGTATGCTCAATGCTTCACAAATCAAACTCATGAGTTCATTATAGAAGTGTCCACCTCTATCAGACTCAATTGTCACTGGAAACCCGTACCTAGGAATCAGCTCTCTCAACAATAACTTTGCCACTGTTATTCCATCATTTCTCCTAGTCGGATAGGCCTCCACCCATCTTGAAAACAAACAGACTACCACTAGAACATACCTCAGTCTGTTCACTTGGGGCATTTCAATGAAATCAATCTGCATTCTTGTAAAAGGACCACCTTCTCTGCCTATTGTTCCCAAACTCACCACTGTTTTTTTCCCAGTGTTAAATTGCTGGCAAATCAAACATCTTTGACAGATACTTTCTGCAATTGTCCTAAATTTTGCATTGTACTAGGTTTGCTTAAAAGACCTGATCATCGCATCCCTTCCCAAATGTCCCTGGCCATGATACATCCTTGCCATTGTCGACAACATGGAATTAGGCATGACTGGTCTGCCATCTCTGTAGACCCAAACATGGTCTGTTTCTCTTGGGGCACAACCTGCCTTGATCCAGTCTTTCTTCTCTTCTTTTCCTGCCTCATCCTGCAACTGTTTCACTTCATCCCACGTCTCTAAGACATTAGTAAACATCACAGAACAAAAAGACATTTCACCTTCTCGTTCCCGATTAATTGACTGATTGTTCTTAGCGCAATATTGGGCAATGTCATTCGCGTACCTATTGCCAACTGTCACAAAATCATCTCCTTGTCCATGAGCAGCACATTTCACAACTGCTAACTCTTTAGGCAGCTGTATCGCCTCAAGTAATTTTCCAATCACTTCAGCATTCTTTATTGGAGTCCCACTCGACGTCAAGAAACCTCTTTGCAACCAAAGCTGGCCAAAATCATGCACAACTCCAAATCCATACTGACTATCAGTCATCACAGTCGTTCTCAAATCTTTCCCAATTTCACAAGCTTTTGTCAACGCCACCAATTCAGCAACTTGCGCAGATTTCACTCCTTTCAATGGTGATGCTTCCATAACCTCTGAAACCTTGCACACTGCATATGCTGCACATAGCACACCCTCATCATTCCTCAGGCATGATCCATCCACAAACATCACATGATCACTCTCATGCAAGGGAAGATCCCTTATGTCTGGTCTCGGTTTTGTACAGTAATCCAGCACATCCAAACAATTGTGATCATCTTCTGTTTTCACACCCACATTTTCAATATCTGGCAACAATGTCGCTGGATTCACATTCACACATCTCTCAAGAGTCACATTTGATGCTCCTAGAATCACCTTCTCATATTTAGTCAGCCGACTATGTGACATGTACTGAGTTCTGCTTCTTGTCAAAAGAATTGCCACATTATAAGGTACGAATACCCTTACAGGATATCCCATTATGATTCCCTCACTCTGTTCCAGGCTTCTGCATGTTGCAGCCACAGATTTCAAACAACCTGGTAAACCTACAGCTACAGGGTCAAGTGTCGATGAGAAGTACGCAATAGGCCTCCTCAGCTGTCCGTGCTTCTGAATTAACACTGAAAGTGCACATACATTTCTCTCACTGCAATACAACTCAAACTCTTTTTCATAGTCTGGCATACCCAAAGCAGGTGCTTCACACATTCTGCTCTTCAGCTCCTCAAATGCTGCCATTTGTTCTCCATCTAATTCCAATGGGTCTGTCATCTCGCTTTTTGTCAGCTTAATCAGTGGCTTTGCTATCAGAGAAAAATTAATTATCCACTGACGACAATAACCCACCATACCCAGGAACATTCTCACTTCCCTCTGGGTCTTTGGGGCCTTCATTCCCCTGATGATTTTGATCCTGTCATCAGTCACCTTTCTCAGACCTTTTTCAATATTGTGTCCAAGATAATGCACCTCTTTCTTGCAGAATTGCAATTTGGCTGGAGATACTTTTAACCCTCCATCTGCCAGATGATTCAGTAAAGCTATAGTATCTACTTTACAAGCTTCACGTGTCTTTGATGCCACAAGTAGGTCATCAATATACTGCACTAGTACTGAGTTTTCAGGCATAGTCAAGCTCTCCAATGATTTTTTCAATAACTGATTGAATATCGAAGGACTCTCTGTATACCCCTGTGGGATACGACACCATGCTAAAATACGCTGGCCAAACCTAAATGCAAAAATTGGCTGGCTGTCATGATGCAATGGAATTGAAAAGAATGCATGACACAAATCAATCACCGTGTACCACTCAGCATCATGTGGAATCTGATACAAAATCACTGAAGGATTTGGCACAATAGGACAACATGCCACTACAATTTGGTTAACTTTTCTCAAATCTTGTACAATCCTGAATTTCCCATTAGGCTTCTTTAGCCCCATTATTGGCGAATTACACGGACTACTCAGTATTTCTCTCAAAACTCCCTGCTGAATCATTTTTTCAATAATAGGAGTTATTCCTTCAATTATTTCTGGTGTCATCTTGTACTGAGGAATGTTAGGATACGTAATTCCCTCTTTCACTGAAATTTTCACAGGATCTACATTATTCATCAATCCCACATCTTCTCCAGTAAAATCCCAAACTGTCCTTTTCACTGTGTCTCTCAGCTCTCGAGGCAAATCCTCCGGATCAAACACAGCAAATGCACCAACCATTTCACTCTCTCTATTTCCTAGAGTCATTCGGTACAAAACATCCTCATCTGGTGTCTCAAAAGCTATTCCATCCGGTGTACAAAAAATTGTACAATTCATCTTACACAATAGGTCCCTACCTAACAGGTTCACTGGACTAGTGTCACAGACGATAAATCTGTGCATGTCTGAAAATTTCCCTATTTGTACTCTTACTGGTTCAGTAAGACGTGTCCTGATTTGTGTATTGGCTACACCAACTACTTGGATTGCTTCATCCGAGAGAGGAAGATTTCTAATATCTGTTGACCTGACAGTTGATCTTGTCGCACCTGTGTCTACTAAAAAAGTAACACTTTCTTCAATTTATTTTCCCATCTACAAATGGTCCTGCCTGGTCTATTTCTAGAGTTGCACCAAGTATGCACTCTTCCTCCTCTCTTCGGCACCGTCAATAATCACCCTCAGACTCACTCCCTTCATTCTTTAACAAGTACTGTTGTACCTGATTAGAACGCCTTTGTTTGTTTACCTGCTCATCATTGTAGAATCCTGAATCCTGATTGTACTTTTGTGACCCTCTATTCTGCGGCAAGGGCGGTTTTGGCTCTTGACTCTGCTGTCTCACAACTTTCTGTTGCTGCTGTTGATTATTCCCTTCGTTCTGCACCTGTTGATTTAAGGGTTTACCCTCATTATTCACTAATGGTGGATTTGTACATTCAGATCTCCAATGTCCCAGTTGGCCACAGTTGTGACACGGGAACTTTTTTTTCGCTTCCTCAAGATTCCCCTTTCCTTTCCCTGCATATCTGGGCCTATTCCCTGCATTGTTTCCTGTATTATTCGCCTGTTCCACCAACTGTGCTTCCTGTCTTTCCGCAACTTGTGCCCAGATTGCTTTTTCTTTCAGCTTTCTCTGTTTTGCTTCAATTTCATCACTGAAGTATTTTGCATGTCTCAAAATCTCATCTATTTTCTTACTCTGCCAGTCCACTGTGTGCTCACGAATTCTCTCACTAATCTCAGGTCTCAGGCCATATACAAATCTGTATACAAAATGACTCAAATCTTTGTCACCCAGGTGTTCATCTCCACTGAATTGTTTAAAAGCCAGTATCAGCCTTTCGTAAAAAGCATGAACTGATTCTTTTGCTTCCTGTTGTGTTCGATCTATTTTAACCCAGTCTGTTTCTTTTGCAGGTACTTTACTCTTCAGGTATACCATCACCTGATCATACTTTCTCATTACCTCTGCATCTGGTGCTCCTGTTCTCTGATCTCTTGGATACTCCTCAGTAGGCCAACTCACAACTATTTTACACTCAGTCCACAAGTCTGCTGGAACAATTATATCAAACAGACTATTCAGGTCAACCCACAGCACTTTTGACAATTTCACAAACCTGTCTACCTGCCTATACCACTCGACGGGCTTTTCTCTCAATCGAGGAAAATCATTCGTAAATGATAAAATATCTTGTCTGGTCCATGGAACATGTACATATCCTCCTCCAGGTATTTCTCTCATAGGATAAGTATCCACTGGTTTCTCCTTCTCTCTCACAGGAAATGCTGAATAAGTTCTATCTCCTGATTCTTCCCTTTTCTTGTACCACCTATCCTTCCATTTCTCTACATCTCCCCATCTTCGCAATAATGCGACCATTTCTTTAATCTGTCCTGTTCTACCAGTACCATTCAGATTTTCAATGTCTTTATCTGTGAAATCCATCCTGTAAGACTTCTGCAAAGCTTTCACCTTATCAATGTCAACTCCCTGTTCATTCGCTATTGCTCTTAACCTGTCATGTGTATTTCTCGCTCTCCAGGTGATATTTTTACACATAAACAACAGTTCACCATCATGATGGTTCTTAAGAATTTCTGTTGGAACTGTCCCTGCAACAAGCTCTTCTAATTCCACACGTAACCTAGCCACATCAATTGCTTGTGAATCTTTATCCCTCTTTTGAAGAACTTTCATCCAATCATTTAAATCTTCAGCTGTTATTTCAGTAGTTTTTCTCACTGGAACCACTTTCTTCTGCGGTTCTAAAATCGGCATCCCTGAACAACTAGCTTCACTAGCATGCAGTCTTGAATTAGACTGTACCTCTAATCCTTCACTACATGTGTCATGTCTGGATTGTCTCAGATCACTACTTTCTGTCCTTCTTCCTGAATCTCCTGAGGGACCAGCTAAACTTGTTATCTTATTCCCAACATATGGAATCACCAAACCATTTTCACCTATCCTCTGCTTGTCAAACACAGGCATAACCGGACCTATGGTTACAGGCACCGTAACAGCTTCCAGATTCTTTGTCAACTCTCTAATCTTTTCAGTCAGCTCTGTTGTTGTTCTTGCTAATTCTCTTGTATTCTCGTCACCACATCGATTCTCTCTCTCCCTGAAAGGATTACCACTTCTTAACTCAGGTGTCACATTTTCTGTATCAATGATACGCAATGTATCTCTTATCGGAGAAACAACTGGTGTACTCTCTTCTGGTTCTGGTCTATATGGAGGTCGTCTCTTGTAAATCATGTCATTCAAGACCTCATCCTCATATTCATTAACTCCATATATTTTCACTTCTGCCTCAGGAACCCTTTCTGCTCCCTCTTCAACTGTTCTCATAGGATATAATCCCTCTGACATGCTAGCATCTCGCCATCTCTTCATTCGATCATGATGAGTTTCACGATCATGTCTCCTCCCAAACATATACCTATAATTTCCTCCAGACCTCTGCTTTTCTCGCTCATGTACTTCCTCTTCCCATTCCACTAAAGCCTCAAACTGTGTCGGCCTTGGTCTTGGGTCAAGACATAACATCTTTTCCCGTAAATTTCTCAACACGGCCAGATTAAATGAACCATGTTCTGGAAATGCTAGAACACCATCTTCTTTGGTATACCTAACCCAATTCTCCAACCATATACAGGTATGATACCCATATCTTGCAGCCATGAAGGATGCAGGTGTTTTCGCTGGAGGTAACAATTCACCCTCTCTTGTTTTAACATCTTTATCCTTGTTGAACCAGCGTTTTATTTTTCCGAACAAAGATTTTTTCTTTTTCTCTTCTTGGTAATACATTTTAGCGTTTACCAAAACTTTCTAATCCCTTCCGTATTACAAATATATAATACGAATGTTCAACCAATAACAGCGCGACTCACACTAACGCACCAATCCTGGAGCGTCTACGTCACTAGAATAGCTCTTCCAATCCTTGCGCGGCTCACACCAAGGCACCAATCCCAGAGCGAGCACTATTCTGATCCAATATCCAATCAGAGCGTGGTCTGTTTGACGTCAGCAGTCGCTGCAGTTGCTTCTGTCCTGTCTCCTGTCACTCGTCTACCCCTCCTTTACAAAATTTCTCAGTAGACTTCGTGTCAAATTTCTACAAAATCTATTAGTTACAACATATAAACATCTCCATTGTCTGCTTCGCTAACCACAGAATAGTAAAGAAAATCTATTTCACAAGAATCCCGTTGACACAGTAGCACATTCCTCTACTCTGCCCTTCTTTCATGCATTCACTAACTGTTTCCTCCAGGACTTATCCAAAGAGTCTTACAATCAACTAAATGCTTATACATTCACGCACATCCATACAAAGAAAATATAGTACATACACACAGAATCCTGCTTCCCGAGAACAGCGAACAATCTGCCCCGCTACAGAATTATAACACACGTTAACCAAGCAGCTTACCTCTGCTCAGTCCCTCAAGCAAGCTCAGAGAATACCTATTACTTCTCCCGCGATAAGCTTTAACGGTGAACCTTACGGATCCCTGGGACTTAAGACCAGAGTTTCACAGATAACCTTTGCTACCATACACACTCCTTTTATACCAGATATATATTCTAATAGTAACATACAACAATGTCACTGATTCCGAACCCAGACAATGTGACGCGCAACTTCAATTGTCACACGTTTTTCCTACAATCCCGTCTTTCCCGAGAGCAGCATATACTTCCCTCTGCCCTACTACGGAACTGCTACTAGCTCCCAAGTTCCAGAAGCACTACATATAACTCAACACGACGACTCCAACATATAGTATTAGTACATATACCAACATCAATCAATAATCAATAATCAATAAGCTAATGTACAAGCAATTTAATCAGATCAAGACAATCATCAATAACCATCCTCACTCTGCTACCAGGAAATAGATGCAGATCAGGGTGTAAAAAATCTCCCTATTTTCACGGATAGAGTAATTTCACAGTTACACGCACATACACTCATCATACACTAGGGCCCATTTCACTAACATACACTCAAATACTCTACCAGCATTGAACCTGTGGAAGGAAAAAAAACTCCTAAACACCCTGCATCTACACTGAGGTCGATAAGACCTAGTTATTGTAACTGTCCTGAATCATGATCTAAACAATCTATACAACAATAATCAATATAGAATACTCAATAATTGACAAGAAATAACCACCAACACCGTATTTAAAATTATGATGCTTTATCTAAAATTAGTCAAAGAAAATCAATCAGAGTAAATCATTTTCCTCATAATTAGCTATTCTAGCTAAATGTCAGAATGGGTCAAGACAGGTCTCTCAGTAGAAGTCTCCCAAGTCGCCGTCCTCACAGCGTAGATCCTCACCAACGCAGGTTTGGGAAGAAAATGGCATGTGGCAAAAACCCTCTCTAGGCTAACAATATTTATAGTATTTTAAACAAAAGGAAGCAACAAAAAGTATTCTTTATGTCCGCCGAACCACTGAGCAGAGCGAGAAGGAAAGGATGTAGCATCGCTACATTTGGAAAATCTCCGCTCAGGAAAATCACAAAAATAAAAAGACAGAACAGGAACCAAAAAATAAAAAGTAACTTTCGACATCCACATTTTCTCGGAACTAACATGATGAGCTCAGAGTTCATTCATTATGGCTCCTTTGTCCTCCAAGGTTGTTCAGATGCATCTGGAGACTTGCCCAGAACTGCTGCTGTCCTCACGGAAAATTTTAACCAGGCGAAGACTGTGGTCAGATGATTCTCAACCATATTCAGCAAGGCCCTCTCATCACAAATCTCTCACTCGAGGCCGGGCTGCAAACGGCGGCCATTTTATTCTAGGCCAAAATAGACCATCTTAATTGAAAGAGACAAAACAACGTTACCACAGCATAGTGATTAAACAGTGTTAACCCCACTAATACCCTTATGTGTATGTAATTATCTAGCCTTTGCAACACAGAAAAGCATTAATTCAAAAGCGTTTCGTGCTTTAAAATAAACAGCACTCAGCAACGTTTATTTAACAAACATGCACATTATTAAATAAGCAAACAAAAGCATTTCCACGTGTCGTTTATCTCTTCATTAGTACATGTTGGTAAGTTTAAAAACATTTACACAAAACAAATAATTAGTAATTAATAATTAATAATTTTAATTATGACAAATAGACAAATCAGAGCTTAAAAACCCAATAGATTTTCATTAGAAAACTCTGCTCCAGCAGTTGTTGATATGCCCCTTGGTTCTGCTAACTGGGCCGTGCAGTCTCCTAGAGACTGGGTCTTTGTACTGCGTGGATGGAACTTACCATCCTGAAAACGACCTTTCACAATTGGGCATGCTGCGCTATATTGCTGTTTACTTTCTATGGCTGGTTGTGCATATCCCCCAGTGTAAATGATGTATTGTTACTGATCTAGAGACATCATTTCTTTTGGTAGACGATATTCTTATTCATATTGCAGAAATGCCTTTGTTTTCAAACTAGGGTAGTATCTGTATTCTACGTCTGACACAGTACACAAATTAGCCCATTGTATCCATCTTGGATGTAAAGCTTTAGCGTTTGGCCTCCAGGGCTGGTACCGGGGTCACGACATTTATTTGTTTCACCTGAGCCAGTGCTCTTTCTCTCACTACAGCAGTCTGTATAGCTGTCAGAATTGTTTTCCATAGATGGAAAACGCATCTCAGCATTTGTGTACAATTTTGATTTGTAAGCTATGGGCACTGTTTCGCCTTCGTTATATGTGAGGTATGTGTACCCAGATTGACTCACAACTATATGGATTACTAGCTTGCGGACATTTACGCGCGTCTGTAAGTGTTTTGACACTATCATGTCGGCCTAGAGGGAACAAAGTGTACCTGTGTGTTCCTGTGTCATTTGCCTAACTGAAAAATCAGGTCTTATTAGGCCGTAGAAAGGTTTAACCCTTTCTGCATTATCTAAAATGTATGTTCTGCCAAAGTTCAGGAATCCCAGTATTGACTTTAAGTTTTTCACTGATTTTGGGGGTTGGAGCAATGCAAATGTTTCGAAACAATTGGCTGTCAGGCTTTTTCCTTCACATGACAGCTTGTATCCCAAAAATAGGACACTGAGGTGGTCTATTTTTCATTTTTTAAAGTTGAATTTGTAACCCACAGATGCAAAATCCATAATTATGGTGTTCGCCCTTGTCAAGTGTACCTCCAGGTCATCCTCCATTAGATAAATATCATCTACATAGGACAATGCCTCTTTATCCAGATTCTGTAGTAACTTGGTTACTCTGGATGAAAATAACCCCGGACTGTTCTTTTATTCATGACCTAGTTGGCAAAATTGACGCTGAGACCCTAGCACTGAGAATGCTGTTAAGTATCTGCTCTCAGGTGCTATATTCTGACAGAAAAATCCATTTGAGATATCCAGTGGTGTTTTGTACTTTTTGCGCATAATGTTATTCATTAATGAGGCGCTATATGCATTCTGTACTGCAAAAGGTTTTGTGCATGTATTAAGATGTGTGTAATCTAAAACTAGATGATATGAGTTGTCAGGTTTCATGACAGGAAACAAAGGAATGTTCATTGTCGAAGTGCAAGTTTTAATCACCCCCTGGTATTCAAGTTAATCGAAGATCTCCCTGACCTTTTTTTAGCTTCTTGCTTGATTGGATATTGTCTCTGTGGAGTTGGATTAGATTTTAATGGTATCACGTGGTGTCTTCATCCCATCCAACATGGTTTCGGTATAATGCCGGAGCAAGGGCTACTGCCCACTCCTGTGCATACGTATGTTTTAAGTGTTGGACAACGAGGTCGGAGACGGCTGGAAAATTTACTGTTTCTCCGTTTGGCAATCCATAACAAAAGCAGGCAGACAATCTTTTTCAGCTAATAGGATGTCGTAGCCAAATGTCACATTCTCCCAAAACAAACCTTTAATCCAGCTTGGTTTGCCCCCTCCATCTGAAGTGTTATCTCATGTAACATATGTAGGACACTCATCCTAGTGTCAGGTGTTTCCACCATGATATATTTACTCAACTCCGCTGACACCAGAAATTCCATCAGGTTCTGGCGAGCAATTTTTACTTCTTCTGCACTGTCTAGCATTGTCAGAGCCCATTCTCCGTTCAGTAGTTTAGTCCTCAGAATTCTGGGCATGTCTAACTTTGAGACCTGCTACCTTCTTCATTTTGAATTGAGGTTTAGGTCTTTGTTTTTCATCTTTTTTAGGTGCGTCATCCGCAGAGTGTTGCGTGTCTCTGGACTTTGTACGCTCTTCCTTTCTGGGTTCCCATCTTCCTTCTCTCTCGGAGTTTCTTGATGAACCCTGAAAGGAACAAGAGGAACGTGTATCAGTGTCCTGATACCTGTCTAGTTTACGAATGTTATGTCTATTCCTAATATTATATAATTTTTTGCAGGGCTCCTGTTGAGGAGACCCACTCCTGGACTGAGATCTATTTGTTTATTCTTTTGTTGTTTGTTATTTTCCCATTTCGTCTTTGAAGAAGTGGTTGATGGCTTAAAAGAATCCTTCTCAGGACTCCCCATTAGTTGAGGTTTAACTGGTCTAGCTCCCAAACTGTCTCTATCTAATTCTGCATAAGCAGTTTCTATTATTTTAGGTAATTCTGTCTCCTGTTGTACAGGAGTGAAGTCTATCAATTGTTGGAATATTGCCACCGATGCTGCTTCACCTTTAATGTTCGATAATATGATAGCTGATACTTGGGCAAAGTTGTTTAATAACTTCATCTCTAAGATCAGAGCATGTTCTGCTCCGTACTCATTCTGTATATGTCGCAATACTTCAGGTATTACTGCTAATGAAGGGATACCATGTGTTCTGGTATATATGGTATATATTTGGCTCAGCCTTGGACTGGATCACTTCTTTTCTAGCCAACCGCACTTTTCAGATCTTCTCTGTCACAGCTACTTCCAGCATTTACCCGTCACCCTATGGTATACCCCAGGGCTCCATCCTTAGTCCTCTACTTTTCAATTTATATGTCAGGCCCCTAGCGGACATAGCCGAACAAGCTGGCCTAACTCTTTTCACATACGCCGATGACTCCCAGATCATCTTTTCCCTCTCCAGCACTGACCCTGGCTCGACATCCCTTCTTCAGACAGGCCTAGGGAAAATCGCTACATGGATGAACCGCAATCACCTTAAATTAAAGGGTGAAAAGACGAAAGTCCTCGTTTTAGGCAAAAAGAAAGATCTGTGGGGCCCGCTACATTGGCCTGCTGAGATGGGTGCCCTCCCACAGCCCTCCAGCCATGTCCGAAATCTGGGGATAACTATCGACGACTCACTAACCATGCACCATCAGGCAGTGAAGATCACAGCCATCTGCTTTACCATCTTGAAATAGCTCAGGAAGATCATCTGGATGCTGCCAGGGGAATCCCAGAAAACAGTGGCCCATGCCCTCATCACCTCTTGCCTGGACTATGGAAATGTCCTTTATCTTGGCTCCAACAAAGCAGTGGCACGAAGACTACAGTTGGTACAGAACACTGCAGCAAGATTACTTTGCAGGGTTCCCAAAGCCACCCCATCTCTGGCTACCTCCGTGACTTACATTGGCTCAGGGTAGAGAGCCGCATTAAGTTTAAAACCCTGAGCTATATGTTCAAGATCAAAATGGGAACGGCACCACAGTATCTGAAATCCCTCGTCCATCTCTATGCCCTCACTGGCCATCTACGATCTACCACTCTCGGATACTTTACAGTACCAAGGTTCAAACTATCCAGGATGGGGGAAGATCTTTCGCTTACCTAGGTCCATCACTGAGGAACACCCTTCCTCCCACCATACGCAAAGAGACTATCTACACACGCTTCCGCAGATCCCTCAAGACCTTGTTATTCAACCAGTAACCCCATCTACTACTGCATTTACTTACACCTAGTCCGCCTGGCACAGGGAAACCCTTTTTGGGTAGCTGTTGCGCCCTAAAAATTAAATAAATAAATAATAAATATGGCAGTGAAGACCATACCCCAAGAGGTACAATACTCTGTTGGGGGAGCTAAACCCATTCGCAAACAGATTGTAAGCATTCTATGCTTTTCTTGAGGAACTGTGTTTGGAACTACTGCTTCTAGCTAAGTTATTTTTTGAGCTATCCAGAAGGGCATTTTCTCTCATTTAGTCGGCATTTTACCCGTTACTGCATGCAACGTCTGTGGTATAATGTTGGCTGCAGTACTCTGGACTGGTCCTGTTAGTATAGCTGGTGTTGGTTGTAGTGTGAGTGTTCTCATCACAAATTGTGTCATGTTTCTGTTCATTTTTATTATTTCTTTATGGTGTGTAAGTCTCCTCCTGGCATTGTTTCAATGTCAGGATGTGGTGCATATGTTGCCAGTACTGACCATGTTGCTCGGTCTCTTCTGAGTGGACCGAGTCTTACTCTATTTCTTGTATGGGGAGGCAGGGGTGTAACATAGGCCCCCGCAGCCCCTGCGGTGCGGGGGTCCCCTCATCACAGAACTCAGGCCTGCGGGCCCCAAATTAAATCTAGAGCGGGGGCCCCTCTGTGCACCTGGCAGGGTGGCACCCTCAACTTTCGTTATGCCACTGGGGGGAGGTTGCCTTTAAACCAGTAACAATGCTCCTGGTAAGTGAGCAGAATTTCAATTTATTCGAAAGGTCAATACTCGTTCCGTATGCCATCTTCTAAGTAGAAATGAAATGTTTTTGAGTATGCATCTGCATGTGGGAATGTAATCCATGAATAGAATTCCTCTGTTCCATATGATTCATGTGCCTCAACCATGAATACCACTGGCCCATTCCTAGACGTTAAGCCATATTCTACTAGTCTTAGGGTAATAGCAGTTCTTACATTTTCTGTAATGCGTATTGCATCTGCATCAGCTTCTTCTCCTGTAATAATACACCTGCAGGGACTTCAGTTTCAGTCACTCTTTCTAGTAGGAAGAGCATTGCTAGGCAACTGAGATAAGGTGTTGTGCACAATTGGAACAATGTGTCCTTCAAGCTTGATTAACCAACAGCCAATACATAGGATTGTTAGCCTATTCAGCTGTGGTGGAGTTTGTTCCCTCCCACTCCAGACATCTCCGGGTAAATGTGAGTAGGACTTTCTGAGAAATGGCACAACTGAACTACTCAGATTTGACTGTTAAATGAGTACCCAACCATTGTTGGCGGCGCCATGTCGTTTAGTTCCTATATGACCTATACAGGATCTGCGCATTTGGACAACATACACTGTGGGCTTGGTGTCTAGACTGATTCTAGACACCCCCATCAGGTATGTTGGTATTAGTACTGGCTAGCTCACAGTGCCACTAGAAACTCCTCTTACCAAAGAGAGAATAGTTCTTGGCAACTATCGAACATGACTACCCTGAACCCTCAGGACCATGGAAACATTGTACTACTTTTGTCTCGGTCTCTTGTGCTCAATTAGACTCAGAGAAATGCACAGAGGGACGTTTTCAATAAGTATCTATTGACCAGTTGTTATTCTTGTGTAAAATAGATGTGCATTAACGATCACTAAGCAGTAGCAGATATAAATGACTAAAATCACTACCAATGTAAAAGAATGGTAGATTTCTACTATCCTGATATTATCATGAATACAAGCAAGTTTATAAAATACATGGCAATAAAATGACAGTAAAATGCGTACTCCCACGATGCTAAATTAGATGTACTTAAGTGTACCTCGCATGTATGTAGGTGTTAAGCCAAGAATCCCTCTAGGATAAAGTCAACCCCCATTACTGAAGTGAGAAACTGCGGGACCCCATCCTGGTCTTGTGTTGGACACCCTGTAAGGGATGTCAGACCACTGCAAGCTGGAGTATCTGCATGCAGGGTGCTTCAGCCTCTTGTGTCAATGTGTCAGCGTAGAAGTCCCGATCTCCTCTAAGTGTTTCAACAAGATGTGATGTTTTTATACCCAAAGGGCCCCCCCTGGGGGTTTTACCTTGCTGTGCCAGTGTCGGACTTAGGATGACTTCGGGAATGAATTTCATACTTAGTTATTATGCATGGAGATGGACTCTGCTGAGTTTCTAAGAATCCTCATGCATAATTTATGAGGCTGCTACTAGGGAAATCCCGAGCTCTCGGCGTAGTGTCGTATCTAGGTAAAAGGTCAATTCCCCAAGAAACATTATGTATGTAATGTAGGAGAGGATATAGGTGAAAGGTGAGATGGTAACTAAGCCTATATTGAGGTACCTTATGGAATTTAACGCGGATGGGATTGTTAGTTGACCGTTTCTATATGGGAGAATGATCTGCACCACCCCAGAATTGGAGTTTATCAACTAGGGTTGGAAGAAATACTTAATCAACCCGGGTCAAAAAATTCACCCTGGATAAAGTATTTGGTAGATACTTCAAGGGATATGGGGAGCGACAATCTGTGGGAGGCCCCATGGGAGGTTTCTGCATCCACCCAAAAAATTGTCCTTAAGAGAATTTATTCACAGTACAAACTGAGTACGCTGTTATCAAGGACTTCCCTGGGTTCCCTGACTGAGGTTTTTTCTACAATTGAAGAATGGTTATAAAGTGCAGGACTACCTTGATGGATTCAGCCCTCTCAGGCGAGGAAGCTGTATCCACAGTTACTGTATGGAACCCTGACAGTATATGTATTTACTGTTGGTTGGCCTGGCCCTGGAAGAAACACTCAGTTGGCTTGCCTGTCCTGTATACATTCTCCAGAGACAGTGGTACAGACCTTTTTCTTTTGTCCAGGGCGAAAGTCAGTCAGGATCAAATGGTTGATTTCTACATGCCGCAATTTGAGAACTAGGCAGCATTGGAAGCTTTTAGGATTTTGAGGACTGATACAAACCGACCTTTTGTCTTTACTGTCTCAAGATTTTTATATTGCTTGTGGCGAATCAGGTACACATTTTGCTCCAAAATAGCTGAGTTGGCAATTACTTAACCCAACTGATTGTTAGGTAATGTGCTAGAGATGTTTCCTTCTTTTTGTTCAGTCCCCTACTTTAATTTTCACAGTGATTTTATTTGCTATGAATGGTAAAAATGCTTTGTGCTTTTTATACTATTCATAATTTCATTTTTTATCATTGATTTCAATCATTATTCAATTAATTGTTTTAAGTATCAGTATTATTATCTGTTTAACTGTATTAGCAGAACATTTTACCATAAATGAATGCTGTAAACTGTTCTTGCATGGCTGATATGCCAAAATAAAGATTATGATTGATTAATAAATATACTTTGAATACAAAATACCTGCTAAAATCCAACACTACCAACATTTTATGGTATCATTTAACTTTAGCAACAGTTTTAGCAATGGGTTATAACACAACAAAAGTGCCATATTTGAAATAGGTGATTGAAATAATAAGTCAAAATCATGCAAAATTAATCTTGTAGATTTATGAATGGCAGAGGATTTTACTAAGGTGGTAGTTTTAGACATGATTAATAACGCAGGTTAAGGGAAGATTGAAACCAATCCTTGGTCAATCTGAAGACACATGGGTGAATTAGATATGTCTGTGTGTTACTAAATCATAGAAGACCTGGTTTTAAAATAAAAGTTTCATTACTTTAAAGAAAATCTCACAAGCTTGTCTTGAGGACCCCTTAGACCTTTGCGTGTGCCCTCATTTTTTAGCTTATTTTTACATTTTATATTTTTCAAGGTTTAGCCATGTCATTTTTAGCAATGACCTACATATTATGTTTAGCTCCACTTACCTAATAATATTTCAGGAATATATTGTACGAGTTGCTTATTTTAGGTTTACCTTTCCTTGGCATGTGATCTTTACATTCTGTTCAAGGCTAGGAACAGTACACAATATACTATTGCTTATGTTATGCCATTCAAGAGACAGCTGATAACATGTAGACCGTTGACTGCAACGGAGCTCTACGTCTAACATAGTGTGGTTTTATTACATACATGATGCATAAAGGAACATTCCAGCCGTGACCATCCTGGGATGAACACTGTATTCGACATGCAACTCTGCTGGTGCTAATCTACCAGCTCCAAGAGAGAGTTGCATTGCACACTACCGCATGATTTTTGACACCATTTTCAGGTATGGGGATACGGCTAGTAATGTAGAAGGGTACACCAGCTATGCTCTCGGTATAGTAGTAGGGTTAGGTAGGACCCTCTACAACATCTAGAATTCATTTACAATGGTTGAACTGTTCATTATCTTTACAATGTTTATGATGCTGGTAACTCATATTTGTTTAATCTGCCTTATTACCTCAGCTCATTGGCTCTATGCAAGATTACAATTGTTTCAGTAAAAGTATTGAAAATATATTCCATACTTCTCTAGTGTTTTGCCTGGGGATGCATGAGTAATACAACAAAAGGGTGAGATCTTTTTCAACAACTTCCCTGGGGAATCAGAGTGTCATGTACAGATTCTACAACCACCGTCTGACCTATAAGGGTTAGGGGTTTAGGTGAGATACTCAGTTAATCAATATTTTTTTTAAACTGAAGGGGTAATTGATTTGAGGGCATAGATAAAAATGGAAAACAAATTGTGAGGCAATAACCATTCTGATAGATTTAATTTTCCCCCACCAAGATAAATGTAAGGAAGACCAATTGTGAAATGTATATTTAATGTTAGTAAGAACTTGCTCACAATTCAAAGTCATTGATTGTTTAATGGAGTGAGAAAATAGAATACCTATCTTTTTTGTGAGCATATGCATTGGACATTCAAAGAGAAAAAATAAGTTTTAAAATAGTGTTTAATGTGCACCCTGAAACTTAGTACTAGTTTGTATGAGATTGATCAGAGGAAGAATGGAGGAATCTGGATTACTAATATACAAAAGAACATCATCAGCATATGCTGATGTTTTTAAAGGTAACATTTTTATTAGTAAGGTCTTGGATTGCACTAGAATTTCTAAAGGCAGAAAGTTGCGATTCACTAGTCAGTAAGAAAAGTGATGGTGAAAGGGGACAACTTTGTCTATGGTCCGACAGATTCCCTAATAAACAAGTTTATTTCCTGCAGTTACTTTTGCCACCGCACTCTTATACCGGACATATACTGTTTGAGTTTTTCTGCAAGATACCTCCTTACCTTTTAAAGGCCATATTGTTGGCCCAAGCCATTGTAAGTATTTTTATAAATAGGCCTAATATCCCTGTCACTACAATCATTAATCTCTAGAATTGTATACCTAATAACAGACAAAGATATCCATTGTGTGTTTCTTTTACCTAGATTGGTCATCCTCCATGAATTAGACAGTTGATTCGAAAAACCCAATAAAAGAAGTTTGTTGCTTCGCAGCTGTCAGATAGGTATACTTTATAATCTCCATGTGCCTTTCAGTCCAAATCTACTGTAGTTCATGAGTGAGTAAGAACCTTCCAGATTAGGGAATCTGTTTGAACATACTGTTTTTTGTTTTACGTAGCCCAAGGACTGCAAATAACAGGCTTTATGAGATAACCAGAGTCTTAAGAAATATAAACATCCAGCTAAGGCTTTCGAACAGCGGCTCCTAATACAATTAGGTGCCCTATTAGTGCATGTGTACACCACCTGGGAGATAAAGCTATATGTGCTCTCTGGTAGCACCTACAGTGGAGGACATACCTAGATGTATAGGTTAATCTTTATCCTCCTACTATAGTATAGAGAAACATTACCCTTTCAGGTTCTCTTTTGGCATGTCTTTCGTTTCCTATACCCTATTGGGTTATAAGGTATTTTCATCTAGCAATCAGGGTTATGGTTAGATATAATCAGCACACTGCAAGAGCAGCATTGTGTATTTTTAAGATCACTTGGTTTTTAACAGTTTTTTTTATATATGAGTGTTCCCTTGAAAGCATTCACACTGATCATTTACCTAAAGAAGCACAAACTACTCTTACAATGTATATTATAAATAAGTTTTCATTTTCAGGTATTTATGTTCACACCATGTCTATTTTGTTGTAGAGAAAGTTGTGACGGTCTACCTGAAGAAGGCATACAAGTCGAAACGCGCCTAGTGTTTCAATCTATCGCCAGCCCTCAAATTATTTGAAAATCTAATTATTATTTGTCTCTTTATTTAAATGTTCATGTTTTAGTGATGGTAATTGTGTTTGTCACATTTATGTATTTTTATAGGTTCTCTAGACAGGTGATTTTGTCAATCTACATGTATTTCACAGATCAATGACTGTAGATTAGTATATTGTACACATGGATTAATAATTAGTCAGAAATCAACAAATATAAAAAAACAAAAGATATGTACTGTTGATACTAGGGGTGGGCGGAATTTGCGGAATTAACCTTCGCAAATTATCGCGAGAATGTTTAAAATTATCGCAAACAAGCAGAAATATCGCGAAGATGCGGAAGTTTTTTTCCGGCATGTTCGCGAGATTTTCTGCATGGTTGCGGGTCGCCAACTTACCCATGTGGTTGCTTGCGGGCGCGGCCATCTTGTTTTGAGTTGTTCTCGCGGTGCATGATCGCGAGAAGAAAGACGTGATCGCGCGACGCATGACGTCACTTCGGGCGCGAACTGTCGCGAGACAGCGCAAATGGCTAAAAACAATACAACATCTCATGGAGAACGCGACCGGATCAAGAAAACTTGTCGGCGAACGCAGGGATTCAGGTAAGGCGGTCGCGCGCGCGCGAGAATGTATCATTTTACAGCGCGAGCAAGAAACAAATTATCGCCAAGCTGCGGAAACCGGAATTTTTGACATTTTCGCGCTCTCCGCGGAACGCAAAAATGCCAAATTATCGCAATTTCCGCGAACGGAACGAAATTTTTGCCCAGGCCTAGTTGATACCCATAAACAAAGTTACCCTTTCCGGTGAGTTGCACTCGCTGGTTGGAATAACGCTGTTCTCTCACAAGCAACCCAGGCTCAGACACCCCTTTGCTGTAGTAGTGCCAACGCGTTTCGGGCTTGGCGCCCTTCGTCATGGTCAAATCACTCAAAGAATGGCAAGCTGTGACCACAAGAATGTTCCCTTGTTTATTTCCAAACTCCACACAGGTGAGTAAAGATCGCAATGATTGCTGCAAAGTATCATGGGTCTTGTAGTCTAATTTTCATTACCCACGTGGGTCGCTGCCGTTCTAAGGAAAATAAAACAAAATCAAAAGGCAAGTTGTAAAAAGTGTCCCGCACTGTTATGCTTGCAAATAAAACAACACCATCCAGCTCACTCGTGAACTGCCCCAATAAGCAGCTTGAGGACCCTCCAGGATTTTGAGGCGGTGCAGCTCGTGACCTGGTCAGGTCACTCAACATCAAACAAAGTTACCCTTTCCGGTGAGTTGCACTCGCTGGTTGGAATAACGCTGTTCTCTCACAAGCAACCCAGGCTCAGACACCCCTTTGCTGTAGTAGTGCCAACGCGTTTCGGGCTTGGCGCCCTTCGTCATGGGCAAATCACTCAAAGAATGGCAAGCTGTGACCACAAGAATGTTCCCTTGTTTATTTCCAAACTCCACACAGGTGAGTAAAGATCGCAATGATTGCTGCAAAGTATCATGGGTCTTGTAGTCTAATTTTCATTACCCACGTGGGTCGCTGCCGTTCTAAGGAAAATAAAACAAAATCAAAAGGCAAGGTGTAAAAAGTGTCTTGCACTGTTATGCTTGCAAATAAAACAACACCATCCAGCTCACTCGTGAACTGCCCCAATAAGAAGCTTGAGGACCCTCCAGGATTTTGAGGCGGTGCAGCTCGTGACCTGGGCAGGTCACTCAACATCAAACAAAGTTACCCTTTCCGGTGAGTTGCACTCGCTGGTTGGAATAACGCTGTTCTCTCACAAGCAACCCAGGCTCAGACACCCCTTTGCTGTAGTAGTGCCAACGCGTTTCGGGCTTGGCGCCCTTCGTCATGGGCAAATCACTCAAAGAATGGCAAGCTGTGACCACAAGAATGTTCCCTTGTTTATTTCCAAACTCCACACAGGTGAGTAAAGATCGCAATGATTGCTGCAAAGTATCATGGGTCTTGTAGTCTAATTTTCATAACCCACGTGGGTCGCTGCCGTTCTAAGGAAAATAAAACAAAATCAAAAGGCAAGTTGTAAAAAGTGTCCCGCACTGTTATGCTTGCAAATAACACAACAACATCCAGCTCACTCGTGAACTGCCCCAATAAGCAGCTTGAGGACCCTCCAGGATTTTGAGGCGGTGCATCTCGTGACCTGGGCAGGTCACTCAACATCAAACAAAGTTACCCTTTCCGGTGAGTTGCACTCGCTGGTTGGAATAACGCTGTTCTCTCACAAGCAACCCAGGCTCAGACACCCCTTTGCTGTAGTAGTGCCAACGCGTTTCGGGCTTGGCGCCCTTCGTCATGGGCAAATCACTCAAAGAATGGCAAGCTGTGACCACAAGAATGTTCCCTTGTTTATTTCCAAACTCCACACAGGTGAGTAAAGATCGCAATGATTGCTGCAAAGTATCATGGGTCTTGTAGTCTAATTTTCATTACCCACGTGGGTCGCTGCCGTTCTAAGGAAAATAAAACAAAATCAAATGGCAAGTTGTAAAAAGTGTCCCGCACTGTTATGCTTGCAAATAACACAACACCATCCAGCTCACTCGTGAACTGCCCCAATAAGCAGCTTGAGGACCCTCCAGGATTTTGAGGCGGTGCAGCTCGTGACCTGGGCAGGTCACTCAACATCAAACAAAGTTACCCTTTCCGGTGAGTTGCACTCGCTGGTTGGAATAACGCTGTTCTCTCACAAGCAACCCAGGCTCAGACACCCCTTTGCTGTGGTAGTGCCAACGCGTTTTGGGCTTGGCGCCCTTCGTCATGGGCAAATCACTCAAAGAATGGCAAGCTGTGACCACAAGAATGTTCCCTTGTTTATTTCCAAACTCCACACAGGTGAGTAAAGATCGCAATGATTGCTGCAAAGTATCATGGGTCTTGTAGTCTAATTTTCATTACCCACGTGGGTCGCTGCCGTTCTAAGGAAAATAAAACAAAATCAAAAGGCATGTTGTAAAAAGTGTCCCGCACTGTTATGCTTGCAAATAACACAACACCATCCAGCTCACTCTTGAACTGCCCCAATAAGCAGCTTGAGGACCCTCCAGGATTTTGAGGCGGTGCAGCTCGTGACCTGGGCAGGTCACTCAACATCAAACAAAGTTACCCTTTCCGGTGAGTTGCACTCGCTGGTTGGAATAACGCTGTTCTCTCACAAGCAACCCAGGCTCAGACATCCCTTTGCTGTAGTAGTGCCAACGCGTTTCGGGCTTGGCGCCCTTCGTCATGGGCAAATCACTCAAAGAATGGCAAGCTGTGACCACAAGAATGTTCCCTTGTTTATTTCCAAACTCCACACAGGTGAGTAAAGATCGCAATGATTGCTGCAAAGTATCATGGGTCTTGTAGTCTAATTTTCATTACCCACGTGGGTCGCTGCCGTTCTAAGGAAAATAAAACAAAATCAAAAGGCAAGTTGTAAAAAGTGTCTTGCACTGTTATGCTTGCAAATAACACAACACCATCCAGCTCACTCGTGAACTGCCCCAATAAGCAGCTTGAGGACCCTCCAGGATTTTAAGGCGGTGCAGCTCGTGACCTGGGCAGGTCACTCAACATCAAACAAAGTTACCCTTTCCGGTGAGTTGCACTCGCTGGTTGGAATAACGCTGTTCTCTCACAAGCAACCCAGGTTTAGACACCCCTTTGCTGTAGTAGTTATATATATATATAATACTAAAAATATACATTGACTTTAAGCAATTGAAAAAAAAAGTTATTTGTGGAAACAAAACACACTTATGGTCATGTGTATATATTTAATGCACTTGAACTTATGTTTCTTTATGTGAAATAGAAACCTGAAATGTTGTACTCCAATTGAATCCAATACCTGTACCTCACTCCAGTCTTATGCTATGTTTCTTTTGCAGATGGGAAGGTGGGTAGGGCTGCTTCACTCATGGAGCAGGGCAGGGGCAGAGTGGTATGCCCACTCAAGTGTGCAACAACTCAGGCCACCCAAAGCAGTCATGTGCATTTCCCTGTTTGCAATGCATACTGCATCACAGCCTGCATGGAGAACATGCCTACCCCTCCAGCCCCTGGCTGAACGCCTTGTCACGGTGCTCATGAACAATCACAAGGCCACATTGCAACATTGTGATTGGCTTAGGGGAGGGAGCCTGGCTGCCTGCGTCCTGTTCCTGGAAGCAGACCAAGGAGAGCAGGAGCACAGAAGATGCAGGACCCAGCCTCGAGGTAAGAATTCATTAGAAAAAATATGTACAACGCCGGCTCACACCCCGCGCGTCCCTGCCCCCTCCATTGACCTTTTCTGTGTTTCCTGACTCCTATCTATAGAGTTCCCCCGCAACACTTCTGATTGGTGGCCGCTGTGCACCCATGCGAAGCATGCGTAGCACTTGTGCGCCAAAATAATATATGACATTAGAACGCATACCATTGCATTGCATTTCATTACAATGCATACTAATACTATGCATATTGCAACAGTAGGGAAAGTGCTGGATAGTGGGGGGCTAAAAATTACTATTCCCACTCCAGTAAGTGCAACCCTAAGACTAACCCTTGCACCCCTGAACCCTAAAATTCACCTTTTCCCCCAAAACACACCCTGAACCCTAAAATTCACCTTTGCCCCCAAAACACACCCTGAACCTTAAATTTCAACCTTTGCCCCCAAAACACACCCTGAATCCTAAAATTCCCCTTTGCCCCCCAAAACTCATACCCACCCTAAAACTTAGAATTCTCCATTACGAACCTTACAATGCATTGTAATGGCATGCGTTGTAGACGTATGCATTGTAATGGAATGTGTTGTAAAGGCACCTGCGTTGTAAAAGTTGCAATATAAAGGCATTATGATATAATGCCTGCATTGTAATACACGTCTCCCATGCCAAAGGCAAGCCATAGGCAAGCCAGTCTGCGTCCATCTGCTCCTGGACTGCGCCCAGAACCAAGGACCTCTCCTCTCAGACACTCCACCACTATGATGCCGACACCCTCCTCGCCATCAACCCTGGATGCCACATCGCCTGCCATCTAGCAACACTGTGGAATTCTCTTGAACCCTACGCCTGTCGAATCTACAAACATTCCTCCACAATAGCTCACCAGTGCCTCCTGCCACCCGGCCGACCAACAGTGCACCCGACCGACTCAACTGCATCCTCCTCAATGTGCAGTCACTCCACAAACACGCAACATAAATCTCTGACCTCCTCGACTCAACCTCTTCAGACATTGCCTTCTTCACTGTGACCTGGACCAACCCCAACCCCATCCTTTGCGGCACCCTCATCTGCAGCTCCCCGGGCCATGGACCCCCATTCATCGATACCATTGTAGACCTCATTGCACCTCAGGCTCTTCCATCCTAATCGGAGACCATAAGTTCCACCTGGACAACCCCAGTGGCCAGAACACCACGCCCTCCTGGGGAAACTCACCAACATCAGACTCAAGCAGCTAGTTACCGCACCAACTCAGACCACAGGACACACGGTCGAGCACGTCTCCTCCACCAGCGGGAACTTCAACTACAGCCACACCTTCAGACTCCTCTGGACTGACTATAATTGCATACCTCGCGTCTTCACCATGCCCACCGTACACCACTGCCATCATTGACCCCCCGTCACAGCCGGATCAAGGCCACCCAAGAACTTCTTGTCAACTCCCTCAGCCTCACCACTCCATCAACGCTTACAGACAATAACACCACAGCACGCAACCTCCGCTGATGGGTCTCCAACTGTGCTGACACCCTGGCACCTCTCAAGAAAAGACCAGGCAAACAACACTCCAAGAAGGCCAACTGGTTCACTCCCACCCTCCAGTAGTCCAGATGCCCTGCAGACATCTCAAGAAGTGATGAAGCCACAACATCAATCAACTCGGCAACGCAGTCAGCGTGATTCTTGGACTACGTTGCGCCGTCTTTGAAAAAGCGGCATATGCGTGACCTTGTGAAGCCCTGTGCCACTTTATACCTGCATCAGGAATGATGTATGCAGGGTGTGCGTTCCAATGCTAGAAAGCCTCATAGGAGTGGCATAGTGAAATCCATCAGATTTCACTGTGACAATTGTAGGACGGTACTGCGTCTGTATCTTACAACTGCCTCATGGCAGGCAGGCCATAAGGGTGATGCAGTGCCACAGGGATAGGTTGACCCCATGCATTGCTGGAGTTGCGTCATGCAAGTAACACAACTGCAGCAATGCGTGACTTTAGCACTGACATATACATCAGGATTCCAGATGTATCTGTCATTAATTGTGACATGGAGAACTGTACAGTGAATACAGCGCATCAATTGTGTTGCAAGAAGGGCATAGTGAAAAGTGTTGCAACGCTGTTTTGTGGCAGCACTGCAACACTTTTCATGTATGAGGCACAGGATTTCACCCTATCTTATTGATGGTGCACATTCCTGGCCTGTAGTTTTGTCACAGGGCAGCTCAGCAACATTCCTTGCAGCACTGTCCAGCACCAAAACCTGCTGAAAAAATGAGTCCCCAAGTCTTTGAACCATTTTTAAGACCAGATATTTTCTGTTCATAAAAAAACTGCCCCTAACTGTAGTTAGAGGCAGTTTTTAGTCTCCCTCCATACAAAGCATTCCTTATAAATATCTCAAAATGGGGTTAGCGAATGTTTTTGCACGGCAATGCCTATCTCGCATCTTATTTTCATTAACTATCGCTAACAGAAGTGGCGATCTTTAAAATGCACGTTTTCAACGGAAAACTGCAGCTAACTGAGGTTAGTGACAGCTTGTACATATGGTGATAAAAAAATCGCTGTTGTACTGTCCAAAGAGTGCCGCTACAGTGGCGTTAACTCCTTGTACATATGTCCGTCAGTGCCACCCATATGGAAACATGTCCTGGTCAAAGCTTTCCTTAAGTAAAACAACCTGGACCCCCCTGTTTATGAAACTATAGACCAATTTCACTACTCGCCTGTCTGAGCAAATTCTAATTCTAACAAATAATGCCCTACCCCCCACCCAAACCGAGTTCCACCCTAAAAATAGTACAGACACTGCCCTCCTGGCAGTGTTAGAGGAGTCAAAAATGCTTCTTGATCATAGTGGCACTGCTGCCATCATACTTCTTGACCTCACCACAGCATTCAACTTTGTGAACCTTTACATTCTTATTAAAAGCACAGATGTTATAGGGCTGGTATTGAAATGTAATAGGGAACAACGTCAACCCCCATCTGAACCTAGGCTGGCCAGACTGCCATGGCACAGCCCTTGCACCCAAGGTGGTTATCAAGAGTGTGGGGTAGGGTTAGACAAATCACTATGCATGAAAGTCCAAGCCACAAAACTCTCCACCAGCTGGTTTGGCATTTTAAGAATGTTCCACAAAATTCTACACATCCTTTCTCTCCTTGATGAGACTCATAGTTCAGGCATTAAACGTCTCCTGCCTGGAATACAAGAATCCACTATACCTGGGTGCCCCAAGAGCTGTGACCAAACAATTTAAGGTGGTTCAGAACGCATCAGCCCAAGTCCAATTGAGCAGAGAGTTAAATTCAAACTCCTATGCATTGCCCATAGGGTCTTTCAACAAAAAGGCCCTTCCATCCTCAGACCACTGATCTCCACGTACATGCCAAATAGAGCTCTTTGATCCTCCAAAGGCCATCTAGGTACGGTGATTTGGCTAAAATTTGGCTAATCTAAGGAATGCCCTCCCCCTCATAGTAAGGCTCACTGACAATGAACTCAGGATCCACAAAATACTAAAATGATGGTTATTCAAAATCTGAGCTCTCCCTGAACAAAGTGGTTGGATTCTGTGTTGCGTTTGCCAATGCTGGGATGCCTTTCAGTAGCCATGCGCTATGTAAATGCAAATAGAATTGAAAAAATGCTGTGTCAAATAATGTAAAATGTTCATACATTGAACAGGATGTCTTAAGTCGTTAACAATAAAAGAAACAATTTTAGCTCTGTGGCCGTTATCTAAATCCATAAGTGAAAGGAAAGAAAAGTGATTGATAGGTAATCCTGAATAATTGTGAAAAGAGAAAAGTAAATTGTCACAAAAGGGATAAAGTAGCTCTAAGAAAAATGAAAAAAAGGAAAAGGAAAAACAAAGACAAACATATAAGAGACAATATGAAAAAATTAATGGAGCTAGGGAATCAGCTGCACACATGTACAAGAATATCCAGAGGAAATGCTGCACAGATTAATAAAATGCTATCAAAGGCTAGTAAGAAAATGGAGGAGAAATAGGAATTAAAATAATTTCAGGTAGAAGTCTCATTGGTAACTATAGTAACAGGGAGGAGGAATCGCCATAACCACAAATCCAGCTGCCGCCTCAGCACACTCCTCGACGAGCTGACAGAACTGATGGAACACCTTCACTTCAAGATACTGGCCAGCCCCACTGCCACCCTCCAACGAACCATCATCTACCGACCCCCTGGACCCCGTGGACCCTTTGCAAACTCCATCACAGGCATCATCTCCCCGCAGGCCATCGCATCCACCAACTACACCCTGCTGGGAGACCTCAACTTCCACCTCAACAACCAACTGGACCACAACACCACATCCCTCCTGGACAACCTCCACAACGTTGGACTCCGCCAGATCATGACCGAGCCCATGCACTCAGCAGGACACACCCTCATCCCCCTCTTCACTACAGGAAACTCCATCACCTTCAGCCACACCACCGAACTCCCATGGGCCGACCATTGTTGCGTCCACTTTACCTTTAGAACACCCACCATCCATAGACACCAGCACCTGCTCCCACGAAGAAACTGGACCAAAATCACTGACAACCAGCTCACCTTCTCAATGAAGAATTCCACCCCAACCATCACAGAAAACGGTGACCCAAACTGTGGAAATATGGATTTTTCTGGTCAGTTATGTCCCCTATCTTGGACCCCAACGGTTTCATGTATAAATCACAAGTACATGTATGTTCCCTCCAGTTCCAGTTATGAAGACGCAAACACATGTGCGTCCACCGCCAACATGTTCTCTTTCAGATCCGCCATGAATGGGCTGGATATTCCATTCCTAAGTATGAAAGGCCACCGCCTTTATATGGTTCACTTATGCCATTTTTACAGTCCAGGCAAGTAGGCCCTGATTCTGCCATCAAGCCTTTCCTGCCTTCTGCCTCTGAAAGCTTCAGTCTGAGCTCGCATCTGTATCCATGAACTTTGTCCTCATTCCCTGCGCAGCTAACGGTGTCTGACATCAGCCTGTTGCCTGCCAAAAACTGTATTTCACCTTCGAAATTATCTGCTCCGCTCCCTACCCAATGCATTCCTGTCTAGTAGTTTAAGTAAACATTCTTCCAGCTACCGAGCAAAAGGCCCGGCTTCTCTGTCTTTTTGCAAGTAATTCATAGCCCTGTCACTATGGAAGATTTCTGCCCCCGCATATTGTGTAGACACTTAGACGCTTGTACACGCACTAACAGTCAGTATAGTCAGTATAGAATAAGATTCTACTCTAAGAGACCTCTCTTTTGGATAACATAGTTCTCTAAACATAGGATGTTAGATATGATTTGGGATTAGGTTGACTTGACTCCCCAGACTTCTGTCGCCACATGTAGAGCTAAAAGTCAAGTCCCCTTCACCCCCTAGTTGCACGTCAATCACACGTCATGCTGCTGCGCGCGCATTTCTGCCAAGTATTTCTGCTGACATTGCGAAATTCTTTCATGGAACCACCCATTTATGACATCAGACCCAATGACGTTCTTTAAGCTACGCCCAGTTACACCTACTTTAGTGACGCATGTATGTTCTTATCTTTGTTATCAACTGTTACGCCTCCTGCATTTGTTTCACCGTAATGCCTATAGTATAAAAATGATTACCTGTCAATAAAGTGGTGTTCTTCACTTCCTGACCCTTCGTGGTGATGGAATATGGAGCTCCATCGATTCGAATCGATTTTGGAATAAAGCCCGTTCCGAACCTCTAATACCACGGATTCTGCCTCTTATTTTACTGAGCTATTGTTATAGATTTTCCGCATCAAATTAAGTCCCGGTAATTAAATTATTTACCACATAAATGGCGCCCGAACAGGGACACTTTCTCATCTCACGCGCCGGAGGTGCGTTGCAGGCCCGGTCTCCTGTCACAGCTGGACGGACAACAACGCGTACCCACAGGATTTCCTGTATCTCCCTCCTGCCGAGCGGGGGTAACTGAGGCTGCGATCAACACCCAGACGAGGCGGTGAGAAGTGCGAAGTATCCCGACCAGAGCCTAGCTGAGAGAGCAAGATCCGAGGTATACAGAGGCCCACCAGTTCCGAAGTTCCGAAGTTCCGAAGTATCGAGTCGAGTCCAGTCCGGTCCGAGTCCAGTTCAGTTCAGTTCCGAGGCCTTCCGTTCAGAGCTACCCGGTGAGTACCATTATCGGGGAGGCGTTCTGACGTGCACATAGGTTGTGCCGGTCAAGACGGGTTTGGGTACACAAATCCGGTCTGCACTGTTTCAGCAGTGTATCTGCACTGTTTAGCAGTATATCAAGTATGTCTAGTATATGAAGTCAGAATTATCTAGTTAGTATCGAGTATTATGCTTAGTGAACGGCCATCATTGTTGTTCATTAAATGTTAAATGTTTTAAATACGTTCTGCATATTGTGGTGTGAATGACTGTTCATTATTGTGTTCTCGTTGTATTAAACGTGGTCAAAATTTAGGTATCAGATCAGATCAGTTCTCAAAATGCCGCTCTTTTCGAAATTAAGACAGATCAAAACTAGAAAAGGGTTACTCGAAGAAGCTGTTCCCATTCCTCCTAGGGACACTCCAGGGTACTTTATGTATCATAAACATGGCCTAGACGCCATATTATTTCTTGATTTATGGGTAGACTACACTAAGGAATTACCAGAAAGTCAGAGGTGGCCCGCAGCTGGGACCTGGGATGCAGATTGCATCGTGAAAGTAGAGGAAGAATTATGGAAAAAGAAAGCTAGACAATCACAGAAAGATGCCATTGAATTATGGCGTAAAGAATCGTATAGACGCACGGAAAAAGCACGTAGACAGGAAGAGAAGAGTAAGGAGAATTCAAATAAAGTTCGAGAAAATATATTAATTGAAGAAGGTATTCGAGTAAAATCAGAACAAGTAGACAGACAACGAAATACCCTTATGAATGGTATGTATCCTCTCCTGGCCGAAGGATTACCTAAGGCTACTCCGGAGATACCAAAAGACTTGCCACCCCCATTGTTTCCGATAAAGGTACATCCCAAAGGACATCCCAGAACCGCAGAAGATGTTTTTCTTTCCTCTTATTTAGACGACGCAGCTCCCGAGTATACTAATGCTGCGCCACATAGACCGCCTGCAGAGGGGGTTCAACGCCAAGACCCTCTTCCGTCTGTACCTCCGCAACAGCAAACTCCGACACAAGTTCAGGCAAGCACATCTGCTTCGACATCTGTATCCACACCTATAGTTGCTATATCACGTTCGACGAATCCTTTCACATCCAGCACCCCAGGTGGGGCTACCGGAGGTACATCAAACATTATTTCCACGCCACCCAGAGTAAATAAACTTTCCTTTCAAGAATTAGCTCACCAACGTACGCCCAAACTAGTGACTCCCAACACGCTCAAGGAACTTCTAATAGATTGTAGATATGACCCGGTGCCCGGAAAAGGGGACGAAATGATGCTAGCATCATTACGTATCCGACGAGCTGCTATATATTTAGGGAAGCTACCAGGAATGACTACGCACTTAGAAAATATATATCACTTTGTCCAGTCAGGACGAGATTCCGAAAGTATTGACAGAGCCATGGAGTACCAAAAAGTGGAAATACAGGGGGAACTGTTACGTTTCCTCATAAATTGTGTGATCAGAAATCAAGACCGACCAGGGGTAAATCCGAAAGAAATGCAAATTCTTACCACATGGAGTCAGAATATATCAGAGGGGAGACATGATAAACGATCATGTATAGTAGCTATGTGCCGAAAGATCCGCAAAGAAATAGAACGAATACACGAAGACAGATTAGCAGTAGACGAACCTGAACAAACCGAGGAGGAGGAGGAACTAGAACTGCCCACAGGACAGTTAGAAACCATGGCCTATGTAGGTAGAGGAAGATCTTGCAATAATACTAGATGCTTCACTGATCCGATACGTCCGGTACGTCCAGATAATAGCAGAAATTTCCAAACTCCTATAATAAATATAAGGTCCCCCGAACATTCGTTCCAAGCCGCTGACAACCTACTCCGAGAACGAAGGGGTTATCATATACTCGATTCTATGGACGAACAAGAATTAGCCAGGTCAGCCGTTCATTGGGTTGACAGTCCCGGAAAATATAGTGATGATACACTAGCACACACGTTTTTGAACCTCGCCCCAGATGAACAGCGTTTAGCTGGTACCTATATGATTCAACAACTCCTTATATTATATAAAGGCCAACACTCCGATCCTGGTCCATTACCTGATATATTGACTAAATTACTCACGAATAAATGGAGAGGTTCAGGTACTGAGTTAATTAGAGAAATACTAGAATCCAGAAAGCAGTACATTCTTTTTGTATGTCCCGAACATGTTTCACTGCCCATCAAGGAAAGAACGACGTACTATATGGATAGACAGAATCCCTTACGCGAAGTGCACCCGATAAAAGGTGATGACAATCAGTTTAAACGTGTGTTTGTATACACACCCATATCTAAAATAGAACTATTGGAAATGAAGAAGGTGGTACCCAGTCATGACAAAGACCCAGCGGGTTTCCACCGTGAAATTAAAGACATGTTGCTCATGGGAGAGTATACCTATCCAGACATTATGACGATATTGAAGGTATTAATGCCTGCGGGCATTTATGAAAAACTCAAGGAAAAGGATTGGGAGGTGGGAGACCAAAAGATAGATTGGACAGCATTAGAAAACGAAGAAAAAGCTCGAGGTCCAGGTGCAGGGCTTGGGGAGAAGACCAAAACACTACCAGGTTTACTAGTACAGGTACTGCCACGTTTATTAACTACGAAAAAGGAAGACTGGGGTGCAATATCAGCCTGTAAACAAAAATCAGATGAAGACACTAGTGATTTATATTCCCGATTTGAGAAATGTTTTGGTATAAATAGTGGAATAAAAGCAAGTAGCGAATCGTATCCACATCTGTTTGTGACAAAGTTAGTTGAAAATTCTTTGCCCCAAGTTAAGAATAGAGTATTGAAATTCGAGAGTACCTGGCAAGGTAACACTCCGTCACAAATGTTACAAATGCTACAGTACCATCACAATAGAATTAGAGAGGAACAAGAACATGAACAAAGACGCATGAAAGACACGAAAATGAAAATGCTAGTTTCCCAGACAGTTCCAGCTGACGGTCATAAAAAGGGTATGACACAGTCCAGTGTTTCAACAGGTCCTGTAAAAGGGACGTGCAACTATTGTAAACAGCCAGGTCATTATGTACACGATTGTCCAGTTTTAAAACATAATATCGCCATAGGTAATACAAAAGAAAGACCACGGCCAAGTAGACAGGATCAGAATGAACAAGGAGCTCCGCAGCATGCACAGTCCATGCCAGCTCCGCAACAGTCCATGCCAGCTCCACCACAGCAGCCTATTGCTGCCACACAAACAACGACACGACAGATGTACCAGACCGCACAGTATGACTATCCTGATTATCAACGATACTCTTGAAACAGCCTAGAGAGGGAACTTGGCTTACCCCTTATCGAGGTCCCTGTAGATCAAGAAGGACCTTATGTACACAGTGAACTATTAGGTCAAGACAGAAAATTTTTACTTGATACAGGGGCAAGCCGAACAACCATAAAACGTAGTGAAGTTCCAGGGGCACCCCTCTCAGGCTCACAGAATATTTCCCTTGGGTTTTCAGGAAAACCTATCGTTAACGAAGTATCACAGCCTCTTCCCCTTACGATTGGTCCTTTGACACGAACTACAGATTTATTGCTTACTAAATCATGCCCAGAAAACTTGTTAGGTATAAGAACTTTGAAAGCTCTAGGAGCTATAATATGTTGTTCTCCGGAAGGAGTAAGATTGTTTTTACGTGATTTCAAAGGGCACTATGTGTCCCGAGACATGGATTCCCGACTACAGACTTTACCCACACATTTATGGGCACAAGGCCCTACAGATGTTGGTTGCATGAACATTACACCATATCGAGTCACACTAAAGGCAGGAGTGGTACTACCACGAATGCGACAATACAAGTTACCTCCAGATGCTGTAGTGGCTTTACTGCAAATCATTGACGAGCTTATTGGCCAAGGAGTGGTTGTGGAGACCGACTCCAATGTATGTAATTCACCGATAATTCCGATTCTTAAACGAACTGATCCAAAGGCTCCGCCAGTATATCGATTGGTTATTGATCTGCGCGAATTAAATAAATGTATTGTACCACAATACCCCGTAGTTCCAGACATTTCTTCATTACTGACAGCTATTGATTCCGAAGCAACATTCTTTACTGTAATTGATCTCAAGAATGCCTTTTTCAGCGTCCCAATAGATCCGGAAAGCCAATACTTGTTCGGGTTTAGTTTGAATGGACGAAGCTTTAAATTCACACGCGCACCTCAAGGATTCACAGAAAGCCCCAGCATCTATAGCCAAGCACTGAAACGAGAACTTGACAGTATACACATGCCAGTCAACACTGCCCTGCTTCAATATGTCGATGATCTGCTGATCACCGCTAGAAGCGAACCTGAATGTGAAAAAGCCTCACTGACGGTTTTACATTTTTTGGCCGAAAAGGGGCACAAGGTGTCCCCTTCTAAGCTGCAATTCTGTGTCCAGCGAGTTGTTTACCTTGGTCACTCGCTGTCCAAGGAGGGAAGGCAGCTTACACCAGATCGCATCCAGTTAATAGCTAACATGCCAATACCCAAGACACAAAAGGAGGTGCGGGCTTTTATAGGCCTCACTTCATATTGTAGGCAGTGGATCCCTCAGTATGCATTTCTAGCAAAACCACTCATTCAATTGACAACACAGGAGGCAGCCACATCGACTGTCCTCCCTTGGACTCAGGAACATACACACGCTTTTGAAAGCCTAAAGAAAGCTTTATGTCAAGCACCCGTTTTAGCAACACCATGTTACAGCAAACAATTTACGCTCTTTGTTACAGAACGCGAAGGTACTGCTTTGTCAGTACTCACACAGGAACAAGCAGGATCACACAAACCGTGTGCTTATTTTTCTAGTACATTAGATCCCGTAGCTCAGGCTCTGCCTGCGTGCCTGAAATCAGTGGCAGCAACAGCTTTAGCAATTAGACAAAGCGATGCCATAGTGTTAGGACATCAATTGACAGTACAAGTACCACACGCAGTAGAAGTTCTCTTGAACCGCACACAGACACAACACTTGACTATAGCACGACTCACTGGTTACGAGTTAACATTGTTTCAGCCACATATAGAAATCAGACGTTGTAGTACATTGAATCCTGCTACACTGTTACCAGTAAACGGAACAGACCCACTTGCACATGATTGTATTGAAGTTATCACTATCACGACGAAACCTAGACAAGACTTGACAGATGTCCCATTGTCAGATCCAGACCTGACGTTGTATGTAGATGGTTCATGTATGAGAACAAGTACAGGAGAGTTAGTGGCCGCGTATGCAGTCACAACAGACACTGAAGTCATTGAAACAAATCGTATTAATACCTTGTCCGCTCAAGCAGCAGAGCTCATCGCTCTGACACAAGCCTGTATTCAAGCTACGAATAAGAAAGTCAACATATATACTGATTCACGTTATGCATTCGGAGTTGTACATGACTTCGGCGTGCTGTGGCGAGAGAGAGGTTATTTAACTTCCCACGGTACCCACATCCAGCACGGACCCCTTATTCATGCCTTACTAGATGCAATACATCTACCTACTGCAATATCAATTATGAAATGTAAAGCTCATACGAAAGTTACTGATATCATTTCCCAAGGCAATGATTTAGCTGACAGAACAGCTAAACAGACTGCTCAAACCCACACGTCTGACATGACAAAGACAATAGTTCCGACACCAACACATTGCATGACAGTTAAGGATCCCGCTCTTGACGTAATCGACATACAGACACATGCTACACCAGATGAAATAAAGAAATGGACTGAATTAGGAGGGACCCAAACGGATCAAGGATGGATGACGAAGGAAAAATCTGTGTGGTTCCTTCCTGATTCAATGGTCCAAGTTATCATTAACACTGTACATAGTCCAGCGCACCTAGGAGAAAAAGCTATGCTAGACAGCATTCAACACATTTGGTTCAACAAACATTTACGAGCAGCAGCTAAACAAAAGGTCCGTACCTGTATGATCTGTTGTCAGTTTAACCCAGGTAAAAGCATTCCCGTAGAACAGGGTGGATTTCAGCCTCCTGATCACCCTTTTGAAGTCCTCCAGAGGGATTATATCCAGATGGAACGATGTCGAGGATTCAAATACGTTCTTGTAGTTGTTTGTGCTCTTTCCCGTTGGACAGAGGCATACCCGGTTTCAGATTACACTGCCCCGACTACTGCCAAACAGTTAGTTCGAGAATTCTTCCCACGGTACGGTTTACCACGTGCTGTCTACTCAGATAACGGCCAGCCGTTCTCCTCTGAACTAATGAAACACGTTTCACTTTTGTTAGGCTATCAGTGGAGATTCCACTGTGTCCGACACCCCGAGGCAGCAGGTCTCGTGGAACGACATAATCAAACTCTGAAAATTAGATTGTCCAAAATATGTAGAGAGAAAGGTGTCGACTGGGTAGTAGCCCTACCAGTTGCACTCTTTTACATGAGAATGGTAGCGCACTCTCGAACAGGGCTATCCCCTTATGAGGTGATCTTCGGTAGACCACCAAATATGTGGGGGACGCCTATACCACGAAAAATAACTGATATTGACTGTAATATGCTGACAGATTACCTGGCTTCCTTGATGTCTGCACTACAATCTTGTCGTTCACAGGTAGCTGCAGCCTTTCCCGACAACACCGAGGTGAAACCCCATGACGTAATTCCAGGGGATCTAGTTCTAGTAAGGAACTTTGATCGGAAGTCCCAGCTGGATCCTAGGTGGAGATCGCCTCAGCTCGTATTGTTAACAACGAGGACAGCCGTGAAGATCGAAGGTCGAAAAGGCTGGATACATTCAAGTCATATCAAGAAATTTCATGGACTACCATCTGATATAGAGACTAAACCCTGTATTTCTTCACCGATTGACTCAAAGCTTCCTTTGGTTGAACAAAATAACTCAGAACAATATAGACTAAAACTGAGGTCTAACAAGTCAGGCAATTTGATTGTTTAAGGCCTCTCCAAGGTGAATCGGTCGAATTTGTCTCTGACATGTATCAATTAGACCTGTATAGAGAAAGAAACAGAAGGATCAAGTTGAAACGACATGCGTACTGTAAATCACTGCGTAGTCATTGCACAGTGACGTTATTAATTTTGTTTTTCCTAAGTATTTTAATAATTACTGCAAGTATATTGTTGCACACATATTATCCTATTTCTAAACATGTTCATAATGTTACTGCTGAACATTCTTTTAGTGAATTTCCCCCGCATGAGTTATCATATAGATTTGCGCTGCGCAACAACACTTTTATTAGTATGTTACATCATTCCCATCAGGTTAGCAATGCTACAAATTGTTGGATATGTGGCCGACTCCCTCCCTATCAGAACTATCAAGGAATTCTGCCTCTCTTCCCATATCCGTTCACACACAATGGCTCCTGTGGAGCATGGTTTAGTTTAATTAATTCCCTAGATTCGAATTCCGCAGTTTATCAAGACAACTGGGTATGGGGAAACTTGCACTTAGTTTTACTTAAAATCTGCTACCCTGACAAGAGGGGACTTCCCAAAAGAACAGGAACTGATCTAGAAAATGAAGTATATGGATTAGGTAATTTTACGCTTAATCTCATGATCCTGAATGTCGAATCCGAAGCTACTCCAATTTTGCCCGCTATGTCAGTATTTCCAGTTAAAGGTGAATTATGTATAAGAAAGAATGGCTCTATACACATGGGCCACAGTAAATGCACCACTGTAATAGAATTCAGTGATCAAGGCAAGTCTACATTTAGAGCTTCTCGCCATTCCTACTTTGTATGTGGTCAGACTGCATATATACGTTTGCCTCTAGATTGGGATGGTACCTGCTATATTGGATTCCTTTTGCCACCTGTTTTCCTAGCTCCTCCTGATTATCACAGAAATACTCATTTAGTACACAATAGAGAAAGGAGAGATCTCCCAATAGTCGATTACACTGAGACAGCATGGGAAAAATACACAGATTTCAATAAAGGTCTCTTTCCCTATATAGGTACAGTTACCAATAGTAAGCTGATACGTAGATTAACCAGAACCCTTGAAGCAGTAGTGAACGAAACTATCTCTGCCTTAGGCAATTTAACAGAAGAGCAGTCTGCTATGCGGATTGTTGTGCTTCAAAATCGTCTTGTCCTTGACGTCATCCTGGCCGATAGGGGCGGAGCTTGTAGGGTCATCGGATCAAGCTGTTGCATTTTCATACCAGAAAATTCGCCATCTGTATATAAAGCCATAACTCGCCTTCATAAGATTGTAAGCCAGATACACCAGAATCCAGGCACCTGGACTTGGTCCAGTTGGTTTTGGAGTGTATTATCTACCTTTGGATGGAGGGTCCTATCCTTCCTAGGTATTGGCTTTCTCATACTATTCAGTTGCTGTCTATGCCTACAATGTGGACCAGCGATCTGTGGTCTGTGTGCCACATCGTGTATTCCACCACCAAGATTTCATTCATCACGGAAGAAGAAAGAAGAACAAATGATGCTATATGAACAGATCAATGGATTAATGAAGATTGATATCTCTTGACGGGCAAGTAGGGGACAAGGAGGGAATGTGGAAATATGGATTTTTCTGGTCAGTTATGTCCCCTATCTTGGACCCCAACGGTTTTTTGGCTAAAATTTGGCTAATCTAAGGAATGCCCTCCCCCTCATAGTAAGGCTCACTGACAATGAACTCAGGATCCACAAAATACTAAAATGATGGTTATTCAAAATCTGAGCTCTCCCTGAACAAAGTGGTTGGATTCTGTGTTGCGTTTGCCAATGCTGGGATGCCTTTCAGTAGCCATGCGCTATGTAAATGCAAATAGAATTGAAAAAATGCTGTGTCAAATAATGTAAAATGTTCATACATTGAACAGGATGTCTTAAGTCGTTAACAATAAAAGAAACAATTTTAGCTCTGTGGCCGTTATCTAAATCCATAAGTGAAAGGAAAGAAAAGTGATTGATAGGTAATCCTGAATAATTGTGAAAAGAGAAAAGTAAATTGTCACAAAAGGGATAAAGTAGCTCTAAGAAAAATGAAAAAAAGGAAAAGGAAAAACAAAGACAAACATATAAGAGACAATATGAAAAAATTAATGGAGCTAGGGAATCAGCTGCACACATGTACAAGAATATCCAGAGGAAATGCTGCACAGATTAATAAAATGCTATCGAAGGCTAGTAAGAAAATGGAGGAGAAATAGGAATTAAAATAATTTCAGGTAGAAGTCTCATTGGTAACTATAGTAACAGGGAGGAGGAATCGCCATAACCACAAATCCAGCTGCCGCCTCAGCACACTCCTCGACGAGCTGACAGAACTGATGGAACACCTTCACTTCAAGATACTGGCCAGCCCCACTGCCACCCTCCAACGAACCATCATCTACCGACCCCCTGGACCCCGTGGACCCTTTGCAAACTCCATCACAGGCATCATCTCCCCGCAGGCCATCGCATCCACCAACTACACCCTGCTGGGAGACCTCAACTTCCACCTCAACAACCAACTGGACCACAACACCACATCCCTCCTGGACAACCTCCACAACGTTGGACTCCGCCAGATCATGACCGAGCCCATGCACTCAGCAGGACACACCCTCATCCCCCTCTTCACTACAGGAAACTCCATCACCTTCAGCCACACCACCGAACTCCCATGGGCCGACCATTGTTGCGTCCACTTTACCTTTAGAACACCCACCATCCATAGACACCAGCACCTGCTCCCACGAAGAAACTGGACCAAAATCACTGACAACCAGCTCACCTTCTCAATGAAGAATTCCACCCCAACCATCACAGAAAACGGTGACCCAAACTGTGGAAATATGGATTTTTCTGGTCAGTTATGTCCCCTATCTTGGACCCCAACGGTTTCATGTATAAATCACAAGTACATGTATGTTCCCTCCAGTTCCAGTTATGAAGACGCAAACACATGTGCGTCCACCGCCAACATGTTCTCTTTCAGATCCGCCATGAATGGGCTGGATATTCCATTCCTAAGTATGAAAGGCCACCGCCTTTATATGGTTCACTTATGCCATTTTTACAGTCCAGGCAAGTAGGCCCTGATTCTGCCATCAAGCCTTTCCTGCCTTCTGCCTCTGAAAGCTTCAGTCTGAGCTCGCATCTGTATCCATGAACTTTGTCCTCATTCCCTGCGCAGCTAACGGTGTCTGACATCAGCCTGTTGCCTGCCAAAAACTGTATTTCACCTTCGAAATTATCTGCTCCGCTCCCTACCCAATGCATTCCTGTCTAGTAGTTTAAGTAAACATTCTTCCAGCTACCGAGCAAAAGGCCCGGCTTCTCTGTCTTTTTGCAAGTAATTCATAGCCCTGTCACTATGGAAGATTTCTGCCCCCGCATATTGTGTAGACACTTAGACGCTTGTACACGCACTAACAGTCAGTATAGTCAGTATAGAATAAGATTCTACTCTAAGAGACCTCTCTTTTGGATAACATAGTTCTCCAAACATAGGATGTTAGATATGATTTGGGATTAGGTTGACTTGACTCCCCAGACTTCTGTCGCCACATGTAGAGCTAAAAGTCAAGTCCCCTTCACCCCCTAGTTGCACGTCAATCACACGTCATGCTGCTGCGCGCGCATTTCTGCCAAGTATTTCTGCTGACATTGCGAAATTCTTTCATGGAACCACCCATTTATGACATCAGACCCAATGACGTTCTTTAAGCTACGCCCAGTTACACCTACTTTAGTGACGCATGTATGTTCTTATCTTTGTTATCAACTGTTACGCCTCCTGCATTTGTTTCACCGTAATGCCTATAGTATAAAAATGATTACCTGTCAATAAAGTGGTGTTCTTCACTTCCTGACCCTTCGTGGTGATGGAATATGGAGCTCCATCGATTCGAATCGATTTTGGAATAAAGCCCGTTCCGAACCTCTAATACCACGGATTCTGCCTCTTATTTTACTGAGCTATTGTTATAGATTTTCCGCATCAAATTAAGTCCCGGTAATTAAATTATTTACCACAACCCTCCATAGATGGATCTTGGACAGCGCCAACACCATAGCCCCGCTCAAGAAAAACAATAATACCTGCGCCAAGAAAGTCAGATGGTTTACAACCGAACTTCGAGAGTCCCGACTCACTTGCTGCCGCCTCAAAAAAGCCTGGAGGGACACCAAATCCACCAAAGCCCACAACAACTTCAGAGCTGCCACCAGCGCTCACCACCTACTCATCAGAGAAACGAAGAAAACAGTGATTGAAGACAGAATCTCCACCCACACACACAACAGCAAGGAACTCGTCAGCATCATCAAGAAGTTCACCCAACCCTTCAGTGAGTCAACCAACCTTCCTCCCTCACAAGACCTCTGCAACAAACTCATCACCTTTTTCCACCATGAAATCAAGAGCATCTATGACAACTTTGCCAAAGACAACCAACACATTGAACCCTCTCCAACCACCCCCGACACCCGGAAACCAGCGATTGACAACTGGTCAGCCCTTACCACCGAAGACACACTGAAGACAATGACGTCAATCCACTCAGGGGCTCCCACGGACCCCTGCCCCACCACATCTTCAACAGAGCCGCCAACACCATGGCACCCATGCTCCGCCACACCATCAACCGCTCCCTGGTGACCGCCTCATTCCCCAATGACTGGAAACAAGCCGAGGTCAACCCCCACGCCGAGGTCCACCTCCTCCTAAAGAAACCCTCAATGAACCCCACCGACCTCAAAAACTACAGCCACATCTCCCTGCTCCTGTTCCCGGTGAAAGTAATTGAGAAAGCCATCAACAGCCAACTCGCCACATTCATTGAAGAACACAACATCCTCGAGTCCTCCCAATTCGGCTTCAGAAAAAAACAACAGTACGGACCGCCCTCCTTGCCACAACAGACAACATCCTCACTCTACTGGACAACGGAAAAACAGTAGCCCTCATCCTCCTTGACCTCTCAGCGGCGTTCAACACAGTTTTCTCACCGCACCCTAATACGCAGACTCTACGACGCATGAATCCAGGACAAGGCCCTCGACTGGATCCGCTCCTTTCTCTCCGGCAGAATGCAGCGGGTCAGACTCCCCTCTATCCTCTTTGACCCTACACCTACCACCTGCGGAGTCCCCCAGGGCTCCTCCCTCAGGCCGACGCTCTTTAACGTCTACATGGATCCACTCTCCCCCATCGTCAGAACCTACGGACTCGAAATTGTGTCAAACGCAGATGACACCCAACTCATCCTCTCCCTATCCAACGAGCCCAACAATGCCAGACACAACTTTCTAGAAGGCGTGGAAGCCATCGCCAAATGGATGAAAAACAGCTGCCTACAACTAGACACCAACAAAACAGAAGTACTCATGATGGACCCAAACCCCGACCCCTGAAGTGATACCTGTTGGGCCCCTGCCCTTGGAAACCCACCAACCCCCACGGACCATGCACGCAACCTGGGAATCATCCACCTCAACATCACACCTCACCACAACATCGCTCCCCATCTTCGCAAGAAACCTCAAAACCTGGCTCTTCGACAGACCCCGTCCTTGATTGAATGGAACCTGCACCCCCCACCCCTAGCACCTTGAGACCCTTACGGGTAAGTAGTAGTGCTTTAACAAATCCCTGATTGATGATTGATTGATAGTGGGTGGTGAACTCTGCACCGCCGGAGGAGTTTGCAGAGTTTTTCCCACTCCGCATTCTGTTTGGAGTTAGCCAGCACACCTAATTGCTCACCTCAAAGTTTGTCAGACTCAACTGTAACCTTTCACTGGCATTCCAACACATAGCCCGAGTTGCACCCGCCTTGGCATCTAGGACGGCTGCTGTAACGACCATATGGCCCCCTCTTCTGTCCCTCTTTGCACACTGTAGGCCCTGGAAGACATCAGCTGCAAAACTCGGAATGACTAGGGTGATGTAGCAGCAAGACTAGATCATTCTTGCAGCCTGCCCCAAGAGTGCTGCAGTGATCCCTCCTGACCCCCACCATGTGGTCCATACGCAGATCCCTTGACTGCTGCTCACCAGTTAGACTCCCATTGTGGCGCTTCATGTTTAAAAAAAACAGCATCGGGAGCAGGAGGCTGGGGCTGAGAGGCAGGACAGGACCCCAGTGGCAGCCTCCATCTGCCCCGAGAAGCCTCTGAGCCGCCACTATTCCCTAAGCCTCCTGTCATGGCAGGGAGCGCAATAAACCACACAGACTGCCATGCCACCCCATTGCTCCTGCGTATTTTGAAGATAAGGGGGAGCAGCAGGAGGTGTGATATCAAACTCGCAGGCTTGAATTTTGTACCAAAACAAACATGACTGAGTATTATTTAACACATGCACTGGCCGGCACAGGTGACATGTTTTTATTTTTAACACCATAAAACGTTGTTCTGGCAATGACTGGTGCAGCATGCAGCAACACAAAGTTGCATATAGGGGTCACCATTTTAATTCAATGTCTCGTAGTAGTAGTAAGCACTATATAAACGCAATTTAAACACAGTGGTATTGTCTTCATTTGTTTTTCTTTAATTGTGGCAATATAATATATTCCTCCAGCAAGAGAAGGCTTAAACTGTAGAACTGCATATCCAAAACCCAAATCTTCTACAGATATAATCAAATATAGGGCAAAGCAGAATTCCACTGAGTTTTTATGCAACTCCGCAGAATTCCTAGTAGTGCAACTCTGCGTACTCCACCCACCCTCAATCCACAGAGAGAGTAGAATGTTGGTCTAGGAAGGTACAGAGGTAATCCGGGCATTGGATTGAATTTGGGATGCCATCTTTCCAAATCTTCATAGTGGAAGGATCAAAAAGGCCATATTCTAATCCACTCGTTCGTAGTCTTGGTTGTAGTGCTGTAAATTATTTGGGAGTATTAAATGATTTTTTGGTAAATACTTTATGAATGAAAATTTTACCCATGAATGAACAGAAGGAATATCTTTTGCTGCTTTCAATATCACTAAATGGTGATGGCACAGTAACTTGAAGATCACGTGACAAAGGTTTTGTGTGATGTGGACTGTGATATCAAATGTAAAAGGCTAGGTCACACGTTCTCTAGGTAACCTCTACAGTCATTGCCTTCAACATGTGCAGGCAGTTTAAAAATGCACAAATTAAATTGCCTATTATGATTTTCTAAATCCAGCATGAGATTACTTATCAGAAGTACTTTGGCTATAATGGGTGAAGGGTTGTCAATTTTTGGTTTAATATATTGAATTTTGATCACATTATCTGAGACTTTCATAGATAGACATGCCATATTTTTGTGAATATTTTTAATTTTGGGACAATATTGTTGGTGTTAGAGTGAACAGCCTGTAATTCTTCAAATAATGTGGATAAAGAAGGTTCAGTGGAGTCAATATGTTTTTCTTTGACTGGAGGGGGAGAAATTACGTGCATGTGTTTATTATTATTGATATGTGCATTTTTTCTCCCCGCATGTTAGTAAAAAGCCAACAAAAGTCAAGAAGATGAAGATGAAGAATAACAGAAAATTAAACGATTGCAAGGAAAATCATAAAAGTAGCAGTAGGTGCAGAAGCTAAAACCATCAGTAGGAGTGTTCAGGCCCAAGCTGTGCCCTTTCCTCAAAGTAGCTCTCCCTTCCTGACAGAATATTCAGCTGCAAGGTGAAGGGGAGAATGGTGAGCAGCTCAGCAGTCACACATGATGAGAAAATATGGAGAAAATCACTGGTGAAAAAATCAAGGCAACATATCGGAGGTAGCAGCCAAATAGAGGTAGAAATTAAAACATTAGGCAATAGCTGTTTCTTCGTGCATCGGAAAGATCTAGCGGGGCAGCCATCTTGTTTGACGTGCTCTCACAACTCCTAAGTGGTGCCGCTATTAATTGAAATGCACAGTGCATCCAACGCTTGAGGGTTGATGGCCTTTATTCCTAAATGTTTTTATTGAGTATTTAATAAAGTACAAGTTTGTTAGTGACGCACATTTGCCGAGGCACACAAAAATGTTGTCCATATTGCAACATAGGCAGTAACCAATGCAGTAATCACAGGGAGTCTGTTAAGGTATTTCTTTCTCTTCATTCTCTTATTATTTTCTTCTTAAAGGTTTATATACAAAAACACATACTGGCAGCCGACATGTGTTTCGTCCAATGGACTTTTTCAAGGCTGCAAGCAATTTCACACAATTAATACCTAACATATACTCAATATATGTACAAATAAAAACATTAGCGCCATGAAAAAGAGTGTAAAAATGGTGAGAAGATGCTATTTTGTGAAATAGCGTCACCTTATACAACCAATCACCAAATCCATGCCAGCGTGGGCATACCCATCCCTCAACTCTTGACTGGGGGAGAATATTTGAATCATTCAGCATTCCGGCCATTTTTTGTTGAAGTTACACATTTTGCCCTATGTGGGATGGGTATGCCCAGATTTGGGACCCTTGCTCACTGTGCCACTAGATTTGAGCTAGCCTGACTGATGAAGGATGACATTCCCCGAAACTGGTCCCAGGATGCTTGTTTCCGGTCCATGGAGGACCTAGCTTCGCAGTTCAGTCTGGAATGTTCCCATGAGGCACAGGGTCAAGACTAATTTGCATATGGCTGGTTCCAAACTGGGGTGGCATAGTGGGCAAAAGAAGGATGGATTTAACCCAGATCTCTTGACTGGGAGAGAATGTTTGAATCATTCAGCATTCTGTCCATCATTTGTTGAGGCTACACTTCTGATGGAAAAAGGCACTGAGTTTGTTGCAGATGTCTTGGGGGGGTGGGACGTCCATGGTTTTGCTTTTAGGCCCGGCAGACTCTTTACCATGGAGAAGAGTTCTTTGCTGTTGTGTGCGTTGGCATCTATTCTGTCCTGGAGGGCTATTTTCTCTGTGGTTTGGAGGAAGAGGCGGTGTGTGGTGATTGCAGCTTTGAAGATTGTGGGGTTTCTGGGGTTTTGTTGTTCCTCCCTATCTTCTCTTGTCATCTGCAAGTGCATATGGACTTGTGGAGGGTGGGAGTGGACCAGCTAGCTTTCTTGGGTTGTTGTTTGCCGGGTGCCTCTTGAGGGGTGTCAGAGTGCTGGAGCAGTTGGAGATCCATCGGTGGAGGTTTGCCTGCAGCGGTATTGGCGTCAATGAATGCCAGTGGTGTGGTGAGCTGTTCTTTAGTGACCTTGGTCAAGCTGCGGCCCAGGGGGCAGTTAGGGCATTGGTGTATGGTGGGTTTGGTGAAAGCAAAATGCACGCAATGGTGTCTGGTCCAGAATGGTTTGGTGGTATGGCTATAGGCAGAGTTTCAGCTGGCAGAGAAGGTGAGGTTGAGCGTGTGTCCTGATGCAGTGGTTGGAGCAGCAACGAGTTGCTTGAGTTCTTTGTTTGTGATGTTCTCCAGAAAGGATGCAGTGTTGTGGTCGTTGGGTTGTCCAGGTGAAAGTTGAGATCACTGAGTACGAAGTAATTGGTGGATGCGAAAGCCTGGGGTCGATGAAGTCAAAGATAGCTCAGGAGAAGGGTGGGTGAGGGCCAGGTGGTCTGTATAGAAGGGTGCCATGGAGGGTTGTGTTGTGGTTGGTCTGGATCTGGATCTGGAAGTAAAGATGTTCCATTGTTGTCATTGGGTCATCCAAGTGGGTGGTCAGATGTTTTTGGGGGCGATGTCTCTTTCTGGTCAGTAGGTGCGTTCCTTGCAGGTGATCTTGTAGCCGTCGGGGATGGTTGTGGTGATATCCAGGCCACAGCTGGGCTTCATCCAGATTTCCGGGAGGAAGGCAATGTTAGAGAGGGAGTCAAGGAGGTCCAAGATTTTATGTGGCATGTTTGTGGAGGGAGCGCACGTTGAGGAGGATGCAGCTAAGGAGGTCGGGTCTTCTGTAGGTCAGTTGGGAGGCTGGGGAGCTGGAGTGCGGAGGTGGGACAAGGTGGAGCTGCAGTTACGATCAGTAAAAAGGGTCCTTGGAAATCATTTGGCAATTCGCAGTGGCAGGCAGCATGGCATTCAGTGTTGAGGGCGAGGAGGGTGCTGGTGTAATATCGATGGAAGCTCCGAGTACTAGGGTCTGGGGCACTGAGAATGGGCCATGCTTGGTCCAGGCGTTGACAGGCACAGACGTTTTGCTTTTGGCATGCCTGCTATGTGGGGTTGTACAGGGGGGCTAGACAGCTAGGAGGCAGGAAAAGCGAATAGCAAGAAAGTCGCACAGGAGAGTGGCTGGGTAGTGGAGGATTGCATCGTAAGGGGCAAAGCGCAGAGAAAGGGAACAAGAAGAAAAGAGGTAAAAGAGGAAATAGAGCCAAAAGGATGAAAGGGACAGAAAGAAAAATCCAGAAAAGCCAGAAACACGCAGAGAAAAAGAGAGACAGAGAGACAGAGGGCAGTCCAGCAGTAGAGCAGTGACGCTCTACCTCAAGACCACCAGGGATGAGGGAGAAAAGCAGAAAAGGAAAAAGGTTGGAAAAAAGCAGAGAGCACAGAGAAAGGCAGAAGAAAGCAGAAAAAAGAGAGAAAGAGGGAAGTTCAGCAGCAAAGTAGTAGAGCTCTACCACTAGACCACAAGGGATGAGGCACAGGATGCCTGCGGGTGGGGAGGGCTTTGAACCACTGACCCGAGCGTCAGACATTCAGCAGAAGCCAGAGCTTGGGGGCAGCAGCGACAGACGGAGCTATGCAATGTGGAGAGCAGTCCACTTAAAGGTCAGTGGACTGCCATACTGAAAATATGTCTCAATTTACTGGGTATGTCAACTGTGGCTCCAAGCAGCACCAGCCCAATATCCAGATTGAGGGAAATGTCTACCATGGATTGCAACTTTGCAGGCACTTTGACACAATTGTGATGTAGTTTTTGACAGGACCCTAACAGGTATATGAAACCAGTGTTCATCTGGCTACTTTTTTAATGTAACAATGAAACATTAGCCATATGTTCTATGGTATAACAATAGCAGTGCAAAAAATGTAATTTGATTAATTTATGCCTGTAACTGAATGGCATTTGTTTAACTTTCGCACTCCAATGTGCCTAAGATTTATCTTTTTCCTATTTTTGCCTGACCTGAAATGAGACATTGGATCTACCTGGCATGATCTCAGAGGAGCATGAATTCATTCCGGAGTTAGGAAAACTCAAAAATACAGCTTTTTCCGCAGAGCGTAATGGATTGTAGCATAAGATATCTAAGGTGGTATTGCTTTCCCTTGCCTTGTAGGCTATGCACCATTGAAGCACCATTAGGAAACAAATCTCCCAGCACCTTCACCCCCACAGTACTTAAAGCCTCTTAATGACAGATTCTAATGTTGGGACAAGTAGTATTGGCAGATAGTAGGTAGTAATGCAATGACATTGTCTCTAAGTGAGAGAGGCAATTACATATGGTGGTGAGTGAGGAGTGGGGTGCATCAAGGTACTTTGTATATAAACATACATGAGTGGTGAGCAGAGCTCTATCTAATACTTTGCATAGTGAGTTTGTGCCACCAAAAATTATGTATTAGGGATCAGTAACCCCACTCCTTTATGGGTTGAGTTAATATAGACCATTTTCTAAGTGGCTTTTCACCTTCCTAATATGGCATTCAAATAATCGCTACCGCTGACAGAAGAATTTCGCCAGATTGAGCTCAGGGATATTCCATCTAAACATTTTGGCAGGATTACTATTTTGATCAGGGAGATTTGTGTGCACATATAGGTAAGTGTAACCATTGCTCAATGCGAGTTCTAAATAGATTTAGGTATATCTCTGGTTGGTTAAATACCCAGATATTTCACTGTGTCCACTCTCCATTGCAGTGAATATTTTATCAGAGGTGTTATTGCGTTATACTTTACCAGAAACATGTCAGACTTATCCCAATTAATTTGCACCACATTTGATGACCTAGCTGATGAATAGGATAAATTCACTTCGGGCTTCTGGCTATAAAGAATACCGTTATCTGCAAATAGGGTCAATATCAACAATTCACCACCGATGCACAGTCCTAAGAGGGACTGGAATTCCCAAAAGAAACAACCCCATTGCCAAAACAAAAATCAGACATGACGGGGGGCGACCATCCCTTGTACTCCTTCCAATGACTATCAACCCAAGTGATGTCTGTTGTTTTAATTCTGGCAATAGGATTAGTATATAAGAGGGTAACCATTTCAGAAAGTGAGCACCAAGACTCAAGCGCTTAAGGCCCTCATTCGATGAGGCCTACTATAGAGTGTCAAATACCATTTTGGAGTCTAAAGGCACTTCTATAGCTGATAATTGTGGGAAAATGTGATACAATATGTCATCAGGTGGCAGAAACTAATGGTGATGGTTTTCTGAGGTATAAAAGAAGCTTGAACTAGTCGTACAAGAAATTGTCCAGAGCAAAGTTGTCATGTATGCTGTATTTTTAGTTGGTAAATGGCCTTTATTAAAAGGTTATACTGTGCGTTGCATGCCTTGTAGCAATATATTGTTTCAGATTTACCCTCTTTCCACCTGAATCTATCTGGAAGGGAGGTGTTAAGGCGCACATTGAAAAAAAAGAAAAGCATGCTAAAGAGCCTCTGCAGCTGCAAGAGACAGAGCAGTCAATTATCTTGGCTCTTGAAGAGTTGCAGGCAATAATTATTCAGTTTCACAGTAAGTCATTATTGAAGGTGCTAGAGATGAACTTGAGGTATATAGTGAGACTGAAATGATGAGCCAAAGGGAAGACAGTTACGAAGTTCAGACTTGGATGACTTTACTGGCACACAGAAGACGAAAATGTGATATATACAGCCTCTGTTGCGGTTGAATGACAGGAAGATTGAATTTCACTACCAGTCCACAGACTATGAAGAAAATTTAGTGAACAGCACTGGAAAACAGTATTTTCATATATGTATGGCACAGAAATACAGAATGTAAATGTTTAACAATAAAATATCAGCAGTAAATATGGCTGATCCCTTGTTTGCTTTTGAAAATGCATTGCTTTAAAAAAACAGATTAAAAACTGAACAGCATCAAAGAACTGAGAATCAATTCCAAATCATTTAGTCAATGCCTTCCAAAATCAGGACACAAACTGTGCACCTTAATCCGTATTTAGTATTTGAGTAATTATATCTGCTTGGTCCAGCTGTTCAGCAAATAACCATTCTAAATATGGGGTTTTGGGAACAGTTTTTAAGGGTATACAATAACATATTTTAGAAAGTATGTTCTCAAAAACCTATACTGTGTTATATATAGGACTAGAGGGAAGTACCGCAATGAAACCCATGGTAAATGTGTGCCACTGATAGGCATCAATAGCCAAGGGATGAAGGTGTCCCTGAAATGCTTCTTATGATTGTTACCATTGACACATTTCTCACAAGTATCGCCTCATCTGAGAGTCCATATTTGGCAACCAAAAGTATCTCTTCACCAATTCTGTTTTTTTTGTTTTTCAAATAACTAATTCTGTCACTTCTGTTGTGGGAAGGTGTCAATGCTCCTTTGTAAAATGGAAGATTATCTTAGATCTGTCATTAAGGTTTTCCTTTTGTCCAAGTCAGTATTTCATCAGAGGATAATGTTCTTTGTTTTCCATATATATAGTCTGACTACTGGGTTGCACAAACACATTTTTCTACTTGGAAGATTGAGGTTGTACTGGAGTGTCAGAAATCATTTCTATACAGAATCAAGATAGAGCGTATTTTTTCCAATTTTCTGATAATTACAAAATCTAATTCTGCAAAACACACAAACCACTTCAATTGTCTGGGAGCCAGGGTTCAAGCTCACTTTAGGAATTGCAGATGTCTTGGATCACTGCATGCTGTGCTCCTAACAAATAGTGCCTAGATTATTGACATGCATCTTCTATTGTTATCAGTTCTTTATCAGCAATAGGATCATTTATTTCTGGAGCAGACAACTTTTTAGAATGATATCCCACAGGATGAAAATGTCCTGATTTCTTGTGCTGCTGTGATACAAAGAAAGGTTTTTCAGGATGCAATAGGATAGAGTCTGTTGTGGACGCATGTTTTAATAAATTGAAGGCTCCTTCAGATTATGTTATCCAGACAAACTATAGCCTTACTTCAAAAGCTGAGTCTTAGAACCAACCAATGAAACTTTAGCCTCTTTGACACAATTTTGGGCAGAAGAATCTCAAGTGGCCTGTTCTTTTGCTGGATCCATTGATAATCCATCAGTTGAGAGAGAAACACCAAGAACTCTACTTCTGTTGTATGAAATGAAAGCTTCTCCAACTTCACACCAAGATAATTGCCCAATAAACTTTGCATTATTGAGCTTACATGCCGAAAATGTTCTTTATGGTTCTCAGAGAAAATCAATATGTTCTTGATGTAGACTACTTATGCTCTGTCCAGGAACTCTATCAAAGTGTCAAATTGTTGAAAAAATATGTCATAACCAGAGATTCAAACAATCTATACCTTGTTCAAAAGCGGTCTTCCATTCATCTCCTTCGGTGATTCAAATCAAATAATATGCTCTTCTCAAATCCAATTTGGTGTAAATTATGTCTCCTTTAATGTGATCCAATAATTCTGAGATTAAGGACAACACATATCATTTTTTGATTGGTCAGTTGATTCAATGCTCGGTAATCTACACATGTTATATATTTGCCATTCTTTTTTTTATTTTTATTTTTTATAAAAACCTTTATTTATATCAGTCTGGAACACAGCTATTCAGCCGACATCCCGGAGGTTCGGCAGCCAAGTAAGAACAACACATGGAAGTATCCATAGCTCTGGTGCAGGAAAAGACAAAGGTTCCTTTTTTTTAGAACAACCTAAAATAAATAACACAAGCAAGGCAGTGTACCCAATAAACACGTGCAAGTTCCCGGTGGGAGCACAGCCCCATTCTCAAACACAGAACAAAACCACCGATCGGGCGGATGAGGGAGAAGCAGAGGCACTAGCAATCTAACGTAATATCCTCATAGTAATCCCAAGTTGGAAGTAAGGCTAGGGGGAAAGGTGCTCCTCCAACGGTTCAGTGACCGGGGGCAGACATATATCCCCCCTATACTGGTTCCATCGCCCCCATATCTTATGCCATTTCTTAGGCCGCCCCCGGGCACAGTACGCCGTCTTCTCCCTAAACATGCTCCAGTCCATATTTTCCATCCATGCTTCCACAGCGGGAGGTCTCTGAGAGCCCCACAGTCGCGCAATATCACGCTTCGCCACCATATTTCCCAGGGTCACCCATTGAGTCTGCGCAGCATCATAGTCAGTAGGACCCCAAACATTCCAAAGACAGCGCCTTGCCTCTGGCAACAGTGCAAAGCCCGTGACCTCCTGCATCACTACATGAATTCGCTTCCAGAACTCCGCAATCACACCACATTCCCATATGATATGTAAGAAGGTGCCCACCATCCCGCAGCCCCTCTTACACAAACCATCCTCGGAGAAACCCATATGAATCAGTCGGGGGCCCGTGACATAGACTCTATGAAGTATCTTAAGCTGCACTAGCCTTAGCCGTGCCGGGATCGCGACCTCCTTAGGAGAGGAAATGGCATACTGCCAGTCCTCATCATCCAGTTCAAGACCGTCCCTAGTCCACTGATCACGCACCCCGAGGAGGAGGTCGGTCCGGACATTAACAAGCTTCTTATAGATTAAGGAGATTGTACTCTCCGGCATATGGCCATCCAGAATCCGATCCTCCAAAGGAGAGGACTCGGGCACAGCCTCCCCCTCGACGAGGACGGACCGCAGAGCGTGGCGCACCTGTGCGTACCGGAAATATTCCGTAGCCTCCAGATCGTACTCCGTCCGTAGCTCATCAAACGATTTCACTCGTCCCTTAACAAGAAGATCCCCCACTCTGGAAATCCCAATCAGATCCCATTTCTCAAACCCCTTCGTGTGCCAAAGTTTCCCCAACACATCGGAATCAAACAACGGAGTGGCGCGGGTAAGCCTATCCTTCCAACCCAGCGAGTTCGTAACAGCCTTCCACACGTGTACCGCTGTCTTGGTCGGTCCCGTGAGGGACCCATCCATCGACCTGGAGTAGAGTGCTCTAAAGTAAGTACCCCCGCGCAGCAACCATCGGTCCATAGCAAAGCCGGGGCTCAGCGCAGGTCCGTAGACGCCGTGGTTGATAGCACTTAACTGGGTGGCCCAGTAGTATCGCCTGATGTCAGGAAGCGCGATACCCCCATCGTACCACGGAAGGGTCAGTTTTGCGATAGCTATACGCGGTCGGCCCTCCCACAGCAGCGAGCGCTGGAGGCTCTCAACCTCCCGAAAATAGCTGGCCGGGACCAGCTCCAGAGTATTCTGCAGGGCATAAAGAAAGCGGGGAAGAGACATCATTTTGAACAGCGCGGCCCGGCCCAGGAGGGAAAGCGGCAGCCGCCGCCAACCCGCCACATCCCGCCGCAAGCGTGTCAATGGAGGGAGCAGGTTTCTCTCATACCGAACAATCGGATCGGCGGAGATATAGATCCCTAGATACAAAAAGCCATCCCGGGCGATCTGGATCGAACAATTCCGCGGGAGAACAATATTTGCCATTCTTGCTGGGAATAGAAAATGAAGATGATGAACCTGGAGACTGAAATGGGTAGATAAAACCAATGGCTAAAATTTGATTTAAATATTTCTTGAGATAATCATTTTCAGCCTCTGTCAACACATGAGTTCTACTGCTAGGCAGATTGGCTCACATTTTCAATTCTATCTTTCAACAGTACAGCTAGTGAAGAGGTAACATTTCTACTTCCTTTCTTTCAACTACTGCCAACAAATCTTGAAATTCGATCAGAATGTCAGTAATTTCTAAGGTACCAATCATTCCTAATTGGTGGGCTAAGATTATCACCAGCAAACTCATGTAAATCATTTTTGAGACTTAAAAGAGTGCTCCAAGTAGTAACTTGAATTCATCTTGAGCAGGTGCTCGGCAAGCAATAATAAACCCATGATTCATTAAAATTGAGGAGCATCAATTAAATTGATTCTTACTAACTCTTAATGTCCGATCATTTTAATTGGTTTGATTTCATCAGTGAGGGGCCCTGAAGTCAAATGTGCACCACCAGGCACTAAAACTAAGTCAGGAACCATCTTATCAATTAATTGTATACCCATCTTGTGGGAATCTTTTCTATTTCACTGAAATATCCGATGGCTCCTGAGTCTATCATTACTGATAGCTCGTTAATTTCTGTGCTTTTAAATTTTACTGTTAATGATATTACCAAATGAGGGGGGCGTTGACTGAAGAGTATTTGCCACTTGCTGCTCATTTGGAGTTTTCTTAACTTCATTTCCCATCAGTGCAACCCCTTTTACTGTTGGAACCTCTTTTTTCCTGACTGATTCGATTTTCGGGCACTCTCCTATAAAATGCCCAGCATTACCACAATACAAACATAAATTACCATGTCTTTTTTTTCTATTTCTCATCTATACATAGTGTACTGCTAATTGACCCAATGCGCATGGGTTATTCAGTAGATGACATCTCTGTGGGTTACTTGTTTCTGCCCCTATTCAGTCAAAAGAAGGCAGCACTGTACGAGTTTCTTGTCTTTTTTCAGCTTTCTGTTCATTTAATCTCTGATCTACCTAGCAAACAAAAATGATTAACTTTGAAACTTCTGCGGTCCTTTTTGGGATCTGAGCCAGAGCTTCCCTTAATTCTTTCCTAAATCCCAATTAAAAATAGTCACCCTTTTAGCTTCTGACCATGCTGTTTCAACAATCAACTTACTAAATTGTGCCAAATAGGAAATCAAATGTCCTGTCCCTTGTTTTAATTCTAAGTGTTCATTGCCAATGCTTAGAAAAACTGATCTTCTGTTAAAAATATGAAACAATTCAGATCTGAACTTTTCAAAATCCTTAACTATTGGATCATTTTGGGAGATCAATAGCATAGACCAAGCAGTTGCACCACTACTCTGATAAGAAAATATATGAATCCCACTTCCAATTGGTTTTCTGCAAAACCTATTGTTCTACACAAAAAATGCATATACCACAGTGTCAGAAAAGTATGTGCCTTATGTGAATCCACACTAAATGCTCTAGAGGGGCTGAAAGAATGATTGAAGAAATTGCATGGATTACTTTTTTTTGTTTTGTTTTTTTTTAAACTTTATTTTTGGTTTTTAACGATACATAACAAGGCAGGCTTGTATCAGGCATCATAATCAGTCTCGTACAGGAGTAATCAGTTTCCAATGCTTCATATTATGTCTAACATCATATCCAGATAAACATACACTCGCAAGTGGCGGTGGCACATGATCATCATGAGTAATATCACAGTCCTACATTTACATCAGTCCAAAATCACATATATCGTTAATAACTGCTTATCACCCTCAATTACAGTGCTACCTATAGGGGATATATGTTCACGGAATCTTGGGCTAGGAGATAGCCTTGTATTGGTCCCCAAATGTCTTTAGGCTTAGAGGCATGAGGCAATAGTTCAGCATACGTGGTATTCTGCTCTTGACAATACATCAAATCTGCAAGCCATTCCTTAAATTTCGGTGCGCGGCCTCTGCCCCATCTACATGCCACCCTTCACTTTGCCAGCAATAAGGATACTGCTATGAATTTCCTATATTTGTTAGGCATCTGTTTGGTATATTCTAATAACGCAATAAGCGGGTCTCTGACCATACTGATATCAACCATCTTTTCCAATGCTGTGAAAACCTGGTCCCAGTATTCCTGTATATTCGCACATTCCCATGCTAAGTGCGGAAATCCTGCCCCCGGCTGCTTACATCTTTCAAACCGGTCATTATCCGTTAACTTAAATCTAAGTTTTTTCACTGGCGTATAATATAATCTATGCAAATATTTATAGTGTATTATTCGCAACCTACAGCTGGCCGAGATCTGCGATGTTTGGAGGCAACAATATCTCCACTGTTCATCAGTAATATCCCGCCCCATGTCCTCCTCCCAATGCTGCCTAGCTGAGCTAACAAGCCGCCCTCCATCTGCGTGTATTGTGTGGTATAATCCAGACACAAGATGTTTTCCATCTTTGGACACCAACATCTGATGTAATGGCCTCAGACATTCCGGTTCCTGTGGGAAGTCAGGGAGGAGCAACCGCATTCCTTGCCGCAGTCGCACATATAGAAACATATCTAGAGATGTGTATTTCATCTCCTGCATGAAATGTTCAAGTGTGCGTAGTTGTCCTTCATGAAAAAGATCTCCCCATGTACTGATGTGGGCTCTTTTACAGAGATCACAAAATCCCTTCTCCTGCAGCAGAGAGAGGCTGGGATGATACGTGAGGGGCAACCTAGAAGAATATATGAAAGGCATGTTCAGGTGCTTTGCTTTCTGGCACCATGCATCGACCGTGCCAGTTATTGTAGTAGCCAGCTCTGCTCGAGCATGCGCCGAGCTGTGTATGAGGCCATTAAGCGATATTGGTTCTGCGAGCAAGTCCTCCTCCGCCACTTGTGGCATATAGCGGGGGGTAGATCCAATAGTAGGCATAGTGTGCCTGGGCACTCAAGAAATACACCTCAAAATCAGAAATGTTAAACCCTCCCTGATCATACGGCCTGGTCACTATGGACCATCTCAGTCACAGTTGTTTCCCTTCCCAGAGCAGCCTAGTGAGTTCAGAACGCAAACGTTGAAAATATTGTTTCCCAGGATGGTAGGATATATTGAGAAATAAATAAAGAAATTGTGGGAGTATTATCATTTTTATAATGGACGCCCGTCCCGCCAATGAAAGGGGTAAGGAAATCCAGCGTGTCACATTTGTACTTAAGTGTTCCACAGCTGTACCGTAGTTCCCTCTTATAGTCTCATCCCTATCCCTGGTTATCTGTACCCCTAGGTACTTTAATTTATCATGGCATCACTCCAGCAGAAAATCAAGTGGGAACGGGGTGACTGCGTCCGTAAGTGGGAATACCTGAGATTTCTCCCAATTAATACCCACTCCAGACAGCCTGCTGAAGCGTATAAATTCTCTAAATAAGGGATTAATGTTACCATGGGGATCTCTTACATAGAGCGTGATGTCATCCGCATAAAGTGATATCAATATCTGCCTGAGACAACAGCGGAACGCCTTATCCCGATGGACCTGCCGTAGTATGGAGGCCAGTGGTTCCACCGCAATGGCAAATAAGAGCGGGGTAACTGACACCCCTGACGGGTCCCTCTGGTTATCATAAGCCGCTGAGATAGGTGCCCGTTAATCAAAATTCTGGCCGAGGGTTGGTGATATAGTAGCTGTAGCCACGATGAATACAGATGTGGAAAACCCATCCTCTGCAGTATCCCACATAAATAATCCCATTCCACCGAGTCAAACGCCTTGGTGGCATCCAGAAACACCGCGACAAGTGGGAACTCCGGTGCCACCGTCTGAATCAGCGAGAACAGGATCCATAGATTATGAGATGTCGCCCTTCCCAGCACAAACCTGGATTGATCTGGGAGTATTAATTTATCCATAAGAAGGGTCAAACAGTTTGCCAACACTTTAGCCAATATCTTGGTATCGCAATTCAGCAACGACAATGGTCGATATTAGTCGCACAACTCGGGGGCTTCCCTGGTTTCAACAAAGAAGTGACTACAGCTTCCCTCATTGAGAGAGGCAATATCCCCACCTCCAGAGATTCTTCATAAACCTCTTTGAGCACTGGTGCCATGATATCTATGTAACTTTTATAAAATTCAGCGGGTAGCCCATCTGATCCCGGCATTTTACCATTGTTTAACTGCATTATTGCTTCTTTTATTTCATCCAATTCGATCGGAAGGCACAGAAACTCCCTCTGTGTGTCACTAAGCCACCCAAGTGTTACCTCTCCCAAAAAGTCATCTAAGTCGAGCGATCCCTGTCTCTGAGACGTATACAGGCCTTTATAATGGGTATAAAATGTGTCTAAAATTTCCAATGAGTCTCATGTTGGTGTTTCCCCTGGAACCTGTATTTCCAATATGTGCGATGCATAGCGGGGACATCTGGTTATCTCTGCCAATGCCTTCCCTGGCCTTTCCCCTTCACCATACCCAATGACGCCCTCTATGTTTCACTTCTCGTTGCGCCGCTTCCTCATATTCTGTTATTTTCTCACGGAACACTTTATGTATTCGCCCAGCCCCTCCTCCCTCCATCTGGCGTTCCAAACCCTTCAAGTCCTGTTCTAGCCTTTGTAGTGTTTGTTGCAGGTCCTGCAGCACACCAAAGCTTTTGGAGAGGCAAAAGCCTCTTATAGTCACTTTGAACGCCTCCCATATTACCTCTACACTATCAACCGAACCTTTGTTCTTTCTAAAGAAATCTTGAATCTCCTCCCCCAGCTCGGCTTGAAAGACCGCGTCCAATAGGGCCGTGGGTTGCAGCCACCAACTCGGTCTAGGATTATCGTAGCCCGGAATGAAATGCGTCACTTTTACCAGACAATGGTCTGAGAAGGTTCTAGCTAAGTGTGTCACACTGCGTAAGCCCGATCCCAGCCCTCTCGACAGCAAGCAGTAATCAATCCTAGCCCAAGTCCCCCTATATGAGGTGAAGTGGGTACCTTCCCTCCCCTGTGGATGTAGATGCCACCAGCTGTCTATTAGACCGCCTTCCCCAATAATGCCTTGCAGCACCTCCTGCGCCCTGTTATAGTGACGTGGTGCTGAGTGCGATCTATCCAGGTGTGGCTGAAGTACAGCGTTGAAATCCCCTCCCCATATTATGTGAGTGGAACCAATGGTCAAAATTTTACTCCACAGGTCATTAAAAAACAACGGGCTATCCGTATTGGGGCCATAGCAGTTTACAAATGTAACAGAATCCTTCCCCAGCCTCCCCCACACTACGATGTACCTGCCTTGCAAGTCCTCTGTCACTCCTATCTGTTCAAATCGAACCTGTTTCTTGAATAGTATCGCTACCCCTCGAGCATATGACGAATATGACGAGAAGAAGCGATGTCCTGCCCATTTGCTAGCAAATCGATTACCTGCCCTCGGAGCTAAGAAGGGTTCTTGCAGCATCGCTACATTTATCTGTTGCCTGTCTAAGTATGCTAACACCTGCCTCTGTTTCCACCCATCTCCCAATCCACTAATGTTCCAGGTCAGCACTCTCAGTGTGTTATCTCCCTGCATCTCTGCCACCCGTCAATCCCAACCGAACCATAATTTGTGAGTACATGTTACTTGAGCATTGCTGTCTTTGGAAACCTCCCGCTTTGTATGAAACTACCCGCTGCCATACTACATAACTATTTTTGAACACCCGCCCCTCCCCCTCCCCCACCCACTGAAGCATCCCAAACATGCCAGAAATATACATCACCCCCCCACCCCAACGCCCATTAGTCTCTCCTTTGTTGGTCGAAGTTCAGTCCCCCCGGTATGAAACCTTGAGAAACAGACATGCAGGACCAAAGGGCAAAAACCAAAAAGCTATTGAAAGAGTGTATTCCCCGACTGGGTAACGCCCCAGGTGACTCACGACTTCCTCCTGACCGTCCAGCTGCGCCCTCCTGAATCTCAAGCGTCTGGACAGTGTTCGAGGGTGGCTGGCTGTGTCCATACATCATACTCATTACTCGGCAATTCGCACTCCAAGTGTAGTTCTTTCCACTGGAGTGAGAGTCATATTCTCCACTGCACGATCCCACAAAGAGTGCGAGCGAGGCCTCGCGGTCCCTTGCTGGACAGCAACCCCGCCCGCATCCTCCCCTGTCTCTGCTGTCAATCCGTATCTGGAGAGGGAGAGCATCGTAAATCTTCCTGTCGTGATGTCGGCATCGGCTTCGGCTGCTCTTGCAATTTTTTCAGGAACTCCTCCACGTGCTGCTGTGGCTTGGTGTAAAACACCTGCTTTCCCTGATGCGTAATACGGAGACGAGCTGGATATAAGAGGACATAGTCTATCCCCGCCTGTCTCAATTTTCGCTTCACCGCTAAGAATTTGCGACGTTCATCCTGCACATGCATCGTGAAATCTGGGAACATTGTGAAGGAGACTCCCTCATACGTCAAGTCCCTCCGCTCTCTGGCAACTCGTAACGCGACATCCCTATCTCTGTAGTTCAGCAGGCGTGCGATGATGGGTCTGGGCATGCCTCTAGGTGACGGCCGTGGTCCAAGAGAGCGGTGGGCTCGCTCTACTATAAAGTGAGGAGAAAGTAAGTCTTTGCCCACCACAGCCGTTAAAAGCTTCTCAATATAAACCTTCATCCTTCCCGTGTTGGTGCTCTCTGGTATCCCCAAAACACGTATATTATTCCTACGACTACGCGCTTCTATGTCCTCATTTTTAGCAGCAATGATTTTGTGCAGTTTATCAAGATGTGCCGTCGTCTTCTGTACTTGCTCCGCAGTGTCTTTAACAATGGATATGCGCTGCTCAGCCTCTTTCAACCGCGTCTCATGGCCTTCCAAGGTACGGGCGATTGCATCCATCCTCTTCGCCATTGTGTCCATTTTGCCTCCAATGTCCGTGAACCCCTGTCGCATCTCCAGCAGAAGTGCATTCAGACCATCGCCTGCCATAGGTTCCTGTATTGCCGGCGCCAATTCCGCCCCTACATCAAGTTCTGCTTGTTGCGGTCACGCCGATTTTTTGGCATCGAATGTGAGCCACGAATGGCGGGCGTCCGTCTTCCCCATCTGGCCGTGATCTGTAGTAGCAGCTGTCGTCTACTGGATGGAGTGGATGGTCTCTCTAGTGACAACTGATATCTATAATCTCAATCTCCAATCAGGCAATAGGAGAGCACATTGTGACCCAGCGCCTCGACCTTTTGCAATACCTTCACCACCTGTAGCAGGGAGTCTCCATCCCAATCCCCACAGGCGACCACACCTCAATGCGCCTCGTGCCCAGTTTGTAGGAAAAAGAGGAAAAGTTGTGAATATGCATGCTTATCACGCAAACGACCAGCAACGAGTCCTCTAGTGCACTATCTGCCCAGATTCTCCCTCATGCATGGCTGGTCTCCAGTATGGCGAGTGGTTAGTTCCTGAGGCAGCCGTGCTTTTATTATGGTCTCACCGACTTGAAGACTGTAGGCTCCCGTCCACCACCTGAACACACGGCAGTGGGCCCTCTGCCGCACTCTCCTTGATCTTTGCACTAGTAACAGGAGGCCCCCTCTGCCCCCACTACATCTGGGGAGTCCACTTTCAAATGCTGTGTTACTTCTCCGTGGTGCAGGGATGGGCCCCACCAATAGATTATCAAGGCCTCTATTTCCCCGGTGTCATGCCCTGCAGCGCCGTCTATTTCCAGGCAATTGCGCAGTTCCCGCGTTTCTCTAGTAGGCTGCCTGCCTACATTCGTGCGACCGGTTGTAGATGCCTCTCAGGCAGCCCCACAGCCCCCGGAGCTGTTTAGACCGCAAACGCTACACGCAAGCGCACCTCCATCGCTGTGTGCATTGTCAAATGCAGCAATGCGGGGATCTGAGGTCCGTCACGTCCCAGCCGGTGTGCGCGGCCGCCGCCTTTATTCCAGCCTGTGGCCCAGCTTCCTCTCGTCCTCCCCTTCCACCGACGCTGCCAGGCCACCTACCCGTCACGCTGAAGATCATTATAGGTTGCGCATCATGCAAGGGCAGTCCAGGGGTTTGGGGTAAGCGACCATGTCTCCTTGACAACTTCCGTCGCATCTTCCGGCCTTTCCGAGCTTCAGAGACCGCGCATCTCAGGTAGTTCACTGCGCCATCACTCAGTTCCACAGCCCAGGAAGGTTACTCTCGGTCCACGCGTTCCGCTCCCAGTCGCTTATAGAGCAGCACAGTATTCCGCCAGATTCTGGCACCGCTAGCACCAACCAGCAGCAGATCAGGAATATTTTTCACATGGCCACAATAGTTTTATAGCGAGTAATGCAGGATAAATGCCGGATTGTTGAGCCAGCCTGCGGGAGCCTCACAGAAGTGTGGCCATTCCGCTCATGCGCCACCTAGCACCCCCAAATTGCATGGATTACTTGAGTTGAAATTTCAGAAGTCTGAGATGAAGAGGATTGATCATGTGTCTCTTTAATACTAGGTGAAGGGAACCCTCCTGCTATCAACTCATTTATTTTTTGTAGAAAATTATAAGTTGCCTGATAGTATCTCCCAATATCTTCTCTTAATGTTTTATTTTCTTTGATTGTGTTATTTAGCTTTTTGTGTATATTCTATCAAACTATAAGTAAGGTTTTTACTTCTACTGCTTCTACCATTCTGCTCTGGTGATTTCTTTTTTTATATATGGCACGCCAATCCACTACACATGCCAATATCAGTGACATTCTGCCTCAATGCAACAGCAATTGCAAAGGACAAGTGGAGAACAAGAAAGACTGCCTCAGACGTAGATGGCATCACACTCGGAATGTTATTCTGCATTTTCACCTGCCTTGGTTATTGTGGTGTGTGAGTCGTCTGTAGCTATAATGAAACAAATGTCTTCAACAATTTGACAATAATACACATAAAAATACCTAGATCCATCTAAGGGTTGTTAGCTCCAGTCATATTGACTGTGTCTTCAGTCCAAAAAGTGTATTTCCAATGAATAAGGAGATCCTTCATTAAATATTTACAGTTCTAAGTTTCTCTCAAAGTACCATGTTGCGAAACAATGAGCCTGATCCCATAGTCATAAGTGGGCCAAATGTACGACCCGTTTTTGCATGTACTAAGACTCGCTATTAGGAAGCGGCTGTCCCTTCCTAATAGCGACCGCAAAGCCATGTACCACTATTTTGTGAACACAATTGCGGGTGCAAAACACTCGTAAATTACCACCTTCTTCAAGAGGGTGGTAATGGAGTCGCTCTGAAAATATTCTTTAAGGGCAGTCAGTTGTCCCAGAGACCACTGCCTGCCCTTAAAAAAAAATTTAAAAAAATGTTTCTATTTTTCTAAATGCATCTTGTTTTCCTTTAAGGAAAACAGGCTGCATTAAAAAAAACTGCTTTATTTAAAAGCAGTCCCAGACATGGTGGTCTGCTGAGCCCAGCAGGCTACCATATCTGGAAGGGCCTGCCATTCCCAATGGGGTCGCAAATTGTGAGTGGCACATTAATATTCATGAGCCTCGCATTTTGCGACCCCATTTGGAATCACTCAAAGTGTCTCTGACACTGTTGTACATCCCAATTTGCGACTTGCAACTGCGACGCAGTTTGCGAGTCGCAAATTGGGTGGTCGTACAGCTGGCCCAGAGTCTTTACCTAAAGTATCTTGATTACTGACTTTTTCTTTGTTTATTTTCACACCATGCCTCTTTCTTTACTCCTATGAAGTTCCCTTGGTTCCCTGAAATGTGACTGTCCTTAATGAAAAAAAAAGCTTCTCCTGAAATGTTAATTCCCTACTGTGCACAAACAAGAAAAAAATAGACTGCGTAACAGATACCAAATGTTCATAAAAATTGTCTAAGAGGAATGGTTACTGAGACACTTCCCTCTTCCTCACATCCCACACTCATGGTCTTCCAGATTTGCACCCTCTATATTTTAAATTTTGTTTCCAATGCAAATATGAGGAAAGGAGGCCAGTGCTTGCAAGCAGAATGTAGGAGCATTACGTCATCTGATAAAATTATGGCTGCTAAAATCACTGTTAATTTAGACTATTGCTAAGAATCTTTAAGATTTGTCCTGTATGCTACCAAAGTGTTATTAACATATAAAGAACTGATGAAATTGATTTAAGCAGCTGGATGTAGTGTGCATCTGTTAAGTATGAAACAAAGTTTCCTTGAATTTTTACCTATGGCTGCCTCATGGACTCCAATCATTTCTTTCTCTTCCTTTCTATTTTCAATGCCAAACGTTTTTTTCCTAAAGGCTGTTTATAATATTTTTATTTTTTCTCCTAATAAAGCATCACGCAAATTATATTTCCACTGCCTCATGACATTCTTAAATTATTTTTTTGGGTCGCAGATATCAGTATTTTTGACAAAATGTACTCCAGAATGCTAGGCTGAGTCTAAAGAGCAAGAGGAGTGCACAGGGGGAAGCCTTTGGTGCAATTTGCAGTAATCCTGCTCTCATTCATTGCTCTATTTTTGCATTCCTGTTTACAGATTACAAAACATGACAGTTAAAAAGATGACCTTTTTGGGTCCCTGGACAATGTTTTTCTCTCTCTGTTTTGTTTATTAGTTCACACCAGGCATGCGGTGCGAGATCCACTGTCAATACAGTGTCCTAATGTTCTCCTTTATGCATTTTTGCCAATCACAATCATTGCTCAAGTGCTGACCAAAATTCAGAGCAAGAGGGCAGAGTTGATACTGCTAGTCTCAATCTGTCCTAAGAGAGTCTGGAACCTGCTCCTTGTGACAAGCCATCTATGGGAACCCTGCTTAGATCAAACTTGCATGGCTATAATGTGACTTACTCAATAGCACAGGTTTCTCTTCTCAGAAGAATTGTGGTAAGTTATGCAAGGAGAATGTGTGCTTCATAGGCTGACTAAAAGCGGTTATCCAGACATGACATTTGTTATGTTGTCAATTGGGCCATTCTTAATACTTTTGTGAAACATTATAAGATAGCAGTGGGTGGTCCATATGTGGCTGAATTTGGCAGTAGGGTGTTGAATGTAGTTTGCCATTAGAGGATTCATTTCTGTAAAATAAAAACATATAAGTACATTATAGATGTGTACTTGGTTGTTATTTCATTAGAATACATCAAATATTCCTCATACATAAGGCCTGGGATGAGGCAGGTAGGTGAGATGGTTTACTTGCCTGCTGGTAATCTTCGTTACATCCTGATTCTCTATCCAGAGAGGGTGTGCTTCCCTTCTGCTTGATATTACAGGCTGTGCTAATGTGAGAAAGCAAGTATAAGCTCAAGGGGTGGAGCTAACTATGAACACATTTTAGAGATCAGCAGGTTGCTGAAACGGACTTTGAGTGAGGTCAGGGATGATGAAATCTAGATTTGAAGTAGTCAAGATTACTGGTAAATCACTGAAAAAATTATATTTAGTTGCAAAATGAAAAAATTGAGAAAAACACCTGATAAAAAAAATAACAGATTTTGATGTGTTTATCATGGATAATTCAAAACTTTTTGTACATGTGTATGATGCTCTATATTTTGCTTGAGCTTCCTATCATACACTTTATTGAAATATGTTTTACTTTTTTTCAGATTGCTTGTAAATCCAATCCAGCTGCACAGCTGAGCAGATGCGGGCTGCAAATTTGAGTTCAATGGATGATTTCTTGATAGTGGGGTTTTCCGAACTTCCTTGGCTTCAGGTTCCACTTTTTGTTGCATTTTTGCTAATTTACCTGATAACTTTGGCAGGTAATCTCCTAATTATGGTAACAGTTTACTCTAACTCACATCTGCACACTCCAATGTATTTTTTCCTCACAAAATTGTCCTTCATTGATATTTGTTACACATCAGTCTTTTTTCCTCAGATGTTGGCTGGCTTCTTTCAGGAGGCATTACATATTTCCATGACAAAGTGCCTTATGCAGGTTTATTTTTTCATTGTTTCAATAGTTACAGAGGTTGAACTGCTTGCCATCATGGCATATGACCGGTATGTAGCCATCTGCAACCCCTTGCGATACATGGCCATTATGACTAAGGGTTTGTGCATGCAGTTAGCAGCAGGAAGCTGGGCTGTTGGTTTTATGGTCCCAGTAGGTCACACTTTTCTTATTTCCAAGCTCTCTTTCTGTCACACCCACATACTCAACCACTTCTTCTGTGAAGTAACAACTCTGCTGAAGATGTCATGCACCAGTACTCACAGTATTGAGTCTCTTACCTTTTTATTTGGTACTTTAATAACAATGTCATCATTCATTTTAATCATCACATCATATGTCAAAATCACTTTGTCTATCATTAAAATTAAGATTAAAGAGGGGAGGCACAAGGCCTTCTCCACCTGTGCTTCTCACCTCACTGTTGTTATTTTATTCTATGGATCCCTTTGTTCCACATATATGCGACCAATATCAACATATTCAATGAAAGGGAACCAGATACTGTCTTTGGCATACATCACTATTACTCCTCTGTGCAACCCATTCATATACAGTCTGAACAATTCAGAATTAAAAAATATCCTGAAAAAGAAAAAGAATACATCATTTGTAAAATGTGTCTCATTATGTTAATGATGGTGACATCAACATTATGATCCATTGAAAAGTCATTTTGTAAATGCTTATGGAGATGAAGTGATACAAGTTATTTGAATACTCACTAAATATATGGTTTTTTTTCCCACCATAAATACCTGTCTCTTTTTGCAGGAGAAATGTACTTTAACTTTTTAGGAACACAATTATTTTCTGATGTTCTGATTTTCATTTATGAAAGCAATATATCTACCCAATTTTGAACAAAAAGCACTAGCAAAAATAAGTCATTTGGGGATATTTCAATAGTGCAAAAGTTGCAAAGTTAAGTTATTATTGAAATTAAATTTGGCAAAAATATGAATGAGACATGCTGTGGATATTTTTCTACTACAAAAGATAACAGAATGAATGCACAGTGGATTCACAGAAGTCTATTAAAACATCATGTTAATCCCTCGATGTAAAACATGTCCAGCACGTTTCCCTTAGTCAAAATAGGCCCTCTTAAAAAAGAAAATCTTACATATTGGGCTCAAAAGTAAAATATCTGAAAACAGATACAAACAGAAACATATTTGATTGTATTTTGTGGATTTAAAATATAGTAAAAGTGGCAAAAACGATGTAATTCATATTATGCTATAATATTTGGATGTTTATTTAAAAATACATAAAGTTGATGAAATGGTAGTGATCTTTTGACTCTCCCTTAGGCACGACCCCCAAACTTTAACTTTGGAACTTTCACAGTGCTCTGGAACTCTGAACAAAGAAAGCAGAGAAGGGACCGAACACACATAGGTGTCAGCAGACGTTTGGTTCCCTTCTTGTGACCACAGGCTGATTGATGTTGATGTAACATTTCTATTTTTGAGGCAGGATCATATAGTGAATTTTGGATCTAAGTTGCTCATACCTGTAATCCTGTTAATAGATTACTTCTTGAGTTTGGCACAGAAGACCACAACACTGTTGCAAACTAAGCTGATAGATCACAATTTGTCAAAGAGAAGATACGGTTGGTGAATAGATCCCTCCTCCTTAAGTGACAGTCTCATAATATTTTAAAGATAGATGTTGGTCAGAGAATGCATAGGGGGTAAAATATGTTTCTGTAGCCAAATAACATAATAAATATTGAAAGAGAAGGGATCTCTTTTAGCCTAAGCATCCTTCAGCAAACCTGAAACCCTCCCTTAAAGGTTCTTCTAGGGCCCTATCTCAGTTAATCAATAAAATAAAGTCCATGTTGTAGAAGGTTGTGAGAATCCCTTCAACAACAGCATTCTGCATGAGAAAATGAATGCGGTACTTCATAAACATGACATCAAGGTTGGTCAGTTTGAAGAAATGTCCATTAATTGCAGGTTCATTAAATGGAACATTACTGTAATAGCACTCGCAAAACTAAGTTGAAAAGACCTACTTCTTGGAAGATAAGATGGAGACCCTGGAGTAATTTATGAGATGACATATCTTGCCTGCCATTGATTTCCACTCAGAAAAGTGAGATACTGTGACAGTGTTCATCAAAGCATGACTCTCAGAGACTCTCTATTCAGTTGGGGTTATTTCTGCACTGATAAACTCAAGATACAACTGTCTGAAAAAATGCAGAGTGGCAGGTGTGAAAAAAAAGGATCCAAACAAGGTGGGTCAACGGTGATGATCCAACCACAAGGTGCTGTCAGGGGAGTCACATTGATTTGGACACAGGATTTAAGGAACTGCTATTGTCTCTACAGCTACAGATTGTACTGCATGCAGATGTTAACCAGAAAATAGAACAGAGGCATAATACATTAAAATCATTATGAGTAAAATTCCACCACAATGGGGAATCAGCAGCAAATGTAGGTTTCAGGTGTAAGGTCTGAGGACTCCAAGATGCTGTTATCCTCTTGTGGAATGCTGGAAAAGATAGGTTCTGATCAGGGGCATCAGGAGAGGGAGATTTGAAGAAAGGATCTGCTAACCCCTTCCCCCCCAGCACCTTGAGACCCTCACCGGTGAGTAGTGCACTTACAATTTCCCTGATTGATTGTTTGAAAGAGAGGCTGCAGTGGGAAATGGCCAAAGGACCGTGATAGGTACTCTTTTGAACGATATTGTGCAGTCTGCTAGATTCTTGGGACTCGAGACATCAGCATGCTTAGTGAGTTATCCATCACGGATTATGAGTGCTGCTCTTTTATGTGACAATTGTGGTAAGGATTTAGGTAAACCACCTTTTCTTATATTAAGCTGTGAGGTTTGGGGGAAGTTTCGGGAAGCTCCGCTATCCTCCTGAGACTGAAAGACTGCCTGGATCCAGGATGGATGGGCCGGATAACACTTACAGGAACTCGGAACAAGAAACAAGTATCTGCATGTTCTTGGAAAATACTTCAACTGCTGGGTTTCAGCACTATAGCCTACCTGCAATAAATCTATCTCTGCAACCAATGCTAAGTCCTATTGAGTCATAATTCAGTTATGCATTGGTAAAAAAACAATTTAATTAAGGATATGTGTGTGTGTGTGTGTGTGTGTGTGTGTGTATACATATATATATATTAACTGAAAAAACCATAGGTTTCAGGAACGTTATAGTTAGTTGGACATTTCACTTGTCCAAAACCATAGAAATTCAGGTGTTATAGTTAGTTCAGCTAATTATAACTCGCGCCCCCGCAATGCACTGCTGATGACATCACATATTACATCATTCATACATGGTCAGTGACATCACTGATGACATCACTGATGACATCTCAAATGACATCACTGATGACATCATCCAGTGACTGTGTGTTTCTGTAATGTTTTTGTTATATATATATATATATATATATATATATATATATATATATATATATATATATATATATATATATGCCAAGCTGTATTGAGGAATGAGTGGGTGTATATGTGCATGTATGGAGGATTTAGTAGGTATGTGACTGACTGTATAAGTGAGTGATTAAATGTGTGTTACTGAATGCATGGGTTAGTGACTAAACTGTGTGAAAGTCTGTATCAGTCTGTCTGTTTTTGTGTAAGCTGCTGCATGGGTTGGTGAGTAGCTGCATGAGTGTCTATATGGGTTATTGATTGCTTGCCTGAACATTTGTATGGCTGCCAGAGTGTGTGTGTGGGTGGGTGGGAGGTGTGTGACTCTGTGCATAGATGTGTGAGTGGTTGATAAACTGGGTGTATGGGTTCAAGAGTGCATGTGGACACAGCTGTATGGGTGTGTGTGTGTATGATTGTGTTGGTGAGTGAATGGATGTCTCAGTGGTACATGTGCAAGTAACTACATATGTAAAAGGCAGTATACGTGAGTGTTGGTGTATATAAATAACTATATGTGAGAGTCAGTAATTGTGAGATTGGCTTCATGGATGAGTGTATTTGTATCAGTGATTTTATAAGAGAGTAATTATGTGTTAGTATCTGTATGAATATGTGAGGTTGTGTCTGTATAATTTCATAGGTGAGTAAATGGAAGTATGATTGATTCTTTGCATGACTGACTAAGTGTGTTCGTAACTCTGGATATGTGGCAGTGTGTGAGTGTCCATATAGGTGTATGAGTACATATGATAGTGTTGTATTGATGAGTGACTGCATGTATGAGTGACTGTAGGGTGAATGAGTGGATGTGTATGTATACCTAGGAATCAGTCAGTGCGTATTTAGTAACTGATATTGATGTGTCTATTTTTTTCGAAAATGGTAGTCTGTATTTTAGATTGGGTGTGATGAGGTGCATCAGATTTCCACATGGATGATGTCATCAGTGATATCATCAGTGATGTCATTTGAGCTGTCATCAGTGATGTCACTGAACATGTCATGAATGATGTAATATGTGACATCATCAGCAGTGCATTGCGGGGGCGCGAGTTATAGTTAGCTGAACTAACGATAACGCCAGAATTTCTATGGTTTTGTACGAGTGAAATGTCCAACTAACTATAACGTTCCTGAAACCTATGGTTTTTTCAGTTAATTTCTATGTTTTTTTAAATGCTAATTTCTAGCTATAATGTGCCTGAAACCGATGGTCTTTTCAGTGAATTTCTATGGTTTTTTACATGCTAATTTCTAACTATGACGTGCCTGAAACCTAAGGTTTTTCCAGTGAATTTCAAAAGTTTTTTAAATGAAAATGTGTAAGTCTAATGTACCTCAATCCTATGTTTTTTTAATTTCATATATATATATATATATTTAAGAAAATTTTGAATAATTTTTAGTACGGAAAACTATATTCATTCTTTCTTTTTTTTAAATATTATACAGTAGTCGCGCACCCTACACAATGGCTGCGTGCATTCCGGTAGCCATTTTGAAAAGTTGAGCTGGGGTCACAACTTCGGCATAATTTGTAAAGTATGAAATATCTTTAAATTAATTATAAATAAACATTTTCCTTTAAGTGTTTGTCTAAATGTATTAATAAAAGTATTTTTAAAGTATTATTTTCAATATAATTTCGACTAAAATTATTTGATTATTATTGGATTCGGAGGTTAGGAGGGATGGCCATTTTACTCGATCTGTTTTGCAAGATTTTTTGGTCTAGTCAGGTGAATACCCTCCTCCGGGTGAGGTATGGCTTGAGGATTCTATTCAAAAGGTGAGGAATCAACATGCAGAATTATCCGTCGGAAGAGCAAGTTGCTGACCTTCGGTAACGCTTTTTCTGGTGAATACAGTATCTGCCCGTGGATTCCTCACTGTCCCACTCGCCTCCCCGTTGCCCACCTGTTTCTACCAAAAAAATGCTTATACTGTTTGGCATGAATGTTTTTAATATGTCTCAATCATGCTTATGTTTTAATAGTGAGAAATGCTTGCTCTGTTGCTATTTCTTCATGCCTTTATTGGTTATGCATTTATATATATATATATATATATACATACATACATACATACATACATACATATATATATTATCTACTGGCGGTCGCGAGTAGATAGTTATAGTTAGGACCGTGTTTCCATAGGAAATCCACAACATTCTATTTGGAATAACTTTGGCGCCGGTTGACGAATCCTCGCGAAATTTTCAAAAGAGGTGGGGCGCTCCACTCCGCTCCTACCCTGAAAGTCTCGGGGGGATTCATCAAGCGGGGGCTGAGAAAAAAGGGGGTCCCAAAACGCGTTTTCCCTATGCAATTTTCCATAGGGACCTTTAGTCCAAGGTACAGCCCGAACGGCTGAACAGAATTACTTGAAATTTGGCAAAGAGGTAGTCCTCAGGTCAGGCATGTGCCTTTTGCATATATGGTGTCAATCTGTTCAGTAGTTCCTGAGAAAATCAAAAGTAAAATCACATACATATCTGGGCGGAGCCTAACCACACATCTCATCGTGAGATCTGATTGGCTGTCAGTACTTCATCCAAGAACTGTTGGCTGCCATCTTGGGACCAATATACATGATAGCACCTCATTAAAAAGCATTGCAGTTAATAGAAGGTTTTAAGACTTTAGTTACATTATAAATCATTTGTTGATGGTACCATACTCATTTTAGGAATTGTGGTGTGTTCTAAGGTGATTTTACCATGTGAAAAAGCCTTCTGCTGTGATATCACGAACCATGTTTGAGAGAAAACTATATTCTCATACTTTTCCCACAGAGGTTTGGAAGGTGATCTATAAGCTAAACTGAGAGCATATTTTCTCTAAATTCACATTATCTTTCTCAGTCATGTAAGAATGAAGTCTGACATTCTCAGTAAAACGTGTACATCCAACAAGGGCAGAGACTGTCAGTTGATTCCTTTGTGTTCTACTGCAGCTTCCCAGAGTGCTCTAAAGAACAACTAGAGCGCTAACAGTCTTACTTATGACAAAAGTATGGCACACCTGAAGCCATCTTGATTGGAATAAAGTGGTAACACTTAAAACATTTAATTTACAAAGGAACAAAATGAGGGGGTTCATTTTGCCATATAAATTATGATTAGTGCTGCAGAAAGAAAAACTAGGGCACATTTTGACTTCTGAAATCCTCTTTTATTTCATAAAAACATTCTGACATGCAGACTGAAACATGCACTTTGAATACCAGCAGCAGACTTGCCTGGTGAGCAGTAGCTTTACTACAGTGATCTAATGAGCAAATAGAGTGCTAACATTCAGAATTTATGGAAAATGTGTGACACATCTGAATGCCTTCTTGATGGAATCAAAGTAAAAAACTGAAAGTATTTCCTACTGAGGAGACTGCAGTAAATGAGGAAATTAGGAAACTTCATAACAAATAAATCTCCCAAGATGGCCACCAGAGACAAAAGAGCCCAAATGTAGCCCAAATATCACCCAGATGTAGCTCAAGTATAGCCCAATGACAGAATGTCCCGAGTGTTCTTAAGAACAACTAGAGCGCTTACTGTCTTACTTATGACAAAAGTATGGCACACCTGAAGCCATCTTGATTGGAATAAACTGGTAACACTTAAAACATTTAATTTAAAAAGGAATACAATGAGGGGGTTCATTTTGCCATAGAAATTATGATTAGTGCTGAAGAAAGAAAAATTAGGGCACATTTTGAGTGACTTCTCAAATCCTCTTCTATTTCATTAAAAAATTCTGATATGCAGACTGAAACATGCACTGCTAATACTAGCAGCAGACTTCCATGGTCAGCAATAGCTTTACTACAGTGATCTAATGAGCAACTAGAGTGCTAACATTCAGAATTTATGGCAAATGTGTGACATATCTGAATACCTTCTTGATGGAATCAAAGTAAAAAACTGAAAGCATTTCCTACTGAGGAGACTGCAGTAAATGAGGAAATTAGGAAACTTCATAACAAATAAATCTCCTAAAATGGCCACCAGAGACAAAAGAGCCCAAATGTAGCCCAATTATCACCCAGATGTAGCCCAATGACAGAAGTGTGCAAAACACTTATTTTTTGTGTATTTGCAGTTTTATATAGTGCAGACTTGTCAGGTATTGGAGTGCTTTACATGAACATTGGTTACATCACACAAGATCAAATTCATTTTCGTTGTAGACATGGGGAGATTAAGTGATTTGACCAGAATCACAGAATGTTGAGCTGAAGCAGAAACTCCAACCTGGTTCCCCAGTTGCAAAGTCTGCAGCTCTGGAAGTAACACCACACCCTCTCCCTTTGGATGCAACATTTAATCAAGTGGTCAACTGGATAAAAAAACTAAGATTACAAATAATTTAAAAGTTCTTTGTCGCTATTTGAAAACTCAGAAAATATGTCCTCATTTTAGTTTTTTAGAGCACTAACCATAATTTTTATGCAAATAAGACCCTCTCATATATGTAATTTCTAAAGGAAATGCTCTAGGCATTACAGTTTTGATTACATCAGGCATTCCACACTTTTGTAATAAATATAGACTGTTAGCAATCTAGTTGTTCATTGGAATACTGTTGAGAGGCAGAGGCCAGGGGCACGGACTCTGAAAATTGAAGGCAGGTAGGAGAGTGCAGAGGCAACAATTTGACCACACTAGGCAGGCAGGAAGGGCAGTGGCAGCACAACAGACTATGGAGGGCAGTGGAAAGGGGGGCAGGGGCAACAAACCAACAATACAGGACTGGCAAGAGAGGCTGTGGCAATATAATAGACCATTGTGGGCAGAAGGAAGAGGCAGTGGTCATACAACTATACATGCCAACAGACCCGTTTCAGCCAGGAAATGTCCAATGTTTTTAAGCTCAAATGGGCTTTACTTGATCTGTTTCCTGTCGACAATCTTCTCTTTTTCAATGTAACTCAAAGGGGAAAATCAATACCCCAGTTTTATTTCAAAATCTCCCTCTTACCAAGTTCAAAATGTTCGCAAGAATGGTACATTGGATCATGGTAGGCAGGAGGAATTGGGGTAGGGACATGGACTCGGATAACAGAGGACAGGAGGGACATTGAGAGGTGCACCAAACTGACCCTACAGGGCAGGCATCAGGGTTTGCAGCAGCACAATACACCAGACAGGGCATGCGGGACGGGAGTGCAGCACAACAATCCATAGAAAGCAATAGGGAGGGGACAGGACCATGCACATGGACAACAGACAACAGAGGGGAAAGAGGCAATGGTAGCTAGCTGACCATAATGGACAGACAGGAGAGAAAGCTGCAGCATAACAGACCATAAAGGGCAGGAGGGACGGATCAGGGGCATTACAATGGAACCGACAAGCCAGGAGGGAGAGAATAGGGGTCTGCACATGGAAACAGAGGGCTGGGGGCAAGGGGGCAGGGCAGGAGCAGCAAGATGACCATGGAGGTCAGGCAGGATGGGCACTAGAAACAAGACACACCATGGAGAGCAACAGTGAGACTATGATGGCACACAGACCATGGAGGGAAGGTGGGAGGGGGTCAGGAGCAGCTAGCTAACCACACAGGGAAGGTGGGAGGGGCCATGGCAGCACAGAAGACCATGCATGGCAAGCGGGAGGGTTAGTGGCAGCACAATGGCTATGATGGGCAAGAAGGAGGGTGCAGGGGCATGAACAAAGGACCATGGAGGATAGAAGGGAGGGTCAGGACCTGGGCACAGACAAGAGAGTTCAGGGGAAGGGGCCTCACAACAGACCGCGCGGGGCAGGCAGGAGGAGCAGTTACAGCACAACAGACCAGGGAGGGCAGAAGGGTGTGGCAGTAAAATGGACCATGGAGGACAGGAGGAAGGGGATAGGGGCATGGCATGTGGACAGGCAGGGTGGAGGTGGCAGGGACAGGTTACAGTCATCTGACAATTCTAGGCAGGTGGTAGGGGAGTGGCAGCTAAACAGAACACTCAGAGTAGATAGGAGTGGCAGGTCCATGGAACATGGTGGTCAAAAAGGATGGAGCAGGGGCATGCACAAAGACATCGGAGGGCAGGGGGAAGGAGAATAGGGGCAGCAAGCAAAGCACATAGGCTAAGCAGGAGGTCAATGATGGGCCATAGAATTGGGCAATGGAGGGCAGGATGAGTGGACTGGTACATCATGCTAAATGCAGGGCAGTGGCAGCACATCAGACCATGCATGGCAGGAGGGAGGAGGCTAGTCCATGGAATCAGACAACAGAGGATAGGGAGGAGGTGGATGGGGCAGCAAGCTAACTGTTCATAGAAGGTGGGTATTAGGAACTTTATTGTTTTTAAAATGTGTGTCTGTGCGAACTACTTGAACAAGTATGCAGCATAATCTCACTTTTATTCAGGAAGAAGAGGACCTTTGGGACTGTGACTCCGGGCTCACTTGGCAGAAACATCCCCTGACCCTCCACCCCCCATCGCAAAATGTAATGCCCGTGAAAAGGGTAGGTGGACGCAGTGTTATATAGAACATAGTCCTGAGAGCACGATTGAAAATGAAAACTAGATATAGTATATGGTATAAACTATGCACCAAAAAGTGTGATATAAGATGAACCGGGACGTGAAATATAATATGCAATACATTGTGAGCAATGACAGATTCATTGGAGAGCGCGAGATAGCACAGGCACTAGCGCTTGCTATGTGATATGCGCCTTGGCGTGTAATATGCACAGGGGGAGTGTTGTGTAACCTAAGTAGTCTCTAAAGTTGTAATATAAAATATGTGCTGGGTAGTGTAACATTGCATATGCACTGTGACAAAGATAGGGATATGGATCCCAGATTGTAATATGTATGGCATAGCGCTGTGCTTTATAACATAGGCATCGAGGAAGGAACGTTAGATGGGGCAATATAACCCGTGCGAAGGCAAGTGTGGCATGACATATTCACGGGGTGGTGTTACAGTGCACATGGGGTAGAGAGTGTCATAGCATACGCACTAGCTGGTGAAATACAACACAGAGGTGTGAGGCACTCGGCGGGCACTGGTGGGTGTAACACAGCATTGGGCTCAGCCAGGAGCATGCTGTGACTCTCAAGTGAGGTTTGTCTCCTTTCCAGAGAGTAAAATAAAAAGTATTACACATCCGGCGGTTGATGTGTGTTTTATTAACCGTGGGGGGGTTTCTTGCATAGTTTGGTCGAATTTTTGGCGAGTCCCCTTTGAATGGCTTGGTGTGCGTGTATATTAAATGTGCCCGTCAATAGCTACCCATGTTTGTATAAATAAACAACAAGGGTGTCTACTTGGAGAGTACCCACCGCCGGGATTAGGCACGGTAGGGCGGCAGACACGTCAGAGCTTCACTAGCGGTGTAAATACATTCCATGTGGATTCATTCTATGCATAGTCGCCTTTTAATGAATATCACGCAAATCGTCATTTTGATAGGTACATATGGTTTGTCCAGCACGTCCTAGGTGTTTCTCTAAATGTATATTTTTTTAAAATAATAAAAAACAAAGGCCGGCCCCGGGGGATGGGGTCCCCGGGGCCATAAGTGGCCTGAGGAGGGGGGCAATGCAGCCCCTCCTGAAGAAGTAAAAAATAAAAAAACAAAAAAAGGCCATGACCCGAGGGTTGGGATCCCGATTAAGGCCTTGGGAGGGCCAAATTTATTTTTTTCGACAAAAAAAAATTAGGGTGCAGGCCCTGGGGGATGGGGTCACCAGGGCCAGTAAATTAGAAAAAGAAGGGGGGTCACACAGCCCTCCTTCTTAAAAAAATAAAATAAATAAAAGACCGGCATCGCGCCGGAGGCCATGCCCCCTTCTTGCAGCACTCTGCAAATGCGCCCCCTGGCCAGTTGTAAGTTGGGGAATTAATTCCCCTTCAATACTGAGGGTCCCTGAGGGCCAACTAGCCCAACAGGTATTTCCAGTATGCGCCAGGGAGCTGCGTTGCAGACAGGTGTTCTGAGGCCACACCCCTTTTTACACCTCTGAATAGCAGGGTCCCAGCCAGACTAAAGTCAAAAAACAGTGAAACACCAGCAAAAAGTGGGGCTCACAAAGGGGGACATATCCATGCCCCCATCACAGACTAGAACAGCCTGAATTGAAACTCTGACTAGGGCAGAGTCCATCTCAGAACCCAGGTTCAACCCTACTAAACCCTTATTCTGGACATTACCACCACCAATTGTAGCTGTACTAGGGGGAACAGTTGCCTTAGGGGCAATGGTGGCTGGAGTAGATTCTTTGGACATGGTGCAATCACTGGTCCAGTGAGTTTTCTGTTTACAAATTTTGAACCATGGTTTCATTTGGCCTTTTCCCTTGTTAGACTGTGAATCCCCACCTGAAGAAGTTTGTCGGGGGCCTTGTGAAGACTTCTGGTCTTTACCCTTCTCCCCACCCTTATCAGAGTTTTTAGGATCTTGCTTCTTGGGTTCACCACCTTGGTTCTGTACCTTCTGCCTCACCCTGCTTCTGACCCTTTTGTCTGCCTTCTTTCCCAATTCTTGGGGAGAGGTCAGATCTGAGTCTTCCAGGTACTGGTGCAACAGCTGATTCTGACAATTATTAAGGATATGCTCCCTCATAATCAAATTGTACAATCCTTGATAGTCATGCACTTTGCTGCCAAGTAACCAACTTTCCAGAGTCTTAGTAGCACAATCTACAAAGTCTACCCAGTCCTGAGTCTGTGACTTTTGGGTATCCTTGAACTTTAACCTGTATTGCTCAGTGGTTAGGCCGAACCCATCAATTAAGGCACTCTTCAGACTGTTGTAATCATCTGACTCCTCTAACAGTGAGGAGTTTATCTCTACCTTTGTCTGCAAAGGAGAGCCATAAGATTGCTGCCCACTGCTCCTAGGGGACCCTTTGTACTTTACAGGCCCTTTACAGTGCAGTTATCCATTTGTGGATGTCATCCTCACTCTGTTAGGGAGGGACAATCTTATTCACGTTTCTATGGTCATAAGACCTTTCCCTATCTCTAGGGATGTTGCTGCCACCATGGGACTCTAGTTCCATCCTTTTTCTAGCTCTGTAGAGCTCTAGGGCCTCCCATTCAAGGGCTACCTGCTTTCTTCTGATTTCAAGCTGAGCTTCCTCATACTTAAGCAGTCTCTCCCTTCACTCATGAGAGGAGATTGCGGTCCCTACAGATGAGTTAGAATATGAAATATGAATTTTTTATGGTCAATTGTGTCCCCTATCTAGACCCCAGCGGCTCCATGTACATGCTACAAGTACATGTATGTTCCCTCCACTTCAAGCTATGAAGACGCAAATACAATTGTGTCCAACGTTAATATGTACTCTTTCATATCTGCCATGAATGGGCCAGATATTCCGTTCCTAAGTATGCCTTGCCACCGTCTTTATATGGTACACTTTTCACGTTTTACAGTTCAGGCGAGTAGGCCCTGAATTCTGCCATCGAGCCTTTTCTTGCTTCTGCCTCTGAATGCTCCAGCCTGGACCTGCATCTGTATCCATGAACTTTGTCTTACTTCCTGCGCGGCTAACGGTGCCTAAGCCCGGCCTGTTGCCTGCCAAAACTAAATTCGGCCTTCAAGTTATCTGTTCCGCTCCTCAAGAAATGCATTCCTGTCTAAGTAGCTTAGGTAAACATCCCTCTAGCTGCAGAGCAAAGGGCCCGGCCTTACTATCTCTGTGCAAGTAATTCATGATTCTCGTTACCATGGTAGGCCCATGCCCCCCTCGCATCTCATGTAGACAGTTAGACGCTTGTACACGCACTAGCAGTCAGTATAGAATAGGATCTGTCCGAGAAGACCTTTCCTTCCAGATAAAATAGTTCCTTAAACACAAGATATTAGATATGATTTAGGACTAGGTTGTCCTGACACCCCAGACTTTTGTCTCCACATGTAGGGCTAAATGTCAAGTTCCCTTCACCCTTTAGTTACACGTCAATCACACGTCATGCGGCTGCGCGCGCATCTCTGCCATGTATTTTCGCTGACTTTGCAGGATTCTCTTATGGATCCACCCATTTGTGTCACCATCATAATGACGTTTTTAGTATACGCCTCTATGCACGCCTATTATTATGCCTTTTTTATTACGTATGTATATTCTTATCTGTATTATCAAGCTGTTACGCCTCCTGCATCTATCTTAATGTAATGCCTTTCTTATATATACTGATACTTGTCAATAATCTATTGCTGATCCCTTCCTGAACCTTCGTGGTAAAGGAACCCGATTGCCTGGTTCGAACCATCATTCCTTTGTAAGGAATAAATACCCTATTATACCCTCGACTACCACGGATTCTGCCTCTTATTTTTACTGAGTTATTCATATTGTATTTTACCGCATAAAAATAGTACAGGTAATTTAAATATTTACCACATAATTGGCGCCCGAATAGGGACACCTCTCACACCCCACGCGCCGGAGGTGCGTTGCAGACCCGGTCTCCTGCCACAGCCGGACGGACAATTACGCGTACCCGCAGGATTTCCTGCATCTCCCTCAGGCCAACGGGGGCGACTGAGGCTGCGATCAACACCCAGACGAGGCGGTGAGGAGTGCGGAGAATCCCAACCAGAGCCTAGCTGAGAGAGCAAGATCCGAGGTATACAGAGGCCCACCAGATTCCGAAGTTCCGAAGTACCTAAGTCACGAGTCGAGTCCAGTCCAGTTTGGTCTAGTCCAGTCCAGACTTCCGAGGCCTTCCGTTCCGTGCTTCCCGGTGAGTACCGTTGCTGGGGACGCATCTAGACGTGCACATTAGTTTGTGCCGGTCAAGACGGGTCTGGGTACACAGACCTGGTCTGCACTGTTTTAGCAGTGTATCTGTACTGTTTAGCAGTACATACAGTATATTTTGTATTATGCAGTTAACTAGTTTTATTCTAATTATTATTGTTCGTTCTAGAATGTTTTGATATGTTTTAAATGTCGTGGTATGAGTGATTGTTCGATCTTCATTATTGTGTTTATTGTATAAATTGTGTTCAGGTCCGAGTAAAGGTAAGAATTAAGTAACAAGGTTCAAGATGCCGTTATTTTCAAAATTAAGACAGATAAAAACTAGAAAAGGGATACTCGAGGAAGCTGTTCCTATCCCACCTAGGGACACTCCAGGGTACTTTATGTACCATAAACATGGCCTAGATGCCGTATTACATCTCGATCTATGGGTGGACTACACCAAGGATTTGGCAGACAGTCAGAGATGGCCCGCTGCTGGAACATGGGATGCAGATTGCATCATGAGAATAGAAGAAGCGTTATGGAAAAAGAAAGCCAGACAGTCACAGAAAGATGCCATTGAATTATGGCGTAAAGAATCGCATAGGCGCACAGAAAAAGCGCTCAGAAAGGAAGAGAAAAGTAGGGAAGATTCAGAAAAAGCCCGAGAAAACATATTAATTGACGAAGGTACCAGAGTAAGATCAGAACAAGTAGACAGACAACGAAACACTCTTATGAATGGTATGTATCCTCTTCTGGCCGAGGGTTTGCCTAAGGCCACTTTGGAGGTACCAAAAGATCTGCCATCTCCGTTACTCCCGATTAAAGTACATCCCAAGACCGCAAAAGACATTTTCCTTTCTTCCTATTTAGACGATGCAGCCCCCGAATATGCTAATGGTGTGCAGCAACGCACACCACCCGTTAACGACACTCAACCCCAAAATCAGCTGCACTCAACTCCGCAACAACAAACTCCCCCTCACATTCCAACAGTTTCATCTGTTTCTACCACTTTTCCTACATCTACTGTCTCTACCTTACATTCAACGAATCCTTTCGCGCCTAGCACCTCAGAAGGTGAAACAGGAGGTGCGACAGCGATTTTTTCTACGCCACCGCAAGGAAATAAATTGTCCTTTAGAGATTTAGCATATCAACATACACCTCAAACAGTAAGATCCGGTATGTTTAAGGAACATCTTGTGGATTGCAGATATGATCCAGTGCTCGGTAAAAATGACAGAATGCTGCTGTCATCACTACGTATACGACGAGCGTCCACATATTTAATGACACTACCAGGAATGGTTGCTCATCTGGACAATATATATCACTTTGTCCAATCAGGGCAAGGCCCTGAAAGTATTGACAAGGCCATGGAATACCAGAAAGTAGATATACAGAAACTACTGTTAAGCTTCCTCATAAACTGCTTGATCAGAGATAGGCCTGAGGTAGATCAGGATGAAATGCAAGTGCTTACCAGATGGGGTCAGAATATATCAGAAGGGAAACATGATAAACAGAAGTGTATAGTAGCTATGTGCCGAAAGATCAGAAAAGAAATAGAACGAATACATGAAAGCAGATTAGAGGCAGACAAAACTGAATCAGAGGGAGAGGAGGAGGAAGGATCAGAAATGCCCACGGGACAATTAGAAACGATAGCTTATGTAGGTAGGGGAAGATCTTGTAACAATACCAGACACTTCAATGACCCAATACGTCCGATACGTCCAGAATGTAGCAGACATTTTCAAGCCCCTATGTTAAATACAAGGTCCCCTGAACACCTATTCCAGGTTGCTGATAAATTACTCCGAGACCGAAGGGGGTATCATATGCTCGATTCTATGGATGAACAAGAATTAGCCAGGTCAGCAGTACAATGGGCTGACAGTTCTGAAAAATATAGTGATGATGCGCTAGCACACACGTTTTTGAACCTTACCCCAGACGAACAGCGTTTAGCTAGTATATACATGATACAACACCTCCTTATATTGTATAGAAGCCAACACTCCGATCCTGGTCCCCTACCTGATATACTGATAGAATTACTCACGAATAAATGGAGAGGTCCAGGTACTGATTTAATTAAAGAAATTCTAGAATATCGACATCGGTACATTGTCTTCGTATGCCCAGAACATGATTCAGCTCCTTCCATGGAGAGAAAAACGTATCACATAGACAGACAGAATCCCTTACGCGAAGTACACCCAGTCAGAAATGATGACAATACGTTTAGACGCGTGTTTGTGTACACGCCCATAACCAAAATAGAACTATTGGAAATGAAAAAATTAGTGCCTAGCCATGACAAAGATCCAGCAGGTTTTCACCGTGAATTAAAAGACATGTTACTCATGGGTGATTATACCTATCCTGACATTATGAAAATATTGAAAGTATTATTGCCTGCCGGTATTTATGAGAAACTCAAGGAAAAAGAATGGGAGGTGGGAGACCAAAAGATTGATTGGACCGCATTAGAAAATGAAGAAAATAACAGAACTGCAGGCGTAGGGCTTGGGGACAAAACAAAAGCATTACCAGGTCTATTAGTACAAGTGTTGCCACGTTTATTAACTACGAAAAAGGAAGATTGGGGAGCAATCTCAGCCTGTAAACAGAAATCCGAGGAAGACACGAGTGATTTTTATTCCCGATTTGAAAAATGTTTTGGTATTAATAGCGGCCTGAAAGCAAATAGCGAGTCATATCCACATCTTTTTGTAACAAAACTAGTCGAGAATTCTCTGCCGCAGGTTAAAAACAGAGTATTGAAAGTTGAGAGCACTTGGCAAGCTAACACTCCTTCACAAATGTTACAAATGTTACAGTATCACCAGAATAGAATTAGAGAAGAACAAGAACACGAAACAAGGCGTATGAAAGACACGAAAATGAAAATTCTCGTCGCCCAGTCAGTTCCAGCTGACGGTCATAAAAAGGGTGCAACACAGTCCAGTAATTCAGCGGTTCCCGTTAAAGGGACATGCAACTATTGTAAACAGCCAGGTCATTATATAAACGATTGTGCAGTTCTGAAACATAATATCTCCACGGGTAAAACCAAGGAGAGACCACGTCCGCCTAGACAGGATCAGATCCAACAACAAGTACCTCAGAATATACAGCCTATGCAAGCTGCACAACAGACCGTACCGCAACAACAGCCACAGCCTATTGCTGCAACACAGAACACGACACAACAGATGTACCAGTATGCACAAAATGACTATCCAGAGTATCAACGCTACACATGAAATAGCCTAGAGAGGGAAGTTGGCTTACCCCTTATTGAGGTTCCTGTAGATCAAGAGTGTCCTTATGTACAGAGTCAAGTATTAGGGAAAGACAGAAAGTTTTTACTTGATACAGGGGCAAGCAGAACAACTATAAGTCATGATGAAGTTCCAGGGGCACCCCTCTCAGGCTCACAAAATATTTCCCTTGGTTTTTCAGGAAAGCCCACTATTAACGAAGTATCACAACCGCTTGCATTTACAGTCGGTCCATTAACACGGACTACAGATCTATTGCTTACGAAATCATGCCCCGAAAATTTGTTAGGTATTAAAACATTGAAAGCTCTAGGAGCTATAATATGCTGTTCTCCGGACGGAGTACGACTATTTTTGCGTGACTTTAAAGGTCACTACGTGTCTAGAGACATGGATCACCGGTTACAGAATCTACCTGCACATTTATGGGCACAAGGCCCCACTGATGTAGGTTGTATGCACATTACACCGTATCGAGTCACACTCAAAGCAGGAGTGGTATTACCACGAATGCGACAATACAAGTTACCTCCAGATGCTGTAGTGGCTTTACTGCAAATCATTGACGAGCTCATCTCACAAGGAGTGGTTGTAGAAACCGACTCCAATATATGTAATTCTCCGATTATTCCGATTCTTAAACGAACCGACCCAAAAGCACCCCCAGTATATCGATTAGTTATTGATCTACGCGAATTAAATAAATGCATTGTACCACAATATCCCGTGGTCCCGGATATTTCTTCATTACTGACAGCTATTGATTCAGAAGCAACGTTCTTTACTGTAATTGACCTCAAGAACGCCTTCTTCAGCGTCCCAATCGATCCGGAAAGCCAATATTTGTTCGGATTCAGTTTAAATGGACGAAGTTTTAAATTCGCACGCGCACCTCAAGGATTTACAGAAAGTCCTAGCATCTACAGCCAAGCACTGAAAAGACAACTTGACAGTATCCACATGCCTGTTAACACTGCACTGCTTCAGTATGTCGATGATCTGCTGATCACCGCCCGAAGCGAATCCGAATGTGAAAAAGCATCACTGACGGTTTTACATTTCTTAGCCGACAAGGGGCACAAGGTGTCCCCTTCAAAGCTGCAATTTTGTGCCCAGCAAGTTGTGTACCTAGGGCACTTGCTGTCCAAATGGGGGAGACAGCTCACACCTGATCGCATCCAGTTAATTGTAAACATGCCACCACCCAAGACACAAAAGGAGGTACGGGCCTTCATAGGCCTCACTTCGTACTGCAGGCAGTGGATCCCCCAATATGCATTTTTAGCAAAACCACTCATTCAGTTGACAACCCAGGAGGCAGCGACATCGACTGTCCTCCCTTGGACTCCAGAACATACACAAGCTTTTGAAGACTTAAAGAAAGCTTTATGCCAAGCACCTGTTTTAGCGACACCATGTTACAGTAAGCCTTTTACACTCTTCGTTACAGAACGTGAAGGTACTGCTTTGTCAGTACTCACGCAGGAACAAGCAGGATCACACAAGCCATGCGCTTACTTTTCTAGCACATTAGATCCCGTAGCTCAGGCTCTTCCTGCGTGTCTGAAATCAGTTGCAGCGACAGCTCTAGCGATTAGACAAAGTGATTCCATAGTATTAGGACATCAATTGACAGTACAAGTACCACACGCAGTAGAGGTTCTCTTGAACCGGACACAGACACAACACTTGACTATAGCACGACTGACTGGTTACGAACTTACATTGTTTCAGCCACACATAGAAATCAGACGTTGTAGTACATTAAATCCTGCCACACTTTTGCCATTAAGTGGAACAGACCCACTGATACATGACTGTATTGAAGTCATTACTATTACGACCAAACCCAGACAAGATTTGACAGATGTCCCATTACCAGATCCAGACCTGACACTTTATGTAGATGGGTCATGTATGAGAACAAGTACAGGGAAAGTTAGTGGCCGCCTATGCAGTCACGACAGACACCGAAGTCATTGAAACAAATTGTATCGACACATTATCAGCTCAAGCAGCAGAGCTTATCGCTCTGACACAAGCCTGTATTCAAGCCAAAAATAAGAAAGTCAACATATACACAGATTCACGTTATGCATTCGGAGTCGTACATGACTTCGGAGTCCTTTGGCGAGAGAGAGGTTATTTGACTTCTCACGGTGCCAACATTCAACACGGTCCCCTCATTCAAGCTCTATTAGATGCAATACATCTACCTACTTCAATATCTATCATGAAGTGCAAAGCCCATACGAAAGTGACTGACATTATTTCTCAGGGTAACGACCTAGCAGACCGAACAGCTAAGCAAACAGCACAGAATCAGACTCATGCAACTGACTTGACAAAGACAATAGTTCCGACGCCGACACACTGCATGACAGTTAAGGATCCCGCTCTTGATGTAATCGACATACAGACACATGCTACACCAGAGGAAATAAAGAAATGGACCGAATTAGGAGGGATCCAGACAGATCAGGGATGGATGACGAAGGGAAAATCTATATGGTTTCTCCCCGACTCAATGGTTCAAGTTATCATTAACACAATACATGGTCCAGCACATCTAGGAGAAAAAGCCATGTTAGACAGTATTCAACACATTTGGTTCAACAAACACTTACGAGCGGCAGCCAAACAGAAAGTCCGAACCTGTATGATTTGTTGTCAGTTCAATCCAGGTAAAGGAGTACCTGTAGAGCAGGGTGGATTCCAACCTCCCGATCACCCTTTTGAAGTCCTCCAGATGGATTATATCCAGATGGAACGATGTCGAGGATTCAAATATGTCCTCGTAGTTGTATGCGCTCTTTCCCGTTGGACAGAGGCGTATCCCGTCTCAGATTACACTGCCCCGACTACTGCCAAACAGTTAGTTCGAGAATTCTTCCCACGGTATGGTTTGCCCCGTGTCGTGTACTCAGATAATGGCCAGCCATTCTCATCCGAGCTAATGAAACATATTTCACTCTTGTTAGGCTATCAATGGAAATTCCACTGTGTCCGACATCCCGAGGCAGCAGGTCTCGTGGAACGCCATAATCAAACTCTGAAAATTAGACTGTCCAAAATCTGTAGAGAAAAAGGTGTCGACTGGATAGTAGCCTTACCAGTTGCGCTCTTTTACATGAGAATGGTAGCACATTCTCGAACAGGGCTATCCCCGTATGAGGTGGTCTTCGGTAGGCCACCAAATATGTGGGGGACGCCTATACCTCGTAAGATCACTGATGTTGATTGTAATATGCTGACAGATTACCTGGCTTCCTTGATGTCTGCACTACAATCTTGTCGTTCACAGGTAGCTGCAGCTTTTCCCGATAACACTGAGGTAAAGCCTCATGAAGTGGTTCCAGGTGACCTGGTACTTGTAAGAAATTTCGACAGGAGGAGTCCATTGGAGCCTCGCTGGCAACAACCGAAACTCGTTTTACTGACCACGAGGACAGCCGTGAAGATAGAGGGCCGCAAAGGGTGGTTACACTCGAGTCATATCAAGAAATTTCATGTACTACCATCGGATTTAAACGTTCAGCCCTGCATTCCCTCACAGACTGACTCAAAACTCCCCCTGGTTGAAAAGACACAAAAAGAGAACTATAAACTGAAACTAAGGTCTAGCAAGTCAGACAATTCGATTGTTTAAGTCCTCTCCAAGGTGAATCGGTTGAATTAAGTCTTTGACATGTATCCTCTAGACCGAATGAGAGAGAAAAATAGACAGAAGCAGCTCAAGAAACATGCATACTGTAAATCACTTCATAGTCACTTTATAGTGACATTGTTGATTATGTTTTTTCTAAGTCTTATTATTATTGCTGCAAGTGTGCTGTTACATATGTACTATCCTATTTTCAAGCGTGCTTACAATGTTACTGCCGAACATTCTTTTAGTGAACTACCTCCACATGAGTTGTCTTATAGATTTGCGCTGCGCAACAACACATTCATTAATATGTTACACCATTCCCATCAGACCAGCAATGCTACAAATTGTTGGATATGTGGCCGACTCCCTCCCTATCAGAAATACAAGGGAGTTCTGCCTCTCTTTCCATATCCGTTCACACACAATGGTTCCTGTGGAGCATGGTTTAGTTTGATTAACTCTTTAGATTCAAACACTGTAGTATACCAGAGCAACTGGGTATGGGGAAACCTGAACTTAGTTTTGCTTAAAGCCTGTTATCCTAACAAGGAGGGACTTCCCAAAAGAACAGGAACTGATCTAGAAAATGAAGTATATGGATTAGGTAATTTTACACTTAACCTCATGATTCTAAATGTTGAATCTGAAACCACACTAGTCTTGCCTGCTATGTCAGTATTACCAGTTAAAGGTGAATTCTGTGTAAGAAAGAATGGTTCAGTACACCTGGGTCATAGTAAATGTGCCACTGTGATCGAATTCAGTGATAAAGGCAAGTCTACATTTAGAGCTTCCCGTCACTCCTACTTCATATGTGGGCATACCGCATATATACGTCTACCTCCAGACTGGGATGGTACCTGTTACATTGCATTCCTTTTGCCACCTGTTTTTCTAGCCCCTCCTGATTATCATAGAAATACCAATCTAGTACACCATAGACCCCAGAGAGATACCCCGATTGTTGACTACACCGAAACAGCATGGGAACAATATACCGACTTCAATAAAGGTCTCTTTCCTTACATAGGTGTTGTCTCAAACAGTAAATTGATACGTAGATTAACTAGAACCCTTGAAGCAGTAGTGAATGAAACTACCTCTGCCCTAGGCAACTTAACAGAGGAGCAGTCTGCGATGCGGATTGTTGTTCTTCAAAATCGTCTTGTCCTTGACGTCATCCTAGCAGATAGGGGCGGAGCTTGTAGGGTCATCGGATCAAGTTGCTGTGTTTTCATCCCAGAAAACGCGCCATCTGTATATAAAGCCATAACTCGTCTTCACAAGATTGCAAATCAGATACATCAGAATGCAGGCACCTGGACATGGTCCGGTTGGTTCTGGAGCGTGTTGTCAGCCTGGGGATGGAAAGTCCTATCCTTCCTAGGTATTGGCCTTCTCATAATATTCAGTTGCTGCCTGTGTCTACAATGTGGGCCAGCGATTTGCGGCCTGTGTGCCACATCGTGTATTCCACGTTCAAGTTTTCATTCAAGATCCCGGAAGAAGAAAGAAGAGCAAATGATGTTACATGAACAGATTGATGGATTCCTGAAGATCGATATTTCATGAGGGTCCGTAGGGGACAAGGAGGGAATGAGGAAATATGAATTTTTTATGGTCAATTGTGTCCCCTATCTAGACCCCAACGGCTCCATGTACATGCTACAAGTACATGTATGTTCCCTCCACTTCAAGCTATGAAGACGCAAATACAATTGTGTCCAACGTTAATATGTACTCTTTCATATCTGCCATGAATGGGCCAGATATTCCGTTCCTAAGTATGCCTTGCCACCGTCTTTATATGGTACACTTTTCACGTTTTACAGTTCAGGCGAGTAGGCCCTGAATTCTGCCATCGAGCCTTTTCTTGCTTCTGCCTCTGAATGCTCCAGCCTGGACCTGCATCTGTATCCATGAACTTTGTCTTACTTCCTGCGCGGCTAACGGTGCCTAAGCCCGGCCTGTTGCCTGCCAAAACTAAATTCGGCCTTCAAGTTATCTGTTCCGCTCCTCAAGAAATGCATTCCTGTCTAAGTAGCTTAGGTAAACATCCCTCTAGCTGCAGAGCAAAGGGCCCGGCCTTACTATCTCTGTGCAAGTAATTCATGATTCTCGTTACCATGGTAGGCCCATGCCCCCCTCGCATCTCATGTAGACAGTTAGACGCTTGTACACGCACTAGCAGTCAGTATAGAATAGGATCTGTCCGAGAAGACCTTTCCTTCCAGATAAAATAGTTCCTTAAACACAAGATATTAGATATGATTTAGGACTAGGTTGTCCTGACACCCCATACTTCTGTCTCCACATGTAGGGCTAAATGTCAAGTTCCCTTCACCCTTTAGTTACACGTCAATCACACGTCATGCGGCTGCGCGCGCATCTCTGCCATGTATTTTCGCTGACTTTGCAGGATTCTCTTATGGATCCACCCATTTGTGTCGCCATCATAATGACGTTTTTAGTATACGCCTCTATGCACGCCTATTATTATGCCTTTTTTATTACGTATGTATATTCTTATCTGTATTATCAAGCTGTTACGCCTCCTGCATCTATCTTAATGTAATGCCTTTCTTATATATACTGATACTTGGCAATAATCTATTGCTGATCCCTTCCTGAACCTTCGTGGTAAAGGAACCCGATTGCCTGGTTCGAACCATCATTCCTTTGTAAGGAATAAATACCCTATTATACCCTCGACTACCACGGATTCTGCCTCTTATTTTTACTGAGTTATTCATATTGTATTTTACCGCATAAAAATAGTACAGGTAATTTAAATATTTACCACAGAATCCCTGGAGGAAGATCTTGACCTTCGTGGCCCACCACCAACTCTCCCAGGAGGGACAAAGAGGGGTCCATTATGGTCCTCTCCATCACTGTCTAGGGGAATTGGAATTTCCAGATCCAGATCCTTGTTATCTTCCTGGCCAGCTTCAGAGGTCGGGTCATGGGGAGTTACACCCCTAGGCCTTTCCTTAGGTGCTGTCCCACCCACTCTGCTTTGCCCTTCAGATCCTAAAGATCTGCTAAGGTCATCCAGCCTCTATGAAATGCTGGGTGGTTGGACTTTTGCCTGCCTTCAGTTTCCTAGTTGTACATAATGCTCTCAGTTCCATGAATGGGAGTCTATTATACTGGGAGTCTTTAAGCCCATTGGCTTCTGGCAATTACCTACTGGTTCCTCACCTTGAAGACATTACTAGTGTGGTGTGGTGTATTGAACTACCTACTCTAGTGTGGCCTACTAAACTCTCTTGAGTTGTAGAAAGGGTGTGCTATCTCTTAACACACAACTCCTCTAAGTTCAGTAGAACTTAATGTATTCTAAAGCTTGTATTATATCTACCTAGGGTACCTTTCGTGGTTTTCAGTTTGTTACTCAATTGAGATTATCTGGTAAAACAATAGCAAGCTGGAATCCCATACGCTGCACACCAATGTGAGAAGTTGGCCTGATATATGGTGTCCACTAGTTATAGTGGTCACCTTGTATCAGTTCAAACAACCCCTTATTGGTTATAGGTTAAAAACAACCTTTATTGAAAGCTATCCTAGTGGTATCTATGGAGAGCAGCCTTCAGGCTAAGTCTTGAAGGAATGTAAAGCAGCTTGTTTTACCAGTCTATAATCTCTTGAGTCACTAAATGAAAGATATCCACACCAGGTATATATCTAAAAGAGGTGAAGCTTGACTCTTCAGCCACGAGGACAGGAGGCATTGAGGACAACCAGGACCTGGATTCGAGCTGTCCCACAAAGAATGTCGAGTGCTGCAGTGTTGGTGCCCGGATTGGACACAACAAGTCTTGGCAACAGCAACCTATGCAGAAACAAGAAAGATGCTTCGGTGCAGACCAGCAAGGTCTGTGGGACTCATCACTTGGTTGGGAGTCAGGGCACATCTGGAGCAACCAGGGAAGCCCAAGGAAATGAAAAGTTACCCCCTCAGGGACCCACCAGTCAACGGACCAGGGATCGCGAAGGGACCTTGAGATGAAACACAAAATGGTGGCCCACAGGTCACTCGGAAAGACCATGCCAACAATCTTCGGTGGATTTAGTGCTCTAGGTGGGGGCTACAAGTCAGCCCAATCATGACTTCAAGAGACATCAGAAATTCAATGCACTTGCAGAAATGCACAGTGACCAGGAGTTCTGGTTCCACGCTACTCACGAGGGGACTCGGGTCGGCCTCTGAGATGTCTCGAAATCCTCTTCCTGGGCTGCAAATACTTCAGAGTCTGGCGGGAGCTTCGATGATGCAGAATGGCAAATTGCTTCTTTGGTGCCTGCCAAGCAGGGGAGTCACTCCTTGACCCCAAGAGATTTTTCTTCAGTCCTCTGATCTTAAGCAGAGCGTCAAAGGTCCAGGATTCAGCTTCAGAGTTTCATCCAGGGTAATCTAAAGTCCTAAGGACTGGGGTCCCCTACTTATACTAAGATAGGGGGTTGGACATACTCTGGGGACCCACCTATGGGAGGGTTTGAAAATAGGGGTGGCTACACCCATTTCCTTTGTCCAGTTTCGTGCCAGAGCAGGGGCTGGAAGCCCCTGAACCAGTTTCACCTGGACTATGCACAGGGACACCAAATGTGCCCCCATTGCAGGACTTCAAAGCACTCTGAGAGTGCTCCCACCCAGCCCCAACACACATAAGCCTGTCTGGGAAGTGGTTACACCTCCCTCTGACAGGAAAGCTATTGTCCAGGCCTCCCCTGCCGGAGTTTTGGTCAGCAGCAGAAGGCCCGTGTCTGTGGCTGCAGCATCCATTTTGTGATGCCAGGGCTCTATTAAGTTTCTAACGGATATACCAGTGCTGTTATGTCTCTTCCTCTAGAAGGGTGGGATCATACTCCCACACCAGTTACTGGTGTGGGGGTATGATTCCAAGGTGTTTGACACCAAACACAACATGTTTCCGTGCAGCCAGTCCAAAGTTAGCATTTACAGTTTGGTTATAATGCACTTAAGAGTATATGGTCAGGCTGCACTACTGAAAACCCTGGAGAAGAGATTCCAAAGGCTGCAGAGGGGCTCAACTCATGCCTGGTCACCCCCTCACATATAACCAAGCACCCTGCCTTCAGGATTGATAAGGCCTGCCATAGGGGTGACTGATAGGTTTGTATGTGCAGTATTTGGTGAGATATAGTGAACCTATATCTCAGTAAGGGGTGCATGCACCACCTTACTCAGGCTGCAGTAGCAGACCTGTGGTGTCATTTTGGGTGGCTTTCCAGGGGTGGCATAATACAAGCTTAATCCTCTGGTAGGCCTCTGGGGTACCTATGCCCTGGGTACATAGTATACCATATACTAGGGACTTATTCGGGCACCTCGGATCCAATCTGAACTGTACCTAACGTACATGGAATCATTTTAGAGAGGAAGCAGCTAGGCTGGGGCCCTGAATAGCAGGGTCCCAGCCAGACTAAAGTCGAAAAACAGTGAAACACCAGCAAAAAGTGGGGGTAAACATGTGAAGCAGATCCTACTCTCCTACACTTTCTGCACCTCTTTTGCTTCTTTCTGCACTTCAGTTGCCTCTTTCTGAACCCCTTTTGCCTCTTTCTGCTCCTGTTGATTCTTTCTGCACTGCTCTTGCTTCTTTCTACGCCTCTCTTGCAAATTACTGTACCCCTCTTGCCTCTATCTGCACCCCTCTTTCTGCACCTCTCTTGCCTATTTCTGCACCCATGTTCTCTCTATCTGCACCTTTTTTGCCTGTTCCTGCAACTTACTAGCTTCTTTCTGCACCTCTTTTGCCTGTTCCTGCAACTTACTTGCCTCTTTCTGCACCCCTCTTGTCTGTTTCTGCACATCACTTGCCTCTTTCTGCACCTTTCTTCCCTCTTTCTGCACTACACTTGCCTCTTTCTGTACCTCACTTGCATCTTTTTGCACTGCACTTGCTTTTTTCCGCACCTCTCTTGTTTCATTCTGCAAGCTCTCTTGTCCCTTTTGTCACTTCTATTGCTTCTTTCTACACCTTTATTGCTTCTTTCAGCACATTCCTTGCCTCTTTCTGCACTTCTTTTGCCTGTTTCTGCACCTGTCTTGTCTCTTTCAGCACAACTGTTGCCTTTTTCTTTACCTCATTGTTTCTTTTCCGCATCCGTCTTGCCTCTTTCTGCACCCCTCTTCCCTCTTTCTGTACTTCGCTTGCCTCTTTCTGCACGCCTGTTCTCTTTTTCTGTACCTGGTTTGCCTGTTTCTGCACCTCTCCTACTTGTTTCTGCATCTCTGTTGCCTCTTTTTGAACATCTGTTGCTTCTGTCTTCACTTCTCTTCCCTCTTTCTGCCCTCCTCTTTCCTCTTTCTGCACCGCTGTTGCTTCTTTCAGCACTTCTCTTGCTTCTTTCTGCACCTCTTTTGCTTCTTTCTGCACCCTTATTATCTCTTTCTGCACCTCTCGTACCTCTTTCTACACCTCTCTTTCTGAGGGTCTCTTGCCTCTTTCTGTACCTCTTTAGCTTCTTTCTGCACGTTTGGTGCCTCTTGTTGCACCCCTCTTGCCTCTTTCTGCACCCCTCTTCCCTCTTTCTGTACCACTCTTGCCTCTGTCTCTAACCCTGTACTGTCTTTCCACACCTCATTTGCCTGCTTCTGCAACTCTCTTACCTCTTTCTACAGTTCTCTTGCCTCTTTCTGTACCTCTGTGCTTCTCTCTGCACTTCCCTTGCCTTTATCTGCACCCCTCTTGTCTCTTTCTGTACCTCTGTTGGTTCTTTCTGCACTGCTCTTGCCATTTTCTGCATCTCTCTTGCTTCTTCATGCACCTCTCTTCCCTCTTTCTGTACCCATCTTTCCTCTTTCGGCACCTCTCTTGCCTGTTTCTGCAGCTCTCTTGCCTCTTTCTACAGTTTTCTTGCTTCCTTCTGCACTTCTGTTGCTTCATTCTGCATTTCTCTTGCATCTTTCTTCACCCCTCTTGCCTGGTTCTGCACCGCTCCTGCCTCTTTGTGCACTTCTCTTTCCTCTTTCTTCATCTCACTTGCCTCTTCCTGCACTTTTCTTTCTTTTTTATGCACCTCTCTTGTTTCTATCTGCAATGTTCTTGTCTCTTTCATCACTTGTCTTGGTTCTTTCTACACCTCTACTGCTTTTTCCTCACTTCTCTTGCTTCTTTCTACACTTCTTTTGCCTGTTTCTTTACCTGTCTTGCCTATTTCAGCACCACTGTTGCCTCTTTCTGTACCTCACCTGATTCTTTCTGTACCCCTTGTGCCTCTTTCCGCAACCCTCTTCCGTCTTTATGTACCTCCCCTGTCTGTTTCTACACCTCTGTTGCCTCTTTCTGTACCTCACCTGCTTCTTTATGAACCCCTCTTGCCTCTTTCTGTAACCCTCTTCCCTCTTTATGTACCACTTCTGTCTGTTTCTACACCTCTGTTGCCTCTTTCTGTACCCCACCTGCTTCTTTCTGTACCCCTGTTGCCTCTTTCTGTAATCCTCTTCTCTCTTTATGTATCACTCCTGTCTTTGTGCACCGCTCTTGAAAATATCTGTATCCCTCTTGCGTCTTTCTGCATCCCTCCTCCACCTTTCTGCACCTCTCTTGCCTTTGTCTGTACCCCTGTTCTCTCTTTTTGCACCTCTTTTGCCTGTTTCTTCAATTATCTTGCCACTTTCTCAGTTCCCTTGTCTCATTCTGCACCTCTGTTGCTTCTTTCTGCATTTCTCTTGCCTCTTTCTGCTCCCCTCTAGACTCTTTCTGCACCTCTGTTGATTCTTTCTGCACTTCTCTTCTTCAGTCAATGCAACAGTAGGGAAAATGTTGAATTCCGAAGGGTTAAAATTTACTGTTCCTATCCCCACTCCTATCAGAGCAATGGTAGGGAAAGTGTTGGATTGTTGAGTGGTAACATTTACTGTTCCAACTCCAATTAGTGCAACAGTAGGGACAGTGTTTGCTTACAGAGGGGTAACATTTACATTTCCTACACCAGTCAGTGCAGAAGTAGGGAAACAGTAGGGAAAGTGTTGGGTTGCAGACTGGTAAAATGTATATTTAAAAAATTCAAGTCTGTTGTCGTTAGGAGGTACATGTGCAAAGGTCCAGGCATCTAAAGACTTTAGCCAACCGGTGGACCTGTGCAACGTAAAAAGTTCAATGTACTTAAACTAGAATAATAACTGGGGAAAAGCACAGGTTGGTTAAAGTGCTTAAGCTGTTGACGCAAAAAAAAGTGCATTTGCAAGCTCTAGGACATAAGGACTGTAGATGACTGCTGAACCTACGTGCACCTGATGAGTCTTTAGAGGGAAGGTCTTTCAAAGTGATCCACGCAATGTACAGTAAGGGATAAAAACACTGTCTGCATTGCTAGCTCAATAGACCACTAGAGTAAGTGCTAGGTGTGTGAAGACTTTACCCATTGTGCAGCCTATGCACATTCATAAACAATCAGGAGCTGGATATTGGGCTGAAACCAGCTGTCTAATCACACTGGTTCTCTTTAGGTGCTGGAGACATGGCCTCCAACCTTTTTTAGAACCAATGAATACATGTCACCAGTGCACAGTTTAGTTCAATGTCCAATGGTTCAAAGCAGGCTAACTCTACCTCCCTGCTGGACCTTATGTCCCGGGCATTCTACCTTGTTCATAGCTGCTCCCTCCCTTCTGCCACAATGGTGGGGCAAAAGAGCAGAATAGGGATAATATCTTCTTGACAGTGGTTGCATAGCTGACAATTCACCTGTTCCTCACATCTTTTCTACTCAGGATAATAAATTAGCGTCAGAATTATCCCCATCTTGAGTTTCATGAACTGTACCTTGGTCCAAACATTATAAAGATCCCTTAGATAATGTTGCAGTTTCAGATGCATATAGGTGTGCAGTGTCATCCAGCCATGTATGCATTGAGACTGGCAAGCCTTGTCCTCTAGTAGTCAGAGCTGTTGTGTGCTTGCTTTTGCCATGCTTTTAAACTCTTGATGGATAATTGATGGGTCCTAGGCACTTGCGTGCTTAGGACCTGGGACAGGTAGGACTTTGCCAATGACTTTTGATTTGTTTTCAGTTCAGACCAAAGGTGATGGCCCAGTGAATCCTCTTTTGCTGACCTGAAATTGTGACAACAAATTGTAAAGGCCACCTTCCCTGCCAGTGTCAGCTTAGAAATGCAAACTCCACCCTAGTCTGGGCAGGAGATAAATAGGAAGGAATCTGAAAAATGTTGCTGTTGATCTTGAGAAGCATTCTATCCATTATTGTGCTGTCCCATCACTTAAGAGCCTTGCTTCCGTAAGTTAAGGTAAGGAGATCCTTTGTTTGTGGAGGTATAGGCATAGGCATGAGCGTAGGGCATTTTTGTTTTGTGTAAAGAGACCTAAGGGGAAAGGATAAGGTGATGCCCTTCTTACTTATTTCATTTAATTAGTCGCCGAGTCATCCATAATTATTGAAGTGGACTCCAGGGTGCTTAAAACCTTTAGTTGATGCTAACTTTTCTTCGTCTATGAACCATATTGGTTTTTGTAGTCTAGCTCCTTGAAGCAGCAGGATCTTGGTTTCCTTTTTGTTGTTTAGAAGGCCATTACTAGTTGAGAAGGCTGAAGTAGCATCCAGAAGGCACTACAGGCCAATCTTGGTTCAACTAATCAGTACTAGATTATCCACGTACAACAGGTTCAGGAGCCCCCTAGTTTGGGCAGATGGGAATTAACTGAATTCAAAGTAGGGGTCAGATCAGATAAGAACAAGTTAAATAGTGTTAGTGCCAGGATGAAACCCTGCTTGAGACCAATGCGTGGATTTAATTGGCCTAGACAAGCGAGACACATCTCCAATTTTTAATTTGACCCCTGTTTCTTGATGCAGTAATTCCAGGGCCATGAGCAGGCCTTCTGGCATGTTGAGGAGGTGCCAATGTCTACCGAAGCTTCTCCCTGTTTACCCTATCGAATGCAGACTTGTTGTTGATAAAGCCCAGGAAAATTGGTTGGCTATTGGATGCCACTTGATCAGATAATAGGGAGAGTGCCATATGGTTCACCGCAGTCCCTGTGTGCTTAGTGTACCCGTTTTGGGTCAACCGAATGATATAATTAGTCTCTGCCCAAAGCTGTAGCTCACCTACTAGCAACCCTGCAAAGTATTTGGCATTCTTGTCAATTAGAGCTACCAAATGATAATTCCGAGGGACCCCTTTGTCACCTCCCTTGAATATAGGTACGAGTATCGAGCCACGCCATAAAGGGTGAACACTTTTCAGCTGCAAGATTGTTGAGCATAGCGGGGTTAGTTCTAGATCCTCCTAGTAAATGACTGGTGGGATTTCGCCTGGGTCTGGTGCCCCCTCTCTGTGGCCCTTTGCTCTTTGTTTCTGGATTAAAGTATCAGGAAAAGAGCACCAGAATGTTTTGTGATCACTGCTCCTGGGATGGGAAGCTATCTCCTTCTATGTGGTGCTTACCCGACAGAGCCAACTGATTGAAGTGGTCATACATGAAATGGTACTAGATTGGCTTTGGGATGATAGAGGAGACCACATTTTGGAGATTTTTGCCCACCTCATTTACAGTCCACCAAATGTTTGCAGAATTTTTTGACCTGATGTCATACAGTAATTTTGTCCAGAAGAAGTTCCATCCCTCACTCTGATTATTCCTTTTCTCCACCTTTAGATTTCTTCTTGCCTCCCTTAGTGTGCATAATATTATTGGGCCCATTGGTGACCTTGTAAGGGTTCTCCAAGACTGTTTGATTCTCCTTATGACCCTCCTTATCAAGTAAATTGTTCCTCATCCTTGTTTGAGGGCCCACTTTTGTGTGTTGGATTTTCTTTTTGTGTCTTGGATGGGCTTAGCATGCTGACTAGCACATTTTTCAGTAAACCTTATCCAACAAGACAGAGAGTCACTATTGAAGTTATGAGTATATACCAGTAGATATTTAGCTTCTGAGGCAAGGGTTGGAAGGGTGTCAGTAGTGTACTTGATGCATTTGAGGTTAATTGTGTGCCCTTCATTCCCTTGGTCTACTGCGCACTCATCCAACTCAAGGTTGAAGAATATCTCTTGAGGATGCCATCCATTTTTTCTCCAAAGCCAAAGGAGGTGATGTTGTTCAGCAGGGGGAGACTGACAGAGGTGTAGTCAATTAAAAGAACCCCAGAGCTTGTTAAATATGAGAAGCAAGGTGGTATGACATAAAGTATTCAGACATATAAAGCTCTAAGACCAAGGTGTTCAAGATTGCCTTGTAAGGACTGCCCTCTCTTGTTATCTTTGTGTCACCCAGGGGAATTTTGAGTTGGTGTCGTCCAGTGCCTATCTTGTGCCTATGTGATCTCATTTGCAGGTAGTGCACTCATTAGCCACATTTTGAGGTAGCCTGAGACCATAAGGTCCTTGCTGAACTTCTCTGAACTAAGGCCTATAGTGATGTAAATTAGCTTGTCAGAGACCTCTGTCCATGAGCTGGTGTTTGGGTGGATATAAACGTTTACCAGGGTGATTTCCAGTTTCCAATGATTGAGCTAGCTTGAGGATAGTACCTCAATTAGTAATTTGTCAAATGGAACCCTGGACATATATTCCAAATAAAATAGCATGCAGGCCGTTGTAGTCGTGACATGCAAATTGTCTTGGAAGACAGCATGTAGCTAAGGTGGTGATCAAGATTCCAGCCCAGGTGGGCGGGTACTGCAGGGTCGCTTTTGGCTGGGGCTGGTAGAACATGTTGATTATGGGATTTTCTCAATTGTTAAAGGAACATGACTGTTGCCCGCTCTCATTTCTATCATGTTGTTGAGAGAGACAAAAGGTCCCCCATCATGTGTGTTTAGAGTCTGAGGTTGACCTGCCAGGTTGGATGTCAGAGGGAGGGTTGTCTGGTGCCCCATGATGGCCATCGTGACTGATCCTTTGGTGTCATGTGAGGCACTTGCTTGATGGATTTCCTGGTATTGGTCATTTGATGCACAGTTTCCCCATTCGTATTGCTGTATTGTGGTAAATAATTTTCCTTTACCGGGACTGAATTTGATACAGAAACATAATAAAATAGCTCAATAAAATGAGAGGCAGAATCCGTGGTATTAGAGGTTCGGAATGGGCTTTATTCCAATAATCGATTATAATCGGATGCCTCAAGTTCCATCACCCCGGAGGTTCAGGAAGTGAAGTACACACATTATTGATATGAAATGACTTTTATAATACATACATTACAATGAAGCGAATGCAATAGGCGTAATAATTGATAAGGAAAATGACGAATTGTCTGCGTAACCGAAAAATGGGTGGAACAAGGAGTAAAAAGGAACATAATTGGTTGTGATGTCACCTATAGGTGGATCTATAAGATAATACTTGGCATAGATGCGCGCGCAGCAGCATGACGTGTAACTAGGGGGTGAAGGGGACTTGACATTTAGCTCTACATGTGGAGACAAGAAGTCTGAGGGCTCAAGTCAACCTAATCCCAAATCATATCTAACATCCTATGTTTAAAGAACTATGTTATCCATAAAGAAGGACTCTCGGACAGAATCTATTCTATACTGACTGTGCGTGCGTGTACAAGCGTCTAGGTGTCTACACTAAATGCGAGGGCAGGAATCTTCCATAGTAATAGGACTATGAATTACTTGCATGAGGGCAGAGAAGCCGGGCCCTTTGCTTGGTAACTGGAAGAATGTTTACTTAAACTACTAGGCAGGAATGCATCGGCTGAGGGGGAAGCAGATAACTCGAAGGTGAAATACAGTTCTTGGCAGAGAATAGGCTGATGTCAGGCTGTGAGCCGCGCAGAGAATGAGACAAAGTTCATGGTCACAGATGCAGGCTCAGACTGGAGCTTTCAGAGGCAGAAGGCAAGAAGAGTTTGATGACAGAATCAGGGCCTACTTGCCTGGACTGTAAAAATGGCATAAGTGAACCATATAAAGCCGGTGGCCTTTTGTACTTAGGAATGGAATATCCGGCCTATTCATGGCGGATCTGACAGAGGACATGTTGACGGTGGACGCACATGTGTTTGCGTCTTTATAACTGGAACTGGAGGGAACATACATGTACTTGTGACATGCACATAGAACCGTTGGGGTCCAAGATAGGGGACATAACTGACCAGAAAAATCCATATTTCCACATTCCCTCCTTGTCCCCTACTTGCCCGTTAAGAGATATCAATCTTCATTAATCCATTGATCTGTTCATATAGCATCATTTGTTCTTCTTTCTTCTTCCGGGATCTTGAATGAAATCTTGGTGGTGGAATACACGATGTGGCACACAGACCACAAATCGCTGGTCCACATTGTAGACATAGACAGCAACTGAATAGTATGAGAAGGCCAATACCTAGGAAGGATAGAACTCTCCATCCCCAGGCTGATATCACACTCCAAAACCAACTGGACCAAGTCCAAGTGCCTGGGTTCTGGTGTATCTGGCTTACAATCTTGTGAAGGCGAGTTATAGCTTTATATACAGATGGCGAATTCTCTGGTATGAATACGCAGCAGCTGGATCCGATGACCCTACAAGCTCCGCCTCTATCAGCCAAGATGACGTCAAGGACAAGACGATTTTGAAGCACAACAATCCGCATAGCAGACTGCTCTTCTGTTAAATTGCCTAAGGCGGAAATAGTTTCATTCACTACTGCTTCAAGGGTTCTAGTTAATCTACGTATCAGCTTACTATTGGTAACTGTACCTATATAGGGAAAAGATGCATTTATTGAAATCTACATACTTGTCCCATGCCGTCTCAGTGTAATCGACAATTGGGAGATCTCTCCGCTCTCTATTGTGTACTAAATGAATATTTCTATAATAATCAGGAGGAGCTAGGAAAACAGGTGGCAAAAGGAATGCAATGTAGCAGGTACCATCCCAATCTAGAGGTAGACGCATTTATGCAGTCTGACCACATATAAAGTAGGAGTGGCGATAAGCTCTGAATAAAGATTTGCCTTGATCACTGAATTCTACTGTAGTAGTGCATTTACTATGGCCCATATGTATGGAACCAACCTTTCTTACACATAATTCACCCTTCGCTGGGAATACTGACATGGTGGGTAAGACTAGTTCAACTTCGGATACGACATTTAGAATCATGAGATTAGGTGTAAAATTACCTAATCCATATACTTCATTTTCTAGATCAGTTCCTGTTCTTTTGGGGCGACCCTCCTTGTCAGGATAGCAGACCTTGAGTAAAACTAGGTTCAGGTTTCCCCATACCCACTGATCTTGGTAAACTGCTATGTCTGAGTCTATGGAATTGATTAAACTAAACCATGCTCCACAGGAGCCATTATGTGTAAATGGATGTGGAAAGAAAGGCAAGACTCCTCCATAATTCTGATAGGGAGGGAGCCGGCCACACACCCAACAATTAGTTGCATTACTAGTCTGATGGGAATGGTGTAACATACTAATGAAAGTGTTATTGCGCAGCGCAAGTCTATAAGACAATTCATGCGGAGGTAAGTCACTAAAAGAATGTTCTGCAATAACATTGTGAACATTTCTGGCAATAGGGTAATATATGTGCAACAACATACTTGTAATAATTATTAAAAGACTTAAGGAAAACAAAATTAATAATGTCACTATACAATGGCTACGCAGTGATTTACAATACGCCTGTCGTTTCATCATTTTTCGCGACTGTCCATGATTCAGGTCTAGAGGATACATGTCAGAGACAGATTCAACCGCTTCACCTAGGAGAGGACTTAAACAATCAAACCGTCTGACGTTCTAGGCCTCAACTTAACTTTGTAAAGTTCTGTTTCAGTCTTTTCAATCAAAGGAAGTTTTGAATCAGTCTGTGAGGGAGTGCAGGGTACAATGTCTATATCCGAGGATTGTCCATGAAATTTCTTGATATGACTTGAATGAATCCAACCCTTGCGGCCCTCGATCTTCACGGCTGTTCTTGTGGTCAGCAGAACCAACTTGGGTGTCTTCCACCTGGGCTCCAGCTGAGTCTTTCGGTCGAAATTTTTCACAAATACAATATCACCCGGAACTATATCATGGGGTTTCACCTCAGTGTTGTCGGGAAATGCTGCAGCTACCTGTGAACGACAAGATTGTAGTGCAGACATCAAGGAAGCCAAGTAATCTGTCAGCATATTACAGTCAATATCAGTTATTTTGCGTGGTATAGGCGTCCCCCACATATTTGGTGGTCTGCCGAAGATCACCTCATACGGGGATAGCCCTGTTCTAGAGTGTGCTACCATTCTCATGTAAAAAAGTGCAACTGGTAATGCTACTATCCAGTCGACCCCTTTCTCTCTGCATATTTTGGACAGTCTGATTTTCAGTATCTGATTATGTCTTTCTACGAGACCTGCTGCCTCGGGGTGTCGAACACAGTGGAATTTCCACTGATATCCTAGCAGAAGTGAAACATGTTTCATTAATTCGGATGAGAACGGCTGGCCGTTATCTGAGTAGACAACACGTGGTAAACCGTATCGTGGGAAGAATTCTCGAACCAACTGTTTGGCAGTAGTCGGGGCAGTGTAATCTGAAACCGGGTATGCCTCCGTCCAACGGGACAGAGCGCAGACAACTACAAGAACATATTTGAATCCTCGACATCGTTCCATCTGGATATAATCCATCTGGAGGACTTCAAAAGGGTGATCAGGAGGATGAAATCCACCCTGTTCTACGGGAACACTTTTTCCTGGGTTGAACTGGCAACAGATCATACAGGTACGGACTTTTTGTTTGGCTGCTGCTCGTAAATGTTTATTGAACCAAATGTGTTGAATGCTGTCTAGCATAGCTTTTTCTCCTAGATGTGCTGGACTATGTATAGTGTTAACTATAACTTGGACCATTGAATCAGGAAGGAGCCATTCAGACTTTTCTTTCATCATCCATCCTTGGTCCGTTTGGATCCCTCCTAATTCAGTCCATTTCTTTATTTCGTCTGGTGTAGCATGTGTCTGTATGTCAATTACGTCAAGAGTAGGATCTTTAACTGTCATACAATGTGTCGGCATCGGGACTATTGTCTTTGTCATGTCGGGAGTTTGAGTTTGAGCAGTCTGTTTAGCTGTTCTGTCGGCTAAATCATTGCCTTGAGAAATGATATCAGTAACTTTCGTATGAGCTTTACATTTCATAATTGATATTGCAGTGGGTAGATGTATTGCATCTAATAAGGCATGAATGAGGGGTCCGTGCTGAATGTGGGCACCGTGGGAAGTTAAATAACCTCTCTCTCGCCACAGCACGCCGAAGTCATGTACAACTCCGAATGCATAACGTGAATCAGTGTATATGTTGACTTTTTTACTTGTGGCTTGAATACAGGCTTGTGTCAGAGCGATGAGCTCTGCGGCTTGAGCTGACAAAGTATTAATACGATTAGTTTCAATGACTTCTGTATCTGTTGTGACTGCATAAGCAGCCACTAACTCTCCTGTATTTGTTCTCATACATGAACCATCTACATACAACGTCAGGTCTGGATCTGACAATGGGACATCTGTCAAGTCTTGTCTGGGTTTTGTCGTTATAGTAATAACTTCAATACAGTCATGAGCTAGTGGGTCTGTTCCGGTTACTGGCAAAAGTGTGGCAGGATTCAATGTGTTACAGCGTCTGATTTCTATATGTGGCTGAAACAATGTAAGTTCATACCCTGTAAGTCGTGCTATAGTCAAGTGTTGTGTTTGCGTTCTATTCACAAGGACTTCTACTGTGTGTGGTACTTGAACTGTCAATGGATGTCCTAACACTATGGCATCGCTTTGTCTGATTGCTAAAGCTGTCGCTGCTACTGCTTTCAGGCATGCAGGCAAAGCCTGAGCTACGGGATCTAATGTACTAGAAAAATAAGCACATGGTTTGTGTGCTCCTGCTTGTTCCTGTGTGAGTACTGACAAAGCAGTACCTTCGCGTTCTGTAACAAAGAGTGTAAACTGTTTTCTGTAACATGGCGTTGCTAAAACAGGTGCTTGACATAAAGCTTTCTTTAGGCTTTCAAAAGCTTGTGTATGTACCTGAGTCCAAGGGAGAACAGTCGATGTGACTGCCTCCTGGGTTGTCAACTGAATGAGTGGTTTTGCTAGAAATGCATATTGCGGGATCCACTGTCTACAGTATGAAGTGAGGCCTATGAAAGCCCGCACCTCCTTTTGTGTCTTGGGTATTGGCATGTTAGCTATTAACTGAATGCGGTCTGGTGTAAGCTGCCTTCCCTCCTTGGACAGCGAGTGTCCAAGATAAACAACTCGCTGGACACAGAATTGCAGCTTAGAAGGGGACACCTTGTGTCCCTTTTCGGCTAGAAATTTTAAAACTGTCAGTGATGCTTTTTCACATTCATGTTCGCTTCGGGCGGTGATCAGCAGATCATCGACGTATTGAAGCAGAGCAGTGTTAACTGGCATGTGGATACTGTCAAGTTCTCGTTTCAGTGCTTGGCTATAGATGCTGGGGCTTTCTGTAAATCCTTGAGGTGCGCGTGAGAATTTAAAGCTACGTCCATTTAAACTAAATCCGAATAAATATTGGCTTTCCGGATCTATTGGGACGCTGAAAAAGGCATTCTTGAGATCGATTACAGTAAAGAATGTCGCTTCGGAATCGATAGCTGTCAGTAATGACGAGATATCTGGGACCACAGGGAATTGTGGCACAATGCATTTGTTTAACTCGCGCAGATCAATAACCAATCGGTATACTGGCGGGGCCTTTGGATCTGTTCGTTTAAGAATCGGAATTATTGGTGAATTACATACATTGGAGTCTGTTTCTACAACCACTCCTTGGGCAATGAGCTCGTCAATGATTTGCAGTAAAGCCACTACAGCATCTGGTGGTAACTTGTATTGTCGCATTCGTGGTAGTACCACTCCTGCCTTTAATGTGACTCGATATGGTGTGATATTCATGCGTCCAACATCAGTAGGGCCTTGTGCCCATAGATGTGTAGGTAATGTCTGTAGTCGGGGATCCATGTCTCTAGACACAAAATGACCTTTAAAATCACGTAAAAACAATCGTACTCCTTCCGGAGAACAACATATTATGGCTCCTAGAGCTTTCAACGTTTTTATTCCTAGCAAGTTTTCTGGACATGATTTAGTAAGCAATAAATCTGTAGTTCGGGTCAGAGGTCCTATCGTAAGTGGCAGAGGTTGTGACACTTCATTAACAATAGGTTTTCCTGAAAAACCAAGGGAAATATTTTGTGAGCCTGAGAGGGGTGCCCCTGGAACTTCACTACGTTTTATAGTTGTTCGACTTGCCCCTGTATCGAGTAAAAATTTTCTATCTTGACCTAATAATTCACTGTGTACATAAGGTCCTTCTTGATCTACAGGTATCTCGATAAGGGGTAAGTCAACTTCCCTCTCTAGGCTAGTTCATGCGTAACGCTGATACTCAGGGTATTCATACTGTGCGGTCTGATACATTTGTCGTGTTGTTGTCTGTGTGGCAGCAACAGGCAATGGTGGTGCAGCTGGCACAAACTGTATTGGCTGTTGTGCGGCTGGCATGGCCTGGGCATGCTGCGGAGCTCCTTGTTCATTCTGATCTTGTCTAAATGGCCGTGATCTTTCTTGTGTTTTACCTATGCTGATATTATGTTTCAAAACTGGACAATCGTGTACGTAATGACCTGGCTTTTTACAATAATTACATGTCCCTTTTACAGGTCCTGCTGAATCGGAATGTGTCATACCCTTTTTACGCCCTTCAGCTGGAACTGTCTGGGAAACTAACATTTTCATTTTCGTGTCTTTCATGCGTCTGTGTTCATGTTCTTGTTCCTCTCTAATTCTATTGTGATGGTACTGTAACATTTGTAACATTTGTGATGGAGTGTTACCTTGCCAGGTACTCTCGAATTTTAATACTCTATTCTTTACTGGGGGCAGGGCATTTTCTACTAATTTTGTTACAAACAGATGTGGGTATGATTCGCTACTTGCTTTTATGCCACTATTTATACCAAAACATTTTTCAAATCGGGCATAGTAATCACTAGTGTCTTCATCTTGCTTCTGTTTACAGGCTGAAATTGTACCCCAATCTTCCTTTTTCGTAGTTAATAAACGTGGCAGTACCTGTACTAATAAACCTGGTAGTGCTTTAGTTTTATCCCCAAGTCCTGCTCCTGCAGTTCGGGCCTTTTCTTCTGCTTCTAACACTGACCATTCTATCTTTTGGTCTCCTACCTCCCACTCTTTTTCCTTGAGTTTCTCATAAATGCCAGCAGGCATCAATACCTTTAATATTGTCATAATGTCGGGATAGGTGTACTCTCCCATGAGTAACATGTCTTTAATTTCTCGGTGAAAACCCGCTGGGTCTTTGTCATGACTGGGTACCACTTTCTTCATTTGTAACAATTCTATTTTCGATATGGGCGTATATACAAATACACGTTTGAACTCGTTGTCCTCGCCTTTTATTGGGTGCACTTCTCGTAAGGGATTCTGTCTATCCATGTGATACGTAGTTCTTTCCTTGACGGGCAATGAGACACGGTCTGAACATACAAAAAGAATATACTGCTTTCTTGATTCTAGAATTTCTTTAATTAATTTAGTACCTGAACCTCTCCATTTATTCATAAGTAATTCAGTCAGTATGTCAGGTAAGGGACCAGGGTCCGAATGCTGACTCCGATATAGTATAATGAGTTGTTGAATCATATAAATCCCAGCTAACCTCTGTTCATCTGGGGTAAGATTCAAAAATGTGCGTACTACTGTATCATCACTATATTTTCCGGGACTGTCCACCCAATGGACAGCTGCCCTGGCTAAATCTTGTTCATCCATGGAATCGAGAAAATGATAACCCCTTCGTTCTCGGAGTAGTTTGTCGGCTGTTTGGAACGAATGCTCGTTAGACCTTATATGGACTATGGGTGTTGGGAAACCCCGGTTATTGTCTGGACATATCGGGCGTATCGGGTCAATGAGACATCTCGTACTAGTATAAGATCTTCTTTTACCTACATAGGCTATAGTTTCTGACTGTCCTGTGGGCGGTCCTGACCCTTCTTCCTCGCTTTGTTCGAACTCGTCTACCTCTAATCTCTCTTCGTGTAGGCGTTCTATTTCTTTACGGATCTTTCGGCACATGGCTATTATACAATTTTGTTTATCATGTCTCCCTTCTGATATATTCTGGCTCCATCTTGTAAGAATTTTCATTGCTTCCGGGTCTACCCCCGGTCGGTCTTGATTTCTGATCACGCAGTTTATGAGGAAACGTAACAGTTCCCCCTGTATCTCTACTTTCTGGTATTCCATAGCTCTGTTAATACATTCTGGATCTCGCCCTGTTTGGACAAAATGGTATATATTATCTAGATGCGCAGTCATTCCTGGTAACTTCCCTAAATACACTGCGGCTCGTCTGATACGCAATGATGCCAGGGTCATTTCGTCCTCTTTACCGGGCACCGGATCATATCTGCAATCTATAAGAAGTTCCTTAAGCGCACGGGCACTTATGAGTTTGGGTGTACGCGAATGTGCTGACTCTTGAAAAGTAAGTTTATTTATTCTGGGTGGCGTAGAAAAGATATTGGTAGCACCTCCCGTGGCCCCATCTGGGGTGTCGGGTGTGAAAGGATTCGTTGAACGTGACACAGCAACTACAGATGTGGACACAGCCATAGAAGTAGCTGTAGGAGCGGATACAGAAACAGATGTGCTAGCCAGAACTTGTGACTCGATTTGTTGCTGTAGGGATACGGGTGCTGGATCTTGGCGTTGGACCTCCCTGGTATGCGGTCTATGCGGGGCGGAATTAGCATATTCGGGAGCTGTGTCATCTAAATATGAGGAAAGAAAAACGTCTTCTGCTGTTCTAGGATGCCCCTTAGGATGTACCTTTATTGGGAACAATGGTGTTGGCAAGTCTTTCGGTATTTCTGGAGTAGCCTTAGGTAATCCTTCGGCCAGAAGGGGATACATACCATTCATAAGGGCATTTCTTTGTCTGTCTACTTGTTCTGATTTCACTCGGATACCTTCCTCAATTAATACATTCTCTCGAACTTTATTTGAACTTTCTTTATTCTTTTCTTCCTGTCTACGTGCTTTTTCTGTGCGTCTATGAGATTCTTTACGCCATAACTCAACGGCGTCTTTCTGTGATTGTCTGACTTTCCTTTTCCATAACTCTTCTTCTACTTTCATGATGCACTCTGCATCCCAGGTTCTCGCTGTGGGCCACCTCTGACTTTCTGGTAATCCCTTGGTGTAGTCTACCCATAAATCAAGAAATAATATGGCATCTAGGCCATGTTTATGATACATAAAGTGCCCTGGAGTCTCCCTAGGAGGAATAGGAACGGCTTCTTCGAGAACCCCTTTTCTGGTAGTGATCTGTCTTAATTTCGAAAAGAGCGGCATATTGAGAACTGACCCTATACTTGACTTTGACCAACTGACCTAATACTTGGTTTTGAACAGACTTAATACAATAAACACGATAATGAACAGTCATTCATACCACGATATTCAGAACATACTTAAACACATTAAACATTAAACATTAAACCTTTAACTGAAACAACAATGATGATCGTCTGCATAACTAATCACCAAGCTTAATTCTTGACAATAACTAGATACTTCGGAATACTTGATATACTGCTAAACAGTACAGATACACTGCTAAAACAGTGCAGACCGGATTTGTGTACCCAAACCCGTCTTGACCGGCACAACCTATGTGCACGTCAGAAATGCCTCCCCAGCAATGGTACTCACCGGGTAGCTTCGGAAACGGAAGGCCTCAGTAACTTGAACTTGAACCGGACTGGACTCGACTCGACTCGTCGGACACTGGACTTGACTTCGGACTGGTGGGTCTCTGTGTACCTCGGATCTTGCTCTCTCAGCTAGGCTCTGGTCGGGATACTTCGCACTTCTCACCGCCTCGTCTGGGTGTTGATCGCAGTCTCAGTCGCCCCCGCTTGACCGGAGGGAGATACAGGAAATCCTGCTGGTACGCGTTATTGTCCATCCAGCTGCGACAGGAGACCGGGCCTGCAACGCACCGCCGGCGCGTGAGATGAGAAAGTGTCCCTGTTCGGGCGCCATTCATGTGGTAAATAATTTTCCTTTACCGGGACTGAATTTGATACAGAAACATAATAAAATAGCTCAATAAAATGAGAGGCAGAATCCGTGGTATTAGAGGTTCGGAATGGGCTTTATTCCAATAATCGATTATAATCGGATGCCTCAAGTTCCATCACCCCGGAGGTTCAGGAAGTGAAGTACACACATTATTGATATGAAATGACTTTTATAATACATACATTACAATGAAGCGAATGCAATAGGCGTAATAATTGATAAGGAAAATGACGAATTGTCTGCGTAACCGAAAAATGGGTGGAACAAGGAGTAAAAAGGAACATAATTGGTTGTGATGTCACCTATAGGTGGATCTATAAGATAATACTTGGCATAGATGCGCGCGCAGCAGCATGACGTGTAACTAGGGGGTGAAGGGGACTTGACATTTAGCTCTACATGTGGAGACAAGAAGTCTGAGGGGTCAAGTCAACCTAATCCCAAATCATATCTAACATCCTATGTTTAAAGAACTATGTTATCCATAAAGAAGGACTCTCGGACAGAATCTATTCTATACTGACTGTGCGTGCGTGTACAAGCGTCTAGGTGTCTACACTAAATGCGAGGGCAGGAATCTTCCATAGTAATAGGACTATGAATTACTTGCATGAGGGCAGAGAAGCCGGGCCCTTTGCTTGGTAACTGGAAGAATGTTTACTTAAACTACTAGGCAGGAATGCATCGGCTGAGGGGGAAGCAGATAACTCGAAGGTGAAATACAGTTCTTGGCAGAGAATAGGCTGATGTCAGGCTGTGAGCCGCGCAGAGAATGAGACAAAGTTCATGGTCACAGATGCAGGCTCAGACTGGAGCTTTCAGAGGCAGAAGGCAAGAAGAGTTTGATGACAGAATCAGGGCCTACTTGCCTGGACTGTAAAAATGGCATAAGTGAACCATATAAAGCCGGTGGCCTTTTGTACTTAGGAATGGAATATCCGGCCTATTCATGGCGGATCTGACAGAGGACATGTTGACGGTGGACGCACATGTGTTTGCGTCTTTATAACTGGAACTGGAGGGAACATACATGTACTTGTGACATGCACATAGAACCGTTGGGGTCCAAGATAGGGGACATAACTGACCAGAAAAATCCATATTTCCACAGTATGAGTTGTTCAGACAGACAGTAGGGCCCCCAGCTCCACTTAGCTTATCTTGGGAGGTCTGTGCGGGGATCCAATGTTTGGCACAGTGATATCTCTTGTGGGTCACTTGCTTGGGAGGTTTCTGTAGTGTTGGTCTTTTGATCGCTGAGTTTAGACCTGCATCTGTGGTAGCCACTTCCAAGAAGCTGGGAGGATTTTGTTCTTTGAACAGGGCAGCAAGAGTGGTCTTTTTATATTGTGGAAGGATGGGTAGGCCACCATTGTATGTTTCAGAATAAGATTTTTATTGTGGCCCTTCCTTTTTTATCGCTTGCATTTTGACTCCCCTTCTACTGCTTCATGCCAGAATCACATGGTCCAGCTAAGGAGGCGACTACATCACCCGGGTTGGTGCCTTTAATTAATGCACTCAGGCAGTTGCCTTCAGTGGTGCTGTGTCCTGAGTTTTCTTACTGTGGTTTCCAAGCCTCAGCTGTTGTGGTCACCATTGAGCCATCTCCTTGATCAGCCTGATTTCCATTATCAACTATGTTTTCTTCTTCTTGTGACTACCCTTGTTCTTTTGGGCTTTTACATTGACCACATCTTACGAGTTGCCCACTAGCTTTGGCATCATCTCTGAAAGTATATATAACTTATCAAGAACTGGGGAGCAATTGCATCCCTGGCTGGGCCCCTGTGTGCCCGCCTGACTCCTTTTTATCAGGTTGTTTAGGTTAGAAATATTTGTATCAATTCTAGCTACTTACAATGCTAGAGTGTTCGGAGGCTGACCTTTATATCCATTTTGTTGGCTTGGGAAGTCATTGCCTCCACAGAGCTCTGCAATATTCCTTGTGTTGTAACCCAAAATGACTCTTGGTGCCCTTGGCGTTCCTCTTCGACGATTGTAAAAGCCTGAAGTTTTTCTGTGCTTCATTACTATATGAGGCCAGCATGTTCTCCTATACTTTTTGAATGGAGATAAGAGAGGCCTTTCACAAGGGTTTGTGAATCTTCCTCAATGTGGCCAATTGATTTGATCCATGTGAGTTTTTTGCATCCTTTGTGGCCCTGGACATCAAATGGTGGTGACGCTCTCTTAGGCTGCTCAAGTGTCATTGGACTGAGTCCTGCCTTGTAGGTTAATAGAGCCTCAGGACAAAGGGAAATCTGATTTTTCTCCTGTTCCTCTATTTGAATGATTAGATCAGACAAGTCTTCTCCTCCCAGTGACGAGCAGAACAAAGGCTGCATTGATTCACCCGCAACCTTAGGTTTTGAGTCAGTCTCCCAAGCTGTTTTCTCTGGCAACTCTTGTTCCACTTAATTTGAGGGGCTATAGAGAGTTCATGCACCAAGGTGAACAAGCTGCTCCTCGTCTCTGCCCAGGGCAACAAGGGCATCTTGATAATGGTAGGGGTTCTTAGAGACTTCAGGACTCTTGGGAGCGATACAGCTTTCTGAGATCTCTTCTGGCTGGAGGAGGGGCAGAGCCCTTTTAAGAACGTTCATACGGGTCTTAAGGGGACAGGAAGCCCCTTGATGTTTATGTTGCTGGAGAAGAGGACTGCCCCAGCATCTTTTAAAAAGTGACATTTGGAGGTGATGTTTTGCTGGTAGCTTATAGTGTCCACCCCTAATGAAGTGTTAGTTGCGGTCACAGGCGCTATTGAGTCAGACTGGTGCGCTCTTTTTAGTGTTGTTGGAGTTAGATGAAGTATCTGTTCAGGCGGACCTAGGTCTAGTGGATGATCTGAGCTCTTCCTTTGCCCCTTTTTAGCCACCTTCGGCCACCGTGATTTGCCGGATCGCATGACTAAGGCTGCGCGCGATAATTAGAGTCCTGGCCATAGTCGTCTTACCTCTGTCCGCAATAGTGGTGCTACAAGTGCACTCATAGGTGGACAAATGGAGGACATTGTGTAAGGTGACAGGGTGCAGGGGGAGCAAGTCGCTCTGGATTAGCTCAGTCTACTTCTGGGCCTGCCTTCTGTGACCCTGCCAACTGTCTAGGATCTATCATCTGCCACCAATTTAACTCTGAAGCTCCAATGGTGGGTTACTGGAGGGCTAATGGGCTGGTAGTCAAGAACCAGGGGAGTGTGTCCTTATGCCTTGCTACCTTTGCCTCCCCAGGTATTGTATGCCAGTTTTTTCTTTCTGCAGCTTTGCCACAATTAAGGTGCCCAGCCTCACACCTCCCTTAAGGTTTTGTCTAGCAGCTTAGGGAAGAAGGCACAAGCACGCACATTTCCTATTGGGGAGAGGTGTGGAACACTCTTCAAAACAGCCTCCGATAGGCATTAGGAGGCACCTGGGAGAAACTTGGAGAAGCTTGTAGCTTGGTGGAGCACACCAGGCCCCTCCCCCAGGTCAGTAGAGTCTTGCCACAAAGTCAGCAACTCATTCCTCAACATTGAGAACCTCAGCCCACCTCTACAAATTGAGAGGCACTTGGCACAGCTCTGGGTGGGGGAGAGGTGTTGTGCTCAGACCTGAGGCAGCAGGTGCCTTGGAAAATCAGGGTGACAGTAGGGAACCTTCTGGCTAGTCCCACTGTGCTCCACAGCACCCTCCAACAGTACTTCTGCTAGCCTGCTTCAGGCCCCTGGGGGATCACATCAGCCCTGCAGCCAGCCAACTCTGCCCCTGTCACTTTGCCTTGCAGCCGGGGAGAACTCATTACCCCTCCTAGCCCTGCTGAACCTCGGGCCTCGATCTCTTCTCCTCGCTTCAGTACCGACGGGTACCTGGTGTCAATAGCAGAATTAGGTGCCGGAACCAGCAGCGAACCTGCTCCTGCTTCCTACGGCGAGCGATGCAACCAGGCCATGCCCACTCATTCACTTCCTCTACAGTCGACCTGGCTCACTGCTCACCACTAGCTGAGTGAAAGGACATCTATTTCAGTACTAAAGGGGTCAAGACCTATGCTTTGTAAAATATGATACACTAATCTATGCACCACATAAATTATACATAGTTTGTTAAAACAAATGCACTACCAACATGTCTTGTATCATAAAAGTGTGTGTGTAGTTGTTCCTGTGAAACACCAAACAATTACTGCAGCAAACCAGCTGTCTAATAAGTTTAAGAAGAAATAAATAGACATCAAGCAGCAATGATAAATTCAGAATACTTAAGAACAGTGCTAAAATGCCCATAGCATAGCTATCAGTGCAGCAGCTGGTGCAGTGTCTCCAGAGACCAGCATTGTGAGTGGGTCAAAGAGCACCAGCTCTAGTTCAGTTAATAGATCGTCAACTCCAGAAACAGGGAGCCTGTGTGTATATTGGCAAAGAACAAGTCTGGAAAAGTGCAGAAAGAATAACTTTAGGAAAGAGAAAAGAATGGGAGAGAGGGAGGAAGGTCATAGAGTAGAAGAAAAATATGTAAAAAGGAGGGGAGAGAGAAAAGGAAGGAAGGCAGAAAAAGCAAAAGGGTGATAGAGCAGCAAATAAAAAGAAGAGGAGCCAAAAGTGTGAAATAGTAGGGATAGTGGGATAAAGCATGAAGGTCAAAGAAAGGACACAGTTTAAAAATGATGATATGGCTGAGAAAGGCATATAGAGGACAGATAACAGAAAGCAACAAATTGGAGGAGTGGTAATATGCATGAGAAGAACTGAAAGACAAACAATTTGAAGAGATGAAGAGAGGAGAAAAACAAAAAAAAGATAGGTCTTACTATAAAAAAGGAATGAACGAGGCAGGAAGGAAGGTGATACAGATTGTAAACAGGGAGCAGAGATTGATTGCAGAGAGGGAGAGGCAGGAATGGCAGAAAAGGCTGAAAGAAAAATAAAATAAATAAAAACAGAAAGTTATAGAGATGACAGAAGGAAGAAAAAGAAACAAGAAACTCTCAAGAGAGTATAAGGGGGTAATTTAGAACAGAAAGAATTGGAATGGAAAGGGTGAGTGGCAGAAAGAAAGGAAACAGTGACCATAGAGGGGCCGAGATAAGGATAAGAGAAGTCAAAAAAGGAGATAAGAAACAGCAATAAAGAAGGACGAGCAGTAAAAAGGGGGCATATATAAGCATGTCAGGAAGTATAGTAGGATGGAGAGGAGGAAAACTACTGAGCGAGAGAAACAGAGATCTAAATGTAGATGTAAAAGTAAAAAAAAAGGACAAGAAATGAATAAAGATTAAAAAGAGAATGAATAAAGGCTCAGTCAATGATAAAATTAAGATGCACATTGAAGAGACAGAAGAGAATGGGGAACAGTAGGCGAGAGAGGAATGGGAGATAATAGAGAGGGATAGATGAATATGGAGAGAAGAAGAAAAAGGAAGAACAGAGAACAAACATAATGATGACTGAGGAGGAAAAAGAGACAGATGGGAAGATAGATGGGCGAGTGTAAGAGGATAATGTAATGGCGATAGGAGTGAGGAAATTCAGGTGGAACGAGGAGCTCAAAGATACATTAGCAGTGCAAAGCTTTCATTCATACATTTGTATGTCAGTCACCCATGTACAGAAATATCAGTCTACAAACACATTGTGAGTAGAATATCATTCAAGGATTGTGATCGCAAGTATATAGAGGTAATTAGAAATAGGAATGATGGGAGTTCCAATAAAGGCAATGAGGCAGCAGTGGACAAAAGGCATTGGTATAGGACCACTGCTATTATCCTTCTAGTGTCCCGATCCCCTGTTTTTTCAAGATATGTTGACTGCTGGGGTAAACGAGGCAGATTTTGTGGCTTTACCTCTCCTTCCTCCCATTGCTAAGTGTCCCTGGGGCCATACAAGGAGGGACATGAGAATTTACCTCTGTATCAGTGTTTCCCTCTGCCCTGCCAAACAAAGAAAATATGTTTTCTGCTGACCACTCTCACACCTCCTACTATCCCTGTTTGATAATCAACAGACATCCTGGAATCAGCAGCCAGTCACAGTAGGAGCCAGGAAAGCCTTTGAATATTTGGAACTGTGAGGGTTTTTGCAACCACTTGTGTCTTCTGGAAGATGATTTTTAAAATTAGGACATCAAGAGTTTCCTTAAGCCATATAGCCCACAGTAGCTAGCTGTACCAACCCTTAAAGATCTGTTGCTTTGTTATAAGTTCACCTTCTGCTCTTGCATATAATGCTGGATCAGGACTTTATTTGCAAGTGTATTTGTTGAAATTGGATAAAAACTATGATTTAGAAAACAAAAAAACAAACACTGAACTAACTGTAACTTGCACCACTGCCATACATTGCTATGACCTCACATCTTACATCACTAATTACATCCTATAGGACCTCATTAAGAACATCACTTATACCATCTCAAATGACATAGTTAATGACATCACTGATGAACTCCTTCAATCACTGTGACAGTCTTCTATAGGGCTTGTGGGCTTCAAGTAATTCAAAGCGTTACACATTTGGCCAATTTTCTTTCACCAATCATATGGTATATCTTTCTAGTCATCCACATCCCCTCTTTTTATAGTTTGTCAACCACCTAACAAAAAAACTCCCTAGACATTAAAGGGGTTAAAACCTTCAATAATGTCCAAAAAAGAAGGTGTTTACAGTAAGGTCCTGCATCAAGCAACCTTACAGCCTGCCAACCACCATTCTATACTGCCTTTGACCATGCAGATCAGGTGGCTGGCAACAGTGCCTTGATTTTGGCCAGGTTATTTTCTCAACACTTAGGTGCCGATTCCGATCCTGGGAAAATTTCCCCCGTACGAATCGTATCCGGATTTTTTTCCGTTTGAATCGTACAAGTAGCGTACAAACTGCCAAGTACGATTCGCATGGGAAAAACTCCATACGAATCACATCCGGAACATTTCCCCACATGTCCTTGGGTCGGAAAATGTGTTCGACACATCCCCGGACGATTTACCGTACGATTCAGAAAAATGAAGTCCGACCGCGCAAGTACGATCACTCCCGTCCTTTCGATTTTACAACTGTATGGAGAAAACACCGTACGGACCGAACTCCTATAGCAACCATGGAGACATGTGTCCGCATACGCGCCGAACACCCCACCCCAGACCCCGTATGTATGCGCAGAACACCCACCCAGCCCTCGTATGTACGCGCCGAACCCCCCCCATCCCCCGCATGTACGTGTCAAACGCACCCCGGCCGCGGATGTACGCGCCGAACCCCCACCAGTGTATGTATGGAGCGTACCTCCACCCGTGTATGTATGGAGCGTATCCACACCCCACCAGTGTATGTACGGGGCGTACCCCCACCCGTGTATGTACGGACCGTACCTCCACCCGTGTATGCATGGAGCGTACCCACACCCCACCCGTGTATGTATGTAGCGTACCCACACCCCACCAGTGTATGTACGGACCGTACCCCCACCCGTATATGTACGGACCGTACCCCCACCCGTGTATGCATGGAGCGTCCCAACTCCTCACCCGTGTATGTACGGACCGTACCCCCACCCGTCTATGAATGGAGCGTACCAACACCCCACCAGTGTATGTACGGACCGTACCCCCACCCGTGTATGAATGGAGCGTACCAACACCCCACCCGTGTATGTACGGACTGTACCCCCACCCGTGTATGCATGGAGCATTCCAACTCCCCACCTGTGTATGTATGGACCGTACCCCCACCCGTGTATGAATGGAGCGTACCAACACCACACCAGTGTATGTATGGAGCGTACCCCCACCCGTGTATGTATGGAGCGTACCCACACCCCACCAGTGTATGTACGGACCGTACCCCCACCCGTATATGAATGGAGCGTACCAACACCCCACCAGTGTTTGTACGGAGCGTACACCCAGCCCCCCCTGTATGTACGGTGCGAAACACCACCACTGATGGACGGTGCGGACCAACACCCTGCCCGTGTCTGTACGCACCCTACCCCAGGCCCCCACACCAGCACCCTCACCCAACATCGCGCATGTAAGAGTCATACTAAGCCATAGCAAAGGACAGCACTGTACAACAACATGGCCCATGTACGCACCGTACAGACGCAAAAAACACTCGTACTGAACCAGAACAAACCAAAAAAAACACAAGGAGAGTCAATTCGATGCACCCAACACCACAAAACATGTCCAACAAGCCCAAATACATCCTATACACTGACCTGCAACTGACAAAAAGCTAAACAGAGGCCCAAACCACTACCACTCCTTATAACACACCCACCCAAAGTTCAAACACAGCCACACCCACAAATGGACCAATAAAAAGGCCCAGCACACACAAACCATGATCCTTTACAACAGATCCCCTACTGCCAGACCACAGAGACAACGCACTGCACCATACTACATACATCAATACACCTTACACTTGCACTCCTTCACACAACCACCATCACAAACACCCCCTCATCACATTCAAACACACACACCTGCACAACCACACTCACACCCCCACAACCATCCACACCCACATCCCCACAACCATCCACACCCACACCCCACACCATGCCCACTAACAAGAATCCAAAGTTCACAAAGGAGGAGCTGGAGGTCCTTGTTGATGAAATCGTCAGAGTCGAGCCACAGCTCTTTGGAACATTGGTCAGACGGACCAGCATATCCGAAAAATCTGCCATGTGGGAGAGGATTGTCAAATCTGTGAATGCCGTTGGGTCCACCAGAAGGACCAGGCATGAGTGCCAAGCCAGGTGGTACGATCTGTGGAGGACGGTCCGCCGCAAAATGACGGACGAGCACGACGAGGCCAACATCACTGGAGGAGGGCCGCCCCGCAGACTGGTACACTACCATCCCTGGGAGGAGAAGGTGATGGCCACGCTGCCGCCGGTGGGAGTAGACGGAGTAGAAGGAGTCCGAGAGCCTGGTGAGTACACAAACAACTCACCTCACATGGGGGGAACGCCATACACAACCAAAATACCAATCATGCACGCAAGCCCCCCAAAGCCAGCACCGTACACAACCACACTCCAAAAACACACACATGCCACTAGCGCCTCCATGCCCCATGCCCCAAGCAAGGTCATGCCAAGTCACAGGCCGCACAAAACACCAACACAAGACAGGATGTACCCAATGCCGGGAGGGTGGGCCTCAAAACTAACATAGAGCAACTCTGAAGCACACAACAATGCCCTCAGCCCATATGGCTTAGGGCACAGCCATACAAACAGTGTGTCCCCACACAGTACTGTTTTGCCTGCTAATGGTGGCAGTGTTGCAGGAGGACATGGGTATGAAGGCACAATTTGCAAATAACAGAAGCTAATGAAGACGCATCACTCTGAAAGAGTGTCAGCACACACCGCCACAGCAGCAGCGCAGACTCAGACCCTTCGCCCAATGGGTGCCCGCAGAGAAGAAACAAACCCACATGAACAAGCCAATGGCCTTTGAAAGACCTGCAAACTGTGTGTGCCCAGGAAGCTGGGCTGAGGTGACAGAGGGTGACACACAGAGGGAGGGAGAGGGGGAGAGAGAGGGACGGAGACAGAGGTGGACACAGGGAGACAGACAGATGGAGGGAGGAGACTGACAGAGGGAGGGAGAAAGGGAGACAGAGGGAGACGGACAGTGAGAGGAGGGTGACAGAGGGAGGGATAAAGGGAGACGGACAGAGGGAGGAGGCTGACAGAGGGAGGGAGAAAGGGAGACAGAGGGAGATGGACAGAGGGAGGAGGCTGACAGAGGGAGGGAGAAAGGGAGACAGAGGGAGATGGACAGTGGGAGGAGGGTGACAGAGGGAGGGAGAAAGTGAGACAGAGGGAGACGGACAGAGGGAGGAGGCTGACAGAGGGAGGGAGAAAGTGAGACAGAGGGAGACGGGACAGTGGGAGGAGGCTGACAGAGGGAGGGAGAAAGGGAGACAGAGGGAGATGGACAGTGGGAGGAGGGTGACAGAGGGAGGGAGAAAGTGAGACAGAGGGAGACGGACAGAGGGAGGAGGCTGACAGAGGGAGGGAGAAAGTGAGACAGAGGGAGACGGGACAGTGGGAGGAGGCTCACAGAGGTAGGGAGAAAGGGAGACAGAGAGAGACGGACAGTGGGAGGAGGGTGAAAGAGGGAGGGAGAAAGGGAGACAGAGGGAGACGGACAGTGGGAGGAGGCTGACAGAGGGAGGGAGAAAGGGAGACAGAGGGAGATGGACAGTAGGAGGAGGCTGACAGAGGGAGGGAGAAATGGAGACGGACAGAGGGAGGAGGCTGACAGAGGGAGGGAGAAAGTGAGACAGAGGGAGACGGGACAGTGGGAGGATGGTGACAGAGGGAGGGAGAAAGGGAGACGGACAGAGGGAGGAGGCTGACAGAGGGAGGGAGAAAGGGAGACAGAGGGAGACCAAATCACCGTTGGGTGGTGTGGCCATGTCCGCTCGTCAGCAGGTGGACTGTGTGCATGTAGACAAGGTTTGGCAGTGTGTGAACTCCCCTTCAACCTTTGATAAACACTGGGCCATGTGTCAATCTGTGCACGAGTACATCCGTGCTGTAGGCACAAACATAACCTTACACCCAGTATACCCACCCACTGTGTTTGTCAGAACCCTGTCACAAATGGTTAATTTACCTACCTGCATTCTCACATAGCATGGAAAAAACACCATTTGGCCACGTACAGTGCAGCACATAAGGCGGCTCTGCATGGCTTGCTACGCGCGCTCACTACACTGCTGACTGCGTTCCCAAAAGATGCATCAACTAAGATTGTGTCACACATAGGTAAAGTGTCGAAAGCTGTGGCCAAGGGACATACCCATGCACAAGTGCACTGTGAGAGGAATGCTAGCCAAATCCAACCACCCAGTTGGAACTGTGCCAAATCAAAAATGAATGAAACATGGATGTCGCATGTAACACAATTAACACTCTCTCTCTCACACACAGGTCAACGTCGTCGATCTCCCCCCAACACTGGGGGGGAAGACTCACAGGACCATGCTCTGCGTGAAGAGGACCCCACCGGCAGCGACGACTCTCACCACTCCGTGGATGACCCAGACCAACCTGGACCCTCTGGTGTCCAACCACCTGCAGCACCTGCGTCAGGTACAACTGTGCCAACCACCACCCCCATTCCTGCCACATCCCAGGAGACACCCAGGTGCCCTGCCCGCACACAACAACACAGCCAGTCTGTCCAGGAGGGACAAGGTGCTCCAGGCACCCAGGAGGAGGCAGGCGACACCGCAAATGCCATCCCTTAGGGGCCCCGGAGACCCGATGTGCCCACAACGGCAGGCCAGGCGCAAGTGGGCAGGGGTGGTGGGAGTGGAGGACGGCAGAGGCGCAAACCTGACCAGTTGGCTCAGGAACCGGTAATGTCACACGTCAGCAACATCCTCAACTCATACCGGCATGACTCCAGGGGCATGGTCCAGATTGCGTCTGACATCAAGGGGACCCTTGAGGAGATGAAGACCCTGCAGGCCGAGCAAGATGCCTGTCAACAGCGACACCAAGGACGGATGGAGGCAAGACAGGCTAAGCTCGTGGCGGTGCAAACGGACATGACCCGTGTACTCCGTCGGATTGCCGAAAACATGGGCAACCCTCCCTGTGCCACCAGGCGAAGAACATCACCACCCACAGGGAGGGATTAGGAGGAGGAGGATTCATCCAATGGAGCATCACAAGCATCGTCACGGCCTGCTTCTGAGGGTCCCCGCAGGAGGGTGGGTCGTCCACGCAAAAGACCGTGAGAGTCAGCAGAACATCACCATCTCCCAGGTCACCTGGCCTGGCACCTGGCCCTCTGGCCCAACAGCAGCACATCAGCAAATGACATTCTCTTCCACATGGCCTTGCTGGTCACTGTCTGACCAATGTAGACAAAGATTGTGGCATAGACTCTGATGACTTTCAATGGCAAGGATACCAACTCCCTCTGTGAACTTTGGATTCTACACTCCCGCCAAGCACCTCTTGTCATCCCCCCAAACACGTGCCCCACCACAAATAAAAATCATCACAATCACCAGATGATGCCGTCATTTTGCATTATTCCACTACATGTGTGTGTTGTAAAGTCAAACCATGCCTGATTTCAGTGGTAACTCCAACCATCCATACCCTGGGGTCTGAGTCTGGCACAGGACACACATGGGTCACAATGTATCATCCAAGACAGACATGGAGCACCATACTCACCCGTGATGGGCCCAACCAGCTGAGGGGGTGCCCGCACAACTGTGCCTACAGACCTATTTAGAAGTCATGCGCAGAGGTCAAGGATCATGTGGAGTGTCCTGGGGTGCTACTCCCAGGTATGTGTAGACACGTGGCAGAACCATGTCCTGCATGCTTGAGTCAGGTGGATGTGGAGAATGGTGGGCCGGTCAAGGTTGGATGCATGGAGATGGCACAATGGGGTGTTGGATCACAGTGCCACAAGGTTGTGTTGTGGTTGTGGGCTGCATCCTGAGTGTGTGCGTGGATTGAGAAGGTCATCCTACACACGCGTGTGTGGTCTGTATCACTGTGGCGTACGCATACGCCAGCACTCCCATAGTGATAGGGACCCTACACATGCGTGTACGGTCCGTATCACTGCATTTGGGGTGCCCTAGGGCCATGGAACGGACCGTACCTGTGTGTAAATATTGAAATAACATAGGGGACACATGAGGGACAAGTATAAGGGCCTAAATGCATGCTGGTTGTCATGGAGATCCAGTTTAAAGTTTGAATTATTGCATCAGGTGACCAGCAGAAGTCGGTTGGAAGCAATATACTTTGTTGCAAAGTGGTTGTTGACTTGACATCATGCTCAATTTTTAAACCATGCAAAGCCACTCACTGGGGTAGGTTTAAAGGGATTGGAGGAAACGTAGGATGCGAATGTGACTGACCAATCACTCTGTACTCCTGTAAATGAAACAGGCCAGCAAGGCAGATATAAGGCAGCCAGGTCCCATGAGAGAGCATTTGCCTGCACATCCTTTCATTCCACAACACTGCTGCTGCTCGTGATTCCTCTGGCACCATGTCCAGGTCTGTGGAGAGGGCCCAGCCATTCACCATGGAGGAGAATATGGTGTTGGTGGATGTGATCCTTCCACAGTACACCATGCTGTATGGTCAACCAGGGGAGCAGGTGAGTGCAGACTCCACTAGCTTAGACTGTGCCCCTTTTTTGTGACTGTGACTTCTGGCATTGTGTCCCTGTGTGACAGACATGCAATGTTGTTTCGAGTGGGTCCCAGGGTGGGGAAGGCCTCATGTCTCCCATGCAGAGCATGCTGTGGTTCCTGTGTGCACTCCTCACTTGCATTGTGCTTACTGTGACAATCAATGCATGGCGCATGCCACATTCTGCCTGGCTACTCCTCCTGGGAATGTTGTTGCTACAGTCCTGATGTGATTCTGTGGTCCCCCCAGTGTGACAGGTGACAGTACCCATAGATGTGTGTTTGTTTAGTGTACCTGTGCTGTGAGTGTCCAAATGATGTGTTTGTCCCCTGGACATTGGTGTGTGTGTAAGTCCCCTGTCATGTGGGTGAGTGCATATGGGGAGTGTTGCACACCAGCTGCATGAGGGATGGATATACCCTGCCCATGTGATGTGAGCAGGGAGCAGTGCTGTGTGACTGCCGTGCTGAGCCAGCCCCACACCTGTGACACCCCCCAGTCTAGTGGCACATGGGCAGAGTGAGGTTTGTACCCGCAGTTGGCAATGGCAGGTGATTGTCCTGTGCCTGTGTGTGTCTGTGTACTCTGCTGAGGTAGCGTCAGTGGGCTGGGGCATGTGACTGCTTTGAGGTGCTGTACATACTCCTTGTGTAGCTTGTGATGCACAGTGTGATCCAGGATCATTGATTGTGTGGCACCCCTCATGCCACCTGTGTACTTTCAATGCCACGTAGTGCATTTTGCCTTCCACAGTGGATTATGTCCCTATGACAAATGTGCAATGAGTTGCCTGCATACCATGGCCTGTTCAAAGAAGACAAATTGTTAATATGTGTGTCTCTGTGTCATTGCTCAGGTGAATTAAAGTATTCTCACTTTTGCATCCTCACAGGTAGGCGTCCATGCCAAGGGGGAGATATGGAAGCAAGCCGTCAGTGCCGTGAGGAATACGGAGGGTCGGAAGCGGCGCCTAGCCCAGGTGAGGAAACGCTGGCAGGATATCTGGTGCTGGACGAGGAGGATTGCACGGGTCCTGCTGGGGGACTCACCTGAGAGCCGGAAGAACCGTGGGCGCCGGTGTCTGACCCACATGCAGAAGCGTGTGCTGGCGGTGGTCTTCCCTGACTTGGAAAGGCACTTACAGGAGAAGCAGCAGCAGAAAGGGGGTAGGTACATGTGTGTTTGTTGTGTGTCACCAGCTTTTGGAAGTGCGCAGTTGCATGGATACACTGCCAGGGTTTACATGTGCAGTGCATAACCAGTTCCCCAAAGTAAACCGGTGCTGTTCTTCCTCCCTTCCCCTCCTTGCCATGTGTTCCCTGGTCTGTGTGTAGTCACTCTTGCACAAGGTAATCTAGGCTGGCAGTTAATCCAAGTGCCCAATGCTTGCAGCATCATGTGTGGGGGTAGAGTGTAACAGGTTTTGGGACCTTGGCTGTGCCCTGGCCAGTTCAGTGATTGTGGGGTCCATGTCAGTTGGCACTGATGCTGAGTCCCAACATAGGAGTGTGTCTTTAAAGTGTACTGCCTTCCAGCATGCATGTCCAATGTTGTGCCCTCTGACATGATGTCCATGAGTGGGATTAATGCATAGTGCAGGGACGGTTGCTTCAGTTGCAGTCATATCCATCCAGGACCATGGAGGTGTGTGGCCACTACCGTGCCCTGGGGCACCTTTTCCTAGGTATCATGTGTGTCATCCAACTATGTGGACATTCTTTGTGTCTTCGGCATAGGTTGGGCTCTGTGGCATTGTACCCTGGCCTCATCTGTATTGACGTAAACTGTGCTACATGTGTCCACTGTACAGTGTGACCCAATTTTGCTTGTGCATACTCACAGTGGGCAGTGCCTGTGTGTCTTGGAACGACAATCTGATGATGGTTGATTGTCAATGATATATGTGGACAGGCGCACCAGGGGTAGTTTGTGTACAATCAGGATTTAGTGCAGGCCATGTGTTTTTATCCCAGAGTAAGAGGTGTAAGTACTTCCTCTGTCTCAATCACATTGTCTCAGGTAGGCGGTGCTTTGTGCGGGAAAGGCCTACATGTCCAAATCTGAAGTCTCCCTGCTAGGTCTGGCCTGTGTGTGATGTTTGTCTGGACATACACTCAAGGTGCAGTGACCCAGTCATGTTGTGCATGTTTTAATGTATTAGCTTTGCAGCATGTGCAAAAAGTTAATAGACATGGTTCCTGCTCATCCCTTTTTTGTCAACGCTGTGTGGTACAGATGCTGTGCACGATTGTCCCCAGAGCCTGGCTCCTCTGTCCTATTTGATATCAAGTAATTTGCTGTTGGGTCATGCTCTCCATTGTTTCTCAGTGGCATGGTGGGTCAACCAGCTGTGTGTTGCAGGGCCTACATATGTACCTTGTGTTGTAGATGTTACTCATGTTGCTTTTCAGGCTATGCACTGTGACCTATGTAGATTTGACTCATGTGACATATGTATACAGGTGTCTGATTATTTCCTGTCTCTTCACCTTGCCCACAGCATCGTCGGGGGACTCCGAGGGAGACACTGGCACGGACCGTGAGGAGGGAGCAGGCACCAGTGGCAGCAGTGCTGTCTTGTCTGGCGCATCGAGTGGCACGGAGGCCGAGGGGAGTGAGGCGGAAGATCTGTCCAGTAACACTACCGACTATGACGCTGACGGGTCCGAGGCTGATCTCCCAGAGGGGGCGGAGGCTGCTCCCACAGCTGACAGCAGCACTCAATCTCTACCCGCCCCCTCGATTCCCATCACCGGCCCCCCACTTGCTCTGGTCCCTTCCCGCCGTGCTAGGTCACCACGTGTCTCCTTCTTGCCAGGCACCGCACCCCCTGCCCCTGTCTCCACTGCTGCCGCCAATGCCGAGTCTATGGACATCCTGCGCCAGTTGCAGGCTGGTCAGACTGCAATGCTTACTGTCCTCCATGGCCACACACGAGTGCTCACCCAGATGGAGGCATACATGGAGGGCATCTCAGCTGCGCAGTCTGACCAACGCCAGTTGCTGAGGTCCATTGACTCGACACTGACTGCAGCAGTGGGTCTCCTGCAGCGCTACGTCCCCCCCTACCCCTGCACCATCCACACTTCCCACTCACATGCCTGTCCAAAGCACACCCAGACGTACCCATGCACGCACCCCACCAGACACAGGCACCCCACCACCAGGGAAGGCCAAGCGTACACCTCCTGTCACGCACACACAGGGTGAAGTAGGCACACCTACTGGGTCGGGGGGCAAACGGAAGACACGCAGCCACAGTGGGAGTCCACATTCATCACAACCCACTACCTCCAAATCCACTCCCCTCAGCTCTCCTGTCCAGGATTCCACCAAAGAATCCTTCATGGCCGCTCTGTCCCTGAGCCCCAAAGTGACACCACCCCGCAAGCGGTCAAAGGAGTCCCCGGTCAGGGTGGTTGAAACCCCCCCTGTCCACACCCTCCCCCAGTAGCACTGCGACCCATCCCTCTGACCCCCCCCTCCTTGGGGCCTGTGGTTCCTTCGGGTGCAGGGGAGACGCTGGAGGACCTTGCAACCGTGTGCAGCGCCATTCTGACCTCCACCTTTGGCGCTGCCCCACCCCCTGTGGTGGAGTCCTCCATCCCTGCACCCACAACATCTACCCTTGCCCCTCCTGTCGCTGCGGTGCCTGGTCCTTCCCCCCCACATGATGCCCCCCCTGTGGAAGCAAAGGAGGTATGAACTGTGCAGGCAAGCTAGGGGACACACGTCCCTATGTGTCCCCCACCAGGAATTGGACTATGGACTGCCCTATGGGCCTTGTACATATTCAACTTTTAATAACAATTCTTTTTTTAATGCTGAATAAAGCTATGTTTTTTTCCCTTTGCACACTACTGCTTTTCTGGTATTGCTGTTGGTGGTGCTGCTCCATGTTTGGGGCGGGGATAATGAGTTAGGTGTCTGGCAAATGTAGTGGTGTGCTGCTCATGGGATGGACCCTGGTATTTGTGTGCCATCACAAGGTATTTGCGAAATAACTTTGTTCATGTATGCTCTTACTGCATGGTGACATTGTCCCAAGGTGTGTTCCTTCCTCTGTGGACCTTGACATCTTCCCTGCAGGGTGTTTCCTAAATGTTGTGCTGAGCTGTGTCTACATATCCTTGGTGTGTGACGGATCCGTTCTACTTTGGCCATGCATGCTGGGCAATATCTCCACCTGCATCATTTGTGGCATCCTTGGTGGTCACTGTACTTGTGTGTGGAGTAGATTGAAGTTACTTCATGTGGACATGTTCCCTTTTACACACTATGCATGTGAATGAATGAATGAATGAATGAATGAATGAATGAATGAAAGGCAATTTGTAATGCGCAAAAACAATAACCCTCAGGTATCAAGGCGCCTAACAAAAGATCAGAAAATGATCGAAAGAAGGAGACAGGAAACCCTACATGTAGGCTTGCCGAAAGAGAAGAGTTTTTAGCGCAGAGCGAAAGTGCTGTAGGGACGGGAGAGATCTAAGGTCTAGAGGGAGGTCATTCCACCACTTGGGGGCAAGAGTGGAAAAGGCTCTGCCACCCCATTTAGCTTTTCGCACACGGGGAGCAGTCAGACGCAATTTCCCAGAGGAGCGCAAGTTCCTACCAGGAGCATAGTGGGAAATGATGGACCCAATTCCTGTGTCACTATTTTTTGCAATGGCTCTGTAGGTCATGCATAAAACCTTGAACCGGATTCGGTATTCTACCGGCAGCCAATGCAGCGTTTTCCTGGCTGCAGTGGCCGAGGAGCGTCTGGGAGTGTCCAGAACAAATCTGGCTATGGCATTTTGGACTACTTGTAGGCGCTGCAGCTGGCCTTTGTTAAGCCCAGCATACAGCGCATTACAGTAGTCCAAGCGCGATCCGATGAGTGCAACTGCAATTTGTTTTCTTGCCTGCAGGGAGAGATAGCTCCTGATCCTTCGTATGGTATGAATCAGACCCCAGCAGGTGGAAACAGTTCTGCTCACCTGACTGCCTAGATCGAGGGCAGGATCTATCAGCACACCGAGGTTCTTGGCAGATGTTGTAGGGGAAGGGCATGTCCCTAGTGAGTCAGGCCACCAATTGGCTGACCAGATGTTTTCTTTCCCCCCGAACACCATCACCTCCGTCTTCTCCCCATTCAGTTTTAGAGAGTTCTGAATCATCCAATGACCAACCGCCTCCATACAAGATCTAAACCTGGAGGCGATTAGTTCATCTGAATGGGGAAGAGAGACGAGGATTTGGGTGTCGTCTGCATAAGAGACTACCTCCATCCCGAAAGATCTTATTAGTTTGGCCAGCGGGGTCACATAGATATTAAAAAGGGTTGGGCTAAGTGCTGACCCTTGAGGGACCCCACATAGCACAGATCGGGATGGAGATAGGAACTCCCCCAGCTTGACTCTTTGTTCCCTCCCTGTGAGGAAGGAGGACAAAAGATCCAGAGCTGCGTTCTTCACCCCCACCTCCCTCAGTCGAGATGTAAGGACTGAGGGGGAGAGGGTATCGAAAGCCGCAGTTAGATCCAGCAGGACCAGGAGAGAGGTCTGGCCCTCATCTACTGTCATGCGGATTTTATCGAGCACGATGGTGAGGGCTGATTCGGTGCTGAATTCTCTCCTAAATCCATGCTGGGAAGGATCTAGGCATTGCGAGCCTTCCACAAAAACAGCGAGATGCCTGTTAAGATGAGTCTCAAGCATCTTCGCTGGGGCAGGGAGCAGAGAGATAGGCCGGTAGTTTTTTAAGACACCCGGGTCCAAGGAGGCCTTTTTCAACAAGGGTTTTACTACCACCTTCTTCCATTCTGTAGGGAAGATGCCATCTCTAATGGCTAGATTCATTACCTCTAGCAGTGGAGGTAAGAGGGTATCCCTACACTGCTTGATGACTTTCAGTGGGCAGGTATCCAGAGGGGAACCAGACTTGGTCTTAGTTAGCAATAGTTCAAGATCTTGTAGGACCAACAGAGGAAAAGAGTCCAGGGTGCTAGGGGGGGAGGTTTCTGTGATGGTCAGACTCATCTCTACCCCAGATGTGAATGCACTAAGACCAGCTCTTTGTGTCTCGAGGGCCAGATGAATATCTTGGATTTTAGTATGAAAGAAGGAGGCAATCTTGTCGCATAGATCCTGCGAAGGAATAACAGGATCAGGGGCTTGCAGTTTGACCAAGGAGTCAACAATTTTAAAGAGCTCCTTCGAGGAGGAGAGCGAGGTGGTAACAGTAACAAAGTAATCTTGTTTAGCTTGCAAGATTGCAAGCTTGTATTTTTTGACAAGGAGTTTATGGGCTTCCTTGTTCTTAAGGTCCCAACTGGTATGCCAAAGCCTCTCCTTTCTCCTCACCTCCTGCCTAAGGAGACTGAGGGAGTCAGAGAACCAGGGGGCAGATGGACTCTTTCTGGCTCGGCGCCGAGATTGTACTGGGGCCAATTTATCCAAGGCCTCAGTGGTGACCTTTTCGAAACGGGCGACTGCGGTCTGTACATTATCTAGGTCAGTGATGGTAAGACTAGCGGCCCAGGGCTTAAGAGAATCGCTGTTAATATTCCTAAAGTTTCTTGCAGTTTCCATTAGGTGGTTCCCTTTTTTACCGGAGTCCATCCTATGATATTGCAGAAGAAAAGGGACCGCCAGGTGATCGGACCAAGATAGATGAATCGGGTCCTTAGTAGTCAGGCGAGGGTCATTGGAAAAGATACCATCCAAAGTGTGTCCTGCCCGATGTGTGGCTCCGGAGACACGTTGCGTGAGCCCACAAGATTCAAGGGCCTCAGTGAGACAGGAGGTATCAAAAAGGTCAAGCCGTTCTAGATGGTAATTAAAATCACCCATGATAGAAAAGTTGTCTCGACCAAAATAGGGTTCAAGGGACTGAAGGAAATTATGCGTAAAGTGGGTCCTCGAACCTGGGGGTCGATACACTAAAATACCATTGAAAAAGGGGCGTTGCGCTTCCTTTATTGAAAAATAAAGTGCTTGAAAGCTCTCAGGGAAATCGAGTATGTGTGTACTCCCAGCCTCTCACACATGTTACGTGTTCTGCAGGGTCTTTGAGCACCTGACTGACAATTGTGGGCATTGTATCTGTGGGTACTGAACCCTTTTCTTTCCATGGGCACTGCTGGGAGGACTCTGCACCCACCCCTCCTGTGTCTGGGCACTGCTGGGAGGACTCTGCACGAAAACCTCCTATAGCTAGGCACTGCTGGGAGGACTCTGCACCCACCCCTCCTATGTCTGGGCACTGCTGGGAGTGATAGGCACCCACCCCTCCTATGTCTGGGCACTGCTGGGAGGACTCTGCACCCACCCCTCCTGTGTCTGGGCACTGCTGGGAGGACTCTGCACCCACCCCTCCTGTGTCTGGGCACTGCTGAGAGGACTCTGCACCCACCCCTCCTATGTCTGGGCATGTATGCTCGGGACATACACGGGTGCGGGTATGCTCCATTCATACACGGGTGGGGGTACGCTCCGTACATACACTGGTGGGGTGTGGGTACGCTCCATTCATACATGGGTGTGGGTACGCTCCATACATACACTGGTGGGGTGTGGGTACGCTCCATTCATACACAGGTGTGGGTGCGCTCCATTCATACACGGGTGTGGGTACGCTCCGTACATACACTGGTGGGGTGTGGGTACGCTCCATTCATACACGTGTGGGGGTACGCTCCGTACATTCCCGTACCCATGATCTGCAGGCCTGGGTACGTACAGTACCCACGCCTTTGGAGCGTGTGTGCGGGTCATACCACGCCCAACCCTAAGTTACCCCAACAATGGCGGTATGGCCCGTACCCACGTTCTAAAGGCCTGGGTACGGGCCGTACCAGCATTGTTGGGGTGATGTAGGGGTACGCGTGGTATGACCCGTACCCACGCTCTGAATGGCTCGGTACGGTGCGTACCCCTACGGCACCCCATTGGGGGTCTGCACCGTACCCAGGCCTTTAGAGCGTTGGTACGCGTCGTACCACGTGTACCCCTACATCACCCGAACAATGCTGGTACGGCCCGTACCCAGGCCTTTAGAACGTGGGTACGGGCCGTACCGCCATTGTTGGGGTGACGTAGGGGTGGGCATGGTACGACCTGTACCCATGCTCTTAAGGCGTGGGTACGGTACGTACCGGTATTGTTGTGTTGCCGGTTCGCGTCAACATCCACTTCCGTTGTGGCGGACGCTTGCGTTGCTGGACACGCCCCCACCCCCTCGAGGTGACCAGGTCCTGCAGGTCAGGTATGTCCAGGGCATGTGTGATTTGTGACTTGGGTGGGGGTTATGTGTCCTGCCCCTGCCCCCCCCTTTGCCCCTGGGTGTTGTTCTGACCTTCTGCGGCGTCTGCGTCGGTTCCTGTAGAGCAGGTGGACTGCTATGAGTGCTGGGATGACACGTAGGTTCGGGTCCTTGGCTGTCCGTCGCGTACAGGTGCTCCTTCTACGCGTCGTCCTGATTTCCCGGCAGCTTTTGGCAGGCGGAGAATTTTATCCGTGCGGGGTGACGTCGGTGCGGATCGTACTTCCTGGTTCGTGAAACGCAGCCTGAATGTGTCCCGACGTCACGTCGGCGCTGTCTCAGATCACATTGGTATGTATTTTTTCGTCGGTCGGTGTTTTTTACGATTCGTACGGAAATGGTGTTTCCGTGGGAATCGTACTTGCAAGTTTGTAATGTTTATTTCCCGGGTACGAGTCGGACGGAGAAAACGCTCCGACCGACGGTTCGTACCCGGTTTCTCCAGGATCGGAATCGGCACCTTAATTGTTTTTCTTAGGAAAAGTGAACAATGATACCAGAGGATCTACAATGCTAACAAATCTAAAGATAAGATCAGATTGGCTGTGACCACATCAACAAATAAGTGGTGGCAGCCATTTTAGGGCTCGTTGACTGAGTCTCATGTCCTGAAAAAAAGTTAAACAAATCATATAAGGAGACAGGATAGGGAGGCCCTTCTCCCTAAGCCTAGTGGGAGAGTTTTAATCATAGATTATGGATCCGAGAAGGATCAAGGAAGTGCGGCCTCCCTCAGTGTCTGCACAAGGCCCATGGGACCCCATTCCCTAGGCTTGAGGTTTAATTTTTTCAGATAGGGCGTGTGCCCTCTCCTGAACTTATAGAGTCCACAAGAATTGCATCCCCCGGGGCTGAGTTAAAATTTTGCAGCAGGGGTGTATTGCCCCCTCCTTCAGCCATGCCCTCTAACCCGATGAGTGCAGTATCTGGGAACCCCATTCACTAGGGCACAGGTGTTCCCTGCCTGGGAAAGTGGGGGAAGGTAATTTAAAATGAGGCAGCTTAAGTGGTTAGTGATCTTTGAAAAATATTGTGTTCTTACATTATCTTTGTATTTCATTTCAGATCAGATTATCATTGAACCACTTGACAACTACATCTGTGGTCATATGGAAGAAGGAAACCTGACCTCGTCTGATGACTTCTTCATCGTGTGTTTTTCAGATCTTCTGCAGTTGCAAGTTCCACTTTTTGCTGCTTTATTGATGATGTACCTGCTGACAATGATGGGAAACCTACTCATAATGGCCATAGTTTATTATTCTGCAAATCTTCATACTCCTATGTATTTCTTCCGTACCAATTTGTCCTTCCTTGATATCAGTTACACCTCATTTATCTTCCCTCAAATGCTGGCCCACTTTTATTTTAAGGGCACATACATGTCTCTCACTGAATGTCTGCTGCAGGCGTATTTTTTTGTATTTATGGTTTCCACAGAATTTCTCCTCCTTGCAGTCATGGCTGTTGATAGATATATGGCCATCTGCAATCCTCTTCACTACACGATCATAATGAATAAAGCAGTGTGCTTCCAGTTAGCTGCGGGGAGCTGGGTGGTTGGACTGACTGATGCAATACCACACACTGTACTAATGTCTGGACTTTCCTACTGCCAGTCCCACATAATCAACCACCTATATTGTGATGGGACCGCTCTTATGAAACTTTCCTGCACAAGCACTCATACTATTGAGGTGTTTACCTATGTCATTGGTGCGTTTGTTGGATTAATGCCATTTGTTTTAATCATAACAACTTACATCAAAATCATATCAACTGTGCTTGAAATTCAGTCTACGGAAGGCAGGCAAAAGGCTTTCTCCACATGTGCTTCACACCTCACAGTGGTTATTCTGTTCTATGGATCTGTCTGCTCCACATATATGCGACCTACATCATCATATTCAATAAAAGAAAACAAGATATTATCGTTGTCATATATTATAGTTACTCCACTGTGTAACCCAATTATATACAGTCTGAAAAACACAGAGTTTAAAAATGCCCTTAAAAAGGCAAAGCATACATTTAAGACTGGAAACATTCAGTGGTAATCATTTTCAATTTAATATTTGTTCAAAATACATGCCTATTGCATGATGCTAATTTCAAAGTGTCAGGTATGTAACACTATTTCATTTTTCTGAGAGTGATATATACCAAGGCAAGTAAAGGATAAATAGCAGATGAGCTTTACTTTTGTGTTCAAGAGAAAAAGATTACAAAAACAGAAAGAATAGAATGAAAATAATTTATCTAGTTGGCAGAGGTGTGCACCCTATCCAAGTAGAGACCCACATCCTAGTCAGGGTAAGTTATATACACACCCAAAAATATCCTTTGCTCACCCTCTGGTAGCTTGGCACAGAGTTGGCTGGCTTAACTTAAGAGGCAATGTGTAAAGTATGTAAAGTATTTGTGCAACGATAAACACAGTAAAGCAGTGAAAACACCACACGAAAATAAGCAGATTACAAAATAAAGCCAAATGTAATAAGCAAAACTAGATCAAAACAACAAACATTCAATATGGTGCTTAGAAACATAAAGTGCCCAGCGGGGCTGTCTGATCATGCTTGACCAGTTGAAATCTGAAAAGTCAGTCTGACTGTGCTGGAGTGCAGTTCAGATAAAGGAGGCATGCAGGACCCGCTGCAAACAGTACCTTCAGGGAGGAAGTGTTGACAGAGAGAAGCAAGATACCAGGAGAAGTCAGAGGCGATGCATTAGTGACGATCCTTAGGATTGTAGGTGTTGGAGAGCAAACCACATTTAAACTTAGTTTTGACTTGAGAAACGGATTATGACACTTTCGGAGAGAAAAATGATAAACGTGCACCAACTGCACATTCAAGAAAACATGACAAGAGAATTTCTAGTTGCTGCATATTAAATGCATGCAGAAAAGATGAAATCGTTTGTTTAGCTTATATAGAATGTGGTTTACAGATTGACAAAGTGTTATATTTTATTGACGTATGCTAAAAACGTGTAGAGGGTGAACTCTCATGCTCTGAAATTGACCTCTAATCATGTTTAAGATCATTCATATTGCTAAAAAAAAAGTTTCAAGCATTTTGTTTAAACTTAATTATGATGGAGAATTTGACCAAATCTGTCTTTTATGTGGGTATGTGTGTAAAAGTGTGCACCAAAATGACAAAAGAGAAAGTAGGTGTTACACATTTCTACTCAGCGATACATCTGTGAAACTTTCAGAGATTGCATTTTACATATATATTGATGTTACTCATCTGAAACTTTAATCTAATTCTATATTATGAAGTATATTTACATGTTGGCTCATACAAAAAGCAGTAATACATCACACTGACTCAAATTAATTGTAACCAAACTAAATTATCTCAAGTACATCAGAGTTATATTTCAATCACAAGGACTTATACTTCCTATGAATGCATGCTAAATGATTCTATATGTTTTAGGTTATCTTAGCCTAATTTAAAATGGGCCTGACTGCTTGATTTGTTAAATCCACTGCTTGTGAGAGAGTTCCTCAGTATAACCAATAATGTGAAACAGTGTTTTCTTTCCTGAGTTCTCAAATATTGTGCAAAATAAATTGCTACTTTTTTTGTTGCAGTCCAGGTCAACTGTCTTTGTGAACTTGCTTGTGTGCTCTTGCAAAAGGAGCAAAAGGACCAAAGGAGCATTGTTCCTACATTTCACATATTGGATTGCTTACGGATTGCGTAACTGTCCCAACTATTTCTATCTAATCTGTACCTTCTTTATGTCATCTGACACCTATCCCATATGAACTGACCAATGGACTGAGTGGTAGGACCAGATAAGGTGATTCCAGGAGGTGGCACCTCCGGAACGTTAAGAATAAATTATTGCCTGATTTAACAGACATTGCTGAAGTGGCTTGTTTGCTGGTGTTGGTGATGCATGGGCTGCTGCTGGATTTTTCTTTACTGATACATGCTGACAACAAACTCTAAAGAAGAATTTGGAAAACTTTCCTGGCTAGTCTGACTCATCTGGCTTCCTTTCCAGAACTGACACATATTCTATATGCACTTGTGGTCTCTTACCCCTGGGATACTACTCACACTGATATATTACATGTTCCTTCCTAACCTCTTGAGCTGTTTGTATTTCATTAGAAATTCATAAAAGTGTCTTATGGCCTGATTGCAAATTTACCAATGCACTTATCTTTCCTTACATTTTGGTAAACTAAACTAAATTTCCATATTGACTCAGCTATCATGATGTATTCCTATCCACATGAATGTGCATTAGTAATTTGGGTTTCCAGATGACTAGGGGAGATCATATAGAGAGATCTCAGAGCATCAAATACTCATGCTATTGCTCTTTATAGCTTTAAGTGAGCTTTTGGTGTTTATGATGTTTGCTCGCCTATGTTTCGTTAGGAGATTTGGGCTTGCAGTTATAATCTTATACCTTACATTATTGTTTTGAGAGTAATTTACAAGAGACTTATTTCTAGTTTATAGTCCAGTTATCCATATCCAACCTCTCTCAGCACAAAACAAGGTCCATCAGAGGACCAAGAGAGTGGTATAACATTTGACAGAAAGAGAAAGATATATGTGGGCCCAAAAACACTACAAAATAGGTGATGTGTCAGTTCCAAAGTCATGCATTTTGGAAGATACGTGGTCTTCGAACTCATGGTGAGGAAGGTGATGCATCAATGTCTAACTGTGCTGCCGGCACTGAGATGTCCTTTAAGCAGCGATACGTTGGCATTGAAGGGAATGCAATGTTTCTGACTAGTGCAAAGTCGACAATGCAGGGATTATAGCAGAGACAACCAGAAAAAACACTTCCACTTGACAGTGTGAGACTCATATTTAGCAGAGTCCAGAGGCTGTAGCGGGATGAATGAAGTCTTTGATGTCCCAGAGGCTTAGGAGGCAAGCAAGTTCTTGGAGTCACTTAGTTCTGGGGATGCCAAGATTCAGATCCAGTCGTTCTGACTACCAGGCAAGGACAGCAGACAGCAGGTCAAGCACAGTGGAGCAGGAGTCCAGCAGAGTGGCAGTCCTTTCAGCAGGACAGCAGTCCTTCTTGCAGAGTGTCCTCAGGTGCCAAAGTATATTGAGTTGGTGGTGTCAGGGGTCCAGTACCAATACCCAGGTCGAAGTAGGGGAGACTTCAAAGAGAGGCCTTTCAAGTGCACAAGGTCCCTTCACTTTCTGCCCTCACTCCCTACTCACTACAGGGGATATGCATCCCTTTGTGTGGGGACAGGCACAGATTCATTCAGGTGCAAGTATCAGCTCCTCCCTCCCATCCTGCACATGATGATCTATCACCCTGGTGATGGCCCATCTGGATGTGAATTGCCCATTAGGCACCCATAAACTCCCTTTGTGTGTGGCTGTCTAGAGGGAATGTACAAAAACCACTCTAGATATATATTTAGAGATAGGCAGTGGCACAAAATGGTTAAGGTGAGAAAATAGCAATTTTCTAAAACTGACATTTTCAGACTTACAACATAAAATCCGACAATACCATTAGTTGTGATTTAAAATTGTGAGCCCAGATACAACAAACTCAAAATATAGCTATTTTACCAATAAAAAATACACTTGCCAAATGTAAGAAGGTAACCCCGATGTTAACCTATTGGAGAGATAGGCCTTATAGTAGTGAAAAAGAAATGTAGTAATGTTTCACTACCGGGACATGTAAAACTTAAAAGTACATGTCCTCTTTTCAAAAACACTCATCTTTGGCCTTGGGGCTGTCCAGGGCCTACCTTAGGGATGATTTATATGTATTCAAAAGGAAGGTTTGACTTGGAAAGAGGGTTAACTTGGCAGGTTCACATGGCAGATTAAAACTACACACACAGGCACTGTAATGGCAGACCAGAGACATGTTTGAAGGACTACTTAAGTGGGTGGCACAACCAGTGCTGCAGGCCCACTAGTACCATTTAATTTTCAGGCTCTGGTAATAGGTGGTGTACTTTACTAGGGACGTATACGTAAATTAAATATGCCAATTGTGGATATGCCAATGTTACCATATTTTAGGGAAAGAGCACATGTACTTCAGCACTGATCAGCAGGGATTTATTCTGTAGAATACTAAGGCCAGCAAAAATTGAGTCAGCAAAACAGGAAGTCAAAAGGCAAAAAGGTTTGGGGAAACCACACGAAGGAAGCCAGGTCTAACATCTAATTTGGATCATGTAAAACAGGTATGAGACTAATTTGTCTCAATATTATGCATTTAATGTTTGCAGGAGGAAGGCAGGGAGTTTGAAGGCCATTGTCCAATAGGAGCTAAGCTATCAGTCAGAACATGACAGCAGTAATGAGTGAATAGATCAACCATTGTATTTCATCTTATTTCCATCAAATCATCTTTTTAATCATGTTGAGGGTAAATAGTAGTAAAGTTCATTGGTGAGATATTTTAACTTTTTACCTGGATCCCTGCTGTAATCCAGATAAATATTATCCAAGAGCCCATGTAAATGTTGAGTCCACTAAAATTGTATCCAACTAATCCAGTTAGTGGGGTCAACGATCATGAATTGTGCCTCAATCAGTTTACTCTGAAGTGACCTCTCCCATAGCCTTTAAGGTCCCTTCAGGTGACACTGTTAGAGGATAATGGATACTAAAAAAAATTGTTGGAGGTTATTGTCTGCTCAAGCACCATTTCTGAAAGTTCCCTTGCTTGAGTGTTTGTTTCAGGTAGTTTGGTGTATAAATTGTTTATGTTTTTCTTTGTGCTAATTCTTTAATTATCCTCCATTGATTAGGGAGATTTCAAAATATGCCCTTCTGTCCTCAATCTCATCAGCCTGATATTACGTTTTTTTGGTATATTCAGTGCCCTGCTGCCACCTTTCAGCAAAAGGGATCTGCTCTAAGTTTAAGATGTTTCTGTCTGAATTCCTGGTAATCTCCTTCAACTGGGGTCTGCTCTCAAGATTATCCCATGACCCCAAATTTCAGGTATAACATTTCAACAGGAGTCAGGGGTTCACCCCCCCCCCACAGGAATAGTCTTGTGCACTCTGGACCATTTCAAACCTACAGAAATATATGTTAATCTCTTCTCTAGACATAGCCAATACAAAGATGATATGTTGGTGCAGCATTCAACTACAGTGTGAGTATAGTAAAGCAGAACAGACCTATAAGAAGGCACTTCAGACTCACACTATATTGATAACAGGGCATACTTCTTTTTGGATCCCCATTTAAATTGTTGGGCTTGCACAGGACATAATCAATATATTAAAGAATCCATCTGCAACATGCTACTAGTTCATTGATTTTGAGCTGAGTTAGACAGTAATCCCACTCTGCTAACACAAGGCAGGCAGTTGTAGTTAGCACTACAAGGTATTTTTTCAGAGCTTATAGCATGTGAGGAATGTTAAGTGAGGTTCACATACAGCAGAGAATAAAAAACAGGGTACTCCAAAATTGGAAAATGCTGTGGTGGGTCACAATCATCTCCCTTCCTATGCTGAAATCTCAACTTTGGGTCAGAAGGTTTAAACTTGGATAACAGTTTAGGAAATGTGTAAGAAATCAGGATGCTCAAAATATTTCAAGATCCCAGGCTCCCAGACTTTGCTTAAGCCTCAGCGTTGGCCTTAACATTTTACTTGTAAAGTGGTAATAGACAGGCGCAGATTTAACCTGTTGAAGTGACAGGAGAATGTAGGAACCGTGACAGTCCCTGTGCAGATCTCTATGCTTGCACCAAGCATGAACGTTTATGGAGTTTGTGCATCTGAGCTTTTAGTCTTCGTAGAAATATTTTCCTTGCCACATCTGTAACCATGAGTTCCAGAGGGACGAAGATTCCTTTGAAACTTCTGGAGAAAATTCATCCTAGGTCTACTCCACCAGAACAAACATAGCATTGATTATATTTAGAAAAGGGGCATAAATAGGTTATAAGATCCCATTTAACATTTCAAGTGTCAGTTAAATATAAAAATACAAGTTTGGATCCAGTATTGCAATAACCAGAGACAGAAACAAGTAACGATACTTGAATAGGTTTGCTCCTCAACTTAGAAGGTTAATCTGACTCATGATGAATAAAGCCTGTCTCTGCAACCTCTTTAAAGCTGTTATGCTGTAAACAGCAGAAATTAAGTCTACTTATTTTTAAAAAATCCATCACCAAAGCCTTCTCTCCTAGAGCTTTATAAGATGACATGCCTTTAATGGCATCAGATGTTTCTTCGAAAGCTATTTTCCCCTCCTAAAGATGGCTTGTATCTTTAGTAAGTCTCAAGAAAGGTACTCTTCCGCCTCCTGAGCAACTACATATTGGGAATGGCACAGTAAAAGGTGAAAAGATATCTTTAACTTCACATAGCCACAAGGTGCAAAGACATCCGTACCTGCCATGTACAAAGAGCCTTCCAAATATCTGTATCACACATTAGAGATTCCCCACATCACAGTTGTGCTGCCATAGGTGATCTCTTCCACACCATGTTTATTTTAGCATCATGCAATCACAAGATCAAAGGTATTCCAGCATCAAAGATATTGCCTGGTCAGTTCTTTAATCAGACATTTTAGTTAGGTCAGTGTCTGTTACTGGCAGACTGACGAGTTTGAGAAGAGGACGCTAAGCTTTTGTTCATATTCTTAAACCTCTTAGATGTGAACTCATCCTCTGGGTTTATTTTCCTTCATGTAATTTAAGTTTTGTTTTGTTTATTCTCTACTTCATCATTAGAAGAGCCAAATAAAGTGCCTTCAGCCCCAGTTTCACCAGAAGATCACCCAAGAAGCCAGCTCAGAGAATAATACATTTTTTAAAGTTATACATATAGAAAACCACACTACCTATCTAAAACAAATCACAAAGGAAAATCACTTTGAATGTAGACATGGCACATTCTTGTGTAAGCATGGCACATAGGATTGTTACTCACTTCAAGAATTTGTGAAGGTATCTGTGGGATTTGATAATGCTCATTGTGTATAGCTGTGAAGACACGTGACCAAACAGTATAAAAAATGTTAGTTGTGGTGGTGCACAAATTACCACTAGGAATAGTTGTTTTGGAGAGCATGGCCCCCAATATTGACACGAAGGGAATGACATTGGACAAGTGCACAGAGTAGTAAAAGTAGAGTACCAGAATATCATGGCCTAAATATTATGTGTTCAAAATGTATTCTCATAATTCTTGTTTAAAAAAATATTGCACAGTGCACCATTGGAGTTAATAATATAAAACAAGAGTTGTCAAATTAATATGACCTGCAAAGAGTGGATTGGGCATTGTGAACTATTACATGTAGTCGACATGTGATCTACGATACATTTTACCCCATCTCCAAGTTGGTAGTTCAACAGACATGAATGCAATGTATTTTCCAATGAAGCATACCATAGATGTGAAAATTTAAAAAAATGTTGCTGTTAAAGTGGTATATTGTCAATTGGACCTCACATGTGATTGCATTTTATAACTATGATTAGTCACTTGTGATTGTATTTCATGTTCAAGTTCAAGAACCAATACAAGTGTTGTTTATTATCAGTCTCAGATGGCTAATGGAGGTCCACCTGTGCTCTAAGGTGATTGCCACTATGCAATATTTGCTAAGAAATAAAACTATGTAATGTATGCCATGCATTCCATTTAGCTATGATCCTACTTATACTTATGCAGAAAGGAAGCTGTGTTCAGTGTTTGAAAGCTGCATTCATTGACATTCACCATAGATATTGATGTATGAATTCAAAATAACGTTTGCTATGCACAAATGATGAATATGCACTTATAAATTGATTCTATATTATCCTAGATGTGTTGAAAAGGCATTCCAGTGTAGCAATGCTCTGGAAATCATTTGTACTTATACAGACATTTGCGCAACACATTTCCAACCTCCTGTAATCCTGCAAAGGGCAGTTTTGAATCTGTTTCCTTGGAGGGAATGAAAACTGTACGGGATGCAAGGAAAGATATTTCTCAATATTGCCTCTGTGCAGGAAAAAAGTGTAACTGATGCAACTCAGTTTTGGTATTCATTGTTAGACACTATGTAAACTTATACAGGAAAAAATACAAAGCAGTCTTTTTGCTGTATTCTTGGAAACCAGAAATATGAACACAATCATTCAAACATAGATTTCAACCTACGAGTACTGTTTGAAATTGGGTTTCTGGTTGGAAGAGTATACACTCTGTCCAAGCAAGAACCACAGTTCTAGTCAGGGTAAATCAGGTACACAGCAAAAATTAACCAGTGTTAACTTGGCGCAATGCAGACATGCTTAACTTAAGAGACAATGTGTTAGGTATTTGTGCAGTAAAACAGTTATATACAGCACAAAAAGACTCCACACTGGATTAGAGAAACAGATCATGATGGTATAAATGAAAAAAGACCAAAACGAAAAAAATCCAATAAGTAGAAGTTTAGATATCAATTTTAAAGATTACATGCAGTTCTTAGTCTTAGAAGCAAATAGCGCTTTAAGGGGTTAGTTGGTTGTGCTCGATCTCTACAAAGTCAAGAGTCCAGACCACCCACGATGGAGCACAGTCCAGCTACAGGATTCACGCAGGGCCCGCTGAGCAAAAGTACCTTAGTCCTTGTCGCAAACACAAAATGTGTGATGTGTTGATCGATGCGCCAATGTCACTTCCTCATTTAAGAAATGCATTGTTTTTCTCCACGCCTTGATGGTCGAAGGTCGGTTCTGCGATTTATTGATTCTGGAGCCAATGCACTGGGTTTCTCCATGGTGGTCAAAGGGATGAGTCATTTGTCCTTCAGTGGTGACCGCGATGCGGCAGTCAATGTGGTGGTTCTGGTGACACTATTCCAGCCCCAAGTGTTATGTCCAGATTCCGCTCCTGCTTCAGCAACAGTGCATCGATTCTGCTTGTCTGAGAATATATTGAATTTGGGGCTTAATCTGAATATGAAATCTAAATGAGAAGGTACCATGTGTTCTGAGTCCTGAGGAGAACCCTGAAAAGAAATTGAATAGGGTCCGAAACGCGTTGACTGGTGTTTTACCAAACAAGTGCTCTGTACAAGTATTTACCATGGTGGCTCGAGATGAAAATTAGTCAAAATTATTAAATTGCAAAGTTGTTTATGAGCCCCAATAGTATGCTCTTTTGTATTGCCCTGAAAAGGGAGATTTCAAGTTAGGCAGTATACCATCAACCTACAGAGCATTGTTATTTCTTTCCTGTTTCAGAAATTAGAAATTGGATTGAGAATTACAGAACCAGATCAGTTTTTATCTATGAATTAAATGTTGCATGTTAATGTACTGTTTAATGGTTTGTCTGACAATGTTTTTGTGGTGTTGTGAGATTTGTAATTTAATTAAACAATGTTTCTGTGTTTTTCTGTGCAGTTTGCATAACATTTGTGTAATGTAAAAATTCATAGCTTAACAGATGACAAATTCATCTAGAAATTTCTTTACTATAAAATGATGAGTAAAGCAAGGAAAATAATAATATATGCTCATATTGACTGTCATGTGTGATCATGCAGAATGATGAAAAACTGGTATCAGTATTGGCACGTATGTTGTTGTGTGACTGGCTTTTATAATGTTGGTATTTTCTTGACCTAACTGTTTGGAGTATGCAGCCTGTTCCCTGGTCACCTGACTGGGTACAGTTGACAGTTGGACTTTGTTTATTCCTGTCAGACAGCCACACAATAGAGGGATTACATGTGCCTGGTTGGGCATCACTGGCAGGATGGGGTGGTGGACCTGGGCACATTTCAATAGGCTGTGCTCTGCCTTTGTGCAAAGGACTTGTCACCCCTACATTGTTCATGCAGCCAGCTTGGAGCCACAGCAGGGGAAAAAACGGTAAGCGCTTCAAAGGGAATTCCCTAGAAACGCGTTTCACTTAAAAAAAGGCACCAGGTATGAAAATAGGACCCTCAAACCCACTCTTTAGTTCACTTCCTGGAAGAACTCTCAGGGGACTGCCTGGTCCTGTGACCTGCTGGGTATTCCACGAGACTGCTTTTCTGCAACTGGAAGGACTGCTGTGCTGTTTAAAGCTTGCCTTAATCCCTCAGATGCCTCTCCTGCTGCTTGATCGCCTTCTACTGCTAAACACAGGATTACCAGAGTGACTCCAAGGGTAATCCTGGTTAGAGCCCTAGGGATATAAAAGACTCTAACCATCTTGAAACTGCACCTGGACCTAGCCTGAGTGAGCCCTAGTCCCCAAGTCCCACCCCATTCAGTCCTAGACCTTTGCTGGTGGTGCTAAATATGCCCAGATAACCAAAACCCCCAAATTGGGGCCTTGAGCATTTTTGGCTAAAAGCTGCTCTGGGAACAGAGAGAAGACTAGGACCAACCTGCTCTTCTATACGCCCAAGGTGCATCCCATTTCACCTTGACTTCGCAGCAGCTCCCACCACTTTCTTTTCCACAGCAGCAAATCCGGTTTATCACTCCTTTGCCAAAGGGGTATACGGCCTCGTGGACTCTTGCCAGCTGCAGCCTCCAGCCTCATCCTGCTGGACATTTTCGAATGCCATCAAAGAGTCTAATGGCGGTATCCTTGTTTGGCGGTCCATGGACAGCCAAATAAGGGGTGGCACAGCGGTGGCCGCGTGCACCAGCTGTCCGACCGCCATATTATGACTTTGGCAGTCAGACGGCCTTTAGACTGCTGCAGCCACCAGGGATCTGTGATACCGCCGCAGTGGTGCAGCAGTCTTAGGCCCACAATATGCTGACAGTGCCACTGTGGCACCGCCAAGCATATTACAAGTTTCCTCACAGCAACAGTTTTCATGGCGGTCAGCTGACCATGAAATTTGCTGGGATGTTCCCCTTTCAATGCCTTTCTAATGTTCACCACCTCGGACCACCAAAGCACTGCCTGCCAGGCCAGGAGAAAACTCCTAATCTGGCAGGCAGTCGGTGGATGAGTTTGACAGTGTGGGAGCAGAGGCTGGCATGGCGGCCCAGTTCCACATCACCAAACTCGTAACCGGCCCCTAAGTCTGCACGCAGAATGCTTCACTGCGAGTTTCTCCAGCAGTTACCCAATCATGATGCTCTTTCCACTGATATCACCTACAGCCGAAGGTAAGTGCCAACTGGTTACAATCCCCTCTTTGTATCCAACCTGTTCTCCATCACGGTCAGCCATATTTTTTTACTTTGACCCTGTTCAGCATGACTAGATATCTGCAATTGTTGCTGTGACTTTTAGGTGCTCTTTTACTTTTCATAACTCAGGGTTCTACTCATTGGATTTTTTTCATTTTGGTGTCAAATAAAAAAATAGAAATGTACTTTATATTTCTAAATTGGAGACATATGTTTCTAGTGTTGCATTTTCACTTTGTTGCTGTTTGTGTGTTGCATGAATACTTTACATGTTGCACCTAAAGTTAAGCCTGACTGCTTTTATACCAAGCTACCAGAGGGTTAAGCACAGGTCAATTAGTGACTTTTGTAGTTTACCCTGAAAGAGCTTGTGGCTGTCAGCTTGAGTAGAGTTAACACCCCACTCAACCAACAACTCAATTTCTCACACTAGCATATTGATGCAAAAAGTTTATTTCAGATATTTAGTTGAAATTCTACATGCAAGATAAGTGCTAATCGTTTTTACTTATTCACAAGTAAACAATTAAATAGTAACTACATGACTGAAAAAACTCCGTAGTCAGAGAAGAGAATTTCGTACATAACAAGATTGTACAGATTTATATTTTCATGTGCAGAGGTGTCCGCCCTGACAGCTGAGTCTCCACAGCCGTAAATGTACTATGAAATGGTTTGTTTGTTAATAACGAGTAAAAAGAGTAAACCTATGCAAAAGCTTAAGTTTGCCTTTGTGAATCGGGTCCCAGGTCTTGTGGTATGAGTATTCTTTTAACCCTCTGGGCGCTTCACTGTCAATATGGGCACTATCAATGGACTTAGATGCTCTCCAGGACCTCAAGTCCATCTTCAGCTAGCGTCACTTATAAGGCAGCAAGGCCTTTTTCTCCTCTGGCATTGCAGCTTCATCCGTGTTTCCTCCCCTCTCCCTCTTCTATCTCTTACTCATGCTTCTGTAAGGTGAAATTTAGAAGCCAGACATCTTTCCAACCTCTGACAACAATTTGATAGTCTTTCTTCTTGATCCCTGCTCCACCTGAGCCCTCTTTCCTTGCAAAACTTCCACAAATCTGTCATGCTGAATATTTCCGCCTATATATACCTCCATGATAGCAAAAACGTAAGGTGCATATATTCAGGGAAGGAGTGAGTTTAGGGACAATTTAAAATTAACCATTCAAAATTAATTTTGAATAACTTCTTTGAATTTGAATAAATTTAAACCTAAATTACTGGGTGGTACTGCAAAACACAAGTCCTGGATCCCACCACTGAACATCAATTTAAGAAATGTGAGGCCTGATTTACAATATTTTGCTGCTGGACAGCACCATAACCCTTCCTGCTGCTCTGCACTGCAGCAAAAGAAAAGCTCAGGAATGTGCCGTAGCTATCCAATATTAGACTTTCCTGTCCTCCTACCCTGTGCTGAAGCTGATTTAGCCGCCATTGGCCAATGCAGGTAACCTTGCACCATGGTGCAAGGGTGTCTGTGTTGTAGGGATGCTTGTTTTTGTGCAGGAAGGGACACCTTCCATCACAAAAACAACCAATGGAGCCAATTACCTCTTTCTTTGTGTGCTGCAGAATGCTGAAAACATAGAATAAGGAACACATGAGGAGAAATATTGTTATTTCTCCTCATTGCGCCTCCCTTACACCACTCCTGGGGAGGCGTAGGCTTTTGATGCATTCCTAGGTTTACTGTTTGTTGTAAGTCTGGGAATGTGTCAAATGCCATGGGTGTTACATGGAAAGACCCACCTTAATGCCCATGGCACGCCTCCCCATTGCAGTGTGAGGCAATGCAGCATCCTGCACTGTGTTGTTTAACTCTATATCTAAAAGACCATGAAAAGCCACGCAGGGTGACTTTACGTGGCTTTGTAGATGTGGCTAAGCCCTTTGTGAAACCGGAACATCACAAAATGTAACTTTCTGGTGGAGCGCAGGGCTTGTAAATAAGTCACTTGGTCATTATTAAAGGGGTGACTATCCTCCTTAAGCAATAAACACAGTCCCTGTGAGTCTGAATCAATAAAGTAACTGAATTACTCCTCTGGTTGCTATGGCACAGAGTAAACAAGCTTAACTTAGAGGCAATGTGTTAAGTATTTATGTAGTACCAAAACCGGTAATAACATCAAAACACAACACAAAAAAAATCCCAAGCTGAATTTAAAAAATGAATAACAAATTCTGCCACCGGTCTGACTCCTGAACTCTGGTGACACTCATTGTCCCAGGCTCACTACACCTTGAACAGCTGCTGCAAGGGCAAGGTGCTGTCAATGCGGTGAGAGAGCTGCCTCGTCCCCATGGCAGTGATCCCACAGCCATCTGACACAGAATGAGCCTGGGCAGTGTCTTCCCGCTTTTCAGCCATATATTTTGATTACAGCCAACAAATTAGTTCTGATGGTAAGACACAATGGGGTAACATATATCTGTAATGCTTCCCACCAAAAAGAGGCCACAAAACTTCCTTACAACTGCTATGGGTGCACTTGAGATAGGATGTTTAGAGGAAAGGCTGGGGGCCAAGAAAAAGGTTCTTGAAACAAATCATTGCACTGACACAGATGCAGGGCTACCACACCAACCCGGTAATAAATAAGAAAGCCATTTTGTCAAATCCTTGTATTCTTAATGTCTTAACAATTGAAGCTAATGTAACTCAATTCTGAGGTAAACCTCTTATATGCTATGCTCACTGTCTACTTAGAGCTTACATTAAAGAAAGTATTCGACCCATCCATGGCTATTTTGACAAACATTGACTGTTCGCTAAAAAGTTTGATAGATCAAGGCCAAGCTAACCCAATAGCAAAGTTTACTACTCCAGCTTCATGTGAAGAGGCTACAAATGTTAGACTGGCCTGTGATGGGCAACATAAGAGACAATATGGTGTTCTACAGTGTAGTAGAGCACATTCATGACTATCTACTCCAAATTCACCAAATGATATTGGCCAAAGTACCAACATGTCTTCTAACCTTCTCCCGACATCAGCAACAGCCAAGTCAAGCCTTGACCTCGTACCTAACATCGGATCCACTAACAAAGGATGCTTGATCCCTCAGCTCAAATGGAAAAAATTCTCTAGCTGCCTCCTAAATCTATCCCACTGGGTATAGTTTTAAGAAATGTACCACATTTAAATGCAGGCCAAGATGAGGATTTTTATCAGCCAAAAAATAAGTCTGCACATTGGCCGGCAAAAAAGTCAACCTTGACAGCTGTGAATCTCTTTTGAAAAAGTAATCAATGCACTGCTGGTGCATTGGATCCATTATCAACCAAAAAGTGGCTCAGAGTTTGCATTGTTATAAACTTGAGACAGATATGTTGTTGGATCTTTACTGGAAAACCTTCATGGAGCAATCATACTCCTGGAAGTATCATGGCCATAAGCTTGGGTTCTTTCTATAAACCTAGAGGCCATCATGACATTCTTGAAATTTTGCTGAATTTTTAATTGGATCATGTAGTAGTGATAAGGCAAGGAAAGAATTTATGGTGGATTACTAGAAGGTCATCTATAAATCTCTAGTGGACAAATTGAATTCTGAAAAAAATGAAATAATTGTACCAAGAAACAAACTTATGTACTGGACTCCTACACATTGGCCCCCGGAGCTTGGGTCTACACCGCTCCCCAAGCCGGTGATTAAGAGTCTGTGGATACTAAGTGACTCGGATTTCACCATGAACTCCGGGATTGGATTGGTAACCTCAGCCTGCTTTGTTCAGCTTTGTAAGCTGTGCAAGATAAGATTCTTCAGCAGAGAGGCTAGCATCCAAATCATTATCGCCCTGGTTCTTCCCAAAATTGATTATGGAAATGCACTGTATCTTGGCCTCCCACAACATCAGAAGCACCCTCTTCAGATGATTCAGAATCAAGCAGCTAGAATCATCTATCAAAAGGATAGATGATGCCACATTAGCCTACAGCTGAAAGAACTCCACTGGCTCCCGGTGGAGCAACAAACTATGTTTAAAACAGGGTGTATCCTTTTTAGAGCCATTCAGGGTACTGGTCCTAGTTATATCTCATCGAGAATCAGCAAGTATACCACCCAGCGCACCCTAAGATCAATGCATCTGAATCAACTGGTTGTACCGAGATTCAGACGTAAACGCACTGGAGGGTCGCGGTTCTCTACACTGGGCCCAAAACTGTGGAACTCATTACCAATTACTCTGAGACTTGAAGAAGACTATGTACGGTTTAGAAAATTGCTTAATACCTGGCTCTTTACCTTAGCTCATAACTAGACTGCTTCGGCTTCGAACCCTCTCTGCTCAACTCATAGAGCCAAGAGACCGTTGGTGAACATGCGCTCAAGAAATATCCATATAACATAACATAATAAATCTGTGCAAAAATATGTTAAAAGCAAAAGGAACAAATGATGGACTGTATGCTGAACAATGCAAACATTCACTACAAGTCAAAAGATCTGAGTTTAATCCATCATTCTTTTACTCATCATGCCACCCCAGTTTGGATCCAGCCATATGCAAATAAGTCTTGACCCTGCTCCTCATGGGAACAGTCCAGCCGAAACTGCCAGGTCCTCTCTTGACCAGAAACAAGCGTCCTGTGACCGGAGTTTAGGCATCAGCTGACACCCGGCCCAGGATGATTGTTTCTGGTCCAGGGAGGACCTGGCATGGTAGTTTGGGCTGGACAATTCCCATTGGGAGCAGAGTCAAGACTGATTTACACATGGCTGGTTTTAAACTGGAATGGGGAACAAAAAAGTATGCATATAGGCCCAGATCGCTCCACGTTTGACATTGATCTGTATTATGTCGATCAATTGTTCTTTTTAAAAAAGGGCTTAAAAGCAAAACCACTTAGATATAATAACAAAAAGGGGTATTAAATTGGGGAAATGGAGTAGGTGAAAATGTACCATTTCAAATGAAGCTGAGTAGCCAAATCGATTCAGAACAATGTTAACATTTGCTCCTTTAAGCAAAGATAAGTATCCAGCATAATTCAACAGATTAGATCGAAGGGTCCTGGGCCCAAATGATCTTCGAAATGCAATTCTAGAGCAAATCCAGATTTGTGGGCTGCAATTTTTACTCCTATATAATGAGGTTCTTTTAATACATGTGGTTCCTGAGACAGTTTAATTCTCAGCCTCCTCTCCTTCCTCTCTCTTTGTCACTAGCGCCAGGACGCCCGTAGGGTTGCAGTGCGCTTTATAAATATTTATACATACATACATACATACATGACAAGGACGTATCCTGCAGCCTATTTACAAAAGCGGTCCATTCGGAAAAACTCACCAATTAATAGCCCTAACAGATGTTGAGGCAAAAGCCTTCCACAGCTACTAACCTACTAACATGTCATCAAGCTATTATGCTTTGTTTATCGGGCAAATCATTCCAATCGATTTGCCGGTTTGTTAAGTTCCTGGCTTCGGTGCAAAGAATTTTGAAATCTTCATCTTAAACCAAAAGCAATTTTTAACCCTTCTTCTGTACTAGGGGCATAGTTTTAAAAACTGTGATTATATGAAGTTATCTTTTATATTATATTGATATTTAATGGATTGTTAATGGGTTGATAAATTCTTGGCATTTATGCACTTTAGTATTAACGTGCACTCCAGCTCTCTTTTATTTACAGCTTTTCCAAACAGAACTCACCTGTATGATGGTTTACAAAGTTGTTTCTGCCACTGTTCGCCTGAGAAATATAGTCAGGAAATAAACAAATAACCTCCATGTAGTATGCAGTGAGACTGCAAGCATCCCTGAATTGAGATTATACCATCACAATGCACAAGACACTTTACGATACCTTGTGTCCATGAACTTAATAAATGGTGAGGTATGAAATCCTGCCCTAGGATCATGTTAGCACTTTGCAATATCTGTGTTTACATATACATAAGGCACTTTACAATGAATGGTATAGGTTCCTTGTCTGGACTCGTAACATTCTATTTTTATACTTCTTAATCGAAATGGCTGGTCTGTGGTTCCTGCTTTTATAACCATTTTTACAAAATTATTTTTTACATATGATTTTAATGTATCTACATTTTATGGTTTCTCTTCTGCAAACCGAATAAAGATTATTTGACTTGACTTGAGAATAAAAAATTAAATAAAAATGAAAAAAATTCAAATAGCTGCCAATCATCGTTCAGCCCAGTAGAGGATTTACCTTGAGTTTTAGGGTCTGATTTAGAGTTTGGCTGATAGATTGCTCTGCCACAAATGTGACCGATATCCTGTCCCCCGTATTACAAGAGCCATTGGCTATAATGCACTTGTAATACAGCAGATGGGATATAGGTCTCATTTGTGACAGAGAAAGCCACCGCCAAACTCTAAATCATAAACTTAGCCTCAAAAATAGAATTCCAAAGTCTTCAGCAGGGCAAGTCAGCAGACTATAGCCAAGGGAGGCTCCACAAGTGTTGACTAGCCATTGTAGAAAGTCTTGGTGCAGCTATTGCTTTTTGGCAGGAAAGCTCCAATAGAAGAAATTTGGTCCCAGGCCTTCAGTCGATTCAGTCAATCACAATTTCTTTATTTGTACCTCTTCACTTTTTTGGAGGCTGGTTTGCTGTAGCTAGGCAATGCTGCAGACTGTGGCTAAAGAAGGCTTCACAAGGTAGGATACCTTCTTCACAAGATCCCACAAAATTGGATTTATGTCTGCAGAAAAGCTCAGAGCAAGAGAAACCTGACTCTTTAAACCAATGGCAATGGCCAGAATGGTTTGGCAGTTTGGTCATTTGGTCCCAGTCCACAAAAGACTTTGGAGCCAAAACTTTGGAGCTAAGTTCCAGATTTTCATGGGTGGTACGAGAAGACAATTGAGACCAAGCCAATGGTTCCAGTGCTTTAGGAACAACTCTTGAGTGTTAGGACTCACACTAGCCAACACTGCCAACAGGGTCACGGTCAGGTCCAGTTGGAACTGGTATGCTAGAAATCTTCAGGAAATGCCTCATTTAGTTTGTTGTGTCCCTGTATCTTGAACAGGAGATCACAGTTGGGACCTTTGGAATCCACGTCTTTGTCCTTGATACAAGGGAGAGGTAGAGAGAGTGAGACAGAGAGATAGAGAGAGAGCATGTCCAGACATTCAGGGCTCTTCTCAGGTATTAGATACAAGGTTCAATCCTCTTCTGATCTTCTTCAAGTCTTTTGCATTCCGAGAAGGGTACTGGAGATGGCACATTTATGCCTGTCATCAGCTTGTGGCTGGAGTTGACTCCTGTCTCCGATCTCACCAATGAGATTACATTTGGGAGGGGTAACTGTATCCACATGTGCAACATTTCCATGTCCTACTGCAAAAAAATACCACAGTAAAATAGGGTTATACCAATTTGACCATGTTAAAATGTGGAGCGCACAGTCACTATTGGTTAGCAGGGGTAAAGTGCACAAATTACTGTAGCCAATGGAAATAGAAAGGGCAACATTCTGGGGTACACCACACAAAAAAGGTCTTTTCCTACACATGGAATGCTCAGGGGGTGATTACAGGTTCTGCAGTCCATCGGATTGACAAACTCATGGTGGAAGTCCACAAACCACCAGACTCGCAATCTGCCTGCCGTATTCCAAGTTTGGTGGCTGGACTTCCACTTGACCGATGCAGCTGCCGGGGATCCTGGATTCTGTGGTGGTGGCACAGCGGTCAAGCTAAGTAATATGCTGGCGGTGCTGCTGCGGCACCACTGAGTATATCACAATTGCCTCACTGGTGAGTCTCCAAAGGTGGACCTAACTGGGCCTCCTGCCAATCCAGGGCCTGGGGTTGGATGCAGGAGGGCACATGTTGTGCTACCCTGCAAATGTGCACCCCAGTTTATGTGGAATGTGCTGCATAAGTGTCATGCCGGTGCCTTTCTGTTCTTCATCATTAAAATTTTTTATCTTTAACATTACCTTCGTGTATAATTGATGGAATTTATTTTTAAACTTAAGTGAAGTGCTTTATTTTGTTGACAAAGATGGCTATACCATATATATGCTTGTATTTGTAGATGCCCCTGACAAAGGGAATATTTTCCCGAAATGTATTGGATCGTTATAATAAAATCATGACTTGTGGAACCCACCTAATGCCCCAGAGCTTTTGTGAATCAACGTAAAGTATTGATTGAATAAAATGAATTGAAAGAAAAAGTGAAGAAAGAAGGATGGAAACTAATGGTGCATAAATGGAGAAAACAGAGACCAGATCATTAAATGATATGAATTTGATTAATTGGATTCAGACAGTCTTAGGGCTGTGCAGCTTGTTGGAACCAAGGATGGTTCCCTCGTGTTCTAGTAATGTTGCTGTGCAATGAGACAAAGTGCAGAGCAAGTTTGCATGCCGAAAAGTTTGAATGGAGTAAGTTTGGTGTAAAATGGATGACCAGGTGTGCATGTGATCCCCACTAATTTCATAGTATGTTAATATCACCCACAAATTGTTTATCAGTTATCCATAAAATAGACTTTAATTCAGAAAGAATCTGCCATATGCCAGAGCTCTTGTATTTTGAAATGCATAACTGAGGTCTGAAATGTCACTAACTTCAAAAGAATATATTGCAGCAAGAATGTTGTTCTCCCACACTTTGGACCCTAACATTTCAGCTTTCTCGTGAAGCTTACACATGTTATGAAGAGTTGTGAATCGATATTACAGATAGAAACAGTTATATTATTTAACCTACACACACAGTAAACCAACTCCCCTCGAGATGAAGGAAGAGAGAACAGACTATATGGTAGCAAATGCCCATGACAAAGACAGATCCTAAGGATTTTAGCACATCAATTGCCACAAGGTAACAATGCTTTCCAAACCAAAGGGTAATAGCATTCATGCCTACTCTGGACAAGGGAGTATTATCAGGCGAACACATACATTGGGAATTCAAAAACAGCATTGCCTGAAAGACTGAGGTAGTGTTGACAGTACCGATTAGGGCATTCATATTGCCTCTGCCCAACAAGGTGTGATACAAGAGGAGCCTGGTGGCTAGTTTTACAAGTAATTTGTTAATTGCTGTAGGCAAGTCCCGTGCTGGGTATTTAAGGAGCGTACCTGATGAGCAATCAACTGAGGGACCTAGAATGTTGTGAAGCATTCTCTTCTCCTCCACCTCAGGTACAGAGGCTCAGCAATATCCTCCTTTGATACCCCCTTCTCCCACCTGGGGATGACTGCATGGTGCAGAACAAGTAAGACACATATGGAGGAAATGTGCCAGAAAGTGAAAAAGAGGTGAAACGTGCAGCCCGCGGCTCATATCAATAACATAAAATATGTATAAAAAAATAAACCAAAACAAGCAAGGACTTATTTCTTAGCTCTGGGGAGAGTGTGATTAGGCTAAAGCAGACAAAACACAATGCAGACTTTTAATTAAAACAGAGACAGCATGAACGGAACATAGGATCTATTAGAATGTAGTGTCGGGCAAATTGCCAACGCCTGCATGACGGTGGTGATCCGCCCAACATTCTCCTCCGCTCGCATGCCATTTCCCCCCGCCATATTAGTATGGCGGGGGACCCCGGCAGACAGAAAGACCATTCGCCGCTTTTCCGCCGGTCACACAGGTGACCAGGTGGAAAAGGGGCCTGATATGGTGGCGGTGTCTGCTAGACACCGCCATCCATATCATGATGGCAGCGGGCACCAAGGAAGTTGGGAGTGTGGGGGGGCAGATGGGGCTACCTATCATAACCCCCTGCATTGGCACGGACAAAGTGGCAGGCACCGCGTGGTGCCTGTCACCTTGTGCATGCCAAGGCATGACGTGCATTCCCAGCATTGTGGCAGCACCACCCACCGCAATACTGGGAATAGGGGATGCCACCGCCACGGTGGCGGTGGCATCCTAATTGCCAGTGCCGGACTGCCGCACCAATGGCAGCCGGTCCCAGCACCGCTAGGGTGGCGGGAGGACGAAAGTCCACCTGCCATCCTAATCGGCCCTATAGTGTTACCTGGGAGTCTGGACAGCTCTTAAGGTGTACCATGTATCCACGCTGTCACACAGTGCCAGTCACATCCATCAGGCTCTTTTGTCCTCTAAGAGCTTCTATCGAGTTACTCATTAATCATTTATCTCCAGCCAAACTGTAAAAACAATCACTGTGGCGCTGGGCAGTATAGTTAAAATTAAAAGAGAAGACAGACTGCCGGAGGGTGAGGCCTAGTTACTGTCTCTCTTCAGGCAATCAATATGATGCTCCCATGCTGTCATGTTACCAAAACAGCATGAGAGCCATGTAAGGGTAAGGTCGAGCAGACAACCTCACAGCTCATTAGGTTGTGGTAAATAATTTCATTACCGGGACTTAATTTGATACAGAAACATAATAAAATAGCTCAGTAAATAAGAGGCAGAATCCGTGGTATTAGAGGTTCGGAATGGGCTTTATTCCAGTGGTCGATTATAATCGGTTGCTCCAAGTTCCATCACCACGAAGGTTCAGGAAGTGAAGTACATACATTATTGACAATCAATTACTTTTATACAATAGGCATTACAGTGAGGCAAATACAAGAGGCGTAACAATTGATACCAAAGATAATACTTCGCATGCGTAGCTGAAATAGGCGTAACTGGGAATGGTTTAAAGAACGTCATCAGATGTGATGTCATAAGAGGGCGGTTACATGAAAGAATTTCGCAATGTCAGCAGAAATACTTGACAGATATGCGCGCGCAGCAGCATGACGTGTGATTGACGTGTAACTAGGGGGTGAAGGGGACTTGACATTTGGCTCTACATGTGGCGACAGAAGTCTGGAGGGTCAAGTCAACCTAATCCCAAATCATATCTAACATCCTATGTTTAAAGAACTATGTTATCCAAAAGAGAGGTCTCTTCGAGTAGAATCTTATTCTATACTGACTATACTGACTGTTAGTGCGTGTACAAGCGTCTAAATGTCTACATTAGATGCGAGGGCGGAATCTTCCATAGTAACAGGGCTATGAATTACTTGCATAAAGACAGAGAAGCCGGGCCTTTTGCTTGGTAGCTGGAAGAATGTTTACTTAAACTACTAGACAGGAATGCATTCGGCAGGGAGCGGAGCAGATAATTTCCGAAGGTGAAATACAGTTCTTGGCAGGCAGCAAGCTGATGTCGGGCATCGTGAGCCGCGCAGAGGATGAGACAAAGTTCATGGTCACAGATGCAGGCTCGGACTGGAGCTTCAGAGACAGAAAGCAAGAAAAGCTTGATGACAGAATCAGGGCCTACTTGCCTGGACTGTAAAATGGCATAAGTGAACCATATAAAGGCGGTGGCCTTTCGTACTTAGGAATGGAATATCCGGCCCATTCATGGCGGATCAACAGAGGACATGTTAACGGTGGACGCACATGTGTTTGCGTCTTCATAACTGGAACTAGAGGGAACATACATGTATTTGTAACATGCACATAGAACCGTTGGGGTCCAAGATAGGGGACATAACTGATCAGAAAAATCCATATTTCCACATTCCCTCCTTGTCCCCTACTTGCCCGTCAAGAGATATCAATCTTCATTAATCCATTGATCTGTTCATATAGCATCATTTGTTCTTCTTTCTTCTTCCGGGATCTTGAATGAAAATCTTGATGTGGAATGCACGATGTGGCACACAGACCACAAATCGCTGGCCCACATTGTAGGCATAAGCAGCAACTGAATAGTATGAGAAAGCCAATACCTAGGAAGGATAGGACCTTCCATCCAAAGGTAGATAATACATTCCAAAACCAACCGGACCAAGTCCAGGTGCCTGGATTCTGGTGTATCTGGCTTACAATCTTATGAAGGCGAGTTATGGCTTTATATACAGATGGCGAATTTTCTGGTATGAAAATGCAACAGCTTGATCCGATGACCCTACAAGCTCCGCCCCTATCGGCCAGGATGACGTCAAGGACAAGACGATTTTGAAGCACAACAATCCGCATAGCAGACTGCTCTTCTGTTAAATTGCCTAAGGCGGAAATAGTTTCGTTCACTACTGCTTCAAGGGTTCTGGTTAATCTACGTATCAGCTTACTATTAGTAACTGTACCTATATAGGGAAAGAGACCTTTATTGAAATCTGTGTATTTTTCCCATGCTGTTTCAGTATAATCGACTATTGGGAGATCTCTCCTTACTCTATTATATACTAAATGAGTATTTCTGTGATAATCAGGAGGAGCTAGAAAAACAGGTGGCAAAAGAAATCCAATGTAGCAGGTACCATCCCAATCTAGAGGCAAACGTACATATGCCGTCTGACCACATATGAAATAGGAATGGCGGGAAGCTCTAAATGTAGACTTGCCTTGATCACTGAATTCTACTACAGTGGTGCATCTACTATGGCCCATATGTATGGAACCATTCTTTCTTACACATAATTCACCTTTTACTGGAAATATTGACATAGCGGGCAAAATTGGAGTAGCTTCGGATTCGACGTTTAGGATCATAAGATTAAGCGTAAAATTACCTAATCCATACACTTCATTTTCGAGATCAGTTCCTGTTCTCTGGGGAAATCCCTCCTTGTTAGGATAGCAGACCTTAAGTAAAACTAAATTCAAATTTCCCCATACCCAGTTATCTTGATAAACTGCAGAATTCGAATCTAGAGAATTAATTAGACTAAACCATGCTCCACAGGAGCCGTTGTGTGTGAACGGGTATGGAAAGAGAGGTAGAATTCCTTTATAATTCTGATAGGGAGGGAGTCGGCCACATATCCAACAATTGGTAGCATTGCTGACCTGATGGGAATGATGTAACATATTAATAAACGTGTTATTGCGCAGCGCAAATCTATAAGACAACTCAAGCGGAGGTAATTCACTAAAAGAATGTTCGGCAGTAACATTGTAAACATGTCTAGAAATAGGATAATATATGTGCAACAATATACTTGCAGTAATTATTAAAAGACTTGAGAAAAACAAAATTAATAACGTCACTATGCAATGACTACGCAGTGATTTACAGTACGCCTGTCGTTTCAACATTTTTCGGGTGCTTTCTCTATTCAGGTCCAAGGGATACATGTCAGAGACAATTCAACCGCTTCACCTTGGAGAGGACTTAAACAATCAAATTGCTCGACTGATTGGGCCTGAGCTTTAATTTATAATGTTCGGAATCACTTTTTTTCACAAAAGGAAGTTTTGAGTCAATGGGTGAAGACACACAAGGTGTGGTATTCACTTCTGATTGTGGTCCATGAAATTTCTTGATATGACTTGAATGAATCCAGCCTTTCCTGCCCTCGATCTTCACGGCTGTTCTTGTGGTGAGCAACACCAGCTGGGGCGTCCTCCACCTAGGTTCCAGCTGAGTCTTTCGATCAAAGTTCCTCACGAGGACCAAGTCTCCCGGAACTACGTCATGGGGTTTCACCTCAGTGTTGTCAGGAAAAGCTGCAGCTACCTGTGAACGACAAGATTGTAGTGCAGACATCAAGGAAGCCAAATAATCTGTCAGCATATTACAGTCAATATCAGTTATTTTGCGTGGTATGGGCGTCCCCCACATATTTGGTGGTCTGCCGAAGATCACTTCATACGGGGATAGCCCTGTTCGAGAGTGTGCTACCATTCTCATGTAAAAGAGTGCAACTGGTAATGCTACTACCCAGTCGACACCTTTCTCTCTGCATATTTTGGACAATCTTATTTTCAGAGTCTGATTATGTCTTTCTACGAGACCCGCTGCCTCGGGGTGTCGGACACAGTGGAATTTCCACTGATAGCCTAACAGGAGCGAAACGTGTTTCATTAATTCGGACGAGAACGGCTGGCCGTTATCTGAGTGAACAACACGTGGTAAACCGTATCGTGGGAAGAATTCTCGAACCAACTGTTTGGCAGTAGTCGGGGAAGTGTAATCTGAAACCGGGTATGCCTCCGTCCAACGGGAAAGAGCACACACAACTACGAGAACATATTTGAATCCTCTACATCGTTCCATCTGGATATAATCCATCTGGAGGACTTCAAAAGGATGATCAGGAGGCTGAAATCCACCCTGTTCTACGGGGACGCTTTTTCCTGGGTTGAACTGGCAACAGATCATACAGGTACGAACTTTTTGTTTGGCTGCTGCTCGTAAATGTTTATTGAACCAAATGTGTTGAATGCTATCTAGCATAGCTTTTTCTCCTAGATGTGCTGGACTATGTACAGTGTTAATTATAACTTGGACCATTGAATCAGGAAGGAACCACACAGACTTTTCCTTCATCAACCATCCTTGATCCGTTTGGATCCCTCCTAATTCAGTCCATTTCTTTATTTCGTCTGGTGTAGCATGTGTCTGTATGTCGATTACGTCAAGAGCGGGATCTTTAACCGTCATACAATGTGTTGGCGTCAGGACTATTGTCTTTGTCATGTCGGATGTTTGAGTTTGAGCAGTCTGTTTAGCTGTTCTGTCAGCTAAATCATTGCCTTGAGAAATGATATCAGTAACTTTCGTATGAGCTTTACATTTCATAATTGATATTGCAGTGGGTAGATGTATTGCATCTAATAAAGCATGAATGAGGGGTCCGTGCTGAATGTGGGCACCGTGAGAAGTTAAATAACCTCTCTCTCGCCACAGCACGCCGAAGTCATGTACAACTCCGAATGCATAACGTGAATCAGTGTATATGTTGACTTTTTTATTTGTGGCTTGAATACAGGCTTGTGTCAGAGCGACGAGCTCTGCTGCTTGAGCGGACAAGGTATTTATGCAATTTGTTTCAATGATTTCAGTGTCTGTTGTGACTGCGTAAGCGGCCACTAGTTCTCCTGTACTAGTTCTCATACATGAACCATCTACATACAACGTCAGGTCTGGGTCTGACAATGGGACATCGGTTAAGTCTTGTCTGGGTTTCGTCGTGATTGTAATAACTTCAATACAGTCATGAGCTAGTGGGTCTGTTCCATTTACAGGTAAAAGTGTGGCAGGATTCAATGTGTTACAACGTCTGATTTCTATATGTGGCTGAAACAGTGTTAGTTCGTACCCTGTAAGTCTTGCTATAGTCAAATGTTGTGTTTGCGTTCGATTCACAAGAACCTCTACTGCATGTGGTACTTGAACTGTCAATGGATGTCCTAACACTATGGCATCGCTTTGTCTGATTGCTAAAGCTGTCGCTGCCACTGATTTCAGACACGCAGGCAAAGCCTGAGCTACGGGATCTAATGTACTAGAAAAATAAGCACATGGTTTGTGTGCTCCTGCTTGTTCCTGTGTGAGTACTGACAAGGCAGTACCTTCGCGTTCTGTAACAAAGAGTGTAAAATGTTTTCTGTAACATGGTGTTGCTAAAACAGGTGCTTGGCATAGAGCTTTCTTTAAGCTTTCAAAAGCTTGTGTATGTTCCTGAGTCCAAGGGAGAACAGTCGATGTGGCTGCCTCCTGTGTTGTCAACTGAATGAGTGGTTTTGCTAGAAATGCATACTGAGGGATCCACTGTCTACAATATGAAGTGAGGCCTATGAAAGCCCGCACCTCCTTTTGTGTCTTGGGTATTGGCATGTTAGCTATTAACTGAATGCGGTCGGGTGTAAGCTGCCTTCCCTCCTTGGACAGCGAGTGTCCAAGATAAACAACTCGCTGGACACAGAATTGCAGCTTAGAAGGGGACACCTTGTGCCCCTTTTCGGCTAGAAATTGTAAAACTGTCAGTGATGCTTTCTCACATTCGGGTTCGCTTCTAGCGGTGATCAGCAGATCATCGACATATTGAAGCAGAGCAGTGTTAACTGGCATGCGGACACTGTCGAGTTCTCGTTTTAGTGCTTGGCTATAGATGCTGGGGCTTTCTGTAAATCCTTGAGGTGCGCGGGAGAATTTAAAGCTACGTCCATTTAAACTAAATCCGAACAAATATTGGCTTTCCGGATCTATTGGGACGCTGAAAAAAGCATTCTTGAGATCAATTACAGTAAAGAATGTTGCTTCGGAATCAATAGCTGTCAGTAATGATGAGATATCTGGGACCACAGGGAATTGTGGCACAATGCATTTGTTTAATTCGCGCAGATCAATAACCAATCGATATACTGGCGGGGCCTTCGGATCTGTTCGTTTGAGAATCGGAATTATCGGTGAATTACATACATTGGAGTCTGTTTCTACAACCACTCCTTGGGCAATGAGCTCGTCAATGATTTGTAGTAAAGCCACTACAGCATCTGGTGGTAACTTGTATTGTTGCATTCGTGGTAATACCACTCCTGCCTTTAGTGTAACTCGATATGGTGTAATATTCATGCAACCAACATCAGTAGGGCCTTGTGCCCATAGATGTGTAGGTAAAGTCTGCAATCGGGGATCTATGTCTCTAGACACATAATGACCTTTAAAATCACGTAAAAACAATCTTACTCCTTCCGGAGAACAACATATTATAGCTCCTAGAGCTTTCAATGTTTTTATTCCTAACAGGTTTTCTGGACATGATTTAGTAAGCAATAAATCTGTAGTTCGGGTCAAAGGTCCTATCATAAGTGGAAGAGGCTGTGACACTTCATTAACAATAGGTTTTCCTGAAAAACCAAGGGAAATATTCTGCGAGCCTGAGAGGGGTACCCCTGGAACTTCACTACGTTTTATAGTTGTTCGACTTGCCCCTGTATCGAGTAAAAATTTTCTGTCTTGGCCTAATAATTCACTATGTACATAAGGTCCTTCTTGATCTACAGGGATCTCGATAAGGGGTAAGTCTACTTCCCTCTCTAGGCTTGTTCATGCGTATCGTTGATAATCAGGATAGTCATACTGTGCGGTCTGGTACAGTTGTCGTGTCGTGGTTTGTGTGGCAGCAACAGGCAGTGCAGGTGCAGCTGGCACAAACTGTATAGACTGTTGTGGAGCTGGCATGGACTGTGCATGCTGCAAGGCTCCTTGTTCATTCTGATCCTGTCTAAGTGGCCGTTGTCTTTCTTTTGTAATACCTGTGGCGATATTACGCTTCAGGACTGGACAATCGTGTACATAATGACATGGTTGTTTACAATAGTTGCATGTCCCTTTTACAGGTCCTGCTGAATCACCGGAATGTGTCGTACCCTTTTTATGTCCTTCAGTTGGAACTGTCTGGGAGACTAGCATTTTCATTTTCGTGTCTTTCATGCGTCTTTGTTCATGATCTTGTTCCTCTCTAATTCTATTGTGATGATACTGTAACATTTGTAACATTTGTGATGGAGTGTTACCTTGCCAGGTACTCTCGAATTTTAATACTCTATTCTTCACTTGGGGCAAAGAATTTTCAACTAATTTTGTCACAAACAGATGTGGGTATGATTCGCTACTTGCTTTTATGCCACTATTTATACCGAAACATTTTTCAAATCGCGCATAGAAATCACTAGTGTCTTCATCTTGCTTTTGTTTACAGGCTGAAATTGCACCCCAGTCTTCCTTTTTCGTAGTTAATAAGCGTGGCAGTACCTGTACTAGTAGACCTGGTAGTGCTTTAGTTTTGTCCCCAAGCCCCGAACCTGGACCTCGGGCCTTTTCTTCATTTTCTAATGCTGTCCAGTCTATCTTTTGGTCTCCCACCTCCCACTCTTTTTCCTTGAGTTTTTCATAAATGCCAGCAGGCATCAATACCTTTAATATGGTCATAATGTCGGGATAGGTATACTCTCCCATGAGTAACATGTCTTTAATTTCTCGGTGGAAACCCGCTGGGTCTTTGTCATGACTGGGTACCACTTTCTTCATTTCTAGCAATTCTATTTTCGATATGGGTGTATATACAAATACACGTTTAAACTCATTGTCCTCGCCTTTTATTGGGTGTACCTCTCGTAAGGGATTCTGTCTGTCCATGTAATACGTGGTTCTTTCCTTGATGGGCAATGAGACATGTTCTGGGCATACAAAAAGAATGTACTGTTTTCTTGATTCTAGTATTTCTTTAATTAGCTTAGTACCCGAACCTCTCCATCTATTCGTGAGTAATTCAGTCAATATATCAGGTAAGGGACCAGGATCTGAATGTTGGCTTTTATATAGTATAAGAAGTTGTTGAATCATATAAATCCCAGCTAAACGCTGTTCATCTGGGGTGAGATTCAAAAATGTGTGTGCTACTGTATCATCACTATACTTCCCGGGACTGTCAACCCAATGGACAGCTGACCTGGCTAATTCTTGTTCATCCATAGAATCGAGAAAATGATAACCCCTTCGTTCTCGGAGTAATTTATCAGCTGCTTGGAATGAATGCTCGTTAGACCTTATATTTATTATTGGTGTTTGAAAATTCCTGTTATTTTCTAGACATATCGGACGTATCGGGTCAGTAAGACATCTAGTACTATTACAAGATCTTCCTCTACCTACATAGGCTATGGTTTCTGACTGTCCTGTGGGCAGTCCTGATCCTTCTTCCTCGCTTTGTTCTAACTGGTCTACCGCTAATCTTTCTTCGTGTAGGCGTTCTATTTCTTTACGGATTTTTCGGCACATGGCTATTATACAGTTTTGCTTATCATGTCTCCCTTCTGATATATTCTGGCTCCATCTGGTAAGAATTTGCATTGCTTCCGGGTCTACCCCCGGTCGGTCTTGATTTCGGATCACACAATTTATAAGGAAACGTAACAGTTCCCCCTGTATTTCCACTTTCTGGTATTCCATAGCTCTGTTAATACATTCAGAATCTCGCCCTGTTTGGACAAAATGGTATATATTATCTAGATGCGCAGTCATTCCTGGTAACTTCCCTAAATACACCGCGGCTCGTCTGATACGTAATGATGCCAGGGTCATTTCGTCCTCTTTTCCGGGCACAGGATCATATCTACAATCTATAAGAAGTTCCTTAAGCGTACGGGCATTTATGAGTTTGGGGGTACGTGAATGTGCAGATTCTTGAAAAGTAAGTTTATTTATTCTGGGTGGCGTAGAAAAAATATTGGTAGCACCTCCGGTAGCCCCGTCTGGGGTATCGGGTGTGAAAGGATTCGTTGAACGTGATACAGCAACTATAGGTGTGGATACAGCTATAGAAGTAGCTGTAGGAACAGATGCAGAAACAGATGTGCTTGCCGGAACTTGTGTCAGAACTTGTTGCTGTAGGGATACGGGTACTGGATCTTGGCGTTGAACCTCCCTGGCAGGCGGTCTATGTGGGGCGGGATTAGCATACTCGGGAGCTGCGTCGTCTAAATAAGAGGAAAGAAAAACATCTTCTGCGGTTCTAGGATGCCCCTTAGGATGTACCTTTATTGGAAATAATGGGGGTGGCAAGTCTTTTGGTATCCCCGGAGTAGCCTTAGGTAATCCTTCGGCCAGAAGGGGATACATACCCTTCATAAGGGCATGTCTTTGTCTGTCTACTTGTTCTGATTTCACTCGTGCACCCTCTTCAATCAATAGATTTTCTCGGACTTCATTTGAATTCTCTTTACTCTTCTCTTCCTGTCTACGTGCTTTTTCTGTACGTCTATACGATTCTTTACGCCATAATTCAATGGCGTCTTTCTGTGATTGTCTAGCTTTCTTTTTCCATAATTCTTCCTCTACTTTCACGATGCACTCTGCATCCCAGGTCCCAGCCGCGGGCCACCTCTGACTTTCTGGTAATTCCTTAGTGTAGTCTACCCATAAATCAAGAAATAATATGGCATCTAGGCCATGTTTATGATACATGAAGTACCCTGGAGTGTCCCTAGGAGGAATAGGAACGGCTTCTTCGAGTACCCCTTTTCTAGTTGTGATCTGTCTTAATTTCGAAAAGAGCGGCATATTGAAAACTGATCTGATACTTGATTTTGAACAAACTTAATACATTAAACACAATAAGGAACAGTCATTCATACCACAATATGCAGAAAACATTTAACATTTAACGTTTAACTGAGCAACGATGATGACGGTCTAAGGAAAACTTAATCACTAACATAATACTCGACATTAACTGAATCATTCTGAATTTATATATTTGGTATACTAGATATACTGCTAAACAGTACAGATACACTGCTGGAACAGTGCAGACCGGATTTGTGTACCCAAACCCGTCTGGACCGGCACAACTTATGTGCACGCCAGAACGCCTCCCCAGTAATGGTACTCACCGGGTAGCTCGGAAACGGAAGGCCTCGGAAACTGGACTGAACTTGAACCAGACTGGACTCGACTCGAACACTTCGGACACTGGACTCGACTTGGGACTTCGGAAACTGGTGGGCCTCTGTATACCTCGGATCTTGCTCTCTCAGCTAGGCTCTGGTCGGGATACTTCGCACTTCTCACCGCCTCGTCTGGGTGTTGATCGCAGCCTCAGTCGCCCCCGCTTAACCGGAGGGAGATACAGGAAATCCTGCTGGTACGCGTTATTGTCCGTCCAGCTGTGGCAGGAGACCGGGCCTGCAACGCACCGCCGGCGCGTGAGATGAGAAAGTGTCCCTGTTCGGGCGCCATTCATGTGGTAAATAATTTCATTACCGGGACTTAATTTGATACAGAAACATAATAAAATAGCTCAGTAAATAAGAGGCAGAATCCGTGGTATTAGAGGTTCGGAATGGGCTTTATTCCAGTGGTCGATTATAATCGGTTGCTCCAAGTTCCATCACCACGAAGGTTCAGGAAGTGAAGTACATACATTATTGACAATCAATTACTTTTATACAATAGGCATTACAGTGAGGCAAATACAAGAGGCGTAACAATTGATAGCAAAGATAATATTTCGCATGCGTAGCTGAAATAGGCGTAACTGGGAATGGTTTAAAGAACGTCATCAGATGTGATGTCATAAGAGGGCGGTTACATGAAAGAATTTCACAATGTCAGCAGAAATACTTGACAGATATGCGCGCACAGCAGCATGACGTGTGATTGACGTGTAACTAGGGGGTGAAGGGGACTTGACATTTGGCTCTACATGTGGCGACAGAAGTCTGGAGGGTCAAGTCAACCTAATCCCAAATCATATCTAACATCCTATGTTTAAAGAACTATGTTATCCAAAAGAGAGGTCTCTTCGAGTAGAATCTTATTCTATACTGACTATACTGACTGTTAGTGCGTGTACAAGCGTCTAAATGTCTACATTAGATGCGAGGGCGGAATCTTCCATAGTAACAGGGCTATGAATTACTTGCATAAAGACAGAGAAGCCGGGCCTTTTGCTCGGTAGCTGGAAGAATGTTTACTTAAACTACTAGACAGGAATGCATTGGGCAGGGAGCGGAGCAGATAATTTCCGAAGGTGAAATACAGTTCTTGGCAGGCAGCAAGCTGATGTCGGGCATCGTGAGCCGCGCAGAGGATGAGACAAAGTTCATGGTCACAGATGCAGGCTCGGACTGGAGCTTCAGAGACAGAAAGCAAGAAAAGCTTGATGACAGAATCAGGGCCTACTTGCCTGGACTGTAAAATGGCATAAGTGAACCATATAAAGGCGGTGGCCTTTCGTACTTAGGAATGGAATATCCGGCCCATTCATGGCGGATCAACAGAGGACATGTTAACGGTGGACGCACATGTGTTTGCGTCTTCATAACTGGAACTAGAGGGAACATACATGTATTTGTAACATGCACATAGAACCGTTGGGGTCCAAGATAGGGGACATAACTGATCAGAAAAATCCATATTTCCACAAGGTGACCGGGAAGCTACAGTTGTGTTTCTACCTGGCTCACAAATGGAAAAGGTGGAGAGGCCTCTAAAGTGCATGTCGGGTTGGACAGAAAAAAGTCAACTGGCCAACCCGACATGCGCAGCTTTAGTCCAGGTGCTGAGTGAGCATGGAGTCAGTCTGAGCAAGTCTTCTGTCATTTAGGCCTTACAGCTGGCAGGATTGGGCGCCATGCGCGTCTACACTGCTGCGAATAACGAGACGCTCATACCATGTCAGTGTTCAGGCGCGGACTGCCTAGCGCAGCTCCGCCCATCTTTTTTGAGCTATGCTCTCCGCCTTCTTGCATGAGCGCAGGGCTAGGACATTTCCAGCGTGGACGCCGGCAACAAACTAGACCGCTAATGGTCACAGCCCATCCCAACTCAGTGCTTGACTGTTCCCCATAAGTTTTACAGCTCACTCACTTGGCAGGCAAAGTCCTTCAGTAGAGTGCTCGGCTGGGGATTGTCTCTCAGAGCATACCTGGGCTGACCACGGCTGGAGTTGGGATCCAGGGTTGGTACTCTGGGCTAGGGAGGCATGTCTGGAGGCTCTTGGGTTGCCTCCAGAGCCCTCAGCGGCGAGGCTGGTTCAGGATGGTGGTCTTCTGCTTCTCTGGATTCCGCTTGGCTAGCCCCTGGTTCTTCGGGGACCTTGGTCGCTTCGGTGCAGTGGCTTGGGTTGACCACTTGCTTGAACCATGAGATGTTACGAGTCACAGTCTCCTCTTCTTTGTCGACTGTCACCATGGTTCCCTTCACATTGATCACTGTCCAGTACCCAGGTTCATAGTGAGTCCGGAATTTCTCTCTGGGCCTCCGGTTCCTCATGTTGGCGATATCCCCTTGATGCAGTTGACGAGACACGGCTCTCCAGGCTTGGCTGGTGGTGTTGTTATGCTTCTCCCTTCTCCTGAGGGTGCTGTCTTCGTCAAAGGGAGGGAGTGTCCACCCCTGGGCAGTAGCGAGGCCATCCCAGCGGGTGCCATTGAACTTTAGCGCCCAAGGTGCTTGGCGCATGGAGCTCTGAGGGGTGCTCCGGTATTCCCACAGGAACTTCTGTAGGTGCTGTTCCGGGTCGGCGTGCTCAGCTACTGCAATGCATAGAGCTTTATTGATGCTCCTCATAAAGCGTTCGATTTCGCTGTTGGCTTGGGGCCACTGCGGGGTGATGCATCTGTGCTTATGCCATGGTGTTGTAGGAACTCTCGGAATTCGTGCCCTTGGAACAGGGGCCTGTTGTCACTCTTGAGTTCCTCCTGACATCCGAACATGGTGAATATCTTCTCCAGTGCTTGGCCAATATGCGAGAAGGCCGTTGAGTTGACAACCTCCACAATGGGATACTTGGAGTAGCTGTCAATCAGGGCTAGGGTGACTCGGCCATCCAAGAAGCTCCCAAAGTCCACACTTAGTTTTTCCCAGGGGCTTTTCCCATGCTCTTCAGTGTGGATAGGTGCGGGCCTCGCAAGGCCACTCGTCACTTGACAGGAGGGGCACCTCCGGACAGTCTCGTTGAAGCAGACATCCATGCCTGGGAACCAAACCTTTTCCTGCATGCAGGCGTTCATCTTTTCCACCTCTTGGCGCCCTCTGTGGGCAAGTTGCGTTGCTCGTGCCTGGAGAGATGCTTGGATAATGATCCGAGACCCTCTTAGCAGGATTCCTCTTTGGGTGACGCTCAGCTCACTCCTGACCCTCCACATGTGCATTAGGCTCTCTTTCTCTGGACCGGACCATGAGTTGGCTGACTGTAGGAAGTGACGCCAGTGTCCTCAAGCGGCGGCGGCATGGACTATGGTGATGACTGGGTCTGCTTCCGCTGTGACTGCCACCTCCTCAAGGGTCAGCCCTCGAGGGCACGTTAGCGCTGAGATCATGTTCAGGTGGGCTTCAGTGGAGTCAGCATCCGATCCTTCACCCCGTCTTCTGCTGGCTCGTGGTGTCTTTAGAGGAAGTCAGCAGGGTTTTTGGCACCAGGCCGGTATGCTACATCCATCTCGTACTGCTGGAGCCCGACGACTCACCATTCGATGCATGGCAGTGGGTGTGGTGCCAAACCTTTGAACAGCGGCACCAGGGGTTGATGGTCCATGATGATCTTGAACGGGTGGCCGCATATGTACAGGTGGAAATGCCTGCATGCCCGGAGGATTGCCAGGGCTTTCCTCTCAATCTGGGTGTATCGTCTCTTGGTCGGGAAGAGTGCTTTGCTGGCATAGCCTAAAGCGGGCCAGTGTCCTGGCTCTTGCTCCTGGGTGAGGATGGCCTTTAGACCTACGGGGCTGGCATCCACAAGTATCTCTGTCCGTTTGGTGGGGTTGAAGTACACAAGTGTGGTGTGATCAAGGAGAGCATTCTTAATAGCTTGAAACGCTGCCTCTTCGGCCAGGCCCCATTGCCACATGACGTCTGCATGAGTGAGGCTTCGGAGTGGCTCTGCCATGGTGGCCAGGTCTGGGATGAAGTGACCACAGTATGTGGCCATCCTGAAGAAACTGCCGACCTCAGCCACTGTTAGAGGTGCTGACGCATCCTTGATGGCCTGGGTTTTCCAGGGGTCAACCTCTATTCCTTCCTGCATGAAGGTGTTGCCGAAGAACTCAATTTGTTGCTGGAACAGCAGGCATTTCTTTTTGTGTAGGGTGACCCCATGGTCCTAGAGCCTTTTCAGCACGGACGGTGGCAAAAAACTAGACCGCTAATGGTCACAATTAGTAAGCCCCACCCCCCCAAAGCCAAGGCCCGCAACTTCGGAATCCTGACTCGGACAAGGCAACCCGGACTGTGGCTGAAAGCTCACTGCTGCGGGTAGATTAAAAAAAAAAGGACAACTGTTTTAGGTTTATTAAAATTCTTTATGTTTAATCAGGGCATCACAGGGCCAAAAATATTTGCTGGGCAAAGTCCCCCACGGCCTAAGTCACTTGAGTAGGTATGCTTCAGAGACATCTTTGAAAGCCAAAATTGCATTTCCTGGCTGATGTTACATTTTGCAAATGTAGGTATTGAGATATTTACGACTGAAAACAAATATTTTTTGCCATCCATGAAGTTGAAGACATTTTGAGTTGAGAAATGATTGTAAAAATTCACTTAGGGACGTTACAAAACTGATCAAGCCGCTGGTGAAGAGGAATATTGCCTTCCTATGTTTTACATGATGATAAAGTCCATGCACCAAGGCCTAGATGAAAGGATCTCTCTCTGCATGATTTAACACACACTTCTTGGAGGTAGGTGGTTTCAGTCTCACCCCTCCTTCACCCTCACCCCACAACTCAGGCTTTGTACAACATCCGATTGCTCTGAAAACACTCCACTCCGCTAGTGTCCTTTGAAGAACTGCATGTCTTTTCTTTTTAATTTCTTTGCTTACCCTCACTCCTGCTCCCTGTGCCAGTGCTGTAATGTGGAGTATAGGCAGTGTAGGCGCTATACAAAATAAAACAAATGTAGGTGATAAGTGTGCTTGAAGCACTTTATAAAAAGTTGAATAGCTGTATTGTTTCAGCTTGTGATCATCCTCATCAATATTCTTTATTCTGCCACATAAATGGCCATAAAAGCACAGAAATAAATATGATATTCACAATCATAGCAGAGACAAAAAGATACAAATCAATTAAATGTCCTATAAAACCACAATTAATGATTTAAGATGCATAGTTTTCCTTAGCTTTATAGCTGCAGTAATATAGCTAATTGTAGAAAAGCAGATTTTTGGTGTAGCTAAAGACTGCAGGTATCCCAGTCCTTGTTTATAAAATGTAAATGCTTGTGCAAGAGAATTGGGCATGAAAACTGGGCTCTTGACATATGGTACAAGGTGCAAAATAGCATAAAGTGCACAGTAGATTGAGAGGAGATGGCATCATATAGGCTGTGAAAAAGAAAGCCAACCCAGGAGCTAGTCTAAGGGAAGGGATCTAAATAATGGACCATGTTTAGTCTTAACCTTGTTAAATAAAATCTGTGCTGGTGATTAATAGGCCAGGTTAGATAAGATTTTGTGCCTGGTGCATTAAGCATTTCCATATAACTATTTACTGAGCCCATGCTAAGGTACCTCTAATTTCTGGTCTCCTTCTGTATGAAGCGGAGATCTTTTTGACCCTATCTTTTGTTTGAGGGTCAATACATTCATGGGAATCAAAAAGGGCACTCAAACCTAGATTGTAAAATCTGTTTTTAACATAAGTCAACCAAGGGATGGTGGTCATATTATTGAGATTTAAACAATCCTCCAATACCTCCCTGGAGAATCCACTCTCAGGAGTGCTCCATAACTTCAACCATAATTGTAAAGGAGATCTGCCCACACAGATCTCCCAAAATTCCCATTTCCAATTCCAGGTGTGAGATAAGAATTGGGGTAGTTTCGGGTATTGCTAGGAGACTGCACAAAAATGTGTTTTCAGCTGACTGTAACTTCGATGGAGCAGCACATCCCCAACGATCGCTGCATATGCATCAATTGAAAAGCACTTGCTCCGCTAAAGCTAAGTCCTCATTTTGATTGGTTTGTGGACTAACCTTTGGCAAATCTAAATGTAATTTCACAGTCTCCCCCAATATTTTGCATTCTCTGGTTGTTTAACCTCTCCTACAACCTATCAGCGTCAAGCAGAAGGCCTAGATATTTAAAAGAAGGTACCTTTTCTATAGCACCCCTGCAATATTAAACCATATGGATTAAGTGAGTGTGGGCCCACATGCTAAATGATTTATGGTGATTTACCATAAGATTTAGTTTTTTCATAAAATCATTAAAACCTATTTAAAGGTTATGGAGGCCATTTGCTGTTGATGCTATAAGAACTGCATCATCCATTTATAAAAGTACCAAAACTGCATGGGTGCCAATTCTTGGGACGTCTTTACTGCATGAACCAAAAAAGCATATACGGAGTTGATATAAAATAAAAATAGGAAAGGGGCTAATATACTCCTCTAGTAAAACTTATTGGTATTGTGCAGTGCCCAGATTGCGTGGTTGTGTCTCTATGCAGGTGTCTGACAAGATCCAGCAAAAGGTGGTCAAACCCGCCTGTTCCATTATTTCCTACAATTTCCTCCTATCTACTAAGTCAAAGGCACAATAAAGGGCAGTCCTCCTGGCCATGACGTACATCCTCCAAATTAGAGTTAAATTGACAGCCTGCTTTACGGTCCCTAAACTGGGTCGGAAGCCTTATTGGAATGGTGAGAAGAAAGGGGTAACCTCTGCCCAAATTCTCCAATTTGTCCAAGATGACCCACCCAAGTATCTTTGCTGTAGAATCTATTAATGAATTTGGACAGTAGCATGCCAGTAGATTCTGACCACTTTTTTATAAATTAGTATAATGGTGGCCTCTCCTCAGGAGTCAATTAAGTTACCTCTAGCTGCTGCCCTTAAGACGTTAGTTAAACCTGGGGCCCATAAGTCTATCTCATGTTTAGATAGATCCATTGGGACCCAAATCAGGGCTTGGGGCCTTACCACTCACCATGCTCCAGATTTCTTTGGTGACAGATGCTAAGGCTAGAAGGTCTACTAGCCACTCCTCATTTAATGTTAGGGAGTCTGATATAAAGCCCTTCTCATGACCATCCCCTTCATAATACAAGTTAGAGATGAGAGTGAAATGATCCACCCAGTCTTGTTCAGAAAAAAGACACGCAATGTTAGTGGCTTGGCTATTTGGGAAAAAAGGCCGATTTGCTGTTTCCCAAAAAAGACTGTTGTCTTTCAAACAACCAGCTTTTTCTAAATACTCTCAAACCATAATTCATATTTCTTGCCTCCTATTCGCGAGGACTTGCTTATGATTATTTCTAGCTACCCTGATGTCAGCTATGTCACATGGGGTCTTATTTGTAGCCATTGTTAGTTCCTTGAACGCTGGCGCACATTTGGGGCTAAAACATGATTTAGCGGGTTGCTCTTTCAGTGGTTTGTTCATATATAAATCCCGTGACACAATTGTACTAATTTCAATAAAGCTCTTCAAGATGTTATCTGGGGCCATATCCTTTGAGAGACAGCATGTAATATCATTAATAGCTACTGTGATCAGATTGTTAAAAAACTTACTTGATTCAACATTCCCCCAATTCATTAAAATCCCTTTATTTGCAGAGAAGCTAACAGGCAGCTTGTTTATGTCTGATGTCCCTGGATGACGATTGATTGAGAATCATAAGAGAATAGGATTATGATCACTGAAGGGAAGAATGCACACCTCGTAATACACAAGGATTTGTGCGAGATCTGTTGTCAGAAGCAAGAAATCTATAGGTCTCCCATTGCCTCTTCCTGTGAAGGTGGGAGGATTTGCATTTACACTGGGCATACACAATCCGAGGAGAAGGTCAAATTGTGTGTTAAAATTATCTGAAGTAGAGCTTCATTGTAAATTCACTGTATAATGAGGCTAATGTCAGCCCCTTGAACATTAGTAAACCCACAAATACAATCCCAAATATGAGTGCACTTAGTGATATTAAAATAACCTGCCGATAACATTGAGATATATTATTTCCCTACCTATACACAGATTCTAAGACTGTCTTCCCGAATTCTTGGACATTCTCTATGGGTTGACAGCATACAATGTCAAACTTTTGGATCTATGAGACTCAATCTTCACTTCATTGTTGAGTTTATGCCAGGCCTACTGCAATTTTCCAGGAGAGAAGCTGCATGCCTTGCCCTCAGTCAACATTGTTCTTGTCCATATTTCAATTATATGATGACTGAACAGAAGGGGGGGATTTGGCGAAAGCCCCCATTGAGTCAGTTGCACCTTCTGTGGAGGCTTACTCCGGACATCACTCCTTTTCACTAAGCCAGGATAAGACTTCAAATTGGTTAGGATGGGTAAGCAATGTTGGATGTGATAATCTTTGCTAGACCTGGGCAATAAACTCTGCTCCGCTGTCGGAGTTTGAGGAGATTTGTTATCTACACACTGCATTAAAACCACAGAATTCAGGCAAAAACTCTGTTTCTCCACATAGTGGAGAAAGCTACTAAACTACACCCACAAATGCTGTGATAAAGCAATTTAATATGCTAAAAAGTATATAACCAATTCACAAAATTAAACTTTGAAAATGAAAATTATCAGGCAATGAGAGAGGTAATGAAATTGGGGTCCCCCCTAACCTAGGGGGAAGACCAAGCATACACATTGAACACAAAGAGCATATCATGCTGAGCAATTCAGTGGTCATCCCATCCTCTTAGGACTACTCTAAGCACAGTTATGGGCAAAAATACAATCCCAACCATAGGCCCTGCAAAGCATTATGGGACGAGATTAGCAGTGGGAAGTGAATATTATAGTATCCAATATCAAAATATTTCTACAAAGAGCCGCAGTTCAACTAGTCGTTACTAGATGTCCCTCACGAGTCAAATGCAAAAGCATTGAGATTATTATATCAAGCTGCAGTTCAACTAGTCATTGCTAGGTGTCCCTCAAGTCAAATGCTTTTGCATTTGACTCATGAGGGACACCTTTTAAAATGCACTTTTCACAAAGGAAATACTAGCACTTAATAGGACTTGTTCTTTTACTATCAGTTTATTATGTTCAGAAATGTGTATCTAAGCAAGAAAAAAAACATAATAGCATCCTGCAATGCATAAAAGGGAGACATCAGAAATGCACAAAACTTACAAATATATTGCACAATTCTGATGCCTCTTTGCACTAAAACACTATGGGGCAGATTCATGTTTCCTGGCGCATCCCTGCAAATTAGCAGGGATGCGCCATGAAAGATGCGTCACGCAACTTTACCCTTGCGCCACCACAGATGCGCCACATTTACAATGCAGCGCATCATGGCGCAAGGATAAACAGATGCGTGACGCATCTGATGACATAAGGGCGGTGCATTGCTGGAGTCATGTCGCAAGCACGACGCAACTCCAGCAATGCTCAGGGGCTGCCCATATCAAACATGCTGCGTCATGCCTTACGCCTGCTTCAAGCAGGCGCAGGGTTTTGACGCAGCAGCGTCCGAAAAGTGACTCAGTGAAATCTTGCAGATTTCACTGCGTCACTTTTCCGAGGCTTTTTCCGACGGAACGCCCACCCTGCATACATTAAACCTGATGCAGGTTTAATGTAGCGCAGGGCTTTACAACATGACGCATCTCCCTAGATGCGTCACGTTGTAAATAAGGCGCAAAATGGCGCATGGTTTACGCCGTCGCTGCGTCACAGAAGTGACGCAACTGCAGCCTAAATGTCTCGCAAGAGGCTTGTAAATCTGCCCCTATGTGCTGCCTAAGACTGATTCAGGCACCCTTAAGGCATGCTGAAAGAGTGCCTACTTCACAGGCACTTTCCCTTACACAAAAACAATCCTTAACTGCATTTTACTTTTTTTACTCTGTGTGATGATGAATACATCACACAGAGAAAAAAATACTAACACACATTTGCAATGCAATGAGTCCCACATTTCCGGGAGTTTGACCTATTGGCATTGTAAATGACAAAGCCTTTTTATTTATGTGTTGTTTTCAAAACAGATAAATAAAAGTTATTGCAATTTACAATGCTAATAGTTTAAACTCTCACAAATGCGAGACTTATTGCTTTGCAAATGCATTCCGCGCCTGTGCTATAAATTCTTTAAAAAAGCATTAGAAGAGAGCATGTCCTGCCTGCAACAGCAGGCTATTTGAGAAAATAGTGGTCAGAGGCTGTAATTAAAGCCTACCGAGTAACAACACACGTAACAGGGGGTGTTGCTATGGGAGGTTACAAAATGAGACAAGGCGGTACTTGGGAGGGATTCTAAGCCTATTGACCAATGAACAGCCACATTTTACAGTGGACAATAACACAAACCAATGAAAATACGGGTGGAGAGTGGACGGAGCTTCAAGTCCCTACCTGAATACAGCATGCCTTGCAGAGCAGCGCATGCACTGCTCAGGCTCGACCTAAAAAGTAGGTGCTTAAAAGGGACCAGAGGAAGGAAGTAAATTGACAATGCTCCAGAGGTGGCACAGACACAGATAAAGAAAACCTTTGAATTAGAAGCAAGCATATGAGAGTCAGAGGAAAGACAACCAATGTTAAGCAATGGGTGGGCTCCAAGCCCCTGTATGTTGTTGGGAAGTCCGCGATATGTCTCACAGCCAGCATGGCAAGCACTGCCTAGTCTGCTCAATCTAAAAATGGGCCCTGTTTCCCAGTTAGCTTTCGAGAGACAGAAATAATTGATGTGCAAGGGAGCTACACAAATATAGCCCCGGTGCAGGAGCGCCCACTCCACTAATGGTAGCTACAACCCTGAGACATGGCACTGGAATTCGGGATCAGGAGTTGCTGCAGCACCACCATAAATCTTGAAGGAGGTTAGATGGAGAATGACTAATAAAGGGGCATTTACATATTTTCCTTCTGGCGACATTTGTTGTGTTTTCAAATACAGACTGTCACGTATCCCCTGTACCTTCAGTGAAGTGATGTTATTGTCCAGCACCCTCACTCTAAAAATTATTCCAGAACCACTGCCCCTGAGAGCAGTGCTTAATTTGAGCTGGTGTTTGCCAGTGTGAGCTACCAGCGCATATTTTCCTCATTAAACTTTCACCCAGAGGAAGAGAGAAAGAAAAACACAAAGGGGCAGATTTACAACAAAGTAACGCAGCACGGTGCAGCAAGTCATTTTGCTGAGCCGTGCTGCGTTAGTTTGGAAAGCACAGAGATGCAACATCTCTGTCCTTCCCCTGCGCTGGCGCACAAACCGCAGCCATGCGCCAGCAAACTTACACCATGGTGCAAGGATGCCTGCATCGTGGGGAGATTGTTTTTGTGCAGGAAGGGACACCTTCCTGCACAAACACAATCACAAGAGGCTTTTTCCTCTTTCAATGCATGCTGTAGAATGCAGCACGCATTGAAAGAGGAAAAAAACGAGGAGAAGTGAAAACATTTCTCCTCGTTTCGCCTTGCTACGCCACCTCTAGGGTGGCGTAGCATTCACACGCATCTCCTGATTTACGATTTCTCGTAAATCTGGAGTTGTGTCTTGTTCCATGGGTGTTGGGTGGGAACACCCACAGCAACACCCATGGAACGTCCCTTCAATGCACAGTGCTGCGTGTGAAGGGGCCATATTTACGAGGAGAGGAAAAGTCACGCAGGGTGGCTTTTCCTCTCCTTCTAAATATGGAGGAGCCCCTTGCGCCACCAGTACGTCATGAACAGTGATGTAGTGGTGGTGCAGGGGTCTTGTAAATCTGAGTGGAAGAGGAAGTGAAAGACAAAAAACAGTAACAACGCTGGAGCGCAAAGATGAGAAAGAATCAGCAAGAGCGAGATGATGAGGCTGGGGATGTTTGTTGGTGAATAAAAGAGGCATGAGGCGGAACCAAGACTACGCTGCCTTGGTATTTAGCACCCCGAACATTCATAGTGCCAGCTGTGGAACTTTGGGCTCCGGGACTTAGTGTTTTACAAATCAATCACTGCCTGAGAGAGACCTGAGGGGCGTGAGGGGACGTTTCATTGATGTGCATGCATTAAGACTGCACCTTACACTGCTTCCCATAATCTAATCTGTGCACATTAAACCAGTCTGAAGGCGTAATGCTATACCAACGCACGCAAAGAATGTGGGGGCATATCAGCAACAACCGGCGATAATTATCGCTAAGTGCACTTAGCGCTAGGATAATTATCGCCGGCTAGCGTGGATTTTTATCGCTGAGATAGCGTTCTATTAGCAACACTTGTCTCAAAAGCGATATAAATCCTCACGCTAACTGCCTAACGTGAGATTATCGCTGAAAACCCAGCGATAATCGCACGCAATATGGCGTTACCTTGATGATAGGGACTCACAAATTTATCCATGATATCCACCTTCCATAGGATATCATGGCTAAGTCAGTCCTGAAGCAGGCGTAAGGAAAGTAGCGATAAGAGGGGTTATCGCTACTTTTCTTGCCGCTATGCCTCATAGCGTGGGGCTTGATGATAGGAGAAATGTCGCTTAGCGACATTTCTCCTGTCTTGTCAGCACAGGAACGCCCACTTTGAGATGCAAAGCTGGGCGTTAGGAATTGCTACCCTAACGCAAGTTTTCACGCGTTAGCGTGAGCTTGCTAATTAGGTGATAAAATTATCACGAAAACGGCCTCAAAAGCGGCGATAATTCTATCGCCTCGCCTTGTTTATATGCCCCCTGGTTCTTTGGTAACCTACCCTCGTCATTGTGGGCAGTGAATGAATTCCTCCTAAGGAATGGAACTGTGAGCAGCAATGGGCCCTGGACAAAGCGTGACATTCACTCCCTCTTTCCCCGCCCCTCCACCTTCTGCTGCTGTGAAGGGCACTGCATTGAGGAGATTACAGTGATGTGGGATCAAGCACCCACTGGGCTGTGCATGCCTCAGAGCCGTCCCAGGCTCCCCAGTCTAGACTTCGTGCACCGCCGAAAGACATCAGGCTAGCTATATGGTTTGTGAGAGTTTAAATGTCTCCTCTTATGATGCTTAAAGCTCTTGCTCGCGCACCCACAGGCCAGCCCCCAACCACCCTCACATTCTCCTGCACATCCGCTCTCTAGTCTGATCTCGACCTTCTCGTCCTGTCCCATCGACGTACCATCCCCCCGCCTCCGCCTCAGTGTTCTAATTATCTGTTCCAAGTGACAGCAGCTACCGACTCTGCAGTGACTTTGATAATCAGCCCCTTGACCCTCCCTACCTGTCTGTCTCTGGAAGGGTTTGTGGGCCCCTCCAGGCGCACAGGATCAGCCCACAGACCGCATGATGAGGGTCCTTGGGGATCTCGGCCACTGAGGGACTCTGAGGATGAACTGCGCTGGCAATATACCCGTGGCAAGCGGCCTCACTGTTAGTCCCGCAGGCAACAAAGTCAGTGCCCTACAACTCTCCCTTTCCTGGTGCTCAACGTCGAGCTCTGTTCTGCCCTTTGCATCTGCCACGTGTGTGTGCACAGCCCAAAGCCTCATCAGTTCAAGTCAAAGGGCCGCCACCGGAAGAGCACGCGGGCATCCCAAGGTGAGCTGTGGAATACTCAGTCAAGCTGGCGTGGGCTATGAGACTAACAGACCTGCCTGGCACAGACTTTAATTGGGATGTCAAAGGGCAGCAGCTGCCACTCTGGCTTGCCAACGATGCTCCAGGCACAGCCCTTCCTACACTTTGTCTGGTTTCTACTATTTGCTCTTTCCCTGGTCTCTCAGCACCAAACCAAAAACATCATTGCACCACACATCTAGGGCGCACTGCATGAACCCCCAACGATCCACCAGCCTTTGAAAAACACTTGTATTTAAACACTCAAACTGATGTAGCACATTTTTAATACAGAATGATAACTTTTTTATGATTTTTAACGATTTTATGGATGAAACATGATGCTTTAAAGAACAATCACCTCCGAACTAGCACTGTGAAATACATAGGACAAGTGTGAGTGTATACAGTGCACTGCTGCCCCCGTGTGTCTATTCAGGAAAACAACAGCAACAGAGAGTTAAAATGAAATAGAATGCAGAAGGAAACAAGATAAAGGCAGGCACGCACGTGCGCGCCCCTGCTCCTGTCCGAGTCCATTCTCCATCACTCAACAAAGTAATACAACAGATCGCCTACAGCGCAAGTGCTGTTTAGGATTGACCTAAAAAGGAAAAATAAAGATATTTCTCCTTGTTACGCCTGGATCTGGAAGTCAAATAATGTTGAGAGATTCCCAAGTTTACAACTCTTTGTAAATCTGGGGATGTGACAGAGTCCATGGGTAGATGCATGGGAATGCCCATAATCCACCCATGAAACTCCTCCCTGCTACAAGGTAACACAAGGTGGTTAAATGTGCTGCTTTGCATTACTTTGAATTTACTAAACTTCGCAAAGCCATGCAAGATGTTCTTATGTGGCTAGTAAATCCCACTTAAGTACTTGTGTTGTCTTGTGTGATGTAAGGGCAACACAAGCCCTCTGAATATCTGCCCCTTAATCTCCAGGTTCTGGGTATATTTCCTGCACAATATTCAAGGGTTTATAGGTAAGCTTAATATGTCAATCAGGAACAAGCCAAATGTGTTTAAACCCTTGTGTGCCCCGCCCTTTCCCCGCCCTGTGCCGGGCGTTGAATTAGCGGGCGGGGTTCATGACGAGATAGTCTCGTCATGGGCACAGCGCAACCGCGGCCCATGACGAGACCATCTCGTCATGGGCACTCAAGGGGTTAAAGGGGGAGCATATACATTTTACCACTGTTTTTCTGGTTAAAGTGCACAGAGTTAAAAAAGCAGGACAAATGGGCTCTGTGATGACTAACCCTGGGCGTAGTTTGCGAAGGAACGCTGTGAGATGTTGGCCTGAAATATGCTGCCCACTAGTTATAGTGGGCACCTTGTATCAGTCCAAACAACCCCTTATGGTGATAGGTTAAAGACAGCCTTTATTGCAAGCTATCCAAGTGGTAGCTATGGAGAGCAGCCTTCAGGCTAAGTCTTGAAGGAATGCAAATCAGCTTGTTTTACCAGTCTATAATCTCTTGAATGATCAAATGAAAAGACAACCACACCAGGTATATATTTAAAGTATATGTATTTAAGATAAAACACACCCCTCTAGTCTCCTTATGAGGCCGGATTTCGAAGTACTTAAGTTACAAATCAGCATTCAACAGTAAAAGCAAAAATACACGTTTGGGCCCTAGGTGTCAGGCGCTGAGCATGGGCGCCTACCGGGACTATAGCAGTACCCGGGACTACAACACCCAGCATACCCGGCTGCTGGAAGGCGTGGCCACTGCCGTTAAAATCCCGGGGACGTGAACCAATAGGCGCGTGTTATACTGCATTGTATCCGGAAGCTACGGAGGACGCTTGACTGGCAGAGGACGCTTGACGATCAGGGAGGATTCTGGAGGTTCCCATGCCAAGGGAGACCACTGCGGGGCGCTGATGTAAGCACCACCGCGCCTGCCCCAGACCACTTCCAACGCTGCCTCGAGATCCTGCAGTGAGACGCGCGGCTTTCGGACAACACTTCTGTGGTTCCCACGATGAGGGAGACCGCCGCGGGGCGCTGATGTAAGCGCCGCCGCATATTACCTGGGCCAATTCCACACGGCTATCTGGAGCAGAGGAGCTTCATACGCCTCGTGTATTAGGAGAGATTTCCTTGCAGTTGCTACCGGGATGAGATCCCTCGCAGCCTGACAGGTACAAAAGGAAGAGGGGGGGCTGCCCTGTGCAAGACTTGGATAACATTGCCTGTAGGAAGGCAGAGCTTCTGGAGGCCTTGGGCTGCACCTTATGCTTGTCATAGTTCTTTCGTTTCGTGACTCTTGGCTGGTTCTAGTGCTAGCATGGTTGTAATGCTAGTGTTGCCATAATTATTGACTGCCGGGCAACATTTTTAGAAGACCGAGAAACTGCTGGAATTCGCAGCGGTGTCTGTTTATGATTTGGGGACAGAAGAGGGAGGTATTGTATGGATGGTCGGGGTTGCCTTTTGGTATAGGGTCCCTGTTGTCCTTTATGGGGGAAACGCATTTCTACATGGTTTTGTTGCATGCTCATTGGAGTGTATGAAGAGACACACTTATTAGGCGTTTATAGTGAGACCTAAAGAGAGTAGCTGTGTTGTTTTGCTATTGTTCTTTGTGCATTCTTTTGTTACAGGTATCCACCTCCTCGCTGATCCCGCCCTAATTCCTTTCCCTCGCCTGATTGCCCTAGCACTCTGTGTTGGTTAAAGCCAGAGTCGGGGACATCTGGAGGTGGAACCCTTTGTGCATCATTCAAGGCCGAAGGAGTCACAGTGTAACGTGACAGAATAACGCGCCCACTCCTTGGGGTTTGAGCGACACACAAAACATGGCGTCATTAGAGGACGTGTTACAGGCCCTCCTGTGAGTGCAACAGGAATTGGCTGCCTCGAAGGCGGAAACAGCCGCCCTCAGGGAGAGGGTGGATTGACAGAGTCGGAATTCGCTTGATGCCACTCAGTCGTCATCCCCCATACAGGTGAATGTGTCTCCTCCCATTCCCCTGGCTAGTCCAGAGAGGTTCTCGGGAGATCCCCACAAGATCCAAATGTTCCTCACTCATATCATGTTACACTTTTCGTGTAAACCGGCGTTGTTTCCCACTAACCATATATGACAGGGGACGCTGCCAACTGGGCTGTAACCTTGGTTAAATACGATGACCCCCTGCTGACTGATTGGAACTCCTTTCGCAGGGAGTTCAATCGGGTGTTTGACCGCAGAGCCACCACCTTCTCAGCAGACCGAGAACTGCTGGAACTCCGGCAGGGAAAACAGGATTTAGTAACGTATCTCACCCAGTTCAATCGTCTTATAGCCGAAACGGCGTGGCCGGAGGAAAAGAGAATGTCCCTATACTATCAGGGACTGCGAGACGATATGAAGGACGTACTCGCACAAATCGATCCTCAACCCGCCACGTACACAGATTTGATGAATCTCACCTTGCGACTAGACCATAGATTGGCCGAACGGAAGGGAGAGAGGGTTTACGCTCATGTTGAGAAAACAGAGAGGGGGACCAGAACGACGGGGTCCTCCCCTGAGTCCCAGACAGAACCCATGGAGGTGGGGGCGATCAGAGCTCCGTTGTCCAGAGCCGAATGAGAGACCCGTAGGGTTTCTGGCTTATGCATGTATTGCGGGAAGAAGGGCCATTATGTGCGGGATTGTCCTGTGAAACCCAAGAAACAAAGTGGGTACTCCTCTAGTAAAAAAGTGGTGGTCGTCACGATAAATACCCCCCTTCCCGACAAAGTGATCCCCGGAGAGGGGGCCGAAGCACCCCGACTATGGGTCTTACAGCTACCCTCATTGGCGGTAATAGAGTCGGTTGCCTCGGAATCCCACATCGTGTTGACCATGCTTCTGGCTGTGGGTGCACAACCCCATGAGGTAGGGGTAATGGTGGACTCCGGAGCCACCGGGAACTTTATTGATAGCGGGCTGGTGCAGTGCCTGGGGCTGCAGCGCATCCCGAGGGCAATTCTGGAAAATGTATTAGCGGTGGATGGGAAGCCCCTCAAATTAGGGCCCATCACTGAAGTCATGGAAACACTAACCCTGACCAAACCAGGGACTGACTGGGATCACGTAGAGGAGTTGGCGTTAAACATCATCGAGGCTCCACAGTACGAGATCATATTTGGCATGGCCTGGTTGGGAAGACACAATCCCACGATCGATTGGAAGCGGAAGACAGTGGAATTCGAAACCGAACAGTGTAGAGAGAATTGCGTGAGCACTCACCATCCCCATCTCTTGGCTCTGACCCAGGGTTACCACATCGCTACCGCCGCAGAGAAAGAGACAGTTCTTCCTTCAGTATATGAAGGATATAGGGATGTGTTTAGTGAAATTAAGGCTGAGCATCTGCCGCCAAACCGTGTCTATGACTGCCAGATCGACTTGATACCCGGGGCACTCATGCCTTCATGTAGAGTGTATGCCTTATCAGAACCAGAGACCGCTCATCTACATCGCTATCTAGAACATTATGTGGACATAGGGTTTATCAGGCCCTCCCGTTCCCCTGCCGCTTCACCTCTTTTTTTATCAAGAAAGCCAACGGTGACTTAAGGACATGCATTGACTACTGCGTTTTGAACAAAAATACAGTTCGCAACCGATACCCGTTCCACTCATCCCTGTCTTGCTGGATCAGGTGAAGGAGGCAGCCATCTACACTAGACTGGATTTGAGGGGGGCCTATCACCTGGTCCGGATAAGGGAGGGAGATGAGTGGAAGACGGCGTTCAAAACACGCTATGGCTTATTTGAGTACTTGGTTATGTCGTTCGGGCTTTGTAACGCCCAGGCGGCTTTCCAATACTTCCTCAATGATGTCCTAAAGGAGTACATAGATAAGACCGTAGTCGTGTACATAGACGACATACTGATTTATTCCAACGATCAGGGAGCGCACATCAAGCATGTGTCACAAATATTACACAAATTGAGGGAACACAATTTGTTTTGTAAGTTGAGCAAATGCGAATTCCACGTGGAGAGGGTGGAATTTCTGGGGGTGGTCTTAAGTCCCTCGGGGCTGTGCATGGCAGAGAGAAAGGTAGGGGCAGTGCAGGATTGGCCGATCCCAATGACTGTGTGAGATGTACAGTGTTTCTTGGGTTTTTCCAACTACTACCGGAGATTTATCTCGCATTTCTCACAGCTAGTCTTTCCTCTCACTCGTTTGCTACGCAAGGGACACCCGTTTTGTTGGACACCGGAGGCCATGGAGGCCTTTTGCTGCCTAAAGAAGGCATTCACCGCAGCCCCGATCCTTCAACATTCACAATCGGAAGTGCCGTTCATCGTCGACATAGCGGTGGGAAGTGTTTTGTCGCAACGTGAGAAACTCTCGGGACAAATGCATCCCATCGCCTTCCTGTCCAGGAAACTGACTCCGGCCGAAATGAACTACACAATCGCGGAAAAGGAACTGTTGGCCATAAAAAAGGCGTTCCAGGAGTGGAGACAATATCTGTGGGGGGCTAAACATCAGGTCACGGTGTACACTGATCACCGGAATCTGCAGTACCTTAAAACAGCCCGGCAGCTCACCCAACGACAGATGTGATGGATGCTGTTTTTTGCGGACTTCGACTTCATAATCACCTTTCGTCCAGGTTCGGAAAATAAAAAAGCGGACTCACTATCCTGGCAAGAAAACGGGCAGGAGTCTCGATAAGACGTCACCGAGGCCATCATCCCTCTGGAAAAGGTGGTATGTGCGGTCACGTTGAATACGTTTTTGGACACTATAAGGACACACCACACTCTGGTTCAATGGTTATGATGGGCGGATCAGGATCCGCATCGTAATGTCAAAGAGGGATTGCTGTTCTTTCAAGACAAGTTGTTTTTACCTACGCAGGTTCTTCGGCGCAAGGCTTTCACATGGTGTCATGATTCGCTGTTAGCTGGTCATCCCGGTTGTACGAAGACCCTGCAACTCTTACAATGACAGTTCTGGTGGGACCACATGGGCAAGGACGTCCGCCTATGGGTAAAACGTTGTAACACCTGTGCCAGGGCCAAGGGAGACCGCTCGAAAGCCAAAGGCATGCTGGTCACTATGCCTACTCCCGCTGGGCCCTGGCAAAACATAAGCATTGATTTTGTGTTGGGACTGCCGCTCGACCAGGGATGCAATGCGATCATGGTAGTCATGGACAGCCTCACTAAGATGGGTCATTTCGTTTCGTGCAAAAACCTGCCTACGGCAAGTCAGACCGCCCAGCTGTTACTGACTCATGTGGCGAGGTTGCATGGATTTCCAAGAGTAATCGTGTCGGACAGAGGCTCGCAGTTTATAGCACGGTTCTGGAAGACATGGTGCAAGGCCTTACAAGCAGAGGTATCCACGTCCACCAGCTTCCACCCGCAGACGGATGGCCAGACAGAACGGCTGAATCAGACACTCAAATCGTATCTCTGGTGTTACTCGAAAGAAGCAAGTACCGCGTGGGTGTCGCTGCTATGGTTGGCTGAACTGTCCTATAATAATGCGTGGCACAGTTCCATTAAGGGATCCCCCTTCCGGGCCAATCACAGGTTCCATGCTAAGGTTCTTCCATTGTCATTCCCGGACGAGGTACGGAACCAGCCGGCTATCGCCTCCCAATTGAAGGTCCTTCGGGCGATTCGCGGAAACATACAGAAGAACCTGGATCGGGCGAAGCAGCTCTACAAGTCTTGGGCCGACCATCACCGTCAAGAAGGGCCCTCCTATCTCCCGGGCGACCGGTACAAGGTACATCCGCTTCAAAATACGCAGCATCTTCCATCCCCGATTCATCGTTCCTTATACCGTACTTTGCCGCATTGGATCGGTGGCGTATCGGCTGAAACTGCCTCCTCTATGCCCGTCTCTATGCGCATCCATCCGGTATTCCACTGCAGTTTGCTGAAACCGGCGGCTGGGGCTCGGAGTGCGGCGGTCCCGCCAGTGTGCCGCGATGGCCAGTTGGAATACGAGGTGCGGAAGGTGTTGGATTCGCAGTACCGTCGGGGCGCCTGTGGTATCTCATTGCATGGAAAGGTTATTTGGCGGAGGACGACTCCTGGGTACCGTTGTCGGATGTCCTCGCCCCTGCTGCGGTGCGCTTGTTTCATGCACGCTTCCCCGGCAAGCCTGGCTCTAGGAGACGCGCTGGAGGGGGGCATACTGTCAGGCGCTGAGCATGGGTGCCTACCGGGACTATAGCAGGACCCGGGAATACAACACCCAGCATACCCGGCTGCGGGAAGGCATGGCCACTGCCGTTAAAATCCCAGGGACGCGAACCAATAGGCGTACGTTATACTGCATTGTATCCGGAAGCTACGGAGGACGCTTGACTGGCGGAGGACGCTTGCCAATCAGGGAGGATTCTGGAGATTCCCGTGCCGAGAGAAACCACTGCGGGGCGCTGATGTAAGCGCCACCCCGCCTGCCCTGGACCACTTCCAACGCTGCCTCGAGATCCTGCCGTGAGACGCACGGCTTTCGGACAACACTTCTGTGGTTCCCATGATGAGGGAGACCACTGCAGGGCGCTGATGTAAGCGCCGCCACATATTACCTGGGCCAATTCCACATGGCTATCCAGAGCAGAAGAGCTTCATACGCCTCGTCTATTAGGAGAGATTTCCTTGCAGTTGCTACCGGGATGAGATCCCTCGCAGCCTGACAGGTACAAAAGGAAGAGGGGGGCTGCCCTGTGCGAGACTTGGATAACATTGCCTGTAGGAAGGCAGAGCTTCTGGAGGCCTTGGGATGCACCTTATGCTTGTCATAGTTCTTTTGTTTCGTGACTCTTGGCTGGTTCTAGTGCTAGCATGGTTGTAATGCTAGGGTTGCCATAATAATTGACCGCCGGGCAACATTTTTAGAAGACCGAGAAACTGCTGGAATTCGCAGCGGTGTCTGTTTATGATTTGGGGACAGAAGAGGGAGGTATTGTATGGATGGTCCGTGGCTGCCTTTTGGTATAGGGTCCCTGTTGTCCTTTATGGGGGAAACGCATCTCTACATGGTTTTGTTGCATGCTCAGTGGAGTGTTTGAAGAGACACACTTATTAGGCGTTTATAGTGAGGCCTAAAGAGAGTAGCTGTGTTGTTTTGCTATTGTTCTTTGTGCATTCTTTTGTTACAGGTATCCTCTTCCTCGCTGATCCCACCCTAATTCCTTTCCCTCGCCTGATTGCCCTAGCACTCTGTGTTGGTTAAAGCCAGAGTCGGGGACATCTGGAGGTGGAACCCTTTGTGCATCATTCAAGGCCGAAGGAGTCACAGTGGAGCGTTGTCAGGACCAGTAGACCATACGCAACAGCGATCCCCAAGCGAAATAAAGTAAGATCAGAATCTAAGATGGCCGCCGCTGTTGGAACGCGTGAGCAGCAGGTTAGCGCTCTAGCGTTCCATGACAATCAGTAGGATCCAGGTGTCAGCCCGGTGGAGAGGCGCACTTCACCGGAGTCATGAGGAGAGAAAGTCATCTGTTATGTGCCGCGCGCCTGTGAGGAGAGAATTTCATCAAGTAGTAAGGAGTCGAGTTCCAGGTTCCTGAACGTTCAGTAAGACTGTTCCGTTGCTCAGCACGGAATTATTTTTAAAGAGTTGTTTCCTCAAGAACTTGTGAGAGAAGGAAGCAAACGCATTCCCTCTTTTTCCTTGAATCGTTGTTTTTGGGCACAAATGCATACCAAACAACAGAAGTGAAGTATCCTGAGGAGAATGTTCAGAGACAATAAATATTTATAGCGTCACAGAAGAAATCCCAGTAGTATCGGTCAGAGAAGTGAGCCCGGCTTACTTACCTCAACGGAGAACTCGAAATTGTACAGATAGCTTACCTCAGAGTAGAGCATCAACATAGAACAGTGCACAGAACCTAGTCCTTGTGGGGAGATCTCTCTCGAGTGTAGCAGTAAGGGGTACACCCAAGAATATCCTTTTTAGGAAGCATTACATAAGTACAGACTAATGACAGATCAGACACAAGGAAAAATAAAACAAGGTAGCAGTACTCAGGAAATTAGAAGAAGAAGTACTCACCAATCCAGAATCCAGTTGAGGCACCTTCAGGGGTATCTTGGGTAAGCGAACCTATAGGAGAGAAAAATAAATAAGGAAACAATGAGATAAGTAGAGATAGAGAAAGACAATTCTAAGAAGGAACTTTTGTCATTACAGTCACTTCACACCAAGATAACTCCACCCCCACACCACAGAAGAGGAGCATCGGTCACTAAAGTCAGGGTGGGTATTAGAGAGGAAAGGTCACTCAGAGCTTAGTAGAGTAGAGTGTAAAAATAGAGTGCTTACTAATGAAATACTTCTTTTACAGTATACACACAACTGTCACCGCAGTGGAAGATAGAAAGTGCGACAACACTCAAGAAAGAAAAAGACGTAGTGACTGTCTCTTCTCTGTCCCATCCCCTTTCCCCCCCCTGGGTTTCTTGGGCCTACTCGTATCTAAAGGCGCGTAGTCCGGAGAGCTGGGAAGGGGCATTGGGAACAGCGACATTCTGCTCCCGAGCGATTCAGACGAGCACTGGCCCTGACAGAGTGAAGTGCCCACGTGTTTATTCGCTCTTGAGCAGAATGGCTGAAGGACTGGATTTGAAGAAATTAGGAGAAGTCTTAGAAGGAATCCAAAGAGAATTAATTTCCGTTAGAGAAGGGAATAGGGAACTGAGAAAGGAAACCACAGATTTAAACTTAGAAATGAGTAGTTTAGTCTCCGATTCAAGTTTTAGGTACCCAGTTAATCCCAAAGGAACTTCCAGTGAGTCTTCAGTCACTCAGCCCAAGTTAACGACACAAGTAATTCTTTCCTTGTCACCTGTAATTCCTTTGGCGCCCCCAGAACGTTTTAGTGGTGATCCGCAAAAGGCACAGGTGTTTTTGACCCAATGCACACTACACTTTATGTGTCGTCCGGCCTTATTCCCTGATGCGCAGTCTAGAGTGGCATTCATATTGTCGTACCTAAGTGGAGATGCGGCGTCGTGGTCAATGCCTCTGGTCACCAGTAACGCTCAATTATTATATGATTTGGATGAATTCAAGAAGGAATTCCTTCGTATCTTCGACAGAAGAAGAGTCTCCCAGGCCACAGACAATGAATTATTGTAAATAAAACAGGGGAGCAGAGATCTAGTAGCTTACTTGGCTCAGTTCAATAAGTTAGTGGTAGAAACCGAATGGCCAGAGAACAAAAGAGCTGCAGTTTTTTATCGAGGCTTAAAGGACGAGTTGAAGGACGCATTAGCACAAGTACCCAATCGACCCACGGAGATATCAGCATTGATCGATCTAGTCTTAGACATTGACTTCCGTCAAGGAGAGAGAAGAGGAGAAAGGAAGTGAGATTATCGCCCAAGTGTGGCTCGGTTTGATCGAGTGAGAACCGAAGGCAGCAAGGAAGTCGACCTTGTCCGTGGGGGTGAACCCATGCAGATTGGGATGATTCGAGGTCCGCTTTCCAAAGAGGAAAAAGAAAAAAGGAGGTTGAACAAGCAATACCTATATTGTGGAGGAACTGGGCATTTTGTTCGAGATTGTCAGAAGAAGCCCAAGCAGAAACCGTCAGGAAACGCCTTGCATCACCAGTAAGTGGAGTTGGACTGGTGGTTGCGGATGAAGAAACAGCTCCAGATGCTCATACCCTGGCGAATACCTTGCAGTCTGCGGCTCCGCATTTGACCTTAATGATGACGCTGCGTTACAGGGAACAAATATTAAGGCGAGTCACAGTAATGTTAGATTCGGGAGCAACAGGCAATTTCTGTGATATAAAATTCGCAGAAAAAATTGGGTTAAAGGCAATCAAGAAGGAAAGAAGTGAGGCGGTTCGAGCAGTAGACGGCACGAATCTTTCATCTTGACCCATTGTGAGTCATACAGAAATAGTGGAGTTGGAATCCGAAGAAGGTCATCGAGAAGATCTCCAATTCAATTTGATTGATGCTCCACAGTTCCAATTAATTTTGGGGTTGCCATGGCTCACCGAACATAACCCTACGATAGATTGGGGAGCCCGTACCGTGACCTTGAACTCAGATTATTGTAAGGAACACCGTTATTTGGAAGGTCACAGGAATCAAGAAAAGACTCAGGCCCTTCTTTTAAGCGAGGGAAAATCCGCGATCTGTGTAATCAGCACCATAGAACTACCTGAAGAATATGCAGAGTATTTAGACGTTTTTAGTGAAGTAGAAGCGGAAAGGCTTCCTCCGCATCGAGATTTCGATTGCAAAATAGAATTGGAACCGGGATCCAATCTCCCATGTAGTAGAATCTATGCTCTGACAGAGAGAGAGGATGAGCACCTGAAGGAATAGCTGCACAAATATCTGGAGAACGGGTTTATAAGACCGTCACAGTCCCCCGTTTCCTCGCCACTTTTTTTTATTCCAAAGAAGAATGGAGAATTAAGAACCTGCATTGACTACAGGGCAATAAATAGAATAACCGTTAAGAATCGGTATCCCTTGCCCTTGATTTCTGTACTATTGGACCAGATGAAGGAAGCCAAAATCTATACCAAACTGGACTTGAGAGGGGCCTACCATCTGGTCCGAATTCGGGAAGGAGATGAGTGGAAGACGGCATTTAGGACGAAACATGGCCTTTTTGAATATCAAGTGATGCTGTATGGCCTATGTAATGCCCCAGCAGCCTTCCAGCACTTCATCAATGATGTCTTGAAGGAGTTTATTGATCAGCATGCATTGGTGTATATAGACGACATACTAATTTACTCGAACAATGTGGAAGAACATGAAGAACATGTCAAGAAGGTGTTGCAGAAATTGAGAGAGCACAGTCTTTATGTTAAATTGGAAAAGTGTGCCTTTAGTGTATCATCCGTGGAATTCTTGGGTTTTGTGCTCGCTCCCAGTGGTGTGACGATGGATGAAAGCAAAATCAAGGCAGTCCTGGAGTGGGAATCTCCGAAATCTGTGAAGGAAATCCAAAGTTTCATCGGATTTGCTAATTTTTATAGGAAGTTCATTCAAAATTTCTCGCAGAAACTAATTCCAATGACAAGGCTACTAAGGAAAGGTGTCAAATTTGAGTGGTCAGAAGAAGCAGAAGAGTCATTTAAGCAGTTAAAAAAAGATTTTACTTCCGCCCCAATTCTATTGCATCCAGATCCATCTGAGCCGTTTTTCGTAGAAACAGATGCCTCCAATTGGGCCTTAGGAGGAGTGCTATCGCAAAGACACAAGACAACTGGACAACTGCACCCGGTGGCCTATCGCTCTAGGAAGTTGACTGCACCGGAAGTTAACTATACCATTACAGAGAAAGAGTTGTTAGCAATTAAGGATGCCTTCAAGGACTGGAGACACTACCTAATGGGGGCCAGACATGTGGTAACAGTTTACACAGATCATCGAAATTTGAAATTCCTGAAGTCTGCGGGAACTTTGACACCGAGACAGTTAAGATGGTCATTATATTTTGCGGACTATGACTTCATAATTACTTATCGTCCTGGTGCACAAAATGGTAAGGCGGATGCCTTATCTAGGAGAGGAACAGAAGAAGTTATGGAGGAGGTTAAGGTCCAGACCATCATCCCTTCGGAAAAAGTCATTGGAGCAGTTTTGCGAGAATCGTAGGAAAAGAAGCAGCAGTTCACTATGTCAGAAAAATAATTGGAAGACTGGGTGAGAGAAGATTCTGGACGAGAGATTCGGGAAGGTTTACCATATCATCATGGAGTTCTTTACTTGCCGACAGCAGAAATGCTGCAAAAGGCCTTGAAAGAAAGCCACGATGATCTTTTGGCAGGCCATAAGGGAATAACAAAAACCGAAGACCTAGTGAGGCGACGTTTTTGGTGGCCCAGTTTGGCAAAGGATGTGCGACAATATGTGGCCACTTGTGACATTTGCGCTAGGGGAAAGCCGGAAAGACAAGCCCCACAGAGGCTACTACAGCCTTTGCCTACGCCACCACATCCATGGCACACTATAACCTTGGATTTAATAGTAGATTTATCATCCAGCAAGGGTTATGATACAATTTTGGTGTGCGTAGATGCATTTACTAAAATGGCACATTTTGTACCTTTGAAAGGAGTTCCCACGGCAGCAATCTTAGCGCAAGCTTTTAGTCAACACATAGTTCGAGCCCATGGAGTACCCAAGGTGGTGATATCAGACAGGGGGTCCCAATTCTTATCCCATTTTTGGAAGGCTTTCACTAAGAAACTAAGTATTGACTCCAGGTACACGACTAGTTATCACCCAGAGACAGATGGCCAAACTGAGCGCACAAATCAAGAGTTAGAGCAGTACCTAAGACTATGCTTATTAGAACAGGAAGGAGATTGGCCGGATTATCTGTGGGCAGCAGAATTTGCCCACAATAATGCAAAAAACATGTCCACAGGTTATTCCCCTTTTTATTTAAACACAGGACGACATCCCCATCAATCTGTAGATTTTCAAGAGGTAGATGTTCCAGCAGTGACTAATTTAGTTGATCACATGACAAGGGTGCACTCAATAGCCACAGACAATTTAACCAAGGCAAAGGCGACTTACAAGTTTTATTCAGATAAAAAAAGAAGGAAGGAACCAGACTTACTTGTTGGAGATAAGGTATGGCTAAACACAAAGAACCTTAGGCTTAAGGGAGTTAGAAAGTTTCAACCAAGATTTGTAGGGCCATATGAGATTGAGAAAAAACGAAGTGCCGTAAATTATCAGTTGAAGTTGCCGAAAGGATTGCGTGTGCATCCAGTCTTTCATGTCTCCTTATTGAAAAAGGTGTCCAGAGATCTACGAGTTAAAATACCCCCAAAACCAATTCAAACAGAATTAGGAGAAGAATTTGAGGTACAGCGAGTTTTAAACTCCAAGACACAAAACGGGCAGATGTACTATTTGTTGGATTGGAAAGGTTATGGACCCGAAGAAAGAGCTTGGGAAGTTTCTTCAAACATTCATGCTCCTAGATTGATTAGGGAATTTCACAAGAGATTTCCTAATAAGCCCAGAGCGGGAGGACATTCTTTGAGAGGGGGTACTGTCAGGACCAGTAGACCATACGCAACAGCGATGCCCAAGCGAAATAAAGTAAGATCAGAATCTAAGATGGCCGCCGCTGATGGAACGCGTGAGCAGCAGGTTAGCGCTCTAGCGTTCCATGACAATCAGTAGGATCCAGGTGTCAGCCCGGTGGAGAGGCGCACTTCACCGGAGTCATGAGGAGAGAAAGTCATCTGTTATGTGCCGCGCGCCTGTGAGGAGAGAATTTCGTCAAGTAGTAAGGAGTCGAGTTCCAGGTTCCTGAACGTTCAGTAAGACTGTTCCGTTGCTCAGCACGGAATTATTTTTCAAGAGTTGTTTCCTCAAGAACTTGTGAGAGAAGGAAGCAAACGCATTCCCTCTTTTTCCTTGAATCGTTGTTTTTGGGCACGAATGCATACCAAACAACAGAAGTGAAGTATCCTGAGGAGAATGTTCAGAGACAATAAATATTTATAGCGTCACAGGAGAAATCCCAGTAGTATCGGTCAGAGAAGTGAGCCCAGCTTACTTACATCAACGGAGAACTCGAAATTGTACAGATAGCTTACCTCAGAGTAGAGCATCAAAATAGAACAGTGCACAGAACCTAGTCCTTGTGGGAAGATCTCTCTCGAGTGTAGCAGTAAGGGGTACACCCAAGAATATCCTTTTTAGGAAGCATTACGGAAGTACAGACTAATGACAGATCAGACACAAGGAAAAAGAAAACAAGGTAGCAGTACTCAGGAAGTTAGAAGAAGAAGTACTCACCAATCCAGAATCCAGTTGAGGCACCTTCAGGGTAGGGGTGGGCGGAATTTGCGTAATCGCGTTACGCAAATCTCCGCGAAACGGTAAAAAATCTCCGCGAACACGCAAAAATTCCGCGAACACGCGGAATTGCTTGTTCGCGATACTTTTTTCCTGTTCGCGATCGCTGTTTGCGTGCTCGGGGTGAAATATCTCGCGAACACGCATATTGAGAACGCGAACAAGCAAAAAATTTCGCGAAGTCGCGGAACGCAGATTTTTGGGCAATTTCGCGTTCTCCGCGGAACGCGAAATTACCCAAATTCCGCAAATTCCGCGAACGGAACGGAATTTACAGCCCAGGCCTACTTCAGGGGTATCTTGGGTAAGCGAACCTATAGGAGAGAAAAATAAATAAGGAAACAATGAGATAAGTAGAGATAGAGTAAGACAATTCTAAGAAGGAACTTTTGTCATTACAGTCACTTCACACCAAGATAACTCCACCCCCACACCACAGAAGAGGAGCATCGGTCACTAAAGTCAGGGTGGGTATTAGAGAGGAAAGGTCACTCAGAGCTTAGTAGAGTATAGTGTAAAAATTGAGTGCTTACTAATGAAATACTTCTTTTACAGTATACACACAACTGTCACCGCAGTGGAAGATAGAAAGTGCGACAACACTCAAGAAAGAAAAAGACGGAGTGACTGTCTCTTCTCTGTCCCATCCCCTTTCCCCCCCCTGGGTTTCTTGGGCCTACTCGTATCTAAAGGCGCGTGGTCCGGAGAGCTGGGAAGGGGCATTGGAAACAGTGACATTCTGCTCCCGAGCGATTCAGACGAGCACTGGCCCTGACAAACGTGACACTAGGGGGGTACCAAACCATATACCAATAAAGTGGTATAAGAACCACGACTGAACTAGACACAAGGCCTAAAGCCTGTAGAAGTGCTTGGACCACAAGGAAAAACCCAAGGTAGTGACACAGGAGACCCACGGCCGCAAATTGCCGTTTACCGCTATGGGGAAAGTCGTGGTTGGAAATTTAGAGTTTATGAACACTTAGAGGATTTCTACAAGCGAACCCTTTTGGACTTAGAGTTGTCTAGGGCCAACACCCACGGGAGCACCAAAGTACTCGAGTTACCTCACCAGGGAAGTCGGGTGCATAGGTGTCAAATGGTGTCGGGTCGCGTCGCTGTTTTCAATGGAAGCTGCTCAGGAAGTGCTGCTGCCGAGAAAAGGAGAAGTGTCCGAAGTGATCCAAGGCCAGATCGAGGATGGAAGGAACCTGAAAGCAGAGGGGACAGAGTCTGGGTCACATGCCAGTGACCAGGGGCACAATAGTCCAATGCCCACAGATGTCGGGTGCTTCAGGTGAGTTGACAGGTGTCTTGATTCTTCAGCCACAAGGTCCAGGAGGGGTCGACGGCAACCAGGAGCTGGAATCGAATTGTTCCACAAAGGTTGTCGAATGCTGCCGTATCGGCGACCAGATTGGACCCAACAAGCCTTGGCAACGGCAAGTCACTTGGAAATAGAAAAAGGACGTCGGTGCAGACCAGAAAGGTCTGGGGGACTTACCCAGAAAGGGTAAGTCGGGGCACATCTGGAGCAACCAGGAAAGCCCTATCAGAAGAGAAGTTGCCTTCGTGGGGACCTACTAGCCAAAGGGCTAGCGATCACGAAGGAGCCTCAAGTGGTTGCACTGGAAACTGGTCCACGGGTTGCTTGTGTAGTGGATGCCAGAAATATTTGGTGCAAGAGGTGATCAATGGCTGGGGCTACTTGGAGCCCAGAGCACAACTTCGAGGAAGACCAGGAAGATGATGGATCAGCAAAAGATCATGGTGCCCATGGGTCATGGTTCCACATCACCCACGATAGCCACGGGCCTCAGCTTTGCTGTCGACTCAGGGTAGCCTTGGGGAAGTCTGGAAATCCACCTCTGGGGATGCAGAGACTTCGGCAACCAGCGGGAGCTTCAGATTTGCAGACCTTTCAGTTACTTCTTTGGTGCCTGCCAAGCAGGGGAGTCACTCCTTGACCCCAAGGGAGATTTCTTCAGTCTTCTAGCTAAAGTAGAAAGTCGAAGGTCTAGGATATATGTTGCAGAGTTTTGTCCAGGTTAATCTAAAGTCGCAAGGACTGGGTTTCCATACTTATACAAAGTTTGGGGGTTGGACATCCTCTAGGGACCCACCTATGGGAGAGTTTGGAAAGAGGGGTGGTTACACCCATTTCCTTTGTCCAGATTCGTGCCAGAGCAGGGGCAGGTAGCCCCTGCAACCGGTTTGAACCGGACTATGCACAGGGACACCAAGTGTGCCCCCAGTGCAGGACTTCAAAGCACCAGAGAGTACTCCCGCCCAGCCCCAATACACAACTGCCTGTCTGGCGAGGTGGTTACACCTAGCTGGGACAAGAAACCTATTGTCCAGGCCTCCCCTGTCGGAGTTTCGGTCAGCAGCAGGAGGCCAGACCCGTGTCTGTGGCAGTGGCATCCATTTTGTGATGCAAGGGTTGTAGAAAGTCTTTAACGGGTTAGACCAGTGTGAGCATGTCTCTCCCTCTAGAAGGGTGGAATGCTACCCCCGCTGCCAGAACTGGCGGGGGGTAATATTCCAAAGCGTTTCACACCAAACACAACATGTGTCCGTGAAGCCAGTCCAAAGTTAGCATTTACCGCGAGGTTATAATGCACTTAAGAGTATATGGTCAGGCTGCACCACAAACAGCATCAGCGGAGGTACTCCGAATGCTGCAGAGGGGTTCTGCTCATGCAGGGGCACCCTCTCACATAAAAACCAAGACTTATAGGTTTTATATGTGTGTGCAATGGTAGTGATATAGGTAGCCAATACCACTGTAAGGGGTGCAAGCACCACCTTCCCAGGCTGCAGTAGCTGACCTGTGGTGTCATTTTGGAGTGCTTACCAGGGGTGGCATAATACATGCTTCAGCCCCTATTAGACCTCTGAGGTACCTATGCCCTAGGTACATATTATACCATATACTAGGGGCTTAAAAGGCACTCAAGAATCCAATTAGAAAAGTACCTAATGTACATGGAAACCATTTTAGAGAGGATGCAGCTAGGCTGGGGTCCTGATTAGCAGGGCCACAGCCAGACTAAAGTCGAAAAACAGTGAAACACCAGCAAAAAGTGGGGGTACCCATGTGAAGCAGATCCTACTCTCCTACAAGCGCTACGCGTAGCTACGCGAAGTGCACTTTGCACTATGCGAGCTACGCGTAGCTACGCAAACTGCATAGTGTACTGTGCAAAATGCTGTTCGCACTGATTGCACAGTGCCGGATGCTTGTCCACACTGTGCAATCAGTGCAAACTGCATCTTGCACAGTGCAAGCGGTCGTTTTCTGCAGCTCGAGTAGATTTCTATTCGAGTCCCAGCTTTCTCAACCCGGACTGGCAGTTTCTCATCGCGAGCGGTCGCGAGCATACGCGACCACTCGCAATGAGAAACCTGACCTCCCCGCGTTGATAAGCTCGCCGGGAGGTTTATTTTCCACGCTCGCGATCGGCAACTTGATGTTGCTGATCGCGAACGAGGAAAAAGTCTCACCGGGATGTCATTTTGCTTGCTTGCGATCGCCAACTTGACGTTGAGGACCACGAGCAAGCAAAAAATGACCCTGCACTACGCTACGCTATGCGTGTTTTCACTGTGCTACATGCAATTTGCGTAGTGCGAAGTAGCGCAAACTTCGCAAACTACGCGAGTGTAGTGTAGTGCTTTGCCCAGGCTTAGTGATGACCATGCAGAAAAGGCAGATTTGCCCTGTACAGGAGATAGGGAAATGTAATAATAGACCTTTTTGCATTCTTGCACAATGGTCTCCTTTTTTCAGGAATTTCATTGCACCAGGCTCGGAAGGAAGATGCACTGTCAATATTTTCTGACTTAATCTGCCTTCTCCCTCTGACTGGATGCAAAACAAGTTCCATTAAAAAAAAAATTGGAGACAGGTTTTTATACAGGGATTGCAAAATCCCATGTATTATTACAGGATTAAATTCCACACAATAAAAACTAATGAGCACATTATTGATAAGTGTACTTGTTATTTCATAAAGACATGTCAAATTGCCAGATAAGTCTTCATTTGTAAAGCCTGGTCCGAGGAAGTCAATTGATAGGGTAATGTTTCAATTACCTACCACTAATATTCATTCCACCGAATCTAGACTGCTGTGTTCCACTCCTAAGTCTCTGCCCCCAAAGGCTGGGGTTCCCTTCTGATTCATATTAAAGGCTATGAAAATGCAAGAATGAAAATTAAAGCTGAATCTGTGATATAGCTTTTAACAAACTTTACGAATCAGCTTGCTGAAACTGTCTTCAAATGAGGACAGGGTTGAAGAAGTCTTACACTATGAAGCTAGCAAAAATCAATCCTCCCTCTAAGATCCAGGTCATCATGGGTCTAGGGAGAAATCACACACAAAAGGACATTAACAAACCTCCAGCTTACCTTAACAATATCCCCTTGACATCTGCCCCTCAAATTCCTAAAATAATCACAGTCAAACTAAATGCATGCTCATAAACTGCAGGTCTGCCACCAAGCATGCATCAGAACTAGTAGAAGCCATCCTAACCCACAGCATTGATATTGCATTTAACACAGAAATATTGCTAAATGAATCCTCACAGCCAAACAGAGACAAACTAGTCCCACCAGGTATTTTCAGTCAACAAAAGAGACAGGAAGGATCACAATGGTGTAGACATTGCCATTATTCACAAGAACAACATTAACATAGGGGTAACAGACACCTTCAATTACAGCTCATTTGAATATCTCAGTACCACAATAAGGATGAAAGACTAATACGATTTCTCACCTACTCTACCACTGACCTGGTAACACACTCTCCTTTGGTGAACACCTTGCAGATCTGTTAACGCAGTGCTACAACATCATCCTAGGTGACCTCAACCTTCACTGGAACATTAAAGCAATACTCTAATCCAATCTTTGAACAACCTCTTACTCCATAGGGACCTCTCCCAGCACTGCCAAGGTCAAAACCACCACAAAGGCTCAACGCTAGATGCTATTATAGCTCAGGAAAAACATAACCTATTGATAACATCCTCCAAGTCGACTGGTCGGACCATCACCTCATTCTCCTTCACATCAGCAAAGTCACAAGCCACCCTTAAAAAACCCTCAGCCATCTAAAGAATGGCGTGACAACTTTGCCAACTTCTTCAATGATAAAATAATGAAGATTGAGGTCTCCTCACAGCCAGTCAACCAATGAACCCTTCCTCATAGAATGGAATATAACATCCACCCCTCTCTCTCCATGGCCTCCTTATCAATGTTTTCTCCATAGGATCAAAATGGAGATAATCAAACCCAAGGGACCCTTCGAAAACTCCTAGAAGCTGGAAGGTTTCTTGGCAAAAAAAACTCACAAATGCCCTAACCCCCATCTGCACTTAAATTATAACCAGCTCCCAGATGACTGGCGTGATACAAGACTTTCTCAAGTTCAGTCAAGTCATGCCACTTCTTAAAAAAATGGGAGCAGAACCAAAAGACCTCCTTAAGTTCAGACCTGTCACCAATCTCCCCTAATAGCCAAAACTCTAGAGAGATGTGTTCTCTCACAACTCAACCAACATAAAGAAAACAACAATCTCCGGAACCCACATCAATTGGTATTCAAAAAATGATGCAACACAGAAACAGCTATTCTAAACATAGTAGACAACATACACAAATCCCTTGAGACAGACCAATGCTGCCTGCTCTTTCTCCTAGACTTATTGGCAGCCTTCGACAAAGTCAATCACAATCTTCTCCTGCATTCCTTCCAAAAAGGGATTGGTGCAGATGGGGTGGAACTACTCTGGTTCAATTCTTTTCTACATACCAGCTATCAACAATTAAAAATAAGCAACATAACTGATGGCACAACTACAATCACACGGGGTATCCCCAAAGGCTATTGCCCACTCTGTTTATTAATTACATGGAGACCCTCACCATCATTCTCAACCAAGCAAACATAACCTTCCACCTATACACATTACAGGACATACGCTGCTGAAAGCCACCCTCAATGAATTACAGCAATGGCTATCCCTAAAGCAGCTAAAATCAACCTCAACAAAGATAGAGCAGTCCACCCAGATGCAAGAATGAAAAACATTCATAGACGCACTTAACCACAATATAAACCTAGCCAATTCTGTCAAATCACTAGGGATCACTCTGGACACCAAACTGATCATGAAAGATCATATCAATGACAGTGCTAAGACCGCCTTCGACCAACTACGGGAATGCCACACTCACTGGCACAGTGAAAGCACATCTAGCGTCCCTTAGATCAGTGCTGCAACCAGAATGGGCACTGGAATAAACAAATATAACCACATCTCCCCTGCCCTGAAAGATCTGAACTGACTCCCATTTGAAGATCGCTATAGATTCAGAACTGCTTGTCTAGCTTACAAAGCCCTCCACACTGGGAAACCATCCTTCCTTCCCTCAAAACAAAAAAAGGCAGGCCAGACAAGAAAACTAAGAATTTTAAACACCTGAGTACTCATTCTGCCATGCTTCTTTTTGAGCAGTGCCCCTGAAATATGGATCTCCATTTCTGTATATATTAGCACAAAGCCTTCCTTCTTATGCTTCAAGAGAGAGCTAAAAGACTTCCTCCTCAACCAACATCTCAACCAGCAGGACATCCACCTCCCACAAGTCTAATTCCCCTCTACTGTTTCCCTCCCCCAATTCTTTCACTGAAAGAAAGTTCTGAGTCAATAATTACTCCCAAATTCTTAGCCCGCACCAACGGTCCAGGGAATGAGCCCATTGTTACTGGCCACCAATTTGGGGTCCATAGGTTAGCAGTATTCCCATAGATAATTACCTCTGTTTTATCTGCATTAAGCTTCAAACAGTTTGTAGCCATCCAGGCTGAGATCTCCTGCATACAGTTGTTACATCTGGACCCAATCACAGCCTCAGATCCTTTTTTAATGGACAACACAATTTGTGTGTAGTCTGCATATGTCATCAGCTGGAATCCAAATGATCTAATCCAGATGGCCAGCGGTGCCACATACACATTAAACAATGTGGGGTTAAGCGAAGAGCCCTGCGGAACCCCACAGGGAAGGGGAAAAGGTTTGGATCTATCTCTGCCAAGATCTACTGTCTGAGTTCTGTTAGTCAGGAATGACTTGAGAAGGTCCCAAGCCTTGCCTGTGATCCCGGCTGCCGATAAACGGTCCATCAAGAGAACATGATGGACCGTATCGAATGCGGTGTAAAGATCCAATAAAATGAGTTAGCGGCACCTCCTTGGTCCAAGGTCTTTCGGATCTCCTCAGTGGATTTAATCAGTGCCAACTCAGTGCTGTGTTCAGCATGAAAGCCGAACTGTGTGTTGTCAAGCAGTGAGTTGGTTGGAAGGAAAGCACTGAGTTGACCATTCATGGTCTTCTCGATCATTTTCCCAGGAAATGGGAGCCGAGAGATGGGCCTATAGTTACAAGGATCAAGTGGGTCTAAGTTGGGCTTTTTTAAAAGGGGAAGGATGGAAGCGATTTTCCAGGCACTTGGAAAATGGCCTTTATCGCAAATCGATGCAAACAATGGGGTAAGGACCTCCACAATCACTTCCGGAACCTGTTTCAAAATAGAAACTGGACAGGGGTCCAAAGGGGAACCTGATCGAATATCGAGTAAAAGTTTAAGAACATCAGATGAGTTCAAAGATATAAAATGATCTAAAATTGGAATGTGCTTGTTACCATCGCGAGGTTGTTTTAAAGCAGCCTTCCTGACATCAGTGGGAATGAGGGAGAAGGACGAAAACATCTTTTCTACCTTTTGTAAGAAAAAAGTGACCAGAGTCTCACATAGTTCTGGATTACTTTTGGTTTTAGGGCTAGCAGGAGTAGTAAGTCTAGAAATTGTGCGAAACAGGACTTTAGATGAGGGTCTTGCCCTCCTAATTTGTTCTCCGAAGTATTTTTTCTTAGTTTCAAAGAGCAATTTTTTATATTTGGCAAGAGATCATTTATAGATCTCTTTATCATTAATGTCATACCTCTCCCTCCACTTACGTTCTAGTTTTTTACATTCAAGTTTCTGTTTTTTTAAATCTTCGGAATACCAAGGAGCAGATGGCACTATCCGTTTGAGGATGCATTGTTTACCTGGCGCTAAATTCCGGCAGGCAGCATCTATCCATACCGTGTAGGAGGTTGTATTCAGCTCAACATTTAATGATGGAACCGGCTGTGAGACTCTCAGCAAATTCACCAATTCTGAGCTATCAATATTTTTCCAAGCCCTAGTAGTTGTGGCTACCTTAGTGGAGGATTTAAGAAGATGACAATCAGTTTGTTTAAGATCAAAAAGAATCGCCGCATGATCCGTCCAAGTAAGAGGGACTGTTTTAGTATAGGTCAGGATTGTTTGAGAAGATCCCATCCAGAATATGTCCTGCAGAGTGAGTAGGATCTGTCACTAATTGCTTAAGATCCCCTCCACTAAATATCTGCTGCAGTTTAATATTATCAGTATTGGTGAAATCTTCAAGATGGAAGTTGAAATCTCCCATCACATGGAAAGACTTATTACACAGCCCTTCCTCCAATAGTGTACCGATCGAATCTATGAACCTACCCTTAGGCCCTGGGGGACGATAAAGACGAATGGCATTAAATGTGTCATGATCTGATATTTGCATATTAATAGACACTGCCTCACAAGCCAGACTGGAGGCCTTGATGAAGGAGGACTTTAGGGTTTCATGATATATCACTGCCAGACCACCTCCCCTTTTGGTAGGTCTATCAAGCGTAAAGCATAGAAAGCCCAGGGGAATGGCATTAACAAGATCAGGGACCGACGTTTCATTGGTCCAGGATTCCGTTTTAAGGGCTAACTTGATATGATAGTCTTCCATGAGTAGAGCACATTCTACACTATGCTTAATTAAAGACCTGGCGTTTAGAAGAAGACATTTAAGGGGCTCACGCTCAGTAAAACCGAACCTACTTCTAGGATTTTTTTCCTCTATACTACCACCAATCTCCACCGTCCAAATGTTGTGGCAGTTTTTGAATTGCTCAACCCGCAAACCCCTGATGCAGTCAGGGCTAACCCTTGTGCAGTGTGCCCTGCCCCCTTTCGGGTCCCAGCCCAACAATTCCTCCCTGGAGTATCTTCTGTTGAAAAGTGTGGAAGGACCAGGGGAGGTGGCCTTAGGCCCGGACCTGGCACGGACAGGCGCAGGCGGGCTTACCTTTGGCGCGCCTTTGGCGCACAGGTGGCGCGCCCCCTGCGCGGTCGCGGCATTGTGAAATTTATGCCTGAAACTTCCATTACACTAGAGCGCTAACCGCTCCCCACTTAAAATGGCGGTATATTGTATTTAGTTCCCCTTTCTGGCCCCGCAATGGTACAGAGAGTGATGTAAAAAGCAGCAATGTGCGTGTAACAAGAGGGAGAGAGAGGACTAGTTAGCTAGTCCGAGTCCCCGAGGGTTTATATGTGATTAAACAAAGAGGACTAGCTTAAGTTGACCAAAGTGTTACAGTACTCAAATTAGTTCTGTCACGGGCACCTTGTTGGTGTATTCATGAAGCCCTCACCCACCAACCTAGTTGGTGGCATGCTTCATCATCGGGCCCACCCAGTGACACCTAGTATGTCCCGGGTGTGCTACGACGCCTGATTACAGCGGAGCTGGTATATTGCTGAGAGTGCAGTGAGGTTGGGTGAGTTGTGATTTAAAACGGCTTGGTGGTGGTCCAAGTACCCGAGGGTAAATTAAATTTTAATAACTGGGCCGTCACCAGCGGTTAAAAGTAAGGCTACAGGATGCGTGAGGGTGGCGAGTTACTGCCCCCTGCGTCCTTCAGATGGTCGACATGTTTCAGCCAGTGCCTTAGAGTATTCTGGCTTTCCTCAGGACCGTTTTTTTAAAAAGGTGTGGTGAAATAAAACAGACTTAGTGTTGTGGTACAAACTATGTGATACACTCACTAAGGCGTTTTTCTATATGTGAGAGGGGGATTCCCTTCTCATGCATACCTGTACAAACAAACATTAAGAACAAGGACAAAACATTTACAGAGAGAGTCAGTAGTCAATTTAGACATATGGTCAACAATGCTTAGGTGGCCGGATCTATAGTGCAAGGTGAGAGGACTATAGTCGGCTAGGTGTGATCGTACTGGTGGTGCCATCAGAGTGAAAATACGTGACTAATTAGGAGCGTGGTGTGCTAAAACACGGAAATCACACTGAAAGGAGTTGACTTAGTGTGGCAGGGCGCAAAAAAATTGTTCTTACGCTTTGGGTTATTAGCCAAGGCTTCCTGGAGGGAAGCGGTAAGGGGATGACCCTATGGGAGAAAAAGAGATAGGCTGTAGGGGTTAGGGACCCGTGAGGAAAGAAGCGCTTACCCAGTTTGTTGTTTGGAGGCTTGTCAGTTTTGTCATACTCACAGTCTTTCTGGTCAGTGCCTGCCTTGTACCTGTTGTCCCGCCGTCGTCCTCCGGTAGAATGAGCCTGTCGGCGTGTGGGCTTTTATACTATGGTTAACAAGGTAATGATGAGCACCTGTGAGAATAGTAAGGGTGGAAAGACTACCCCTTTGTGTTGTTGCTGCTCATGCTTGTGGTTTGCACACTAGTCTCTCGTGCATGCTCAGTATATCAGCATAATTGCTATGTTGTTGCTCATGCTCATGGTTTGCACACTAGTTTCTCGCACATGCTCAGTTTGAATGCGTGATTATAATGCAGGTGATTTGTACTCTAGTCTTTTGCATATGCTCAGTATGATAGCGCGATTGCATTAAGGTGCATGTAGCAACTAAAATATGCCGCCGTTGGTACGGGGAAAGGGGCAACACCCGTGTTAGGTGTGGCGTGGTCTTATCTGCGCAGGCGCGAAGGGATCAGCGTTGGCTATGTATGCGCTAATATTGGGGAAACATGCCTGTGGGACTCGCCGCCTCCCAGAGTGGTTCGGCCCGTTAATCACTGCTTAATGCGCATGCGCTGCTAGGCGCTGCGCGCTAAAGTTGACATGGCAGTATTAGGGGGGTTGAAGCATGTGCCCATGATTATGGCAGCCTAGTGGTACACACAAGGGGGAGCATGATCTATGTCTATGTACAGAGGGACTATGGCACGGGGGACTGACCACTGTACACAGGCGAGGTAATTGTGACTAGTATAGGTCTAGGGTGTGACTGAATTCCACGGTATGGCGTCATTGAGGCCATTGGTTTGGGTGGATAGGCGATATATCCAACGTTGTTACTTGCTGAGTAATTTCTTCTCATTATCCACTGCCAGTTCCGGTAGTTGTTCGATGATGGTCCAGGTCAGGTCATTGGGGGTGTGTCCCTGGGTGATGAAATGACTGGTCAGTTTACTAATGTTCTTCTTGCATCTGATTGTGCTCCTGTGTTCTGTGACTCTAGTTCTTATTTTTCGGGCGGTCATACCGATGTATCGGAGGCTGCAGCTGCAGGTAAGTAGGTAGATCACGTTACGTGAATTACAGTTTGTGTGGCTGCGTTGAGTCCACACTTTGTCTGGTTCTAGTATCAATGTTTTCGTATGGCTGGTAAGATGGCACACGCTACAGTCATTGCATGGATAATGTCCAGAGATTTTAGGCAGGCCCCACGCATTCAGGATAGTGTTGGGTTCTCTATTGGTCAGGGGTCTGGGGCGGGTGCTCACGAGTTGGTCTTTCAGGTTGTTGCACCTCTTGTAGGCAAACCTAGGGGTTTCCCATTGTCGTTGTCCAGAGTTTAGGATTTTCCAGTTTCTGCGTATGAGCTTCGCCACCTCATTGGAGGCTGTGTTGAATGGGGTGACACACGTGATGGGTTGGTCACTCTTGTCCTTGGGTACAGTTTCCAGGAGGGCCTCCCTATTTTGGTTCCTGGCTCTTTTCTTGGTTTTGTTAATGATGGCCCGGGGGTAGCCTCGTTCCTCCAGTTTCTTAGACAGGTCTACCGACTGCAGATTCAGCAAATGCGGTATGTGCAAAATGTGAAAATATCGTTCAACAGATAAAATCAATAAATAACAGGTACGATAAAATAAAAAGATATTTTAAAATTATTAGTTAAGTTTCAACAACAGTTTCAACAATCCAAGCACCAACCTGACAAACATTAGACACAGCTTCGTCAAAGGAGGTAGCGCTGCGCGATCGCGGCAGCGTGGAATTTATGCCTGAAACTTCCGGTACACTAGAGCGCTAACCGCTCCCTACTTAAAATGGCGGTATATTGTAACTAGTTCCCCTTTCTGGCCCCGCAATGGTACAGAGAATGATGTAAAAAGCAGCAATGTAACAGTGCAGATTCAGCAAATGCGGTATGTGCAAAATGTGCGAATATCGCTCAACAGATAAAATCAATAAATAGCAGGTACGATAAAATAAAAAGATATTTTAAAATTATTAGTAGAAGTTTCAACAATCCAAGCACCAACCTGACGAGCATTAGACACAGCTTCGTCAAAGGAGGCATGGTGCAATACATGTGAAAGGTAGGACACGTTCTGGTGTTATACATGTCCTGATAGTGAAATACTAAGCACTTAAGGGGCATATGCATCAACCAAACTAATACCGATTCCTTAATAGCGAAAAATAAGGAATCGCCATTAAGGAATCGGTAATTGGCATGCATCAACAGATTCGGTGAAATGTAGCGATTCCTTAAAAATCGCTAAATTTACCGATTCCTTAATAGCGGGGCACGCAAACGGCCTCACTAGCAAATAGCGAGTTCGGTAATACCGATTTGGCTAATAGCGAGTTCGGTAATACCGAATTAGCTATTACCGAATCGGTAATAGCGAAATCGCAAATTGCCGCGTCGCTCCAGGAACAGGCTGATGACATCACCAACCAGGAAATACTGCTGCCCCACCCACATAGCCTCGACAGAGGAGCAGACAGGAGCTGGAAAGAAGGACAGGCTGTGCAGAGTGAGGCCACACAGATTCTGCCATTCACATCACACATCCATCATGTCGCAGGAAGTGCCATCCAGCGCAGAATCTGCACGCAAGCGCAAGAAGAAGTTTTCGGACAGGGAGCTGGAGTACCTCATCGAGGGAGTGTCCAGCAAACACGACCGCCTCTTTGGCAAGCTGTCCCTCAAGGTGCCTGAGACCGAGAAGCGGCGCATCTGGCAGCGCATCCGTGAGAGGGTCAATGCGGTTGGCGTCACTAGCCGCAGCATCGACGACCTTAAAAAACGGTGGTATGACCTGCGGAAGCGCGCAAAAGAGAGGATTGCTGAGAGGCTCCGGGAGGCAAGAAGGACTGGAGGCGGAACAACCACTGCACCATCCAACACAGCCCTGGAGGACCTTGTGGAAGGGACGATAGAGCGGGAAGCCGTCGTGGGGGTGATCCAGATGGACACGTCCGGCGCAGCCACAAGTGCCCAAGGTAAGATGCATGCCTGTGCCACACCCAGCATAGCATAAATCCATACCCATGCCCCCAGCCCAATCTCACTGTGTCTGCAGCTATGGCACAGACAGCTCCACACATGACACTACTGCATCTTGGGAGTTGTAGTCTAGTCAGCCCAGAGTGCAGGTACAGGCGTAAATCCTCTGAGCACACACCACATATTTTGTACATGGCTGTAGACTGTTCATTTGTTGGACCACAGAGGGACATCAATGGGTACAACACAATGTAGGTGTAATCATCCCACTAATCATGCACTGTTTCACACACAGATGCATCACCTGGGGACTCTGACGACAGCGACCAGCTGATCATTTCTGAGACACCCGTGGAGTCATACCAGGAGACTGCGCAGGATGCGCACGCACCGCCAACACCTGCCACCCCACCAGCACCACCTCCACCAGCGCCACAATCAACGGCACCAGCACCAGTGCCACAAGCCAAGGCACCAGCACCTGCGCCACAAGCCAAGGCACCAGCACCTGCGCCACAAGCAACGGCACCAGCAAGACAGCCTGCAGCTAGTACAGCCACAATACCGCAGAGGCACAGGCACCAAGTTGCGCCCTTGCAGGAGATGGCAACCCCCCCCCCCGCAATTGGCACCCACGCAGTGCACATCCACACCACCTGCTGCACCACCTGGTGGCTCAAGACACGCACGGCGTCACAGGGCCCGTCGCAGTTCCGTCTCCTCAGCAGACCAGGATGTCCCAACAACCTCTGCAATCGAGGAGAGGATGCTGCGTACACAGAACCTGCAGGGAAGACATGTGGCTAGCATCAGCTGCAATATCGTGCGCCTAGCGAGGGAGATGCGCGCCATGACTGCAGCAGTCACCGACATGGGCTCCGCGGTCAGGGACATGGGCACGGCGGTCAGGGGCCAGACCACTGCGGTTGCTGATGGCAATGCTCAGCTCAGGGAGGAGGTACGTGAGCTCACCCGTGCCATCAGGGAGGGCCATGAGTCCCAGAGGAGGAGTAACCGGCAGCTAATGTTGCGTTCTGCCGCCGCTACCAAGGCCATACAACGGCACAGCAACTGCACCGCTGTGTTGGCACGCCGCACAGTCTCCCTGCAGGTGGACCTTGGGCACTTCTGCGGTGATGTGGCCAAGTCACTGGGACACATCACCACTGCTGTGGAACAACTTCAGAGCAGCACATGCAGTGCTGCAGCATTGGGAGGGGATGACACCAGTGAGGCTGCCTCCAGTGTCAGCAGCGTGTCACTGGCAGAGGCCAGCACCAGGCGCCGAAGTTCGCGTGCCTCCACGGGGACAGGCCGTGGTGAGGCTTTGGATGCACCTGAGCGGAGGCTTGGTGTACGTGGCAAGCGCCACTAGAAATTTGGACATGCTGCAGGTCCATGGTGGAGCAACCATGGCCATCCAATTATTGTGTTTGCACAGGCCTGACTTTAAGGAACCTTTTATTTACATTTATGCAATCGGAGCATGATTCCCAATGCTAGTTCTGTTGCACAATCCTCAGTGCTACTGTGCATTAAACAGTTGCACCCAACACCAACTTGTAATGTCTCATTTTACCCAGGGTCAAAAATGATTTTGCATTATGTCTGTCCGCCTCCTATGGCCCTCTGCTGTGTTTGGGATGTGTGCCGGTCGTCGTTGGGCGGGTGGTTGGTCAGCCTGGGGGTCGTCATCCCTGTCCACCTCCATGGGTATCCCCCTTCTGGTGGCAATGTTGTGCAGCATTGCACATACAGCAATTATTCGACAGCATGTGTCTGGTTGGTATAGCATGGCGCCGCCAGTCTTGTGGAGGATACGGAAGCGGCTCTTGAGAATCCCAAAAGTCCGCTCTATCACATTCCTCGTGCTGATGTGTGCAGCGTTGTAGCGATGTTCCTGCGGGGTTGCTGGATTTAGGTATGGGGTGAGTATGTATTCCCGCAGGGCGTAAGCACTGTCACCTAGAAGATAGAAGCATAGACTTAGCATTGGTGATATACATACATGTGTGGTGTTGGTGTGGGGAAGCGTAGTTCTACATACCTAACAGGAGTCCCTCTCCAAATTCTCCATTGAGTAGTCGCCTGTGCATTCCACTGTTGCGGAAGATGTATGAGTCGTGTGTGCTCCCTGGGAATTGTGCCACTAGGTCCATTATGATGTTGTTGGCATCGCACACAACCTGCACGTTGATCGAGTGGTATGACTTACGGTTCCTGAAGAGGTACTCATTTGCTGACGGAGGACATATGGGGATATGCGTGCAGTCGATGCATCCAATCACATGTGGAAATTGTGCCACCTGGTAGAATGCCTGTTTGGTGCGGTCCAACTGCTGTGGGGTTGTGGGGAAGCTGATGTGTGTGTGGAGCATTGTCAGCATGGCATCTAGGAATTTCTTGAAGAAGCGTGACAGTGCGCTTTGCGAAACACCTCCGGCAACCGCAATTACCCCCTGGAAACTCCCTGAGGCCAGTAGGTGCAGGCTGCATAGGACCTGAACGTGCGCAGGGATAGCATTTGTCCTGTGTGTCTGGTGCTGCAGTAATGGTTCCAGGTCTGCAATCAGGCGCATGATCATAGCGCGATTGAGGCGATACTTCTGGTACACCTCGTCCTCATTCTGGCCGAGCAAGGTTATGCGCAGTCTGAACACTCGCTCCTGGACCCTTCTCCTGCGCTGTCCTGCTGCATTGATCCGCATCCTCCTTGCAAGCACGTAGAGGGCAGCCATTTTGTGGGAGCCAACAGGGTCTCCTGGGCCACATTTAAGGGTTTAGTGATTGCCTCAATCATTTGCACATGTAGGAAGATTTTGTATTTTTTTTTTTTTTTTTTTGTAACTTTACCTCCAGGTTTTGATTCCCCTTATTTAGCTCTGGCAAAATAGCGATTTTGGGGATTTTCGTTATTAGCGAGTTTTGTTGCATTGGGGTGCGATTCGTTATTTGCTATTGGCAATTTCCGGGAGCTAATAGTGATTTCGGTAATTGCGATTTCGGTATATAGCGATTCGGTAAATTAGCATTTTGGGTATTAGCGATTCGGTATGTTCGAGGTTATTTATTTAGCGATTCGTTATTTGCTCGGGTTTTGGGTTGATGCATTGGGATTGGGTATTTTTCACACAATACCGGGAGCTATTAACGAATCGGTATTTTACCGACTGGATTTTGGCTTGATGCATAAGGGTGTTAGTTTTTCTTGCCCATAGGTGATCATTGGAGCTGCCTTGTAACATTTTACAAGTGTTACTTTCAATTGGGAAAAAAGAAAGAAATAGAGTTTAGGTTACTGAGCTCAGAATTTAATAACACACATTTTTGTAAAGGTGGTTTTTAAATTGTGTGCCTCTGCCTGCTTGTGGATTCCCTGACTGGTTTTATACTGACAGCGGCTGTTTGTACTTTAACTCCAGACACTCACACAAAAGAAGCTCAGGTGTGACCTGCATATGCTGATGGGCCATCCGGGGATAGAGTGGTTGGAGGAGTTGTCACTATTACCTGAACAGGCTGTGGCTGCCCTGCACAATGCTGTCTCCACCCCCTGAATGCGGCTGAACCAGGGAGGATGGGACTGGTTTTGTTTTTCAGAAAAAATACTTCAAAGGTAAAAAGAAACCAGACCTAAAACTGCAGAACTTTATAACTTTATAACTTTTTTGGATTAAGGACACTGCCAAGAAGAAGAGCTAGAAGAGATACCAGGAGGAGTACTGCTGCTTTGCTGTTTGTTGCTTTGCTGGGTTGGCCTGCAGTTGCTGCTTCTGTCTTGGGTAGTGAAAGGACTGAACTGAACTTTCTCCAACTTATTTCCTGAGTTTCCCCAAGAACTTGAGGTGGAGTTTGCCCCCTGTTCAAGAACTCTCAGGAACATCAAAGACTTGAGTTACATCTATTAACAGCACTGGGAACTGTGAGTTTTGTACTGCAACAGAATAAAAACCATTACAATGCCATCAATAACGGTGCTGCCAGCCCATAACCTGAAGGCACCACAGAGAGCACCTCCCCGCTTTACACCACAACCCTGGCTCACCGATGCCGCGACCCAACTCTGCCACGAAGCCGCTGATTGCACTGTGATCTGGGGGTAGCGCTTCACAGTGCCAACCTCGTCTCCCTGATGATGCCAATCAACACTGACATCAACTCTGCTGCCTGCACTATGGCCCGGGCCACCACTTGTAAGATACTCGATGCACCAACCCATCCCATACCGCCACCTTGGCCCACCATCGACTCTAGATCTTCAACCGATGCCACTACTTGTACTGCAAACTGTGGGCCCTGCAAACCATATTCCCTGCCTTGCACCTCAGCCGTGGGTCTGCTGATGACAGATCTTCAGCAACAATGAGGATGCCTGCTCATTGACCTGCAAGCACCACCCCAATTTACACCGCAGCCCTAGTATCACTGGTGCTGCAGGACGCCGTCACCAAGCAGCTGCCTGCACTGTGACCTGAGGGCAGCACACACTGCGCCGCTCAACTTTGCCACAAGCCCTGACACTGCAGTCGCTCCTGACTTCAACCTCATGGAGTTCGATCTGCAATACGTGTGACTTCAAGGACCCGATGACTCCTTAACCGACCTCTGGGATCGACGCCTGCTGGCACTGATGACACTGCCTCTTCGTAGCTCATCTCAAGGTCCATGACGCTCTCCATTTCCAAGGTACTGTTTGCCGGTCTTCTTGACACTGTAGACGGCCCGCAACCTCGCAGTCACCTTGAACTGTTGGATTTGTTTGTTCACAACGCCGTGATAGCCATGGATGGAGCTATTGACTTCAAGGAACTGTATTTTTAGTCAATTATTGAAATATTCATATCTTTATACTGTATGTTGGATTTTTTTTATAGCTTTGGTCTTGTTTTACAGATAAATATTGGGTATTTTCTAAATCTCATGTAATGTCCTTTTGCAGTGTTTTCACTGTATTACTTTACGTTATGTGCAAATGCTTCACACATGTCCTCTGTGATAAGCCTGACTGCTCGTGCCAAGCTACCAAGGGGGTGAGCAGGGCTTTTTTTATAAGTGTAATCCCCCTTACCCTGACTAGAAGGAAGGGTCTCTACTTGGAGAGGATACAAACCTGCCAACCAAAGACCCCCATTTCTAAAAGTACCTTTTCATTAAGCTTACTATTGCACACTTTATTGAAATGTGTTCCATTTATTTTCAGGTTGTCTGTGAATCTAGTCCAGCTGCTTTACTGAACACATGGGAGGTGAAAATTTTAGCTCAATGAACTTTTTCTTGACAGTAGGGTTTTTCATATTTTCCACTTTTTGTTGCGTTTTTACTAATTTAAATGGTCACTCTGGCAGGAAAACTGCACTTTATGCTAACTCGCATCTTTACACTCCCATGTACATTTTCCTCACAAGTTTGTTCTTTATCAATATTTGTTACATTTCAGTCCCTTTTCCTTAGATGTTGGCTCTCTTCTTTCAATTTCTATGACTAAGCACCTAACACAGGTCTAATTTTTGGGAGCTGCAGAGTTTGAAATGCTTGCAGTCATGGCTTATGATCGCTTGCAGCCATCTGAAACCCCTTGTGATACATGACCATTATGAGTAAGGGTTTGTGTATGCAATTAACAGCAGGAAGCTGGGTTGTTGGTTTTGTGGTCCCTCTAGGTAACACTCGTCTTATTTCCAAACTCTCCTTCTGTGAAAACCACATACTCACCCACATCTTTTGTGATATAACAGCTCTGCTGAAGATTTCTTCACAGTATTGAGTCTTTTATCTCTGTAGTCGGTACTCTATTCACAATGACAAGATTTATTTTAATCATCACATCATATGTCCAAATCACTTTTTCCATCCTGAAAATTAAGATTAAAGATGGGAGCCACAAGGCTTTCTCCACATGTGCCTTCCTCCTCATTGTTGTTATTTTATTGTATGGATCCCTCTGTTCCACATATTTGTGACTAACTTCAATTTTTTCAATGAAAGAGAACACAATTGTGTCTTTGGCCTACTTCGCTCTTACTCTACTGTGCAACCCCATCTTATCCAGTCTGAACGATACAGAATGTAAAAATATCCTGAAGAACAAAAAGAATACAACAGTTGTAAAATAAGTCTTGTAATGTTAATGATGGTGAAACAACTGTACTGTGAGTTGGAAAGTCATGCTTATCTAGCACATTATTAAGAATAAAGGGGCACATGCATCAACAATGCCATTTGCGATTCCTTATTAGCTAAAAATAAGGAATCGCTAATAAGGAATAGCAAAAGGCTATGCATGTAGGAATCGCTATTCAAATAGCGATTCCTTAACTTTCCTTAATTGCTACTAGCAAATTGCGAGTAGCAATTAAGGAATGCCATCCCAATCATTCCTCTGGGCCTCCAGGGCCATAGGAATGAATTGGAGATTGCATGAGCAAATAGCGAGTACCAGTAGGTTCTCGCAAATTGCTCATGCAATTCCAAGGGTGCACATATGTTGCACACACACATGCTCTAAGGGCATGTGTGTGCGCAACATGAAACTTTGAAAAATGCACAAAAGTGCATTTTTCAAACTTTTAGCAAATTACCATGCAGTTCATCTTCATGGTAATTTGCTCCCCCTATTAGCGAATTCGCTAATTTTTTAACTTTCATGCATTGCATTTAAGGAATCCCAAATTGAGATTCCTTAAATTAAGGAATCTCAATTTGGGATTCCTTAAATGCTATCGCTATTTAAGGAATCGCTATTTAAGGATTCCTTAAATAGCGATTTTTGCTTTTGGGTTGATGCATTGGGATTGGGTATTTTTAACTCAATACCGGGAGCTATTAGCGAATCGGTATTTTACCGACTGGATTTTGGCTTGATGCATGAGGCTGAAAGATCCTACAATACCGGCAGGCTAGCCCGATGTCCTGCTGGTGCTGAGGCACGCCAGCCCTCCCCTTCCTCTTTCCTTCAGCTTCCGGGGCATGCTCTGAGGTCACAGCGGGCCGCGGTAAGGCTGCGGTGAGGGTGTGCTGTATTACCAGCGTTGCATGCGCAGCTGCAGAGAGGAACAGTGTGGAGTGGCTTTGAGGCAGTGAATGCAGCGGAGAATGCAAGCTGGTTGCCCCCATGGTGTTTTGTGTAGGGACACGAAGTTGCAGAACTCTGGGCAGGGAGCCGCCAGTTGGCCACAGGGGGTAGCAGCATGCAGAGCCTGCAGAAGCCGCTAGACAACCGTGGAGGCAGAGATCGATGACGATGGATGGCATGGCAGTGGGCCGCGTTGGCGTGGAGCCAGTGAGACAAGAGGGATGTGAGCAGTGAGCGGTGGAGTTGCGGGGAAATCCAGGCACTGTGGCACCCCGTTATTGAGCTGAGTGTGCAGAGACATGGCAGGAGCTACATGCTTCAACGAGGCAAGGCAATGCTGGGAACAAGACTGTCAGTAGATACAGAGTTATGATGGGCTTATCAACCAGCAAGTTGTTCTTATTATAATCCCTCAAGAGTGCCACCACATGCCTACATTTGTTTGAATATAGTATGTGCTTGCTGATAATGCCTGGAAAATTGCCTCATAGCTGCCCTCTACCTGTCTCTCATGTGGAGCTGGCTATAAGTGATTTTGTACTTTGTGGTGATCTCGTGGTGGCCGGATACTCACTGTGTGCCGGATAGAGCAAAACCAGCTGCCCCCCCCTACGAAGAGGTGTCCTACGTGGAACAGTGAGCTATATCCCAGGAAAAGGGAAGAAAACTAAGGGCTTGAACTGTGAGCTATGCGGCAGATGGTCCTAAGAGGGTCAACGGCACGAGCAGGAGCTCCAGCCGCAGCCCCCACTCCCACATCGCTAACCCAGAAGGCTAGGTGACAAGCAGCGCAGTCCCATATTTTCTCAGCTTGGAGAGGAAGAATTAACCAGAAAGCAAGGGGAGAAATAAGTATTATGAGCTCACAAGTGGCTCTGCCATCTCAGGAGTCTTCTCCCACGCTCTCTGATTCCCCTGGAATTTCTTCGGGTTCACTAGGGTCCTCTCCAGAAATAAGGACTGGGGACAAAGGTAGAGTAGAAGTGACAGTGGTGGAGGCTATGTCTCACATGGGAGCAGAGCGAGGCCTGCATAAAGCGCTAGAGGAGGCAACATTACAGCATTTCAGTACTGTGCAAGCTGTGAGTGTAGACATTAACACTAAGGAGTCGGGAGCACCACCATTTGCTGTGACAGATAATAGGAGCCTAGAGTCGCAAAATCCTCTCAAGTAGTACCCTGTATTTTCAAAAAATCGCAAGCCTAACCAAATGGCTAACATGGTGCCCACAGCAGAAATGATATTTCCTGAAGCTACCACCTCTGTTAATCAGGAAACGGGTGTTGCTGTCACTGTGGTTACTGTGGTTCCACCAGGCAAGAAAGGGGAGACTCCCATTGAAAAAGTCTTGGAGGATGAAGTTTAATCTATGCAACTGGTTGGGTCTGATCAAGGGGTAGCGCTGGAGATAGGGGGTCCCCATCCCCTCTACTACACCACAGTCTTTTGATGGAAACTAGGCCAGAAGTGACGACTGTGCCTCCTCAGCAAGGAGACAATAGAAATGTTAGCACTAAAGGGGGTACTACTACTTCTACTACTACGGCCCAGTCTTCATCTGTCCGGATGGACCAAATGCAACAGCTATTTGAGACTATTCTGGGGGAAATCCTGGACTGCAAGACCTCGCAAGCCCAGGAGCTCTCTTTATTACACCAACGTTTAGACAAAATTTAAACCATGGTGCAGCAAATACCTGAGAGATTGAAAGAATTGGAGCAATGGGTATCTGATATTGAGGACCGCACTGTGCTATGTGACTCTGATATTGTCTCTCTCCAGAAGAAGTTACAGGCCTCCCAGATTAAAATGAATGAGATGGAAAACTATGCCAGTCATTTGAATGTATGTTTCACAGGGTTTCCAGAAGATAGTGAACGCATTGACGGGCAGTCTAATCCGGTGGCTTACATCAAATCAATAATCAGAGACCATGTGCTCGAGAAGGCGCCCAACGATCTTACTGTGATGTGGGCCCATAGAGTTTCCTTCCAGAAAATTCCAGGGCTAAGTATCCCAGGACAATGATTGTAAACTTTTAGGACTATCACATTAGAGAGGTGGCGCTAACCAAGGCGATACAAAGAAGAGAGATTGTTCTACCCATCTGGTGCCGAGTACGAGTGTTCTCCGATATATCGGCAGTAGCAGCACCAAGACGGAAAGATTTTTAGGGATGTTGAGTCAAGTTAAGAGTGCAGGAGCACAGGCCTTTATTGCCCAGCAGTCCAAACTGAGATTTTTATGGAAAAGAAGGTTCCATCTGTGTCCTACTCTCGAAGAGGCCCAAGATTTACAACAAAAGATAGCTCAAGCAAATGTAAAATAAGGGACTCAAGTGGAGATTTCTTGTCTATAACAATTGGTTCATCGCTAGAATTGTAGGCTCTTTCTTGGTTCTTTCTCTTCTTTTTTTGCACTTAGGCACTTCGATTACTTCAATATTAAGTCCACTTTGACTGTATGAGCCTTCTGCCACTTTGCACTTTCCTCTCCTTCGGGGGGTAGATGTGCTGGACTAAGCCATTGTCTTGCTGTTTGTTGCTGCTATAGGTAATATTCTTTTAATGGCTTCTTCTCTAGTCTAGTCAATATTGAAATGCACTTTGTACGTCACACTTTTTTTCGCAATGTGTTTAAAGGGTGAAAATTTGCATTTTTTGGACCAACAAACTCTGCACGTTGCACTTTAATCAGTATGTTTACAGCTGAAATGTTTAATTACTGCACCATGGCACTTTACCTTTCCCACTTTTTGTGACGGGGAGAGATGGTATTTTCGTCATTTATTCACAAAAAGCTGTGTGGCAAATTTCTTCCTTCTTTGTTAATGTTCAATATAGTGGGGAGAAGACACATTAATTGCCATTACTGTTTTCTCCCCAAGGTTAAAATGTACTCTATTGTACAAATTATACTTTACTTGTTGCTCTCCCTCTTTGGAGTACTTTTTTTTATAAGTCTTGGATTATTGGAATATTGAAATACTTTTCTACTTTTGTATTGTGTTTATGGCTAAAAATTTATATTGCAAAATTGCACTTTACTTTAGGGGGGGGGAATGATATTACTTCTATCAATTGGGGTAAAGCGCTAGGGAAGCTCCACCCTACCTTTTTTGTTTAGGGTAGGATGGATATTTGTAGCAATAGGATCTAGAGCTCTAACCTTATTGCAACTTAAGATATACCAGAAATTGTAGATATCGTAGATACTAGGCCTACTTTATTTCTAATTCTGTTTATCTCTGATATTGCTATTTTGTTTTTCTTAAGGGGGGGAGATGTACCAGGCAGAAATGTTATCATGAGTTCACACTAGATGTACTGTGCTTATTGATAGAAGTATGTAGCAGTGGAGGAATAGACTGCACCAGGGCATTTCCAAGGCGGCATCGGCTACTGCACAAGTACTATTTTGCTTGAAGCAATTTATATTATAATTGTCAAGGGGCTTAATTATCTAAATGGTTTCGTTCATAGGGATGAAGGGGGGAGGACGTGCTCCCGGGTGCCAAGTCAAGGCACGTTTTTGTTAGAGGGAGGCTGTGGATGTGAGGAAAAGGCTACCTCGCTCGACAGACAGTCCGAGGTGGGCAGGGGTGGGGGGCAAGGGGGTGTAGCATTAAAAAAAAAATAAGCGTATAAATAGCGGAAAAACCTGGGATAATGGGCTGATTGGCAACATGGTTAAATTCGGAGACCAAGTTGAAATTGGCAGTGTCGCTGCCATCAAGGGGCTGTATGTGATTTTATTATAAGAGCTGGTACAGCTGGAAAATAGACAGATGAGAGAATGTTGAAAACTTATTTCTACAGTATTATAAGTTGATTGAAGAATGGCACAACTGCTGAAGGTAATTTAATGTAATGTGAATTGTTTTCTGAATGTACAAAAAAGAGGAGCAATGTTAAAATGGCTAGACTATTTCTCCTCTCAAGTAATTTTTTTGCAGGAGACACATCTCCCACTACTTTATTCGCCCCAAGAAATATGCCCAAGCATATGTTGCTTCGGCCCATGTGGCAATGCATGTAGTGGATCTTCTTTTATCTACAGAGCTAGATTGGGAGGTGGGTAAGGTGATTTGGGATGAGGGAGTAGGTGGATTTGGATAGAAGTCTTATTTAATGGGATAGCTGTTGTCCTGATTAACTATTATGGACCAATTGGGGATGACTGTGCGGCCCTGAAACAGGTATATGATCTGCTGGTGAATACACATGGGTCTATAATTATGGGAGGATACTTTAACTTAATACAAGAATTGGGCCTTGACACCTCTAACAATGCAAAAAAGCAATTAAAACCTAAAACAGGCAGACTATTAAAAAATCGAAAAGAGGATTTTGCCTTATTAGACCCATGGAGGGTAGATCATCCCATTGGTACCGAGTTCACGTGCTACTGAGCAAGATTTAAAACAGCATCCAGTCTAGATTTTCTTTTATAAGTAATCATCTCACAAGGGGGGAATCATTGATTCTTTCTAACCCATTCCCAGATCACTCTCTAGTTTCCTTGATACTACACTTGCCCGCAGGTGTCACTTTGATAAAACATTGCTATCGGATCAAAAATGGATTGAGGAAACCTGTGATTTTACAATGTGTTTTTTTTTGTAAAATGTGAATACGGCACAAGGTTTTATGGTGAAGGAAGTTGTAAAAGCCCAGTTTATGGGACGGGTGGTGGCATAAAGGGCCAATCTTAAAAAATTAAGGAAACTTAAGATTGCTGGTTTCCAGGAGGCAGTGAAGCGGGCTGGGAGAGAACTGTTGGGTCATCTGGGTAACCGGAGGAAGAGGCACTCCAACAAGGTTTATTAAAGGCAAACGAGGAGCTGAAAACATTTTTAAGGTCGAGGAAATTGCTGGAAGTAAAGCTTCTCAACAGAAGTTTTACGAAGAGAAGCAGCACATCGGCAAATTTTTAGTCTGGTCCACAATAACACATCAGAGCAAGCAGTCTATTCCACACATTAGAGTTCCCAGTACTAGGTGCCTGGTGAATGATAAAGACGAAATTGCCGAAAGTTCTGTGTTCCATTTCAGTAAAATATATGCAGAAGTCCAGATAGTTAACCCTCGGGCACTTGTGGATTATTTTATGACAGTCCAGCTACCTACGATCTGTGAGGAGGACTGTATGCTTTTGAGTGAACCGATCACAATCGCAGAACTAAGTGAAAGCAGAAAAAAAATGCCAAATGAGAATGCAAGTGGCAACAATGGGATCCCCATTGAAGTGTATAAATTGTTTTTAGACAAACTTGCCCTGTTCTTGGAATCACTATACAATCAAATTATTGCTGGAACGGCGGTCTCAGATAGATTTAAGGAGTCAGTTGTGATCTCAATTTTAACGAAGAATAAGGACCCTAAAGACCCAAGTTTGTATCGCCCAATAAATCTACTAAATGTAGACTACAAGGCTTTTATGAAAATCTGGGCAAATAGAATTGCGGGCTGTGCTCATTATCTGGTACACGCAGATCAAACAGTGTTTCTGCCTGGGAGATCCATGGCTGCAAATACTTTTGATCTGATCCAGGCCATCGACTACTTTTCTGCTAGAAAGGAGGATGCAGCCATTTTAATGATAGACGCAGAAAAGGCCTTCAATCTGGTGGATTGGCAGGCCCGCTTCTTTATTTTGGGCGAGTTTCGCTTTCCACGCCATCTAATTGAGATGCTAGAGAGAATTAATAGGGGAGCCACAGCAAAAATAATTATAAACTCTGGGGAGGTGGGAGAAGTGGTGATAAGGAAAGGTACTAGGCAGGGATGCCCTCTTTCCCCACTTTTATTTTCACTTTTTATCGAGCCACTAGCGATAACAATTTGTTCCAATGAATTAACCCCTTCCACGTGGGGGTAATTCCCCCGCGGTGCGGGGGGGCCGCGGCGGTGGCGCTGTGCTCGTGACAAGCCCAGCTCGTCATGAGGCACAGTGGAGCTGTGCTCATGACGAGCTAAGCTTGTCACAACCCCGCCCACTGATTGATTCTCCCGCACAGGCGGGGAATCAACCGCACGTGGGCAGGCCGCGACGGTTATGATGAGCCCAGTTCGTCATGAGCACAGCTCCACTGTGCCTCATGACGAGCTGGGCTTGTCATGAGCACCGAAGCAGTTAATCCAAGCTCCCCTAGTGGGAATGGCAAAAATCAAGTTGTTTGCCGACAATTTGAACCTGTACCCGAACCCAGAGAAATCAAACATCAAGAGACCGCTGGGGGCTACAGGGTTAATCAGTCTAAAATGGAGCTTCCCCTTTTTAATGCATCAGGAATAGAGCTGCTGGAAGGGTTAACATTTCTGCATCTCAAACCTAATAGATATCTGGGACTCTACGTGACAGTGGACTTCCTTCAACGTTTTCATCTGAACTATGGTAGAACACTTGATAAAATAAAAAGTCTGCTAGAAAGATGGGCACTTTTACCCTTGTGGATAATAGGACGAGTCTCTTTGATAAAGAAGTCGATCCCCCCCCTTGTTGATATTTTTATTTTTAAATCTTCCCCTAAAGATTTCAATCTCGTATTTTAATGAAGTGGACAAGGTGACTCGAGAGTTTATCTGGGCAAAGAAAAAACCTCAGATTAAGCTATCTATTTTACACTTAGATGTAGAACAGGAGGGTCTTGCAATACCTCATTTAGCTACTTATTATCAAGCTGCGTTACTTAGCTTAACAACTGAGCTATTGGCCCCCATTTCGAATTTTTATAATTTTCTACTTGATCTCATGTTAATAGAGAGTGCATTTAAGCTACCAGCATTCCTGCACACTGCAAAGTTACCAATAAAGACAAGATACAAGCTTGTCAATACATTCTTAAGCCGCATGCAGCGTTTCAATAAATCTATAATATACCATCATGCCATGCATATTGCTCTCTTTACGGCTGCGAGTTCTGGGGCCTTAAGCTCTCTCAAAAGGGGGTTCAGCCCTACAATAGGCTAGGTTTTTGGAAGCTAGCTGACTTTTACAATGGTGCTAATCTGATGACGTGGGATGTTTTCGCAAAACAATTTGAATCTCAGAGCCGCGATCTTTGGCTAAGATTCACGCAGATTACATGCTTTCTACTGACCAACTATAGAGGAATCAGTGAGAGAGCGAGATTAATTTTAAAAGCAGCCTTTGAGATAAATCTATCTGGTATTTGGCAATTGGTATAGGTTATTACGCCAGGAGACGAATAAGAACCTCATTGAAACAATGCTCCCAACAATTGCTAAGGAAACCAATTGCTGGTTCAAAAGCCAGGAATGGATATGAGTCTGTGAGCTTGGCCACAGGGCTTTGAGGGCGGGCAATTTTCAAAGAATGTTCATTTAGATGGGAGGCCTATTACACTCCATCCAGAGTTCATAAATGGTTTCCTACGACACCTACTCTTTTGGATGTAATTTGCCAGGAGGTGGGGGATTGAACACATATATTTTTTACTAGCCTGAAACTACAATACTTTTCGGAGGAGGTATTTAGGTTTATTAGTAAATGTCTCTCAATAGATATCCTTCCATGCGCATCATTGGCGTTATTTGTTTTCTCCTATGTAGTTGGCCAGCTCTCATTATATGGGCAATCCTTTGTTGCACTAGCCCTAGCAGCAGCCAGATCTTTATTATTACAGAATTTGAGATCTCAGAAAATCCCTACATTGGCTCAGTGGCTACTTAAGCTGGAAAGGACCAACACATTTGAAGAGGCCTACGCAAAGAGGATGGGGCAGTGCCGAGGTTTAGGATGACATGGGAGGGCTATGCTGTAACCAGCATACAAAAGATACTATGTAATTATTAATGTGATCTTTTGTGTAAATCTACCATCAGCGGTTATGTGGGGGGTGGTCGCACACTGCATCACACTTCAGCACTCAGTTTGCCCCGATGCATCATATTAAAAGCAGGGCATGATGACACTTTCTTCTGTGTCAGGCTTTAGTTATTCACCCTTGTTGGTGCAGCCAGTGCTGTGTATCTCTTGACACTTGTTTCAGGATAATTGTCCTTCTTCAGTGGAGAGCAACAATTTTTTAGGGGGGTGCTGGAGATGCTGCCCAAAGTCTTCTCAGGTCTCAGTACCACTCGCTGGGCGCAGGTGCATCAACCAGAGCTCGTCATCTCGTTAGCTCAAGGTAGCCTTTTCAAATAGGATGGGGGTGGCTGTACACAACACCCAGGGGCCAAGGGCCAAGGGGGGGTGAGGGGCAGGAAACATACCCCCTACCCAAATTAAAACCTACAATATTGAGGACATACATTACCTCCAGGGTCTTGTCACTTCGGGGGGCGTGTCCACCAATCCCGGCGTCCCGCAACAACGGAAGTGGACATGCACGTGTACCCCTACGGCAACACTACAATAGTGATACGCACCGTACTCACACATCCATAGCGTGTGTACGGCCCGTATCACTATATTAGTGGGGCCATAGGGGTAAGCGTGGTACAGACCGTACACACGCTCTGAGAGCGTGTGTACGGCCCGTATCACTATTGTAGTGGTGCCGTAGGTGTACACCTGGTACGGACCGTACACACGCTCTCAGAGCGTGTGAACGGTCCATATCACTATTGTAGTGGTGCCGTAGGGGTACGTGTGGTACGGACCTTACACACGCTCTCAGAGCGTGTGTACGGCCCGTACCACGCATACTCCTCCTGGCTGGCTACCTAGGATTCCCAGCAGTGGACAGACATGTGAGGGGTGGGTGCATATCACTCCCAGCAGTGGACAGACATGTGAGGGGTGGGTGCAGAGGACTCCCAGCAGTGTACAGAGACATGGGGGTGGGTGCATATCACTCCCAGCAGTGGACAGACGTGAGGGGTGGGTGCAGAGGACTCCCAGCAGTGGACAGACATGTGAGGGGTGGGTGCAGAGGACTCCCATCAGTGGACAGACATGTGAGGGGTGGGTGCAGAGGACTCCCAGCAGTGGACTGACATGTGAGGGGTGGGTGCAGAGGACTCCCAGCAGTGGACAGACATGTGAGGGGTGGGTGCAGAGGACTCCCAGCAGTGGACAGACATGTGAGGGGTGGGTGCAGAAGACTCCCAGCAGTGGGCAGAGACATGGAGGTGGCTGCATATCACTCCTAGCAGTGGACAGACATGTGAGGGGTGGGTGCAGAGGACTCCCAGCGTTGGACAGACATGTGAGGGGTGGGTGCAGAGGACTACCAGCAGTGGACAGACATGTGAGGGGTGGGTGCAGAGGACTCCCAGCAGTGGACAGAGACATGGGGGTGGGTGCATATCACTCCCAGCAGTGGACAGACATGTGAGGGGTGGGTGCAGAGGACTCCCAGCAGTGGGACTCCCAGCAGTGGACAGACATGTGAGGGGTGGGTGCAGAGGACTCCCAGCAGTGGATAGACATGTGAGGGGTGGGTGCAGAGGGCTCCCAGCAGTGGACAGAGACATGGGGGTGGGTGCATATCACTCCCAGCAGTGGACAGAGACATTGGGGTGGGTGCATATCACTCCCAGCATTGGACAGAGACATTGGGGTGGGTGCATATCACTACCAGCAGTGGACAGACATGTGAGGGGTGGGTGCAGAGGACTCCCAGCAGTGGACAGACATGTGAGGGGTGGGTGCAGAGGACTCCCAGCAGCGGACAGACATGTGAGGGGTGGGTGCATATCACTCCCAGCAGTGGACAGACATGTGAGGAGTGGGTGCAGAGGAATACCAGCAGTGGACAGAGAAATGGTGGTGGGTGCATATCACTCCCAGCAGTGGACAGACATGTGAGGGGTGGGTGCAGAGCACTCCCAGCAGTGGACAGAGACATGGGGGTGGGTGCATATCACTCCCAGCAGTGGACAGAGACATGGGGTGGGTGCATATCACTCGCAGCAGTGGACAGAGACATGGGGGTGGGTGCATATCACTCCCAGCAGTGGACAGATATGTGAAGGGTGGGTGCAGAGGACTCCCAGCAGTGGACAGACATGTGAGGGGTGGGTGCAGAGGACTCCCAGCAGCGGACAGACATGTGAGGGGTGGGTGAAGAGGACTCCCAGCAGTGGACAGAGACATGGAGGTGGGTGCAGAGGACTCCCAGCAGTGGACAGAGACATGTGGGTGGGTTCATATCGCTGCCAGCAGTGGACAGAGACATGGGGGTGGGTGTATATCACTCACAGCAGTGGACAGACTTGTGAGGGGTGGGTGCAGAGGACTCCCAGCAGTGGACAGACATGTGAGGGGTGGGTCCATAGCACTCCCAGCAGCGGACAGACATGTGAGGGGTGGGTGCAGAGGACTCCCAACAGTGGATAGAGACATGGGGGTGGGTGCATATCACTCCCAGCAGTGGACAGAGACATGGGGTGGGTGCATATCACTCCCAGCAGTGGACAGAGACATGTGGGTGGGTGCATATCACTCCCAGCAGTGGACAGAGACATGGGGGTGGGTGCATATCACTCCCAGCAGTGGACAGACATGTGAGGGGTGGGTGCAGAGGACTCCCAGCAGTGGACAGAGACATGGGGGTGGGTGCATATCACTCCCAGCAGTGGACAGAGACATGGGGGTGGGTGCATATCACTCCCAGCAGTTGAAAGAGACATGGGGGTGGGTGCATATCACTCCCAGCAGTGGACAGACATGTGAGGGGTGGGTGCAGAGGACTCCCAGCAGTGGACAGACATGTGAGGGGTGGGTGCAGAGGACTCCCAGAAGTGGACAGAGACATGGGGGTGAGTCAATATCACTCCCAGCAGTGGACAGAGACATGGCGGTGGGTGCATATCACTCCCAGCAGTGGACAGAGACATGGGGGTGGGTGCATATCACTCCCAGCAGTGGACAGACATGTGAGGGGTGGGTGCAGAGGACTCCCAGCAGTGGACAGACATGTGAGGGGTGGGTGCAGAGGACTCCCAGCAGTGGACAGACATGTGAGGGGTGGGTGCAGAGGACTCCCAGCAGTGGACAGACATGTGAGGGGTGGGTGCAGAGGACTCCCAACAGTGGAGAGAGACATGGGGTGGGTGCATATCACTCCCAGCAGTGCACAGAGACATGTGGGTGGGTGCATATCACTCCCAGCAGTGGACAGAGACATGGGGGGTGTACATCATTATCAGATGACCACAACTCCATGGGTGTATGTACGCATCCCTAACTTTGGACTATGATGATAGTGCCATAACAACACATCACTAACAGCAGTGTCCTGCTCCCAGGAGGATGGATGTCCCCCACTGCATGACACACCACATGTGGGTGTGAGGACAAATAACACATGCATACCCACCCCTGGCGGATGCAGCACAATACACACACTGAGATCATGCCACAAGACTGTATAATCATGTCACTGCCTACTAAACTAAGAGAGCCAAAGGGAACACACACTGTCACGCACATCCCAGGACTGATAGGAATGTACAGGTGCTGGGCCAGCCACAAAGATGTTGTCTCTCATGGAAGGAATAGGGTGGAGTTCCCACAGATACAATGCCCACAATTGTGAGTCAGGTGCCCAAATACCCTGCAGAACAAGTACCATATGCGTGCTAGGCTGGGATTACACACATGCATAGTGCTGAAAAGGGAGAATTTCTCCATGAAGGCATTTCAACATACTCAGTACACAAGTACAGTGACTAGCAAGGATGGCACAGACGATGCAGCCGGAGACATTGCTGAGCAGGCATGGCCATAGTTGAAGGGATCCGTCACCAACAAAGGAAATGTAGACACAGGTCAGCACAACAATTGTGCAACTCTTTGCAGGGAAGATGTCAGGTGCCACAGAGGAAGGAACACTCCTTGGGACAATGTCTCAAAACCAAAATAACACACACTACCAATGATTATTTGCAAAGACCTTGTGATGGCACGCAGATACTATGGTCCACCTCATGACCATCAGACTAGAACATTTCTCAGCACCATAACACATTACCACAACACCAACTCCTGGAGCCTCAGCACCAACATCAATACCTGAAATGCAATAGTGTTCAAAGTAAAAATAAATTGCTTTATTCAGCATAAACAAAAAATTGTTAAATAACACTATATACAAAGGCCAATGGCCAGTCCATAATAGAAGTCCTTGGGGGGACACATGGGCACGCGTCTCCCCTAGCTTGCCTGCACAGTGGAACCCTCAGGTTCGTCGACCGGGGGGGGCATCATGTGGGGAAGGACCAGGCACCGCAGGGACAGGAGGGGGAAAGGTTGGTGTGGTGGGTGCAGGGGTGAACGTCTCCACCACAGGGGGTGGGGCAGCGCCGAAGGTGGTGGTGAGCTCATCACTGCACACCGCAGCAAGGACGGCCATGCTAACCTCTACACTAGAGGATTGCCCAGGGTCAAGGGAGGGTGTGGTGGGCGAGGGATGGGGCACAGCGCTCATGGGGGAGGGGGTTGAGGTGGTGGGGGACTCAATTCCCCTGCCTGGGGACTTCCTCGCCCGCTTGCGGGGTGGTGGCTCAGCGGTGGTGAGGTCCAGGTCAGCAAGGAACAGCTGCTGGGGTGACCGTTTTGCTGGGGAGCCAAGGGGACTGCTTTTGGAGGCAATGGGTTGTGAGGTCTGCGGACTTAGACTGTGGCTGTGTGTATGTCTTTTTGCCCCAGACCCAGTGGGTGTGCCTAAATCCCCCTGAGTGTGCGTGCCAGGAGGTGTGTGCTTGCCCTCCCTTGGTGGTGTGCTGCCTGTGTCTGGTGGGGTGCGTGCTTGGGAATATCTGGGTGTGCATGGGACAGGTATGGGAGAGGGAAGTGTGGATGGGGCTGGGGTAGGGGGGGAGCACTGCAGGAGAGTCACTGCTGCCGTCAGGGAAGAGTCCATGGACCGCAGAATCCTGCATTGGTCAGACATCGTTGCTGACATGCCCTCCATGAACAACACCATCTGTGTCAGCAGTGTGGTGTGGCCATGGAGGACATTCAGCACCGATGCCTGCCCAACCTGCAACTGCCGCAGTATGTCCACAGACTCTTCACTGAGGGCAGCAGTGGTGACAGGGGCAGGGGGTGCTGTGCCTGTCCCGAAGGAGACATGGTGGGGCTCTGCACGGACAGAATGGACCGGAGCAACTGGGAGGGTGGTGATGGGAATGGAGGAGGTGGGGACAGATGTTGGGATGCTGCCAGGTGTTGTAGCAGCCTCCGCCCCCTCGATGAGGTCAGCCTCGAACCCGTCTGCGTCGTAGTTGGGCTCGCCACCAGACAGGTCCTCTGACTGACTCCCCTCGCCCTCCGTGCCACTGGGTCCCGCAGACTCGCCAGCACTGGTGGCACTGGTGCTGGGTCCCTCCTCAAGGTCCGTGCAGGTGTTTCCCTCGGGTTCCTATGATGATGCTGTGGGCAAGGTGAAGATACAGAAAAACATCAGTCACCTGTATACATCTGACACATGAGTACAAAAACAATAGGTCACAGAGCATATCAGGCAATGCATCATGAGTACCAGCTAGATTACTCTGCACATATGTAAGCCCTGTCCTCCCCAGTTGGTAGACCCACCATGCCACTTGGACACAATGAAATATAGGACACACCAGCCCAAAACTTGAATGAGAAATACACTGTGAAGCTAGTGTCTGGGAACAGGTGAGCACAGCAATACAATGAAGTCATGCCACCTCTTGTTTACCCTGAAAGAAACAGTAGTGGTGCACCCAAGGCAAACTAACAGACCTCAATACTAAAGGTGTCCCCACACTCAGAGACCTGTAAGTACTTTGGAACACAAAACGAAAAAATGATGGTCCCTTGTGAATCACAATACTTTACCCAATCAACATGTTTAGAATGTGGGAATGTGCCATTTTGTGAACAGAACACTCATGTGCCTGTATAAAAGATGTATCCCAAGGATATGCACACAAAACTACATTCACCCAGTCATTGAAGAAGCTGGCAGCCTTATTTAAAGAAGCCACTGTTAGAAAGAAATGGTGTTGCAGAAAGTACATATACATGGGCCCACGGAGGTCTTGATGACTTGACACTCGTAAGTTGGTATCAGAAAACAACCAAGGACTTACCCAAATTCCAGAACACTGTGGGAACATGTATATGTATAATCTGAAAAACAGTCTTATTAGAACAGTGTCTTCTTTTAAAATGTGCCAGCGTGTTCCCTGAAAGTGTGAAGGTGGTTTGTTGTGCACTTCCTTGGGAGACATCTGTCATGCAGGCACATTATTGTTCTCAAAAACAAAACATCAAACTAAAGCATTTAAAACATGAAGACCTGTTGACAAGTGTTGAGAGTGCCAAGGTACAATACTTTTTGACTAACAACTTGAATTATGTCAGTTGTCACATGGCCATCTGTTACCTGATGACACAGTTGGCAACACATCTGACCCACTGCCTGTCATGTGGAGTGGCACACATGTCCAAACCCAGGACAATGCATAAGCTAATGAACCTGTAATTGTGTTGTAAAAAGGCATACCTGTACTGAGGAGACATCCTTATGGCAAGCCAGAATGTCCACACAGATGTCAGCACACAGAGACCAAACCACGTAGCCTCTGGACCACACACTGGTGCAAAAAATGTATGAGCAGGAATCATGTATTTAAATAATTGACACATGCTGCAAAGCACAAACATTAAACCCTGCACAACATCTCTGGGTCACTGCACGTTGAGTCTCTGTCCAGCCAATTATCACACACAGGTCAGACCTGGCAAGGATACATAAGGTTTGGCCATGTAGGCCTCGCACGCACAATCCCCCCATACCTGAGACAATGTGATTGAGACAGATCAAGAAGTGACACCTCTTAATCAGGGTTAACAAAAATGTGCAGCAAGAATTCCCAAATGTACTCAACATCACCTTGTGAGGCTGGCAACACATATTTGTGACAAACAACCATCAACAGATAGTTGTGAATAGACACACAGGCACTGCCCAGTGTGAGTATGCACAATCCAAATGGGGTCTCCCTGTCCAGTGGACACATGTAGCACACTTTGGATAAATACAAATGAGGCCAGGGAACAATGCCACAGAGGCCAACCTATGCTGAACACACAGAGACTGGGCACAGTGTTGGATGACACACATGATTACGAGGCAAGGGTGTCTCAGGGGACTGTAGTGGGCACACTGCTCCATGGTCCTAGAATGATCTGACTGTAACATGAGCAACCGTCCTGGCACTATGCAGATCTCCCACTCATGTACATCATGTCTGAGGCCACAACATTGGTCATGCATGCTGCAAGGGTGTACATTTGAAAGCTCACACTCCCATGTTGAGACTCATCATCAGTGCCAACAAATATGTACCCCCAACAGAATGAACAGGACAGGGCACAGGCAAGGTACCAACACATGTCACAGACCACTCTCCCACATTATGCTGAAAGCAATGTGCACTTGGATCAACTGCATGCGCATTCGTGAGGAAGAAGCTATCCGGGAAACATCAAGATGGAGCCCCGGGACGCGGCAGCTCAGGTAAGTATTTTTTTCTTTATCTAATGATTATAGTAATTGTAAAATGAGGGCAGGAGGGAGGCGGGCGGCGTGTAGTGGGGCTACGCAAAATGTGCGGGTGGGCGTAGATTTGCCCCACTCCGTAATGCTTCACATAGCCTCACTACGCGCACTACGCCCATGGTTGATCATCCTCTCGTATGCCATTGACAGCCAGCTGCTCCTCACCCTCACCAAAGACCCAGCCATTGCCAGTTCAAACCTTCAAGAAGGCATGAGGTCCGTTGATGAATGGCTGAACATCAGCCACCTGAGGCTGGACTTGGCAAGGAATGAGGTAATCATCGGAGGATTGTCCCCTTACAGCTGGGTCAACTCCTTGTGTCCCACCCGCCAGGGCACTGCACCAGCACCCAGTGGCCACACACGCAAGATGGTGTGCATCATGGACTCGTCGTTCACAATTGCCATGCAACTCACCAGCATCTGTACCTCATGCTGCCACACCCTCCGCATGATGCACATGAACCACAGATAGATCCACTCCAAGGCAAGACAGACCGTCCCCCAGGTCCACGACACCAGCCGTGTCAACTACAGCCCCACCCTCTACAGAGCAAGAACAGCCAAACTCCCGGAGAACTTGTCCACATCCAGGGTGCATCTGCACACCTCAGCTTCAACATCCCGCGCCCCAGCCACATCACCGTCCACCTGAGATAGCTGCAATGGATCACTGTCTGCTGCAGGATGACCTTCAGACTCCTCACCCACACTCAGGAGGCCGTCCACAACCCCAGACGCCAAACCAACCTTGGACGTCTGTCATCCAAGACCCTGTTGGGCCAACTCCGTGCATCCAACCTTGCCCCGGCCACCATTCTTCACATCCTCTGAACTCCAGCATGCAGGAGATAGTTCTCCCACATGGCCAAACATACCTGGGACTCCCTTCCCGGGAACCTCCACATGAGCCATGACCTCTACACCTTAATGAAACTCTTCCAAATAGGTCTGTCCGCACAGTATTGCAAGCACCCCCTCAGCAGCTTGAGGCCATCACAGGTGAGTATTGGGCTCCATGTCTGTATTGGATGATACATTGAGACCCATGTGTGTCCTGTACCGGACTCAGATCCCAGGGTATGGATGGCTGGAGTTAGTTCAACACTCAGGCATAGTTTGACATTTCCCCACACATATGTTGTGGACTAATGCAAAATGACTGCAACATCTAATTAATAATATTTAGTTTTATTCTCAGTGGGGGGCGTGTTTTGTGGGAAAAAATAGCTGCTATACAGTGTGCCTAGAATCCAAAGTTTACAGGGGGAGATGGGATCCTTGGCATTTGAAGTCATCAGAGTCAAGAACACAGTGTTTGTTATCATTGGTCAGACTGTGACCAGCAAGTCCATGTGGCAGAGAATGTCAGTGAATGAAGTGATGCTGTTGCGCATGAAGGCCAGGTGCCAGGCCAGCTGACCTGGGAGATGTGGATGGCCCGCTGCCTCTCACGGTCTTTTCCGTGGACGACCCACCTTCCTGGCGGGACCCTCAGATGCAGGCCTTGATGATGCTTGGGACGCTCCGTCAGATGAATCCTCCTCCTCCTCCCTCCCTGTGGCTGGTGGTGGTCTTCGCCTGGTGGCACAGGGAGGGTTGCCCATGTTGTCGGCGATCCGACGGAGTGAACGGCTTATGTCCATTTGCACAGCCAGGAGCTCAGCCAGTCTTGCCTCCATCCGTCCTTGGTGTTCTTGTTGACTGGCGTGTTGGTCGGCCTGCTGGTTCTTAATCTCTGTGAGGGTCTCCACTACTTGGCTGATGGCCCTGGTGTCACGCCGGTATGCGTCCATGATGTTGCGTACGTGTGAAATACCGGTCCCTTCAGCTGGCTGGTCAGGTTCTCGCCTCCGCCTGCCTCCACTCCCACCACCCCTGCCCACACGATCCTGGCCTGCCGTTGTGGGCACATCGGGTCTACGGGACCCCTGAGGGATGGCAGTTGGGGGGTTGTCTGCCTCCTCCTGGGTGCCCGGCGTACCTTGTCCCTCCAGGTTGAGGTTCTGGACTTTTTAAGAGTCCAGAGGTGTCAGGGAAACAACAACCAAAGACCCCTGAGTTCCTTCCTGCCTTGGTGCACAAATAAACAGAGACGCGGGCTTCTCGATGGTGGCGTCAAAGACCAAGGTTTATTTACTGCAGGGACACAGAAGTCATAGGAACCACACAAAGGCAGAATCTACGAGACTGTTCGAATTGCAAAAAGTGGGTTGCTCCTTAAATACACGAAATATGTCTTCAGGCAACATTACACAAATATTTTTCATGCCCAACCCGGTATCCCAAACAGACAATAAACAGACATCAAACAATAATTAGTCGTAGGTTTTCGGTATTCGATCAAGTCTCCTTGTCAGTTTTCCATTCTTTGACCGATCCTCCCCATCATAAAAATCGTATCCTCCCCATTGTAAAAGCCCAGAAGGAGAAGAGCAGAGCCAGGTGCAAGGGATAGAAAAGTAGGATAAGAGGTGTTTATGGATCATAAACGGGCATGGCTACCGTCTTCGGCCTCTCAATCAGGACAATGGACACGAGAACCAGTATAGCAGGGCTGGCCTCAGGCAAGGGAGGCAGCTTGATTCTGCCTAGTCATGCAGCGTCAGCTTTTCTCGGGGCTCGAGCTTACGTGTCCTTAACAAGGTGATTCTGCCGGGGTCATTGCTCGTCCATTGACTATGTGAGGGCAAGAAACAAAATGGATGCCGTATCTAAAATGGATGCCATGATTTTACAACGGAATGCCCTATTTCTCAGTGAATTCATGCTCGTAGCGCAGCGAAAACACTGTCATGCATATAATGGATCATTTACGGTTCATTGGTACCAAAATCGTGTCAGTACTACGATACCAATTACACGGGTTCGGATCGCTACAGAACCTCAGACCGTCCTTTTGCCCTTACATAGGCAATAACTTACTCTATGTCAGAGTCCATCTCTATGTTCATCAGGTCACTGATATGTTGCTGGAGCATTAGTCTATCTCGTGGCGTATCTCCAAAGACAGGTAGTCTTCTTACGCATGTTGAAACACAAAGGCCACATAAGGCAGGACCACACTGAACAATGAGACAGCATGAGAATAAAAATACCAATGCAACACCAGCGACTATCAGAACCTTCCATCCCCATGCAGATAACAGACTCCAGAACCATCCCATTAGTGACCAGTCACCTTCCTCTACATGAATAGAGTCAGAGATTTTGAGTAACTTAGAAATGGCCTTATATACCGTTGGCGCATTATCTGGGATAAAAACACAGCAACTCGATTGGATCATCTTACATACCTCACCTCGATCTGCAAGTAATACATCAAGGACATACGATTCTGTAACGTCATGAGGCAATCCGCTTGAAGCTCAGCTGTCAGGTTACTAAGGGCACCCGCAGTTTCGGTAATAGTGGATTCAACTACCCGTGTTAGTTGACGTAAGTTTCTACTGTTGGCCATAGGCCCCCAGAACGGAAGGAAACCTTTGAAGAAGTCTCCTGCTTCTTGGCCAGCAGTATCTTCCTTATTGAAAACACCTCTCACAACTCTAGTTTTGTGATAATCCGGTGCAGCAGTGTATGTCGGAGGCAATAGTTGAGCGATATAACATGAGCCTGAAAAGTCAGCAGGCAGCCATGTATATGCTCTGTCTTTGCAAACAAAATAGGTGCCCTTAGCAGCTAAGAATGCAGGGGAAGACTGTGACGGGAAAACGTATGTTTCGGTACAGTCACTCTTCCCTAGTCGAGCTTTCGGATTCCTCCCATTTCCTTGCAAACAGACCTGACCTTGGTGGGGTACGACCCAGATCGGAGTCGAGCTCTTATGTTTGTTCTCACCCAAAGTAATGCCGTATTCCGTAACATTCCAACCCATGTAAACTCGCAATTCATCCTTGGGAATAGACGGAGTGTTATTGACGTCTCTAACCATGTCAGTAATTCCCTTTACCAAGGCTCTATTAGCGGAGTTATGCCTAGTGGAACGCGGAGGTCGCGGGGGATAGGTCTCTAGAGCATAGATGAACATGGTCTGAAATGCCCAGAGTGATCCATTATATGGTATCAGGCCACACACCCAGCAGTTTGTTGTGTTTACCACTAGTTGGTGTTGGTGCAAGAGCTGAATGAAAGTGTTATTTATAAACTCAGAGCGTCGAGCTTGCTCATGTGCAGGAAAAGGATGGAAAGAATGAAAAGAAACAACAGTCGGAGAAACAGAAACATGGGGAGATACTGTAGATGTAACAGGTGCAAAGATCAGTTGAATACCAAAAATAATTCCGCCTACCAGAGTTATTAAAACAATCAGAAATGTCAGAGCACATTGCATTAGGAAACATTTGCTATACAATATTTCATACAGTTTCGTCTTGCGAGCATTTATGACGTTAGCCTGTCGCAGTTCAGGAAGCTCCATCTTCTACAACCGTTCGCAACAGATGGTTTGTACCTGTTAAAAAATTGCCTCTGTCTACCCTGGGAGTTCCCAAAATAAACAGAAGAAACCGACCTTGTGTCTGGTTCCCTGCAAGTTAAAACAAGGCACACGTTACGACCCTACGGTAACCCAGATGGCAAGGTGAGAGAACAACAAAAACAAAAAGGATAAAAATTTTAGAGCAAACTTCCTGACTGAATGGAATGCGATAAGATCAAAACAGTTTTCAAATAGAAAGGTACTTATGCAATGTTATTGGTTCATAGAATGAGAACGTAGGTTATATCTGTACTTTCTGGGTCTTGTCTGATCTTGAAACAATTGTTCTACAGGTACAGTAATGTTCGAGTCCACAGGTGACAAATGTTCGCCTTGTATAACACTCTGTTCAGTGTTTGAAGGAACAGTTCCTGGTGGGGTATCAGCGTTCTGCGATTCAGTTTGTTTGTCCGTTATGTACTCTGCATCACTGAAGGGGATGAGCCTAGGAACAGGTTCTGTCTCGGATACACCAAATCCCTGTCTAACCCAGTTGTCGTAGGGGAGTGGGAGAGGAACACGCTTCGTATGGCTAGCGTGCACCCAATTCTTCCTTCCAACTAGGCGTACAGCAGTTCTTGTGGCCAGGAGCACTTGAAACGGGCCCACGAATCTTGGCTGGAGGTTCCGGGTTCGTTCAAAATTCCGCACCACAACTTGATCACCGGGTTTCAATGTGTGGCCTGGACTCTCTGGCTGTTTAGGCAAGGATTCGAATACCTGTTGATGAATAAGGCTCAATTTAGCAGTCAGGTCAAAAAGGTAATCAATCAACATTGGATATTCGATCTGTTTGAATTCCTTTGGCCTAGGGACTCCCCAAACATTAGCAGGATGACCGAACACAATCTCATTTGGGCTAAGCCCTACTCGAGAGTGTACAGTCGCTCTGGTGGACAGTAAAGCTAAAGGCAGTGCGTCTGGCCAAGATAGACCAGTAGAAGCCTGAATTTTAGCAAGTTTCAGCTTCAAGGTACCATTGTACCCTTCAACTAAACCTGCTGACTGTGGGTGATTCGCACTGTGGAATTTCTGGGTGATTCCCAGACCCGCACACACACTCTTCATAACTTTCCCTACAAACTCACTTCCATTGTCCGACCAAACAATCCGTGGCATACCATACCTGGGGAAGTACTCTTTGAGGAGGATTTTGGCAGTGGACATAGCAGTGTTATCCTTTAACGGATATGCCTCAATCCATCTTGAAAAGGCACAGACTACCACTAGGACATATTTAAGATTGTTACATCTGTCCATGTGGATAAAATCCAACTGAATCACTTCAAAGGGACAAGAAGGGGGAGCAAAGTGACCAACTGGGGTTGGGGTTCCCTTGCCAGGATTATGCATCAGGCATATCATGCAATTTTTCACCACTCTTTCCGCACACTTAGTAATTCCATCATTCTTCCATACTGGAGCTAACATTTTACAGATCACTTTCGAACTGATGTGCGCCGCTCCATGCGCCATTGTGACTACCGCAAGTACATACGCATCAGGTAACATCCAACGCTGCTGCTCAGACAAATCAACCCAACATCCACTTGAATCCATTTTACCCGTTTTCTCCTTCCATTCATTCTTCTCATTTTTAGTTGCTTCATTCTGGATTGCCTTCACACTTTCAATCGTATTCTCACACATCCCTGATTCAGCAATCCATCTTGCAGATGTTGCAACGTACATTCGACTCATCATGTTCTTGGCCGTCTCTTTGGCGACCTCATCAGCAAACGCATTCCCACGGCCAACATCATCCGTAATCTTTCGATGTGCACTGCACTTCACAATCGCAACTTCATTCGGTAGGGTCAGAGATTCCAACAGATCGTTGACTAACTGTCCATGTTGGATCTTAGTCCCATGGGACGTGAGAAAACCTCTTTCTTTCCACAGACGTCCAAAACTATGTGCTACGCCGAAGGCGTATTGGCTATCAGTAAACACATTCACTCTCTTTCCCTCAGCTAAAACACACGCTCTTGTTAATGCAATTAATTCTGCAGCTTGGGCAGAATTCTGACTTACTCTTGAGGTCTCAACAATCGTACTCAAAGTCGTAACTGCATACGCGGCCGTCACATCACCATTCTGTAGTTTAAAACATGATCCATCGACGTACAAAGTGCCATCTGGATCTAGTAACGGAGTATCTTTTAAATCAATCCTACCTTTTGTCTCTTCCTCAGTTCTAAAACAACAGTCATGGGGCTCTGAATCACTCGACTCTTGAGTAGTCGGCAACAGCGTTGCTGGATTCAATATGTTGCATCGCTTGATCTGAATGTGACTTGCCAAAAGTGTCAGCTCATAGCCTGATAGTCTAGCACTGGTGAGGTGCTGAGTTTTCGTTCGATTCATGAGTGTATCCACAGCATGTGGAACCATGACTACTAACATGTTGTTCATGACTAGTCCAGCAGACTGTCGGATAGACACTGCAGCTGCTGCTGTAGCTCTCAAACAACTTGGCAATGCTCTGGCTACCGGATCTAACGTGGATGAGAAATATGCACAAGGCCGCTGTTTGTCACCAAATTGTTGCGTTAATACACTCAACGCACAACCTTCTCTTTCATGGACATATAAAGTAAACGGCTTACTGTAGTCAGGAGTACCCAACACAGGAGCTGAACACAGCGCATCACGTAAGTCGGAGAAGCTCCGTTGACATTCATCAGACCATGGCAAAGGGCTCGGAACACCTTTTCCAGTCAGGGCTACCAATGGTTTTGCCATGAGAGAAAAATTTGGGATCCATTGCCTGTGTGCTTGGTACAGTCATCTGCGAAATTGCTTTGATTTTCTCTGGGGTCAACCTTCTTCCCTCCTTTGACAAAAGATGACCTAAGTAGGTCACTTCTTGGCAACAATATTTCAGTTTAGAAGGTGAAACCTTGTGATGTAAGTCTGACAAATGACGTAATAAAGAAATTGTAGCTATTTTGCAAGTTTCCTTGTCATCAGCAGCCAGTAAAAGATCATCTACGTATTGGATCAGAGCAACACCAGGAGGAAGTACAAGAGTATCTAATTGACTTTTTAATGCTTGGCTGTAAATTGAAGGGCTCTCACAATAACCTTGTGGAGCGCGCTTGAACCTGAAACTGCGACCTCCTAAGGAGAAACCAAAAATGTCTCTACTTTCCTCGGCTATCGGAATGCTGAAAAAGGCATTCTTCAAGTCGATCACTGTAAACCATGAGGCTGAGGCAGGAATCAACGTCAATAATGCAGTGATATCTGGGACCACAGGAAACTGTGGAATCACTATTTTGTTAACCTCTCTGAGGTCAATCACAAATCTGTAGATCGGAGGTTTGGAAGGGTCAGTGCGTTTCAAAATCGGCAGAACAGAACTATTGCAGATATTTCCTCTAGTTTCCTCTATCACATCTTTCTGTATTAAGTCTTTCACGATCAGTAAAAGTGCACGTTCACCTTCATTTGAAATCCGATACTGTGGGATTCGTGGGAATTTAACATTCGCTTTCAGACTTACCACATAAGGGGGAATTTCCAAAAGACCTACATCATTAGGACCAGTCGCCCAAAGAGTATCAGGGAGAGAACGCAGCTCCGGTGGGAGCTTATTCATTGACATGTACATTGGAGAAATGACTCTCTTGCCCAATGTGAGCTGTACTCCCGAAGGAGAACAGTACAGTGTCGCATGCAGGCGTTTCAACAGATCTAACCCAAGCAGATTCTCATTACAACCGGTTGTTAGAATAAGGGGTGCTTCTAGTTCGCATGGCCCAACAGAAATTGACAAAGGACTAGAAACAGGATTATGAACAGGGGCACCTGAGAAACCTACTGAAGTGTTCGTTAAGCCATACAAAGGTGCGCCAGGTAGTTTCGCATGCATAATTGAACTTTTTGCCGCACCAGTATCCAACAGAAACGGTTCGACCACGCCTGATGTAACTACTGCGACATAATGTCCACTCTGATCAACTGGAACTGATACTACTCCCTCTCTTTGCCTGTGGCTGTCCTAGTACTCGCTTTTCTGAATCTCTTCATTATTTTCATAGTAATCCTCAACATGATACTGTGGAGATCTACCTGGTTGCGTAGGTTGTACATTCCGCTGATCGAAATAATTTGATGGGCGATCAGCCTGTGGAGTCATTGTACCACGTCCTCTACCTCTAGGAGCTTGCATAAACCCGCCACTACCTCTCTGAGCTGGGACACCACTGGTCTGTGTGTGCAGTACTGGACACTCGTTCTTATAATGGCCCTCCTTTTTACAATAGGCACACTGATTCCATGCTAACTGTTGTCGGGGAAATCCATAATTAAATCTTTGGGACGTCCCTTGTTGGAATTGTGGCTGTGGCTGAAACTGGGGCCGCTGCTGTGAATCTGACTGAATTGAGCGAGGCGGGTATGCCTGTTGCAAAAGAACTTTAGTCTTCAAATCTTTCGTCTTCTTTTCTGACTTTTCCTTCTCTTCTTTCTCTCTATTCTCGTAATACTGAGCAGTTGCAAGTATCTGTGCTGTCGTCGACACTACCCATGCACTCTCAGAATCCTTGAACTTATTACTAAGTTCAGGCAGTTAATTAAACACAAATTTGTCGACAAACAACCTCTGACCTCCCTAAGTACTCATATCTTGCCCACTGTGGTCTACGAAGGTCTCTTCAAATCTAGTGAAGAAGTCAGAGACGCTTTCGTCCTTCTTTTGCTTGCATGCTGATAGTTTATCCCAATTGACCCGTAACGCTGGCATCAGTGTTTTCATCAGATTAATTATTCTGCCAGGTAAAGCAGCAATCAGAGGCTCAGGTTTAGCACCACCAACTTGTTGCGCGTCTGCCGCTATAATAGCTGGCCAATCACCTCCTAAGGCGACTGGGTGGTTCTCTTGCCGAATCTTCGCCCATATAGGCTGTGGCACTACATTGCCAAATAGCATTTCGATGTCTGCCAAATACATGACGCACGCTTGAACTGTCTGCGTTAACTCTTTATAATAACCAGCAGAATTTTTACGCGGGTCCGGCAACGCCTGTTTTACTGCTAATACTTCGGCCCACTTCCAAGGGATGTGTATCCACACTCTATGGAAATGTGCCGGGGCAGCTGCAATACCATTAGCCGCATCAGCTTGAACTGCTTCGCGCCATATCGGTGGAACTTCCCTCATCGGATATTGACCTCCTCTTTTCCCAGTAATCATAGAACCATCTGAGTCCCTTGGTACTCGAAGAGGAGAATCATCCCTATAAGCTAAAATTAGTTCTATCGCTTCCCTTACTTCTGAACCTATCACCATTCCTGCGGCAAACTTTTGCTGAACATTTATCAAATCAGAGGGGACGGAATCTGAGTCATCATCATCATCCCATTCCTCACGCAAAAAAGAACACATCACGTCAAAGACATAACGCTGAGTTGGTTCATTCCATTGCATAAATGTATCTGACACTCTTCGTGCATCATACTTCGCAGCTTTCGACATCCACCTAAGAGCTGTCGAATCTAATATTTCTCGTTCCTGGGGACCAGGAAACTGGCTACGTCTCTGTGTAGAGTCAGAAACGGGGGTCCAATTAAAGACCTATAGAGAGGAGTTAAGATATTAGTTACAGAGTCGGTTATTTTCCGACGAACAGAAAGTGGAGTCAGAATGTTTACAGAGTTCGGGAACAGGGAAGCTGGAGCAGATGAAATGGTAAGGGTGGGGGTAGCAGGTAAAGCAGTTTGCGAAACGACAGGCAAAGGCGGAATAGGCAACCCAGGAAGAGAGGGTGCCGAGGGAACATTAACCACAGGACAGGAGCTTGAATCAAAGGAAGTGGAGCAACTATTCCAGGCTGACCAGCAGCTGGCTGTACAACAGGTGGTAACTGTGGTGCTGTGATACCCTGTGCATACGGTGGAGGTGATCTCAACAGATAAGACAACAGAGGATCTTTTTCAGAGTCCTCTATCGGCTTAGCAGGACAAGATGGCAAGACAGGGTAGCATTTATCAATCGCCAAATTATGTTTTCTATTTGCCATCTCTATCGTTTTCTCAGTCTCGTTGACATGCAACTGTCTAGCAGACTCCATTAATGTCAGCCCTTTCTCTTTCCGTTCCTTCTTCATCTTCCTAATTTCTCTCTGTTTAGCTTCTTTACGCCATACGCGAAAAGAATCAAACATTGCCGGCCGGGCTTTCTTTTTAAACAACTTCATTTCTAGATTGTCTAGAATTTCAATTTCAAAGCTACCATGCGGTGGCCAACTAAGGACACCATCTTTCCTGGTGTAACGGACCCATACTTCATTATAAGCGATAGGACCTACACCGTGTTTACAATAGAGCTCATATGTAGGAGTTCCAATCGGAGGAACCGAACACGGATCCTCCAACCGGGAATCCCCGTTGCAACTTAACCAGGACAGGAAACAATTACTACTGTTAGTCATTATAAACTAAGGACAGATTCCAACCAAAATGCCAAATCACAAAAAGGAGCTGAAGGGGCAGAGAACAGGTCATCCCCCACTCAGAAGTCTGTATACAATAAAGGACCTGTTCCCATAGTGAGCATTCGATTCATGTATCCATTGTGGTTGTCATATAATTTTAGACAAACTATAGAGCAAGTGTTTCAATGTCATCAATGCTGCTTCAAGGTATGACTCACTAATTCAAAGAAAAGAAGGAGTATTCAAACGAGATACGAAAAAAGACTGTCTTTTTATCCAACAATAATAATGTCTAAAACCACCCCCATGTGAAAAAAGTGTAGGAAAGGAGTGATGGCGCCTCACGGTAGCAACACCATAGAGGATAAAGCAGGAAGGTACTCGCCTGCTACCTCAAGATCTCATCATCAGCTGCCACCACTCCATAGAAAGGAAATGTGTGTGGGAAGGTATAGACAAAAGAATGGGTAGTGACCCAACACGTAAAGGTTGCTAGGGTGTGTATAACAAAAGAGATGAAAGTAGTGCAGAGAACCGTGCACCGTAATAACCCCACAGTGTATGTACACAGATTTGAGTTGGTTCACACTGGCTTTCTACTTTTTATTCTATGCTGTGTGACCACTCATGTATAAAAATGCCGACATGTTTCATTGCCAATTAGAAAAACTCACGGCAACTTCTTCAGGGCGTGGGGTATTGTCATTTCACCCTTTAGCCTTGCTTGATCAGTTAAAAGCAGTTCGGGATGTCGCCCATCGTGGGCATACCTTTACCCTCAGGCTTGTGTGTGTATAACAGCGGTCGCTTGTTCAGAGCTCATCCCCTCGACTCCTATCATGAGTCGGTATTCTGTCCGTGTCTGGCGTTCACTCAGCACTCCAACCAAAATGCGCAAAGAACTTAGGCCTACCAAATGAACCAATACCAAAACAAAGATTATCTAAACAAGAGCAACCAATGATAATCTAAGAATTCAAAACAAGAGCAACAAGGAACAACCAAACTGAGCGCAACCCACTGAATACTTAACTGAAATATGGAAGACGTCACCAAGGAGAACCAGTCTACGTCTCACCGTACTAAGGTCTGCACCTCGGGTCCAAGACAGGGCGACAGTCAGGGCAGCGGTCCTCTGTAGCCGTCTAGGAACGGGAACCCTCGTGGAAGAGATCGTCGGGCCACTTTTACGACATACAGGGATCGATGAAGCGGGGTACCTCCCTCCGGAATCTTCACACGAAACTCCTCGAAATTTTCAGGCTTTGGACCGGTACCGGATGACGTCGCCCCACGTTGGGCGCCAATTTGAGGTTCTGGACTTTTTAAGAGTCCAGAGGTGTCAGGGAAACAACACCCAAAGACCCCTGAATTCCTTCCTGCCTTGGTGCACAAATAAACAGAGACGCGGGCTTCTCGATGGTGGCGTCAAAGACCAAGATTTATTTACTGCAGGGACACAGAAGTCATAGGAACCACACAAAGGCAGAATCTACGAGACTGTTCGAATTGCAAAAAGTTGGTTGCTCCTTAAATACACGAAATATGTCTTCAGGCAACATTACACAAATATTTTTCATGCCCAACCCGGTATCCCAAACAGACAATAAACAGACATCAAACAATAATTAGTCGTAGGTTTTCGGTATTCGATCAAGTCTCCTTGTCAGTTTTCCATTCTTTGACCGATCCTCCCCATCATAAAAATCGTATCCTCCCCATTGTAAAAGCCCAGAAGGAGAAGAGCAGAGCCAGGTGCAAGGGATAGAAAAGTAGGATAAGAGGTGTTTATGGATCATAAACGGGCATGGCTACCGTCTTCGGCCTCTCAATCAGGACAATGGACACGAGAACCAGTATAGCAGGGCTGGCCTCAGGCAAGGGAGGCAGCTTGATTCTGCCTAGTCATGCAGCGTCAGCTTTTCTCAGGGCTCGAGCTTACGTGTCCTTAACAAGGTGATTCTGCCGGGGTCATTGCTCGTCCATTGACTATGTGAGGGCAAGAAACAAAATGGATGCCGTATCTAAAATGGATGCCATGATTTTACAACGGAATGCCCTATTTCTCAGTGAATTTATGCTCGTAGCGCAGCGAAAACACTGTCATGCATATAATGGATCATTTACGGTTCATTGGTACCAAAATCGTGTCAGTACTACGATACCAATTACACGGGTTCGGATCGCTACAGAACCTCAAGGTCAGACTGGCTCAGTTGTTCAGTGCAGGGCAGGGCTCCTGGGTGTCTCCTGGGATGTGGCAGGAATGAGGGTGGTGGTTGGCACAGATGTTCCTTAAGCAGGTGCTGCAGTGGCTTGGACACCAGAGGGTCCAGGTGGGTTGGGGTCATCCGCGGAGTGTTGAGAGGTGTTGCTGCCGGTGGGCTCATGTTCCTTCTGGGACTGTGATTCTTCCCCCCCATTGTTGGGGGGAGATCCATGAGGTTGCCCTGTGTGTGAGAGAGAGACAATGTTAATGCTGTTTCATGCGACATCCATGTTTCATACATATTCAAGTTGGCACAGTTCCTCCAGGTAGTTGTATGTGCCTAGCATTCTCCTCAATGTTCACTTGTGGATGGGTATGTTGCAGGGGACAGATTGATTTGTTCTCCAGAGTGTTTGACATGTAGATTTTTGTCTTGGATGCTTCTTTGGCTATTGCGAGAGTGGTTAAATCCATTGCCTGCCCTGGGGGTGTGTGTTTGTGTAAGGGGTGTGTGTGACAGGGCCTGCTGTTGGGTATAGTGTGATTTGGCAGTGAGTCTCCCAGGTGATGTATCTGTCCCCCCATGGTCACAGGAGGGCCTTGTGCTGCCTACAGCAGGGCCAAGTGTCAGCTACCTTGTCAGTACTTTGCCAGTCCCTGTGCATTGAGCATGGTGCATGGGTATGTACCTGGGCCATATGGGCTGAGGGCAATGGTGTCTGATTCAGAGTTGAACAATGTGTTTTGTGAGCCCCCCCAGCATCGCGTTCATCCAGTCTTGGGTTAGTGCTTCGTGTAGCCTGGGACATGGCATGGCCTTGCTTTGTGAATGGGGCATACACATGTTTGTGGCATGAGCATTGTTTTTGAGTGTGGTTGTGTCCGGTGAGGGCTTGGGGGTAGTTGCATGCATTTTGTGTAGTTGGGGTGTTGATGCCATTCCCCCCATGTTCCATGAGTTGTTTGTGTACTCACCAGGCTCTGGAAGTCCTTGAAGTCCGTGTACTCCCACCGCCGGAAGCAGGGCCATTACCTTGTCCTCCCAGGGATGGTAATGTACCGGTCTGCGGGGCAGCCCACCTCCAGTGATGTTGCTCTGGGCGTAGTCCACGTTCATTTTCCGCTTGACTGCCCTCCGCAGATCGTACCACCTGGCTTGGCATTCATTCCTGGTCCTTCTGATGGGTGCAACAGCATTCACCCTATCGACGATCCTCTGCCACAGGCGTGATTTTTCAGCTATGCTGGTATGTCTGACCAATGTTCCAAAGAGCTGTGGCTCGACTCTGATGACTTCGTTAAAAAGCATGTCCAGCTCCTCCCTTGTGAACTTTGGATTCTTGTCTGTGGGCATGGTGTGGGGTGAGGGTGTGGATGGTTGTGAGTGTGAATGTGAAGGTGTGTGTGAGAATGTGAAGAGGGGGTATGTGTGAAGGAGTTTGTGTGAAGGTGTATATGTTAAGGTGTATGGGTGTAGTTGTTGGGGTATGCTCTGTAGCTGCAGTGAGTCTGTTGCAAAGGCTCATGGTTTGTGTGTGTGGGCCCTTGTTATTGGTCAATTTGTGGGTGTGCCTGAGTTTGAAATTTTGGTGGGTGACTTATAAGAGGTGGTTGTCAGTTTGGGCCTCTGTTTGCCTGTTTGGATGTGCCAGGTCAGTCATTTTGATGTTTTTTCTACTGTAGACGTGTTTTGTGGTGTTGTGCGAGTCAAATTGACCCTCCTTGTGCTGTTTTACAGTGTCCTGGTTAAGTACGAGTCGGTTTCACGTATGTAAGGTGCGTACATACGCGAGGTTGTTGTACCGTGCTCGCATACGCAATGTTGTTGTAAGGTCCGTACATATGCGATGCTGGGGGACGGGGCTGGGGTACGGTGCGTCCAAGTACGGTGCTGGGGTACAGTGCGTCCAAGTACGGGGCGGGGGTATGGTGTGTCCAAGTTCGGGGCTGGGGTACGGTGCGTCCATGTACGGGGCTGGGGTACGGTGCGTCCAAGTATGGCTGGGGTACGGTGCTGGGGTACGGTGCGTACAAGTGCGGGGCTGGGTTACGGCGCGTCCAAGTACGGGGCTGGGTGTACGGTTCTAGGGTACGGTGCGTCCAAGTACAGGGCTGGGGTACAGTCCTGGGGTACGGTGCGTACAAGTACGGGGCTGGTGTACGGTGCGTACAAGTACGGGGCTGGGGTACGGTGCATACAAGTACGGCTGGAGTACGGTGCTGGGGTATGGTGCGTACAAGTACGGGGCTGGGGTACGGTGCTGGGGTACGGTGCGTTCAAGTACGGGGCTGGGGTACGGTGCGTCCAAGTACAGGGCTGGGGTATGGTTCTGGGGTACGGTGCGTCAAAGTACGGGGCTGGGGTACGGTGCATACAAGTACGGGGCTGGAGCACGGTGCGTACAAGTACGGGGATTGGTTAAGGTGCTGGGGTACGGTGCGTACAAGTACGGGGCTGGGGTACGGTGCTGGGGTACGGTGCGTACAAGTACGGGGCTGGGGTACAGTGCAGACATGGTGGGGACGGTGCTGACATACAGGGGGGTACGGTGCTGACATACGGGGGTACGTTCGGACATATGGAGGGAGGGAGGGGGAGGCTGTACAACTCGTATCCCGGGCACAAGTTTACCCGGGATACGAGTGGTACAGAGTTCTCTACGTACGGAACGTTTTACATACGCTTGTGTATTCGGAAGGGCGGTACGGATCGTACTTGTGCGCTCGGACTTCAGTTTTACGATTTGTATGTAAAACAGTCCGGGTACATCTCGTAGACCTTTTCCCGATACGATTCGTATGTATTTTTCACGTACGAATCGTACTTCACCGGTGGGACGGGTCTTGTACGATTCATACGTAAAAAAATACGGATACGAGTCGTACGGGATTTTTTTTTACCCGATCGGCACCAAAATGTATTACATTGAAAAAATAATAAAAAATGTATTAATTTTCAATTAATACCTAATTAACACTAATATTAATTATTAATTGTAATTTAGTTACTTTCTCACCCTACTCCCCTAAATATTCATCAGCCAGCTACTAAATATAAATAAATAACAAATTAAACAATTCAAAACACACATTGAAATTAACAAATAGGACCTAACTACTCAAAGTATCAATTACATTTTTCATAAATATTACAGAATAAAATATTTAATGTGCAATAAAATCTACTTAACAGTAAAATATAATTAATTAAAATGAAATTAACTTACCTTCATAGTTCCCTTGAAACCCTCCAATCAGCTAATAAAATAAAATGAAATAAATTAAACTTAATTATGCCAATTAAACAAATCAACATAATTATTAAGAAATAACATATTTAATTTGCAATAAGAAATTAACTGAATTTATTATTGCATTAATTATAATTTAGTTAACTTCCCACCTTATTCCTTACAATCACATGGTCACACTACTGCAGTACTAATTACTAATTAAATGTACAAATTAAATTGCACACTTTGAACACATATATTTTTTAAATTATAACAATTATACTAAAAAAGTAACTTCTAAAATGCGTACTTTAACTAATAAATATTAAATATTAAAAAACAACTTTTATTGCAACTATATTTAACTAAACAATATCAAATACGAAGTTCTGTACGCAATATTTTTGTGGTAGCAATATTCTTCACACAATATTTTGGCAACACAATAATTATACATCAATATTTGTGTCATTCACCGTAAGTATAATGTACTAGACTTAGGGCCTGATTCGAATTTGACAGTGCAGGAGTGGAGCGGCACGCTACCACCCCGCTCCTGCCAAACTCGACTGCTGGCTGCCCGCCAGATTACGAGTTTTCTTTGTTGTCTGGCAAGTGGTCCTTTGGCATTCCCACAGCAGTGCCATTGAAAAAGGCACCTCAATGGGAATGCCAAAGCACCTTCCTGTACGGCATGGATTGTTAAGTCCATGTCATGCAGGAACTAGGCATGTAAACGAGGGGCACACCAAGTGCCACCCTGCCTACATCCCCATGGCCTAAGGCACCACCACCCTTCTCACTGCCGTGGTTAGGGTCGCAGTAAGGAAACTTGTATTATGCTTGGTGGTGCCAAATCAGCACCGTCAAGGATATTGCGGCCTCAAGACTGCCACAACAGTGCCAGGGATTGTGGATCTCTTGTGGCTGCGGTGGTCCTCTCACGGTCTGACCGCTCTGCTCATAATATAGCGTCAGACCACTGGTGCGGAGGTCCCCGAATGCCATTGCACCTCCACTGCAAGTTTGGCATTCCTATGGACAGCCAATCTCATAATTAGTCCCTTAGTCCCCAATTATGATTCACAAGGAGCAACATTACCACATGATTTAATGCATTAATTTCACAGTCAGATAACTCATATTTCTGCATGTGGTGTAATTGTATGCAGAGTTGCTGTAAACTTGCATGCAATTTATCAATCCGCAGCAACAGAGTAAGAATTTCTGAGGAGTAAAATTTCAAACATAAAGAAAGTACTTATGAGTTGTTCAGTAACCATTTCCATATGAGGAATTAGCACTAATGGTTTTCTTCTGCTCAGGCACACCTGCAACTTATGTTCAAATACCAAAAGCATGGAATGTTGGATGGCAAATAAGTTATTCATGCTGATGAGTCAAACAATTGAAGAAATGGCATCAAATCTGTGGCTTTCAGAATGGAGAAAAAGGTTATTGGCCCGGTGCAGAAATCCACTGGATCACGAGCAGGAACCTAGAATGACATACCAGAGAGAACAATACCTGTGGAGAATGGAGGGGCTACCCAGGCTGGGGGATATGAACTGAGTCAGACAGAAAGTTAGGGAATCCTCTGAAAGAAGACTTCTGTCTGTTAACATGGCAATGTGCTGTCCTATAGAAAACGTCCACTGGTACCAAGGTTACATTACTCTTAGGTGATGACCCAAACCCAAAACAATAGATCATGAGCTAAAAATGGGTATCTAAAGTTAACAGTAACGCAGTCTCCCGAAGTGTATATAGCATCTGGTCCAATCCAAGCACATTGTCTCACCATGAGAATATCTTTAACATAGGCTATAGGAAAATAACTTGTGCTGGCCCTTTGAAAGGGATGGGACCCCGATAAGAACCACTATATGTGGGCAGGTGGCTGGCGAAATATTAACCACTGCTGGCAGACATTTGAGCTGGAGTGCTACCAGACAGTACAGCTTCACTCGGGTCATCACTCGAGGTTCTACTCTGGTACTTCCAGCAGTCTTAGTAGAAGGGTTAGAGGGGGCAGGGACCTGGACACAACTTACAGGCCATGATGCGTATCTGATCGAACTCCATCAGTCAAAGGTACTAATTTTGGAGCAATCAACGTGATCACAGGGTAAGGTTGGAGTGTGGAGGTGCTGAAGGTTGAGCGAGTAGTCTAATGTGAGGCAAAGGAACCAAGGTGAGGTTCCGTGAGAATCGTAATGACATTTTTTGGGTTTGTTCGAATATGGACGAGTTTGGTATCTATGAACCGCAAATGACGAGTTTAGTGGGTGTACGCGTTTTCGCTACGCTACTATGTACGGTTCGTCTCATTCCTGGGTACGTCCATCTGAACCCTCGGGTTCCATCTTAGATACGGCATCCATTTTGTCTCTTGCCCTCAAGTAGCCAGCGAACGGACACTGTCCGCTTTGTGACCCTGGGATTCCCAAGCCTTCGCGGAGGACACGTGTTCCTTTGAAGGTGTCTTTATGATGAGGGGATGACACTGCAAAGGCAGATGGCTCCGCTCGAGGCTCATCTTGCCGTGCTGGTCTATTGTTTCAGTCATGCATGCATTAGGCACGAGTCCTTTGATCCTGCAATCAAGTTCCGATATTGCTCTCTACACTCTTTTCCAATCTGTTGTGCATCCTTGTTTTTCCTTTGCATCTGTTTCTGTCCCTTCTCCTAATTCGTTTACAGTCGGAATGGAATGTGCTTAATGTGGGGATAATGTGCTTTTACAGTTGGGAACCGGCAATGCTGCTGTAATTATGTTCCGGGTTTCTGAAACATGAATGCGACCCTTTTGAAGTTTACTGTGGGAACTGAGTTGTAACCTTTTGTTTGCCATGTTGTGCAATGACGAAGATGTGTATAAAAGGAGCGATCCACTTTAGCAATTTGAAGCAGTCTCTCAGAACCTACACGTTGTGTACTTCTTGCGATTTCTGTATCCCTGCAGTAAATAAACGCTGATCTTTGACGCCGCAGGAAGTGTCCCGTGTCTCTGTGGTTTGTACGCCGGAACAGGTAACCCACGAAGGTTTCAGGTGTTGTCCCCTGGCACCGCTGGGCCTTAGAATAGCCCAGTCCTTCAGTTGGCGCCCAATGTGGGGCGACATCAGCGGTACCGGTCCAAAGCCCGACGATCGTGAGGAACTTCGTGTGAAATCTCCGAGGGAATGTGCACCCCGCTTCATCGATCAAGTTGTCCAAATAAGTGGTCCGAAGACTTTTCCCGCGAAGATTCCCGCCTCCTGACGGCTGCGACGGACTGATGCCCTGACTGTCGACCTGTTTTGGCGCCTGGCGTAGTCCTTTGTACGGCGAGACGATAGACGGGCCTTCCTAGTGACGCCATTGCTCTTTTTCAGTTAAGTATTTGTGGGTCGCTCTCAGAGTACTTTGTATTTTTGTAACTTGGTTAAACCTGGTTACTTGCATGGTTCCATTGCATTTGTGGTTCTTAGTTGTTGGTTCTTAGTTGTTGGGTTTTATTTGACGATTGCAATTGCCAAAAACCGAGGGTCTTGCATTTTTTTTGCGAGGACATCGTAATTCGATAGCCCTTGAAGTTTGTAAACTCGGTTAGTGTGCACGATGCCTGGCCGTAGTACTTTGTTTGGTTTCCTTAAATGTTGCAGCACGGATTCCCGACTGGAGGATTCATGCCCGATACCTCCGGTTGGAACTCCAATTTATGAGCTCTATAGTCGCCACGGAGTAGGTCCTATTATATATAATGAATATTGGATTTGTTACACTAGAAATGATGGTGTTCTTAGTTGGCCATCACATGGTAGTTTCGAAACTGCAATATTAGATAATCTTGAAGCTAAATTGTTTAAAAAGAAGGCTAGGCCGGCCATGTTTGATTCCTTTCGGTTATGGCGTAAAGAGGCCAAGCAGAAAGAAATCAAACAGATTAAGAAAAATAAGAGAGAAGGTGTTATTACGGTAATGCGAAGTGCAGAACAGTATCAGCGAGACAAAGACGAGGAGGAGCAGGAAGTTTTTGCTAGACTTCATCATATGGCAGTGGATAAATGTTATCCGGTTTTACCGTCTAGTCCTGATAAGACGGGAGAAGAAGCGGTAGAGGATCCATTATTGTCTTATCTATTGAAATCACCACCTCCCTATGCACCAGATACTGTGGGTCCTGTGATTCCTCCTGTTCCTCAACCTGTTGTCCTGGCGGCTGCTGGTCAGCCTGTCGTTCCTCATGTTCTTCCGAATCCCCTTGTGCCGCAAATTGTTCATCCTCCTTTACCCGCTCTTATTCCTACTGCTCCTTTGCCAGTATCTCATCAGCCCAATCTTACTACTACTCCTGTTATCCCGACTACTGCTACTGTTTCTACGTTTACTCCTAATGTTGTTGTTCCTGTGCTTCCTTCTTCTTCTCCTTCCGTTCGTAGTCGTATATTTAATGCTGTCGCTAATCTCTATTCTCCACTTTTTGGACCGATACTCGGGTCCGATCTTTCTGATGTCGCTCAGAGGCGCAGTCAAATTCCTGATGGTAGAGAACGTGAGTCGTTAGTGAAAATGGCGCGTAAATGGATTAGGCATCCTGCGAAGTACACTTCGCGTATAGTTTTTTGAGACATTTTCTCAGTTTAATGAGCCCACACAAAGATTCGTGTTCGAGGAGATGTGTAAATCTTTGAGAGAAGAATGGGATAATGAGGAGGTAGACAACGTACCGCCCGAGATCACTGAACTTCAGAATCAATTTTCGACCGGTATGATTGTGAGTGGTAATGTCCGACGTGCTTTAGAGCGTCTGTTATCTTTTCGCTCTACAGTACAACCTCGAGCATTGTTTAAGGACGAAACTGAGGAGCGGACGGCACAACCTGGTCAGTATCCTATGCGGGAAGTTCCCCCAGTATGGATGCCAGGTGATCCTGCTGCTAATCCCATTGTTCTACCACACTTTCAGAGAGTTTGGATACACCTCCCGTGGAAGCGATCGGAAGTTTTGCAGGTAAAGCAAACTTTGCCTGACCACCGCAAAAATCCGGCAGGTTATTATAAGGAGTTATCCCAGTTAGTGGATGCTACTGTCATGAACCTTGCTGATATCGTCATGTTGTTTGGTAATGTAGTACCTCAACCGATTTGGGCGAAAATCCGTCAAGAGAATCACGCAGCTGAGTTAGGTGGTGACTGGGCTGCTCTTGCGGCGGCTGACGGACGGCAAGTTGGTGGGGCTAAACCTGAACAGCTCATTGAAAATCTGCCCCAGAGGATAACTACACTTATGAAGACGCTTATGCCAGCAATGAGAGTTAACTGGGACAAATTGTCTGCGTGCAAACAAAAGAAGGGCGAGAGTGTCTCCGATTTCTTTACGAGATTTGAGGAGGCATTTATCAATCATAGTGGTCAGGATATGAGCTCTGAGGGAGGTCAGCGATTGTTTGTTGATAAATTTGTATCACATTTGTTGCCTGAACTAAGCAACAAATTGAAGAATTCTGAAAGTTCGTGGGCCGTTTCTACCACTGCTCAGATATTAGCCACGGCCCAATACTACGAAAATAGAGAGAAAGAAGAAAGCGAACGCGCAGATAAGAAAACGAAGGATCTTAAAACTAAGGTCTTATTGCAGCAAGCGTATCCTCCGCGCTCGAATCAAAATGACTCGCAACAGCCAAATCGATTGCAATCACAGTTTTCTAGATCACAGTCGCGTACTGACTCCTCTACACCTCGATCTATGCTGGGGTATAATCAATGCGCATATTGCAGGGGTGAGGGCCATCTGAAGTTTAATTGTCCAGTTTTGCGTGACCGAAACAATGGTGTTTCGGCCCGAGGAGGTCGTAGTGGTCCTCAACAAGCGTCACGTGGTAGAGGTCGCGGTGTTACTCAGAATTAGAATGAGCGTTTTGTCACTTCATCAGACTCGCAAAATTGCTTTGATCGGCGCGATTCATCGTCTGGTAGATCTGCGCAGTATCATGTGGATGACTATTATGTCGAGCATGATGTTGATGCTGATGGTAATTACTAGGACAGCCGTAGACAAAGAAAGGGAGTAGTATCAGTTCCGGTTGATCAGAGAGGGCCTTATGTCGCAGTTGCCACATTGGGCGTAGTTGAGCCTTTTCTGTTGGACACTGGTGCAGCGAAAAGTTCTATCATGCATTTGAAACTCCCTGTCGCGCCTTTGTCTGGCTTAACGAATGTTTCCGTTGGATTCTCTGGCGCCCCTGTTAGCAATCCAGTTTCTAGCCCTTTGCCCCTTACAATTGGATCTTGTGAGTTAGAAGCTCCTTTGATTTTCCCTACTGGTTGTGGTGATAATCTTTTGGGCCTGGATTTGTTGAAGCGGTTATATGCGACTTTGTACTGTTCTCCTGCGGGAGTGGAGCTTACGTTAGGTCAGAGAGTGATCTCTCCTATGTATTTGTCGACTGATAAACTCCCACCGGAATTGAGTTCTCTTCCTGAGTCTTTGTGGGCGACAGGTCCCAACGACGTGGGCCTGCTGGATATACCACCTTATGTTGTTCAATTGAAATCCAACGTGCGACTGCTACGCATTCCCCAGTATCGTATCTCTCTTGATGGAGAACGAGCACTATTAGCGATCATTTATGATTTGATCGATAAAGATGTCATTGAGGAAACTCGGGGTAACGTGTGTAATAGTCCTGTGTTACCTATTTTGAGACGAACTGATCTATCCAAGCCTCCTGTGTATCATTTTGTTATTGATTTAAGGGAGGTAAATAAGATTGTTATTCCACAGTTTCCCGTGGTGCCTGACATTACAGCTTTGCTGACTCTGATTCCAGCTTCTGCATCATGGTTCTCGGTAATTGATCTGAAGAATGCTTTCTTTAGCATTCCGATTGCTGAGGAAAGCAGAGATCTATTCGGTTTCTCATTAGGTGGTCGCAGCTTCAGGTTCAGACGCGCACCTCAGGGCTACTGTGAGAGTCCATCGATCTACAGCCAAGCTCTTAAGAGTCAACTTGATGCGTTTGTGTTACCGGCTGGTGCGGCCTTGATTCAGTACGTTGATGATCTGTTGGTAGCTGCTGACACTGAACAGATTTGCAGGACTGCTACAGTATCACTGTTACAGCATCTATGTGACTTACATCACAAAGTGTCACCTTCTAAATTACAATATTGTTGTCAAGAAGTAACCTATCTAGGTCACTTATTGTCAAAGGCGGGAAGAAGGTTGACCCCAGAAAGAATTGCAGCTATCGCTCGAATGACTGTGCCAACAACTCAGAGAGATGTGCGTACCTTTCTAGGTATCACGTCATACTGCAGACAGTGGATTACAAACTTTTCACTGTTAGCAAAACCATTGATAGCTCTCACGTGCAAGGATGTTTCGACTCCCTTGCCATGGACGGAAGAATGTCAGAAAAGTTTTTCTGAACTGCGTGATGCGCTGTGTTCAGCTCCTGTGTTAGGTACTCCTGATTACAGTAAACCATTTACACTATATGTTCACGAGAGAGAAGGTTGTGCGTTGAGTGTTTTGACGCAACAATTTGGTGGTAAGCAGCGTCCATGTGCATATTTTTCCTCGACCTTAGACCTGGTAGCTAGAGCATTGCCAAGTTGCTTGAGAGCGACAGCGGCAGCTGCGGTGTCTATTTGACAATCCGCAGGTCTGGTCATGGATAATATGCTCATAGTGATGGTTCCGCATGCAGTTGACACTCTCCTGAAAACTCAACATCTGACGAGTGCAAGGTTGTCCGGCTATGAGTTGACACTTTTGGCAAGTCATATACAGATCAAGCGTTGTAATGTGCTGAATCCGACGACATTGTTGCTGACTAATATGGAATCAAATGGTGTACCACCACATGATTGTTATTTACGAACTGAGGAAGAAACGAAGGGTCGTGTGGACCTGAAAAACACTCCATTGACAGACCCCGATGGCACTTTGTATGTTGATGGTTCATGTTTTAAGTTGCCGAATGGTGATGTGACGACTGCGTATGCTGTAGTGACGTTGAGCACGGTTGTGGAAACTGCGAGATTGAGTCAGAATTCAGCGCAAGGGCAGAGTTGATTGCGTTGACAAGAGCGTGTGTTTTATCTAAGGGAAAGCGAGTGAATGTGTTTACCGATAGTCAGTATGCGTTTGGTGTTGCACACAGTTTTGGTCGATTGTGGAGAGAAAGAGGATTTATGACATCGCATGGTACGAAGATCCAACACGGACAGCTTGTGAACGATCTTTTGGATGCACTGAAAAGACCAAGTGGAAAGAAAGCACGGGAAAGTTGGACACGCATGGATGTTGGGTTGACTTGTCGGAATGTCAGAGGTGGATGTTACCGGATGCATATGTGCTAGCCGTTGTGACTATGGCTCACGGTTTGTCACATATTAGCGTGAAAGGTATATGTAAGTTATTGTCCCCTGTATGGAAGAATGATGGTATTGCTAAATGTGCTGAGAGGGTGGTTAAGAATTGTATGGTGTGTTTGATGCATAATCCTGGCAAGGGCACCCCCACTCCACCCGGCCATTTTGCTCCTCCTGCCTGTCCCTTTGAGGTTATCCAACTGGACTTCATCCATATGGAGAGATGCAATAATCTAAAGTACGTTTTAGTTGTGGTTTGTGCGTTTTCTTGATGGATCGAGGCCTATCCTCTTAAGGATAATACTGCCCTGTCCACAGCGAAAGTCCTACTGAAGGAATACTTTCCTCGGTATGGAATGCCACGAATTGTGTGGTCAGATAACGGAAGTGAGTTTGTGGGAAGTGTGATGCAGAGTGTGTGTAAGGGCCTTGGAATTCGACAGAAATTCCATACCGCCAATCATCCCCAGGCAGCGCGTTTAGTTGAAGGGTACAATGGTACTCTGAAGCTGAAACTTGCGAAGATAAAAGCTACGACTGGTTTGTCATGGCCTGATGCTTTGCCTCTGGCTCTCTTATCGACCAGGGCGACTGTGCACTCTCGAGTAGGGCTCAGCCCATATGAGATTGTGTTCGGCCGCCCTGCAAACATTTGGGGAGTCCCGAGGCCTAAGGCCTTTGATAGTCTTGAGTATCCAATGTTAATTGATTATCTTCATGATCTGACTGCTAAATTGAGGTTAATTCATCAACAGGTCTTTGAAGCTTTACCGGCACAGACAGAGGGTCCTGGACATCGGCTCCAACCGGGTGACTGGGTTGTTACCCGCAATTTTGGCAGAAAACGCAACTTGGAGCCGAGATTTGTGGGTCCCTTCCAAGTATTGTTGGCTACAAGGACTGCAGTTCGGTTGGAAGGCAGAAAGAACTGGGTGCACGCCACCCATACCAAAAAGGTTCCGATCCCTTCACCAGCAGACGGTTGGGTGAGAACTGGTGTTGCGGCAACAGAAACCGAGACCCCTCTATGCTTTGTGCCGTTTAGTGATGCTCAACCTGTAGGAGACAATTCATTGCAGCCAGACACGTCTGTTGAGTCGTCAGTTTTGGAGAACTCAAGGTCTGAATTGTTATCTGATCGACTGAACACTGTTTCACCAGCTGAACAATTATTTGAAGAGCAGACTCGACCTGGAAGAAATCGATATTTTCTTCGTTCACATAACAAAGACTAATAAAATTTTTCTTATATTTTCCTTTACTGTTGCCGCCAACATTAAGAACAAGTACATCCTTTTCCGATTTTTGAGTTCCTTTCTATGTGTGCTTTTCACAGCTAAGAGATTTTTATTAAGTTGGGTGTTTGTTTAAGAAAACCTATCATCCGGGTTAACCGTAGGGCCGTGCGGGTACTTCCTTCTGTTTAGCAGGTTCCTGACACTAGGTCGGTTACTTTTTGTCGATTCCTGGGAACTCCTGGGAATTGATAATCGCTACTCAGAACGAAGTGCGTCAAGGACGTCACGGACGGTTTTTAGAGGATGGCATTCTCTGAGCTGTTGGAAGTAGAAAGGATGTCGGCGCAAAGATCAAAATTGCATAAGATTGTACGAACAAAATGTTTTTTGTTTCAGGTATTCCTGCTGTTTCTGACTGTTTCTATGCTATTGGTGGGTGGAGTGTATTTTGGAATACAGTCGTTATTGCCTTCCATTTCACCTACTTTTTCTCCTAAACTAAGTTCTATTACCACTGTTTCCCCACATTCCTTTCATCCTCTGCCCCAACATGAACAGGTTAGACGTGCGGAATTCATGAATAACTCCTTCGTTCAACTCCTACATCAGCATCAGTTGGTGATGAATACTACCAACTGTTGGGTGTGTGGGTTAATGCCACATACCATGGATAGGGGTATTCCGTATTTTGTTCTTCCTTACAGCTCCCAAGGGTCAGCTCAAGCATTCCAAACTATGTTCCGTAGTGCACTAGATTCCTACCCCAGTCGAGAGCCACGTTCCGCAAACTTCGGTCCTGGTCCGTACCACTGAGGTTCTGTAGCGATCCGAACCCGTGAATTCGGTATCGTAGTACTGACATGATTTCGGTACCAATGAACCGCAAATGATCCATTATAGGCATGACAGTGTTTTCGCTGCGCAACTAGCATGAATTCACTGAGAAGTAGGGCATTCTGTTGTAAAGCCATGGCATCCATTTTAGTTACGGCATCCATCTTGTTTCTTGCCCTCACATAGTCAATGAACGGACGATGACCCCGGCAGAGTCACCTTGTTAAGGACACGTAAGCTCGAGCCCGAGAAAGGCTGACGCTGCATGACTAGGCAGAATCAAGCTGCCTCCCTTGCCTGAGGCCAGTCCTGCTATACTGGTTCTTGTGTCCGTTGTCCTGATTGAAAGGCCGAAGACGATTGCCCTACCCGTTTATGATCCATAAACACCTCTTATCCTACATTTCAATCCTTTGCACCTGGCTCTGCTCCTTTCCTTCTGGGCTTTTACAATGGGGAGGTTACGATTTTTATGATGGGGAGGATCGGGCAAAGAATGGAGAACTGTCGAGGGAACCTGATCGAATACCGAAAACCTACAACTAATCATTGTTTGATATTTATTTATTGTCTGTTTGGGATACCGGGCTGGGCATGAGAAATATTTGTGTAATGTTGCCCCGAGACATTTTTCTTGTATTTAAGAAACGACCCACTTGATACAAATTGAACAGTCTCGTAGATTCTGCCTCTGTGTGGTTCCTATGATTTCTGTGTCCCTGCAGTAAATAAACCTTGGTCTTTGACGCCGCCATCGAGAAGCCCGTGTCTCTGTTTATTTGTGCACCGAGACAGGTGGAACTCAGGGGTCTTCGGGTGTTGTTTCCCTGATACCTCTGGACTCTTAAAAGTCCAGAACCTCAAATTGGCGCCCAACGTGGGGCGACGTCATCCGGTACCGGTCCAAAGCCTGAAAAGTTCGAGAAGTTTCGTGTGAAGATTCCGGAGGGAGGTACCCCGCTTCATCGATCCCTGCATGTCGTAAAAGTGGCCCGACGATCTCTTCCACGAGGGTTCCCGTTCCCAGACGGCTACAGAGGACCGCTGCCTTGACTGTCGCCCTGTCTTGGACCCGAGGTGCAGACCTTAGTACGGCGAGACGTAGACGGGTTCTCCTTGGTGACGTCTTCCACATTTCAGTTAAGTATTAATTGGGTAGTGCTCAGTCTGGTCATTTGGATACGTTTGTTTTTGGATTTGTAGATTATCATTGGTTGCTCTTGTTAGGATAATCTTTGTATTTGGTATTGGTTCGTTTTTGGTAGGCCTAAGTTCTCTGCGCATTTTGGTTGGAATTTGTCTTTATAATCATGATTAAGGGTAAAAATAGTTTCTTGTCCTTATTACGTTGCAACGGGGATTCCCGGTTGGAGGATTCGTGTTCGGTTCCTCCGATTGGTACTCCTACATATGAGCTCTATTGTAAACATGGTGTGGGTCCTATTACGTACAATGAAGTATGGGTTCGTTATACCAAGAAAGATGGTGTCCTTAGTTGGCCACCGCATGGTAGTTTCGAAACAGAAATTCTAGATAATTTAGAAATGAAGTTGTTCAAGAAAAAAGCCCGGCCGGCAATGTTTGATTCTTTTCGCGTATGGCGCAAAGAAGCCAAACAGAGAGAAATTAGGAAAACGAAGAAAGAGCAGAAAGAGAAAGGGTTGACCTTAATGGAGTCTGCTAGGCAGCTGCATGTCAACGAGACCGAAAAAGCAATAGAAATAGCGAATAGAAAACATAATTTGGCAATCGATAAATGCTACCCTGTCTTGCCATCTTGTCCTGCTAAGCCGATAGAGGATCCCGAAAAAGATCCCCTGTTGTCTTATCTGTTGAGTTCACCTCCACCGTATGCACAGGGTATTACAGCACCACAGTTACTACCTGTTGTACAGCCAGCTGCTGGTCAGCATGGAATAGGTGCTCCACTTCCTTTGAATCCAGCTCCTGTCTTTCCCGTGATCAATGATCCTACGGCACCCCCTCTCCCTGGGTTGCCTGTTCTGCCTTTGCCTATCGTTTCACAAACTGCTTTACCTACTACTCCCACCCTTACTATTTCATCTGCTTCAGCTGCCCTGTCCCCAAGCCCTATCATTTTGACTCCGCTTTCCGTTCGTCGGAAGATAACCGACTCTGTGACTAATATCTTAACTCCTCTCTACAGGTCTTTAATTGGGACCCCCGTTTCTGACTCTATACAGAGACGTAGCCAGCTTCCTGGTCCCGAGGAACGAGACACGTTAGATTCGACAGCTCTTAGGTGGATCGAAAGCTGCGAAGTATGATGCACGAAGAGTGTTAGACACATTTATGCAATGGAATGAACCGACTCAACGTTATGTTTTTGACGTGATGTGTTCTCTTGTGCGTGAAGAATGGGAAGATGATGACTTAGATACAGTTCCCTCTGATTTAATAAATATTCAGCAGAAATTCGCCGCAGGAATGGTGATAGGTTCAGAAGTAGGGAGAGCGATAGAATTGATTTTAGCTTATAGGGATGAGTCCCCCTTCAGGGCGGCAAGAGACCCTGATGGTACACCGATAACTAGAAAAAGACGAGGTCAGTATCCGATGAGGGAAGTTCCGCCTATATGGCGCGAAGCAGTTGCTGCTGATGGGGCTAATAATATTGTAGCTGCTCCAGCACAATTCCAGAGAGTATGGATACACATCCCTTGGAAACGGGCTGAAGTATTAGCAGTAAAGCAAGCATTGCCAGATCCTCGTAAAAATCCTGCTGGTTATTACAAAGAATTAACGCAGACAGTTCAAGCGTGTATCATGAATTTGGCAGACATTGAAATGCTATTTGGCAATGTAGTGCCACAGCCTATATGGGCCAAGATTCGGCAAGAGAACCACCCAGTCGCCTTAGGAGGTGATTGGCCAGCTATCGTAGCAGCAGATGCACAACAGGTTGGCGGAGCTAAACCTGAACCCCTGATTGCTGACTTACCTGGCAGAATAATTAATCTGATGAAAACGCTGATGCCAGCGTTGCGAGTAAATTGGGATAAACTATCAGCATGCAAGCAAAAGAAGGACGAAAGCGTCTCTGACTTCTTCACTAGATTTGAAGAGACTTTCGTAGATCACAGTGGGCAAGATATGAGTACTGAGGGAGGTCAGAGATTGTTTGTTGATAAGTTCGTGTTTATTTATTACCTGAGCTTAGTAATAAGTTAAAAGATTCAGAAAGTGCATGGGTAGTGTCGACGACAGCACAGATACTTGCAACTGCTCAGTATTACGAGAATAGAGAGAAAGAAGAGAAGGAAAAATCAGAAAAGAAAACGAAAGATTTAAAAACCAAAGTTCTGTTGCAACAAGCATATCCGCCTCGTTCGAATCAGTCAGATTCACAGCAGCGACCTCAGTTTCAACCGCAGCCACAATTTCAGCAAGGGACGGCCCAAAGATTTAATCATAATTTTCCCCGACAACAGTTAGCATGGAATCAGTGTGCCTATTGTAAAAAGGAGGGTCATTATGAGAACGAGTGTCCAGTACTACACCCTCAAACTAGTGGTATCCCAGCTCAGAGAGGAAATGTTGGATTTACGCAAGCTCCTAGAGGTAGAGGGCGTGGTACGATGACACCACAGGCTGATCGCCAATCGAATTATTTCGACCAGCGAAATATACAACCTACGCAACTAGGTAGATCTCCACAGTACCATGTTGAAGATTACTACGATCATAATGAAGAGATCCATAGAAGCGAGCAATAGGACAGCCGAGGACAGAGAGAGGGAGTAATATCAGTTCCAGTTGATCAGAGTGGACCTTATGTCGCAGTAGCTACCTCAGGCGTGGTCGAACCGTTTCTGTTGGATACTGGTGCGGCAAAAAGTTCAATTATGCGTGCAAAACTCCCTGGCGCACCTTTGTCCGGCTTAACGAACATTTCAGTAGGTTTCTCAGGCGCCCCTGTTCACAATCCTGTGTCTAGTCCTTTATCTATCTCGGTTTGGCCATGCGAGCTAGAAGCACCCCTTATCCTAACTACTGGTTGTAATGAGAACCTGCTTGGTTTAGACCTGTTGAAACGCCTGCATGCGACACTGTACTGTTCTCCTTCGGGAGTACAGCTCACATTAGGCAAAAGAGTCATCTCTCCGATGTACATGTCGATGGACAAGCTCCCACCGGAGCTGCGTTCTCTCCCTGATACTCTTTGGGCAACTGGTCCTAACGATGTAGGTCTATTGGAAATTCCGCCTTACGTGGTAAGTCTAAAAGCGAATGTTAAATTTCCACGAATCCCACAGTATCGGATTTCAAATGAGGGTGAACAAGCACTTTTACTGATTGTAAAGGACTTGATACAGAAAGATGTGATTGAGGAAACTAGAGGAAACGTTTGTAATAGTCCTGTTCTGCCGATTTTGAAACGTACTGACCCTTCCAAACCTCCAATCTACAGATTTGTGATTGACCTCAGAGAGGTTAACAAAATTGTGATTCCACAGTTTCCAGTGGTACCAGATATCACTGCATTATTGACGTTGATTCCTGCATCGGCATCATGGTTCACGGTAATTGACTTGAAAAATGCATTTTTCAGCATTCCGATAGCAGAAGAAAGTAGAGACATTTTTGGTTTCTCCTTAGGAGGACGCAGTTTCAGATTCAAACGCGCTCCACAAGGTTATTGTGAAAGCCCTTCAATTTACAGCCAAGCATTAAATAGTCAACTAGATATTCTTGTACTTCCTCCTGGTGTTGCTCTGATCCAATACGTAGACGATCTTCTACTAGCCGCTGATGACAAGGAAACTTGCAAAGCAGCTACAATTTCTTTATTGCGTCATTTGTCAGACTTACATCACAAGGTGTCACCTTCTAAACTGCAATATTGTTGCCAAGAAGTGACCTACTTAGGTCATCTTTTGTCAAAGGAGGGAAGAAGGTTGACCCCAGAGAGAATCAAAGCAATCTCGCAGATGACTGTACCAAGCACACAGAGAGAAGTGCGTGCGTTTTTGGGTATTACGTCATACTGCAGGCAATGGATCCCAAATTTTTCTCTCATGGCAAAACCATTGGTAGCCCTGACTGGAAAAGGTGTTCCGAGCCCTTTGCCATGGTCTGATGAATGTCAACAGAGTTTCTCTGACTTACGTGATGCGCTGTGTTCAGCTCCTGTGTTGGGTACTCCTGACTACAGTAAGCCGTTTACACTATATGTCCATGAAAGAGAAGGTTGTGCATTGAGCGTATTAACGCAACAATTTGGCGACAAACAGCGGCCTTGTGCATATTTTTCATCCACGTTAGATCCGGTAGCCAGAGCATTGCCAAGTTGTTTGAGAGCCACAGCAGCAGCCGCAGTGTCTATTCGACAGTCTGCTGGATTAGTCATGAACAACATGTTGGTAGTCATGGTTCCTCATGCTGTGGATACACTCATGAATCGAACGAAAACTCAGCACCTCACCAGTGCTAGATTATCAGGCTACGAGCTGACACTTTTGGCAAGTCACATTCAGATCAAGCGATGGAACATATTGAATCCAGCAACGCTGTTGCCGATTGCCCAGGAGTCGAGTGATTCAGAACCCCATGATTGTTGTTTCAGAACTGAGGAAGAGACAAAAGGTAGAATCGATTTAAAAGATACTCCGTTATCAGACCCAGACGGCACGTTATATGTCGATGGGTCCTGTTTCAAACTCCAGAATGGTGATGTGACGGCCACGTATGCAGTTACGACTTTGAGTACGATTGTTGAGACTGCAAGAGTGAGTCAGAATTCTGCCCAAGCAGCAGAATTAATTGCATTGACAAGAGCGTGTGTTTTAGCTGAGGGAAAGAGAGTGAATGTGTTTACTGACAGCCAGTACGCCTTCGGCGTTGCACATAGTTTTGGACGTCTCTGGAAAGAAAGAGGTTTTCTCACGTCCCATGGAATTAAGATCCAACATGGACAGTTAGTCAGCGATCTATTAGAATCCCTGACCCTACCGAATGAAGTTGCGATTGTGAAGTGCAGTGCACATCGAAAGATCACGGATGATGTTGGCCGAGGGAATGCGTTTGCTGATGAGGTCGCTAAAGAAACGGCCAAGAACATGATGAGCCGAATGTACGTTGCAACGTCTGCAAGATGGATTGCTGAATCAGGAATGTGTGAGAATACGATTGACAGTGTGAAAGCAATCCAAAATGAGGCAACTGAAGATGAGAAGAATGAATGGAAGGAGAAAACGGGTAAAATGGATTCGAGTGGATGTTGGGTTGATCTGTCTCAGCAGCAACGTTGGATGTTACCCAATGCGTATGTACTTGCAATAGTCACGATGGCGCATGGAGCGGCGCACATTAGTTCGAAAGGGATCTGTAAAATGTTAGCTCCAGTATGGAAGAATGATGGAATTACAAAGTGTGCGGAAAGAGTGGTGAAAAACTGCATGGTATGCCTGATGCATAATCCTGGCAAGGGAACCCCAACCCCAACTGGTCATTTTGCTCCCCCTTCTTGTCCCTTTGAAGTGATTCAGTTGGATTATATCCACATGGACAGGTGTAACAATCTTAAGTATGTCCTAGTGGTAGTATGTGCCTTTTCAAGATGGATTGAGGCTTACCCATTAAAGGATAACACTGCCATGTCCACTGCCAAAATCCTCCTCAAAGAATATTTCCCTAGGTATGGTATGCCACGGATTGTTTGGTCAGACAACGGAAGTGAGTTTGTAGGGAAAGTTATGAAGAGTGTGTGTGCAGGTCTAGGAATTGTACAGAAATTCCACAGTGCGAATCATCCACAGTCAGCAGGTTTGGTGGAAGGGTACAATGGCACCCTGAAGCTGAAGCTTGCGAAAATTCAAGCTTCCACTGGTCTCTCTTGGCCAGACGCACTGCCTTTAGCTTTACTGTCCACAAGAGCGACTGTACACTCTCGAGTAGGGCTTAGCCCATATGAGATTGTGTTCGGCCGCCCTGCTAATGTTTGGGGAGTCCCTAGGCCAAAGGAATTTATACAAATTGAATACCCAATGTTGATTGATTACCTTTATGATCTGACTGCTAAACTGAGCCTTATTCATCAACAGGTATTCGAATCCTTGCCTAAACTGCCGGAGAGTCCAGGCCATACGTTGAAACCTGGGGACCAGGTCGTGGTGCGGAACTTCGAACGCACCCGAAACCTTCAGCCGAGATTCGTGGGCCCATTCCAGGTCCTCCTTGTAACCAGAACTGCAGTACGCCTGGCCGGCAGGAAGAATTGGGTGCAAGCCAGCCACACAAAGCGTGTCCCTCTTCCACTTCCCTATGACAACTGGGTTAGACGAGGAATTGGTGTATCCGAGACAGAACCTGTTCCTAGACACATCCCATTCAGTGATGCAGAGTATCTAACGGACTATCCACGAACTGAAACGCAGAACTTTGACACTTCAGCAGAAACCGTTCCGTTGAACCCTGAACCAAGTATTACACAAAGTGAACATTTGTCACCTGTGGAGTCGAACATTTCTGCACCTGTGGACCAGCTATTTCCAGACCAAACCAGACCTGGAAAGTACAGATACAATCTTCGTTCTCATGTGATGAACTGATGACATTGCGTTATTACATTTTTGTTTGAAAACTGTAAAACTGTTTTGATTGCATTGCATCCCGTACTGTCAGGAAGTTTGCCTTTTTTTAAATTTTGGTTTTTGCTATCCTCTTACCTTGCCGTCTGGGTTACCGTAGGGTCGTAACGTGTGCCTTGTTTTAATTTACAGGGAATCAGACATTAGGTCGGTTTCTTCTGTTTATCTTGGGAACTCCCAGGATAGACAGAGGTAAGTTTTTAACAGGTACAAACCATCCGTTGCGAACGGTTATAGAAGATGGAGCTTCCTGAATTACGACGGGTTAAAGTCATAAATGTGCAGAAGACCAAACTGTATGATATACTATATAGCAAATGTTTCCTAATGCAATGTGCTCTGACACTTCTGATTGTTTTTATAACTCTAGTAGGCGGAATTATGTTTGGTATTCAATTGATCTTTGCACCTGTTATGTCTACAGTATCTCCCCATATTTCTGTTTCCCCAACTATTGGTACTATTCATTCTTTCCACCCTTTTCCTGCTCACGAACAAGCTCGACGCTCTGAGTTTATAAATAACACTTTCATTCAGCTCTTGCACCAACATCAACTAGTGGTTAACACAACAAACTGCTGGGTATGTGGCCTGATACCACATACCATGGACAAGGGCATCCCTTATTTGGTTCTGCCTTTCAGTTATAATGGATCATTCTGGGCATTTCAGACCATGTTCGCCTATGCTCTAGAGACCTACCCTCCACGACCTCCGCGTTCCACCCGGTATAACTCTGTTAATAGAGCCTTGGTAAAAGGAATCACTGACATGGTGAGAGATGTCAATAATACTCCGTACATTCCCAAGGATGAGTTGCGAGTTTACATGGGGTGGAACATTACAGAATATGGCATTACTCTGGGCGAGAACAAACGTAAGAGCTCAACTCCGATCTGGGTCGTACCCCACCAAGGTCAGGTCTGTTTGCAAGGGAATGGGAGGAATCAGAAAGCTCGACTGGGGAAGAGTGACTGTATTGAAACATACGTGTTCCCATCACAATCTTCCCCAGCATTCTTAGCCGCTAAGGGTACCTATTTTGTTTGTCAAGACAGAGCATATACATGGCTGCCCGCTGACTTCTCAGGCTCATGTTATATCGCTCGACTGTTACCTCCGACATACACTGCTGCACCGGACTATCACAAAACAAGAGTTGTGAGAGGTGTATTCAGTAAAGAAGATACTGCTGGCCAAGAAGCAGGAGACTTTTTCAAAGGTTACCTTCCGTTCTGGGGGCCTATGGTCAACAGTAGGAACCTGCGTCAACTAACACGAGTAGTTGAATCCACCATTACCGAAACTGCGGGTGCCCTTAGTAACCTAACGGCTGAGCTTCAAGCGGATCGCCTCATGACGTTACCGAACCGTATGGTTCTTGATGTGTTACTTGCAGATCGAGGTGGGGTATGCAAAATGATCCAATCAAGTTGCTGCGTTTTTATCCCAGATAATGCGCCAAAAGTATACAAGGCCATCTCTAAGCTACACAAAATCTCCGACTCCATTCATGTAGAGGAAGGTGACTGGTCACTTATGGGATGGTTCTGGAATCTGTTATCTGCATGGGGGTGGAAGGTTCTAATGGTCATTGGTGTTGCGTTGGTATTTTTATTCTCGTGCTGTCTCATTATTCAGTGTGGCCCTGCCTTATGTAGCGTTTGTGTTTCATCATGCATAAGAAAACCACCTGTTTCCAGAGATATGCCACGGGATAGAGTAATGCTACAACAACATATCAGTGACCTGATGAACATAGAACTGGACTCTGACATAGAGTGAGTTATTGCCTATGTAAGGGCAAAAGGACGGTCTGAGGTTCTGTAGCGATCTGAACCCGTGAATTCGGTATCGTAGTACTGACATGATTTCGGTACCAATGAACCGCAAATGATCCATTATAGGCATGACAGTGTTTTTGCTGCGCAACTAGCATGAATTCACTGAGAAGTAGGGCATTCTGTTGTAAAGCCATGGCATCCATTTTAGTTACGGCATCCATCTTGTTTCTTGCCCTCACATAGTCAATGAACGGACGATGACCCCGGCAGAGTCACCTTGTTAAGGACACGTAAGCTCGAGCCCGAGAAAGGCTGACGCTGCATGACTAGGCAGAATCAAGCTGCCTCCCTTGCCTGAGGCCAGTCCTGCTATACTGGTTCTTGTGTCCGTTGTCCTGATTGAAAGACCGAAGACGATTGCCCTACCCGTTTATGATCCATAAACACCTCTTATCCTACATTTCAATCCTTTGCACCTGGCTCTGCTCCTTTCCTTCTGGGCTTTTACAATGGGGAGGTTACGATTTTTATGATGGGGAGGATCGGGCAAAGAATGGAGAACTGTCGAGGGAACCTGATCGAATACCGAAAACCTACAACTAATCATTGTTTGATATTTATTTATTGTCTGTTTGGGATACCGGGCTGGGCATGAGAAATATTTGTGTAATGTTGCCCCGAGACATTTTTCTTGTATTTAAGAAATGACCCACTTGATACAAATTGAACAGTCTCGTAGATTCTGCCTCTGTGTGGTTCCTATGATTTCTGTGTCCCTGCAGTAAATAAACCTTGGTCTTTGACGCCGCCATCGAGAAGCCCGTGTCTCTGTTTATTTGTGCACCGAGACAGGTGGAACTCAGGGGTCTTCGGGTGTTGTTTCCCTGACACCTCTGGACTCTTAACCCCTTCGGTGCTCATGACGGAACGGTTCCGTCATGAGCCACGGTTGAGCTGTGCTCATGACGGAACCGTTCCGTCATGACCACGCCCGCGCAAGAAACCGTCAGCACAGCGGCGGAATTCGCGCAGCATGGAAGGGGTTAAAAGTCCAGAACCTCACCACAAGCCTTTGGCGATAGCGATTGCTGATTTAGATAGAGATATTTTTGATGCATCGCTTATTCCAGATGAAGAGGTGCAAGCATATAAGGATCTGAGTGAGGCTGAGTATAGTATGTCAGTGGGTGATAGACAGCTCGCCTCCAATATGGATCGTACCTCACCTCGGTAATTTCTGCTTGAACGGTCTTTGTCGAAATCCGAGAGCTCAACTTGGGGAGAGTGCTTGTACCGATACGTATGTTCTACCGATGCTCTCTTCCCCTGTTTTCCTGACTGCCAAGGGTACCTATTTCGTATGTTATGAACGTGCATATACATGGTTGCCCCGTGACTTCTCGGGTACCTGTTATATTGCGAATCTTTTGCCACCGACTTTTACGGTCGCCTCAGACTATCACAAAACTAGAGTTGTGAGAGGCGTTATTAGCGAAGAGGATACTGCTGGTCAAGAAGCAGGAGATTTCTTTAAGGGTTTCTTGCCGTTTTGGGGACCTATGGTTAATAGTAGGAACCTGAGACAGTTGACCCGTGTGGTAGAATTGACTGCTAACATAACTGCGAGTGCTCTTGGTAATTTAACAGCAGAACTTCAGGCGGATAGACTCATGACGTTGCAGAACCGTATGGTTCTAGATGTTGTTCTTGCAGATAGAGGTGGTGTGTGCAAAGTGATTCATTCGAGCTGTTGCATTTTCATCCCTGACAACGCTCCAACTGTTTACCAAGCCATCTCGAAGTTACATAAGATCTCCGAGTCCATACACGTGGACGAAGGTGGTTGGACACTTCTAGGATGGGTTTGGGGCCTGATATCAACTTGGGGTTGGAAGATTCTGATGATCGTAGGGGTTGTTGTAACGTTTCTGTTCACGTGTTGTCTTTGTGTGCAGTGTGGTCCTGCCTTATGATGTCTCTGTGCTACAACGTGTATAAGGCGGCCATCAGTTACCAAGGAGACATTGATGGATAGAATGATGTTCCAGCAACAACTGAACGATTTGATGAATATCGAAATCGATTCTGATCTCGACTAGTGCTTGCCTACATGAGGGCAAAAGGAGCGTCTGAGGTTCCGTGAGAATCGTAATGACATTTTTTGGGTTTGTTCGAATATGGACGAGTTTGGTATCTACGAACCGCAAATGACGAGTTTAGTGGGTGTACGCGTTTTCGCTACGCTACTATGTACGGTTCGTCTCATTCCTGGGTACGTCCATCTGAACCCTCGGGTTCCATCTTAGATACGGCATCCATTTTGTCTCTTGCCCTCAAGTAGCCAGCGAACGGACACTGTCCGCTTTGTGACCCTGGGATTCCCAAGCCTTCGCGGAGGACACGTGTTCCTTTGAAGGTGTCTTTATGATGAGGGGGATGACACTGCAAAGGCAGATGGCTCCGCTCGAGGCTCATCTTGCCGTGCTGGTCTATTGTTTCAGTCATGCATGCATTAGGCAAGAGTCCTTTCATCCTGCAATCAAGTTTCGATATTGCTCTCTACACTCTTTTCCAATCTGTTGTGCATCCTTGTTTTTCCTTTGCATCTGTTTCTGTCCCTTCTCCTAATTCGTTTACAGTCGGAATGGAATGTGCTTAATGTGGGGATAATGTGCTTTTACAGTTGGGAACCGGCAATGCTGCTGTAATTATGTTCCGGGTTTCTGAAACATGAATGCGACCCTTTTGAAGTTTACTGTGGGAACTGAGTTGTAACCTTTTGTTTGCCATGTTGTGCAATGACGAAGATGTATATAAAACGAGCGATCCACTTTAGCAATTTGAAGCAGTCTCTCAGAACCTACACGTTGTGTACTTCTTGCGATTTCTGTATCCCTGCAGTAAATAAACGCTGATCTTTGACGCCGCAGGAAGTGTCCCATGTCTCTGTGTTTTGTACGCCGGAACAGGTAACCCACGAAGGTTTCAGGTGTTGTCCCCTGGCACCGCTGGGCCTTAGAATAGCCCAGTCCTTCAAAGGGCTGCATGTATCTCACAATGTTTAATTCGCAAATGGTACAAATCGATATTTTTGTCAATTTGCATTTGCAAAATAGCAATTTCAAGATGTATGAAAGGCTTTGTAGTCACAATTTTAGGTAATCACAAAAATAACGATAACATAAAATTGCAACTACAAATAGGGAATCAAAATTTGCTATTCCCTTAGCACATGTACCAAGCATTTTCTAAATGCAAGCTGCATTTAGGAAAATGCTAAGACCATTGACTCTAAGTCCATGTTAATCATATGCACATTTTGAAAAATGCATATTATTGCACTTTTCAAAGAGCCATATAGCACACTCATGCCCTTAGGAAATGTGTGCACTTTACATGTGCTCATTCTTTTTTTGGGATACTTCAGGGGGGCCTAAGGCCCCCGGGAACCCTTGGCTTTGCATTGCCTAATTTGCGATTACCAATCAGGTAATCACAAATTAGCTAATGCAAAACCATTCACACCTATGGGCCTTTAAGGACATCCGAACGAATGGAGTAGTATTACCTAATAGTGAGTACCTATTTACCGAAACACTATTTGGTAATATAAAGGAATCACCAAATCTTTGGCCACCACCCCGCTCTAGCACCACACAAACCTCACCACCACCCACCAGATTATGAGTAAAATAGTGGCCTTTCAGGTTGATGGCATGGCAGTCCAGTGGCGGTGCAGTTTAAAGACACATATGTGAGCCTTAAATTGCTCAGCCGCGGGACCACCAGTGCACTTTCCTGCACAGTATGGACTGTGCAGTCCATGTCGTGCAGGAATGGGATGCGTGCACACAGGGGGGAACAACATGTGCCCCCCCTGCATGCATACCTGGGCTCAGGGGCAAAAAGGGGCCCTGTAAAGCTCCATGAAACCACTAGAGTGAGGAAAGGCATAATATGCCTGGCTGTGCTGCAGGGCACTACCAAGCATATTGCAGCCCTTTGACAGCTGCGCCACTGCCAGGGATCTCTGATCCATGGTGGAAGCGGTGCTTCTTTGGTGATCTGACACCAGTTTTAATTTGGCAGTTGGATCACCAGTTCAGTGGTGGCCGAACCGCCACCACCGCGCCAAGCACATAATTAGGCTCTTTGTGATCATCAGATTTTCTGATGTTCATCAACTGCAAATCCCCATTTTTGTTGCATTTTTACTGATTTATTTGATGGGAAATGTATTTTTTCCTCACAAACTTGTCCGTCCTTGACATTACGTGCATATAAGTCACTTTCCTACCCATTATGTCACATTTCTTTCTGAAAGGCTTCCATGTCTCTCTTACATGATGTCTATTGCAACTATATCTTTGGCGCTCGTGGTGTCTACAGAGTTTCTTTTCTTCACAATCATGGCTTATGATTGGTATGTAGCCATCGGCAATCCCCTATGATACACAACCACATGAATACATTTTTGTGCATGCAGATGGCAACTGGAAGCTATGTTGTAAGTTTTATAATCCCACTGCCACAAACCATCCTAACATTTGGGCTCTCCTTCTGCATATCTCACACAAGCAACTATTTCTTCTGCAATTGAACATGCTTGTTTTAAGCTTACTTGTTCCAGCACTCTCGCAGTTGAGGCACTGTCATACATCAGTGGTGTTATTGTTGGACTAACACCATTCATCCTAATCATCGCATCATACAACAACATCATATCAACTATCTGAAAAATTCAGTTGAAAGATGGTTGATATAAGGTCTTCTCCATGCGAACCTTTCAACTGACTGTGGTTATTGTGTTCTATGGGTTTGTGTGTTCTATATATATATATGTGTTCAACTTCAATGCATGTAATTAAAAACACCAAAATAATGTATCTGTCTTATATCATTGTTACTCCTCCGTGTAACTCCATTATATACAGTCTGAAGAACATGAAGTTTACAAATGCCTTAAGAAGTAAAAAGAATACAAAATAGATCATCCTGTGAAAAAACATTATATTCAATAAATTTTGATCACTTTTTGTCGCAGGTAAGGATTGACAATAGTCTTTATTAATGGTTTTTCTTAATTAAATCAATTTAAAATGATTCAGAAATTGATACAATCAGTGTTATTATTTGAATAAGAATACTTTAAAAATAAATGTACTTAATATAATGTAATGTTTCAAGTAATTTAGTAGTAGACTAAGAATGAGTAAGGTGTGATTTTTGTATTATTGGTGTTATTCTAGGAGACAATTGAAAGACACAGTGATGAAAGTGACTTTCATACAGTGTGGCAGCATTATTCACCGCACATGCAATTTTAGTGGAAGTCATTGCACAACCGTGAATTTCTCTGAAATGTGTGATCATACGTATTTTTTCAATTCGACTAGATGAATGCCAGTCAGCAGATTTGACAATATTTAAAGATGTATGGTTTGGAGTTTCCCCTCACATATTTTTCATGAAATTGAGTACAAAATATTGTGATGATAAATGTAATAGTTCAGTGACATTGGTGAAAATTGAATTGGATTGTAATGACATTTTGCAGTGGGCCTTGGCACTTGACCGTCATTCCCTCGGAGGCCCTCCAAGGAACATTTGATAAAATTATTAAACATTTGTTCTTCTTAAAGCACCGGTGGCAACATTCATCAATGAAATTATTAAAATCAACAAATAATGTAAATACAACTAGTTCATAGGGGAGTATCAAGCAGTTATCTGAATCAGATCAATTTGCCCAAATTCAACTGTGGCAAGTAATTTGGTTTAAAATTCAGCTCTACCAAGACAAGTCTGTGGCCTTAAAAGCAAATCATGCTGAGCTCACACTTACTGGTAGTCTGAGCTACTGTCCACCGGCAGGTAGCAACAAATCAGAAAGACAAGATAGATACATGCCATTTGGGATATGTGGACAGGCACATGATGAGACGTGTGGCCTTAGGGGAATATCTGCAATCACAAGACCAAGAGATGGCCAAAATTATTGGATCCTAAAAAATTGTCCTTGATAGGCAGTTTCACAAGTTGAATCAGACTCCTTCCCTTTGCTGGTCTTGTGTGTCCACAGCTTCCTGCCTGGCAGTTACTGACTGGGTGTGGAGATGCCATCAGTGCAATTTAATTGGTGAGGATAGTTTAATAATACTTAGAAGTCATGCTGTGCAATGCACAGCATGTAAGTAAAGTGTGGATGTTCTTACAAAATCATACTCACACGCACACACACACTCAGACTCATCATTTGTGTACAAAATCAAGTTAAACTACACAAACATACAAACATTAGGAATTCTACATTATAGGTATAAGTTTCTGCCTTACTCAAAACGTACTTGCACACCTCCTTTCACAGAGTTGTCAACTCTCTAGCCACAATATATTTACTATAACTCAGCCCGCTACAATGCACTTTGTTCTTATAAATGAATTCATTTGAGATGTCATGAGTCTTGTTATGAATGAAATCATTTAACATTCTATGAGTGATATAATATGAAAGGGTATAAGCTCTGCATGGGGAAGGCATACGTTATAGTAGATGTATTGTGGATAACTGGCTGACAACACTGTGTACGAAGGTGTGCAAGTTATAGTACATTTCAAAAGGGACAAAAATTATAAATGTAAGTTATAACCATAACTTTAAAATTTCTGTTTATGTAGTTGAAGTTGGTTTTGTGTAACTAAAATGTATAGATTTTCCCAACTGAAACTTAGCTTAAACCTTTATTTTTTTATTGAATTTTAATTGTTTTTTTAAAATGTGTTTTACATTGTATTGTGGAGTGTTATCTTGTGGAGTGTAATCGAGTTGAGTGTTGTCAAGTAGTTTGTCATTGAATAGAGTGTGATACATTGGCATTGAGTGGAGTAGAGTGTTGTAGAGTGTACTGGCATACAGTGGAGTAGAGTGTTGTAGATTGGAGTCAGTGTCATTGAAGGTAGTGTCATAGAGTAAATTGAAGGGAAGTGTCATAGAGTGAAGTGTCGTTGAGTGGAATGTCATAAAGCAGCGTGTCATAGAGTGGAGTATTGTAAAGTGTCCTAGAGTGAAACAGAGTGGAGTACAGTGGTGTAGGGTGAAGGGGCATATAGTGGAGTAGAGTGTTCTAGAGTAGAGTGACATAAAGTGTAGTGGATTATGGTATAGTACAGTATAGTGGCATAGAGTGGAGAGGTTTGAAGTTTCATAGAGTGTTGTGGAGTAATATATTGTCTGGCAGAGTGGCATAGAGTGGTGTAGAGTGTTGTGGAGTTTAGAGGCATAAATGAAGTATAGTGTCATAGAGTGGAGTGTCATTCAGTGGAGTTTGAATCTCATAGTGGAGAGTCGCTGAATAGAGTGTTGAAGAGTGTTGTAGAGTGGAGTAGAGTGGAGTACAATTGAGGAGACTTGAGGGGCATACACTTGAGTTGAGTGTTCTAGAATAGAGTGGTGTAGAGTGGAGTCACATGCTGTAGAGTACGGTGGAGAGTCATAGATTGGAGTGGATTGTTTTAGAGTGGAGGGTATTATGGTAGAATGGCATTGATTGGAATGTTTTAAAGTGGAGTGGCATTTAGTATAATGTCGTACCATTGCATAGAGTGGAGTTGAGTGTTGTAGAGTGGAGTGGCATTGAGTGGAATAGAGTGGAATAGAATGTTGTAGAGTGGAGTGTCATTAAGTGAAGTGTCATAGAGTAAGCCAGAGTGGGAATCATGGAATTGCACTCCATTGTATAAAAATTCTGAGAGATTCTGTAGAATCCCGCCAATGGGTGGCAAATGCAGGTTGCCCTCCGAATTTAGCACAGCAGCATGTTCCGTACTGAACATCAGGGCAAATTTAAGCATGTTTTTTTCTAAAATATTTTGCTGTAGCTCTAGTACAAAATCTACTAAGGAAGCAGCCCTTTGACTGTGACTTTCTACATTTAAAACTTCACAGTAAGACCTCCTAGCAAACGGAAACCACACTAGCAAATGCAAAATCTCACTTGTGCTCCCCAGCTCCCATTCCGATTCCTTGCGTTGTACCCATTGTCACTACATTGGCATAAAATAGCTTAAACAAGACAAAAATTCTGCCACGCAGCAGTTGGCAAAATTTTGCAGGAACTCAGCATTAGGAGAGTAAAGTGGAGTGGACAATTTCTCCTATTCTGCTCATGGAGTACAAATTATGCCCAGGCCTGTCACAGAGTAGAGTGGAGGAAAGTGCCTTACACTCCTTTTCGTAGAGTGGAATGTAATAGAGAGAAATGTCATAGAGTGGAACGCCATAGATTGTCGAGAGTGGAGTGGCATAAAATGGAGTACAGTGTTGTAGAATGGAATATCGTAGAGTGGAGTAGAGGGGAGTAGTGTGAAGTGGCATAGAGTAGTGACTCGGGAATTTTTGTCTCAAGATTACCTGCCACTTTGATGGGGCAACCTTTCACCCTTGGGCATGTTCTCAAAATTAGACCACTGCATGCAGATTTTGATAGGATGGATGAGGCTTTTGCAAATCTGTATGACGGCAAGCTGTAAGCGTGTCTAGGATATGTAAAATACATATATTGTTTCATCATATAATTACTTTTAATCAGGGGTGCATAGCCATGGCTGAGATGGGGTAAGTAGCAGTTAATGGAATTTGTGACTCATCTAGTGAGTCGTGGCTAAATGACCTATTGTTGAAATAGTTGATTCACATAATGACACTGAGATTGCTGACCCTGATTAGGGGTCTACGAGAGAAAGTATCTATAGCTGTAATTCAGGCTCCTTTTGCCCTTCATCATCGCAGGAGATTCATTGACTCCATCTCTGGGAATATGATTTGCCAGGTGACTACGCAGAATTATTGTATCATAGAGAGAGTATGGCATCCATCTTGAAAGCACATTTTGACACTTTGTTGTATTGATTAGTTAAAATGTGATGAATGCCTGAAGCATCTTCCTGCTGACTGGAACCACAGTCCATACAGAAACACATGGACAAGTCCCAATATGAGTAGTTATATTGAAAAACAGTTGAAGAAGGTAACCATCCAAAAAGCATTTCTATGTGACTCATGGACATGATCAAACCTTGAACATTCTATCATTACATATTTTTTAGAGTTTAGCCTTTGTTTCAGAAAGCTTTTTACTGGGGAAGCTGAACAAACTTTAATGAGAACATTAATTGTTAATTGTTGGGTTCTGCAGGTGAGACAACCTCGTAATTGCCCTTGACAGCTTTGGGGATAACATCCCATTGGGGACTAGAAGTGAATAAAAAGGCTGCTGGTGCGCATACAGTTTTGAATGGAAAATCCTGCTGGGAAATATTCAGTAACATGAATTTCACAGCGCTTTCTGGCACTTGCAGGTTGTTTTAATGTGCTACCAAAACCAGATCCATTTAGGTGACCTTTTTAATATGGTTCTGTTCTCGTTTCTAAATCTGGCTTGAAAGGCAGATTCGGTGCATCAGCATCCTTATTTGTTGGATCTGGTTTAGAAGAGATAACGTTTGCAGTGATTTAGAATTCTTCAGACTGATGTGAGTCTTTTCCGAAGGTAAGGAGCCCTGGCTCTCTGACAGAACATATACAAAATGCTAGCTTCGTACCTCAATCCTTTTTTTCTCCAAAATATAGTCAAACAACTGTAGACAGAATATATCACTGGTTATATTTTTCTGCCCAAATCCTCTCTTCTAAGAACGCACAGCGAGTAAGTGGGTGCTCCTCATTGCCATCTGTGAACAGTAAATTACATCTTAGCACTTACATACATATACATTTGAAGCTGTAGGCATGTAAAGTTTTAAAATGATTGTAGGGTGTGTTTGACATAGATTAGTAAACTGAATTAGCACCCGTGGGCTGGATCCTATGAGACAAGCTCTGCAAAGCATCCAACATCTCTGAAAACCCTTCTCTCCCACTATTCTCCTGTTTTGAGCCTCAGGCTTTTTCTTTTTCCTTGTGAAAGAGAAAGTCAGAAATGCCAAGTTTGGACACAAGGCATTAACAAAAACCTAAACACAAAGGGGGCAGTAACACTATTCAGCACTCTGATGGAACCGGAAGGTGACAAGTTGTGATTTTTAAAAATACCAAATAAAAAATAAATAAAAGTTACTTCAGAAATATGACTTTCAAAAAGATTACTTTTCCTATATAAAGACAAGGTAAAAGGTTTAGATTTTATCCAACACTGAGAAGAAGAAACAAATATTATTTTAGTTTTAAAGTATTTATTTTCTACAACATGTGCATAATATAAAGGTGTCCTTCACTTAATGCAGTAGGACAGCTTGCTGTGCTGCGTTGTGTGACAGGGAAAGAGCAAAAATGTGCCATAGCTACTTAGATGTGTCATATTCCTGCCCTCTCCCTGCATTGGAACTCTATATTCTGCCTACAGGTATGTCTCAGTGCTCACACTATTTAATCCAGTGTTTGAGCACGTGAGATCAGAAAAAACAATATCTATGTTGTCATTGGTGGGCCAGCTCACACTCCCCATTGTGGATTTGTCAACAAGTTTAATTCAAAGCAAAGTAGGCATGCACTTTGGTGTGTTCTTTTATGTGCACTTTGCTTCATTCCAGCCGGTCTCAGTTTTTTTGTAAAATGTAAAATTACATGTACTATTTATTGAAGGAGGTAACGTATTCTCTTTTAGCCAAAATATGCATGGGTGCACACTGCAAATTAACTCTTATTGAGCTAGAGCTGAGCATAAACAAGCGGCTGAGAAATGTTCCTTCCCTCCAGCAATAATCACTGAAACATTCTGTGGATTTACTCACTGAGATCCCTGGCTTTTTGGTTGGTAACAGTCCACAATATTCCCAGCTAAATCCCTCAGATCACTTTATATAAACTACTGAATGAATTCTGGCTCAACATGGCATACATAGATGTTCAACCATTGCCCAACTACATAGATCAAGAGGAGAACATTTCTTTAAGACCGAGCCAAAACCATTGATCCATTCAGTACTCAGTGGAAATATGTTGTCTGAGATTTATTAAGGCTGGGATATACAATTGTATAATGCAGTTATTTTTTAGGTATCCCTTAAAGGCAGTGTTAGCTCTCAGGCATGACCTCATGTCATCTGTCAACACATGCAAAACACAACATACACATTAGTACAGATAAAGTGTTGCCGAAACTAATATTTTGGCTTACTTCTATAAGGTTTGTTTTCACACCCACGGGTGACACAAGGGAACTGAGTTCAATGCACCAATGACTGAATGTAAAAGACAGGTTATTGTAGCCCCATTGAACCCCACCTGAGGCATAGCTGATTTTGGGTTACAGGAAGCAGAGGTAATCTAAACTATAGTTCATTAATAATTTACACTCTCAAGATCACCTAGAAATGGAATACGCATTTGAACATAGTTATTTCAAAATAACTATTTTAAAAACTCCAGTAACTAGTACACCACTATTGGTATCATTATAGAACATTAAAATTAAAAGCAGGTAAGCTTTTCAATAAACCTGAAAACAGGGAATAATTGTTGTAACATTGTCTGTAAGTGCTATGCTAGTTCTAGGAGATGATTACATGTTAAGCCTGAGTTTCGAAATTGGTGCAAATACCTGGACAACACACTTTGTTGTCTGTTTAGAATAGTTTGCCAATTATTTCAAGCACTAGCCAAAGAGCAAGGAGATTCTGCATGTGTGAGAACACCATCATGGCACCAGTTAGTGAAGGCAAAATGCTTCCCAGAGCCTCTGAGATCTTGCTGGAGGCTTATTCAGTCGTGGTGAAATCTGGTGCTATGCTCAACAGGATCTATGGTCTGGTTCTATGACCTGGGTGAAGTTTTCCTCCTCCCAAGTGGTCACTTGATGAACTTTTTATCCTGAAGCTTATCTGAATTGGGGAATTTCTGACATAACCTTAGGAATGTCTGACATAGCCTGTGTGCATCAATGTTTGAGCCTTTGATGGATAATTATAAACAAATGTCGAACAGATATGTCAATTTATACTATATTGCTTACATTTTAATAAATCTGTCCCATAGTTTCTTAGACTTTATTGAATGCAGCACCCCTCATATCTTGCGACTCTCCATAAACTGTAGAGCACACAGAAGCAGTAATGACGATCAGAAGATGCAACTACATGATACGTGTTAAGCAAAGTATACAATGACAAACAGGAATTCTTTAAAAATGGACCACCTTGACCACGGCCTAGCTCCAACTTTCTGCTGCTCAGGTTTTCTTCTCTGGCTGGCCAATGTTTTCCATTCTATCTGACTGATGTCGGAATGGTGTAATATGTGATTAAGAGGACCACTCAGGGGTATCCCAGGGCTCCAAGTATGGAGAGGGAAAAAAGCCCCTTGCAGCCACTCCATAGTAGAAATTTCAGGGGGGTCTGCAATAAAGAACTAACAAAAGCATTGTCTGAAATTCAAGCTTCAGCCTAGAGAAAGATTGGGTTAAATTAGTTCACTTTAAACACTGCACTGCAGATGCATGAAAGGAGATGCTGAGCTCTCCTCTGAGCCAGCACAGCCATTCATGATATGGCCCATGATTGTAAATGCAAAGGTACAGATCTGTTTTGTATGCTCTTGCTCTGTGTAAAGTTCATTCATTTAAACTGATATGTTGCTGTCTTTGCTTGATTACTTTAGACAGCACAGCTCAGAACCAGAAGGAAGAAAGCCCTTCTCAATGTTTCCAAGCTGTACTGTCTGAAAATCATGCTCAGACTATAACTGTAATTATGAGTATTTTAGCACCAATATCTACTGCAGGATCACAGTAACAATACACACAACAAACAAGAGGAAACATTGGCTGATGATGTTCACGTTCTATTGCTTTTAGCATTTTTTCTTAGAACAAAATGCATCCTTCAGTAACTTTTTGACACAAAGGTGCGTTGTGCATAGTGAAAATAATGCAAAATGCTGTGTTACACTCCCTGCATAATTTGCATAATATCATGTAATTTTGATGTGATTTCACATAATTATTTGAAGTGCACCCACCCCCAATATATATACATATTATTCCTGATTTCTTAATTTTCTCCTGACTTCCCCTCACCACAACCGACCCCAAACCCTAAAATTATCATGACCTCCCTTTACCACTCCCCAACCCTAAAGTTTCCTTTACCACCCTTTATGATTGACCACGCATAAACCCTAAAATTACCTTCACCCTCCTATACCGCTGTACAGCTAAAATGATCTTTACTTTCCTTTAACACTGGTAATCTACCATTACTTTGCGACCACTACTACGACTTACCATTTTTTACTAAGCAGAATATTTTACTTTGCATGCTTTAAGTTTGGATGTTTTTACTTCGCATATACCGTTACTTAGCAAAGTCAATTACTTTCCTGACTATTCACATCGTTGTTTGGAAAAGGAGGCGCTTCCGTTTCCAAACAACGACGTGCAGCTCTGACGACGCCTGAAGCAGGAGAAGAGAGGAAGCATGGTGAAGCGTGGGCCCACAAGGAGAGAGAGGAAAGTGGGGCAGTGTAGCTTTTGGGGTCGTGCAGGGGGTTGTCTGTAAAACCTGCAGGCAAAACATGCTCGCTATTTCACTGACACTGTCTCTCACACAGATACACAATTCCCAACCGCCAGTTACGCTCCGCCGACCTCTCACTAGCCACTGTCCCGCGCATCTGAAGAATAACCACCGACGGGAGATCCTTCTCCCACCTCACCGCCAAGACATGGAACACCCTCCCACTGAGCCTACGACAGACCCAAGACCTGCTGACCCTAAGGAGGATGCTCAAGACATTCCTGTTCGATCAGTAGCGCCCCCCCATCCCCCAGTGCCTTGAGACCCTCCCGGGTATGTAGTGTGCTTTACAAATGAATGATTGATTCTAAAGTAACACAGGGAGACCACAGTAGACACAGAACCTCAGGAAAGAGAGCAACCTAGGAACAGGATGGTGCAAAAAGAAGGGTAGAAGAGGGAACAAGCAAAACAATGCCCCAAGCTTTGATTCATCTCTTCGTGTTATGCTTCAAATTACAGGCATAAGTGGAGATGCTCAGAGAGCCAACCAAGCTTCCAGGGATGGCCTTTCCTACGACTTCTGCATGCAGTAAAGAAGTGTTCCTAAACAGAAGGGCTCCACTGGGACTGAATGGGACAATCCCACCAAATGAAGCCATAGCATCATTTAGAGGGAACACAACCCTCCATCGTGTCATCATGTAGAATGTAAGTCTGGGGACCATTTCTCTGTAGTTTTTAGATAAATCATGTCATCATTAAAAATGCCAAAGCTATGGTGTTTGGAGGTGTGATCTTGGGCCAACTCTGCTAGTAATGAGATTTTGACAGATATTACAGCAGCCTTGTATATTTGGGCCTATCCATATTGAACAGGATCAGACCCAAGATGACATTTGCACAACTCCTAGATCTCACATAAAGAGCATTTGGCACTTGAACCCCTAGTCTGAACATTTAAAGGTATAACTTCAATAGGAGGAGGAATAAGACCAACATACATTATCAAACATTATCACAGCCATCAGGTTTAAATCCATTGAACAATGTGGAGCTCTCTGTGCACTGTGAAAACTGAATGCAGATTTGCATATGCAATGCATAATCTCCACTATTGGAGTGGGAATGTGGTTTGGACTTAATCCCAGTAAAAAAAGGTGGAGCTCATGGCGCAGTTTATAAAACAGTATATTGTTAAATAAAGTGTGCAAAGCACCTAAAACACCAAGTCTGTGCTGTTTAGAACCGGAATCCCAGACAAATTCTCTTAGTAAAGTGATTAATGCCACAATAGGTCTTGAGGAACACTTTCTATGATTGCACTAAAGCAGTTTGTGAAGGGCCCTACTTCTTTCTCCATGATACCTCCTTGCAGCACACACAAGAGCTACCTATGGGGCACGTTTAGATAGTGTGGTGATGTGGGCTGGAGGGATGGGCTTTTTCTCAATTTGCCACATTTCCTTTTTTTGCCACCTTTATTTATATTTTCAGGGAAAATAAGCATCATGACATAAAAGAAGCATTGCTACTCAGCAGACATGCGAGAGAAACAACCCCACCCAATGTGGTGACCATTCATTCCATGAAGGTTCGATCTTCTGTAATCCAGATGAGTCTGAACCATACAAAATCAGTGTAAATAAAGAGTGGGGGCTGTAAATAGTATCAATAAAGTCACAACAGGGAAAAAGGGGCTTGATACAGTGGAAGGCTGGAACAGCAGGTAAGGATGTGGGATCAGTTGGATTATAGATTACAGATGTAAACAGCCCTGCACTAGGCTACAACACGGTAAGTCAGTGACGCAATAAACAGATATGTTGTAAGGAAACGTATAGCCATTAACAATTAGCTACATAATAATTAACCCTAACACCTTGACTCTTTTTGCCTTTTCTTATATTGAAAATAAAAACAATTTTCTTTTAAAATTCTATTTGAAATAAATAAAACATTTGAATGCTGTTGATAATGTCATATTTATTGTGCTTTGTATGTCCACTTTTCACAGCCCCGAAGAAGTAGTTGTTGAACAGCGGAACACGTGTTATCTATGGTTTTATCACAGTATAAGAAACCATTCATGAGACTTGTACTTTGTTTTTTTGTGATTAAAAATGTATTCCTGGAAAGAAGTTTTCAATGAAATATACTGCTGTAACAGGTTAAAAGGTTTGTTTTAATGGGAATTTTAAAAGAAAATAGTTATTCAATAAGTGAAAAAGTGACATGAGTGAATGTGTATGGGTTAATTAATATATAGCTAATTGATAATGGCTTCCTGCAAATGTGTATATAAGAATGTGGTTTCAAGTAGTTCATGAAAGAATGCCCAAGAAAGTACAGATGAAAAGAAAACATATCGATCATAGAGTGAGGTGTGGTCCAATCAAGAATCAATAGCCCAAAGGAGAACCACAAAGTACTACTGTGAGGGTAGGATGTCATGACCGCTAACTTCAGCATCTTGCACAATGAAAATGGAACTGCAAGTAAAAACTCTATGTCATGGGCCATCACCCTGCCATCTGATGTGCACCCTCACCCGAACCGATCTGGCAAGGCAGAATTCCGACTTGGGGGTTATTCCTGTGTATTACCTACCTTAAGGGAAGCTCCCCATGCCCTTGTGAAGGATTCTAGTTTGTTGTTAAGCTTATATGTAAACCTTTCATGTAGAGCTACTCAGTGGAGTTCTATCATCCGTTCTGAGGGAGTGGGACATGTAGGCAGACACCAGTGATGGAGGATAAATATCTTTGCCACCACCAACAAAGTAACCAGCCATCAATGGGTATTAACATCCATTGCAGGAGCATCCGCAACATTATAAAGTAGAGCCAGATGGGTGGAGGTAGGTATAGACCGAGGTTGGAACTATTGTAAATGCACCTATACTGACCCCCAGTAGAGCTGAAGACTCTGACAGATGCACAGTATGTGTATTAAATTGCAATTATCCCCTGAACATCTCCAACATTTTTTACGAGGAAATAGACTCAGCTGGTGCAGTACCACTCATGCAATATCTGGAAGTATTTGAATTTAATGCGCCTCATAGAAGTGATGCAGGTCAGCTGGGTCTTCCTGAGTGTAATCCCTGACTAGGGTGGTCTGTCACTTCGTTTGAGTCAGGGCCAGGGTGGGGTTCGATTGGGCTCCTTTGATGAGCACTCCAAATAAACCAGAAACAAGTCTCGTATATCCACCCCACAGCCTGAAGAATTGTAGGACAGGTGAGAATTGGAGTTCTACTGATAGGGAACCTATCACTGAACAGAGGCAGTAGGATAACTGACAGTGCATCCATTACTGGGTGAGTAAGAACTCAACACTAAGTGATGTAAATGGTTTAAGAGTGGCCTTGTCAAGGATGCCATCAATGTGCGCCACCCTTTTCGCATTGCAAGCCGGCCAATTGAATTGCTGTCCTCCAATGCGAAGATCCATTTTATGCCACACCAGCACTGTAATTTGTAGTATGGGATAATTGCCCAGCAGTTTGTGCGATTCCGCAAATGTTGTAGCTGTGGCTACAAGGACTGGGTTGTCCCACCAATGGTGGTACGATGATGCAGGTAACGCCAAAGGGGCTTGCAGTAGGACCTATGCTGGCGCTCTATCGGGGTCACACAGATGGGATGCTATCTGGAAGAGAAGGGAGGCCAAGCCAGGGAAGGAAATGAGTGGTATTCGGAGGCCTCCAGTCAACCCAAAAGAAGTGAGTCTTCAGTCTAGGGTGCCAGCCACCAGGCCTGGATGAAATGTTGATTATGCAGCAGTAATTAGAGTAATTTCAGTAATTATACTTTACTCTAGTGATTTGAAATTACTGAAATCACATGATTATGTGGAGGCACAAATCCTACTACAGCAGCACAGGCATAATCGACTAAGAGACAGTGAGTGGCTGTTGGCTACTGCTGTTCATTTCCTGTGGCATTTAGTGCTATTTTCTTCAGTAATTTTTGATGTGAGGGTATATTTTGCACTCTGAAAAAAATGCTCAATGTTGGATTACGCTCCTCACACAAATATGCAGAATTCTGAGAGATTTATGCCAGTTATGCCTGCCCACACTGGCCAATCCACATGTATGACTAGATGTCCACTTCTATTCCCAAAAGAAGTGCACAGGGCACTCTCAAGGGTAGAATACTGAACACATAATGGATCTGGCTGCTACCATAATCTTCAGAGTTTGCATTTGGCCCACGAAGGAAAGGTTTAGCTGTTGCCATTTGAGGGAAGATCTTTTTGGTCTGCTCTCATAGGGGTAAAAAGTTGTCCTCAACTATCCTCTTAAGGACACTAAGGACTGGGGCAGCCATTGAATGTCTCTTGTCTGAAAACGTGACCTAGTGGTCCCTCAAAATAGTGGCAAAACCTCCCTCTTCATCCAGTTAATTGTGTATTGCAAGAGGCAGGAGAAGTGGTCTATAAAGGACATGACTGAAGTTAGCAAGGAGTCAGGGTTTGATAGGAGAAGGAGAATGTCATCTGTGTAGAGGAGTGCCTGCACTTCAGTGTCTCCAATGCATATTCTGCTCAATACCTCCAACCTACGTATGGCAGTTTATGCTACATTTCCTGATGCCGAGTTAGATGTAATGGGGCAAGATGTCATTACTAATGATGACTGATACTTCTGTCATTGAACTTTTGCATCTGGTCCAAAATGATGAGGCACATTTCCAACTAAGCAATGGCTGAATAGTTACTGATCCTTTGCCCCAATTAATGTGGAACCTAATCCTTAAGACAATGAAACCTTCAGCATACAACGACTGAACAAGGCTGACCAAACTCCCCTCACAAAGCATTTAGGGGCAAATCTATAAGAGGTTTGCATCACTTTTGCACAAAGCAAACTGGTATATACATGACGTAAACCTCTAAGATAGATTTATGAAGACATGCAAAAGCCACTTGGCTTCATAAACCTGGAGTAGCGCAACACAATGCAAATCTCTGCATTGCACCACTCAGCCCTAGATAGGCGTTCCAGGGGCATTGTGGTGGGTTGGTGTTCCTACGCAACTCCAATGGATTTTGATGCATTTCCAGATTTACAGGGAATTGTATACCTGGGAGTGCGCTGTGAGAAGTTGGCCTGGTATATGCTGTCCACTAATTATATTGGGCACCTTACAACAGTCCAAACAACCCCTTATTGGTGATAGGTTAAAGATAACCTTCATCAAAAGCTATCCTAGAGGTAGCTATGGAGAGCAGCCTTCAGGCTAAGTCTTGAACGAATGTAAAGCAGCTTGTTTTACCAGTGTATAATCTCTTGAATGGCTAAATGAAAGGCAACCACACCAGGTATATATATAAAATATATGTACTTATTACTAAACACACCGTACTAGTCTCTTTATGAGGCTAGAGGTCCAAACACATAAGTTACACTTCAAATATTACAGTAAAATAGCACAAATACACATCAGACCCTAGGGGCAAGCCAAACCATATACTAAAATAGTGGTATAAGAACCACAACTTAACTAAACACAAGGCCTAGAGCCTGTAGAATCACTGGGCCCCCAAGGAACTACCCAATGTAGTGACACAGGGGTCCCACAGGGACCGTGTGCAGTGTGAGAACACAGCCATACCAGCTCCCGTTAGCTTCTATGGGGAAAGTTGCGGTTAGATTTTTAAAGATTAGGGACACTTAGAAATGAGCTAGGACCAAACCCTTTTGGACTTAGGAAGTTCTAGGGTCAGCACCCACGGGAGCACCAGAGTAACCTAGTTACCTAACCCAGGGAAGCCGGGTGCATAGGTGTCAAATCGTGTAGTCGTTTTCAATGGGAGCTGGCAAAAAAGTGCTGCTGCGGGGAAGATGCGAAGTGTCCAAAGAGATCGAAGCCTGGATCAAAGTCGAGAAGAACCTGAAAGTAGAGGGGACAGAGTCGGGGTCACTTACCAGTGACCAGGGGCATGATAGACGAATGCCCACCGATGTGGAACAGAGTTGAATATTTCGTTATTACAAAGAGAACTGTTCAAAATTGGGTTTCCCGTTACAGAGGTCTGCACCCTGTCCAAGCAGGAATCACAATCCTAGTCAGTGTAGATCACAACACAACCAAAATTATCCTGTGCTTATCCTCTAGTAGCTTGGCACAGAACAGTCAGGCTTTACTGTGTAAAGTGTTGTTCAACACTATAAGCAATTACACACTGAAAATACAATAAAAAGACTCCCCACTAGGTTAGAAAAATAAATTGATTATTCATTTTATAAATGAAACAAGACCAAAATGACAAAAATCACTCTAGTAGAAGTTGAGGTACAAAGTCAAGAGTTCAGGGTGCCCATGATAGACTGCAGGTCGGCACTAGAACCCATGCAGGGCCCACTGAGCAAAAGTACCTTAATCCTTAATAAGGCGATGCTTCGATCTTCTCCACACAGTGGCGGCGATGCGTCGGTTTTTGAAACAGTGGTTAAAAGTGCAATGTGGGGGTTCCGAATGCAATGCAATGCAACAATCCAGTTCCCAAACAGCAACAATACGCTGATTCTGCTCTTGCAGGAGAGGATGTGTCGATTCCACTAGTGCACACCCCCAGGCCCGTTTTCAAGGGTTTGGGACTGCGGTAGCACCATTTGGCAGGACAGACTCACAAACAGATGGAACAGGAGAGTGCCAAGTCTTTTATGTCCTTGAGACGTAAGCAGCCAGCAGGCCCTTGGAACAACTCTGGGTTCAAGTGATGCAAGTCCAGTCCTTCTTGCCCAGGCAGGGGAACAGCAGATAGCAGGGCAGCTCAGCAAAGCATGAGCACAACACGACAGAGTCCAGTAAAGCAGCAGTCCAGCAGAGTGGCAGTCCTTTCAGCAGCACAGCAGTTCTTCCTGGCAGTGTTGTTACATGTGCAGAAGTGCACTTATTTTGTAGTGCCAGATGTGCAGTTTGTGTACCAAACAGCTACAGTAAGTAAATGCCAACTATCTAGAAGTGAGAACACGAAGGCAGGTAACTTCCGCACTAGACTGGCGCACTGCTTTGGATGGGATCTTTTCCCTTACCAGTACATTAATCATCCATGTTTTGTCAAAAACTTATCTTTTAAACATCGTTTTAATCCATCTTGTGCTTATAAAAATCCAGGAGACAGCGAAATTCCATTGAAGTGTTTATTAGACATTTTCAAATGCAGCTGCTTTCCATTCCAGGCTTCTAAGCAACCGCACGTGTAATTAAATAAACACCAACGCAAGCCTTGTTTCTTTAACCCAATGCATTTCGAGCCGGAGGCTCTTCGTCAGGGCTTTCTGAAAAATACAACAAGATCAACTGTATCAATTACACCCACAAATATGCTAACGCAATATGAAAAGACCCTACATTGCTTACAACACCCTGGTGGTGTTCTGCCAAAACATTATATTCACCCTCAGCCCTCATGTTCGCAACGCACTGTTACCAACCCACAATTATCCCAAGCCAACCTACAAAACGTGAACATAACCCTTGTCTCTAACCACTATTTACCTGTCAAACAAAAGCCTTTCTTCTCAGTGCGACAATACGACCGGTGTTCTCCTTACTGACTCACCCACAGAAAATAAACTCACGATCACCCCCACGCACCGTTATATACAATAACACACCTGCTCACCTGTCGACAATCATCCTGAACTCTCCACCCACGTGATTAAATCGTTCCACACGTTCCGAAATACCACAACTACCATAATGCACTCGCTTAACCCACAAAACAGTCCTACTGGCACCTCAACCACCTGTTGCACGCGTCTCATTCAAAACCGACTCAAACCCACAATCAGAATCATATATACACCCACAACAATCAAACCGACCACACAAACCTCCACGCCAACAGCGCCAATCTCTCATCGCGCATCTCAATGCACCCTTATCCCCCCAAAAAAAGTTAGCACCACAACATTCCTAAAATATCTGCCTGTGCAACAAATTGAAAAATTAAAAAGTCAATCAAAGAAGAATTCAATAAAACAAAACAAAATACAATCGAATACAGCAATCACGTGTAATCCAGAATATGATGTAAATGTCTGTTTAAGGCGCTCCCAGATGTAAATTCTTTCGGTGTCTCCGATATCAAAATCTTAGTCTAATGAATCAATCGTTGAACATTGGGGTGCACTCTTCGTTGGGACGGAAAAAATTGTGAACAGCAAAAGTATTGAATTAAGAATGCACTCCTTCCCTTTTTTTGGTAATCCTTGGTTATGCATATTTAAACTTGCGTGCTCACCGCTTAATGACCCATCCCAGGTCACTGTTTCAAAATGAGAACACGAAGGCAGGTAAACTTCCGCACTAGACTGGCGCACTGCTTTGGATGGGATCTTTTCCCTTACCAGTACATTAATCATCCATGTTTTGTCAAAAACTTATCTTTTAAACATCGTTTTAATCCATCTTGTGCTTATAAAAATCCAGGAGACAGCGAAATTCCATTGAAGTGTTTATTAGACATTTTCAAATGCAGCTGCTTTCCATTCCAGGCTTCTAAACAACCGCACGTGTAATTAAATAAACACCAACGCAAGCCTTGTTTCTTTAACCCAATGCATTTCGAGCCGGAGGCTCTTCGTCAGGGGTTTCTGCAAAATACAACAAGATCAACTGTATCAATTACACCCACAAATATACTAACGCAATATGAAAAGACCCTACATTGCTTACAACACCCTGGTGGTGTTCTGCCAAAACATTATATTCACCCTCAGCCCTCATGTTCGCAACGCACTGTTACCAACCCACAATTATCCCAAGCCAACCTACAAAACGTGAACATAACCCTTGTCTCTAACCACTATTTACCTGTCAAACAAAAGCCTTTCTTCTCAGTGCGACAATACGACCGGTGTTCTCCTTACTGACTCACCCACAGAAAATAAACTCACGATCACCGATAGCGTAGAGGTGCTCCCGAGACTGGCTGATATTGATCATAGAGACAGCGAAGAAGATCTCAGACGATCTATTGATCCAAATACAAGCAAGTGAAGACAATCTAAAAACTTCGATCCAAATCTCTGTGTTCAAAAAGAAACTAGAGGAGACGAATAGAGTAGTCAATGAGTATAAAGACTACTTGGTTAATTCCAAAGTCTAGAAACTTCAAAAAGACCTGAAGAAATTCTCAAGGGAAAAGGTCTACCCCTATATTAATGATGAATATATTAAGAACAAAGAAATTCTAACGAAACAAAAGAATCAGACTCATCCGGCTACAGATCACTCCAGTTCAGGGAGTGAGAGTAGTGACAGCGACTATAGACCGAGATACAGGGGTAGAGGCTGGGCCAGAGGATACATGCGACCATACCAACAGGGACCGCAAATGGGCTTTGGATGGCCTCCGATGTACCCACCGATGGGCCCCCCACAATTTTTCCAGAAAGACTACACTCCTTTTTTAGAGAGAGGCAGAGGGAGAGGCAGGGGGAGGGATGTATGACGTTACAACGCATGCTATTACAACGCATACCTTTACATCGCATTTTTTACAACGCTAGTACTATTACAACGCAGTACTTTACAACGAATTCTGTTACAACGCCAAACCTATTAAAATACTGAAAAGTGGTGTTACAACGAAGTATATTACAACGCATACCATTACAACGCGATTTTTTTTTTTTTTAAATAAAAAGTACAATAAAATCTGGCACGGGATGCAGGGAAATTAGGGGTTTTAGGGTGGGGAAGTGTATTAAAACGTGGAGAAGAACTGTACGTAAATCGACTGAAACGCATTACCAAATTAATACTCGGGTATTAAAATTAATACTCGAGTATTAAAATTAATACTCAAACTTCCCCATAAAAATCCGTTTTCACACATTACTAAGTTTTTAAAAAATAACGAAAAATTAAATAACAGAACAAACACATTTGTAACATGATTAGATCGCAAAGTAAGTAAACCAACTAAAACATAACACACATACACATAGGCGCCATTTTAACCATCTCACTTGTAAAACTTGTCCTACCACAGTTTCTATGTAAACAATACCAAAAGACATGTTCCAAAATGGATGCCAAAACGGAGCAAATGAATGAAAACAATATTTGTTAAAAAGCATTTTTAAATTATCATTTTCCACAGTAAAACAAAGCATTAAAAAAAACACAACGAACGCAGTTTTTTTAAAAATTATTAGTGACACACAGTAAAACTTATAAATACAAGTGAGACACCATTTTGCACTCAGTTGATTATCCACTAGCAGAGAGAGCAGACGTAATAAGCTGACCCTCTGTCACCTGCACTGCGACCTCCTCAGAGAGAGAACGGAATTCACAACAGAGCAACTACTAGTAAGTTATTAATATATTTGAAAACAATAGTTTTTAGAAAAATATATTTTCTTAAACCACAAAAATATTTTTTCTCTTAGTAATAAAAACTTAAGAAATGAACTGTTTAAAATATATTATAAATAAAATAAAACACAAAATTAAAACAAGTAATTTATTTCCCTCAACCAGAAAATCGGAAGACTGTTACATTCCACATCAGCTGAACCTATTTGGACATCCCCACCACGTAAACGACTGACAAACTCAATTGTTTAGGTAAATGTAATTTTTGTGTCATGGTATTACTTGTAAAATGTATTTGTAAAAATTTCATTAAGTTATGTATGCCAATGGTGTTTTTTTTTAATACTCAATCACACCGCATTAAAATCAAAATTTACAGTTTATAACCAACGTTGACAAAGGAACAATATTATTTTTTTTTTTCTCCAACAGTGAACATCTTTTCCCAAAAACCTATTAACCTCCAGCAAACATCAGGATAAAGGCACGTTAACAAAAAACCTACTAGAAAAGGTATGTTTTCTTTCCCATTGTATTTTAACGATACATTATTAATCCTTACTTTTGCATTTATTCCTCCTGTATCGTACCTAATTTGAAAACTAATGGATAGTTTTGAGAAACAATATTCAATTTCTTCTGTAGGAAAGAACACCATCAGTGATAATTTTTTTGTAGGGTAGGGGTACATATCTCTATTTCTACTACAGTAATGTGTTTTAATTATGACAGTATCATGTAGTACTAGTTATATTGTATGTCTGTTTAATTTTAAAGATACTCAAGTACTACATTTCTACCCACCGTTAATTATTTTTTTATCGCCTTTTCTTCTGAACAGAAAAGATTTTTTTTCTCAAAACTAAAATTTTGAGTCAACAAAGAAAAACATCCTGTACCACCTCATCCACAAAAACGAATTCTCAAAAACAAGGTATTTTTTTCCTGCACGCATTCTTTACCTTCAATATATTTGACTAACTATCACATAGCTAAATTTCAAAGAAATAATCAATGCAATTATGATTATATTTTCAAATTTTAGATTTATATTTCATGTCTAAAGAATGGTTTTTCATTACGAAAATAGTTATGTGCAGCAACTTATATCACGTGCAATTTTTGTAGAATAATTTTACTAAACACATTTCTCAACATCGTTCTGTGTTCAAATTTTTTTCTTTTTTCACTTTTCCAGACATTTATTTATCCATTCCCCTACAAATCACCACAAAAGTGTCTACACAAACCGACTCACCAATACCACTGAACAAGAGTCTGCCAGAAAACCAATTCGGAACAAAAGGTAATTTAGACCAACATTGTAAGTTGCAACAATTTTTAAAATGTACCATGCTGTAGAGGTAACAATTTTCTTTTCCAAAATCTGTAAGGTGCAGCAGTAGGGTAAGTGTTGGATAGTGTAGGGGTATTAATTTACTATTCTAACTCCAGGAAGGTGCAACAGTAGGGAAAGTGTGGGATAGTGTAGGGTTATTAATTTACTAATGTAACTCCAGGAAGGTGCAGCAGTAGGGAAAGTGTGGGATAGTGTAGGGGTATCAATTTAGTATTCTAACTCCAGGAAGGTGCAGCAGTAGGGTAAGTGTGGGATAGTGTAGGGGTATTAATTTACTATTCTAACTCCATGAAGGTGCTGCAGTAGGGAAAGTGTGGGATAGTGTAGGGGTATCAATTTACTATTCTAACTCCAGGAAGGTGCTACAGTAGGGAAAGTGTGGGATAGTGTAGGGGTATTAATTTACTATTCTAACTCCAGGAAGGTGCAGCAGTAGGGTAAGTGTTGGATAGTGTAAGGGGAATAAATTTTCTATTCTAACTCCAGGAAGGTGCAGCAGTAGGGTAAGTGTTGGATAGTGTAGGAGTATTAATTTACTATTCTAACTCGAGGAAGGTACTACAGTAGGGAAAGTGTGGGATAGTGTAGAGGTATTAATTTACTATTCTAACTCCTGGAAGGTGCAGCAGTAGGGTAAGTGTTGGATAGTGTAGGGGTATTAATTTACTAATCTAACTCCAGGAAGGTGCATCAGTAGGGAAAGTGTGGGATAGTGTAGGGGTATTAATTTACTATTCTAACTCCAAGAAGGTGCAGCAGTAGGGTAAGTGTTGGATAGTGTAGGGGTATTAATTTACTATTCTAACTCCAGGAAGGTGCAGCAGTAGGGTAAGTGTGGGATAGTGTAGGAGTATTAATTTACTATTCTAACTCCAGGAAGGTGCTACATTAGGGAAAGTGTGGGATAGTGTAGGGGTAATAATTTACTATTCTAACTCCTGGAAGGTGCAGCAGTAGGGTAAGTGTTGGATAGTGTAGGGGTATTAATTTACTATTCTAACTCCAGGAAGGTGCATCAGTAGGGAAAGTGTGGGATAGTGTAGGGGTATTAATTTACTATTCTAACTCCAGGAAGGTGCAGCAGTAGGGTAAGTGTTGGATAGTGTAGGGGTATTAATTTACTATTCTAACTCCAGGAAGGTGCATCAGTAGGGAAAGTGTGGGATAGTGTAGGGGTATTAATTTACTATTCTAACTCCAGGAAGGTGCATCAGTAGGGAAAGTGTGGGATAGTGTAGGGGTATTAATTTACTATTCTAACTCCAGGAAGGTGCAGCAGTAGGGTAACTGTGGGATAGTGTAGGGGTATCAATTTACTATTCTATCTCCAGGAAGGTGCATCAGTAGGGAAAGTGTGGGATAGTGTAGGGGTATAAATTTACTATTCTAACTGCATGAAGGTGCTACAGTAGGGAAAGTGTTGGATAGTGTAGGGGTATTAATTTACTATTCTAACTCCAGGAAGGTGCATCAGTAGGGAAAGTGTGGGATAGTGTAGGGGTATTAATTTACTATTCTAACTCCAGGAATGTACTGCAGTAGGGAAAGTGTTGGATAGTGTAGGGGTATCAATTTACTATTCTAACTCCAGGAAGGTGCAGCAGTAGGGTAAGTGTTGGATACTGTAGGGGTAACAATTTGCTATTCTTACTCCATGAAGATGCATCAGTAGACAAAAGAAAGGATTGAGTACATGTTATGTTTTGTATACAAATATTTAAAAATATCAAGCTAAATGTTTTATCTTTTCTCCTTTTTTCAGATAATGTCTAGCCTTGGAGCAGCCAACTTCATAAAATCCAGGAAGGGCAAAAATCTGTTAAACCATGCTGGATACATATATAGTAAGGAAAGAATAAGTTTAACTAGAAATCATTGGAGGTGCGTGCAATACTACACTACCCATTGCAGTGGCAGAGCGGTTACTGTTGATAATTTGGTTGTGAAAACCACAGAACATAACCACTCTGCCTCTGCAATGGATGTAGAAATCAGAGAGACAATTAATGAGATGAAAGCTATTGCAAGCACCTCCAATGATTCTACAGGATCCATTTTAAGGGAGGTTGCACAGCATGTCCCCAGTCATGTTGCTAGCAACATGCCTATAATACCCAATTTGAGAAGAATTATTCAGAGACAAAAGCAGGCAAGTAATATTCAATTGTCTACACCACATACATTCTCTGACATTAGAATTCCTCATGATCTTTCTATTTCTTTTTCTGATGAACCTTTCCTTCTGCATGACAACGAAAACCCTCAGAAACGTATTTTAATTTTTAGTACCCCCCGTAACCTTGCTAAGTTAGAAAGTAGTGAAATTTGGATGATGGATGGGACGTTTAAAAGTACACCCCATCCTTTCACTCAAATTTACACTATACATGCTAAGATTAACAATAGTGTAATTCCCTTAGTGTATAGTTTGCTACCTGATAAGACTTCTGCAACATACACTGAATTTTTATCAGTGATTAAAAGCAAAACATCTGCAAGTCCTCGAAAAATAATAATCGATTTCGAATTGAGCATGATCAATGTGATCACCAAAACGTACACGGATACCCAAATTCAGGGATGTTTCTTCCATTTTTCGCAGGCATTTTGGCGTAAACTACAAAAAACATCCCTAGTTGCAGAATATTCTCGGGATAGCAAATTACAGTTTGAACTAAAAAAATTAACTGCACTTTGTTTTGTTCCTCCCGAAAGTGTGGACGAGTACTACACTGCAATTATAGAATCTGTTTATTATACGAGTAATGAGGAAAAATTGGCACCCATTCTAAATTACTTTGAGGACACATGGATTGGACACCTAAGCAGATCGGGTCGCAGGAGGAAGCCACGATTCCATGTGGAGTGGTGGAACTGCTACACGAGTTGTTTAGAGGGAGAGGCCAAAACAAACAATGCCATTGAGGGGTGGCATAACTCCTTCAATCATACAATTGGAAAACCACATCCTAACTTCTACTCATTTTTGGAAACTTTGAAGAAGGAGCAAAGTTTCCAAGAAATGAGAATAGCACAAACACTCGCAGGTAGTCTAAACCCACGAGTAACAGTCAAAACAAGGGAAATGTCTGAGAGACTATTGGCAATTTTACAACAGTTTTCGTTGTGTGTGGCTATAGACTACCTCGAAAATCTTTCTAACATTCTTTCTTTTTAAAACAATGAATTTGCTTACTTTCCTGCTTTGCTAAAAATTATAGTAATTACAATGATTCAATTGGCATACAAAGATTTTTTTTTTAAAATTTTTTTCAAATTAACAAGTCGGGTTTTTTGCATTTTTTCAAACAAATCTTCATTTCATCAAAAATAAACCAATGCTGCAAAATTTACTGTTCCATAGTATTCGAACCATTTATCATTATCGGTACGCCATTTTTCAAATTTTCAACAAAAATCCTATTTAAATTCCGTCAAAACCAATCACCAAAACTCAATTCTAACTATAAAATAGAAATAAAACCATATTCCTTAATACACATTGCAGCTGAATTTTCATTTGTATTTCAATTTTACATTTACAAAATATTAAAGTACGCACAATTTTTGTACAAAGAAATGAAGATCGACAGTACATCTTTATCTTCGGAAACAAAGAAAACAACTGTCTGAACCGTAACTTTTCATTTAGAAAGAGTTACATACTTTTTTGAAATAACTAACTTACTTTCAGCAACCCGACATAGGCATGTATTAATGACATTAATGTGGACATGTTTAACAACTTTTAAAACATCTATTAGTTTTCCAGCAACCTCCCCTTATTCTTTCCTTACTATATATGTATCCCTTAAAAAGGTTTAATCTATAATATCAACAGAAAATATTTCCTACCTGGACGCAGATCAGCTTCCTGCTGCTTCCTCCTCCGATGCTCTGCAAAATGGCGTATTACGTCGACGCACACGTCCTTACGTCATCGCGTGCTTCTCTATTTATGGCGGACTACTTTTTTACATTCAACTGTAAATAAATGTTAATATATGTAAATAAAATATTTATATTTTGTTTAAAAATTAAAACTTACTTTGAAAAATTAATGAAAAATATGTTTATTTTTTTCATGTTTAATAAAGCAAATAAAATTGTGAATTAAATAATTTTTTCCTGTCATTATTTTTAATTAAGTTTTTAAATCTCCAATACTGTAATTATATAAATGTTAAATTACTTAATATGTTCCTTACCTTGGCTCTATTCTCTTTTCCTTGCAAAACTTCCTCTTACTTCTCTTTCTGTACCTTATTTTCTTGTTCCGCGGGCTGTATATGCTGAGGCTGCCAAAATAAATAAAGGACAAACACGCTCATAGACTTCAATTGAAAACCGTGGGAAATAAATTCAAAAAGTAAGTTATAATTGTTATTTCTGATTTATAAATTTTTTAAGAGTTAAATTGGTATAATTATTACTGTAAATATTTTTTAATGCTGATATTAATATTTTAAATATATTATTAATTTATTTATATAATAAATTATTCATAAATACACTTCCATTTATTTATAAAAGGACACTTTCTTTTAAACATATAAATACTCTTGTCTTTTCATATATGATAAAAATACTCTAGTATTTAAAAATAGGTACTCAATCATTTTTCTATATATTTAAATATTATATACTCTTTAATGTTTAAGAAAACTAATTTTTATGTAGATAAATACACAACATTTAAAATAATTTTTTATGAAGTATCTATTTTTTATATTTTAAAACACTATACTAAATGTTCAAGTATTAAATTTAAAAAAACTCAAGTATTAAAAATTTATACATAATAAAATACACATGCATTAATAATTTGATTATCTACTCACTTTTTTGAAACTACTATAGAAACTAAAAATACTAAAGTATTATTTTATCACCAAACAAACCAAACTTTTCTACTAGTCACAATACTCAAGTATTATTATTTTTATAAACTACTCACTTATTTCAAATAAATATTGCATTTTTTTAAATTATTTTAATACTGAAGTATTTATTTTACTGCTAACCAACCAAACCTTTCTACCAGAAATAATACACAAGTATTAATTTTTTAATTAACTACTGCCCTTTTTTTAATTAGAATTGCTATATTAACAAAAAAAAAAAACGCAAGTATTAATTTTAATGCTACCCAAGTAATAATATTTAAAAAAAAAAACAAGATAAATATTTTGCAAAAAAAAATGCGTTGTAATAGTATATGCGTTGTAAAAGTACTTACAATATAACATCTTGCGTTGTAAACACATGCATTGTAAATACATGCGTTGTAAAAGCATTTCCACAAAATGCGTTGTAAAGGTATATGCGTTGTAAAGGTACTTACCATATAATGGAACGCGTTGTAAAAGCATGCGTTGTAAAAGTTTTAGCGTTGTAAAAAAAGCGTTGTAATAGCACAGCGTTGTAAAAGTTGCGTTGTAAAGGTAGTTCCCCCAGGGGGAGACAGAGAGCACAGAGAACACAGAGGGTGCAGTGGGACGATTTGAATCAGAGGATCACACGCAGCATGGCCCGGGAAGGAGAACCGAGCACGAGCAGGGAATAGATCTGGTCATGAATTTGAGCAAACTAACTCTTACACCAACACAGGAGAGAGTATTAGCAAAAGGATTGGGTTTTGTACCCACCAATCAACCCGACAACTTCAAACTTAAATGTGAACTAGCGGGTTTCTTTCGAAACATCCGACTAAAATTTTTTTTCGAGGGAAAGGATACTACTAATAGTGGAGGCGACACAGGGTTTAGAAACAAGTCAACCTTTGTCCCCACTCTCAACCAGTTGCCACCTGAAGTAGGGGTATTTGAACAAGCAGTATTGAGAGAGGTAGATCTATTGGACGCAGAAGGAACAAGACGACCATTTTTCAATCTTTCCAAAATGGAAAACAAGGCCCTACAAGAACTCAAGAATGAGAAATCAATAGTGATAAAACCAGCGGATAAGGGCGGGGCGATAATTATTCAGGACTTGGATACTTATAACGCACAATGTCTCCTCCTCCTAAATGACAGGAGAAACTATACCATACTGGAGAGGGATCCTACAGAAAATTTGAGGATTAAAATTGCATCCGTTTTGGAAGAAGCGTTATCAAATGATTGGATAAGCCAGAATGAGGCCGCATTTTTAAGTAAGGATCAACCAACAGTACCTTACTTTTACACCTTGCCCAAGGTACATAAACCAACGCGACCGCCCCCGGGGCGACCGATTGTATCAGGGGTTAACTCAATTCTGGAACCCTTGTCCAAGTTCTGTGACTTCTATCTGCGCCCAATTGTTCAAAAGATGCCAGCCTACTTGAAAGATACTAGAGAAGTACTCAACCTCATTAAAGATCTTGAGTTTGATGTAGAAAAAGATCTATTGATAGGGTTGGACATAGAATCCCTATATACCAACATCCCCCAACAAGAAACCTTGAGGGTGATTGAAAACATACTGTTTTCGGAAGATTGGGCTTTTCAGACACCAAGGGCTTTTATTCTCTGCCTATTAGAGATGGTACTAACTCAGAACTTCTTTAAGTTTGAAGATAAGTTCTACTTACAGACCCACAGAACATCTATGGGGAGCTCATGTGCCCCCAGCGTGGCGTGTCTGTATGTCTCAAAGTTTGAGGAAGATGTCATCTATCAACCGACCAACCCTTTTCTTAACAACATAAGGGGTTGGCATCGGTATATAGATGATGTTTTGATAATCTGGCGGGGGGATAGGGCCTCGGCTCTGAACTTTCTTACTTGGCTTAATTTGAGAAATCCTTTCCTATTTTTCACTGGATCAATCACGAACAATACTCTCCCCTTTCTCGACTTGAATATCAAAGCCGAGGGAGGGGGCCTGATTAGTAGTGTGTTCCACAAAGATACAGATAGGAACAACTTACTATCATTTTTGAGTTTCCACCCACGGACCCTGAGAGAGAATCTTCCCTATGGACAGTTCCTGCGTCTTCGCAGGAACTGTTCACATGTGGAAGAGTACAAAAAGGAAGCAACTCTCCTGAGTGAGAAGTTAAGATGTAGGGACTACCCTGAGGGTGTAATTAAAAAGGCCCAAAAAAGAGCAAGGAATTGCAACAGGGAGGTTCTCTTGGAGACTAATCAGAGAGAGACCACGGACAGGAGTATTTGCGTGACCACATATAATACAGTTTCAAACAACCTTTAAAAAAATCATCCATAAGAAGTGGCAGATTCTTAATTCAAATGGACTGAACCAACCTGTCCCTTTATTTGCTTTTAAGAAGAGTGCTAGTCTTAAGAATATTATCGTAAACACCCGCCCGAGACCATCAAGAGAAGTGGGTAACTTAGGTATGGGCGCACACTTTTTGCCCCCGGTTGTTGGGCATTATCCCTGTGGATCGTGCAGAGCCTGCCCCTTGTCAATCAATGGGAAAAATATTGACATTGGTTTGAGAAGTCCATGGGAACTAAGACAGCACACCACATGTAACACTGAAAATGTCATTTACATGCTGAGGTGCCCATGTAATCTATTATATGTGGGCATGACCACACGGAAAGTAAAAGTTCGAATTCTAGAACATATGAGCACAATTCGCTGTGGCAAATCCAATACGAAACTAACTGCCCACTTTCTAGAACAAAAACATGATGAGAAAGATTTGAGGTGGATAGTGTTGGACAAACCCTTTATCCCGCAGAATGTGAGTGACACTTCAAGCTTCCTATTACTAAGAGAACAGAGATGGGTAGAGCGGGTGAAAAGCCATACCTTAGGATTAAACGATGGAATCCCATGGTTCCAGCTGTATGGTATCACATAATAAGATCTGATACAATATGATGAATATAAGATCTGTACTGACTGCGTAGAAAGGAATTTAGAAGAAAATAAAATCTCAGTCTCTGAACCTACTGCTATCTCACATATGATGAGGACATTATAAGCTTAAAACTCGTGAGTATGAATAAAATACGAGAATATAAAAACCCTCCCGCGCCATCCCTTCATAACCGAGAGAAACACCTTGTGGTTAACCATTGCTGTTGTTAACTACTTTGCATGGTACTGGTAGAAATTCAAAGATGGCCGCCTCGAAAACAACTAGGCTAGAGAGCATATAGAAGGCCTCTTTCTATTTCAGGGATACAGCGAGGGGATTGGCTAATGAGCAGAAGGGGCGGGATTGACCGCGTCTACACGGAAACAAGGTTCCCCGGTGTTTAAAAAGGACACGAGAGGAGCGTAGCACATCGGCAGAGGACTGACGGAGGGAAAAAGGAACGGGTGCCTCTTTGGAGTAGTAAGCGTTTATTGATTCCTTGATGCGCGAGTAGAAGTAACGCTCTATTTGCATTCAGTTAAGGGCTTTTGACCGCCCGAAAGGAGAGTCTGGGTGGGGTTGAGAAAACCGCGAATACTATGAGTACTGGGTAGTTGGTTTTACAATTTTTCTACCACCGCCCGGAACACAGCAGGATGTAGCAGGCACCTAAATTACGCATTTGATCTCTTTTTTTCAAAAGAAGCAATTTCGAAATAAGAGTCTCTGTGGTATATAAATGAGTCTTTTGCTCCGAGACAGTGACCACGTTTGTTTTATGCAGAGTGTGACTACAAGAGCACCCGCCCCCGCAGCCCCGGGTTTAGAAAAATTTTCGTAAACCCTTGTGAGTATGTCTACGTTTTATGTAGAGATGGGCACACAGAAGGGGTGAGAGAGATCGAGAAAATGGGGGATTACACAGTTTTGAGTATTATACAGAGCATGGTTTTGGCAATATCGTGGGAGTGTGGTTCTGATCACTACCAGGACACATAAACAAAAAGATGACTCGTTATACCCACCAAGCAGTTGTGTGGGGGTGTCTGTGTGCGAGTGTTTTCCACAGTTGATCACTGGGTGTGCTGGGTAATGGGCTGTAGTGTGATAACATGGTTCGCATATGATGGATGCGTGGGACATAGAATGATGTTTCATTTTTAGAATAAGTAGTTTGGAGGGAATGACTATCCACTGTTTTCCTCTTCCTCCTATAGATATGTTCCTCCTCTTGGAATTTCCTAAAAAAAAACGAGACGGGTATATTGTCCCGAACATCCAAGGTAATAAGTACTCGACAAGGGGTACACCATAGGGACCAACACCCTGACGAATGCCAGAGTGACCCGGCTGGGCACACGAATAGCTGGCAGAAACATGTTAGTTTTAGCAGGGGGATTATAGGGTCGTTACCTGCCCTAGAGACCCCATCCTTTTCATTTTAACCCTGCCAGAGGTTGACATGAATAAAGTACAAGAGTCAACCCCTAGACAGTTTTAAATTTCTTTCTGCTTTCCTTTGGTCCCTTGACTTTGAGAGACTATCTGTTGTCTTTCTCTTTTGAATAGCACAAATTTGCGTTTATTCTAACTATTCTGTCTTTTATACTTTACCCTCACCACCATTTTTTCATCATTCACTCTAAAAAATTGCGCTCCACCAAAGGTGTTGGTCTGCACCTTGGTGTATGATGCGGCCCAATGATGAAGCATGACACTCTCGGGTGTGTGAGGGCAGTATTATAAAATCTATTGATTTTCCCACTTTCTAGCATCCTTGACTGCAAGATTTGCTCTTTTCTGTTATCCTTTGTCTCTGTTAAGTGTGATTAAGTCTGTTTGAGGGAGTCAGAGACAGTGTTGTCCCTCGTCTCTTCTACTTTGTGGGTTGATATCAGAGCACTTCACATAGCACCAGTTGCATTACATGAGGACACATTAATTTTCGTTAGGCACGGGGAGATTAAGTGATTTGCCCAGAATCACAGGATGCTCAGAACCATTGCTGAGACTCAAACCCAGTTCCCCAGATTCGAGGTTGACTGTCCTAGCTGTTAGGCCAACTCCTCTCCCAATGTTCTGCAGGAGATCTCTACCCCGGGGTATAGCTGGCAGGCAGAGCGCTGGTTGGAGATGTTAAGTGGCACTGAATATTTCCCAGAGCCACTGGAGTCAATGCGGTCAAACACTATGGTGATGGATAAAGGAAATCGTTCAAGCCAATCCAACAAAAAACGTAATTATGCACAGCCCCTGCCTATGAACCAGGAAATGGTGGAAGAGAGTGCCAGTGAGGGTGTTGATGGGCCACAACAGCAGTCAAATCAAGCCCCCTCAATAGCAGATGTATTAGCGGTGATACACCCCAATCAGGATGAAATTATCCATAAAATTGACTCTATAGCTAATGATGTGAATCTGCTCCATTGGGATTTTGGCAAGTCTGTGACAGAGTATCAACTACTGAGCAAATGACAAACAGTCTACAAGCAGAGGTCCGAACTCTATGAGATACGGTCATATCTCTCCAAAAACGGGTGGTGCACCTTGATGAACATACCGAAGATGCTGAAGGGAGATCACAAAGAAACAACATATGTTTTTGGGGCTTTCCTGAAAAGGCAGAAGGGCAGTCCACAAAACTGTTCCTCAAAAACTGGCTCACCACAGCACTGGCCCCCAGGAAACTTTCTAAGTTTGTCACCATAGAGAGAGCGCACAGGGCTATGGTTCCCCCACTGTGACCGGGTGCACCTCCGAGAACCAACAAAACCAGACTATTTAATTTCCATGATCAGAATGCTATCCTGCAAATCACATGTGCGAAAGGCCAGCTTCTATTTGAGGAGCATCAGATATCCCAAAACGGGTACAGGACTAACGAAAAACCTTTGTGACAGTAAAACCATGCCTACGATACTTGAACTTGAAATGCAGCCGTCTCTTCCCGGCCAAATTGAGACTAGAAAGCAATGGGAAGGCAGAGTTTGTCTTTTCTGCAGCTGAGGCAATCAATTGTCTGGATGCTCGCGGACGATCCAAAGAGGTGATGGTACCACCAACAAATGTGTATGGATCGTCATGCTTGGCGAGACCGCCAAGAACTCGCAAAACTCAGGATCAAAGGCTCACTGGTGGTGGGGGTCGCGGCATGGACCGGATCCAGGTGTGCCCAGATGGAACCTTGCAATTGCCAGACACCGTCCCAGACTCTGGAGAGTCGTCTCTGTCACAGTCTGCAGGCAGTCCTTCAAATGAGGATGCTAATGTTTAACCCCTATGGGAACCTGCATGTGTAGTAATTTTAAGGCTATGAAACCACGCAATTTAGAATGTTCCTCAAAAAGACAGATCCCGAATCCTTCTCTCATGAATACTGGGGATGTGGTAAGAATTTTAAGGGTGAATACCTATACACTTTAGATATTGGTCGATGGGGGATTAGCGCCCCTGGTGATGAGTACCCGGATGGGGAGCTGGAGGCGTTGCCTTGCACTCAACTGGCAGACTGGTCACTATCTTAGCAAAATGCTAGAATATGAAAGTTTGGTTTTGTGTTCTACTGTGTTTTGGGATCCATTGGGGAATGGGGCTAAGGCAATATTCCATCGCCTGTTCTCTTACGGAGTGGGAGGGGGGTTGGCATTTCCAAGCGGAGGGCGAAGGGGGAGTTGGTTAATGTTTGGGGAAGGGTGAGCTGGGTACCTCCACAAGCATGTTGTGCTGTAGTGTCATATAGGTTTATTAGTGCATAAGTGGGTGGACACAATGTCACCAAGGATTACCGATATGCATAAAGAAAGTGCGATATGTTGGCCAACATGACAAAAATTATCACATGGAATGTCCATGGTATGGCCGCATCTGAAAAGCATAGAAGAGTGTTTGCCTATATGAACTGTATAATATTGCTGTGGCCTACTTACAGGAGTTGCACATGTGGGGGGTTTCAATTCCATGTCTACAAAAACGTTGGAAGGATCAAATATATACCCACCTCATATTCTGGTTATGCAAGAGGGGTTCTATTTTGGGGTGAGCAGTCTAAATATCGAGTTTTAAATTTCAACCTACAAGTATATCGAGTTGTTAATATCGTAGGTAAAGAATATCGAAGTCAAGAATATCGATAAACAGAATATCGACCCCAAGGTAAGTATTATCGAAGTTAACAATATCGAAGTCTCAAATATAGATCTAAGTAATATCGTAAGCAAAAATTTCGATGTCAATAATATCGATATTTTATTAGTGTAATGTATTTTAATATGTATTTTATTTGTATGTTAAAGATTATTGTAATGTATTTTAATACACTTAAAAAAAAATGTTTAGAGATTAATAATTATTTAAGATTTAATTTAGCGTTTTAGTATCAGAGCGGGTTGTGGGTTTATAGGGGAATAGGGTGGGAAGTAATTTAATTATAATTAATGAATTAATATGTATTGTTTAATTGGTATTTATGATTAATTAATTGTTAATTAATTATTAATGGTAAATTAAATATATTAATTGAATAATTAATTGTTAATTAATTATTAATTGTAAATTAATTGTAATAATTGGTTAATTCTATAAGTTATAATTAGTTTAATATTAATATTTATTTATTGGTATTGTTAATTAATTAATTGTTAATTACTAATTAATTGGTGATTTAATTTTATTAAGTGATTAATTGATGATTAAATTAATTATGTGAATTTTTATGTGTAGTGGGTTGTGGGTTTATAGGGGAATAGGGTGGGATGCAATTAAATTAAAATAATTAATGATAATTTTTTTTTATTTGTAATTAATAATAATTAATTGTTAATTAATTATTAATTGGTAATTAATTGTTATTAGTACGTCGAATATAGTAAATATAAATAATTTATTATTTCATGTTATTTGCTGTTATTGCTAATTAATGTATTGTTAATTAATAATTAATTTGTAAATAATTGTAATTTGGTAGTTAATATGTATAAATTAGTAAATAATAACTATATTAATTATAAAGAATGTATTATTAATTGTAAATAATAGATAATTTGATATTTAAATGTATTGTGTATTTTGTATGTGTAGTGTGTTGTGTGTTAAAGGGGGAATAGTGTGGGATGTAATTCAAAGTTATTTATGTAAATATTTATTTTAAATAATTGGTATTTAATTATAATTATTTAGTAAATTAATTATTAACATGCTATTTTTTTATAAATAATTATTTAATTGGTTATTATGTTTATAGAATCCCTATGCTATCCAGTGCTTTCCCAACTGTTTTACTATCTGGAGTGGGAATAGTAATTTTTACCCCTACGCTATCCAGCGCTTTCCCTACTGTTGCACTCTCTGGAGTGGGAATAGTAATTTGTACCCCTACGCTATCCAGCGCTTTCACTACTGTTGCACTCTCTGGAGTGGGAATAGTAATTTTTACCCCTACGCTATCCAGCGCTTTCCCTACTGTTTCACTTACTGGAGTGGGAATAGTAATTTGTACCCCTACGCTAACCAGCGTTTTCACTACTGTTGCACTCTCTGGAGTGGGAATAGTAATTTGTACCCCTACGCTATCCAACGCTTTCCCTACTGTTGGACTCACTGGAGTGGGAATAGTAATTCTTACTCCTATGCTATCCAGTGGTTTCCCTACTGTTGCATTCTCTGTAGTTGGAATAGTAATGTTTTTCCACACCGCAATCCAACACTTTCCCTACTGTTGCACTCTCTGGAGTGGGAATAGTAATTTTTAACCTTACGCTATTCAACGCTTTCCCTACTATTGCACTCTCTGGAGTTGGAATAGTAATTTGTACACCCAAGCTATCCAACGCTTTCCCTACTATTGCACTCTCTGGAGTGGGAATAGTAATTTTGACTCCTAAGCTATCCAGCGTTTTCAATACTATTGCACTCCCTGGAGTGGGAATAGTAATTTTTACTCCTAAGCTATCCAACGCTTTCCCTACTATTGCACTCCCTGGAGTGGGAATAGTAATTTTTACCCCTACTATATCCAACGCTTTCCCTACTGTTGGACTCACTGGAGTGGGAATAGTAATTTTTACCCCTACGCTATCCAACACTTTCCCTACTGTTGCACTCTCTGGAGTGGGAATAGTAATTTTTACCCTTACGCTATCCAACGCTTTCCCTACTATTGTACTCTATGGAGTTGGAATAGTAATTTTTACCCCTACGCTATCCAGCGCTTTCACTACTGTTGCACTCTCTGGAGTGGGAATAGTAATTTTTACCCATACGCTATCCAGCGCTTTCCCTACTGTTTCACTTACTGGAGTGGGAATAGTAATTTGTACCCCTACGCTATCCAGCGTTTTCACTACTGTTGCACTCTCTGGAGTGGGAATAGTAATTTTTACCCCTATGCTATGCAATGTTTTCCCTACTGTTGCACTCATTGGAGTGGGAATAGTAATTTTTACTCCTAAACTATCCAGCGTTTTAACTACTGTTGCACTCACTGGAGTGGGAATAGTAATTTTTACCCCAACGCTATCCAACGCTTTCACTACTGTTGGACTCACTGGAGTGGGAATAGTAATTTTTACCCCTATGCTATCCAGTGGTTTCCCTACTGTTGCATTCTCTGTAGTTGGAATAGTAATTGTTTTCCCTACGCTATCCAACACTTTCCCTACTGTTGCACTCTCTGGAGTGGGAATAGTAATTTTTACCCTTACGCTATCCAACGCTTTCCCTACTATTACACTCTCTGGAGTTGGAATAGTAATTTTTACCCCTACGCTATCCAACGCTTTCCCTACTGTTGCACTCTTTGGAGTTGGAATAGTAATTTTTACCCCTACGCTATCCAACGTTTTCCCTACTGTTGTACTCTCTGGAGTGGGAATAGTAATTTTTACCCTTACGCTATCCAACACTTTCCCTACTATTGCACTCTCTGGAGTTAGAATAGTAATTTTAACCCTACGCTATCCAACGCTTTCCCTACTGTTGCACTCTTTGCAGTTGGAATAGTAATTTTTACCCATACGCTATCCAACATTTTCCTTACTGTTGTTTTTGTTGGAGTTGGACTAGTAGTTTTATTGTGTCTCATATTTAATATGTTTTGTATTATTTTAGCTATTGTAATATATCATTAATAATAAAAATTATTTACATTAAAAATATTGATTATTATTTGCTATATGTAATTATTAAATATTTATTGATGGTATTGTTTTATGTGTATAGATGTATTGGTCATTTTTAAAAACAAGTAATAATTTATACGTTACAGAAATTATTATTGAAATTAATTATTAAGTAAATATATATATTATATATTATATGTATATGTTTAATTAAAGTTTTATTAAATTATATATATTAATTATACATTTTAAATATTATACAATATATTTAATTATGTTTATTTTATTTCTAAGTATTATTTGGTTTATTTTACATATATTTTTAAAGTAAAAAAAACGATATTTTTAATAACGATATTTTTGACATCGATATTTAATTTTCGATATTTTTGCACTTACCATGTTGTAGATAGGATGTCGATATTCTTGACATCGGTATTTGTGTTGCGATATATTTGTAGGTCGATTTTCTGTCTGTCGAAATTATGTCAGACAACCCTATTTTGGGTGGTGCTGGGAGTTCCATTTCAACATCTCCATCATGTTATAGACCAAGAAGGGAGATACATTGTTCTGCATGGTAAACTAGATGGTAGAGAATCATGCATCATCAATGTAAGTGCACTTACTCATTTTGGTATTTAGAGAAGGCACTTACTCATCAATGAGTAAGTGCCTTCTGTGAATACAAAAATGAGTAAGTGCCTTCTGTGAATACCAAAATGAGTAAATGGTAGTAAGTTTAGGATTTTGTCTTAAGTTAGTTCTGTGAATCGGGCCCTCTGAACATAGCGTGGGTCTGGCCTATGTATACTGTACCCTTCGGTTGTACCCCTGAATCTTTCCTGACATGTATTAGTGTCTGTGGTCCAAACCAACCATCCCTTCCAATTGGGGACTGTCCTATTATATCGTTGAATGTCATCTAAAGTAGCCCCTTCCTTTGATGTGAAGTTCGACTCGGCTTGTGATGGTGTTGGAAACCGAAGAGCGGTTAAGCCCTTGTTCTTGGCTAGTCCAAGACAGGAAGTCTGGTGCACAGTGTAGTTCTGAAACATTATCTGCTGGGGAATGAGGCATGCTCTAAATAGAGCTTCTGTCCCCTGTACTTGCCAATCTCCAGAATCCCAGACTGATTTCAAGTCAATTGTGTCCTTCCAAAAGTCTAACTGGCACATGCATCAAGCTACGATTTTACGAGTCCTTAATTGCGAATATTTAGGATTCGCAATTAAGGACTCGCAAAATCCTGTGCATGTATGAATCGCTATAATAATAGCGATTCCTACCCATCCCTTATTTGCAACTCGCAAATTGTGAGTCGCAAATAAGGAATAGCTTCCCATTCATTCCTATAGGCCTACAGGCCCACAGGAATGAATGGGAATATGCTAGCGCAATTTGCGAGTACTAATAGGTACTCGCTAATTGCGCATTCAATTTCAGGGTGCAAGGGTGTCAAAAGGACACCCAGTGGCACCCCTGGAATTGACTTGTGCACATATGTGCATATATAAGGGCATGTGTAAGTGCAACATGTAACTTGGAAACGTGCACCAAAGTGCATTTTTCAAAGGTTTTGCAAATTACCATGAAGTTCAAGTTCATGGTAATTTGCGCCCCCTATTAGTGAAATCGCTAATTTTGTTACTTTAATGCATTGCATTTAAGGAATCTCAATTTACGATTCCTTAAATGCAATTGCAATTTAAGTAATCGCAATTTAAAGATTACTTAAATTGCGATTTTCGCATTTGGGATGATGCTTCTCAAATGCAAAAATACCGGTAGCAAAGGGGCAGATTCTTAGAATCTGCCCGTTTGCGACCGGATTTTCTTTTGATGCATGTGCCTGTAAACCTTGTTCAGACAGCTGGGTAATAAAGGAAGCAGAGTACATCTGTTTGTGTTAGTTAACATATTCTTCTGTGCAGGTGTAGGTGCAACCTTATAATAATATGAGGTCTGGTCTGAGATATTAAACCCTAAAAAATATGAAACTTTCAGTGCAAATGTTTTGGAACTACTCTTAGGAGGCGTTGGGCAATGTTCCCATTGGTGGTATGTGAACACATTTCTTGGGTTACTAGATTTTTGTAAAAAGATATGACCTTAATGTTGGTAACAATATATTTTGTTAAAGTATGATGTGTCTTCCAACATGTCATTGCTAGCAAATGCAGAAGAGTGTTCTAAATCAGTCAACATATTATTTACAGTCTCAAAATCCCAATCATCGGAAAATGTACTCGAGGTAAAAACATAATTCAAAGAAATTTTAATGAATGTGGTATTTTTATAAGTTCCGTCGGTCCGAATATATCATAATCAACCTTGTCCCATACTATACCATCTGGTATAGGAACTGCTGTAATGTTCACTAATGACAAGATTGTGTTTACAATGTGATGAAAAATGTAGTTTCGGAAGTAAGTTCACTTTTGATGCTGCAGAGCTTTGGCGAAAGTATGTTCCGATAGTAATTAAGGAAAAGACAGTCACTAAGCCTATCTAAAAGAGAAAGACAAGTATCGCGGTGCTTTCCAAAGTTCGAACCAAGATGACACCAGGTAAGTCTTTTTAAGAAAGTTATAGAAAGCCTTGATTTATTGTTTACGTGAAATTGGGGCTGGCTTTGTTTCAGGTTCACTTGGATCCAAAGAGAATATATCAAAGTCTATGAAATAGCCAGATGTTGTTCGATCTACTTTTGGTAGCTCTCCAGGTTTTGTTGCACTTGTAGGTGGCTCTTGATGAGGCACGTTTACGAATACATCAGTGTGAGGTCGAATTGAAATTTGTGCTTTATTTTGATTTTGTATTTCTTGTTCAAAGGGAACAAGTTCCATTGCGTTGTTGCTTAGTCCTTCATTCCGTATAAGTGGGTTCCCAAACGTGATGAGCCGTTCTGTTTAAACTTCCTGTATAGTAGCAGGAGGAGGATGTTAGCTACTCAGGAGTTCACAAGGCCTCCCATTCAGTATCGGTCACATAGTGTGGTTTGATTAGGTCAATGGAGACAAATCTTTTCTCCTTCTTTCCGGCAAGAGGTGGCAGAAGTACAGATCTTGTTCCTTCGATGGCCAGGACAGGTACAGGTTTTCTGTGAGAAGGTCCAAATTCATTTTTGTCCGTTATCTTTTCTCTTACTAGATCCCATGCTTTAGGAATCCAGACAGGTCCTGCCGTGACTAATTTTACTTGCCTAGTGGCGGTCCTTTTTACCTGCACTTTACATTGCAGGGCTCTGGCTTTGTTCAGCTCCTGTAAGACAGCAAAACATTTATTGATGTCAAAAGGTTGTTCATCCGCCACTGTGCCTTCACAATCAAGATCCGGTTCCCATATTCTCATCCCGAAAAGGACTTCATAAGGAGTGACACCCCCTAGAGAATGCTCGTTGAACCATGTATAAGGGGTTAACCCAACTACTGCCTGCGCCTAATAATCTGGCTGTTAATGATTGCTTTAAGTCTCAGTTTTTCCTCTCCATGACAACATTTCTCTTGGGATGGTATGGAGAGGAGTACCGCAATGCTACAACCAAACCTCCCATGGCCTCCTTGTAAGCCCCAGAGCAAAACGCGGGGCCACGGTCAGAATGTAATGTGCCAATTCTGTATGTCCCTATAAAGACTTACAAATCTTTGATAACAGTTCGAACGTCAGCTGAGAGCTGGAGCCATACCCATAGGAATCTGGAGCATGAATCCACTGCAACCATAATATACTTGTAAGCCCCATCAGATTGTTAGGGACTGGAGTGGGCCGGAAAAACGCACGCTAGTGGTCTATCCGATATTATCAATGGTGTCTGCACTGGACGTGTTCTAGTGGATTCTTTCAACTGTTGACAGATGTTGCATTTCAAGATATAGTCCTTAGTTTGCTTTGTTAGCATCGGCCACCAATAGCGCTGTTTCAATAAAGAGACAGTTGCCGTAACTCCTGCTTGTACAGACCCTAAACCCTTGTGTGCAGCTAATTATTAAGCCTAATCTTCGATCCATGTTTGGTATAACTCTATCCCCCACTCCGGGAATCTGAGCAAATGGAATGTTGTTTGCATCTAACTTGTGGGAGTATTTGAGTGGAAAACGTTTCAGGAGTGATTTGTTGTCCTTGCGTGAAGCAATTACAGCTATCATTATCTGCCCGTCTATTCTCGTTTTTGAATGCAGGATCGCAGCTACGGAAGCAGTTCGTACTGCCCCCTTCCCAGCTTCATCAGCCAATGAATTCCCTTCAACGTAAACGCCATCACGTTGATGACTTGACGTGTGTATCACGTGAGCTCTTGTACGTTCGTTTATCAACTCCACCACTTTTCCATAGCTGTTTGTGCTTTTTTGTGCAACCTTAAGAGTCCTTAAACCCATTTTGTTCCCAATAATGTAGATATTCATTGTATGACTGGACAAAGTAAAAGGAATCGCACACTATTAGTGTGGGGAATTCTGGATCTTTATTCATCAGTGCCAGTAAAAGAGCTTTTAGTTCTGCTAACTGGGCCGTGCAGTCTCCTAGAGACTGGGTCTTTGTACTGCGTGGATGGAACTTACCATCCTGAATACGACCTTTCACAATTGCGCATGCTGCGCTATATTGCTGTTTACTTTCTATGGCCGGTTGTGCAGATCCCCCAGTGTAAATGATGTATTCATACTGATCTAGAGACATAATTTCTTTTGGTAGAGGATATTCTTATTCATATTGCAGAAATGCCTTTGTTTTCAGACTAGGGTAGTATCTGTATTCTACGTCTGACTCAGTGAGCAAATTAGCCCATTGTATCCATCTTGGATGTAAAGCTTTAGCGTTTGGCCTCCAGGGCTGGTACCGGGGTCACAACAGTTATTTGTTTCACCTGAGCCAGTGCTCTTTCTCTCACTACAGCAGTCTGCACAGCTGTCAGAATTTTTTTCCATAGATGGAAAACGCATCTCAGCATTTGTGTACAATTGTGATTTGTAAGCTATGGGCACTGTTTCGCCTTTGTTATATGTGAGGTATGTGTACCCAGATTGACTCACAACTATATGGATTACTAGCTTGCGGACATTTACGCGTGTCTGTAAGTGTTTTGAAACTATCATGTCAGCCTGGAGGGAACAAAGTGTACCTGTGTGTTTCTGTGACATTTGCCTAACTGAAAATTCAGGTCTTATAAGGTCGTAGAAAGATTTAACCCTTTCTGCATTATCCAAAATGTATGTTCTGCCAAAGTTCAGGAATCCCAGTATTGACTTTAAGTTTTTCACTGATTTTGGGGGTTGGAGCAATGCAAATGTTTCAAAACAATTGGCTGCCAGGCTTTTCCTTCACTTGACAGCTTGTATGATTGTATCCCAAAAATAGGACACTGAGGTGGTCTATTTTTGATTTTTTAAAGTTGAATTTGTAACCCCCAGATGCGTAATCCATAATTATGGTGTTCGCCCTTGTCAAGTGTACCTCCAGGTCATCCTCCGTTAGATAAATATCATCTACATAGGACAATGCCTCTTTATCCAGATTCTGTAGCAACTCGGTTACTCTGGATGAAAATAACCCGGACTGTTCTTATATTCATGAGCTAGTTGGCAAAATTGACGCTGAGACCCTAGCACTGAGAATGCTGTTAAGTATCTGCTCTCAGGCGCTATATCCATTTGAGATATCCAGTGTTGTTTTGTACTTTTTGCGCATAATGTTATTCATTAATGAGGCGCTATGTGCATTCTGTACTGCAAAAGGTTTTGTGCATGTATTAAGATGTGTGTAATCTAAAACTGGATGATATGAGTTGTCAGGTTTCATGACAGGAAACAAAGGAACGTTCATTGTTGAAGTGCAAGTTTTAATCACCCCCTGGTATTCAAGTTAATCTAAGATCTCCCTGACCTTTTTTTTAGCTTCTTGCTTGATTGGATATTGTCTCTGTGGAGTTGGATTAGATTTTAATTGTATCGCGTGGTGTCTTCATCCCATCCAACATGGTTTCGGTATAATGCCGGAGCAAGGGCTACTGCCCACTCCTTTGCATACGTATGTTTTAAGTGTTGGACAACGAGGTCAGAGAAGGCTGGAAAATTGACTGTTTCTCCGTTTTGCAATCCATAACAAAAGCAGACAGACAATCTTTTTCAGCTAATAGGATGCTGTAGCCAAATGTCACATTCTCCCAAAACAAACCTTTGATCCAGCTTGGTTTGTCCCCCTCCATCTGAAGTGTTATCTCATGTAACGTATGTGGGACACTCACCCTAGTGTCAGGTGTTTACACCATGATATATTTACTAAACTCCGCTGACACCAGAAATTCCATCAGGTTCTGGCGAGCAATTTTTACTTCTGATGCACTGTCTAGCATTGTCAGAGCCCATTCTCTGTTCAGTAGTTTAGTCCTCAGAATTCTGGGCATGTCTAACTTTGAGACCTGCTACCTTCTTCTTTTTGAATTGAGGTTTAGGTTTTTGTTTTTCTTCTTTTTTAGGTGCGTCATCCGCAGAGATTTGCGTGTCTCTGGACTTTGTAGGCTCTTCCTTTCTGTGTTCCCATCTTCCTTCTCTCTCTGAGTTTCTTGATGAACCCTGAAAGGAACAAGAGGAACGTGTATCAGTGTCCTGATACCTGTCTAGTTTACGAATGTTATGTCTATTCCTAATATTATATCATTTTTTGCAGGGCTCCTGTTGAGGAGACCCACTCCTGGACTGAGATATCTTTGTTTATTCTTTTGTTGTTTGTTATTTTCCCATTTCGTCTTTGAAGAAGTGGTTGATGGCTTAAAAGAATCCTTCTCAGGACTCCCCATTAGTTGAGGTTTAACTGGTCTAGCTCCCAAACGGTCTCTACCTAATTCTGCATAAGCAGTTTCTATTATTTTGGGTAATTCTATCTCCTGTTGTACAGGAGTGAAGTCTATCAATTGTTGGAATATTGCCACTGATGCTGCTTCACCTTTAATGTTTGCTAATATGATAGCTGATACTTGGGCAAAGTTGTTTAATAACTTCATCTCTAAGTTCAGAGCATATTCTGCTCCGTACTCATTCTGTATATGTCGCAATACTTCAGGTATTGCTGCTAATGAAGGGATACCATGTGTTCTGGTATATATGGTATATATTTGGCTCAGCCTTGGACTGGATCACTTCTTTTCTAGCCAACCACACTTTTCAGATCTTCTCTGTCACAGCTACTTCCAACATTTACCAGTCACCCTATGGTGTACCCCAGGGCTCCATCCTTAGTCCTCTACTTTTCAATTTATATGTCAGGCCTCTAGCAGACATAGCCGGACAAGCAGGCCTAACTCTTTTCACATACGCCGATGACTCCCAGATCATCTTTTCTCTCTCCAGCACTGACCCCGGCTCGACATCTCTTCTTCAGACAGGCCTAGGGAAAATCGCTACATGGATGAACCGCAATCACCTTAAATTAAATGGTGAAAAGACGGAAGTCCTCGTCTTAGGCAAAAAGAAAGATCTGTGGGGCCTGCTACATTGGCCTGCTGAGATGGGCGCCCTCCCACAGCCCTCCAGCCATGTCCGAAATCTGGGGATAACTATCGACGACTCACTAACCATGCACCATCAGGCAGTGAAGGTCACAGCCATCTGCTTTACCATCTTGAAATAGCTCAGGAAGATCATGTGGATGCTGCCTGGGGACAACCAGAAAACAGTGGCCCATGCCCTCATCACCTCTCGGCTGGACTATGGAAATGTCCTTTATCTTGGTTCCAACAAAGCAGTGGCACGAAGACTACAGTTGGTACAGAACACTGCAGCAAGATTACTTTGCAGGGTTCCCAAAGCCACCCCATCTCTGGCTACCTCCGTGACTTACATTGGCTCAGGGTAGAGAGCCGTATTAAGTTTAAAACCCTGAGCTATATGTTCAAGATCAAAATGGGAGCGGCACCACAGTATCTCAAATCCCTCATCCGTCTCTATGCCCTCACTCGCCATCTACGATCTACTACTCTCGGATACTTTACAGTACCAAGGTTCAAACCATACAGGATGGGGGAATATCTTTCACTTACCTAGGTCCATCACTGAGGAACACCCTTCCTCCCACCATACGCAAAGAGACTATCTACACACGCTTCCGCAGATCCTTCAAGACCTTGTTATGCAACCAGTAACCCCATCTACTACTGCCTTTACATACACCTAGTCCGCCCGGCGCCGGGAAACCCTTTTTGGGTAGCTGTTGCGCCCTACAAATTAAATAAATAAAATAAATAAATAATAAATATGGCAGCGAAGACCGTACCCCAAGAGGTACAATACTCTGGTGGGGGAGCTAACCCCATTGGCAAACAGATTGTAAGCATTCTATGCTTTTCTTGAGGAACTGTGTTTGGGACTACTGCTTCTAGCTGTGTTATTTTTTGAGCTATCCAGAAGGGCATTTGCTCTCATTTAGTCGGCATTTTACCTGTTACTGCATGCAATGTCTGTGGTATAATTTTGGTTGCAGTACTCTGGACTGGTCCTGTTAGTATAGCTGGTGTTGGTTGTAGTGTGAGTGTTCTCATCACAAATTGTGTCAAGTTTCTGTACATTTTTAATATTTCTTTATGATGTGTGAGTAAGTCTCCTCCTGGCATTGTTTCAATTTCAGGATGTGGTGCATATGTTGCCAGTACTGACCATGTTGCTCAGTCTCTTCTGAGTGGACCGAGTCTTACTCTATTTCTTGTATGGGGAGGCAGGGGTGTAACATAGGCCCCCGCAGCCCATGCGGTGTGGGGGTCCCCTCATCACAGAACTCAGGCCTGCGGGCCCCAAATTAAATCCAGAGCGGGGGCCCCTCTGTGCAACTGGCAGGGTAGCACCCTCTACGTTTGTTATGCCACTGGGGGGAGGTTGCCTTTAAACCAGTAATAATGCTCCTTGTAAGTGAGCAGAATTTCAATTCCTTCGAAAGGTCAATACTCGTTCCGTATGCCATCTTCTAAGTAGAAATGAAATGTTTTTGAGTATGCATCTGCATGTAGGAATTTAATCCATGAATAGAATTCCTCTGTTCTATATGATTCATGTGCCTCAACCATGAATACCACTGGCCCATTCCTAGACGTTAAGCCATCTTCTACTAGTCTTAGGGTAATAGCAGTTCTTACATTTTCTGTAATGCGTATTGCATCTGCATCAGCTTCTTCTCCTGTAATAATACACCTGCAGGGACTTCAGTTTCAGTCATTCTTTCTAAGAGCATTGCTAGGCAACTGAGATAAGGTGTTGTGCACAATAGGAACAATGTGTCCTTCAAGCTTGATTAACCAACAGCCAATACATAGGATTGTTAGCCTATTCAGCTGTGGTGGAGTTTGTTCCCTCCCACTCCAGACTCCACTCCAGACATCTCCGGGTAAATGTGAGTAGGACTTTCTGAGAAATGGCACAACTGAACTACTCAGATTTGACTGTTAAATGAGTACCCAACCATTGTTGGCGGCGCCATGTCGTTTAGTTCCTATATGACCTATACAGGATCTGCGCATTTGGACAACATACACTGTGGGATTGGTGTCTAGACTGATTCTAGACACCCTCATCAGGTATGTTGGTCTTAGTACTGGCTAGCTCACAGTGCCACTAGAAACTCCTCTTACCAAAGAGAGAATAGTTCTTGGCAACTATCAAACATGACTACCCTGAACCCTCAGGACCGTGGAAACATTGTACTACTTTTGTCTCGGTCTCTTGTGCTCACTTAGACTCAGAGAAATACACAGAATAAACAGTAGGGACGTTTTCAATAAGTATCTATTGACCAGTTGTTATTCTTGTGTAAAATAGGTGTGCATTAACGATCACTAAGCAGTAGCAGATATAAATGACTAAAAGCACTACGAATGTAAAAGGATGGTAGACTTCTACTATCCTGATATTATCATGAATACAAGCAAGTATATAAAATACATGGCAATAAAATGACAGTAAAATGCGTACTCCCACGATGCTACCCAAATTAGATGTACTTAAGTGTACCCCGCATGTATGTAGGTGTTAAGCCAAGAATCCCTCTAGGATAAAGTCAACCCCCATTACTGAAGTGAGAAACTGCGGGACCCCATCCTGGTCTTGGGTTGAACACCCTGTAAGGGATGTCAGACCACTGCGAGCTGGAGTATCTGCATGCAGGGTGCTTCAGCGTCTTGTGTCAATGAGTCAGTGTAGAAGTCCTGATCTCCTCTAAGTGTTTCAACAAGATGTGATTTTTTTATACACAAAGGGCCCCCCCCTAGGGGTTTTTCCTTGCTGTGCCAGTGTCGGACTTAGTATGACTTCGGGAATGAAATTCATACTTAGTTATTATGCATGGAGATGGACTCTGCTGAGTTTCTAAGAATCCTCATGCATAATTTATGAGGCTGCTACTAGGGAAATCCCGAGCTCTCAGCATAGTGTCATATCTTGGTAAAAGGTCAAATCCCCAAGAACCATTATGTATGTAATGTAGGAGAGGATATAGGTGAAAGGTGAGATGGTAACTAAGCCAAATCCAAATCCAAACAGCTTTATTCGACATAAGTCATAAAAGCGATACAAAACAGCACAGGTACAAAATACACAAATATACAATCTAAAAATGTTGCTATTTAAAATATTTACATTTTTAAAAAAAAACATTTAAGATACACAAGAATCATTAAGGGTAACTAAGCCTGTATTGAGGTACCTTATGGAATATAGCACGGATGGGATTGTTAGTTGACCGTTTCTATATGGGAGAATGATCTGCACCACCCCAGAATTGGAGTTTATCAAATAGGGTTGGAAGAAATACTTAATCAACCCGGGTCAAAAAATTCACCCTGGATAAAGTATTTGGTAGATACTTCAAGGGATATGGGGAGCGACAATCTGTGGGAGGCCCCATGGGAGGTTTCTGCATCCACCCAAAAAATTGTCCTTAAGAGAATTTATTCACAGTACAAACTGAGTACGCTGTTATCAAGGACTTCCCTGGGTTCCCTGACTGAGGTTTTCCTACAATTGAAGAATAGTTATAAAGTGCAGGGCTACCTTGATGGATTCAGTCCTCTCAGGCGAGGAAGCTGTATCCACAGGTACTGTATGGAACCCTGACAGTATATGTATTTACTGTTGGTTGGCCTGGCCCTGGAAGAAACACTCAGTTGGCTTGCCTGTCCTGTGTACATTCTCCAGAGACAGTGGTACAGACCTTTTTCTTTTGTCCAGGGCGAAAGTCGGTCAGGATCAAATGGTTGAATTCTATATGCCGCAACTTGAGAACTAGGCAGCATTGGAAGCTTTTAGGATTTTGCAGACTGATACAAAACGACCTTTTGTCTTTACTGTCTCAAGATTTTTATATTGCTTGTGGCGAATCAGGTATACATTTTGCTCCAAAATAGCTGAGTTGGCAATTACTTGACCCAACTGATTGTTAGGTAATGTGCTAGAGATGTTTCCTTCTTTTTATTCAGTCCCCTACTTGAATTTTCACAGTGATTTTATTTGCCATGAATGGTAAAAATGCTTTGTGCTTTTTATACTATTCATAATTTCATTTTTTATCATTGATTTCAATCATTATTCAAATAATTGTTTTAAGTATCAGTATTATTATCTGTTTAACTGTATTAGCAGAACATTTTACCGTAAATGAATGCTGTAAATTGTTCTTGCATGGCTGATATGCCAAAATAAAGATTATGATTGATTAATAAATATCCTTTGAATACAAAATATCTGCTAAAATCCAACACTACCAACATTTTATGGTATAATTTAACTTTAGCAACAGTTTTAGCAATGGGTTATAACACAACAAAAGTGCTATATTTGAAATAGGTGATTGAAATAATAAGTCAAAATCATGCAAAATTAATCTTGTATATTTATGAATGGCAGAGGATTTTACTATGGTGGTAGTATTAGACATGATTAATAACGCAGGTAAAGGGAAGATTGAAACCAATCCTTGGTCAATCTGAAGACACATGGGTGAATTAGATACGTCTGTGTGTTACTAAATCATAGAGAACCTTGATTTAAAATAAAAGTTTCATTACTTTAAAGAAAATCTCACAAGCTTGTCTTGAGGACCCCTTAGACCTTTGTGTGTGCCCTCATTTTTTAGCTTATTTTTACATTTTATATTTTTCAAGGTTTAGCCATGTCACTTTTAGCAATGACCTACATATTATGTTTAGCTCCACTTACATAATAATATTACAGGAATATATTGTACAAGTTGCTTATTTTAGGTTTACCTTTCCTTGGCATGTGATCTTTACATTCTGTTCAAGGCTAGGAACAGTACACAATATACTATTGCTTATGTTATGCCTTTTAAGAGACAGCTGATAACATGTAGACAGTTGACTGCAACGGAGCTCTACGTCTAACCTAGTGTGGTTTTATTACATACATGATGCATAAAGGGGCATTCCAGCCGCGACCATCCTGAGATGAACACTGTATTCGACATGCAACTCTGCTGGTGCTAATCAACCAGCTCCAAGAGAGAGTTGCATTGCACACTACCGCATGATTTTTGACACCATTTTCAGGTATGGGGATAAGGCTAGTAATGTAGAAGGGTACACCAGCTATGCTCTCAGTATAGTAGTAGGGTTAGGTAGGACCCTCTAGAACATCTAGATTTCATTTACAATGGTTGAACTGTTCGTTATCTTTACAATGTTTATGATGCTGGTAACTCATATTTGTTTAATCTGCCTTATTACCTCAGCTCATTGGCTCTATGCAAGATTACAATTGTTTCAGTAAATGTATTGAAAATATATTCCATACTTCTCTAGTGTTTTGCCTGGGGATGCATGAGTAATACAACAAAAGGGTGAGATCTTTTTCAACAACTTCCCTGGGGAGTCAGAGTGTCATGTACAGATTCTACAACCACCGTCTGACCTAAAAGGGTTAGGGGTTTAGGTGAGATACTCAGAGCTAGCTAGGAATTGGGGCAGTGGTTTCTGATGGTTTTCTATTGCGTAAACAAGGTAGTTTGTTGAAAATAAATTTTTATATAAGTTAATCAATATTTTTTTTAAACTGAAGGGGTAATTCATTTGAGGGCATAGATAAAAAATGGAAAACAAATTGTGGGGCAATAACCATTCTGATAGATTTAATTTTCCCCCACCAAGATAAATGTAAGGAAGACCAATTGTGAAATTTATATTTAATGTTAGTAAGAACTTGATCACAATTCAAAGTCATTGATTGTTTAATGGAGTGAGAAAATAGAATACCTATCTTTTTTGTGAGCATATGCATTGGACATTCAAAGAGAAAAAATAAGTTTTAAAATAGTGTTTAATGTGCACCCTGAAACTTAGTACTAGTTTGTATGAGATTGATCAGAGGAAGAATTGAGGAATCTGGATTACTAATATACAAAAGAACATCATCTGCATATGCTGATGTTTTTAAAGGTAACATTTTTAATTATAAGGTCTTGGATTGCACTAGAATTTCTAAAGTCAGAAAGTTGCGATTCACTAGTCAGTAAGAAAAGTGATGGTGAAAGGGGAAAACTTTGTCTATGTTCAGACAGATTCCCTAATAAACAAGTTTATTTCCTGCAGTTACTTTTGCCATTGCACTCTTATACCGGACATATACTGTTTGAGTTTTTCTGCAAGATACCTCCTTACCTTTTACAGGCCATATTGTTGGCCCAAGCCATTGTAAGTATTTTCATAAATAGGCCTACCATCCCTGTCACTACAATCATTAATCTCTAGAATGTTATACCTAATAACAGACAAAGATATCCATTGTGTGTTTCTTTTACCTAGATTGGTCATCCTCCATGAATTAGACCGTTGATTCGAAAAACCCAATAAAAGAAGTTTGTTACTTCGCAGCTGTCAGATAGGTATACTTTATAATCTCCATGTGCCTTTCAGTCCAAATCTACTGTAGTTCATGAGTGAGTAAGAACCTTCCAGATTAGGGAATCTGTTTGAACATACTGTTTTTTGTTTTACGTAGCCCAAGGACTGAAAATAACAGGCTTTATGAGATAACCAGAGTCTTAAGAACTATAAACATCCAGCTAAGGCTTTCGAACAGCGGCTCCTAATACAATTATTAGGTATACATTTTCCACATGCCCTATTAGTGCATGAGTACACCACCTGGGAGATAAAGCTATATGTGCTCTCTCAAAGCACCTACAGTGGAGGACATACCTAGATGTATAGGTTAATCTTTATCCTCCTACTATAGTATAGAGAAACATTACCCTTTCAGGTTCTCTTTTGGCATGTCTTTCGTTTCCTATACCCTATTGGGTTATAAGGTATTTTCATCTAGCAATCACGGTTATGCTTAGATATAATCAGCACACTGCATGAGCAGCATTGTGTATTTTTAAGATCACTTGGTTTTTAACATTTTTTTTATATATGAGTGTTCCCTTGGAAGCATTCACACTGATCATTTACCTAAAGAAGCATGAACTACTCTGATAATATATAATATAAATAAGTTTTCATTTTCAGGTATTTATGTTCACACCATGTCTATTTTGTTGTAGAGAAAGTTGTGACGGTCTACCTGAAGAAGGTATACAAATCAAAACGCGCCTAGTGTTTCAATCTACCGCCAGCCCTCAAATTATGTGAGAATCTAATTATTATTTGTCTCTTTATTTAAATGTTCATGTTTTTGTGATGGTAATTGTGTTTGTCACATTTATGTATTTGTATAGGTTCTCTAGACAGGTGATTTTGTCAATCTACATGTATTTCACAGATCAATGAATGTAGATTAGTATATTGTACACATGGATTAATAATTAGTCAGAAATCAACAAATATAAAAAAACAAAAGATATGTACTGTTGATACCCATATATATATATTTATAATACTAAAAGTATACATTGACTTTAAGCAATTGAAATAAAAAATTATTTGTGGAAAATATACACACTTATGGTCATGTGTATATATTTAATGCACTTCAACTTATGTTTCTTTATGTGAAATAGAAACCTGAAATGTTGTACTCCAATTGAATCCAATACCTGTACCTCGCCCCAGTCTTTACCCCTTATGCTATGTTTCTTTTGCAGATGGGAAGGTGGGTAGGGCTGCTTCACTCATGGAGCAGGGCAGGGGCAGAGTGGTATGCCCACTCAAGTGTGCAATAACTCAGGCCACCCAAAGCAGTCATGTGCATTTCCCTGTTTGCAATGCATACTGCATCACAACCTGCATGGAGAACATGCCTACCCCTCCAGCCCCTGGCTGAACACCTTGTCACGGTGCTCAAGAACAATCACAAGGCCACATTGCAGCATTGTGATTGGCTTAGGGGAGGGAGCCTGGCTGCCTGTGTCTTGTTCCTGGAAGCAGACCAAGGAGAGTAGGAGAACAGAAGATGCAGGACCCAGCCTCGAGGTAAGAATTCATTAGAAACAATATGTACAACGCCGGCTCACACCCCCGCGCGTCCCTGCCCCCTCCATTGACCTTTCCCGTGTCCCCCTATCTATTGAGTTCCCCCGCAACACTTCTGATTGGTGGCCGCTGTGCACCCATGCGAAGCATGCGTACCACTTGTGCGCCAAAATAATATATGACATTAGAACACATACCATTGCATTGCATTCCATTACAATGCATACTAATACTATGCATATTGCAACAGTAGGGAAAGTGCTGGATAGTGGAGGGCTAAAAATTACTATTCCCACTCCAGTAAGTGCAACCCTAAGACTAACCCTTGCACCCCTGAATCCTAAAATTCACCTTTTCCCCCAAAACACACCCTGAACCCTAAAATTCACCTTTGCCCCCAAAACACACCCTGAACCCTAAAATTCAACCTTTGCCCCCAAAACACACCCTGAATCCTAAAATTCACCTTTGCCCCCCAAAACTCACACCCACCCTAAAACTTAGAATTCTCCATTATGAATCTTACAATGCATTGTAATGGCATGCGTTGTAGACGCATGCATTGTAATGGCATGTGTTGTAAAGACACCTGCGTTGTAAAAGTTGCATTGTAAAGGCATTATGATGTAATGCCTGCATTGTAATGGACGTCTCCCATGCCAAAGGCAAGCCATAGGCAAGCCAGTCTGCGTCCATCTGCCCCTGGACTGCGCCCAGAACCAAGGACCTCTTCTCTCAGACACTCCACCACTATGATGCCGGCACCCTCCTCTCCATCAACCCTGGTTGCCACATCGCCTGGCAACACTGTGGAATTCTCTTGAACCCTACGCCTGTCGAATCTAGAAACATTCCTCCACAATAGCTCACCAGTGCCTCCTGCCGCCCGGCCGACCAACAGTGCACCCGACTGACTCAACTGCATCCTCCTCAATGTGCAGTCACTCCACAAACACGCAACATAAATCTCTGACCTCCTTGACGCAACCTCTTCAGACATTGCCTTCTTCACTGTGACCTGGACCAACCCCAACCCCATCCTTTGCGGCACCCTCATCTGCAGCCCCCCGGGCCATGGACCCCCATTCATCGATACCATTGTAGACCTCATTGCACCTCAGGCTCTTCCATCCTAATCGGAGACCATAAGTTCCACCTGGACAACCCCAGTGGCCAGAACACCACGCCCTCCTGGGGAAACTCACCAACATCAGACTCAAGCAGCTAGTTACCGCACCAACTCAGACCGCAGGACACACTGTCGAGCACGTCTCCTCCACCAGTGGGAACTTCAACTACAGCCACACCATCAGACTCCTCTGGACTGACTATAATTGTATACATCACGTCTTCACCATGCCCACCGTACACCACTGCCATCATTGACCCCCCCTCACAGCCGGATCAAGGCCACCAAAGAACTTCTTGTCAACTCCCTCAGCCTCACCACTCCGTCAACGCTTACAGACAATAACACCACAGCACGCAACCTCCACTGATGGGTCTCCAACTGTGCTGACACCCTGGCACCTCTCAAGAAAAGACCAGGCAAACAACACTCCAAGAAGGCCAACTGGTTCACTCCCACCCTCCACTAGTCCAGATGCCCTGCAGACATCTCAAGAAGTGATGAAGCCAGAACATTAATCAATTCCGCAACACAGTCAGCGTGATTCTTGGACTACGTTGCGCCGTCTTGGAAAAAGTGGCATATGCGTGACCTTGTGGAGCCCTGTGCCACTTTATACCTGCATCAGGAATGATGTATGCAGGGTGTGCATTCCAATGCAACAAAGCCTCATAGGAGTGGCATAGTGAAATCCATAAGATTTCACTGTGACAATTGTAGGACGGCACTGCGTCTGTATCTTACAACTGCCTCATGGCAGGCCATAAGGGTAATGCAGTGCCACAGGGATAGGCTGACCCCATGCATTGCTGGAGTTGCATCATGCAAGTAACACAACTGCAGCAATGCGTGACTTTAGCGCTGACAGATACGTCAGGATTCCAGATGTATCTGTCATTAATTGTGACATGGAGAACTGTACAGTGAATACAGCGCATCCATTATGTTGCAAGAAGGGCGTAGTGAAAAGTGTTGCAACGCTGTTTTGTTGCAGCGCTAAAACACTTTTCATGTATGAGGCACAGGATTTCACCCTATCTTATTGATGGTGCACATTCCTGCCCTGTTTTGTCACAGGGCAGCTCAGCAACATTCCTTGCAGCACTGTCCAGCAGCAAAACCTGCTGAAAAAATGAGGCCCCAAGTCTTTGCACCATTTTTAAGACCAGATATTTTCTGTTCATAAAAAAACTGCCCCTAACTGTAGTTAGAGGCAGTTTTTAGTCTCCCTCCCTACAAAGCATTCCTTCATATGGTGATAAAAAAATCGCTGTTGTACTGTCCAAAAAGTGCCGCTACAGTGGCGTTAACACCTTGTACATATTACCGTCAGTGCCACCCATATGGAAACATGTCCTGGTCAAAGCTTTCCTAAAATAAAACAACCTGGACCCCCCTGTTTAGGAAACTATATTCTAATTTCACTACTCACCTGTCTGAGCAAATTCTAATTCTAACAAATAATGCCCTACACCCCACCCAAACCGAGTTCCACCCCAAAAATAGTACAGACACTGCCCTCCTGGCAGTGTTAGAGGAGTCAAAAATGCTTCTTGATCATAGTGGCACTGCTGCCATCATACTTCTTGACCTCACCACAGCATTCGACTTTGTGAACCTTTACATTCTCATTAAAAGAATTAACAGCACAGATGTTATAGGGCTAGTATTGAAATGTAATAGGGAACAATGTCAACCCCCATCTGAACCTAGGCTGGCCAGACTGCCATGGCACAGCCCTTGCGCCCAAGGTGGTTATCAAGAGTGTGGGGTAGGGTTAGACAAATCACTATGCATGAAAGTCCAAGCCACAAAACTCTCCACCAGCTGGTTTGGCATTTTAAGAATGTTCCACAAAATTCTCCACCTCCTTTCTCTCCTTGATGAGACTCAAAATTCAGGCATTAAATTTCTCCTGCCTGGAATACAAGAATCTACTATACCTGGGTGCCCCAAGAGCTGTGACCAAACAATTTAAGGTGGTGCAGAACGCATCAGCCCAAGTCCAATTGAGCAGAGAGTTAAATTCAAACTCCTATGCATTCCCCATAGGGTCTTTCAACAAAAAGGCCCTTCCATCCTCAGACCACTGATCTCCACGTACATGCCAAATAGAGCTCTTTGATCCTCCAAAGGCCATCTAGGTACGGTTATTTGCATTAAAAGAGTGAGAAGCGGATGGCGCTCCTTTGGCTAAAATTTGGCTAAGCTAAGGATTGCCCTCCCCCTCATTGTAAGACTCACTGACAATGAACTCAGGATCCACAAAATACTAAAATGATGGTTATTCAAAATCTGAGCTCTCCCTGAACAAAGTGGTTGGATTCTGTGTTGCGTTTGCCAATGCTGGGATGCCTTTCAGTAGCCATGCACTATGTAAATGCAAATAGAATTGAAACAATGCTGTGTCAAATAATGTAAAATGTTCATACATTGTACAGGATGTCTTAAGTCATTAACAATAAAAGAAACAATTTTAGCTCTGTGGCCGTTGTCTAAATCCATAAGTGAAAGGAAAGAAAAGTGATTGATAGGTAATCCTGAATAATTGTGAAAAGAGTAAAAGTAAATTGTCACAAAAGGGATAAAGTAGCTCTAAGAAAAATGAAAAAAAGGAAAAGGAAAAACAAAGACAAACATATAAGAGACAATATGAAAAAATTAATAGTGCTAGGGAATCAGCTGCACACATGTACAAGAGTATCCAGAGGAAATGCTGCACAGATTAATGATATGCTATCGAAGGCTAGTAAGAAAATGGAGGAGAAATAGGAATTAAAATAATTTCAGGTAAAAGTCTCATTGTTAACTATAGTAACAGGGTGGTGGAATTGCCATAACCACAAATCCAGCTGCCGCCTCAGCACACTCCTCGACGAGCTGACAGAACTGATGGAACACCTTCACTTCAAGATACTGGCCAGCCCCACTGCCACCCTCCAACGAACCCTCATCTACAGACCCCCTGGACCCCGTGAACCCTTTGCCAACTCCATCACGGGCATCATCTCCCCACAGGCCATCATATCCACCAACTACACCCTGCTGGGAGACCTCAACTTCCACCTCAACAACCAACTGGACCCCAACACCACATCCCTCCTGGACAACCTCCACAACGTTGGACTCCGCCAGATCATAACCGAGCCCATGCACTCAGCAGGACACACCCTCGACCCCCTCTTCACTACAGGAAACTCTATCACCTTCAGCCACACCACCGAACTCCCATGGACCGACCATTGTTGCGTCCACTTCACCTTCAGAACACCCACCATCCACAGACACCAGCACCTGCTCCCTCGAAGAAACTGGACCAAAATCACCCCAACCATCACAGAAAACGACGACCCCAACACCGCAGCCCGAACCCTGCATAGATGGATCTTGGACAGCGCCAACACCATAGCCCCCCTCAAGAAAAACAATAATACCCGCACCAAGAAAGCCAGATGGTTTACAACTGAACTTCGAGAGTCCCGACTCACTTGCCACCGCCTCAAAAAAGCCTGGAGAAACACCAAATCCTCCGAAGCCCACAACAACTTCAGAGCTGCCACCAGCGCCCACCACCTACTCATCAGAGAAACGAAGAAAACAGTGATTGAAGACAGAATCTCCACCCACACACACAACAGCAAGGAACTCGTCAGCATCATCAAGAAGTTCACCCAACCCTTCAGCGAGTCAACCGACATTCCTCCCTCACAAGACCTCTGCGACAAACTCAGCACCTTTTTCCACCACAAAATCAAGAGCATCTACGACAACTTCGCCAAAGACAACCAACACATTGAACCCTCTCCAACCACCCCTGACACCCAGAAACCAGCGATTGACAACTGGTCAGCCCTTACCACCGAAGACACACTGAAGACAACGACGTCAATCCACTCAGGGGCTCCCACGGAGCCCTGCCCCACCACATCTTCAACAGAGCCGCCAACACCATGGCACCCATGTTCCGCCACACCATCAACCGCTCCCTGGTGACCGCCTCATTCCCCAATGACTGGAAACAAGCCGAGGTCAACCCCCTCGCCGAGGTCCACCCCTCCTAAAGAAACCCTGGAGAAGTGGAGAAGTGTGGCTCACTGGTTAGAGTAGGCAGACCTGGAAGCAGAGGTCAGCCCGGGACCAGGGTTCAATTCCCGGCTCGGCTGGGTCTTGAGTCCATAAATTGTCCATGGACTCGATAATTCTCGCTCCAGTGCATACTCGATTCATGGGTTCACACTCTGCGACTCTGGGCAATAGCTTGCTTAATCTCCACAATGGCCCCTCGCGGCGGGATGCCTGGCTTTCACCTTGTGGATGCCCTGCTGGGTTATCTCACAGGGGAATACCAGGATGGGTTCCCTAAGCAAGCGCTTAGAGACCGGTTGGTGATTTGCGCTATATAAATATCTGCACACACACACACACCCTCAGTGATCCCCACCAACCTCAAAAACTACAGCCCCATCTCCCTGCTCCCGTTCCCAGTGAAAGTCATCGAGAAAGCCATCAACAGCCAACTCGCCACATTCATTGAAGAACACAAAATCCTCGAGTCCTCCCAATTCGGCTTCAGAAAAAAACACAGTACGGAAACCGCCCTCCTTGCCACAACAGACAACATCCTCACTCTACTGGACAAAGAAAAAACAGTAGCCCTCATCCTCCTTGACCTCTCAGCAGCAATCAACACAATTTTCTCACCGCACCCTAATACGCAGACGCTACGACGCAGGAATCCAGGACAAGGCCCTCGACTGGATCCGCTCCAGCAGCGGGTCAGACTCCCCTCTATCCTCTTTGACCCTACACCTACCACCTGCGGAGTCCCCCAGGGCTCCTCCCTCAGGCCGACGCTCTTTAACGTCTACATGGATCCACTCTCCCCCATCGTCAGAACCTACGGACTCGAAATTGTGTCAAACGCAGATGACACCCAACTCATCCTCTCCCTTTCCAACGAGCCAAACAATGCCAGACACAACTTTCTAGAAGGAGTGGAAGCCATCGCCAAATGGATGAAAAACAGCTGCCTACAACTAAACACCAACAAAACAGAAGTACTCATGATGGGCCCAAACCCTGACCCCTGAAGTGACACCTGGTGGCCCCCTTCCCTTGGAAACCCACCAACCCCCACGGACCATGCACGCAACCTGGGAATCGTCCACCTCAGCATCACACCTCACCACAACATCGCTCCCCATCTTCGCAAGAAACCTCAAAACCTGGCTCTTCGACAGACCCCGTCCTTGATTGAATGGAACCTGCACCCCCCACCCCTAGCACCTTGAGACCCTTACGGGTGAGTAGTAGTGCTTTAACAAATCCCTGATTGATGATTGATTGATAGTGGGTGGTGAACTCTGCACTGCCGGAGGAGTTTGCAGTGTTTTTCCCACTCCGCATTCTGTTTGGAGTTAGCCAGCACACCTAATAGCTCACCTCAAAGTTGGTCCGACTCAACTGTAACCTTTCACTGGCATTCCAGCACATAGCCCGAGTTGCACACGCCTTGGCATCTACGACGGCTGCTGTAACGACCATATGGCCCCCTCTTCTGTCCCTCTTTGCACACTGTATGCCCTGGAAGACATCAGCTGCAAGCCTCGGAATGACTAGGGTGATGTAGCAGCAAGACTAGATCATTCTTGCAGCCTGCCCCTAGAGTGCAGCAGTGATCCCTCCTGACCCCCACCATGTGGTGCATACGCAGATCCCTTGACTGCTGCTCAACAGTTAGGCTCCCATTGTGGCGCTTGATGTTTAAAAAAAACAGCATCTGTTGGTGCCTTCTCTATCCTCGGAGCTCAACCTGAGAGCTGCTGCAGCATTGGGAGCAGGAGGCTGGGGCTGTGAGGCAGGACAGGACCCCAGCGGCAGCCTCCATCTGCCCCGAGAAGCCTCTGAGCCGCCACTATCCCCTAAGCCTCCTGTCATGGCCGTGAGCGCAATAAACCACACAGACTGCCATGCCACCCCATTGCCCCTGCGTATTTTGAAGGTAAGGGGGAGCAGCAGGAGGTGTGATATCAAACTCGCAGGCTTGAATTTTGTACCAAAACAAACATGACTGAGTATTATTTAACACATGCACTGGCCGGTGCAGGTGACATGTATTTATTTAGAACACCCAATAACGTTGTTCTGGCAATGACTGGTGCAGCATGCAGCAACACAAAGTTGCATATAGGAGTCACCATTTTAATTCAATGTCTCATAGTAGTAGTAAGCACTATATAAACGCAATTTAAACACAGTGGCATTTTCTTCATTAGTTTTTCTTTAATTGTGGCAATGTAATATATTCCTCCAGCAAGAGAAGGCTTAGACTGTAGAACTGCATGTCCAAAACCCAAATCTTCTACAGATATAATCAAATATAGGGCAATGCAGAATTCCACTGAGTTTTTATGCAACACCGCAGAATTCCTAGTAGTGCAACTCTGCGTACTCCACCCACCCTCAATCCATAGAGAGAGTAGAATGTTGGTCTAGGAAGGTACAGAGGTAATCCGGGTATTGGATTGAATTTGGGATGCCATCTTTCCAAATCTTCATAGTGGAAGGATCAAAAAGGCCATATTTAAATCCACTCCTTCGTAGTCTTGGTTGTAGTGCTGTCAATTATTTGGGAGTATTAAATGATTTTTTGGTAAATTCTTTATGAATGAACATTTTACCCATGAATGAACAGAAGGAATATCTTTTGCTGCTTTCAATATCACTTAATGGTGATGGCAGAGTAACTTGAAGATCACGTGACAAAGGTTTTGTGTGATGTGGACTGTGATATCAAATGTAAAAGGCTAGGTCACACGTTCTCTAGGTAACCTCTACAGTCATTGCCTTCAACATGTGCAGGCAGTTTAAAAATGCACAAATTATATTGCCTGTTACGATTTTCTAAATCCAGCATGAGATTACTTATCAGAAGTACTTTGGCTATAATGGGTGAAGGGTTGTCAATTTTTGGTTTAATATATTGAATTTTGATCACATTATCTGAGACTTTCATAGAAAGACATGCCATATTTTTGTGAATATTTTTAATTTTGGGACAATATTGTTGGTGTTAGAGTGAACAGCCTGTAATTCTTCAAATAATGTGGATAAAGAAGGTTCAGTAGAGTCAATATGTTGTTCTTTGACTGGAGGGGGAGAAATTCCGTGCATGTGTTTATTATTATTGACATGTACATTTTTTCTCCCCGCATGTTAGTAAAAAGCCAACAAAAGTCAAGAAGATGAAGATGAAGAATAACAGGAAATTGAACGATTGCAAGGAAAATGACAAAAGTAGCAGTAGGTGCAGAAGCTAAAACCATCAGTAGGAGTGTTCAGGCCTCAGCTGTGCCCTTTCCTCAGAGTAGCTCTCCCTTCCTGACAGAATATTCAGCTGCAAGGTGAAGGGGAGAATGGTGAGCAGCTCAGCAGTCACACATGCAGAGAAAATATGGAGAAAATCACTGGCGAAAAAATCAAGGCAACATATCGGAGGTAGCAGCCAAATAGAGGTAGAAATTAAAACATTAGTCAATAGCTGTTTCTTCATGCATCGGAAAGATCTAGCGGGGCAGCCATCTTGTTTGACGTGCTCTCACAACTCCTAAGTGGTGCCGATATTAATTGAAATGCACAGTGCATCCAACGCTTGAGGGTTGATGGCCTTTATTCCTAAATGTTTTTATTGAGTATTTAATAAAGTACAACTTTGTTAGTGACGCACATTTTCCGAGGCACACAAAAATGTTGTCCATATTGCAACATAGGCAGTAACCAATGCAGTAATCACAGGGAGTCCGTTAAGGTATTTCTTTCTCTTCATTCTCTTATTATTTTCTTCTTAAAGGTTTATATACAAAAACACATACTGGCAGCCGACATGTGTTTCGTCCAATGGACTTTTTCAAGGCTGCAAGCAATTTCACACAATTAATACCTAACATATACTCAATATATGTACAAATAAAAACACTAGCGCCATGAAAAAGAGTGTAAAAATGGTGATAAGATGCTATTTTATGAAATAGCGTCACCTTATACAACCAATCACCAAATCCATGCCAGCGTGGGCATACCCATCCCTCAACTCTTGACTGGGGGAGAATATTTGAATCATTCAGCATTCCGTCCATTATTTGTTGAAGTTACACATTTTGCCCTATGTGGGATGGTTATGCCCAGATTTGGGACCCTTGCTCACTGTGCCGCTAGATTTGAGCTATCCTGACTGATGAAGGATGACATAACCCGAAACTGGTCCCAGGATGCTTGTTTCCGGTCTAGGGAGGACCTGGCTTCGCAGTTCGGTCTGGAATGTTCCCATGAGGCACAGGTTCAAGACTAATTTGCATATGGCTGGTTCCAAACTGGGGTGGCATAGTGGGCAAAAGAAAGATGGATTTAACCCAGATCTCTTGACTGGGAGAGAATGTTTGAATCGTTCAGCATTCTGTTCATCATTTGTTGAAGCTACACTTCTGATGGAAAAAGGCACTGAGTTTGTTGCAGATGTCTTGGGGGGTGGGACGTCCATGGTTTTGCTTTTAGGCCTGGCAGACTCTTTACCATGGAGAAGAGTTCTTTGCTGTTGTGTGCGTTGGCATCTATTCTGTCCTGGAGGGCTATTTTCTCTTTGGTTTGGAGGAGGAGGCGGTGTGTGGTGATTGCAGCTTTGAAGATTGTGGGGTTTTTGGGGTTTTGTTGTTCCTCCCTAACTTCTCTTGTCATCTGCAAGTGCATATGGACTTGTGGAGGGTGGGAGTGGACCAGCTAGCTTTCTTGGGTTGTTGTTTGCCGGGTGCCTCTTGAGGGGTGTCAGAGTGCTGGAGCAGTTGGAGATCCATCGGTGGAGGTTTGCCTGCAGCGGTATTGGCGTCAATGAATGCCAGTGTTGTGGTGAGCTGTTCTTTAGTGACCTTGGTCAAGCTGCGGCCCAGGAGGCAGTTAGGCCATTGGTGTATGGTGGGTTTGGTGAAAGCAAAATACACGCAATGGTGTTTGGTCCAGAATGGTTTGGTGGTATGGCTATAGGCAGAGTTTCAGCTGGCAGAGAAGGTGAGGTCGAGCGTGTGTCCTGATGCAGTGGTTGGAGCAGCGACTAGTTGCTTGAGTTCTTTGTTTGTGATGTTCTCCAGAAAGGATGCAGTGTTGTGGTCGTTGGGGTTGTCCAGTTGAAAGTTGAGATCGCTGTGTACGAAGTAATTGGTGGATGCGAAAGCCTGGGGTCGATGAAGTCAAAGATAGCTCAGTTGAAGGGTGGGTGAGGGCCAGGTGGTCTGTATAGAAGGGTGCCACGGAGGGTTGTGTTCGGGTTGGTCTGGATCTGGAAGTAAAGGTGTTCCATTGTTGTCATTGGGTCATCCAAGTGGGTGGTCAGACGTTTTTGGGGGCGATGTCTCTTTCTGGTCAATAGGTGCGTTCCTTGCAGGTGATCTTGTAGCCGTCGGGGATGGTGGTGGTGATATTCAGGCCACAGCTGGGGTTCGCCCAGGTTTCCGGGAGGAAGGTAATGTTAGAGAGGGAGTCAAGGAGGTCCAACATTTTATGTGGCATGTTTGTGGAGGGAGCGCACGTTGAGGAGGATGCAGCTAATGAGGTCGGGTCTTCTGTAGGTCAGTTGGGAGGCTGGGGAGCTGGAGTGCGGAGGTGGGACAAGGTGGAGCTGCAGTTACGATCAGTAAAAAGGGTCCTTGGGAATCATTTGGCGATGCGCAGTGGCAGGCAGCATGGCATTCAGTGTTGAGGGCGAGGAGGGTGCTGGTGTAATATCGGTGGAAGTTCTGAGTACCAGGGTCTGGGGCACTGAGAGTGGGTCATGCTTGGTCCAGGCGTTGACAGGCACAGACGTTTTGCTTTTTGCATGCCTGCTATGTGGGGTTGTACAGGGGGGCTAGACAGCTAGGAGGCGGGAAAAGCGGAGAGCGAGAAAGTCGCACAGGAGAGTGGCTGGGTAGTGGAGGATTGCATCATAAGGGGCAAAGCGCAGAGAAAGGGCACAAGAAGAAAAGAGGTAAAAGAGGAAATAGAGCCAAAAGGATGAAAGGGACAGAAAGCAAAAAGGCAGAAAAGCCAGAAACAAGCAGAGAAAAAGAGAGACAGAGAGACAGAGGGCAGTCCAGCAGTAGAGCAGTGACGCTCTACCTCAAGACCACCAGGGATGAGGGAGAAAAGCAGAAAAGGAAAAAGGTTGAAAAAAAAGCAGAGAGCAAAGAGAAAGGCAGAAGAAAGCAGAAAATAGAGAGAAAGAGGGAAGTTCAGCAGCAAAGCAGTATAGCTCTACCACTAGACCACAAGGGATGAGGCGCAGGATGCCTGCGGGTGGGGAGGGCTTTGAACCACTGACCAGAGGGTCAGACATTCAGCAGAAGCCAGAGCTTGGGGGCAGCAGGTACAGACGGAGCTATGCAACGTGGAGAGCAGTCCACTTAAAGGTCAGTGGACTGCCATACTGAAAATATGTCTCAATTTACTGGGTATGTCAACTGTGTCTCCAAGCAGCACCAGCCCAATATCCAGATTGAGGGAAATGTCTACCATGGATTGTAACTTTGCAGGCACTTTGACACAATTGTGATGTAGTTTTTGACAGGACCCTAACAGGTATATAAAACCAGTGTTCATCTGGCTACTTTTTTAATGTAACAATGAAGTTCAGGGAAACATTAGCCATATGTTCTATGGTATAACAATAGCAGTGCAAAAAATGTAATTTGATTAATTTATGCCTGTAACTGAATGGCATTTGTTTAACTTTAGCACTCCAATGTGCCTAAGATTTATCTTTTTCCTATTTTTGCCTGACCTGAAATGAGACATTGGATATACCTGGCATGATCTCAGAGGAGCATGAATTCATTCGGGAGTTAGGAAAACTCAAAAATACAGCTTTTTCCGCAGAGCGTAATGGATTGTAGCATAAGATATCTAAGGTGGTATTGCTTTCCCTTGCCTTATAGGCTATGCACCATTGAAGCACCATTAGGAAACAAATCTCACAGCACCTTCACCCCCACAGTACTTAAAACCTCTTAATGACAGATTCTAATGTTGGGGCAAGTAGTAGGGGCAGATAGTAGGCAGTAATGCAATGACATTGTCTCTAAGTGAGAGAGGCAATTACATATGGTGGTGAGTGAGGAGTGGGGTGCATCAAGGTACTATGTATATGAACATATATGAGTGGTGAGCAGAGCTACTTTGCATAGTGAGTTTGTGCCACCAAAAATTATGCATTAGGGATCAGTAACCCCACTCCTTTATGGGTTGAGTTAATATAGACCATTTTCTAAGTGGCTTTTCACCTCCCTAATATGGCATTAAAATAATCGCTACCGCTGACAGAAGAATTTCGCCAGATTGAGCTCAGGGATATTCGATCTAAACATTTTTGCAGGATTACTATTTTGATCAGGGAGATTTGTGTGCACATGTAGGTAAGTGTAACCATTGCTCAATGTGAGTTCTAAATAGATTTAGGTATATCTCTGGTTGTTTTAATACCCAGATATTTCACTGTGTCTGCACTCCAATGCAGGGAATATTTTATCAGCGGTGTTATTGCGTTATACGTTACCAGAAACATGTCATACTTATCTCAATTAATTTGCAGTCCAAAACAGCCACCACATTTGATGACCTAGCTGATGAATAGGATAAATTCACTTCGGGCTTCTGGCTATAAAGAATACCGTTATCTGCAAATAGGGTCCATATCAACAATTCACCACCGATGCACAGTCCTCAGAGGGACTGGAATCCCCAAAAGAAACAACCCCATTGCCAAAACAAACATCAGACGTGACGGGGGGGCGACCATCCCTTGTACTCCTTCCAATGACTATCAACCCAAGTGATGTCTGTTGTTTTAATTCTGGCAATAGGATTAGTATATCAGAGGGTAACCATTTCAGAAAGTGAGCACCAAGACTCAAGCGCTTAAGGCCCTCATGCGATGAGGCCTACTATAGAGTGTCAAATACCGTTTTGGAGTCTAAAGGCACTTCAATAGCTGATAATTGTGGGAAAATGTGATACAATATGTCATCAGGTGGCAGAAACCAATGGTGGTGGGTCTCTGAGGTATAAAAGTAGCTTGAACTAGTCGTACCAGAAATTGTCCAGAGCAAAGTTGTCTATGTATGCTGTATTTTTGGTTGGTGAATGGCCTTTATTAAAAGGTTTTCTGTGCGTTGCATGCCTTGTAGCAATATATTGTTTCAGATTTACCCTCTTTCCACCTGAATCTATCTGGAAGGGAGGTGTTAAGGCGCACATTGAAGCTGCAAGAGACAGAGCAGTCAATTATCTTGGCTCTTGAAGAGTTGCAGGCAATAATTATTCCGTTTCACAGTAAGTCATTATTGAAGGTGCTAGAGATGAACTTGAGGTATATAGTGAGAGTGAAATGATGAGCCAAAGGGAAGACAGTTACGTAGTTCAGACTTGAATGACTTTACTGGCACACAGAAGATGAAAATGTGATATATACAGCCTCTGTTGTGGTTGAATGACAGGAAGATTGAATTTCACTACCAGTCCACAGACTATGAAGAAAATTGAGTGAAAAGCACTGGAAAACCGTATTTTCATATATGTATGGCACAGAAATACAGTATGGAAATGTTTAACAATATAATATCAGCAGTAAATATGGCTGATCCCTTGTTTGCTTTTGAAAATGCATTGCTTTAAAAAAACATAGATTAACCCCTTCGGTGCTCATGACTGAACGGTTCCGTCATGAGCCACGGTTGAGCTGTGCTCATGACGGAACCGTTCCGTCATGACCACGCCCGCGCAAGATTCCGTCAGCACAGCGGCGGAATCTGCGCAGCATGAAAGGGGTTAAAAACTGAACAGCATCAAAGAACTGAGAATCAATTCCAAATCCTTTAGTCAATGCCTTCCAAAATCAGGACACAAACTGTGCACCTTAATCTGTGTTTAGTATATGAGTAATTATATCTGCTTGGTCCAGCTTTTCAGCAAATAACCATTCTAAATATGGGGTTTTGGGAACAGTTGTTAAGGGGATACAATAACACATTTTAGAAAGTGTGTTCTCAAAAACCTATACTGTGTTATATATATGACTAGAGGGAAGTACCGCAATGAAACCCATGGTAAATGAGTGCCATTGATAGGAATCAATTGGCAAGGGATGAAGGTGTCCCTGAAATGCTTCTTATGATTGTTACCATTGACACATTTCTCACAAGTATCGCCTCATCTGAGAGTCCATATTTGGCAACCAAAAGTATCTCTTCACCAATTCTGTTTTTTTGTTTTTCGAAGAACTAATTCTGTCACTTCTGTTGTGGGAAGGTGTCAATGCTCCTTTGTAAAATGGAAGATTATCCTAGATCTGTCATTCAGGTTTTCCTTTTGTCCAAGTCAGTATTTCATCAGAGGATAATGTTCTTTGTATTCCATATATAAAGTCTGACTACTGGGTTGCACAAACACATTTTTCTACTTGGAAGATTGAGGTTGTACTGGAGTGTCAGAAATCATTTCTATACAGAATGAAGATAGAGCATACTCTTTCCAATTTTCTGATAATTACAAAATCGAATTCTGCAAAACACACAAACCACTTCAATTGTCCGGGAGCCAGGGTTCAAGCTCACTTTAGGAATTGAAGATGTCTTGGATCACTGCATGCTGTGCTCCTAACAAATTGTGCCTAGATTATTGACATGCATCTTCTATTGTTATCAGTTCTTTATCAGCAATAGGATCATTTATTTCTGGAGCAGACAACTTTTTAGAATGATATCCCACAGGATGAAAATGTCCTGATTTCTTGTGCTGCTGTGATACAAAGAAAGGTTTTTCAGGATGCAATAGGATAGAGTCTGTTGTGGACGCATGTTTTAATAAATTGAAGGCTCCTTCAGATTATGTTATCCATTCAAACTATAGCCTTACTTCAAAAGCTTAGTCTTAGAACCAACCAATGAAACTTTAGCCTCTTTGACACAATTTTGGGCAGAAGAATCTCAAGTGGCCTGTTCTTTTGCTGGATCCATTGATAATCCATCAGTTGAGAGAGAAACACCAAGAAGTCTACTTCTGTTGTATGAAATGAAAGCTTCTCCAACTTCACACCAAGATAATTGCCCAATAACCTTTGCATTATTGAGCTTACATGCCGAAAATGTTCTTTAAGGTTCTCAGAGAAAATCAATATGTTATTGATGTAGACTACTTATGCTCTGTCCAGGAACTCTATCAAAGTGTCAAAATGTTGAAAAAATATGTCATAACCAGAGATTCAAACAATCTATACCTTGTTCAAAAGCTGTCTTCCATTCATCTCATTCGGTGATTCAAATCAAATAATATGCTCTTCTCAAATCCAATTGGGTGTAAATTATGTCTCCTTTAATGTGATCCAATAATTCTGAGATTAAGGACAACACATATCATTTTTTGATGGTCAGTTGATTCAATGCTCTGTAATCTACACATGTCATATATTTGCCATTCTTGCTGGGAATAGAAAATGAAGATGATGAAACTGGAGACTGAAATGGGTAGATAAAACCAATGGCTAAAATTTGATTTAAATATTTCTTGAGATAATCATTTTCAGCCTCTGTCAAAACATGAGTTTTACTGCTAGGCAGATTGGCTCCAATTTTCAATTCTATCTTTCAATAGTACAGCTAGTGAAGAGGTAACATTTCTACTTCCTTTCTTTCAACTACTGCCAACAAATCTTGAAATCTTGAATGTCAGTAATTTCTAAGGTACCAATCATTCCTAATTGTTGGGCTAAGATTATCACCAGAAAACTCATGTAAATACTTTTTGAGACTTAAAAGAGTGCTCCAAGTAGTAACTTGAATTCATCTTGAGCAGGTGCTCTGCAAGCAATATTAAACCCATGATTCATTAAAATTGAGGAGCATCAATTAAATTGATTCTTACTAACTCTTAATGTCCGATCATTTTAATTGATTTGATTTCATCAGTGAGGGGCCCTGAAGTCAAATTTGCACCACCTGGCACTAAAACTAAGTCAGGAACCATCTTCTCAATGAATTGTATACCCATCTTGTGGGAATCTTTTTTAGTTCACTGAAATATCCGATGGCTCGTGAATCTATCATTACTGATAGCTCGTTAATTTCTGTGCTTTTAAAGTTTGCTGTTAATGATATTATCAAATGAGGGGGCCGTTGACTGAAGAGTATTTGCCACTTGCTGCTCATTTGGAGTTTTCTTAACTTCATTTCCCATCAGTGCAACCCCTTTTACTGTTGGAACCTCTTTTTTCCTGACTCTCCTACAAAATGCCCAGAATTACCACAATACAAACATAAATTACCATGTCTTTTTTTTCTATTTCTCATCTATAGATAGTGTACTGCTAATTGACCCAATGTGCATGGGTTCTTCAGTAGATGACATCTCTGTGGGTTACTTGTTTCTGCCCCTATTCTGTCAAAAGAAGGCAGCACTGTACGAGTTTCTTGTCTTTTTTCAGCTTTCTGTTCATTTAATCTCTGATCTACCTGGCAAACAAAAATTATTAACTGCAAAACTTCTGCGTTCCTTTTTGGGATCTGAGCCAGAGCATCCCTTGATTCTTTACAAAACCCCAATTAAAAATAGTCACCCTTTTAGATTCTGCCCATGCTGTTTCAACAATCAACTTACTAAATTGTGCCAAATAGGAAATCAAATGTCCTGTCCCTTGTTTTAATTCTAAGCGTTCATTGCCATTGCTTAGAAAAACTGATCTTCTGTTAAAAATATCAAACAATTCAGACCTGAACTTTTCAAAATCCTTAAGTATTGGATCATTTTGGGAGATCAATAGCATAGACCAAGCAGTTGCACCACTACTCTGATAAGAAAATATATGAATTCCACTTCCAATTGGTTTTCTGCAAAACCTATTGTTCTACACAAAAAATGCAGATACCACAGAGTCAGAAAAGTATGTGCCTTATGTGGATCCACACTAAATGCTCTAGAGGGGCTGAAAGAATTATTGGAGAAATTGCATGGATTACTTTTTTTTTTTTTTAAACTTTCTTTTTGGTTTTTAACAATGCATAACAAGGCAGGCTTGTATCAGGCATCATAATCAGTCTCCTACATGAGTAATCAGTTTCCAATGCTTCATATTATGTCTAACATCATATCCAGATAAACATACACTCGCAAGTGGCTGTGGCACATTATCATCATGAGTAATATCACAGTCCTACATTTACATCAGTCCAAAATCACATATACCGTTAATAACTGCTTATCACCCTCAATTACAGTGCTACCTATAGGGGATATATGTTCATGGAATCTTGGGCTAGGAGATAGCCTTGTAGTGGTCCCCAAATGTCTTTAGGCTTAGAGGCATGAGGCAATAGTTCAGCATACGTGGTATTCTGCTCTTGACAATACATCAAATCTGCAAGCCATTCCTTAAACTTCGGTGCGCGGCCTCTGCCCCATCTACATGCCACCCTTCGCTTTGTCAACAATAAGGATACTGCTATGAATTTCCTATATTTGTTAGGCATCTGTTTGGTATATCCTAATAACGCAATAAGCGGGTCTCTGACCATACTGATATCAACCATCTTCTCCAATGCTGTGAACACCTGGTCCCACTATTCCTGTATATTCGCACATTCCCATGCTAAGTGCAGAAATCCTGCCCCCGGCTGCTTACACCTTTCACACCGGTCATTATCCGTTAACTTAAATCTAAGTTTTTTCACTGGAGTATAATATAATCTATGCAAATATTTATAGTGTATTATTCGCAACCTACAGCTGGCCGAGATCTGCGCTGTTTGGAGGCAACAATATCTCCACTGTTCATCCGTAATATCCCGCCCCATGTCCTCCTCCCAATGCTGCCTAGCTGAGCTAACAAGCTGCCCTCCATGTGCGTGTATTGTGTGGTATAATCCAGACACAAGATGTTTTCCATCTTTGGACCCCAACATCTGATGTAATGGCCTCAGACATTCCGGTTCCTGTGGGAAGTCAGGGAGGAGCGACCGCATTCCTTGCCGTAGTCGCACATATAGAAACATATCTAGGGATGTGTATTTCATCTCCTGCATGAAATGTTCAAGTGTGCGTAGTTGTCCTTCATGAAAAAGATCTCCCCACGTACTGATGTGGGCTCTTTTACAGAGATCACAAAATACCTTCTCCTGCAGCAGAGAGAGGCTGGGATGATACGTGAGGGGCAACTTAGAAGAATATATGAAAGGCATGTTCAGGTGCTTTGCTATCTGGCACCATGCATCTACCGTGCCAGTTATTGTAGTAGCCGGCTCTGCTCGAGCACGCGCCGAGCTGTGTATGAGGCCATTAAGCGATATTGGTTCTGTGAGCAAGTCCTCCACCGCCACTTGTGGCATATAGCGGGGGGGTAGATCCAATAGTAGGCATAGTGTGCCTGGGCACTCAAGACATACACCTCAAAATCAGGAATGTTAAACCCTCCCTGATCATACGGCCTGGTCAATATGGACCATCTCAGTCGCGGTTGTTTCCCTCCCCAGAGCAGCCTAGTGAGTTCAGAATGCAAACGTTGAAAATATTGTTTCCCAGGATGGTAGGGTATATTGAGAAATAAATAAAGAAATTGTGGGAGTATTATCATTTTTATAATGGACGCCCGTCCCGCCAATGAAAGGGGTAAGGAAATCCAGCGTGTCACATTTGGACTTAAGCTTTCCTCAGCTGTACCATAGTTCCCTCTTATAGTCTCATCCCTATTCCTGGTTATCTGTACCCCTAGGTATTTTAAATTATCATGGCATCACTCCAGCAGAAAATCAAGTGGGAATGGGGTGACCGCGTCCGTAAGTGGGAATACCTGAGATTTCCCCCAATTAATACCCACTCCAGACAGCCTGCTGAAGCGTATAAATTCTCTTAATAAGGGATTAATGTTACCATGGGGATCTCTTACATAGAGCGCGATGTCATCCGCATAAAGTGATATCAATATCTGCCTGAGACAACAGCGGAACGCCTTATCCCGATGGACCTGCCGTAGTCTGGAGGCCAGTGGTTCCACCGCAATGGCAAATAAGAGCGGGGATAACGGACACCCCTGACGGATCCCTCTGGTTATCATAAGCCGCTGAGATAGGTGCCCGTTAATCAAAATTCTGGCCGAGGGTTGGTGATATAGTAGCTGTAGCCACGATGAATACAGACGTGGAAAACCCATCCTCTGCAGTATCCCAAATAAATAATCCCATTCCACCGAGTCAAACGCCTTGGTGGCATCCAGAAACACCGCGACAAGCGGGAACTCCGGTGCCACCGTCTGAATCAGCGAGAACAGGATCCGGAGATTATGAGATGTCGCCACTCCCAGCACAAACCCAGATTGATCTGGGAGTATTAACCTATCCATAAGAAGGGTCAAACAGTTTGCCAACACTTTAGCCAATATCTTGGTATCGCAATTCAGCAACGACAATGGTCGATATGAGTCGCACAACTCGGTTTCAACAAAGAAGTGACTACAGCTTCCCTCATTGAGAGAGGCAATATCCCCACCTCCAGAGATTCTTCATAAACCTCTTTGAGCACTGGTGCCATGATATCTATGTAACTTTTATAAAATTCAGCGGGTAGCCCGTCTGATCCCGGCGTTTTGCCATTGTTTAACTGCATTATTGCTTCTTTTATTTCATCCAATTCGAAAGGGAGGCACAGAAACTCCCTCTGTGTGTCACTAAGCCACCCAAGTGTTACCTCTCCCAAAAAGTCATCTAAGTCGAGCGATCCCTGTCTCTGAGATGTATACAGGCCTTTATAATGGGTATAAAATGTGTCTAAAATTTCCAATGAGTCTCGTGTTGGTGTTTCCCCTGGAACCTGTATTTCCAATATGTGTGATGCATAGCGGGGACCCTTCACCATATCTAGGAGCTACCCAATGACGCCCTCTATGTTTCACTTCTCGTTGCGCCGCTTCCTCATATTCTGTTATTTTGTCATGGAAGACTTTATGTATTCGCCCAGCCCCTCCTCCCTCCATCTGGCGTTCCAAACCCTTCAAGTCCTGTTCTAGCCTTTGTAGTGTTTGTTGCAAGTCCCGCAGCACACCAAAGCTTTTGGAGAGGCAAAAGCCTCTTATAGTCACTTTGAATGCCTCCCATATTACCTCTACACTATCAACCGAACCTTTGTTCTTTCTAAAGAAATCTTGAATCTCCTCCCCCAGCTCGGCTTGAAAGACCGCGTCCAATAGGGTCGTGGGTTGCAGCCACCAACTTGGTCTAGGATTATCGTAGCCCGGCATGAAATGCGTCACTTTTACCAGACAATGGTCTGAGAAGGTTCTAGCTAAGTGTGTCACACTGCGTAAGCCCGATCCCAGCCCTCACGACAGCAAGCAGTAATCAATCCTAGCCCAAGTCCCCCTATATGAGGTGAAGTGGGTACCTTCCCTCCCCTGTGGATGTAGATGCCGCCAGCTGTCTATTAGACCGCCTTCCCCAATAATGCCTTGCAGCACCTCCTGCGCCCTGTTATAGTGATGCGGTGCTGAGTGCGATCTATCCAGGTGGGGCTGAAGTACAGCGTTGAAATCCCCTCCTCATATTATGTGAGTGGAACCTATGGTCAAAATTTTACTCCACAGGTCATTAAAAAACAACGGGCTATCCGTATTGGGGCCATAGCAGTTTACAAATGTAATAGAATCCTTCCCCAGCCTCCCCCACACGACGATGTACCTGCCTTGCGAGTCCTCTGTCACTCCTATCTGTTCAAATCGAACCTGTTTCTTGAATAGTATCGCTACCCCTCGAGCATATGGCGAATATGACGAGAAGAAGCGATGTCCTGCCGATTTGCTCGCAAATCGATTACCTGCCCTCGGAGCTAAGAAGGGTTCTTGCAGCATCGCTACATTTATTTGTTGCCTGTCTAAGTATGCTAACACCTGCATCTGTTTCCGCCCATCTCCCAGTCCTCTAATGTTCCAGGTCAGCACTCTCAGTGTGTTATCTCCCTGCATCTCTGCCACCCGTCAATCCCAACCAAATCATAATTTGTGAGTACATGTTACTTGAGCATTGCTGTCTTTGGAAACCTCTCGCTTTGTATGAAACTACCCGCTGCCATACTACATAACTATTTTTGAACACCCTCCCCCACCCACTGAAGCATCACAAACATGCCAGAAATATACATCACCCCCCCACCCCAATGCCCATTAGTCTATCCTGTGTTGGTCGAAGTTCAGTCCCCCCGGTATGAAACCTTGAGAAACAGACACGCAGGACCAAAGGGCAACAACCAAAAAGCTATTGAAAGAGGGTATTCCCCGACTGGGTAACGCCCCAGGTGACTCACGACTTCCTCCAGACCGTCCAGCTGCGCCCTCCTGAATCTCAAGCGTCTGGACAGTGTTCGAGGGTGGCTGACTGTGTCCATACATCATAGTCATTACTCGGCAATTCGCACTCCAAGTGTAGTTCTTTCCACTGGAGTGAGAGTCATATTCTCCGCTGCACGATCCCACAATGAGTGCAAGCGAGGCCTCGCGGTCCCTTGCCGGACAGCAACCCCGCCCGCTTCCTCCCCTGTCTCTGCTGTCAATCCGTATATGGAGTGGGAGAGCATCGTAAATCTTCCTGTCATGATGTCGGCTTCGGCTGTTTCGCAATTTTTTCAGGAACTCCTCCACATGCTGCGGCTTGGTGTAAAACACCTGCTTTCCCTGATGCGTAATACGGAGACGAGCTGGATATAAGAGGACATAGTCTATCCCCGCCTGTCTCAATTTTTGCTTCACCGCTAAGAATTTGTGACGTTCATCCTGCACATGCATCGTTAAATCTGGGAACATTGTGAAGGAGACTCCCTCATACGTCAAGTCCCTCCGCTCTCTGGCAACTCGTAACGCGACATCCCTATCTCTGTAGATCAGCAGGCGTGCGATGATGGGTCTGGGCGTGCCTCCAGAAGACGGCCGTGGCCCAAGAGAGCAGTGGGCTCACTCTACTATAAAGTGAGGAGAAAGTAAGTCTTTGCCCACCACAGCCGTTAAAAGCTTCTCAATATAAACCTCCATCCTTCCCGTGTTGGTGCTCTCTGGTATCCCCAAAACGCGTATATTATTCCTGCGACTAAGCGCTTCTATGTCCTCATTTTTAGCAGCAATGATTTTGTGCAGTTTATCAAACTGTGCTGTCGTCTTCTGTACTTGCTCCGGAGTGTCTTCAACATTGGATATGTGCTGCTCAGCCTCTTTCAGCCGCGTCTCATGGCCTTCCAAGGTACGGGCGATTGCATCCATCCTCGTCGCCATTGTGTCCATTTTGCCTCCAATGTCCATGAACCCCCGTCGCATCTCCATCAGAAGTGCATTCAGACCATCGCCTGCCATAGGTTCCTGTATTGCCGGCGCCGATTTCGCCCCTACATCAAGTTCTACTTGTTGCGGTCGCGCCGACTTTTTGGCATCGAATGTGAGCCGCGAATGGTGGGCGTCCGTCTTCCCCATCTGGCCGTGATCTGTAGTAGCAGCTGTCGTCTACTGGATGGAGTGGATGCTCTCTCTAGTGACACCTGATATCTATAATCTCAATCTCCAATCAGGCGATAGGAGAGCACATTGTGACCCAGCGCCTCGACCTTCTGCGATACCTTCACCACCTGTAGCAGGGAGTCTCCATCCCAATCCCCACAGGCGACCACACCTCAATGCGCCTCGTGCCCAGTTTGTAGGAAAAAGAGGAAAAGTTCTGAATATGTGTGCTTTTCACGCAAACGACCAGCAACGAGTCCTCTAGTGCACTATCTGCCCAGATTCTCCCTCATGCATGGCTGGTCTCCGGTATGGCGAGTGGTTAGTTCCTGAGGCAGCCGTGCTTTTATTCTGGTCTCACTGACTTGAAGACTGTAGGCTCCCGTCCCCCACCTGAACACACGGCAGTGGGCCCTCTGCTGTGCTCTCCTTGATCTTTGCGATAGTAACAGGAGGCCCCCTCTGCCCCCACTACATCTGGGGAGTCCACTTTCAAACGCTGTGTTACTTCTCGGTGGTGCAGGGACGGGCCCCCACCAATAGATTATCACTGCCTCTATTTCCCCGGTGTCATGGCCTGCAGCGCCGTCTATTTCCAGGCAATGGTGCATTTCCCGCGTTTCTCTACTAGGCTGCCCGCCTACGTTCGTGCGACCGGTTGTAGATGCCTCTCAGGCAGCCCCACAGCCCCCGGAGCTGTTTAGACCGCTAACGCTACACGCGAGCACACCGCCATCGCTGTGTGCATTGTCAAATGCAGCAACGCGGGGATCCGAGGTCCGTCACGTCCCAGCCGGTGTGCGCGGCCTCCGCCTTCATTCCAGGCCGTGGCCCAGCTTCCTCTCGTCCTCCCCTTCCACCGGCGCTGCCAGGCCACCTACCCCTCATGCTGAAGATCATTATAGGTTGCGCATCATGCAAGGGCAGTCCAGGGGTTTGGGGTAAGCAACCATGTCTCCTTGACAACTTCCGTCGCGTCTTCCGGCCTTTCCAAGCTTCAGAGACCGCGCATCTCTCGTAGTTCACTGCGCCATCACTTCCACAGCCCAGAAAGGTTACTCTCGGTCCACGCGTTTCGCTTCCAGTCGCTTATAGAGCAGCACAGTATTCCGCCAGATTCCGGCACCGCTAGCACCAACCAGCAGCAGATCAGGAATATTTCTCACATGGCCACAATAGTTTTATAGCAAGTAATGGAGGATAAATGCCGGATTGTTGAGCCAGCCTGCGGGAGCCTCACAGAAGTGCGGCCATTCCGCTCATGCGCCACCTAGCACCCCCAAATTGCATGGATTACTTGAGTTGAAATTTCAGAAGTCTGAGATGAAGAGGATTGATCATGTGTCTCTTTAATACTAGGTGAAGGGAACCCTCCTGCTATCAACTCATTTATTTTTTGTAGAAAATTATAAGTTGCCTGATAGTATCTCCCAATATCTTCTCTTAATGTTTTATTTTCTTTGATTGTGTTATTTGGCTGTTTGTGTATATTCTATCAAACTATAAGTAAGGTTTTTACTTCTACTGCTTCTACCATTCTGCTCTGGTGATTTCTTTTTTTATATATGGCACGCCAATCCACTACACATGCCAATATCAGTGACATTCTGCCTCAATGCAACAGCAATGGCAAAGGACAAGTGGATAACAAGAAAGACTGCCTCAGATGTAGATGGCATCACACTCGGAATGTTCTTCTGCATTTTCATCTGCCTTGGTTATTGTGGTGTGTGAGTCGTCTGTAGCTATAATGAAACAAATGTCTTCAACAATTTGACAATAATACACATAAAAATACCTAGGTCCATCTAAGGGTTGTTAGCTCCAGTCATATTGAGTTTGTCTTCAGTCCAAAAAGTGTATTTCCAATGAATAAGGAGATCCTTCATTAAATATTTACAGTTCTAAGTTTCTCTCAAAGTACCATGTTGCGAAACAATGAGCCTGATCCCATAGTCATAAGTGGGCCAAATGTACGACCCGTTTTTGCATGTACTCAGACTCGCTATTAGGAAGCGGCTGTCCCTTCCTAATAGCGACCGCAAAGCCATGTACCAATATTTTGTGAACACATTTGCGGGTGCGAAACACTCGTAAATTACCACCTTCTTCAAGAGGGTGGTAATGGAGTCGCTCTGAAAATATTTTTAAGGGCAGTCAGTTGTCCCAGAGACCACTGCCTGCCCTTAAAAAATGTTTTAAAAAATGTTTCTATTTTTCTAAATGCATCTCGTTTTCCTTTAAGGAAAACAGGCTGCATTAAAAAAAACTGCTTTAGTTAAAAGCAGTCCCAGACATGGTGGTCTGCTGAGCCCAGCAGGCTACCATATCTGGAAGGGCCTGCCATTACCAATGGGGTCGCAAATTGTGAGTGGCTCATTAATATTCATGAGCCTCGCATTTTGCGACCCCATTTGGAATCACTCACAGTGTCTCTGACACTGTTGTACATCCCAATTTGCAACTTGCAACTGCGACGCAATTTGCGAGTCACAAATTGGGTGGTCGTACATCTGGCCCAGAGGCTTTACCTAAAGTCTCTTGATTACTGACTTTTTCTTTGTTTATTTTCACACCATGCCTGTTTCTTTACTCCTATGATGTTCCCTTGGTTCCCTGAAATGTGACTGTCCTTAATGAAAAAAAAAAAAGCTTCTCCTGAAATGGTTAATTCCCTACTGTGCACAAACAAGAAAAAAATAGACTGCGTAGCAGATACCAAATGTTCATAAAAATTGTCTAAGAGGAATGGTTACTGAGACACTTCTCTCTTCCTCACACTCATGGTCTTCCAAATTTGCACCCTCTATATTTTAAGTTTTGTTTCCAATGCAAATATGAGGAAAGGAGGCCAGTGCTTGCAAGCAGAATGTAAGAGCATTACATTCTCTGTTCAGAGACATTCAGTTGTGCCGATAGCCAAGCACAGTAATGTGAATAGCTCTATGTGTGTGGCAAGGAAGTTTGAATATTGTACAGGCAACACATGAGGGTATTGAGGGACTATGGGCTAGTAGGTTTTATAACAATCCAAACAGTGGTATTTTGGATGGTCTGCAGTCTTTTCTGTATGTACTTGGAATCCCTACTAACAATGCATTGCCATAGCTGAGAGGCTTGGTATCAGTGCCTGCATGTTGACTTTGCATGTTCCGATAGAAAGAGATTTAAAAATCTTGTTCAGCATACAAGGAATGTTATTAGCCACAATAATGCCCAGATTTCTGGCTGACTCTGAGGGGGAGGGAGGAGAATCTAATTCTTTAGACCACCAATCTGTAGACCACATGGAGTTTGCTTCATCAAACAGCAAGGCCTCTGTCTTTTCTCCATTGAACTTTGAGCAGTTTTCGTTCATCCACTCAATGATAGCACATATACATTTCAGGAATATACTCAAGTCTCCTCAACATGTTTGGCAATGAAGTTAATCAATTTTTGTGTAATGTATGTAAGACACTACAATAAAGACATTAGCTCTGAAGATGGTGGCTAGAGGGTTCAGGTACTCCTAAAAAGGGTTAGACTAAGGGAGGATCCCTGAGGGATGTCACAGGTGATTGTAAATGCAATGAAATTATATGGTGAGAGCCAGGCAGGCTGTGATTTATGGAATAGAAAAGCCTGGAAACATTGCAAGGCCTTCAAATATATACAAATGTCATAGAGGCATTTGATTAGTATTGCATGGGATAATGTGTTAAATGCTTCAGAGAGGTCTAGAAGGACAAGGGAGGCTGGCCTCCTTTGCTTGATGTTATTAGATACTGTTGTTTAGTCTATGGACCTGTGTATGAGAATTTGCATTTTTGATTCTTTTTTTCATTCATTATTTTATTGATGAGAATATACCAAGTCATCATATTTGTATCTATCCTGCAGCCTCCATCGGAGCTAGTTTGGAAGGATGAATTAAGTGTTTCTCTGCTGCCCAACACTGTTTTATTTAAGTTTTGAGTAGATGTATCCTTTAAAAGCTAATACCTGGACAATTAGAGACATTTTATTTGAAACGTTTTTGTGAACAAGAACCAGCAAAGAGCCCCACCATCTATTAGTAATTTCATTTGTGGTTAACCAATGGCTGAGATTCTGTTTGGGCCAGGGGCACCACTCTGATCAATGGTTTTAATGACAGCTTCAACTTCATCTGATAAAATTATGGCTCCTAAAATCACTGTTAATTTAGACTATTGCTAAGAATCTTTAAGATTTGTCCTGTAAGCTACCAAAGTGTTATCAACATATAAAGAACTGATGAAATTGATTTAAGCAGCTGGATGTAGTGTGCATCTGTTAAGTATGAAACAAAGTTTCCTTGAATTTTTGCCTATGGCTGCCTCATGGACTCCAATAATTTCTTTCTCTTCCTTTCTATTTTTAATGCCAAACTTTTTTTTCCTAAATGCAGTTTATAAGATTTTTATTTTTTCTCCTAATAAAGCATCACGCAAATTATATTTCCACTGCCCCATGACATTCTTAAATAATTTTTTTGGGTCGCAGATATCAGTATTTTTGACAAAATGTACTCCAGAATGCTAGGCTGAGTCTAAAGAGCAAGAGGAGTGCACAGGGGGAAGCCTTTGGTGCAATTTGCAGTAATCCTGCTGTACAAAGGGGCCATAGAAATAAGAGGTGAGAAAGCTGACCAACCACTCTCTTTCTTTGCTCTATTTTTGCATTCCTGTTTACAGATTACAAAACATGACAGTTAAAAAGATGATCTTTTTGGGTCCCTGGACTATGTTTTTCTCTCTCTGTTTTGTTTATTAGTTCACACCAGGCATGCGGTGCGAGATCCACTGTCAATACAGTGTCCTAATGTTCTCCTTTATGCATTTTTGCCAATCACAATCATTGCTCAAGTGCTGACAAAAATTCAGAGCAAGAGGGCAGAGTTGATACTGCTAGTCTCAATCTGTCCTAAGAGAGTCTGGAACCTGCTCCTTGTGACAAGCCATCTATGGGAACCCTGCTTAGATCAAACTTGCATGGCTATAATGTGACTTACTCAATAGCACAGGTTTCTCTTCTCAGAAGAATTGTGGTAAGTTATGCAAGGAGAATGTGTGCTTCATAGGCTGACTAAAAGCGGTTATCCAGACATGACATTTGTTATGTTGTCAATTGGGCCATTCTTAATACTTTTGTGAAACATTATAAGATAGCAGTGGGTGGTCCATATGTGGCTGAATTTGGCAGTAGGGTGTTGAATGTAGTTTGCCATTAGAGGATTCATTTCTGTAAAATAAAAACATATAAGTACATTATAGATGTGTACTTGGTTGTTATTTCATTAGAATACATCAAATATTCCTCATACATAAGGCCTGGGATGAGGCAGGTAGGTGAGATGGTTTACTTGCCTGCTGGTAATCTTCGTTACATCCTGATTCTCTATCCAGAGAGGGTGTGCCTCCCTTCTGCTTGATATTACAGGCTGTGCTAATGTGAGAAAGCAAGTATAAGCTGAAGGGGTGGAGCTAACTATGAACACATTTTAGAGATCAGCAGGTTGCTGAAACGGACTTTGAGTGAGGTCAGGGATGATGAAGTCTAGATTTGAAGTAGTCAAGATTACTGGTAAGTCACTGAAAAATTTCTATTTGGTTGCAAAATGAAAAAATTGAGAAAAACACCTGATAAAAAATATAACTGATTTTGATGTGTTTATCATGGATAATTCAACACTTTTTGTACATGTGTATGATGCTCTATATTTTGCCTCAGCTTCCTATCATACACTTTATTGAAATATGTTTTACTTATTTTCAGATTGCTTGGAAATCCAATCCAGCTGCACAACTGAGCAGATGCGGGCTGCAAATTTGAGTTCAATGGCCGATTTCTTGATAGTGGGGTTTTCCGATCTTCCTCGGCTTCAGGTTCCACTTTTTGTTGCATTTTTGCTAATTTACCTGATAACTTTGGCAGGTAATATCCTAATTATGGTAACAGTTTACTCTAACTCACACCTGCACACTCCAATGTATTTTTTCCTCACAAAATTGTCCTTCATTGATATTTGTTACACATCAGTCTTTTTTCCTCAGATGTTGTCTGGCTTCTTTCAGGAGGCATTGCATATTTCCATGACAAACTGCCTTATGCAGGTTTATTTTTTCATTGTTTCATTACTTACAGAGGTTGAGCTGCTTGCCATCATGGCATATGACCGGTATGTAGCCATCTGCAACCCCTTGCGATACATGGCGATTATGACTAAGGGTTTGTGCATGCAGTTAGCAGCAGGAAGCTGGGCTGTTGGTTTTATGGTCCCAGTAGGTCACACTTTTCTTATTTCCAAGCTCTCTTTCTGTCACACACACATACTCAACCACTTCTTCTGTGAAAAAACAACTCTGCTGAAGATGTCATGCACCAGTACTCACAGTATTGAGTCTCTTTCCTTTTTATTTGGTACTTTAATAACAGTGTCATCATTCATTTTAATCATCACATCATATGTCAAAATCACTTTGTCTATCATTAAAATTAAGATTAAAGAGGGGAGGCACAAGGCCTTCTCCACCTGTGCTTCTCACCTCACTGTTGTTATTTTATTCTATGGATCCCTTTGTTCCACATATATGCGACCAACATCAACATATTCAATGAAAGGGAACCCGATAGTGTCTTTGGCATACCTCACTATTACTCCTCTGTGCAACCCATTCATATACAGTCTGAACAATTCAGAATTTAAAAAACTCCTGAAGAAGAAAAAGAATACATCATTTGTAAAATGTGTCTCATTATGTTAATGATGGTGAAATCAACATTATGATCCATTGAAAAGTCATTTTGTAAATGCTTATGGAGATGAAGTAATACAAGTTATTTGAATACTCACTACCTATATGTATTTTTACCACCATAAATACCTGTCTCTTTTTGCAGAAGAAATGTACTTTAACTTTTTAGGAACACAATTATTTTCTGATTTTCTGATTTTCATTTATGAAAGCAATATATCTACCCAATTTTGAACAAAAAATGGCATCTTGTGATGAAAAGAAGCACTAGTAAAAATAAGTCATTTTGGGATATTTCAATAGTGCAAAAGTTGCAAACTTAAGTTATTATTGAAATTAAATTTGGCAAAAATATGAATTAGACATGTTGTGGATATTTTTCTACTAAAAAAGAAAACAGAATGAATGCACAGTGGATTCACAAGTCTATTAAAACATCATGTTACTCCATCGATGTAAAACATGTCCCGCACGTTTCCCTTTGTCAAAATAGGCCCTCTTAAAAAAGAAAATCTTACATATTGGGCTTAAAAGTAAAATATCTGAAAACAGATACAAACAGAAACATATTTGATTGTATTTTGTGGAGTACACAGTGGATTTAAAATATAGTAATAGTGGCAACAACAATGTAATTCATATTATGCTATAATATTTGGATGTTTATTTAAAAATACATAAAGTTGCTGAAATGGTAGTGATCTTTTGACTCTCCCTTAGGCACGACCCCCAAACTTTAACTTTGGGACTTTCACAGTGCTCTGGAACTCTGAACAAAGAAAGCAGAGAAGGGACCGAACACACATAGGTGTCAGCAGACGTTTGGTTCCCTTCTAGTGACCACAGGCTGATTGATGTTGATGTTACATTTCTATTTTTGAGGCAGGATCGTATAGTGAATTTTGGATCTAAGTTGCTCATACCTGTAATCCTGTTAATAGATTACTTCTTGAGTTTGGCACAGAAGACCACAACACTGTTGCAAACTAAGCTGGTAGATCACTATTTGTCAAAGAGAAGATACGGTTGGTGAATAGATCCCTCCTCTTTAAGTGACAGTATCATAATATTTTAAAGATAGATGTTGGTCAGAGAATGCATAGGGGGTAAAATATGTTTCTGTAGCCAAATAACATAATAAATATTGAAAGAGAAGGGATCTCTTTTAGCCTAAGCATCCTTCAGCAAACCTGAAACCCTCCCTTAAAGGTTCTCCTAGGGCCCTATCTCCGTCAATCAATAAAATAAAGTCCATGATGTAGAAGGTTGTGAGAATCCCTTCAACAACAGCATTCTGCATGAGAAAATGAACGCGGTACTCATAAACATGACATCAAGGTTGGTCAGATTGAAGAAATGTCCATTAATTGCAGGTTCATTAAATTGAACATTACTGTACTCGCAAAACTTATTTGAAAAGACCTACTTCTTGGAAGATAAGATGGAGACCCTGGAGCAATTTATGAGATGACATATCTTGCCTGCCATTGATTTCCACTCAGAAAAGTGAGATACTGTGACAGTGTTCATCAAAGCATGACTCTCAAAGACTCTCTATTCAGTTGGGGTTATTTCTGCGCTGATAAACTTAAGATACAACTGTCTGAAAAAATGCAGAGTGGAAGGTGTGAAAAAAAAGGATCCGAACAAGGTGGGTCAACGGTGATGATCCAACTACAAGGTGCTGTCAGGGGAGTCACATTGATTTGGACACAGGATTTAAGGAACTGCTATTGTCTCTACAGCTACAGATTTTACTGCATGCAGATGTTAACCAGAAAATAGAACAGAGGCATAATACATTAAAATCATTATGAGTAAAATTCCACCACAATCGGGAATCAGCAGCAAATGTAGGTTTAAGGTGTAAGGTCTGAGGACTCCAAGATGCTGTTATCCTATTGTGGAATGCTGGCAAAGATAGGTTCTGATCAGGGGCATCAGGAGAGGGAGTTTTGAAGAAAGGATCTGCTAACCCCCTCCCCCCCAGCACCTTGAGACCCTCACCGGTGAGTAATGCACTTAGAATTTTCCTGATTGATTGTTTGAAAGAGAGGCTGCAGTGTGAAATGGCCAAAGGACCGTGATAGGTACTCTTTTGAACGATATTGTGCAGTCTGCTAGATTCTTGGGAATCGAGACGTCAGCATGCTTAGTGAGTTATCCATCACGGATTATGAGTGCAGCTCTTTTATGTGACAATTGTGGTAAGGATTTAGGAAAACCACCTTTTCTTATATTAAGCTGTGAGGTTTGGGGGAAGTTTCGGAAAGCTCCGCTATCCTCCTGAGACTGAAAGACTGCCTGGATCCAGGATGGATGGGCCGGATAACACTTACAGGAACTCGGAACAAGAAACAAGTATCTCCATGTTAGTTGGACATTTCACTCATCCAAAACCATAGAAATTCAGGTGTTATAGTTAGTTCAGCTAACTATAACTCGCGCCCCCGTAATGCACTGCTGATGACGTCACATATTCCATCATTCATACATGGTCAGTGACATCACTGATGACATCACTGATGACATCTCAAATGACATCACTGATGACATCATCCAGTGACTGTGTGTTTCTGTAAAGTTTTTGTTATATATATATATATATGCCAAGCTGTATTGAGGAATGAGTGGGTGTATATGTGTATGTATGGAGGATTTAGTAGGTTTGTGACTGACTGTATAAGTGAGTGATTAAATGTGTCTTACTAAATGCATGGGTTAGTGACTAAACTGTGTGAAAGTCTGTATCAGTCTGTCTGTTTTTGTGTAAGCTGCTGCATGGGTTGGTGAGTAGCTGCATGAGTGTCTATATATGGGTTATTGATTGCTTGCCTGAGTATTTGTATGGCTGCCTGAGTGTGTGTGTGGGTGGGAGGTGTGTGACTCTGTGCATAGATGTGTGAGTGGTTGATTCACTGGCTGTACGGGTTCAAGAGTGCATGTGGATACAGCTGTATGGGTGGGTGTGTGTATGGGCATGTTGGTGAGTGAATGGATGTCTCAGTTGTACATGTGCAAGTAGCTACATATGTAAAAGGCAGTATATGTGAGTGATGGTGTATATAAATAACTATATGTGAGAGTCAGTAATTGTGAGATTGGCTGCATGGATGAGTGTATTTGTATCAGTGATTATATAAGAGAGTAATTATGTGTTAGTATCTGTATGAATAAGTGAGGTTGTGTCTGTATAATTGCATAGGTGAGTAAATGGAAGTATGATTGATTCTTTGCATGACTGACTAAGTGTGTTTGTAACTCTGGATATGTGGCAGTGTGTGAGTGTCCGTATAGGTGTATGAGTGCATATGATAGTGTTGTATTGATGAGTGACTGCATGTTTGAGTGACTGTAGGGTGAATGAGTGGATGTGTGTGTATACCTAGGAATCAGTCAGTGCGTATTTAGTAACTGATATTCATGTGTCTATTTTTTCGAAAATGGTAGTCTGTATTTTAGAGTGGGTGTATCAAAGGTTATATTCAGGTGTGATGAGGTGCATCAGATTTCCACATGGATGATGTCATCAGTGATGTCATCAGTGATGTCATTTGAGCTGTCATCAGTGATGTCACTGAAAATGTCATGAATGATGTAATATGTGACATCATCAGCAGTGCATTGCGGGGGCGCGAGTTATAGTTAGCTGAACTAACTATAACGCCAGAATTTCTATGGTTTTGTACGAGTGAAATGTCCAACTAACTATAACGTTCCTGAAACCTATGGTTTTTTCAGTTAATTTCTATGTTTTTTTAAATGCTAATTTCTAACTATAATGTGCCTGAAACCTATGGTCTTTTCAGTGAATTTCTATGGTTTTTTACATGCTAATTTCTAACTATAACGTGCCTGAAACCTAAGGTTTTTCCAGTGAATTTCAAAAGTTTTTTAAATGAAAATGTGTAAGTCTAATGTACCTCAATCCTATGTTTTTTTAAATTTTATATATATATATATATATATATATATATATATTTTTTTTTTTTTTTTAAAGAAAATTGTGAATAATTTTTAGTACGGAAAACTATATTCATTCTTTCTTGTTTTTTAAATATTATACAGTAGTCGCGCACCCTACACGATGGCTGCGTGCATTCCGGTAGCCATTTTGAAAAGTCGCGCTGGGGTCACAACTTCGGCGTAATTTGTAAAGTATGAAATATCTTTAAATTAATTATAAATAAACATTTTCCTTTAAGTGTTTGTCTAAATGTATTAATAAAAGTATTTTTAAAGTATTATTTTCAATATAATTTCGACTAAAAATTATTAGATTATTATTGGATTAGGAGGTTAGGAGGGATGGCCATTTTGCTCAATCTATTTTGCAAGATTTTTTGGTCTAGTCAGGTGGATACCCTCCTCCGGGTGAGGTACGGTTTGAGGATTCTATTCAAAAGGTGAGGAATCAACAGGCAGAAGTATCCGTCAGAAGAGCAAGTTGCTGACCTTCGGTAACGTTTTTTCTGGTGGATACAGTATCTGCCTGTGGATTCCTCACTGTCCCACTCGCCTCCCTGTTGCCCACCTGTTTCTACCAAAAACATGCTTATACTGTTTTCCATGAATGTTTTTAATATGTCTTAATCATGCTTATGTTTTAATAGTGAGAAATGCTTGATCTGTTGCTATTTCTCCATGCCTTTATTGGTTATGCATTTATATATATATATATACATACATACATACATACATATATATATATATATATATATATATATATTCACTGAAAAAACCATAGGTTTCACACATGTTATAGTTAGCTGGACATTTTACTGATAAAAAACCAATGAAATTCCCCCGTTATAGTTACTGTAGGCAACTATAACTCACGCGACCGCAATCCTCTGCTGATGCTAATACTGTATTTAGACACTTATTTGCCCATATCTTCTTCCATTAAATTTTAGCTATACATATATTACAAATATTTTTTTTTCATAAAGACACATATGTCATCAGCAGAGGATTACGGTCGCGTGAGTTATAGTTGCCTACAGTAACTATAACGGGGGAATTTCATTGGTTTTTTATCAGTAAAATGTCCAGCTAACTATAACATGTGTGAAACCTATGGTTTTTTCAGTGAATTAGCAAGGTTTTTTAAATGCTATTTCCTAACTATAACGTGTGTGAAACCTATGGTTTTTTCAGTGAATTTGTACGGTTTTTTAAATGCTAAGTTACTTTACGCCATTTGTGGCGTGCGCGCCCACTTAACGCAGTTCGTTCCGTGCACGGTTTTTATCAACTTTAATAAGCCCTGTACATTTGGTGGCCTTCGGCCACCAAAAGCACAGGGGGTGAGGTCAATGTGGATAGTGTTTTTTTTATTTCGATTTTATAATTTCATGTTGCCAAAATTACGTTTTTTTTCTGTATTAATAAGCCCTGCACATTTGGTGGCCTGCGGCCACCAAAAGCACAGGGGGTGGGGTAAGTGGATAGTGTTTTTTTTATTTTTATTTTTTTACCGTAAGCGTACGGTAAGCTTACGGTAAGCGTACGGTAAGCGTACGGTAAGCGTACCCCGCGAAATTGCCGAAAAAAAAATAAAACCGTTTTTGCTCTTGGGGGATGTTTGGGGACTCCCTCAACATGACTATGTGGGAGGGAGTTGTCAAAACAGCCCCGTAACATGTTTTTGGCCATCTTGTTTGATAAACAACACTCAGTGCGAGAGACAAAATGGCGGCCACCGCTTCCTGGTTTCGGCCGATTCGAATGTTTACTAAGATCTAAGAGCCAATCAGAATCGCGCTCACGCACGCCACCGTAAGCTTACGGTAAGCGTACGGTAAGCGTACGGTAAGCGTACCGTAAGCGGGCTCAGATATATATATTGATTTAAAGGCTATTTTCTCAGAATCTACTGAACAGATTTACACCAAACCTACAAAAGGCACTTCCTTGACCTAGGGACTACCTCTCTGCCAAATTTCTAGTAATTCTGTTCAGCCGTTCGGGCTGTAGCTCGTTCTAAAGGTCCTATGGAAAAATGCATGGGAAAAACGCGTTTTGGGACCCCCCTTTTATCTCAGCCCCCGCTTGACGAATCCCCCCGAGACTTTCAGGGTAGGAGCGGAGCGTAGCGCCCCACCTATTTTGAGAAATTCGCGAGGATTCGTCGACCGGCGCCAAAGTTATTCAAAATAGAATGTTGAGGTTTTCCTATGGAAACGTGGTCCTAACTATAACTACCTACTGGCGACCGCCAGTAGGTAATATATATATATATATATTCCAAAGTCCAGGTTTCACCCTGTTGCGCTCTGCATGGAAACGCCAACACAGTTGAGCATAAGAACCTCCTTTAATGTGGGCAGCAGACACAGCATGTAATCCCTTCCACAGGTGAAATGCCAAACATGTTTCGGGCGCCAAGCCCTTGTTCACTGGCACGCATAGGAGTTGGACATGCCTATTTCTGTGGGGGTAAAAAAGTCAGCAGAGTATGTGATGTTTTTCCTGCTACAGGACCCACTTGGTTTTTTAATTTGCACGACAATGTCTCTGCAGGCTTCCACTATGGTTATTGAAGGACTACTTACCCCAGAAGGCTATTGGCTAAAAGAAGTCCCATTTGGGCGGGGACAGTAGGATAACAGTCCTCACAGCTGCCGGGACACTGTTTGATTGCAGCCAGTGAACAAGGGCTTGGCGCCCGAAACATGTTTGGCATTTCACTTGTGGAAGGGATTACGTGCTGTGTCTGCTGCCCACATTAAAGGAGGTTCTTATGCTCAACTGTGTTGGCGTTTCCATGCAGAGCGCAACAGGGTGAAACCTGGACTTTGGATATATATATATATATATATATATATATATATATATATATATATATATATATATATATATATATATATATATATATATATATATATATATATATATATATATTCACTGAAAAAACCATAGGTTTCACACACGTTATAGTTAGGAATTAGCATTTAAAAAACCTTGCAAATTCACTGAAAAAACCATAGGTTTCACACATGTGTTATAGTTAGCGGAAATTTTACTGATAAAAAACCTGTGAAATTGCCCCGTTATAGTTAGTGCTGGCAACTATAACTCACGCGACCGCAATCCTCTGCTGATGCTAATACTGTATTTAGACACTTATTTGCCCATGTCTTCTTCCATACATTTTTAGCTATACATATATTACAAATATTTTTTTTTCATAAAGACACATATGTCATCAGCAGAAGATTGCGGTCGCGTGAGTTATAGTTGCCAGCACTAACTATAACGGGGCAATTTCACAGGTTTTTTATCAGTAAAATTTCCGCTAACTATAACATGTGTGAAACCTATGGTTTTTTCAGTGAATTTGCAAGGTTTTTTAAATGCTAATTCCTAACTATAACGTGTGTGAAACCTATGGTTTTTTCAGTGAATTTGTACGGTTTTTTAAATGCTAAGTTACTTTACGCCATTCGAGGCGTGCGCGCCCACTTAACGCAGTTCGTTCCGTGCACGGTTTTTATCAACTTTAATAAGCCCTGTACATTTGGTGGCCTTCGGCCACCAAAAGCACAGGGGGTGGGGTCAATGTGGATAGTGTTTTTTTTTTTTCGATTTTATAATTTCATGTTGCCAAAATTTAGTTTTTTTTACCTATTAATAAGCCCTGTATATTTGGTGGCCTTCGCCCACCAAAAGCACAGGGGGTGGGGTAAGTGTGGATAGTGTTTTTTTTATTTTTATTTTTTTACCGTACGCTTACGGTAAGCGTACGGTAAGCGTACCCCGCGAAATTGCCGAAAAAAAAAAAAAAACGTTTTTGCTCTTGGGGGATGTTTGTGGACTCCCTCAACATGACTATGTGGGAGGGAGTTGTCAAAACAGCCCCGTAACATGTTTTTGGCCATCATGTTTGATAAACAACACTCAGTGCGAGAGACAAAATGGCGGACGCCGCTTCCTGGTTTCGGCCGATTCGAATGTTTACTAAGATCTAAGAGCCAATCAGAATCGCGCTCGCGCACGCCACCGTACGCTTACGGTAAGCGTACGGTAAGCGTACCGTAAGCTGGCTCAGATATATATATTGATTTAAAGGCTATTTTCTCAGAATCTACTGAACAGATTTACACCAAACCTACAAAAGGCACTTCCTTGACCTAGGGACTACCTCTCTGCCAAATTTCTAGTAATTCTGTTCAGCCGTTCGGGCTGTAGCTCGTTCTAAAGGTCCTATGGAAAAATGCATGGGAAAAACGCGTTTTGGGACCCCCCTTTTATCTCAGCCCCCGCTTGACGAATCCCCCCAAGACTTTCAGGGTAGGAGCGGAGCGTAGCGCCCCACCTATTTTGAGAAATTCGCGAGGATTCATCGACCGGCGCCAAAGTTATTCAAAATAGAATGTTGAGGTTTTCCTATGGAAAAGGGGTCCTAACTATAACTACCTACTGGCGACCGCCAGTAGATAATATATATATATATATATATATATATATATATATATAAACACAGAGTTTGTAGCTGTTCCCAAGCCTCTATTCCGGCGGGCTCACGGCTGGGGTAGCCACCCCCAAAATTCTCACACGTACAATCCGGCGAAATCCTTTCCAGGTATAACAAAGGAATCACACAGGAGCCGTGGCCTCTATTTTTAGTGCAGATTTATTGCAGACACAAACGTCCGACGCGTTTCGGAGTAGAACACTCCTTCGTCACGAAGGAGTGTTCTGTGTCATGATTCGTAATCGCCCTCATGTGCTGGAGTATACGTTTGTGTGCCTGCAATTTGGTGCTACCAATATATTGCAGGCCACACGTACACTCCATCACATAAACCACAAAATCTGTCCTGCATGTTAATTTTCTGGTAATCTTACAGGGTGAGTTGGCAAATGGAGAGAAATAGGTAGTGGTACTTCTGCCCAGCGTGCAAGCCTTGCAAGAGGAACATTTGATAAATCCCTTACTGGCTTGTAACCAATTGCTAGTGTTGCTGCTTAATTCGGGACTGCTCTTTACTAGCATGTCACTCATGGATCGAGCTTTCCGAAAGGTTACAGCAGGGGCATTAGGCATATTGCTACCTATTACTGGGTCAAAGCGAATGAGCGACCAGTTTTTCTTGAAAATCTTGCGCAAACAATGGTGTTGACGACTGTAGGTCAAAATCAATCTGGGGGCATCATTTTGGGTGGATGTCAAACTAGAGGCCTTTTTGGAGATGGAATCACTATTTCAGGATAAGGTCTCTAGGTTTGGACCTGCTACGAGCCAATGCTTTGTCAATCACTGCCGGGGAATAACCCCTTGCTAAGAACCTCAACTTACTCTGTTCCTGGGCTAAAATGCAATGTTCATCCGTGCTGCAAATGCGTCTAATGCGCAACATCTCCCCGTAGGGGATGCTACGTATAGGATGTTCAGGATGATGACTAAGAGCATGCAGCATGGTGTTGCCCGCAGTTGCTTTACGGAACAGTTTTGTGTGTAGATTGCCCTCAAGAACAAAAACCTCCACATCTAGAAAGCTAACTTGAGTTTGGCTGATCTGAGTCGTAAATTGTAGGTTAAGTCGGTTGACATTGATGGCCTAAATAAACTCCAAGGCAGAGGTTCTGGACCCCTTCCAAACCACGAAAAGGTCATCTATATAGCGAAGCCAAGTAATGATGTTGTTAGACATGACTTCACTAAACTCAACTTTGAGGACTTGCTCCTCCCACAAGCCCATGTGTAGACACGCGTAGCTCGGGGAAAAGCAAGCCCCCTTAGCCACGCCTCTTAGTTGTTGGAACACTGTATTTTGGAATAGAAAAAAGTTATTATTGAGACAGATGTTAATCATGTCCAGAATCATCTTACAGTGGTCCATCATATACATTGGCTCAGTTCTCAAAAAGTATTCAACCGCTTTGATCCCATCATGATGGTGAATACTGGTGTATAAAGCGGTAACATCCAGCGTGATTAACCAGTATTCATCCTGCCACTCAATGTCATTAATCTTCCTCAAAAAATCGTTAGTGTCTTGTATGTAGGATGTTAATCCCTTCACGTGCTTTTGTAGGAAGAAATCGACGTAGAGCGACGTATTCTCCAAGATACTACCCCTGGCCGAGATGAGAGGCCTTCCAGGGGGTTTAGCTGTGTTCTTGTGTATCTTGGGAATGAGATAGAAAATCGGCATGATGGGATGGTTGACTTTCAGGAATTTGAATTCCTCAGTGCTGAGAAGACCAGTACTTTTCCATGCCAGAAGTTTGCTGTAAAAATCACCCCATGTAGCTTTGACCACCTTCCATTCACTTCTCTTGTAACACGACCTGTCATTTAGATGCAACAGGGCCTCATCAACATACAACTTTCTTGGCCACAAGACAACGTTGCCTCCCTTATCCGATTGACGGACAATAATATTGTCATCACTTTGGATCTTCTTCATCAATTGTCCATACCCATGGTTCCAATTGTTAGTAATGGGAGCAACATCGACTTGTGATAGATTATCAACACGGCCCTCTTCTTGTAATAATTGAAGGTCACAAAGAAGATTGTAGTCACCCACCGTACCTACTATATATGTATGTAGATATATATATATATATATATTATCTACTGGCGGTCGCCAGTAGATAGTTATAATTAGGACCGAGTTCCTATAGGAAATCTGAAAATTCTATTTTGAATAACTTTGGCGCCGGTTGACTTATCTTCGTGAAATTTTAAAAACTAATGGGGCACTCCGCTCAGCTCCTACCCTGAAAGTCTCGGGGTGACTCGTCAAGCGGGGGCTGAGAAAAAAGGGGGGTCCCAAAACACGTTTTCCCCATGCATTTTCCCATAGGACCTTTAATCGAAGGCACAGCCCAAACGGCTGAACAGAATTACTTTGGCAAAGAGGTAGTCCTCAGGTCAGGCATGTGCCTTTTGCGTATATGGTGTCAATCTGTTCAGTAGTTCCTGAGAAAATCATAAGTAAAATCACATATATATCTGGGCGGAGCCTAACCACACATCTCATCGTGAGATCTGATTGGCTGTCATCACTTCATCCAAGAACTGTTGGCAGCCATCTTGGGACCAATATTCATGATAGCACCTCATTAAAAAGCATTACAGTTAATAGAAGGTTTTAAGACTTTAGTTACATTATAAATCATTTGTTGATGGTACCATACTCATTTTAGGAATTGTGGTGTGTTCTAAGGTGATTTTACCATGTGAAAAAGCCTTCTGCTGTGATATCATGAATCATGTTTGAGAGAAAACTATTTTCTCATGCTTTTCCCACAGAGGTTTGGAAGGTGATCTATAAGCGAAACTGAGAGCATATTTTCTGTAAATTCACATTATCTTTCTCAGTCATGTGAGAATGAAGTCTGACATTCTCATTAAAACATGTACATCCAACAAGGGCAGAGACTGTCAGTTGATTCCTTTGTGTTCTACTGCAGCTTCCCAGAGTGTTCTAAAGAACAACTAGAGCGCTAACAGTCCTACTTATGACAAACGTATGGCACACCTGAAGCCATCTTGGTTGGAATAAAGTGGGAACTCTTAATACATTTAATTTAAAAAGGAACAAAATGAGGGGGTTCATTTTGCCATAGAAAGTATGATTAGTGCTGCAGAAAGAAAAATTAGCAAAAACCAAAGGAAATGATGAACGGTGTGTTGAACATTGCAAGCACTCACCCCCAGTCAACTGATCTGGGTTTAATCCATCACCGTTCTTTAGCCCAATTTGCCACCCCAGTTCAGACATGGCCATATGCAAATCAGTCTGACCCTGTGCCTCATGGGAACAGTCCAGCCTGAACTGCCAAGCCATGTCTTCCCTAGACCGGAAATAAGCTTCCTAGGACCGGTTTCTGGCATTGCAGCCGTCTTCAGCCAGGCTTGCTTAAATCCAGTGGCAAAGTGAGAAAGGGACTCACGTCTGAGCATACCTTGCCAACTTATGGCGAACAAAGTAAAAACCAAAGGAAATGATGAACGGAGTGTTGAACATTGCAAGCACTCACCCCCAGTCGACTGATCTGGGTTTAATCCATCACCGTTCTTTAGCCCATTCTGCTACCCCAGTTCACACATGGCCATTTGGAAATCAGTCTGACCCTGTGCCTCATGGGAACAGTCCAGCCCGAAGTGCCAAGCCATGTCTTCCCTAGACCGGAAAGAAGCTTCCTAGGACCGGTTTCTGGCATTGCAGCCGTCTTCAGCCAGGCTTGCTTGAATCCAGTGGCAAAGTGAGCAAGGGACTCACGTCTGAGCATACCCTGCCAACTTATGGCGAACAAAGCAAAAACCAAAGGAAATGATGACCGGAGTGTTGAACATTGCAAGCACTCACCCCCAGTCAACTGATCTGGGTTTAATCCATCACCGTTCTTTAGCCCACTCTGCCACCCCAGTTCAGACATGGCCATATGCAAATCAGTCCGACCCTGTGCCTCATGGGAACAGTCCAGCCCGAACTACCAAGCCATGTCTTCCCTAGACCGGAAACAAGCTTCCTAGGACCGATTTCTGGCATTGCAGCCGTCTTCAGCCAGGCTTGCTTGAATCGAGTGGCAAAGTGAGCAAGGGACTCACGTCTGGGCATACCCTGCCAACTTATGGCGAACAAAGCAAAAACCAAAGGAAATAATGAACGGAGTGTTGAACATTGCAAGCACTCACCTCCAGTCAACTGATCTGGGTTTAATCCATCACCGTTCTTTAGCCCACTCTGCCACCCCAGTTCAGACATGGCCATATGCAAATCAGTCTGACCCTGTGCCTCATGGGAAGAGTCCAGCCCGAACTGCCAAGCCATGTCTTCCCTAGACTGGAAACAAGCTTCCTAGGAACGGTTTCTGGCATTGCAGACGTCTTCAGCCAGGCTTTCTTGAATCCAGTGGCAAAGTGAGCATGGGACTCACGTCTGAGCATACCCTGCCAACTTATGGTGAACAAAGCAAAAACCAAAGGAAATGATGAACGGAGTGTTGAACATTGCAAGCACTCACCCCCAGTCAACTGATCTGGGTTTAATCCATCACCGTTCTTTAGCCCACTCTGCCACCCCACTTCAGACATGGCCATATGCAAATCAGTCTGACCCTGTGCCTCATGGGAACAGTCCAGCCCGAACTGCCAAGCCATGTCTTCCCTAGACCGGAAACAAGCTTCCCGGGACAGGTTTCTGGCATTGCAGCCGTCTTCAGCCAAGCTTGCTTGAATCCAGTGGCAAAGTGAGCAAGGGACTCACGTCTGAGCATACCTTGCCAACTTATGGCGAACAAAGCAAAAACCAAAGGAAATGATGAACGGAGTGTTAAACATTGCAAGCACTCACCCCCAGTCAACTGATCTGGGTTTAATCCATCACCGTTCTTTAGCCCACTCTGCCACCCCAGTTCAGACATGGCCATATGCAAATCAGTCTGACCTTGTGCCTCATGGGAACAGTCCAGCCCGAACTGCCAAGCCATGTCTTCCCGAGACCGGAAACAAGCTTCCTAGGACCGGTTTCTGGCATTACAGCCGTCTTCAGCCAGGCTTGCTTGAATCCAGTGGCAAAGTGAGCAAGGAACTCACGTCTGAGCACACCCTGGCAACTTATGGCGAACAAAGCAAAAACCAAAGGAAATGATGAACGGAGTGTTGAACATTGCAAGCACTCACCCCCAGTCAACTGATCTGGGTTTAGTCCATCACCGTTCTTTAGCCCACTCTGCCACCCCAGTTCAGACATGGCCATATGCAAATCAGTTTGACCCTGTGCCTCATGGGAACAGTCCAGCCCGAACTGCCAAGCCATGTCTTCCCTAGACCGGAAACAAGCTTCCTAGGACCGGTTTCCGGCATTGCAGCCGTCTTCAGCCAGGCTTTCTTGAATCCAGTGGCAAAGTGAGCATGGGACTCACGTCTGAGCATACCCTGCCAACTTATGGTGAACAAAGCAAAAACCAAAGGAAATGATGAACGGAGTGTTGAACATTGCAAGCACTCACCCCCAGTCAACTGATCTGGGTTTAATCCATCACCGTTCTTTAGCCCACTCTGCCACCCCACTTCAGACATGGCCATATGCAAATCAGTCTGACCCTGTGCCTCATGGGAACAGTCCAGCCCGAACTGCCAAGCCATGTCTTCCCTAGACTGGAAACAAGCTTCCCGGGATCGGTTTCTGGCATTGCAGCCGTCTTCAGCCAGGCTTGCTTGAATCCAGTGGCAAAGTGAGCAAGGGACTCACGTCTGAGCATACCCTGCCAACTTATGGCGAACAAAGCAAAAACCAAAGGAAATGATGAACGGAGTGTTGAACATTGCAAGCACTCACCCCCAGTCAACTGATCTGGGTTTAATCCATCACCGTTCTTTAGCCCACTCTGCCACCCCAGTTCAGACATGGCCATATGCAAATCAGTCTGACCTTGTGCCTCATGGGAACAGTCCAGCCCGAACTGCCAAGCCATGTCTTCCCTAGACCGGAAACAAGCTTCCTAGGACCAGTTTCTGGCATTACAGCCGTCTTCAGCCAGGCTTGCTTGAATCCAGTGGCAAAGTGAGCAAGGAACTCACGTCTGAGCATACCCTGGCAACTTATGGCGAACAAAGCAAAAACCAAAGGAAATGATGAACGGAGTGTTAAACATTGCAAGCACTCACCCCCAGTCAACTGATCTGGGTTTAGTCCATCACCGTTCTTTAGCCCACTCTGCCACCCCAGTTCAGACATGGCCATATGCAAATCAGTCTGCCCCTGTGCCTCATGGGAACCGTTCAGCCCGAACTGCCAAGCCATGTCTTCCCTAGACCGGAAACAAGCTTCCTAGGACCGGTTTCTGGCATTGCAGCCGTCTTCAGCCAGGCTTGCTTGAATCCAGTGGCAAAGTGAGCAAGGGACTCACGTCTGAGCATACCCTGCCAACTTATGGCGAACAAAGCAAAAACCAAAGGAAATGATGAACGGAGTGTTGAACATTGCAAGCACTCACCCCCAGTCAACTGATCTGAGAAAAATTAGGGCACATTTTGAGTGACTTCTCAAATCCTCTTCTATTTCATTAAAAAATTCTGACATGCAGACTGAAACATGCACTTTCAATAACAGCAGCAGACTTCCCTGGTGAGCAGTAGCTTTACAAGAGTGATCTAATAAGCAACTAGAGTGCTAACATTCTGAATTTATGGCAAATGTGTGACACATCTGAATACCTTCTTGATGGAATCAAAGTAAAAAACTGAAAGTATTTCCTACTGAGGAGACTGTAGTAAATGAGGAAATTAGGAAACTTCATAACAAATAAGTCTCCCAAAATGGCCACCAGAGACAAAAGAGCCCAAATGTAGCAGAAATATCACCCAGATGTAGCCCAAGTATAGCCCAATGACATAATGTCCCAGAGTGTTCTAACGAACAACTAGAGCGCTAACAGTCTTACTTATCACAAAAGTATGGCACACCTGAAGCCATCTTGATTGGAATAAAGTGGTAACACTTAAAACATTTAATTTACAAAGGAACAAAATGAGGGGGTTCATTTTGCCATAGAAATTATGATTGGTGCAGCAGAAAGAAATATTAGGGCACATTTTGACTTTTCAAATCCTCTTCTATTTCATAAAAAAATTCTGACATGCAGACTGAAACATGCACTTTGAATACCAGCAGCAGACTTCCCTGGTGAGCAGTAGCTTTACTACAGTGATCTAATAAGCAACTAGAGTGCTAACATTCAGAATTTATGGCAAATGTGTGACACATCTGAATGCCTTCTTGATGGAACCAAAGTAAAAAAGTGAAAGTATTTCCTACTGAGGAGACTGCAGTAAATGAGGAAATTAGGAAACTACATAACAAATACATCTCCCAAGATGGCCACCAGAGACAAAAGAGCCCAAATGTAGCCCAAATATCACCCAGATGTCGCCCAAGTATAGCCCAATGACAGAATGTCCCAGAGTTTTCTTAAGAACAACTAGAGCGCTTACTGTCTTACTTATGACAAAAGTATGGCACACCTGAAGTCATCTTGATTGGAATAAACTGGTAACACTTAAAACATTTAATTTAAAAAGGAACACAATGAGGGGGTTCATTTTGCCATAGAAATTATGATTAGTGCTGAAGAAAGAAAAATTAGGGCACATTTTGAGTGACTTCTCAAATTCTCTTCTATTTCATAAAAAAATTCTGATATGCAGACTGAAACATGCACTTTTGATACCAGCAGCAGACTTCCGTGGTGAGCAGCAGCTTTACTACAGTGATCTAATGAGCAACTAGAGTGCTAACATTCAGAATTTATGGCAAATGTGTGACATATCTGAATACCTTCTTGATGGAATCAAAGTAAAAAACTGAAAGCATTTCCTACTGAGGAGACGGCAGTAAATGAGGAAATTAGGAAACTTCATAACAAATAAATCTCCCAAGATGGCCACCAGAGACAAAAGAGCCCAAATGCAACACTAATATCACCCAGATGTAGCCCACATGTAGCCCAATGACACAAGTGTGCAAAACACTTATTTTTTGAGTATTCGCAGTTTTATATAGTGCAGACTTGTCAGGTATTGGGTGCTTTACATGAGCATTGGTTACATCACACAAGATCAAATTCATTTTGGTTGTAGACATGGGGAGATTAAGTGATTTGACCGGAATCACAGAATGTTGAGCTGAAGCAGAAACTCCAACCTGGTTCCTCAGTTGCAAAGTCTGCAGCTCTGGAAGTAACACCACATCCTCTCCCCTAGGTGCAACATTTATTCAAGTGGTCAACTGGATAAAAAACATAAAGATTACAAATAATTTAAAAGTTCTTTGTCGCTATTTGAAAACTCAGAAAATGTGTCCTCATTTTAGTTTTTTAGAGTACTAACCATAATTTTGATGCAAATAAGACCCTCTCATATATGTAATTTCTAAAGGAAATACTCTAGGTATTACAGATTTGATTACATCAAGATGACGTCAGGCGTTCCACACTTTTGTAATAAATATAGAATGTTAGCAATCTAGTTGTTCATTGGGATACTGTTGAGAGGCAGAGGCCAAGCGCACGGACTCTGAAAATTGAAGGCAGGTAGGAGAGTGCAGAGTCAACAATTTGCCCACACTGGGCAGGCAGGAAGGGCAGTGGCAGCACAACAGACTATGGAGGGCAGTGGAAAGGGGGGCAGGGGCAGCATACCAACAATACAGGACTGGCAAGAGAGGCTGTGGCAATATAATAGACCATTGTGGGCAGAAGGAAGAGGCAGTGGTAGTACAACCATACATGCCAACAGACCCGTTTCAGCCAGGAAACGTCCAATGTTTTTAAGCTCAAATGAGCTTTATTTGATCTGTCTCCTGTCTACAATCTCCTCTTTTTCAATGTAACTCAAAGGCGAAAATCAATACCACCGTTTTTTTCAAAATCTCCCTCTTACCAAGTTCAAAATGTTCACACGGATGGTACATTGGATCACGGTAGGCAGGAGGAATTGGGGTAGGGACATGGACTCGGATAACAGAGGACAGGAGGGAAATGGAGAGGTGCACCAAAATGACCCTATAGGGCAGGCATCAGGGTTTGCAGCAGCACAATACACCACACAGCGCATGCGGGACGGGAGTGCAGCACAACAATCCATAGAAAGCAATAGGGAGGGGACAGGACCATGCACATGGACAACAGAGAACAGAGGGGAAAGAGGCAATGGTAGCTAGCTGACCATAATGGACAGACAGGAGATAAAGCTGCAGCATAACAGACCATAAAGGGCAGGAGGGACGGATCAGGGGCATTACAATGGAACAGACAAGCCAGGAGGGAGGGAATAGGGGTCTGCACATGGAAACAGAGGGCTGGGGGCAAGGGGGCAGGGCAGGAGCAGCAAGATGACCATGGAGGTCAGGCAGGATGGGCACTAGAAACAAGACACACCATGGAGAGCAACAATGAGTCTATGATGGCATACACACAGACCATGGAGGGAAGGTGGGAGGTGGTCAGGGGCAGCTAGCTGACCACACAGGGAAGGTGGGAGGGGCCATGGCAGCACAGAAGACCATGCATGGCAAGCTGGAGGGTTAGTGGCAGCACAATGGCTATGAAGGGCAAGAAGGAGGGAGCAGGGGCATGCACAAAGGACCATGGAGGATAGAAGGGAGGGTCAGGACCTGGGCACAGACAAGAGAGTTCAGGGGAAGGGGCCTCACAACAGGCCACGCGGGGCAGGCAGGAGGAGCAGTCGCAACACAACAGACCAGGGAGGGCAGAAGGGTGTGGCAGTAAAATGGACCATGGAGGACAGGATGAATGGGATAGGGGCATGGCATGTGGACAGGCAGGGTGGAGGTGGAGTTGACAGGTTACAGTCATCTGACAATGCTAGGCAGGTGGGAGGGGAGTGGCAGCTCAACAGGACACAGATAGGAGTGGCAGGTCCATGGAACATTGTGGGCAAAAAGGATGGAGCAGGGGGAAGGAGATTTGGGGCAGCGAGCTAAGCACAGAGGCTAAGCAGAAGGTCAATGATGGGCCATAGAATTGGGCAATGGAGGGCAGGAGGAGTGGACTGGTACATCATGCTAAATGGAGGGCAGTGGCAGCACATCAGACCATGCATGGCAGGAGGGAGGAGGCTAGTCCATGGATTCAGACAACAGAGGATAGAGAGGAGGTGGATGGGGCAGCAAGCTAACTGTTCAGAGAAGGTGGGTATTAGGAACTTTATTGTTTTTAAAATGTGTGAACTACTTAAAATATGAACAAGTATGCAGCATAATCTCACTTTTATTCAGGAAGAAGAGGACGTTTGTGACTGTGACTCTGGGCTCACTTGGAAAAAACACCTCCTTACCCTCCACCCCCCATGTAATGCCCGTGAAAAGGGTAGGTGGACGCAGTGTTATATAGAACATAGCCCTGAGAGCACGATTGAAAATGAAAACTAGATATAGTATATGGTATAAACTATGCACCAAAAAGTGGGATATAAGATGAACCGGGGCGTGAAATATTATATGCAATACATTGTGACTTTAAAGTGAGGTTCGTCTCCTTTCCAGAGAGTAAAATAAAAAGTATTACACATCCGGCGGTGGATGTGTGTTTTATTAACCGTGAGGGCGGTTTCTTGCATAGTTTGGTCGAATTTTTGTTGAATCCGCTTTGAATGGCTTGGTGTGCGTGTATATGAAATGTGCCCGTCAATAGCTACCCATGTTTGTATAAATAAACAACAAGGGTGTCTACTTGGAGAGTACCCACCGGCGGGGGCGCCGGGATTAGGCACGGTAGGGCGTCAGACACGTCAGAGCTTCACTAGCAGTGTAAATACATTCCATGTGGATTCATTCTATGCATAGTCGCCTTTTAATGAATATCACGCAAATCGTCATGGTGATAGGTACATACGGTTTGTCCAGCATGTCCTAGCTGTTTCTATAAATATATATTTTTTAAAAATGATAAAAAACAAAGGCCGGCCCCGGGGGATGGTGTCCCCGGGGCCATAAGTGGCCTGAGGAGGGGGGCAACGCAGCCCCCTCCTAAAGATTTTTTTTAAAAAAGGCCATGACCCGGGGGTTGGGGTCCCCGGTGCCGATTAAGGCCTTGGGAGGGCCAAATTTATTTTTTTCAACAAAAAAAAATTAGGGTGCAGTGCAGGCCCTGGGGGATGGGGTCCCCAGGGCCAGTAAATTAGGAAAAGAAGGGGGGCCACACAGCCCTCCGTCTTAAAAAATAAAATAAATAAAAGACCGGCGTCGTGCCGGAGGCCACGCCCCCTCCTTGCAGCACTCTGCAAACGCGCCCCCTGGCCAGTTGTAAGTTGGGGAATTAATTCCTCTTCAATACTGAGGGTCCCTGAGGGCCAACTAGCCCAGCAGGTATCTCCAGTATGCGCCAGGGAGCTGCGTTGCAGACTGTTCTGAGGCCACGCCCCTTTTTACCCCTCTATGCAACGCAGCTCTGTGGCGCTTACTGGAGGTACCTAGTGGGCTAGTTTGAGCCTAGGGACCCTTAGGATTCAAGGGGACTTAATCTCTCAACTTAGAACGGCCAAAGGGCGCGATTACATAGTGGTGAAGTGAGGGGACGGGGCCTGAGGTGACGTGGGCAAACACGCCCTGTGGCGCATTTTAAGTTGGGGAAATAATTCCCTTTCAATCCTAAGGGACCCTGGGGGCCAACTAGCCCACCAGGTGCTTCCAGTAAGTGCCACTGCTCTGCGTTGCAGAGAAGTGGTGCAGTCCGTGCCCCTTTTTACACCTCTCTGCAATGGCACTTACTGGACGTACCTAGTGGGCTATTTTGCCCCTGGGGATCCTCAGGATTCCAGGGGACTTAATCTCCCAACTTAAAAAACCGCCACAGGGCGTGTTTACACAGTGGGGAAGGGAGGGGACGGGGCCTGAGGTGACGTGTGCAAACACGCCCTATGGCGCGTTTTAAGTTGGGGAAATAATTCCCCTTCAATCCTGAGGGCCCCTGGGGGCTGCGTTGCAGAGAGGTGGTCCAGGTCGTGCCACTTTTTACACCTCTCTGCAACACAGCTCTGTGGCGCTTACTGGAGGTATCTAGTGGGCTAGTTGGACCCTAGAGACCCTCAGGATTGAAATGAAATTAATCTCCCAACTAAAAACGGCCACAGGGCGTGTTTACACAGTGGTGAAGGGAGGGGACGGGCCCTGAGTTAACGTGTGCAAACAAGCCCTGTGGCGCGTTTTAAGTTGGGGAAATAATTCCCCTTCAATCCTGAGGGACCCTGGGGGCCAACTAGCCCACCAGATGCTTCCAGTAAGCGCCACTGCGCTGCGTTGCAGAGAGGTGGTCTAGACCGTGCCTCTTTTTACATCACTCTGCAATGCAGCTCTGTGGCACTTACTGGAGGTACCTAGTGGTCTAGTTGGACCCTAGGGACCCTCAGGATTCAAGGGGACTTAATCTCCAAACGTAAAATGGCCACAGGGCGTGTTTACACAGTGGGAAAGTGAGGGGACGGGGCCTGAGGTGACGTGTGCAAACACTCCCTGTGGTGCATTTTAAGAGGTAGTTTTAATACCCTGCCCTATTATATACTAGGGGCTTACAGAGGAGGTCATGCTGATCACAGGGGGACCCCAACGCATAGTGTTCCCTAGTGTATGTAGGTGTTTTCACAGTATATATATATATTCACTGAAAAAACCATAGGTTTCAGGGGCGTTATAGTTAGCTGGACATTTCACTCGTACAAAACCATTGAAATTCCCCCGTTATAGTTAGTTCAGCTAACTATAACTCGCGCACCCGCAATGCACTGCTGATGACGTCACATATTACATCACTCATGACATGGTCAGTTATATCACTCAATGCTAATTTCTAACTATAACGTCTCTGAAACCTAAGGTTTTTTCAGTGAATTTCAAAGCTTTTTTAAATGCTAATTTCTAACTATAATGTCTCTGAAACCTATGGTTTTTTCAGTGAATTTCAAAGGTTTTTTAAATCCTAATTTTTAAGTGTAATAGTAGTTATACCTATTGTTTTTTTACTGATTTTCTACAGTTTTTTAACTGTTTATTTATAAATTTTGTATTCATTAAATAACATTATATATTTTTTAGATAATTGCAAAAAAAAAACCTGAAATATTGGTTAATTTGTTTGTTTTATTTTTACATTAATATATTTTTAGTATTTTCTTTTTTTAATATTTTTTTTTCCCAAAATGTTTCTGAGTCGCTCACCCAAAGCTTACACATCACGGTGGGTGCGTGGATTCTAGCCACCATTTTAGAAACATCGTGAAGGATCCGCGTACGGTGTGCGACGGCTGTGTGTTTTTCAGTTAAATCATATACATTTAATAATACTTGATGTGCGCGATTGGTATGCAACCAGTCTGTGACTCCTGCTCCCGCACATTCGTAACACATGTGCCTTACGGTACGCGATGCTTGCACGGTGGCGGGTCCCGCGTGACGTCATATACGTGCTGGGGCGCGCTGGGTGTGCGACTCCCGCAAATCTTTTTTATGTTCTAAAATAATATGTATGTGTGTTTAATATACATATTAGGGCAAGAGACTATCTAAGATATTCATAAAAATTATATATTTGTACTTATAATAAACTTATATTATTTTTAAATATATTTTTGCGAAGTCACGTCGGGTACGTGCTTCGTGAGCGCAGAGTGCGCGGATCCCATGTGACCTAAAAAAAAAAGATTTCATTGATTCATAACATTTCCCACTGTAACTATTGAAGGACCCCACCCATTTTAATCATTCTTGTTGGAGCATCTTTAGAGAGACATCTCTTTTCCTACAAGAACACTTTTTGGTTGTTTTTTTGGTGTTTTAAAAAAAATATCAAACAAAATGGCATCTGGACAGCAGCAGCAGCAGCAGGAGGAAGTATCTTCTGAAGAAGAATTCTTGCAGGAGACACCACGTCCACAGAGGCCAGAATCTGTTTTGTGGAAATTCTTCACTTTTCCACCTGTAGAGAAGAAAGTAAATGCAAGAAAGGTGACGTGCAAAATTTGTGACTGAGTCCTGTCAAGAGGCAGTGAAATAAAATACTCGTGTGGTACTGCTTCTATGTACAAGCATCTCCGGACCACACATCCTCTCAATCTTGCTCGGGAGCAAATGAGGCGAGCTGCTTTGAACCCCTCACCTGCTGTGGCAAGTACATCTGGAGCGTCCTCAGGAACACCTGCAATGGACATTAGGCCAGAATTCACCTTTCTCGAGCAACACTGTGTGAAGTGTAAGAAACTTATATGCTTCAGTGAGCAGTCAGTGGATGCAGTTTGTGCTGTGCAACGCAACCATCGTTGTTAACTTTTTTAGTTTTTTTGTTTTTGGAATGATAAGTAATTCCAAATGTTTCCTGTTTTATTCGTTCTTTTTTTTGTTCATTTTTTTAAAAAGCCCCAAAAAATACAAAAGTGTTTAAAAAAAAATACAAAAGAAAAAAGAATAAAATAAAAGTTCATATCAGAACTACCTTATCTGGTTAAAGAAAGAACTATAATTGCAAGGTAATGTGTGAAAGTTTGGTTTAATATATGTATACAGCATGATTGACTGAAAGAATGCATTAGTAGTGTATGGTGAATTTATAAGTGAAGATTTATGAGGAAGTACTGCAGCGTGACACTGCAAGCTCTTTAGCTGCACTGCACTGTGGACCTTCCGAAGCACAGGGATGTGACATTAGTCCATGAATATGTTACAACTCTGTGCTTCACTCTGCACTGCTGCACGAACTGCAGCCATGCGGTGACACGGGCATCCTATCACCATGGTGCAAGGATGTCTGTGTCGTGTGGAGATTGTTTTTGTACAGGAAGGGACGCCTTCCTGCACAAAAACAATCAGTAAAGGCATTTTCCTCTTTCAATGTATGCTGTGGAATGCAGCATGCATTGAACGTTTAAAAATATGAGGAGAAATGAAAATAATTCTCCTCATTGCGCCTTGCTACACCAACTCTAGGATGGCACAGCATTTACACATATCTCCAGATTTACGATTTCTCATAAATCTGGAGATGTGTCTTGTTCTATGGGTGTTGCGTGGGAACACCCACAGCAACACCTATGGGACGCCCCTTCAACGCAAAGTTCTGTGTATGAAGGGGTCGCATTTACAAGGAGAGGAAAACCCACGCAGGGTGGCTTTTCCTCTCCTTGTAAATATGAAGGAGTGCCTGGCGCCCTCACTACGTTACAAAAAAAGACGTACTGTTGGCGCAGGGTGCTTGTAAATCTGCCCCATAACTGCTTAAATATTGGAAGACTGATACAATAAGAATATAGTGCTGGATGGGTGATTGAAGAATTGCATGAGACTTTCAGGAGGTATCCTACGCTGCATGGGTACTACTTCATTATTTAATGGAGTGGACCAATAGGATGTATCTGCTTAGAGATTTGTAGGGATTATGCACAGAATATTTTATGTGTACTTGTGTTGGTGCCTAGTTCATTTTATAAGAATACCACTAGTAACTGGAATGATGACAGTGCTGCAAACAGAGTGAACACTTAAATATAAGTGCTTACGTATTGGTGGAGTGATAGGATAAGTAGATAGTAGTAGATAAGTGATTAAAGATGTGCATGGGACAGACTGAACGATTCCTAAACTGCGTGAGTACTAACTGGGTATTTAGAAGAGTGTATCAATAGTATGTAGCTAGTTAAAGGTCTGCTTGGATAGTGCACAAAATATTATAGATGTACTTGTGTTAGTAGCTAGGTCATTCCATAAGTTCATGATTAGTAACTAGAATAATTACAGTATTACAAACAGAGTGTATAGTGAATTTATATGTGCTTAAGTAGTGGTGGAGTAATAGGATACGTAGATAGTGCTGGATGGGTGAATGGAGGAGTGCATTGGACAGACAGATGGATTCCTAGACTGCATAGGTGCTAACTGGGTATTTAGAAGAGCGTATCAATAGTATGTAGCTGGTTAGAGGTCTGCATGCATAGTGTACACAATATTGTACCTGCACTTGTGTTAGTGGCTAGGCCATTCCTTAAGTATATGACTAATAACTGGAGTAATTTCAGTGCTGCAAAGAGAGTGCATGCTAAATTTATTAGTGCTTAGGTATTGGCAGAGTGATAGGATACATAGATAGTGCTGGATGGTTGAATGGAGAAGTGCATGGGACAGACAGAAAAATTCCTAGACTGCATAGGTACTAACTGAGTATTTAAAAGACTGTCTCAAAGCTATGTAGCTGATTGGAGGTCTGCATGCATAGTGCACAGAATATTGTAGCTGTACTAGTATTGGTGTGTCTATGGTTTCGAGTAGGGTGTGTGGAGGTGCATCAGATGATCACTTAGATGATGTCATCAATGATGTCATTTGAGATGTCATCAGTGATGTCATCAGTGATATCACTGACCATGTCATGAGTGATGTAATATGTGACGTCATCAGCAGTGCATTACTTTAATCCAAAAATCTGGCGGCCATTTTGGCCTTGTCACATTGTGAAAATTCAGGAATTGATACAATAAAGAAAATAAAACAAGTGTTAATATGCACACAATGTCATGTCAGCATATCTTGCCCCGTCACCCGAATACCTGTATGTTCGTCAATGTGACTTATTCATAATAAACATACTTAGAATTGCAAACATCAACATAAACAATGGACTACACATTACTTTAAAGTGAAAGGCTATCGGCCATATTAATCTGGGCACGTTGCATATTATATTGGTTCTTATATGAAAGAAAAGGAAAAAAGGGGTGTTAATATACACACACTATACCTAAATAAAGTTCTAGTGATTATAGTTCCATTCCATTCACAGCTCATTAGAGATGTCATGAGTGATGTCATGAGTGATGTAACTGACCATGTCCTGAATGATGTAATGTCTGAGGTTATTAGCAGTAAATTGCGGGGGCGTACGTTATAGTTAGCTCAGGTAACTATAACTACTGAATGTCACTGGTTGTGTAAGTGTGAAATCTGACTCTAACTATACCATCCCTGTAATATTTGTTTTTTTCAGCTAATGTATATTTTTTTTTAATGTTAAGTAAGATGCATATCACAATGGATGGTGGGGGGTTGGAAGCATGGCCTGGTATTGTGCTGCCCCCACCCAAGCTTCCTGCTCCTGCCTTCCCTCCTCCTGGCCATACATTGTCCAAGTCCATGTCCCTGCTCCCTTATTACAGCCCTGTGTGGCCGTTGTTCTGCCACTGGCCTTCTCGCCTTCTCTGAACAGTTAGCTTACTGCCCCATCCACCTCCACCCTATCCTCTGTTGTCTGAATCCATGGACTAGCCTCCTCCAACCTGCCATGCATGGTCTGATATGCTGCCACTGCCCTCCATTTAGTATGATGTACCAGTCCACTCCTCCTGCCCTCCATTGCCCAATTCTATGCCCCATCATTGACCTCCTGCTTAGCATCTGTGCTTAGCTTGCTGCCCCTATTCTCCTTCCCCCTGCCCTCCGATGTCTTTGTGCATGCCCCTGATCCATCATTTTTGCCCACCATGTTCCATGGACCTGCCACTCCTATCTACTCTGAGTGTTCTGTTGAGCTGCCACTCCCCTCCCACCTGCCTAGCATTGTCAGATTAATGTAACCTGTCCCTGCCACCTCCACCCTGCCTGTCCACATTCCATGCCCCTATCACCTTCCTCCTGTACTCCATGGTCCAATTTACTGCCTCACCCTTCTGCCCTCCCTGGTCTGTTGTGCTGCAACTGCTCCTCCTGCCTGCCCCGCGTGGTCTGTTGTGAGGCCCCTTACCCTGAACTCTCTTCTCTGTGCCCAGGTCGTGACCCTCCCTTCTATCCTCCGTGGTCCTTTGTGCATGCCCCTGCACCCTCCTTCTTGCCCATCATAGCCATTGTGCTGCCACTAACCCTCCCGCTTGTCATGCATGGTCTTCTGTGCTGCCACAGCCCCTCCCACCTTTCCTGTGTGGTCAGCTAGCTGTCCCTGACCCCCTCCCACCTTCCCTCCATGGTCTGTCTGTATGCCATCATATTCTCATTGTTGCCCTCCATGGTGTGTCTTGCTAGTGCCCATTCTGCGTGACATCCATGGTCATCTTGCTGCTCCTGCCCTGCCCCCTTTCCCCCAGTCCTCTGTTTCCATGTGCAGACCCCTATTCCCTCCCTCCTTGCTTGTCTGTTCCATTGTAATGTCCCTGATCCATCCCTTCTGCCCTTTATAGTCTGTTATGCTGCAGCTTTCTCTCCTGTCTGTCCATTAAGGTCAGCTAGCTACCATTGCCTCTTTCCCCTCTAATCTCTGTTCTCCATGTGCATGGTCCTGTCCCCTCCCTATTGCTTTCTATGGATTGTTGTGCTGCACTCCCATCCCGCATGCCCTGTGTGGTGTGTTGTGCTGCTGCAAACCCTGATGCCTGCCCTGTAGGGTCAGTTTGGTGCACCTCTCCATGTCCCTCCTGTCCTCTGTTATCCGAGTCCATGTCCCTGCCCCAATTCCTCCTGCCTTCCATGATCCAATGTACCATACTTGCAAATATTTTGAACTTGGTAAGAGGGAGATTTTGAAACAAAACTGGGGTATTGATTTTCCCCTTTGAGTTACATTGAAAAAGAGGAGATTGTAGACAGGAGACAGATCAAATAAAGCCCATTTGAGCTTCAAAACATTGGACGTTTCCTAGCTGAATTGGGTCTGTTGGCATGTATGGTTGTACTACCACTGCCTCTTCCTTCTGCCCACAATGGTCTATTTTATTGCCACAGTCTCTCTTGCCAGTCCTGTATTGTTGGTTTGTTGCCCCTGCCCCCCTTTCCACTGCCCTCCATAGTCTGTTGTTCTGCCGCTGCCCTTCCTGCCTGCCCAGTGTGATCAAATTGTTGCCTCTGCACCCTCCTACCTGCCTTCAATTGTCAGAGTCTGTGCCCCTGGCCTCTGCCTCTCAACGGTATCCTAATGAACAACTAGATTTCTAACATTCTATATTTATTACAAAAGTGTGGAACGCCTGACGTCATCTTGATGTAATCAAAACTGTAATACCTATAGCATTTCCTTTAGAAATTACATATATGAGAGGGTCTTATTTGCATCAAAATTATGGTTAGTGCTCTAAAAAACCTAAAATGAGGGCATATTTTCTGAGTTTTCAAATAGCGACAAAGCACTTTTAAATTATTTGTTATCCTTATGTTTTTTTATCCAGTTGACCACTTGAATAAATGTTGCACTTAGGGGAGAGGGTGTGGTGTTACTTCCAGAGCTGCAGACTTTGCAACTGGGGAATCAGTTTGGAGCTTCTGCTTCAGCTCGACATTCTGTGATTCTGGTCAAATCACTTAATCTCCTCATGTCTACAACCAAAATGAATGTGTTCTTGTGAGATGTAACCGATGCTCATGTAAAGCACTCAATACCTGACAAGTCTGCACTATATAAAACTGCAAAAACACAAAAAATAAAAAGTGTTTTGCACACTTCTGTCATTGGGCTACATGTGGGCTACATCTGGGTGATATTTGTGCTGCATTTGGGCTCTTTTGTCTCTGGTGGCCATCATGGGAGATTTATTTGTTATGAAGTTTCCTAATTTCCTCATTTACTGCAGTCTCCTCAGTAGGAACTGCTTTCAGTTTTTTACTTTGATTCCATCAAGAAGGTATTCTGATATGTCACACATTTGCCATAAATTCTGAATGTTAGCACTCGAGTTGCTCATTAGATCACTGTAGTAAAGCTACTGCTCACCAGGGAAGTCTGCTGCTGGTATTCAAAGTGCATGTTTCAGTCTGCATGTTAGAATTTGTTTATGAAATACAAGAGGATTTGAGGAGTCACTCAAAATGTGCCCTACGTTTTCTTTCTTCAGCACTAATCATAATTTCTATGGCAAAATGAACCCCCTCATTGTGTTCCTTTTTAAATTAAATGTTTTAAGTGTTACCAGTTTATTCCAATCAAGATGGCTTCAGGTGTGCCATACTTTTGTCATAAGTAAGACAGTAAGCACTCTAGTTGTTCTTAAGAACACTCTGGGACATTCTGTCATTGGGCTATACTTGGGCTACATCTGGGTGATATTTGTGCTGCAAAAACTAAAAAAATAAAAAGTGTTTTGCACACTTCTGTCATTGAGCTACATGTGGGCTACATCTGGGTGATATTTGTGCTGCATTTGGGCTCTTTTGTCTCTAGTAGCCATCTTGGGAGACTTATTTGTTATGAAGTTTCCTAATATGCTCATTTACTGCAGTCTCCTCAGTAGGAAATACTTTCAGTGTTTTACTTTGTTTCCATCAAGAAGGCATTCAGATGCATCACACATTTGCCATAAATTCTGAATGTTAGCACTCTAGATGCTCATTCGATCACTGTAGTAAAGCTACTGCTCACCAGGGAAGTCTGCTGCTGGTATTCAAAGTGCATTTTTCAGTCTGCATGTCAGAATTTTCTTATGAAATAGAAGAGGATTTAAGAAGTCTAAATGTGCCCTATTTTTTCTTTCTGCAGCACTAATCATAATTTCTAAGGCAAAATGAACTCCCTCATGTTGTTCCTTTGCAAATTAAATGTTTTAAGTGTTACCACTTTGTTCCAATCATGATGGCTTCAGGTGTGCCATACTTTTGTCATAAGTAAGACTGTTAGTGCTCTAGTTCTTCTTTAGAACAATCTGGGACATTCTGTCATTGGGCTATACTTGGGCTACATTTGGGTGATATTTGGGCTACATGTGGGCTCTTTTGTCTCTGGTGGCCATCTTGGGAGTCTTATTTGTTATGAAGTTTCCTAATCTCCTCATTTACTACAGTCTCCTCAGTAGGAAATACTTTTAGTTTTTTACTTTGATTCCATCAAGAAGGCATTCAGATGTGTCACACATTTGCCATAAATTCTGAATGTTAGCACTCTAGTTGCTCATTCGATCACTGTAGTAAGGCTACTGCTCACCAGGGAAGTCTGCTGCTGGTATTCAAAGTGCATGTTTCAGTCTGCATGTCAGAATTTTCTTATGAAATAGAAGAGGATTTAAGAAGTCTAAATGTGCCCTATTTTTTCTGTCTGCAGCACTAATCATAATTTCTATGGCAAAATGAACTCCCTCATGTTGTTCCTTTGCAAATTAAATGTTTTAAGTGTTACTACTTTATTCCAATCAAGATGGATTCAGGTGTGCCATACTTTTGTCATAAGTAAGACTGTTAGTGCTCTAGTTCTTCTTTAGAACAATCTGGGACATTCTGTCATTGGGCTATACTTGGGCTATATTTGGGTGATATTTGGGCTACATGTGGGCTCTTTTGTCTCTGGTGGCCATCTTGGGAGACTTATTTGTTATGAAGTTTCCTAATTTCCTCATTTACTACAGTCTCCTCAGTAGGAAATACTTTTAGATGTTTACTTTGATTCCATCAAGAAGGCATTCAGATGTGTCACACATTTGCCATAAATTCAGAATGTTAGCACTCTAGTTGCTCATTAGATCACTGTAGTAAAGCTACTGCTCACCAGGGAAGTCTGCTGCTGGTATTCAAAGTGCATGTTTCAGTCTGAATGTCAGAATTTTTTTTAATGTAATAGAAGAGGATTTGAGAAGCCACTCAAGAGGTGCCCTAAAGTTTCTTTCTGCAGCACTAATCATGCTTTCTATGGCACAATGAACCCCCTCATTTTGCTCCTTTTTAAATTAAATGTTTTAAGAGTTACCACTTTATTCCAATCAAGATGGCTTCAGGTGTGCAATACGTTCGTCATAAGTAGGACTGTTAGAGCTCTAGTTGTTCTTTAGAACACTCTGAGAAGCTGCGGTAGAACAAAAAGAAATCAACTGACAGTCTCTGCCCTTGTTGAATATATATGTTTTACTGAGAATGTCAGACTTCATTCTCGGAAGACTAAGAAAGATAAAGTGAATTTACAGAAAATATGCTCTCAGTTTAGCTTATAGATCACCTTCCAAACCTCTGTGGGAAAAGCATGAGAAAATAGTTTTCTCTCAAACATGATTCATGATATCCCAGCAGAAGGCTTTTCACATGGTAAAATCACCTTAGAAAACACCACAATTCCTAAAATGAGTATGGTACCATCAACAAATGATTTATAAAGTAACTAAAGTCTCAAAACCTTCTATTAACTGCAATGCATTTTAATGAGGTGCTATCATGTGTATTGGTCCTAAGATGGCTGCCAACACTTCTTGGATGGAGTGCTGACAGCCAATCAGATCTCACGACGAGATGTGTGGTTAGGCTCCACCCAGATATATATGTGATTTTACTTTTGATCTTCTCAGGAACTACTGAACGGCTTTACACCATTTAACCAAAAGGCACAACTCTGAACCAAGGGCTACCTTTTTGCCAAATTTGGTGTAATTCCGTTCAGCAGTTCCGGCTGTTGCTGTGACTAAAGGATCCTATGGAAAATTGCATGGGGAAAACATGTTTTGGGACCCCCTTTTTTCTCAGCCCCCGCTTGATGAATCACCCCGAGACTTTCAGGATAGGAGCGAACCGGAGCTGGCCAAAGGTTTTGAACATTTCACGAAGATTCGTCAACCGGCGCCAAAGTTATTGGGAATAGAATGCTGCGGATTTCCTATGGAAAATAGTTCCTCACTATAACTACCTACTGGCAATCGCCAGTAGGTAGTAGATATATATATATATATTCACTGAAAAAACCATAGGTTTCACACACGTTATAGTTAGGATTTAGCATTTAAAAAACCTTGCAAATTCAGTGAAAAAACCATAGGTTTCACACACGTTATAGTTAGCGGACATTTCACTCATAAAAAAACATTGAAATTCCCCCGTTATAGTTAGTTAAGCTAACTACAACTCGCGCACCCGCAATCCACTGCTGATGACGTAACATATTACATCACTCATGACATGGTCAGTGACATCACTCATGACATCACTGATGACATCTCAAATGACATCACTGATGACATCATCCAGTGAATGTGTGTTTTTATAAAAATTAAATATGTTTTATATATGTATATCTCAAGGTCGATGGAAGAATAAATGGGTATATAAGTGTCTAAAAGGATGATTTGTTTTTGAAAAATTGATTGTGTAACTGACTGATTAAGTGTATCTTAGTGAATACATGGCTTACTGAGTAATGTTTAAATATGTAATTATCTGTATCAGTCTCTCACTTTGTGTATAAGTGTCTGCATGGGTTGGTGAGTAGCTACATGGGTGTTTATATAGGATATTAGGTTGTTTTTTGAGTATCAGTGTGAGTGTCTGCATGGTTCGGTGGGGGGTATTACGTAGTGCATAGGTGCATGAATGATTGACTCTCTGGTTGTATGTTTTGAAGACAGCATGTGTGCATGTCTGTATGGGTGGATGAGTGTGTGTATGGGTGTGTTAGTGAGTGAATGACTGTCTCAATTGTGTCTTTATGAGTTTCTAAATATGTTTTAAAGAAGTATATTAGACTATTGGTGTATATAAGTGTGTATATGTGTGAGAGTGAGAGATTGAAATAGTTCCTGTATGAATAAGTATGTGTTTTTATAAGTGATTTTTTAAAAGAGTAAGTATGTGTAAGTTTCCGTAGAAGTAAGTGTGGTGGTGTGTGTATAACTGTATATGCAAGTTAATGTATGTTTGATTCTTTATTAGCATGAGTGACTATGTGTGTGAGTAACTCTATGGATGAGAGGCATTGTGTAACAGGATATATAGGTGTATGAGTACATATGATGAGTGAGTACACGTATGAGTGACTGTACAGGACTGTTGGTAAATGAGTGGATGTGTATGTGGATCTTAGAATTATTGAAGAGGTTGTTGTAATTGGTATTGGTATGTCCATTTTTTTGAAAATTTCAGTCTCTATTTTTGAATGTTTGTATCAAAGGTTATATTAGGGTGAGAGGAGGTCTACCACTCTGTCACAAGGATGATGTCATCAGTGATGTCATTTGAGATGTCATCAGTGATGTCATGAGTGATGTCACTGACCATGTCATGAGTGATGTAATATGTTACGTCATCAGCAGTGGATTGCGGGTGCGCGAGTTATAGTTAGCTTAACTAACTATAATGGGGGAATTTCAATGGTTTTTTATGAGTGAAATGTCCGCTAACTATAACGTGTGTGAAACCTATTGTTTTTTCACTGAATTTGCAAGGTTTTTTAAATGCTAAATCCTAACTATAACGTGTGTGAAACCTATGGTTTTTTCAGTGAATTTGCAATGTTTTTTAAATGCTAATTCCTGACTATAACATGTGTGAAACCTATGGTTTTTTCAGTGAATTTGCAAGGTTTTGTAAATGCTAATTTCTAACTATAACGTGTGTGAAACCCATGGTTTTTTCAGTGAATTTGTATGGTTTTTTAAATGCTAATTCTTACCTATAACATATGTGATTCCCATAGTTTTTTGATTGATTTTGTATGATTTTTTTATTATAAATTCTTATATTATATGTGTTTTTTTTTTTAAAAAAAAAACAAGTTTTTTTTTTTGAAAACTTTTTATTCTCTTAAAACACTATGTTTTTTTATAAAAAAAAACTGCAATATATCAATTTTTCTCTTTTTTTTTTTTTACCAAACAGGTAAGATATATTAGTATAACATAGAAAATCTTTTTTTTTTTTTTTTTTTTTAAGTGCGCGTACGGTAAGCGTACGGTAAGCGTACGGTTTACGCAATGTTCATAATTTATCTACTCTCTTTGCGTATAGTTACGCAATTTGCGTAGCCGTGCGTACTGCGTATGGGGCGCGTAAGCGTGTACGCTACACGCGCACGTTACGCGGAAGTGTTGTTGAGTGACTGTTATGCGCATGCGCGCGAGCGCGTGTCTTTTTTACGCGCATGCGTACTTTTACCGTAAGCACACCGTAAGCGCACCGTAAGCGTAACGTAAGCGTAACGTACGCGCACGGTGGGTCATGTGATCATGAAACACAACTTTTGATTGCTTGAAAATACTTTCAGTTCTAGAACTCTGCTACACCACACCCATTCCCCTCATTTCTGCTTGTGATCCCTTAGGAGAAGGAGCCGACTTGTCTGTGTGATACGATGGCAGACCAGCACTCTTCTACTGAGAGTGAGGCTAGCAGCACCACCATCAGGCAGAGAAGGAGGAAACAGAAGAGCTCTTTTATATGGGAGTATTTTAGTTTTCCAGAGGGTGAGAAAAAAGTCAATGCTGCCTTGGTGACTTGCAAGCTGTGCCAGCGTGTACTTTCGCGAGGTAATCCCAACAAGAAGTATTCCTTCGGGAATCACACTATGTTGAGACACCTTCACGATGTACACCCTAGGACACATGCTAGACATACTAGAGGCAACCCTTCAGTAAGTCAGCCAAGCACATCCACAGCAGCTCAGCCGAGTTCTTCTTCGGAAACTCAGCAGAGCCCTTCATCTGTGGGGGCAGATTCACCTTTTTCTGATCCTGTGGAAACGAACCCTCGGTTTGCGAGGGTTACTATGCGGTGTTCATTTTGCCATGGTCTAATTGTTCATAGGGAGACCAGTCTTCCCCTCATTAACAACAAAATAGACCAGCACATATGTCCTACCAGCTAATATTCCCATTCTTCCTTTCCTCTGTCCCTGCATGAACACAACGGCTCTTTTAAGAGCCAACCTTACCTCTCAACTTTTTTTTATTTTTTCTTTAAAACTTTTTTTTTTTTTTTTACCGTAAGCGTATTTTTTTTTTTTTTTTTTTTAAAACACTAAAAATCAATTACCACATCTCAAGATCCTTGAGGAATTAATAACTAAATACTAAAAATCTGTTTGAGATAAAGTGGAAGAAAGGGACCATCTAATTTCTGACTTACCTGACCCACCCAACAATTTAATTTTTTATTAAAATGTAATTGAAATTACTTGAAAAAATGGTTGGTTTTTTTCGAAAATTTTCTTTCACAATCTGAAAAAAAAGAAAAAAGTATTAATATTTAATAAATCATTATATAACACAGTACACGTATTTACATATTTTCCCCCAAAAATTAGTTGTCTTTTTTTTGCTGTTTTCAGAATATATTGCATTTCACTATAAATTGTGAAAGCAATTGCATTCATCATTTAACAGCGGGCAAAAAAAAAATAACAATCTCAAAGATTGTTTTAAAAAAGCCCACAATCTCTTTTTACTTAAACATAACATTATAGAAATGCATAATATTCAAAAAAAATATCATCTAATAACAATAATTATTTCTTTAAAATACCGTCTGACAATTTTGTTTCAGAAGTAAATCACAAAAATATTATATCTCAAATAACTCCACAATACATCTGGTTCCATTTCCTTTAGGCCAAATAGTAATTTTAAAATTCTTTTTTGATTAAATTACCAATGGTAATCCAATAAAATTCGAAAATTTTAATTGTACAGATCTTACCGATTCTCTCTAACATTTTGGTTTCCAAAAGATTAATTAATAATTAAATAAGTCCACAATACAATTGTTTACCTTTCCTTATGGCCAAATAGTAATTTTAAAAATCTTTTTTGAATAAATTTCCAATGGTAATCCAATAACATTCCAAAATTTATATTGTGCAGATGTTACCGATTTTCTCTAAATTTTTGGTTTTCGAAAGTTTCATTAAAAATTAAAAAAGTCCACATTACAATTGGTTACCTTTCCATTAGGCCAAATGATAATTTAAAAAATCTTTTTTTTTTTAAATTCCAATGGTAATCCAATAAAATGGTAACATTGTTTTGTACAGATCTTGCCAAGTCTCTCTAAAATTTTGGTTTCAGGAAGATTAGATAGGAATTTGCTAAATCAAAAGGCAAACGTTGCTTGAAAATCAATTTTGAATCATTACACAGTGGCCAGCCTTTTTCACATTTAAGATAAACTGTGTAATGTCCAGAAGTAACAGTAGGTCCTTCATGGAAAATTATTGCAACTGTTACAAAAGTTTTTCATGAAATTGATAATTGCTGTCCTGTAAACTTCTTTATTAAAGTATCCAATTTTGAACCATCAGCTTTACATCGTTGCACCATTAAAATTACATACTGTCCGTATTCCTTTAGAATTAACGTTGAAAACATTTCAGATTTACACTCACCGCATTCCAAGCTATGATTAGCATCTTTAACTAATTTAGCAAAAGTGACTGTTTTACTTTCTGGCAATGTTAAATAAATAAACCTTTCTGAATCAACATTAGAGCCACATGTATTGTAACAGTTTTCACAACTATGTTCCCATTTATAAGAGACACCAAACATATTTTCAATGGGAACCCCTTCTTCTTCCAGTACCTGAAGAAAAAACATCAAGAATTCCTGTGCGTCTTGCTGTACATTTTGAGAAAACTGTGTTCGTCCTGAACATACATCTAAAAGTTTTCTAATTTCAGTAGCACTTTCTATTTGAGTTTTATCATTACTCAGCTTTTGAAAAAGGAGACTCAACTCAGAACAGAATCTTTTTCTCTGATTTACTATTATCTGCTCTTGCAAACTTTTCAGATAAAATGCAACATTCAGCACTACATTAGCGTAGCAGTTGACACCAGAGCTATTTTCAAAATGACATCCTACAACCTCTTCTTCATTTTCCTTTTTCTTTTTGCTTGCAATTACATCACTCCTCTTTTTTTTTCTCCTCTCTACATCCTCATTACAGATATTCTCATTTCTCCTTTTACGAGAAACTACACATTTCTCTAACACAGGATACTGACCTAAATGAGGAGCATAGGTTCTTCTTAATCTATTATACTCCTTTACACAATTTGTATCAGCACTAACTTTTGAGTCATCAAAGTCTATCATGAATAAACCAGATAATGTTTTCCCTCGTGACAAAGCTACATAAGCCATACCTTCTTTGAACACAGTTGAACCAATGTTTACAAATGCACAATCTACAGTCAATCCTTGAGACTTGTGAATAGTTACAGCATATGCTAGAGAAAACGGAAACTGTTTCCTTTCTACATATAAGTCTTTCACAAGCATAAAACGAACTGTACAACGACAAATGTCTATAACTTCTTCTATCTGATCAAATTTTATTTTTAAACATTCAATTCCATCTTTTTTCTGATAATTAATAAAACCCACAACTCTTCCCATAGCTCCATTAACTAAACCTTTTTCAACATCCAAATTTCTCCTTAAAAATACTCTACAGTTCATGCAAACATATAGATTTTTTTCTAATCCAGCAGTTTTGGAAATGTTCTTCTCTAGTGAATCCAATTTATTTTTCAGTTTGCCTGTTAATGTGATAGTAATTCTTCCATCTTGAATTTTGTCCACTGCTTCCAATTTTCTGATATCTTCCTTTTCCAATTTCAAAAGCTCCTCATTGAATATTGAGCATTCACGTAGAGTTGGCATTAAGCAGATGACACTTTTCTTTTCTGCAATGTTCTTGTATATCTTCTCTGCAACTATTTCTTCCTTTGGAAATAAATTATGTAGCAACCGACTCTGTAATGCATTTGTGCCAGCTTCAGTCAGTAGTCCAATTCTGATATCTTTCAGAATACTTCCATATTCTTCATTGTTTGCTTGCCTCATATTAGTAGTAAGTTCCTTGTACTCAAAGAAGGACCAAATATTTGCATTACCAATGCTTCCCAATGACTTCTTTGTGTCTTCATGTGTCACAGTATTAAACACTGGTTGTCCTCTAACTGGAGTAAGCTGTAGAAGATCCCCAAAAACTATGACATGTTCTCCACCAAATAACACGTCATAGTCTGTCCTTAGAGTTTGCTGCATTCTTAAATGCACAAAGGCAAGCATTAAGTTTGATACCATGCTCACCTCATCAATAATGAGAACTTGCATCTTCTTCAATACTCTTGAAACTTCCAAGCATGCTTCTCCTGTTAGCTTGTGGTATTGTATTTTGTTCTCGTGCTCTACTGGTAACATTAGCAAACGATGTAAGGTGATTCCTTTTATGTTATATGCTGCTAACCCAGTTGGAGCAGTAACCACACAAGACAAAGTAGAATCCGTTTTTTGCTGTAGGTAGCTTCTGATGACTTTTATTAAGAAACTTTTTCCAGTTCCAGCTTGTCCGCTTACATACATCCTGATTGGATGAAATGATGTGCATGAGCACTCTTTTTTTTCATGTAGTAATCCGTGATACATTTTGTTTCTGATCTCTTCATAAATTTGTTGCTGCTCTTCATTCAGTTGTCTTTCCAAATTTGGTAAGTCTATAAATTCTACTTGAGCTTGATTCATAGCCGTTTCCACTTCATTCATGGCTATTGCAGCTTCATTTTCAACGATTGGTTGTCCTAGGGGATCTTGACTGAGTGTTCCTGAACTTTGGCTGTCTTGAGAACTGTCTCTAGCTACTTCAGCTGCAATTGTAGTTTCTTGTTCAATTTCTTCATTTAACATTTGCACATAAGTTGTGAATGTACTGCATTGTATGCTGTCTTTGCAAGCATTAAATGAATCTTCATAGCTTTGAAATTCTCCCAGTAGTTCATCCTCTGTACGCCATGGTTTAAACAGCTGTAAAAGAGCCAAGTAGTAAAATTCCTTTTTGTCAGTAGTGTCGCAACTCAGCTTCTTGTGATTTATCAAACTTCCTTTTGTTTGCTTCACCAAACATCCTTCCTCACCAATGACTTTATATTTTCCATTGTTGATGTCTTCTGCGGCTTTCCGTGAATAAATGTAGTTCTGCAGCACTTCATATAGACACATGTTCTCCAGATGATGACTTCTCTTGGGATAATATGTGTCCAACATGTTTGATTTCAAAATATCTGTACTTTCTGGGTCATTCTCGGCCAAATATTCAATTTCTCCAACAGATTTCAGTACCCGATTTCTCATTGTTGCAAGGCCTAAACTTGCCCAAATTATTCTTCTTGATTTCGAGTAGAGACTTGCAGAAGATAACCTATCTGAACATTAGTAGGATCCAATTTCTCGATGCGATAACATCTTTAAACTGAAACTCTACAGCTTCTTACTGACAGTCTTCTCGTGAGAAATCTCTTCCCACATTTCTTTCAATTCAGTTTTTTCAGATTTAGTAATGTAAGACGTTACATATCGAGCAACAGCAATGGAATTGTCAGCTACATACTGTATATCCATGTTAGCATTCCACATGGATAAAATGACTGGGTTGTAGTCATTTATATTTTTTGATTCTTCTTTTCTTTTAAGGTTGTAGGTATTCTTAGGTGATTTTCTTGTAATGGTATGTCTCACAGATGACATAAAACTGTTTACTCTTCCATTTGAAAGAACAGGTCTAGGAAATCCAAATCGACATTTAGTGTAGTATTTATCTTTGCTCTTGTATTTCCGTCGACAGTATTTTCCACACCGATGACTTTGGAAACGTAAAACTTGCTCCTTTAACTTTTTCTCTTCTGTGCTTTTTGGTATAGCACATGTTGCATATTCTTCAATGAAAGATAACACTGCTTCATCAGTATCTGTTCCAAACTTTGGGGCATCCTTGATCCACAACAGCATATGAATATGAGGAGCACCTCTTGCCTGGTACTCTTTTCTCCAAAAGAAATCCTCTACTTCTCCAAGAGGTGGATTTTTTTTATTGCAGATGAAGGACATCATAGTCTCAAATCTATGATTGAAATATCTGCAAACATTAACCGGATCCAATGAGCACAGTTCTCCTGCTGTCTTGTATTCGATGTTTTTAATGTTTGAATTTGCCTCTCGTAGAAAATCCAGTAAATCATCCCAAGCGTACTCAGCACAGCTTAGGGTAAGGAACCATGTTGGTGTTCCTAAATTTCGTAACATGCATTTTAATTCACCATGGCGTCGGTACCAATATTCATTTGTCCCACGCTGACAAGCCATCAGATTGATCAGTTGTGTTTCCAAATGATCATCTCGGTGCTGCACTTTCTCCATAAAATCCTTAGCAGACACATTTTGTAAATGTACTCCACTTTTTAAAATGTGATTTACTGCATATGATAATGCAGACAAGTCGCTTTCAAATAAAAGATGGAACAAATAAGGAATACTTTGTCGAAATCTTGGATCTTCTGCATATAGTCTTGTAGGTCGATACTCAGAAGCTGGAATCTGTTCTAGACGTTCATCGTATCGTCCTCCTTTTCCTGTAGGAAACAGCTGGGGAAAACATCGAGCTTCCAAGCTCTCCTCCCATACACTCATGGGAGTTCCTTTTGCTTTCTTCATCTGAAACAGATCAATATTGTCTCCCATAACTTCTTTTGAATGAAGAGGATGTATGCTAAAATGTTCATAAATTTCTTCTTCCTTTGACTTGTCCACTTTTTCAATTTGTCCAGTTGGTGTTTCTGTGTTTCTTGTAAATCTTCTTCTTCTTCTTCTATATAAATTGATTCATACCATTTGTTATTCCTTTTCAAATACAAATTTGCTCTTTGTACTTTCCGTACATCTACCAGCTCCTGCCAAATCTTCTTATTCTTTGTAGGTACACCATTAATCAGAATAACTAATGGTTCAGTTTCCAAAGTATCTGCATCAATAGTTTCCATATTTTTTTTCAAATCCAAGGGCAAATACACCACTCTTCCTTTTAAACCTCTCAGTAAATCTGAAGGATGTAATTTACCAGTTTTGGGCTCCATACGTACTATGGTCTGGAACGGATGAACACATTGAATAAGTATAGACTCATATGTATTTAATTCAGAAAGTTCGGCAGGAATAACATCCAATTCTAAATTATTATGTACTGCTCTGGTCGCCATTCTATTTTCCTCTAACTTGTTGTAACAGTATTTACAAATAAGCTGATCTTCACCCAATTCAAAACAATTTTCAAGAAATATATATGTGGCAAAATCCTTCCACTTATAATTATCTTCATTTTCACTTTTTCTGTAGAGATCAACATTCCTAGTTTGTTTTCTATAATGAGTTCTGCGGCAACAAATACAAGTAATATTTGGTCTTTCATTAGAGATTATTGCAAATTTTGTTATGTGATCATTAAATGTCTTACTTACAGAGGGTTCTACATTCTCTTCCACTTCTTCCTCATTTACTGTGTCCTTTTCTGCACTGTCTTGTTCAGGACCAAAGTAACAAAACTGAATTTCATCAATAACCTTCTCTACATCTGATACCGATCCACGGAACAGAGCCCTATTCAATTCATCTAACTTTATTGCTGGACTTTTAGCAAAATACAACCGTCTCACAAACTTTCTCATTTCAGTATGATGAACAGCCAGCATCCTAAAATGATGAAAAACACTTTTACACACTTTTCTAGATAGACAAGCCAGAGAATGACCCTGCAAACCAGTATTCTCTCTCACTCTGCATGGATCTAGACTTTGAAGCACCTTAATCTTCTGTTTTACACTTTTTTTTACTATATTCTCTTAGAAACTCACGAAATTTATCAATAGATTCCTGACGCACAGTGCAAATACTACTACAATTCCAAGTGTACACTGGGGCTTTAGGACGTCTCCCCATAGCCTCATTCGCCATCACTTGTACCTCATCTCTTGGAACCATTATCTCCTTCTCCATTATACAACCATTTTTCACTTCATAAGCACGACCCCTGGTGTCAACTGCATGCAGCAAACTATTACTTTGAAAATAACTCTCTTCATTAAAAAAAGGTTCACTACTTGAACTATGCATCCATTCTCCTAAAAACACTTTACAAAAGTTTGTTCTTTTCACTACTCTTTTCCTTTTGCTTTGTGATTTCAGTACATTGACCATTTTATCTAATGTACGCATCCTATTCAAAATTAAAATGAATAGTTTCCTTTTTAATTCTAATGCCTTTGCTGCAATGGCTTCAATTTCTTTTTTTCTCTTATAAAATTTAGCCTTTTGCTTATATTTCTTGACATCCTTTATCAAATTGGACATACCTCTTCTCTGAAACATTTTTCTACGTATCTCTTTAAACGCTGTTTTTCTGTTTAAGTTAATCTTTATTGTTTCTGAAGGTATATTTGCATTAACTAAATGCTCAATTTTTTCCTGTTCTTTTCTATTTAAAACATTCTTTCCAGTACAGACATTTTGTACATTTTTCCTTTTTTTGAAGATGTTCTTTAAAAAATCTTTTGTCTGCTTACCAGAAGACTTTCTCTTTTTCCCAACATGAGCATCTCCAACTAACTTAGGTCCTCCAGTGGTCTTCAAATATAGTTTTTTTTGTGGTTTTTCCTTAGTCTGGATTTTGTAGGCATCTTAAATTTTGTTCACTGCTCTTCAGCAATACCTGAAAAAAACAAAAAAAAAATTCCTTTATTTTATTTAAATATATTACTACATTTTTTATGATCTTTTCAAATCTTAAAATACTAAGTACCCCTTTCCTACAAGTGAAAATCACAATAACACCTTCACAAATTAAATATCTAAAAACAATTCCTGTGTGCACACAGAGTCATGGTTTGAAATTAGGCAGAAAACGAAATTTCTTTGCCAATTTGAAAGCACACTTACTACTCTTTTTTTTTGCAAGTGATAAGTACTTTTACAGTCTGACACATTTTGAATCCACTTTTCAGATTCTTAAAAAAGCACATGTCCAAACAGCTTTTTGAGACCAGCAACATGTGTAACCTGGGTGACTGACTACACTCCAGCAAGGGCAACCAGCCTTAGTGATGCAGAATGTATTTGCATTACTGACTGCAACCTCAAACCCCACTCGGTTGTGAATACTATGCATGATTCTACAGGATAAGCAGCTGGGTGTGTGCTAAGAGTCTGCTTCTGCAGAAAAAATAGCTCCCCCTTTCCTACTAATGCAACTGTAAAATTACCAGAGCAATACGCAATAAATCTCTGCCTGTAATTCCTCTTTGCACACAGAGTCATGTTTTCATATTAGTCAGAAAACGAAATTTCTTTGCCAATTTGAAAGCACACTTACTACTCTTTTTTTTTGCAAGTGATAAGTACTTTTACAGTCTGACACATTTTAAATCCACTTTTCAGATTCTTAAAAAAGCACATGTCCAAACAGCTTTTTGAGACCAGCAACATGTGTAACCTGGGTGACTGACTACACTCCAGCAAGGGCAACCAGCCTTAGTGATGCTGAATGTATTTGCATTACTGACTGCAACCTCAAACCCCACTCGGTTGTGAATACTGTACATGATTTCACAGGATAAGCAGCTGGGTGTGTGCTAAGAGTCTGCTTCTGCATAAAAAAATAGCTCCCCCTTTCCTACTAATGCAACTGTAAAATTACCAGAGCAATACGCAATAAATCTCTGTCTATAATTCCTCTTTGCACACAGAGTCATGTTTTCATATTAGTCAGAAAACAAAATTTCTTTGCCAATTTGAAAGCACACTTACTACTCTTTTTTTTTGGCAAGTGATAAGTACTTTTACAGTCTGACACATTTTGAATCCACTTTTCAGATTCTTAAAAAAGCACATGTCCAAAAAGCTTTTTGAGACCAGCAACATGTGTAACCCTGGTGACTGACTACACTCCAGCAAGGGCAACCAGCCTTAGTGATGCTGAATGTATTTGCATTACTGACTGCAACCTCAAACCCCACTCGGTTGTGAATACTGTGCATGATTCCACAGGATAAGCAGCTGGCTGTGTGCTAAGAGTCTGCTTCTGCACAAAAAAATAGCTCCCCCTTTCCTACTAATGCAACTGTAAAATTACCAGAGCAATACGCAATAAATCTCTGCCTGTAATTCCTCTTTGCACACAGAGTCATGTTTTCATATTAGTCAGAAAACGAAATTTCTTTGCCAATTTGAAAGCACACTTACTACTCTTTTTTTTTGCATGTGATAAGTACTTTTACAGTCTGACACATTTTAAATCCACTTTTCAGATTCTTAAAAAAGCACATGTCCAAACAGCTTTTTGAGACCAGCAACATGTGTAACCTGGGTGACTGACTACACTCCAGCAAGGGCAACCAGCCTTAGTGATGCTGAATGTATTTGCATTACTGACTGCAACCTCAAACCCCACTCGGTTGTGAATACTGTGCATGATTCCACAGGATAAGCAGCTGGCTGTGTGCTAAGAGTCTGCTTCTGCATAAAAAAATAGCTCCCCCTTTCCATCTAATGCAAATGTAAAATCACCAGAGCAATACCAAACAGCTTTCTGAGACCAGCAACATGTGTAACCTGGGTGACTGACTACACTCCAGCAAGGGCAACCAGCCTTAGTGATGCTGAATGTATTTGCATTACTGATTGGAACCTCAAACCCTAAAAGTATTCCTCATTTATACCAGTGCACCTTAATTTATGGTGAAAACATAGTCCATATTATTTTACATGTTCCTCACATTTAAATTTCTCCCAAAACACAAAATGATAAACACAACTTCAACAAAAGGAATTCCAATTCTATTATTCATTTCTTAATTTACCATATACATCCCCTCTCAAACTCTTAACTCACCTTTAATATTAGTTAGTTGTGAAAGAAATGTGGCACTCAAACAGCAGATTATCAGAGCCAGGATCTCTGTTCTGTACACCTCTCTCCTCTCAGCAGAACCAGATAATGGCAATGTTTCCCTCTCTTTTTCCACACATATACATGTTAGTTTCAAATCTCAGTGCTTCCCCCTTTTTTTCAAATGTAATCACACATTTCTATTGGTTGAAATTCAACCCTTTTCCAAAAGTACCCTTCCCCCAACTTGACTTCAGCCTAGTACCCTTCCCCCAACTTGACTTCTGCCTGCTACCATAGCAACTGCTCTTGAAACACTGCTGTGTAGAGTTAGGTCAGAAGTTCACCACACAATGTTTCATTTCCAAAGAGCAGGAGTGCTTGACTTTTCAAACCTAACAGCAAATCCATAGTACTGTTCTTTAGTAACACATTTTTCTGTACCAATACAAAACATGCTTCTATAAATTTACACATACAGCCTAGTTTTTAGTGTAGAATGGTATGAAACAGCCAATCAGTTCTTTAAAAAAAAAAAAATATGTATGCCTCCATTTCCAAACTGTCTTTCATTTCTTTTTACCATTCTACTGAATTACACCTCCTGAGTGCACCCCGATCTCCTTGGAAGATGTTCACAGTGTGGATTGTAGGACACAGCTATGTCTTCTGGAGTGAAAAGTATGCAGAGAAAACAGGTAAGGTGCTTTGCCAAATGTAGACATTAAATGGATTGGTTAGAGAGGGTTAAAGTGGCACCAATTGATGCCATTGGTGAAATCCTTCATGCAAATCCAACACCCTGACCTCATAATAGTGCACTGTGGTGGCAATGACCTAGGCACTTTGACTGGGGTAGGTCTGGAAATGCTTATGAAGGACACCTTTGCACAACTGTTTTCACTTTTCCCTAAAACTGCCTTTGTGTATTCTAACATATGCCAAAGGCAAAAATGGAACTGGTCCAATCAATTTTGTCCGCAGATTGACAAAGCAAGAAAGCACGTCAACAAATCTGTTTCTGCTTTCCTCTGAGACTATGGTATGGGTTCCATTTACCACAACAACTTGCGTTACGACATGCAAGACATTTATAGAGGAGAGGGTGTACACTTCAATGATGAAGGGAACAGAGTCTTCCTCTTGAACCTTAGACTCTGCATTGGTACTTACTTGTAGGTACCACTAAAACCAATCTGCAGAGACATGGGCACCCGTGACCACAGTGTTGCTCTGCGTATCTTGAAACCCGACCCATGCGTCCTTTTCTCTTGCAGGGTGGCCACATTTTTAAGCCACGCCTGGATAGTCAGGCATAAAGCCCTGCGTGGGGCGACCTAATCACCTAACTACAGACCTTGGGTGAAACCGCAGGGAGGTAAAAAGCCTCGAGTTGCCGCACTCACCAAATCTTAGGTTACACCGGGGAGTCACCATAACCCAAGAAAGTCACTCCTGATTAACAAAGAACCTACACTTTACATGACACTGTTGTGATGATCTGCTACCTTTTTATTCTATTTTTCTATATTTGTTTTTAATCAATGTGTGCATTTTATGGAATAAACTTGCAGAAACTCGCATGCACATTTTTTTCATAACTGTTTTAATGATAACTCTTTTTAAGGCTTTGTGGTATAACATGATGTCCAAAATACAGTGTTAGTACAACTGTTCGCCAATCTATGTATTGAAAGATGTATTACCATCTACTTTTTGCTGTAGAACATTTTTTTCAACAGGGGCTTTTAATTATTTTTGATAAAGTTTTGTATTCTACATTTCAGCCTCCATAGTGAATGCCATAGTGAATTGGGAGTAGGATGTACATTTGGTGTTTTACACACAACTCGTTCATTCTTTACAAAATATACTTGTGTTTCTTCTAGCTTTCGGCTGTTTTTCTTTCTGCCTGTCTTTTTCTTTATTTCTAACAGTGTTTTTTGTTATTTGCTTCCCTCCGGTCTTTCTGTTAGGATCTCAGTCGTGTTTCACTCCATTTCCCTTTTATGCTAGTATCTGTCAATCTGCCATCCACTAGCTGCAAACGTTTTTCAATCTATGTATTTTTCTATTTGCCCTCCCCTCTATCTAGAAGCCTGTCTTCTGCTTTTTAAGTATTTCAACCGATCTATCTTCCCCTTTTATCATTCGCTGCACATCAGTAGCGCTTGTCTTTTTGACATTTGCTATCTGCTTTTCTTGTCTTCTCTCTGTCTGCCCGACTCTCCTATGTTGAAGCTGTGCATGGCTGCCTGAATGTGTGATTGTCATTTTCTGTCTGAGTTCCCATTCGCTTGTCATTCCATATTTCTTTTGCCAAATTTCTTTTTTACACTTTTGCGTCTGTGTGCCGTTTGCCCATTCTCTGTCATACTGCTTAATGGTTGTTTTACTTTTCAGTCTGTCTTTCAGCTTTTTTAATTCATCTGTCTGCCTGGTTAAACCTATTTTTTAGCTTTTTTTAACTGCCTGGTATTTAATATTATTGTATCTGTCCCTTATCCTGCCTTTCTTCATTTTCCCCTCTTGGTTTACTTGTGAATAGCCCTTCTTTAACTGTCTGCCTCCCTTGTTGTCATTCTTTGTTTGCTTTTACTTTTTCCATAGCTAGCTTTTCTCTGCCTTTTATCTGCCTTCCTGTGTCTCTTTGCTGCGTGGCACCTGTCCGTCTGAATATTCGTTCATCCTTTTGCCTTTTTTTCTATCTGCCTGCCACCGCTTTAGCCATAGCTCACTGTAACGGTCCCTTTGTTGTTATTTGAATTTTTTTATCTGCGTGTTTCCCTTGTTACCTTTGTTTCTGTCTGTCTTTTCTCATTCTCTATCTATCTTAATCTTTTCTGACTGCCTTTTGTGAAAGTTGACCTATCTGTCTCTTTTCCCCTCCTGACCTCCTGCCCATCTTTTCCCATTTTCTATGTGTGCATCTTCTCTGTTTTCTACGTTACTTGCCATTATTCGAACACTCCAACTGTCAGCCTCCTCACGCCCCCTTGCCTTTTCTATATGTTCTTGTTTTATTCTCATTATATATATTTTTTTAATTCTCCCGCTTGTTTTGTACCTAACATTTGTGAAGTCCTGCCATCTTGTCCCCGAGCTCTTTGGTACAATGCATGTAGATCCTTAGCAAGTGACAGTACCGCAGGACATGCTTCTGCATAGGTTTATAAAGCGCATGTCATGGGTCAGAGGGACCTCAAGACAGACCAGCATTTCATAGCACTTATCTGCCCACACTGCATACCTCTCCACTCCCTGGAAGCAGCACGCCAGTGGTGAACCCTAAGATTCTAGAGAAGCAAATGGTACTGCATGGGTCAATATTTCAAAAGCCTCTTTTTGCACCTCTGTTGGTTCTTTCTGCACTGCACCTCTTTTGCAAATGTCTGCTTCCCTCTTGCCTATTTCTGCACCCCTCTTCCTTTTTTTGTCCACTTCTCTTACTTCTTTCTGCACTTCTTGTGCTTCTTTCTGCACTGCTCTTGCTTCTTTCTGCACCTCTCTTGCAAATTTATTTGTCCCTCTTGCCTCTTTCTACACCCCTGCAGCCATGTTCCCCCTTCTGTACCTTTCTTGCCTGCTTCTGCACTTGTCTTCTACATCTCTGTTGCTTCCTTCTGCACTTCTCTTGCCTCTTTCTGCACCCCTCTTGCCTCTTTCTTTACTCTTTTTGCCTCTTTGTGCACCTCTCCTGCCTCATTCTTCACCTCTCTTGCATTTTTCTGCAATTCTCATGCCTCTTTCTGCACCTCTTTTACTTCGTTCTGCACTTCACTTGCCTCTTTCTGTACCCCTCTTGCCTCTTTCTGCACCGCTTTTGGTTCTTTCTGCATTGCTCTTGCTTCTTTCTGCACCTCTGTCCCAAATTTCTGCATCCCTCTTGCCTTTTTCTGCACTCCTCTTCCCTCTTTCTGCACCTCTCTTACCTCAGTCTACCCACCTGTTCCCTCTTTCTGCATCCCTTTTGCCTATTTCTGCAACTCTTTTGCCTCTTCCTGCAGTTCTCTTTCCTCCGTCTGCACATCTGTTGGTTCTTTTGCACTGCTCTTGCTTCTTTGGGCATCTCTCTTGCTAATTTCTGCACCTGTATTTCCTCTTTGTGCCCCCCTTACCACTTTCTGCACCTCTCTTGCCTCTATCTGCACCCCTGTTTCCTTTTTCTGTACCTCTTTTGCCTCTTTCTGCAAACCGTTTGCCTCTTTATGCAATTCTCTTGCCTCTATCTGCACCCCTGTTCCCTCTTTCTGTACCTCTTTTGCCTCTTTCTACAAGTCTTTTGGCTCTTTATGCAATTCTCTTGCCTCCTTCTGCACCTCTGTTGCTTCTTTCTGCACTTCTCTTGGCTCTTTCTGCAGCCCTGTTGTTTCATTCTTCACTTCTCATGCTTCTTTCTGCACCTGGCTTGCTTCTTTCTGCACACCTGTTGTCTCTTTCTGCACTCATTTTCCCTCTTTCTGTACCTCTCTTGCCTCTTTCTGCACCTCACTTGCCTCTTTTTTGTACTTCTCTTGCTTCTTTCTACACCTCTTTTGCTTCTTTCAGCAATTCACTTGCCTCTCCGGTCAGCTCCTGTCTTTAAAGTTTCAGGGTGATTCAAGAAGCGGGTGCCGAGAAAAAAGGGGGCCCCAAAACGTGTTTTCCCCATATTAATTTCCATAGGATACTTTAGACAAAGCTACAGCCCAAATTGCTGAAGGGAATTACACCAAATTTGGCAAAAAGGGAGGTCTTGGTTCAGAAAGAGCCTTTTTTTTTAAATGGTGTAAATCCATTCAGTAGTTCCTGAGAAATTAGAAAAAGAAAATGTGTTGATATCTGTGGGCGTTGTGGGTTCGCGAACCCTACCGAGCACGAGCTTCATTCTGATTGGCTGCCAACACCCCAAACCAGGAAGTGTTGGCAGCCATCTTGTGGCTCGGTAGAACTGAGTCACAAGAAAACAGTCAAACAAAAATAAAAAACAAGAAAACGGGGCAGGGTAGAAACACCCTGACCCCCTGCTCAGGGGGTCCCAAAAAAGCATTTTTTAAAATATTTTGGCAGAATTTGTGTTAAGGTTGTGAATCCCACTGAACATTTTTTAAAAAGTGAAGCGCTGGCTCCCGCGCTTCATTTTAATGAGGGATAAGGTCCCCGGGGCTAATAGAGGCCTCAGCCCCGCTTAAAATTTTTTTTTTTTATATAAATAGATATGTGGCCATGCCTGGGGGATGGTGTCCCTGGGGCCAAAATTGGCCTCGAGAGGGGGGCCACGCGGCCCCCTTCCTGTTAATTTTTAAAAAAATAGGGGTCAGTCCCTGTGGGATGGGCTCCCCAGGGCCCCATAAATGGGAAAAGAAGGGGGCCACAAAGCCCCCCTTCTAAAAAAAAATAAAGAAAAGATGGCATCGTGCCAGAGGCCCCGCACCCTGAAGTACTGGGAATTTTAAGCCCAGCGGTGCAGGGGAACACACCCTATGACTTCGGGTTCTTCCTGTTTCAGACCTACAGAAACACAGAGTCTTCTGGGTGAAGTCAAAGATCAGTTTATTGGCTGCAGACCAATTACAGGTGTCCTAGAAGTACAACAGCGTGTATGTTCGCAGGAGACTGCTAAAAGTTACAGAAACGGGCTTCTCCTTAAATACAAAATATCATGCTTCAGGCACACATTCCTTGGTTTACGATATGGCCATATAAAGTATACATTACAAACGAAAAGGCAGAGTCATGATGACCATCCCACATTCCAGTTAAACCAGCCCACGATTATTTACCCAGCAAGGCTCAGATCCCACATCAGATATCGATAGGCCCAAATAAACATGAGCATCTCCTGTTTGGAAAACAAGCCATAATTTAGGAACAGTCAGGTGTGAAAGAGATTAGCTGGAGGCTCGTGTAGGATGAAAAGACTTTATGATGTGTCAAGCCCTGATGCTAATCACAGGTGGCCGAAGGACGGGAAGCTCGTGGGACCGGACTGACCTGGGGCAGCGGAGCCAAGCTGCCCAGGTCACAGAAAAGTCAAAGGAAATGCACATGTGCTCTAAAAGGCCCGTATTTGCTTCATGCTATGTAGCCTATGTGAGGGCAACCATAAGATGGCCACCGCTCTAAGATGGAACCCACGTAGTGATGTATAATAACGTATACACAGTGCATTCATAGCTAAAACGTTACACAAAGCACTTGTACATACCGCATTAACCATTCACGGTTCACTAATACCGGGATAGACAGGGGTGGGGCCCTGCCTCCTACGCGGTCACAAATTTTAAAGTACGACAGACCCTCCTTTTGCCCTTACATAGGCAATAACTATACTCATTTCAATCCGAGTCTAGGTCAATATTCACGAAGTCATGGAGATGTTGCTGTAGCATCATCCTATTACTTAGCTCGTCCCTCGATACAGGTTTCCTTACACATAATGTAGCACAGAGGCAACATATCACAGGAGCACACTGTATGCACAGACAGAACAGGAAAAGGATGGCTAAGATCATTCCAATGACCATCAGAACTTTCCAACCCCAGGCAGATATCAGTTCCCAGAACCACCCCACCAGTGACCAATCTCCTTTATCCACGTGTATGGACTCAGATATTTTATGTAGTTTGGAGATGGCTTGATAAACTGTTGGAGCGTTGTCTGGTATGAAAATGCAACAACTAGATTGGATAACCTTACATACCCCACCGCGGTCTGCAAGTATGACGTCTAGAACCATCCGGTTCTGCAAAGTCATGAGGCGATCCGCCTGGAGCTCAGCTGTCAAATTACCAAGGGCACCAGCCGTAACATTAACAGTGGATTCAACCACTCGAGTCAGTTGTCTCAAGTTCCTACTATTAACCATAGGTCCCCAAAACGGCAGGAAACCCCAAAAGAAATCTCCCGCTTCCTGACCGGCAGTATCCTCCTTACTAATCACGCCTCTCACAACTCTGGTCTTGTGATAGTCAGAGGCGGCAGTAAAGGTTGGCGGTAGCAGATTTGCAATATAACATGTGCCCGAGAAATCAGGGGGCAACCATGTATATGCTCGGTCATTGCAGATAAAATATGTACCCTTGGCAGCCAAAAACGCAGGGGAAAACTGTGACGGAAAAGTGTACGTTTCAGTACAATCACTTCTTCCCAGTTGAGCTCTAGGATTCTGACCATTACCTTGCAAACAGAACCGACCTATGTGGGGTACGACCCAGATTGGGGATGAGATTTTTCGCTGTCTTTCACCCAGACTAATACTATACCCCGTCGCGTTCCACCCTACATAAGCTCTCAATTCTTCTTTGGGAATAGATGAGTATGCGTCGATATCTCTGCTCAAATCGGCAACTCCTTTCATTAAAGCTTTATTATTTGTGCTAGGTCTGATGGAACGCGGTTGTCGCAGGGAGTAGGCATCTAATGCGAAGAGAAACATGGTCTGGAATGCCCATGACGAACCATAGTAACTAAACGGCAGCACTAGATAAGGAATACCCTTATTAAAGGTATGTGGCATTAAACCACACACCCAGCAATTGGTTGTATTCATGACTAGTTGGTGTTTGTGCAGGAGCCGAATAAACGAGTTATTCACAAACTCTGATCGTCTAGCTTGTTCATGTTCAGGCAGAGGGTGAAAAGAGTGTGAGGAGACAGTAGGAGGAGGTATAGGCTGTACAGTGGGTGCAATGGGCTCTTGAGAGGAGAAGAATACAAATCCTACAGTAAACACTACCATACTACATAATACAAACAGGCATGAAAATACAAAACGTTTGCTCTTCATTATTTTACACATTCTTGCTTTAAAGTTCATTTCCTCAGCGAGTCCCTCCATCTTAAAAAACTCCATCCTCTAATCGTGCCGCTCGCGGCGGGTGAGTATCTTCTGCTAAGGAGTACGCCTGTCAGTCCAGGGAACGCCCTAGACCAACCAGAACCATCGACCTAACGTCTTCGGCCTGTACCCCAAAGTCTTGGCACCGCGACCCTGCGGCTGAACCCGGATGGTGGTTCGAAAAACAAAAATCAAGAAAGTCCTTCAGATGGGAGAGCTCTGGTTATCAAAAAATAAAAAGGTAAAAGAAAAAGAATATTTATTTGTCCATAGGCCTTAGTCTTAGATTATAGTGGAGATGGCCAGGTACTGTTTGATCTTGAAACAAGAGTTCAGGCTCTGTGGTGTCCAATCGAATTGACGGTGGCACAGCTTCTTGCAAAATATCGTCACTTTCCTGTGCTGAAGTTGTGCCTTTTATGCGTGCATCACTGAACGGCACAAAACGAGGTACAGTGTCTGTTTCAGAGTCTGCGATACCCTCCTGGACCCACTGGTCATACGGCAGAGGCAAAGGGATCCTTTTCACGTGGGCGCCGTGGATCCAGTTCTTCTTCCCCTTTACTCGAACAGCTGATCTTGTAGATAGAAGTACGAGATGAGGGCCGATCCAACGAGGCTCATCGTTGCTCTTGCGCTGAAATTTTTTTACCAGGACCCACGCGCCAGGGTCGATAGGGTGTCCTGGAGCCTCAGAGGCCTGGGGAAGAGTATCGTGCACCTGTTGGTGTAAAACACGTAATTTAGCCGTCAATTCATACAAGTAATCAAGCAGTACTGGATGTTCGATTTCACTGAATTTTGTTGGTCTTGGCACACCCCATACATTGGCCGGGCGGCCAAAAACGACCTCGTAGGGACTAAATCCCACTCGTGAATGCACGGTCATTCTGGTGGACAGGAGTGCTAGAGGCAGAGCGTCAGGCCATTTAAGACCTGAGCTCGCCTGGATTTTGGCCAGTTTGAGTTTTAGAGCGCCATTGTAGCGCTCTACTAATCCAGCTGATTGGGGTGATTTGCAGCGTGGAATTTCTGCTTTATACCTAGTCCCTCACACACATTATTCATCACTTGACCCACAAACTCACTCCCATTATCACTCCACACCATTCTTGGCATTCCAAACCTAGGGAAAAATTCCTTCACAAGGGCTTTGGCTGTGGATAGAGCAGTGTTGTCTTTTAGGGGATAGGCCTCTATCCATTTTGAGAAAGCGCAAACAACCACCAATACATATTTCAGGTTGTTGCACCTTTCCATGTGGATAAAATCTAGCTGCAAAACTTCAAATGGATATGATGGAGGCGCAAAATGACCAGCTGGAGTTGGGGTTTCCCTACCAGGGTTGTACTTCAAGCATACCATACAATTCTTGACCACATTCTCTGCACACTTAGGAATTCCAGCATTCTGCCATACTGGAGCCAACAACTTACAGATTCCTTTCGTACTGATATGTGCCATTCCATGTGCCATAGTAACCACTGGAAGCACATATGCATCAGGTAACAACCATCGCCTATGTTCTGACAGATCAATCCAACAACCATTCTCATCCAACTTACCCATACTTTCTCTCCACTTGCTCAACTCTTTCTCTGTGGCTTCAGCTTGAAGGGACTTTACACTCTCTATTGTGTTTTCACACATTCCAACATCACCAACCCATCTGGCAGGGTCTGCAACATACATTCGAGTCTTCACATCTTTTGCTGTTTCTTTCGCGGTTTCATCAGCAAACGCATTACCACGACCAACATCATCAGTGATTTTCTTGTGCGCACTGCATTTCATAATCGCAACTTGTAACGGTAGGGTCAGCGACTCAAGGAGATCATTCACCAACTTGCCATTCTGAATCTTAGCTCCATGCGAAGTCAGGAACCCACGTTCTCTCCACAATCGCCCAAAATTATGAGCCACGCCAAAGGCGTACTGGCTGTCTGTGTATATGTTCACTTTCATTCCTTCAGACAACACGCATGCTCTCGTAAGGGCAATCAATTCTGCTGCTTGAGCCGAATTTTGTGGCACACGCGCAGTTTCCACAATCGTGTGCAAAGTCGTGATAGCATATGCAGCAGTCGTATCACCATTTGGAAGCTTGAAACACGAACCATCCACCCATAAAGTACCATCACACTCAGCCAGGGGAGTATCTTTAAGACCTACTCTCCCTTTCGTCTCTTCTTCTGTTCTGAACAGACAATCATGTTGCTCAATCTCATCTAGGTCTGCTGGAACTGGTAATAAAGTAGCTGGATTCAATGTGTTGCATCTCTTTATGTGTATATGATTTGCTAACAGTGTCAGCTCATAACCAGATAATCGCGCACTAGTGTTGTGTCTTGGTCCTGTTTAACAATGTGTCCACAGCATGTGGAACCATAACAATCAATGTATGATCCATTACTAGGCCAGCAGACTGTCGAATAGACATAGCTGCGGCGGCTGTGGCTCTCAGACAACTTGGCAATGCCCTCGCTACTGGGTCCAAGGTTGACGAAAAATATGCGCATAGAGGCGGTCTGTCGCCAAAAGGCTGTGTTAACACTGATAATGCGCACCATCTTTCTAATGAACATACAATGTAAAAGGCTTGCTGTAGTCAGGGGTACCCAACACAGGAGCTGAACACAATGCATTACGCAATTCCAAAAACCTTTTCTGACACTCTTCAGACCATGGAATAGGATTCGGTGTGTCTTTGCATGTTAATGCTAACAAAGGTTTTGCCAACAAGGAAAAATTAGGAATCCAATGCCTACAGTATGAAGTAATGCCAAAGAAAGCACGCACTTCTCTCTGTGTTCTAGGCACACTCAACTGTGAAATGGCTTGAATTCTCTCTGGGGTCAGTTTCCTTCCCTCCTTCGATAAGAGATGACCTAAGTAGGTCACTTCTTGTCGACAATATTGCAGCTTTGAGAGAGACACTTTGTGATGGAAGGCAGACAAATGACGCAACAATGACAAGGTAGCGTTTTTGCAAATCTTTTCAGTATCCGCGGCGATTAGTAAATCGTCGACGTACTGTATGAGGATAGCGCCACTAGGTAAAACCAGTGCATCAAGCTGCGCTTTTAAAGCCTGACTGTATATTGATGGACTCTCACAGTAGCCCTGGGGAGCGCGTTTAAAGCGGAAGCTGCGACCTCCTAAACTAAAGCCAAAAATGTCTCTGCTCTCCTCTGCAATTGGGATGCTAAAGAAAGCATTCTTTAGATCGATCACTGAGAACCATGCAGCGGAGGCTGGAATCATAGTTAAAAAGGCAGTTATATCAGGGACAACTGGAAACTGTGGCACAACAATCTTATTAACCTCTCTAAGATCAATCACAAATCTGTAAACAGGTGGCTGTGAAGGGTCCATTCGTTTTAAGACAGGTAAAACAGGACTATTGCAAACGTTGCCCCTTGTCTCTTCAATTACACCCTTTTTAATCAAATCACTGACAATTGCTAACAATGCTTTCTGACCTTCATTGGAGATCTTGTACTGGGGAATACGTGGCAATCTGACATTGGCTTTTAAAGTGACCACATATGGCGGTATTTCCAAAAGACCCACATCATTGGGACCAGTAGCCCAAAGGACATCCGGAAGGGATGACAATTCAGGTGGCATTGCATTTTTAGACAAATACATCGGCGAAATCACTTTCTTGCCTAATGTGAGTTGTACTCCTGAGGGAGAACAATATAGCGTTGCATGCAATCTTTTTAGCAAATCTAATCCCAGCAAATTTTCACCACAACCTGTCGTTAGGATGAGGGGTGCTTTTAGCTCACAAGGTCCAACAGAAAGTGACATAGGACTAGAAATCGGGTTCCTAACTGGGGCGCCAGAAAAACCTACTGAAACATTTATTTCGCCAGACAAAGGCGCGCCAGGGAGTTTTGAATTCATGATTGAACTCTTTGCAGCACCAGTATCCAGCAGAAAGGGCTCCGTTACATTTGCTGTAGTTACTTTAACATAGGGTCCACTCTGATCCACTGGCACTGAAACAACTCCCTCTCTCTGTCTATGGCTGTCCTAGTAATCATTATCTTCTACATTGTCATCTTCTGCATAATAATCATTATTGTAGTACTGAGCTGTATTACCAGTCGCGTTGGCTTGCTGATCAAAGCTATTTATGGTATTTTGAGGCGGAAGAGGATGCGCGTTCTGGGGAATATTTCCACGGCCTCTGCCTCTAGGAGCTTGCTGACCACCTCAACCTCTTGCGCCATACGCATTACTGTTATGCTGCATTAATTTAGGGCAACTATATTTAAAATGACCTTCCTCTTTGCAATATGAACATTGGTTGGGACCTACAGGGATTCGTGGTTGATAATACCCATTCATTTGCTGACTATTCTGAAATTGTTGGGGTTGCTGATAGATACCTTGTGTTTGCCTATAATTACTCTGTCCTCCACGTGGCGGATAGGCCTGCTGTAAAAGGACCTTTGTTTTAAGTTCTTTCGTTTTCTTATCTGTTCTATCCTTCTCATCTTTGTCTCTATTCTCATAATACTGTGCAGTAGCCAGTATTTGCGCTGAAGAGGAAACAGCCCAAGAACTTTCTGAGTCTTTTAATTTCTTACACAACTCAGGAAGTAGATTCTGCACAAATTTATCAACAAATAACCGTTGGCCACCTTCAGTGCTCATGTCTTGACCACTGTGGTCGATAAACGTTTCTTCAAACCTGGTAAAGAAATCAGACACTGTCTCATCTTTCTTCTGCTTACATGCGGATAGTTTATCCCAATTTACGCGCATCGCAGGCATTATAGTTTTCATGTAGGTAATAATTCGACCAGGGAGTTCTGCTACCAAAGGCTCAGGTTTTGCACCACCAATTTGTCTAGTGTCTGCGGCAATAATATTAGCCCATGTAGCACCTAGTTCTGCATTGTGATCTACATTGCGAATTGACCCCCACAAAGGCTGTGGAACAACATTTCCAAACAACATATCAATGTCAGTTAGATTCATGATACATGATCCTGCAGTTTGTGATAACTCCTTATAATATCCTGCAGGGTTTTTACGGGGATCAGGCAATGTCTGTTTAAGCGCTATTACTTCAGATCGTTTCCAAGGGACATGCACCCAAACACGCTGAAAATGTGCTGGCATAGCAGCAATACCATGAGCGGCATCAGCCGCAACAGCTTCCTTCCATACCGGAGGGACTTCTCTCAAAGGGTATTGTCGCGCTTTTCCCTTTCTCCCCACAGGGAAATCTTGTTCAAACAACGACTGTTGACAATCATCATTCCTCAAGGATAATAAGATCGCAACTGCTCTATTGACATCGGGGCCCACAATCGTACCTTTTCCAAAATCGAATCTCACTCGACACAACTCCTGCGGGCTTGGATCTCTACCATGATCATCCAATTCCTCACAGAGGATTTCACACATTTTCTCGAACACATACCTCTGTTTTGGGGCATCCCATTGGTGAAAAACGTCAACAACTGATTCCACATCATAGAGTGATGAAAAAATAATCCACCTACGCGCCATATGATCTAATGTCTTTTTCTCTTCAGGATCAGGCAGCTGACTGCGCAATTGCTTACGCTGTAAGTCAGGAGTCGCACTAGATGACCCAAAGAGAGGCGACATTAAACTAGTAGCTACATTAGCTAGTCGTTGTCGTGCTGAAGGAGAAGTTGAGGCGAAAACAGGGGGATAGACAGAGGGAAGAAAAACGGATTCAGATACAGGTACCGGGGTAGTGCAAGAAGGAGCGCCAGAGGAGGCCGCTGGCGTGCTAGGCAAAGTCGCAGGAAGCGCAGGGGCAACAGGTAGCAAAATTGGCGGCCCTTGAGAGGGCTGCACTGCAGGGATAGGAGCCGGCTGAGGAGGAGCTGGCGCCTGTGGGAAGGCTTGCGGCATATTTACTGGAGGTTGCGCGTTTACAAGCTGTGGAGGTGCCGTGGCGTTTTGCGCATATGGGGGTGGCAAACTTAGCAAATGGGACATTAGGGAAGCTTTCTCATTCTCTTTTGACTCATCTTGCACAAGGGGTGACAAAACAGGGTAACATTTATCAATCCCTAGTTTGCGCTGTCTGTGCAATTGCTCATTCATTTGTTCCTCCTCATTATCTTTAAATTGCACAGCTGCTTGCATTACAGACATACCTCTCTCTCTCTTATTTCTTTTCGCTAGCTTAATTTCCTTCTGTTTGGCTTCCTTTCGCCATAGGCGGAAAGAATCAAACATCGCCGGCTGGGCTTTCTTTTTAAACAATTTAACTTCCAAATTATCTAAGATATCTGTATCGAAACTACCATTTTGGGGCCATTTTAAAACACCGTCCTTTCTGGTGTATCGGATCCATACTTCATTATATGCAATGGGGCCCACGCCATGTTTTACATAAAGCTCATAAGTTGGACTTCTAATTGGAGGAACCGGACATGAATCCTCCAACTGGAAATCCCTTCCACAACCCAAACAAAATAATCTTCCAAATACACTAGCACCAGGCATCTTTGCTCACTAGTCTAGTTCCAAACTTCAAAGGATTATCGATTACGATAGTCTCGTGAATACACGAGACCTCTGGCTTTGGGGTTTGCAAACTCCAAATAAACCAAAATTATCCCGAAGGATACCAAACAAATTGGGAGACGCTCCACTTATACTTAACTGAATATCGATGATCAATGGCGTCACCAGAAGACTCTCTCGATTGTTTCGCTCTACCAAAATCGTCAAGGGTCCAAAACAGGGCGATTAATCAGGGCAGCAGTCCTTCGTAGCCGTCGGGACGCGGAGAACCTCGCAGAAAAGACTTTCGGACCACGTCGACATGCAGGGGTCGATGAAGTGGCGGCCTTCCTCCAGAATTTCCACACGATGCTCCTCACGAACCTCTGGCTTGGACGGGTACCGCTGAAATCGAGCCGCATGTTGGGCGCCAACTGAAGTACTGGGAATTTTAAGCCCAGCGGTGCAGGGGAACACACCCTATGACTTCGGGTTCTTCCTGTTTCAGACCTACAGAAACACAGAGTCTTCTGGGTGAAGTCAAAGATCAGTTTATTGGCTGCAGACCAATTACAGGTGTCCTAGAAGTACAACAGCGTGTATGTTCTCAGGAGACTGCTAAAAGTTACAGAAACGGGCTTCTCCTTAAATACAAAATATCATGCTTCAGGCACACATTCCTTGGTTTACGATATGGCCATATAAAGTATACATTACAAACGAAAAGGCAGAGTCATGATGACCATCCCACATTCCAGTTAAACCAGCCCACGATTATTTACCCAGCAAGGCTCAGATCCCACATCAGATATCGATAGGCCCCAATAAACATGAGCATCTCCTGTTTGGAAAACAAGCCATAAAGCAGGAACAGTCAGGTGTGAAAGAGATTAGCTGGAGGCTCGTGTAGGATGAAAAGACTTTATGGTGTGTCAAGCCCTGATGCTAATCACAGGTGGCCAAAGGACGGGGAGCTCGTGGGACCGGACTGACCTGGGGCAGCGGAGCCAAGCTGCCCAGGTCACAGAAAAGTCAAAGGAAAGGCACATGTGCTCTAAAAGGCCCGTATTTGCTTCATGCTATGTAGCCTATGTGAGGGCAACCATAAGATGGCCACCGCTCTAAGATGGAACCCACGTAGTGATGTATAATAACGTATACACAGTGCATTCATAGCTAAAACGTTACACAAAGCACTTGTACATACCGCATTAACCATTTGCGGTTCACTAATACCGGGATAGACAGGGGTAGGGCCCTGCCTCCTACGCAGTCCCAAATTTTAAAGTACGACAACCCTCCCTGCAGCACTCTGTAAACACTGAGGGCCCGATTCACAGAACTAATTTGAGACAAAATGCTAAACTTACTACTTTTGATATTCACAAAAGGCATTTAGTAGTAGTAAAGTTAGGATTTTGTCTTACGTTTGTCCTAAGTCTGTCCTAAGAATGTCTAAAGTCTGTCTTAAGTCTGTCTTAAGACAACATCTTTACTTTACTACTTCTAAATGCCTTCTGTGAATACCAAAAGTAGTAAGTTTAGGATTTTGTCTCCGATTAGTTCTGTGAATCGGCCCATGAGTCTCAGGACGTAGGATCCACCAACAGTGTTGGAGGGACCAGTGCCAAGCCTATTGTGTAAGAATATCTGCCAGTACTGGTGAGGATGCCAGGAGGGTCGGCAAAATCAGTGGTTCTCCATCACAATTGGATTGGCATAGCATCCACATGCCTTGGGATATGGGTATATCTTGTGAGGAAGAGGGATAATTGCAGAATGAAGTCTACTTTGTCCACATTTGTCACTGAAACACTATCTCAAAATCTATGAAAATGTCAAAGAGAACTTCAACAAACACATATTGCCCTCAGGCTCCAGGGCAGTGTTCAATGGACAAAATGGGAGCACTCATGAATGCACAAAAGGGCTACACTTGGCAAACCAGATTATAGATTCTAAACTACTCACAGTGCAAACACTAATGGAAATTGGTATACTGTTCCAGTGTCACATTTATGTTTGCTTGCAGTGCAATGCGTTTTCATCACCACAACCAAAGACATCATCACAATGAGTCCATCTCCTTTGGTGTCCCCATAACTTGGACATTCAAAGTCAGAAAGCCACCGATACCCATGCGTGTGTAGTCTAGTGGGAAGTGTAGGGATGAGTTTCTGGAGTTGTCTGACCCCAGGTAGCACAACAGCAAACATCCTTGACTTTTCCCTTGTGCGGGCTATAGCCCTCTAAGCAATGGATTACCATCAGATATTTTCGGAAATATGACATTGCAATATTAGCAATCACCACCTCCATCCCAGGGCAGTATACATGGGCATGAATGATCAATAACTAACTACCACTACCTACAAAGGGTAACTCACCACATATGCCCACACACAACTCAGACAAGGCAAAGCTAGGTGGAGGCTACTTGTCCTGTGAAGCCAATAGGATTTGTGTATGACAGTGTACACAATACGGCCCTTAAAACAATCGGTCATGAACATCCATTGGGAGACAGCAAGCTGCAATAAACACATTCCACATAAACATATTTCCTCTGGCAACAGTTTTTGCCTACTTACATACACCGAATCTACACATATGTACATTTCAACATTACCTCATGGCCTGCATGAACTCTACTTGTGCAGGTATGACCCCTCTCACATCAACTTCAAAGTACATGCTCATCTCTTATCATACATACAAACACGTCATAAGCCCCCTCTGCTACAGCTCGACAGAAAATCATGTCTGCCCCACAAGTTACAGCCTTGTACGCAAAATCCTCAAACCTTATTCTCACAGTCTCACAATGGCAAACCCCTTCTCACATCCACAACTACTTTCACAACTCGACTCTTCATCACTATGTACACAATACCTCTCACATACATGCCATGCACACAATGTACTGTACTCATCACCTCCTCAGCCGACATCAAACGTAACATGTCAAATTGACCACTCACATCACCATTTGCACCCTCAGTAATGTCTTCAACTGCACTCATATCACAACATGCAGCATCACAGTCCACTCTGGCATGCACACTTAACACATCACCACATCTCACAACAAGACACTTACATTGCTCAAGTGAATATGTCCTCAGTCATTCGCATCTCACCATATACCCACCCTACTCTGCTTAAGTTCCACAGATTGTCATTTCTAATACAGATGCATACACATATGCAAACACAAGATACACCAACTCTACAACACCTCACATTTCACCGTTCAGCACCCTAAATTAAACAACTTGTGTATACCCTATACATACACTTATCCACTTTGTCAAATATGACAAGTTTAACCTTGTCTCACAGTGGCCCTGTCACATACACATATGACTACAATGCACCACACCTCCATTGACTTATGCACATCAACAACTATCCTCACACATTGAAACTGCCCTCTTACAGTAATCAAACATTTTCTACCTGGTTATACCCCTATCACATCTACCTATTCCTACCATAGCTTGCACAGGATTTAACCAGTCTTACAAGTATGCATACTCTGAATCACACATCAACATGTAAAACCACTCACATTGGGACAATGTGGATGCTCCACCTCTCCCACATGAGAACTGCCCACTCATAGTTTACACTCTCTGTCTACCTACAAATCTGCCCTGCCCCCATTACGTTGGAGTCTCCACTCCACTTAAAAGTTGGAAACCCTAGTCTCTCTCATCTCTACCCTTGTTTGAGTTTTCTTAGCATATGCAACATTAACCGTGCTAAATGCACCTGCGGCTAGGCCTCACAATAAAAAATCCACATTCTCCCCCGTGTGGCAACTAAGAGCATGGATGTGACCCTGTCTCTATTAGCATTTGCACAGCAGACGGACCCACAACACTTCTGTGCACTCACTGTCCACTCAGCTAACCACATGCAGCACAGGGCAGTCCAACAGATATAACAGCACTCCTAGTTCAGCTCTGCGTGATCTGTCTCAGCATCAAGCATAGCTTAAAAGGACACTATTGTCAGTCATGCACTAATGACAACCTACACACAAATCATATTCTCAACTACAACTGATGTGTGGTTGGAAAAATGAAATTCAAGCTTGGACAGACAAAACACACCATCAACATGATATACCCAAACAAAAGCAGTTTGGCATGACTCACATATGTATAAGAAAGTACTGGACTTTTAACACCACAGACACCTTGCCGAACAGGAATATCAGCAGAAAGTTTAGTCCTAGTAGGCAACAGGGTTGGAAGACTGTGAGAATACTGCTCACCTTACACTCACCATGGGCTCAGGAAATGTATCAGAGCCATGAATGGCATTTGCCTTCAGTGACATGCCACCTGTAGAAAGGTTGTCATTGCCACTAGGCTATCAGATCTAAAGAATAAACAGACATGGGTCCACCACTACCAAGTCACATACAAGTATGGAACCATTAAAGTTTGTACATGGGTGTGTCCTAAGTCACTACCATGCAGTCAAAATCCTTATGCACCCAGGTGTATCAATAAGACAGGTGTATTTTTGCACATCACAAACATATGCAACATGCTCCTCTTAAACTGTTGCACTTGGAAATACTTGCACTATGTTGACATGAAAGCATGTCCTATTTGCAATTATGATGTCAAAAAGTAAAGGTTTGTGACTTCATGTCACACTCATAGCCAAAACTGATGAGGACGATGACACCCAGCAAATGTAGTGGAATCCTAACAAAGGTTTGAGTTTAACATTTAAATAATCACAACATACATCAAAGAGAAATAGTGATGCTATTCAAAATGAAAAAATCTAAAAGAAAAAAGGAATATGCATATATACAGTATTAAAAGCAAATTACAAAAAGCACATTGCAAAAAGCCCATGTATAAATTCAGTTCATACAACATGTATTAATAAATAACTATTTAATAAGATTTTTAAGACATACAAAAGCATTGGCGCTCAACACAATACACAAAGAAAAAATAAACAATACAGAGTGTAATCACAAAGTGGCTGAGGACATATTTATAAACAATAGGAATTTTGGAACAAGACAAAAATAAAAAAAACCAAAAAAAACGTGTCCTCTTCAGTTTGGGCCACATATATGCTTCAATGGCATTTTTACCATAGTATAATTAATTGGTCATCATCAGGACAGAACCACAGTTACAAGGGCATCCAAGTTAATTCATTAAAAACATCTAATCATAAGGTCAATCCAACCGTAAGTACCACAAACGTATGAAATCCCCAATTGTAAACACTCAAGATTCGGATAGTCCAAAACAGAATATAATACAGTGTGCATGATATGAAAGAAATGTTGAAGCTCAACAAATGGAAGAGTTGGCCAGCCTACTCCTACAGGATATAGATGCAAAGCCAAACAATTTGCTTAGAGTAGCAGTAGGAATATCTGCTGCCGTAGAAAGTTCAGGACTTTTCATACATCATGCAGTGAGTTATAGAGTCATCATCAAATAAATCATCAAATTGAGCACTTAACTTGCCAATGAAATAATCAGGCAAAAACTGAAGTGGGCTGTCTATAATAACCAAATCCCACGGTGTGGGCACTTCAAAGTCCCGTCCCTTTGGGACAGTTCGTGATCGAATGTACAGGTCGGGACTTCAAAGCACCCACCCTGTGGGATTTGGTTATTGTACACAGCCCACTTCAGTTTATGCCTGGGAGGGTGGAGATGGCAGTGGTGGTGGTGGACTCTGATGTAGAGGAGTCATTCTCTGTCTCCTCTACCACCAGGGAGTCATCACTGGAGCTGGACTGGTCTTCAGATGCTGCAGATGTTGTTTTAGACCTGCCCTAAGTGTGGCTCCCCCCACCCTCCCAGCCAGTGGATCCCTCCATGTCTGAATCACCACTGGACCCAGACTGGCAAACTGCTCCCTCTTCGTCCATGGCACTGCCTCCTCCAGGATGGTGCTGATGCTGTGAACAAGAATGAAAAAGAATCACATAGGTCATCTCTATGGACTTGACACATAGGTAACATCACAAATCTGCACAGATCAAACAACTACATAATTGACTTGTGCTATTATCTTTTGATACCTTTACATACATGGCCCTTGTCAATCTACCAGTTAACCATTTCTCCCTCACACATGTTGTTATCTGCTACATTAAGTGTATCAACATCAAATGCCACAACCACAATTTCAGCTACTTCTCTATGGAGCAAGTTGATGTATCGTCTTTTGCACCGGACTGTCTCGTGTCCTGACATACCTGTCTCATCTCCTGCAAGGGAGTTCATAGCTCACAATGGGTATAGGATTCACACAATTGAATTAAGACATGTTATCTATTCTGCAATCCCTTTTCATCAAATTGGGAACTATTGGCTCTAATGTCACAGGTCAAAAATCTTCCTTGTCACACTTTAAGTTTGCGGAGTCAATGCATGAGTCATGTCACACAGATAACAGTGATTGTGCTCATTTTTCCTCTAACTCAGGTTCTCTACTGTCAGGTCATACATGACTCTTATTGTGGATTCACCAAGGTAGTAGGCATAGCTAGGGTGAAAGGCATGGGGCACACTGTTCTGTGTTATCTATGCACAGTCTCAGGAAGATAAATCAGAAAATTCTTCACATGGTAAACAGCTCACCATTTTCAGATGTGAACAATGGTCAACACACTTCCAAGTCCAATGACTGGATCTTTACAATGCCTCTTGTGGAACACCATGCCAATGGCCCATCTGGGGGCATTGTCTGTACAGACCATTAGTACTGAACCTCTATACTTCATGAGTCCAGTCAACACTGTGTACCAATCCTGTCTAGACTGCAGAAGTCCCCATTTGTATGGCCCAAGTCTGAATGTCCCTCACTTCTATTAGATATATTGCACTGTTTGTATGTCGTACATTGCTCTCATTTTCCATCTCATTTGGTTAGATTAGTTAAAAATGAGGCATATTTTACATCTCTCAATCTGACAGTGATGCATCATACACATGGTTAACAAAGCCCCAAGAGTGAATGGTCAAGACCATTTACACACATGTCAACCGATGAATGTGTATCTGACATCATAAGTTATAATGTCAGCCAAGTTACCACCAGTGACCGCCTGTGTTTGAAATGTGACATGTGTTGTCACTGTTACAGAGAGAGACAAATGGACTCACCCTTTTGGATGGAGTGAAAGGAACATTCCAAATAATCATGCGTAAGGCCAGTGTGAGAGATGACCAGAATTGGTATACCTGTAATTGGCTCATGGGTACATTGGATTTTCGAGCTTTGGGCTGACGAGCTCCTGGACGACGCACCTGCATGCCTGTGCGGGCACTGAGGCCCTTGACGGTTGCTTGGCGGCCCTCTCTTCCACCCCTAACTATTTTCTCTACTGAGGAGGGAAGTTATCCCGAAACCCGAGCCATGTCTCGGGCGATATTTAAAAACCCGGGACATGTATTGGGTCTAGAGATCATCAGTTCAACAAGTACTTACTTGCACCCACTGGGGTGAACCACTCAAGAACTCCATCAGAGATCATCAGTTCAACAAGTACTTACTTGCACCCACTGGGGTGAACCACTCAAGAACTTCTTGTACCAGCTTCCCTTGGGGCGACCCGGAGGAGGAGCTAGCGGAGTGCGGTCCATTGCGGTTGTTTATAACATTGGATTTCACTGACCAGCACAGCTGGGACCTAACATTGGCACACTGACCAAGCAAAACTCACCAAGGCCTCAACATTGATGTCACCTGCTGCCGGGATGTATAGCATGAATTTTCATACTTGAGTGCTCCAATAACAACATACTTCACAGATTTGTTGTCACCACTCTGAGAATAGGGCATACATTAGTCTATGTGCTGACACATGTCAAGCAATAGCCGTACTCCAGAAGTTTATCTCCATGCACATGTTGTTGTAATTTGTGCTGATCACATGAGCATGGCAATACTGTCACTACCATGAACAAAACTTCCTCACATGTCCCTGATGAAAGGGGCATGACCGGGCAACTAATAATCCTTGTGCATATGCATCTTTTAAAACAGAACAATGGGTTTGGCTGACTTCCAACCTATAAAAGGAGAAGCAGGCTAAGATACTACAACATGCATGTTTGAAGAAAGCTGTGTGACAAAGCAGAGATTCACCCCGTCCTTGCTGCTGTGTGGCTTTCAACTGCCCATCTAGGTCAGGGAAGACCAACGTTAGGATGCGGAGCATGTGGGGGGTCAGGGTTTGTTGCCCGCCTCTCTTGCCTGGAAGTGACTGGCCCAGCTGGACTTCCGCTATCTTCTTGGTCTAGCTTTGAAAGTCCTGCTACCTCCTGCTGCGATGACGGACATGCCGAGTTTCCAACCCCACGGAGCGCACCTTCCGGGAGATGGTTCTCCACTTTTTGGCCTTCTCATGGACTTTGACCTGAAAGGATGACATGGTGACAGACCCTTAGTTCACATGCAAAATGTTTCTGAATCAGACACTTGTACGAATAGGTAATGGTCAAATTGGCAACAATGTCGAAGGAGTAGGCACGTGGCATTATGCCAGTTGTCCAGTGTTAAATGATGACTCCGTCCCATGAGAACAGTGATAAGATGTTTACCCCTGAACACACACTTCTACAGCACTGTACCTGCCCAAAACACTTTGAAACTGAAAAAAATGTGTACATGCTTGCCTATGAGATTCCTAATGCTAGTAGTGCATGCAATTGCACATGTCCAATGAAAATGCAGTGTGACCATCAATCACGTGCTCCTCTGGTTTGCCATACAGCTGGCTGTACTGTGGCGGGAGGGTGTCCAGCAGGTCCTGGTTTTCCTCTTCTGTGAAAGGTGGAGCCCTGAACACTGTACATGCCATAGTTGCTCCCAGAAGATGTGGACACAGCAACAGAGAGATGGGGAGATGCAGGAATGAAGCAGGTAGTGCAGGCAAGTGATGTCTCTAGGGAACAGACATACTTATATATATATAAACAGTAGTGGCGGTCTTAATTCAATGCGGCCACAGCTATAGATTTGCGTAGGTCACATTTTCTGAATCGGTCCGATGCATAACATTGCCAGCAGATGGCAAACCTACCGTGACATTCTAAAAAATCATCGTCCGACAGCGATTGACTTTGATACATTGGTAATTGAAGGAGACCGAGTCGGTTTCAACTTGACAACTTGCAGCCAATGGCTGTGTCCGAATTGGTTTAGATGCGGCCACCGCGTCCTTTAAATACTCACCTGCGTCTGTCACCATAATAACTTACAGCCAATGGCTGAGTCCGAATTGGTGTGGATGTGGTTACCACTTCCTTTGAATACTCGCCTGTGTCTGTCAGCATAACAACTTGCTGCCAATGGCTGTGACTGAATCGGTTCAGATGCAGCTGCCGCATCCTTTCAATAATCAGTCGGCAGGGCAGAGACTTCTGTACTTGATGTTTTGTTGTGCATTACATGTGTGGAATAATTTTTTGTTTAGAGATGAAATGGACCTTTACATAAATTGCTCACACGCCCAAGAGGATCTAATCTGGAGGGGCACATGGCACACTGATTTTGAGCCTAATACCAACATGAAACAAAAGTACTCCAGCTGGCCTCCTAGGCTTGGTCACAATACCAATGCAGTTTTGGGGGTGTACAAGTCCATTCTTGACCTATTCACTGCATTTTGTGCATGTGTGACCTAGTGTGCAATCAGTGTGATTTCTGGTTGTAAACCTTTGGTGTTTAAGTCATGGATGAAGTATTTACCTCTGAATAAGTATAACGTGACATTGTGCAGCCACATCAGCTTGTGTTTGTGATGTGAATTGCTAGTGTATCTTTGTGTCCCAGACATAAGTGGATGATGTTGTCATATATATGCAACACCTACAGTTTGCATGGTTTGTGTATGTGATTGTAGTGAGTTACAGACTTGACAACATGACGGTTTTTACCATGTGACAGTAGTGTGCATGATTCACATTGTGAGATGCCGTGTGTATGTTGTGTCCCACATATCTGGCATTACATGATCCTACTGTGGGTACCTTTAACCATGTAATTCTTCTCACAAACCGATATCTTGGCTTATTTGGTGGGAAGCTGTTGAGTATGTGATGCTTGATCACATGAACGATGACAGACAGTATAGACTTTTTAAACTACAGCACTCTAATTGCTGTGCCACCATATCTTGGTAACATGTCTGGGAAGGGTCGTAATGCTTTGATGTGTATCTAAAGTCCGACTTTTTCATTGAAATGTGTATATCCAATGTTCTGTAGCTTTATTTGTGTTCAGATTTCATATTCCGTTTTTCTCAATGCATGTTGCTTCGCACAGTGCAAACTAACACCAACTGTGTTCACACTCTACACATAGGTATCGCCGACCATCTCCAGTGTACATGCCCATTCTCGACCTCCAGACCATGGAAGAACAGGATATCATTAGAAGATACTGTTTCACCAGGCCAATTATTGAGGGGTTGTCTGGGCAGTTGGCACTGCATTTGCAGCCTGGTCAACCATATCCAACTGCGCTGACCCCCAAGTTGAAGGTGATGGCAGCCTTACATTTCTCTGCCACAGGCTTATTCCAACACACCGTGGCAACATCAGGTGTAATGCCCCAGGCCATGTTAAGCCATGTCCTTTAGGATGTGTTGGAGGCATTGCTACATTACCTGGACCTGTACATTAAGTTCCAGACACCTGGAGAGTTGACAGACATCAAGGGGAAATTCTATGCCTTGGGAAGGATACCCCATGTCATTGGCTCTATTGATGACACCCACGTGGCTTTGATCTCACCACAAGCAAATGAGCAAACATACCGAAATCGCAAACATTTCCACTCAGTCAATGTCCAAGTGGTATGTTTGGCTGACATGTCAATATCCCACATCTGCACATGTTTCCCTGGCTCAGCACATGATGCCTACATCCTGAGGAACAGCGTCATCCCCCATTTGATGTCCCAGCTGCAACCTGACCGGGCCTGGCTTGTTGGTAGGTGATGTTGTATGTTTATGATGTGGTATGTGTTGATTGCATGTTAGATAGTGCTCTGTTGTCAGACAACTGAAGTCTTTTCTGTGTTCAATGTAGGAGACTCTGGATACCCCAACCAGCCTTGGTTTCTGACACCACTTCATAATTCTGTCACCCCTGCAGAATTGCAATTTACTGAGGCCCATGGTAGGACCAGGCAAGTGGTGGAGCAGACTTTTGGGTTACAGAAGACTAGATTTAGATTTCTTGATCGCACAGGAGGAGCCCTCCAATATGACCTATTGAAGGTGTGCAAGATCATCTCTGCTCGCTGCATGCTCCACAACCTGGCTAAAAGGAAGGCAATACCTCTCATACTGATGACAGAGACCAGCAGCCGAGGGAGGAGCCAGGACTGGGACATGTTGACAGCGGTGATGAGGAGGAAGGCTTGATTTGCGAAAACAGCTCATCCACAACTTTTCCACATGAGTGTAATTATGCAATGAGAAGAGGTGACAAACCCCAATCATTTGCTTGTGTGTTGCTGGGTTACAATGAGAAACCACCTTTATAACACAGTCATTACAGCGCACTACATTTGCAACACAGTCATTACATCGCAACATCCTATACAACTCATGTCACTACAACGCATCCATTACATTGCATGTCACTACAATGCATGACACTACATTGCATGTCACTACAACGCATACCATTACAACGCATAGTACCCCTACACGATCCAACACTTACCTTACTGGTGCACCCCCTGGCATTAGAATAGTAATTTTTACCCCTACACCAGCCAACACTTACCCCACTGTTGCACCCCCTGGAGTTAGAATAGTAATTTTTACCCCTACACTATCCAACACTTACCTTAAATGCAATGTAATGGTATGCGATGTAAAGGTATGATGCGATGTAATGGAATGCGTTGTAAGTGTAGTTTTTAAAAATTCGTTATAGTGGTATGCGATGTAAATGTATGCATTGTAAAGGATGTTGCGATGTAAACACTGCGTTGTAAAGGCATGCATTGTAAATGTATGCATTGTAATGTCATGCATTCATATACAATGTGTTTGTATGCGTGTGAGTGTATGATAAGTATCATGACCTTTTTAAATGAAATGTTTCAATTAAGTTTGCAGGTTAACATGTACAGTGCTAACATGAATCCTAGCAGGTGTTCACACAGACATTTTTGTGCTTTTGATGACATTCTCAGCTCTGTCCTATGTTTCTCCTTACCAGGGTACTTTGCCTTGTGGTCTGCAGAGTTGTGAGCTCCCCTGAACCATGATGCAGTGACATACTTCAACATTGAACTGTTGTGGAACTCCCTGGCATGCACTAACTTCTGACCAGATGGTCCTTTTTTGAGTTTTTTAGCATTTTGACACTGTGTGATGTGATCTGATTTTGTGTGAAGGTGTCAGGTTGTATCCGGAGAATAAACCTGTGCTACACACTGAGGTGTGCCTTGTCTGTTTTACCAAATCCAAAGACTATTTAGAAACAAAACATGTACCATGATGATCTGTTCTGCTGACAATCATTGTTGATTGTGCTCACATATGGTGATAGTTTTGTGGACAGTAGAACTTAAATAGAATCGGTACCATGTGTGATAACCTGGTTATGACTATCTATCATGCTCTGACAAGAGAAATTTACTCACAAGGTATTACTTGATAAGTTTGAAGTAATATCTGGCAAATGTTGTTGATAATTTCTTCTTTTGATTTTGGGCGAAGTCATGACATGAGCAAGTATTTAGTGAAAAGTGATTTATTTTAGTGCATGAAGGTGGTAGATTATTCCACACAATGGCAGAGTGCTCAAAAAAAATCAAAACAAAGTGCAGATAGGAGTTGGCATTGTTTGTACAAACAGTCTTCAGAAGATAGTCCACAGTTATTTGAGCCCAAATCCAACTTAGACCCTCCATCCAATGGAGAACAGTTCAATTACAGTCAACAAAGTAAATGCTTGGCACACAATGGAAGAGATCAGGGGCATATTGTCACTTCCTGGGGGCGAGGCATTGCCATCTGTCTCTCAAGGATTCTTTCTCAGATGACCCTTTCCACGTTTTGCAGGAAAGACCCTCAGTTTCAGGCAGCTGTGGTGCTGGGTACTCTCTACTAGAGTCCACATCCCACCCTATGGCTTGTGCTGAAGTTGATGCACTGGATGTTGTAGGCACACACGGAGGTGTGGACGAGTTGTTGGCAATCTGGCAGAGATAGGTGACAGTTTTCCTGTGCACCGGAGTGATATCATCCATTTTATTCATGAACATGTCCAGTTTTTGATTTTGGGCTGCAGGCTGTTTTTCAATGTACCTGAGGATCAGAACGACCTGGGCAAATTCTCCCTTACAACCCTCGTATGCGTTGAGGATCTGGAAAAGGTTTGGGCGCTCCTCATCAGCAGCACCAGCACCAGCTGCATCATGGCCCAGGTACCTCCCACTACCCCTACTCACCAGAGCTGGCCCAGTTGGTAGTGTCAGTCAACACAGTCAACACTGAGCCTCCTTCCTCGTTGACAGGGGTGTTGTTGTCCACCAACTCCAGAGTGTCCTGTATTGCTGTGCTGTCGGTGGTGGCTCGGGCTGCTGTGTCCATCACGGTCGGAGTCAGCTGGGTGTTGTCTGCTGAGGCGGGACTGGTTGCAGAGGATCCTGCTGTAGCCACGGCTGGTGCTGTGGGGCGACCCAAACCTGATGTGCTAGGTCGTTCCTCGTTGTCCCAGGATTGTTGAGAGACATCCACATCGGAGAGGTGCTAGTCGACCAGAGTCTGGGACTGGGCCTCCTTCCTCGTTGACAGGGATGTTGTTGTCCACCAACTCCAGAGTGTCCTGTATTACTGAGGTGTGCCTTGTCTGTTTTACCAAATTCAAAGATTATTTAGAAACAAAACATGTACCATGATGATCTGTTATGCTGACAATCATTGTTGATTGTGCTCACATATGGTGATAGTTTTGTGGACAGTAGAACTTAAATAGAATCGGTACCATGTACTACGGGTTGTGTGATAGACTGGTTATGACTATCTATCATGCTCTGACAAGAGAAATTTACTCACAAGGTATTACTTGACAAGTTTGAAGTAATTTCTGGCAAATGTTGTTGACAATTTCTTCTTTTGATTTTGGGCATCATTTCAATCTGTACATTTGGGAATCAAAGTCATGACATGAGCAAGTATTTAGTGAAAAATGATTTATTTTAGTGCATGAAGGTGGTAGATTATTCCACACAATGGCAGAGGGCTCAACAAAAATCAAAACAAAGTGCAGATAGGAGTTGGCATTGTTTGTACAAGAAGTCTTCAGAAGATAGTCCACAGTTATTTGAGCTCAAATCCAACTTAGACCCTCAATCCAATGGAGGACAGTTCAATTACAGTCAACAAAGTAAATGCTTGGCACACAATGGAAGAGATCACGGGCAGATTGTCACTTCCTGGGGGTGAGACATTGCCATCTGTCTCTCAAGGATTCTTTCTCAGATGACCCTTTCCATGTTTTGCAGGAAAAACCCTCAGTTTCAGGCAGCTGTGGTGCTGGGTACTCTCCAATAGAGTCCACATCCCTCCCTATGGCTTGTGCTGAAGTTGATGCACTGGATGTTGTAGGCACACACGGAGGTGTGGACAAGTTGTTGGCAATCTGGCAGAGATAGGTGACAGTGTCCCTGTGCACCGGAGTGATATCATCCATTTTATTCATGAACATGTCCAGTTTTTGATTTTGGGCTGCAGGCTGTTCTTCAATGTAACTGAGGATCAGAACGACCTGGCCAAATTCTCCCTGACAACCCTTGTATGCGTTGAGGAGCTGGAAAAGGTTTGGGCGCTCCTCATCAGCAGCACCAGCACCAGCTGTATGATGGCCCAGGTACCTCCCACTACCCCTACTCATCCGAGCTGGCCCAGTTGGTAGTGTCAGTCAACACAGTCAACACTGAGCCTCCTTCCTCGTTGACAGGGGTGTTGTTGTCCACCAACTCCAGAGTGGCCTGTATTGCGGTGCTGTCGGTGGTGGCTCTGGCTGCTGTGTCCATCACGGTCGGAGTCAGCTGGGTGTTGTCTGCTGAGGCGGGACTGGTTGCAGAGGATCTTGCTGTAGCCACGGCTGGTGCTGTGGGGCGACCCAAACCTGATATGCTAGCTCGTTCCTTGTTGTCCCAGGATTGTTGAGAGACATCCACACCAGAGAGGTGCTAGTCGACCGGAGTCTGGGACTGGTTGCCTTGGTTGGTTCCTGGGGTGTTTCCAGCTCACCCTGTGGGTACATAAAATACATAATGATTGATGTGAACATCCACAGCCCTGGAAATCATACCAATTACATAGGCTACTGAACCAAATGATGAGTTAATGTACATAGATTGTAATCCTTCAGCCCTGATGCTGGCCTATGTTTTTTTGGACAATGTAATTCTGACAAGATGGGGATTAAAGAACATGTCCAGCTATGTGCATAGATGGGCATGTTGTATTTAGTACACATTACATGTCCAAAGACATTGACTGGTTTGTGACACCCTGTGAATGACACAGGTGGGCTGGTGTTCTGCACATCTGTACTTTCACGGTGACATACGTACTCTTTTTCTACAAATGTTGGTATTTTTTAGGCCTGTGTACTGGGCATAGTGCTTGTCTTTAGCAGTCACATAGGTGTGGTTGCCTTCGCACTCAAAGTCTGTTTATTTCCTCCAGGAATTTGTGGTAATGGTGTGAGTGATGTGCTTATTTTTCTCATCTCATTATACCCAAGTGAATGGCTGTGATGATCACAGATCATGTAATTTGTGCATTTACTCCATAGTCAGATGAGATCACAAACTGTGCTTTCCACCATTTTTTGGCAGACTACTTTAATGAACTGAGTTTTGAGTGCATAGACTTTATTTGTGAAACTTACACTCTTCCTCCCACCCAGCCCAACCAGGCCACCAGGAAGAGTATTGTCCAGACAATGCTGGTAAGTGTACTTGCAAGTTGGTTGTCACTGGTGGCTGGTGTTTGTAGCACAACGACAAATTTGTTAGTTGTGATAGGTTCAGACAACAGTCCCCAGTGTCAGCCATCTTGCTAGTACACATCAGCTCACTGTCAGGTAGATATAGGCCCGATGAAGTGGTTGTCCTGTGTGTGTGGAGGAGTGTTTGCTGTTATTCTGAATCCCCTCAGCCCCGGTCCTACATACACCTTTCCACCCGGCCTAACCAGATTACCTGGAAATATGTTTTACTAATAGTGAGTCATGCAAAAAGAACAATTGATAGACTGAATGCAGGCAAGTGTCTTACATTCACCCCAGTACAGAGAGCCGGGCCTAAATCCATCGATTTTTTTGCTCACATGCCATTCCACTTTGGATCCAGCCATATGCAAATCAGTCTTGACATTGCACTCAATGGGAACAGTCCAGCCCGAACTGCCAGGCCAGGTCCTCCCTGGACTGGAAACATGCATCCTAGGACCGGTTTCAGGCTTCCAGCCTTAGTCAGCCAGGATAGCTTGACTCCAGTGGTATGGAGAGCACTGGACCCACGTCTGGGCGTACCCGTCCCACTTGGGGTGACAATTGCAAAAGGATAGACAGAATGCAGAACTGGGCCTAAATCCATAGTTTTTTCTTTTTTTTTTTGTTGCTCATCATGCCATTCCAGTTTGGACCCAGCCATATGCAAATCAGTCTTGACCCAGCACCAAATGAAAACAGTTCAGCCCGAATAGTTTTGATTTGTTCTTCATTCCGTCCATCAATTGGTGTCTTTTGCTTTCTTGCCTTAAGTGTGCCGGATATGCCCAGACGTGGGTCCCGGGCTCACCGTGCCACTGGAATCAAGCTATCCTGGCTGATGAGGGTGAAACCCCGAAACCGTTCCTAGGATGCTCGTTTCCGTCCAGGGGGGACCTGGCTTGGCAGTTCGGGCTGGACTGTTCTCATGAGGCACAGGGTCAAGACTGATTTGCGTATGGTCAGGTCCAAACTGTGGTGGCATGGCCAGCAAAAGAATGATGGATTTAGCCCAGATCTCTTGACTGGGGGTGAATGTTTTGATTTGTTCTGCATTCCGTCCATCAATTGTGTGTCTTTTGCTTTCTCCTCCTAAGTGTGACGGGTATGCCCCGACATGGGTCCCGGACTCACTGTGCTACTGGAATCAAGCTATCCTGGCTGATGAGGGGTGACACACCAAAACTGGTCCTAGAATGCTTGTTTATGGTCCAGGGAGGCCCAACTCTGTGTATCATCTCCATCAGCGCCAGACTGGAAACCCAAATGAGTGGGGGAGAGAGTGCAAGTGTGAAGCACTGCTGATTTTGTTACTGACGGCCTCCGCAATTCCACCCTCCCAGAGCAATACCTGATGCCCACTACGGCCAGTCCAGCACTGGTCTCCATGGCTTCTTCCTCTCCTTTATTTATGCCTAAGATTTCTGTGAGTAGGAGCTTGGCCCTTTAGGGTCTTCTTCTGCTCAGTGAGTGCTAGCTCATGTTGTAGCCCTTGGTTTGAGACCGTCGGAGCATAACTTTCCATTGCTCGAGAACGGATGTGTGTAAGCAGGTCCTGGGAGGTATTCAGGAATTATGACTGTCCCTTCAGCCAAGCCATCTCGTTCCCAGCCCTATTAGGAGCTGCACCTTTTGTCTTGATAGCTAGAGGCGTCACTGCTAATTCCATGTCTGGCTGGGTCCACTGTGGTTCTCATCGTTCTGTCGAGGAGCCTATTGGTGCACCCCCATCCCATCAGGCTGTTGACTCTTTCTTGATTTATTTTAGCGGATAAACCTGCTGTCCAAAGAGTGCCCACAAATTTGTGAAATGGATCTTTAGTGAAAAGCACCCACAATCCTCGCTGCCCAAGCCAAACACTATCTAAGTATATTTCAATCTAAAATAGGGGATAAGAAGAGAGACAATATTGTGTATGGCTTCCTCGTGGTTTTCGCTCCTCGATACAGCGGATCCATGTTATCTGCCGAGTAAAGAAAAAGGATTTGAAGGGTGCATATCCAAAATGAAGTTGCAGATGGATAGTAGTTGGATAGTTGAAGGTTTTGGGCGACATAGTTCATGTTGTCTATTTAATGTCGCTTGAAGCCCATCAGAGAAAAATGACCATGTTCTTGGCGGCTAATTTGACATTTGGGATCTACTCTTTTAGCCGCTGCTGTACTGCATGACTAGTCTCCCTATAAAGGGATATGTGTCTCCTTACAGCATCCTGTTGTCACTGAAAGATAATGTCTTCTGTGCTTTACAAAACTCCTAAGTAAATATATTTCCCCTCCAGATGGCTTTCCACTCTAAAAATTCCAGGAGCCTACTTATATTATATAAGTTATATGTAATATAAAATTCATAATAAATACTAAATAAATAAATATTCTCACTCTGCACCTATTCTCCTTTTTGGGAAATGTGAAAGCAGTATATTATGTACAGGTTTTACAAGTTATGTTACTGAAATAAGATACTAAGGGGTTGATTAGGATGGTGGGCGGATCGTGGTGATCCTCCCACAATCGCAACCTGATTTACCCACCGCCAGATTAGAATGGTGGTGGGTAAAGCGGCGGACGGAAAGTCCGTCTGCCATTTTTCCGCCGGTTGGCAATCGTTACGATTGCCGGTCGGGGGGTGCTGGTCCACTAATATACCTGCTAGGCACCACTAGCCATATTAGGATGTGTGGCATTTAAGGCCTCTCCTTGGCGGCGATGGAAAGACTGGCAGGGATTTGCTTTGGGGGCCTGTTGCGGGCCCCCAGGAGGGTGGGGGGCTGCACTTGGGGGGTACCTATGATACCCCCCTACATTGCCATGCACAAGGTGGCAGGTACTGTGCCGTGCCTGCCAAGTTGTTCATGGGAATGCACAACATGGCCTATTACCATTGCAGCGGGTGCTGCAGCCAGCAGCACCCACTGAAATATTAAAATGCCTTATGCGACCGCCGCGGTGGTGGTTGCATCATGATTGGGGTGGTGTGCGGCGGGCCCATTACCGCTAGGGTGGCAGGTGGACTTAAGTCCACCCACCATCCTAATCACCCCCTAATGGTTAGACCTGTCAGCCTTAGTGTAGTCCCCCCCCAAAAAAAAATGTTATCTTTTTTTGCTGAATTTGTTTTTAAACCTTGTTTTAATGGTAAAATTGGATTTTAAATCACAATTCCGAAAATGGCAATTATTAAGAAAGTTGGCAATTTCTTGTCTTAAACGTTTGATGCCTGCAGTCTGTCTTCTGGGTCACATGAGTAGGTGCAGCTTGCAGTCGGTCTTTTTGTATTGCTCCCAGATAGTGAGACAAAGGGGGAATAGGTGTTGGCAGAATGTGCCATCTCTACCAGGATGAGGAGGAGGTGCTATACCACTTACACATCACAAAAGCTCTGCCTCAGCACACTCACAAAGGGTTTCGAACTAGTTTTATGTGTCCCAAACAAGCTGGGGTCACAGCAGGGAGGCAAGAAATTCCAGATACTTCTGTAGGAGAAGTGAGCACAATGTATGAATAGTGGACCCTCAGAAGTAACTCTTCATTTCACTTCTGGACCTGTGGACTTTGCCAGGAAGAAGGACTGCCCAGCTGTGAAGTCTACCAAGCTGACCTATTTGCTGACCAAGGACTACTTTGCTGCCCAGGGCCTACTGTTGCTGCCCAAGACTCTTCTGCTGCAGTTGGCTGCCCTGATGAATTCAGTGTGCCTGCGTGGACCCAGAACTCCAGTAAATCTTCAAGGGTCAGTTGGCTGGCCCACGGTTTGAAGCCACAGTGACTTAGCAGGCTTTATTTTAAGTTGACACAACTCCCAGCATCTCGAAGCAACTTGGCACAGGCCACAATGTGTTCTTGATGCCGATGCATCTCAGCACAAGTCCTCGCAAGCCCCAACAGCTCCTTCGAGGTTAACACAGCCCGACTCTGACACCGACCCAACACAACACATTTATTCCTTTGAGTTAATACATCTCAGTGCAAGTCTCCACAAGCCCCACCGGCTTCCTCTGTGATGACTCAGGACCTCGCATAACAGCTCTTTGTTGGCAGCCGCCTACGCCGACACTGCGCAATGGATATCAATGGCAACCTCGCATCACAGGTCCTCATTGATGGTTCCTTAAAGCCAGCTTGCACAACTAGAAACACGGACTTTGCTTCTCAATGCCCAAATTAAGAAATTAAACTATTTACAAATCTTTAAACTTACATTTTCTACTCCAATCAGTGCAACAGTAGGGAAAGTGCTGGATAGCGGAGGGGAAAAATGACTGTTCCCACTCAAATCAGTGCAACAGTCAGGAAAGTGATGGATAGTGGAGGGGTAAAAAATACTATTTCCACTCCAGTGAGTGCAACAGGAGGGAAAGTGTTGAATTGTGGAGGGAAAGATGTACTATTCCCACTCCAATGATTGCAACAGTAAAGAAAGTGTAGGATAGTGGAAAGTTAAAAATGACTATTCTCACGCTAGTGAGTGCAACAGTAGAGAAAGTGTTGGATAGCAGAGACATAACATTTATTATTCCCACTCCAATCAGTGCAACAGTAGGGAAACTGTCGGATAGCGGAGGGGTAAAAATTACCATTTCCACTCCAATAAGTGCAACAGTTGGGAAAATGTTGGATAGCGGAGGGGTAAAACTAACTATTCCCACTCCAGTCAGTGCAACAGTGGGGAAAGTGTTGGATAGCAGAGGGATAAAAATTACTATTCCCACTCCAATCAGTGCAAGTGTAGGGAAAGTGTTGGATAGCGTAGGGGTAAAATTACTATCCCCACTTCAGAGAGTGCAAAAGTATGCAAAGTGTTGGATAGTGAAGGGATACAATTGACTATTCTTACTTCAGTGAGTGCAACAATAGGGAAAGTGTTGGATAGTGGAGGGATACAATGTACTATTCCCTATCCAGCTATTACATCAATAGGGAAAGTGTTTGATTGCAGAGAAGTAAAATATACTATTCTCACTCCAGTTAGTTCAAAATTAACAACAAATATATATATCATCAACAAAATAAATAAAAATTGTTTTAAAATTAAATGAAAAAATATACTTATGTTAAAAATAAATATAAAAAATATTTAATATTAAAAATAAAAATATAAAAACATATACTGTTAAATACATATCACAAATACCTACATATATTGTATTAAATAAAATAAAAAATAATTTATATACAATTTATGTAAAAAATATTTATTAACAAAAACATTAATTATTACATAAATGTAATTTATTTACTTTCTACCATATAACATCACACAACTCACAACCCACGTAAAAAATAGATATTTGCATAGTTATCATAATTAATTGTTCATTAAACAAATATTATTAGTTCCCAGCCTTTACACCTATAACCTCCACAACCCACACCTAAAATTAAACTGTAAAAAAAGTAATTACACAATTAAAAAAAAATCAATTAAATAACTGATAGTATTTAACAACTAATTCTAAAGTAAGTAAAATTCATTTACTCCCCACCCTTCAACCTTATAAACCCAAACTCCAAACACAAAAAAATTAAACAATGACCCTAATTAATTATCAATGAATTAATGAATATGAATTCTCAACTAATTATTAATTAATTAAATATAAATGACTTCCACCATTTACCCCTAAAAACCCCACAACCCGCAACAAAAAATCATTACACAATTTCCATATGTATTTGCCAATTAATTAATTAATATCAATTAACAACTAATTATTATTATTTAAAAATAAATTACTTCCACTCTTTACCCCATAAACCCCACAACGACACCTAAAATTAATTACACAATTACCATAATAAATTGGCAATTGATTAATATTAATTAACAGCAAATTATTAATTAATTAAAAATAATTTACTTCCCACCCTTTACCCCTATAAACCTCACAACCCCAAAAAATTAAAAACACAATTAACATGATAAAATCTCAATTTAATAAATATTAATAAACAAACATATTAATTATTTAATTATATTATAATTACATTCCTTCCCACTATATTCCCTTATAAACCCACAACCAGCTACTGAACTAAAAAATGCAACATTTAATTAAAATAAAATGAATAACTACTACAAATGTAACAAATATATTAAAAACCTAAACAATAACTATACAAAAAATACATCGCATACATTTAAAATATATACTAAAATGCATAACACTAATCAAAACATTGATATTTCTTACCCTAAAGTCAAGATTCTTTAACAATATTCTTGCTGTTGATATTTCTGTGTCACGATCTTTAAAACTTGATATTAGTGTATGTCGACATTTCCTAATCGGCATTCCTGTATGAAATTCTGCTCTGCCTGAGCACAAATGGCTCATTGTTCCAATACCCGATATTATGGTGTGGGAATACCAGACACAATTTTACCACCTGCTTTTTCCAGCCGGTAAAACTATACGAAGTTTTTATTGCTATAGCAATCAAGTCTTTTCCTATGTTACATCCTGAATATTTCACTAGTAAGGGTGGAACTACTGCTCTCTCTTCTCAGAACTATTCTCTCCCTTCCATCCTCTGCCTTCCCTACCCCCTCTACACCTTCCCCATGCATAAGCCCCACATCCACATTTACCACCTATTCCAAGCATGTGGTAACAGTGTAAGTTAAATACTTCAAATAAGGAACAACTGTGTGGAATTCCTCACTGTAATTGGATGTCAGCACAGTTATTCATCTTTCTGAGAGGTCTAACTTGTATTAGAACATTGGAATGTTGGGAGCTCCATTGAAGTCAATGGAACGGTCCTCGCTTCTCATGGCTGGTAAAAGCCCGTAGCGTCAATATTCCAATGTTTGTCATTCACAGGTTTTGCTGTGAACAAATGCCTCAGTGAGTCAGAGGGGATTTAATTCCCCTTGGGCTAACTAAGGCCTTTGTTTTTTTCTGTTAGAAGATTCTGCCCTCTAGAGGCACAATGTTCTAATAGCCTTATAGCCCACCATAGCTCTGCTATACAGGCCATTACATGCCTGATCCCTTGTTAAAGGCACTTGCCTTTGCCTCAAGACTTTAACACTGGAGCAGGCCTTTAATGGCCAGTATAGCTCGCTGCGGCAGGCTATAAGGCTATAAAAGGTTGAGCTAATGTTGAGATACTGCCCAATAAAGGTGAATCTAGCTCCCGAGAATCTGGGAATGAAATTCCACCTAACTCATAATCAGGGACAAAAGAGGCTATTTCTTCCTCTAGTACTCACACTAGGGTATATCATCTGTTAAATACAGTTAATATGGCTACCATTAGCCCCCGTATGTCCTCAATTTGGATGAGTTTGTTATTATGTTTTTGCATCCTTATAGGACTACAGTAACCACATCCTCTCTAGGATGACATTCCTACTAGTTTCGGGGATATCTTTGTGTATGAATAAAAAGTATCAATTTTGGCCGTACTGACATCTACAATATTGTACCTGCTTTTGGTATTTGGAAGTATCAATTATATATCAACTAAGCTTATAAATCATGCTTTTCCCCTAATTCCATGTAATAAATAAACCCGATAAATGCATGTGCAGAATTCTTAAAAGAATCCCCATATTAACCCCTTGCATGCCCGCCCCTTTCCCCGCCCAGTGCCGCGCCTTTCATTAGCGGGCGGAGTTCATGACGAGCTGGACTCGTCATGGGCACAGCGCCACCGCAGCCCATGACGAGTCCAGCTCGTCATGGGCACTGAAGGGGTTAAGCTATTACCTTTCTATACCAGGCATTGTAATACCCATTGTATTACTATTACAATACACAACTCATAGTAAATATTATTTTGGCAGTTAAAACAACAAATAAAGGTGCCGATTCCGATCCTGTATTTTTCTTTCCCCTACGACTCGTATCCGTATTTTTTTACGTACGAATCGTACAAGTACCGTACAAATGGTGAAGTACGATTCGTACGTGAAAAATACATACAAATCGCTTCGGGAAATGTCTACGAGACGTCCCCGGACAGTTTTACGTATGAGTCATAAAACTGAAGTCCAAGCGCACATGTCCAATCCGTACCGGCGTTCCGAATACACAAGCGTATGGAAAACGTCCCGTACGGAGCGAACTTTGTATGACCCCTACCCCGAGTACACTTGTGCCCGGGGTGCGAGTGTTACGGCCCCCCCAGCCTCCCCCCTCCTGCGTATGTCCGCACCGTACCCCCCACCACCCGTATGTATGCACCGCACCCCCCACCCCCAGTATGTACGCACCGTACCCCCCACCCCCCGTATGTCCACACCATACCCCAGGCGTACCCCAATCCTCACGTATGTACGGTCTGTACATACGTGAGGATTGGGGTACGGTGCGGACATACGTGGGTGGGGGGTACGGTGCGGACATACGGGGGGTGGGGGGGTAAGGTGCAGACATACGCACCGTACATACGCACTGTTGGCCTATGTACGGTGCGTACCCCAACAGCACATATGTACGCACCGTACAAATGCAATGTTGGGGTACGCACCGTACATGATGACATGTACGATGTGGGTGATGGCGTGTACGTCATGTACCGGGCCCCCTTTTCGTCGTGCATCGCAGCGTACTTAGCTTTTCCGGCACTTTTTGGCTCCCATAAAAATATAGCCGTGTGGAGTGCAGTAGGTACGAATCGTACTTGCTGGTCCATAAAACGCTGCCTGACTCCGTGCGGACGTCGCGTACGCGCTGTCCAGGATCAGAATAGTAGGTATTTTTTAGCCGAACAGTGTTTTTTTTTTACGATTCGTACGCAAATGGTATTTCTGTACGAATCGTACTTGCTGGTTTGTAAGGTGGAATTCCCGGGTACGAGTCGTACGGAGAAAACGCTCCGTACACCATTCATACCCGGGTTTTACAGGATCGGAATCTGCACCAAAGAGTCCAGACTGTCACTAAAGTATCCCCATTTGAAATTCCAATTGGCTATGATCCCACCGAAGATGCACATCTGCTGCTGAACTGACCCAAAGTATGCAAGGGAAGAGAAATGTTAAGTAGTCCAGTGTAGAAGTTAACACATGCCATATGAAGGTTATGGAATGCCATGAGCATCAACTGCAAGTGATCCTGTGCTAGTGACACCCAGGAGTAGGATGTAAGAAGAGAAGCACATTGACATGCAGCATTAACAAAGCTGCTTCTGAATTTATCAGCATCTATCACTCAGGGAACACAAACTGATTATTTATTGGTTGTGGTCCTCTTCCTTGGAATGCAGAAAAGGTGTAAGGCGGCTAATGTGCACAATAGAAAATTACATGGGCCTTGATCGTTTGAGTGCAGTTCCTCTGGTTTCGGTTTGAGGTTGCTCCTGATTTGAGAAGGAAAAGTTTGTCTTTTTTGAATACTCAAACCAAAAATAAGTAGATTTGCATATGCACCAGACACGCAATGTCACTACCTCAGTAACAAATGTTGGAAGGTCACCAATTCATGCATTGTGACCCAGACATGTTTCACAGTCAAAATTATAACCATTGTTTTGTTGGTTCTCAAAACCGTCAAAAGAAATGCAGTTATTTTTATATGGTCAGTTTATTTATTTTTACCTTAGATATACCAATCGGGAAATGGCAGCAGATAATATGACCTAAATTAGACAATTTCCTCATCACAGGATTTTCAGATTTTCCTCAGATACAAGTTTGTCTTTTTGATGCATTTGAACTAAGTTAGTTGTCAATTGTAATGGGAAACCTTATTATCATGGTTATAATTTATTCTAACTCACATCTGCACACACCCATATATTTCTTCCTCACAAATGTGTCCTTCATTGACATCACTTACACCTCAGTCATTTTCCCACCGATGCTGGTCCACTTCTTTCTGACAGGCACACGTATATCTTTCACAGATTGCCTGCTGCAGATGTATTTTTACTCAGTCATGTTATCTATAGAAGTCATTCTCCTCACAGCCATGGCTTTTGATCGGTATGTGGCCATCCACAATCCCTTATGTTACATGAATATCATGAGTAAAACTGTTTGCCTCCGGCTGGCCCTTGCAAGCTGGTTAGTTGGACTTATTGATCCAATATCCGACACTCTACTAATTTCTAAGCTATCCTTCTGTAAGTACCACAGATTTAACCACTTCTTCTGTGATGTGATTCCCTTGATGAAGCTTTCATGCAGCAGCACTTGTATTATTGAAGCACTTACTTACATTATTTGTGTTTTTCTGACATTGATGACTTTTACTTTAATAATTATATCTTACATCAATCAACATTGTCTCATGGAAGCTCTTCTCCACATGCTCGTCCCACCTCACTGTGATTATTTTGTACTACGGATCTCTCTGTTCTGCATATGTTCAACAAGCATCAACAATGGAAGAAAACAAGATATTTTCTCTTTCATACATTGCTGTGGCACCACTGTGCAATCCTATCATATATACTCCTAAAAACACTGAGTTTAAAGAAGCCCGGAAGAAGACCACACTACACAGCACAGACTAGGAAAATGAAAAATTGCTCCCTACACTAACATTGGCAGAATCAAATTGACTTCCATTAAAAAAAGCTTTTTTCTTTCTCCTGCTGAAACTTTAGACTGTTTCATCCTCAATGTCTTCCTTTGATTAAATTATTTTCCAACCATTATATAGAAAAAATGATTTGCTTATTGCCACTTTGTAAAACATTAAAACTGCCTATATACATGGACAATTTAAAAAGTAAAGAAATAAAATAGTATAGAGAAAGCACAAGAAGAGTTAAGAGGTGTCTAATGTATTATTTTAATTAAACGGGGCAGGTTTTGATCAGAGTTTCAGATGTTGAAGCTTTTGATGATTGGTTGTAAGAGTATTTGTAACTTTTGTATACTGTTATACTGTTGTGTAATATAAAATATAAACATTATAAAATATGTATGATTAGTTATACCATTTCTACTTCATTTTTTACCATCTAAGATCCACATATTAATCAGTTCGGTCATCAAAGCAGCAGAGCATTAGAGGCATGGCATTTGTCATATTGGCAGGAGCAGAATGGCCAATGTTTAAGCTGTCTTCTGTTGCCCACTTTTGTGCTGAATTTATTTGCCCCAAAACAGCTCTTGTGTGCACAATAGAAACATGTTTTGGTAAAAAGAATGTGAAGGAATATCCACCATGCCACAATGGAGAACACATGAGTCCAGAAGAGAGACTCCCTGAAAATGAGGTAACTTTCCACAACCAACATAACAATGGACATAGATAAAAAAAGTATGTTCAGGACTGCCCTGGTTTTAATTGTGGTCCAAGACAGAAGAGAGGTCAATGGAAGTTATATTGTTGAAGCTAATTCTAACAAAGATGTTTGCATCCTTATTAGGTTCTTTTATCAAAGAATGTGAAAGTCCAGATTATGGCTTAGTCATTCATATATTTTTTGAATATCTTTATTAAAGATTTATACAACCAATATTTAATCCAAACCACCTCTCACTCCACACCCTACCCCACACAGAAATATTACAGACAAATGAAAAAGGGAGAGCAGGGATCCAATGGCAAAGAATTCTGTAAAAACACCTAGAACTACATCTAAAAAGAGGAGTAAATGCATGCATACCATTCATTTAACTGAAGTGCGCTTGTAGTTTATCCTTCATTTTGCTCTATCCAAGAAGAAAGATCCTTCCATATTGCTATGCCTTTTTTCCTTGCTCTAAGGCCTTCCCGAGCATATATGTTTTTTTCAGATTATAAACAGATAACAGCGGGGCTAACCATTGCTGAAAAGAGGGAGGATCTGGATCTAGCCATGCCGAGGATATACATAACCTGAATGTAGCCATTGCGATGCGTAACAATCCCCCAACCTCCTTACTACTATCATTCTCTTGTATTCCCCATAAAATTAAAGCAGGGGTCATGGCTATGTTGAGCAGCAGTTTGTATCTTAAAAAAATCATCAACTTGACCTATTAACAAAGTAAGAGAATTACAGGTTGCAAAAATATGTGCTATATCTGCCCTGTGAAGGGCGCAACTTGGGCAATGCTTTCCCTTCTCCTCTCCCCACTTTGCAATTCTGTGCTGTGTATAATATAAAAAGAAACAAGATTTATAAAACTGAACCTGCGATTTGGCTGACATCAAAGCATCCTGCACCACTAAAAAGGCTTTCTGAAACACACTATCAGAAATATCTAGCTTGGTTTGCATTTTTCAGAGTACTTCACCATATCATCCATCATTAAATTATTCAACAAGTGATATATAATACTTATGCGAGGGGGAATTTTGTTCATTAATTTCTCTACGAGTTAATTTTTAACCCTTTTCCCTGGCCATCCCCACCATCATCAATCCGTTATATGGAGAAATTTATAAAACTCTCTGTGGGTGAGCTTGAACTTAATTTTTATTTCACTAAAGTAAACAAAGCCCAACAATGCATAAAAGCACCCTATTTTGTCAATCCCACCCCTCAGCCAACTGATCATACATAAATCATTTAAAATCTCTGGAAGATTCCCATGACCCTAAAGGGGAGTATTAAAGTTGAGCCTACCTAATCCTAATAGCCGACGAATAGAAACCCAAGATTTATAGGCAGTCATGAGAGTCTTAAACCTTATCCTTTTATAATACCTCAACTCTAACTGACGCCTTAGGCAGCCCCAGGTTTCAACCCCAATCAACCCCAATCAAATGGAGAGGAGTACCTCTGTGGTTCGCCGCCAGGATGTTCCCTAAGAGCTCTGTGTAATGCACTATAGAGGTATCCCAATAGTATAACTTCAATTTAAGAAGCGACAACCGACCACGTTCTTTAGGGAGTGACAAAAATGTAGCTGATCTTCTTGGTTTGGAGTAGGACCAGATGAATTGGAAAAATATATTTTCTAAGTTATTAAACCATTGATTGGGGAAGATAAGCAGAATGGCTCTGGTGAAGTATAACATCTTAGGAAAATGAACATCAACCCACCAGGGTTAGATGTAAATTATCCAGCTTCCTCAATGTATGTTTAGTATTTCCCACTACTGGAGTTAGATTTTCATATATGATAGCATCCAGATCAGCCCTAATTGTGACCCCCAGATAACATGTGCTCTTCACTACTCTACTATCAATTATTTTGGCATGTTCATTAATGAAAATCTGAGTTCATCCCTTATTTAGAGAATACCCAGAGAGCGCTCCAACAATCTCTGCCTCTTCTTATAATGCTCTTAGAGCTTGCTCAGTGTTGGGAGGGACCAAGGCCACATCATCGGCATAAGCCAAAGCTTTAGTACTATACACTGGTAATATCACAGGAGGCATACTTGGCCTTAAATCCAGCCTTTTAAGAAATGGGTCAATGTATGGAGAAAAAAAGTAGTGGGGAGCACGGACACCCCTGCTGTGTCCCTCTTGTATTCCTTATTTGTTTGGATAATTCCCCATTTATAGACACTCTGGCAATCGGGTGTACATATAGAGCTTTGATTGCTCTAATGAATTTTGGGCCGATCCCCTTTTCATACATTATAGCTCAAGGAAAGTGCCAGGAGACCATATCAAAAGCTTTTTCTGCATCCAACAGGATTAAAGCTGTAGGATTTCCTGACACTTTTCTCCCATCAAGTATTCTTATGATCCTTCTGATATGATATATCGTGCTCTTCCTGGGGATAAATCTGTGCTGACAATCTACTACCATTTTACTAAGCACTAGTGATAATCTAGAGGTTAAAGTCTTTAAATACATTTTTACTTCACAATTAATTAATGTGATTGGGAGGTAAGAGCCCAACTCTTGTACTGGCTTATTTGTTTGGGGGAAAGCAACAATGTTTGCCTCTGGACAAGATTTTGGTAGGGCATCCCCCTTAAAAATTTGCAGGAAGAGATTTATCATAACCTTTTTTACGTGATCGGCAAAGATCTTGTAAAATTCAGAGCGTATTAAATCTGATCCTGCGGCTTTCCCATCTGACAAATGCGAGAGAGCCGCAAGCATCTCCTCCCATGTCATGGGTGCATCAAGCTGTTCTTGCTCCTCCTTTATCTGTAATGCTTTAAACTTCAGATTTAGATATTGCTTAATTACATCTTGCTTTTGGGAGCCTAACCTCTCCGATTCCTCTGAATACAAAGATTGATAATATTTCTGAAAAGGTTCTCAGATCTCTTTTGGAGGAGATACTATACCCAAAGCTGGATTTCTAATATTAATGATCTCATTGCGGACATATTCCTGCTGTGTTCGTATTGCCAAATCATGTCCTATTTGTTCCTTACCCGCAGATTTCTTTGCAGTAGCATCACCAATTGCTGCTTTAGCTAATGCTACCTCAATTTGGACATCCTCTATCCCTTTCGCTAGCTGTACTGCCAGACCAAGTTTTTCCTCCACTCGTGCTAGCCTCTGGTACATATCTTACATCATACGTTTTTTAGCTTTTCCTTTATTGCAGGAAAATTGAACAGTTTCCCCCAAACCCATGCTTTCATGGATTCCCAGACAGTAACTAAGGCAGCAGTTCATACATCCAGCATCTGGAACTCCGGTATCCACTCTCTCATATGCTTCCTAGTTTCCTCATTGCGCAAGACAACTCTCTCAAGAGTCCATACAGTAGCTTTTTGTGTCACTCCTGCCACAGTAAGTTACCATGCTAACGAGTTGAGGTTAGATAAGAATCTGGCATATCTTTCAATTCTACACTCTTGCTGCAGTGACAATGACACACAAAAATAATCTAATCTACCATGTCTGAATTAGGGAGCAGAAACATAAATGTAAAGCCGCGGTCTAATGGCCTCCCCAAACATCAATCAGTCCATGTGTAGTTCACATGTTTAACATTGATTGAAAAACGTTAGGTTTCCTCCCAACATACATCAAATTCATAACCCCATTGTTTAATAGATTGATATTAAAATCCCCACAAAGAATAATGGGTAATGGGCAGTGTGCCAACTCCTTAGTCAACCTATTAAAACCCCCTGGGTCATCCACTATAGACCCATGTACTGAGCAGAGTGTGAAGAAGAAGGTCCCCCTGAGACTACACTTGGTAATTGCCCATCTTCCCATCGAACCAGTACGAGTTTGGTTAAACTGTAACTTATTATTTCGGGCCAAAATAGCAATGCCTCGTGTATGAGTCCCTTGAGTAGTCCCTGATATGAGACTGTAGCCTAAATTATTTAGAAGACCAATTCTTGACTCTTCTATATGGGTTTCTTGCAAGCAGACAATGCCTGCCTGCAGTATCTGCAACCCCTGAAAAATCCTTTGCCTTTTTTTGGCGTCATTTAGCCCACAGATATTTAAAGTGGAAATTCATCGTTTCCCCGGGCCTGTCATCTGAACAGCCATAATATGCCTTATCCTCTACAAACCCTGCACCACATAAAGTAAACATGCTCCTCAGAATACCAAGTATACCCTACATCCGAAAAACAAATCAAAATCCAACCCACAAAACAAGCAATCAGGCGAAGCCTGAGCAATGAGTGCCTAATACACTGCCCACACCACCACCTCTCCAAATCAGTGTAATAATAAAAAATATATTTTTTTTTTGTTACCTTTTGATTTCAAAATCCCCTCAAATGATGCGCTAACAATCACCATCCTAAGGATCATTTCTTGAAAGTGTTTAAGCGATAAATACAATTGTAGAAAGTGATGGTTCTTGACTTCCCACAAGCATTCCCATGTCTGTGTTATGGATATCGCTATGACCTGGCTCTTGAAATGATAACTGTGCATTAGAAAAGTCCCATTTCAGTTGTTGTCTACTGTTCCCAGAAATGCTGTCTCTCTTTTTAAAATATTTCTTTTATGAGGCTTTCTTCCTTTGAGTTAGCTGAAGCTAACAATATACTGCTATTCTAATCCGAGGTAGCCTTGTTGCTTAGTGAGGAGCTCTCTTGCTTGGAGGAATCCAAACTATCGGTTAGGGAGAAGAATCCCTCCCCCAGAAAGTCAGGAGATAGGGCTCCCAGCGGTCTATAGATTGATTTTAATGAGTCTGCCCGGATGGCTGATTTGAGTTTTACTGTGCTTGTAATGTCCTTCACCTTCTCACCGCTGATTGCTCCTGGCTTTACTGCAGTAGTGGTATCCTCCATAATCAGATTCAGGGTTACTTCACTTTGATCTTTTCCTGTATCGACTATTAGAGATCGTCTTTCCCTATCTTCCTCTGTGTTCTTGCAACCTTTCCCCTGTCTATTCCTTCAGGGGTTTCATGAGTAATATGCTTCTTAAGGGAAATCGTTTTATTTTACCCTTTCGTGGAATAGGGGTTGCAAACTGAGAAAAAATTGTATGTTGCAATGACCCACATTCCATCTATCCCGAGGTGTGAAGAGTCTTCAGTGGTTACTTTTTGCCTCCTCCGGTCTCCTGGTTGGACTGGCCCGGACACTCCCTCTGTATTACTTCCTTGCATGCCTCAGAAGCAGCTACTAGTGGGCCGCATGCCGTTGCTCCCCCCGCTGCACCTCTGGCAGTACCTGGGCCGGCAGCCTGTGCCTTCCTTACTTTTCCTCCTTGCCCCGTCATAATCTCTTCCAAATTCGCTCCCCCACTACAACGCAGCTGTCTTGTGACGGTGGCAGCCAAAATAACAAAAAAGCTGACAACAATCCCGTGAGCCAGCCGACTAGCAGAGTCCATGTAACCACAAAGTGAGAAATCAAATCTAGAGCTGGACGGGCAGGACCCCGGTACCAGATCACGAGGAGAGCGAGGCGGTATGAACAAGGTAGGGTAGGCGAACACCATCTTTGCTCGGAAAAATTCCTAATGAGAATTTCATGGCTTTGTCATTCAATGGTTTTATTCATTCTTATAGAAGAATCTTCGAATAATCACTTTTCATGCACTTTAGGAGTCATTTATATTGAAAAGGGAGTACACCTCTACCTGCTCATCAGCAGTCTCCTTACCATATTTTTAGTTCTTTCTCGCTGTGATAGTAATTTTATTTCAAAAGCACTTCTGCCAACAGGGTTGGTTCTGTGTCACGAAAAAAGAAAATGTTCCCGTATTCTGTGTCCTGCACAGGTCAGCCATGCCTTGCACGACAATTCTAGGCAGGAACATTTAATTTTAGAAGGTCTGAATAGTGTGGTCCTTCCAAGGTTTATTAGATCTTGAACATATGGCAGATGCGCCATCAGCTGAAGAATCCCAAAGGAAGTGCCAGCTGAATGTCTCCTGTCTCAAAATTGGTGGTTCTCTTCTTCTACATTAAGTGAAAAATTGCACTTTTAGGGGCCGATTCTGATTCCGGCCGCAAAACGTACCGACCGACACGGACCCAGAACGGAGACCGAACGACACGGACCGGCGCCTTACGACCCGTGCAGTACGATGCAACACGTGTGAATTACAAGCGACACGTACGGAATACAAGCCGTACAACCGAGCCGTAGGGAAAACATTGAGTCGCTAGAAAAACATACGTGAGTAGCACCGACCGACATGTACCAGGAATGAACCCGACCGACACATACCCGCGATGTCCGATCCACGCAGTACGATGCAAAGCGTGTAAACCCAGACCGACTCGCAGGGAGCCCAAGCCGCATGACCGACCCACACAGAAAACAGGGACCTCAAGCAATAGAGACCTCCGCGACTGACACGTATGAAACACAGAAGAAAACCAGCATGAAAGACCCGAAGAAGCCCACACGAGCCAACATCAGCGTCCGTCTCGGTCTCCTACATGCCTAGAAAACCCAAAGGAAAATATTTTAAAAAAAAGGACCAAACAAGCAATGACAAAGCCAATAAATATTAAAAAAAAAAACTTTGAACAAAGACACACCCACAACTACACCTATATAACAGACATCAATCACTTCCATGATCCTTTGCAAATAAAAGACAACAGCCAGCAGAAAACACCATCACACAGCAACCACAGACACACTCACAACTCACCCATCACACAACTTTCACACCATTAGCATCTCACCAAAAGCACCCACACATACAGCTAGCAAAACCGACACTCACCCACCCTCACTTGTACCCTCACACACACATCACTCACCACCACCACCCAGCACCATGCCCCAAAGTAGAATTCAAAGTTCACAGATAGTGAGTTAGAAGTGCTGGTAGACGAGATCATCAGAGTAGAGCCAAATTTGTTTGGTACATTGGTCCAAAGGACCCCCCTGTCACAGAAAACAAAGATGTGGGCAAGGATTGTGGACAAGGTGAATGAACAAGCACCAACATTGCACACAAAGGGCAATATCCAGAACAGGTGGTATGACGTGAGCAGGAGGGTCAAATAACTCATCGAGAAAGATCATGCCTTGAGTCAGCGCACTGGCGGTGGCCCTCCTGCCAAACCAGTATACTTCAGGTCCTGGGAGGAGAAGGTGCAGGACATCCTACCACCAAAGAGCGTCCATGTTCTAGCAGACATACCAGAGCCTGGTGAGTACACAACCAATATACTCAATATTTTGTGGCAAGGGGACAGTGAAACCATGCACCGTTAGCAAAGCCACAGTAACCAATAGATAATCATCCCAAGATGTGTATATTAGTCAGACAAACACAATACCTGCCATCTCATAGTGACTTGTAACTGTGTCATGACATGTACAAACCTACCAACAAATAGAGCAAGGCAGTGTCACAAAGCCAAATAAACACTGTTTGCCACCACAAACAGACTACCTCACAGTGCAGCTGTCTGACAGGAAGGAATAGTGGGTATGCAGGTGGAGTGAGTGTATCCAAAAGCATGATGGGGTTTGTAGTGACAGATAATGCTCCCCCTCCAAATTGGCCCATCAAGACCTCTCTGAACCATACCCACATCACAGGGAGTGGAAAATGACTGACAAGATGGCTGACACTGGGCTCTGTTGTGGGGGGGAGCACAAGGCCCTGCTGGGAACTGGGCAACAACAAACACCAGGAATGTACAGTCAGTCATCTTGCCATTGCTGTCACACCCCCTCACAGGGAAGCAGAGTCAAGAGGGAGGAAGTATGGGCATGCTGGGAAGGGGGGTGTAGCCAAGGACATGATGGGAGTTGCAGTCACAGACAATCCCCACCCACCCACATGGCCCAGCAAGCTCACACTGAACTATGCTCGCCTCACAGGGAGTGGGAATGGACTGACAATATGTCTGACACTGGGCTCTGTTGTAGGGAGCACAAGGCCATGCTGGGAACTGGGCACCAACAAACACCAGGACTGCACAGTCAGCCATCTTGCCATTGCTGTCACACCCCCTCACAGGGAAGCAGAGTCAAAAGGAAGGAAGAATGGGCATGCTGGGAGGGGTGGTGTAGCCAAGAACATGATGGGAGTTGCAGTCACAGACATTCCCCCACCCACATGGCCCAGCAAGTTCACACTGAACCATGCTCGACTCACAGGGAAGGGAAATGGACTGACAAGATGTCTGACACTGGGCTCTGTTATGGAGAGCACAAGGCCATGCTGGGAACTGGGCACCAACAAACCTCGGGACTGCACTGACTGACATCTTGAAAGTTAACTTGCACCCACTGCGATGGTGGCATGCTTCATGATGGGATAACTGGCCTGGGGGAGAAGGAGGCCCTGACATGAAAACAAATAACACGGATGCTAGCCATTCACACACCTTCGATGCTAAAACACATTGCACACGTGGTACCAGTCACTCACACAGGTGATGCCCGGGCAAGATGTCTGACACGTGGGCCTGAGAAATGATGTGGCTGAAAATCACACATATGCACTGGCCAAAAAATACACGGTCACACACACAGCCATTGCAACCATATGTTCAAACTCACTGTCTGGGGATGCATTGTCCAAGGGTGACCCCTGGCCTGGCTGGGGAGGTGTGTCTTGCAGATGAAAAGTGTGGAGAGCCATATACAGTACATTGCACAAAACACACAGGAACTCACATATACATCATTGACAGGGGACATCTGACAGTAAATGGAATGGACAACACCAATATAGCTGACACCATAGCATGGTCTCATTCACACTCGGTGCTGTTGTGAGCTGCATTCCACTCCTACATCGTGCTGCAACATATGCATCCTTCACACAACACACCTCTCACTGACATGGACACTGTAGACACAAGGTCTAACCTGGACTGCAGTGGAGGAGACATGCTACTCACAGCAGTCAAACTGCAACACACACACCACCGGCTCTCACTGTCATGAGCATTGTAAAGCCAGAGTTCTACTTGGGGACCCCTGACTGTGTCCCATCCATGTCACCATGGAGAACATTGACAAGTCAAATCACATATGCACGTACAAAACTCAGCACCAGACTCATTAACGATGGTGACATCATCACTTGTATGAAATGAGATGGGAACTAGGAACACTGTAAAAAAACACTTTCTCCAAAGAGTTCACAGGCATACCGGACTGTGACCATGTCATACTACTACACCAATGTGACACACAAAGACTAGCAAAATCTGCTACCACACATGCCCCAATCTTAGAACATATCCTCAGTGGAATTGCATGTATGTCCTTGTTAAAGCTCAAATGTGTACAGGGATGACACACCTATGTCAGCAGCGTGATGGCCCTTGAGTAGTAATGGCCATGTACAGACAAATCTATACATGAGCTGGGCATGCACACACTTCGACATGCACATTGAAATGTTTCTTTTTGGCTGGGCAATGTGCCACAACAATATCAATCTCTGTCCGTGACAACCTTGTACAAAGCAGTGTACAGGCACGCTTCCTGACATACAGTAGAAAATGTCATGTATGTGAACCATTGATGCCTGTAGAAACATAACTTACATTGTGTGTCTCTTCCAAACACAGGTGGTGCTGGGGACACAGCACCAAATGAAGAGGAGTCCCTGTCCCAGACTCTGGTGGACCCTCAGCTCTCTGGTGTGGATCCGTCTCTGTCCTCTTTGGATGACGACAAACAACCTGGCACCTCCGGTGTGAGTCATCATGCAGCACCAGTAGTACCAACATCTGCACCTCCTGTACCCATGCTTCCAGCATCTGGCAACAGACAGGGCACCCCCGCCAACACGGACAGACCAAGGCCACAGAACACCGACAGCACAGGGACACAGGACCCCCAGGAAGCTACTGACAACACCACCAGCAACAACACCCAAGGGGGCCCAGTGTCACCTGTGTGTGCCGCTGCAGGTCCTGCCCGTGTGGATAGAGGTCCTGGGAGGTGCCTTGCAGAGGGGTCTGGACTGCAGGATGACCCCCAACTGGCACGCATCACAGATGTGTACCAGGATAGCACCGGAGGATTTGGCCAGGTAGTAGGGATCCTCAAGGACATTCAACAGGAGCAGGCTGCCCCCCATGCCCGCATGGAGGCAAAGTGGGATGCACTTACTGCGGTGCATCAGGACATACTCCAATGCCTCTGCCAGATAAGCACAAACATGTCCACTCCTCTCTGTGTGGCCACAACATCTGTGGTCACACCAACTGCCAGTGCCACAGGGAGGATGACTCTGGTGGAGAGTCCCCTGCACCACAGATGCCTGCACCTGAGGATCCCCCCCGAAGAAAAAGAGGGGTTGTCCAATGAAGGACAAGTGAGATGCAGATGTCCCTGCACATCAACCAGGGCCTCTAAACCTGTTCTCGACAATGTTCTTGGTGCGCAACCCGTTCACCTTGTTGAATCTGACACAACTCGCCTACATGACATGGAGGGTTCATGTTGGTCCAATGTAGCAGATGACTTTGGACTTTACTCTGGACATTTCATCTACCAACACTTCCAACTCTACTGTGAACTTTGGATTCAAAACCCAATGTACAGCACACACCATCCTGTGCACTATCCTCGCACATGTTTGTCAATAAATACACCCGTCCACCATACTTGCCTCTGTTGTGATTCCAACTTGTCATGTGTCATGGAGATGTTGATCTGCTAAACAACACAGTGTATGCCAAATACTACAACAATTTGACCACCGTCATGTGAGTCATGGTGATGTGACACATGTGAGGGAGATACACCACTATGGCACCAAAACACATACTCACTATGTCCATGTTACTCATCCCACACAATGATGTTGACCTGAAATACATTGGTATGCACAGGCTCCACACCTATCCACAGTGAGTGGCAAGAAGCCCACATGTAGGTAAGCAAATGTCAGTCAGATGTGGGAAGACAGACAATGCACATAACAAAGCGAAGCGCAGGTTCATTACACATCAGCAACATGTTTATTCACCAATAGTTGCAAGGTAATTGTATGTTACAGTGGACACCATCACCACCCTCCAATCGGCTCCCATCCCAGAGGTCCGTGGAGACTCCCATGTTCGGGAGCATGTCTCCTTTGTGCCAGGCACCGCACCCCCTGCCCCTGTGTCCCCTGCTGCCCTGAGTGAGGAGTCTGTGGACTTATTTCAACAGATCCAGGTAGGGCAAACATCGATGCTGAGTGTCATCCATGCACACACCAGTCTGTTGTCACAACTGGTGTCGTTCATAGAGGGCATTTCATTGGGCATGCCTGCCCTACAGAGGACCAATCAGTCCTTGGCCTCCTCACTGACAGCAGCAGTGTCCCTCCTCCAACAGTCCCACACCCTTCCTACCCCTGCACCACCCACGATTCCTAGCACACTACCTGTCCCAAGCACACACACACCAGCACATTCTCACAAACCCACAGACACGGGCAGCACACAAACACCCAAACCAAGGGCTAGACGTGACACAAGCAAGTGCAGGGGACAGATACCACACTCACCGGGGATGGTTTGCAGACACACACACAGTCATCCACAACCACTCCGCAGCCCTCCGATACTTCTCCCTCCCAGCCCCCTTCCCTTTCCTCACCTGCAACCCCATCTCCACAGAAGCTCTTCCTCTGTGACCTTGGCCTCTTCCCCACCGATCCAGAAGATCTAGCTTACAAGGGGAAGAGAAAGTCCCCACACACAGAGGGGAGTGCCCCTCACACCAGGACACCCTCCCCCAGGCGCAGTCAGACTAAGGCCCCCACCCGCAAGTACCCCCAGAGCCGGAAGAGTAAGACCGCACACCGCAGCTCCACGATGAAGTCTCCGTCCTCCATCCCCCAGGCTACCACTCCACAGGGTCCCCTTCCACACCCTGCCCCAGGTTCCCCCACCCACTGATATACCATCCCCAAAATGCTGAGGCCCTCCCCCCTCTACCACTTGCTCTTCCACCCCCACCCCCACCACCCCAGTCAAACAGTTTGTGCCACTGATGTGAGGACGTGTACCCCCCTCTGTCATGCGGACCTCACCTGAACCCCATTTCGCTCCCATTGAGTTAGTCACTGCAGTGGAGTCCAAGACCACCCCATATGACATGGGCACTGCAGTGGAGACCCAGTCCACTCCATCTGACCTGCCCACTGCAGTTGTGCCGGCACCCACCCCATCTGACTTGTGCCCCACAGTTGTGACTGTACCCACTACTTCAGTCAGCTCTACTGCAGTTGCCAGTGACTCTCCTGCATCCACCACCCCTTCACTGCCTCCTTCTGCTGTGCCCTGATCATGTCCCTGCAGTGCCTGGCCTGCCCCCATGTATGCCCCTCCTAGGGAATGTCCCCTTTCCTTACCAGTGCAGGCACGCAACGTGTGACAGTTGTCACTCAAGTTAAACTTTTGACATTTGGATATGTACTGGCCATTGGCCTTTGTTTTGAAAGGACTTTGCATTTAAAAATTGCTGAATAAAGCATTTTTCTTTATCCTTGTGAATTTGATGTAGCTGTACATTATGTTGATGATGTTTAGCATGAACTTGCAGTTGTAATGCTGGATTTCCAATGTGGAATACTGAGGTGTTGATGTGAGGTACTCCATGTGGTCCATGAGATATGTATCCTATTCTGGTCATTATCCATATCATCCTTTGCAGCTATGTGGGTGTGTCATGATTGCGTTTCATTGCATGGTCACATCCGTGGCTTGCACACATACACATATGATGTGCTTCCCATTGTCCAATTTGTCTATTTCCCTGACTGTGGGCGCATCTCCACTGGACATGTAAGTGTGGGCATAATTGGTCTAGGAGCAACTGGGTCTTCTGTGCAACTTGCTGGACATATGTATTGAGTATGTGCAGATGACTTAACGGACACTCCTGTACCCAGGCTGTTGTGACCAGAGCCTATATTGTGTGGTAACTGATGGCTGACATCCCACAAATTTGCCATGGGCTACCAGATGTGGGGGTGCATGACACACTATTGTTAATTGGTGTTTCATAATTGGGATTTGTCAGTTCTGAGTGGTGATGATGTGGTCAGACACAGATGGGACACAGTCAGGGGTCCCCAAGGCACTTGCTTGCTTGCAATATCTTGTAGTTGTCCCTAGGTGGTACCTTTCAGTGATTGAGACATGTGTATGTGTGTGTGACTGGTCCCACTTGTACGGTTCAGGTGCAATGTTTGCCGGTGGCAGCATGTGTGCCTTGTGGTTCGCCTTGGCTTCTGCATTGTCCTGGGACTGTGGCAGGTATTCCGAAGGTTATGGGAGCTTTGACGTCATGGCCATGTACCGCATACTGTGCAGTATGTCTGTCATTCACCCGGGTTGTAGACTGTCCTTGTGTGATGAGTCTGTGCACCTTAGTTCCTCCCAACATTACTGTGTTTGTCATGGGTGCATGTGCAATGTCACCTGTCCATGTGGGCTTCACAGATGCACATTGGTGCAGTTCAGCGTGTGTGGTGTTGAGGGTGGTCAGATGTGAATGTTTGCATGGATGGGCCCCTAGCTCCCGTTTGTCCATGGATGATGGGCCATGCTGAGTGATTTGTGTTTGTGCAGGTGTGATGTATGTTTGTGGCACAGGACACATGTTTGGGTTTCACAGTTTGTACGACATCTACCTTTGTCATCACAGTGGACGTATCATGCATGCTTGTGTCTCCCCAATGTCTGGTCCCTGGGGGTAGTGCTGTTGTGTGTCAGTCTCTTGCTGTGTTAGTTGCTGTTCATTTCAGCTTGTGTCACATGTGTTTGTTGTGCTCCCTCTCATCTCACAATGCTTGATTGCCCACTAAGGGGTGGGGGGGGCATTGATGGTTTACTTTTGTATAGCACTGTGTCCACATCTGTCTCACTGTGGTTCAGCCACCCTCATGTGTTGTGTAGTTGACTGGGGATACTGAGACACACACACATGTTGTGTCAGATGTGCAGTGTGAGGTTGCCTGTTTGTGTTTGTGCAACTGCACCAGTGTATTCATATTGCTTTTGTGGGCCATTGTATGGATGTTTTTTTTGTGATTTATCCTGCAGTCCCTGTGAGTCATATCACATAATTCTGCACATTCATCCTGGTTGTTAGGTCCCATTGCTGGCATGGAATGGGAGTTTGTGACCTGACACCTACAGTCTACTCAGGATGTTTTGATTTGTGTGTCTATTTTCAAGATGTGTGTATGATTTGTGATGGTCACTTCTGCCTTTGTGTCATTGTACACTGTATGCATTTTCAGCCCCCATGGGTGGTGCTCGTCTGCATGTGGCCGAGAGTATGTTAGGGTTTCACAGCACTGTAAGCCTCACCAAATCTCTGTGGGTAAGGGACAAAACCACTACTTTGCCCCAAAAGAGTTTTATGTGTTGGGACCAGGAATCATACATGCTGTTTGGCATTTGCAGCTTTGACCATGATGACACTTACCTTTTGGTCACTGTGATGAGGGGGGTTTTGGACCCCATCACCACAATGCTCAACATTTGCTGCAATTTGGAACCACACAATTAACTTTTGTTCTACACAGTGAGGGGGTGTTAGTTTTACATTGACACAGTGCTATAGTGATGCTTGCCTTGTGTAGGCCACACTCAGTTTTTGGTCACACATGTGATGGTAGTTACATTGTATGTTCGAAGTCATAATTACTGTTGTGGTCATTTGTCACAGACTACACACTGTTGTCATGATGTTAGGGGGATGTATTTTGCTGACATACCTAATGTTGATGTATGATGGATGTGTGGTGCATCACCCATCCTATGGGTGGGGTGGCTGGGGTGATCGGCAACTTAAGCCCTATGAGTGGGGATGGCAGCAGTGCTGAGCAACAGGGCTCTTATGGGTGGGGGTGGCAGGAGTGATGGGCAACATAAGCCCTATGGGTGGGGGTGGCAATAGTGATGGGCAACAGGTCCCCTATGGGTGGGGGTGGCAGGAGTGATGGGCAACAGGTCCCTTATGGGTGGGTGTGGCAGTAGTGATGGGCAACAGGTACCCTATGGGTAGGGGTGGCAGGAGTGATGGGCAACATAAGCCCTATGAGAGGGGGTGGCAGGAGTGCTGGGCAACATTGACCCTATGGGTGGGGTTGCAGGAGTGATGGGAAACATAAGCCCTATGGGTGGGGGTGGCAAGAGTGATGGGCAACAGGTCCCCTATGGGTGGGGTGGCAGGAGTGATGGGCAACATAGACCCTATGAGACGGGGTGGCAGGAGTGATGGGCAACATAGTCCCTATGGGTGGGGGTGAAAGGAGTGATGGACAACACAAGCCCTATGCGTGGGGGTGGCAGGAGTGATGGGCAACAGGTCCCCTATGTGTGAGGGTGGCAGGAGTGATGGGCAACATAAGCCCTATGAGTGAGGGTGGCAGGAATGCTGAGCAGCATAGTCCCTATGGGTGGGGGTAAAAGGAGTGATGGGCAACATAAGCCCTATGAGTGGGGGTGGCAGGAGTGCTGAGCAACATAGTCCCTATGGGTGAGGGTGAAAGGAGTGATGGGCAACAGGTCCCCTATGGGTGGGGGTGGCAGGAGTGATGGGCAACATAAGCCCTATGGGTGGGGGTGGCAGGAGTTATGGGCAACATAAGCCCTATGAGTGGGGGTGGCGGGAGTGCTGGGCAACATAGTCCCTAAATGTGGGGGTGGCAGGAGTGATGGGCAACATAAGTCCTATGAGTGGGAGTGGCGGGGGTGTTGGACAACATAGTCCCCATGGGTGGGGTGGCAGGAGTGATGGGCAACAGGGCCCCTATGGATAGGGGTGGCAGGAGTGATGGGCACCAAAAGCCCTATGGGTGTGGGTGGCAGTAGTGATGGGCAACAGGTCCCCTATGGGTGGGGGTGGCATGAGTGATGGGCAACAGGTCCCCTATGTGTGGGGGCGGCAGGAGTGATGGGCAGCATAAGCCCTATGAGTGGGGGTGGTAGTGTTGCTGGCCATGCAACCCCTATGGTGGCCTGTTGCTAGTGGCCCTGATATGGATCCCCTGTGTGTTTGTGACATTTGGCGGATATGTGTTGTTTGTTTGTGTGGTGGGAGTCCAAGTCGGTTCCAGATCCGGTCATAGATGTACAGTACTGGTATGACCTGCGCGATGGAATTCTTGATGTGTTCATCTCGTATACGCTGCTGATTGCTCCATTTCGTACCCGTTGCAAGCTGGTCCGTCTCGTAGCCATGGATTGTGTTCTGGCGCTAATCGTACCTGATATGCTTCTTTCCGGATGCTGTGACATGCCGTATGTGACGACCTGTCCGGTGCATATTATTTGCACATCGTACATGTCTGGCCGGAAACTGCTGTGGATACTGCTTCCGGGTGACTCAGTTCGGCGTTCGGAGGTACGGCTCGGACGGAGAATGAAGCTTGAATCACAGCCTACGTGACGGTCGAATTTTTGTCAGTTATTCGCATCGTACTTACCCGCCCGGACGAACCGGCTCCGGGTACGAGTCGGTCGCAAGGTAAGGCTATGAACAGCTCTCGGAGAACTGTCCGACCCAGATCGGAGTCGACCCCTTAGTAAGATTGGGGCTCTAAAGATTTATAAAGCTGCTTCTGCTGTGCTAAACCTTAAAAGTGGCCCTAAAACATTGACATCTGCTTGCTTGATACAGACCCTTTTTGTATGAGGTTTGTAATGATAAATCTTGTGATTTTTTGATGAATTTCTAAATCTGGATTGTTTAATACTGGTGGAATGCCCTTTACCACACAATTTCTATGAAGGAGTAAATTATCTTCTAGATTTAGCAGTTCCTCAAGAATTATAATAATTTATTCATTACCTTTGAAAATGAAATTAAGTTGTGTGGGTGTGTTTAAGAGAAATGTAGTAACCAGAATTCAGGCAAAGGTGATTCTCAAACTCCTTATTCCAGCACCAATATTAGAGTACATGATTTGCAGTGTTACCAATGACAATGCTTTTGCTGGCAACTCCACCATCAGGAAGGCCATTTCAACAAACCTTGTTGGGTCAGCTCACATGAATTCCTCTTCAGTGCATTCTGACAATGAAACCATGATGGCGTTGTTTGATAAAGTTGTATATTAACTTTAACAAAGGTTCCTCACCATCGTCCTGTAAAGCCTTATGTGGTTCAGAATACACCTGTTGAGTTGCTGAATAATCCCATCTTTACAGTTGTGATCAAATCATCAGAGGTATTGCTTACACTACTGTCAGAGGAGGAGGAGCTGGTACCCCTTCAATGTCTTCCATGCTGGACGCCTCTGAGAATTCAGTTGAAGAGAAAAATCTGTTACCACAATCATGAGTCATCCGGCGGGCTGAACCCTCCAGCACTGTCCACCAATGATCTTATGTCCTTAGCACCGGACTCGGTAAGATTGTTGCCTTTTATGGAGTTCCCCAAAGTATCCCCAGTTATGACAGATAACTGATCAGTGGCCACTGCCGGGACCTTGGTGATCTTCTGATCCCCCTTCACTCCAAATCTTGCTATGTTACTGATGATAGGGACAGTAAGGTATCCGGACTTTTAAAGTACATGAAGGTGAGCCTTCCATGGGGGATGCCACCAATAATTGGGGAGCAGGCAAGGCAGGCAAAAAAAGTAGTGGGTTATTAACCACACAGTCAATGCCAGGTTGCGCAGCCAGATCCGCCATCCCATAATACTAGCAGAAATTCACTGACCTGGAGATTGGCCATTGTCACCTTGCTGCCAGACTGTTGAGCCAGTTATACCTTTTGTGACCCCTCCATGATTGCAGTTACTGGTCGTTGAGAGGGGGGGGGTCTGTATTTCCGTCTGCTGTTTCAGCAGACCTGCTGCTTCTGTCTGAGCCAAGCCCATCTCCATTCTTGAAGCAGTCACCCTTCCATGCCTGGATTCACAGGAGTGATAGCAAACCTCCTATTGGAGCAGCTAATACCTCAGTAGAGGGTTTAGGGCCAGATCCATGGCTTACAGCTGCAGAATCCATGTTTTTCCTCCATTCCATGTCCTTCTCAGAGTTCCAGGAGGCAATAATTTTAGTACTGGGCTTTGACCGGCCAGTGCCACTGCCGCCATGCCCCACTTTCATGCAAAACAAGCCAGAAGTGCGGGAGACCGCCAACAGATTATCTTCTTCCCGATCCCAGGTGTTCCGTAGATTTTTAGGCAGCATTTTTGCAATTGAGAATGCTAGCTCCTTGCAGTACTCAGACTGTCCTGGATAGCATGGATAGAAGTGTATTTCATGCAAAAGAATGCCAGGCCCACCAAATCTACCAAACTAAGTGGAGGAAGGCCACCGTAACAGCTGCTCTAAGTCTCTACGAGCAGCATGCCAAGAGCCGTATCTAGGAGCTCCAGATGCTAGATCTGCTCACCCCCAATGGAGGCCAGCCGCTGTCTGTATCTCAGCAGTCCAGTGAGACTGGGGAAGAGAAGAGCCACACACATCTGCTCACATGGGTGCCAACTTGCTCCTCTCCAACTCTGCACAAAAAGTTTAAAGTGGAAACCATCAACTTTAGCTTAAACCATCAGAAATCTCAGTCTTTGTTCATAAGAGGGAAATACAAGGAGCTAGCAGAGCTAGAGGCCCTACTCATTGTAGCAGTTTCAGAGAGTGTTGATTCCCAGGAAATTCAGAATAGATTGACGATTGCCAAATCTGCTATCAATGAAGTTACTGCAAATAAAACAGCGGACACATTCTTGGCTCATAGACAAGAATGCTATGAAAATAGTTAGAATGTTGGGCATCTCCTGCCTCTACAGACTAGACAGAAGACTATGCAGGGTGAGATAGGTGTGATCAGGGGAGGGGGGGACAGATGTTCCTAATGCCTGTGCAAATCCGAGAAGTATTTTGGGATTTTGATGAGGAGCTGTATCAAGCTGAGAGGGTCCTTAAATCCGAAGAATATATGGATAATATAAGATAGATCTTGAATGCTTCTATTAATGGGGATACAATTAGAGAAGCGCTTCATGTGTTGCCTACGGGTAAAGGTTTAGGTGTAGACAATATCCCTCTAGAATTTTATAAAGTGTTCTTCCCCAGATCTAGAGGCCGAGCTCATTGATTTGTTTATAAGGGTACACAATGGGCACTTGGCACCAGAATCCTGGTGCTACATACCATATCGTAGATTTTAAAAAGAAATGGAAACCTCCCAGGGAACTTGGATGTTATAGGCCCATCACATTGATCAAAAGTGATATGAAATTAAATACTAAGGTGTGAGCTGTGTTGTGGGCAAATTGGTCTCTTTCAGACAGCATGGATTTATATCAGGGAGGGGGACTACTGATCACATCCATTGGGTTATAGCAGTATTTGATAAAGCCACAGTAACAGATGATCCGAGGAACCTTGCCCTATTGGGCATCAAGAAGGATTTTGACAGTGTGGCATGGGATTATCTGTGGGCAGTTCTAAAATTGAAATATATTAGGCCTGGGTTTGTCAGGGCTATCTAGGCTGTCTATAAAAATCCTTCGGGGAGGGTTCAGATTATTGTTAGGCAATCTGATCCTCTTAAAATCTCATAGGGGCACAAGGCAGGGGTTCCCCTGCCTGCTCGCCCTTGCTGTTTGCCCTCTATATAGACCCTCTGAGGGCACATTGATGTGACAACAAAGTCCTTGCACACGTAGGCAAGATTGCTATTGTGATGCAGGCCACTAAGTGATTTAGCAAATGTGACCTCAGAGTTTGGGAAATTCTCTGGCTATTCTATTTATCAAAACGAGACCCAGCTCATTGCAAATACCCAGCTACAGTTGGTGAATGGTCGTGTAATGGATCATGCAGTCTATATTGGGGGCAAGATAGTAGCTCTGACCTACATCAGGTAGTGGCATCAAACTTAGCCCCTACCATCGACATTGGAAGATGTAATTTGATCAGGATGCTCTTTTCCCTAAGGTTCTGTATTTTATTAGGGCAATCCTACTACCATTTGAGCATGGAGGGGGTGATTATTAGCTTCATTTGGTCTTATGCAAAGCCCAGAAGAGCACTCAAGTTCTTAATGCTTCCAAAATCAAGAGGGGGGGTGGGAAATCTTTAACTTTAGGCTCTATCAGTGGGCCGCAGCCCTACAGTATATGAATACCCTAATTGAGGGTAGGCTTGGGATTGTCAGCTAGGAGAGGGCGTCCCCCCTGTATAAGATTTGCTAATAAGGGACACAACCTAAGATGGCTTCTTAAGATTCATCAAACACAGTTATCACAAGAAAACCAAATTCAGGGTCCTGCAGGCTACTTTCAAGATGTGGGCCCTTATCAGAAGAAAGATCGGCATAAGGAGTTTGTGAATTTGCTAGCATATTATGGCACAGATAAAGAGGGAGTTTTTTTATACTTTCAGATTTGTGATTTTTTATTCAAGAAGTGTGATGGTACAATTGGTTTTAACGAAAAGCATTGTTGGAGCTTCCCTGCAACCACCCTGAGTGTACTTTAAGTGAAATCTATGGCTATCTGGAGGAGTTGATGCTACGTGATCAGTTAAAACACCATTGAAACGCTCGGCAAAGCTGCGAGTCCGAGATTGCAGCTTTTATAAATCATTGTCATTCAGATGAACTATTTTATTATCTGCTGGGCTGCAGGCACAACAATATAAATTTTTAATCTGTATTACATCCCAGGGAAAAGTGGTAAATGGGGAGGAAATGCAGGGACCTGCTTCCCAATCTGCCATATGAGGGACGCTGATCTTGCTTATATGTTTAGTGTCTGTCCGGCTCTTGCACTTAAGCACGAAATTGTCTGCTTTCTGGGGTTCATACTTCACCCGGATGCCACCTTAACCTCCCAACTATATTGTTGGGAGTGCATGGCAGTATAAGGAGGCTTTGAGGCATAACCCAACCCCCAACCCGCCTCCAGTCAGTGGATAGCTCGGCTGCTCTCGAAAGATAATTTGGAAAGCTGCCTACATCTATGGAATGAAAAGAAAGTTAGAGAGAGGGGGAAGCAGATCTGGAGACCTCTACAGAGGTGGGCAGTGGCTTCCCCTGTGGTATGGAGTAAGGGGACATTGCCTTTTCACAGTCTGTGCTAAACCTTCCCATCAATTGCTTTGAATGTCTATGTGGAATCTACATCTTGTTTACATCCTGTGCTATATTTATAGACTCTGGTTGTTATGTTTATATGAACAGTTTATGAGAATTATTTTTTTATGTTGTGATCTATAGCTGAATTATCTTGTGATGAAGGGTGCTTTAATGCTTTTTGATTCATCACCGTATGTGCTGTATTTAACTGCATTTCTCTTGTGTATAAAAAAAACATGATAACACTGACAATGTTTTAATTGCCCCCACCCCCCATAAGCTCTGAGAAAACTGCCAGTACATCAGGGACAAGGATCCTCCTATGTGGTCTATCTCTAGCTATCGCATAAGTGACAACAGTTTTTGCTTGCTGACATGCCATGGAATGCCTGATAATATGTTTTTTTCTCCTGATGTGGCTTTCACCATGAATGCTGGATTCATTGTGGAAGGAAAACTCATACTGCAATGGTAATCAACATAATATTCCCTTATTGTAAAAACAGAAATAAAACTAAAAATAACCAAAAATGATGAAAAGGTTTAAAGAAATCTGTAAGCAGCTGATAGAGTTGTAGCCATCAACTGTAGCTGGTACACAGGTTTTTGCAGTCAGAGACATTGTGACGGATTGCTCTATGGACAATTCTACTTTCTGGTGCACCAGGCAGCATGTCATTTGTTAAAGAAAGAGTACCGGTGCCCAAGCTCTGCTCAGAAATCTGCAACTGGCGCAATTATACATTGGCACACTGACTACCAAGGTTGGTAGTTGTAAACCACCACAGGCCCGCTTAAATTGGATCCAACCAAACGCCTTTCCTGTGAGATTAAAGGGATGGTTGATGAAGCCAAAGACAATGGATGGATCACTGATCATGAGGCTGCTTTTTTAGTGGTATCACATCCTGTTATACCCTATTTTTATGTACTTCCAAAAGTACATAAAGGACAATCACCACCTCCAGGGAGACCAATCATCTCTGGGATAGGTTCCTTGTTGGAACCTCTATCAACTTTCGTTGATTTCTTTTTGCAACCATTGGTCCTAGAGATGCCTACATATCTTCAAGACACAAAACATCTACTGCGCCTCCTGGATGACATTCCCTTTGATCCTGAACAAGATTTCTTGGTTTCATTTGATGTGGAGGCGTTATACACCTCCATACCACAAGATGAAACGCTTGCAACAGTTGAGATGCTGCTACAATCAAAATCTAGTGATAGCATCACCCCTGTACACTTCATTATGATGTGTGCACGAATGGCCATGAAGGAAAATTTCTTCAGATTTGAGAAAGACTTGTTCTTACAAATATCGGGAACATCTATGGGCAGCATTTTCGCGCCCAGTCTAGCGAATTTGTATGTGCATATGTTTGAGCAGTCTATAATATTCAGAGAAGACAATCCCTTCAGGAGCCATATAAGCATCTGGAAACGATACATCGATGATGTATTTGTAGTATGGAAGGGATCATCTGACAGCATCATGGCTTTCCATACATGGATGAACACACAGAACAACTTCCTGAGATTCACAGTTGAACTTTCGAATACAAGTTTACCATTTTTAGATATTCGAATTTTCCCAGAGAACGGAGGGTTGGGTACTGAGTTATATCGCAAACCTACAGCCCGTAATTCGTTATTATCTTTCGAGAGTTTCCATCCCAAATCCCTCAGGGAGAATCTTCCTTTTGGACAGTTTTTAAGAATAAGGAGGAACTGTTCATCCATTGCCAAATACAATGAGCATGCGAAACATCTCAGCACTCAACTGAAGGAGCGTAATTACCCCAAGAAAGTGATACATATGTCTCGAAAAAGAGCAGCAAACAACAATCGGGCAGCTCTGATTGATTTGCCCAGCCCCAAAGAACCTTCTGATAGACTCACCTGTGTGAACACTTACAATACTTACTCTAACAAAATCAAGAGCAGTATCCTCAAACACTGGAAAATCCTGAACATTGGTACTGAGGCCTCAGAACCTCCACTTTTTGCTTTTAAAAGGAGTGCCAACATTAAAGACCACATTGTACACACCGGACCGAGAATCTTGCACAATACAAGTGAACAACAGCCATTATGGGGTTTACCACCGGTGAAAGGACATTACCCATGCGGTTCATGTGCAGCTTGTCCACAGACTTCACACATGACACAAGTGGATATTGGCACTGGTAGACCTTGGCTGTTACAAAAACACACTAATTGTAATAGCGACAATGTAATTTATCTCATCACGTGCCCCTGTTCCATGCAGTATGTGGGCATGACTACACACAAGGTCATAACCAGAATCCTTGAACACAAGAGCACCATTCGGTGCAAGAGGAGGGCTACTAAAATGACAAACCACTTCCTGGATTTTAATCATCAGGCAGATGATTTGTCGTGGACCATTTTGGAGCAGCCTCTCATTCCCCAGCATATCACAGATATTTCAAAATTTCTCTTCAGAAGAGAACAGCGGTGGGTGTTCCGCTTAAAAAGTGACAACATAGGTTTGAACGAGGATATTCCTTGGTTGTCTCTATGACCTTATACCATCTATGAGAATTGCCTTTAGCAATTCCAACAAATAATTTGATATTATAACATCCCCACAGTAAATACGTAAAACAACTGGGTATCTGTAGATCCTTCCTGAGATTATACTGTGGAGCGATTGTTTGTTTACTTGTAGAGTCAACTTTGGCACTATTATTTACTGAATCCTGTACTTGTGGTAAAATACGACACATGCCTTCTCAGCGTTTTTTACACATTTTTGTGTCAAATGGGTTTTGTACTTTGTTAATACTGGGCCTTCAGTAATTATGCACAAATCGATTTGCTTAAACATTCAGCAATTTGGTTGTGCCCATTGACTAATAAAGCTTGTGTTCCGGTTTGTATCGTCTTCTGAAAAAACCATATGTTCTCGTTGCTAGGCTACAGATAAACAATCATTGCTGTCTCTGGTCGGGCTTCGCTAACAAAACTCTATGGTACAAATGCATCCTAGTGCGCATGCGCTTTGCCGTACACTGCTTTATTAAGTCACCAGCGTCCTGCCAGAGACAGGCATTACAGCAAGACGACTATGGGGTCCTTATGTCCCTTCACGAATGCAGGCAGTCAGGATAGACACCTATGGGTTCCTCATTTCTCCATTCGGAGCCATCAGTGTTTGGGTATTTATTCTCACTTTTCCCACCCCGCCGGTTCCTCCGGTTGCAATCTCTGTACATCGACGGAGTACCGACGGAGAGGTGAGTGTGTTGATATGCATTTTAGTGAGTTTCTGCTTGATGATTCGGTTTAAGTTATTGATAATTGTCGCTGTGTTTGGTCATGGTGTAGTCTTTTGGTGTATAGATTCTTGGTTTGAACATGAGTTCGTAATTTTCAGACACTTGACTTTCCTCGTCCTTGACCACTTTTGTAAAATCTTAACAAGTGGTTTATGTACATACACTTCCAGGATGCAAGGGGAGTGACATCGTTATAACACTCTATGTCGTTTTGAGTCCGTTTTAGTCTGTTGGACATTACTGATATTCTTCACTTTTCATGGCACTATTGAGCAAGTAAATTATACTGATTAGGTTACACTTGCTTATTTTCACAGAGCGGGGCTCCCTTCCCTGAGTTGTAACCAGGTTGAGGTGGGCTCACTTGTCCCACAGATTGGGTGAGTCTTTTTACTAGAGCTTTCTAACAGTTTGGACATAAGTACTATGTTTGAGCCACATATACCAGTGTTTCAGACTTGACTGTTAACTAATGAGTTTTGGAGATTTACTTTTTCTATATGTGTCTTCTTATTCTCAGACAAGTTCCAGCGAGATTGTAACTGCTAAAGCATTAACTGGTTTGGTCTTTTTTTCAAACTTTATTTGCACGTGTGTAACACTTTCTAGCAGCAGCTTTGTTTTTTGGTCCTGATGAAAGCCACACATACTTTTGAGATGGTCATTGGCTGAAACATGTTGACCCTTGTCATCTAGCAGTTTTCAATAGTAACTGCTTTGCACTGTTTTTTATCTCTGGCAGGGCTAATGAGTCAATAAAAATCATTTTTTCAATAGCGCTAGCCAGTTTTAGCTCACACTTCACACACTTTTGAATTTCTTTGCGCTGCGTCCTCTTCTCACATTAGTGCTCATCTTTGGGATCTGAGTATCCTAAAATCTTAAACAAAAACATCCCTGAGCTCCCACTTCTCAGTGCGGTGGTTGTAGCCCTCAGTGGGACTAGGTTTTCCCACTGAGAGGAGAAAGCCTAAATGATGAAGCATGTCACCTTCGGGTGAGTGAGGGCATTCATCCTTAAAGGGATTCCTTTCCTGTCTGATTAGTTCACTGTCATTTTAGACACAGCTTGACTATAGTATCTCTCCTTTCATGCTCTAGTTCTAAAGTTGCTCAGACCCGAGAGTTTATGTTTGTGTGTTGCATATTACGTATTAGGGGAATGAAACTTCTCGCAGGTCTTTAAATCTGTTCCCTTGGACCCCCCTTATCCATTTTGTGTGTTATACTCTTTAATCTGCTACCAGGCACTCACCACACCTTTATCCCAAATGTTCAGGATCGTGATTTCTCCCTCTATAACAGATGTTCTCTATTTCTCTTCCTCCATCATTCTAAATAGTGTGCTTTTCCCTCTCAGTAATTATATGATGTAGAAAAAAAGGGGCCTGTCTCCAAAAGTAAGTGCCATGGCCCCCTTTGTTAACCACCACCTCAAATTTAGCATGGCCAAGCAGTACAGCATTCTGCAAAAGGCAGCCATCCCACAGTTCCCTAAAGGTACAGGGTTTGACCATTCCCATGTTTCACTTTGCAACACTGCTTCATGTCCCAATGAACTTGCCAGTAGATAAACAGAATCTCTAAGTAAGCAGAGGCCACATGTGTATCCTGGGTCATATCTAGGTCTGTGCAAATTTGTAAATGTTGCCTGCTTGGCTGGTGACATGTTTAACTGACCTAGTACACACATATTTCTCTATTGGCTGGATCAGCATTGAGAATGAAATATCACTTGTGATTTCTTGCCAATGGGAAAACAATAGGTTAACTGGTGGACATCTTGAAACCTGGCAAAACCATGCAGGTGCGGTGCCACCATGCCTTGGCATGCTAGCGGGCTCTACCTGCTGGCTGGCACCACCAGCCTGTGGGACTCGGCCTCCTTCGCTAAAGCCATGATTTTAACAAGCTCATGGGGGATTACAGGGGCTTTTCAGCCTGTAAGATTCCAGACTCCTTTCCAGCCCTTGGTCACCCTGCCCCAGGTGGGGAAGGTAGCCCTGTTTGGTGCCTGGTACTATTGCCTGTGGGTAACTGTCCTTCCAGGTGAAAGCCATTGCTTTTCTCTCCTCTCACTTGGGATTACTGGAGCTGCTCGCCCCTAGCTCCTCCCAGCTTCAATGCCTTCCTGCCCCTGGTGAGGAAGGTGGTGTTGAGCAATGCCTAGAAGCCTGGCCTGCCTCTCACCAGGTATTACTGGTCTGTTACGCCTGCAGGTGGGCCGGACTCCTCCCCACTCCAAAACCACCCTGCCCTGGCTAAGTAGATCTGCCTGGTGCCTGGGCCTTCACCAAGGGTATAGTCTATGCTTCACATCCCAGAGAGACTCAAGAGTCCTGGGTAGGGACTGTCACACCACTCCATTGGCTAAGGGTGTCCTAGGTTGGTGACTTCCAGCTTTTTAGAGCCCAGACTTGGGGAACTAACAAACGTTAAGCCACCTGGTCACCCCAATTCCCTTTGGGCCTGTCCTGGATGGTGGAAGTGGTCAGGGTGGACTCTGCGTGCAGACTTTGTGTTTTTTGTTTGTTCCAAAGTCATTTTGAATGTGAAGGACAGTATTTGAGAAAGAATGCTAATGTGCAAGGACTAAAGGAGTTTAAGAGCATTTGTAGACATACAAATAACTACAGACAATCCAGTACCACACCCGGAATAAAAGCATGTGTCATGCTTAAATATAAATAAAAGACGTTTAGATATGCTTTTTATTTGTGCACCATTCATCATTTTACTCACATTACTTACTCCAAATGAAGTGTTTCCAAAGCAAGAATGGTGTACCTCTCTTTTTCCAATGAAAGCTGAGAATGGGATGTATAGGAATAAGAGAACCATATGGCATCTAGTTTTCTCAGGGAATAGCATTGCCCATTGTAGAGGTAATTTTTATGCAAACATCTGTGGTTGACCTGAAGTTTGAATTTCTTATCTTTCTTTGATTATGTGCCAAAGGGACTGTATTCTTGCTGATTAGTCTGTGAAACCGGTCTAATGAGAACACTAGTCAATTTTTTAAACTCTGAAGTGTGTTTGCTCACAGTATAAGAGAAGCTCTTTTTAGCTGAAGTGGTTACTCTTTTTCAGATTTTTGACAGCAGCCATTGTCCTGGTACATAAAGTCAATGGTTTATATTTCTGTGTCTTCTGAAAGATTAGTCATCTATATCTATGACTTACTTGTGTCTGAATACAGACAATGTTCTCAAAATGTAAATTAAACCTGACTCCATGCATTTCCTCTGAATGATACCCAAATCACATAGTAAGTTTAAAAATTGTTGTGTCACATAATGCACAATAAATGCGAATCATATTTTTTACAGATTGAAAAAAACATGGTCATATGAGGCCACAGCATGAGATCTGGTTTGAAAACCTATTGAAGAACTGGTGAAAATAGCAAAACATCCACATAAATTATGACATGCCCAAAAATATAAGATATTTCTTTAAAATGAATATATCCCCTATGTGCATTGCCTGCCATTTCACTTTATTACAGACTGGTGCAAAATTATTTTAGATTAGTCATGAAATAGAATAGAGTGACTCTCCCAAACATCTGCTCTCCATTTATAAATAGTGTTTCAGAGAAAAGCCCAGGACTTGAAACACAGTGGGGATTATTTACAAGCCCCTTGCACTGCCAGTACATGTCTTTTTTCTCTTATTAAAAGTGACGAACTGGCGGCGCAAGGGACTTTTCTCATAACATCTTACTTAATCATCTTTTGGAAGTGGGCATTGGCGGGATTCCGCTGGCTTGGGTGAAATCATTTTTGACAGACAGATTCCAACAGGTCTCCTTTGGCTCTTTTGTTTCCACTGAGAAACCATTGATATGGGGGGTCCCTCAGGGCTCTGCCCTAAGCCCCCTCCTATTTAATGTATATCTTAGGCCGTTGGCAAGGGTGGTTGAATCTTGGGGCGTCAGAGTGATCTTCTACGCTGATGATACTCAGCTTGTGTTTTCATTTAAAGATCACTCTGAAAGCTCTTTAGCTAATTTTCGCCACTGCCTGGTTAACATCGCCTCCTGGATGTCCACCAACAATTTGAAATTAAATGCCGAAAAAACTGAGGTTCTTTTCTTTAATCAGAAATCTACCATCCCGTCGAACATCTGGTGGCCAGTTGAACTTAATCCCCCCCGGGCACCAGTTCAGGCTGCACGCAACTTAGGCTTTCAATTTGATACAGAGCTTTCCTGTAAAACCCAAATCAACAAAGTCTCTTCCTCCTGCTTTGGAAAACTACGAATGATAAAAAAAATCATCCCTTTTTTGCCTCATGAGTCCTGTAGAACAGTAGTCCATGCTCTAATAACTTCTCATTTAGACTACGCAAACAGTCTGTACCTCGGGGCTCCAGCGTTCCTTATTAATCGTTTGCAGATGGTGCAGAATTCGGCGGCCAGGCTGATTTATAACATCCCTTATCGCCATTCAATTTCACCGTACTTGGCCAAACTGCACTGGTTACCAGTGAACTACCACATTCAATTTAAAGCCCTAGTTCTTACCTTCAGAGCTCTTAATGGCCGAGGTCCTGCATACTTAATGCATAGACTCAGGTTGACTCGGGCGACACGGAACCTGAGATCTAATCATCTTCGCCTCATGTTCTGCCCTCAATACCGTCTGGCACGCATGGGAGGCAGGGCTTTTGCCGTGGCCACCTCTAGACTGTGGAACCGATTACCGATGGAACTCAGATTTGCGACATCTGAGCCTCTATTTCGAAGAAAATTAAAGACCTGGTTTTTCTCTTGCTTTTAGCTACATTGTTAATTCTCAGCTTGTCCTCTTTTACCGTCACATTCTCTTGTTGTCAGCTCCGGGACACCCCTGTTGGGGGTAGCTGAGCGCTTTACAAATTTCTAAATAATAATAAAAATAAAATAAATAAGTCCCAGTGTATGGATTACACTGCGTGAGATTGGCACCATAGTCTTATTCCTGCAGTTACTGGCATCTATCAATCTTTAGAACACATGAGGTATTGTTTGGGAGGAAGGTGGTCTGGCATTGTTTACCATTGTCTTGAAAAAGCAACAGGATCCCCTTCCCCAAAATCCCAACACCCCACTTGTAGAGAGCAGTTTTGAAAGAAGGCTACAGTAGACTTGTCCAGGGTCAGTATCCTGTCGTACAGGGTCACACATGCACATTGAGCATTCTTTGTATGAAGGACTTAATTTGAACTGCCCACCCTCCCCGTTCCTGTGGATGACTTAAGAACTTAAAGAATCTCCCGATCTTCCTACATTGCCATATAATAGGAGAACAAATGGCCACCAGTTTTTTAAGTAAGGAACAGTCAACCTCAAAAGGTATAGAGCGAAATAAATAAAACACCTTAGGCAAAATTACAATTTTCATCACATTACATTTAACAATAATTGATCAGTTTAATCCATTTATATACCTTAGTTCTGTATTAACCTTGCCAATCAATGGCTCTAGATTACTGTGAAAGCTCATAGATACCTTAAAGTTGATCTCAATTCTTAGATATGTTGCATTGTCCCTCTGGTGAGTATCTGTAAATACAGCATTATCTGTACAGTAAATCTAGTTTTTTTTGCTGTTCAGTAAATAAACTGATTTTCTCTTGAACTCCCTTGCCATCTGCTTAATCTTGGTTATAGCCTTCTCATGATCTAATGTTGTCACTGCAATGTTATCTGTATATGCCAATACCTTGGTGTTCTATTTGTTGATGCTGACACGGATTATACATTGACTTTTGGTGATTTGTACAATAAAAGGTTCTATATATAGGGCAAACAAAATTGGGGAACATCCCTGCCTAGCCCCTTTTGTGATTTCAATTCTCCCTGATTCTTGACCCTTAATGTGCAACCTAGCATAGGGGGTAATATACAAAACCTTATTAGATTTAACAAAGCATGGTCCAAGTCCTTTTTGCTCTATATCCAGCCTGGTTACTCCATCATAAGACATGACAGGCTGGAAAGAACTGGTGGAGGTCTAGCCATAATCCACAAAGCTGAAATGTATCTATCCTTACTAAATAAAGCAGAATTCTCGACTTTCGAATACCTCAGCATCAAATTTAAAGTAATGGCTCCCCACCTATCAAACTACACACCATCTACCACCATCCTGGGAATCGCACCCTCTTTGCTGAATAGTTATCCGACCTACTAACTCAGTTCTCCTTAACTGACACAAAGGACGTATTTCTGGGACACTTTAACTTACTTTGGAACAGTGCTGAAGAAACAACACTCAGGCGGCTCGTGAACCTTCCAGAAATGAACGAGTTAAATCAATTCTGCAATAAACCAACACATATCAAAGGCGCTACACTTGATGTGATTATCGCTAACAATGAACTGGTCTCCCTTAGTCCCATCTTATGTATAGACTGCTCATACTGTTCAAAATCGATAACTCCATTAAGCCGCACTTAAACTTATCACATTAACCTAGGAGTAATGACCAGAAACATCAAAAAGTCCTTATCATGGACCATGAAGCCAAGATCTGTGAACAACTACATCATCACCCTTCCTCGCATAACGTAAATGACCTGACCACCCACTTCAACACTGCTATAACAGAAGCTCCTGACTAAGTCACACCTCTCAAATTAAAACAACTAAGATCAATCCAATCAAAATTTTGGTTTAACTCGGATCTCAACAATGATAGAAGACAACTTAGCCAAGCTGAAAGGATCTGGAGACAAAACCCATCTTCAGTACATCTTACTCTACACAGAAATGCAAGGATGGCATACAAGAAGCACATCTTCAGAGAAAAAGCCACGTTCTTCGGCAGCCAACTTGGCTGTACAAAGAACAGACCCAGACAAATTGTTTACATTGTCAAACGACAAACCACCTTTTCCTCCAAACATTAAATTATAGCCTCTAATAAACTTTGTGAAGAAATTGACAGTTTCTTCACAGACAAAATAACTAAAATTGAGCAATCTTTTCTTCTAGTCACAATCCCACCCACGTTACAACCAATCTGCTCTGACACTCCCTATGCTACAGCAGTCACTCCGCTGGACCTCGCCAAAGACAAAATAGCTTGAAATGGAACTAACAGCAACCTTTTCAACATCCAATTGAAAGACAATGCCAATTGGTCAGCACTGAAGAAACAATATTCAGGCGCCTCGTGAACCTTCCAGTAATGAACGAGCTAAATCAATTCTGCAATAAACCAACACATATCAAAGGCGCTACACTTGATGTGATTATCGCCAACAATGAACTGGTCTCCCTTAGCTCCATCTTATGTATAGACTGGTCAGACCACCATCTCTTACTGTTCAACATCGATAACTCCATTAAGCCACACTTAAACTTATCACATAAACCTAGGAGGAATGACCAGAAACCTCAAAAAGTCCCTATCATGGACCTTGAAGCCAAGATCTGTGAACAACTACAACATCACCCTTCCTCGCATAACGTAAATGACCTGACCACCCACTTCAACACTGCTATAACAGAAGCTCCCGACCAAGTCACACCTCTCAAATTAAAACAACTAAGATCAATCCAATAAAAATGTTGGTTTAACTCGGATCTCAACAATGATAGAAGACAACTTAGCCAAGCTGAAAGGATCTGGAGACAAAACCCATCATCAGTACATCTTACTCTACACAGAAATGCAAGGATTGCATGCAAGAAGCACATCTTCAGAGAAAATGCCACGTTCTTCGGCAGCCAACTTAACTTACAAAGAACAGACCCAGGCAACTTGTTAACATTGTCAAACGACAAACCACCTTTTCCTCCCCACATTAAATGATAGCCTCTAATAAACTTTGTGAAGAAATTGACAGTTTCTTCACAGACAAAATAACAAAAATTGAGCAATCTTTTCTTCTAGTCACAATCCCACCCACGTTACAACCAATCTGCTCTGACACTCCCTATTCTACCGCAGTCACTCCGCTGGACCTCACCAAAGAAAAAATAGCTCGAAATGGAACTAACAGCAACCTTTTCAACATCCAATTGAAAGACAACGCCAATTGGTCAGTCTTCAAACCTATGACAGAACTTGAGGTTTTCAATATTATTGCGAAACTAAAACCCTATTCTCACACCAACAATCCCCTCCCTGCAAAAATAGTACATAACCTTAACCACATTATCACCCCGTGTTGGACAAAACTTATCAATTCTTCTCTTGCTTCTTGTTGTGTACCAGATTCCCTTCAACTACGTAAAATCACACCCAGTCCCAAGAATTCCAGGGCTGACCTGAATGATCTCAACAACCTCAGACCTATCTCTACCCTCCCGTTCCTAGCCAAAACTATGGAAAAATGTGTCTTACAACAACTCAACCGACATATTGAGGATTCCAACCTACTTGACTCCTTTGAATCGGGGTTCAGGAAAAGCTGTAGCACAGAAAATGCCATGCTTAATATGATAGATGGCATCCATAGATCCCTAGATGATGGTGATGCATGCATACTTATCCTACTTGATTTATCAATGGCCTTTGACACTGTAAACCACACAGCCTTACTGGAATCCTGGAAAATCTGTTCCAGTATCGATGACACTGTTGTAAAATTATTCACTTCTTACCTTCAACACCGATCACAATAAATAAAAATCAAGTCTTGCCTCTCGAAACCTACACCGGTCTCTCTTGGCATACCCCTAGGCTCAATCCTCTCCCGGTCACTGTTCAATCTCTTCATGGAACCCCTTACTATCATCCTGAAGCAAGTTGGGATCAAATTCCAACTCTAGGCAGATGACACTCAACTCTACTACAAAATTAAATCACCTAGAGACATCCGACATCTCAATGTCACACTGTGTAATATTCAATCGTGGTTTAACTCAAACCATCTAAAATTAAACATCACCAAAACAGAAATTATCCTGTTCTCCCCCAAAAGTAACCACCTTCCTATCAAAGACTGCATCGCTGACCTGAAGGCTCTAAACTGTACTCTCACTCTTTCCAATTCAGCTAAATCCTAAGGATTCACCCTAGATAAAGACTTTTCAATGAAGGATCACATCAAAAACATAGCCAATGGAGCGATTTTCACACTAAAACACCTTAAAAAAAATCAAACCATTCATTCCCTTGGATGATTTCCAATGGGTCTTTCAATCTCTGGTCCTCTCCAAACTAAATTACGGTAATGCTATCCTCACAGGGACACCGAAATCGCACCTCGCTTCCCTCAGATCAGTACTAAACATTGCAGCCAAGATCATAACAGATATTAAATGGTATGATCACATCACGCCTGCACTCAAGACCCTCAACTGGCTTCCTATAGAAGTAATATGCAATTTCAAGACTGCCTGCATCACCCACAAGACCATTCACTCACACACCTCTGACTATTTAGATAACAAACTCACTAAAGCAGGATGAACCAGATCATTGGGAAGCTCCAACACAATCTTTCTCATCCCTCCCAAACTAAAAAAGAAATCTACCCAGGCTTGCTCGTTCTCGGGTAACGCTCCCAGCATATGGAACTCCCTCTCGAGGGACGTACGATGCAACCCCTCCTTCATTGGTTCAAAAGAGACCTAAAGCACCACCTACTCAACGTATACTGGAACACTTGAACAATTCTTGAACTCGGTTCTATCAGTCTCTCTTTGACCCATTAAACAGCTGGCTGTTTACTTCTGGTTGCATCTTTTACCCTAAAGCTCGCTCTCTCACTGGACTCATAATTCGCGACTTGCCCATAAGCAGTAACCGCCCTCAGGGCTGAACTGCTGTCTGTGTACATATTGTATTCCACCCGCATTGCCTAATATTTCTATGTGTATTTATTGTTGTTTGTACCTGAGCCTAAGATTGTTGCGCGCCATTTACAAGTGACTGGATTATTTCCTAGTTGTTGATTCTGCAAAGCGCTCTGATACCCCCCGGATCAATCTAGCGCTATATAAAACTTATAAATAAATAAATAGATACCCCAATGACACTCTATTGAATGCTTTCTCTGTGTCAAGGAGGATCATTTCCATCTATTAACCTGTTGTATCTACAATATCAATTAAAGTTACAACTTGTTTAATATGCTCCATTGTTCCTCTGAATGGTATAAAGCCATGTTGCCATGGTGTGACCGGATGAGCTATGACTCCCGCAAGCTCAGGGCTAGAATTCATGAATACAATTTGACGTCAGAGTTTGTCAAGAAGATAGGCGAATATGATGCTGAATTGTCCAAGGGATTCCCCTTTTTTGGAAAGACAATAATGTCCCTGCCCTGCAAAGACGCAGGGGATCCGCACCTATTTCGTGATCCTACGAACAAATCTAACAAAAGTGGAGCTTAATTCTGCCTGTAAAACTTTATATACCTCCAGTGGACTTCTATTGAGCCCAGACGCCTTCCCTGCTGCCATTGAGGGTAGTGTGAACATTACTTCCTCCAAGGTGATGTCTGCCTTCAATTTCCTACTATCATCTGAAACTAGCTGGCCATGGTCTTTGTCAATCCAGTCTTCTGGTCTGCCCACGCTAGTATTGGTTTACCTTCCTGGTATAGGACTTCACAGAAACCTTCAAAAATTGCAATACTAGCTTTTGTAAACAGCCTTCTGATATCATGTTCTTCCTGACTTCTGCTAAACACTACAAAGTTATTAACCTCTCCTCACAGTATCCCTTTAAAATACTCCCAGACCACCAATTTAGAAGCTCTACATCTATATAAATTGAAATATTCCACAACCCACTTCCTGGTAAGCTTGATTAATGATTTATTTAAAACCAGCTTCCTATCATAAGTCTATTTTGATTGCATTTTATCCCAGCGATGGCCATCAATTTCCAGTATTAATGGGTTATAATCTGATAAAACCCTTGGTAGTTATTTAATTTTAACATGACCCAGCATTCTAGCTGAAGCCAGAAAATAATCTAAGCGAACTAATATTCTATGTAGCGCTAAAATATATGTAAATCCTGATTCAGGGGTGTTCCGAACATACCCAATGTCCACCAAACTGTGACTCTCCATAAATGATGCCAAAGCTCGGTAGATTTGAGGTTTCCTCCCCTCATATTTAGTCTTTCAGTTCCTTCCCACTCATGGTGTACATTTAGGTCTCCCATAATATTAATGGGACAGCTAATTGGACCTCCAAATCTTCAAATATCATAGGGCCGTCCTTGTTAAATTAATAAATAGAGCACAAGTTAATTCCACATTGCAATTCTATAATTGCCCACCTGCCCAACTTATCCGCCTTCACTCCCTTTAGTGGGTCCCATATTATTTTTGATAAAGATAGTAACCTCACATATAATTGAGATCTGAGTTCTATATGCTGCTAATTTATAGCCCTTTGCAGTCAGCAAATCTCTCTTAACCCATGGAATATGAGTTCCTGTTGACATATTATGTCTGGCCCCAGTGATCTTAAAATTCCCGCCACTCGCTGATGCTTAACCCTATTGTTTATCCCCCTCTCACATTACCCAAACATATAGTTAATTTACCCATTTGGAATAGTAAGACTTGCCTCATTATTCATTTTATACCATTTTGACACAAAATAATCTATGACGCACCCTCCTTGCTCTTAGGATTTTCATACTTTCCTTCCCCCCTCCAGCCAACCCCACGACTTCGCAACCACTCCCTGACCCCACCACCCCCATCCCTCCATTCAAAAGAAGCTAACAGACTAATCATAGGTCTGTGGTGATTAACTGAAAAAAAACATCATACCACTATTTTGCAAGATGCTATCTACCAAAAGAAAAACAGTGAGATACTTAAAGCTAAACACAACCCATTATACAAGACACCCCCATTCCACCCCTCCATTAGAGCAATCTGTGGCAATTTGTATATTACAACGGAGAAAGCCCCCTCCAAACCCAAAGTATTAATTTACTAATTTCATGCAGAAATTCTTTAGTTTTGATTAAAGGCATAAAAAATGGTGTCCTGTCCCCAAATAACTTTTAGGCTAGCTAGGTTTAATTGAAAAGCCTTGGGTCTTTTGCCTTGGAAATATTGAATGAGTTGCCACTTTCGTCATCTCCTCTCCACCATTGGATGACAAAAGGCAGGCCGAACAAAGAAAGAGCAGTCGCCTACTGCATGTTTTGCTTCAGGCTTGGCTTTCTCAAATATTGCCTGCCGCATGAGAAAGTTACCTATGTACATTAAAATAACCTTTGGTTACCTGTCCTTCCTAGCTGGCTGCTTCTGTACAAAGGGAAACCAATGAGCTCTTTGAACCTCCTGGGCCCAGTTCCATTCCTCAAGTTCAGGAAATGGCTGACAAAATATGTCGATCATCCAATCACGGACATCTGATCCCTCTTTTCCTTCTGGCACACCAAGCACACGTAACTTGTTATACCTTTGTTGATTGTCCTGATCCTCCAGTTTCTGCTAAATATCTACTGCTTGGGCAATGGGCTTTTTAACCAGACCACAGACTCCCACCACATGTGTCTCAAGAGCGATGACTCTAGTTTCTATATCTGTCAAGCACTCACCTATAGCGCTACATGATTTGGCAATCTTAGTGACCACCTTTTGAAGCTTGTGAATCGCTGCCTGCAAACTCTGGCCATCCAGATGGGTCCCTTCTCTTTGAGACATGATACATTGATAGATTGAATCTAATGAGGAGGGACTGGAACATGAATCCTCTTGAAAGCTAGCTACTGTGGCTCACACCAGTTGGTCCGCTGGCGAATAATCCCACTTAAGCTCTTCCGCCCGAGGCAGTAGTTTGAGTTGTTTGTCCACCTTCCGAGCTGTTGAAATGTAAGTACCACCAATTTGATCCTCTGGCAAACTATCATGTTCGCTAGAATCCATAAATAATTCTGACCCTTCCACTGACCAATCGACTCCATCTGATAGTAAAAAAAGCAATTGTTCACATCAGGATATGAACTGACCGTGCCTGCCTTGTCCTGTAAGGTTTTAGTAGACTAAAGGAATCTGACAGATGTGCCTATTTTCAGGGGGAGTTCCTTGCTTTAGGCTAACCCCCACCATGCACCACCTTCCCTAAGTCTGAATTCAATAAAGAGCCCATCAATAGACCTTCTTGGTGGCTTGCAGTAACACTATAATGTACAGCAGATGGTATTTTGTCCCATCTAATAACCGTATTTTAATAATAATAATAATAATAATAATAATATTTATTATTATTATTATTTTAATTATTGCTAAAGTACTCCCAGCACACTATAGAGTGATACTGCAAGTCAGACACACTACAGCCTAATTTGTAAATTATTTAGTTTAAAAACAGCTGAATGAAAAGTCATGTTAGAATGAATTAATGATACTTTATAGTTCAGTTAAATAAAACTTACAATATGACACACTTACATTACCATATGACACATCATAAATGAATATCCTTTTCAAAGTACATCTTAAAATACAGTTAAAACCTTCATAATATATTCAAATCTGCAAGGTAAAAACTGGTTTTAACAGCACCAATCTACAGTTATAACATTTCATAAGTCTTTTTGCACTTAATAGGACCTTTGTGCCTTTGATTTCCTATTTACACTGTTGTAGGTTAATACACAATTATTTTTGTGTAAAACACTCGACAAAGTGCAACGTGCCTTAGTGAAATCCTTTATTTTCCTAATAGTCATGGATTTGATCAACCTAAACTAGTACATGCAACCACATACAAACTCAAATATAATGGCAGAAATCTACGATTTCTGCATATCATCAGCCTGTTATCCATGGTCAGTAAGTAAATAAGCAGGTAACAATTTAATATTCCAATTAATGATAAACCTACAATATACAACATTTCACATTCCAAGTTTAATATCACATACTAACAAAGTCATAAAATGCCCTTTTAAACTGATTCAAAGTTCCATTATTTACTAGGCCTGTATCTGTTTCACCCCCTTTCTTAATTAAGGATTTAAAAGTGCTATGTGTCAGTTTTGTAAAAATCATCACAGTTCTTTACAATAAAAAAACCTTTAACCCCTTCGCTGCTGCGGACATTCCGCTGCAGTGCTGGGGGGGGCAGGGGGGCAGCGCGGTGGGCCTGTGCTCATGACGGAGCCGCTCCGTCATGAGCCACAGTTGAGCTGTGCTCATGACGGAACGGTTCCGTCATGACTCCGCCCATTTGCGTTGTCGCCCCGCACAGGCGGGGAAACAGCGCCGCGCAGGCGGAGCGGCCGCCAACAGGATTGTCATGACGGAACCGTTCCGTCATGAGCACACGGCAACCGTGGCTCATGACGGAACGGTTCCGTCATGAGCGGGGAAGGGGTTAAAACCCCAAAATGTTTTCCATATGAATCCAACCACTCTCGCAAGCCCACTATTACAGCTCGACGACATCTGAGAAAGAAGTATTAGTTGAAACCCTTTCGTAGCAGGCTTCTGCTTTATCCCATTAAAGCTGGACAGCAACAAACTATGTGATAACTACAGAGGCAACATGACTTTGGATTGCCCAACCTTTTATCAAACTAGCAAATTACTACGGAATTGGAAATTGCCTAACTGGAGTCACTTAAGCTTTAGGTTTGCTTTTAGTCCATGCAAACCCCTGAGATAATTGTGGAGTTTTCATTGCGTGTATGATCCAATTACAATCCAATTGTGGGATCTTTTCGCTAGAGCCTCGCTATACATCAGTGATGACACTTTTTTGCTGATCCTGTTAATCACTCCATTAAATGCGACTTGTGAGAGGGGTAAGGCCCATAATTGTTCTGCTCTAAAAGTAGTCATGGCAAGATTATATATGGGCTTCCGTAATTCTCATGTCACTTATAGCCTGCCATACACTTGTTATCACAGGGGAGTTGCTGTCTTTTTTAGTTTATGACAGAATTTCAAAAATGCCCAGAGACTGTTTATATTTTGTCTCTAGTCAAATGTGTGCAGGCCAGGCCTGTTTTGGGAGATTTAATACACAACAATAGGACCCTATCATGAGCTTGTCTATTATTTTATTGGCTTTCCCACTCAGGATCTCCATGCCATTTGTCAAAGACGGGGCATGGTTAACTGCCATAATTTGTAATAGTGGTTGAAGAGAGAAGCCTCTAAGGGTGTTCTGGAGGGAAGCAATTGCTAGGGCTAATACGTTGTTCCTCCTTTGCATCGCAACATAGCGAATCTTGAATGAGCCTCTTGCATCAAATATAACCCCCAGGTATTTGTACTCTTCTACTCACTCTAACCTTAGGCCTGCTATATAAAAAATGTTGTTGTATGACTAGACCATGTGTCACTAAATAGTTTTTTGTTTTACTCTAATTGACTTTTAACCCTTGGATCGAGGTGTACTAAGCAGTTTCGCTAATTAGCCTCTGAAGGCCCACCTTGGCGTAACTAATTAGGAGACTATCATTGGGGTACAGAAGATGGGAGATGTTAATGCCAGCCACCAACAGGGAATGTAAATTGGTTCATGCCAGGTGTAATATTGGCAAGGTACAAATTGAACAAGAGTAGGGCCAAGACGCAGCCTTGCTTTAGGCCGTTTATTGTTGGAATTATTTGGAAAGTACTGTAATTTATCAATTTACACGAGAGAATGTTTCTCTGCACTACACCAAAAGCTGAACGAATATCAAAAAAACACAAGTGAAGATTGATTGATCGCCTCCGTGCTTGTTCTTTTAATAGGGCCAACATAAGAATGTTGATGGATGTACCTAGGCCTTTGATGAATCCGGTCTGCTTTCTGGACAACAGATTTTTGGATTTCACCCAAGCCAAGAACTTGGCCTAAAGGTCCATACGGGCTATCAACTGATAGTTGCCAGGATTTGAAGATAGGCCGTCTTTGTGAATCAGGGCCAATATTGATCCCCTGAAACTGTATGGTATTTCTTGGATGAAAAGAATGTAGTTGAATAAATTGGCCAAGCGTTCCACCCAGTAATATGGATTCTGTTTATAAAGAGCTTGAGGGAGGTCATTTGGACCTGGGACCCAACTCTGCGAGTAAGGCTGATGATTTTTTCCACTATTCTAGGGTCGATTACCGTGGGTGGTTCTTCCCTGGTGATATTATTGGTGACAGATTTTAAGGATCCAGTTGCAGAGACTGTGCCCCCGTACATGGCTCCTAGGTGTTTGCTCAAAATTTCTTCTGAGATGTTTGATGACAGGCCTGTGCTTTCCAGCTGGTAGAATGATTAACTAATTTCTAGGATTCTCTTTGTGCTTTGAGGCGTGGAGCATTTTACACCAGTACCAATCTAATTCAATTTTTGTTAGGAGCCATACCTCTTTATTTTATAGCGACCTTTGGTAAGATACCGCTCCGGGCTCTTGCGTTTGGGTTGTTTCTTAATACCCTTAAAGCGTGATTACATTTCTTTTAGCTGTCATAAGTTTGATTCAAATTCCCCTTGTAAAAGTAGATGGTATTGTCGATTTTCTCGTTCGGCAAACAGCATTTTCCTCCATTAAAAGCATTGAGAATTGTTCAAAATTGCCTGGAAGATTTTGGTTTGCGTCATATAGTTTTTCCCATATCTCTCCCTCTTGAAGTTTGACTTATTCAGTACATGTTACCGACCACTGTAGTTGCTTATAAATGTTCAAAAGAGAAGGGAGTTACCCCTGAATTAAACAGAGGGATGGGGTGAATATATCAGAAAAGAATATCCGGCCCAGAATATTAAAAAATAATTTATTCTAATAATATAAAAGAGTTAAAAATATGTTTGTGGAAATACATAGTAACTCACTTAAACATTCAATGCACATGAATGACGCTCCTCCCAATCAATGTTACAATCTAAAAACATCACATAAACGAATTGAAAACTTTAAAAGTCGATGCAGATTTTCGGTGACATCTTGATGTTTTCACCTTCTTCAGGACTAACACAGTTTTCAACAGATCTGATAATGACTCAGATTGCGTTCAATGTGGTAGTCTATGGTGCCGATTCGTCCACCAAGAGACCAAGAGACTTGTAACTTCGGTAATCAATAAGCCTTCTTTACCCGTTAGAGCCACCGAAGTAATGGAGGTACACGCGTTGGAGGTTAAAAACAATTTAAAAAGGAGCATTGTTGAATTTTCCCCCTTCACGTCAGGATGCAGGCTGTATTCTGTAGGTCACGCAGTTTAAAATGCCCTGGTGACGACATTTTTTAATTGAAGACACTATGCTCGGGTCTTGATGGCTATATTTTTAGCATATAATTTGATAATCAAGTCAAAGGGTGATGGCGTCCCTGCTCTTTTCGACCCCAGAAGCCCGTTGGAGCAGGGAGGCAACATACACTGACAGCACTGAATGCACACCAAGCAGTGTGTGCACACCAACCAAACCAGTAGCACACATATCTGAGTGCCACACCATGAACTCCCACAACATAAATCATCACAGCACAAACATAACATTACACTCAGGAAGGGTAGCAGTACCTCAGCAAAAACACATACAGCTTAACCATCACCCACAAACGCACAACTCAAGGAAACCCAGATGCAAACAACATGGCTAAACGACTGTGCTACTCAAACATATGCACTGCACATGAGCAACCATGACAGCAAACCAGTAGAAGAAAATAGCACATCACTAATTGGGAAACAGTCCTGAGTGGCACATTGGTCCTGTACATAGTTCAGCCTTACACAGCATAGTGTCACACTATGAAGTGGTGGGGAGGCTCACACACTGGCAAGCCATGGGGTGGAAGACATGAGATTGAAGTGGTGTGTATGTTATGAGTGGACAGGTGAGGAGTGTACAGGACACAAACACATAGAGGAGTTACTCACAATATGTAGGCATCAGAAGTACTTTAAGGGGATGGCATGACTCCACATACCACATACCATTCTGGAGCCACAAATGGGTCAAGTGACAGCAATGCATAGGAAAACTCACAACTATTGTCAGTATGGCTGAGCAGGTCTGCACAGTGAGCACAAACAGTAACAATACACATGGCTGATCAACAAAACATAGCACGGACATGGCAGTCACACACTCTACATATTCACAACTGGCAGCAACAACAAGTAGGTGTCCCCCAGGAGTGCAAGGCCATACCAACACACTGCACAGTGCCCAACCTAAAACTCCTACATGTGCCCACATACTGAAGCACAAGGCAGACAATTGAAACAAACAGACACTCATTACCTGGATCATATGTGTGCAGTTGGCATTGCAGGGGCACACACACACATCAACACTATTGACAATGACTCCCCATTTACACTGTATGACCATTCAAGTTCACATATCCCAATGTACCCATGTGACTAGGAAGACAGGCCTTCACAAGATGACCACACATCAACACTGCTGTACACACAATAAGAAAGATCACACAGATATGATGGACCCTGGCCACCCCGCAAGTAATCATGTGGATAATATTCACCTCTGTTGTGGTATAGCATCATAACGTGACATGTGCACGATTAAGCAAACATGACCATAGAATTAATAGGAGGATAACAGTAGATCTTCACAAACACCCTTCATTGCACCCTAATGCCTCAGAGTCAACAATAACTAAAATGTCTGTAACCTCTGGCAAACTCTGAAAATTAAAACAATCAATTCTCAATGTTAAAGTGGCATACAGAGCATGTGTCACATGCAACCATGCCCATACAGAAAACATTGTATTTAGAAAGGACACTGACAAAGCAGACAACAGGAGTATCTGTCTTTATTACATATTACTCAGATAAGCATCAAAATTAGAAAACAGCAAGGCCATTAGCCAGTCCATAGTTCAAAGTATGTACATGTGTGCCTGAGAACCTGCACAGTGAATGAGCATCCATAGTGACAAACAGCAAGGCCATTGGCCAGTCCATAGTTCAATGTATGTACATGAGTGCATGAGAACCTGCACAGGGAATGGGCATCCAAAGTGAAAAACAGCAAGGCCATAGACCAGTCCATAGTTCAAAGGATGTACATATGTGCATGAGAACCTGCACAGGGAATAGGCATTCAAAGTGACAAACAGCATGGCCATTGGCCAGTCCATAGTTCAAAGGAGGTACATGTGTGCATGAGAACCTGCACAGGGAATGAGCATCCAAAGTGACAAACAGCAAGGCCATAGACCAGTCCATAGTTCAAAGGTTGTACATGTGTGCATGAGAACCTGCACAGGGAATGGGCATTCAAAGTGACAAACAGCAAGGCCATTGGCCAGTCCATAGTTCAAAGGATGTAGATATGTGCATGAGAACCTGCACAGGGAATGGGTAACACCGTACACTACGATATTGGAGTTACATTAGATCACCCACAATATCCACCTTCCATTTTTAGTTACTGCCAAGGGACCGTATATTGAAATGGTCATTTTTTTTTCAAATGGGACCCTTAGGACAGTCTTTTTAACATTCACCTACCCACAATCACTGCACTCTTGCATCACCATACCCGCTCCGTTGTATCCAGGCGTCGTAGCACCCGAGGTGCACTCTGTACCTTGGGTAGTGCCCAATAATGAAGTATGTCACCAACTAGGTTGGTGAGTGAGGGCTTTTTTTCAAAACATATTGTGTTTTCCTCTCATCGCATACAAACGCTAGGAGCACCCACTCCAGAGCTAGTTCCTTTTGATATGTAAACGTACATTTGGGGAAGTGAACTGGCTCCAGTCCCTTTCCTCCCTCTCCTACAGCCACATTCCTTTTAAAAGCTATCAAGGCTAGGCCTAGTATTATCATCTTTTAATATCGCTATTGTTGTTTTTATGTATTACCTGTTGTAACTCCATTGATGAAGTTTTTATGAATTATTCTCGCTATTAGTCTATGTGTATCATTGATGTTTTTTATGTATGATCTGCTTTTATGGACTTTGTTGTCAAGCTCCGAATAAAGCTTTATGAATTGAATTCCTCCCTCTCCCATTGATATTTATCATTAACACCGTACACTGCCATGGGAATCACCACAGCTCCGGGGATACCAATGGTCAGTTCAGGAATGGCTGTTGGAGAGATGGGTTTGGAGGTGGACTTTGCCCCAGACTTGGCTGTCAGTTGAACTGGGAGGTGGCTGATTGTCAGGGACAGTTGGAGGACTGGACATGCTAAAGAGAGGACCAGCTGAGGTAGTGGCATCAGTAGCTTTGGGAGCTGGTGGGCTGCTTGGACAGGGTGGCATGGTGGCATGGGGAGGTGGAGACATGCTGCCGTGAGACACAGTGTGTCAGGGAGAATGTGGAGGGCTGCCTTTCCACTTCTTGGGGATTCAATAGGTAGTAATTGTCTTGGTAGGAGTGGGAAGTGGGGCTGGCATAACAGCCTCACTCTCAGCCAAAGGTGAATCAGGTGCAGGTGGCTCTCCCTGTGGGGATTTGCTGGATCTGGTGTTACGCTATGATGGCCTTGCCTTTTCCCCTCCATGCCCTGTTGACCAGGTGAACTCCCCACATTGCTCTCCTGTCCCAGCTTCACAGGGGTGTGGGTGGGAGTTGAGGTCGTGGGTGAATCTGCCTTAGAGAGCTGTTTGTGCAGACTCTTTGCAGGCACCAGCTTCACAGCAAGCAGGGCAACTCTGTTTGTTTGCCTTTGGGAGCAGGTTTGGGGATGAGAGTGTCCTTGGATGGGGGTGATGGGGATGCATGTGAGCCTGAGGCCTGCTCCTTGGCCTGCTGGCCCTGAGTGCCACCAGAAGGGCTTTTGCCTTTGCGCTCCTGTGTGCCTGTTGTTTGTTTGGGGGATGGTGTCTGTGCTCTGGGCCACTTGGAGTGCTGCTAATGTGTGCTGCGTGTTGAGTACTTGGAACCTGAGGTCTGTGGTCTATGATCACTCTCATCAGATGTTGCCACTGACAGGGTGGTTGCAGAAGGGACTGGAGCTGGACTCTGAGCCTGTGACAGCTGAATGGCTGCCGTCACTGTGGAGGACAAAGACTGGACAGTTCTGTGTAGCCCACCCACATCAGAATGAATGCCCTCCATGGAGGCAACTACCTGTGCCAACATCGTGTCTTGATCCTGAAAGGCATTCAGGAGAGTACTCTGACCCACAAACAGCTGGTACAAAAGGTCTACCACCTCAACACTGAGGGCAGCAGGGGAGACAGGCGCAGGGGCAGCAGTGACTGGGGGAAGGACACTCTACCCTTCTTAGTGCGGTGGGCAAGGGCAGCGCTAGTAGTAGTAGCTGGAAGGGTGGACTCTGGACAATGTGTGGTTGAAGAAGAGGCAGATTTCCCCGTCCCTGTGCACGTCAACATCGAGGAGTCACTGCTGGAGTCAGATGATGTTGAGGTTGGTGTTTCTGGGCGTGATTCTTCAAGGGTACTCCTGTCCCCCTCCGAGGCGCTGGTCACATCATTCTCAGTGAGCTCATGTGCAGCAGTCGTGCCAGATGCCTTACCACTGGTGTCCATCCTGTGTCCTTCTATGCCCTTGGTAGATGATGCAAAAGATAGAGATGTAGGTTCAGTATAGTGTTATACTCACAAACATCATATGCAACCAAAGCACAAAACTAGAATATAATACTCCCATGTTGAACACCACCCTGTGCAGTCTGCATGTGCAGCCTTAATGCAAAACTCAGAAGATGCATGGAAACATGCATAGTTGGCATTAATGACCCATGTGACGTTCACACTGCCAAATAGCTGGCCTGTGCCTCCTTCTAACCCGACATACTGATTTCTGTTAGATACCTACGTGGCTGTAGGTGAGATAGATGCACATCTCCACATGTTGTCACATACACATATGGATTCACTTTAAGGGGACAACACAGATTCTGACTCCAGAATGTCCTTATACTTTGGCCATGAGCTATTGATGCATACCTTTGTCATATTGTGTACTTTACTGTCTTTTTACAACTGACGATGCATGTTTTTTGTTCATATGATCCTTGATGCTCTGTCCCATGGCACTTACACATAGCATTCAGTGCTGTGCATGATTGTGTCCTGAATTTCTTCAACATGGGATTTGGTGAGTCACACTTTGATTTCTGTGACAGTTATATACACTTTTCTGTCTGCACACTGGAAGTGGCTATTGGATATATGCCAAGTTGGATGACATGTGAGGGCTGGTGTGGTCATATGGCTCCATGCATTTTGAGAGGAATGACAGGGTGCATGCACTCTCTACATACCTGTCCTGTGACACAGTTGAGGGGAATTCTTGCCACATGGTTCTGGGCTTGGGGGTGTACCATCCTGGTGAGCTTTGGGGAAAGGGTGCCTGGTGTGAGTTGTAGTGCAGGCTTCCCACCCACAAACACCCCTCCCTGTTAAGATGGCTGCTTACCTGTAAGTTTGTTCTGAGCAAAGCCACCTCCCGGTTAAGATGGCTACCTACTGTTAGTTTGATGAGGGGAATTATATGGCTGCTACTTGCTTCTGGGTGGGGGGTTGGGAGTGCTCCATCCTGGCGAGCTTTGGGACAAGGGGGGCTGGTGGGAGTTGTAGTGCAGGCTTTCCACCCACAAACACATCCTCCTGCTAAGATGGCTACCTACCTATTAGTTTGATGAGGGGAATGTAATGGTTGCCACTTGCTTCTGGGTAGGGGGAGTGCTCCATCCTGCTCAGCTTTGGGACTAGGGGCCTCGTGGGAGCTGTAGTGCAGGCTTCCCACTCACAAACACCCCTCCTTGTTAAGATGGCTGCCTACCTGTTAGGTGATGGTGAGCAATGCAATGTCTGCCACATGCGTCTGACTGGGGGGAGTGCTCCATCCTGCTCAGCTTTGGGACAAGGGGGCCTGGTGGGAGTTGTAGTGCAGGCTTCGAAAGCACAAACACCATTCCCTGTTAAGATGGCTACCTACCTGTAAGTTTGATTAGTTAAATGCAATGGCTGCCATTTGCTCCTGGGTGGGGGGTGCTCCACCCAGCTGAGCTTTGGGACAGGGGGCCTGGTGGAAGTTGTAGTGCAGGCTTCCCACCCACAAACACAACCTCCCTGTTAAGATGGCCACCTACCTGTAAGTTTGTTGTGAGCAACCCCCTTCCCTGTTAAGATGGCTACCTACCTGTAAGTTTAATGTGAGCAAACACCCCTCTCTGTTAAGATGGCTACCTACCTGTTAGTTTGATGAGGGCAATGTAATGGCTGCCACTTGCTTCTGGATGTGGGGGGGAGTGCCCCATCCTGCTGAGCTTTGGGGTAGGGGGCCTGGTGGGAGTTGTAGTGCTGGCTGCCTGTACACCTGTCTCCATGGTAATATTGCTAGCTACCTTTGAGGTGGATGAGAGGGGGTGAATGTTAGAACTGTGAGACATGTGTTGGGGAGAGTGTGGTGCACATGCATGCATTTGGACATAGGAGGTGTAGCTTTAGTATTGTGCAAGATAGTACATAGCAGTGTGATGGTAGGGATTTGTTTGTACTTACCAGCCTCCACTCCCCCAGCTATTCCTGTGAGACTCTCTGGATGGAATGTGGCAAGCACCTTCTTCTCCCATACAGTGAATGTTCGTAGTGGAATGGGAGGGCCACCACCGATCATCTGAGCCAGCTTAAGGTTCTTGTTGTTCCTCCTTTCACCTTGCTCTTGAGGTCATTCCACTGCTTCCTGATCTCCTTCTTGGTGCGTGGGATGGTCCCTACTACATTGACCTTGTTGACTATCCTTGTCCACATTTGAGTTTTAGTGGCTTGTGGGGTCTCTTGGACCAGGCTTCCAAACAAATGTGGTTCTACTTTGATTACCTCATCTACCATCACTATCAACTCATTGTCAGTGAATTTGGGCATTTTCTTCTGTGACATGGTGTGTGATGTGCAAATTGGTTAAAGGTGCAGGTGTGAAGGTGGTGGTGGTGATGTGTGTGGTGTGTGTGTGGTGTTGTGATGGTGAGATGTGTGCAGATTTGCCTCTCCTTTGTGCTGTGGGGTTCGCCCTTCAGTAGTGGAGTAGTGCAAAGGATTTTGGTCACAGAAGGGGCTGGTTTTATACTCAGCTATGTGGGTGGGTCAAAATGGTGTATTCCTGTCAGGTGTGTTGTGTAGGTTGACCTGGGATTTGTATTTTTTAGTTGCCATGAGGATGTGTCATTGGGGTGTGTTAGTTTTATTTTGTTAGGTTGAGCCAGGTTAATGGCCACACTTGGTAGCCTTGTTGTGTGTTTTTTTGTCAACCGTCATTACTGTTCCGGAGTGACCGCGGCGGTGGGTATACAACCGCACTTCCGCCGGCTCTCCCATTCATCAGTAGTTATGATTGTGGCGGTCGGAAACAGTGGACATCGATACAGTGTCTTTTGTATTTGCAGAGACTTATCAGAGTCCTCCTATGAAGCTGTGTTAAACCTTAAGTATGGCTTCATACCGGTCTACCCACCACTAACTATTGAGACATGTAAGTGACCTTATTGGCATAATCAACGTGGGCGGCGGGTATGGACCATCTGTTTTTTCATACAATTGAACAGATATATCATGTTTTCTAATTTATGAATAGGGACTTATCAGAGCCCTTCAGAATCTATGTTTGATTTTGATATTGGCTGTCTTCGTCTATACTATCTTTCAAAGGGAAAGATGCTAATCCCAGTCCTAAAGCTTAATTCACAGTTTATGTTGTGACTAGGACCAAGACGAAGGAGTGCTTCTAACATAATTTCAATGTAAGCCTCTGACTCAGCACAGTAATTATGTTTTGTTTTTATGTTTCAGCAATGTTGGTCTACTTTGAACCAAACATTCTAAAACACCACTTGAAAGCACCGGTGAGCTGGCTACCTCTTCACCAAAAGACATTCTTTTCAGAGTTCAGAGTCCTAAGTTTGACTATTATGATAACGTAACCCCCTTTTCTCTTTGCCACACTTTCCCATTAAGTAATATTCTTTTTAAGCTTCCTTGCACATGATGGTCTTACATTTTTGTTGAGTTTTGTTACTTTCAAATTGGAAAACCGGTTTCTAAAGTTCTGTTTCCTGTGCAATGTGTTTCTTCTTTTCTGGTTGGGAACCTTTATCCTCTTTGCACGGTTGTTGGATCTTATTTTTCTTAAAACCTTGACCTATATACTCTTCTGTCTCAAGTAGACAAGATGTATTGTGTAGTGTAAGGACAAACTAATTGTTTATATATGTCTTTATCATTGTCTCTACAGCCTTGAAGAAGTCAAGAATATGACAAAACATGTGTTGGCTATTTTCGTGTTCTGTAATAAGGACTGGGCCACTATTTCACAATTATTGAGACTTTATTGTTTAACTATATCTTGGCGTGTCAAGAGATTCAGTCCCTATAAATTGCATTAAAAACTTTTCTAGTTATTTTTTGATACATATGAAATAAAAATTGTGAATATTTTTGGATAAATAACATCTACTGTGTTTCCAGTGTTAAAGGCAACCTTAGCCTCATCAGTCTTTTATACGCTATAGTGAGTTAGACTATTTAAATACAAAGTACTTTTCATAAATAGAATAATAAGAAATGAGCATGGATTTTACAAAGAATGATTAGACCAGGTATGCATATAGTTAAATAAAAATAAGCATAAGATAACTTTAATAATGGGCTGCAATTAGATCCTTTGTCCTTAAACTTTTTTCTTACTATTACATTTATTCCTTTTCTCCCCTTTTTTTTTTAGTATTCCATGCTTCTTTCTTTCTGTTTATATCCTCAGAGTTGATGGACATTGGTCTATGCAATAGTATCTCTATACTTTTTGTCCTTCATTTGATGGATTCAGAAATTGTTTACTGTATGGTGTTTTATGTTTTGTATATAATGTAAATATAATTCTGTTTAACAAAAAGGGACCTTTTTTGTCTTTTTGTCTTTTTCTCTCTTCATATAAAAAAGAAATAATACAAGTTATGAAATTGATTATAGTCAATAAAATTGTATTTTTTTCTTTTCAATAATAAAATTTGCCGCTTATATGTATAAAAGTATAAAATTTGGAATTTAATTGTTGTCCACTTTCTAGGTATATGTATATTTTCTATATTGTTTAGTGATAATTATGTATTTATGTCATGTTATTATCTAGTTGTATTGCAATAGACGGTCCCCTGATGAAGGCAGTTTTGCCAAAAGGCACGTAGTCTCCATCTTCCGCATTGCGTCGATCGATTACACATCGACCGTAAAATCATTTTCTTCAAAACAGATGTTGTTTCTAATTATTGCAATATACTGTTTACATACTAGTGATATAACTGTGTAAATGTTTAGCAGTGTAGATTTGTGTCATACTTTGAAAGAAAAATTACGAGATGATTTGATTAGCTAAAACAAGAGAATGAAGATACACATTTGTGCAGCCAAAAAAATGATTAGATGAATTTAAATAAAATTTCTATATATTTTTTGATTAATTTATATTTGTCCTGCTTTTGATTTGTATATGAATCAACGTTTTTAGATATTGCTATTGATATACCTAGATGTGTTGGCATAATTTTGAATTATAGCTTGTTGCATATTTTTTACATATTGTTGAGTAAATAGTGTTATACATATTACTCCTAAACATTTTGAGTTCTGGGGTATATCCTGTGTTTGTACATTGTGATGATATAAAACTCAGAATAATTTCGATTGTTTTTTTTTTTCAGGAGAGGATGGATGTACACAAAAAGAAAACGATGGATTTAGGCTCAGATCTCTGTACTGGGATGAATGTATGATATTGTTCTGCATTCTGTCCATCAATTGTTCTTTTTGCATTTGTTACCCCGAGTGGGATGGGTATGCCCAGACGTGGGTCCCATGCTCTCCATGCCACTGGAGTCAAGATACCCTGTCTGATGAGGGGTGAAACCCTGAAACTGGTCCTAGGATGCTTGTTTCCAGTCCAGGGAGGACCTGGCCTGGCAGTTCGGGCTGGTTTGTTCAAACTGGAATGGCATGGTGAGCAAAAAAACTATGGATTTAGGCCCAGATCTCTGTACTGAGGTGAATGAATGATATTGTTCTGCATTCTGTCCATCAATTGTTCTTTTTCCATTTGTACACATGTATAATCAACAGAGGAGCAGCGTTAACTGGGTGGTTGGTCACACCTTTACCGTCTGTACATTAGAATGATACAGTTTTAGTTTTTCTATTCTGATGTTCAGGTCCTCTAATACGTACAGGGCCAGACCTCCTCCTGCACCCCCCATTAAGTTAGATTTAATTGCTGGTTTACTGTAACATAAATATACTGGGAGTTCGATTTCTTCTTGGGTTCTTTTCTCTTGTAGGAGCACTATGTGGAATCTTCTAATAAAGATTCGAAAATCCTTATTGTCTTTCTTTCCGGTTAACCCCTCAATGTTCCAGGCACAAACTTCAATGTTGTCCTGTATTTGGTGGATGAATGAATCTTTTTTCAGTTAATTTTATGCTTTTTTGTGTGCACCAGAAAGCAGAGTGCCCGGAAGCCAGGACCAGTCTGTGTGTTGATTTGAAGCTAGTCTTGCTAATTAGATATTAGGGCTGTTGCATTCCGGGGTGACTGCAGTGGTACCGCACATTGCAATTGATTGACGCCTTGCTCTTTTTAAGATTGATGCTGACACTAATTGCTGGATTTTCATCAGATTTTGTATACTTTTGCTTTCTTGCTGTGAGCCCTGTCCTCCTTTTCCCCTCCCTGCCCAGGAACTAGATCCTGAACTTTCTGGCTGGAGAAACCAAGGATAAGCTTCCTCATTTTCCCGTAACATGTCAATTCCCCAGCTTGCAAATGCCTCCTTTTCTGCCCACACTTGGTCATCTATTTAGGCTGTTGCCCAGGTAATCCACGTTGATTCTTCTCCACCCGATGTTGATGCATTTAAAAAGGTGACTGTATGAATATCAGATGATGCAAAATGCAGTCACAATGGAATTTCTTCGACCATACATAACATTGTCCCTCTGTTTATTTTGTGGAAAAGGCACCTTGACTAATTTTGGAAAAAAAGGTCACTTTACAGAGGTTATTAGGTGAACGGATATAAGTTGGTGTAGCTCTTAAGCTGGACTTGGCTGTAAGTGCTGCTGCCTATTGTACTGGTGCTTGAGAACACTGTTGTGGCACTGAGCTATTTAACTGTAGGAGCCGTATTCAAATTATTTCCCTTTTGATCGACAAGAGAAATCAACTTTTTTAAATTGGATACACAATTCAGACAGTTGGTCCATGCCTTTCTTTCTTTGTTTGTCATGCATAACTCTAAAGAGTCCTGATCGTTTGAGAGGGAAAGTGACCCACACTAGGGAGAGGCATGGCAGTTGCTGGTTTTGATCCAGATGTTGTAGGTAATTTTTTGCCTTCCTCATAGTGGGTAATTTGGCCTGTGTACTCACCATTTTAACTCCCTTGTCAGCCATACAATGTTCTTCTCCCAGTTCTTCTTGTTTGTATCTGTGGTGATATCTGGCTTTGTTGCCTTCACCGATACTTTGAAGATAGGGAAGACTTGCCCAGGGAGTCTGGAGTATGGTACCTCTGGATGTATTTTAAGATTTTTGTTGTGAGTTTTCCTGAGTTTTTTATGTTGTCTTTTTGAAAATTAGACCTGCACACATTGTTACTGTATGTTCCCTTAGATCCCTTCTTCTCGGTGTAATAGAGTCCGTTGGGAGAGGAGAGAGGTATGCACTATGGTCAGAGATGAGGGGCTGCTTACTTATGAACAACCTCTCAGCTTCCCCACTCTGCTGTTCCTTATTCATATTGGTTGTTTCCCCAAAATGCTTACTAGCTTCAGATGTCTTTCTGAGGAGGATTTTGTCACTAATGATCAGGCTATCAGGCTTAGGTCATGATGGTGAGACTGTTGCGCCTGTGCCAGTTTTTCACTTGCATTTAATCTCTGTAAGCACTGAGTCTAACATTCCTGGGAGTGAGCCCAGTCTATCTAAGACTGGGCTACAGGCGCAGGCGGAGACACTCAGGACATAGGATTCCACCATCTGAATGAGTGACTTGAGTGCTCTGATTTTAGAGTCTATTGCAGAAATGTAGAAAACCAAAGTGTTTAGAAGATCCACCTGGATCTCAAGCTTACTTGATTGGAACATTAAGGCATTAACCACTTATTGAAAAGAGTGCAGCAGAATCTCCCACATATTACTTTATTTTCCCTTTCCATTTGGAGTTTGGTTGTGTTGAGTTTCAGCATGTGTGGAGCTGACAGGGGAGACCGGTAGAGGGAAGCTAGCCATAGCATACAGTTGGTCCGTTGATACTGCATCTTCCACCTGGATATCCCACAGAGGTGAAAGAAAGATGTGTCTAGTTAGGCCTCATATGCCAAAAATGTTGTAGTGGTATACGGGCCTGATTGAGAAACGACCCTGTCTGGTTCCAGGTCTGTCCCCCAGGTAAGGATCTTCCCAACCAAGCCATTTGTTTTGAACGTGGGACTCTTAGTTTAGTGGTCAGTGTGATGAGGCACCTCAGCTATGCTTGGATCATTATTACTTTCGGATGTTGCCATGACATTAGATGTACTAACCTCAGCCTTTTCCAGCTCAATCTGTGACTCTCCTAGCCCACTATGGCTCTTGAACTCTCGTGCTTGGATGCTTTTTAGTGCCCAAGACTCACACTGGAAGGCAGCCTTTTAAGTTTTAGCTCTCTCTGTGGTAGCCGGGTCTGTAGCGATCTTCTGAGCTTTGAGGACTGTTGTTTTATTTAGAGTTTTATATATCGCAAACTAGACCCGAGGATATCAGAGCTCTTTAGTCTTTACATGAGCACCTGTTTCGTTACAGAATGACACATTCATTTTTGTTAGGCATGGGGAGATCACATGATTTGCCCAGAATCACAGGATGTTGAGCTTCGTTGCCGAGACTCAAACCCGGTTCCCAAGCTTCAAGGTCAACCGCTCTAGCCGTAAGGCTAAATCCTCTCTGTTGCGGACTGGGATGGGTGTGTCTGACAGAAACCTTTGGATTGGGCTCTGAAGGCTGCGTATTTGTATGTCCTTATGAAATGTAAGTAGAGTGTCTAGTGGCTTCTTTAAAAGGCAGATTTCCTTGGCACTTTATCCTGATGATTATAATTGCAGGCTGGGCATTCTAAATGAGTAAACGATAGCTCTTCTTCTTGTTCCCCTAATCCTGATTCCACCACAGCTCCCTATGCTGAACTTCTGTTAAAATCTGCCCATTAGGCCGCTTCTGTTTCCTCTGTGTAGTTCTTGGTGCTCCTCGTGTTCTCCCTGAGCCCACTACAAGGGGACGAGTGGTAATGAACTTTTTGGAGAATTAGTGAATGCAATATGACCGGATGACTTGCTTGACTTGTAGCCAGCCCTCACTTACCATGCTTCCCTTGTAGCACCACCTCTCTCAGCTCAGCCCCTTCCTTTCCTTGCCCCTCACTCTACACAGTTTGTCTCTTTCACAGCCCCAGACCAAGGGGGCCTGCAGGGGCTCATTATGTGATCTAGATTCTTCCAGCACTCATGCCAAGGGAGGGCCAGGACTCGCACTGTGTATTGGGGCTACTGAAGGACTTGAAGGCATAGAGAAATGAGGGTGAATTGTGGGCTGGGTCTGAGTTGAAATTTTTTGGGGTTAATGCGGGGCAGCAGGGGTCAACAAAGGGAGTCCTTACCTCCTGCCTCCTGCGTGTACATATGGTCCTTGCTTACATGGATGGTGGCTGGCATTTAACTGAAGGAAGGAGGAAGTGGCCCAGTGTTTCCTGGATTTTTCCAAGCGTGCCTCTGGGGCTGGAACTGGCAGGATGAGTGGTGCACCCCAGATAGGACTGCAGGATGCACTTGAGCCTAGTTGGGCCGCCTCAGTGGAGCGCCTGGGGCTCTGACTCAGCGTCAGCCTTCTATTGGCAGCTGCACTTGTCTTTAGAGGCCCTCGGGGAGCACGTAGATTCCCCTTGGCCAAAGACAGCTGTGGGCGGGAGCAAACTGAGGAGCGGGCAGGAGCAAACTGGTAAGCCAGCTAACGCTCACGCACCCACCCGACCGGGCCGTGAAGGAGCCAAGTGCCGGGAATCGAAGAATCGGGAGCTCCAAATGCTACCCGCTCATGGCTTGCTTTCTGCGTTTCTCCGCTGTGCCTCCTTGCATCAATCGTCACACATCCTCCTGAATCGTCACACATCCTTCCTCAATCGTCACAGCAGTATTGATTCCTATTGGTGACTAGATAAGTAACGTTAGAATGTGATGTTAAATTTCATTATTCATATACATCTATAATTATCTTTTACTCTTTTATAAGTTGATTGTGCCAAAGATTCCTAGTGTGAGGTTAATCAGGGGTATCTGGAGCTTGAATATAGTAAATGACCATCAAATGAGACTGACCAATCATTGTACTTGAGTGTTGTCACAAGACCAACTGTTTGCTCCACAATTGCTATATTTTTAGAAACAGGATCAAGAGCCCATGTGCAATGAGGTGCTAATTGTCCATTGTAACTCCTATTTCTTTCAGATTAAAGCTCATGTGTCCCTGATTAAACAAATATTGCAACTCATTTCTGATCATATTTACTGTTACAAGTGCAATGCTTTAACTTGGGAAGTCCCAACTGTCACTAGCAAAGGTACATGTAATGACAGCCCCACCACCTCACATCATGCCGGTATCACACAGTGTTGGCCTCTTTTGATTTTCCTTGTGGTCTGTACTTGTGTAACCTGCCAAGGCTACTGATGAGCAGGAGTTGTTCCTGCACTTTATTTCAGAGAAAGTGTCTTAATCTTGTACTTTTACTGAAAATTGAATTGGATTGTAATAAAAGTTTGTAGTGGGGCTTGGCACTTGACTTTCATTCCATCTGAGGCCATCCAAGGAACATTTGGTAAAATTAGTAAACAATTGTGCCACTTAAATAAGCCTGGGCGTATTTCGCAGAACTCCGCAAAGTGCAAAAAAACCTATGCCACAATACGCAAAGCTACGCGAGCAGCGGAGTGAGCTAAATAAATGACAGTTCAAGGTGATTTTCAGTGCCAGGCGCTTGTCCGCACTGTGCAATCATCGCGAACAGCACCATGCACAGTGCAAGCTGGTGCTGCTTCCTTTCTGATGTTTGGTTAGATTTTTACTTGAGCTGCAGCTTTTATTTATGCGAATGGACAGTTTCTCAAAGCGAGCAGTCGCGAGCATATACGACCACTCGTAATGAGAAATCTGACCGCCCGCGTTGAGAAATCTGACCGGGAGGTTCATTTTCCACGCTCGCCAACTTGATGTTCATGATCGCGTACAAGGAAAAATCTCACATGGAGGTGGATTTTCCTTGCCAACTTGACATTGACGAACGGGAGCATGGAAAAAAACTCCACTCCGCTACGTGAAGTGGACTTTTTCCGAACTCCGCGAGCTTCGCATAACGCAGAGAGCCGAAAGCTCTGCAAAATCATAAACGGAGCGGAGTTCACTGCCCAGACCTACTCTTAAAGCACTAGTGGCCACATTCATCAATGAAATCTACAAAAATTGTAATTGCAACTAGTTGATAAGGGAGTCTCAAGCAGTTATTTGGAACATGAATCAGATTATGTTGCCCAAATTCAACTGTGCCAAGTAATTTGATTTAAAATGCAGCTCTATCCATACAAGTCTGTGGTCTTGAAAGCAATTCATGCAGAGCTCACGCTTACTGGCAGTCTGAGCTAGTGTCCACCGGCAGGAAGCAGCAAATCAGAAAGATGAGATAGATACACGCCATTGGGAATGTGCAGGCAGGCAGTAGGTGAGACGTGTGCTTTCAGGCAAATATCCCAGTTTACAAGACGGAGTGATAGCCAAAAATATTGGATCCTAATATATTGTCCTTGATAAGAAGTCTTGGAAGATAAATCCACACTCCGATCCTTTGCTGGTCTTCCCTGTCAACATCTTCCTGCTTAGCACTTCCTATTTTGTTGTGTGGATCCCATCAGTGCAACTCAATGGGTGAAGAGGGTTTGATAATACTGAGATATCTTCCTCTGTAATGCACATCATGTAAGCAGAGTATAAACACACATGCACTATCACACTCCCACACAAGCACACACACATGCACAGAGACACACACACATGCTACACAGGCATTGAACATAATCTGAACAATTTTGCTAAGACTGTTATGTCAATGAAATGCATCTAATGAGTGGTAGAGTCTGGGTGTCTCTTCACACTGTGATCGAAAAAAATCATTTGTAAAAGCTAAAAAAAAAAATCAAATAATGTGACTTCTGCTGGACCTGCAAATGTTAACAGCAATAACGTTCAAACATTTTAAGTGTCAGTTAAGTACAAAAATAAACATTTGTATCCAGCCCTGTGATTTCAAGAGACAGACACAAGTAACCATACGTGAATGGGTCTCAAGTTTTTGCTGCCTCAAGTTAGAGGGTTACGCTGCCTAATGATGAAACAAGTCTATCTTCTCAATGTCTCAAAAGCTCTTATGCTGTAAAGAAAAGAAATGAAGTCTACTTATTTTTAAAAACGCATTCACTAAACCATTCTCTCCACGACCTTGCCAAGATGACATGCCTTTAATGGCATCAGATGTTTATTCCACAAGTAATTGTCCCTCCTGAAGATGCCTTGTCTCTCCAGTTAGTCCTAGGAACCTAAAAATAAGAATAATTCTTCTGCCTCCTGAGCAACTACAAATTAGGAATGGCACAGCTTGTGGTAAAAGGTGCAAAGACTACTTTAACTGCCACATAGCCACACACTGCAAAACCATCTTTAAATGCCATGTACATAGAGCCTTTCAAATATCTTGTTGTGTAGTCCCTATAAACCTATATAGGATCTGCATGTTTAGACAACATAGACTGTGGGATTGGTGTCCAGACTGATTCCAGCCACTGTATGGGTATGTTTACCTGTATACCTAGCTAGCTCACAGTGCCACTGTAAACTCTTCTTACCAAGGAGAGAATAGTTCCTGGCAACTATTGAACATAACAACCCTGTCCCATCAGCGATCGTGGACACAGTACAGTACTTTTCTCTCAGTCACTCATGCTCACTTTGTCTCAGAGAGATACACAGAATAAACGGTTGGGATGTTTTCAATAAGCATTTATTGAACCAGCATTATTCTAGTGTAAAAGAGGTGTGCTGAAACAACCTTAAGACAGAAACAGATATAAACGATATTAAGCACCTATAGAGTAAATGGATGATAGATTTCTACCATAGTGTTAAAACAATGAATATATGCAAGCATATAAATACATGACAATAATAATGCGTACTTCTACAATGCAACCCTAACTAGATGTACCTCTGTGTAACCAGTATGTATGTAGGGGTAGAGCCAAGAGTCCCCCTAGTCTTAAGCCAACCCCATTACCTGAAGTGAGAGACTGTGGGACCCCATCTTGGTCTCGAGATGGACAAACCGTGAGGGATGTCAGACCACTGTGTGATGGGGTGTCTGTGTGCAGGAACCTCAGCATCTTGCGTCATTGTGTCAGCATGGAAGTCTTTCTCCTCTGTCTGTCCTGGTAAAGATATGGTGTATATATACCCAAAAGATACCCTCAGGGGATTCTACCTTGCTGTGTCATGTCGGCTGAGAATGACGGAAGGGATGACCCTTATACATAGTTACTATGCAGAAGATGGTAATCCTGCTGTGATTCTGAGAAACTTCATGCATAATTAATGAGGCTAATTTTCGGGGAAAACCACACAACATATATGCAGCTCTTAACTAGGTAAAAAGTCAATACCAAAACCTGTTATGTAGTGTAATGGTACAGTATATGTATGTGAAGGATTAGGGGACTACTCAAGCCTATGTTGGGGTACCCTATGAAATATAACGCCCACTCCTCATCTGACCAGAATACATACTAAAAAGGGAATGCCCTTCTAATTAAGCATCAAACATTGTTAAAGAGATGTAAAACAGCTTCTCAAAATTCATAAAATCTCTAAATAATATACTCTAAAAAATATGTTCTTATAAATAATCTGAGCCACTGAGTATGTCTGAAAGCCATGGAGCTTAGTAATAGCATAGGAAGAAAAGGTTTTGTTTAAAATTCCAATTTCTGTTGTTTTGGAAAAAAGGCTGAATTCTTTCCATCACACGTAGAGCTAAATGTTTTTGTGTCCAGTATGGTAGACACAACATCACTGCTGCTTGCCATCATAGATGACGGTCCATATAACACCTCACAGATCAGGTCAATTGAGCAAAGATGATCTTCTTCAGTTCCCACAGCCGATGCTGGGGAAGCATTTGCAACACCCAAAGCCTGTGTGCCTGTAGTAGAGCCAGTAGCTAATCCAACAGGAGCTGGAGAGTCCCGTAGTGGCTCTAAGAATGCAGACATCAAGATTGGAATACGCTGGGGACACTGCAGTACGTGGGCCATTAGCGAGTCCAACATTGCATCAATGTCTACTGGCGAAACCGTTGGGAGTGTTAGACAGAGGTCCAACATGCAGTCATAGCTGCAGGACAAGCAGCGGAGCACAGGCAAAACCTAGCCAATCCAGAATGGTTGAAACAATAGGAAACACAGCTCTCTTGGCTCCCGAAGTCGAGGTGTGCCAAAATGAAGTACCATGTGATCATGGTAACGGCACTTTTTTCTATTTCCTTGGTGACTGGGACATTTATTCTGCAGCAGAAAAATCATGATACCAACTAATAGAAGCAGGATTAGCGGGAGCCCATCCAAATATGCTTCCGAATACAGAAAGTATGAAAGTTGAAATCACTCCGAAGACCATCTGAAAGGTGCTTAACAGTCAGGAACCTATGGTCTCATATAGGTGTAATATATGCTTTGTATCATACCTGTTAAATATACGCTGTACCATTTCTATAAAATGGGAAGGGCAGTTAGTCAATACCAGTACCTGGAGATCAAAAGCCTCTCAGGCTGGGGGCGTGGCCAACCAGCGAAGATGATGGCCGCTTCGTAGAGCAGCTCTGCAACCCTGAAATCATCCCCCAGAATATCCATATAACTATCTGACACAATTGACCCCAAAAGGATAGCTGGATAATGGAGAAGGCACAGGGGGTGGAGTGAAACGTGTCCATTGCACAGGCCGAGAGAGGCGGAAACGGGACGGTGGCCTAAAAGCGAAAGAAAGCCTTGAGTGAGAGATCTGGCCAATGATGTGAAGTGGGTGGAGCCTGTGGAAAACACACTGAGGGCGCAGATGCTGGCTCTCTTGGACCCATCTGAGGTGCTCTGTCGACGGCGAGTGCATGGAAAATCATCGGCCCCCAACTCCTGATTAGAAGCAGAGCCCTCATATGTCAGTTGCGAGGCAAGGGGGGTGCCCGGAATTCTCGACCCGACTCGACCCGACTCCCGACTGTAGCCTGAGACTAATGTAAAGCATTGAGTACCCACAGAGTCCTGGTGAGAAGGAGCAAAGCAAGTCAAGGTGCCCCAGGACTGGGAACGCGAGGAGAGCCGTTGTTTTGGAGATTGATTCTTCATGCATAATACAAAATCTACAAAGTGGTTGTTGTTGACACAGAGACCTGTTTGAGAAGGCAGGATGGAAATGTAATTGGATATATAGAGAATGGTTGGATACTAAGCAATGCTGTGTCCTGACTATGGTCTTATGGATCTGTATGGCCTACTTTAGAACGAAACGTCGACTTTCTTACACACGTTTTGTATATGTTTGTCAGATTTTCTGACACCTGTTTTGTATATATTTGTCGAAACTATGAAAAAGTTCCTGATTGAAAAATACTTGTGAACTGTGAGGTAGCTATGTTTACAAGAGGGTGTTACACTACTAAGTAAACTGTGAAATAGATTTAGTAGTGACAGTGTTGCTAGGTAGTCGATTTGACTGAAATTCATTCTATAAATGCAATTTTTTTTGAATATGTGCCTGTTGTGATACATTTCTTTGTTCATATTTATGACTTGATTAAAAAATGGAATAAGTAATTGAATAAACCCCTAAGGTACATTTGTAAAGAGGTTATTGGTCATACCCAGTCCCTTGAGGTATTTTCGGTTGCCCTGTTGCTGGTTGGATAATGGTGAAGGCCCGGGGGGGTGGAGTGAAACGTGCTCATTGCATAGACCGAAAGAGGCGGAAACGGGATGGTGGCCTAAAAGGGAAAGAAAGCCCCAGTCTCGAGTGAGAGATCTGGCTGACGATGTGAAGTGGGTAGAGCCTGTAGAAAACACACTGAGGGTGCAGATGCTGGCTCCCTGGGACCCATCTGAGGTGCTCTGATGCCGGTGAGTGAAAGGAAAATCATCGGCCCTCTACTCCTGAGTAGAAGCAGAGCCCTTATATGGCAGTTGCGAGGCAAGGGAGGTGCCCGGGATTCTCGACCTGACTCGACCCAACTCCCTCCTGTAGCCTGAGACCAATGTAAAGCATTGAGCACCCACAGAGTCCTGGTGAGCAGGAGCAAAGCAAGTCAAGGCGCCCCAGGAAGCGGGGCAGCCACGAGCGACCAATCTCCTGCCTACAGTTTGGATGAGCCATAAACTATTGAGCAGCCACAGAGTCCCCAGAGAGTGGGAGACAGGCGAGGGTGGACAAACCAAAAGCGTGTGCAATTGCAGGTGGCCCATTCAGAAAGGGCCACAGTTGAAGGGGGCAAGAGAAAGACAACAGGATAGACATTGGAACCGGTTTAACAGTGACCTTCAGGTTGGAGATAGCCCAAGATTACACTGAGATCACCAGGGTGAACAAAGTCACGAAGAACCCAGTGTGATGTGGTCGGCAGCAGGTGGCTGGTCAAGAAACGGGGCACAGTGTGCTGAGGAGAAACTTGACAGGCCACACAGGGCTTCCATCAAACTGCGGTACGTGGCAGGAACTTCCTGAGGGCCCACACTCAGGCCCCCCAAAGACATTCTCCCAAGTGAACATGACGGGGGCCAGTGGCATGAGGAGGCACACTAGACCAAGATGGACAAGTTCGCCCTACTTAGAGGCCAGGAGGACACGGACACACTCAGGGCACAACAGTCGGCGACGCCCCAGCAACAAGCAATGGTCGAATCCCTCTCCTTGCACGACATTATGACAGCAGTATTGGGTGTACAGCTGGCCCTTGAGGGGAGAATAGACAACGTGGTAGCAGAGGTGACCCTGAAACAGGCAGATCTGCGTAACATGGGTACCAGGCTCAGGGCAGTGGAGGAAACCACAGAAACTCACACGCAACTAAAGCCCTGCAAGAAACAGTGGGAGAATTTCAGGCAGCAACATCTAGAAAGGAATTAAAATTGGATGATTTCGTGGGTAGATCAAGGAGGAATAACGTCAGCATCATAGGGGTTCTGGAAAGAGCAGAAGGTATATCCACTGACCTATTTGTCAAAAACCTTATCACTAAACAGCTACAAGCTGGGGGCCTTTCGCATCTATTCACAGTGGAGAGAGCCCATAGAGTGCCGGGAGGGAGGCCTCAACCAAGGGCCCCACCAAGACCCCTACTGGCACGTCTTCTCAACTATAGAGATCAAGATGTTGTGCTGCAGACAGCCAGGGTCGCCCCACCAGTCACATAAGAAAATGCACAAAAATCTTTCTTCCCGGACTACACTCAAAAAGTAAAGAAACAGAGGAGAACTTTCTTGGCAGTTAAGCAAGATCTTAGGAAACAGGAAATAAGGTATTCAATGGTCTACCCGGCCAAGCTCCGTGTGGAAGAAGGGGGAAAATTGTGGTTCTTTGAATCAGCGGAGGAGGCTTGGGCTTGGATGGAGGGTTGGCGCACAGTGGGGTGCTCCCCAACCAAAAGGAACCAAGGTGCAAGGCCCAAAATAGCTTGCAGTGCCGCAGACACTGAGAGATTAGAGAGACAATCAGAAGGAGACAATACTACGGCATGGGAGAGAGATTGAACACCAAGAAGAAGTAAGAACTGAAGCTGAGGTTATTTTGATAAAAGGAATTCAGGCCTCATCCACCTCATGGATCTACCCTCATTGGACTGTATTGGCTAACAGAAGAGGTGGGGTACATCGACTCCCCCAAAACAAAAAAGGGTGCAAACTATCAGTAAAGCACCACACAACGGCAGAAGTTGGGGATCCATTTGTCTGGATATTTCAAGGGTCAAGTGTTAGAGAAATGTTAAAGAGGGGGGGCTGAGGAAATGGGCCAATGCGGAGGCACACGTTCCCCTGAATCCATCATATGGGAAGGGATGACAGGCACTCTGCTGAGTTGGTGGAGGCAGGCTGGATGGGTCCAGCCAGACAGGGTTGTGGGGTGGGGGTTGTTATACGGGGCCAGGGAGTGGAGGGGGGAAGTTAAACACGCCGTTGGGTGAATTTACATTATTTTAGATGGTACGTTATGCAAGCGCGAATCCATGCGAAAGTCACCACACACTAACACAAAAATCTGCAGCTCACCGAGTGACACACCTGCTAGTAAGATCTAGAGAGAACATCGTCCATGAGACACAACAAACACTAGTTCAATGGCTTTAGCCAGTATGGTACATCAGGTGACTCTGGAACTCAGGCTGCTGACATGGAACGGACTGGGCGACAAAATAAAAAGAGGTATTGTACTCCAATTTATAAAACAACATTCACCTGACGTAATCCTCCTGCAGGAAACCCATCTGCTGGGTAATAAATGTTAAGCTCTGGACCGATGGGGGTACAAGATGGAGAGTCATGCAGGATTTACTGCTAGCTCGAGAGGAACTGGAATTCTTATTAAGAAACGTGTCCCACTCATGAGGAAAAGTCGTGTACAGACACATTGGGAAGGTATACTGCTCTCTCAGGGACATGCAAAGGAGAGAGGGTTAACATAATCAGAAGATTTGACACCAGCACTGGCAAATTTGACTCTTCTGTGTAGAAAATAGGCCTCAGCTAGGCCTACCAGTGCAAGGGGTTCGCCCTTCTCTGCACAGAGTCCTCAGACTATTAGAAAGAAGTTGGCACAGAAACTGGAATAGAAAATACAGAGTTTAATAAACCTTCATGAAGTGGAACCACATTCACCCAGCACCCTGTGGTGCTGAATGAAGGTAGCACACAGAGTAGAAGAAGCATGGGTCTTTTATACCCACACAGGGGCTCAGAAAAGGGTGGTACAAGTATACATGAGAAGAGTTACATACATAAATGGTCATACAAAAATGCACAGTCAACAGTAAAGGAGGAGCTGGCAGTTGCTGACTCTGGTAGAAACAACCTGATAGTTACAGACTAAAAACAGATGCATGGACAGTTAGATATTCCTGCGCATGTGCAGGGTAGCAGAGTCTAAGTATAGCCAGTCCTTTAAACAGAGCACAAGGGAAGACAAAATGGCTGCCAGAAATACAAAATGGATTCCACAAAATGTACAGGATAGCCTCTAAATACCAGATGGATTCTGCTAACGCTAATTTAATCGCAGCCAATTTACGACAGATGACCCTTTTAGCGTTAGCTGAAGACATCTCCCATAATCCAGTAGGAAAATGAAAAATATGCAAATTAATTTTTAATAACATTTTTTTTTTTTCATAAATATCCTAATTCATTGCTAGGTGGGCATTTCTAAATATTGTTAAGTGAGTATGTATAAGGTATAAACAGAAGTACAAAGGGAACAGAGAATTCGGTCAAACAGATAGCAGGAGAGAGTAATTACTATTATCAGAAACAGAATTATTAGCTTTCTAGTCCTAAGCAAATCCTAGAACCATCCAGTAAAAACATTTTCAAGGCTCCTATGCATTTCAGTTACCATCCATTTCAACTTCAAAAACATTTTCGCTAGACTTTTCCAGTGTTTCCTGTTAGTAACCAGTAAAGCAGTCAGACATATTATTTACAAAAATGATCCTAGATCCAGAGGACCAGGAGGACTACACAGGACCATGAGAATTAGGACGAAGAGCTGCAAAGGGTCGCTCCTCCTCAAAAATGGGACGATCAATGGGGTACATTCCCAACAAAAAAAGGAAAAGAAGTCCTTGGGAAATTAAAGCCGCTTTACAACCAACCAGAGGGGAGTCTTCTCCCTGTGTCCGTTCGAGCCTCACAGGCAGGCTCTTGTTGTTCCCACGGTGGAGCTGCACAACTCGCAACTCAGGAATCATGGCCTAGTTTCAAGGGAACAGTTTCTTCTTTCAGGATAGGGCAATCACCCACCAGGGCAAATGCACTCAGCGATCCTGTCCAGTGTCTCAGGCAGTGCACCAGTTTTCTTCATTTCAATCTAACAGGCACCAGAGACACAGCACCTGTACCCTGAACTCAAGTCCTTCCCTAACTCCTGTATTGCTCTGCTGGCACACTGCTCTTTCGTTGGGGCCATATCTCTTGGCCAACAAAGGTGAAAACTTTACAGCCACTTTAGGACCAGGATTCAGAGGCCTGATGCTAGGATCTCTGAAGCAACCCTTGTTTCAAAGGGGGTTACCTCAAGCAAAAACTTTCTCGCCTTCCTGGTCGGTCTGTGACTCTCGGCTGGGCATCAAAAGCTTGATCCACGATTTCTCCTTTCTGATTTGTGACCCCGTCTTTCGCCCAAGATAGTAGCAGGGGTACACTCATCCCAGTGCTTCCGGCCTTCTACCTTCACTGAGGTCCTGGTTGCCAGTAATGCCTGTGCTGGTTACCTTCACTTTGACTTCAAGCTGGACTGGTGCTGAATCCTCAAGGTGGATCTGATGTCCACGCCCCTCTGGCAATGATTGTAAAGCAGCAAATATCTATTGGTGGACAGAACAAAAGGTCTTTAGACAAGGCACAGAAATAATCTATCAACAGAGAGGATAGTCTCAGAATACTTCCTAGTCTAGGGACGCCCCATATATTAACAAAGCACCCTAGAACCACTTTCATATATGTGAGAGTAAATAAAACAACAGCCTGGACCTATTGGCAAGTATAAAAGGAACTCTTTGGTGAACTGACAAGAGTAATACGTCACCCAATCCCAAGCAGTCAAGGAAGTCTGTGTTCACTTACCAAATTCTGAGGAAAAGAGAAAAACAATACAGACATACTCCAAATTTTTACATATGTATATTTCTATCTTAATCATCTAAAGACCCTCAAGAAAAAGGAAATGTTATACACTTTTACTCATAAACTTTGCATTACTTGTACAGGACTGCAGACACTTCTAAAATAAATTTTCTTAATAAAAGCACCTACATTGTATACTTAGGACCATGCTTTCATGTTATAGGAACAACAGGAAAATCTAACACTGCTAATTTAACAAGGATTCCTATTACATAATGAACTAAAAACTTCAACATAATGGGTACATGTTCTCCAGCGGAACATCTTATGACTAACAGACTCCTATAAAACAATATTTTCCTCAAAAATGTTTGCTAAGGCTCACATGGGCATCTTCTCTGCATTCTATTTTTCACAATCCAAACTATGCAACATCAGCTCTAGTAAGGACTGTCAGTTTATTTACACAGACTAGCTAATAAAAACTAGCAATGCCCTTGCAAAACTGTATGTAGCATGAGAATAACAAACAATAGCGGTGTTATCACCTGAGAATTTTAGAATAAAAACTACCCACAGCTAGTTCCTCTTAAAGATCAAATAAGGAAACAGCAATCTAGCTACTCATCCTCTCATAATTCCATCAGAGAGGATGGGTAGTAACATAGCAAAATATATTTATTCATTTTATTAATGCTAATAATGTTTAAAACAGTATTACTGAATAGCCAATTAAATGTCTCATGGCTATTTCACAGACAGTTTAGACAGGCTCGAAAGAAATTAAGAAAAAGAGAGAGAACACATAAATTTGCCTACCCTTAATTTGTAGAGGAGCTAGCCTCCTCCCCCCTTTTTGACAGTAAGAAACCTGTAACAGGTTTCATTCTGTCAACACTATCAGCCCCAATTTGTAGCAACTGGGCATAAACAAACTCTGAGAAGCTAAATAGCACATTTCAGCTAGCTAAAGAACATATTCCTTTAGCAAATGTACAAGTGTAACACGAGGGCACATGAATTCAAACTAAATCCCATTGCTTCCTGAATTCAGCCCTAAAAGCATTTGTACTATATATATATGGCAGAGCCATTATCTTTTAAAGAGAGGTCACATATACCATTATACTATGTTCATTGAGTGCACACAAAAACTTGCTTTTGCCACAAAAAAAAAGGGAAGCAAAACCTCTTTCTTTCCCTGCCATTTCGTCTTTCAAATGTCGAAATGTCAAAACACATATTGCGCTGAGCCCTGCCAGGCTTCTAAATGTAGGAGTTCGGCCTTTAACCTATGCAGCTGTCCCATCGTGCATGCAAGGTTTTCATGCGGTGCTCCCAAGTCAAAGTGACCCTAGAGACCGAAGGCGAAACAGCAAAACCCACTCTAATCGTGTTCACCAGCAATTTCAGAGGTAAGCTTAATAACTTCTGCCAGTTTTTATACATAGTGATATTTAGAAGCAGTGTGCTGAGTGCTTGAGCAGTATAGATGTCAGCTATTAAGTCTATGCTTACATATGTGCATTTACTGGAGCCTAAGACAGTTTAAAAGCTGCTCTGACTGGAGAAATCTCATTTAAATAGTGAATTTTTACTCAATTACGATTTTGATTTTTAGGGCACTTAAAAATGAATATCCTACAATGTTTTTGCATAATAGTCATCCCCAGAATGTCCTCTACATATCCCAGAGATGTGGCATCAGAAATGTATAATGTATACCCTTATAAAAATGAGTTTTGTAGCCTGGATAAAGTGACAATTTCACATGTAATTGACCCCCTATTGCTGTATAGCACGGCTTAAATTCAATTTGGATGCTAGGAGGTCACAGCATCATGATGCAGGCATTATGAATAGTAAAAAAACGAAATTAATGCGCCTATGTTAGATAACATTTTTAATATAATCATTTTAAGTCTGCACCACTTTTAAAAGACAGTCATTATTATTTAACATCAAAAACCACTCTTATCCTTATTTAAAAAGGCATTAACAAAAGAAATCCCTACTGTCAATCTGTCCTCTGTTTATCGAAAATAATGAAACTACATTTCTAACCTTTAAAACAGCAGTCTGAAATGCAGGATGCTTATTCCGAGTTTTATTTAAAAGGGTAGTAATTCAGCTGTTTTCTGTGGCCGGAGTCAGAAATAGACGAATTCGTGTTGACACAGCTGCTTGACACATAAAGGCGTCGAATTCACACGCCTTTCAAGTCAAGCTTTCAAGCCAACACAACTCTGTCGTTCTGTATAATGTGAATGCCTTTGAATACCCTATACAAAAGGATAAATGCTGTGACATTTTGTATCTGAATTTAATCTATTGTAAAACACACAATTTTGTTTGTTTTTTGTTTTTTAGGCCTTTTATCCCCATATAAAGAATATGAAAAAGGAAACCTGATTTCCTTTAAGGGATCAAAGGCATACTTATACACTTCCAAAGAAACAGAACAGGATTTAGCTAGTGCGATATTTTAGAAAAATTCAGATCACCTTTTTGCAGGGGCTACAAATCATAATGGTTCCATAATATCCAATCAGTATACCAAGCACAGAAAGCATAGACAAATAACAATAGCATATATAAATGAACAGTGATGCGCAATTACTGAACCTACAGCTCAGAGTCAAATATTCTGGCCGGCTTAATTTGTCAGGCTTAAAATCAATAACTGATTTTCTTGCCTTACTCCCCCCCATCTGACAGTAGGTTATCTTTATGATGACCAGCTGTCAGCTGAACTGACTGTGTCGCTTCTGACACACAGGTCATCTTAATTTTAACTTTCTAAGAGTAAAACTACTTATCTAATATTCCATGTTAGCTTTGGGCCACAATTTCCACTGAGAAAATTAATTCTTAATTGGAAAATCGTTTTTATATAGGCATATAGCCCTTAAAATTTCAAGCAAGAGCATCATTTTACTTTTTGTCTAGGATTAATGCAACAGTCTTAAAAAATAAAAACAGTTTTCTATGGAAAGTCTAACTCGTTCCTCAGTTGCCCTGTCTTATCGGAGAAGCTAAAAATAGCCCCTCAGCGCAGAGCCCTGAAGCTGTCAAAGACAAAAAGCCTTCCTAATTTTATCTAAACTGCAATAATTTGCCCTATGGAAAAAAATTTTAATATACAATTTCTTTTCAGGGGTCATAAATTTATTTTCCATTCTCAGATTAGCAGGTTCAGCTTAAATTAGAACCTACAACCCTGTGGACCCAGCACATTGGCTCACTGAACCACCAAGAACACAAAGCTGCATAGGAACAATTTGCAAATTCGAAATACCCACAATTTTCTCAAACTAAACTTTAAACCGGTCCCTAATTACTCTTCATTAATACTTTTGTACATTAAGGGTGTCATCAAATCACAGGGGTTGCTCTTTCTCTAGCTACACCCCTCTCAATTTCCTTTTGCGATTTATTGATGGTGATGAGACCAAATTAAATTTACTCCTTAACAATTTCACTTCTCAGAATTCTTTCACATATTCACAGTCATTCAATCACACGCTTTCCCCAGTGCTAGCAACATCCAAAACACAATTTACCACACCACAACATTTAAACACACATTTAACCCACAGATCAACACTTAAGACAGAAACAAAAGACAGCCCACAGACTGTACTTAAACCAAACCATTTGTAAATACTAATTGCAAGTCATATTCACTAGATTTGGCTGGCAGAACACCAGAAAAAACGCTCTGCATCTCATCACTTATGAATGTTACTAAGTGCACAGACCAGGATCCTTTTATGTACATCTTTAGTTCCTCGGGGTACTAGTCACCAAAGAAAAAATACTTTTATATACCTAACCCTAGTTAAGTACCCCCTCTAGGGGAGCCGGCTAATTATATACAAAAGAAATGGTACATCCAAGAAGGCAACACATTCATTCATTCACGTACTTTTTCTCCCACATTCGTACACAATCAAACATCTCTTGCCTTGTCTTTTGCTTAAACATACATTGTTCCACATACTCAATTTTCCAAAAATCAAATGACCCATACATAGGCCAACGCAACACAGGATCCTTACAAGTGTATTTATTCCTTAATGCGCTGTACATTATAGAAGAAAGACCATACTTAATATACATATCCCTATTAGGCGTCCCCTCCGGGGGGGAGCCAGTTGTGCTTCATTAAGTCTCAAATTGGTACCATTCCAAAAGCAACACATCCTTTGAAGTGTGCTAAAGACAGGCATGCCAAAAATAGTGCAGAATATGCAATATTATAATCAAAGTAGCACTTAAGGTACCTTTAGTACGATGTGCCGTTCAAATCAATTCAGTTAGAGAAAATTCTCCTCATTACCCGCCTATGTGAATTGCAAGTCACATATGTCACAACAAACCAAGTTGGCCAACACAAAATATACCATACTCAAAGCCACAGTAAGCGTTACTAAACTACCTTACCAATCTCAGGCATCAAAACCAACAGCATGCGCCGCAGAAGGACACTTACCAATCACTTGCTGTCCAGATTCATCCTGCCAAGTTCTAAAATCGGCCAAATGGTCACGGCACGGTGAATCAACAGAAGAGATCTCAGTCGAGGACCGGCGCCACCTGGATGATCAGATCAGAAAGAAAGGAAAAGCCGCCGTGGATGCCAAGACTCGGGTCTTATCGGGCAGTGATCACGTCCAGAGCGAGATTCCAATCCTTCGTCGTGACCAATCCTTTGGGCATCCGAGTCACCGATGAGTCCCACGTTGAGGCGCCAATTGTAGAAAATAGGCCTCAGCTAGGCCTACCAGTGCAAGGGGTTCGCCCTTCTCTGCACAGAGTCCTCAGACTATTAGAAAGAAGTTGGCACAGAAACTGGAATAGAAAATACAGAGTTTAATAAACCTTCATGAAGTGGAATCACATTCACCCAGCACCCTGTGGTGCTGAATGAAGGTAGCACACAGAGTAGAAGAACCATGGGTCTTTTATACCCACACAGGGGCTCAGAAAAGGGCGGTACAAGTATACATGAGAAGAGTTACATACATAAATGGTCATACAAAAATGCACAGTCAACAGTAAAGGAGGAGCTGGCAGTTGCTGACTCTGGTAGAAACAACCTGATAGTTACAGACTAAAAACAGATGCATGGAGAGTTAGATATTCCTGCGCATGTGCAGGGTAGCAGAGTCTAAGTATAGCCAGTCCTTTAAACAGAGCACAAGGGAAGACAAAATGGCTGCCAGAAATACAAAATGGATTCCACAAAATGTACAGGATAGCCTCTAAATACCAGATGGATTCTGCTAACGCTAATTTAATCGCAGCCAATTTACGACATCTGGACCTGGGGAAATACATTTTTGAATTGCTGACATGCCACCTCTTTAGGGGGGGCGATTTCAACAAGGCGGTCGATTGCGCATTAGATAGACACCCGGCGAAAAAGACCCATAAAACACAGACACTCTTGACTGACTTTCTCAGAGCGTTGGGCTTAACCGATGTCTGGAGATCCCGCAAACCACTGAAGCAAGAACATACATTCCACTCTAGTGTACATAATAGTCTCTCTAGGATAGACCTCCTAATTATGCCCACTACCATGGCCCTGGACTTTACAGAGATCACACACACACACACAAAGGAATATCCGATCATTACTGGGCAAGGTACTCACTAGACAAATCAAGACCTAGGAACACGATCACAATAAATCCCAGGTACCTGAACATTTTTAGGGAATAATATTTCAAAGAAAATGTGAACTCAGTGGTATCCACGAGGAAGCTCTGGGAGGAGTACGAAACAGTTATTAGAGAGCAAGCATTAGCATTAATGATAGTACACAAGAGAGAGAAACAAAAGGAGGTGGAGGTGGTGGAAAAAAGTATATTGAAGTTAGGAAAACAAGTAGTTAGAGTGGGAAATGACAAAACATAACACTTACTGAGCCTAAAACACCAGGAGTATAAAGACCTGACGGTAAATGCGGCAAGAGCTGCCCAAGAAGAAACAAGGTTTCGTGTATACAGGCATGGAGACAAAGAGGGGAAACTGATTGCATGGCTCAACAAACAAGAAAAAGCCAACCAATGGGTGGGATCAATCCATTTGGAGAGTGGGGGATCCATTGTAGACCCGCAAGAGATTGCAGAGGAATTTGCAGATCACTACGAGAATATATGACTGAATCCACTGCTACATCTCAGGATGCTCTTGAGCTCCTTAAGGACAGACCCCTCCCCCGCTCACGGAGGAAGACATACAAATACTAGATGACGACCTTACCCTTGAGGAATTGCAGAAAGCCCTTGGGGAAATCAAATCAGGGAAAGTACTAGGCCCAATTGGAATACCAGTCGAACTGTATAAAGCTAGGGCAAAACTTACAATACCCCATCTGTTGAAAATGTTCGAAGAGAGTCAAGTAGCTGGCAAATTGCCTCTAGATCAAAAATTAGCCACAATAGTGGCAATACACAAAGAAGGGAAACCAAGAGACCAGTGTGGGTCATACCAACCAATTTCCTTACTAAACAGGGAGGCAAAGGTACTCGCTAAACTTCTAGCCCGCCGCTTAATTACCATCATTCCTAAAGTGATACATCCAGACCAAACTGGTTTCATGATGGGTCGAAATTAGGCCTGGGCGGTAAATTCCGTTACGCTCGCGGAATCTGCAGAATTTGGGTAATTTTGCGTTCCACGGAGAATGCAGAATTGCCCACAATTCTGCGTTCCGCAGCTTCACGGAATTTTTCGCTTGTTCGCATTCTCAACATGCGTGTTCGCAAGATATTTCCCCCCGAGCACACAAACAGCATTCGCGAACAGGAAAAAAGCATCGCGAACAAGCAATTCCGTGTGTTCGTGAAATTTCTGTGTGCTCGCGGATATTTTATTCTTTTCGCAGAGCTTTGCGTAGCGCGAATATGAAATTCAGCCCACCCCTAGCCGAAACACACCCCTTAACCTGCGACGTCTTCAGGGGGTGTTGGGTCCAGCGGATACAGAAAGAGAGGACGTGGTGGTTCTATCTCTTGATGCCCGCATAGCCATCGACATGATCTAATGGCCCTTTTTATTCATGGTACTGGAACAAATGGGAGTTAGTCATCGGTTTCGTGTAAAACTCAATGGGAGGATGTCACACATGTTTCAACTTTATTGTGGGACCTGGCTGTCCCCTTTTGCCTTTAAAATTTGCGTTGCTCTAGAGCCACATCTGTTTCATGTTAGTGAGCATTTTTTTCTTCACAGACGTAGGTGAAAGCTTATAATAATATGAGCGTGGATCTAATGTTTTAAACCAGAAAAATAAGCAAACTTTTTTTGCAAACGTTTGTGAACTACCTTTTGGTGGTGTTGGGCAATGTTACCATTGGTGGTATGCAAAAACATTACGTGGTGCACTTGTTTTATGAAGGAAGTGATGACCATAATGTTGGTACTAGTACATGGTATCACATTCAGATGAGCCATCAAACATTTTTTTTTTTTTAAATGCTGCAGACAGTTTTAAATCAGACAACATATTATTAACAGTTTCAAAATCCCAATCACCAGAATATGTACTTGAGGTGATAATATAATCAAAAGAAATTTTGAATACATATGGTATTTTTTAAAAGTTCAGTGGAACCAAATACATCATATGAACCAGTATTCAATCTATTCCATCAGGAACTGGAACTGCTGTAACGTTCACATAGGACAGGTCTCTTTATTCACAATGAGATGAGGTATGAGGTTTCAAGACCAAGTTCACTTGTGATACTGCATACCCTTCTGGGAGATAGTGTCCACTGACAAGTAAGGAAAAGACAGTCACTAAGCATATCCAGAATAGTAGGAAAAGTATTCCTGTTATTATCCAGAGCTGTAGCCATTGTAAGAATAGGTATGTCTGTTTAAAAAAAAAAAAATAACTGGAGCTGGCGGTTGACTCAGGTTCACTTGGATGTAGAGTAAAAGTGTTGAAATCGGTGAAGTAGCCAGAAGCAGTTTGATCTATCTTTGGTAGCTATGGAGGTTTTGATGAACTGGTAGTTGCCTCCTGTAGAGGCATATTGATGTAGATTTCAGTGGTAGACCACATTGATATTTGTGGATCACTTGAATTTTGTTGTTGTTCAATTTCAATAGGAACCAGTTCCATTTCATTGTTGATAACTCCATAACTACGTATGGAAGACACTTTGAATGTTATCAGTCTTTCTGTCTGAGCCTCCTGTATGGTACTGACAGGAGAGCAGCAGCTACCCAGGAGCCCACCTGGCCTGCTAGTCAGGATCAGCCACAAAGTGTGGTTTTATCAGATCAATTAAGATGAATCTCTTAATTTGTTTGCTGGCAAGAGGCGGATGTAGTACTGTTCTTGTTCCTTCGACAGCCATGACAGGTACAGGCTTTCTGTATGATGGCCCAAATTCTTTCATGTCCACCATCTTTTCTCTGACCAGGACTTTTGGGTTCCAGGCAGGTCTTGATGTTACTGATTTCACTTCCCAAGTGGTGGTGCATTTTACTTGCACATTGCTTTTTAGTGCCCTGGAATTCATTAAGATCCTGTAAAACAGCCAATCATATATTGGTGTCAAATGGTTTTTAATCCACCAATGTGCTTTCATAGTTGAGATCACTTACCCACATTCTTGTCCCAAATCAGACTTCGTAAGGGGTGACACCTCCTAGGGAACTTCTTGGCATATTATTAGGTGCCCTCTGTATCCCATATAGGTGATTGATCCAACTACCACCTGAACCTAATACCCTTGTTGTTAAAGATTGCTTTAAGTCCCAGTTTTTCCTCTCCACAACCGAATTTCCCTTTGGATGGTATGGAGAGGAGTACCGCAATGCAACACCCCAACTTCCCATAGCTTCCTTGCAAGCCCTAGAGTTAAACGCGAGGCCGCGGTCAGAATGTAATGTGCCAACTGCGTTTGTCCCTATGAAGACTCGAAAATATTTTATAACAGTTTTAGCGTCAACCGAGTGCTGAGGCCAAACCCACAGGAATATAGAACATGTGGCTTTTGGACAGTCAGCATTTTTTGTTCAATGGGGCTTTACCTCACAGTAACAGCAAGGTTTATTTTTGCCTTCACCTTTGTTGGATTGTGACTCACCCCCCAAATGCAGGGTTTGGGGCCCTGATGAAGACTTTTTTTTATCTTAACCCTTGTCCCCACCACTATCTGGCGTTTTAGAATCTTGCTTCTTCTGGTCACCACCAGAGTTCTGGGTTTACTGCTTCACCCTGGTTCTGACCTATCTATCTGCCTCCTTTCCCAATTCTTGGTAAGAAGTCAGATAAGAGCCCACCAGGTACTGATGCAATAACTGATTTTGGCAATTATTAAGGATCTGCTCCCTTATAATCAAATGATACAATCCATCAAAATCAATTACTTTGCTGCTATGGAACCAGCCTTCCAGAGTATTAATAGCACTATCTACAAAGTCTATCCAGTCCTGAATATGTGTGTCCTGAGTGTCTCTGAACTTAATCCTGTACTGTTCAGTGGTTAAGCCAAACCCATCAATGAGAGCACTCTTCAAAACTGAGTAATTGTCAGCATCCTCTTCTCTAACAGTGAGGAGCTTATCTCTACCTTTGTCAGCAAAGGAGAGCCACAAGATAGCTGCCCACTACTCTTAAGGGACCCTTTGTACTTTACAGGTCCTCTCTAAAGCATTTATCGATGTGTGGAAGTCATCCCCAATATGGTAGGGAGGGACAATCTTTCTCAGTTTCCTGTTATCAAAGGAATGTCCCTTAACTCTAGGGACACTGTTGCTACCACTATGGGACTCTAGTCCCAACTAATTTTTAGCCCTCTGGATGTCTAGGGATTCCTTTTCAAGGGCCAACTGCTCCTGGCTGAACCTAAGCCCAGCTGCTTTCTTAAGCTCAAAAAGTTGGTATTCCCTATCATAGGAATAGTCTCTCCTGCTAGACACAGGGGTCCTTGCAGACTATCCCGAGTGATTAGACTCAGCATTGGGAGATCTAGATCTCCTTGGCAAGCTCTGCACTCTTCTAGGAGGTGTGAAGAGGGGCCCCTCAGGGCCTTCTGCACCACCATCCTAAAGATCCCCCTGGTCAGGGTTAGAGTCTAGGTCATAAAAGGTGTCACTTTCTGACTTACCCTCATGCCTTGGCCCACCCACTCTCTCCTGTTCATCTGACCAAGGCGTTTTTCTTAGGTCATCTAGAAGTAACACCTCTACCAGGTGTTAAGTGTTGGCACTTCTCCCTTTCTTCATCTTTCTAGAGGCACACATGGATTTCAATTCAGCTCACTGTATCTAGAAGGCAAAGAACCACTGCCACCTCTTTTAGCAGACATACTAAGTGTGGTGTGGTGTTGCACCTACTTAACCTAGTGAGAACTAAACTCTTTGAGGTTGGAGAAAGGGTGTACTAGACCATTGACTTACCCAACCCTAAGTTCAGTAGAACTTACTTATTCTAAGCTTGTGTTAGATGTACCTAGTACTAAGGGTGGGCGTAGTGGGCGTAGTGGGGCTACGTGAAGCAGCACGTAGTGTGCCCAAATCTACGCACACTACGCGCTTCGCGTAGCCCCACTACGTGCCACCCACCTCCCACCCGCCATTCTTTTAAATAATATAAGCAATGAAAAATAAAGTAAAGTAAGTCGACTTACCCGTAAGCGCGGCGTCTCCGGGGCTCCCTCTTTCAGTTTCTAATTTCTTCTGCCAAATGCGCATGCGCGGACGCCCGCGCATGCGCATTTCTCGCGAGAAATGCGCATGCGCGGGCGTCCGCGCATGCGCATTTGGCAGAAGAAATTAGAAACTGAAAGAGGGAGCCCCGGAGACGCCGCGCTTACGGGTAAGTCGACTTACTTTACTTTATTTTTCATTGCTCATATTATTTAAAAGAAGGGCGGGCGGGAGGTGGGTGGCGGGTGGCAAGCAGCTACGCTTCACCCTTGGCGTGTGCGTAGCGCTGCCCTGCTTCGCCTACTTCGGAAAGTGCGAAGCAGGCAGCGCTACGTACACTACGTGGGCGAAGCGTAGTGCTACGCCCGGGGTTACCTAGTACTAGTGGTTTTTCAGTTAATCAATACAAAGGTTTTATCTGGTATGACAATGCAGGCTTGAATCCCACCACTGCCACCAATGTGAGAATTTGGCCTGGTATATGCTGTCCACTAATTAAAGTGGGCAGCTTGCAGCAGTCCAAACAACCCTTATGGTGATTTAAGAGGTCTAAGATAATATTAGAAAGCTATCCAAGTGGAGGCTGTGGAGAGCAGCCTTCAGGCTTAGTCTTGAAGGAATGTAAAGCAGCTTGTTTTACTAGAATGCAATCTTATAGTATTGGTTAAATGAAAGGAAAACCACACAATAGTTATAAAAAAAGATGTATTTATTAATATAGCACAATCTAATACGACACAGTATCTCCGACACAGAGATAACTACAAAGCACAAAATACTCAAGCACAGAAATTACAGTAAATAGCACTTCACAGTGGGCCACAGGGGGGAGCCAAATCATATATAAAGAAGGTGGTATAAGAACCACAACTCGAGTCAGGACAATGTTGAGAGGACGTAGAGTTGCTGGAACTCCAAGGAACCACCCAAGGTGAGTAGATAGGGACCCCACGGAGGAAGGGTACAGTGTGGGAACACAACCTTGTGCCCAATACAACTCTACGTGAAAGTTGTGGTTAAAGTTTTAAAGATTAAGGACCCTTCCCAGTGGACTTTGAAGAAACCCCGAAGAAGACTGAAGATTGGAGAGCACCCCCACCCATGGATACTGAAGTACCCAAGTTACCTAGCCCAGTGAAGCCGGTTGTGTAGGGATGAAAGGGCATCGAAAACCACTGTCGAACTCAATGGAGGACTTCTAGAAAGTGTCGCTGCTGGGAGGGAGGAGAATGTACGGTGGAATTCAAACATGGATTCTTGATGGAGAGTTCCTGAAAGCAGACGGGACAGAGTCTGGGTCACTTAGGAGCGACCAGGGGCTTGGTAGACGAATGCCCACCGATGTCGGGTGCTTCAGGTTCGTTGATGGTGCTCTTGACTCTGCAACTGCGAGGACCAGGCAATGTTGAAGATGAACAGGAGCCAGATGCAAGCTGTCCCATGAAGGATATCACATGCCAAGGGGTTGCTGTCCAGCGGGAGCACCAACAAGCATTGGCAACAGCAAACCATGCAGAAAGTCAAGACAGTGTACAGTTCAGACCCGCATGGTCCAGGAGACTCACCACCGCAAAAGGAGTTATGGCAGCCCTGGAGCAACCAGGAAAGCCCAAGAAAAGCAAAGTTGACCCGCAAATGAACAGACATGCCAGAGGCACAGGAGTTATGAGAGGAGCTCTAGCAGTTTCTCCAAACAACACGCCACGGAGCACTTGGTGTGAGGAGGTCAAAGATCTTGGTAAGAATTGGTGCCAGAGGTTGGGGCTCCATGGAGCCCAATGCCAATAAGCACATGCACTTTCAAATGAACGCGGTGTACAGGGGTTTGGGTATTGCAGCCCCAACGAGGGATACTGGCCTCAAACTTGGTAAGAGGGCAACTTGGGCCTCAAGGGACATAGAAACCCAACTCCTGTGTTGCTGGTCCCTTTGGAGTCCATAGGAGCTTGGATCAACAGAACAGTCAGCAGTGTTGAGGTGCCTGAAAATGCAGGGGAGTGACTCCTTCACTCCAAGGGAGATTATCGTCAGTTGTCCTGATGCTCCACAGGTCCTGCATGGATCCTGTATAGTGCACAGGCACAGACAATGCAGCAGACTGAGAGGGAGATGAAGTCAGGCACAAACAAAGTCGAGTGAAGTCCAGAATGTCCAGACAGTCAAAGTGCAGTGGTTTCAGGTTAGAATCTTGTCCATGATGAATCTATGGTCCTATAGCCAGGTAAGCCCTTGAGTACCCAGGGGAGAGGATTGGAAAGATTCAGGTGACCCTCCCAGGGGAGGGTCCTGACAGGGGGATGTTACCCCCATGTCCTTTGTCCAGTTTTGCACCAAAGCGGGAACCAACGGCTCCCAGGACTGGTTTGAACTGGACTATGTACAGGTTCACCAAATGTGCCACTCATGCAGACTCTCAGTCGCTGGTAAACACACCCACCCAGCCCTAAAACACTAAATCCTCTCTGGGAGCTGGTCACACCTCCCTGTGACAGGATGTCTGTTGTTCTGTCTTCCCCTGCTTGAGATGGGCTCAGCAGCAGGAGGGCAGAAATGTGTCTCTGGTTGGCAGCAACCATTTTAGGCTTTCCTGGACTAGAAGGCTGGTACCGGCAACACCAGGGACCCCACGAAGCATGCCTTTGAGGGGTGGAATCATACCTCCCTCACTGGTTACCAGTGTGGGGGTATGATTGTAACATAGTTGATAGCGATACCAAGCAAGATAGGGTTTGTTTCAGCCGTTTTATCGTTGGTCATCACGCGTTCGCATAATGCCCCCTCTATATGTCGTATATGGCTGTTTCACTGACAACCAAGGAGAATAGACTCCGTAGGCTGCAGGGGTGTCTTGCTCGTAGCATCCTCTCACTTAGAACCAAGCACCCTGCCTTCAGTATTGTAAAGGCCTGCTATAGTTGCAGTGACCTTTAGATATAGTAAACCTATATCTATAGTAAGTGGTGCAGGCACTGACTCTTACAGGCTGCAGTGGTAGACCTGTAGTTCCATTTTGCATGGCCTCTCATGGGTTGGATAATACATGCTACATCCCATGGGAAGCCTCTGGGGTACCTATGCACTGGGTAGATGGGAACCACATACTAGCAACTGACAAGGGTACACCAGTATCCAATCTGGAGTGTACCGAAGTACAAAACATAACAGTTTAGGGAGAAAGCAGATAGACTGAGGTTCTGATTAGCAGGATCCCAATCAGACTAGTCAAAAACAGTATTACATTCAGCAAAAAGTGGGTGTAACCATAAGAAGCAGATCCTACTTTCCTACAGGGAAGTTCTAACATTTTCTGAAATGTTTATCGCTCTTTCCTGCTCTTCCTTCCTCGCTGCATTCATACGTAATATTACTGCAACGTCGTCTTCTTTAGTCGTGGTTGAAAGAGTTTCAAGGAAACTGAGATAAGGTTTTATGCACAATATGGAATTATTTGTCCTTCATGCTACAGTCAATACAGAGAATATGCCTACTCAACTGTGGCCTATTTTTCCCTTCCCACCTCAGACATCTCTAGGTAAATGTGATTAGGGGTCTCTGAGTAAGCATGACTGAACTACTCAGATTTGACCGTTAAATAAGAACCAAACTAATGTTAGCAGCTCCATTTTGTGTAGTTCCTATAAACCTAGAAAGGATTTGCTCATTTAGACAACATAGACTGTGGGATTGGTGTCCAGACTTATTCCAGACATCCCCACTGGGTATGTTCGCCTGTATACCTAGCTAGCTCACAGTGCAACTGTAAACTCTTCTTACCAAGGAGAGAATACTTCCTGCCAACTATCAAACATGACAATCTTGTCACATCAGGGATCGTTCAAACAGTACAGTACTTTTCTCTCAGTCATTCATCCTCACTTTGTCTCAAAGAGACACACAGAATAAAATATGAGGATGTTTTCAATAAACCTTTATTGAATCAGCATCATTCTAGTGTAAAATAGGACAAAAACAGATATAAACGATAATGCCATTTTCCTGCATTAACTATATGGTATCTGCACCCTGTTTCTGGTTCAAATGACTGGGTGTAGTTGACGGTTGAACTTTGTTTTTTCCTCCCAGACAGCCACACAAGAGGTAGATTAGGTGTGCCTGATTGGGCATCACTGGCAGGATGGGGCGGTAGACCTGTGCACATCCCCACTTGCAGCTCAATAGGCTGTGCTCTGCCTATGCACAAAGGACTTGTCACCAGTGTATTGTTTATGCAGCCAGCTTGGAGCTAGAGATGGAGAGGAAAACAAAGTCAAGTACTTCAAAGGGAATTCTCTAGAAACATGTCCCTCTTCAAAAAATGCATGCAATATATAAATAGGACCCTCAAACCAACTCTTGAGTTGACTTCCTGGAAGGACTTTATGAGGACTTCCAGGTGCTGTGGCCTGCTGTGCATTCCACAAGACTGCTTTGCTGCAACTGAAAGGAATTTGGTGGTGCTTGAAGCCTGCTTTGAACTCTCAGAGGCCCGCCTTGTGGCTTGAGCCCTGTCTATTGCTGAACCCAGGACTACCAGAGTGACTCCATGGCTAGTTGGCTAGCCTCCTGATCAGAGACTTAAGGACATAAAAGGCTCCAGCCATCTTGAAACTGCACGTTGTCTCAGCCTGAGTGAGTCCATGCCCCCAAGTGGGAAAGTGGGACCTTTGCAGTCCTAGACCCTTGGTGGTGAAGCTAAACATACCCAGATAGCCAAAAATCCAAAACGTGAGACTTAGAGCATTTTTGTCTAAAAACTGCTCTGTGAAATGAGAGAAAACTGGGACCAACCTGCTCGTCTATCTATCCAAGGTGCCTCCTATTTCACCCTGACTTCGCAGCACCTCCCACCACTTTCTTCTCTGCAGCAGCAAATCCTATTTAGCAGTCTTTCGCCAAAAGAGTAGGCAGTCTCATGGCCCTCTTCTCAGCTATAGCCTCCAGCCTCGTTCCCCTGGACATTTTTGAATTCCAATAAGAGACTTGGGGGCATATCAACAAGGGCTTTATCTCTGCTTTTTTGGCTTTAAAAGCCAAAAAAGGAGAGATAAAACTAGCGCCCTATCAACAACAGGGTGCTAACATGCAAATTTGCATGTTAGCACCCTTTTACTCTACGCTTCCCCTTGCATCTCTAATGAGATGCAAAGAGGGCGTTCCAGAGTAAAATAATAGGAGAAATGTCGCTAAGCGACATTTCTTCTATTATCAAGAATGTCGCTAACCCTGTTAGAGACAAAAAAAGCAGCGCTAACCGCGGTTAACGCTGCTTTTTTACGTCTGGTATTTTTCTGACTTAGCCATGATATCCTATGGAAGGAGGATATCATGGCTAAGTTTGCCTGTCCCTATCAACAAGGTAACGTGAGATTATCGCTGGGTTTCCAGCGATAATCTCACGCTAGCCTGTTAGCGTGAGGATTTTTATCGCTATTGAGATAAGCGTTGCTAATAGCACGCTATCTCAGCGATAAAAATTCACGCTAGCCGGCGATAATTATCCTAGCGCTAAGTGCGCTTAGAGATAATTATCGCCGGTTGTTGTTGATATGCCCCTAAGTCTGCATATAGAAATCTTCATTGCAACTTCATCCAGTGTCTCCCTTATGATGATGCTCTCTCCTTTGACATCACCTACAGCCAAATGTAAGCGCCGACCGGGTCCAATCCACTCTTTGTATCCAACCTGTGCTCTATTACGGTCAGCCATATTTTTCGACTTTAACCGGATCCAGCAAGAATAGATATCTGCAGTGGTGCTTTGATCATGTAGATGCTCTTTTTTACTTTACATTTAAAAATTCAGAACTCTGATTCTACTACTTTTTGTCATTTTGGTGTCAAACAATATATTAAAATGTACCATATGTTTCTAAATTGGAGACAGATTTTTCATGAGTTGTGTTTTCTCTTTATTACTGTTTTTGTGCTGCACAAATACTTTACACATTGCCTCTAAGTTAAACCTGACTGCTTTTATGCCAAGCTACCTGAGGGTTAAGCACAGGATAATAAATCACTTTTGTAGTGCACCCTGACAGGGATTGTGGCTGTTGCTTGAGCAGGGTTAACACTCTACTCACCCAGCAGCCTACTTTGTCACACATATTGATGCACATAGGTTATGTCCAAAAATTAAAAGAAATTCCCCATGTAAGATAAGCATTACTCTTGTGATTTATTCACAAGCAAACAATTAAATATTAACTGCTGTACTGAGAAAAACTCTGAATTCGAAGAGGAGTATTCTGTATATACCATGATGGTACTGGTTCACATTTTCATGTGCACAGTTGTCCACCCCAACAGCTGAGTCTCAAAAGCTGTAAAGTGCCTATTCAATTGTTTGATTGTTAATGCCGAAAAAGAGTAAACTTACACAAATATCAAGTTTATCTTTGTGAAGTGGGCCCTAGGTCTTTTGGTATGACATTGAGTCTATCTTGAGCTGACACCACTCATGAGCATGCTAGGCCTTCTTCTCGTCCAAGTCCATGGTTTTCTGTGTTTAGTGATGATCGTTTTTGTGCAGGAAGGGACATCTTCCTACACAAAAACAACAAATGGAGGTGATTTCCTCTTTCTATGTGTGCCGTAGAATGCCCGCTTCCCGCAACAAACATTGTCCCTGTGAGGCTGATCCAATATGGCTCAATCCCCTGGTAGCTATGGCACAGAGCAAACAAGTTAATTTAGAGGCAATGAGTAAAGTATTTATGTAGTACCAAAATATTAATAACCTCAAAACACAACACAACCAAAATCCCAGCTAAATTAGAAAAATAGAATACAAATTCTGCCCCCAGTCTGACTCCTGAACCCTGGTGGAACTCGTTCTAAGGCTCCCTGTGACTTGCCAGGCTGCTGCAAGAGGGAGGTGCTCACAGCCAAAGGCGGTCCCATCTGTGCCTGTCCGAGACCACACGAGGCTGGCCTGGGTCATCCCTCTTTGCCTCCTTGTATTTTCATACAGCCAACAAATGAGTTTTGAAGGTAAGTCACAATAGGGATGAGGAAATCTGTAATGCTTTGGACCAAAGACAGACCACTAACAACCACTATCATGAGCTTCCTTACTAATGCAATGTGCACACTGAACAGGGAGATAGAATTTGTCAAATAAAGGCTGGGGGCCATGAAAAAGGCTTGTCAAGCAAATCATCTCACTGACACAGATGCGAGTGCTACCACACCACCCCCGATAATAAATGAGTTAGCCTTTCTGGCAAAGACAAATTCTTGTATTCTTACTGATGTCTTAACAATTGAAACTAATGTAACTCAATTCTGGGGAAATCTTCTCATATACTATGTTAACTGCCTACTTAGAGTTAATACTAAAAAAAGCATTCAACCCATTAATGCTATTTTGACAAACATTGACTGTTTGCTAAAAACTTTGATTGATCAAGGCCAAGGTAGCTCGAAAGCAAAGTTTACTACAATAGCTTTGTGTGAAGAGGCTACAATTATTAGAATGTTCAGCGAAGACCCACATATTAGACTAGGTGGTAGCCTGCAGTGTACTAGAGCATGTTTGTGACTATCTATTCGTAATTCAACAAATGATATTGCACAAAATACCAACATGCCTTCTAATATTCTCCCAACATCAGAAACAGCATAGTCAAACTTTGACCCTTTCTAAGGATAACCTCAGATCTGCTAATAGGGGGTGCTTAATGCCTCAGCCAGCAATGGAAAGAATTTTCCAGCTGCCTCGTAAATGTGCTCCATTGGTCATAGTTTTTAAAAAAAATTACCACCTTTAAATCCAGGCCAAGATGAGGATTTGTATCAGCTAAAAAATAAGGTGGTATATTGGCTGGAAAGCAACATTAACCTTTATAGCTGTGAATCTCAGAGGATTAGATTGTTAAAAACTTCGGAAACAGATTTCATATTGGTTCATTACTGGGAAAAACTGTCATGGATCAATCGTCCCCCTGGTAGTATCATGGCGGTACTTTTGTATTCCTTTTTCTATGCACCATATTTTACAAAGGCAAATATATTTTACACTTACAAATCCCTGCATATAAATCATTGGAGTTCCAAACCCACAACCATTTCATGCCCCTGGAACTAGTTGATTGACTGCCCAATTTTAGGCTGCCTTTTATGCCCAACCCACAATATGGAGAACCTACGGATATGCAATCGAACAAATGTATTGATGGGCTGTCATTCTCTGTGATTAATGAAGGCTCAATGACAAGCTCAACTTTTAGTGATACTGTGGAGGATGCAATTTTGCTCCAAATGCTAGAGTTACAGATTACTGCTCCTTAGCAAAAGAGTTGCCTAAAAATAGTAATAACACTCCCCTTACTGAGGCTATGTGTACCAACACATTATTGTATAATGGAACATCACCTATACTTCTTATAAACTAAATATTATTGCCCTCTGACATTCAGTTGGATGTTCAATGTATGTTTTGGAATGTGGTCAGTCACTCAAATAAGGTGACAAATGTTGAGTGGAACCAATATTTATGTCATATAACATTATCTGCATACAAGAAACTTGGGCCAGAGTAACAGTCCATATAGATGGGTTCTTCTTAATCCACACACCAGTGGGATTCTCTAGAGAAGGGCATTATAAAGGCTGGCTATTAACTCTAATTTCAACAACCCTTTGAAAAAAGCGTATTAGAACCTATCTATATTCCCCTTATTACTAAATATCAATATTGTGTATGAATAGAGTTACTATTAGTTATAGTTAGCTTCTATCACAATAAATGTATTGTGAATCATATAGAGATACACGCATTACTAGAAAAAAACTTAGTAAAACTTTGAACAAGCTTACTACTGAGTTTTTGTAATTTCAGGGGACGATTTTAATTGTAGATTATGGCCACTGTCAGATTCACTGGTCCTTGGACCAATACAGCGTGAGACCAAAGATTCACTGCATTTTCAGCATACCCCTTGCGGGGATATTTTAAATTCCATTTTTAATATGTTGTCTCTCTACTGAACCTTGACAAAGGTTTGAAAGGGAGAGGCCATTGTAGCCTCATTGATTTTATTGGACTCGCATATCACTACAAACCCATGTTTATTGATTTAACAATTTTGCAAACAAGTTTAAGTGATCAATACCCCCTGAACTTCTCTTTTGACATGGGTTCTGAGAAACAGCAAATGGATATTCCCCCTATCACTCCAATAACATACAATAAAAACATAGGAATTTTAAGCAGGTGAGCAACGGTGGACTCTAACACCATTGTAGAAGATTTGTTAAAGAAAGGAGTTGACATGTCCTACCTTCCCTGAATGGTGAACTTAATCCCAAGGGCATGCTGAGGGCATTTAAGGGAATCCATCATACAACCACTGATCTCCTAACATAACACTAACATTTCATCCTAACTACATAAAGAGAATCCAAGTCACAAAGGTGGTTTGACAGTAGCTGCTCGAAGACCCACAGATGTCTTATACGAGCCCTGAAATAGATGCTCCAGGACAGAGTGTTGGTGTGACTATTCAGATAAAATTGTAAATAGGCTATTATGCAGAGAAAAGTGGTCATCAGGCACGAAGCATGGGGGAAACTGCATGAAGCAAGTGTAAGAAATATTGTTGTCTCTTCTAGAAGACAATTTATGACCCCTACTGAGATAACCACAACACAGATATTGCTGTTATGTTTCCAACACAAAAATGCTCTGGAGCATACAGCAGCAATGATGGGTCAGACAACTCCCCTGAGACATCCCCTTCTAAACCACCAGGGGGTGGCATGAAGCTAACCCACCTACATGGAGGTCAAAAGATCATTGAAACATAATGCAAGAAATAAGCCATCTGGCCATGATGGGGTACCAGCTGACCTCTGTTTATTTAATCCTGACATTAGGGCACCATTACCTATGAATTTGATGAGAAGAGTATCTATTAAGGTGTCTCCAAACTCCAAAAGGTGATAGAATAGATCTCCAATGCTACTGGTAGATCTCAACGATTGACACCACAAGCAAGCTTATGGGCAGGATCCTCCTTGATCGGCTGGAAGCTTGGCTGACGAATAATGGTGCATTTATGACATGCAGTATGGGTTCAGACAAGGTAATGGGACTGTGGAACAATGCCTCAATCTCCACTCGATTATATCCAAATAGACAGTGGTGAAGTGTGGCACCCTCCATCTAGTTTTTATGGACTTATCCTCAGTATTTGACTCAGAGGATAGAGGAAAACTCTGCTCAAAACGGGCATTGAACCTGCAATGGTACCCTTCTTAGCCCAGATGCATGAGGGTGGGTCAGGCTGTCTAAGATATGGGACAAATGGAAAACTCTATGAAAGTGGGTGTGAAGCAAGGCTGTGTACTGGCAGCATATTTAATATGCCTATATATAAATGAACTTGAGAAACATCTAAATGTAGGGAATGCAGGTACACCAAGTTTTGGGACTGGGACACTATCAGGCTAATTCTATGCAAATGACTGTGTCTTGATATCCAGGATGGGAGTTGGCCTACAAAAACAACTACATAGATTTCAATTATTCATGAATGATTTATTAGTAGTTGGGAAGCCCTGTTCTATTTTAAAAACACACCATAGTAATGGAAATAAATTCCTTTGAGTGCTAACTTTTTCCAACAAGGGGATACCTTTTGATCAGCAATGTACATGGTCACACCTGATCAAGCACTTTGTGATATCTATGTTTGCATAGGCACTTTATAATGAGAGAGTTAGGGGAAGGCCCCAGACTGCCTGGACCCAGGAGCCAGATGAAGGAGGGAGGAAGGATCCTGGAAGCATACCAGGGGCGTTTGGCCAAGGATATTGGGTGAAATGGCCAGCCCGTGACCGTGGGAAGAGGGAGTGGGTGAGTGAGCTGCCGGGCACCCCCTTGGATGCCAGGAAGTGTGATAGTCTGAAGATACCATGTGGATACATTTTAAATCATGTTTAATTTATTCCTAGTGTCAGGGCTACCAGACGCTCCCCTGGTTGCCAGGAGGTGTGAAGGTACTAATTGTATACATTGTCCTAGGTGTCAGAACCAATTTAATCAGTGCTTTCATCAACAACAATAAGATACCCTCTATCCATGCCAGTTTCTCCAAATTGAAAGAAAATGGAGTCAGTGGAAAGAAGTCACAAGTAATGCCAGGGATGGTGGCCCCAGGGCAGTGAGTGGGCCATCTGGGGTGGTGTCCGGGGTCCTGCGGATGGAGTCACCCAAGGGGAAGGGAAGCACATTTTAACGCATTGTTGTGTTGATTAGTTAATATGTGATGAGTTACTAAAGCGTCATTCTGCTGGTTTGAACAAAAGTCAGCTCAGATTCACAGGGACACATCTCAGTGATACCAGTTTATATTAAAATACAGCTATAGGAGCAAAACATAACAGGAGCTTCTTTATGTAACTCATGGACATCATCAGGCATTGGCATTCTTTTATTTCATAACGTTTAAGATATTTTGTGCTTTGTGTCAGATAGATTTTTACTAGGGAAGAGAAGCTGAACAGCCTTTAATGAGAACCTTATTTGTTAATTGCTTGGTTATGCAACTGAGACAACCTCATAATTGCCCTTTACATCTTTGTGGATGACATTCCCCAAGGGGGCTACAAGTGAATAAAAAAACTGTGGCTGCTGCACGTATGGTTTTGAATGGAAGGAGCATGCTGAAAGATATTCAGAAACATGAATTTCAACGCCTCTTCAGGCTCTTGCAGGCTATCTTTATGTTCCTCCACCTCTGGATACCAACACCAGATCCATTTAAGTGACCTTGTTGAAATAGTTCTGTCTTCTTTTCTAAAGCTGCCTGTAGGGTCTCTTATCCGAGGCAGATTCCTCTCATCAGTATCCCTATTGGTTGACACTGGTTTAGAAGTGATAATGTTTGGCAAAGCGTTAGGATTCTTCTGATGGATGTGAGTCCTATCCAAAGGTAAGGAGCCCTGGCTCGGCAGCAGAACATATAATGGATGCAAGCTTAGTAACGCCATTCATTGCTTTCTCTAAAATAGAGACAAATAACCAAAGATTAAAGAATTCAACAATTATATTTGGTGTGGCCGATGTCCCTCTGCCCTAATATCACCCAAGGAGTGGGTGGGTACTCTTCTAAGTCATCTTTGAGACTCGAATTGCATACCAGGGATAATGTTAAGTTTTGGAAATGTGGCTATTGAGGCATTTACAATTGAAAACAAATGTTTTCTGCAGTCCTTGAAGTTCTAGGCATGTTGATTTGGCAAAAGATTGTAGGAATTTACTTAAAAAGGTTACTAACCTGACCAAGCAACTTGTGAGCAGGAGCCCTGCCTTCCTTTGCTATACATAATGATAACGACCCTGCTCCATAGCCCAGAAGAAAGGATCTGTCTGCGTGATGTGACACGCACTGCTTGGAGACAGTCTCACCCCTCCTCACCCCCAACCCAGGCTTTATACAATGTCCAATAGCTCTGAAAACCCTCCTCTATACTAGTCTCCTTTTCTTTTTCCTTGCTTGCTCCTGCTCCTGCTCCCTGTGACTGCGCTGTAATGCAGATTATAGGCAGAGTGGGTGCTATACAAAGCAAGACAAAAAAAGTAGGTGATAGGTGTGGTTGAAGCACTTTATAAAAGGACAAATAGCTGCAGTCTTTCAGCTCGTCATATCTAAGCTGAACAATAAAACATAACCAAATACAAAGATGTATTTGAAATCAGACTCAGGATTATACATTATACAATCTCAGCACTGGTCCCTAAAATCTCATTCAACAGTCTGCAGCAGTTCATTCCCGCTGCGGTGATGAACTGAGTGACAGATGAGAGGTTTGAGGGGTCACCCTTAACGCAGGCTAAAAAATAAGAAAAACAGGTAAGACCAGCATAAACACCAATTTACATCTGAAAAAGGGTACAACACTTATTCACACAAATATACAATTCATGGGTACATAGTATATGTGCAACGTCACAATTATAAAAATCAACTAGGCACCCAACTAAAATGGGGAGGACACATATTGCTTCTCATACTTTTCGAAGCAGCATAGATGTATGAGGCTACTGGGCTGAAAACCACTCCAGAATCTGCTCTGAGGCAGAAGGACATAGTTGCATTGGAATGTTCATAGGCGGGGAAGGTGAAAACGCACCATATAAGGGCCTATGATAAACACCTTCCGAGGGTGGGGTCTGCAGGCATGGGAGAGTAGAAGCCCGGCAAAATGTGTGTCAGCAATTGGTTGGCGTGCTTTGAATCACCCAATATGAGAGCAAGGGCAGGGAAGAAAGAGAGGTCATAAGCGAGGGCACAGATCAGTAGCCCAGTAGAAAGAGGGGCTCAAACAGTGTCTTTGAAATGCCTCACAGCAGGGGCACTGGGAGCAGGCGATTGGTCAGCAAGGGTCAGGTGTAGGTGGACACAGCACATGCAGCCCGGGCTGGACCTGACGGCCACCCACACAGATTGCGGTAGCAAGGGAATCCTGGAAGCTGCAAAGACTAGACACCTGTTAAGGGGCCATCATGCATGGCTGGGACAAGTCTTGCTGTGAAAATATTAGTAAGGACAAAGATTATGCAAATACTTTCCTTTTGTGTTCTGTATTACAATAACCAAGTAAAGTGTTTTGATAAACCATGTGTTACGCAAAATGTAATAAACGCGGCCTGTTTGCATCATAGGTGGTTCCCAGTGTACTCAATATTGTGTAAGGTGCTCAGTTCAAACAGGAGGAACAAAGACCACTCGCACATCTAGGAGGGGTTTGTCTCATATTATGTCTAAGATATAAAGGTCTTAAATGCCCTCACCTAGCTGGTAAGGACTTCTTACACAGTAATATAAAGTGGAGTAGAGTTTCATCTCCACCTTCTTTACAACTGCAGGCCGCTGATCAGTTTTTGTAAAATGTTTTGACCTGCAACATACTCAGCCGGAACCTAATATGAATGGATGAATTAATAAATAGCGTTTATAGAGCACACAGCTACTCTGTGAGTGTCTCGGCACTACGTGTAAAAGAACAGGTGGAAGGGTGGCTGCACAGTCAGGTACAATATATTTCCTAAAAGTTTGAATAAGTAAGTTTTCCCCAAAACATTTTTACGTTACTTCTTCTCTTGAGGGTCTCAAATAGACAGGCAACTGAGTCCAAATCTTCACAGCCATCTCCATGGAGGAGGAGCCATCTTTCCACTGTTCTTTAAACATGGGATTGAAAGCCGGCGAGCGTTGCCAGATCGCAATGACCTGTGAGGTGTGCACTCCTTGATCCTCTCCTTCAAGTAGATGGGTCCGTAATAGTGAAGGGCTTGATGAGTTGGTGTGAGCTCTTTGAACATAATACGCTTTTGGACCAGTAACCAGTGTAGTTTCGATCAAAAATGAGAGACAGAGGCAATTTTGTGTAGCTGACAGTGGAGGTGGACCACCTTCTTCTGTACAACTTGCAGATGTTGTAGTAGATAGTCCAGAACTCCCAGGTACAGAAACTTGACATAGTCCAGCCTTGACAAATCAGAGCCATGACCACTGTGACCCGCGCTTAGTATGGAAGGCAGTTCAGGAAATTCCTGAGCATTTGTAGTATCCAGATGCAGGATTTCACTACACCTGCAATTTGGCCTTGAATGTAAAGTTGTTGGTCAAACAAAACGCCCCGATTTTAATACAGCAACCTTTCCAATGCCAGAATAAGACTGTCCATGTAGGATTCAACGCATGTTGTCAATTTATTTGCCAGGAGCAGTATCATAGGTATTCCCCCCATAGGCTCCCCTATAGGCCAGTACATACCCTTTATCAGCTACACGCTTGAGGGGGTAATTGGCTCTGGATTACTCCAAGACTCTGTGCATCCTATTGCCCACAGAATGCTTGTGATATAGTTAAACCTTTGAAGCTTTTTCACACTGCTCTTTGACCAGATTTTGAACATGGCTTTTAAGTAGATGGCATCCATTGGGGTCCTTAGTTCAAAACAGAGCAGATAGAGACATTTTGAACACCCAGACTTGTGCCTCATAAGAATTTTTAACACATTGTCATTTAGTAGCCTCATAGTGCAGGGTCAACAAGCCTACAGCCACATTTGTTGGAGAATCTTAGCAAAGCATTGCTATACTGTGCCGCGACAACATCACTTGATTAGCTGGGGCCAAGGACAGCTTCTTATCGTAACTGGCCCTCAGATAATCATAGTATTTGATTCTGCTGAGGGGCTGACCATGGATTTTTAAAGTGGACTCCAAGGTGTGCAGAGGATTTTCTATGAGGAATTTTGCTTTTACTGTCTTTATCCAAATTTTCAGTAGTTCTCAAATCCACTAAGCAATCTATGCATTGATATCTCTATATTTTAACTTTCAGAAAAAGCTTACATATTCTGGGGAAGATTTATCACTTTCAAGCAGAGTAAGCCACTGTGTGAAAGGGCAGAATGTGCACCATATTTAACATGATGCAGCACATTCCTGTCTTTCCCAACACTCGCACTCAATGTGCTGCCTAGGGGACAATACAGCCACGTTCTTGAGTTGTAAGCAGGATTGTTTGTGTGCAGGAAGGAACACCTTTCTGAGGCATTTTACTCTTTTTATGTGTGCTTAAGAATACAAGACACATAAAAAGAGAAAAAAATGAGAAGTAAAGATCTTTTTCCTTGTTATGTCTCACCTGGCGAGGCATAGCAATTTGACACATTTGAAGGTCTACCAGTGTTGGTAAATCTGGAAATGTGCCAAAATACATAGGTGGTTGTGTAGGGACACCCACCCTCCACCCATGTAATGCCTCACCTCTATAGATTAATGCAATGCAGCGATTTGTACTGTGTTGTGTTACACTAGAATGCCTGGGCACTGCGTTGTGAGGCAGTGTCCTCCTACACCCCTTACTGTTCAAAAGCCTCCTGTGAGACTACAAGCTGACAAGCTTTGGAGGTCCTGCATGCCAAGAATGGTATTGCCCTGATGAAATTTGTGGCAGCATGTCTAGCACTCCCAAAATAATTAATACTAATGACGGAATTATTCAGCCAGAAATGCCTAGAGATATGGCAATGACTGCACCAGCTTTGGTAAAAATGATGATGAACTTTAATGCAAGTGTGAAATCCTGTACTACACTAACCAGGATCCAGAGAGGTACTGTCACAGGGATGTGAGGCAGTGTTGGGGTACTAAACCCTGGTAAAACAGGATGTCGCAATGTAACAATCCTGGAACAAACTGATGGTAAAATGCCAAGCATAAGAAATCAATGGCGCACCATCTTCATAAATGTACTATTAATATATGTATTGATGTTTAAGGAATGACAATAGAGCAAATTCCTTTTTGTAAATATTTTGTAAATAAAGTTTCTATTGAAAGCACTACAATTTCACTTAATGCCACAGTAAGGCAGAGTGGGTATATATAGTGCATTTTAGGAAGAACTCACTAACCGAGATCAAGGTCGAGTTGAGGCTGAAACGGTTGGTGGAGTGTTGCTGGATTAAAGTCGCTTAACTTTAAATTTAAAGCTCTGGAGTGCTGCATCCCCATCAAAGTGCCCCAAAGCAACGGAAGGTCACTCGACGGCATTCTCTTCAGTGACAAGCCTCGTTGCAACTCGTCTGTTTTCCCCAATAATTACACCATAAAGCTGACGCGTTTCGAGGCTTTGCGCCTCTTCTTCTTGGGCTGGCAATGACACACTGAGCACTCACCATTCAAATCCTTTATTAAGTATTCTCGACCTTAGTAGGCGTGGCTTCATTAGCCTGGTGGTATTCTGGGACTGGTAGTCCTTGATAGTGAGTAACAGCGCATCAATTGTCTAATTTAAAACCAATTCACTTCCTTAGTAGGATGGGGTTGAGGCAGACGAGCAATTAATCTGCATGAGAACGCCGTGCTTCGTGATTTGGAATCGTTCCACTTCACAGCCTTTTCATCTTTTTTGGAAAATGGTGCTCCTTCCCACGGCAGGGACCGTGATATGTATATATATTATCTACTGGCGGTCGCCAGTAGATAGTTATATTTAGGACCGTGTTTCCATAGGAAATCTGAAAATTCTCTTTTGAATAACTTTGGCGCCGGTTGACGAATCCTCGCAAAATTTTCAAAACTAATGGGGCGCTCCGCTCAGCTCCTACCCTGAAAGTCTCGGGGTGATTCGTCAAGCGGGGGCCGAGAAAAAAAGGGGGTCCCAAAACGCGTTTTCCCTAAGCATTTTTCCATAGGACCTTTAGTCGAAGGTACAGCCCGAACGGCTGAACAGAATTACGTGAAATTTGGCAGAGAGGTAGTCCTCAGGTCAGGCATGTGCCTTTTGCAGGTATGGAGTCAATCTGTTCAGTATTTCCTGAGAAAATTGCAGTTAAAACACATAAATATCTATAGCCGCGCACCGTGCGCACTCTAACGTGCGCAAGCGTAATTCTGATTGGTGGTTACATGTCAGTCACCATTCGAATCGGTCGAAATCAGGAAGTGTCGGCCACCATTTTGTTTGTTGTGGGTGCGAGAGTGAAAAATAGAGGTGGCAAACGTGAAAAGGGGGCAGAGTAGAGAGTTCCTGACCCCCTAGCCTTTGTCAGGGGGTCCCTAAAGTACCCGAAGGGTGAAAAAACATTTAATTTTTTTATGTAAAAAATCGCGGGGTGCGCGCACGGTGCGCGCACGGTGAAAAATTGAAAAAAAAAACCAAAAAACCAAACATAGCTTAGCATTTAAAAAAACGTACAAATTCACTTAAAAAAACATAGGTTTCACACACGTTATAGTTAAGAATTAGCATTTTAAAAACCTTGCAAATTCACTTAAAAAACCATAGGTTTCACACATGTTATAGTTAGGTGGACATTTCACTCGTAAAAACCTATGAAATTCCCCTCTTATAGTTAGGTCAGATAACTATAACTCGCGCGACCGCCACTCTATCACAAGGATGATGTCATCAGTGATGCCATGAGTGATGCCACTGACCATGTCATGAGTGATGTAATATGTGACGTCATGAGCACTGGATTGCAGGCGCGCGAGTTATAGTTATCTGACCTAACTATAACGGGGGAATTTCATTGTTTTTTTACGAGTGAAATGTCCACCTAACTATAACATGTATGAAACCTATGCTTTTTTAAGTGAATATATATATATATATATATATATATATATATATATATATATATATATATATATATATTAAAGCTCACAAGTTGCCCTTCAAATTCAGGGAGCACTCTAGGAACAACAATGCCATGCAGACTTCAACAGTTCAGACGTCGCGGCCTGACGCATTTCGCTTGCGCTTTTTCAAAGGCCGTTCTCTCCTTTCACTCGGCAATGCGCGTCCCACATAAATGCAAAATGCCGCCTGCTGATAGGCTGCGAGTTCCCACAGGATTGTGGTATTTGTAGTGAGTCGCTAATTCACCATGTATTGGTGCCAGGTTCAGAAGATCCCGAATGCCTGCCCTGGATTGGCCCCCTGAGCTGGAGAGTCATAATTTCGGCGTTGATCCTTCCGGAATGAGCTGGGCGATATCCCAACTCATCGGCTCGTTCTGATATCCACGGTGGTGCTTGCCCCGTGGCTAGACGTGCCGCGTTGTAAATTAAAGCTCACAGGTTGCCCTTCAGATTCAGGGAGCACTCTAGGAACAACAATGCCATGCAGACTTCAACAGTTCAGACGTTGCGGCCTGACGCGTTTCGCTTGCGCTTTTTCAAAGGCCGTTCTCTCCTTTCACTCGGCAATGCGCGTCCCACATAAATGCAAAATGCCACCTGCTGATAGGCTGCGAGTTCCCACATTATTGTGGTATTTGTAGTGAGTCGCTAATACACCATGTATTGGTGCCAGGTTCAGAAGATCCCTAATGCCTGCCCTGGATGGGCCCCCTGAGCTGGAGAGTCATAATTTCGGCGTTGATCCTTCCGGAATGAAGCAAGCGAAACGCGTCAGGCCACGAAGTCTGAACTGTTGAAGTCTGCATGGCATTGCTGTTCCTAGAGACAGCTCATGCTAAAACAAAGAAGATAGAAATACAAAATCTTCTGTTCCCTTCGGCTGAAAAGAACAATCTAAAAGAAAAGAAGAAAACTGAGTCAGGTACTCCTAGACTCATAACGGAATACAAAACTTACCATGCGACGCTACGTAAAATGCTTTATAAACATTGGCAAATCATACGTAGTGACCCGGTTCTTGGGTCTAAAATACTGAGAGTACACCCCATCTCTTTAAGGCGCGCTAAATCCATTCGTCAAGAACCTGTTCGAAATGGGCCCAGCTGTGACAAATGTACCAATTGGCTTAAGACCCACAGGGGCTTCCTAAAGTGTTCCAAATGCAAAGCCTGCCGTTACGGAATTATCACCAAAGAGATTAAGATACCTTTTAGACATTCTCCTTTTGTTATCAGAGGTGATTACACGATGACCACAACTACCCGGTTGACCGACATATAAACACATGCCATGGAGGAAATGCTAGTGATCTTTCCTATTTTGTGATTGATACTGTCCCTAAGAATCCTAGAGGGGGGAATAGACTGCTAGCAGTCCAGAGACTTGAATCCAGTTATATGATACTCCTTAATTCTAAAATCCTCCATGGCATGAACGCTGATGAAGCTCTTTCTACGCATTTATAGAATCCCGCTGTTTGTCCTGCTCCCTGCCTAGCTCTCCATTCTGCCGCAGGCTTTCCTTTTTCGTTTTTTTATACTCATCTCGAGGTTGCTTAGGACTATACACCCCCATGCCCTGTTATCTCTTTTTTAATTTCTGAATGTCCTGATTGCGTCGTTACTTGTTTGGTTTACAGTTGGCCCACTTGGGCAGTATGCTTACCTTGTTATTTTTGATTCCTTATGCCCACTGGGGCTTTTGTTTTCTGACATAATGTGTTATCACTGAAACACGGTTGAGGTATGTGTATGCCACATCTCTGTGTAGCTAGTTTAAAATACATGTAACTTATTCAATTACATATTTTTGTATCTAGCTTGCAACTGATCCAATCTGTTTGAACTTTTGCACATGGAGCATTCGCTAAGAATTATGGTGCCTAGGGTGTTACCTAAACCATCTAAGAATTTGTATGTGACAAAAGCACTAGAGAACTGTGATATCTATAGTCTGTTGCCCAGATCTATTGTACAACAGCAGTCGTTTATTTTATGTTTCTCTTGATTTTGAAAATGTTTCATGGACATGTTTTGTCACTATGATATGCTCGTGACATTTTTCCTAATTACTTTGCACGTTTTGTTTACTCTAAATATTGTACTGAACTATAACTTTCATGTCCATCACGAGCCCGGATGCTGTGACAACCTTCCAAGCGACTCGTGTATTTAACGATTGATGTGAGTTTAGCCCGGCAGTGTGACAAAGGTGGCTTGCCGTCGAAACGTGTTGTGGCCCTCTTTTTGTTAGTAAATATTTTTGTTTGGCACCTGTCCTTTTCGTTGTGACAGGATTGGTTATATATATATGAATATTACCTACTGGCGGTCGCCAGTAGGTAGTTATAGTTAGGACCCTGTTTCCATAGGAAAACCTCAACATTCTATTTTGAATAACTTTGGCGCCGGTCGACGAATCCTCGCGAATTTCTCAAAATAGGTGGGGCGCTACGCTCCGCTCCTACCCTGAAAGTCTCGGGGGGATCCGTCAAGCGGGGGCTGAGATAAAAGGGGGGTCCCAAAACGCGTTTTTCCCATGCATTTTTCCATAGGACCTTTAGAACGAGCTACAGCCCGAACGGCTGAACAGAATTACTCAAAATTTGGCAGAGAGGTAGTCCCTAGGTCAAGGAAGTGCCTTTTGTAGGTTTGGTGTAAATCTGTTCAGTAGATTCTGAGAAAATAGCCTTTAAATCAATATATATATCTGAGCCCGCTTACGGTACGCTTACCGTACGCTTACGGTAAGCTTACGGTACGCGTACGGTGGCGTGCGCGAGCGCGATTCTGATTGGCTCTTAGATCTTAGTAAACATTCGAATCGGCCGAAACCAGGAAGCGGCGGCCGCCATTTTCTGTGTTTCACTCTGAAAAAAAAAGAGTGAAAACAAGAAAAGGGGGCAATGAGGAGAGTTACAGACCCCCTTACATTTGTGAGGGGGTCAAAGAAGGACTGTAAAGTACAAAACAAACATTTATTGATTTTTAAAAAAAATCATGGGGTACGCGTACGGTAAGCTTACGGTAAGCGTACGGAAGAAACATGGCGTGCGCGAAGGAGATTCTGATTGGCCCATAGATCTTAGTAAACATTCGAATCGGCCGAAACCAGGAAGCGGCGGCCGCCATTTTGTGTGTTTCACTCGGAAAAAAAACAGAGAAAACAAGGAAAGGGGGCAATGAGGAGAGTTACAGACCCCCTAACATTTGTAAGGGGGTCAAAGAAGGACAGAAAAGTACAAAAAAAACATTTATTGATTTTAAAAAAAATCGCGGGGTACGCGTACCGTAAGCTTACGGTAAGCGTACGGTAAAAAAAATAAATGAAAAGCAGATTTAAGAGTTTAGAAATTAGGGAGCTCTAAAAAGAGCTGTTGTGTTTATGAAGTCATTTTTTTAGTGGTACCTACAAGTAAGTACCGATGCAGAGTCTAAGGTTCAAGAGGAAGACTCTGTTCCCTTCATCATTGAAGTGCACACCATCTCCTCTATAAATGTCTTGCATGTCATAACGCAAGTTGTTGTGGTAAATGGCACCCATACCATAGTCACGGAGGAAAGCAGAAACAGATTTGTTGACGTGCTTTCTTGCTTTGTCAATCTGCGGACAGAAATGATTGGACCAGTTCCATTTTTGCCTTTGGCATATGTTGGAAAACACAAAGGCAGTTTTAGGGAAAAGTGTAAACAGTTGTGCAAAGGTGTCCTTCATAAGCATTTCCAGACCTACCCCAGTCAAAGTGCCTAGGTCATTGCCACCACAGTGCACTATTATGAGGTCAGGGTGTTGGATTTGAATGAAGGATTTCACCAATGGCATCAATTGGTGCCACTTTAACCCTCTCTGACCAATCCATTTAATGTCTACATTTGGCAAAGCAAGGTCTCTCACCATACCTGTTTTCTCTGCAAACTTTTCACTCCAGAAGACATAGCTGTGCCCTACAATCCACACTGTGAACATCTTCAAAGGAGAACTGGATGCACTCAGGAGGTGTCTTTCAGTAGAATGGCAATATGAAAAGAAAGACAGTTTGGAAATGGAGGCATACATATTTTTTTCAAAACAAAAAGAACTGATTGGCTGTTTCATACCATTCTAGAATAAAAACTAGGCTGTATGTGTAAATTAATAGAAGCATGTTTTGTATTGGTACAAAAAAATGTGTAACCAAAGAACAGTACTATGGATTTGCTGTAAGGTTTGAAAAGTCAAGCACTCTTGCTCTGTGGAATTGAAACATTGTGTGTCGAACTTCTGACCTAACTCTACACAGCAGTGTTCCATGAGCTGTTGCTATGGTAGCAGGCAGAAGTCAAGTTGGGGGAAGGGTACTAGGCAGAAGTCAAGTTGGGGGAAGGGTACTTTTGGAAAAGGGTTGGTTTTCAACCAATAGAAATGTGTGATTACATTTGAAAAAAAGGGGGAAGCACTGAGATTTGAAACTTACATGTATATGTGTGGAAAAATAGAGGGAAAGTTTGCCATTATCTGGTTCTGCTGAGAGGAGAGAGGTGAACACAACAGAGATCCTGGCTCTGATAATCTGCTGTTTGAGTGTCACATTTCTTTCACAACTAACTAATTTTAAAGGTGAGTTTACAGTTTGAGAGGGGATGTATGTGGTAACTTAAGAAATGAATAATAGAAATGGGAATTGTTTTTGTTGTAGTTACACATGGTGGTTTCATAATGTGTCAGTCTGTAAAAGTGATTTACACTTGCCCCGAAAAAAAAAAGAGCAGTAAGTGTGCTTTCAAATTGGCAAAGAAATTTCGTTTTGGGACTAATGTGAAAACATGACTCTGTGTGCATAGAAGAATTATAGGCAGAGATTTATTGCGTCTTGCTCTGGTGATTTCATAGTTGCATTAGATGGAAAGGGGGAGCGAATTTTTGGGGGAAGAAGCAGAGTCTTAGCACACACCCATGTGCTTGCCATGTATAGTCATGCACAGTATTTAGAAGCGAGTGGGGTTTTCAGGTTTAAGTCTGTAATGCAAATACATTCAGCATCACTAAGGCTGGTTGCCCTTGCTGGAGTGTAGGCAGTCACACAGAATACACATGGTGGTGGTCTGAAAAAACAGCTTGGACATGTGCATTTAAATAAATCAAAAAAAGTGGTTTTATAATGTGTCAGTCTGTAAAAGTGATTTCCAATTGTAAAAAGTGATTTTCACTTGGCCCGAAAAAAAAAGAGCAGTAAGTGTGCTTTCAAAATGGCAAAGAAATTTCGTTTTGGGACTAATGTGAAAAAATGACTCTGTGTGCATAGAGGAATTATAGGCAGAGATTTATTGCGTCTTGCTCTGGTGATTTCACAGTTGCATTAGATGGAAAGGGGGAGCGAATTTTTGGGGGAAGAAGCAGAGTCTTAGCACACACCCATGTGCTTGCCATGTATAGTCATGCACAGTATTTAGAAGCGAGTGGGGTTTTCAGGTTTAAGTCTGTAATGCAAATACATTCAGCATTACTAAGGCTGGTTGCCCTTGCTGGAGTGTAGGCAGTCACCGCGAATACACATGGTGGTGGTCTGAAAAAAACAGCTTGGACAAGTGCAATTAAAAAAATCAAAAAAAGTGGTTTCATAATGTGTCAGTCTGTAAAAGTGATTTTCACTTGCCCCGAAAAAAAAAAGAGCAGTAAGTGTGCTTTAAAAATGGCAAAGAAATTTCGTTTTGGGACTAATGTGAAAACATGACTGTGTGCATAGAGGAATTATAGGCAGAGATTTATTGCGTCTTGCTCTGGTGATTTCACAGTTGCATTAGATGGAAAGGGGGAGCGAATTTTTGGGGGAAGAAGCAGACTCTTAGCACACACCCATGTAAATATGTGTACTGTATTATAAAATGTTTAAAAAATATTAATACTTTTTTCTTTTTTTCCAGATAGATATAGAAAATTTTCGAAAACTACAAACATTTTTAAAACTATTTTTTAAAAAAAGAAATGAATAAATATTTTTTCAGTGAGTATGGTAAGTCAATAATAATAATTGTAGTCTCTCAAGGACAATGTAATGTGATAAATGATTTTTAGTGTTTTTTTTAAAAAATAAAAAAAAAGTACGCGCACCGTACGCGTACGGTAAAAAAAAATAAAAAAAAGTTTTTAAAAACATATGTAAAAAAAAGATGAAAGATAAGGTTGGCTCTTAAAAGAACCGTTGTGTTCATGCAGGGACAGAGGAAAGGAAGCATGGGAAAATTATTCAAAGCGACAAATGTGCTGATCTATTTTGTTGTTCACTAGGGAAACACTGGTCTCCCTATGGCAAATTAGATCTTTACAAAATGTGCAATGAATATCAACCTTCCGAAATCGAGGGTTCATTTCCAGAGGGCCAGCAAAAGGAGATTCTCCCCCCACAGATGAAGGGCTCACCTGACCTGCAGAAGAAGGAGTAAGCCCTGCAGGTGATGGTCCAGGCTGAGCTGCTGTGGATGTACTGGCTCGTCTTTCTGAAGAGTTACCTCCAAAAAGATGACCATGTGTCCTTCTGTGTACATCCTGGAGGTGTCTCTTCATGGTGTGATTCCCAAAGGAATACTTCCTGTTAGGATTACCTCTAGAAAGTACACGCTGACACAGCTTGCAAGTAACTAAGGGTGCATTCACCTTTTGCTGGCCTTCTGGAAAAGTAAAATAATCCCAAACATAAGAAGGCTTTTGTTTCCTCGATCTCTGCCTCAAGACAGTGCTGCTAGTGCTAGCCTCACTCTCAGAAGAGCTCTGCTGTTCTGCCATCGTATCCCAAAGACAAACCAGCTCCTTCTCCCAAGGGATCACAAGCAGAAATGAGGGGAATGGGTGTGGTGTAGGAGAGTTCTAGAACTGAAAGTAGTTTCAACCAATCAAAAGTTGTGTTTCAAGATCACATGACCTACCGTACGCTTACGGTACGCTTACGGTACGCTTACGGCAAAAAGTACGCGTGCGCGTAAAAAAGACACGCGCTTGCGCGCATGCGCATAACAGTCACTCCCCGGCACTTCCGCGTAACGTGCGCGTGTGGCGTAAGCGCGCACGCGTCCCACGCGCAGTACGCGCGGCTACGCAAAGTGCGTAACTATACGCAAGCAGCGTAGATAGATTACGGACGTTGCGTAAACCGTACGCTTACCGTGAGCTTACGGTACGCGTACTAAAAAAAAATAAAAAAAATAAAAAAGAACTGGAAATAAATTTTACATGTTTATTTTAAAAAATATATTAAAAAAAAATATTTAAGGATTTTAAAAATTAAAGCATAGTCTTTATAAAAGGTAAGAAAATTAAATTAAAAATATGTTTGAAAAAATTGAAGAATAAAAAAAAAATTAGCATTTAAAAAACCTTGCAAATTCACTGAAAAAACCATGGGTTTCACACACGTTATAGTTAGGAATTAGCATTTAAAAAACCTTTGAAATTCAGTGAAAAAACCATAGGTTTCACACACGTTATAGTTAGGAATTAGCATTTAAAAAACCTTAGAAATTCAGTGAAAAAACCATAGGTTTCACACATGTTATAGTTAGCTGGACATTTTACTCGTAAAAAACCAATGAAATTGCCCCGTTATAGTTAGTTCAGCTAACTATAACTCGCGCGCCCGCAATGCACTGCTGATGACGTCACATATTACATCACTCATGACATGGTCAGTGACATCACTCATGACATCACTGATGACATCTCAAATGACATCACTGATGACATCACTGATGACATCATCCTTGTGATAGAGTGGCAGACCTCCTCTTCCCCTAATATAACCTTTGACACACACATTCAAAAATAGAAACTACAATGTTCAAAACAATGGACATACCAATACCAGTTAAAACAACCTTTTCAGTAATTCTAAGATCCACATACACATCCACTCATTCACCAACAGTCCAATTCAGTCACTCATACATGTACTCACTCATCATATGTACTCATACACCTATACATCCTGTTACACAATGCCACTCATCCATAGAGTTACTCACACACATAGTCACTCATGCTAACAAAGAATCAAACATACATTTACTTGCATATACAGTTATACACACACCACCACACTTACTTCTACGGAAACTTACACATACTTAGTCTTTTAAACAATCACTTATAGAAACACATACTTATTCATACAGGAACTCTTTCAATCTCTCACTCTCACATATACTCACATATATACACCAATAGTCACATATACTAGTTTAAAACATATGTAGTTACTCATAAAGACAATATTGAGACAGTCATTCACTCACTAACACACCCATACACACACTCATCCACCCATACAGTCCTGCACACATGCTGTGTTCAACCCATACAAACAGTGAGTCACTCATTCATGCACCTATGCACTACGTAATACCCCCCACCGAACCATGCAGACACTCAGACTGATACTCAAAAAACCAACTAATAACCTATATAGACACCCATGTAGCTACTCACCAACCCATGCAGCCACTTATACACAAAGTGAGAGACTGATACAGATATATACATATTTAAACATTACTCACTAAGCCATGTATTCACTATGATACACTTAATCAGTCAGTTACACAATCAATTTTTCAAAAACAAATCATCCATTTAGACACTTATATACCCATTTATTCTTCCATCGACCTTGAGATATACATATATAAAACATATTTAATTTTCAGAAAAACACACATTCACTGGATGATGTCATCAGTGATGTCATCAGTGATGTCATTTGAGATGTCATCAGTGATGTCATGAGTGATGTCACTGACCATGTCATGAGTGATGTAATATGTGACGTCATCAGCAGTGCATTGCGGGCGCGCGAGTTATAGTTAGGTGAACTAACTATAACGGGGCAATTTCATTGGTTTTTTACGAGTAAAATGTCCAGCTAACTATAACATGTGTGAAACCTATGGTTTTTTCACTGAATATATATATATATATATATATATTATCTACTGGCGGTCGCCAGTAGATAGTTATAGTTAGGACCCATAGGAAATCCGCAACATTCTATTTTGAATAACTTTGGCGCCGGTCGACGAATCCTCGCGAAATTTTCAAAATAGGTGGGGCGCTGCGCTCCGCTCCTACCCTGAAAGTCTCGGGGGGATTCGTCAAGCGGGGGCTGAGATAAAAGGGGGGTCCCAAAACGCGTTTTTCCCATGCATTTTTCCATAGGACCTTTAGACACAGCTACAGCCCGAACGGCTGAACAGAATTAAATGAAATTTGGCAGAGAGGTAGTCCTCAGGTCAAGGAAGTGCCTTTTGTAGGTTTGGTGTAAATCTGTTCAGTAGATTCTGAGAAAATAGCCTTTAAATCAATATATATATCTGAGCCAGCTTACGGTGCGCTTCTGGTGCGCTTACCGTACGCGTACGGTGACGTTCGCGAGCGCGATTCTGATTGTCTCTTAGATCTTAGTAAACATTCTAATCGGTCGAAACCAGGAAGCGGCGGCCGCCATTTTGTGTGTTTCACTCAGGAAAAAAAGGGTGATAACTTGAAAAGGGGGCAAGGAATAGAGTTACAGACCCCATAACATTTAAAAGGGGGTCAAAGAAGGACAGAAAAGTACAAAAAAAACATTTATTAATTTTTAAAAAAATCGCGGGGTACGCGTACGGTAAGCTCACCGTACGCGTACGGTAAAAAAAAAATAAAAAAAGAAATGAAATGCAGATTTAAGTGTTTAGATATTAGGGGGCTCTAAAAAGAGCCGTTGTGTTTATGAAGTGATTTTTTATTGGTACCTACAAGTAAGTACCGATGCAGAGTCTAAGGTTCAAGAGGAAGACTCTGTTCCCTTCATCATTGAAGTGTACACCATCTACTCTATAAATGTCTTGCATGTCGTAACGCAAGTTGTTGTGGTAAATGGAACCCATACCATAGTCACGGAGGAAAGCAGAAACAGATTTGTTGACGTGCTTTCTTGCTTTGTCAATCTGTGGACAGAAATGATTGGACCAGTTCCATTTTTGCCTTTGGCATATGTTAGAAAACACAAAGGCAGTTTTAGGGAAAAGTGAAAACAGTTGTGCAAAGGTCTCCTTCATAAGCATTTCCAGACCTACCCCAGTCAAAGTGCCTAGGTCATTGCCACCACAGTGCACTATTATGAGGTCAGGGTGTTGGATTTGCATGAAGGATTTCACCAATGGCATCAATTGGTGCCACTTTAACCCTCTCTGACCAATCCATTTAATGTCTACATTTGGCAAAGCAAGGTCTCTCACCATACCTGTTTTCTCTGCATACTTTTCACTCCAGAAGACATAGCTGTGCCCTACAATCCACACTGTGAACATCTTCAAAGGAGAACTGGATGCACTCAGGAGGTGTAATTCAGTAGAATGGTAAAAAGAAATGAAAGACAGTTTGGAAATGGAAGCATACATATTTTTTTTATAAAAAAAAGAACTGATTGGCTGTTTCATACCATTCTAGAATAAAAACTCGGCTGTATGTGTAAATTTATAGAAGCATGTTTTGTATTGGTACAGAAAAATGTGTTACCAAAGAACAGTACTATGGATTTGCTGTTAGGTTTGAAAAGTCAAGCACTCCTGCTCTTTGGAAATGAAACATTGTGTGGCGAACTTCTGACCTAACTCTACACAGCAGTGTTTCAAGAGCTGTTGCTATGGTAGCAGGCAGAAGTCAAGTTGGGGGAAGGGTACTAGGCAGAAGTCAAGTTGGGGGAAGGGTACTTTTGGAAAAGGGTTGGTTTTCAACCAATAGAAATGTGTGATTACATTTGAAAAAAAGGGGGAAGCACTGAGATTTGAAATTAACATGTATATGTGTGGAAAAAGAGAGGGAAACTTTGCCATTATCTGGTTCTGCTGAGAGGAGAGAGGTGTACAGAACAGAGATCCTGGCTCTGATAATCTGCTGTTTGAGTGCCACATTTCTTTCACAACTAACTAATTTTAAAGGTGAGTTTAGAGTTTGAGAGGGGATGCATATGGTAAATTAAGAAATGAATAATAGAATTGGAATTCCTTTTGTTGAAGTTGTGTTTATTATTTTCTGTTTTGGGAGAAATTTAAATGTGAGGAACATGTAAAATAATATGGACTATGTTTTCACGATAAATTAAGGTGTACTGGTAAAAATAAGGAATACTTTAAGGGTTTGAGGTTGCACTCAGTAATGCAAATACATTCAGCATCAGTAAGGCTGGTTGCCCTTGCTGGATTGTAGTCAGTCACCCAGGTTACACATGTTGCTGGTCTCAGAAAGCAGTTTGGTATTGCTCTGGTGATTTTACATTTGCATTAGATGGAAAGGGGGAGGTATTTTTTTCTGCAGAAGCAGACTCTTAGCACACAGCCAGCTGCATATCCTGTGGAATCATGCATAGTATTCACAACCGAGTGGGGTTTGAGGTTTCAGTCAGTAATGCAAATACATTCAGCATCACTAAAGCTGGTTGCCCTTGCTGGAGTGTAGTCAGTCACCCAGGTTACACATGTTGCTGGTCTGAAAAAGCAGTTTGGACATGTGCTTTTTTAAGAATCTGAAAGGTGGATTTAAAATGTGTCAGACTGTAAAAGTATTTATCACTTGCCAAAAAAAAGAGTAGTAAGTGTGCTTTCAAATTGGCAAAGAAATTTCGTTTTGTGACTAATATGAAAACATGACTCTGTGTGCAAATAGGAATTACAGGCAGAGATTTATTGCGTATTGCTCTCGTGATTTTACATTTGCATTAGATGTAAAGGGGGAGCTATTTTTTTGTGCAGAAGCAGACTGTTAGCACACAGCCAGCTGCTTATCCTGTGGAATCATGGACAGTATTCACAAGCGAGTGGGGTTTGAGGTTTCAGTCAGTAATGCAAATACATTCAGCATCACTAAGGCTGGTTGCCCTTGCTGGAGTTTACTCAGTCACCCAGGTTACACATGTTGCTGGTCTGAAAATGTTGTTTGGACATGTGCTTTTTTAAGAATCTGAAAAGTGGATTTAAAATGTGTCAGACTGTAAAAGTATTTATCACTTGCCAAAAAAAAGAGTAGTAAGTGTGGTTTCAAATTGGCAAAGAAATTACGTTTTCAGACTAATATGAAAACATGACTCTGTGTGCAAAGAGGAATTACAGGCAGAGATTTATTGCGTACTACTCTGGTAATTTTACAGTTGCATTAGTAGGAAAGGGGGAGCTATTTTTTTATGCAGAAGCAGACTCTTAGCACACACCCAGCTGCTTATCCTGTGGAATTATGCACAGTATTCACAACCGAGTGGGGTTTGAGGTTGCACTTAGTAATGCAAATACAAACATGTAAAATAATATGGACTATGTTTTCATCATAAATTAAGGTGTAGTGGTATAAATGAGGAATACTTTTAGGGTTTGAGGTTGCAGTCAGTAATGCAAATACATTGAGCATCACTAAGGCTGGTTGCCCTTGCTGGAGTGTAGTCAGTCACCCAGGTTACACATGTTGCTGGTCTCAGAAAGGTGTTTGGTATTGCTCTGGTGATTTTACATTTGCATTAGATGGAAAGGGGGAGCTATTTTTTTTATGCAGAAGCAGACTCTTAGCACACACCCAGCTGCTTATCCTGTGGAATCATGCATAGTATTTACAACCGAGTGGGGTTTGAGGTTGCAGTCAGTAATGCAAATACATTCAGCATCACTAAGGCTGGTTGCCCTTGCTGGAGTGTAGTCAGTCACCCAGGTTACACATGGTGCTGGTCTCAAAAAGCAGTTTGGACATGTGCTTTTTTAAGAATCTGAAAAGTGGATTCAAAATGTGTCAGAGTGTAAAAGTGGATATTTAATCAAAAAAGATTTTTAAAATTAACATTTGACCTAAATGAAAGGTATCCAATTGTATTGTGGACTTAATTAAATCCTAATTAATCTTTCGGAAACGAAAATTTTAGAGAGAATCGGTATCATCTGTACAATTTAAATTTTGGAATTTTATTGGATTATCGTTGGAAATTTAATCAAAAATTAATTTAAAAAAATAACATTTGGCCTAAAAGAAAGGAAACTAGATGTATTGTGGATTTATTTGAGATATATTATTTTTGAGATTATGCTTCTGTAAGAAAATTGTCAGACGGTATTTTTTAGAAATAGTTTTTGTTATTAGATGATATTTTTAATGAATAATATTTTGCATTTCGATAATGTTATGTTTAACTGAGAAGAGATTCTGGGCTTTTTTTAAACAATCTTTGAGATTGTTATTTTTTTTATGCCCGCTGTTAAGTGATGAATGCAATTGCTTTCACGATTTATAGTGAAATGCAATATATTCTGAAAACAGCAAAAAAAAGGCAAAAAATTGTTTTTGGAAAATATGTAAATATGTATTATAAAATGTTTTATTAAATATTAATACTTTTTTCTTTTTTTTCAGATTGAGAAAGAAAATTTTCGAAAACTTGAACTATTTTTATAGCAAATAAAATTATATTTTAATTAATAAATAATTTTTTGAGTGGGTATGGTAAGTCAGAAATTTCATGGTCCGTTTTTTCCACTTCTCCACAATCACATTTTCAGTTTTTCATTGTAATCTCTCAAGGACCTTGTAATGTGATAATTGATTTTTAGTGTTTTTAAAAAAAAAAAAAATTACGCTTACCGTACGCGTACGGTAAAAAAAAAATTAAAAAAAAGTTAAAAAAAATATTTAAAAAAAAGTTGAAAGGTAAGGTTGGCTCTTAAAAGAGCCGTTGTGTTCGGTCAGGGACAGAGGAAAGAAAGAATGGGAATATTAGTCGGTAGGACAAATGTGCTGGTCTATTTTATTGTTAACTAGGGCAACACTGGTCACCCTATGAGCAATTAGACCATGACAAGTGGCGCAGCGCATTGTAACCCTCGCAAACCGATGGTTAATTTCCAGAGGACCAGAAAAAGGAGATGCTCCCACCACAGATGAAGGGCTCACCTGACCTGCTGAAGATGGACTCGGCCCTGCAGATGATGGACCAGGCTGAGCTGCTGTGGATGTGCTTGGTTGACTTACTGAAGGGTCTCCTCCAGTATGTCGAGCATATGTCCTACAGTGTACATCATGAAGGTGTCTCAACATAGTGTGATTCCCAAAGGAATACTTCTTGTTAGGATTCCCTCTTGAAAGTACACGGTCACACAGCTTACAAGTCACTAAAGGTGCATTTACCTTTTTCTTGCCCTCTGGAAAAGAAAAATACTCCCATATGAAAGAACTCTTTTGTTTCCTCCTTCTCTGCCTCAAGGTAGTGCTGCTAGCCTCACTCTCAGAAGAGGTCTGCTGTTCTGCCATCGTATCACAAAGACAAGTCAGCTCCTTCTCCTAAGGGATCACAAGCAGAAATGAGAGGAATGGGTGTGGTGTAGGAGAGTTCTAGAACTGAAAGTAGTTTCAACCAATCAAAAGTTGTGTTTCATGATCACATGACCCACCGTGCGCGTACGTTGCGCTTACGGTGCGCTTACGGTAAAAGTACGCATGCGCGTAAAAAAGACACGCGCTCGCGCGCATGCACAAAACAGTCACTCCACAACACTTCCGCGTAACGTGCACGTGTAGCGTACACGCCTACGCGCCCCACGCGCAGTACGCACGGCTACGCAAATTGCGTAACTATACGGAAACAGAGTACATAAATTACGAACATTGCGTAAACCGTACGCTTACCGTACGCTTACCGTACGCGCACTAAAAAAAAAATATATATATATATATATATATTTTCTATGGTATACTAATATATCTTACCTGTTTGGTTAAAAAAAAAGAGAAAAATTGATATATTGCAGATTTTTTTTAAAAAAACATAATGTTTTAAGAGAATAAAAAGTTTTTAAAAAAACTTGCTTTTTTTAAAAAAAAACACATTTAATATAAGAATTTATAATAAAAAAATCATACAAAATCAATAAAAAAACTATGGGAATCACATATGTTATAGGTAAGAATTAGCATTTAAAAAACCATACAAATTCACTGAAAAAACCATGGGTTTCACACACGTTATAGTTAGAAATTAGCATTTAAAAAACCTTGCAAATTCACTGAAAAAACCATAGGTTTCACACACGTTATAGTTAGGAATTAGCATTTAAAAAACCTTGCAAATTCAGTGAAAAAAACATAGGTTTCACACACGTTCTAGTTAGCTGGACATTTCACTCGTAAAAAACCAATGAAATTTCCCCGTTATAGTTAGTTAAGCTAACTATAACTCGCGCGCCCGCAATGCACTGCTGATGACGTCACATATTACATCACTCATGACATGGTCAGTGACATCACTCATGACATCACTGATGACATCTCAAATGACATCACTGATGACATCATCCTTGTGACAGAGTGGTAGACCTCCTCTCACCCTAATGATTTAAATGCTAATTCCTAACTATAACGTGTGTGAAACCTATGGTTTTTTCAGTGAATATATATATATATATATATATATATATATACTATTTTGCTGTTCATCTTGGTCATCATAACATTAGTTTTACTTTGGGTTCCAGCGAGGCAAGCACAAACTTAATGGTTCAACCTAGCTGACCGATGTATGATTTTGTGTGAATGTCTGAGTGAAGGACTTGATTTTGGGTGTGTAAATTGTTTGTGTGTCTCCTTAAACTTTATTCCTATGTCTTCCAGTCACGTGCCTAAAACCAGGGACAATAGAGGATTTAGCTTTGTGAACTTTTCACTGTGTGAGAGTGTGTTTGCTTGTGTGTTTGGTGGTCCCTGAATGTTTGAGTATGGATTTGTGCCTCCCTTTGTGTACATGAGTGTGTGTGTTGTTATCTACATGCCTATCCAAATGTGTGTGGCTATTTCCTCATAAGTGCATACCCAGGTCTCAAAAAGTTGTTTTTTTATATGTGTGTATATATCGGGCGAGGTCCTTAAGCAGCCCATTTTCTATTATATGCTATTCATGTGCAATTGGTTGTTAATGTGGTATATTGCACACAATGTTTTCCCTTGCTGAACCCCTGGGATGCTCTATTTTGAAGTGATACATTATTTCTTTTCTATGTGTTGTTGACAATTCCATGTGCATGTGAGGGCAGGTTCCACTGGTCCAGGAGCTCAGTAGACTCTGCGTCTCTCACTACCCTCTCTCCTGGGGTGGGTCTCCCTCTTCTGCACTACATTCACAGTATCGCAGTATTTCTTCATCGCATACTATTGGTTTAGTCAAGTTCAAATGTTCAAAGAACAACCTTGATCTAAAGTCTGCATTATATGAGAATAATTGTCTTTTTTCAGCTCAGTTTAAGAATTATATTTTATCCGCAGAAAGTTTATGTACTGTGTAATCCCCTGGATCCCAGTGTTATTTGAATTACAGCAATTCACTTGAGGAGAAAACAAACGATAATCTCTGGGTATCAAACAGAACAAAATGCAGTAAGTGAGTGACAACTTTTGAGACAAAAACATGTGCAATCGACAATGTCTACGAAGATAATTAAGGTTATTTTAGAATGTTGAATTATAGACCAATGAACAGACTTATGAATAGTTGTAAACATCAATCCAACAGGCACTAGTGAACCCAATAACATACTCATGGGTATATGCTATTCTAGTAGACAGTTATATCTTAAGAGCTCCTATTGTGTGCACTACCTACCATCCATTGCACACCCTACAGGGAAACGCACTTGCATTGATGATGCACCTCTGCACTTAAATGGGGTTATCTTGGTTATCATTCTCACTGATCAGGGCACAATACCCAGCAAGCTAAAAGTGGTTTCACTGCCCTCACCCCCTCCTAGCGTTGTCCCCCAGCCCGGGCTGCTCTGGGTTCAGAAGCCAGGAGCAAGTCATTCTCCAGCTGTTCATGGCTGGTCTGCAGCTGAGGCCTCAAAGGCAGCCTCATCCAGAGTTTTTTTCTGGTTTTCTAAAACCATTTACAGTTGGAGGAGGCTTTGTTTTTGTTTCATTTTCATTTTAACCAAAGGCCTGGCTGGTCTAGCTCCATAAGCACAAAATATTTCACATATATATTCGGTGCAAATATGATGAGTGTCTTCAAAGTTCCAAAAGTGTATTTATTTAACATGCAGAAGTGTTTCACTTTACAACTACAGCTTTATTAAACATGGTAGTGATAGTTTTTCAACAAAAACATCAGTGCCAGCCACCAATACAAAAAAGTAGTGGGGTCCAAAGGCCCCAAACTCACCAAAACTGCTCCCACTAGTGCAGCACTTCTATCCCTGCTTATGTCCACGAGCAGGAAAGGTAAGGACTTCCTATCTTCTTGTGGAACGCAAATCCAACCAATCCTGGTGCTGCTCTCATGCTGAGAGCAGCTCAAGGATTGGTGGGAAGAGGCTAACCCAGCACTCATTTTGAGGTTAGGAGCCTGTGCTCGCAATTGCCTGGCAGTTACACATCCAGGGGATTGCTGGGTCTATAGTGGACATGTTAGGCTGGTCGTAGCAAGTGAGACAGCCAAACCGGCATGCTCACTTCAAGATCAACTGTAATCCTACAATGCAAGATTCAACCTTGCCTAACCCGGTAGAAAATAAAATGGCATGGCAATAAAATGTCATTGCCATTGCCTGAAGAGGAGCCGCCCCTGAAAAACATTCATGCCCCTGCCCTGTTCATGAAATTGCCTCTAGTAAATAAACCCCTCCCTCTCCATGAGACTGCCTCTAGAGAACTAAGAGACAAGTCATTTGTTAGGTGTACCCTGCATTCCTAGATATGCATTATGCATAGTACAAGCATATCATTTATTACTAAAACATGAGAGTTATTTACACTTTGCGTAATCTCATGTGTTTGAAGGTGCTCTTTCATGTGAAAATGAAGAAAAGAGAAGCTCAGTGAGATTAAATATGTTGAAGAGCGGAAGCCAGGATTGATCAGTTTTTCTGGTTTCATTTAGTCACTAGATGGGCACCTTTTTTACATCAAATGTCACTGCTAAGTGATTGAGTGCATGGGTGCAGGCAGAAACTATATGAAACATTGGCTCATTTTAGGTTCAGGGATCCCAGAGGCCCTTGAGTCACCAGAGTCTCACATCTCCCTTGAGCCTGCCTCAAGGGTTCAGTGACTTTCGCAACTCTACTAGCTAGCAATCACAACTATTCAGAAGTGTCAGCAGGGATGAAAGCCCATGTCATCTACTGATAGATAATGGGGTATCCTGTCACACTATACAAGAGACAGAGAATTCAAAGTTCCATCCCAATCTAATTGAAAGAAAGAGATATAGCAGAAACCAAAGTCGTTTCACCTTTTTCAAAGAAAAATTGCAAACTAACAGCCTCATTTACCAGGGCCCTGTAACTTCACTTTTAGTGATAGTCCGACGGTGCACACAGCAGTGCTGTATCTACAAGGCCATGTAAAGCTGCCCTGAATGGCTTTTCATGGCTTTCTAGATATAGAATGAGGCAATGCAGAGCAAGTGTGTTATCGGGCACATGATACTGTGAAGTCTGGATTACTGCACCTCGCCTCTATGCAGCCCACTGCCTAATTCATGTTCTTTGACCCCACCCGTGCCCTGTTAATGATCCTAATGATGAAATGCTCCTCAAAATGGGGCTGACCTGTGGTAAGACCAATTTCTACCCCTCATTCCGGCTGTTCTGGGCTCCCGGTCTGAGCTTCTCTACGACTGGATCTTGGAATTGGGTCTGCTCCATAGCGCCACCTTACCACAGCCCATTCAGTCCTCACTGACCATGCCAATGCCCCACGATGGAATTCACGCCACTGAGGATGCCTTATAAGGGACCAGGCCTTATGTGAACCTCCCCTAAGCCTCAACCCTTTGGGTTCTCAACCAGTTCCCGTGTGTGTGTGTCACCTCCATGTGTCAGCATTGATTCTGTTTGGATGGCAGTGCCCTGGATGCTGCTTTCCCTCCAGACACACTCACATGGCAAGTATCTTACTTGAAGCTTATTGTGAGCCATCCCTCCATTCCTCTGATTACGCACTGAGATGGATGTAGGCCCTGCTCATATCTGCTGGCGTTTCCCTGGACGCTGCTTGTTCTTCAAACATTCTCCTAGCTGAAATGATCATCCTGAAGCTTTTCTACCTGATGTTTCATTCCTCCAATGCGCCCTGAACCTTCTGAGGCCCCACATGTACCTCCCGCAGCCTCTGTTTCTCTAAACCTGTTTTCTCTTTTCCCCGGCTGACAACCGGGACAACAGTCCTTACCGGCATTGCCCCAGACTTCTACCGGCCCTCCTGATGCACTTCCCGCTGCAAGATCCGCCTGCTGTTTATTTGGATGCACTGGCCTGTTTTGACACCTGTTTGTTTTAGACACTGGCCTGTTTGGACGCTTGATAAGATTGGATCTGACACAAGCGATTGAGGCCTTGTTTCTGTTGTATGGACTGACTTCTCCCCTTGTATAAGTCCCATGAATGCCCACCACATGGATGAAATGAGGGCTCACCAATTGATGTCAGATGTGGATCACCCTGACCTTTGTTAACCCTACTTCTAAATTCTCTTTGTGCTGTCGAACTCGCTTATTTTTGTCCACCATTGTCTGGCTACTGCCTTCTGAGTCCCCGTAGTGGACCAACAACTGGTTAGCACAGGATTCGCTGCACAGTTCACTAATTCTGTTTCACCCTGACCTTGTAAACCCCTCCTGTTTTCTTTCTTTCTTTCTTTTTGTTGTAAAACCTAATCCCCCTGCATTGTCCCGTCTTTTGCTCTATCTACCCACCAGTTCTCACCCCCTTCCTGTATCCATATCTCCCTCCTCTCTCTTTCCCTTCTGATATCCTTATTTCCTTCCCACTCTCACTTTCTCTTCTGATAACCATTTATCCCCCTCCTCCTTTCCCCACAGTCCTATCTTTTTACTGAACATGTATCCCCCAATTTCCCCTACTCCTCCCGACCCTACTCTCTCCAGACATGGCCCCAACTCCTGGACCATCATATACCCAGAATTGTTTTTAAACATAAACTTTTGATGCGTCTCCCTGAAACTCTAATTGATGCCTAGCACAGTCTCTCCTCTCCTATGATAACTAACTTCATGTTTTACTCTAAACAGACCTCTAGATGGAAAACAGTTTCCCTCACCACCTTACAATCTCTAAATCAATGAAAATCCCTTATGGACTCAAATTATTGACTACCCCATTCTCTGCCTTTCCTGGTGACATCCACATTTCTATTTTCAAATCCCGTAACATTCTTATTTAAGCCTCTGAATATCACCTCAACATCTGTAACAACCATTTCAGTTCCCTGCCTTACAAATGATCCCAACCAGTTCCTAACCCCACCTCAACCCAACTTCCCGACACCCACATATCATCACCCACCTCCCCGGACCTGACCTCCACCCCACTACTCTACTCCACTTCACAGAAGGCACTTACTCATCATTGAGTAAGTGCCTTCTGTGAATACCAAATGAGTAAGTGCCTTCTGTGAATACAAAAAAATGAGTAAGTGCCTTCTGTGAATTCCAAAATGGTAGTAAGTTTAGGATTTTGTCTTAAGTTAGTTCTGTGAATCGGGCCCCCGGTGATTACGGGCATTACCAGAACACCTTCCTCTCCCATCTCTCCTCGACCTCGAGCTCAACTTACCTCCATCCTTTCTTGCAAAACTGCCAGTGTCCCAGTGTTTATGGGCATTAACCGAATCCCTTCCTCTCCCATCTCTCATCATCCCACAGCCCAACTAACCTCCATCTACTCTTGCAAACATGTATATTACAACCCCAAACCCCATTCTTGCATGCTTGTTAACAGCCGATCGGCAGTCCGACATGCAACGGAAATATCTGAAACCATCCTCACTGAGGCTTTTGACATCACCATCCTGACAGAAACCTATCTCAATGAACACTCGATGGCTATCCTTGACTTACTTACCCCACCGGCTACACCATCATTAGGAAAGACAGACCGACAGAAAAGGGGTTGGACTAGATTTAATCTACAAAAATGATCTTCAAATCACCACTCTAAATAAATCGGACCATTCAACTTTTTAATACCTTGGTGTTGAGCTCACCACTCAGGGATCCAAGCAGATTAGACACATAACATCTATCACCCTCCGGGTGAACCTCTTCTCTTTGCTGAAGAACTTTCTGACCTTCTTTCACACTCCTCCCTTTCTGTCTCAAAAAAATCTTTTTCTAGGTGACTTCAACAACTACTAGAATAACCTTGAGGATCCCACTGTCATGCACCTCTCCAACCTTCTAGAGATTAATGACCTGAAGCAACTTTGTCACCAACCAAACAACATCAAAGGGGCCACACTTGACGCTATCATTTCCAACACTGACTTGACCTCCCTTTCCAACATCATCCCCATAGACTGGTCTGACCATCACCTCATCCTGTTTAAGATTGCTTCCAATGCCATAATACCCCCTACCATAAATACCAAACACTTGAAGTGTACCAGAAAGCTCAAACAAATCCCACCCGGTGTACTTGAATCACAAATCCAAGCACAACTTTATCTCCCCTCTCTACCAAAATGTTAACAAACTCATAGACCACTTTAATAAGACCATTAGCTATGTCCTGGACCAAATTGTCACTCTTAAACTTAAGCACCAAAGAAAAATTATTTCCAAATCTTGGTTCAATCTGGAACTCAATCTTGAAAGACGACAACTTAGACTGGCAAAGAGAACATGGAGACAACACCGCTCTTCCTCTCACCTTGCCCTTCTCAGATCAGCTAGATCAATTTACAAGAAAACATTTTTTACGGAAAAGGCATCCTTTTTCCGAGCCTACCAAAAATCGTCCCAGAGAACTGTTCAGCATTGCTAGAAAACAAACATGATCTGCCCCACCTGAGTTGTTGGCCTCAACTAAGAGATGCAAAAAAATTGCTAACTTCCTCTCAGACAAAATTTCCAAAATGTACCTATCCTTCCATCTCCCTCTGGTTACGACCAGTCCCCCCTATGCCTTTAATTTAACCAATTACACGTCCCCTTTCTAAATCCCTTCTACCACTTAATCCTCCCACTTACCTACCCACCACAAATTCCCCAGTGACCACCCTCTCAACTTACCTCTGAAAAACAATGCCTCCTGGCAGAATTTCCACCCTATGACTGAGCTTGAAGTGTTCAATATCATTTCTAAACTTAAGCCAACCTCGGATACCAAAGATTCTTTCCCGTCTAACCTTGTTCATAAACTTAATCACATCATTGCCCCTTCTTGGACTAATATCATCAACTCTTCCCTCACCACTGGTTGTGACCCAGACTCCCTTCAACTCAGCCAAATCACTCCTATTCTGAAAAACCTCACTGTCGACCCCAACGAAATCAACAACCTCCGCGATATCTATAACCTTCCACTTCTCTCTTAAGCCCTTGAAAAATGTGCATTGCTCCAATTAGACGAACACATAGGCAATTTCAATTTACTTGACTCCCTTCATTCTGGCCTTCTTATACTTCTTGACTTCTCTGCAGCCTTTGATACTGTTAACCATTCTTCCTTACTGAACTCACTTAAAGCTCACTTCGGCCTTAACGGTATAGTTCTTAAATGGTTCTCTTCCTTCCTTCAAAACATAACACAAAAGATCAAAATTAAAGACTGCCTTTCTAACCTTACTCCTGTCTCCCTGGGCATCCTCCAGGGCTCTATTCTCTCCACCTCTCTCTTTAACCTCTGGTTAAACAAGCATCCTGGGGCCGGTTTCAGGGTACGTCACCCTTCTTTAGCCAGGCTAGCTTGAATCTGTCCATCATTTGTTTGCTGTAACACTTTTTTCCCTATGTGGGATGGGTATGCCCAGACGTGGGCCCCTTACTCACCGTGCCACTGGATTCAAGCTAGCCTTGCTGAAGAAGGGTGACGTACCCTGAAACCGGTCCCAGGTTGCTTGTTTCCGGTACAGGGTGGACCTGACCTGGCAGTTCGGTCTGGACTGTTCCCATGGGGCACAGGGTCAAGACTGATTTGCATGTGGCTGGGTCCGAACTGGGGTGGCATAGTGGGCAATAGAACAATGTTTTTAACCCAGATATTTTGACTGGGGGAGAATGTTAGCATTGTCAGCATTCCGTCCATCATTTGTCTGCTGTAACACTTTTCACCCTAAGTGGGATGAGTATGCCCAGACGTGGGTCCCTTGCTCACTGTGCCACTGGATTTAAGCTAGCCTGGCTGAAGAAAGGTGACATGCCCTGAAACTGGTTCCAGGATGCTTGTTTCCAGTCCAGGGAGGACCTCGCCTGGCAGTTTGGTCTGGACTGTTACCATGGAGCACAGGGTCAAGACTGATTTGCCTATCACTGGGTCCAAACTAGGGTGGCGTAGTGGGCAAAAGAACAATAGATTGAACCCAGATCTTTTGACTGGGGGAGAATGTTTGCATTGTCACCATTCCATCCATCATTTGTTTGCTGTAGCACTTTTTGCCCTAAGTGGGATGGGTATGCCCAGACATGGTTCCCTTGCTCACTGTGCCACTGGGTTCAAGCTAGCCTGGCTGAAGAAGGGTGACATACCCTGAAACTGGTCCCAGGATGCTGGTTTTCGGTCCAGGGAGGACCTGGCCAGGCAGTTCAGTCTTGACTGTTCCCATGGGACACAGGGTCAAGACTGATTTGCATGTGGCTGGGTCCAAACTGGGGTGGCGTAGTGGGCAAAAGAACAATGGATTTAACCCAGATCTTTTGACTGGGGGAGAATGTTTGCATTGTCAGCATTCCGTCCATCATTTGTTTGCTGTAACACGTTTCGCCCTAAGTGGGATGAGTATGCCCAGACGTGGGTCCCTTGCTCACTGTGCCACTGGATTCAAGCTAGCCTGGCTGAAGAAGGGTGACATACCCTGAAACTGGTACCAGGATGCTTGTTTCTGATCCAGGGAAGACCTGGCATGGCAGTTCGGTCTGGACTGTTCCCATGGGGCACAGGGTCAAGACTGATTTGCATATGGCTGGGTCCAAACTGGGGTGGCGTAGTGGGCAAAAGAACATTGGATTTAACCCAGATCTTTTGACTGGGGGAGAATGTTTGCATTGTCAGCATTCCGTCCCTCATTTGTTTGCTGTAATGCATTGCATACAAAGCTCTTCATCAACAAACCTCGCTCTACCTTACTAATAAAGTCAACAAAGCTGTGTGCTCCCGACCGACGAGAAGCACCAACACTCTAATCCTTGTCCCCCCCTTTGTTTAAAAAGAAATCTACCCAATCTCGCTCCTTCTCTGGGAATGCCCCGATCATCTGGAACTCACACCATAAGGACATGCGTGGCAACCCCTCCTACTTCAGCTTTAAAAAAGACCTTAAATTCCACCTTCTCAACAAATACTTTGGTCCATAATCTCTCCTTTGACCCTACTCTCTATCTCCCCCTGTATAAATGATCTTTTTGCTTTATCCCTTTTCCTCTCTTTGCCCCCACTTTATTCAGCCGCCCTCTTTACTGTTACCCGTACCCCATTCTACCCCCTCCCATTTCCCCTTCATTTCTCCCCTCATCACTACCCTTATCTTTTCTCCTTCACTCGTTCTACTATTTCTCACTACTACTCTCCCCCACTTATTTTATTTTGCCATTCATATCATGTTAATCCCCCAGATTGTTGGCCCCCCACCTCACTCTATTCCTGAGCCCTACCCGCGTGCTTTTATTACCTTTGTAAAATTGCCTTTTTATCTCCAAACCATTTGTTTGTGTTGTAACTGATTGTTTTAGTTTTACCCTTATAACCTCCTCTCATGTATATTGCTTGTTCCTGTTTCCTTTTTATATCTTAATCAAGTTGTGGTGTTGTATTTGGACTGTTTATGCTTTACCCTGAACAATTGTTTATGTTTCTTGTTCTGCCTCTGCTCCTGTAAGCTGCTCCTGTACTGTCTCTACTCTCTATCTCCCCCGTATAAATTATCCTTTTGCTTTATCCCTTCTCTCTCCTTGCGCCCCACTTTATTCAGCCCCCCTCTTTACTGTTACCTATCCCCCATTCTACCCCCTCCCCATTTCGCCCTTCATTCCTCCCCATCACTACCCTTATCTTTTCTCCTTCGTTCGCTCTACCATTTCTCACTAGTACTCTCCCCCACTTATTTTAGTTTGCCATTCATATTATGTTAATTCACCAGATTGTTGGCCCCCCCACCTCACCCATTTCCTTTATATATCTTAATCAAGTTGTGGTTTTGTATTTGGACTGTTTATGCATTACCCTGAATAACTGTTTATATATCTTGCACTGCCTCTGATCCTGTAAAGCGCTCTGATATCCACGGTTCTAGCCAGCGCTATATAAAACTTTTCAAATAAACAAATAAATAAGTCACTGAGCTGCCTCACCCTGTGTTATGGAGGCATGCCATGGGTGTTGCGGTGGGTGTACCCACGTAACACCCATGGCATTTGACACATTGACAGATTTACGAAATTTCCTAAACATGCGAATGTATCAAAAGCCTACACCTCCCTAGGGGGTGGTGTAGAGGAGATGCATCAAAGAGAAATGGCTTTATTTCTCATTATTATTGTCATTTTTGTGAGTGCTGCATTCAGCAATAGACATAGACAGAGAACATTGCCTTCATTGATTGTTTTTTACAGGAAGGTGTTCCTGCACAAAAACAATTACAACTCAATGCATGTCAGCCATTTGCGTGCCAGAGTACGGGAAAGGGATAGAAATGTGCCTTATCTGATAGGTACAGTGCATTCCTGCCCTTTTCCTTTGCCATAGAGAGGAATAGCTGGTAGGCTTGCAGCGCTGCCCTAGGGCAAAAGTTAGTAAATGAGGCCTTTAATGTTATAATTGGTTTGATTTTCTTAGCACTGGGAAGCCCATCATGATGGAAGACACTCTGAAAAACTGAAAGTAAGAAATATTGAAGTGCCAACAAGTTTAATCAATAAGTCCTTCCAACCTGTTCACTACCCTCAACACAGGAAATTGGTGGATCAAGTAAGTGTTTTGTCGGGTGCTGTAGACTTTTGTTGTTCTATCTCATGTATCTGTTTTTTTCCTGCCACTGATGCTCTTTTGTAATGATTAGATGAACTATGAGGCCTTGGAGCTTCTCTTGTTTCTAATTCTCCCCATTTTTACTCCAACTATTTTAGCTTTGACGTCAATGTGGGGCATTGAAGCTCACTTTCAGACAGGCAGCATGCTACACTGTGGGGGAGTGTGATGTATTTGTTGTGATCCTTTGTAGCAAGCATCTGTATGCTGTGAGGGAGGGACCAGAAAGGCACTCCTATCTTGACTTGGGACATAATATCTAGCACTATGATATGGGAAGAGATGTGAGAGACAGGGAAATACAGGGATGCAGTGCTAATGGTGCATAGTTATGGGCACATGCATAGTTTTACAAGGATATGGGTACAAGGTCAATAATACAGGCTAGAGGAAACAAGGATAAGGCGAAGGATTTTGGGTGCTGTGTTGAAGGTATAAGGTTAGAGGTATAGAGCTTTAGCAGCATGGTTGTAGGTGTAGGGATAAGGGTGGAAGGCTACAGTTGTGGGTGAAGGGTAATGGCACAGGGCAAAGTATACATGGCAAGGGATACAAGGTTAAAAGTGCAAGGTTATAGATACCAGTCTAAAAGTATAAAAATGAGAAATAAGGGTACAGTGTTATAGGAACTAAGCTAAATGGAGAGCTTAATGGATGGAACAGTCAAAAGGACACAAAGAGTACAAAGGCATTTTGCCTCGGAGGAGCCTAATACAGCTCAGGTAGTGAGTGAGGTGATGGGTACACTTTCTCTTAACCATCGTTTCAGAGCCCTGACCCCAGTGCTTCATTTGTGCCCATGGTTTCAGGTGATGAGCATAGGACACATTATGTGACTCAAGAAATGTTTTTCCTCTTCAAGCTTACTCTCTGAAAGAGAAAAATTCAGAAAATTAAAGAAGTAGGAAGAAAAATATAAGAAAAGAGTGGTTAAAGGGGTGAGGAGGGAATGCAAAGTACCTGCACCTGAGTAAAAAAGAGACCGGAAGTGTACAGTGGTGGAAGAAATAGGTATTAGGTAAAATCAAACCTAATCAGCCATGGTATTCAGCACCCGCAGCATTCAGTATTGCCAGCAGAAGGCTCCTTCAAAACAATGTGGAGCTCTGAGTTCTTGGACTTATACCCACTGATAATGAGTGGCAGGGATACATTTAGCGTCCAGTCCCTCACTCCAAATTGGTCAATTTCCCTCTCTTTGGGTGCCTGCACAGTGCTTTGAAATGTACTAGACAGATGGCAATTTGAATGAAGAGAATGAAGAAGGTGGCTAAACCAACAAGGGAAAGAGCCCCTCTTCAACACCAAATGCAGGACACGTAGCCTATGGTGAAGATCTCCAGACAGAATCTATATTGTAATGCAGTTTTGTTGTTTTGTATATATTGACATATTATTTTGCCAGTTTACCAATCCCTGTGTTCGTGTCTCATGGTTTCTGTGGCTGTTTCCCAGTGGCAAAGATGGACTTCCCACTTTTATAAGTCTTAATAGTCCTAGATCCCTGTGTTGCTGAACTAACAACATTCCTGTGTCAGTGTCCCGATGCCGGTATGACTGTGACAGTAGGAAACCCACATTTACTGCATGGTCATATGTTTCACCTTTGCTTGGATCCTACTTCTTTTTTTTTTGGGGGGGGGGGCATGAATCTGTGCACTATTTAACCCTGCTAACCAATGGTGAATTGCATGTGCCCCGGCCCCCTTTGAACATGGAGGAATTTACATATTCAGTGGTATATTTAACTTACCTATAAGTCCCTACTACCCAGGGATTGTATATTAAATGTCAATAGTGGATTGCAGCACCTGTTGTTTCACCCACTTCTGTGACAGTGTAAAACATGGCTTCAGCCTACCGTTGTAGGCTGACTGTGGCAGTTTAAACACTCTGGTGCCGATTCCGATCCTGGAAAAACCGAGTACGAACCGTCGGTCGGAGCGTTTTCTCCGACCGACTCGTACCCGGGAAAAAAACATTACAAACATTCAAGTACGATTCGCACGGAAACACCATTTCCGTACGAATCGTAAAAAACACCGACCGACGAAAATATACAAACAAATGTGATCCGGGAAAGCGCCGACGTGACGTCGGGGCGCTTTCAGGCAGCGTTTTACGAACCAGGAAGTACGATTCGAACCGACAGCAGTCCGGATGGCAATATTTTTACGGCACCCAAAAAGTGCCGGAAAAGCGAAGTACGCCGCGAAACGACCAGATTAGGGGGCCCGGTACGCACCGTACCACCCCCCAGCCCCCGTGAGTACGCGCCGAACACCCCCCAGCCCCCGTATGTACGCGCCGAACACCCCCCCAGCCCCCGTATGTACGCGCCGAACACCCCCCCCAGCCCCCGTATGTACGTGCCGAACACCCCCCCAGCCCCCGTATGTACGCGCCGAACACCCCCCCCAGCCCCCGTATGTACGTGCCGAACAGCCCCCAGCCCCCGTATGTACGTGCCGAACACCCCCCCAGCCCCCGTATGTACGCGCCGAACACCCCCCAGTCCCCGTATGTATGCGCTGAACACCCCCCCAGCCCCCGTGAGTACGCACCGAACACCCCCCCAGCCCCCATGAGTATACGCCGAACACCCCCCCAGCCCCCGTATGTACGTGCCGAAGACCCCCCCAGCCCCCGTGTATGTACGAGTCGAACCCCCCGTGTATATACACCCGTGTACGTACGAGTCGAACCCCCCCGTGTATGTACACCCGTGTACGTACGAGTCGAACCCCCCCGTGTATGTACACCCCCACCCGTGTATGTATACCCGTGTACGTACGAGTCAAACCCCTCGTGTACGTACACCCCCACCTGTGTATGTACACCCGTGTACGTACGAGTCGAACCCCCCGTGTATGTACACCCATGTACGTACGAGTCGTACCCCCACCCATGTATGTACGGTGCGTACCCCCGTACGTACACGGGTGTACATACACGGGTGGGGGTGTACATACACGGGGGGTTCGACTCATACGTACACAGGTGTACATACACGGGGGGGTTCGACTCGTACGTACACGGGTGTACATACACGGGGGTTCGACTCGTACGTACACGTCCAGAATGAAGGGTTGCTTGACAAGGCTAATTCCAACCAGAAAGTTCTAGTGGTAGATAGTCATTAGCAGAAGGTATCACCTTTGGCCAGGATAAACCTAGCTGGTTTTCTAAACTTAACACCATAATGCTCAGTGCAAGCTTATATGTACACAAAAAGAGGGACATATCCACACTCAAAAATTCAGAAGACTCAGTCTATAGCAACCATTGCCTATCAGGGGCACTTTATGCTTCTTGGCACTACTCCTGCTTAACATTTTTAAAATGTACTGTCTCTGATTCCACTTATTGCATTTAGGACTGTTTGGTGTGATTTTGTTTATTACATTTTACTCTTTTTTTCTTCCTCTATTGGGGATATGCTTTTTTCTTTATACTTATTTTGGTACTGCTAAAATACTTTACACATTACCTTAGGTTTAGCCTGTCTACTCTGTGCCACAGCTACCACCATACAGTTGAGCTCAAGTTAATTGACAAGTGTTGTGAATCTTCCTTGAGGTGGGTACTCACCCCCTTAAATAATATTTCAGTTTAATATATTCGCCCCCTAAGTATCCATGTGTCTATGTCACCAAATCTTGCAGGTTCCCTTTTTCCAGTCTAGGTGTTCCAGTGCACAACTCAGTGGTCAGTGCCTCTGTGCTGGTAAACTTGTATCATAGTTTTTCCTAGCAGTAGTGTCACTTTTCATTTATTGTAGTGTTTCTGTGCGAGAGTCTCAAAGCCAATGTCCTTATAGCACAGTTTCAGCATTAGTGTTTTTGAACCTGTCAGGTTTCTTCGGACAGTAACCCAATGTTAGCATATGTACATTTGTGTCAGGGTGTTTGGAAAGAATATTGGACAAAAGTATTTTGATTCAAAAATATTATGCAAGAATATCGGGACATCGAAAATATCATTAACAGGAATATCAAAAGTAAAAATATTGTTTTCAGTGTTGCTTTTTATATCAGTGTAACATGTACACGCGCTGGGGTACGCACCGTACATACACAGGTGGGGGTACGACTCGAACACACACGGGTGTACATACATGGGGGGTTCGACACGTACACGGGTGTACATACACGGGGGGTACGACTCGAACATACACGGGTGTACATACACGGGGGTTCGACACGTACACGGGTGTACATACACGGGGGGGTACGACTCGAACGTACACGGGTGTACATACACGGGGGTTCGACACATACACGGGTGTACATACAGGGGGGTACGACTCGAACGCACACAGGTGTGCATGCACGGGGGGTTTGACACATACACGGTGTACATACATGGGGGGTACGACTCGAACGTACACAGGTGTACATACACGGGGGGTTCGACACGTACACGGGTGTACATACACGGGGCGTACGACTCGAACGTACATGGGTGTACATACACAGGGGGTTCGACACGGGTGTACATACAGGGGGGTACGACTCGAACGTACACGGGTGTACATACACGGGAGGGTTCGACACGTACTCACGGGGGCTGGGGGGGGTTCGACACATACTCACGGGGGCTGGGGGGTTACGGCGCGTACTCACGGGGGCTGGGGGGTACGGCGCGTACTCACGGGGGCTGGGGGGAGTACGGCGCGTACTCACGGGGGCTGGGGGGGGTACGGCGCATACCGGGCCCCCTATTCTGGTTGTTTCGCGGCGTGCTTCGCTTTTCCGGCACTTTTTGGGTGCCGTGAAAATATTGCCGTCCGGACTGCTGTCGGTTCGAATCGTAATGCCTGGGTCGTGAAACGCTGCCTGACAGCGTCGCGACGTGACGTCGGAGCATTCCCGGATCACATTCGTATGTATATTTTCGTCGGACGGTGTTTTTTACGATTCGTACGGAAATGGTGTTTCCGTGCGAATCGTACTTCCATGTTTGTAATGTTTTACAACCGGGTACGAGTCGGACGGAGAAAACGCTCCGACCGACGGTTCATACCCGGTTTTTCCAGGATCGTAATTGGCACCTTAGTGTCCAGTAGCTTCCCCCAGTATGGTTAGATTGGAGTGGGAATAAAAAAATGTCACCTCTTTAGTGTCCAACACCTTCCCCCAATATGGTCAAATTGAAGTGGGAATAGTAAGTGTAATTCTTTTAGTGACCAACAACTTTCCCCAATATGTTTGGATGGGAGTGGGAATAGTAAAGCTCACCCCTTTAGTTTCAAACACCTTCTCCAAATTGTTTTAGATTGGAGTGAGAATATTTAAAGTTACTCCTCTAATGTCCAATACATTCCACAAATTGATTTAGATTTGAGTGGGAATAATCATCCCTTTAGTACCCAATGCCTTCCCAAATTGGTTTAGATTAGAGTGTTAACAGTAAATGTCACCCTTTTAGGGTCCAATGCCTTCCTCAAACTGGTGTAGATTGGAGTGGGAACAGTAAATGTCACCCCGTTGGTGCCCGATACCTTCCTAAAATTGGTATAGACTAGAGGGGAACTAGTAAATGTCAAACCTTGTGTGTACCACACCTTACCCAAATTGGTTTAGATTAGAGTTGGAATAGTTAATGTTATGCTTTTAATGGCCAATGCCTTCCCCAAATTGGTATAGATTGGAATTGGAATAGTAAACATCACCCCTTCAGTGTCCAACGCATTCCTCAAACTGGAGACATGATATGGTTGGATTGGAGTTGGAACAGTAAATGTCACCCCTTTAGTGTCTAACAATTTTTAACAAACAATTTATATTGGTGTATGATTATTTAATTTTATATTTTCATTCTGAAATTTTATTTTACTTGTATTTGTTTGTAGTAGAAATACTTTGGGGTCTATAAGGATGGCGGGCGGATGGCTGCCGTTGGGCCGTCAGTGGTAACTGCCGGACCGGCGGCGGACATCCGCCCACGATCGCAACCCTGAAAACCGCCGGTCCCATTAGCATGGCGGTGATGACCGCGGCGGTGAGAATCTCCGCCCGTAATTTTTCCGCCGGTAACAGTCCGCACGCATGCCTAGTGGGCGCAACTGGACCGCAACAGTTATGCCAGTGCAGGGCCAGGCTCCGCCGGCATGATTATGATGCCAGCGGTAGCCAGCCTTTCCGCAGCGGTGAACCGCCATGGAAAGGCATGCGGAGAATGTCTCTGGGGGCCCATTGCGGGCCCCCAATGTTTTGCGGGGGTGTGGGTGCACTTGGGGTGTACCCCCCTACATGTTCCTGTACCAGGTGGCAGTCACTGTCCAGTGCCTGCCACGCAGTGCAGTGACATGTATGACAAGCTCCTTTTCACACCGCAGGGGTGCTGCGGGCAGCAGCAAACGCCGCAATGGTAATTGCCAGAATCTGACCGCCGCGGTCAGATTTCCACTGCGGAGCATCCTAATTGGACCGGCGTTAATGTCATGGTCCTTGCGGGCGGTCTGTTCCCGCTACCATGGCGGTCGGGGAGATTTTCCGACCACCATCCTAATAGGCCCCTTTGTGTTCTTTTATTAGTGTTGTTGGTGATTGGCTAATAATAAAGAAAATAGTTTCATGTTTGTACACAATAAAATTATTAATTACATTGTTCGGAATAATAGAGATACAACAATCACTTTTCTCATTGTATTTATGTCTTCAAAATGCATTTATTGTATATTTTGACATTTTTGATTATATATTTCATCTACAAAACACACATTTCTATAGTTAAGTAAATGCATCGATCGATTTTTTTTTAAAAAACATGTACATTATATTCACATACTTTTGTATGTTGTGCATATTTACCTTTTATTTTCCATTGTTTAACATTTTCTTTTACATTTCATAGATTGTTTTAAATACAATTTTCAACACCATTTTAACATTTTTCTGTATATATTAAATACATTTTACATCTCGAATCTTTTAAAACATTTTTAACCTATTTATTCAACATTTTTACGTCATTTAGCACAATTTATTTTTATCGCTATCTTCTATTTTGTAATATTTTTGCGTTATTTTAAGTCAATTTTCACAGAACCAGGTCACGGTAAGGTGCTGCCATTCATTGGAACAGGTAAGTCATTTGTCAAAAACACAGGGCTAGCGGAATCCCACTAAGACAGCACCGGATTTAAGAGTGACTCAATATGATAATACGGTGAAAAAATTGTTTATTCACCAAGAGTGTGCACTATTGGTTAGCACCCGCCAGCACAATGCCATTCCAATACTTGGAATATACAAATGACAAAACACAGCACCAAATGCACCACTCAATTCATAAAATGCAAATAAGTCCAAGTCTTCAAAGTAGTGCGTATTCCAAAAGGTTCTTCTTTATTGTTCAATTTAAAATGTAAGTTTTTTTGACAACAGCAAAACAGCTGACGCGTTTCGTCCAACTCTGGACTTCTTCAGGGCTGCAACAAATTAATATACACAAAAACACAAAAAATAAGTGACATACATAAAGACAAAAGCACAAATAGCACATACAGTACATTTATAGATTTTTTAAAAAAACATGTAGAACAAAAACATGTTATAATCAAATAGTGACAGGCTCGTACAAGCACATCATAATGCGGCTGAAAAAGGCTACAACAATAAACAACAACATTACAATAAGGCAATGTCAACATAGAAATGTCAAAACAGTGTTGTAGTGAGACAAAGGGGCACACCTCAACATATGTCACATGTTTAGGATAAACCTAAACCATCATAAGGTGGAACAAAGAACTGGAGCAAAGGAGTGTCGATGAGGAAACGTGAAGAAACGAGAAACGTCACCCAGGTGCGATTAGGTGGAAGCAGTTCAATAAAGGAAACCAACTAGTGATGACAAAACCCAGAAATGTGAGTGAGACAAGGAAAACGTCTTATGCCAGATAAATGCTCAATATATACCCACCTAAGAACGTAGGTTTGAAATGTAAGCACATATGATTCTGAATGGCTCAAAATGGAGAGTCTAACACAAACCAGTCGGATATGATGTATCCTTGGTATAAGATCTCATTCCCTGAAAAGGGGAAAAAAGTCACATCAGAGACCCTATGGAGAAACAAAGAAACCTCCAGCACAATTGTCGTAGCGTGGTCAGAGTATAAACCTACTTACTGTGTAGCAAAGGAAATGAATAATACTAATTGGAATTTGAATGTTCAAAAACGCTGTTCCTAAGCCATCAGTGACAAGCCATAGTCGAATGGTGGATATATATATGTAAATTCCTCCAATGAAAAGAACGAGTTTGTCTTATTGTGGGATACCTATGAAGAAAGGGGGGGACATGTTTGAGGCATGTTTTTCACGAGGGATAGATGTCTAACGCTAAAAATATAGAGAGGCAGAGAGAGTCTAGCCCAAATTCCTTCTTACACAATAAGCACATGAACACGGGTACAGAGGTGTGTACCAATAACATCAATGTCAATAATAGCCATGAATTCTGCCCATCCAGCACTAGGCAGGATAAAAAGTGACAAGAATTAAGTAAATCCTAATTTTAGCAAATAGCCATGAATTATGCCTGTCCTGTACGAGGCAAGATGAACAGTGACAACACTTCTGTAGATCCTACGTTAAGTAAATGGGGAGTGTCCTAGAAGTGATGGTAATTTACAAAAAAAATTATAACCTCAGAAACTCGCCGTAGCGCGCTAATATCCTCGTGCAACATGCCCCAGCATGAAGGCATGAGAGAAAGCTTCTTACCCGATTCCGTATCCGATAGCGAAGTAACAGGAAATGGTCCGCCCCGTCCGGTAACAGCGACATCCATTAGTCAAGAAAAACTTGTTTAAATAGTGGGAGGTATCAGGCTGGGATAGAAACACCTGTAAGCAATTCCCATGTGTCGGAAGTTCAAAACAAAAGTCAGGCGTCAGCCGAAGGGGAAAAGTATCGAGCAGCCGGTCGCCATATTAGAAAGATGAACAAAGCCTGTATAACCGTAACCCGTATCGCTCTGTTAACGGGAAATTCATAAACATAGGTGTGCCGAAACACTCTATTGCACCTAATGTGAGTTCCCAGAATACTGTAGGGTCACCCGTAAGCAGTGCAGTGATAAACGAAAATTGATTCAATGAGTATTTTTATTACTGCAAAAACAAACTGCTTATCTAGACACGACCAAAATCAGTCGTACATGCCTAAGTGTGAACCTGGCTTATTTATCTGAAACAACTAATCATCTTAGCGAATGTTCGGAGCGTGCGTGTATGTACGGAGAACACCGGTCTCCACCAACGTCTGTCTAAGTCCGCCGCCATCTTTCAGTGGACACAGAACAGATAGTATGCATATTATTAAAAAAACGAACTACTTTTCCAGACACGATCATAGTAAGCCGTGCATACCAAAATGAGAACCGGGTTGACATCTGAAACCGTTGATCAACCTAGAGTGTGTATGTATGGTTGTACGGAGAAAACGTTCTCCAACAACGCCTGTCCTAATTCCGCCGCCATCTTTAAGTGGCCAAAATACAGAACGCTTCCAAAAGTTGGAACCCATGCACCAAGCGGCAAGCTGCTCCTAAACACAGGAGTAGCAAAAAGGTATTAACACAGTTAAAAAGACCCAGCCTATTTGGAGGGGAAGCACCCCTAAACGTGAATCCATGAATGGTAATAAACAAGTAATTGATGCCTCAAATCCGTCAAAAACACTACCCTGAAGGGGTAAATCCATGAATAACAATACCATAGTAAGCAAGCATGAAAAAGGCAGCCACATCAAGAAAAAATGACAAAATGACAAAATGACAGTCCCAGGTAGACCAGGTGCATAATATTAGAGGGACGAATAAAACAGAGAAAAACCCGGCCGGGGAAATGATAAGAGGATACTAAATATAAATCCCCAAAACCGGTCATCTGCAATGCAGGGCAACAATCCCAAAGTTATGGTACCCATGAGTCATGTGTCATATGGAAAGGGTTGCCCAGAGGAACAATATGTGACGGAACGGGAATACAATTTAGGGAAAGGACATGCTTAAAGAATGGAATGTCAACACACAAATATGCTAAGCATTGTGTCCAGCATGGACATTAGTGACGTCATTAACAAGCATATCTAATTCGAATACAGCTTAGAAATACAGAGGTTATCTGGAGAGGGAAACGGTTGGGTGGTCCTGTAGATTTCAGAGAAAATAATGCATTTCGGATTCATTGTTATGACCCATCTCTACGCATTGAAGTCTACAAATCCAACTTGCTTCATTTCTCCTCAGGTCCTGTTCCCTATTCCCACCCCTAGGGGAGACCCGTATATGATCAATACCAAAGAACCACAGCTCATCCCGATTATGTTGCTGTTCCTGGCAGCGCAATGTTAGAGGGTATCTCAGATCCCCATTCTTGACTGCCCTCAGATGTTCCTGTATCCTGATTTTTAATTCTCTCTTCGTGCTACCTACATATATCTTATTGCATGGGCATCCCAGTATATATGTCACGAATTTAGTTCTGCATGTAATGATGTGTTTAATCGTATGCATTCTGCCAGTGTTAAATTCAAAGGTGCGGGTTCTGTTTTTACCTATTTTGCAGACGGAACACTGGGTGCATGTGAAAAACCCCCCCTGGCCATCCCTCATCCAATTAGGGGCTTTGGGTGACAAAACCAAGCTGGGGCAAAGCATATTTCTCAAGTTTTTTCCCCGTCTGTAGGTAACCTTAGGGTGTTTGGTGATCTCATTCCTGAGGCCTGGGACCTCCTCAAGTAATCTGCAGTGTTTACGTAAGATGTTGTAAATTCTGCTACTGTCCCTATTGTAACCCGTTACTAAGGCAGTAGGTGAACTTCTCCCTGTCATTCTAGGTGTTCTCACTGCAAGTGTGCTTTCCCGATTAATATTCAATGCCCTTTTTTCAGTTTTATCCATCAGGTTGGCAGGATAACCTCTTTCCAAGAACCTTTTTTTCGTTTCTGTTAGATTTTGAACAAATGACTCATGGGTGCTACAAACCCTTCTCATTCTCACCATTTCACCGAATGGGATGTTGTTAACCACATGTCGGGGGTGAGCACTGTCATAGTGTAAAACACTGTTGCAGGCTGTGGTTTTGCGATGGATAGTAAGTCATTTTTTCAGTATTTTTTAAGGGTTATGATTATAGGCGGATTTTTTAGGACGGTCTTGATGGCTGTTATATTGTTGCTTGTGGGGCTTCTGTATATTTAGATATTACTGGTATTGTTTTTCACTAATTTGTAGTTTTGCACTTTGGACGCTATTTTAGTAATGCATTACTATGTTATGTGGAGATAAGTCATGTTAGTTATATTTCACTGATTACAAGTTATTGTGCATCTATTTTGGGAGTGCAATGTGGGTTTTTTTTTGGGGGGGGGGGGGCTTTTTATTTACTTTTGTAGGTTTTTGTCCACAAATGTGTCCTATTGACATTGAGAGTTTTAATTTTCTTTTTATTTAAAAGAAATAATGTTTGGTTTATGATAAACCAATAATTTTGTGTTTGATTTACTTTTTTGGGATTTCCTGGAGCATTTAATTTTTTCAAAACACATTTCTGTGTTTTGTTTTTTTTCTAGATACTTTGGATTGCTTCAAGGGATTTCTATTGGATTTGTTTGATTTTTGCATGTTTTTTGAGCTGCTTGGACAATATTTTCCCTATTTTTTGTGGCTAACTAATTTTGAATTACATGGATAATCGAAGGATATCGAGAAGGATTTGCAGCTGCAAAACATTAGGTTTTGTTTGCTTGATTTCCTTTAGAATGGAACATGTAATTGTATAATGTTTGTGTAAAAATTATGTGAGCGTAATTGTTTGGTTTATTTGTTGTAATAAAACTATGTGTCGGATGGAGTTAATTTTTTACTTTCTTGGTTGGTGATGATTACCCAGCCAGACATCTGGCACAGTGCTTCTCATCACTCCGCTGGTTCTCCTTTCTCCCCTCGCCTTCTGATGAACTCCTGTGGGTCTGCTGGTTGTTTGTCCACTGCGTCGCTGCCGATGTCTGACTTTGCTGCCCTGGTGGCCCCGCCGATTAACGCTTGCCTTTCTGGACCTCAGCTGCGATTTCCTGACATCCTGCTGTGCCTCTCTGGGGCTGCAGCTGAGACGTGTGGATCTTGCATCCCTGACGGAGTTTCCTCGAGAGTACCGTGATGCCTATGCCCTTTCTTACCGAGCTTGTTTTCCCCTTTGGAATTTGTCGCACACTCCTGACCCCGCAGCTGCCTTTCCCTTCCGGTGCTGGAGCCTGTGCTGACTTCTCCCCAAACGATTGATGACTTGCGAGAGATCAACAGCATCTAGCTTTTCCTCCATCCAGTTCTGGTGACTTGTGCTCCCCACTCGTCCCTGCTCCTGGGGTAGGTGCTCTATCTGATTTTTTGGCTGGATTTGTTTTGCCCGCAAGCCTGCCATTTTGTTGTGGGGTATTTGGCTCCTTTACCTGGACCCTCCATCTTGTGGCTGCGATTGAGTCCCCGACTGATCCTCACTGCTGGTCAACGCCATTTTACCGCCATTTGGACCATCGCCCTCAGTCTATTCGCCTTTTTGAATCATTTGCACCCCTCTATCATGGCATTATCTCAGTGAGGCACACATTTTTGTCTTTATTTTGAATCCAATGCTGTGAGGGTGACCAGCTTTGAAGTGGGTGATCATAGGAACACCACTGGTTTGTTAGCTTCTGAATTTTTGGTGTCCCCTGCCTGTACTTTACTCCATGGCCTGCTCCATTGGTCCCTTTTTTCTATGTTATTTAATTGCCCTAGTAACTGATGTAACTGTAATTTGATGTAACATTTTAAACACTGATCAACCTCATGTAAAGCCCCCATTTTCTTTTTCCCCCTTTACCCTCTCTGCTCAATTGGTCTTGTTTTTCTTGTTATCTAATTTGCTCTAGTAACTGATGTAACAGTAACTGATGTAACTCTGTAACACTGTTTAAACCTCATGTAAAGCACTCTGATACCTCCAGGTCTAGCCAGCACTATATACAACTCTCAAATAAATAAATAAAAAATAAATAAATACATTTTATTTTAAATAATGTATATAGTTGTATTATATCAGTCTTCATTAACATTGTAATTTGACTTATATAACAAAATATTTAATTTATTATTTAAAACAAGATCTGGTATGTTAATTTAGATTTTTTCATTGTTTTTAAGGACTTTGTTATGTTACTATTTATTTTATAATATGCTTTTGGCCATCATTTCTAAATAATGTGCTCCTTTGTTATTTATGAAGAGTTTAATTTAAATTGTAGAAAAATATACCTTCTTTTGGTTTGTTTGCTAAGTTTAGAGCCAATTTGGGTAATAGATTGCTCCATTCTTAGTTGTTGATAGCTTTGCTCTTTTTGTAAATATTCTATAAATGTATACAATTTCTGCCTAATATGGATTGAAAGGCAGCGTGCCAAGGTGCTGTCATCGACATTCCACACGCTATATGAAATTTGGGTTGGTGTCTGTGTCTCGAGTGATTCCAACCCAATTGTCTTCACGATAGTCCAGTAGGGGGGTAAGTGTGTCTCCAATATGCTGGTTGGAAGGCCTTTTTATGAGCAAATTGTAGTGGTTCGCTACCTGTGTGACAGGGACATAGGCCAGAGCTATTTAAAAAAAAAAGATTTTATTCTACACTTCGTTCAGGTTTTTTGAAGTGCCTCCATGGCTGTGGGAGGATACCGTTTAAATCATGGCTTACTCAAAGTTTATGATTATTTTTGGTGGCAGTAATTTGTTTTATGTTTGATATGGTTTAAGAGCTCATAGCAAGTGTGCCTTTGTTTATTTGGTAGTAGGCATATATAAACTGAATATTTGTGTTTTGATATTCTCCATGTATGGTGTACATATGAGTAAATGAATTGGGACACATTTTGAAGGTCCAATCCATCATCTACGTTTTACAATGTCTCACTTTTGGTATGTTACCTCCTGTGTTAGGATTCTTTTTTTGTTATTTAGATTGTCATGTAAAAGAAAAGGTTCCTCATTATGCACCTGAATATGAGTTTGGCGGTGCAGCACCGGGTCTTCCCTGCACCAAACCTGTGTCGTGCCGCCCGCCAGAATACAAGCGTAACTCGTATCTGACAGGCTTTTTTTGGATGTTTCTAAGGCGGTGCCTTGAAAATGGGCACTACAATGGGAACACCAAAAACAGTTCCTGCACTGCATGGACTGAGGAAGAGAGCATGACAAAATACATTTAATAAAGAAAATGAGAAGGTTACTTTGACCTTCCAACCTAGAATATGGTTTGTATGGCAGCATATTACAAAGCATGTCTTAACCCATACATCCTTGCTGGCATTCCGCTCATAGACTATAGTTAAACAGTTTGTGATGCCCAAGCGGGCAGGTGGCCATCACTCACTCACAATGGCATGGTGAGCAAAAGAGTGATGGATTAAACACAGGTCTTTCTGACTGTGGTGAATGTTTGCATTGTTCAGCATTCTGTCCATATTTTTTTCCTTTTGATTTTTTTGCCCTAAATGGGAAGGGTGTGCCCACCTCACTGCACCACTGGATTCAAGCTAGCATGGCTGATGAGGGGTGAGGCCCCGGAACCGGTCTCAGGATGCTTGTTTCTGGTTCAGGGAGGACCTGGCTTGGCATTGTGCTCTTCACTGTTTCCATGTGGAACAGGGTCAAGACTGATTTACATATGGCCCCGTTCAAACTGGGGTGGTGTGGTGAGCAAAAGTACGATGGATTAATCCCAGATCTTTGTGACTGGGGGTGAACGTTTGCTTTGTTCAGCAGTCCATCCATCATTTGATCCTTTTGCTTTCATCACTCACATATCAGCACATCTAATGTAATGCAGCGTCAAGCAAAGCACTGTGCCCAGGGCATAATAGAAAATATTGCAGATCAAAGTGCTGCTACTTAAACATCCCCCAATGGACATTATGCCCAAGTGGGCCGATACAAAATGCCCCTCAGCTTATGCCCAACACAAGCAATAACATTCTTCAAATTATATATAGAAAACTAAATCAAACTAAATCAGAACCATACAATATAAGGAGCAAATGAGTGGAGAGAAAGCAATCTCTTAGATCTCAAACCCCTCAACACTCTACATTAAGGCCCCTGATGGTGCATATGACATAATTCTAATAAAACTTCTTAAAGAATGAAACAGACATGTGCAAACAAGCAGACCCCATACTAATAAACAGTAAACATGCTATCATACTCACCATATTCCATGTTGGAAGGTAAAAATAACCTTCTCCCTTTGCTTATTAAATGTATTTTGTCATGCTCCCTTCTTCATTATTGAATGTGAGTTTTTTATGAACAATGAGATTAATTGTTTGTCTAACATGACCATATAGAGTGCAAAGTAATTTGGTTGCCCAAATTATTATAGCTTTCTGTTAAACTCTGTTCATATATGCATCCCTCAGTTTATTATGTTACTTTTGGTATTTCTATATCACTGGTAAAAGTATATGTATAGTGTTTTAACTGAGGTCATAAACAGTGCATTGTGAGGGCTTAAGTTAAAGTTAGCTCAGCTAACTATAACTGCTGAATTTCCTTAGTTTTGTATGAGTATAATCTAACCCTAACTGTAACATTCCTGTAACCTTTAGTTCGTTCAGTGAATTTCTAAAGTTTTTGTAATTTCATTTGCTAACTATACCGTCCCTGTAACCTTTGTTTTTTAAGTGCATTTTTCAGGTTGTTTTACTTCTATTTGCTAACTATAATGTCCCTGTAACCTTTTGTTTTTTTCTGTGAATTTCTGAGTTTTTTTTAACTAGCAGTCACATATGTAGAGTGGTGGAGTAAGGGGGCTGGGCCACCGTTCAGTTCTCAGAAATCCTGCTGTGTTTAACATGCAGAAGGATGGCTTCTTGACCCAGAAAGTCCCTCAGGAGTAGGTTACTTCATATCCCAACCAGTAATGCACCACAGGCCGCATTTGCACAGTGGTGGAGAAAGGGGGCGTGGCCTCCATAGACCTCTTAGCAATCCTACAGTGTGGGACCCACTGGAGATAACAGGGGAGGTAGTTGGCCTAAGCGTAATTTTAATTAACGAGTCCCCCATGTCCTGAATACCCACGAAAACGGAAATGGTCAATGTGCGTAGGTTGTTGCCACCTCGGTGCATAATCATGAAGTGAGGAGCTTGGGAATTTAACCAAAGCCAGCAACTGATGAAACTTTAACCCTCTCTGGCAAAACCGAGTAATCAGCACATTTGGCAAACCCAAGTCCCTGTCAATATCTTTCTCTTTTGCACCTTCTCAAGCCCAATAGATATAGCTGTGGCCCACAATCCAAACACATTTTTAAGTGAAGGTGCAATAGTAGTCAGAAGAAGGCTGGAGCTGAATGCCATAGTTTTCCAAAGGAGAATCAGTTCATAGTATATATTCCAGTGGATGTTGTCAGCATGAAAGTGAATATAATTAGGGATTGCTCAGGAAAAAGTCTCATTATTGGCTATTGTTTTAAAAAAAAGAAATGTAATTCATACATTGATATGCTTTTGAATCTGTGGAGTAAACCTCACCCACTGTCTGTCATTTAGAAGTAGCATGTTACTTCTAGAATGTGCTGTGAATTTCTGACCTACTGGTTCTACTGGATTGTTAGGTTCACTGAGCTAAGAGTGTATTGGGGAGAAGGGTGTCAACAGAAAGAATATTCTTTTAAATGTTTAGGAGTGATGATACAATTTAAGAAAAGACAAGCTTTATTTTCCAACTCAGGAATGTGTAATAAACTGTTGTATAGTAATAATCAAAAATAAAATAAAGCTACATATGTTTGAACTCCCATTTTTGTTGTATTTTCTCCATGATCATCACAAACACACATAGATAGGAATCTCTTTTTGAAAGGGAGGGAAAGGGTTAACAGATACTAACCATTCACAAGTGGAGATAGTACAGTCTACAATGAAAGACATGATTTCATTTGCTGCTGTTCTCATGATCACAGAGTGCAGAGGTTGCCATTTTATGGTTGCTTCGTATAACAGAGGTGTGCCATTATTGTGCTTAGTTTTTACAAATCCTAACAGTGTGAAAACTACACAGAAAGAGCTAAGCCCACAATAAAATCTACAAACTGAATTCACTGGTATGTACAATTCAATCCTTTATAAAAAAATATACTTTTGAAATGAAGATGCAGATGGGAGTTTGATAAAAAAAGAGAGCATCACAGTGAGAAGAAAAAATATATCAGATGAACAGAATGTATTAGAGGGTATGTGTTTAAGAGCTTGTTATATTCCATATGGGTACCATGTATAGGCACAGGTAACATTGCAACATTTCACCCATATTCTTCCCTACATTACATACATAACGGTTCATAGGGACTGACCTTTTACCTAGATACGACACTGTATTCAGAACGCAGGTTTTTCCCTAGTTTGAATCTCATACATTATGCATGAGGCTTCTTGGAAGCACAGCAGGACTAACAGTAGGACAAACATCTCCTATATAATATCTCTGCATTAAGTTCAGGCCCGACATCATCCTTTAGGCCGACACAGTAACACAGCAAGGTAGGACCCCTGGGAGACCTATGGGTATATATATATATATATATATATATATATATATATATATATATATATATATATATATATATATATATATATATATATCATGTCTTGCTTAGAAAGACAGAGGAGACCAAGACTTCCCGGCTGACACATTGACCAGAGACACTGAGGTTCCTGCATGCAGATGCTCCAGTTCGAGACTAGGATTGGGTCGCACATTCTCTTATTTCAGGTAAATGGGGTTGACTAGATCCTGGAGGGATTCTTGGCATAACACCTAAACAGATGCTAGGTATATTAGGTACATCTAGTTAGAGAGGCATTGTAGGAGTACACACCTTGTATCATGTGTTTTATATACTTGTATGTATTCATGATTATCGCACGATGGAAGAGCTATTCCATCCATTTTCTTTCTTAGTGCTATTAATCATGTATCTCTGCTACTGTCTAATGGTTGTTGCGACTCATCTATTCTACACTAGAATAACAACTGTTTAATAAATTCTTATTGAAATTAAGCCTGGGCGTAGTTGGCGTAGTGGGGCTACGTGGAGCAGCACGTAGTGTGCCCAAATCTACGCACACTTGCGCGCTCCGCGTAGCCCCACTACGCGCCGCCCACCTCCCGCCCACCCTCCTTTTAAAATAATATCATACATGATAAAATAATTAAATGTAAAGACTTACCTGCAGCGCGGCGTCTCTGGGGCTCCCTCGTCCTCCTTTCCAACTTCTTGTGACAAATGCGCATGCGCGGACGCCCGCGCATGCGCATTTCTTGCGAAGGACACAGTGTTCCTAAAATTGTACAAAATACCTTATCTTTCTCTTGGAAAGCTCTTCTTTACTAAAAAAAATAACTGAGGAAAGAGCTAAAGTAATACAAGAGCTACACCTCTCAGCGGGTGAAGAAGATGCAGACGCAATATAAATTGCGGAAGAATTCAGAAATACAGTCACACAGAAACTGCTAGAGCATGGTTTAACACCTAGGGGTGGTATAGTAGCTTTCGTGATTGAAGCACACAAATCAAACAGAACAGAGGCATTTTATTTGTGGGTTATATTCCCAGCAGCAAATGCAAGAAGCAAAACATTCCACTCCTACACAGAAGGAGATGCACCAGTGGAATATTGTCAGTTTGAAGACATCGAGGTTCCGCTCACGTACCAGGAACACTTAAATTGGTTTAAAGGCACCCTACCCCATATAGGAAGAAGAATAAGACTATGCCCGCTCGGAGGAGAACGGGCAACATGACCAATATTAGCGGCCTACACACCGCATCCTGACATTGAATCAATGCCAGTAGGAGACTTACTCACACAACACAAAGATTTCATTAAAATCTATAGAAACATGACGCAATTCGTTATGAGGACACTTACAGTCCAAACAGCTATAGTTGCAACAAATGGAGCTCAAGCTCAGGGTACAGCAACTAAAATCACCCCACAAGCAGTACACATGGTAATGGGTAAAGTGCCCACAAAACACGAACAAATGCCATTCTGGGTAGCTCAGAAAATAACACAGTTATTGGAAAATATCCCAACAAGAGGCCGCGGAGAGATTACGTGAAATAGACCGTATAAATCTAGAAAAATCTCTAGCAGTGGTAGGCAATGGGTTAACTACATTGACCTCCAGGATACGTTCCTTAGGCAACATCGTATCTTCTGCTATAGACATACTGGAACAAGATTTAGCCATATTACAACAGAGGCAATTTTAATTGCATTCTATTATGTTGTTAAGCTGGACGCTGCAATCTTTGAGTGCAGGCTATGTGCCTTGGCATTTTTTTAACATCACGTCTCTGTTTTCTGAATACAATCTAACAGATAAACAGATAGAAATGGCACAATGGGGAGCAAATTATACAATTCTGCGTATTGAAAAACTGGATAGGTTACTATTTACAGTGGCAGAATCGCCATGCGCGGAATGGCTAATCCATGCCCACATAACTCCACCGGTCACTACTTTTCAGTTTCAGAATTGCCTTGAACAAAAGCAGGCAGGCAGATATGAAAAAATGGGTAAGGAATACATTAAGGAATCATGGGAATTACCATACACATTTCGATGCCGGATTGGGGGTTGAGAAGTGTTTCTAAGTGGTACAAACTGTGAGAACGCTTTAAGTGGATCACTCATATGCCAGGATATAATGCTGCACGGGGCTTGTAATGGTTCTGTAGCAAACCTGTCCTGCCATCAGAGGGGTGCCCCAGCTGCAGTGATTACTCCAGCATTTGGGCTACTTTCAAATGGGAGTTACTTTATGCTGAACAGTCAAGGCTGCTGTGGAATGCTCCTGGGCATCGCATATCTGATAACTATGAGCTCCAGGGTTACTTGTTGTATGCAAGTATTGTTTGTACCAACACACACAGTCAGGGAGGCACCTTTATGGCCTTCACTGAATGTTTCTTTAATACAGTTTGATACTCTAAGCAGAATGAAAGTTATGCTTTTAATGAAGTCTGCGCCCTTAACCTCCACTCAAGAGACTTTTGAACTCCAGATCGCAAGGTCTTCGGCAGAGATACAGGCGCTTATCCATACAAACAGCCCTTTCCATTTTGTAGAAATGGTAAATCGTATCCTTAACATGTCTGATGCAACAAGCATAGTCCACCTATTTAAGACCATAGGTTCTAGACTTCTAGGCACCTTGCAGAGGGTACTTGGAGTTATACCAAACTTTATACACTCCGTAATTGGAAGCGTCTTTGGAGTACTTCCTCTAATGCTGTTTCTAATAGCAGGCATCTTGATTATCATCTATCTGCTATGCAATGAATGTCCCAATCACCAAGTACATGGAAAAAGCACTCCTGGAGCGTAAATACCATGACCGCATGGTACAACATCTAGGCATGCCTCGCCTAAGAGAACTAAGTGCATCTTGGTTCTTGTCATTTTGACCAGACTGGATGGACTGCATCTTACCTGTCCTCCGATGCCTGTTTTGAGGAGAAAAATGCGTGTTAGACCTTTGTTTGACACTCCCATCATGTGCACCACCGTGCGTGAATGCTTTACTGGACCCGCTAACGGCCCATGTTCTGCAGTGTCCTCAGCGTATCCTGATGTTGATGGTGCATTCCTCGAGCCACCACAGGTAGTAACTGCCCGTGTTGATAGACACCGGCTCCTCCACTGACACCCAGGCTTTGGATGGCGAACAGGCTGCCCCAGCACCGGCTGCGGACAGGGTGGAACATCCTCTGTGCTCAATTGACGTACTCTGCAAAGTGCTACAGTGGCAGTCTACTGCAGAAGCAACCAACGAAAATGTTGCGTCTACCAGCCAGGACACATAAACAATTGACTCATTTTGGCTCTTTGTGTGCTGGAAGAAATTTGCCCTTTTTAAACAAGCTAGATTTGGAACTCGGAAACAAAATTTATATTGACATTCCGTTCATTTGGCCATACATGGCTTCCTAATGCCTAAAGTGGTTGGGACTACATCTACTGACACTTTAGTGCTATGGCTAGCAGAAATTTTAACATTTTAGCAAAATATTTTTTTTTTAACTTTGTGTGTACCAATATCTGATTAGGATGATAGTACAGTAATAGGTTACATATGTTGTCCAGTTGGAAGAGGAGTGGGTGCTATATTTCATATATGTATCCTATATAGGCACAGGTAACATTGCAACCTTTCACCTATATTCTTCCCTACAATACATATATAACGGTTCATAGGGACTGACCTTTTACCTAGATATGACACTGCAGGTTTTTCCCTAGTTTGAATCTCATACATTATGCATGAGGCTTCTGGAAGCACAGCAGGAGCAGGACTAACAGTAGGACGAACATCTCCTGTATAATATCTCTGTAGTTGAGTTTGGTGGTGTTGGCATTTCTCCTGAGGGAGAGGATAAGCTGGGTGTCATCGGCGTAGGATACTAAGCTGAGTCCATGATGTCTTTCTATGGTTGCAAGGGGGACCATGTAGATGTTGATGAGCGTGGGGCTGAGCGACGATCCTTGGGGTACTCTGCAGTTGATCTCTGTGGGTTCGGATAGGAAGGGTGGGCGTCTTTGGGTTCGGCCGGAGAGGAAGGAGCAGATCCAGTTGAGGGTGGTTTCCTGTATGCGATGTCATGGAGTCTGGCAGTGAGGGAGCAGTGGAAGATGGTGTTGAAGGCTGCAGAGAGGTCCAGTAAGATGAGGGATGCAGTGTGGCCATGGTCCACGAGAGTGTGGATGTTGTCTGTGGCAGAGAACCCTGCTCTCCACTCATGCATCCCTGTTATTTCACCACTACTGCTGCCCCCTGCACCTCTCTGTCCTGGGAGGTGTTTGCAGCCCTGCTGGTCTGCCTGGTTGTGCTTATTTGTGCCTGTATTGTCTTTATTACTGTTAATTGTGCCTGTTGTTTTCCTCTATCTATTTTTATTTATTTTTCTTCTCTTTATCCTTCTTCCCTATATTCTGATTGATATTCTGTGCGTATTTGTATTTCTTTCATATTCCTTATTTTTCTCTTTGTGTTCTTTTGCCCTGTGTCCTTTTTGATCAATTTTTTCCTGCTGCTGCTACCATGCAGCCATTCCCCTTGCCAGTTCCCACTCCCACCTCCCAACTGCGAACCCTCCCCAACCCTACACAATGGTGGCCGAAAGCGCACCAAAGGCAAGCCCATCTGAGCTCATCCGTGACCCAACCGTGACCAGTGCCAGGGACCCTGACTCTCTGACTCCCCACCGCTACGCCCCAGCCACCCTCAAAGCCCTCAACCTTGGAAGAAATAGAAACTGGCAGCTGCCGACGGCAGACCCCACCTACGGTCAGTTTTCCTGCCAACACTGCCACCAAACCTTCTCCAACCTCCACAACCCTTCGTCCATGGGCCACCCTGTGGACGCCAGCGTACTCGAACCCCTGAGGTGCATCCTCCTCAACGTGTGCCCCCTGCACAAACATGCAGTAGAGATCTGGGACCTGGGATCACGGAAACCTGGACCAACTGCACCTCCACCCCAACATCGCCACCATCATCTCCGACGGATACAAGATCCAGAGGAATGACTGCCCCAACCACCCAGGAGGTTGACTCGCCATAGTGCATAAGAACTTCCTCCTACTCACCACATCCAACATGAATGACTCCTCACCCCCAAGCCATTTCCTGATCCAGAGCAGCCCCAGAACGACTTTACGTGGCACCCTCGCCTACAGACCCCCGGACCACGAACTGCATTCGATAAAACCATCACCAACCTCATCGCACCCCATGCCATTGCCTCCATGGACTACATACTTCTCAGAGACCTCAACTTCCACCTCAACAACCTCAGCAACCCCAACTCCACTGCCCTCCCGGTCAACTTCACCAACATCGGACTGAAACAGCTCGTCAATTCCCCCACCCACAAGATAGGAAACACCCTTGACCCCATCATCTCAGGAGGGAACAACCATGCAGCCCTTCTGGATGGACCACCACTGCATACACTTCTCCTTAAAAAAAAACACTGCTCACAATCGTATACCAAGCCCCCGTTACGGAATTGGAGCAAGGTGATTGAGGAACACCTCAACCATGACCACCCTCCCACCACCACTAACATCAACTATGCAGCCAACTAACTCCACAGATGGATAACCAACAGCGCAGACAAGCTTGCTGTCCCCGTAATTCCAACAGACATCACACCATGAAAGCCACCTGGTTCACCATCAACCTCCGTGAATCCAGAATCACCTGCAGACATCTTGAGAAATCATGGAGAAACACCAAAACCCTGGCAGCTCGGACCACCTACAAGAACACCATGACAGAATACCACCAACGCATCAGATCCACCAAAAAGACCTTCATCCATACAAAATACTTGCCAACTCCAGCAACTCGAAGGAAATCTTCAGCATCGTCCATGAATTCACCAAATCCCCTAGCGAAGCATCAGACATCATCCCTTCCCAGGACCTCTGCAACAAACTTGGATCCTACTTCCATCTCAAGATCAAGTACATCTAAGGCAACTTCAATGTACAGACCCCCAAATCAGAAACTACACCCACCCCCAGTAATGCCAGCCAGCCCTCCATCTCCCCCGGACTGGACTAAAAATGCACAGAAGTCAAGCCCTTCTTAAGAAGCCCTCTGCAGACCCGACAGAACACAAAAACTACAGACCCAACTCTCCTATCATATGCAGCTAAAGTCACTGAGAAGATCGTTGACAGTCAGCTTACGAACTTCAACGAAGACAACGCCATCCTTGACTCTTCCCAATCTGGATTCCGCAGCAACCACAGCACCAAGCCCGCTCTCCTCGCTGCCACACATTCTTCCAATCACCCCGGCACTATCCATGTACTCACACAATCACGCAGGCACTACCCTTGTACTCAGCCATTCACTCAGGCACTACCCATGCGCTATGCAATGATCCAGACACTAACCATGCACACATCCAATCACTCAGGCACTATCCATGCACACTTCCATTTACTCTGGCAGTACCCATGCACCCATCCAGTCACCCATGCACTACCCATGCTCTCATATAATCACCCAGGTACTACCCTTGTACTCATGCATTCATCCAGTGACACAGACAATACCCTTGCACTCATCCATTCACTCACACACTATCCATGCACTCATCCATTTACTCAGGCACTACCCATCCACTCATCCTTTCACCCAGGCAGTACAGCTGCACTGATGCATTTTCTCAGGCACTATACTTCTACTCATCCATTTACCCAGGCACTACCCATGCACTCATCCATTCACCCAGACACTACCCATGCACTTATACAATCACCCAGGCACTACCCATTTACTCATTCATTCACACAGACATCCATACACTCATCCATTCACTCAGGCACTACCCATGCACTTCTCCATCCCCTCAGCCACTACCAATGCACTCATCCCTGTACCCAGGCACTACCCTTGAACTCATCCATTTTCTCAGGCAGTATGCATAAGCTCACTAAGCCTCTACACATTCACTTTTCTATTTACTGAGGTACTACCCATGAAGACATCCAATCACCCAGGCACTATCCATGCACTCATCAAATCACACAGCCCCCATGCATTCATTCACCCAATCACCCAGGTAATATCCATGCACTCACCCAATCAACCAGGCAGTACCCTTGCACTCATGCAATTACCCAGGTACTACCTTGCACTCACTCAATCACTCAGGTGTTTCCCTTCCACTCAGGCACTAACCTTGCACTGATCAATTCACTCACGCACTAACCATGCACTTATCTATTCACCCAGGTACTAACCATATACATATCCAATCACCCAGGCCCAGCCTTTGCACTCATCCATTCATCCAGGCACTACCCTTGCATTCCTCCATTCACTAAGGCACTATTCATACACTCATCAATTCACTCAGGCTCTATCCATGCACTCATCCAATAACACAAGCAGTACCCATGCATTCTCCAATCACCAAGGCACTATCCAAGTACTCATCCAATCACCCAGACACTACCCTTGCACTCATCCATTCACTGAGGCATTACCCATGCACACATGCACCTATCAATGCACTACTCATGCACTCATCCAATCGGGTAGTACTGATGTACTCATTCAATCAACCAGACATGACTCACACATTCTTCCAGTCACCCAGGCACTATCCATGCACTCACAAAATCATGCAGGCACTACGCTTGCCCTCAACCAATCAATCAGGCACTATACACAAACTCATCCAATCACCCAGGCACTACCCTGCACTCTTCCATTCACTCTTGTAGTACCTATGCACTTTTCCATTTACCCAGGCTCTACCCATACACACCTCCAATCACCCAGGCACTACCCTTCTACTCATCCATTCATCTAGGCACTACCCATGCACTCATTTATTAACCCACACAGTACCCGTGCACTACTCATGTACTCATCCAATAACCAAGGCATTACCCATGCATTCATCCAATCACCCAGGTACTATTCATACATTTGTGCAATCACTCAGGCACTATCCATACACGCACACAATCACCCAGGCACTATGTTTGCATTGATCCATTCACTCAGGTCCTACCCATGCACTCATCCGTTCACTCAGATGTTATCCATGCACTGATCCGTTCACCCAGGGATTACCCATTCATACAATCAATGTCCCAGACACTACCCTTGCACTCATCCATTCACTCAGGTAGTACACATGCACTCATCCATTCACTAAGGCACTACCCATACACTCACCCAGTGACCAAGGCACTATATGCACTCATTCATTCACTCAGGCATTATCTATGCACTCATCTAATCACCCAGGCATAAATGCTTTTACTCAGACACTACCCATGCACTCATCTATTCACTAAGGCACTGCCCATGCATATATCTAATGACCCAGGCACTGCCCTGCTACTCATCATTTTACACAGCCACCACCAGTGCACTCATCCATTCACTAAGGCACTATCGTTTCACTCTTCCATTCACTCAGGCAGGACACATGCACTCATCCATTCACCCAGGCACTACCCATGAACACATTCAATCACCCAATTACTACATTTTCACCCATCCAATCACTCAGTCACTACTCATGTACTCGAGGATCCACTCAGGCACCACTGCTGCACTCATTGTAACTAAGGGCGGGCAGATAACTCCCCTCCACCAGATGAGTGAGCAGAGATTTGCCTACTCTGCTCTGCAGAGAAGATGGAGCATAGGCCAAAACTCTGACTCCACAGCAGAGCGGAGTTAGCCAGCCCCCCCCTGCTAAATAGGCTCCCCGCCTCCAGATCCCTAATAAACAATTTTTTAAAATTATTTTAAATGAAATAAACACACTTACCTGTATTGCGGCATCCCCGGGCTCACCTCCTCGCCATCTCTCTCCTGCAAGTCCCCTAAGTTGGACGTACATCTTGCGAGAAATGTGCATGCCTTCTATCCCTAGGAGATATGTGTGCGACCAATGGCAGCCAATTTGTCCTCTGTTTATGTCTGACAAGGAGTAATGGTTAAATAGAGCAGCAATTCTATTAAATCCCTAGCATTATCCATTGTGATCAGATTCACGAACCGTCAAGGCTTCAGTTGCGCAAAGGATCGTGTCATTGAGTTACATCTTCGGTATTAATTACCGCAATAGATTAATCGGTCAAATACAGAAATTTGTTGGTAAACATACGGTGACATATTACAATCTTAGTGGGATACTTCAGGTGATACAACACATTCTCTAGGCATTTATATGTAAATAGCTCATTTCAACCAAGGCATCACAGTGGTTTGATGTTACTTTTTTTCAGGGTTTAATTTAAGGTGACAAATCTCAATGTCAATTATCTAACTCATGTGATTATAAATCACATGCACAAATATGTATGCTACTATACATCTTCAAGAAAGCACGGCAGGTTAAAACACCAGGGGGCATATGTATCATCATCCCCATTTGCGATTCTCCAATAGCGATTTTTTGAGAATCGCTATTTGAGAATTGCATACCGGGATGTATTTCAAAAATCACAAAAATGTTGCGATTTCTTAAAATTCCTTAATTGCGATTAGCAAATTGCGAAATCGCAATTAAGGAATACCTTCCCATTCATTCCTATGGGCCAGGAGGCCCATAGCAATGAAAGGGAAGTCCTTCTCAATTTGCGAATCGCTATTTGCTAATCGCAAATTGAGAATATTTTCAAAGGTGCAAGGGTGTCATGATGACACCCTGATGCACCCCTCAAATCAGCATGTGTGCACCACATGGCACTTTGAAATATGCAAAAAAGTGCATATTTCAATCGCAACTTACCACCAACTTGAAGTTGGTGGTAAATGGCGATTTCTTAAGGAGAAATCGCACAACTTGGGTGTGTGTTACATTGCATTTAAGAAATCGCAATTTGCGATTTCTTAAATGCTTACACAAACTTAAGAAATCGCAAATTTAGCGATTCCTTAAGATTGCGAGGCTGAAATGCCTCATACATCTCCTTTTGCGATTTTGTATTCGCAAACGCTGTTTTTTTGCGATTCGCAGCGTTTGCGAATACAAAATCCTTTGATACATATGCCCCCTGGAGAAGTAAGGTATGTTTCCCTTAGAGACACAAAGTGCATCTCACAGAAATCAATTACAATATCTAATTAAGTTAGAAATTAAAAAGTGCACTGCAAAAGCCACAGTAAGGAACTAGAAGTGCAAAAAAAGAAAACACAGGACAGTAGATATGGAAAATACCATCCAATGTTGAATAAAGTATACAGTTCCAGGACAAATCCTCAGTTATAATAAATAATTGCTGCATAGGGTTGTGAACAACCTGGAACAACCTTTAGGTCACAGATTCTTCTTTAAGAAACATAATTGGGCAGTTTACTTGCTGAAAATATCTAACCACGAAATACTGGTTACTAACTCCATTCCCTCTTAGATTGAGCACCTGGGGAATAACCCTGCTGTGGAGAGCTCAGTCATCCGAAGATTGCATCTTTCCATCCAAGTAAAGTAAAGCAACAGTGAAGAGATTAAAGTAGCCCTGAATATGTGATGTTATAAAATATCAGGGATAGACAAAATGGTAAACTATGATGAATTGAATGAAGTTGAAAAGAAAGACTTAAATGGAGAAAGCTTGGGCAGAAAAAAGAGACTGAGGCCCTTATCATGAGCGGTCTGATGTCTTGCAATATGTGCAGAAACTGCTTTTATTGCATATCACAATTACAGTTTTTTTTATAAATATCAGCAGGCCAAACTGAACTTTATCAGGAGAAAAATAGACAGTATTTAGTGGAAAATGCTACTTTTGTGGAAGGCAAAAAACTCACAATCGGGCCACATTCAATGCATATATGACCCCGCTGGTCAACTTCATCAGATCCTATGGTCTCAACATAATTTCCTATGCAGACGACACCCAACTCATCCTCTCACTAGACAATGACCCCACCACAACCAGATCCAACTTCCACAGATACATGACAAACGTCACCCACGGGATGAAAAACAACTGCCTGCTGCTGAGCACAGACAAGATGGAAATACTGACCTTTAGCAAGATCATGGAAGGACTCTTGATGGTCATCAGTCCTTCGACCTGTACCCACTACTTCCAACCCCACCAGAAACCTCAGAATCATCACTGAGAACAAGCTCACCATGAAATGATAGATCAACACCATCTCCTCTGCCTGCTTCCTTACTCTGCACATGCTGCATAAGGTCTTCAGGTAGCTACCTCTACACAGAAGATGCACCATGACACAAGGCCTCATCACCAGCCAACTGGACTACAAAATTGCCATCTATGTAAAAATCACCGAACACCTTATACTGAGACTTCAGACTATACAGAAAGCCGCAGCCAGACTCATCCTCAGCCTTCCAAGATAAACCCATATCACACCCCACTTCAGGAAACTCCACTGGCTCCGTGTACAGAAGAGATGCCAATTCAAGCTGGTTACCCATGTACACAAGGCTCTACACAACCAAGGACCCAACTACATTACCCATCGCCTGACCTTCCCCCAACCGTTGAGAAGGGTACACTCCACCTCCCTTTTACTTGGCAATACTTCCCACATCTATCAAAGCAGAAGTGGAGGACACTCCTTCTCCCACATTGCAGCAAAGACTTGAAACAGCCTCCCTTTGCACCTCCAGACCGTCACTTCTCTTTCAATATTCCAATGGCGCTCAAGACCTGGCTGTTTGAACAAGCCTATCGGTTGATTAGCCACGCTTTATAAATTATAATTGATTGACTTATCATTCATATCTGGAGTCAGATTTTATCAATTGCTGTAAATATCACACCAATTACCAGGTCACTTGTAATGAGGGTCTGGAAAACACAGGTTACTGAGAGAGCAGTGAATTAATGGGGAAAGGAGGAATACCGAGAAAGGCAAATAGAATCACTGACAGAATATCGAAGGTCAGAATATCGACCTACAGAAATATCGAAGCAAGAATATCGAAGTCAAGAATATCAACATCCTATCTACATTATGGTAAGAACAAAAATATCCCCCAAAAAATAGCAATGTCAAAAATATTGTTGATAAAATATCGTTTTTTTTAAAGTTAAAAAAATAATGTAAAATAAAGTAAATAATACCTATAATTAAAATAAACATAGTTAAAAATATTTCAAAATGTTAAAAAATCATAAGTAAAATATATAATGTAAAAATAAATTAAACATATACATATATTATATAATATAGATACTTATTTAATATTTTTAATACTTGTTTTAATCACTTCTAAATTGTAAAAAATATCTTATAGACTATAAGTACATCTATACACATAAAACAATAATATAAATAACATTTAAATACATATATATAACACATTTTTAAAAAACTTACAACTATTTTTAATAGTTTTAAAATTAATTATATACTACATTAACTAAAATATTAACAAAAAATATTAGGCACCGGAGGGAATAAAATTACTATTCCAACTTCAAACAGTGCAACAGTAGGGAAAGTGTTGGATAGCGTAAGGATAAAAATTACTATTTCATTTCCAAACAGTAAAACAGTAGGGAAAGTGTTGGATAGCGTAGGGGTTAAAATTACTATTCCAACTTCAGTGAGTGTAAGAGTGTAGAAAATGTAGGATAGCGTAGGAGTTAAATTAACATACTTATTACTTATTAATTAAATCATTTTTGTAAAATAAAAAAGTATATTATTAATTAATTAACAAAACAATTAATAATAAAGACCAATAAAATGTAATTAGTATTTACTTAAATAACATTAAATTACTTCCCACCCTATTCCTCCATAAACACACAACCCGCTACACATACAAAATAACAAAATTAATTTATTTATCAATTAATCAATTAATAAAAATTAATTACCAATGAAAAATTAACTAACAAATAATAATCAATACCAATTAAAAAATGTATAATTACTAAATTATAATAAATTACTTCCCACCCTATTCCCCTATAAACCCACAACCCACTACACATAACAAATAACACAATTAACTTAATTAATCAATTAATAAAAATTAATTACCAATTAATAATAAATTTACTACCAATTAATTAACAATAACAAAACATAATAAACAATATTAATACATTAATTATATTTAATATAATGATAAATTAATCAATTAATACAGAATAAGTACCAATTAATAATGAATTACCAATACATTAATAATGAATAACAATAAATAAAAATATATTAAATAATTAAATATAATTAAATTACTTCCCACCCTATTCCCCTATAAACCCACAACCCGCTACACATAAAAAATAACATAATTAGTTGAATTATCAATTAATCAATTAATACAAAATAATTACTAATTAATAATTAATTAACAATAAATTAAATAACAACAACAATTAATAAATAATTATTAATATATTACCAATTACTAATTAATTAACAATAAATTAATAATCAATAACAATAAATAAAAACATACCAATTCATTAAATATAGTTAAATTACTTCCCACCCTTTTCCCCTATAAACCCACAACCCACTATGATACTAAAATGCAAAATTTACATAAAAAATCACATATTTCTAAACATGTTATACATATATTTAAAAATAATAAAAATACATTAAAAAAATGTTACAAATACATACTAAAATACATAACACTAATATAAATATCGATATAATTAACAACAATATTTTTGTTAACGATATTACTTACTTTGATATTCCTTACATCGATATTACTTACTTCAATATAAAAAAAAAACAATATTACTTACCTTAAGGTCGATATTTTGTGTCACCAATTCTCTTGACATCGATATTCTGTCCCTACGATATTAAAAAATCGATATTAGTGTAGGTCGATATAAAAAAATCAATATTTTGACTGCTCACCAGGCAAATGAAGCTGAAAAGAGAAGGGAGTTTGCAAAACAGATACAGAATCAAAATCAATATGAGGTGTGAGAGATATGAATGGGACATGAAAAATACAACTGAGGTGATGGGAATTTCTGATGAGGCAGGAGCATCAGACAAAAGTGCAAAAGAGCACCATGGAAATAGGGGGGGGGGGGGGTATGATAAGGCAAAGAGGTAAGGAGAGCATTGGGAGAGGGGTGGCAAGAATATTAGGGTGCCAATTACGATCCGGTAAAAAAATGGCCCGTCCGACTCGTATCCGGTCTTTTTACCGTACGAATCGTACAAGTGCCGTACAAACTGCCAATTACGATTCGCATGGGAAAAAGACCATACGAATCGCATTGGGAATAACTCCCCACACGTCCTCGGGTCGGAAAACGTGTCTGACACGTCCCCGGACGATTTACCGTACAAATGTGAAAAGTGAAGTCCGACCGCGGAATCACGATCCATCCCGTGCGTCCGATCTTACAACCGTATGGAAAAAACACTGTCCGCACCGAACTCCAATAGCAACCATGCCGACATGTGCCCGCATACGCGCCCAACACCCCCCCAGCCCCCGGTACATTCGAGTCGTACCCCCACCCGTGTACGTTCGAGTCGTACCCCCCGTGTATGTACACCCGTGTACGTGTCGTACCCCGCGTGTATGTACACCTGTGTAAGTGTCGTACCCCCGTGTATGTACACCCGTGTACGTTCGAGTCGTACCCCCACCCGTGTATGTACACCCGTGTACGTGTCGTACCCCCACCCGTGTATGTACACCTGTGTATGTGTCGGACCCCCCGTGTATGTACACCCGTGTACGTTCGAGTCGTACCCCCACCCGTGTACGTGTCGTACCCCCCGTGTATGTACACCCGTGTACGTGTCGTACCCCCACGTGTAATGTATGTACACCCGTGTACGTTCGAGTCGTACCACACCCGTGTACGTTCGAGTCATACCACACCCGTGTACGTTCGAGTCGTACCCCCACCCGTGTATGCACACCCGTGTACGTGTCGTACCCCCACCCATGTATGTACACCCGTGTACGTGTTGTACCCCCACCCATGTATGTACACCCGTGTACGTGTCGTAACCCCGTGTATGTACACCCGTGTACGTTCGAGTCGTACCCCCACCCGTGTACGTGACGTACCCCCGTGTATGTACGAACCATACCCTCACCCGCGGACGTATGGAGCGTACCCCAGGCCCCAACACCAGCACCTTCACACATCATCGCTCATGTACGAGTCGTACCAAGCCAGACACAAGGACAGCACTGTACAACAAAATGCCCGAAGTACACACCGTACACACGTTAAAAACGCACGTACACAACCAGGACAATGCTAAACAACACAAGAATACACCATTCAAATGGCACAAAGCCACTAAACATGTCCAACAAGCTCAAAAACAACACAATCACTGACCTGCAACTGCCAAAATCCAAAACAGAGGCCCAAAACACAACCACTCCTTATAACACACCCACCCAAAGTTCAAACACAGCCACACCCACCAATGGACCAATAAAAAGGGACCACACACACAAACCATGAGCCTTTGCAACAGACTCACTGCTGCCAGACCCCACAGACAACCTACAGCACCATACTAGAAGCTTTACCACACCTTACACTTGCACACCTTCACACACACACCTTCACAAACACCCCCACATCACATTCACACACACACCCAAACAACCACACCCACACACCCACAACCATCCACACCACCCCCCCCACAATCCACACCCACACCCATCACCATGCCCACTAACAAGAATCCAAAGTTCACTAGCCGAGAGTTGGAGGTCCTTGTCGATGAAATCCTCAGAGTTGAGCCACACCTTTTTGGAACATTGGTCAGACAGACCAGCATTTCAGAAAAAACAGCCATGTGGCAGACCATTGTCGATGCTGTGAATGCTGTTGCGGACACCAGAAGGACCAGGCATGAATGCCAAGCCAGATGGTACGATCTGCGGAGGAGGGTCTGAGCCAAAATGACCGACGACCACAACCAGGCCAACGTCACTGGAGAAGGGCCGCCCCGCAGACGCGTAGAATACCATCCCTGGGAGGAGAGGGTGATGGCCATACTGCCGGTGGTGGCAGTGGACAGATTAGAAGGACTCCGAGACCCGGGTGAGTACACAAACAACTCACCTCACATGGGGGGAACGTCATCCACAACCAAACTCACAAACAGGCACGCAACCACCCCAAGCTATCGCATTACTCAACCACACTCCATGAACACGCACATGCCACTGGCGCCAACATGCCCCATGCACCCAGCTGGACAATGCCAAGTCACAGGCCACAGAAAACACCAACACAAGACACGGTAAGCCGGATGGCGGGAGTGTGGGCCCAAAAAATCACATAGTGCCAATCAGAAGCAGGCAACAATGCCCTCTGCCCATATGGCCTAGGTCACAGCCAGACAAACAGTGTGTCCCCACACAGGAAAGACTCGCCAGCAAATGGCGGACGCCTTGCATCAACACATGGGGGTGATGGCACGTTCTTGCACATGACAGCAGCCAATGAACAGCCAACACTGTGAAAGAGTGGCAGCACACACCACCACAGCAGCAGTGCAGACACACACACTACACCCAATGGGTGCCTGGAGATCACAAACAAACTCACATCAACAATCCAAGGGCCATTCAAAGATCTGCTAACAGTGTGTGCCCAGGAAGCTGGGCTGAGGTGACAGAGGGTGACACACAGAGGGAGGGAGAGGGGGACAGAGAGGGAGGGAGACAGAGGTGGACACAGGGAGACAGACAGAGGGAGGGAGGAGGGTGACAGAGGGAGGGAGAAAGGGAGACCGAGGGAGACAGACAGAGGGAGGAGGTTGACAGAGGGAGACGGACAGAGGGAGGAGGCTGACAGAGGGAGGGAGAAAGGGAGACAGAGGGAGACGGACAGAGGGAGGAGGTTGACAGAGGGAGACGGACAGAGGGAGGAGGCTGACAGAGGGAGGGAGAAAGGGAGACAGAGGGAGACGGACAGAGGGAGGAGGTTGACAGAGGGAGGGAGAAAGGGAGACAGAGGGAGACGGACAGAGGGAGGAGGCTGACACACGGAGGGAGGGAGAGGGGGACAGAGAGGGAGCGAGAAAGGGACACACAGGGAGAGCAAATCAGCCTTGTGGGGTGTGGGAATGTCTGCTCGTCAGCAGGTAGACTGCGTGCATGTAGACAAGGGTGGCCAGTGCCAGAACCCCCCCTCTTCTCCATGGCAAAACACAGGGCCATGTCACAACCTGTGCACGAGCACAACGACAGCTACCTGCATTATCTAAGTGTGTGGAACCACTCCATGTGCCCACGTACAGTGCAACACGGAAGGCGCCAATGCATGGCTCGCCACACCTGCCCACTCCACTGCTGACTGCAGTCACAATTGACGCAGCAAGTAATACTGTGCCACACATAGGTAAAGTCGCAAAAGCTGTGGCCAAGGGACCTACCCATGTACAAGTGCACTGTGAGTGGAATGCAAGACATATCCAAATTCCCAGAGGAAATGTGCCAACTTAGAAACCAATGAAACATGGATGTTGCATGGAACAAAATTAACATTGTCTCTCTCACACACAGGTCAACGTCGTGGATCACCCCCCAACACTGGGGGGGAAGACTCACAGGACCCGGCTCGGCGGGATGACGGAGCCACCGCCAGCGACGACTCTCACCACTCTGTGGACGATCCCGCCCCCGACCAAACTGGCCCCTCTGGTGTCCAACGACCTGCAGCACCTGCGTCAGGTACAACTGGGCCAACCACCACCCCCACTCCTGCCACATCCCAGGAGACACCCAGGATCCCTGCCCCACTACCACATTGCAGCCAGGCTGGCCAGGAGGGACACGGTGTCCCGGGCACCCAGGAGGAGGCAGGCGGCAACGCAAATGCCACCCCTCAGGGGTCCCGGAGACCCGATGTGCCCACAACGGCAGGCCAGGTGCAAGTGGGCAGGGGTGGTGGGAGTGGAGGACGGCGGAGGCGTGAGCCTGACCAGTTGGCTGGGGAACCAGTATATTCCCATGTCCGAAACATCCTGGACACATACCGGCAGGACACCACGGGCATGGCCCAGGTTGTGTCCATCCTCGAGGGGATCAAGACCCAGCAGGCCCAGCAACATGCGGAGCAACATGCCTGTCTACTGCAACACCAACGGAGGATGGAGGACAGACAGGCTGAGCTTGTGATGGTGTTCACGGGAATTCACAGTACACTCCGTCGGATGGCCGACAACATGGGCAACCCTCCCTGTGCCAGCAGGTGTAGAACATCACCACCCACAGGGAGGGATGAGGAGGAGGAGGAAACATCCGACGGAGCATCCCAAACATCGTCACGGCCTGCTTCTGAGGGTCCCCGCAGGAGGGCGGGTCGTCCACGGAAAAGACCGTGAGGGTCGGCGCAACAGCACCATCTCCCAGGACACCTGGCCTGGCACCTGGCCCACTGGACCAACAGCAGCACAGCAGCAAAAGACATTCTCTGCCACATGGACTTGCTGGTCACTGTCTGACCAATGTTGACAAAGACTGTGGCATGGACTCTGAGGATTTACAATGGCAAGGACACCAAGTCCCCTAGTGAACTTTGGATTCCGCACACCCGGAAAGCCCCTCATGTCAAACCTCCCCCCACCCCAACCAAAATAAAAAGTCACACCATAAAGAGAAGATGCCTACTGATTACATCATTACCTTACATGTGTCTTGTAAAGTCTGACTATGCCTGAGTTCTCATTTGACTTCAACCATCCACACCCTGGGGCCTGAGTCTGGCACAGGACACACATGGGTCACATTGTATTAGGCAAGACAGACAAGGAGCACCATACACACCTGTGATGGGCCCAACCAGCTGAGGGGGTGGCCGCACATCCGTACCCACAGACATATTGAGTACAGTGACAGCCATGCGCAGAGGTCAGGAATCATGTGGAGTGTACTGGGGGGCACCCAGGTATGTGTGGACAGGTGGCAGAACCATGTCCTGCAAGCTTGAGTCAGGTGGATGCAGTGAATGGCCAACGTTGGATGCATGGGGATGGCACATGTCACAATACCCACACAGTCATGGACATCATGCACAATACAGAGTCTAATCCCACACAAACAGCTTGCATCTTGCTACTCTACACATAGACACATAGCCACTATCACGGAAAACCATGCCAGACATGCCGGATGCACCGTGGCAACACACCAGCATTGACTGAGAAGAGGCACCTTGGAGGCATAGGGACACCTTTATTAGTCATGTTTTCGGGATTGCAGAGGCAACTCGGACTACACATGAAGGGGTCATGTGGAGTAACATGTGGGTCCAACACTGGAACCCCCCTTCTGCAGCACTAATGCGTGATAGCCATGGAACTGGCACACAAGTGTTGGCTAACAGCTAAACACCCCCTGCTGCTCACGGAGAGACTGCCATACACCATTGATCCGCTGATGTGGAAGTCCCACAGCATGTCAAGCCAAGGCAAACCGTATGTGTCCGAGGGCAGTGTAACACACATTAATGCCATCATCACATTCCCCAATCCCATCACTGATGACTGTCAACAAGTCTGACCATCTATTCAGGTGTACCCAGCTGCATGCAATGTGTTCCATGGTGATGCGACATGTCTGCAGAGGAACCAAACATCGACAGGGGCAGTGTGCATACATCATGAACAACTGCCACACCCAATACACCCCTGATGCATCCCTTACCCTAAGGAGACTTCCAAACTTGTCCGAGCGTGTAACGCTGAGTCAGCACACGATGACGTGTCCATGAGGAATAGCAGTGCCACAACAATGCAACCAGCAGACGGCATGCGCAAGTACCTGGGGATGAGAGACACACAAGAAGTCAGCCACAAAAAGCACAGCCACTTGCATGTGCATGTACTCGACACATGTAAGGATGACAACATGCCAGGTCACAATTATGACTGGGGGAATACACTCATCACTGGCAGCCTCACTCCAGTGACACATCCACACACACCTCTGACTCACGTGGCATACATGCAGATGGACACACACATCGCAACACATGCCACACGGGGACCAATGCGTGCACACACAGACACTGGTACTCACCACTAAGCAAAGAAGTCACGTATGAGCTGACTCCGGAAGTCCTCTTGCGGAACCACATCCTCCACATCACTAGCCCCATTGCCAAGCCCTTCGTCCTCCACGGGTGGATGGTCCTGATCATCTTGATCCAGGATGAGTGGCACAGCTTTCTCAACTGCCATGTTGTGCAGCATGCAGCAGACCATGAAGATTTTGCAGACCTTCACCGGGGCATATGGGAGCGCGCCGCCGGTCTTGTGGAGGCATCGGAATCGGCTCTTCAGGAGGCCAAACGTCCTCTCTATCACTCGCCTTGTCCGGCCATGGGCGGTGTTGTAGCGGAGCTGGGCCGGTGTGATGGGGTTGCGGAGAGGTGTGATCAGCCATGGCATGTTGGGATAGCCAGCGTCCCCTACATGGAAACCACATGGACATAAGTAGGACAGGAGAAGCGGTCGTGCTAGAAGTCTACGCAAAATACAGGACAGACAGACTGTACCCACCAACAACACATGCTCGTTCGTTGCGCAGCTGCGTCATCATTTCAGGCATCCTGCTACGCCTCATGATGTAGGCATCGTGTGCTGATCCTGGAAAACGAGCACAGACATGTGAAATCACCATGTTGGACAGACATACCACAAGGGCATTGATGGAGTGGTAGTGCTTGCGATTCCTGTACGCTACCTCCTGTGCCTGTGGTGGTACCAAAGCCACATGTGTCCCATCTATGGACCCAATGACATGGGGCATCCCTCCCAGGGCATAGAATCCACGCTTGACCCCAGTCAACATTGCAGGGGTTGAGAAATGGATGAAGTCATCCAGGTGAATCAACATGGCCTCTAAGAAATCATGCAGCACACGGCAGAACATGCTCTGGGACATGCCACCAACATGAGCTATGGTATTTTGAAAGGTACCCGTGGCAAGAAAATGTAGGGTAGCCATTACCTTCAGCTTGGGTGTCAGTGCCGTAGGATACCTGTGCAGCGGTTGCAGGTGTGGTGCCAGTCTCGCCGTCAACTCCAGAATCAACGGTTGTGGGAAGCGGTAGCACCGGATACAGTCATTCTCCCGCATGGCAGCCAAGTCCGGAATTGGTCGGGGAAGAGGTGGCGCTCTGCAGTAATTTGGAAGTGACAAGGAAGTGTGAGTGCACCACAACAACATTTTTTTTTTACTGAGCACATGTTAATCTGTCAATACACATATGCTACATACGGAGTCAGGTATGTGCCACATGCCCTGGACACGTATGGCTGCCAGGTGACACCCCTACCAAGAACCAGCTACACACGGAGATTGTGAACCTCCACATGCCATGGCATGGGATTAGCTGTGTCCCAGTGTAAGTGAACAGCCAGACGCAACACAGGAGTGACATACATCCACACATCAGCAGAAGTAGGATGTCGATTGCAGAGACTGGTAGCGGAACACTAGAGCCACAGGTCACATGACAATACACTAGGACAGCCCACACACCTTGCCATGAAGGTGTACATGTGATGACTCACCACACATTCATGGACAGGATGCAGACATGTCCTTGTTACGCTACTCCGTGTCCCATGCATACATACGCACCTCACATCCAATACCACATGTGGCATGGTGTGCGGAACAGTGTGCCATGTCAATCTACACACAGACACATGTTGGTTGCTGCAACAGCTGCTGCTTTTGAGGGAGCTCCAACATCAACCTAATGGGAACACCCCACACATACATGACATAGTCACATCGTGCACCGTGGGTAGTGACATGTCATGTGTGGCAACCCCTGTACCGGGCCTCAGGGGACACTTGCGTGTGTTGTTGTCCGTGCCATGCCAGTGACGCTCAACACAAGTGTGCAGTACGACATGCACACATGTCAAAGGAGTCAAGGGCATGCCTTGCACACATTGCACTGTCACACTTTACATGTGTACACATCTCGTCATACATCTGGTGCGTTCTCGACTCAGGAGTAATGTGCCACATCACAGTCTTTCACACCTGTGCCCCACACATGTAGTACTGCCCAGACAATGCCTTGCTGTCCATCCATGGACAAGTATGTCAGCCCTATTCCTTCCTGTGTGCTGCCTGTCACCACTGTGATGTGTGAAAAGCACCGTACTTTCGCAACAAGGGCCTGTGTACGTTCCCGTATCACTATGGGAGTGCTGCTGTATGTGTACCCCTAGGGATAGTGACCGTACGCACGCGTGTACGCTCCGTCTCACTATGGGTGTTCTTGCGTATGCGTACTCATAGTGATAGTGAGCGTACAGGCGTGTGTACATTCCGTACCACCATGAGTACGCATACGCGAGAACACCCATAGTGAGACGGGCCGTACAGGTGTTGAAGTACTGGGTATTTTAAGCCCAGCGGTGCAGGGGAACACACCCTATGACTTCGGGGTTCTTCCTGTTTCAGACCTACAGAAACACAGAGTCTTCTGGGTGAAGTCAAAGATCAGTTTATTGGCTGCAGACCAATTACAGGCGTCCTAGAAGTACAACAGCGTGTATGTTCTCAGGAGACTGCTAAAAATCACAGAAACGGGCTTCTCCTTAAATACAGAATTTCCTGCCTCAGGCATACATTCTTTAGTTTATGATATGGCCATTATATGTACACATTTCAAACAAAAAGGCAGAGTCATGATGACCATCCCACATTCCAGTTAAGCCAGCCCGCAATTATTTACACAGCAAAGCTCAGATCCCACATCAGATATCGATAGGCCCCAATAAATATGAGCATCTCCTGTTTTGGGAAACAAGCCATAAAGCAGCAACAGTCAGGTGTGAAAGAGATTAGCTGGAGGCTTGTGTAGGATGAAAAGACGTTATGGTGTGTCAAGCCCTGATGCCAATCACAAGTGGCCAGAGGACGGGGAACTCGTGAGACCAGTTTGACATGGGGCAGCGGAGCCAAGCTGCCCAGGTCACAGAAAAGTCAAAGAAAGCCACATGTGCTCTGAAAGGCCCGTTTTCGCTTCATGCTATATAGTCTATGTGAGGGCAACCATAAGATGGCCACCGATACAAAATGGAACCCACGCAGTGATGTAAAATAGCATATACACAGTGCATTCATAGCTAAAACGTTACACAAAGCACTTGTACATACCGCATTAACCATTCGCGGTTCACTATTACCGAGATAGACAGGGGTAGGGCCCTGCCTCCTACGCGGTCCCAAATTCTAAAGTACGACAGACCCTCCTTTTGCCCTTACATAGGCAATAACTATACTCATTTCAATCCGAGTCTAGGTCAATATTCACGAAGTCATGGAGATGTTGCTGTAGCATCATCCTATTACTCAGCTCGTCCCTCGATACAGGTTTCCTTACACATAATGTAGCACAGAGGCCACATATCGCAGGAGCACACTGTATGCACAGACAGAATAGGAAAAGGATGGCTAAGATCATTCCAATGACCATCAGAACTTTCCAACCCCAGGCAGATATCAATTCCCAGAACCACCCCACCAGTGACCAATCTCCTTTATCCACGTGTATGGACTCAGATATTTTATGCAATTTGGAGATGGCTTGATAAACTGTTGGAGCATTGTCTGGTATGAAAATGCAACAACTGGATTGGATAACTTTACATACCCCACCACGGTCTGCAAGTATGACGTCTAGAACCATGCGGTTCTGCAAAGTCATGAGGCGATCCGCTTGGAGCTCAGCTGTCAAATTACCAAGGGCACCAGCCGTAACATTAACAGTGGATTCAACCACACGAGTCAGTTGTCTCAGGTTCCTACTATTAACCATAGGTCCCCAAAATGGCAGGAAACCCAAAAAGAAATCTCCCGCTTCCTGACCAGCAGTATCCTCCTTACTAATTACGCCTCTCACAACTCTGGTCTTGTGATAGTCAGAGGCGGCAGTAAATGTTGGCGGTAGCAGATTTGCAATATAACATGTGCCCGAGAAATCAGGGGGCAACCATGTATATGCTCGGTCATTGCAGATAAAATATGTACCCTTGGCAGCCAAAAACGCAGGGGAAAACTGTGACGGAAAAGTGTACGTTTCAGTACAGTCACTTCTTCCCAGTTGAGCTCTAGGATTCTGACCATTACCTTGCAAACAGAACCGACCTATGTGGGGTACGACCCAGATTGGGGATGAGATTTTCCGCTGTCTTTCACCTAGACTAATACTATACCCCGTCGCGTTCCACCCTACATAAGCTCTCAGCTCTTCTTTGGGAATGGATGAGTATGCATCGATATCTCTACTCATATCGGCAACTCCTTTCATTAAAGCTTTATTATTGGTGCTAGGTCTGATGGAATGCGGTTGTCGCGGGGAGTACACTTCTAGTGCATAAAGAAACATGGTCTGGAATGCCCATGACGATCCATTGTAACTATACGGCAGCACTAGATAAGGAATACCCTTATTAATGGTATGTGGCATTAAACCACACACCCAGCAATTGGTTGTATTCATGACTAGCTGGTGCTGGTGCAGGAGCTGAATAAACGAGTTATTCTCAAACTCTGATCGTCTAACTTGTTCATGTTCAGGCAGAGGGTGAAAAGAGTGTGAGGAGACAGTAGGAGGAGGTATAGGCTGTACAGTGGGTGCAATGGGCTCTTGAGAGGAGAAGAATATAAATCCTACAGTAAACACTATCATACTACATAATACAAACAGGCATAAAACACAAAACGTTTGCTTTTTGTTATTTTACATAGTCTTGCTTTAAAATTCATTTCCTCAGTGAGTCTCTCCATCTTACAAAACTCCATCCTCTAATCGTGCCGCTCGTGGCAGGTGAGTTTCTTCTGCTAAGGGGTACGCCTGTCAGTCCAGGGAATGCCCTAGACCAACCAGAACCGTCGACCTAACGTCTTCGGCCTGTACCCCAAAGTCTTGGCACCGCGACCCTGCGGCTGAACCCGGATGGTGATTCAAAAAACAAAAATCAAGAAAGTCCTTCAGATGGGAGAGCTCTGGTTATCAAAAAATAGAAAGGTTAAAGGAAAATAATTTTTATTTGTCCATGGGCCTTGGCCTTAGATCGTAACGAGAACGGCCAGGTACTGTTTGATCTTGGAACAAGAGTTCAGGCTCTGTGGTGTCCAATCGAATTGACGGTGGCACAGCTTCGTGCAAAATGTCGTCACTCTCCTGCGCTGAAGTTGTGCCTTTTATGCGTGCATCACTGAACGGCACAAAACGAGGTACAGTGTCTGTTTCAGAGTCTGCGATACCCTCCTGGACCCACTGGTCATACGGCAGAGGCAAAGGGATCCTTTTGATGTGGGCGCCGTGGATCCAGTTTTTCTTCCCCTTCACTCGAACAGCTGATCTTGTAGATAGTAGTACGAGGTGCGGGCCAATCCAGCGGGGCTCATCGTTGGCTTTCCGCTGGAAGTTTTTCACAAGGATCCACGTGCCTGGTTCGATAGGGTGTCCAGGAGCTTCAGAAGCCGGGGGAAGAGTATCGTGCACCTGTTGATGTAAAACACGCAGTTTAGCTGTCAATTCGTGCAAGTAATCAAACAGTACTGGATGTTCGATTTCACTGAATTTCGTCGGCCTTGGCACACCCCATACATTGGCCGGGCGGCCAAAAACAACCTCATACGGACTAAGTCCCACTCGGGAATGCACGGTCATTCTGGTGGACAGGAGTGCTAGAGGCAGAGCGTCAGGCCATTTAAGACGTGAGCTCGCTTGGATTTTGGCCAGTTTAAGTTTTAGTGTGCCGTTGTAGCGCTCTACTAATCCAGCTGATTGGGGGTGATTTGCAGCGTGGAATTTCTGCCTTATACCTAGTCCCTCACATACATTCTTCATCACTTGGCCCACAAACTCACTCCCATTATCACTCCACACCATTCTTGGCATTCCAAACCTAGGGAAAAATTATTTCACAAGGGCTTTGGCTGTGGACAGAGCAGTGTTATCCTTTAGGGGATAGGCCTCAATCCATTTTGAAAAAGCGCAAACAACCACCAACACATATTTCAGGTTGTTGCACCTTTCCATATGAATAATATCTAGCTGCAAAACTTCAAATGGATATGATGGATGCGCAAAATGACCAGCTGGAGTTGGGGTTCCCCTACCAGGGTTGTACTTCAAGCATACCATACAATTCTTGACCACATTCTCTGCACACTTAGGAATTCCAGCATTCTGCCATACTGGAGCTAACAACTTACAGATTCCTTTCGTACTGATGTGTGCCATTCCATATGCCATAGTAACCACTGGAAGCAAATATGCATCAGGTAACAACCATCGCCTATGTTCTGACAAATCAATCCAACAACCATTCTCATCCAACTTACCCATACTTTCTCTCCACTTGCTCAACTCTTTCTCTGTGGCTTCAGCTTGAAGGGACTTTACACTCTCTATTGTGTTTTCGCACATTCCAACATCACCAACCCATCTGGCAGGGCCTGCAACATACATTCGAGTCTTCACATCTTTTGCTGTTTCTTTCGCAACTTCATCAGCAAACGCATTACCACGACCAACATCATCGGTGATTTTCTTGTGTGCACTGCATTTCATAATCGCAACTTGCAACGGTAGGGTCAGCGACTCAAGGAGATCATTCACCAGCTTGCCATTCTGAATCTTAGCTCCATGCGAAGTCAGGAACCCACGTTCTCTCCACAATCGCCCAAAATTATGAGCCACGCCAAAGGCGTACTGGCTGTCTGTGTATATGTTCACTTTCATTCCTTCAGACAACACGCATGCTCTAGTAAGGGCAATCAATTCTGCTGCTTGAGCCGAATTCTGTGGCACACGCGCAGTTTCAACAATCGTGTGCAAAGTCGTGATAGCATATGCAGCAGTCGTATCACCATTCGGAAGCTTGAAACACGAACCATCCACCCATAAAGTACCATCACACTCAGTTAGGGGAGTATCTTTGAGATCTACTCTTCCTTTCGTCTCTTCTTCTGTTCTGAACAGACAATCATGTTGCTCAATCTCATCTAGGTCTGCTGGGATTGGTAATAGTGTAACTGGATTCAATGTGTTACATCTCTTTATGTGTATATGATTTGCTAACAGTGTCAGCTCATAACCAGATAATCGCGCACTAGTTAAGTGTTGTGTCTTAGTCCTGTTTAACAATGTGTCCACAGCATGTGGAACCATAACAATCAATTTATTATCCATTACTAGGCCAGCAGACTGTCGAATAGACATAGCTGTGGCAGCTGTGGCTCTCAGACAAATTGGCAATGCCCTTGCTACAGGGTCCAAGGTTGATGAAAAGTATGCGCATGGACGCGGTCTGTCGCCAAAAGGCTGTGTTAACACTGATAACGCGCAACCATCTTTCTACTGAACATACAATGTAAAAGGCTTGCTGTAGTCAGGGGTACCCAACACAGGAGCTGAACACAATGCATTACGCAATTCCAAAAAACTCTTCTGACACTCTTCAGACCATGGGATAGGATTCGGTGTGTCTTTGCATGTTAATGCTAACAAAGGGTTTGCCAACAAGGAAAAATTTGGTATCCAATGCCTACAGTATGAAGTAATGCCCAAGAAAGCACGCACTTCTCTCTGTGTTCTTGGCACACTCAACTGTGCAATGGCTTGAATTCTTTCTGGGGTCAGTTTCCTTCCCTCCTTCGATAAGAGATGACCTAGGTAGGTCACCTCTTGTCGACAATATTGCAGCTTTGAGAGAGACACTTTGTGATGGGAGGCAGACAAATGACGCAACAATGATAAGGTAGCGTTTTTGCAAATCTTTTCAGTATCCACGGCGATTAATAAATCGTCGACGTACTGAATGAGGATAGCGCCACTGGGTAAAACCAGTGCATCAAGCTGCGCTTTTAAAGCCTGACTATATATTGATGGACTTTCACAGTAGCCCTGTGGAGCGCATTTAAAGCGGAAACTTCGACCTCCTAAACTAAAGCCAAAAATGTCTCTGCTCTCTTCTGCAATTGGGATGCTAAAGAAAGCATTCTTTAGATCGATCACTGAGAACCATGCAGCGGAGGCTGGAATCATAGTTAACAAGGCAGTTATATCAGGGACAACTGGAAACTGTGGTACAACAATCTTATTAATCTCTCTAAGATCAATCACAAATCTGTAAACAGGTGGCTGTGAAGGGTCCGTTCGTTTTAAGACAGGTAAAACAGGACTATTGCAAACGTTGCCTCTTGTCTCTTCAATCACACCCTTCTTGATCAAATCGCTGACAATTTCTAACAACGCTTTCTGACCTTCATTAGAGATCTTATACTGGGGAATGCGTGGCAATCTAACATTGGCTTTTAAAGTGACCACATATGGCGGTATTTCCAAAAGACCCACATCGTTGGGACCAGTAGCCCAAAGGACATCCGGAAGGGATGACAATTCAGGTGGCATTGCATTTTTAGACAAATACATTGGGGAAATCACTTTCTTGCCTAAAGTAAGTTGTACTCCTGAGGGAGAACAATATAGTGTTGCCTGCAATCTTTTTAGCAAATCTAAGCCTAGCAAATTTTCACCACAACTTGTCGTTAGAATGAGGGGTGCTTTTAGCTCACAAGGTCCAACAGAAAGTGACATAGGACTAGAAATCGGGTTCCTAACTGGGGCGCCAGAAAAACCTACTGAGACATTCATTTCGCCAGACAAAGGCGCGCCAGGGAGTTTTGAATGCATGATTGAACTCTTTGCAGCACCAGTATCCAGCAGAAAGGGCTCCGTTACATTTGCTGTAGTTACTTTAACATAAGGTCCGCTCTGATCCACTGGCACTGAAACAACTCCCTCTCTCTGTCTACGGCTGTCCTAGTAATCATCATCTTCTACATTGTCGTCTTCTGCATAATAATCATTATTGTAGTACTGAGCTGTATTACCAGTCGTGTTGGCTTGCTGATCAAAGCGATTTATGGTATTTTGAGGCGGAAGAGGACGCGCATTCTGGGGAGCATTTCCACGCCCTCTACCCCTAGGAGCTTGCTGACCACCTCTACCTCTTGCGCCATACGCATTACTGTTACGCTGCATTAATTTAGGGCAACTATATTTAAAATGACCTTCCTCTTTGCAATATGAACATTGGTTGGGACCTACAGGGATTCGTGGTTGATAATACCCATTCATTTGCTGATTTTTCTGAAACTGTTGGGGCTGGTGATAGATACCTTGTGTTTGCCTATAATTATTCTGTCCTCCACGTGGCGGATAGGCCTGCTGTAAAAGGACCTTTGTCTTTAGTTCTTTCGTTTTCTTATCTGTTCTATCCTTCTCATCTTTGTCTCTATTCTCATAATACTGTGCAGTAGCCAGTATTTGCGCTGAAGACGAAACAGCCCAAGAACTTTCTGAATCTTTTAATTTTTTACACAACTCGGGAAGTAGATTCTGCACAAATTTATCAACGAATAACCGTTGGCCACCTTCAGTGCTCATGTCTTGGCCACTGTGGTTGATAAACGTTTCTTCAAACCTGGTGAAGAAATCAGACACTGTCTCATCTTTCTTCTGCTTGCATGCGGATAGTTTGTCCCAATTTGCGCGCATCGCAGGCATTATAGTTTTCATGTAGGTAATAATTCGACCAGGGAGTTCCGCCACTAAAGGCTCAGGTTTTGCGCCACCAACTTGTCTAGCGTCTGCAGCAACGATATTAGCCCATGTATCACCCAATTCTACAGCGTGATCTATATTACGAATGGATCCCCATAAAGGCTGTGGGACCACATTCCCAAACAGCATATCTATGTCGGCCAAATTCATTACACAAGATTCTGCAGTTTGCGACAACTCCTTATAATATCCTGCAGGGTTTTTACGGGGATCAGGCAATGTCTGTTTAAGTGCTAACACCTCAGATCGCTTCCATGGAACATGTACCCAAACACGCTGAAAATGTGCTGGCATAGCAGCAATACCATGAGCGGCATCAGCCGCAACAGCTTCCTTCCATACCGGAGGGACTTCTCTCATAGGGTATTGTCGCGCTTTTCCCTTTCTCCCCACAGGGAAATCTTGGTCAAACAATGATTGCTGACAATCGCCATTTCTGAGGGACAGTAAAGTCGCGACTGCTTTATCTACCTTGGGGCCCACAATTACACCTGTTTCGAAATCAAATCGCACTCGACACAATTCCTGTGGGTTTGGGTTTGCACCCTTATCCTCCAATTCCTCACAGAGGAATTCACACATTTTATCAAAGACATACCTCTGTTTTGGGGCATCCCATTGGTGAAAAACGTTAACAACTGATTCCACATCAGAGAGTGAAGGGAAACCAATCCACCTACGCGCCAGATGATCTAACACCTCTTTCTCGTCAGAACCAGGCAGCTGACTGCGCAATTGCTTACGCTGTAAGGCGGGAGTCGCATTAGATGATCCAAAAAGAGGCGACATTAGACTAGTAACTACATTAGCTAGTCGTTGTCGTGCTGAAGGAGAAGTTGAGGCGAAAACAGGGGGATAGACAGAGGGAAGAAAAGCAGATTCAGATACAGGTACCGGGGTAGTGCAGGAAGGAGCGCCAGAGGAGACCGCTGGCGTGCTAGGCAAAGTCGCAGAAAGCGCGGGGGTAACAGGTAGCAAAACTGGCGGTCCTTGAGAGGGCTGCACTGCAGGGATAGGAGCCAGCTGAAGAGGAGCTGGCAGCTGCGGGAAGGCTTGCGGCATATTTACTAGAGGCTGCGCATTTACAAGCTGTGGAGGTGCGGTGGTATTTTGCGCATATGGGGGTGGCGAACTTAACAAATGGGACATTAGGGAATCCTTCTCATTCTCTTTTGTCTCATCTTGCACAAGGGGGACAAAAAAGGGTAACATTTATCAATCCCTAGTTTGCGCTGTCTATGTAACTGTTCCTTCATTTGTTCCTCCTCATTATCTTTAAATTGCACAGCTGCTTGCATCACTGACATACCTCTTTCTCTCTTATCTCTTTTCGCTAGCTTAATTTCCTTCTGTTTGGCTTTCTTTCGCCATAGGCGGAAAGAATCAAACATCGCCGGCCGGGCTTTCTTTTTAAACAATTTAACTTCCAAATTATCTAAGATATCTGTATCGAAACTACCATTTTGGGGCCATTTTAAAACACCGTCCTTTCTGGTGTATCGGATCCATATTTCATTATATGCAATGGGGCCCACGCCATATTTTACATAAAGCTCATAAGTTGGAGTTCCAATTGGAGGAACCGGACATGAATCCTCTAACTGGAAATCCCTTCCACAACCCAAACAAAACAATCTACAAAATACACTAGAACCAGGCATCTTCGCTCACTAGTCTAGTTTCAAACGTCAAAGGATTATCGAATACGATAGTCTCGTGAATACACGAGTCCTCTGGCTTTGGGACTTGCAAGCACCAAATCAAAATGATCCTGAAGGATACCAAATTCAAACTGGGAGACGCTCCACTTATACTTAACTGAATATTGATGATCGATGGCGTCACCAGAAGACTCTCTCGATTGTTTCGCTCTACCAAAATCGTCAAGGGTCCAAAACAGGGCGATTAATCAGGGCAGCAGTCCTTCGTAGCCGTCGGGACGCGGAGAACCTTGCAGAAAAGATTTTCGGACCACGTCGACATGCAGGGGTCGATGAAGTGGCAGCCTTCCTCCAGAATTTCCACACGAAGCTCCTCACGAACCTCTGGCTTGGACCGGTACCGCTGAAATCACGCCGAGTTCGGCGCCAACTGAAGTACTGGGTATTTTAAGCCCAGCGGTGCAGGGGAACACACCCTATGACTTCGGGGTTCTTCCTGTTTCAGACCTACAGAAACACAGAGTCTTCTGGGTGAAGTCAAAAATCAGTTTATTGGCTGCAGACCAATTACAGGCGTCCTAGAAGTACAACAGCGTGTATGTTCTCAGGAGACTGCTAAAAATCACAGAAACGGGCTTCTCCTTAAATACAGAATTTCCTGCCTCAGGCATACATTCTTTAGTTTATGATATGGCCATTATATGTACACATTTCAAACGAAAAGGCAGAGTCATGATGACCATCCCACATTCCAGTTAAGCCAGCCCGCAATTATTTACACAGCAAAGCTCAGATCCCACATCAGATATCGATAGGCCCCAATAAACATGAGCATCTCCTGTTTTGGGAAACAAGCCATAAAGCAGGAACAGTCAGGTGTGAAAGAGATTAGCTGGAGGCTTGTGTAGGATGAAAAGACTTTATGGTGTGTCAAGCCCTGATGCCAATCACAGGTGGCCAGAGGACGGGGAACTCGTGAGACCAGTTTGACCTGGGGCAGCGGAGCCAAGCTGCCCAGGTCACAGAAATGTCAAAGAAAGCCACATGTGCTCTGAAAGGCCCGTTTTCGCTTCATGCTATATAGCCTATGTGAGGGCAACCATAAGATGGCCACCGATACAAAATGGAACCCACGCAGTGATGTAAAATAGCGTATACACAGTGCATTCATAGCTAAAACGTTACACAAAGCAGTTGTACATACCGCATTAACCATTCGCGGTTCACTATTACCGAGATAGACAGGGGTAGGGCCCTGCCTCCTACGCGGTCCCAAATTCTAAAGTACGACAGTGTGTGTACGCTCCGTACCACTATGGGTGTTCTCGCATATGCGTACTCATAGTGATAGTGAGCGTACACGCGTGTGTACGGTCCGTACCACCATGAGTACGCATACGCGAGAACACCCATAGTGAGACGGGCCGTACAGGCGTGTGTACGCTCCGTACCACTATGGGTGTTCTCGCGTATGCGTACTCATAGTGATAGTGAGCGTACACGCGTGTGTACGGTCCGTACCACCATGAGTACACATACGCAAGAACACCCATAGTGAGACGGGCCGTACAGGCGTGTGTACGCTCCGTACCACTATGGGTGTTCTCGCGTATGCGTACTCATAGTGATAGTGAGCGTACACGCGTGTGTACGGTCCGTACCACCATGAGTACGCATACGCGAGAACACCCATAGTGAGACGGGCCGTACAGGCGTGTGTACGCTCCGTACCACTATGGGTTTTCTCGCGTATGCGTACTCATAGTGATAGTGAGCGTACACGGGTGTGTACGGTCCGTACCACCATGAGTACGCATACGCGAGAACACCCATAGTGAGACGGGCCGTACAGGCGTGTGTACGCTCCGTACCACTATGGGTGTTCTCGCGTATGCGTACTCATAGTTAGGCCTGGGCAAAAATTTCGTTCCGTTCGCGGAAATTGCGATAATTTGACATTTTTGCGTTCCGCGGAGAGCGCGAAAATGTCAAAAATTCCGGTTTCCGCAGCTTGGCGATAATTTGTTTCTTGCTCGCGCTGTAAAATGATACATTCTCGCGTGCGCGCGATCGCCTTACCTGAATCCCTGCGTTCGCCGACAAGTTTTCTTGATCCGGTCGCGTTCTCCATGAGATGTTGTATTGTTTTTAGCCATTTGCGCTGTCTCGCGACAGTTCGCGCCCGCAGTGACGTCATGCGTCGCGCGATCACGTCTTTCTTCTCGCGATCATGCACCGCGAGAACAACTCAAAACAAGATGGCCGCGCCCGCAAGAAACCACATGGGTAAGTTGGCGACCCGCAACCATGCAGAAAATCTCGCGAACATGCCGGAAAAAAACTTCCGCATCTTTGCGATATTTCTGCTTGTTTGCGATAATTTTAAACATTCTCGCGATAATTTGCGAAGGTTAATTCCGCAAATTCCGCCCACCCCTACTCATAGTGATAGTGAGCGTACACGCGTGTGTACGGTCCGTACCACCATGAGTACGCATACGCGAGAACACCCATAGTGAGACGGAGCGTACACACGCCTGTACGGGCCGTTGCTATGCATTTGGGGTGCCCTAGGGCCCCGGAACGCACCGTACCTGTGTGTGAAGCTCCAAATTACATAGGGGACACATGAGGGACAAGCCTAAAGGCCTACATGCATGCTGGTTGTCATGGAGACCAAGTTTAAATTATGAAATTTTTCCGGAAGGTGCACAGCAGAAGTCAGTTGGGATGAATCTACTTTGTTGCAATGTGGTTCTGGAGTTGACATCATGCTCAAGAAAAAAACACATTAAGAACCCACTGACTGCTAGGTTTGAAGGGATTGGAGGAAACATAGGATGCAAATGTGAGTGACCAATCACTCTGTACTCCTGTGCATGAAATAGGCCAGCAAGGCAGATATAAGGCAGCCAGGTCCCATGAGGGAGCACTTGCCTGCACATCTTTGTATTCCACGACCCAGCTGCTGCTACTGATTCCCTGCAACCATGTCAAGGGCTGTGGAGAGGTCACAGCCATTCACCCTGGAGGAGAACCTGGCTTTGCTGGATGTGATCCTCCCACAGTACCCCATGCTGTATGGGCAAGCAGGTTATCAGGTGAGTGCAGAGTCCACTAGCACAGACTGTGTCCCTTTTTTGTGACTGTGACTTCTGGCATTGTGTCCAGGTGTAACACACATGCTATGTACTGTAGGGGGAGTCGCAGGGGGGGAATGCCTGATGTCTCCCAGCAGTGCCCAGAGACAGGAGGGGTGGGTGCAGAGTCCTCCCAGCAGTGCCCAGAGACAGGAGGGGTGGGTGCAGAGTCCTCCCAGCAGTGCCCAGAGACAGGAGGGGTGGGTGCAGAGTCCCCCCAGCAGTGCCCAGACATGAGAGGGGTGTGTGCAGAATCCTCCCAGCAGTGCCCAGAGACAGGAGGGGTGGGTGCAGAGTAGGCCTGGGCAGCAAATTCCGTTCCGTTCGCGGAATTTGCGGAATTTGGGTAATTTCGCGTTCCGCGGAGAACGCGAAATTGCCCAAAAATCTGCGTTCCGCGACTTCGCGAAATTTTTTGCTTGTTCGCGTTCTCAATATGCGTGTTCGCGAGATATTTCACCCCGAGCACGCAAACAGCGATCGCGAACAAGAAAAAAGTATCGCGAACAAGCAATTCCGCGTGTTCGCGGAATTTCTGCGTGTTCGCGGAGATTTTTTACCGTTTCGCAGAGATTTGCGTAACGCGGTTACGCAAATTCCGCCCACCCCTAGTGCAGAGTCCTCCCAGCAGTGCCCAGAGACAGGAGGGGTGGGTGCAGAGTCCCCCCATCAGTGCCCAGACATGAGAGGGGTGTGTGCATAGTCCTCCTGTTGGACAGGCCACATGAGGGGCTTGCTCCCCCCCCGCATGACAAGGCCCGAGCCCCGGACTCCCAGGCGTTACCCACAAGGGCAACCCGCACCCCGTCTCCCAACGGAACTCCTGCCCCCGGACATCCATGTATCATGGGGCCGAACCACTACCGGCTCCCCCGGCCGGATCAGCCGCCATCTTGGACACTGCGCCACGAGGCCGCGTGGCCTCAGCCCGACCCTAACCCTAGGCCTGGCCCGGCCCCGACATCCCGGCACCACCATCCACCCAGGAGGTGAACGGACCACTTGGCAGGTCAATGGGAGAAAGAAGTGTCGATGGCTCTCCCCCGCCAGGTGCCGATCGCCCTCCAGCTCCCCCAGGCGCTGGCTCCACCCCCTGCTGGGTGTCTGGACTCCCTCATCCCGGACCCCCCGACCTCCAAGTGCGAGGGTCCGGACATCAAAGGGCGCCAGACCTATAACTAGGGCGGCTCCAGAGCAGGAAGGCAGTTGTATCCTGGAGTCGAGAGACACCGAGAAGAACTCAGCCTTGACGGACTACCGGCGCTGCCGTAGCCCTGCCTTGTGAACTATCGTCCTGCCTGCTGGCGCTGCCGCGGCCTTCTGCATCCTCCATCCTCGTCGGGACCTGCTGGCGCTGCCGCGGACCGTTGTAACAACACCTTCATCGGGACCTGCTGGCGCTGCCGCGGACCGTGTAACGACCACCTTCACCGGGACCTGCTGGCGCTGCCGCGGACCGTGCAACGACCACCTTCACCGGGACCTGCTGGCGCTGCCGCGGCCCGTCCAAGCTAGAACACCGAGCTCGAGGATTGTGAGCTATCCACCATACCATCTCAGCTACCAGATTGGTAATCAGACTGTCCCGCTACCCCCTTTCCCAAACCAAGAGACTCGAATCGAGGGGACCCCTGAGTCCAGACCTCCTTGTACCATTCCATCGTACCTTAAGAAATCGCTTATAAAGAACGTTAAATCCTATCCTTGTGTGGTGTATATCTGTGGGGGGGAAGTTACTCATCTGTACGATCGCTGGAGACGGCTCTCCCCGGAGACCTCTCCCCTTGTCCTCGGCCGACCCTCCCGGTCCGTCTAACATTGGTGGCCAGCGGCGCGATCCGAATCAACGCGTAATCGTACAGAGAGTAGCTCACCCCACGACAAAACCACGATGTCAACCAAAGAGAGCGGATCCACCGAGAAATTCCAGATGGATAAATTGGAAGAGTATAGCCATCGTGAACTGAAACAATTCTGCATGGAACTAGGCATTGCTACCACCGGCCTGAGTACCAAATACGATCTTAAGCACGCCATTGAGTCGTGGGCGGAAACCGTGGTCGCCGGATCCCCAGACCAAAACGGTGCAGCATCGGAGAGGAACGCCACGGCTCCTGAGGAGCGAGGAACGGGCCTCTCGCAGGAAGAGATCCAAGAAAGAGAAAAAAACAGATTACATGAGTTGGAAATGGCACGACTCAAAAGGGACGGTGAACTAAAATTAGCCGAGCAAAAACTGAACCTAGAACATCTGCGGCTCCGAGAAGAACGGGAAGAAAAACAGAGGCAGAGAGAGCTCGAAGAAAAAAGACTAACATTCGAACACGAGCGCAAACTGGCAGAAATAGAACTACGGAAGCAGAACAAAGAACCGGAGGTGCCCGAGCGACCGCGCACCCCGGGAGCAACCGAAAAGAAAGTCCACATCCCCAAGGATGTTGTCCGAGAGTATGTCCGAGAGGACGACATACAACAGTGGTTCAAAGCCTACGAGATCGCCATGACCTCCCACCGGATCGATCGGAGTGACTGGGGAGCCGGCCTATAGGGGAGGTTCGTCAACGAAGGCCGCGATGCCCTACTGCAGCTCCCAGACCATCAGATGTCATCCTATGACCACATGAAGGCTGCCCTCCTCACCCGATATGGGCTCACACCCGAAATGTACCGCCAGAGGTTTCGGGACTGCACCTTGATCCCGGGTACAACGTGGGTGGAATATGTCAACTATTTCAGCCGAGCCTTCGAGGGTTGGATCAAGGGAAGCCACATAATGACCTACGAGCAACTTTTTAACCTCATGGTGTGGGAGCACCTGTCTAACAACTGCTTCATCGAGCTCCGGCAGCACCTCCTCGACAGTAAATTGACTGACCCACGGCAACTCGCCGCCGAAGCTGACCGGTGGGAAAGCACCCGAGTGGGCCGGAGAGGGCCACACGAGCAAAACCGGAACAACCAAGGTCAGCACCGTCCCCGAGGAGGAGGAGGAGGCCAGGGGCGAGGGAGAGACACCGTCCCGGCCACTCCCGCGGCCAGCACCCCGCCCCCGGCCGGCCGGGGCAACCCCCCGATTCGCCCGGGGTTCCGAGCCAACGTCACGTGTCACCGATGCCAGCGAGTCGGCCACTACGCCAATGACCCGAACTGCCCGCAGAACCAAACGCCAAAACCCTGCCAGGTAGCTGCCGCCGCCCTGGGGGGAGAACAAATCTCCGAGGAACAAGAAGAATATGAGCAGGCACAACAGGAGTGGGAACCGGCCGCCATGGTTCTAGCGTGCCTAGGGGGAAAAGACATGGTCCCGCGGGCTCCCCTACCCGCCAACACCAGAAAATATAGCCAGTGGGTGAACATTAATGGGCACCGGGCCGAAGCCCTACGTGACACAGGGGCCAGTGTGACGGCCGTCCGCTGTCACCTGGTAAAACCAGAGCAGATCCTGCCGAACATTCTCTGCCCCGTCCGCTCAGCCGACAATTCCGAGAGTCTATGTCGGATGGCCTGCGTCCCCTTCGAATGGGGAGGGGTCTCCGGCATGTTGAAGGTGACGGTCCGGGATGATGCCCCCGTGGACTGTCTCCTGGGGAATGATCTTGAGAGTTCCCCGTGGGCCGCCGTCGAAAGAAGAGAGCACCTGGGGATGCTGGGCCTCCCGGACTGGGCGTGCGTAACCACCCGGTCCATGGCCGCCCGTGCCATCCCCCGACCAGAAGAACCAGAATGGCCTGCACCTCCTCCACCGATCGCTCCAGTAGAGGACACCGACGATACCGACCCCCCAGAGCCAACCCCCGAAGGGGTCGCCCAGCCCCAGGACCTTCCCGACCTGGCTCAGTGGCGTCAAGAAGGGGGGCCCACCAGGAACAGTTCCGCCAGGAGCAGAAGACCTGTCCCTCCCTCGAGGGACTCCGCCAGCAAGCCATCGCCCAGAGTGCAGGGCACTCCACCGGAGCCCATTGGGTCTATTGGGATAACGACCTGTTATACAGTGAACAAAGAATCGCGGAGTTAGGGGCCAGTCGAGTGCTGGTGGTGCCCCTCCGTTTCAGAGACTTCCTGCTAAATCTGGCCCATGATGTCCCCCTGGCTGGACACCTGGGCCAGGACAAAACCTACAGTCGCCTGGTGACCCACTTTTTCTGGCCGAGGATGCGAAACGACGTCCTCAACCACTGCCGGTCCTGCCCCACGTGCCAGGCCAGCGGGAAGAGCGGCCGCAAGCTCAAAGCACCTCTGCAACCCTTCCCAGTGGTCACCACCCCGTTCGAGAGGGTAGGAATAGACATTGTGGGGCCCCTGGACCCCCGCACAGCACAAGGACCTCGGTTCATCCTGGTACTGGTGGACCTCGCCACCCGCTACCCCGAGGCTGTGCCCCTGCGAACTGTAACAGCTCCGGTGGTCGGCCGGGCCTTAATGGGGATCTTCTCCCGGGTGGGCTTCCCCCGAGAAGTCGTCAGCGACCGAGGCACAAACTTTATCTCGAAATATATGAAGTCCCTCTGGCAACAGTGCGGGGTCACCTACCGATTCACGACCCCCTATCATCTTCAAGGGAACGGACTAGTGGAGCGATTCAACCGCACCCTCAAGGGAATGATTGGGGGATTGGAAGAGCCCCTCCGTCGCCAGTGGGATGTACTACTTCCGTGCCTCCTCTTCGCCTATCGGGAAGTTCCCCAGAAGTCCCTCGGATTTAGCCCTTTCGAACTCCTGTACGGGCACCCTGTGCGAGGGCCCCTCAGCCTAGTCAAAGAAGGGTGGGAGATGCCCCCCCTAAAGACTCCTCCAGACGTCTTCAAGTACCTCCTGGCACTACGCAATCAGACCCGGCGATTCAGGGAAATGGCAAAAGCGAATCTTGAGGCCAGTCAGGAGGACATGAAAAAATGGTACGATCAGAATGCCTCCTCCGTCGAATTTGAACCTGGTCAACAAGTGTGGGTGATGTCCCCCACCGAACCATGTGCCTTGCAAGACAAGTGGACGGGGCCCTTCAAAGTGGTCGAACGCAAGAGCCCCGTCACCTATCTCATCGATATGGAGTCTCCCCGGAACCCCCTCCGGGTCCTCCACACCAACAGACTCAAACCCCACTTTGTGCGCTCGGAACTCAGCCTCCTGATGGCTACAGACAGTGGGGCGGAAGAAGACTCCGAGCCTCTCCCTGATCTCCTGAAGACTCAGGAGAAAGACGGTTCCGTGGACGGGGTCCGGCTCTCCGATGCCCTCACCCCAGAGCAACGCCAGGGCTGCTGGGACCTCCTGCTGCAGTTTGCTCCTCTGTTTTCCCTCACCCCAGGGGTCACCCCCTGGTGCTTGCATGACGTGGACACTGGGGACAGTCCCCCTATCCGACACCGGGCCTACCGCGTACCAGATCGGGTGCGGGCCTGCATCCAAGCGGAAGTGTCCAAGATGCTCATGCTCGGGGTCATCGAGCCCTCGGACAGCCCCTGGGCCAGCCCGGTCGTGCTGGTCCCCAAAGCCGCTGCCCCCGGCACCACTCCTGAACTCCGATTCTGCGTCGACTATCGGGGCTTGAACGCTGTCACCAGGACCGACGCTCATCCCATCCCCCGAGCAGATGAATTGATCGACCGCATGGGGGCTGCCCGCTACCTCAGCATCTTCGACCTGACAGCGGGCTACGGGCAGATCGGTCTCACACCCCGAGCCCAAGAACGGTCCGCCTTTTCTACCCCCGATGGCCACTACCACTTCAAGGTCATGCCCTTCGGCATGAAGAATGCCCCAGCTACTTTTCAGCAACTAGTGAACCAGGTCTTGGCGGGGCTCGAAGAGTTCAGCGCCGCCTACCTGGACGACATCGCTGTATACAGCCGCCACTGGTCCGACCACCTCCACCACCTCCGAGAGGTCCTGCAAGCCCTCCAGCGGGCCGGCCTCACAATCAAGGCCGGCAAGTGCCAAATTGGTCAGGGGTCCGTGACCTACCTCGGACACCAGGTGGGAAGCGGTCTGGTGGCCCCTCTGCAACTCAAAATTGCTGCCATCCAGTCCTGGCAACCCCCAGTCACGCAGACCGAGGTCCGAGCCTTCTTGGGACTCACCGGCTACTACCGGCGGTTCGTGAAGGACTATGGCAGCATTGTGGGGCCCCTCACGGGTCTCACGTCCAAAAACCACCCGAAGAAGATTAACTGGACCCCCGACTGTCAAGCGGCCTTCGAGAAGCTGAAAGCCGCCCTGTGCACCGCCCCGGTGCTCCAGGCCCCCGATTACAGTCGGGAATTCATTGTGCAAACGGACGCCTCCGACCACGGCATCGGGGCGGTTCTCTCCCAGCTGAACCCCGAGGGTCTTGACCAGCCGGTGGCCTTCATCAGCAGACGTCTCCTGGCCCGAGAGCAGCGCTGGAGCACAATCGAGAGGGAGGCCTTCGCAGTAGTGTGGGCCCTCAAAAAGCTCCGGCCCTATCTCTTCGGTACCCACTTCCGGGTGCAAACCGATCATCGACCCCTGCAGTGGCTAATGCAGATGCGGGGGGAAAACCCAAAACTATTGCGCTGGTCCATCTCCCTGCAGGGGATGGACTTCACTGTGGAACATCGACCGGGCCAAGACCACGCCAACGCAGATGGCCTGTCACGCTTTTTCCGCCTCGACGAGGAGAGTCCCCAAGAGGATGGGTGACTCTCCCCGCCTTCAGCTGGGGGGGACGCATGTTGGACAGGCCACATGAGGGGCTTGCTCCCCCCCCGCATGACAAGGCCCGAGCCCCGGACTCCCAGGCGTTACCCACAAGGGCAACCCGCACCCCGTCTCCCAACGGAACTCCTGCCCCCGGACATCCATGTATCATGGGGCCGAACCACTACCGGCTCCCCCGGCCGGATCAGCCGCCATCTTGGACACTGCGCCATGAGGCCGCGTGGCCTCAGCCCGACCCTAACCCTGGGCCTGGCCCGGCCCCGACATCCCGGCACCACCATCCACCCAGGAGGTGAACGGACCACTTGGCAGGTCAATGGGAGAAAGAAGTGTCGATGGCTCTCCCCCGCCAGGTGCCGATCACCCTCCAGCTCCCCCAGGCGCTGGCTCCACCCCCTGCTGGGTGTCTGGACTCCCTCATCCCGGACCCCCCGACCTCCAAGTGCGAGGGTCCGGACATCAAAGGGCGCCAGACCTATAACTAGGGCGGCTCCAGAGCAGGAAGGCAGTTGTATCCTGGAGTCGAGAGACACCGAGAAGAACTCAGCCTTGACGGACTACCGGCGCTGCCGTAGCCCTGCCTTGTGAACTATCGTCCTGCCTGCTGGCGCTGCCGCGGCCTTCTGCATCCTCCATCCTCGTCGGGACCTGCTGGCGCTGCCGCGGACCGTTGTAACAACACCTTCATCGGGACCTGCTGGCGCTGCCGCGGACCGTGTAACGACCACCTTCACCGGGACCTGCTGGCGCTGCCGCGGACCGTGTAACGACCACCTTCACCGGGACCTGCTGGCACTGCCGCGGACCGTGCATGACCACCTTCACCGGGACCTGCTGGCGCTGCCGCGGCCCGTCCAAGCTAGAACACCGAGCTCGAGGATTGTGAGCTATCCACCATACCATCTCAGCTACCAGATTGGTAATCAGACTGTCCCGCTACCCCCTTTCCCAAACCAAGAGACTCGAATCGAGGGGACCCCTGAGTCCAGACCTCCTTGTACCATTCCATCGTACCTTAAGAAATCGCTTATAAAGAACGTTAAATCCGATGCTTGTGTGGTGTATATCTGTGGGGGGGAAGTTACTCATCTGTACGATCGCTGGAGACGGCTCTCCCCGGAGACCTCTCACCTTGTCCTCGGCCGACCCTCCCGGTCCGTCTAACACCTCCCAGCAGTGCCCAGAGACAGGAGGCGTGGGTGCAGAGTCCTCCCAGCAGTGCCCAGAGACAGGAGGGGTGGGTGCATAGTCCTCCCAGCAGTGCCCAGAGACAGGAGGGGTGGGTGCAGAGTCCCCCCAGCAGTGCCCAGACATGAGAGGGGTGTGTGCAGAGTCCTCCCAGCAGTTCCCAGAGACAGGAGGGGTGGGTGCAGAGTCCTCCCAGCAGTGCCCAGAGACAGGAGGGGTGGGTGCAGAGTCCCCCCTGCAGTGCCCAGATATAGGAGGGGTGGGTGCCTATCACTCCCAGCTGTGCCCAGAGACAGGAGGGGTGGGTGCAGAGTCCCCCCAGCAGTGCCCAGACATGAGAGGGGTGTGTGCAGAGTCCTCCCAGCAGTGCCCAGAGACAGGAGGGGTGTGTGCAGAGTCCCCCCAGCAGTGCCCAGACACGAGAGGGGTGTGTGCAGAGTTCTCCCAGCAGTGCCCAGAGACAGGAGGGGTGGGTGTGATGCACAGTGTGAGCCTTGATCATTGATTGTGTCTTTGCCCTCATTCCACCTGTGTACTTTCACTGGCACGTACTGCTTTTGCATTTCCCCAGAGGAGAATGTCCCTATGGCAAACGTGCAATGCGTTGGCTGCATGACATGCCTTGTTGTAACCAGCTAATTTCTTCTAATATGTGTCTCTGTGACATGTTGCAGGTGTATTGATGTAGTGTCACTTGTTCATCCTCACAGGTATGCGCCTCTGCCAAGGAGCAGATATGGCTGACCGCCGTGAGGAGTGCGGATGGTCGGAAGCGGCGCCTGTCCCAGGTGAGGAAACGCTGGCAGGATATCCGGTGCTGGACGCGGAGGATCACACGGGTCCTGCTGGGGGACTCACCTGAGAGCCATAAGAACCGCGGGCGCCGCCGTCTCTCCCACATCCACAAGCGTGTGCTGGCGGTGGTATTTCCAGACTTGGACAGGCGCTTACAGGAGATGCAGCAGCAGGAAGGGGGTAGGTACATGTGTGCTTGTTGTGTTTCACCAGCATTTGTAAGTGCACTGTTCCATGGAAACACTGCCAGGGTTTAATGGTGCTGTGCAGATCCTGTTACCCACAGTATTGCAGTGCTCTCCTGCCTCCCTTCCCCTCCTTGCAATGTGTTCCCTGGTCTGTGTGTAGTCACTCCGTCACAAGGTTATGTAGCCTGGCACCTTCTCCACGTGTACAATGCCTGCAGCATCATGTGTGGGGGTGGTGTGTAACAGGTTTTGGGACCTTGCCTGTGCCCTGTCCAGTTCTGGACTTGTGGATTCCATGTCAGTTGGCACTAATGCTGAGTCCAGACATGGGAGTTAGTCTCTCAAGTGTGAGGCCTTACAGCACGCATGTCCTATGTGGTGGCCTGTGACATGATGTGCATGAGTGTGTGGTACGCATAGTGCAGGGATGGTAGCGTGTGTTGCAGTCATTCCCATTCAGGAGCATGGAGTTGTGTGGCCACTACTGTCCCCAGGGGCATATTTTCCTAGGTATCATGTGTGTAATCCGAAAATGTCGACAATCTCTGTGTCTACAGCATAGGTTGTGCTCTGTGCCATTGTCCCCTGGCCCAATGTATATTGACGTGAAAGGTAGTACAAGTGTCCACTGTACAGCCTGACCTGATTTTCCTTGTTCATACTCACGGTGGCCATTGCCTGTGTGTCTTGTTACAATCATCTGATGATGCCCATTTGTACACGATTATTTGGACAGGCGCACCTTGGGTATTTTGTGTGCAATATTGAATTTTTGCATCCCATGTGTATTTCACCCAGACTAAGAGATGTAAGTGCTTCCTGTGTCTCCAAAGAATTGTCTCATGTAGGGGGTGGGTGGTGCGGGCATGGCCTACATGTCAAAACCTGAAATCTCCTTGCTAGGACTGGCCAGTGTGTGATGTTTGTCTGGACATACACTCAAGGTGCAGTGAGCCAGTCAGGGTGGGCATGTTTTCAGTATTACCTATGCTGCATGTGCCTCTAGTTCCTGGATATGGTCCCTGTTCATCCCTATTTCCTGCCACGCTGTGTGGTGCAGATGCAGTGCTGGATTGTCCCCAGGGCCTTGCTCCTCAGTCAAAATTCCATTTCATCTCATTTGCTATTGTGTCATGCTCTCCATAGTTTTTCAGTGGCATGGTGGGTCAAACAACTGTGTCTTGCATGCCCTACATATGTACCTTGTTTTGTAGATGTAACTCTTCTTTTGTTTCAGGCTATGCACTGTAACCTATGTAGATTGGACTCATGTGACATATGTATACAGGTGTATGATTAATTTCTGTCTCTTCACCCTGCCCACAGCATCGTCGGAGGAAACGGAGGGAGACATGGGCACAGATGGAGCAGAGGGACCGAGCACCAGTGCCAGCGGTGACATCGTGGCTGGCACATCGAGTGGGACTGAGGCGGAGGAGAGTGAAGCCGGGGACCTGTCGACTGGCACAACAGAGTATGAAGCTGACGGGTCCGAGGATGATCTCTCCGAGTGGGCGGAGGCTGCACCACCATCTAACAGCAGCACAACATCTCGCCCCGCCCCCTCCATTGCCATCAGCCGCCTCCCACTTGCTCGTGTCCCTTCCCAGCATGCCCAGTCACCGCATGTCTCCTTCATGCCAGGCACCGTACCCCCTGCCCCTGTCTCCACTGCTGCCGCCAATGCCGAGTCTGTGGACATCCAGCGGCAGTTGCAGATTGGTCAGGCTGCGATCCTTAATGTCCTCCATGGCCACAGCCAGGTCCTCAACAACATGGAGGCATACTTGGAGGGCATTCACTCATCGCAGGCTGACCAACGCAGCTTGCTGAGGTCGATAGACTCGACACTGACTGCAGCAGTGGGTCTCCTGCAGCGCTTCATCCAACCCCCTACCCCTGATCCATCCACACTTCCCACTCCCATGCCTGTCCCACGTACACCCAGACGTCAGCATGCACACACCACGACGGACACAGGCACCACACTTGCAGGGAAGGTCACCCGCACACCTCCTGGCACGCACACACAGGGTGAAGTAGGCACATCCACTGGGTCGGGGGGCAAACATAAGACACGCAGCCAGAGTGGGAGTCCGCATTCCACCAAATCCACTCCCTCCAAATCCCCTCCCCTCAGCTCTCCTGGCCACATATCCGGCAAAGACTCCTTCATGGCCGCTCTGTCCCTGAGCCCCACAGTGACACCACCCCGCAAGCGGTCAAGGGAGTCCCCGGTCAGGGTGGTTGAGTCCACCCCCCTGTCTACACCCTCCCCCAGTGGCGCTGCGACCCATCCCTCTGACCCCCCCCTCCTTGGGGCCTGTGGTTCCTTCAGGTGCAGGGGATTCCCTGGAGGACCTTGCTAAGGTGTGCAGCGAGCTCCTGGCCTCCACCTTTGGCCCTGCCCCACCCCTTGTGGTGGAGTCCTCCATCCCTGTACCCACAACGCCTACCCTTCGCCTTCCTGTCCCTGCGGTGCCAGGTCCTTCCCCCCCACATGATGCCCTCACCCCTGTGGAAGACGACGGAATCTAACTGTGCAGGCAAGCTAGGGGACACGCATCTCACTGTGTCCCCCATCCTGCTGTGACTTCTGGACTGCCCTATGGGCTTTGTAAATATTGAACTTCCTACAAACAAGATTTTTTGGATCATGCTGAATAAAGCAATTTATTTTTTTCCCTTGGAACACTACTGCTTTGCTGGTATTGCTGTTGGAGGGGCTGCTGCATGGTTGTGGGTGGTGTTCATGTGTTGGGTGTGTGGGAAATGTAGTAGTGTGCTGGTCATAGGGGGACCCTGGTATCTGTGTGCCATCACACGGTGTTAGCTAGGTTTCTCTGTTCATGTAGGCAGTTGCTGCATGGTGAAATTGTACCAAGGTGTATTCCTTCCTCTGTGTACCCTGCCATCTTCCCTGCAGGGTGTTCCCAATATTTAGCGCTGAGCTGTGTGTAAATTAGCTGGGTGTGTGACGGACTCCTTCAACTTTGCACATGCATGCTGAGTGATGTCTCCACCTGCATCATTCGTGGCATCCTTGGTAGTCATTGTACTTGTGTATGTGGACTATTGACATGACTTCATGTGGACATGTTTTCTTTTCGGCGCTATGCATGTGTATACTCCCAGCCTCGCACACATTTGGTACATGTACTGCAGGGTCTTTGTGCACCTGACTGATATTTGTGGGCATGGTATCTGTGGCTACTCCACCCTTTGCGTTCCATGGGCACTGCTGGGAGTGTTAGGCACCCACCCCTCCTATCGCTGGGCACTGCTGGGAGGACTCTGCACACACCCCTCCTGTGTCTGGGCACTGCTGGGAGGACTCTGCACACACCCCTCTCATGTCTGGGCACTGCTGGGAGTGATAGGCACCCACCCCTCCTATGTCTGGGCACTGCTGGGAGGACTCTGCACCCACCCCTCCTGTGTCTGGGCACTGCTGGGAGTGATTGGCACCCACCCCTCCTGTCTCTGGGCACTGCTGGGGGGACTCTGCACACACCCCTCTTATATCTGGGCACTGCTGGGGGGACTCTGCACCCACCCCTCCTGTCTCTGGGCACTGCTGGGAGTGTTAGGCACCCACCCCTCCTGTCTCTAGGCACTGCTGGGGGGACTCTGCACACACCCCTCCTGTCTCTGGGCACTGCTGGGGGGACTCTGCACACACCCCTCTCATGTCTGGGCACTGCTGGGAGTGATAGGCACCCACCCCTCCTATGTCTGGGCACTGCTGGGAGGACTCTGCACCCACCCCTCCTGTGTCTGGGCACTGCTGGGGGGACTCTGCACACACCCCTCTCATGTCTGGGCACTGCTGGGAGTGATAGGCACCCACCCCTCCTATGTCTGGGCACTGCTGGGAGGACTCTGCACCCACCCCTCCTGTGTCTGGGCACAGCTGGGAGTGATAGGCACCCACCCCTCCTGTCTCTGGGCACTGCTGGGGGGACTCTGCACACACCCCTCTTATGTCTGGGCACTGCTGTGGGGACTCTGCACCCACCCCTCCTGTCTCTGGGCACTGCTGGGAGTGTTAGGCACCCACCCCTCCTGTCTCTGGGCACTGCTGGGGGGACTCTGCACACATCCCTCCTGTCTCTGGGCACTGCTGGGGGGACTCTGCACACACCCCTCTCATGTCTGGGCACTGCTGGGAGTGATAGGCACCCACCCCTCCTATGTCTAGGCACTGCTGGGAGGACTCTGCACCCACCCCTCCTGTGTCTGGGCACTGCTGGGGGGAATCTGCACACACAACTCTCATGTCTGGGCACTGCTGGGGGGACTCTGCACCCACCCCTCCTGTCTCTGGGCACTGCTGGGAGTGATAGGCACCCACCCCTCCTGTCAATGGGCACTGCTGGGGGGACTCTGCACACACCCCTCCTGTCTCTGGGCACTGCTGGGGGGAATCTGCACACACAACTCGCATGTCTGGGCACTGCTGGGGGGACTCTGCACCCACCCCTCCTGTCTCTGGGCACTGCTGGGAGTGATAGGCACCCACCCCTCCTGTCTCTGGGCACTGCTGGGAGGACTCTGCACACACACCTCCTGTGTCTGGGCACTGCTGGGAGGACTCTGCACACACCCCTCTCATGTCTGGGCACTGCTGGGAGTGATATGCACCCACCCCTCCTATGTCTGGGCACTGCTGTGAGGACTCTGCACCCACCCCTCCTGTGTCTGGGCACTGCTGGGAGTGATAGGCACCCACCCCTCCTGTCTCTGGGCACTGCTGGGGGGACTCTGCACACACCCCTCTTATTTCTGGGCACTGCTGGGGGGACTCTGCACCCACCCCTCCTGTCTCTGGGCACTGCTGGGAGTGTTATGCACCCACCCCTCCTGTCTCTGGGCACTGCTGGGGGGACTCTGCACACACCCCTCCTGTCTCTGGGCACTGCTGGGGGGACTCTGCACCCACCCCTCCTATCTCTGGGCACTGCTGGGAGTGTTAGGCACCCACCCTTCCTGTCTCTGGGCACTGCTCGGGGGACTCTGCACACACCCCTCCTGTCTCTGGGCACTGCTGGGGGGACTCTGCACACACCCCTCTCATGTCTGGGCACTGCTGGGAGTGATAGGCACCCACCCCTCCTATGTCTGGGCACTGCTGGGAGGACTCTGCACCCACCCCTCCTGTGTCTGGGCACTGCTGGGGGGACTCTGCACATACCCCTCCTGTCTCTGGGCACTGCTGGGGGGACTCTGCACACACCCCTCTCATGTCTGGGCACTGCTGGGAGTGATAGGCACCCACCCCTCCTGTCTCTGGGCACTGCTGGGAGGACTCTGCACACACCCCTCCTGTCTCTGGGCACTGCTGGGAGGACTCTGCACACACCCCTCCTGTCTCTGGGCACTGCTGGGGGGACTCTGCACACACCCCTCTCATGTCTGGGCACTGCTGGGGGGACTCTGCACCCACCCCTCCTGTCTCTGGGCACTGCTGGGAGTGATAGGCACCCACCCCTCCTGTCTCTGGGCACTGCTGGGAGGACTCTGCACACACCCCTCCTGTGTCTGGGCACTGCTGGGAGGACTCTGCACACACCCCTCTCATGTCTGGGCACTGCTGGGAGTGATAGGCACCCACCCCTCCTATGTCTGGGCACTGCTGGGAGGACTCTGCACCCACCCCTTCTGTGTCTGGGCACTGCTGGGAGTGATAGGCACCCTCCCCTCCTGTCTCTGGGCACTGCTGGGGGGACTCTGCACACACCCCTCTTATGTCTGGGCACTGCTGGGGGGACTCTGCACCCACCCCTCCTGTCTCTGGGCACTGCTGGGAGTGATAGGCACCCACCCCTCCTGTCTCTGGGCACTGCTGGGAGGACTCTGCACACACCCCTCCTGTGTCTGGGCACTGCTGGGAGGACTCTGCACACACTCCTCTCATGTCTGGGCACTGCTGGGAGTGATAGGCACCCACCCCTCCTATGTCTGGGCACTGCTGGGAGGACTCTGCACCCACCCCTCCTGTGTCTGGGCACTGCTGGGAGTGATAGGCACCCACCCCTCCTGTCTCTGGGCACTGCTGGGGGGACTCTGCACACACCCCTCTTATGTCTGGGCACTGCTGGGGGGACTCTGCACTCACCCCTCCTCTCTCTGGGCACTGCTGGGAGTGTTAGGCACCCACCCCTCCTGTCTCTGGGCACTGCTGGGGGGACACTGCACACAGCCCTACTGTCTCTGGGCACTGCTGGGAGTGTTAGGCACCCACCCCTCCTGTCTCTGGGCACTGCTGGGGGGACACTGCACACACCCCTACTGTCTCTGGGCACTGCTGGGGGGACTCTGCACCCACCCCTCCTGTCTCTGGGCACTGCTGGGAGTGTTAGGCACCCACCCCTCCTGTCTCTGGGCACTGCTGGGGGGACTCTGCACACAACCCTCTCATGTCTGGGCACTGCTGGGAGTGATAGGCACCCACCCCTCCTGTCTCTGGGCACTGCTGGGAGGACTCTGCACATACCCCTCCTGTCTCTGGGCACTGCTGGGAGTGTTAGGCACCCACCCCTCCTGTGTCTGGGCACTGCTGGGGGGACTCTGCACACACCCCTCCTGTCTCTGGGCACTGCTGGGGGGACTCTGCACACAACCCTCTCATGTCTGGGCACTGCTGGGAGTGATAGGCACCCACCCCTCCTGTCTCTGGGCACTGCTGGGAAGACTCTGCACATACCCCTCCTGTCTCTGGGCACTGCTGGGAGGACTCTGCACACACCCCTCCTGTCTCTGGGCACTGCTGGCAGGACTCTGCACACACCCCTCCTGTGTCTGGGCACTGCTGGGAGGACTCTGCACACACCCCTCTTGTTAGAAAAGGCAGACGGACCGGGAGGGTCGGCCGGGGTCAGGAGGAGAGGTCTCCGGGGAGAGCCGTCTCCAGCGATCGTACAGACAAGGAACTTCCCCCCCCCACAGACAGATATCACACACGGATAAGGTTCAGTGTTCTTTATAAGCACTTATTTAAGGTACGGTTAAATGGTACAAGGAGGTCTGGACTCAGGGGTCCCCTCGATTAGAGTCTCGCAAGGTAGGGAAGGGGGTAGCGGGACAGTCTATTTACCAATTAGGTAGTTCGGATGAGATGATGATGAGCTCACAATCCTCGAGCTTGGGGGTTAGGTGGTATGGGCCGCGGCAGCGCCAGCAGGTCCCGGTGTGGATGGTCGATACAACGGGCCGCGGCAGCGCCAGCAGGTCTCCGGAAGATATACGGTCCGCGGCAGCGCCAGCAGGTCCCGGTGAGGATGGTCGTTACAACGGGCCGCGGCAGCGCCAGCAGGTCCCAGGAAGATGACTGTTGCAGAAGGCCGCGGCAGCACCAGCAGGTCCCGGTGAGGATGGTCGTTACAACGGGCCGCGGCAGCGCCAGCAGGTCCCAGGAAGATGAATGTTGCAGAAGGCCGCGGCAGCGCCAGCAGGCAGGACGATGGTTCACAAGAGCGGGCTACGGCAGCGCCAGTAGACCGTCAGGGTTGAGTTCACTCGGTGTCTCTCGACTCCAGGATACAACTGCCTTCCTGCTCCGGAGCTGCCTCAGTTATAGGGCTGGTGCCCTTTGATGTCCGGACCCTCGCACTGGGAGGTCGGAGGGTCCGGGATGAAGGTGTCCAGACACCCAGCAGGGGGTGGAGCCAGTGCCTGGGGGAGCTGGGGGCGATCGGCACCTGGCGGGGGAGAGCCCTTGACACTTCGGTCTCCCATTGACCTGCCAAGTGGTCCGCTCACCTCCTGGGTGGATGGTGGTGCCGGGATGTCGGGGCCGGCCAGGCCCGGGGTTAGGGTCGAGGGGAGGCCATGCGGCCGCGTGGTGCAGGGCCCAAGATGGCGGCTCGACCCGGCCGGGAGAGCCGGTGGGGTTGGACCCCGGGATGAGTAGGGGTCCGAGGGCAGAGGGTCCGTCGGGAGACGGAGTACAGGTGCTTGTCGCGGGGAAATGCCAGGTGGGCCGGAGTTCGGGCCCTGTCGAGCGGGGAGGGAGCGAGCCGTCTGTGAGGCCTGTCCAACATGCGTCCCCCCCAGCTGAAGGCGGGGAGAGTCACCCATCTCCTTGGGGACTCTCTTCGTCGAGGCGGAAAAAGCGGGACAGGCCATCCGCGTTGGCGTGGTCTTGGCCTGGTCGGTGCTCCACAGTGAAGTCCATTCCCTGCAGGGAAATGGACCAGCGCAAGAGTTTTGGGTTCTCCCCCCGCATCTGCATCAGCCATTGCAGGGGTCGATGGTCGGTTTGTACCCGGAAGTGGGTACCGAAGAGATAGGGTCGGAGCTTTTTGAGGGCCCACACTACTGCAAATGCCTCCCTCTCGATGGTGCTCCAACGCTGTTCTCGGGCCAGGAGACGTCGACTGATGAAGGCCACCGGCTGGTCATGACCTCCGGGGTTTAACTGAGAGAGGACGGCCCCGATGCCGTGGTCGGAGGCGTCGGTCTGCACCACAAATTCCCGACTGTAATCGGGGGCCTGGAGCACCGGGGCAGTGCACAGGGCGGCCTTCAGCTCCTCGAAGGCAGCTTGACAATCAGGAGTCCAGTTGACCCGCTTCGGCTGGTTCTTGGATGTGAGACCCGTGAGGGGTCCCACGATGCTGCCGTAGTCCTTCACGAACCGCCGGTAGTAGCCGGTGAGCCCCAAGAAGGCTCGGACCTCGGTCTGAGTGACGGGGGGCTGCCAGGGCTGGATGGCAGCAATCTTAAGTTGTAGTGGGGCCACCAGCCCGCTCCCCACTTGGTGCCCAAGGTAGGTCACCGACCCTTGGCCAATCTGGCACTTGCCGGCCTTAATGGTGAGGCCGGCCCGCTGGAGGGCTTGTAGGACCTCTTGGAGGTGACGGAGGTGGTCGGACCAGTGGTGGCTGTATACAGCGATATCGTCCAGGTAGGCAGCGCTGAATTCTTCAAGCCCCACCAAGACCTGGTTCACAAGGCGTTGGAACGTGGCGGGGGCATTCTTCATGCCAAAGGGCATGACCGTAAATTGATAGTGGCCATCGGGGGTAGAGAAGGCTGACCGTTCCTGAGCCCTGGGTGTGAGGCCGATCTGCCAGTAGCCCGCCGTTAGGTCGAAGATACTAAGGTAGCGGGCGGCCCCCAGCCGGTCGATCAGCTCGTCTGCTCGGGGGATGGGATGAGCGTCGGTCCTGGTGACAGCGTTCAAGCCCCGGTAGTCGACGCAGAATCTCAGTTCAGGGGCGGAGCCGGGGGCAGCGGCCTTGGGAACTAATACGACCGGACTGGCCCAGGGACTGTCCGAGGGCTCGATGACCCCGATCGTGAGCATCTTGGCCACTTCCTCCTGTATGCAGGCCCGTACCCGATCTGGTACGCGGTAGGCCCGGTGCCGGACAGGGGGACTGTCCCCGGTGTCTACGTCGTGCAAACACCAGGGGGTGACCCCGGGGGTGAGGGAGAACAGGGCAGCGAACTGCAGCAGGAGGTCCCGGCAGTCCTGGCGTTGCTCCGAAGTGAGGGCGTCAGAGAGCCGGACCCCGTCCACGGAGCCGTCCTTCTCCTGAGTCTTCAGGAGATCCGGGAGGGGCTCGGAGTCTTCTTCTGTGCCACTGTCCGTAGCCATCAAGAGGCTTAGTTCGGAGCGCACAAAGTGCGGTTTGAGCCGGTTGGTGTGGAGGACCCGAAGGGGGTTCCGGGAGGACCCCATGTCGATGAGGTAAGTGACGGGGCTTTTGCGCTCGACCACTTTGAAGGGCCCCGTCCACTTATCTTGCAGGGCACATGGTTCGGTGGGGGACATCACCCATACTTGCTGCCCAGGTTCGAATTCAACGGAGGAGGCATTGTGATCATACCACCTCTTCATGTCCTCCTGGCTGGCCTCGAGGTTTGCCTTGGCCACCTCCCTGAAGCGCCGGGTCTGGTTTCGTAAGGCCAGGATGTATTTGAAGACGTCTGGAGGGGTCGTTAGGGGGGCCATCTCCCAACCTTCCTTGACTAGGCTGAGGGGCCCTCGCACAGGGTGTCCGTATAGGAGTTCAAAGGGGCTAAAACCGAGGGACTTCTGGGGAACTTCCCGGTAGGCGAAGAGAAGGCACGGGAGCAGTACATCCCACTGGCGACGGAGAGGCTCTTCCAATCCCCCAATCATCCCTTTTAGAGTGCGGTTAAAACGCTCCACCAGTCCGTTCCCTTGGGGGTGATAGGGGGTCGTGAATCTGTAGGTGACCCCGCATTGTTGCCAGAGGGACTTCATGTATTTTGATATGAAATTCGTACCTCGGTCGCTGACGACTTCTCGGGGGAAGCCTACTCGGGAGAAGATCCCCATCAGGGCCCGGCCAACCACTGGAGCGGTCACTGTCCGTAGGGGCACCGCCTCGGGGTAGCGGGTGGCATGGTCCACTAGTACCAAGATGAACCTGTGTCCTTGTGCCGTGCGGGGGTCCAGAGGTCCCACAATGTCTATCCCCACCCTCTCGAACGGGGTGGTGACCACCGGGAAGGGTTGTAGAGGGGCCTTCAGCTTCCGGCCACTCTTCCCGCTGGCTTGGCATGTGGGGCACGATCGGCAGTGGTTCAGGACGTCATTCCTCATTTTCGGCCAGAAAAAGTGGGTCACCAGGCGACTGTACGTTTTATCCTGGCCCAGGTGTCCAGCCAGGGGGACATCGTGGGCTAGGTTGAGCAGAAAGTCTCGGAAGCGGAGCGGTACCACCAGAACTCGACCGGCCCCTAGCTCGGCGATTCTTTGCTCGCTGTAGAGCAGGTCGTTATCCCAGTAGACCCAGTGGGTTCCGGTGGTGTCCCCGGCGTTTTGGGTGCTGGCTTGCTGGCGGAGTCCCTCGAGGGAGGGACAGGTCTTTTGTTCCTGGCGGAACTGTTCTTGGGTGGGCCCCCCTTCTTGCCGCCACTGAGCCAGATCCGGAAGGTCCTGGGGTTGCGCGTCTTCTTCGGTAGTCGGGTCCGGGAGGTCGGACTCGCCGTTATCCTCTACGGGGGCAACCGGGGGCGGAGGTGCTGGCCATTCGGTTTCTTCTGATCGGGTGGCGGCACGGGCGGCCATGGATCGGGTGGTTATGCAAGCCCAGTCCGGGAGGCCCAGCATCCCCAAGTGCTCTCTTCTCTCGACGGTGGCCCACGGGGAACTCTCGAGGTCATTCCCCAGGAGGCAGTCCACGGGGGCATCGTCCCGGACCGTCACCTTCAGTAGGCCGGAGACCCCTCCCCATTCAAACGGGACGCAGGCCATCTTACACATGCTTTCAGAGTTGTCTGCCGAGCGGACGGGGCAGAGAATGTTCGGCAGGATCTGCTCGGGCTTCACCAGGTGACAGCGGACGGCCGTCACGCTGGCGCCGGTGTCACGCAAGGCCTCGGCTCTCTGTCCATTAATGGTCACCCACTGACCGTATTTTCTGGTGTTGGCGGGTAGGGGAGCCCGCGGAACCATGTCTCTTCCCCCTAAGCATGCCAGGACCATGGCGGCCGGTTCCCACCCTTGCTGGTCCGGCTCGTACTCCTCGGGTCCCTCCGATGACTGCTCTTCCCCCAGGGCAGCGGCAGCTACCTGGCGGGGCTTGGGTGTTTGGTTTAGCGGGCAGTTCGGATCGTTGGCGTAGTGGCCTAGTCGCTGGCACCGGTGGCACGTGACGTTGGCTCGGTACCCAGGTCGCAACGGGGGGTTGCCCCGGCCGGCCGGAGGCGGGGTGCTGGCCACGGGTGTTGCTGGTAAGGCGTCTCTCCCTCGCCCCTGGCCCCCTCCTCCTCCCCGAGGACGGTGCTGGCCTTGGTTGCTTCTGTTCTGGTCGTGTGGCCCCTTCCGGCCCACTCGGGTGCTTTCCCACCGGTCAGCTTCGGCGGCGAGCTGCCGGGGGTCAGTCAGCTTACTGTCGAGTAGGTGCTGCCTGAGCTCGACGAAACAGTTGTTTGACAGGTGCTCCCATACCATAAGATTGAAGAGTTGTTCGTAGGTGGTGACCTGACTTCCCTTGATCCAACCCTCGAAGGCCCGGCTGAAATAGTTCACGTATTCCACCCAAGTTGTACCTGGGATCCGGGTGCAATCTCTGAACCTCTGGCGGTACATCTCGGGCGTGAGGCCGTAGCGGGTGAGGAGGGCAGCCTTCATGTGGTCGTAGGACGACATTTGGTGATCGGGGAGCTGCAGCAGGGCATCGCGACCCTCGTTGATAAATCTCCCCCAAAGTCCGGCCCCCCAATCACTCCGGTCGATCCGGTGGGAGGTCATTGCGATCTCATAGGCTTTAAACCACTGTTGTATGTCGTCTTCTCGGACATACTCGCGGACCACATCCTTGGGGATGTGAACTTTTTTCTCAATTGGCCCCGGGGTGTGTGGTCGCTCAGGCACCCCCAGTTCCTTATTCTGTTTGCGCAGTTCTATTTCCGCCAGTTGGCGCTCGTGCTCGAGCGTTATTTTTTTCTCTTCCAGCTCTCTCTGTCTCTGCTTTTCTTCTCGTTCCTCTCGAAGCCGCATCTGCTCGAGGTTGAGTTTCTGTTCAGCTAACTTGAGCTCCCCATCCATCTTGAGTCGTGCCATCTCTAATTCGTGTAGTCTGACTCTGTCTCTTTCTCGTATCTCCTCCTGTGAGAGGCCCGTTCCCCGCTCCTCGGGAGCCGTGGCGTTCCCCTCTGGTGTGATGCTGCTTTGGTCGGAGGGTCCTGCGACCCCAGTTTCTGTCCACGACTCAAGAGCGCGCTTCAGATCATCCTTGGTGCTCAGGCCGGTGGTAGCAATGCCAAGTTCTATGCAAAATTGTCTCAGTTCGCGGTGGTTGTATTCTTCTAATTTTTCCATTTGGAACTTCTCGGTGGAGCTGCTATCTTTGGTCGACATCGTGCTTTGTCGTGGGGTGAGCTACTCTCTGTACGATTACGCGTTGATTCGGATCGCGCCGCTGGCCACCAATGTTAGAAAAGGCAGACGGACCGGGAGGGTCGGCCGGGGTCAGGAGGAGAGGTCTCCGGGGAGAGCCGTCTCCAGCGATCGTACAGACAAGTAACTTCCCCCCCCCCCACAGACAGATATCACACACGGATAAGGTTCAGTGTTCGCAAGGTAGGGAAGGGGGTAGCGGGACAGTCTATTTACCAATCAGGTAGTTCGGATGAGATGATGATGAGCTCACAATCCTCGAGCTTGGGGGTTAGGTGGTATGGGCCGCGGCAGCGCCAGCAGGTCCCGGTGTGGATGGTCGATACAACGGGCCGCGGCAGCGCCAGCAGGTCTCCGGAAGATATACGGTCCACGGCAGCGCCAGCAGGTCCCGGTGAGGATGGTCGTTACAACGGGCCGCGGCAGCGCCAGCAGGTCCCAGGAAGATGACTGTTGCAGAAGGCCGCGGCAGCGCCAGCAGGTCCCGGTGAGGATGGTCGTTACAACGGGCCGCGGCAGCGCCAGCAGGTCCCAGGAAGATGAATGTTGCAGAAGGCCGCGGCAGCGCCAGCAGGCAGGACGATGGTTCACAAGAGCGGGCTACGGCAGCGCCAGTAGACCGTCAGGGTTGAGTTCACTCGGTGTCTCTCGACTCCAGGATACAACTGCCTTCCTGCTCCGGAGCTGCCTCAGTTATAGGGCTGGTGCCCTTTGATGTCCGGACCCTCGCACTGGGAGGTCGGAGGGTCCGGGATGAAGGTGTCCAGACACCCAGCAGGGGGTGGAGCCAGTGCCTGGGGGAGCTGGGGGCGATCGGCACCTGGCGGGGGAGAGCCCTTGACACTTCGGTCTCCCATTGACCTGCCAAGTGGTCCGCTCACCTCCTGGGTGGATGGTGGTGCCGGGATGTCGGGGCCGGCCAGGCCCGGGGTTAGGGTCGAGGGGAGGCCATGCGGCCGCGTGGTGCAGGGCCCAAGATGGCGGCTCGACCCGGCCGGGAGAGCCGGTGGGGTTGGACCCCGGGATGAGTAGGGGTCCGAGGGCAGAGGGTCCGTCGGGAGACGGAGTACAGGTGCTTGTCGCGGGGAAATGCCAGGTGGGCCGGAGTTCGGGCCCTGTCGAGCGGGGAGGGAGCGAGCCGTCTGTGAGGCCTGTCCAACACCTCTCATGTCTGGGCACTGCTGGGAGTGATAGGCACCCACCCCTCCTATGTCTGGGCACTGCTGGGAGGACTCTGCACCCACCCCTCCTGTTTCTGGGCACTGCTGGGAGTGATAGGCACCCACCCCTCCTGTCTCTGGGCACTGCTGGGGGGACTCTACACACACCCCTCTTATGTCTGGGCACTGCTGGGGGGACTCTGCACCCACCCCTCCTGTCTCTGGGCACTGCTGGGAGTGTTAGGCACCCACCCCTCCTGTCTCTGGGCACTGCTGGGGGGACTCTGCACACACCCCTCCTGTCTCTGGGCACTGCTGGGAGGACTCTGCACCCACCCCTCCTGTGTCTGGGCACTGCTGGGAGTGATAGGCACCCACCCCTCCTGTCTCTGGGCACTGCTGGGGGGACTCTGCACACACCCCTCTTATGTCTGGGCACTGCTGGGGGGACTCTGCACACACCCCTCCTGTCTCTATGCACTGCTGGGGGGACTCTGCACACACCCCTCTCATGTCTGGGCACTGCTGGGAGTGATAGGCCCCCACCCCTCCTATGTCTGGACACTGCTGGGAGGACTCTGCACCCACCCCTCCTGTGTCTGGGCACTGCTGGGGGGACTCTGCACACACCCCTCTCATGTCTGGGCTCTGCTGGGGGGACTCTGCACCCACCCCTCTCATGTCTGGGCACTGCTGGGAGTGATAGGCACCCACCCCTCCTGTCTCTGGGCACTGCTGGGAGGACTCTGCACACACCCCTCCTGTTTCACAATATGTACGCTTCGAACATACACGTGTGTGGGTTCGCTCCATGCATACCAGGTGGGGGTACGTGTCGTACTTACACTGTTGGCATGGGGGGTACGCTCCATGCATACGCGGGTGAGGGTACGTGTCGTACTTACACTGTTGGGGTGGGGGTACGCTCCATGCATATGCGGGTGAGGGTACGGGTCGTACTTACACTGTTGGGGGGGGTACGCTCCATACGTACGCGGGTGTGGGTACGTGACATACTTACACTGTTGGGGTGGGGGTACGCTCCATGCATACGCAGGTGAGGGTACGGGTCGTACTTACACTGTTGGGGGGGTACGCTCCATATGTACGCGGGTGTGGGTACGTGTCGTACGTACACTGTTGGCATGGGGGGTACGCTCCTTGCATACGCAGGTGAGGGTACGGGTCGTACTTACACTGTTGGGGTGGGGGGTGCGCACCATGCATACGCGGGTGGGGGTACGTGTCGTACTTACACTGTTGGGGTGGGGGTACGCTCCATGCATACGCGGTTGAGGGTACGGGTCGTACTTACACTGTTGGGGGGGTACGCTCCATACGTACGCGGGTGTGGGTACGTGTCGTACTTACACTGTTGGGGTGGGGGTACGCTCCATGCATACGCGGGTGAGGGTACGGGTTGTACTTACACTGTTGGGGGGGTACGCTCCATACGTCCGTGGGTGTGGGTACGTGTCGTACGTACACTGTTGGCATGGGGGGTACGCTCCTTGCATACGCGGGTGAGGGTATGGGTCGTACTTACACTGTTGGGGGTACGCTCCATACGTATGCGGGTGTGGGTACATGTTGTACGTACACTGTTGGCATGGGGGGTACGCTCCATGCATACGCGGTTGAGGGTACGGGTCGTACTTAGACTGTTGGGTGGGGGGTACGCTCCATGCGTACGCGGGTGGGGGTACGGTCCGTACATATCCGTACCCACGCTGTGGAATGCTTGTGCGGGCCGTCCCCAGGCCTTTGCCACGTGGGTACGAGCCGTCCCGCTATTGTTGGGGTGACGTAGGTGTGGGCGTGGTACGACTCGTACCCACGCTCTTAAGGCATGGGTACGGGACGTACCTGTATTGTCGTGTTGCCGGTTTGCGTCGTCAGGAACTTCCGTTGTGGCGGTCGCTGGCTTAGCTGGCCACGCCCCCACCCCCTCGTAGTGACCAGGGCCTGAGGGTCAGGTATGTCCAGGGCATGTGTGCTGTGTGACTTTGGTGGGGGTTTTGTGGCTTGCCCCTGGTCCTGCCACCACCCCCCCTTTCCCTTCTCCCTTTGTTGTTCTGACCTTCTGCGGCGTCTGCGTCGTAACCTGTAGAGGAGGTCGACTGCTATGAGGGCCGGGATGACACGTAGGTTCGGGTCCATGTCTGTCCGTCGCGTACAGGTACTCCTTGTTCGCGTCGTCCTGTCTGTCCGTCGTGTACAGGTCCTCCTTGTTCGCGTCATCCTGATTTCCCGGCAGTTTTTGGCAGCCGGAAAATATTCACCGTGCGGGATGACGTCGGTGCGAATCGTGATTCCTGGTTCGTGAATGGCAGGCTGCGTGCGTCCCGACGTCATGTCGGCGCTTTCGCGGATCGCATTTGTAGGTTTATTTTCGTCGGTCGGGGTTTTGTACGATTCGTACAGAAATAGTATTTCCGTACGAATTGTAATTCCATGTTTGTATATTTTGACGACCGGGTACGCGTCGGACGGAGAATATGCTCCGTCCAACGGCTCGTACCCGGTTTTTACAGGATCGTGATCGGCACCTAGATATAAGCATAAGAGAAGAAAGTCTGCCAGAAATTCAGAAAAGTGTGAGCAAGACATATCAGTAAAGGGGGGGCTGCATGAGACCACCAACCAAAGTGGGTCAGCAGAGTCTGAACAGCGAAAGTTGGAAAATCGAGGAATAAACATGGAATAAAGGGTGGCAAGATGGAACAGACTAATAAAGGTAAAATAGCTCAGCAAATGGATCAGTATATTGTTTGGAACACTGAGGCAAAAAAAGTGAGGCTGAGTGGGGATTGGAAATACTGAAAGATGGACTAGAAGCATTCAGACCAAAGCATTGGGTAGTGTCAGGCAATTTAGGCAGGAGTGAAACAGGTAGGTGGAAGTAAACAGCTGGGGGAACAGATGATATGGAGATAGTTAACCAGAAATAGGCAAGAGTGTTAGGCAATAGGCAGAGGGCAGAAGAAAGTAGGACACATTTATGCCACCAGAGGGTATAACTAAGAATGGCAGGAGATTGTAAGACAGAGCTAGAGGAAATACGTTTAGTAGTAGGCAGAAATAGGCCCTAGGTTGAGTCTAAGGGTTAGGAAGTGAGCCAAAGAAAGGGAAGATTCATGAAGAAGGAATAGTGAAACTTAGGTGGAGTTTTAAAGAAGAGAATGAAACAGTGTGGCATGACTGGTACTCGCAAATTGCTCCCGCCCATAGGAATGAATGGGAAGACATTCCTTAATTGCGACTCGCAATTTGCTAGTCGCAATTAAGGAATTTGTGGGAATCGCTATTTCTTGAGCGATTCCTACATGCATAGGGTTTTGCTATTCCTTAATTGTGATTCCTTAATAATCGCTATTAAGGAATTGCAAAACCCTATGATGATGCATGTGCCTGTAAGTCACATGTTCTTTCATAGAAAACGTATTATCCACAATGATGCCCAGATTTCTGGCTCATTGGATGGGGAGGGAGGTGAACACAAAAGGCATTTAGGGGAAGATTACAAACATTTTAGACAATCCGTGCAGCAAGGCAACTTGCTGCTCTGCAATGTGGGAAAGAAATGCACATATGTACAAAGATATTACACATTTCTGCTGCCTCCTTGTGCTGTGTGCTTCTTAGCACTAATTCAGGCACTTTTGTGCCATAGTGCAAGGATGCCTACGCCACAGGCAGTATTGTTTTTGTGCATCAAGGGTTGCTTTACTACACAAAACAATTCTAAAGGCATTTTACCTATTTACTATGTGTGATGCTATGTTCATTGTTACACCTGGGAGGTATTCGATTTTGACACATTCACAGGCTTACAACTCTTTTTAAGGTTGGGAATGTGGCAAAATCCATGTGTGGATGCGTGGGAATGCGCATACTCTACCCATAAAACAGCTCCTTTCTGCATGGTATTGACAGGCAGTGAATTGCACTGTTGTGTGTTACTTTGGATTCACTAAACCTTGCAGAGCCATACATGGTGGAATTTTTATGGTTTAGTAAATCCCTCTGAAGGGCGTGCGTTGCCTTTCGTCACCTTGTGTGATACAAGGGCAACGCATGCTCTTTGTAAATCTGCCCCTTAGTTTCCAGGTCCTGGGTATATGACCTTCACAATATGCAAGGGGCTTATGGGTAAGCTGATTATGTCAATTAGGGGCAAGACAATTGTAAGCATGTTCAAAGGGGGAGCACACACACTGTAATATTCTTTTCCTGGGTAAAAAAAATAGAAAAGCACCAGAAACAAGTTCTATGGTGACCACACAGAAAAGGCAGATGTGCTACATACAGGGTACTGTCATAATAGACCTTTTTGCCTTTGTTTATAATGCTGTTTTCCTGTTTTTGTCAGCAATTTCATTGCACCAGGCACAGGTGGGCGATGCACTGTCAATAATCTGTGGTAATAAGTTATTTCTGTTGAGTTCTGACCCCATTTCATTATTATAGGAAACTGGGTGCATCACAAGTCTCTGAAAATGGAGACAGAATTTTATACAGGGATTTCAGAACCCCATGTATTATGAGAGGATTCATTTCTGCACAATAAAAGCCAAATACATAAAGCATTATCAGGGGCCCTATTTCACATAGGGTGGATCATCTCTGTCTGTGCCATGGTGTACCTTCAACAGGCGTGCTGTGCACAAACAGGGAAAGTTCACACTATTACTTTGAATGCGGTGCCCTCAAGGTTGCAGCAAACTCATGTTGCCCTGGGACAGCCCATGAAAGTGAAATACAGAGCGGATTTGAAGAAGCTGCTCTGTGTTCAACTGTGCAGGTGAAAATCTGCCTGCACTTTAAAGAGGGGAGGGAAATCTCTTTGCAGACTGGTAGAGTCAGTGACTGCACCCACCTCCATGGGGATGTCTGGGGGGTCCATAGGACTTCCTTAGACCCCTTCAGAGGGCTGCCATCAGGGGGCTTATTGAGAGTGCACCATTTGTTTATGGCACACTCTCTGTGCTGCCTGACAGCTTCTTTTTCTTTGTAGCCGCATCCATAAGATGGTGTGGGTGCAGAGGTAAAGAGGTTCCCTCATTTGCATTATCTCAGGCCCCCATGTAAATGAAGGAACACCCTACTCAGATAGCGCTGGCACTACATGTGCACCAACTCAATCTGTATTACAGAAGGGGCTGCACAAGTATTTGTAACCTCTTCTATACTATAGTATAATAGTTATTTATAATGTACACAAATCACCCCGGGAGGGGTATCCCGGCACTACAACAAGTTTTAGGCAAGGGGAAACAGCCAATTAAAACATTTGTTTTTCATTCTTTTCCTGAAAAGAGAATAGCCTGAACATGCTAGAAAATGCAGCGGTAACTTGTTCCACTACTGTGCGGCTGGGTAAGAAAATGACCTGCTCCCAGAGCGGGACTTTCTGACCAGCAGAACAGTTAGCAGGGATTTATCATACAAAATCCATTGATCCCGGGGCCCTTTCTATCATACGGCCCCTGATGGCCTAGTAAGTCCTCATATGTAAAGCCTAGGAAGGGGGCGGCACTTTAAATGGTAATGTTTCAATTACCTACTGCTAATCTCCATTACATCACATCTAGACTTCCTTCTACTCTGCCCTCAAAGCCTCTGCTTCCCTGTTGATTGGTAGTAAAGGATGTGCTAATATCAGAAAGGAAGTTTAAGCTGAATCTGGGTGAAGCTGTTTATTAACAAACTTTAAAGATGAGCTTGCTGAAACTGTCTTTGAGTGAGGATAGGGATGGAGAAGTCTATTTTTTAAGATTACTGGCAAGTGACTGAAGCATAGCTTTTACGCCCCTAAGGGACAGAATGGAAGACCAATCACCTGCTGAAACAAATATAAATACATGAATTAAGTCTAAAGCATTTGCTTTTTCATAGTGTTTGATGTGTTTATCATGGATAATGCAACAGATTCAATAAATGATAGTGTACCTTTTCATTAAGCTTCTTATCATACACTTTATTGAAATGTGTTTAATTTATTTTCAGGTGGTCTTTGAATCCAGTCCAGCTGTATCACTGAACAGATGGGAGCCGAAAATCAGAGCTCAATAAACTATTTCTTGATAGTGGGATTTTCAGACTTTCCTCAGCTACAAGTTCCCCTCTTTGTTGTGTTTTTACTAATTTACTTGGTCACTCTGGCAGGAAACCTTCTTATTATGGTAACAGTTTATGCTAACTCACATCTGCACACTCCCATGCACTTCTTCCTCACAAATTTGTCCTTCATCGATATCTGCTACATTTCAGTCCTGTTTCCTCAGATGTTGGCTTGCTTCTTCAGGGAGGCAGTGTATATTTCTATGACTAAGTGCTTAATGCAGGTCTATTTTTTCATGGCTGCGATAGCTACAGAGTTTGCAATGCTTGCAGTCATGGCTTATGACCAATATGTAGCCATCTGCAACCCCTTGCGATATTTGACCATTATGAGTAGGTGTGTGTGCATGCAGTTAGCTGCAGGAAGCTGGGCTGTTGGTTTTGTGGTCATTCTAGGTCACACTGTTCTTATTTCCAGGCTCTCCTTCTGTGACAACCACACACTCAATCACTTCTTTTGTGATGTAACAGCTCTGCTGAAGATTTCTTGCACCAGTACTCAAAGTGTTGAGTATTTTATCTTTACTGTTGGTAATGTATTTACAATGACAACATTTATTGTAATTATCACATCATACGTCAAAATCACTTTGTCCATCTTGAAAATTAAGATTATAGGGGGGAGGCGAAAGGCCTTCTCCACATGTGCCTCCCACCTCACTGTTGTTATTTTATTCTACGGATCCCTTTGTGCCACATACCTGCGACCAACATCAACATATTCAATGAAAGAGAACAAGATTGTGTCTTTGATCTACTTCACTCTTACTCCACTGTGCAACCCCATCATATACAGTCTGAGCAATACAGCATTTAAAATCACCCTGAAGAAGAATAAGAACACAGCAGTTGTAAAATAAGTCTTGTAATGTCAATGATGGCGAAACAACTTTACTGTCCGTTGGAAAGTAATCCTGTAAACGTTTAAGGTAACTAAGTGGTAAAAGTTGTTGGATTAATCTCCATCATGTGTATTATTTCCACCATTAAAATGTGCTTCCCTTACCTGGTTTTTACTGCAGAATGAATGTACTTTCGCTTTTTATGTACATAGGGATTTTCTGTTTTTGAAAGAAACAGGTCTACCAAATATTAATTTAAAAAGTGCATATTGTGATGTAATGAAAGGACTTATATAAAACATTATTAAGAATAAGATACTTAATTAAGTTTTCTATATTTCCTTAGTTCAAATAATGAAAACGTAATTTAATATTCGATTATATGAATTTTATATTGACATCTACATGAATTAGCTTTATTATGGAAAAGTTTCTATTGAAATGCACTTAACAATTGTTAATGACTAGTTGTTGTTACATACCAGACTACAGCTTAAAATATCATTAGAGTTTCTGTCTATTTAAACATCATGTTACTCCACTGATGTGAAAGCACAGGGCTACCCTTATGTAAAAAAGCGGCCTCTTAAAAATCCCTAAACAGACCAATTGAGTTTTAAAGGTAACATATTTGATAAAAGATGTAACTTGAAAACCTATTAATGTATTTTCTGCAGTAAACAGTGGTGTAAAAATATAGTTATAGTGGAAAAAAGTAAGCAATTCATATTTTAATACACAAATTGAATGTTTATAAAAAAAATGTGGAAAGCAGCTAGAGATGGTAGTAACCTGTTGACTCTTTTTAGGTAAGAACCTAAATCTTTAAGGTTTGTATTGTGGTGGGTTTTGTTCCCTTTCAGGGTCGACAGCAGACACATGGCTGTTCACTCAATATTCCTGCTTTGTGGCCAGATCGTGTGGGTGATGCCATATCTGTACCACCCATACCTGTACTGCTCTTCACTGATTATTGCTTGAGAATTCCACAGCTCTTTTGCAGAATAGGATGATTGATCATAATTATTTAATGGGAGGGGAAGCTGGGTGAATGGATGGCTCCTCTTTGGGCGACATTATCATATAATAGTAGAGATACATGTTGGTAAGAAGATGCAGCAGAGGTAAGAATATATCTCTGTAGCAAAAAAAAAAAATAATAATAATATTTTCAAAGATAAGGGATCAGTTTTAACCAAACCAGCCCCTAACAATCCTAAATCACTCCCTTCGAGGTTCTTCTATGGCGTTGTCTCAATCAATGAATAATTTCTCAGACAGTTGTGAGGATCACCTCAAAAACTGAATTTAAACATGATCAAATGTATAAGGCGCTTCATAAACATGATACCATGGTTTGCTGAGTTTAATAAATGCCTGTAAATTGCAGGTTCAATGTTATGTTATGTTATAAAGACTTGTATGGTGCATATTATCACCTGTGAGGGTATCCATGGACCGGAGCAGGAGCGAGGGTCTGAAGGTTCTCCAAGTAGAACATTTAGGTCTTCGGCTACATGTGGGAGTCAAGGAGTGAAGTGGTGGTCCTGCTATGAAAAGAGAGTTTGTTCCAGCTTTTGATTGTGATGAAGGAGAAAGCGCAAAGCCCTGTCTTGTTTCTGCAGATTTCGGGGATTTGTGCGAGCAAGAGATAGTTGGAGCATAGATGTCTGGAGGGTTGCTTAGATGGGCTGGCCCTGCTTCATGGTGGGCTTTAATGGAAAACTCTCTCAAACTTAAGTGGAACATACTTGCCTCTTCATAGACTAGATGGATACCCTCAAACAATTTAGGAGACAAGATATCCAGTTGACTGTTGAAATTCACTCAGAAAAACAGCAAACATGTTATTTTCAGAGAACATATATTCAAGGGGGAAGGGAAGGTCTGGGGACTCCAAAATGATATGCTCCTGAAAAATAGCAGCAAAGGAAGCGTCTAACCAGGGGCATCTGCAAAGAGAGATTGAGAGAAGGGTAAAGAGATGCTCCACAGGGCAATGACTGAAAGAGCATGATAGGTACTCTTTTGACAGACTTCTTGCATCCTGTCTTCAATCTAGGGGATCAGTATGCATTAACATACTGGGTGCACTATCCATTACACTGGGTGGAGCTCTTGTTGGACGTATTTGTGGTTAGCATTTGGGAAAGTCCATTTTTTCTTACATGAAGATGCTAGGTTTGGAGGAGTCATCATAGACAGATCTAATGGCAACTCTGTAGTATCTCCTATGACAGAATGTTTGCTGTCTTTGCCACAGTTAACATTCTTCTTTACTCTTTGTTTATCAATGTAATAAAGATGATATTCCTATAAAACTTTGTTAGACAACAAAGAATGTAAATAGAAACATGTTTAAAAATTCTGAGGCACAAGGCCCCACTAATGAAATTTTAAGGAAAATTACTAGGACCACTCACCTAAGCAACCCTCTAGCTTAGCATGGTTGGCACCTTGCTATTCCTATGCTTAAACACTTTGCCAGAAAAACAAATATTTCATGTGAGCAGATTCAGAGTGTTGCTGGTGTTGTAGGATGCTTTATACAGGAGCTATATGCCAGCAAGCAGTTCGCCTGTAGATGACGCACGTGATGTCACACACCTTTAAAGTAGGAGGAGCGGCTGAGAGACCGTTTTTATCTGAATGGTCACTGCACCACTTTTAAATCTACCCCAGGTGAACTGACCAGTCTGTGAGACCGGCACTGAAGTAAGGCATACTGGCTGAAATGCATCTGCCTTAGCGTTTCCCAGACTTTGAAGCACACAAACCGAAATTTGCTTAATAAACCCACCTGTTTAACTGGGAGCTGTGTCCTGCTCACTTCTATTCCTGAGTGAGATTTGGTTTGGATGTTTGGAAGGTATTACTGACACCGGCATGGGGACCGCCCTCTTGGTCAGGAGCTACGCGTATGTCAGCCAACTTTTTTTGGCATACAAATGTAACCCGTTGCCCCTCCTAACGGGGAGAAAGGAGGAGTTATTATACTGCCTGATAAGGGGACTGTTGGACTTGGCCCTTCTGGCAGGTTCACCCCTGAACTTTTTTGCTTTTTACTGGTGACTTGGTGTGGTGATTTTTTGGTTTCTGCGCACTTTCCCTGTGTCCCAGGGTAAAGTGCGTGCGCGCTCTGAGTGCATGTGGTGAGATAGGCCTGCCCTCCCATAGGAATGCATGGGGAATGTATGTGTCCCTAGTAGTTCCTGATGCGTGGGGTGTGCAGGCCCGAGTTTGGTATGTGCGGACTCGTGTGATTGAATGCTGCGCGATGATGTGTGCGGCGTGCATGTACCTAGTGTGGAAGTGCCACTTCTAGAAGTGGGCACTTCGGTGTGCAGTGTAAAATGTGTGCCTTGTCGCGTGATTGGCTGGTTGAGGTGATGTGACGGGCTAGGGATTCCCCAGAGTCAGGATGAGTCACCCAGTGGTGAATGGGGAGATCAGCAGCTAGATGGGTGGGAGGAGTACACCTGGGTCCTGAATAGGGCAGGGTTTTCCCCCACACAATGCTGGCTCCACCCCCTGTGGTGCGACTGACGACCCTAGCCCTGCCAGTGAATAGAGTGAGGGGCTGAGCACATCAAGGGTGCTCCCAACCAGCTGCGACTGGTTTTCCCCCTCACCCTGAATCAAGAACAAAGGGTTTCACTGTATAAAAATGGGGCTATGTCCCCACAGAAACGGTTCTGCTTTTTGGATCCTGACCGGAGGGGGCTGCTGCTGCTGGAGGCCAGGAGGAGCCGCCACTTGGGACTGCCTTCCTGCCCTGGAGGGCCCAGTGAGCTGGCCCCTGGCCCAGCCTTGCCCCCCTGCATACCTTTCTAGACTTTGCTGGACTTTGTGCTTGTTGTCCCTGGAGCGCTTTCACTTTGTTATCCCTAGAGCGCCTGGGGGCTTTTGTTGGCCTTGGAGCTCTGGGAGCGCCTTGTTTTGCCTCTAAAGCGCCTGGAGGCGCTTTTGTTTGCCTTTGGCGCTCGGAGCGCTTTAATTCTGAAGGCCGGTGCCCACCCGGCATTTGCCCCATTCTTTGCCGATCTTGGAGTCCCCTGGCAGGTGCCCACCCTGCCAGGAACATTGCCACTCGTTGGTGGGTGCCCACCCCGCTTGTGGCGCTGCATTGTCCTGGAGCGAGCGGGTGCCCACCCCGCGTCTATGTGCTTCTGGACGGGAGCCTACCCCGTATCGCGGCATCACCGAGAAGGTATAATCACCGCTGCGACCCGGTTCGTAACCGGAAGTCAGGCATCTGTGGCTCAGATGTGGGCGTGACTAAAAAGCAGGAAGTCCGTGCCGGCTGACGCGGGGCTCCCGTGAGGTCGAGGGAAGCCCCGCGCCGAGAAGAGGAACGCCGCCGAGAGGAGGTGCAAGCAGGAGAGGGCGGGAGCCTACCCCGCGCTCCAGAAGTGCTGCCAGCTAAGGAAAGAGCCTTCCCCGATGAGCCCGGTGAGTGAGGGCTCCGAGGGGGGGTCCGGCCCGCATTTCGCTCCCGCCCCAGCGGGGGCCTTTCTATGCTCGAGTCCCAGAGTGGGACTCCAACCTTCTGGGGGCAGTATTCTGTAGCAGTCCAGAGCGCGAGTGGCACTCCAGCTACGGGGGCATTTTTCCTGCAGTCAGAGCGGCCCCGGAAGGTAGCGGGCCGCTCCAACGAAGGGGCCCGCATTATTTTCTCGAGCACTGATGTGCTCCAACGGCCCGCATTGGTTTGCCCTGAGCCCCGAGAAGGCTCCAACATTACGGGGCATTCTCGTTCTCAGAGCCCACGAGGCTCCAATCAGGCGCATTCTTTAGGAGCCTAGGAGGCTCCCAGGGGGCATTTCTTTTGGCCATTTCGAGTCCAGAGGGACTCCAACGACGGGGCAGATAGTTTTACAGAGCCTGAAGGCTCCAACGGCGGGCATATTTGTGTTAAAGGGCACAGTGGTGCCCACGCTCCTTCCCCAGCTGCCCAGCACTTAGTGGGCAGCTGCAACGTGTAGGTTGTGCGCAGTGACTTTGCGCTTTGCCCTGACTGCGTGCGCAGTCTTGCCCTGACTCTGAGTTTTGGACTGCGCCTCCTGCGCAGTCTTGCCCCTGACTTTGTTGGACACCGGGCGTCCTTGCCCCTTCAAGGCCAGTTGGCCTAGGGACTTCCACCGATAGTGGCTAATGTGAGTTTTTGCGCCATTGTTCCCTTCCTGCACCTCTGAATGTGTTTATGCGTCATGTGGTTTGCTTTACACCTCTGAATGTATTTTATGCATCCTGTGTTTATGTGCTTAGACCCCTACAGGTAGAGTGATACTTAGGTGGTTGTTTTCCTCCTAGGACAGGTGGTACTGGTGAGATCCTGATTCCCTGCGCAGTATTTTCCTAAGGTGGTTAGGGTTGCGTAGGTGGTACTTTCTGGTTATCAGGAGTTACTGATTGTGTGTTATATATGTTATTGTGTGCTATGTTCTAAAGTATTATTCCTAAGTTCTAAGAGTGCTAATTTCGGACAGTGGTCCATGTGGCCCTGTCCCCTGTACATATAATCCCTTGTAAATTCTGCCCGTGCCTGTTGGCACATTGTAAAGTGTGTGTTTTTATCTGATGTGTTGTGTATAATACAAAGGTTATTTTTATATAATACCTTGTGTGGAGTTTCCTTTGTGGTGGGCCTTGGGTGTTGTTGCTGGGTGCGCGCGCAAACGCTTTACACATTGCCTCAGAGATAAGCCTGACTGTTCGTGTCAAGCTACCAAGGGGGTGAGCAGGGGTTATCTTTGGCGTGTAACTTCCTTGCCCTGACTAGAGTGGTGGTTTCTGCCTGGCTTTGGCGCAAGCCTTAGCCAACCAGAAATCCCATTTCTAACAGGGACTGCAAGTGGTTGAGCCGGACTATTGCACTCAAGGTGACTGCGGCAGAGTGCGGCCCATTGGCAAAAGGGGCACCACTGGGTGTTTGGATTCCTCCCACTGCATAATGGCTTTCCACGAGGGACCGCATTTACCAGCAAGCAGTTCGCCTGTAGATGCAGCACGTGATGTCACACAGCTTTAAAGTAGGGGGAGGGGCTGAGAGACCGTTTTTATCAGAAATGGTCACTGCATCAATTTGGAATATATCCCAGGTGAACTGTACAGCCCTTGAGACCGGCACTGAAGAAAGCCATACCGGCTGAAACACGTCCACCTTAGCTTTTCAAAGACTTTGAAGCACACAAACGGAAATGTGCTTAATAAACCTGCCTGTTTAACCCGGATCTGTGTCCTTCTCTCTTCTATTCCAGAGTGAGATTTGGTTTGGATGTTTGGAAGGTATTGCTGACACCGGCATAGGGACCGCCTTCTTGGTCAGGAGCTACGCGTATTTCAGCCAACTTAATTTTTCATCCAAATGTAACGCGTCGCTCCCCCCTTAACGGGGACAGAAGAGGTGGTATTATACTGTCTGATAAGGAGACTGCAAGTGGTAGAGCTGAACTTTTGCAATCAAGGAGACTGCCGCGGAGTGCGGCCAATTGCCAAAATGGGCACCACTGGGTGTTTGGATTCCTCCCATTACATAATGGGTTTCCACGAGGGACTGCATTTACCAGCTAGCAGTTCTTCTGTGGATGCAGCACATGATGTCACACACCTTATATTAGGAGGAGGGGCGGAGAGACAGTTTTTATCGGAAATGGTCACTGCATCACTTTGAAATCTTCCCCAGGTGAATTGACCAGCCTGTGGGACCGGCACTGAAGAAAGCCATATCGTCTTAAACACGTCTGCCTTAGCGTTTAACGGACTTTGAAGCATACATGCTAAAATGTACTCAATAAACCCAGCTGTTTAACCCAGAGCTGTATCCTGCTCACTTCTATTCCAGAGTGGGGTGGGATTTGGTTTGGATATATATATATATATATTCACTGAAAAAACCATAGGTTTCACACATGTTATAGTTAGCTGGACATTTTACTGATAAAAAACCAATGAAATTCCCCCGTTATAGTTACTGTAGGCAACTATAACTCACGCGACCGCAATCCTCTGCTGATGCTAATACTGTATTTAGACACTTATTTGCCCATATCTTCTTCCATTAAATTTTAGCTATACATATATTACAAATATTTTTTTTTCATAAAGACACATATGTCATCAGCAGAGGATTACGGTCGCGTGAGTTATAGTTGCCTACAGTAACTATAACGGGGGAATTTCATTGGTTTTTTATCAGTAAAATGTCCAGCTAACTATAACATGTGTGAAACCTATGGTTTTTTCAGTGAATTAGCAAGGTTTTTTAAATGCTATTTCCTAACTATAACGTGTGTGAAACCTATGGTTTTTTCAGTGAATTTGTACGGTTTTTTAAATGCTAAGTTACTTTACGCCATTTGTGGCGTGCGCGCCCACTTAACGCAGTTCGTTCCGTGCACGGTTTTTATCAACTTTAATAAGCCATGTACATTTGGTGGCCTTCGGCCACCAAAAGCACAGGGGGTGAGGTCAATGTGGATAGTGTTTTTTTTATTTCGATTTTATAATTTCATGTTGCCAAAATTACGTTTTTTTTCTCTATTAATAAGCACTGCACATTTGGTGGCCTGCGGCCACCAAAAGCACAGGGGGTGGGGTAAGTGTGGATAGTGTTTTTTTTATTTTTATTTTTTTACCGTAAGCGTACGGTAAGCTTACGGTAAGCGTACGGTAAGCGTACGGTAAGCGTACCCCGCGAAATTGCCGAAAAAAAAATAAAACCGTTTTTGCTCTTGGGGGATGTTTGGGGACTCCCTCAACATGACTATGTGGGAGGGAGTTGTCAAAACAGCCCCGTAACATGTTTTTGGCCATCATGTTTGATAAACAACACTCAGTGCGAGAGACAAAATGGCGGACGCCGCTTCCTGGTTTCTGCCGATTCGAATGTTTACTAAGATCTAAGAGCCAATCAGAATCGCGCTCGCGCACGCCACCGTAAGCTTACGGTAAGCGTACGGTAAGCGTACGGTAAGCGTACCGTAAGCGGGCTCAGATATATATATTGATTTGAAGGCTATTTTCTCAGAATCTACTGAACAGATTTACACCAAACCTACAAAAGGCACTTCCTTGACCTAGGGACTACCTCTCTGCCAAATTTCTAGTAATTCTGTTCAGCCGTTCGGGCTGTAGCTCGTTCTAAAGGTCCTATGGAAAAATGCATGGGAAAAACGCGTTTTGGGACCCCCCTTTTATCTCAGCCCCCGCTTGACGAATCCCCCCGAGACTTTCAGGGTAGGAGCGGAGCGTAGCGCCCCACCTATTTTGAGAAATTCGCGAGGATTCGTCGACCGGCGCCAAAGTTATTCAAAATAGAATGTTGAGGTTTTCCTATGGAAACGTGGTCCTAACTATAACTACCTACTGGCGACTGCCAGTAGGTAATATATATATATATATATATATGTATATTATCTACTGGCGGTCGCCAGTAGATAGTTATAGTTAGGACCCTGTTTCCATAGGAAATCCGCAACATTCTATTTGGAATAACTTTGGCGCCGGTCGATGAATCCTCGCAAAATTTTCAAAATAGGTGGGGCGCTCCGCTCCGCTCCTACCCTGAAAGTCTCGGGGAGATTCGTCAAGCGGGGGCTGAGAAAAAAGGGGGGTCCCAAAACGCGTTTTTCCCATGCATTTTTCCATAGGACCTTTAGACACAGCTACAGCCCGAACGGCTGAACAGAGTTACTTGAAATTTGGCAGAGTAAATCTGTTCAGTAGTTCCTGAGAAAATAGCATTTAAATCAATATATATATGTGGGCGGAGCCTAACCACACATCTCATCCTGAGATCTGATTGGCTGTCAGCACTTCATCCAAGAAGTGTTGGCAGCCATCTTGGGACCAATATACATGATAGCACCTCATTAAAAAGCATTGCAGTTAATAGAAGATTTTAAGACTTTAGTTACATTATAAATCATTTGTTGATGGTACCATACTCATTTTAGGAATTGTGGTATGTTCTAAGGTGATTTCACCATGTGAAAAAGCCTTCTGCTGGGATATCATGATTGAGAGAAAAATATTTTCTCATGCTTTTACCACAGAGGTTTGGAAGGTGATCTATAAGCTAAACTGAGAGCTTATTTTCTGTAAATTCACATTATCTTTCTCAGTCATGTGAGAATGAAGTCTGACATTCTCAGTAAAACATGTACATCCAACAAGGGCAGAGACTGTCAGTTGATTCCTTTGTGTTCTACTGCAGCTTTCCAGAGTGTTCCAAAGAACTACTAGAGCGCTAACCGTCCTACTTATGATAAATGTATGGCACACCTGAAGCCATCTTGCTTGGATTAAAGTGGTAACTCTTAAAACATTTAATTTAAAAAGGAACAAAATGAGGTGGTTCATTTTTCCATAAAAAGTATGATTAGTGCTGCATAAAGAAAAATCAGGGCACATTTTGAGTGACTTCTCAAATCCTGGCATGCAGACTGAAACATGCACTTTCAATACCAGCAGCAGTTTTCCCTGGTGAGCAGTAGCTTTACTACAGTGATCTAATGAGCAAAAAGAGTGCTAACATTCTGATTTTATGGCAAATGTGTGACACATTTGAATGCCTTCTTGATGGAATCAAAGTAAAAAATTGAAAGTATTTCCGACTGAGGAGACTGCAGTACATGAGGAAATTAGGAAACTTCATAACAAATAAATCTCCCAAGATGGCCACCGGAGACAAAAGAGCCCAAATGTAGCCCAAAATCACCCAGATATAGCCCAAATATAGCCCAATGACAGAAGTGTGCAAAACACTTATTATTTTGTGTTTTTGCAGTGTTATATAGTGCAGACTTGTCAGGTATTGGAGTGCTTTACATGAGCATTGGTTACATCACACAAGAACAAATTCATTTTGGTTGTAGACATGGGGAGACTAAGTGATTTGACCAGAATCACAGAATGTCGAGCTGAAGCAGAAACTTCAACCTGGTTCCCCAGTTGCAAAGTCTGCAGTTCTGGAAGTAACACCACATCCTCTCCACTAAGTGCAACATTTAATCAAGTTGTCAACTAGATAAAAAAACATAAAGATAACAAATAATTTAAAAGTGCTTTGTCGCTATTTGAAAACTCAGAAAATATGTCCTTATTTTAGTCTTTTAGAGCACTAACCATAATTTTGATGCCAATAAGACCCTCTCATATATGTAATTTCTAAAGGAATGCTCTAGGTATTACAGTTTTGATTACATCAAGATGATGTCAGGCGCTCCACACTTTTGTAATAAATATAGAATGTTAGCAATCTAGTTGTTCATTAGGATACTGTTGAGAGGCAGAGGCCAGGGGCACGGACTCTGAAAATTGAAGGCAGGTAGGAGGGTGCAAAGGCAACAATTTAACCACACTGAGCAGGCAGGAAGGGCCGTGGAAGCACAACAGACTATGGAGGGCAGTGGAAAGGGGGGCATGGGCAACAAACCAACAATACAGGACTTGCAAGAGAGGCTGTTGGAGGGAAGATCTATTACGGGTCAAGGAAGCTAGGGGCGGTCCCCAGAGCCCCGGGAGCCACCACAGAACTGAGCAGGAGAGTGAGTCAGGGACAAAAGGGGCACCTTAATTTGAGCCGGGGTGCCTAGGAACGCTTGCTCCAAAAATGAAGAAAACAGACATATGAGACATGGAATTGGAGGCAGAATACAATGGCAGTTTAATGAGAAGATGCAACTTCAAAGAAACCGCAGAATAGAGACCTAAAGTACAAAATACAGAATCCAGATAATCATACAGCTGTCATGATATTCTCTGTATCTCAATTAATGGACTGACAGAGAGAGAGAGAAAACACATCTATAAATGCATCATGAGAAACAAGTTACACCAAGGAAAATGTTACCTAGGGACACTCACATTTACTCTTAGAGCAAGCATTCCTGCAATTACAATACAACATCTTTTAAATGCAAAAGTAAAGAGAACAATGGTTAAACATAACATGACATTTCATATAGGTAAAATAGAATAAGATACTTCAAGCAAAGCCGAGCAAGACATTTTAAGCAAAGGAAGACAAGAGCTCCCAGTTCTTGGGGAAAACCTGCACAGCCTGTTAACCTACATACAGACGGCGAGGTTGTCCGTCGATATCTGTGGGTGCTCCCTTTTTATATCATTTTGTGGGCTCCTTTGCACGCTACATCTACCTACGTATGCTACCCAAAAGCTTCGTCTGCAGATTTTACCAGACATTTCGTCATTTACCCACTTAATGCTGACAATGGACTGGGTGAAAAGGTCAGTCTCTCAGGCCAATCGCTTATCGTAAGTTCCATAGAGCAAGCAGAAAATAATGGGTATTGTACAGGAATTCAATATATTCATGTATAAAATCTCCTCAGTTCTCCTAACTTGACGCTCTGCGGTTGCCACTTCCTTAAAAGCGGGAAACCTGCCCAGGAAGCAAGTACCAGTCCAGGATGCAGCCTACTGTATGTCGACAGCTTCAGGGGGATGTTGAACTTTGATACCGAGCACGGAGCACTCGGGTAAGGTGGGGGCTACTAGTTTGGAGCAGAAGGCCTCGCAGACCTGCCTTCAGACTGCTATACACTAAAATTACAGAGCTATGGTCAATTTAACAAAGAGGCCTACATATTGAACAGAAGGGCCTACACAGGGGTTTTATGCTGGCTGAGTGGTAAGGATGTCTCAGGATAATTATATAGCAACACAGGACCCGCTGGTCAATTTAATACGGCCTACAAATGTGGCTGGCAGGGCAAGGACAAGGGTCTCATACTTCAGGTGTGGACAGAACGGGCCAGGGGCCCCCTGTGATACAAAATCTACCCTCCTTCAAGGCTGTGGCAATGTAATAGACCATTGTGGGCAGAAGGAAGAGGCAATGGTAGTACAACCATACATGCCAACAGACCCGATTCAGCCAGGAAACGTCCAATGTTTTTAAGCTCAAATGGGCTTTATTTGATCTGTCTCCTGTCTACAATATCCTCTTTTTCAATGTAACTCAAAGGGGAAAATCAATACCCCAGTTTTTTTTCAAAATCTCCCTCTTACCAAGTTCAAAATGTTCGCAAGTATGGTACATTGGATCATGGAAGGAAATGGGATAGGGACATGGACTTGGATAACAGAGGACAGGAGAGACATGGAGAGGTGCACCAAACTGACCCTGCAGGGCAGGCATCAGGGTTTGCAGCAGCACAATACACCACACAGGGCATGCAGGACGGGAGTGCAGCACAACAATCCATAGAAAGCAAGAGGGAGGGGACAGGACCATGCACATGGACAACAGAGAACAGAGGGGCAAGAGGCAATGGTAGCTAGCTGACCATAATGGACAGACAGGAGAGAAGGCTGCAGCATAACAGACCATAAAGGGCAGGAGGGACGGATCAGGGGCATTACAATGGAACAGACAAGCCAGGAGGGAGGGAGTAGGGGTCTGCACATGTAAACAGAGGGCTGGGGGCAAGGGGGCAGGGCAGGAGCAGCAAGATGGCCATGGAGGTCAGGCAGGATGGGCACTAGAAGCAAGACACAACATGAAGAGCAACAGTGAGACTGTGATGGCATACACACAGACCATGGAGGGAAGGTGGGAGGGGGTCAGGGGCAGCTAACTGACCACACAGGGAAGGTGGGAGGGGCCATGGCAGCACAGAAGACCATGCATGGCAAGTGGGAGGGTTAGTGGCAGCACAATGGCTATGATGGGCAAGAAGGAGGGTGCAGGGGCATGCACAAAGGACGATGGAGGATAGAAGGGAGGGTCAGGACCTGTGCACAGACAAGAAAGTTCAGGGGAAGGGGCCTCACAACAGACCACACGGGGCAGGCAGGAGGAGCAGTTGCAGCACAACAGACCAGGGAGGGCAGAAGGGTGTGGCAGTACAATGGACCATGTAGGACATGAGGAAGAGGATAGAGGCATGGCATGTGGACAGGCAGGGTGGAGGTGGCAGGGACAGGTTACAGTCATCTGACAATGCTAGGCAGGTGGGAGGGGAGTGGCAGCTCAACAGAACACTCAGAGTAGATAGGAGTGGCAGGTCCATGGGACATGGTGGGCAAAAAGGATGGAGCAGGGGCATGCACAAAGACATCGGAGGGCAGGGGGAAGGAGAATAGGGGCAGCAAGCTAAGCACAGAGTTTAAGCAGGAGGTCAATGATGGGGCATAGAATTGGGCAATGGAGGGCAGGAGGAGTGGACTGGTACATCATACTAAATTGAGGGCAGTGGCAGCACATCAGACCATGCATGGCAGGAGGAAGGAGGCTAGTCCATGGATTCACACAACAGAGGATAGGGAGGAGGGGGATGGGGCAGCAAGCTAACTGTTCAGAGAAGGCGGGTATTAGAAACTTTATTGTTTTTAAAACATTTTGTCTGTGCAAACTACTTAAAATATGAACAAGTATGCAGCATAATCTCACTTTTATTCAGGAAGAAGAAGACGTTAGTGACTGTGACTCCGGGCTCACTTGGCAAAAACACCCCCTGACCCTCCACCCCCTATCGCAAAATGTAATGCCTGTGAAAAGGGTAGGTGAACACAGTGTTATATAGAACATAGTCCTGAGAGCACGATTGAAAATGAAAACTAGATATAGTGTATGGTATAAACTATGCACCAAAAAGTGTGATATAAGATGAACCAGGCGTGAAATATAATATGCAATACATTGTGCGCAATGACAGATTCATTGGAGAGCGCGAGATAGCACAGGCACTAGCGTGTGCTATGCGATATGCGCCTTGGAGTGTAATATGCACAGGGCAGTGTTGTGTAACCTAACTAGTCTCTAAAGTTGTAATATAAAATATGTGCTGGGGAGTGTAACGTTGCATATGCACTGTGACAAAGATATGGATCCCAAATTGTAATATGTATGGCATAGCACTGTGCGTTATAACATAGGCATCGAGGAAGGCACGTTAGATGGGGCAATATAACCCGTGCGAAGACAAGTGTGGCATGACATTTTCACGGGGTGGTGTTACAGTGCACATGGGCTAGAGAGTGTCATAGCATATGCACTAGCTAGTGGAATACAATACAGAGGTGTGTGGCACTCGGCAGGCAATGGTGGGTGTAACACAGCATTGGGCTCTGTCAGGAGCGCGCTGTGACTCGCAAGTGATGTTCGTCCCCTTTCCAGAGAGTAAAATAAAAAGTATTACACATCCGGCAGTGGATGTGTGTTTTATTAACTGTGAGGGGGGTTTCTTGCATAGTTTTGGTCGAATTTTTGTCGAATCCCCTTTGAATGGCTTGGTGTGCATGTGTATTAAATGTGCCCGTCAATAGCTACCCATGTTTGTATAAATAAACGACAAGGGTGTCTACCGGGATTAGGCACGGTAGAGCATCAGACATGTCAGAGCTTCACTAGTGGTGTAAATACATTCCACGTGGATTAATTGCATGCATAGTCGCCTTTTAATGAATATCACGCAAATCGTCATGGTGATAGGTACGTACGGTTTGTCCAGCATGTCCTAGGTGTGTCTATAAATATATATTTTTTAAAAATAATAAAAAACAGTGGCCGGCCCTGGGGATTGGGGTCAAAAAAATATAATTAGGAGACAGGCCCTGGGGGATGGGGTCATCAGGGCCAATAAATTAGAATAAGAAGGGGAACCACACAACCCCCCTTCTTAAAAAAATAAAATAAATAAAAGACTGGCATCGTGCCGGAGGCCATGCCCCCTCCATGCAGCACTCTGCAAACGTGGCCCCAACAGGCATCTCCAGTATGCGCCAGGGAGCTGCGCTGCAGACAGGTGTTCTGAGGCCAAGCCCCTTTTTACACCTCTCTGCAACGCAGCTCTGTGGCGCTTACTGGAGGTACCTAGTGGTCTAGTGTGACCCTAGGGACCCTTAGGATTCAAGGGGACTTAATCTCTCAACTTAGAACAGCCACAGGGCGCGTTTACACAGTGGTGAAGGGAGGGGACGGGGCCTGAGGTGACGTGTGCAAACACGCACCATGGCACGTTTTAAATTGGGGATATCATTTCCCTTCAATACTGAGGGCCCCTGGGGGCTAACGAGCCCACCAAGTGCTTCCAGTAAGCGCCACTGAGCTGCATTGCAGAGAGGTGGTCCAGGCCGTGCCACTTTTTACACCTCTCTGCAACGCAGCTCTGTGGCACTTACTGGAGGTACCTAGTGGGCTAGTTGGACCCTAGGGACCCTCAGGACTCAAATGAACTTAATCTCCCAACTAAAAACGGACACAGGGCGTGTTTACACAATGGTGAAAGGAGGGGACGGGGCCTGAGTTAACGTGTGCAAAAACGCCCTGTGGCCTGTTTTAAGAGGTAGTTTTAATCCCCATGCCCTATTATATACTAGGGGCTTATAGAGGAGGTAAGGCTAATCACAGGGGGACCCCAACGCATAATGTTCCCTAGTGTATGTAGGTGTTTTCACTGTATTCTAAGTGTCTTTTAACATAGCACTGGCTCTAGGACTGGTTAGTCAGACTCAGTTACCACCAGTATCCGTCTGAAAAAGTTGAGGGTACAGGATGATTTTGCAACAAGGCTTCTTTCTGCTCTTCTTTTTGTTCTTTCTGCTCGTTATCCTTCTTCCTGCACTTATCTTCGTATTTGAGGACTTCTGTTGCTTCTTTCTGCACTTCTTTTGTTTCTTTCTGTGCATTTTTTCTTCTTTCTTCACATGTCCTATCTCTGTAGGCATAGTTAGAAATTAGCATTTAAAAAACCTTTGAAATTAACAGAAAAAACCATAGGTTTCAGGCACGTTATAGTTAGGAATTAGCATTTAAAAAACCTCAGAAATTCACTGAAAAAACCATAGGTTTCAGGGGTGTTATAGTTAGCTGGACTTTTCACTTGTACAAAACCATTGAAATTCCCCCGTTATAGTTAGTTCAGCTAACTATAACTCGCGCGCCCGCAATGCACTGCTGATGACGTCACATATTACATCACTCATGACATGGTCAGTGACATCACTCATGACATCACTGATGACATCTCAAATGACATCACTGATGACATCACTGATGACATCATCCTTGTGATAGAGTGGCAGACCTTTTCTCACCCTAATATAACCTTTGATACACACATTCAAAAATAGAGACTAAAATTTTCAAAACAATGGACATACCAATACCAGTTACAACAACCTCTTCAGTAATTCTAAGATCCACATACACATCCACTCATTCACCAACAGTCCAATACAGTCACTCATACATGTACTCACTCATCATATGTACTCATACACCTATACATCCTGTTACACAATGCCACTCATCCATAGTTACTCACACACATAGTCACTCATGCTAATAAAGAATCAAACATACATTTACTTGCATATACAGTTATACACACACCACCACACTTACTTCTACGGAAACTTACACATACTTAGTCTTTTAAACAATCACTTATAGAAACACATACTTATTCATACAGGAACTCTTTCAATCTCTCACTCTCACATATACTCACATATATACACCAATAGTCACATATACTAGTTTAAAACATATGTAGTTACTCATAAAGACACTATTGAGACAGTCATTCACTCACTAACACACCCATACACACACTCATCCACCCATACAGTCCTGCACACATACTGTGTTCAACACATACAAACAGTGAGTCACTCATTCATGCACCTATGCACTACGTAATACCCCCACCGAACCATGCAGACACTCAGACTGATACTCAAAAAACCAACTAATAACCTATATAGACACCCATGTAGCTACTCACCAACCCATGCAGCCACTTATACACAAAGTGAGAGACTGATACAGATATTTACATATTTAAACATTACTCACTAAGCCATGTATTCACTATGATACACTTAATCAGTCAGTTACACAATCAATTTTTCAAAAACAAATCATCCATTTAGACACTTATATACCCATTTATTCTTCCATCGACCTTGAGATATACATATATAAAACATATTTAATTTTCAGAATAACACACATTCACTGGATGATGTCATCAGTGATGTCATCAGTGATGTCATTTGAGATGTCATCAGTGATGTCATGAGTGATGTCACTGACCATGTCATGAGTGATGTAATATGTGACGTCATCAGCAGTGCATTGCGGGCGCGCGAGTTATAGTTAGCTGAACTAACTATAACGGGGGAATTTCAATGGTTTTGTACAAGTGAAAAGTCCAGCTAACTATAACACCCCTGAAACCTATGGTTTTTTCAGTGAATATATATATATATATATATATATATATATATATATATATATATATATATATATATATTACCTACAGGCGGTCGCCAGTAGGTAGTTATAGTTAGGACCCTGTTTCCATAGGAAAATCGCAACATTCTATTTTGAATAACTTTGGCGCCGGTCGACGAATCCTTGCGAAATTTTTAAAATAGGTGGGGCGCTGCGCTCCGCTCCTACCCTGAAAGTCTCGGGGGGATTCGTCAAGCGGGGGCTGAGATAAAAGGGGGGTCCTAAAACGCGTTTTTCCCATGCATTTTTCCATAGGACCTTTAGACACAGCCACAGCCCGAACGGCTGAACAGAGTTCCTTGAAATTTGGCAGAGAGGTAGTCTACAGGTCAAGGAAGTGCCTTTTGTAGGTTTGGTGTAAATCTGTTCAGTAGATTCTGAGAAAATAGCCTTTAAATCAATATATATATCTGAGCCAGCTTACGGTGCGCTTACGGTGCGCTTACCGTACGCGTACGGTGACGTGCGCGAGTGCGATTCTGATTGGCTGTTCGATCTAAGTAAACATTCGAATCGGTCGAAACCAGGAAGCGGCGGCCGCCATTTTCTCTCTCGCACTCTGAGGGGGGCAGCATAAACAAAGTCAAAAAACATCTAAAGGGGTAGTATATTTAGTTATTAACCACCCAGCATCGATATAGGTCTCCCCCAAAAACCCCCAAGGCCAAAAAAACAATTTAAATTTTTTTCGAAAAATCGCCGATTACGCTTACCGTACGCGTACGGTTAAAATCATTAAAAAAAAAAAATTATCCACACTTTCCCCACCCCGTGTGTGCAAATGGTGCATATTGTTTTCAAGGAAACTAAAAATGAATACCTTTTACAACGAAGCACATAATATGTCCCCCATGTGCGCAGGGTGCGCGAAGCGCAACGTGCGTACATGGCCCATCCCACGTAACGTGGGCACGCGGTGCGTGCAGCGCACCGCGTGACCACCGTGCGTGCATGGCACTAACTGCGTAAAATCGCCGATTACGCTTACCGTACGCGTACGGTTAAAATTATTTAAAAAAAAAAAATTAACCACACTTTCCCCACCCCGTGTGCAAATGGTGCCCGAAGAGCACCATTTGTGCATGGCATATACTTGTCAAGGAAACTAAAAATGAATACATTTCACAACGAAGCACATAATATGTCCCCCATGTGCGCACGGTGCGCGAAGCGCATCGTGCGTACATGGCCCATCCCGCGTAACGTGGGACGCGTAACGTGGCACGCACCGCGTGACCACCGTGCGTGCACGGCACTAACTGCGTAAAGTGGGCGCGCGCGCCACGAATGGCGTAAAGTAACTTAGCATTTAAAAAAACGTACAAATTCACTAAAAAAAACATAGGTTTCACACACGTTATAGTTAGGAATTAGCATTTAAAAAATCTTGCAAATTCACTGAAAAAACCATAGGTTTCACACAAGTTATAGTTAGCTGTACATTTCACTCGTAAAAAACCAATGAAATTCCCCCGTTATAGTTAGTGCAGGCAACTATAACTCACGCGACCGCAATCCTCTGCTGATGACATATGTGTCTTTATGAAAAAAAAATATTTGTAATATATGTATAGCTAAAATTTAATGGAAGAAGACATGGGCAAATAAGTGTCTAAATACAGTGTTAGCATCAGCAGAGGATTGCGGTCGCGTGAGTTATAGTTGCCTGCACTAACTATAACGGGGGAATTTCATTGTTTTTTTACGAGTGAAATGTACAGCTAACTATAACTTGTGTGAAACCTATGGTTTTTTCAGTGAATATATATATATATATATATATATATATATATATATATATATATATATATATATATTGTTATACCTGGCATCATTGGCGTGGGTCTCCCTTCCCCTCTCCTCTTCCTATTTTTTTATGTTGGCTGGATTCAGATGCTCTGGGCGCCGTGCCACTGCTAATCAGTGCCACTGCGCAAATGCTCCCTGTATATAAATGACTGTCTGACTTAGGATAACCAAAATGCCTAAATCTGTGTAGCATGTCCAATAGTGAGTTACCCTCCATTTCACTGTTGCTACTGGGACACGATCCGTTCTCATAGGCCAGACTGGGCTGGTTGAGGATTACTTTCCATCATCCTATCTAGACCCATGAACCTGATAGGAACTTCGAGTGTGACATGTTTGTGCTCAGGACATTGAGACACCTTTTAGTAAGGACAGTTTATATATCCCATGTTTAGAAATGCTTCTTCTGAAAATGCAGTAGTTTCTTGCATAAGCTTTACTGTAGGCTTTGCGAGTATGTATATTGGCCATCTGGTTTTGGAGCAGCAGGGCCAGCTGAGTCAGACCGGGCTGGAGAGAGAGATCAGTATTCAGAACCTGGGGAGGGGTGACTCTTTGCTCCGAGCAGGGCCGTGCCTGGCAAGGTGAGTGATGGCTCCACCTCCCACTGGGTGTCTGATAGCAGACCCCCTCATTCTGAAAGGGCCGGATGTCACCTTGTAAACCAAGTACTCCCCAACCCCACTGAACTGGTTCTGACTGGAGTCGGTGATTTGCGACCTTAGAGAACAAAGACTTTTTAGGTAAAAAAAGCTGCGCTGGAACTTTGTCTGGGTGTGTTCCTTCTGGATGTCAAGACGAAACTCTGCCCGAATGAACAGAGGAAAGGACTTTGAAACGTTCACCAATCTTGCTGAAGAAACTACCCAAGGGCCTGAATCGAGAGCGCCTCCTGCAGAAGTCTCAGGGACATAGACTTCACCCCGTCAGCCATCGGAATTCCTGTGCGAGGAATTCTGCTTGCAGTTGAGGCCTCCGCCGAGTAATCCGGAGCCTCTAGTTCTACTGTGAGGACCGCGGTTTGGGCACCTTTGAACCTTTCGCTGGATCTGTGTGGGCCGCTGCAGCTAAGAGAAAGCTGCCGCAGCTGAGAGCCCGCCTGAATCTGAACCCTTAAACCTTTCGCCGGATCTGTGTGGGCGCTGCAACTAGGAGAGAGCTGCCACCGCTGAGAACCCACATGAATCTGAACCCTTAAACCTTTCGCTGGATCCACGTGGGCCGCTGCAGCTAAGAGAGACCTGCCACCACTGAGAGCCCACCTGAATCCGCACCCTTTGCCACTTTGCATCATCGTAATTTGTCCTGTGGGCCACCGCAGCTAAGAAAGAGCTGCGGCCGCTGAGTGCCCGCACCCTTTGCCACTTTGCATCATCGGGATTTGTCCTGTGGACCGCTGCAGCTAAGAGAGAGCTGCTGCCGCTGAGTGCCCACACCCTTTGCCACTTTGCATGATTGTGATTCGTTCTGTGGGCTGCCGCAGCTAAGAGAGAGCTGCTGCCGCTGAGTGCCCGCACCCTTTGCTACTTTGCATCATCGTGATTTGTCCTGAGGGTTGCTGCAGCTAAGTGAGAGCTACTGCCGCTGAGTGCCTGCACTCTTTGCCACTTTGCACCATCGTGATTTGTCCTGTGGGCCGCCGCAGCTAAGAGAGAGCTGCTGCCTCTGACTGCCTGCACCCTTGCCAACTTTTGCATCATCGTGATTTGTCCTGTGGTCCGCCGCAGCTAAGAGAGAGCTGTGGCCGCTGAGTGCCCGCACCTTTATCAACTTTGCATCATTAGGATTTATCCTGTGGGCCGCCGCAGCTAAGAGAGAGCTGCTGCCGCTGTGTGCCCACACCGTGTTCACCCTTGTCGAGGATTGCTGCTATCGTTACGTGGGCCACCACTGCTAAGAGAGAGCTGCTGCTGCTGTGAGCCCTTATTATAAGAAAACAATGGTTCTGTCGGGTATGAGCAAACCAATTACTTTGTTATACAAATGAATCAAGGACAATTGAAGAATCAATCAAGAATTGACCAAATAAATTGTGAAGTACAGATGACGCACACAACGTAAGAGTACAAATCACGGTAAAGCCAACTTTAGAGGGTGAAATGCTGTTCTTTATATATAAATTGCATCATTTATATAAACACCCATATCATTTGTAAGGCGAGGTTACCAAAGTAATAAACTGTAAGGTGAATCAGTGAATCAGTGACAAAGTGACATAAGTGACAGAATTGTGCATAATACATACAAAGATTGAATACGTCCAAAGTGTAAAAGTACTTCAGGCTGCCTACCTGCCTAGTCGAGGGAACGCGAATCCTCCCTGCCGCCGCCGCAACAGCTGACTCCACGAACGGCCGCAGTGTGCAGAGGGGAGGGGAGGAAACAACTACATTCCCCAGGCTCCTTCGCGGCGGAAGCCCGCCAACACCATCAACGCCAGCGCCTGGAGGCGCATATATTCTCGGACCACCCCGGCAGAGCGGGTGTCCGTCCAAAGTGTAAAAGTACTTCAGGCTGCCTACCTGCCTAGTCGAGGGAACGCGAATCCTCCCTGCCGCCGCCGCAACAGCTGACTCCACGAACGGCCGCAGTGTGCAGAGGGGAGGGGAGGAAACAACTACATTCCCCAGGCTCCTTCGCGGCGGAAGCCCGCCAACACCATCAACGCCAGCGCCTGGAGGCGCATATATTCTCGGACCACCCCGGCAGAGCGGGTGTCCGTCCAAAGTGTAAAAGTACTTCAGGCTGCCTACCTGCCTAGTCGGGGGAACGCGAATCCTCCCTGCCGCCGCCGCAACAGCTGACTCCACGAACGGCCGCAGTGTGCAGAGGGGAGGGGAGGAAACAACTACATTCCCCAGGCTCCTTCACGGCGGAAGCCCGCCAACACCATCAACGCCAGCGCCTGGAGGCGCATATATTCTCGGACCACCCCCGCGACGCGGGACGCGCGCGGGCGCAGCCGGGCTAAGCCCGGGCAAAGGGCGGGCCCTCTTAGGCCCTCAGAGGCCTGAGGAGACTGGACTGGGCCAGGGACGCTGGTCGTTTTGCTGTGCATGCATCGGACATCGTAAGCACACTATTGTTATTAGTTACTATTATTTGGACAGTTATTCAATAGTGTTATATGTAGATGTGGGCAAATTTGACATATACAACAGACATTGGTGTCCCCCATCCATCGATTTAAAAGGAATTTCATTGCTTAACCATTATTATTGTTATGGTAATTAGTTAAACAAGCACAAAATTTCGTTATTATCCATTCGTGTTTAGTTACCCAGATCATACTGATATGATGTCACGCGAAACTAGAAGTAGTAAAGCTGTGTCAGGTAGTTCTAAACTAACTGGAACCTTAGATGATTTTAAAGTTCGTACAAATACATTAATAGACCAGGGTATTGTCCTTATGGAGAGGAGGGTCTCCCAAGATCTTGCCCTAGCCAAAAGGTCTTCTATGGGCCACATTGCTACAGCTCGCACCCCAATACGAACCCCAGAGAATATCCCAATCAATTCTAACACACTACATATTAATGCAGAGGTTCATGGTACCACCATGGCACTCTCTGATACTCAAGATTGTAGTATTCCTGATTCACGGGATTTGGCAATTATAGAAAGCACCTCGCTAGCCCCTCAGTTAGAAATCCAGATAGCTAACAATAATATCTCAAGAAAAGGGATAAGGGAGGGAGCAATCCCCAAAAAAAGCACAAGTAGGCGATTCAATAAAAAACATCCCGCTACCAAAATTACAAAGGTTGCAAAGACAGGAAAGTGCAAAGAAAATAATACATCTAATGTAAGAGCGACAAGGGAAAGCCAGGGCCAAGAACCTGGGAAAGGAGGGGTTGTCCCCAAGACATTACCTATGAACATTGTAGATGACAGTTTTTTAGACAACTCCCTAGCTGACATTCTTTCTGTTAATCTATCAGCTGACAGTATAGGTACAAATATAGGGAAGGAAAATCTCCTTATACCGACCTTGTCAAAATTACTTAAAACTTTGCTCATTCCTATAGAAGAAAGATTAGTTGGGATAGAAAAACAACTTATAGAACTGAGGAAAGAGAAAAAAGATGAATACACTAGCAAGCAAAAAAAGGTAACTCAAGTACCAGCCCCTATTAGCAATGTACAGGTATTAAAAAAACTTGACAATGACATAGAAAAGGAAAGGAATTCAGCCCTTAAGGTCCCTAACACCAATCCTATCATCATTGATGTAGGTGATAATAGTGCAAAGTCCATTATGACACGTGGAACAACAGTTAAAAAATCGGCTCCTTGTAGCACACCTACACACAATGACGACAACACGTATACAGAAAAGCGCAGGAATATTAATTTACCTCCTGAAGCGTTTGATTATGTAGTCATTTTAACTGGGGTTCCGGAATTAGGCCCATCAGTCCTAGAACCGTATGAGGCGCTCAAAAACAAAGTGTCACATTGGCTGAATAATAATCATCCATTACCACCAACAATAAGAAGCAATATCTTAATGGTAGAGAGGGTCCCCTGGGTAGGTTATAATAGGAAAAAAATACAAGGGGACTGTGTGATTGTATCATTCGAAGACCCTCGGTCAGTAGGACATATCTGTTTGGGAGTCCCAAGGAATAACGGTTCATTGATTGTAGCAAGACCCCTGGCCTATTTTTATCCACCAACGGAACACCAAGATAATGCATGGAGCTGGTTAAGGGACACAAATCAAGATAGGGGTGGAATTGGGTGCGAATTATTTGGGAATTCAAATCCTAAAAGATGGGAAAGGGAGGGGGACGATGGTTGGACCATAATACAACGTAGGGCCAGGAGGCCCCAACATGCCAATTCTCAGTATCACAGAGAATGGATGGGCCCACAGTACGCTCAACCCTTAATCTCTTGTTACAATAGGTTCAGCGGACTGGAGGCCATTGATTGACTCCCAGTATACGGGGAAGGACATAAATCTATACCCTGTCCATTCGCCCCACCCGTTATTTTACCCGCGTCTCCAACAAGTCCTCTTAGGACACCTGATTACCCAAATGGTTCATCTCAATTACCATCAACTGGTACACAGGGGGAATATACCATACCCAAAAAAAAACCCATGGAAGCTCTAGAACCAACACCCAAAGTGGAACAAACAAAGCACCAAGAGGCAAATGATTATAATAGTAATGGGTTAGGAATACCGATGAGATTAAGTAAATCCTCATTGGCTATTAGTTGCAGCTCAAACCAAGGCCTTTCTATGGCCAAGATTATTTCATGGAACGTTGCAGGAGTGGTTACCATCGATAATCGGATGATCCATCTCCTTAACGTATATAATCGACCATGCCCATCATACAAGGAGTCACCATGTATTGACAAATTAGAATCAATACTGGATACTCTGGACCCGGAAGCAAGCACGATTATATGTGGGGACATGAACTGCAACTTTGAACCCATTGTTGGAATGAATAATTTGTATGAGGATGAAGATAATGCTAATGGCATACCATCCTTATCTAGTAATGGGACAGTCGTAGGTACTACCCTAGCTTTCCAAATCACAAGGGTAATGGTAAGCCATGGACTGAGGGCATGCAATGGGCGTTTTCCCTCTGATAGTCCCAAGACACCTACTTTCACGAGACGCCATTGCCAAAGTATAATTGATTATGTTATTATTTCCATGGACTTATGGCCATATACAAAAGACTTGATGGTCAAAGAAAGATTTGATAGTGATCACCATTCCCTGGAAGCTAGTCTTGTAAAGAGCTTAATAATGGGACCGGAAGTTGAAGAGGGAGGACATCAACCAGTCCCAGATAATGTTATATTAATCAATAATTGTCGGTCCGTTAAATTGGCATACATCCTGGGACATGAAGATCTAGTGGCAAATATTTACAATTGCCTTACTAATGTATTTGACACCTATAATCTCTCCGAAAGCGAACCCGGTCAATTTCTTAAATTACATAAAGAGTTCTTTAAAGAATTATTAGAACTTATGACTAGAAGACCAAAAAAAGGAACAGGTGCTGTGAAGCTGCAGCCTATAGGTAAACCATGGTTTAATAAAGAATACCGAACAGCAAAATCAGCTTTGATAGATTCGGTCAAAACTAAAAATTCTATGGCAATTAAAGAAAGTAGAAAATTATATAACAAGGTGCTGGCCAATGCAAAGTGTTCATGGGACGAGGAATTGTGGTCCTGTATGCTGATGGCAGCTAAAATGAAGGACCAAAAGTTATTTTGGGAAACAGTGGCTAAGGGTAACCAAAGGGAGAAAGGCTCAAGAGAGGTTTTTCTTGATGAAGCAACCTGGATAGACCATTTTACGAACCTGTATGCCGCCCAAGGGACTGATAATGCAGTGCAGGAAGATCATGCCCTGTTGTTCGCAGAGGCTGAATCTACACATATAGTTTTTGATCTAGAGGAAACAGAATTAGCTATTAATTCTGTCAAATATGGGAAAGCTCCTGGGCTGGACAAAGTACCAGGTGACCTGTTCAAGCATGAACTAGATGTCTGGGTTCCTTACCTCAATCGTTTGTGCAACATTGTTGCGGCTGGGGAGACAATTCCGGACACATGGAACGGGGCGGAAATTATTACTATTTTTAAAAAGGGCGATAGAAGCAATCCTGCTAACTATCGTCCCATAAGTCTTTTAGATATTACCCAAAAAATGTATGCTAGGCATATATTAAACCGTATAAATACCTGGTTGGAAGAAGAACAAATTTTAACGAAATATCAAGCAGGTTTCAGAGTAAAAACAGGAACCACTGACCAAGTCCTAAGGCTCTGTTGTTTGTATTGGAAATATGTTGTTCTTCGCAAAGGTCACTTATATGTGGCATTCGTAGATCTACGGGCCGCATTTGACCTTATACCGCGAGAACTTTTGTGGGAATCATTGAAATCCCAGGGGATCCCGCTAGGCCTACTAAAATTGGTTATTGGATTACACATGGACAATTATGCTAAGGTGAGGTGGGGTCCTTCTGGGGAACTTACAAAAGCTATCCCCATAAAAAGAGGAGTACGCCAGGGGTGTGTACTGGCGCCAACCCTATTCTCCCTGTTTGTTAACGATATACCATCTTACATGGAGTGTAGTGACAACGACGCACCAAGATTAGGGGGCGAACGGGTTTCTTCCCTTTTGTTCGCAGACGACACCATTCTCATTTCCCAAACACCACGGGGCCTTCAAAATTTATTAAATAGATTCCAGTCGTATTGTTCCTTGAAGGGCCTAGAAATCAATACTAAAAAAACGAAATACATGGCACTGAGCCCACACAGGAATTTTAAGAAAAATGTAATGTTAAATGGACAGAAGCTTGAGTATGTGCAGAATTCTATATATTTAGGTGTCTCTATAGACTCTTCCTTAGCATGGAGACCGCAGCTAGAAAAGAATAAGATTATCTTCAAACAAAACTGTCTACCAATTCTTAAGAGACACAAAGAATGCTTGAATAAGGCTGTGACCCCTGCCCTAGAGATCTTTAAGTACAAAGTCCAACTAGCGGTATTATATGGGGCGGAATTATGGGGTCCTGCATGCAGAAATACATTTGAAAGCCTTGAGAACAAGTTTCTTAGGGGCTTGATAAAAATATCTACAAATACCCCATTAACACCACTTTTTTTGGATCTAAACCTGAAACGAACAGATCAACATGCAATATTAAGACCATTATTGCTGTGGGTTAGATTGTGGACGACTCCAGAATTACTTAATTACAAGAAAGGCCTGAAAGAAGTCATGGATCTCGATAACTGTAACAAAGTCTATTGGTTCAAGCATGTAAGAAATTGGTTAGGCATGATCGGATTAGCCCATTTTTGGAATAATCCTGAGGCAATGAATCCGTGCTCCAAGAAAATTGTTAAACTATCCTTCTGGTCATATGTGAGCCATGAGTCAGTATACGCAAGAATTCATGGACCACTAACTGAAATTTTTTTATTGTTTAAGGATGTAGCATCCTTTGAACCATTTCTAGACGAGATCCACCCGCCTTTATCAAAAACCTTGTACCTAAAATTTAGATATGGTACTCTTAGAACGAAGGCCTTTGAAAAAAGCTGGGCGAAATCAGGAAGTGATCTCTGTATTTCATGTACCCATGGTACTAAGGAAGATGATTTACACATACTTCTATTTTGCTCCAGCTACGTAATACCAAGGAAAAAGTGGATAGTACCACTTTGTCATAATATAGGTTCTAGATCCTACAAGGAGGCTGGCAGAATTTTAAAAACCGATACCAGCCAGGTGATAGTTTTTGGAGTTAGTAGATTTCTTCTCGCTGCTAACTTTATTAGAATAAAGTTGGGTCTACATTTTTAAAGAAAAAGGAAAATGAGGAAATACATCACTAGATATTTAAAAAAAAAAAAAAACCCATGATATCAAAACATTCAATTGTTGTTTTATTATCCAACTAGGAGCATGTGGTTGTTGTTTTTATTGATTTTTTTTTTTATATAAAAATGTCCTAGCGGTTACCGATTTAATACTATTTTTATAATTTTTAAATTATATTTATTATTAATTGTATTTTTAACCTTGTAAAATTTACGCCCGGGCGAAATGTGTTTGATAAAGATTTATGAAATTAGATATTGTGTACGCGGATGGATATACACGAATAGGTTAGCTTGTTTCACCCTTTTTACTCTTTTCGTTTTTTGACCTAGCAAATGTTAAAACGTAAGAATAACAAATGTTTTTATTGTTCTTTTATGATGCTAATGCGTCGAAATAAAGATTCAAATGAATGAAATGAATGAATACAAAAAACTTTTTATGTACAAAATATACAAGAAGAGGGCCAGTATTGAAGAGAATTACAATGACACCGTTTCACGAATAAATCAGAGTATGTATAGAAACAGGTCTTGAACTGGTCCTAGCAATTGTCGTCGACGTTTCAACCCAGTGTAAGCGACACTAAATCGTCATGTAGGGTCTTCATCAGGACATTAAAATAAACGATGGCAACCTGCAGGAGCAAGTAAAGTACGTATCAATACTGTGATGTGTGATTATTTTAATGTGTGGTCCTAAATATAATTACCTAATAATGGGAGGCCATAACTCACCTAGCCTATGGTCTAGGATGGCCTAACAATCAAGCTTTCAGGTGTTCAAGGACAGAGCCCCTCATCCAATGGGGTCTCTGAAAGTCAAATAAAGCGCGGAATGACGTCAAGACACCGCTAACACTAATTGTCAAGAAACATTAAAGCTGCGCCTCGACAATATTTAAATTATAAGGAGTACGTCAAAAGGAGAATTACGATTGATCAAATAAATACCCTCCATTTAAAACCGATTTTGGAGATTAATTAAACGTGACAATCGCGGGATAAACACAAATATCTTAGGCACTTGGAAGGGGCTCACCTCAAAAGGCGTTTTCCTGTAAGAAAGGCCGAGTCGGGTGAATGAAATGCGTCGGATCCAATCCGAAATGAAATTCCGTACGATTATCTGTAAGGACAAGCGTGCATTAAGGAGGGACTCATGGCTGAGTAAAGAATTTTTTTGGTGACGGGAAGTTTTGGGAGAGTACCTACTTTCTTTCATTGGAAATCAATTCGCAGCGATCTCGACTCACGCTGCAGCACCACCTTTCGTAGTTGGAGGAAGCCGCAACTGACAGGCTGGCTGCTAAATGAAGGCAAGCCAGGGCAGTCCTATCTGACGTAGGCAGAATGACGTATCAGGGAGGTTGCCCAGCAACCACGGTCGCTTCTAAGACCTGAAGCAGCTGGAGCTAGCGCGAGTATGTCCGCGCGCTTGGCTGACGTATGCCGACAGTCAAAGTGTCAATCTGTATGATTAACTGGGTAAATTAGGGATATAATGGGTGAAAAACGGCGAGCATTGCCTATATGTGAATTAATGTAACCCGACCCATGACGTGGTCAATTTTAACCGGTTTCAATCGATAATCATATGTGAGCGAGTGTGGACTACTCGTTTGCATAGGAGAAGCCTGACACAAAATTACGTAGACGTAGGCAAAATGACGTATCAGGGAGGTTGCCCGGCAACTACGGTCGCTTCTACGACCTGAAGCAGCTGGAGCTAGCGCGAGTGTGTCCGCGCGCTTGGCTGACGTATGCCGACAGTCAAAGTGTCAATCTGTATGATTAACTGGTTAAATTAGGGATATAATGGGTGAAAAACGGCGAGCATTGCCTATATGTGAATTAATGTTACCCGACCCATGACGTGGTCAATTTTAACCGGTTTCAGTCGATAATCGTATGTGAGCGAGTGTGGACTACTCGTTTGCATAGGAGAAGCCTGACACAAAATTATTTTTGTTGTGCAGAATGGCATCAATGCGCGAAGCCTGCGTAGAATGCAGCAATTAAACGCAGACAGTGTCGTGCAAATCTACGTAAAATGCAGCAATTCAACTCAGGAAGTGTCGTGCAACAGGAGTAAAGGTTAAGGCCCGCACACCTACATCCGTAAATGTGCGTAAACCACTTATTTGTATGGGGTAATTGATAGAGTGTAGCAAGAATTACATATGTTGTGCGCCAAGCCCAAAGCCAATGCATCATAATACCCGGAGAATGCAGCCAATCATGAATTGAGAGTAAAGCCATCACGCAGATAATCAAATGGCCATTAACAGATATTAGTTGTGTGAAACAGACCGCAAAGTCAGTGCAACATATGGATGTTCACCATAACATTGGTTTCAATAATGCATGTTCCCAGAGATAATTGATTACCAAACCCATACCTTCGTGTACAACTAATAACAAGGGAGTATTACTTGTTCATGATGACATTTGTTTCATGGAAACATCAAGTTTCATTGTTTACATCACATATACAGATTTAAAAATTATATAGAACAGCAAAATTAAAAAGCATTGGATGAGTATAGCATGAGGGCCATCCCAATTGTACATGTGAAAGGAACTGTTTGCAATGAGAATATCAAAATGCAATAGTGACTGATCAAGCTCATGATAACAAAATCACATATTTAAACTAGGAAAGAGCCAACGGATATGTCAACATAGAATTCATAGAGAAATGACTTTCTAATCAACTTGTCACAATTGACCCATCTCCCTAGATGTTTCCTCAAGGCTATTCAGACCTTGCTGAACAGTGTTGAGAGAATGAATCCATCTACATTCCTTTCTCTTTAAATTGAAAACCATTGAGCCACCTATTGGCGCCAAACTTACTTTTTCTAGCACCCACCATTTCAAATCTTCAGGCTGATGGTTTTGTGCTAGAAAATGATCCACCATGGGGGCCCCTTGTGTCTTGCATCTAATGCGACTCATGTGTTGAAGTATCCTCGCTTTTATTTTTTGCGTTGTTTGACCCACATACAAGGAATCACAAGGACACCTTATCACATGGATGAGATTGGAGCTGTTACAGTTTGTGAAAGTAGAAGAGTTATATGTTCTGTTATTGTGGGTGAAGGAAGAACCCTCTATTGACAAGGGACAAGCTTTACATTGGCCACACTTGTAATGGCCCATGAGGGGAGGTAAACCCAACTGTTCTCTAAGGCCCCGAGGCTTGGGTGGTTCAAGGTATGCCTTGACAACACTGTCTTTCACATTCTTGCCTCGCTTAAAAGCAAAGATAGGTTCTTCAGTGGTAGAGAGCTCACTGGCAACAAGATTCCAATACTTTTTGATAATTTTCTTCATGCCATTACTCTTTGTGTTAAAGGATGTGACACATACAATGTTCTCCTTTTTAGATCTGTTCTCCTTGACCTGTAGGAGTTCGTCTCTCGGGCAATACCAAGCGCGTTTACGTGCGCGTTTTAAAAGACCCACTGGGTATCCCCGTTCCTTTAGCCGAGCGGTGAGGATCTCGGTTTCTTTAAAGAAATCAGCTCTTCGTGTACAGTTCCTCCTTAATCTGAGGTATTGACCATACGGAAGATTATCTCTCAAGCTACGTGGATGGTGAGAGTCATACTTGAGGAGGGTGTTCCGTTCCGTCGGTTTACGAAAGAGGTCGCAGATTAGTTGTCCATCATCAACTTCAAAGGTGAGATCCAGGAAATCGATGGAACTGTTGTCGTTCGTCATGGTGAACTGAATATCATTAGATCTAGCATTCAGCCAGCTGTAGAATTGATTGAGTTCGTCCTTAGTACCAGACCAAATCATGATCACGTCATCTATGTAACGTTTCCAAACAGTAATGTGGTCAATGAATGGATTTTGGCTGTGAGCCCACCACGGAGCTGCACGTCGAGAGTCAACGCCACCACCAGCCTGGGTCGCTGCGCGCTGCTGCCGCTGAGATCCCGCCTGTCCCCAAGTGCCCGAATCATTGTGGATGCACGCTACAGACCTCTGCAGCCCGGACTTGTGGTCGCTGGGAGTCCGCCTGTCATCGTATCCGCTGCTTCGAGAAGCTGCGTGCTGTGTCCCCTTTCACCAACAGGTATCTGGTGCACAACGGGTCGCGTAGGCCCAGGCCTTGAACCTATTCAGTATCACGTTCTGGTGAATACATAATTGCCTTTTCGAGTCCCTACGGGTTGATGTGAACCTAGTTATTGAAACGCATTGAGAATTTCGAGTTAAACTGTTAGATTAAGATATTATTTTTTTATACCTACCTGAGTTGTGTCCTTTTGTGCTCGTGCTACGTTACCACAGGGTTGAGCAGGGGTTGTCAAAGGGGGTAGCTCGCTTGCCCTGACTTAGGAAGTAGTGTCTCTATTTGGACATTGGCGCACACCATTGCCAACTGGAGACCCCCATTTCTACCATATATATATATAATTTTCATTCATGATTACATTTACCATATTTAATCTATGAGCAATTCATGTTTTTAACCTAATTAATAGGCAAGTATTGGCAAAGTACATTTAAATTTGTTTACTGTATACAAGCTTATTGATCTTCTTAAACACAATATAATCTCAGTATGATCTTGACTTTTCGCAGATAGTGAAATACATTTCTAGTTTCTTTTTCATAATCTTTAAATGGCAAGATTTGTTTATGAATGCATTTGCATACTCATCTAGACACTTTTGGATTCATGGTTTCACCTCTGAATGTCCTTGGAAGTCAACTCATATCAGGGAACTATATGCACTATGGGGACTTAAAGAACTATAGATTTAAAAATGCTTGTGCGTTTATAGGAAAATTCTAAAGTGATCATTCTTTGTATGGTGTATTTAGTGCATTTTTAATACAATGGCCTTCCAGCAAAGAGTATATTAAAAATATGTATGCCATAAAGTCCCAGATTATTTTGATGACTAACATTCAAAAATGATTTAGTACATGCTAGCTGCATTTGCAGGAGAAGATTGGTGTGACGTTATAGTTAGAAAAACCTTACAAATTCACTGAAAAAAAAGTAAGGGTACAGGAATGTTATACTTAGGTTTAGATTTTACACACTCAAAATCATAGAAATTCAGCAGATATAGTTAGCTGAGCTATTATAACCTATACCCCACAATGCACTGCTTATGACCTCACATAATACATCACTCATGACATGGTCAGTGACTTCATTGATGGCATCAATGATGACATCTGAAATCAAACTGCGCCAAAGTTATTAGCAAAACAAAAAATATTCTTTCCTGTGGAAACTACATCCTAACTATAATCCCCTACTGGCAACCAACAGTTCCCCTCACAACTGTCCTCATATTCCCACAGCCCTGCGACAGTGGTATGGGTCCGAGTAAGGAACACACCAATCTCCAAATCACTTCCCTTAACACTCTTGATGATAAATCAATGCTGCATTTAACATTTCGTGTGAAAAGCAATGTGCGTTTCAGGATGCATGACACCTTGGTAAATATATATAAAACTTTAGCAGTAAAAAAAAAATTAACATTTTGAAGTATAATAAGGAATCAAAATATCACAATAAGTGCTATTTTTTTTTAAACAGTATATTTACCGAAGTATAGTGAAAACATTTTAATCTACAAATTATTACAAAATAAAAACAATGTTAAATAACAATACTAAAACAATAAACATGAATCCAGTTTAACCAACATTAGGGAAAATATGTGAATTAATAATTTAGCCTTATAGCCCGCCGTAGCGGGCTATACCGGCTGTTAAAGGCCCGCTGCAGCGTTAAAGGCCCGAGCCGAAGGCGAGGGACTTTAACAAAGCAGAGGGACTTTAAAAGCCGGTATAGCCCTCCTAAGAAGGACATTCTGACACTAGAGGGCAGAATGTTCTAACAAATTAAACAAAGCCTTCAGGGAGCGTGATGGGATTGAAATCCCCTCAGGCTCCCTGAAGCCTTTGTTCACAGCCACAGCTGTGAACAAAGACACATTGGAATGTTGGAGCTCCGGGCTTATACCAGCCATTATAAGCCCGGAGCCCCCCATTGTTTTCAATGGAGCTCCCAACATTCCAATGTTCTAATATAGCCTTATAGCCCACCGTAGCGGGCTATACCGGCTGTTAATGGCCCGCTGCAGCGTTAAAGGCCCGAGCCGAAGGTGAGGGACTTTAACAACAGCAGCGGGCCATTAACAGCCGGTATAGCCCGCTATGGCGGGCTATAAGGCTATTAGAGCATTGGCCCGTGGTAGAAATTACCTGTGACATAAATTTAACATTACAGTTGCAGCTAGGTCTGCACAACACGAGCGCGCGCAGGAAAATAAATGAACATACCTTTGTTTCTACCAGACGGTGTAAAATACGAAACTCCGACTCCACTGCCTGAAGGGATTCATGAAATCGAAGTCGAGAATGCCAGGGAAAGAAAAGATGTTTTCCGTTTTCGGTTATGGGAATTGGTAATTATACTGCGCATGCGCCTGGTACGAAGTGGACATTTTGTAAACAAGCAAGAACCCACCCCATGTTGTTGTAGTCCGGAAGCTAGAAAGCGCGCCGGTTTTACAGATATACTTAAAGGCAAGTGAAATATAATGTCTACTATTGTGTACCTGTCAATGTGATTTAGACTTGGACTTCTTTTACCTGGTACTTTACATGCAATGTTGAACCATTAAAGAAGGGTGGTATCGGTGTAATAAAATTCACTATGTGAGATATGGCAGGTAGCGTAAAACAGAAGATTTTCTGAAACATTCTTAAAATGAAAGCATACAGACTTTCCTCATACAGGAAGTCTTTACAAAGAAGTCAAGGGGGGCTTCTTCCAAAACAAAGAAATGCAGATCACATCTACATACACTAGCAGGTCAATACACGTAAACCCGCCCCGCCCCCCAATAAAGCAAAACAATGCTCGTGTTGTATTATTCTACAAAGCGACCATCTTGCACCTAGGGTGTGATATTAGAACGTCTTGAAAGTAACCTGCCAGATGTATCATCAAATTAAGGAAAAATACTCCGGACAGTGACAATGTAAACAAAAAACGCAAAGGGTGCATGTGAAACAAGGAGGATATCGAATTCATGTTTTAATACATTGCATAATACTCTGTAGAGCTTATCAATCGCAGACTAACTTCCGAGGCCTGTAAACATAAACTGATCCCATTACGCTTATAATGAAAGCCCCAGGATAAAGGAAAAGCGAACTCTTAATACTAGCAAATCAAACCTGCTTAATATGATCCGATCCGTGAAACGCCGGCTGGCTTCACTTCATCATTTCGTCATACAGCCAATATATGCCTAATTGATACCTGTCAATGTGATTTAGGCTTAAGCAGTAGGCGGTATTAGCTCTTCGGCGTAATGGTGGTGTTTTTTTTTTTACGCTTGGTATCATCAGACACTTCAATTTAATAATTTTAAACAGCATTGGGAAAGACACCTAAAGACGTATTATGACATCGTATCTGATTTGTAAGTGCAGATTGATAATAAAACTTGAATATTGTTTTTGCCAGTGATAAAAGTGCACATTATCAGAGGTGTTAAGTTATCTCTTTATAGACAGTTTATTTCACTGAATATGGGGAGAGGATGTAGCCTTATGGCTAGAGCTGTCAACCTCAAAGCTGGGGAACCAGGTTCGAATCTCTGCAATGACGCTCAGCTTCCTGTGATTCTGGTCAAATCACTTAATCTCCCTGTGCCTAACAAAAATGAACGTTTCCACCTGTAAAAGAAACTGATGCTCAAGTAAAGCGCTCTGATACCTGATTTCTTCTGGTCTAGTTTGCGTTATATAAAACTCTAGAAAAAAAAGATATATATATAGTCAATCTTTGTGCAGGCCTGCTATTGTCGGTTCATTGAAACAATGGCATTGATGGATATGACTAGATGGAGCAAATCCAAGGGGGCTACACAAGGCGATTTATTTCAAAACAAGAAAACTCATACTTTTCAGATTTTTTGCACAATTAAACTCTTTATCTGCTGGAAAATATTTAGTGGAAGCAGTAACACTCTAAGCAGTTACCATAAGAGGTTTGCCTTTGTACAGTGGTATGAAACTGTATACAGATAGGGAGAATAAAAAACAACAGACAAATAAGTTTGTGAAAAAATATCATTTATTACAGCATTAACATCACCTTGTACTACAGTTACAGTACTAAATCATGGAATAACAAGTTACAAATTTAAGAGTTAAAAATGCACACTAATACTTTTGGAAAATAAGAATCTTTGCAAAGCATGACAACCATCAGAAATAATTTGTTACTATGTTACTAGGTTTCATTTATAAGGTTTCATTTCATTAAAAATTGTACATTGCCATTAAATGTGATGTTGCAGTGAGAGAAAAGATCGGTAATAATTTTTTTCTTATTGTGTTCTGCTCTGCTTCCTGGTATCTTCAAAGAAGGATTATCTTCTATTTCTACACAAGTTTCTGGCCCATTTATGTATTTGTTAGATATTTTTTTCTTGGTATTGTCACCTGCATTTGCTAGTACAGTGGACCATATATTTCGATCTTCCGATGAAGCTTTCCAGTAACTCTGTACACTAGTTTCGCTTTTGTGGCCAGTGACTGCCATAATCTGTCTAGCTTCAAGACCATTATCTGCAAGTAATTGTACAGCTGTAGCGCGCAGACAATGGTTTGTGTAAATACGACTTAATCCTGCTTTTCTGCTGATTTCTTTCATTAGTCCTCCAATTGTGTTTTTCCCGAGAGGCTTTTTGAAATACCAAACAGAGGCACTTGCAGCATCCTCCACAGTAAGTTTCATTGGTTGAACATAGAAGCTTGTGCAATCTCTGGGCAATTTGGAAACATAAAATTTCAAAGATTTCACAGGACACATATCATTGCCTGGCTGGGCATAGATGCAACCTCTGTTTTGGTATCTTAATTTATCATCTACTTATTTGTGGTTTTTTGTTTGTTCGTTAAAAGTTAAGGTTGCATACTCTTGGTTGTTTTCATCTACTTGGAAGGTGAAAGCATTTTTAGGCAACTCCCTTAATCCTTCCCTGCCACGTCTTGCAAGGTGTAGTTGGGTATCAAAAAAAACTTGGTACTGCAGTGAAGTAGGTTCATCACAGTTCAAGATACCACAGTGTTTTATCAATGACAAGTCCTGTGCTGATAAAAATTATTTTCTTATACTGATATCTTTGCCTTCTCAACGTTGTTTTTTTTAAATTGCTACTAACACATTGTTAGCGGGTGCAAATACAGCATCATGCATGATATTAACAGCTCTGCTAAAAGGAGGATTATTAATTTGTCTATTTAGACCAGCCCTTGCTGATATAAGGCTTTGATTACTGTAACATTCCCCCTTAGCATTTCTTACCTCTGCATAAAAATGTCTGAGAAGGCTACAGAGTTCAGGCAGTGGTTTCATCTCAAAGTCTGACACATACCCATTTTCTACCAACCAGTCTCTGAATATTTGAGTAGCCCATTTTGTTGCTGCTCTTGTGTTGGTTTCAGCCCTTTGCTCTTCAAGTATATCCAGTTCATGTGCAGCAAAGTTTTGGGGACGTTTTTCAGGCTTCTCCATTTGAACTCCAGCAGATTTATTTACCCATTCATCAATGGAAAGGTGTCTGTTAGACCTGTCAGCCCTTTGGGTGGTCCCTCCTCATCATTATTTATTTTGTCCCACTTTTGCCTCAAACCCTGTTAGTATTTTTTCCTTTTTGGGAACCACCAGACTTTTTAGTATTGATGCAGATTCAGGGAGCCATTTTATCTACCCCTGGAACTTCTGTCTGAGGGCCTGGAGCACAAAATGGTGGCCACCTGTGACATCATCAGAACCCACTGGAACCTACTAGAACCTTCTGCAACATTCTGGAACCCTGTGACAGTTAGAGGCGGTTTGGAATGTTGGGAAGCTAAGCCAGAGTTGACAGTTGGAGCTGGCAGTTGGCACCTGACTGGTGAAGAGAGAGGAGCACAGAACTGAAGGAGGAAGGAGTGAGGCAGCAGGGGTGGAAACTTGTGCCTGGAGTGGGGTCCATAAACCCACCCTTGATACTAGTCCCTACTGACTGAGCCCAGCCTGGAGCCCTGTGTGGGAAAAAGCAAGAAAAACCATCTTAAGGACCTGGACAGCAGGAACAGGCCTTAGAAGTAAAGAAAAGCAAGAATCTGACCTGTTTATTGGTTTCCCTGGAGTCCGACGTCGAGAAGCCTGAGACCTGGAGCCCGAGGTGGAGAAGCGGCGCTGACTGGAAAGCAGACGTCGTACCCGGAGCCGCCAGAGGTCGAGAGAGGGCGCCGACGGAGGTCGTGGAGAGTACCAGAGGTCGAGGAGGAAGTCACCCGAGGTCGAGTGAGCGGCGTTGACGGGGGAGTGAAGTCCGCCCTCCGGAGTTGCCGGAACCTGAAGAGAATCGTGCCGGAGGTCGGGAGTGGAGGTCGCACTCCGGAGCCGACGGAAGTCGACATCGAGCCAAGACAGCCCGACGTCATCGAACCAGAGGCCGACATCGAGCCGAGGCCGCCGACATCGAACCGGAGCTGCCCGAAGTCGACATCGAGCCAAGACTGCCCGACGTCATCGAACCGGAGATCGACATCGAGCCGAGGCCGCCGACATCGAACCGGAACCGCCTATTGACGTCGTCAAGAACTGACATTGCGCCGAGGCCGCCGACATCGAACCGGAGCCGCCTCACTGCGTCGACACGACTCCAGCGGCGTCGGAGCTTCATAAAAAGGGCAGTAAGTGGAATAGAGGGCGCCTAAGGCCCTGTGGAGCCCTGAGAGACTAACCTAGGGTGCTGGAACCAGCTTGATTGTGCCAGGGGTGAGCTGAGACTAATACAGAGGGGTTGTGTAGTGTGGGAGAGCCAGATCTCTAGATTCCCCCTTTATCTACCTCAGTTTAGGCCTCAGCCTTGTCCAAGCCAGGGAGTATACCCCTCAGGCCATCCAAATCTTTACAAGCTGGGATTGGGTCAAATCATCCCATAGTACCTCAGGAATGTGAACTGATTTACAAGTGTCACTGTTGGCTTTTATTATTTATTGAGAGCACTGTATTTATTGTATTTATCCTATTTATTGCCTCACAGTATTTATTGTTTCACAATATTTATTGTCGTACAGTATTTATTGCCTCATAATATTTAATTGCCTGTAATGTAATGCACTTATATTTATGCCTTGATTATTTATGATCTACCTTATTTATTGAATCGTTAAGACAGTATTTATTTGACGTACCCTTCCACAGAAAAAGCCTTGTGTACTGTGATTGTATTATTATTTATTTAATCAGCAACTAAGAGAAAAGAAGATAAAGAGATATATTTTCAGTATAATTTTTAAGGTGTAGTGTCGTTTTTGGAACGGATGCACGCATGGTTATTGTGTGGGTATAACGTATGCTTAACACGGTGCCTGACCCCTGACCACTCGAGCCAAGCTACCACAGTGTATGTCTGGAAAAATCCCATTACCACCGCCCTTCCGGTGTGGGAGTGGGGTTTTTCTAACATAATTGGTGTTCAGCGGTGGGATAGAGCTGTGCCTACGTATACTCGACAATAACTGTGGGTAGTCCATAGGCCTACACCTGGAGTTTTCTCAAAGCGGCCTTCCTAATTCTGAGTTTTGTTTTTTCCAAATTTACTCTGGTGGTGGGAGGAGGTATTATATAAGGTACCCCCCTGCATAGCTTCTGCAAATAACTGTCCTCTGACCTGAGTGGGCAAAATGGAGTTTGTGCTAGAAGACCTGGAAACCTATACTGTGGCCCAACTCAGGGAGTTTTGTCAGCGGGAGGGGGTGTATTGTCCCCCAGGAGCAAAGAAGGGTGCACTCCAAACCAGCCTAAGGGCTTGGGGGGAGGCACGACGAGAAAGCAAGGCTGAGGAGGAGGACAGGGATAGAGAGCCCGACAGCGAGGGGGCTGGGTTGTACCAACCTGAGGTGGGGAACCTAGTAGCGGGGCCCAGAACCATTTCCAGGAAGGGCAGCACTGTCTCTAGCGGTGGCTTATCTGAAGTGGAGTTAACAGACCGGAGGGAGAAAAGACAGCTCACATGGGACTTAGCAAGGCTGGAGAAAGAGAAGGAGGAACAGAGGATGGCTCATGAGCTAAGGCTGAAAGAGATAGATCTTCAGATCCTAAGAGTCGGGGCACACACTGTTCCTAATGGTGGCAGCAAAGACCAAGAAATCACCAGGGAACCCAAACCCTACCTGCCAAACGACATAGTGGCTAGCTATGGGGTGGGCGACGATATTGCCAAGTGGCTAGCGGCCTATGAGGTCTCGTTAAGGGTCCATGGGGTTCCAGAGAAGTACTGGGGAGGGGGATTGTACAGGTACATGCCTCCAGCTGGTAGGGATGCTTTATTGGCCTTAGAGGAGGATGAGCAGACCCACTACCCCACCATGAAAGTGGCGCTCATAAGAAAGTTTGGACTAACACCCGAAAAGTACAGACAGAAGTTCCGGGGTAGTCACAAACTGGGCACACAGAATTGGGTGGACTTCCTGGACTATGCAAGGAAGGCACTAGAGGGTTGGATTCAGGGCAGTGAAGTAAGGAACTACGAGGGGTTGTTTGATTTAGTACTGAAGGAACACCTGCTCGAAAAATGTTTCCCTGAACTGCGTCAACACCTGGTGGATAGCAAGCTGACCAATCCCCGGAAGCTTGCTGAGGAGGCGGACATTTGAGCTAGTACCCGGGTGTCCACAAGGGGGACTGGAGGGGATACTCAAAAGGCCGGACAGGGCGCCCCCCAGAAGAAAGAGGGAGGGGAAAAGAAGAAGGAGTTCTCCAAAGGCCCCCAAAATAACTTCCAAGGGAAGGGAACAGGATTCACCCCTAGGGCTAACCCCCCCAGAAACCCTAATCCTGGCCAGAGTCAGCAGCCAAGGGTTGTCCATTGCTACGAGTGCGGTGGCGTTGGACACTACAAGGGAGATGCGAAGTGCCCAAAACGACCACCCCCTCCCATTGGAGGAAAAACCCCCGGAGTAGCTAGTGTAGTGCTCGGGGAGGAGATGCCTTTAATTAAGGGAAGGGAGTGGGCGGGTGTCACTTTAGTGTCCCTGGGAGAACGGGAGATGGTTCCTAAGATCCAGGTGCCCGCAAATACCGTAAAGTATGGGCAGTGGGTCACCATCAACGGCCAAAGAGGGGAGGCTCTGAGAGACACAGGAGCCAGTATGACTATGGTGCGTAGCCAACTGGTGTCTCCAGAGCAGGTAATTCCCGATGTACTCCACCCAGCCGCGATGGCTGACGGCAGAACAGGCCACTATCCGGTGGCCGAGGTTCCCTTTGAATGGGAGGGGGTTGCAGGTTCACTTCGAGTTGCCGTAAGCCCTGCCGTGCCAGTCGATTGTCTACTGGGGAATGACATGGAGCACAATGCTTGGAAGGAGGTGGAATACCGGACTCATACTGAGATGCTGGGTACACCTGACTGGGCCTGTGTGAGCACAAGGTCCGCGACTACCCGGAGAGGGAGTTCGTTCAGGCTGGAGCCTGGAACAAAGGCCCAGCCAGCTGCCAGTCAAGGGAAGAACCGAGGACAGGAGGAGCCTGCCTCGGCGTCCGCACCCCGTAGGACGGATAGGCCACCGGAGTTGGTGGACCAGGAGTCTGCGGTGGGGGATGTCACCGAACTGGAGGACCTGCCCATCCCGGCCGAGTGGCACGTGGAGGGAGGCCCGTCCAGGGAGGAATTCTGCCAGGGCCGGAGGGAGTGCCCTACCCTTGAGGGACTGAGGCGACAGGCCGAAGCCCAGGCAGCAGGGAACGTTGAAGGGAACTACAGTGTTTACTGGGAGGATGGCCTCCTCTACAGTGAACCCAAGGCACCCCTACATGGATCGTCACGAGCCTTGGTAGTCCCTCAACGTTATCGAGCCTTCCTTCTGGAGTTGGCTCACGAGATCCCCTTGGCAGGACACCTGGGGCAAGACAAGACCTTCGCCCGTCTTGTCCCACACTTTTATTGGCCTCAAATGAAAGTGTCGTCCGATACCTACTGCCGGACATGTGTGTCTTGCCAAGCCAGTGGGAAAACAGGGGTGAAGCTGAAAGCTCCCCTGGAACCACTTCCTGTCGTTAGCACCCCCTTTGAAAGGGTGGGCATCGACATTGTGGGTCCGTTAGATCCGCCAACGTCAGCTGGTCACAGGTTTATCCTGGTTTTGGTGGATCATGCCACACGGTACCCAGAGGCAATACCTCTGAGGACCATAACAGCACCTGCTGTGGCTAGGGCCCTGATGGGAATCTTTACCCGAGTGGGTTTTCCCAAGGAAGTTGTGTCCGACAGGGGGACCAACTTCATGTCAGCGTACATGCGGGCCATGTGGAAGGAGTGTGGAGTGACCTACCGGTTCACCACTCCTTACCACCCTCAGACCAATGGTCTGGTGGAGAGGTTTAACAAAACCTTGAAAGGCATGATCAGAAGTCTGCCTGAAAGCCTGCGGAGGAAATGGGACGTCATCCTACCCTGTCTACTCTTTTCTTACAGGGAAGTGCCACAGAAGGGAGTGGGCTTCAGCCCCTTCGAGCTTTTGTATGGGCACCCTGTACGTGGACCTCTCAACCTGGTGAGAGACGGATGGGAAAGAACTCCCAGAAAGCTTCCCCAGGACGTGGTGAGCTACATGCTGGCCTTCCGGAGCCAAATGGCTAAGTTGTGGAAGCAAGCTTCTGACAACTTGGAAGCCAGCCAAGCATTAATGAACGCGTGTTATGACCACATCGCTCATCCGGTGGAGTTGGAGCCTGGCCAGAAGGTGTGGGTGATCGAACCAGGAGAGCTTAGCGCCCTCCAGGATCGCTGGTCAGGACCGTTTGAGGTATTGGAGAAGAAGGGTAAGGCTACCTACTTGGTGGATCTTAAAACCCCTCGTCAGCCCCTATGGGTGCTGCAAGCCAACCGCCTCAAACCCCACCACGAGAGGCCCGAAGTCATCTTGATGATGGTGACTGACGGAGTAGAGGACGCGGAAAGCGAGCCTCTCCCAGATTTGTTTGCGTCTCAAGAGAAGGATGGGTCGGTGGAGGGAGTGATTCTCTCCCCATCTCTAACTCCTGAACAGCAGGAGGACTGCCGCCAGGTCCTGGAGCAGTACTCTTCGTTGTTCTCCCTTGTTCCGGGTAGGACTCACCTGTGCGTCCATGATGTGGACACAGGAGACAGCCCACCTGTGAAGTCCAAGATCTACCGGATGTCAGACAAGGTGAAGGCCAGCATTAACAGTGAGGTCACTAAGATGCTGGAGCTAGGAGTGATCGAACCTTCTAGCAGCCCCTGGTCCAGTCCGGTGGTACTAGTACCAAAAGCTGCACCACCGGGTGCCCAACCGGAACTGAGGTTCTGTAAGGACTACCGGGGACTGAATTCAGTAACCAAAACTGATGCTCATCCGATCCCTAGGGCGGATGAATTGATTGACCGGCTGGGAGCTGCCCAATATCTAAGTACCTTTGACCTTACTTCTGGGTACTGGCAGATCTCTTTGACTGATGGAGCAAGGGAAAGGTCAGCCTTCTCCACGCCCAATGGCCACTACCAGTTCTGTGTGATGCCCTTTGGGCTCAAGAACGCACCTGCCACGTTTCAGCGCCTGGTAAACCAGATCCTCACCGGAATGGAGAGTTTCTCTGCTGCTTATCTGGATGACATAGCCGTCTTCAGTAACAGCTGGGAGGATCACTTGCGTCACCTGCAAGCTGTTCTCCAGGCCCTGAGACAAGCTGGATTAACGATCAAGGCCAGCAAGTGCCAGATCGGGCAGGGGTCGGTAGTGTACCTTGGACACTTGGTGGGTAGGGGAGCGGTGCAACCCCTCCAGGCGAAGATCGAGGCCATCATGGCCTGGGAACCCCCCAAGACACAGACTGAGGTCCGAGCTTTTCTGGGCCTCACGGGATACTACCGCCGCTTCGTGAAGGGATACGGTACCATCGTGGCCCCCCTCACGGAGCTTACGTCCAAGAAACAACCTCGACGGGTAGTCTGGACGGAGGCTTGTCAGCAGGCCTTCGTCAAGCTGAAGAAAGCCATGTGCGAGGCCCCGGTCTTAAGGGCCCCAGACTTTTCCAAGAAGTTCATTGTCCAGACAGATGCATCAGAACATGGCATTGGGGCAGTGTTATCGCAACTCAATGAAGAGGGTCTGGATCAACCCGTGGTCTTCCTATCCCGGAGACTACTTCCCAGGGAACAGAAGTGGAGTGCAATAGAGCGTGAAGCCTTTGCAGTGGTATGGGCTCTGAAGAAGTTGCGGCCATACCTGTTTGGCTCGCACTTCCTGGTTCAGACCGACCACAGACCCCTTCGTTGGCTGATGCAGATGAAGGGGGAGAATCCCAAGTTGTTGAGGTGGTCTATTTCCCTACAGGGAATGGACTTTCAGGTGGAACATCGGCCTGGAGTGGACCACGCCAATGCAGACGGTCTCTCAAGGTATTTCCGCCTTAGTGATGAGAACTCCCAAGGGGTTGGGTAGCTCTCCCCACTGTCAGCTGGGGGGGACGCGTGTTAGACCTGTCAGCCCTTTGGGTGGTCCCTCCTCATCATTATTTATTTTGTCCCACTTTTGCCTCAAACCCTGTTAGTATTTTTTCCTTTTTGGCAACCACCAGACTTTTTAGTATTGATGCAGATTCAGGGAGCCATTTTATCTACCCCTGGAACTTCTGTCTGAGGGCCTGGAGCACAAAATGGTGGCCACCTGTGACATCATCAGAACCCACTGGAACCTACTAGAACCTTCTGCAACATTCTGGAACCCTGTGACAGTTGGAGGCGGTTTGGAATGTTGGGAAGCTAAGCCAGAGTTGACAGTTGGAGCTGGCAGTTGGCACCTGACTGGTGAAGAGAGAGGAGCACAGAACTGAAGGAGGAAGGAGTGAGGCAGCAGGGGTGGAAACTTGTGCCTGGAGTGGGGTCCATAAACCCACCCTTGATACTAGTCCCTACTGACTGAGCCCAGCCTGGAGCCCTGTGTGGGAAAAAGCAAGAAAAACCATCTTAAGGACCTGGACAGCAGAAACAGGCCTTAGAAGTAAAGAAAAGCAAGAATCTGACCTGTTTATTGGTTTCCCTGGAGTCCGACGTCGAGAAGCCTGAGAACCTGGAGCCCGAGGTGGAGAAGCGGCGCTGACTGGAAAGCAGACGTCGTACCCGGAGCCGCCAGAGGTCGAGAGAGGGCGCCGACGGAGGTCGTGGAGAGTACCAGAGGTCGAGGAGGAAGTCACCCGAGGTCGAGTGAGCGGCGTAAACGGGGGAGTGAAGTCCGCCCTCCGGAGTCGCCGGAGACCGAGGTGAAGCGTGCCGGAGGTCGGGAGTGGAGATCGCACTCCGGAGTCGCCGGAACCTGAAGAGAATCGTGCCGGAGGTCGGGAGTGGAGGTCGCACTCCGGAGCCGACGGAAGTCGACATCGAGCCAAGACAGCCCGACGTCATCGAACCGGAGGCTGACATCGAGCCGAGGCCGACGACATCGAACCGGAGCTGCCCGAAGTCGACATCGAGCCAAGACTGCCCGACGTCATCGAACCGGAAATCGACATCGAGCCGAGGCCGCCGACATCGAACCGGAACCGCCTATTGACGTCGTCAAGAACTGACATTGCGCCGAGGCCGGCGACATCGAACCGGAGCCGCCTCACTGCGTCGACACGACTCCAGCGGCGTCGGAGCTTCATAAAAAGGGCAGTAAGTGGAATAGAGGGCGCCTAAGGCCCTGTGGAGCCCTGAGTGACTAACCTAGGGTGCTGGAACCAGCTTGATTGTGCCAGGGGTGAGCTGAGACTAATACAGAGGGGTTGTGTAGTGTGGGAGAGCCAGATCTCTAGATTCCCCCTTTATCTACCTCAGTTTAGGCCTCAGCCTTGTCCAAGCCAGGGAGTATACCCCTCAGGCCATCCAAATCTTTACAAGCTGGGATTGGGTCAAATCATCCCATAGTACCTCAGGAATGTGAACTGATTTACAAGTGTCACTGTTGGCTTTTATTATTTATTGAGAGCACTGTATTTATTGTATTTATCCTATTTATTGCCTCACAGTATTTATTGTTTCACAATATTTATTGTCGTACAGTATTTATTGCCTCATAATATTTAATTGCCTGTAATGTAATGCACTTATATTTATGCCATGATTATTTATGATCTACCTTATTTATTGAATCGTTAAGACAGTATTTATTTGACGTACCCTTCCACAGAAAAAGCCTTGTGTACTGTGATTGTATTATTATTTATTTAATCAGCAACTAAGAGAAAAGAAGATAAAGAGATATATTTTCAGTATAATTTTTAAGGTGTAGTGTGGTTTTTGGAACGGATGCACGCATGGTTATTGTGTGGGTATAACGTATGCTTAACACGGTGCCTGACCCCTGACCACTTGAGCCAAGCTACCACAGTGTATGTCTGGAAAAATCCCATTACCACCGCCCTTCCGGTGTGGGAGTGGGGTTTTTCTAACAGTGTCCAAATAAATTGAAAGATATTTGTTGAGGCTTTTCACAAAACTGTACATATCTTGGAGGACTTGCCATTGCTACTGCTCAGCTCTTCACCTTGGTATGACTGTTGAGCTAACTGTGATTTTAAACAATAGAATGGATTGCTCTTGGCAGCTTGTGGAGTTTAGAACACTCAGTTAAGAGGGCCTTTACCAGTGAATACAGATCTCTGGAGCTGCATTGTCTTCAATGGAGCTCCCAACATTCCAATGCTCTAATTTACTTTTCACACTCCAAATTATGCAACAATAGTAGAAAAGTTAGACTCAGCAGAGGTTTACTATGAAACAGCGGAGGAAGTGTTGTGCTCCAGAGAGATTGCATGAAACATTCCAAAATTTAAATACCCAATAAAAATTGGTTGCATCATATTATTTATAAAAAAATCTATACTGTTTCAAATCAAATTACAGGCTCAACATTTTAAAACCTGCTTTAACTTGTACATAAACCCAGGCAAAATATTTAAGTGGGGAGGGACTACATGTGCAAGATGTCCAATATGTAAAAAATATGGAGTGTATATAGTACACATGGTGGCTAGCTGTCCAGCGCTAGAAGGCCTTCAAGCTGTAATCACTGAGTTTTAGTAAATAAACTAGGGGTACATACCACTCTGTCCCCTCAGCTAATGCTTCTAGGTGTTCATGATGACATAGTTCCAGCTAATGCCTCACCTTTTATGTTTGTTGCTATGGTTGTATGTAGGTTATGTCTGACAGCTTGGCTTGAACTCTTCACTCTGGTATTTCATCAATGGTTTGCACGTTTGTTATCGGTTTATCATCTGGAAAGGGAAATTTATGCTCAGAAAGGCAAGAATGCCTGGATTTTCTTTTCTAAAATCTGCCCCCACCCCCTTAGTGAGTGGGAACTGCTAGGTGTTTCTGCGGAGTAATAGGCGAATAGCAACCTTATCAATTTGGTGTGGGATTCAGGGATCAATCATTTGTACTTATGGTTTATATATTCCTATCTATCTATCTGTTAGAGATGTTATTCTTTCTTTACTTTACATATTTGATGCACTTTATAGAATTAAGCACTGTCAGTTGTTTTTACTGATTGGCTATATCTTACGGGAATTGTCTCCTTGAGGGGATTCTTATTATCTTGTGGAAAAATGAAATACATTTAAAAAAGAAAAAAAAATGATGCAGTCACCATCCATGGCACTTCCACTGGGCTCAGGGAGCCTTTGGTGTGTCAAAACTCACCATAATCCCTTAATGACGGTGGAGCCAGGCTCAACTCTGCCATCAGGTTTATGATGGCACTTTCCGACAGCCTTTCGATTTCCAGCCTTTTTTAGCCTTTCCAACATGGTAAGGCTGTCAGAAAGTGTCTTTGTGGGCCCCTAGCAGGGCCACTGCTCCCCTTGTGCTCCGCTACGTGGACTGGTGAGCACATATGGTGCCCTGCTGAAAATCCCTGTACCGTGTGGCAGGCAAGGCATGATGCGGCCACATGGTTCAAGGATCTTTGCAAATATCAATTTGACAATGGAAGCTTGTGCTGCGGGCCTTTATGCACACTTCACAAGCTTCCATTGACATGAGTCAAACATATATTTTAAAGACAAACAGGATGGACATGCACACCACATCAACTATCCTAGAGGAGGCATTATTACCAACCATTGCTATCAGGACAGCAATCCCCATTCAATGAGACTGCTGGCAGCCCTACATTTTTGCAACAGACGAAGAACAAGACCTGTAGGCCAGCTACATGGGAGTTCTAAGCTTTTCAGGCAGGTGATGGATATCCTGCTCCAGCACATCATTGTCCCCATAATCCCCCACACAGTTATTGCCAATAAAGAAAATGTTTTCTCCATTGGGGTTTCCCTAATCTTTTACAGGCATATGATTGTACACAAATTAGCTAATTATACCAAAGGCAAATTAACAAACATAGAAAACTAGAACCCAGCAACACACCATAAGTGTACAGGTGGTTTATGATGCATATCTACTTTTCATACAAGACTCCATGATCCTTTGGAAAAGCAGGATTCTGTAAACCATGGAAACATAGGACCTCGTTTGTGGGGCTTTGACATAGGGCAGTGCAGCAAGTCAGCTTGCTGTGCTGCCCTACTTCAAAGTAAAAGGGCAGGAATTCATCACATTTATCTAATATGGAGCATTCCTGTCCTTTCCCCAAGTGCCGGTGCCATTTTAGAAGCCTAGCATCAACCCAGACACCATTGCATCATGGTGCAAGGGTGCCTGTGTTGCCAGTAGGATTGTTTTTGTGCAGGAATGGGCACCTTCCTGCACAAAATCAACCCCAAGCGGCATTTTCCTCTTTCTATGTATGGTGACGAAGAGAAATTAAAATATTTCTCCTTGTTATGTCTCACCCGGGGAGACGTATGGTTTGGTACTTCCTCAGGTTTACAGTACCCCCTAAATCTGGGGAAGCATCAACCTCCATGGGTGTTGCATGTGAACATCCAATGCAATGCCCATGGAACTCCTCCTGAGTGCATAGTAACGCAACACAGTGATCTGCACTGACTTGCCTTACTATATATCTATGAGGCCATTCAAAGCTATGTCCCTCAGGAAGCTACATTTGTGAATAACACACCGCATGTGTCATTTGTTATGCAGGGTATAGAAAACATTGCCTTAGGGCCGACCTTAAGTCATGACACGTTTGAATACATTGACATGTTTATCAAAGATGCACTTATGCCAGCACCCTCACAAGATACTCAAAAGACCCACATAGTGACTGCATTTGAATTCCAACTGTCACAATTGCATCTGAAAATTCTTGTGGTTCAGTGTGCAATGCCTCAAGACTCAATTCAGTCAGAGAGGTGAGATCATGGCATTGTTTTCTGCCAGGCACACTTTAACAGGGTAGACATCCTATCACGTGCGTCATGAGCATAACAGGTGGCAGCAGTTTAGTAAAGTTAATTTGTCTTAGGCTGCTGTGGCAATGGTAGCGCAGCTTGCAGCTGCCTGCTGCACTGTGGGGGGGTTATATTCTAAACAATTGTCCTGTGACTTGACCTGACCGGTCACCTACCAGCTGAGCGAACCATGCACCACAGCGGCCGCTGTGGGGGTTCCTCACCCAGCTGGAGCAGCCCAGAGCACACCACTGTCCTCCACAACAGTGCAGCAGCTGAGCAGAGTGGAGCCAATTGGCTGACCTCAACCATGCCAAGTGTCATTTGTTAAGCGCACTACATACCCCCGAGGGTCTCACAGCGCTGGGGGGGAGGTGGGGCTGCTACTGATCGAACAGCCAGGTCTTTAGTATCCTCCTGAAGGTCAGCAGGTCTTGGGTCTGTCGTAGGCTCAGAGGGTGTTCCATGTCTTGGTGGCGAGGTGGGAGAAGGATCTCCTGCTGGTGGTTGTTTTTCAGATGTGCAGGACGGTGGCGAGTGAGAGGTCAGCGGAGAGTGGCTGGCGGTTGGGGGTGTAGAAGGAGAGCCGTCTGTTGAGGTAGGCTGGGCCGGTCTTGTGGAGTGCCTTGTGTGCGTGGATGAGGAGCTTGAAGTATATCCTCTTGTTGACAGGGAGCCAGTGCAGATTTCTCAGGTGGGGTGTGATGTGGCTGTGTCATGTTTGCATCGAGGATCAGTCGTGTCGAGGCGTTTTGGATGCGTTGTAGTCGATTGATGAGCTTGGTCGGGGCTCCCGCGTAGAGGGCCTTTCTGTAGTCGAGTCTGTTGCTGACAAGGGCCTGGGTGACTGTCTTTCTTGTATCTGTTGGGATCCATCTGTAGATCTTGTGGAGCATGCAGAGGGTGTTGAAGAAGGAGGAGGAGACGGCGTTGACTTGCTTGGTCATTAAGAGCGTTGAGCTGCCTGTGTGTGCCCTATGCTTTGCAACAGTTTAACAATCCTCTTGGAGTTTCTTGTTGCGCTATTGGGTGCAATTTCCAATATTTCTGTTTCCGTTGTCTTCATTGCTTGATTTTGCTCATGAGTAAGTGTCACTCATAGTCATTGAATGTCACTCATAATTTCACTAAAATTATGAAAATGTCACACATAAGCAATCTGAAACCTTAGCAGCTATGATTTCTCAGTTTTGTGTATGGTCTTAGCACCTGGATACTCCTTTTTATGTGAGTTGGTAGTGTTTGACTAATCCTACTAACTTGTAAATTCAAATGTGTAGTACTCAGTGCTGTGGTGACCACACACATGTAACAGAATTACAAAGGGTATTTGCCATATGAAGTTTCACAGTGTACAAGAGTGTAGTGTCACACGAGTATATGTGTTATTTAGCTGTCAAATAGGATGAAATGAGTTTCAATGGGGGCAAGCAAAAAATACTCCTCAATGGAATGCAAACAACAATGTAATTCCTTCACAGCTGTGTGAAAAAGACATCATGGAATATTCAAGAGTGTGCAAGAAAACATAGTCAGTGGTGCAGAAACATATATCCGCTATCTATCCGGTGCTGCACAGATCACCATAAAAACTATCTCCGCTCCTTTGATGCAATTAGTCAAGGAAAATATGGCAATAGTCATAAACCTGAGAGGATTTGCAAAAGAGGTAAGGAGTTACTTGTTAGGAACATATGAATAACAAGAGAGTAAGAGGGGATTGTAAAAATCCTCCTTGGGCACCACGTGCAAACAATATGCTGGGTGAGGGTGGAGTTTAAAGATTGTTGCCTAAGAAGGGGCTATGTAAATGAAGCCAAGGTCAATGGAAACTATCTCATATGATGAAGACACTACAGTCAAATATTCAATAAGTAAACATCAAAAAGAATATCTTCTTTAATTGATAAAACAATCAAGAAAATTAGACGATCAAGACACATAATTACTTCATCTGTCAGTCTCTTCATTTATATCATAGATTTTAAATATAGTCTTTTGGACTAGGTACAGCCCAAGTAGGTAGTCACTGAATAAAATACAAGAGGAAAATCGTAAATCAGCAAATATGAATGAGTGACTTTCACAGAGTAAATGGACAATTACCTCAAGGAGCAATTGCTGTTTCACTTGTCATATTTAGTCAGACCTTCAGCAATTGAGGTAAGATATTGAATACATTTGTATTTGGGAGTTAATGCTAGTAATGTGTAAACCATATATTGACAAGATAGATTTATGTGCAGAGTCTCCGTCATGAGTGTGGAGACTCTGCCACCAAATAATTCACGTAAGTTACCTTAGTGAAAAAAAAAAGTCATAAACTTCCACAAAAGTGTAAGTTTATATTGTGAACCAGGCCATGACGTGGTCAGCCCTAGCCTTGTCAGTGCACTTTTTTTCCTCTGTCTCATTGTCTATTCTCTTTGTTGTCCTTGTGCCACTTACTTCTCACCCTGCCTCCTATGGTCCATGTTGCCATCTCCCTCAACAAAAAGCAATATGACTTGCTCAGCGCTGGTCGAGTCATTGCGTTTTTTAAAATAAAATTTAGCCACGATGCACAGCAGTCACACTACTGTACAACATAGCTTAAAGACAGTGTGGTGAAGCCAGTTCATACCCCAGTTAGACCAGGGGAAACTGTCAGAGCCTAAATATAGTCCTTAAGCAGGGACACTACTGGAGCAAGAATGGGATCAGGGCTGTGCATTGACACCTACGGGTATATTTATGACTTTTGTGGTGCAGGGTAGTGCAGCAAGGAAAAGGGCAGGAGCTCATGCATTTATCCAATATGGCTCATTTCTGTCCTTTTCCCTTGTACTGGCACGATTTTGGCAGCCTAACACCAACGCAGGCACCCTTGCACCATGGTTGCCTGTGTTGTAGGTGGAATTGTTTTTGTGCAGGAAGGGACACCTTCCTGCACAAAAACAACCCTGAGAGGCTTGAGTTGAATGCAGCACACATAGAGATTAGAATTTTTTGGTGAGAAATAGAGATATTTTTTCTAGGGAAGCCTCTCTTGGGGAGGCGTAACTTTTTGGCTCATTGCCAGGGTTAACTGTAAATCTGGGAATGCACAAGAACACAATGCAACACCCATGGAAATGGTTCCCTGGCATGGAGTAATGCAATGCTGAAATTTGCACTGTATAACATTACTCAAGATTCTTAAAGCCACTGAGGGCCAGGCAAGGTGCGTGGCTTCATAAATATCATTTAACATTTGCGTTGTGCTCTGTTACGTGGTGCAACGCAAAGGGGCTCAGGTGACCTATCTCCAATTGATCATTCATCATTTGAGATTTATGTTAACCTCAGAAGAGGCTGCTACATTTTAAATATGTATCATATAGATCTGCCACTCTAAAATCCATTTGCATTATGCAAGCCCAGCTGACCCGGGCAACGCCTCCCAGACCGCTGATGGATACTGTCAAATAAAGACTTGTTGCTAAACGGAGGCAGTGTTGAAAAAAATTGAAACTGTGATTCATGTCAAAAACACTCTGGACAGGCAATAAGTCAAGGTGTTAATGAGGAACTAGTCTTTAATAACTTTGTTCTGCAGCTGGCAGTGCACACTGTTCAGCTGTGGGATCATGTCCCACTGGACACTCCCAGGTTCTGAGGCCTCTGGTGCCTGCCCATGGTGATTTGAATTTCTCCACTGTCTTTGCTGGATATGATAAATACTCAGTCACCTCTGACTTTGGTACCACAGTGAGCAGAACATGCCACAGTTAGTAGTGTGGCTACTCTAATCTTGAAAGACAGTGCAGATGCCCACGTAGGTCAGGCGCTGCATGTTTCTGCACACATCTAGCCCCTACTGTATTGTAGAGGGGCATCTATCAGCCATGTGGTAAGTTCTCATTGAAAGGACGGAGCTAATCTTCAAGGGTTCAGGGTGACACTCAATCCCATAGCATGGAACACCTTCCTATTTGGCACCAGCATTGAATTGTTCTTGTAACAAGAGTGCACCCTCTTCGTTCTAAAAGGTACAGAAGTAAGTCGGTACATAATGCAAGCTAAGGTTACTTTGATTTTTATAAATGACAGCTTCACGGTACTCAAATGTTCACTTATTTTGTGAAGACATTGTTTCAATGTTTTATTTTTGATTAGTGTTATAACACCACTGATTCCGTTGAAATGTCTCCCTGTTTTTGTTGGTTTATGTGAGGACATATCATTTGTTCCTGGTGAGATGGGTCTTTGCCCTGCTGTTCTAGCGGAGGTGAGGGTGCCATTGCCTTCGGGGACCTGAATCCAGAGGGAGGGCAGATTCACAATGTTTTTTGTAATTTACTGGTTGGTTATTCCTGGCTTACTACGAGAACTCCAGGTCTCTCACTGAATTCCAGGAGTACTGTTGGTCTATTACTAAATCTTAAAAAGGCTACTTAAACGGCTAGCACAATTAGCGCTGCAGGCCCACTAGTAGCATTTGAAGTACAGGTCCTGGGTGTATGGTATACCACTTTACAAGGGGAAAAGCACATACACTTTAGCACTGGTTAGCAGTGGTAAGTGCTCAGAGCCCAACGGCCTAAAAAAATGAATTCTCAAAAACAGGAGGTAGAAGGAAAAACGTCTGGCTAAAGAACACCCTAAGGATGAAAGGTCTAACACTCCTGAATTAAAATAGTTAATCATCAGCATATGTAATTCTCCTGCCCATTTTGTAATAATTAAAATGTCCTTGCGTGCATTTCTACAGAAAATCATCAAATGTTTTCACCTGCATGTCACCCATTTGCGGTATAGGGGCTGCAAAGTAACAACGGATCTAGTGGCGCAAAAATCGATGCACTATCTTTATGTTCCCCATTGTACTGACAAGCTTATGTCTCAGGAACGAGGGCATAAAATATTCCATTTAAAATCTCCTGCAGTGGAGATCTGAACTTCCTGACCACAGCAAAGGCTATTACTTAAAATGCTGCCACTTAGATTTATAAAAGGAATAAAATATTTTAATGTTATGTTTGGCTTTGATCAGAAGTAATTATACAACATAATAAGAACAGTTTACAACACATTTAATTGGTTGCATGTCCTACATCAGATCAGTGAAAAACCAGGCTCTGGAGCTCATGCTCTTCCAGATGCTGACCTAACTCTTCCTACCTGCTGAGTCACATCTGATGGCACCTTAGAACACTGCAGAATTCTTGCCCCCAGCTCTTGCACTTAGAATGGAAAGTACAACTCTGGGTGGGAAATGGGAAGGTGTGGCCCAGAGTGTGATAGGGGTGGATAGGAGAATGTCAGGAGGGTGTTATCAAGGGTGGTCAAGTATATGGCAGGATGCCAATTGTTTTCATTTTGAATCAGTGCAGGAGAGTAGAGTAGAAATGAGGTTGATTTACAGGGTCCAAGACTCCTTGCCTTTCTCCTTCCATAACCTTTTAATGAATTGGTTGGATTCCATCAAGTAGACAGAGATGCAAGGCTCTCAATGTTGAGGACATCTAAAGTTCTTGTTCTCTTTATTCATCTATTCGATGCTGGAAGACTAGTGGCTTAAAAGTCATACTTGTAACTGAGAAGGTGATGCAAATGTCTCTCTAGCACCCTATTATTCCAGGCTGTTCTCATTCACCTCTTCAATGAAGGAGAGTTTTTCTGTTTTGAGCATTTTGCAATAACAATTTTGGTACACAGTACAAGTTAGAACACCAGTCTCCGCTCACTGATCAGGTTATTAGCCCCAGGACAGCAGAGGCTAGGTTAGTTGAGACTGGAAATCTAAACATTTCTATTATTGTTCATCTCACATCTTTCCACCATCCTACAGTAAGCTGGCATATCCACCATATGTGCAGAGTCTAGTATAGGGGTGACTTTCTAGGAAACATGTTGGTTAAGCTAACTGGGGATAAGTACAATCTTGTCTTGACCTTCACTGAAAACTTTCTGTGCTGTGGCGATTTATTATGTCTTTTCATAACACTTCACATTCGCTTGCAACTCTCTTGGAATTTAATCATCTTAAAAGTGTTTCCACCTATTTATGTATTCCAATAGTATTGTGGTTTGTGCCTCTGTCAGTATGCAGTATAAATATATGCTAAGGATTTTTGTGTCTTCAAAATAGAAGTATAAAATGTTCAAATTGTGTTTTTGCGTGGTAATGGCTGCTTCATTAACTGAATTGAGGGCCCACTCCCTCAGCTCCTGATACTGAATATTTCACACACTCGAAGGGGCATATTCACAACAGAATGGCGGAGCGCGGTGTACCACCACAATTGGTAAACCCACGCTCCGACATTCTGAAAATGCAGGGATGTGTTGTATTTGTAATAATACGGCACACACCTGTGTTTCTACTAGCACTGGTGCTAAATGTAGCTGCCTCGTGCAAGCGCAGGCACCGTTACACCATAGTGCAAGGGAGCCTGCGTTGAAGGGAATGATTGTTCTTGTGCAGGAAGGTGTCACTTCCTGCACATGAAATATCACTAATGGCGAATTGTAAGTTCTAGGTATGCTGAAGAATGCAGCACATATAGAAGTTGCAACTCGTCATTATCTAATGATTGTTCATGTGCAGGAAGGGACACCTTCCTGCATATGAACAATCACTGATGGCGATTTGTTCTTTCTATATTTTCTGCAAAATTCAGCACACACAAAAACAGCAAAAATGAGGAGAAATTAATAATTTCTCCTTGTTGCACCAGTTTAAAACCAGGTTTTCCCTGGCCTTTATTTTGGCGGGGCTCTAGATTTACGCCAGCCAAGCAATGAGTCCATTGCCCGCCCCTTTCACGCTAAGTGCTGCATGAAAAGGGGCATTATTTACAAGGTAATTGGCTTAATGCCACCTTGTAAATTGGGTTAAGGGGTTATTGCCACCAGAACTTAAAAAAATGTATGTTCTGGTGGCGATACCCATTGTAAATATGCCCCTAAATGTCCTTTTATAATTGCACAACGATCTGATCTCTGAATTTGTAAAAAGTCACCAAATATTCTTCACTTCTAATCACTACTTGCGCTAATATCTGGACCAACATGGAGGAAATAAGCCTTTTCTGCTTTTGTGGATTTGTGGAAAGATGGATGGCTTTGCCAGGATGTTCCTAATTCTTTTTTCTCTATTGTACCAACAGATTTGGGAACCGCTCTGTGTACTGTCTCTATGACTTCTTCCTCTCCTTACACTAGCCCTAAGGTTTCTGTGAGTAGGAGCTTGGTCTTTCAAGGGCTCAGGGTTTTTTTTTGCTCAGTGAGGGCTAGCTTATGTTGTATCCCTTGGTCAGAGACTATGGGAACATGACTTTCCACTGCTCAAGAACCCTCTTTTGTGTTAGCAGTTTCTTCTCTCCCCTCCATGCTCTATCCCAGGAGGATCCTGCAAGAAGAGAAGCACTGAGGAGGGACCATTAATTGTCAGTAAGGAATGTTGGATAATCACCATTTCATGCATCAATATATAAGAAAAGCATGGGCTAAAACAATTGTGATCCGGACATCTTTCACTGTCAAAATTATAACTAATGTTATGTTAGTTCACAAAACCATCAAAGGTAAAGAAATACAGTTATATTTATATGGTCTGTTTATTTATTTTTACCTTACATGTAATAACGGGGAAATGACCTCAGACAATTTGACCTCAATGGATGAATTCCTCATCATTGGATTTTCAGATTTTCCTCAGATACAAGCACTCCTTTTTGTTGCATTTGTACTAACTTACTTGTCAACTTTACTGGGAAACCTTATTATTATGGTTACAGTTTACTCTAACTCATGTCTGCACACACCAATGTATTTCTTTCTCACAAATTTGTCCTTCATCGACATCACTTACTCTTCAGTAATTTTCCCACCAATGCTGGCGCACTTCTTTCTGACGGGCACACGTATTTCATTCACAGAATGTCTGCTGCAGATGTATTTTTTCTCAGTCATGTTATCTATAGAAGTCCTTCTGCTTACAGCCATGGCTTACGATCGGTATGTGGCCATCTGCAATCCCTTACGTTACATGAGTATAATGAGTAAGTCTGTGTGCCTCCGGATGGCCCTTGCAAGCTGGGTAGTTGGTTTAATTGATCCAATATCACACACTGTACTCATTTCCAAGCTGTCCTTCTGTAAGTCCCACACAATCAACCACTTCTTCTGTGATGTGATTCCCTTGATGAAGCTTTCATGCAGCAGCACTTATATTATTGAAACTCTTACTTACATTATTTGTGCTTTTCTGACAATGATGTCTTTTTCTTTAATCATTATTTCTTACATCAACATTGTTTCGTCCATCCTGAAAATAGCATCTGTTGGTGGGAGACGGAAGGCTTTCTCCACATGTTCATCCCATCTCACTGTGGTCATTTTGTTTTACGGATCTCTCTGTTCTGCATATGTTCGACCAGCATCAACAATGGAAGACAACAAGATATTTTCTCTTTCGTACATTGCTGTTGCACCATTGTGTAACCCTATCATATACACTCTTAAAAACACTGAGTTTAAAGAAGCCCTGAAGAAGACCACATACACAGCACATAGTAGGAGAATGAACAAACGCTCCCTACTCTAATATTGGCAGAATCACCTTTGACTTCCAACGAAATAAGCTAGGTCATAATGCTGATGTAAATATATACATTTTGACATCTTTTGACAGTTCCATTATGACTATCTTCCTTTAAAGAAATGACTTTCTGACCATTTCATTGATAAAATCTTTTGCTTATTGTCATTTTTGAAAACATTATATCTGCCTACAAATGCATGGACATTTTACAAATTAAAGAAATAAAATGATATTAAGAAAGGAACAGGACACTTTACTCCTTACGCATTAACAACGTTTGCCATTACCCAGCATTTTTTACTCCGCAAAAACGTTTACAACGCAGGCCTTTACAATGCAATCCATTACAACGCATTGCCCATTACAACTCAATTTACTATTCTAACTCCACTGGGGCGTTGTAATGGGGAATGTGTTGTAATGGTTGGCGGTGTAAAGCCCTGCGTTGCAACAGGATGTTTCCCAAAGAAAGAAGTCCTAAAGCAGAAGAGGAGTTAAGAGTTGTCTAATGTATTGTTTCAAACAAACATCGTAGGATTTACTCACTGTTTTAGATGTTGAAGCTTTTGATGACTGCAAGAGTGTTTGCTAAAGTAACTTCTGTACATTGTTGTTTAATATAAAATATAAACATTTTAAAACTGACATGGCTACTTATACCATTTCTATTTTATTGCCCATCTAAGATCTACATATTAATCAGTTAGGCCATCAAAGCAATATAGCAAAAGAAGCATAACATTTGCCATATTGATAGGAGCAGGATGGTCAATGTTTCAGTTGTCTTCTGCTGCCCAGTGTTGTGCTGAAATGTTTTGCCCTAAAACAGCTATCGTTTGCACAGAGGAAATATCTTTTGGTGAAACAATATGTGGTGGTATGTCCCCCATGCCACAATGCATGAAGAACTACAGTTACATTTGTCCAGAAGAGAGACGTTCTGTAGATGAGGTAAATTTCCACAAGCAACATAACAAATGGACATGTATAAATATGTTATGTCCAGGACTGCCCTGGTTTCTGTGGTGGTGCAAAATGCAGAGATGTCCATGGAAGTAATATTGTTAAAGTTAATCCTTCCAAAGATGTTTGTCTCGGTATTCCATTATGTTCTTTGCTCCAAATTTATTAAAGCCTAGATTATGACTTCCTCTTTCAATGGTTTTATTCATTCATATAGAAGAATCTTCTAATAATCACTTTTCATGCACCTTAGGGGTCATTTAGACTGAACAGGAGGTCCATCTACACCTGTTCATCAGCAGTCTGCTTACCATATTTTTAGTTGTTTGTTGCTGTGACAGTAAATTCACTTCAAAAGCACTTCTGTAACAACGTGGGAACACTTTCCTGAAAAATGTAATTAAGTTTTATTACCATGCCCTAGCAGCCCCGTTGGCCTTTATAGTAGCAAACCTACAAGAAGGAGGTTTTTTCTTTGACACAAAAAAGGAAATGTTCCCGCATTCTGTGTCCTGCTCCAGCCAGTGATGCCTTGCACGGCAGTCCCAGGCAGGAAAGATGAACTTCAGAAGGTCTAAATAGTGTGGTCCTTCCGATGTTCATTAGCTCATGTATGTATGGCAGATGGGCCATCAGCTGAATAATCCCAAGGGAAGAGCCAGCTGAGTGTCTCCTGTCCCAAAACTGGTGGCTCACTACCTCTACATATTTTTTGTGAGGTTTGAGCTCTGTAGATATGCAAAAATGTTTTTGTTCAGTTAAATCTTACATCTAGCACTAAAACATTGACATATTCTTGGTTGATTCAGGCCCCTGTTTTATATGAGGTTTGTAATGATAAATCTTGTGCACTTTCGATGAAGTGCTAAATCTGGATTGTATACTATTGGTGGAATGTCCTTTACCACACTATGTCCAGAATTTAAATATTTATCCAATTACCCTTGAAAACTAAATCACGTTTTGAGGGTGTGTTTAAAAGCAATGCAGGAACAAGATTTCAAGCCAAGGTGATTCCTAAACTCCTCCTTGCTCCACCACCCAAATTTAAGGGCATGATGTTCAGTGTTACCAATGACGATGCCGATGCCAACTCCACCATCAGGAATGCCATTTCAGCAAACCATCTTATTTTAGCCCACATTAATTATTCTACAGTTCCTTCTGGCACTGAAACCATGATGGTGCTGTTTAATACAGTTGCATATTAACTTGCATGAGGATTTCTCAGCATTGACCTTTAATGCCTTATGTGATTTAGGATAAATCTGTTGAGTTGCCGAATAATCCCATTTTAAGGCTGCGCCCATTGGTTTACCATTTCACTTTGTATTTTTAGTTTTCTTGTGGTGCTTCGCCTTCCTTACAGTACCGATCAAATTATCAGAGGAGCTGCTTACACTACTGCCAGAGGAGCAGGAGGAGCTGGTGCCTCTTCAATGTCTTTTATGCTGAAAGCCACTGAGCCAACAATTCAAGAGAAAAATCTGTTGCTACAATCAAGAGAGTCAACGGGGTGCCTGAACCCTCAAGCACTGTCCACCAAGGATCTTAAGTCAGCACTCGATTTCATCTTTTTTTTCGGTAAGATCATCGTCATTTACGGAGTAGCACAAAGTACCTGCAGTTATGACTGATCAGTGGCCACTGCTGGTGCCTTGGTGGTCTTCCAGTTCCCCTTCACTCCATATGTAGCCATGTTACTTATGATAAGGACAGTGGGGGGGCCAGGACTATTAAAGTACCAGAAGATGAGCCTTCCAAGGGGGATGTTACCAATAATTGGGGCGCAGGCAAAGCAAGTTACAGGTTATTAACTGCCCAGTCAATGCCATATTCTGCAGCCAGACCACCCCTCCCAGTGATAGTAGAAAAGACATTGACCTGGAGATTGGTCATTGTCACCATGAAGCCAGACTGCTGAGCCGGATGTCCCTTTTGTGGCTCCTCCATGATTGCTGTTACTCGTAGTTGAGTAGTGGGGTCTGGATTTGCGTCTGCTGTTTCTAAGACCTGCCGCGACTGTCTGAGCCAAGCCCATCTCAATTGTTTAGGCAGTCGTCCTTCGATGCCTGGAGTGATAGCAAACCTTCTGCAGGAGCAAAGAAAATCCTCAATAGAGAGTTGAGGGCCAGATCCATGGCTCATAGTTGCAGTGTCCTTGCTTTTTCTCCCTTCCGTGTCCTTGTTGGGGTGAAGGAGTCAAACATTTTAGTGCTGGGATTTGACCGACCAGTGACGCAGCTGCCGCACTTTACTTTAATGCAAAATAGGCCAGAATTGCGGGAGACTGACAAATGATTATCTTCTGCCTGATCCCGGGCGTTCTGTAAATTTGCAAGTGGCATTTTTGCAACTGAGCGCGCTAGCTCCTTGCAACACTGAGACTGTCGTGGATTGAGGCGTTCACCATGTCAAGGAATGGCAAGCAGCCACGTCCACCAAACTAAGCGGACGGCCGCCACAACCAGCTGTCCCATGTGCAAAGAGCCACATTTTTCCGGTATTCTTGTCTATAGACCCCCAGGCCCTAGATCCTCGTTTGGCCCCGACCTTCTGGAAGTCATAGAGCCTTTTTTAACTAGGCCCTCCCTTACTATTCTCGGGGATTTTAATTTCCACTTGGAAAATAGTAATTCCAGCGATACGCTATCCCTCGTGGATCTACTGGCCTCTTTCAATCTATCCCAAAAGGTATTATCTTCCACCCATATTGCCGGTCATACGCTAGATGGAGTTTTTACAAATGACCCCAGGTTGGAGTTGGGTCCACTTTTTCCCCTCTCTTGGTCCGATCATCACGCAGTCTCTATGGAATTCACTCCCTGTTCTTCTCCCGCCCTTGGAGGAGATATAAACCGTTGGTTGCAGAAGAGGAGTTTCCGGGGCCTGACTGACCAATCTTTGGGTCCCTTTATTGCCAATCTCAAGCCTCTCCCCTCACAGGATATTGACTTTTCAGCACGGGAGCTTGCGAGCACTATCGCAAAGGCTGTGGACACCCTGGCCCCTCTCAAATCTGTATATAGTGCCAGGAAACGCCCCTCAGCGCCTTGGTACTCTGACTCCCTTAGAATTCAGAGGCAGGCATGTAGGAGGCAAGAAAGGCTCTGGAGAACCCAGCCCGACAAACACAGAACTCTCCTTAAGAACTACAAAGCGGCGGTGCTGGTTGAAAAGCAATCCTATTTCTGCAACCTCACCTCCTCTCTTACTTCCTCTGGAGACCTGTTTAAAATGGTGGATACCCTATCCCTTATCCATCACCCAGACCCTATAGTCCCTTCACAAGAACTTTGTGATCAGATCTCTTCCTTTTTCCACTCAAAAATTTTGAATATTTACACAGCTCTCCAGGCGGATAATCTTACACGGCCTTTCTCCTCTGATTCGGGGAAGACGACTCTCCCTATTGAAACCTACCCCAGTTTTCCTCCTTTTACGGCCTCGGATCTTGAGATACTTTTGGACTCCCTTAGGTTAGGGTCCCCTCTTGACCCCTGTCCGCTCAAAGTCTTAAAAAACTGTAGGGCTACTTTAATTCCCCCCATGTTGGCGGTTATGAACAGGGCTATATCCAGTGGGATTTTTCCAGCCCCCTGGAAAACTGCTATTGTGAAGCCCCTCTTAAAAAAGGCCACTTTGGACCCTGGGACCCTAAAGAACTTTCGTCCCATCTCCCTTCTTCCTTCCCCGGCAAAGATGTTGGAGGCTCATTTGAATTTCCATCTCAGCGCCTTTCTTGATAAAACCTGCCTGCTTGACCCTTCTCAGCATGGTTTCAGAAAGGAGCATAGCACCGAGTCAGCCCTCACAGTGGTGGTCAATAACATCCGTGCTAAGGTCGACAGGGGGCAGACTACGCTTCTGATCCTGCTCGACCTTACAGCCGCATTTGACACCCTGTCCCCTACCATCTTGGCCTCTCGTCTCAGCAAGATGGGGGTGGAGGGTCTGACTCTCAGTCTCCTCACCTCCTTCCTTAACAACAGGGAGCAAAGGGTTAAACTGGGTGACACCCTCTCCACCGCCAAGCCTTTGCAGTGTGGGGTCCCTCAGGGCTCTTCTTTGAGCCCTACTCTTTTCAACGTTTATGTGGCTCCACTTGCCAGGCTTGTCAGGACTTTTGGATTGGAGGTACTCTCGTATGCCGACGACACCCAAACCATGGTCTCCCTGTCACAATCTGTTGGGTCTACGGCCCTAAACTTTAGGAACTGTATGGGGGCCGTGGCAGGTTGGATGACGTCAAACTTCCTAAAGCTGAATGGGGAGAAGACAGAGATCCTTGTGTTCGGGGGAAACAAGGAGGTTTGGTCAGCCGACTGGTGGCCATCGACTCTGGGAGTATGCCCACAGCCTTCCCCCTTTGCCCGTAATCTGGGAGTCCTATTTGACACCTCGCTTGCCTTTGACAAGCAAGTGAATAGGACCGTTTCCACCTGCTGTGGGGTTCTAAGGGTGCTGAGAAAGCTCACCCACTACCTCACCCCTGACGCCCGGAAACAAGTCTCGGCTGCCCTCCTATCTTCGCGCTTGGACTATTGTAATGCCCTCTATCTTGGGATGAGCAACAAACTGGTCCATCGGCTGCAAGTGGTTCAGAACGCGGCAGCAAGGTTCGTTGTTAATGCCCCTAGACGTTCCTCTGGAACCGCTATCAGGAAACATCTTCACTGGCTCCCGGTGCATCCTAGGATAAAATTCAAAACCCTGATTATCATCCATCGGGCTCTTCATGATGCAGGGGCCGAGGGCATCAGGTCTCTGGTGTCATACTACACCCCAGGTAGGGCCCTGCGATCCGCCAGTCTGAAGTTGCTAACCGTCCCCCGCATTGTGAAAGCAAAGTGGGGAGGCAGGGCCTTCTTTTCCCTTGCCCCCAGACTCTGGAACGAGCTTCCCCCTGATCGCTGAGCCCTCAAAACTTTGCTCTTTTCCGAAGCTTACCCCTAATGTTCTTCTTTTTTTCTCTCTTGGATTCGGCTGATTGTTTTCCATCAGTTGCGCCTTGACGCCTTCGGGCAAAGTAGCGCATTATAAATTCCCTATCAATCAATCAATAAATCAATCAATCATGTCTCGTAGCTCCTAATGAGACATCTGCTCGCCCCATAGAAGGCTGTCCACTCTCCGCCCACTCTATGTCTCTGTCTCTCAGCAGTCAAGTGAGTCTGGGGAGGAGCCGAGACACACACGGCTGCTCACACGGGCACCATCCTGCTCCTCTCCAACTCTACACAAAAAATATAAGGGGAAATCTCAGTCTCTGTTCATAAGGGGCAAATACAAGGAGCCATCCAAGCTAGAGGCCCAACTCATTGTAGCAGTTTCAGAGGGTGTTGATTATTCCCGAGCCGTGCTGTCTTAGTTGGGAGGTTAGCGGGTTGGGGAAATTAGGAGATCCGTAGGATGGAGAAAGCATACTCTCATTTTCGAATTTGCAACCAGATTATGGCATAGAGAATAGGGAATTTTATTAATACCTTCAGATTCTGGACTTCTTACTTAAAAAGTTTGGGCGTTCCATTGGTTTTGCAAAACAAGCATTGTTGGATCTTATCTGCAACAACCCTGAGTGCACTTTAAGTCAACTCTATGGCTATCTGGCGGAGTTGATGCCAGATGATCAGGCAAAACACTCAGAGAAATTGCAGACAGAGCTGGGAGTTTGAGATTGAAGCTTTTATGAATCACTTGCATTTGGACAAACTAATTTATTATCGGAGGGACTGCAGGCCCTACATAATACATTTTTAATCTGTGTTACATGCTGGTGGAAATGGCTAAATTGGGAGGAAGTGCAGGAACCTGCTTCCCATGCTGTCATATGAGGGAAGCTGATCTTGAGAATATGTTTAGTGCCTGCCCAGTGCTTGAACCACTTATGCAAGACGTTTCCCACTTTCTGTGGCTCATAATTCACCAGGATGTTACCTTAACCTTCCAAAAGTTAATATTGGGAGTGCATAGTAGTTTAAGGGGTGCTCTAGGGCATTCCAAGTTTGTAATTTAGTCTATGGCAGTTGTTTGAATCTGTATATGTGCTGCATGGCTTAAACCAATCCCCCCCCCCCCCACAATCAGTCAGTGGCTAGTTTGGCTGCTCTCAATAGATAATTTGGAAAGCGGCCCATATCAATGGAAGGGAAAGAAGGGTAGCGATAGAAGGAGCAGATCTGGAGTCCTCTGCAGAGGTTGGCATGGAACTTCCCCTGTGGTATGGAGTAAGGGAACGTTGCCTTTTTGCAGACTGTGCTAGGCTTTCTTATCAACTGCTTTGAATGTCTTTGTGAAATCTATATCTTGTTTAAGTCCTGTGATATTTTTATGAATCCTGGTTCATATTTTGGTACAAACACCGACACTCAAAATATCCCCATACAAAAATATTGTGACCAAAATATCGATGGCAAAAATATCTACATCCTATACTTTTAAGTCCAAAAATAAGGGTAAAAAATATTGATATCATAAATATAGTTGTAGAAAACATTGTCATATATATATATATATATAAAATACATATTAAATATATTAAAGAATACAATAAGGGGTCGATTCCGATCCTGTAAAACCCGGGTACGAATGGTCGTACGGAGCGTATTCTCCGTACGACTCGTACCCGGGAAATCCACCTTACAAACCAGCAAGTACGAATCGTACCGAAATACCATTTCCATACGATTCGTAAAAAACTACGTGCGGCTAAAAAATACCCACAATTCTGATCCGGGACATCGCGTACGTGACGTCCGTACGGAGTCAGGCAGCGTTTTACGGACCAGCAAGTACGATTCGTGCCGACGTCACTCCGCAGGGCTCAATTTTTAGGGCAGCCAAAAAGTCCCGGGAAACTGAGTACGACGCGATTTAGGAGCACCGGTACGCGACGGACAGCCATGAACCCCATCCTACGTGTCATCCCGGCCCTCCTAGCCTACGACCTGGTGCACCGAACCTGACGCACACGCCGCAGAAGGTGAGAACATCCCATGGCTCAATGGGGGGTGAGGGGCATGAAACATACCCCCTACACAAATTTAAACATACAATATGGAGGACATACATTACCTCCAGGGACTGGTCACTTCGGTGGTCGTGTCCACCAATCCCTGCGTACCGCAACAACGGAAGTGGACGTGTACGCGTACCTGTCACCACTACAATGGTGGGATGGACCGTACCCATGCCCTCAGAGCGTGGGTACAGTCCGTACCACCATTGTAGTGGTGCCGTAGGGGTACTGCGTGGTACGGACCGTACCCACGCTGTGAGGCCGTGGGTACGGTCCGTACCACCATTGTAGTGGTGCCGTAGGGGTACTGCGTGGTACGGACCGTACCCACGCCCTCAGAGCGTGGGTACGGTCCATACCACCATTGTAGTGGTGCCGTAGGTGTACTGCATGGTACGGACCGTACCCACGCTGTGAGGCCGTGGGTACGGTCCGTACCACCATTGTAGTGGTGCCGTAGGGGTACTGCGTGGTACGGACCGTACCCACACCCTCAGAGCGTGGGTACGGTCCGTACCATGCAGTACCCCTACGGCACCACTACAATGGTGGTACGGACCGTGCCTATCACTCCCATCAGTGGACAGAGACATGTGAGGGGTGGGTGCAGAGGACTCACAGCAGTGGACAGAGACATGGGGGTGGGTGCAGAGGACTCCCAGCAGTGGACAGACATGTGAGGGGTGGGTGCAGAGGACTCCCAGCAGTGGACAGAGACATGGGGGTGGGTGCAGAGGACTCCCAGCAGTGGACAGAGACATGGGGGTGGGTGCAGAGGAATATCAGCAGTGGACAGAGACATGTGAGGGGTGGGTGCCTATCACACCCAGCAGTGGACAGAGACATGGGGGTGGGTGCCTATCTCTCCCAGCGGTGGACAGAGACATGTGAGGGGTGGGTGCAGAGGAATACCAGCAGTGGACAGAGACATGGGAGTGGGTGCAGAGGACTCCCAGCAGTGGACAGACATGTGAGGGGTGGGTGCAGAGGACTCCCAGCAGTGGACAGAGACATGGGGGTGGGTGCAGAGGACTCCCAGCAGTGGACAGACATGTGAGGGGTAGGTGCCTATCACTCCCAGCATTGGACAGAGACATGGGGGTGGGTGCCTATCACTCCCAGCGGTGGACAGAGACATGTGAGGGGTGGGTGCAGAGGACTCCCAGCAGTGGACAGAGACATGGGGTGGGTGCAGAGGACTACCATCAGTGGACAGAGACATGGGGGTGGGTGCAGAGGACTCCCAGCAGTGGACAAAGACATGGGGATGTGTACATCATTATCAGATGACCACAACTCCATGGGTGTATGTATGCATTATTTTCGACTATGTTGATAGTGCCATAACAACACATCACTGACAGCATTGTCCCACTCCCATGAGGATGGATGGCTTTCCCCCACCGCATGACACACCACATGTGGTTGTGAGGACAAATGACACATGCATACCCACCCCTGGCGGATGCAGCACAATACACACACAGAGATCATTCCACAAGACTGTATAGTCATGTCAATGCCTACTAAACTAAGAGAGCCAAAGGGAACACACACTGTCACGCACATCCCAGGACTTATAGGAATGTAAAGGTGCTGGGACAGCCACCAAGATGTTGTCTCTCATGGAAGGAATAGGGTGGAGTTCCCACAGATACAATGCCCACAATTGTGAGTCAGGTGCCCAAATACCCTGCAGAACAAGTACCATATGTGTGCTAGGCCAGGATGAAACACATGCATAGTGCGGAAAAGGGAGAATTTCTCCATGAAGGCATGGCAACATACTCAATACACGAGTACAGTGACTAGCAAGGATGACACAAACGATGCAGCCAGAGACATTGCTGAGCAGGCATGGCCATAGTTGAAGGGATCCGTCACCAACAAAGGGAATGTATACACAGGTCAGCACAACAATTGTGCAACTCTCTGCAGCATAAAATAATTTTTGTTTCAAGAACACTATATACAAAGGCCAATGGCCAGTCCAGAATAGAAGTCCTTGGGGGGACACATGGACACGCGTCCCCCCTAGCTTGCCTGCACATTTGAACCCTCAGGTTCGTCGACTGGGGTGGGGGCATCATGTGGGGAAGGACCAGGCACCGCAGGGACAGGGGGTGTAAGGGTAGGTGTTGTGGCTGCAGGGCTGGACGCTTCCACCACAGGGGGTGGGGCAGCGCCAAAGGTGGAGGTGAGCTCGGCGCTGCACACTTCTGCCAGGGCGTCCAGAGTATCCCCTGCACCGGAAGAAACCACAGGCACAACGGAGGGGGTTCGAAGGGATGGGGTGCAGCGCTACTGGGGGAGGGGGTGGACATGGGGGGGACTTAACTCCCCTACCCGGAGAGTGCCTTGCCCATTTGCATGCTGGTGACCCAGTGGGGCTGAGGCCCAGCACAGACATGTAGCTCTCCTTGTCTGACTGTGTGGCAGGGGAGCCAAGGGGAGTGCTTTTGGAGGGTCTGGGTAGTGAGGCATGCGGACTCAGACTGTGGCTGTGTGTATGTCTGTGTGCCCCAGACCCAGTGGGTGTGCCTTTATCCCCCTGAGTGTGCGTGCCAGGAGGTGTGTGCTTGCCCTTACGTGTTGGTGTGCTGCCTGTGTCTGGTGGGGTGCGTGCTTGGGAATGTCTGGGTGTGCATGGGACAGGCATGGGAGTGGGAAGTGTGGATGGGGCTGGGGTAGGGGGGGTACGAAGCGCTGCAGGAGACTAACTGCTGCCGTCAGTGAAGAGTCCATGGACCTCAGCAACATCCGTTGGTCAGACATCGCTGCTGACATGCCCTCCATGAACGACACCATCTGTGTCAGCAGTCTGGTGTGGCCATGGAGGACATTCAGCATCGATGTCTGGTCAACCTGCAACTGCCGCTGAATGTCCACTGACTCTGCAGTGAGGGCAGTGGGGGGACAGGGATAGGGGGTGCGGTTCCTGGCACAAAGGAGACATGGTGGTGCCCTGCATGTACAGAAAGGACCGGAGCAACTGGGAGGGTGGTGGTGGAAATGGAGGAGGCGGGGACAGATGTTGTGCTGCTGCCAGGTGTTGTAGCAGCCTCCGCCCCCTCGATGAGTTCAGCCTCGGACCCGTCAGCGTCGTATTCGGTGTCGCCACCAGACAGGTCCTCCGCCTGACTCCCCTCGCCCTCCGTGCCACTTGCTCCCACAGACTCGCCAGCACTGGTGGCACCGGTGCTGGATCCCTCCTCCAGGTCCGTGCAGGTGTCTTCCTCGATTTCCTCCGATGATGCTGTGGGCAAGGTGAAGATACAGAAAATAATCAGTCACCTGTATAAATCTGACACATGAGTCCAAACAAAATAGGTCACAGTGCATATCAGGCAATGCATCATGAGTAACATCTAGATTACTCCGCACATATGTAAGCCCTATGCTCCCCAGTTGGTTGACCCACCATACCACTTGGAAACAAGGAAAAATAGGACACAACAGCCAAAAACTAGATTTAGAAATATACTGAGAAGCTAGTGTCTGGGAACAGTTGGGCACAGCCAAATTATGAAGGTATGCCACCTCTTGTTTACTGTGAAAGAAGCAGTATTGGTGCACCCAAGGCTAAATAACAGACTTTAATGCTGAAGGTGTCCCCACACTTAGACACCTGTAAGTACTTTGGTAACCCACACAAAATACATTGTGATCCCCTGGAATCACACCACTTTACACATTCTGCATGTTTAGAATGTGTGAATGTGCCACTTTGTGAACAGAACACACATGTGCCTGTATAAAAGAAGTCACACAAGGAGGTGCACACAAAACTACATTTACACAGTCATTATATGAGCTGCCAGCCGCATTCAAAGAAGCCACTGTTTGAACGAAATTGGGTTTCAGTAAGTACATATACATGGCCCCACGGCGGTCTGGATGACTTGACACTCGTAAGTTGGTATCAGCAACAACCAAGGACTTACCCAAATGCCACCACACTGTGGGAACATGGATATGTATAATCTGAAAAACAGTCTTATTCGAACTGTGCCTTTCTTTAATATGTGCCAGCGTGTCCCCTGAAAGTGTAAAGGTTGTTTCTTGTGCACCTCCTTGGGAGACATCTGTCATGCAGGCACATTATAGTCCTTCACAACAAAACATCAAAGTCAAGCATTGAAAACATGAAGACATGTTGACAAGTGTAGTGAGTGCCAAGGTACAAGACTTCTTGACTAACAACTTAAATCATGAAACCTGTCACATGGCCATCCATACCATGATGACACAGTTGGCAACACACCTGACCCACTGCCTGTCATATGGAGTGGCACACATGTCCAAACACAGGACAATGCATAAGCTAATGGGCCTGCACTGAGGAGACACCTTCATGGCAAGCAAGAATGTTCACACAGATGTCAGCACACAAAGACCAAACTATGTAGCATCTGGACCACAATCTGGTGCCAAAAAAGGATGAGCATGAATCATGTATTTTAACTTTTGACACATGCTGCAAAGCACAAACATTAAAGCATGCACACCATCACTGGGTCACTGCATGTTGAGTGTCCAGACAATTATCACACACAGGTCAGACCTGGCAAGGAGACATAAGGTTTGGCCATGTAGGCCTCGCCAGCACAAACACCTCATACCTGAGACAATGTGATTGAGACAGATCAAGAAGTGAGTCAAAAGGAGGGGCCGTAATGATAAGGGCTTTTATAATGAGGTCCAGCATACATGCCCAGAAGATTATGTGAGAACACAAAGTATGAAGTTCCTATCAGAAAAGAAAAATGACATGTAATAACCGCAGGGATGAACCCAGTAAATCACAGGAGAGCAATCTCCTTGTTGGAAAAAGACCCTCACACACCTGACAAGTAGGTGTCTTGCTTCATCATCGGGTCTGCTCCTACTCGGGCCGGCGCTGCAATGCCCGATCAGGCACCCGTGATGGGGCCTACTTCACGGAGATCTTTATTCCACAGCCGATAGGTGAAGTGTGAGTAAGGGTCCTAGTGTAGGTGCATGTGGTGAGTGAAGTGAAGTTAAAATAGAGAAAAATAGTCCACTCAAAAATAGTTTTAATGAAGTTGGCTATTTCCCTAATTAAAAAGAAAAATTGCGTATCGTCACTTAATGTTGTGTATTGATACGCTAAAGGAGGTCGACATGTTTCTTGCCTAATTAACAAACTTGATGGCAATTCCTCAGGACCTTGTTATGTACTACCTACACACATTTTTTTGGTGGTGGTCACCCAACACAGTCAGTGAGGAGCGGCCACCGTTACAGCACCCTAAAAAAAGTGTGGGGGTACCTTTGATATCTACAGGAGTCAGCAAGTATTGATCTGTAGAAAAAAAGGGTTAAAACAGTCAAGAAACCAAGTAATACGACATTAGATCAGTGATACTATTGGTTCAACAGTTTGTGATGGTGCATCAAACGCATGCAATAATACCCCTCGGGCAGTGTCATGTTTGAGGCATCAAAACGTTATTCAGTCAATTTAAAAATACTCATGGTGATGAAGAAATCGACACTACTACTAAATAAAAAGGTAATTAATCTCTATAGAGATGTAGAAAGAATGGTCTAGTTTATAAACGAACCACTTATTATGCCACATGAAGTATCTCACCCTTATTTAGTCCATTCCGGGCAAATTTGGTACCGGTCGCCGTCGACACAGGAATCTAGTGTCCTGATATATGGTAAAGGCATATTAGTGCTGGAGAGCAGGCTGAATCAAGCCAGCGAAATTGGTCAACTCAGGATTGTACTAGATGAATCAAATCTAATGAAGAGGAGATAAAAACCTCACGATACTCAGTGTTGTTAACATCGCAAAAAATGTTTTTATCACGAAGTGTATATATCTCCGGGGTCCGTTAAGGTTGGTGTCTTCCCTGAACTTGTGTAGTCTGCCTTAAGATAGGGATAGACTTTCTCAGTGGAAAATTTCTGTATGTCTTTTTGTAATTTAGACATTTTCTGTTTCATGAGGTATTCTCTATTTTCTGCAATTTCCGCATTTATTTCCGATAGTTTGCTTTTGTAAGTTGCTGTCTGAATAGTGACTTTAATAGCACCCTCTGCTGCTTGGATTCTAATGAGAAGGGCGTCTGCAATCCTTTTAGCTGTGTTTATAATTAAAATCATTATATTAAAAGTATCTCAAAAGAGAGTAAGGGTCCAAGGGATAAAGTTTAAAGACTCTAATAGTTTTGAAATCCCCAAATCAATAATATAATACACAAAGAGAACTATGAGTCTAGTAACGTTAGAGACCTACAATGGTGTAATGGTTATGCTAAGTAAGGTGAAAATGTGAGTTCATATGTGTATGAATATGGTTCCCATCGTCCACATGACGTGGTTGGCTTCATCATCTGGGAACCGGGACATTAATTGAGAACCATCTTCTACTTGGAAAATGTAGATATTGGTCTCATAAGTGTCCCAGACCTCTTGGTGGTATTGTGTCTAGATAGTGATGAAGAACAAGGTGTTATAGTAGTAGTTATTGAGGATGATGGCTGCAGTGCAAAAGAAAAAGTGCTAGTGAGCAAGTGCTGTTTAAAAATCGTCTATCAAGGCACAAGATAAACTTTATTAGGACGCTACCTTGATGGCAATGATTAAAAACAGTGCTACAACAGTTTCAACAAATAACTGTGATAGAAATGGTCTACATGTTTCAGCTGTCGGATATGAGTAATCCTAGCTTTCGTCAGGACCAATTAAGCTACTGCATAAGTAATTAGCGCCAGAGTAACCAAAAATAATTAGAAATTTGAAATACAACCTGAACCCAATTTATGGGCCAAGAAGATCCGTGGGGATTAGTTTAATTCTTTGACCTACACGGAGAAACACAAAAGATGAACACACAACAACAAAGCATAACCATTGATATCATGATCATGTGAGGTCAAAAACAATGCATCCAGAGAGAAATATCAAGTATGCTAATACTCTTGATGTATCTTAGACAACTATAAGTTTGTCCTAGTTAATACAATTGTTAAATGAAGTTCGCAGCACTTACCCAATTAGTAGTGGGTGTGCGCCTCACCTCACCTGGCAACTGCTCAGGTTATGGAGGCACCGCTCTGTAAAAATAATAATAAGAGGGTTCAACATTGTCTACCCCTTTAGGTGGGTTATTGCATAGGAAAACTGTCATAAGCACCACGTGAAGTTAAAACAATGCCGAAAAATCACCGCAAGCCTTACGATTACGAATCAGTAGGATCGGAGTGACAATCGTATAACCATGTTGTGTTATATGGGTGAACTGTCTGTTAGAGAGAGCTACAAATACTGTTAGATGATTGTATTCCACTGCGTTAGAGGAAGCTCATTATCTAACCCGTTTGTAGTCAGACAGAAAAAAACGAAAAATATTTCGTTCACAGACCATACTCCGAACTAGACAAGATAATCAAGTGAACTGATGTTAGTTGCGCTCACCTATCCGTCGGTACCTCTTGCCGATGCTGAGCTCGAAGGGGAGGTAACCGGCATGTTGAGAGCTCCTGGTATAAATGAAGAGTAGTCTAGGTTACCCGGGAAACCAAGTGTGCGTCGGTTTACGGGCTCAGACTGATTGCGTCACCCCGTAACCTCAAGGGCTCTGGGAACTGTAGTGTCTTAAGGAAAAAGAGGACTACAGAACGGGTTGCGCAATCTGTCATACCTAGATCTGCTTGAAATAGAGGCAATCTTGATCCTCGTTCATTAGATTTGTAGCGAGAGGGGTTTACGCTGTATATTGTTCTTAGCCCCAGTGTGTAATGTCCTTAATACACTGGCGGTTTTGTCATTTATCGTCACGTTGTTGCGTGTGAACAGGAATTCGTAACTAGTAAATGACACTCAATGGAGGGTACAGAACGATGGAGGGTAAGAAGCCAGACATGTGATGATACAGGCTGTTAACATACATGAAATTAAAGAGTGAAATCATGTAGTTCTTAAATCGAAGACCACGGAATATCGTCATTTAGCCCATAGCAGTCGCTTTTGAGTTTGAACACCCATTTCTGTTCTTTAAGAAAAAGGAACCTGGTGACATTTGTGACATTCGGTGGAATAAATGGTTGTTCTAAAATAAGCCATTTCAGATCTTCTGGCTTATGATTAAGTGTCAAAAAATGATTGGTCATTCTGGTTGCTTGTTTCTTGCGCCTAATGGTGCTCTTATGTTCACTGATTCTAACTTTGATTTTTCGTGTGGTCATCCCCACATATTTCAGTGAACAAGGACATGTAATCAGATAGATGACTTTTTCTGAATTACAATTGGTGTGTTTGCGCAGAATCCAAGGTTTTGAGGAACCAATATCTACCGATTTGGTAGGTGCTGTCTGTGGGCATACCGAGCAGGAACCGCACGGGTAATGACCTTGTACCGGTGGTAGGTCCCACAATGTTGGTACTATTGTGTTGGCTTTCATTTTAGGTCTAGTGTGTATAAGATTGTCCCTTATGCTGGTCCCTCTCTTAAAAGAGAAAAGGGGAAGGGGAATCTTCTCATCGCCCAGATTCAAGATGCGCCAATGTTTTCGTACCATTTTCTGCACACTATTAGATAGTGTGCTAAAGGTATTCACAAATGTCAGTCTTGTTAGTGGTGGTTTGGGTGTGGGGGGGGCAAGGAGAGCGTCTCTGTTATTGTTGGACGCCCTTTTGCGAGCTTGTCTGACCAAATGGGTAGGGTAATTTCTCGCTTTAAGTTGTTTAGATAAATCTTTAGCGTGTATTTCAAAAGTCTCTTTTGTGGAACAGTTCCTACGGATCCGTAGGAACTGTCCAACTGGTAAATTCTGTCTGAGAGACTTGGGGTGGTGACTTTGGAAACTGAGGAGAGAATTTTTCGACTGAGGTTTCTTATAAAGTTCACTCCCAAGGGTTCCTTGTGTAGGGTAGATGACAATATCAAGGAAGGGCAATTTTGTTTTGTCATGTGTCACTGTGAACCTCAAAAAGTTGTTTTCAGAATTGAGCCAGGCATGGAAATCTAGTAGAGTGGTAACGTTCCCATGCCATACTACCAGGATGTCGTCAATGTACCTCTTCCAAATGACAATCCTGTCACGGAAGGGGTTGGTATCATTAAGTACAGTATTCTGTTCAAAAAGATGAACATAGAGATTCGCCAGACTGGGCGCAAAAATGCTGCCCGTCGATGTTCCTGAGGTTTGGAGGAAGATGGTATCCTCAAACCTGAAAAAATTCTCCTTCATTGCCATTCTGGCGCATTCCATGATGAAGTTAATAGGTGTTATCGTGACTAGATCCTTGGTGTCTAGAAGGCCTCTTATGGCTTCTAATGTCTCCTCTTGAGGAATGCATGTGTAGAGAGATTCGACATCGAAGCTTACCAACAGGTCGGCTTCAACATCGAAAGGAATCTCTGGTAGGAGTCTGAGGACATCTTTAGTGTCTTGAAGAAAAGTCGGCATTTCTTTTACCAAAGGACGCAGAAAAAAGTCTACAAAAGTAGACAAGGGTTCTCTTTGTGTATTATATTATTGATTTGGGGATTTCAAAACTATTAGAGTCTTTAAACTTTATCCCTTGGACCCTTACTCTCTTTTGAGATACTTTTAATATAGTTATTGGAGCAGCTTAGGCTGCGGGTCCTCTTTTAAAGTACTCACCTAACCTAGTGTAATACGAGTACACTCACACTGCTCTGTGCACCATTTGTTTGTTTTTTACCATGGCCGAACTCACTGGTTTGTCATTTGGTGAAGAAATGTTACAATCCATTTTGAGCACCAATCCCAGTATTCTAGACAGCCTACCATCAACTACCAGTAACACAGTAGATGAATGGCAAACGTTACTCAATCTCAAGAAATCACATTCCCGCACTTTTATACATGGTGCGATAATGACAGAATATCTGAGAAATAACACTGCCCCCATGGGCCTGATAGTGACTAATGCCCCACGCCTGTTCCTTACAGACAAAACTTTCTTGAAAGACTGGTCACTTATTGCATGGCGTTGCACCCGGGATTGGCTGATTTTGATTATCAGCACAGCCAAAAAAGCAGCGGATCTTATCCTGGTAGAAATACAGACTTTAGAAGGTCAGATTAAAGCCACAATCACGAGTGCTCTATTTAAAAGAAACTTGGAAGACACCAACACATCCAATAAAGAGCACAAAGACACTATTCTTTTGACAAAGATTGAAAAATTTAAAAAAGATCTGGCTCGTTTTTCTTTTGAGAAAGTCTACCCGTACACAAGTGACACCTACACCCCGCCGGAATACAACAAAAAAGGCAGGAAATATGGCTCAAATTACTCCTCATCGGGGTCAGACATCCTCTCATCAGACTCAGAGGGCTCAAACACATCAGCTCCGCCACACAGACAATATAATCAACGTTCCCGCTCCAGTCGGAGACGCGGCATACAGCATCACTATGATCAACCAAGTCCATGGTGGCCCCCAGCACCCTGGGGCTATCAGTCATCACCATATGCCCAACCTTTACCATCTTTCCCTTGCCAGCCGCCACCCCCCTTTTTTGGTCAACAACCTTTTTTAGGGCAAGGCCGTGGACGCAGCAGAGGCAGGAGAAGAGGAGGCACACAGTCCCAAGTACACTGGCAGTCAGATCAGCCACCACAGAATATTCACAACACGAGAAATCCACAATCAACAGGGCAGAATGTGAACGCGACCAATTAGTGGTTAACTTGAGCGAGAGACGGCTTTCACCTACTGAACTAGAGGTCCTAAATAAAGGTTTAGGATTTGTCCCGACCTCTGGAGGTGATCCCTTCCAACTAAGATGCGAAATTGGCAAATTCTTCCGCAAAGTTCGCCTACACTTTTTCTTCAAGAATAGGGAGAGTGAGATAATAAGTCCGTCTGACCAAATGCTTGTCTCTAATACTGGGCTTAAACCGCCCTCGACTTTTAACCCACCAGTTCATCTGGTACCAGATCGGGTCAAAGTTTTTGAGCAAGCAGTTATTCATGATGTCACCTCCCTTCTTTCCAGAAATGCAACTGGTTACTGCAATCTTCCATCTGTACAGAAACAGGCGATGATAACACTATCAAATGACGACAGCATTACCATCAAGCTCGCAGATAAGGGCGGTGCAATTGTCGTCATGGATACAGCAGCCTACCGACAAGAATGTCTAAGACAACTTAATGATGGGAAATCCTATCAGGTGTTATCTGAAGATCCCACTGTAAGACTATCTATGGAGAAACATGATCTTGTCAATGAAGCAAAAGACTCAGGCTGGATTACACCGCAAGAATCTGAATTTCTAATCACCAAACATCCAGTTATGCCTTATTTCTACATTCTCCCAAAAATCCACAAAGCCACTAGACCACCACCCGGGCGTCCCATCATATCAGGGATAGGGTCCTTCTAGAACCCTTGTCTACTTTTGTAGAATTTTTTCTGCGTCCTTTGGTAAAAGAAATGCCGACTTTTCTTCAAGACACTAAAGATGTCCTCAGACTCCTACCAGAGATTCCTTTCGATGTTGAAGCCGACCTGTTGGTAAGCTTCGATGTCGAATCTCTCTACACATGCATTCCTCAAGAGGAGACATTAGAAGCCATAAGAGGCCTTCTAGACACCAAGGATCTAGTCACGATAACACCTATTAACTTCATCATGGAATGCGCCAGATTGGCAATGAAGGAGAATTTTTTCAGGTTTGAGGATACCATCTTCCTCCAAACCTCAGGAACATCGATGGGCAGCATTTTTGCGCCCAGTCTGGCGAATCTCTATGTTCATCTTTTTGAACAGAATACTGTACTTAATGATACCAACCCCTTCCGTGACAGGATTGTCATTTGGAAGAGGTACATTGACGACATCCTGGTAGTATGGCATGGGAACGTTACCACTCTACTAGATTTCCATGCCTGGCTCAATTCTCAAAACAACTTTTTGAGGTTCACAGTGACACATGACAAAACAAAATTGCCCTTCCTTGATATTGTCATCTACCCTACACAAGGAACCCTTGGGAGTGAACTTTATAAGAAACCTCAGTCGAAAAATTCTCTCCTCAATTTCCAAAGTCACCACCCCAAGTCTCTCAGACAGAATTTACCAGTTGGACAGTTCCTACGGATCCGTAGGAACTGTTCCACAAAAGAGACTTTTAAAATACACGCTAAAGATTTATCTAAACAACTTAAAGCGAGAAATTACCCTACCCATTTGGTCAGACAAGCTCGCAAAAGGGCGTCCAACAATAACAGAGACACTCTCCTTGCCCCCCCACACCCAAACCACCACTAACAAGACTGACATTTGTGAATACCTTTAGCACACTATCTAATAGTGTGCAGAAAATGGTACGAAAACATTGGCGCATCTTGAATCTGGGCGATGAGAAGATTCCCCTTCCCCTTTTCTCTTTTAAGAGAGGGACCAGCATTCACAATCTTATACACACTAGACCTAAAATGAAAGCCAACACAATAGTACCAACATTGTGGGACCTACCACCGGTACAAGGTCATTACCCGTGCGGTTCCTGCTCGGTATGCCCACAGACAGCACCTACCAAATCGGTAGATATTGGTTCCTCAAAACCTTGGATTCTGCGCAAACACACCAATTGTAATTCAGAAAAAGTCATCTATCTGATTACATGTCCTTGTTCACTGAAATATGTGGGGATGACCACACGAAAAATCAAAGTTAGAATCAGTGAACATAAGAGCACCATTAGGCGCAAGAAGAAAGCGACCAAAATGACCAATCATTTTTTGACACTTAATCATAAGCCAGAAGATCTGAAATGGCTTATTTTAGAACAACCATTTATTCCACCGCATCTCACAAATGTCACCAGGTTCCTTTTTCTTAAAGAATAGAAATGGGTGTTCAAACTCAAAAGCGACTGCTATGGGCTAAATGACGATATTCCGTGGTCTTCGATTTAAGAACTACATGATTTCACTCTTTAATTTCATGTATGTTAACAGCCTGTATCATCACATGTCTGGCTTCTTACCCTCCATCGTTCTGTACCCTCCATTGAGTGTCATTTACTAGTTACGAATTCCTGTTCACACGCAACAACGTGACGATAAATGACAAAACCGCCAGTGTATTAAGGACATTACACACTGGGGCTAAGAACAATATACAGCGTAAACCCCTCTCGCTACAAATCTAATGAACGAGGATCAAGATTGCCTCTATTTCAAGCAGATCTAGGTATGACAGATTGCGCAACCCGTTCTGTAGTCCTCTTTTTCCTTAAGACACTACAGTTCCCAGAGCCCTTGAGGTTACGGGGTGACGCAATCAGTCTGAGCCCGTAAACCGACGCACACTTGGTTTCCCGGGTAACCTAGACTACTCTTCATTTATACCAGGAGCTCTCAACACGCCGGTTACCTCCCCTTCGAGCTCAGCATCGGCAAGAGGTACCGACGGATAGGTGAGCGCAACTAACATCAGTTGACTTGATTATCTTGTCTAGTTCGGAGTATGGTCTGTGAACGAAATATTTTTCGTTTTTTTCTGTCTGACTACAAACGGGTTAGATAATGAGCTTCCTCTAACGCAGTGGAATACAATCGTCTAACAGTATTTGTAGCTCTCTCTAACAGACAGTTCACCCATATAACACAACATGGTTATACGATTGTCACTCCGATCCTACTGATTCGTAATCGTAAGGCTTACGGTGATTTTTCGGCATGGTTTTAACTTCACACGTGCTTATGACAGTTTTCCTATGCAATCACCCACCTAAAGGGCTAGACAATGTTGAACCCTCTTATTATTATTTTTACAGAGCGGTGCCTCCATAACCTGAGCAGTTGCCAGGTGAGGTGAGGCGCACACCCACTACTAATTGGGTAAGTGCTGCGAACTTCATTTAACAATTGTATTAACTAGGACAAACTTATAGTTGTCTAAGATACATCAAGAGTATTAGCATACTTGATATTTCTCTCTGGATGCATTGTTTGTGACCTCACATGATCATGATATCAATGGTTATGCTTTGTTGTTGTGTGTTCATCTTTTGTGTTTCTCCGTGTAGGTCAAAGAATTAAACTAATCCCCACGGATCTTCTTGGCCCATAAATTGGGTTCAGGTTGTATTTCAAATTTCTAATTATTTTTGGTTACTCTGGCACTAATTACTTATGCAGTAGCTTAATTGGTCCTGACGAAAGCTAGGATTACTCATATCCGACAGCTGAAACATGTAGACCATTTCCATCACAGTTATTTGTTGAAACTGTTGTAGCACTGTTTTTAATCATTGCCATCAAGGTAGCGTCCTAATAAAGTTTATCTTGTGCCTTGATAGACGATTTTTAAACAGCACTTGCTCACTAGCACTTTTTTCTTTTGCACTGCAGCCATCATCCTCAATAACTACTACTATAACACCTTGTTCTTCATCACTATCTAGACACGATACCACCAAGAGTTCTGGGACACTTATGAGACCAATATCTACATTTTCCAAGTAGAAGATGGTTCTCAATTAATGTCCCGGTTCCCAGATGATGAAGCCAACCACGTCATGTGGATGATGGGAACCATATTCATACACATATGAACTCACATTTTCACCTTACTTAGCATAACCATTACACCATTGTAGGTCTCTAACGTTACTAGACTCATAGTTCTCTTTGTGTATTATATAATTAAAATCATCCAGTCCCTAGTGCATTTCCATGCAACTAGGGACCATTCTTTTTTGAATGTGGCGTCTTCTAAGAAGAGGCGGGGAAAGTTGTTAACAATGAGGCCATTAGGGGCTATGTTGGCTCTCAAATATTCGGTCATCATAGCCCCGTGTAGAGTAACCTTCAGCCACTCATGCTTGATGTTTAATAGAGAGGACCAATCCTCTGATTGGCTGACCGAGGCAGAACTGCCATCAGATCCCAACAGGGACGGTGCTCGTAGTATCTCAGCAACTGCTTCATCACCGAAGCTTAATCCTTGGTAGTCCTCCATGTGGAAGTTCAAGGGATTCAATCAAAATCCTACTAGGATTCGGATAGTGGAAGACAAAATTTTTTTTTTACAAATGGGCCAAAGGAGTCTAATAGCAACCTTTTCGTAACCTTAGTGAAAAACCCCACGGGTAAGAACCCGTGCATACAATTGAGTCAAAAGGAGGGGCCGTAATGATAAGGGTGTTAAGACTGAGAATTGGCAACTGCCCTAACAGTAAGCATACGTAATAATTATTTGGTTCCTTACCTAGCATTTTGGTGTGATGACCGCCTATTAGGACAATAGACCTGAGTGCAAAGGTTTTTTGTACGTTCGGTTAGCACCTGCGTACGCTTCAGTTTTAGCACTTCTTACAGGGAAGACACCAACCTTAACGGACCCCGTAGATATATATACACTTTGTGATAAAAAAGATTTTTAGCGATGTTAACAACACTGACTATCGTGAGGTTTTTATCTCCTCTTCATTAGAATTGATTCGTCTAGTACAATCCTGAGTTGACCAATTTCGCTGGCTTGATTCAGACTGCTCTCCAGCACTAATATGCCTTTACCATATGTCAGGACACTAGATTCCTGTGTCGACGGCGACCGGTACCAAATTGGCCCGGAATGGACTAAATAAGGGTGAGATACTTCATGTGGCATAATAAGTGGTTCGTTTATAAACTAGACCATTCTTTCTACATCTCTATAGAGATTAATTACCTTTTTATTTAGTAGTATTGTTGATTTCTTCATCACCATGAGTATTTATAAATTGACTGAATAACGTTTTAATGCCTCAAACATGACACTGCCCGAGGGGTATTATTGCATGCGTTTGATGCACCATCACAAACTGTTGAACCAATAGTATCACTGATCTAATGTCGTATTACTTGGTTTCTTAACTGTTTTAACCCTTTTTTTCTACAGATCAATACTTGCTGACTCCTGTAGATATCAAAGGTACCCCCACACTTTTTTTAGGGTGCTGTAATGGTGGCCGCTCCTCACTGACTGTGTTGGGTGACCACCACCAAAACAATGTGTGTAGGTAGTACATAACAAGGTCCTGAGGAATTGCCATCAAGTTTGTTAATTAGGCAAGAAACATGTCGACCTCCTTTAGCGTATCAATACACAACATTAAGTGACGATACGCAATTTTTCTTTTTAATTAGGGAAATAGCCAACCCCATTAAAACTATTTTTGAGTGGACTATTTTTCTCTATTTTAACTTCACTTCACTCACCACATGCACCTACACTAGGACCCTTACTCACACTTCACCTATCGGCTGTGGAATAAAGATCTCCGCGAAGTAGGCCCCATCACGGGTGCCTGATCGGGCATTGCAGCGCCGGCCCGAGTAGGAGCAGACCCGATGATGAAGCAAGACACCTACTTGTCAGGTGTGTGAGGGTCTTTTTCCAACAAGGAGATTGCTCTCCTGTGATTTACTGGGTTCATCCCTGCGGTTATTACATGTCATTTTTCTTTTCTGATAGGAACTTCATACTTTGTGTTCTCACAGATCAAGAAGTGACACCTCTTAATCAGGGTTTACAAAAATGTGCATCAAGAATTCCAAAATGTACTCCACATCACCTCGTGAGGCTGCCAACACATATTTGTGAAAAAAAAAAACCATCAACAGATAGTTGTAAATAGATACACAGGCACTGCCCGGTGTGAGTATGGACAAGCCAAATGGGGTCACCCTGTCCAGTGTACACATGTAGCACAATTTAGATAAATACAGATGAGGCCAGGGAACAATGCCACAGAGGCCAACCTATGCTGAACACACAGAGAATGGGCAAAGTGTTGAATGACACACATGATTCCGAGGCAAGGGTGTCTCAGGGGACTGTAGTGGGCACACTGCGCCATGGTCCTGGAATGATCTGACTGTAACATGAGCAACCGTCCCGCCACTCTGCATATCTCCCACTCATGCACATCATGTCTGAGGCCACAACATTGGTCATGCATGCTGCAAGTCTGTTAATTTGAAACCTCACACTCCTATGTTGAGACTCAGCATCAGTGCCAACAAATATGGACCCCAAAATGACTGAACAGGACAGGGCACAGGCAAGGTACCAACGCATGTCACAGACCACCCCCACACATGATGCAGAAAGCAATGTGCACTTGGATTAACTGACAGCCTAGATGACCATGTGCAATAGTGATTACACACAGACCAGGGAACACATGTCAAGGAGGGGAAGGGAGGAAGAACAGCACCGGTTGACTTGGGGGAACAGGATATGCACTGCACATATAAACCCTGGCAGTGTATCCAGGCGACTGAGCACTTCCAAAAGCTGGTGACACACAACAAACACACATGTACCTACCCCCTCCTTGCTGCTGTCCCTCCTGTAACCGCCTATCCATGTCAGGGAAGACCACCGCCAGGACACGCCTCATCTGGTGGGTCAGGCGTCGGCACCTGCCATGGGGGCGTGGAGGAGAGTACCCCAGCTGGAACCGGGCGATCCGCCGGGTCCAGCACCGGATGTCCTGCCACCGTTTTCTGACTTGGGCTAGGCGCCGACTGCGACCCTCCACCGATCTCACGGCCCTGACGGCCCGCTTCCAGATCTCCCCCTTCGCATAGGCAGTTACCTGTGAGGATGACAAAGTGAGACAACATCACTACACCTGCTCCATGTCAGAGAGACACGCATTTGAACATATTTGATATATTGAACAGGGCATAGGATGCTGCCAAGGTATAGCATCTTTGTCATATGGACGTTGGCCTCTGTGAAAGCCCCAATGCACTACATGGCATTGAAAGTACACAGGTGGCATGAGGGGTGTGACACACTCCATGATCATGGCACACACTGTGCATCACAAGCAACACCAGGCTAATGGACAGCACCTCCAAGCAGTTACATGGCCCAGGCCACTGATGCAACCTCAGCAGGGTACACAGACACACACAGGCACAGATCAATCACATGCCATTGGCAACAGCGGATACAAGCCTCACTCTGCACATGTGCCACTTGCCTGTGGGGTGTCACAGGTGTGTGGTGAGCTCAGCAAGTCAGACACACAGCACAGCTTACTTCTCACATCAGATGGGTAGAGCTGTGGCCTCTTCCATGCAGCTGTGGTGCAACACTTCACATAGACACTCACCCACATGACAAGGAACATTCACACACATCAATGTCCAGGGGGCGTAAACATCACTTGGACACTCTCACCACAGCTCCACTCAACTCACACACATCTGTGGGTACAGTCACCTGTCACACTGGGGGGACCACTGAATCACCTCAGGACTATAGACAAAAAATGCCACAAAGGATTAGCCAGGCTGAATGTGTCATGCACTATGCAGTGCATGTCACAGTAAGCACAATGCAAATGAGGAGTGCACACATGAACTACATCATGCTCTGCATGGGAGACATTAGCCATTCCCCCCCTGTGACGCACTCTAAAAAAGATTGCATGTCTGTCACACCTGGACACAATGACAGTCTCAAAAAAAGGTGCACAGTCAAAGGTAGTGGAGTCAGCACTCACCTGCTCCCCTGGTCTCCCATACAGGCTGGGGTACTGTGGGAGGATGACATCCAGCAATGCCTCATTCTCCTCCTGGGTGAATGGCTGGGCCCTCTCCACAGACCTTGACATGGTGCCAGAGGAAGCACAGACAGCAGCAGTGTTGTCAACAGGAAACTTGTGCAGGCAAGTGCCCTCTCATGGGTCCTGGCTGACTTATATCTGTCTTGCTGAGGGGCATTCATTTGGAGGAGTACATAGTGATTGGTCAGATTCATTCGCATCTTACGTTTACTCCAATCCCTTTCCACATACACCAGTGACAGTATTTGCATTGTTCAAATTTTGAGCATCATGTCAAGTCAACAACCACTTTGCAACATTGTATTTTGTGGCCATCTGACTTTTCCAGGACACCTGAAGGAAAAATTTGAACCGAAAACTCGGTATCCATGACAACCAGCATGCATTTAGTGCCTAATACTTGTCCCTTATGTGTCCCCTATGTAATTTTCAAATCCACACACAGGTACGGTGCATTTCACACGTACCCCTACAGCACCAGTTGCACAGTGCGTGTGACTCGTACGTGCACTGGCAGTACACGTACCCGTACTTGTACTACCCGTGCCTACACGTACGGGTAGGCACTGGTAGGACACGTACGTGTAGGCACTGGTAGTACATGTACCCGTACGTGTACTACCAGTGCCTACACGTACGTGTAGGCACTGGTAGTACACGTACGGGTACGTGTGCTACCAGTGCCTACACGTACATGTAGGCACTGGTAGTACACGTACCTGTACGTGTACTACCAGTGCCTACCTGTACGGGTAGGCACTGGTAGTACACGTACATGTAGGCACTGCTAGTACACGTACCCGTCCGTACCACACGTGCTCCTATGGCACCACTACTATAGTGATATGGACCGTACCACGCATGCTCCTATGGCACCACTACTATTGTGATACGGACCGTACTTGTACGGTCCGTACCACGCGTACTCCTACGGCCACATAACTCTAGTGATACGGACCGTACACATGCCCTCAGAGCGTTTGTTAAGTGCGTTTCACATGCTTACACTGTTGATAGGATGCGCACACTAAAGGAATGGAGGTCTCAGACTTGCAGGGCCTAGGTGTGTCAGGCAGTGATAATGCACATGTCTCATGTATTTGCACAATTGATGTGTGATGACCTGTGTACACATGTCATGTGTGATGGGGCACTATGTGGCACACTTCCCCTTCACACTTTGCACATGTGTGCATGTAGTACAAACGTGTCAAGCACAGCATCACTGGTATGGTACAGTCAACACCACCCACAACTGTCCCCTGATGCCAGGGACAGGGACACTAACAACTGACATTTAACGACCAGCGTGCACTGATGTGACTATGTCATGTGTGTGTCATGTGTTCCCATGAGCTTGCTGTTGGTGTTCCGTCAACTGCATCTGCTGTTGCTGCATCCAACATGTGTCTGTGTGTAGATGGCCATGGCACACATCTACACACACCATGCCACATGTGGATTTCCACGTAACATGTGTCTGTATGCATCGAACATGATATTTTGACATGAGGACATATCTGCGTCGTCTCAATGTCTGTGTTTTCTGTTTTCACGTGTACCCCTTCATCGCAATGTGTGTGATCTGTACATTTGACATTCCATGTGATCTGTGCGTCTAGCTTGCCGTCAGCTGTCTGTATGAGATGACATCCTTCAAATGCTGCTATGTGGATGTATGTCACTCTTGTGATGTCTCTGGCTGTTCACTGACACTGGCCCTCAGCTCGTTTCAGGACATGTCATGTACACTTGACAATCAACAGGTGTAGCTGGCTTTTTGTAGGAGTATCACCTGGCTGGCATACGTGTCCCGGATGCATTGCACAGACCAGACTCTGTATTTAGCAGATGTGTATTAGCAGGTGAGCATGTGCTCAGTTCATTGACATTGATGTTGTCATGTTCTCACTGTTCGTTATTCATTCCAATTTTCTGCAGGGCACCGCCTGTCCCCAGACCAATGCCAGACTTGGGTGCCATGAGGGAACGTGACTGCATACGCCGTTACAGATTCACCCAACAGTTGATTGAGGACTTGACCGCCAAGCTGGCACCACACCTCCAACCACGACACAGGTATCCTACTGCGCTGACCCCCAAGATGAAGGTGATGGCAGCCCTACATTTTTTTGCCACAGGTACGTTTCAATTCACCATAGCTGATGTTGGTGGCATGTCACAGACGATTTTCAGCCGTGTCCTGCATGATGTTTTGGCAGCCATGTTGGAGCACCTGGATACATTCATCCATTTTCCGACTCCTGAGGATTTGACAGGTGTCAAGGGTGATTTCTATGCCCTGGGAGGGATGCCCCATGTCATTGGGTCCATTGATGGGACACATGTGGCTTTGGTACCACCACAGGCACAACATGTCGCCTATCGCAACTATAAACATTACCACTCTATAAATGCCCTTGTGGTGTGTCTTGCTAACATGCTGATTTCCCATGTCTGTGCACGTTTTCCAGGGTCAGCACACGATGCCTACATCATGAGGCGTAGCAGGGTGCCACAAATGATGCTGCGGCTGCACAACGAATGTGCATGTCTTGTTGGTGGGTATACTCTGTTTGTCCTGTGTTTTGCGGTATCTTTGTATCTTGCAGCATCTCCTGACCCAATTAGTTACATGATGTTTCCATGTAGGGGACTCTCGCTATCCCGACATGCCATGGTTGATGACGCCTCTCCGCAACCCAAGATCAGCTGCAGATCACCGTTACAACAATGCACACGGGCAGACCAGGCGAGTGATTGAGAGGATGTTTGGCCTCCTGAAGAGCCGATTCCGGTGCCTTCACAAGACAGGCGGGTCCCTCCCATATGCACCGGTGAAGGTCTGCAATATCTTCCTCGTGTGCTGCATGCTGCACAACATGGCAGTGGAGAAGGCAGTGCCACTCATCCTGGATCCGGATGAGCAGGAACATCCACCCGTGGAGGATGAAGGGCTTGGTCAGGAGGCAAGTGACAAGGAGGAGGATATCCGGAGTCAGTTCATACGCAACTTCTTCTCATAATGGTGAATCACTGGGTCTGAGTGTGCACGCTTGGAGCCTTGTGTGGCATGTGTTGCAATGTGTGTGTCCAGCTGACTGTATGCTAAGTGACTTAGATGTGTGTTCTGATGTGTCACTCGAGTGATGATGTCATTCCACTCATTTTAGCCAAGACACTAAATTTTCCAATAGCATGGTGACAACGTTATTCCTGTAGAGTAAATGACCAGGTATGCGGATAACAATCTGTTAGCTGACTTCTTGTGTGTCTGTCATCCACAGGTTCTTGCGCATGTTGTCTGGTCGTGGTGTCGTTGGCCTCCTGCTATTCCTCATGAGTATTGCAATGTGTGCTGAATCAGTGTTCCATGCACGGACATGGGGAAATGTCATTTTGGGTGAGGATTGCAGCAAGGCATTTTGGGGGTGGTACGTGTTTTGAATCTGTGGGGACTGCTCCTGTGCATGTTGGGTTACCATGCATACATGTCGACTCACCATGGGGCACATGACATGGAGCATGTCTCCCATGAATTGATAGTCAACCTTCGTGACAGTCATCTGTTATGGTTTGTGGATTCTGATGAAGGCATCAATGTGAGTAAAACTTCCCTCAGACACATACGAGATGCTACGGGTGGACATAGTGTGGGACATCCCCATAAGAGGCTCAATGGGGAATTGCAGCCTCTCCGTGTGCAGCAGGGGGTGTTTGGCTCATCCTCTTAACTTGTGTGCTAGGCCATTTGGATGTACTACATCTGTGTTGTGAAGGGGGTGTCCAGTGTAGGTCCCACATGTTCAGCCATATGACCTGTGATTCTGTTTATATTGATGCATTTCCCTTAGTGTGAGCCTGAGTAATAAAGGGGATCCTCACCCTCCAAGGTGCCTCATCTCTGTCAATGCAGGTCTCTTTCCACTTTGCATGCGGCATCTCTGGCATAGTTGTCAAAGATTGTGCATATGAGTCTATGTGTAGTTTGGCTACATGCATGCAGTTCTTCATGGGTTAGGATCACGATTGTGCATGAAGTCCATGGTTGTGTATGTATTTGGGCATGTTAGTCCCCACAACGGGCCATCAATGCCTGCTGAGGGTGTGTCTCCTGTGCGCGGCTCGGCCTTCTGTTTCTTGATCCTGTGTCAGTCATCTTTGGAGATTGTGCATCTATTTTCTCTGGGTGTGCCATGGGTAACCGGACACTCCTTCCCTTGCATACGCCTGTTGCAGTTGTCCTTTCTGACATCCTTGTCATTGTGTGCTACTTTTGGCATAGTTTCCAGGACATGCCGCCTGCTGCTGTGGCCCCTGCAGCAAGGGCACACAAAGTAGTGGGATTCGGCAACACACACGCCTCAAAGATGCTCCTCCCTGCCTCCCTCCACCCATTCATTTGGCTGTCATCACCTTGTCTGTGCCACTGTTGCGGCCACGCGGTGCCAAAGGCAGGACCGTCAGCACATGCAGCGTGCACATTGCACGACCCTCATGTCCTTGCATGACCCACATCACACTACAGTCTGATGTTGCAGCCACCCTCCAAGCAAAGTCTATCCGAAAATCAACCGCCTGCTCTCAGGCATAACCTAAGCGCACACACGACACCTTTGCATGCTGAGTGTGCAACTCCAACTGCCTACACAGCTCTGCCCCACCTTCCAGGCCCTGTCACACCAACCAGATCATGTCCCTCCTCCTCCACACCGGCTCCGTCCACCAGCAAGGCCATAGGGAGTGGGACTCAAGCCTTCAGCTTGTAGTATAGTGGCGTCATCTGGCACATGGCCCAGGGATTACCTCTCAGCATGTCAATCTTTAATGTGTCCAGGACCCCCCTCTCCACCATCACATGCGCACACAACCTCATCATCATGTCGTATGCCATTGACACTAGGGGTGGGCGGAATTTGCGAAATCTACTTTCGCAAATTATCGCAAAAATGTTTAAAATTATCGCAAACAAGCGGAAATATCGCAAAGATGCAGAAGTTTTTTTCCCGCATGTTCGCGAGATTTTCTGCATGGTTGCGGGTCGCCAACTTACCCATCTGGTTGCTCGCGGGCGCGGCCATCTTGTTTTGAGTTGTCTCGCGGTGCATGATCGCGAGAAGAAAGACGTGATCGCGTGACGCATGACGTCACTGCGGGCGCGAACTGTCGCGAGACAGCGCAAATGGCTAAAAACAATACAACATCTCATGGAGAACGCGACCGGATCAAGAAAACTTGTCGGCGAACGCAGGGAATTCAGGTAAGGCGATCGAGCGCGCGCGAGAATGTATTATTTTACAGCGCGAGCAAGAAACAAATTATCGCCAAGCTGCGGAAAGCGGAAATTTTGACATTTTCGCGCTCTCCACAGAACGCGAAAATGTCAAATTATCGCAATTTCCACGAACGGAACGAAATTTTAGCCCAAGCCTAATTGACACCCAGGTGCTCCTCAGCCTCACCAAAGATGCAGCCATTGCCAGTTCCAACATTCAAGAATGCATGAGGTCCGTGGGTGAATGGCTGAACATCAGCCACCTGAGGCTGGACTTGTACAGGACCGAGGTAATCATCTGAGGATTGTCCCATTACAGCTGGCTCTACTCCTTGTGTCCCACCCGCAGGGGCCCTACACAAGCACCCAGTGGCCACGCACACAAGATGGTGTGCATCATGGATTTGTCACTCACATTTGCCATGCAAATCACCAGCATCTGTACCCCATGCTGCAACACCCTCTGCATGATGCACATGATCCACAGATAGGTCCACTCCAAGGAAAGACAGACCATCCCCCAGGTCCACGACACCAGCCGTGTCAACTACTGCCCCGCCCTCTACGGAGCAAGTACATCCAAACTCACGCCAAACTTGTCCACATCCAGGGTGCATCTGCACAACTCAGCTTCAAATACCCGCACCCCATCCACATCACCGTCCACCTGAGATAGCTGCAAGGGATCACTGTGTGCTGCAGGATGACCTTCACACTCCTCACACACATTCAGGAGGCAGTCAACAACCCCAGACCCCAAAATCAACACTGTACGTCTGTCATCCAAGACGCTGTTGGCCCAACTCTATGCATCCGAACTTGGCCTGGCCACCATTCTTCACATCCACAACACTCCAGCATGAAGGAGATGGTTCTCCCACTTGGACAAACATACCTGGGACTCCCTCCCCGGGAAGCTCCACATGAGCCATGACCTCTAGGCCTTCATGATCCGCTTCCTGATTGGTGTGTCCGCACAGTATTTCAAGCCCCCCCTCAGCAGCTTGAGGCCATCACGGGTGAGTATTGGGCTCCCAGGCTGTCTCGGATGATACATTGTGACCCATGTGTGTACTGTACCGGACTCAGATCCCAGTGTATGGATGGCTGGAGTTAGTTCAACACTCAGGTATAGTTTGACATTTACCCACACGTATGTTGTGGACTAATGCAAAATTACTGCAACATCAAATGACAAATAAATAGTTTTATTCTCGGTGGGGTGCGTGTTTTGTTAGAAAAAATAAGGTGCTCTATAGGGTGCATAGAATCCAAAGTTTACAGGGGGAGATGGGATCCTTGGCATCTGAAGTCATCAGAGTCCAGACCACAGTATTGGTCATCACTGGTCAGACTGTGACCAGCAAGTCCATGTGGCAGAGAATGTCAGTGAATGATGTGCTGCTGTTGCGCATGAAGGCCAGGTGCCAGGCCAGGTGACCTGGGAGATGTGGATGGTCCGCTGCCTCTCACAGTCTTTTCCGTGGACGACCCACCTTCCTCCGGGGACCCTCAGATGCAGGCCTTGACGATACTTGGGACGCTCCGTCGGACGAATCCTCCTCCTCCCTCCTTGTTGCTGGTCTGCGCCTGGTGTCACAGGGAGGGTTGCCCATGTTGTCGGCGATCCGACAGAGTGAATGGCTTATGTCCCTTTGCACCGCCAGGAGCTTAGCCAGTCTTGCCTCCATCGTCCTTGGTGTTGTTGTTGACTGGCATGTTGCTCGGCCTGCTGATTCTTAATGTCTGGAGGGTCGCCACTACCTGACTGATGGCCCGGGTGTCACGCCGGTATGCCTCCATGATGTTGCGTACGTGTGACATACCGGTCCCTTCAGCTGTCTGGTCAGGTTCTCGCCTCCGCCTGCCTCCACTCCCACCACCCCTGCCCACACGAGCATGGCCTGCCGTTGTGGGCACATCGGGTCTACGGGACCCCTGAGGGATGGCAGTGTTGGTGTTGGCTGCCTCCTCCTGGGTGCCCGGCGAACCTTGTCCCTCCAGGTCAGACTGGCTCAGTTGTTCAGTGTGGGCAGGGCTCCTGGGTGTCTCCTGGGATGTGGCAGTAATGGGGGTGGTGGTTGGCACAGATGTACCTGACGCAGGTGCTGCAGGGGCTTGGACACCAGAGGGGCCAGGTGGGTTGGAGTCATCCGCGGAGTGTTGTGAGGTGTCACTGCCGGTGGGATCAGGGTCCTCCCGAGCCTGGGACTGTGGTACTTCCCCCCCATTGTTGGGGGGAGATCCATGATGTTGCCCTGTGTGTGAGAGAGAGACAATGTTAATGCTGTTTAATGCGACATCCATGTTTCATACATATTCTAGTTGCCACAGTTCCTCCAGGTAGTTGTATGTGCCTAGCATTCACATCAATGTTCACTTTTGGATGTTCATGTTGCAGGGGACTGATTGAAATGTTCTCCAGGGTGTTTGACATGTCAATTTTGGCCTTGGATGCTTCGTTGGCTGTGGCTTGATCTTGTTGTGTCACATGTCCATTGTGAGAGTGTATAACTCCATTGGCTGCCCCGGGGGTGTGTGCTTGTGTAAGGGGTGAGCGATCATCCCTCAGCCCGACACTGTTCAATATCCACATGGCCCCCCTCACACAAGTGGCCCGCCACCACAAACTCAAAAACATCTCCTACGCCGACGACACCCAGCTCATCCTCTCCCTCACCAAGGACCCTCACACCGCCAAAACAAACATCCACGAGGGTCTGAGGGTCTGAGGGCCATCGCGGACTGGCCCTCGTCACCAGCCGTCTGGACTACGGCAACTCCCTCTACGCCGGAACCACCGCCAAACTCTAGAAAAGACTTCAGCGGATCCAGAACGCCTCAGCACGACTCATCCTGGACATGCCCCGTCGCAGCCACATCTCCGGACACCTGAGAGACCTGCACTGGCTCCCGGTCACCAAGAGAATCACCTTCCGTCTCCTCACCCACGCACACAAAGCCCTACACAACCAAGGCCCAGGATACCTCAACAGCCGCCTCAACTTCTATGCTCCCAAACGCCAGCTTTGATCGACCGGCCACGCCCTCGCCACCGTCCCCCGCATCCGAAGAGCCACCACAGGGGGACGGTCCTTCTCCTTCCTCGCCACCAGGACGTGGAACTCCCTCCCGACCCACCTCCGCCTGACCCAGGACCACCTCGCCTTCAGGAAGCAACTCAAGACCTGGCTGTTCGAGCAGTAGCGGAACCCCCTCCCCTAGCGCCTTGAGACCCTCTGGGTGAGTAGTGCGCTATATAAATGCTTGATTGATTGATTGATTGATTGATTGATTGATTGATTGATTGATTGATTGATGAGGAGTGGGCATCTGAAACTGAACTCGGACAAGACTGAGGTCCTCATCCTTGGACCCACACCCTCAGCCTGGGACGACTCCTGGTGGCCAATCAGTCTGGGGACAGCACCGACACCCACTGACCATGCACGCAACCTAGGATTGATCCTTGCATCTTCTCTCTCCATGTCCGAGCAGGTCAACGCCGTCTCCTCCTCTTGCTACGACACGCTACGCACGCTCCGCCGGATCTACAGGTGGATCCCGACTGAAACAAGTAGAACAGTGACACAGGCCATCGTCAGCAGCAGACTGGACTACGGCAATGCACTCTACGCAGGAGTCCCATCCAAACACCAACGGCGGCTACAACGCTTCCAAAACGCCTCCGTACGACTGATCGTCAACGGCCCCCGCCACAGCCACAGCCACATCACCCCCTCCTGAGTGACCTGCACTGGCTCCACATCGACAAGAGGATCACCTTCAAGCTCCTCACCCACGCACACAAGGTACTCCACTACGCTGGACAAGCCTACCTGAACTTCAGACTCAGCTTCTATACTCCCACCTGCCAGCTCCGCTCCGGAAGCCTCGCCCTCGCAGCTGTCCCCCGCATCCAACGTACGACCGCCTGCAGCAGATCCTTCTCCTACCTCGCCTCCAAGACCTGGAACACCCTCCCAACCCACCTACAACTGACCCAAGACCTACTTGCCTTCAGAAGACTCCTCAAGACCTGGCTCTTTGAGCAGTTGTGGAACCCCCCCCCCTCAGCGCCTTGAGACTCTCACAGGTAAGTAGCGCGCCTTACAAGTACCCTGATTGATTGATGATTGATTGACGGTGCCTGCTGGTGGGTGTAGTGTGATTTGGCAGTGGGTCTCCAAGGTGATGTATCTGTCCCCCCATGGAGCATACTGTGATGTCAGTGAGTTTGAGATCCTGTCCTAGATATCTGAGCTTGTTGTGTTTGTGTTAGAGTTTGCAGTGGTCACAGGAGGGCCTTGTGCTGCCTACAGCGGGGCCAAGTGTCAGCTACCTTGTCAGTACTTTGCCAGTCCCTGTGCATTGAGCATGGTGCATGGGTATGTACCTGGGCCATATGGGCTGAGGGCAATGGTGTCTGTTTCTGAGTTGCACAATATGTTTAGTGATCCCCACCCTCCCAGCATCCCGGACATCCAGTCTTGGGTTTGTGGTTTGTGTAGGCTGGGACATGGCATGGCCTTGCTTTGTGAATGGGGCATACACATGTTAGTGGCATGAGCGTTGTTATTGAGTGTGGTTGTGTCCGGTGAGGGTTTGGGGGTTGGGGAGTGCATTTGTTGTGGTTGGGGTGTGGATGCCATTACCCCCATGTTACGTAAGTTGTTTGTGTACTCACCAGGCTCTGGAACTCCTTCGACTCCGTGTACTCCCACCGGCGGAAGCAGGGCCATCACCTTCTCCTCCCAGGGATGGTAATGTACCGGTCTGCGGGGTAGACCACCTCCAGTGATGTTACTCTGGGCGTAGTCCTCATTCATTTTGCGCTTGACTGCCCTCCCCAGATCGTACCACCTGGCTTGGCATTCATTCCTGGTCCTTCTGATGGGCGCAACAGCATTCACCCGATCGATGATCCTCTGCCACAGGTGTGTTTTTTCGGCTATGCTGGTCTGTCTGGCCAATGTTCCAAAGAGCGGTGGCTCGACTGATGACTTCGTTGACAAGGATCTCCAGCTCCTCCCTTGTGAACTTTGGATTCTTGTCTGTAGACATGGTGTGGGGTGTGGGTGTGGATGGTTGTGGGTGTGTGGGTGTGAATGTGAAGTAGTGGGTCTGAATGTAAAGAGGGAGTATGTGTGAAGGAGTTTGTGTGAAGGTGTATATGTTAAGGTGTATGGGTGCAGTTGTTTGTGTGGGGTCTGTAGCATAAGTGAGCCTGTTGCAAAGGCTGATGGTTTGTGTGTGAGGGCCCTTTTTATTGGTCCATTTGTGGGTGTGGCTGGGTTTGAAATTTTGGTGGGTGTATTATAAGAGGTGGTTGTGAGTTTGGGCCTCTATTTGCCTGTTTGGATGTGCCAGGTCAGTCTTTTAGATGTTTTTTGTACTGTAGATGTGTTTTGCGGTGTTGTGCGAGTCGAATTGACCCTCCTTGTGGTGTTTTACAGTGTCCTGGTTCTGTACGAGTCGTTTTAGCATATGTAAGGTGCGTACATACGCGATGTTGTTGTACAGTGCTCACATATGCAATGTTGTTGTACGGTTCGTACATACACGATGCTGGGTTACGGTGGTGGGGTACGGTGCGTCCAAGTACGGGCTGGGGTACGGTGTTGGGGTATGGTGCGTATAAGTATGGTGCTGGGGTACGGTGTTGGGGTACGGTGCGTACAAGTACGGTGCTGGAGTACGGTGGTGGTGTACGGTGCATACATGTACGCGGCTGGGGTACGGTGTTGGGGTACAGTACGTACTAGTATGGTGCTGGGGTACGGTGTTGGGGTATGGTGCGTACATGTACGGGGCTGGGGTACGGCGCTGGGGTACGGTGCGTACAAGTCTGGGCCTGGGGTACGGCACTGGGGTACGGTGCGTACATATACGGGGCTGTGGTACAGTGGTGGGGTACGGTGCGTACACGTACGGGGCTGGGGTAGAGTGCGGACATGAGGGGGGTACGGTGCTGACATATGGGGGGAGGAGGGGCTGTACGACTCATATCCGGGGCACAAGTTTACCCGGATACGAGTGGTACGGCATTCGCTCCATACGGCGCCTTTTCCATGCGCTTGTGTTTTCGGAGGGGCGGTAAGGATCGTACTTGCGCGCTCGGACTTCAGTTTTACAATTTGAATGTAAAACTGTCCGGGGACTTCTCGTAGACTTTTCCCGAAGCGAATCGAATGTATTTTTCATTCATTCATTTCAGCGTGTCACAAAACATTACCACAGTATTGTGGCAATGTTTTGTGACACGCTGTGTGAACAAGCCCGCTTGCGGGTGAAACGCGTCACGGCCGGTTTATGACTCGAATAAACCTACCTTTTTGTTGATTCAACCAGTCGTTTCCTTGGTGTGAATTTCTGCTCCACGAGCGCGTTTGGAACTCCGAATCTTGGATATATATATATATATATATATATATATATATATTACCTACTGGCGGTCGCCAGTAGGTAGTTATAGTTAGGACCCTGTTTCCATAGGAAAACCGCAACATTCTATTTGGAATAACTTTGACGCCGGTCGACGAATCCTCGCGAAATTTTCAAAATAGGTGGGGCGCTACGCTCCGCTCCTACCCTGAAAGTCTTGGGGGGATTCGTCAAGCGGGGGCTGAGAAAAAAGGGGGGTCCCAAAACACGTTTTTCCCATGCATTTTTCCATAGGACCTTTAGACACAGCTACAGCCCGAACGGCTGAACAGAGTTACTTGAAATTTGGCAGAGAGGTAGTCCTCAGGTCAAGGAAGTGCCTTTTGTAGGTCTGGTGTATATCTGTTCAGTAGTTCCTGAGAAAATAGCATATAAATCAATATATATATCTGTGGCAGCTTACGGTGTGCTTACGGTGCGCTTACGGTAAGCTTACCGTACGCGTACGGAGCCGTGCGCGAGCGCGAATCTGATTGGCTGTTAGATCTTAGTAAACATTTGAATCGGTCGAAACCAGGAAGTGGCGGCCGCCATTTTCTCTCTCGCACTCTGAGGGGGGGTTAAAAAACAAAGGCCAAAAACATGTAAAGGGGCTGTTTAGACAGCTCCTAAGCACCTAGCCATGTTGAGGGAGTCCCCAAAGATCCCCCAAGACCAAAAAGCCAAATTCAATTTTTTCGAAAATTTCGCCGATTACGCTTACCGTACGCGTACGGTAAAAATTATAAAAAAAATAAAAATAAACCATACTCTCCCCACCCCGTGTGCAAATGGTGCCCTATGGGCACCATTTGAGCATGGCATATCTAAGTTCACAAAAAATAAAAGATTACCTTTCACAATGAAGCGCATAATATGTCCTCCATGTGCGCACGGTGCGCGAAGCGCATCGTGCATACATGGCCCATCTAGCGAAACGTGGGCACGCGGTGCGCGTAGCGCACCGCGTGCCCACCGTGCGTGCACGGCACTAACTGCGTAAAGTGGGCGCGCGGTGCGCGAAGCGCACCGCGTGCTCACTGTGCACGCACGGTGCGCGAAGCGCACCGTGCGCGCACGGAACGAACTGCGTTAAGTGGGCGCGCATGCCACGAATGGCGTAAAGTAACTTAGCATTTAAAAAAACGTACAAATTCACTGAAAAAACCATAGGTTTCACACATGTTATAGTTAGGAATTAGCATTTAAAAAACTTTGCAAATTCAGTGACAAAACCATAGGTTTCACACATGTTATAGTTAGCTGGACATTTTACTGATAAAAAACCATTGAAATTCCCCCGTTATAGTTAGTGCAGGCAACTATAACTCACGCGACCGCAATCCTCTGCTGATGACATATGTGTCTTTATGAAAAAAAAATATTTGTAATATATGTATAGCTAAAATTTAATGGAAGAAGACATGGGCAAATAAGTGTCTAAATACAGTATTAGCATCAGCAGAGGATTGCGGTCGCGTGAGTTATAGTTGCCTGCACTAACTATAACGGGGGAATTTCAATGGTTTTTTATCAGTAAAATGTCCAGCTAACTATAACATGTGTGAAACCTATGGTTTTTTCACTGAATATATATATATATATATATATATATATATATATATATATTCACAGAAAAAACCATAGGTTTCAGGCACGTTATAGTTAGGAATTAGCATTTAAAAAACCTCAGAAATTCACTGAAAAAACCATAGGTTTCAGGGGTGTTATAGTTAGCTGGACTTTTCACTTGTACAAAACCATTGAAATTCCCCCGTTATAGTTAGTTCAGCTAACTATAACTCGCGCGCCCGCAATTCACTGCTGATGACGTCACATATTACATCACTCATGACATGGTCAGTGACATCACTCATGACATCACTGATGACATCTCAAATGACATCACTGATGACATCACTGATGACATCATCCAGTGAATGTGTGTTTTTCTGAAAATTAAATATGTTTTATATATGTATATCTCAAGGTCGATGGAAGAATAAATGGGTATATAAGTGTCTAAATGGATGATTTGTTTTTGAAAAATTGATTGTGTAACTGACTGATTAAGTGTATCATAGTGAATACATGGCTTAGTGAGTAATGTTTAAATATGTAAATATCTGTATCAGTCTCTCACTTTGTGTATAAGTGGCTGCATGGGTTGGTGAGTAGCTACATGGGTGTCTATATAGGTTATTAGTTGGTTTTTTGAGTATCAGTCTGAGTGTCTGCATGGTTCGGTGGGGGGTATTACGTAGTGCATAGGTGCATGAATGAGTGACTCACTGTTTGTATGGGTTGAACACAGCATGTGTGCAGGACTGTATGGGTGGATGAGTGTGTGTATGGGTGTGTTAGTGAGTGAATGACTGTCTCAATAGTATCTTTATGAGTAACTACATATGTTTTAAACTAGTATATGTGACTATTGGTGTATATATGTGAGTATATGTGAGAGTGAGAGATTGAAAGAGTTCCTGTATGAATAAGTATGTGTTTTTTTAAGTGATTGTTTAAAAGACTAAGTATGTGTAAGTTTCCGTAGAAGTAAGTATGGTGGTGTGTGTATAACTGTATATGCAAGTAAATGTATGTTTGATTCTTTATTAGCATGAGTGACTATGTGTGTGAGTAACTCTATGGATGAGTGGCATTGTGTAACAGGATGTATAGGTGTATGAGTACATATGATGAGTGAGTACATGTATGAGTGACTGTATAGGACTGTTGGTGAATGAGTGGATGTGTATGTGGATCTTAGAATTACTGAAGAGGTTGTTGTAACTGGTATTGGTATGTCCATTGTTTTGAAAATTTTAGTCTCTATTTTTGAATGTGTGTATCAAAGGTTATATTAGGGTGAGAGGAGGTCTGCCACTCTATCACAAGGATGATGTCATCAGTGATGTCATCAGTGATGTCATTTGAGATGTCATCAGTGATGTCATGAGTGATGTCACTGACCATGTCATGAGTGATGTAATATGTGACGTCATCAGCAGTGCATTGCGGGCGCGCGAGTTATAGTTAGCTGAACTAACTATAACGGGGGAATTTCAATGGTTTTGTACAAGTGAAAAGTCCAGCTAACTATAACACCCCTGAAACCTATGGTTTTTTCAGTGAATTTCTGAGGTTTTTTAAATGCTAATTCCTAACTATAACGTGCCTGAAACCTATGGTTTTTTCTGTGAATTTCAAAGGTTTTTTAAATGCTAATTTCTAACTATGCCTACAGAGATAGGCCATGTGAAGAAAGAAGAAAAAATGCACAGAAAGAAACAAAAGAAGTGCAGAAAGAAGCAACAGAAGTCCTCAAATACGAAGATAAGTGCAGGAAGAAGGATAACGTGCAGAAAGAACAAAAAGAAGAGCAGAAAGAAGCCTTGTTGCAAAATCATCCTGTACCCTCAACTTTTTCAGACGGATACTGGTGGTAACTGAGTCTGACTAACCAGTCCTAGAGCCAGTGCTATGTTAAAAGACACTTAGAATACAGTGAAAACACCTACATACACTAGGGAACATTATGCGTTGGGGTCCCCCTGTGATTAGCATGACCTCCTCTGTAAGCCCCTAGTATATAATAGGGCATGGGGATTAAAACTACCTCTTAAAACAGGCCACAGGGCGTTTTTGCACACGTTAACTCAGGCCCCGTCCCCTCCATTCACCACTGTGTAAACACGCCCTGTGTCCATTTTTAGTTGGGAGATTAAGTTCATTTGAATCCTGAGGGTCCCTAGGGTCCAACTAGCCCACTAGGTACCTCCAGTAAGTGCCACAGAGCTGCGTTGCAGAGAGGTGTAAAAAGTGGCACGGCCTGGACCACCTCTCTGCAATGCAGCTCAGTGGCGCTTACTGGAAGCACTTGGTGGGCTAGTTAGCCCCCAGGGGCCCTCAGTATTGAAGGGAAATTATATCCCCAATTTAAAACGTGCCATAGTGCGTGTTTGCACACGTCACCTCAGGCCCCGTCCCCTCCCTTCACCACTGTGTAAACGCGCCCTGTGGCTGTTCTAAGTTGAGAGATTAAGTCCCCTTGAATCCTAAGGGTCCCTAGGGTCAAACTAGACCACTAGGTACCTCCAGTAAGCGCCACAGAGCTGCGTTGCAGAGAGGTGTAAAAAGGGGCTTGGCCTCAGAACACCTGGCTGCAGCGCAGCTCCCTGGCGCATACTGGAGATGCCTGTTGGGGGCGCGTTTGCAGAGTGCTGCACGGAGGGGGCATGGCCTCCGGCACGATGCCAGTCTTTTATTTATTTTAGTTTTTTAAGAAGGGGGGCTGTTTGGTTCCCCTTCTTATTCTAATTTATTGGCCCTGATGACCCCATCCCCCAGGGCCAGTCTCCTAATTATATTTTTTTGACCCCAATCCCCAGGGCCGGCCACTGTTTTTTATTATTTTAAAAAAATATATATTTATAGACACACCTAGGACATGCTGGACAAACCGTACGTACCTATCACCATGACGATTTGCGTGATATTCATTAAAAGGCGACTATGCATGCAATGAATCCACGTGGAATGTATTTACACCACTAGTGAAGCTCTGACATGTCTGATGCCCTACCGTGCCTAATCCTGGTAGACACCCTTGTCGTTTATTTATACAAACATGGGTAGCTATTGACGGGCACATTTAATACACATGCACACCAAGCCATTCAAAGGGGATTCGACAAAAATTCGACCAAAACTATGCAAGAAACCCCCCTCACGGTTAATAAAACACACATCCACTGCCGGATGTGTAATACTTTTTATTTTACTCTCTGGAAAGGGGACGAACATCACTTGAGAGTCACAGCGTGCTCCTGACAGAGCCCAATGCTGTGTTACACCCACCATTGCCTGCCGAGTGCCACACACCTCTGTGTTGTATTCCACTAGCTAGTGCATATGCTATGACACTCTCTAGCCCATGTGCACTGTAACACCACCCCGTGAATATGTCATGCCACACTTGTCTTTGCACGGGTTATATTGCCCCATCTAACGTGCCTTTCTCGATGCCTATGTTATAACGCACAGTGCTATGCCATACATATTACAATCTGGGATCCATATCTTTGTCACAGTGCATATGCAACGTTACACTCCCCAGCACATATTTTATATTACAACTTTAGAGACTAGTTAGGTTACACAACACTGCCCTGTGCATATTACACTCCAAGGCGCATATCGCATAGCACACGCTAGTGCCTGTGCTATCTCGCGCTCTCCAATGAATCTGTCATTGCGCACAATGTATTGCATATTATATTTCACGCCCGGTTCATCTTATATCACACTTTTTGGTGCATAGTTTATACCATACACTATATCTAGTTTTCATTTTCAATCGTGCTCTCAGGACTATGTTCTATATAACACTGTGTTCACCTACCCTTTTCACGGGCATTACATTTTGCGATAGGGGGTGGAGGGTCAGGGGGTGTTTCTGCCAAGTGAGCCCGGAGTCACAGTCACAAACGTCCTCTTCTTCCTGAATAAAAGTGAGATTATGCTGCATACTTGTTCATATTTTAAGTAGTTCGCACAGACACAATGTTTTAAAAACAATAAAGTTCCTAATACCCGCCTTCTCTGAACAGTTAGCTTGCTGCCCCATCCCCTTCCTCCCTATCCTCTGTTGTGTGAATCCATGGACTAGCCTCCTCCCTCCTGCCATGCATGGTCTGATGTGCTGCCACTGCCCTCAATTTAGTATGATGTACCAGTCCACTCCTCCTGCCCTCCATTGCCCAATTCTATGCCCCATCATTGACCTCCTGCTTAAACTCTGTGCTTAGCTTGCTGCCCCTATTCTCCTTCCCCCTGCCCTCCGATGTCTTTGTGCATGCCCCTGCTCCATCCTTTTTGCCCACCATGTCCCACGGACCTGCCACTCCTATCTACTCTGAGTGTTCTGTTGAGCTGCCACTCCCCTCCCACCTGAATAGCATTGTCAGATGACTGTAACCTGTCCCTGCCACCTCCACCCTGCCTGTCCACATGCCATGCCCCTATCCTCTTCCTCCTGTCCTACATGGTCCATTGTACTGCCACACCCTTCTGCCCTCCCTGGTCTGTTGTGCTGCAACTGCTCCTCCTGCCTGCCCCGTGTGGTCTGTTGTGAGGTCCCTTCCCCTGAACTTTCTTGTCTGTGCACAGGTCCTGACCCTCCCTTCTATCCTCCATTGTCCTTTGTGCATGCCCCTCCACCCTCCTTCTTGCCCATCATAGCCATTGTGCTGCCACTAACCCTCCCACTTGCCATGCATGGTCTTCTGTGCTGCCATGGACCCTCCCACCTTCCCTGTGTGGTCAGTTAGCTGCCCCTGACCCCCTCCCACCTTCCCTCCATGGTCTGTGTGTATGCCATCACAGTCTCACTGTTGCTCTTCATGGTGTGTCTTGCTTCTAGTGCCCATCCTGCCTGACCTCCATGGCTATCTTGCTGCTCCTGCCCTGCCCCCTTGCCCCCAGCCCTACTCCCTCCCTCCTGGCTTGTCTGTTCCATTGTAATGCCCCTGATCCGTCCCTCCTGCCCTTTATGGTCTGTTATGCTGCAGCTTTCTCTCCTGTCTGTCCATTATGGTCAGCTAGCTACCATTGCCTCTTGCCCCTGTTGTCCATGTGCATGGTCCTGTCCCCTCCCTCTTGCTTTCTATGGATTGTTGTGCTGCACTCCCGTCCTGCATGCCCTGTGTGGTGTATTGTGCTGCTGCAAACCCTGATGCCTGCCCTGCAGGGTCAGTTTGGTGCACCTCTCCATGTCCCTCCTGTCCTCTGTTATCCAAGTCCATGTCCCTATCCCATTTCCTTCCATGATCCAATGTACCATACTTGCGAACATTTTGAACTTGGTAAGAGGGAGATTTTGAAAAAAAACTGGGGTATTGATTTTCCCCTTTGAGTTACATTGAAAAAGAGGATATTGTAGACAGGAGACAGATCAAATAAAGCCCATTTGAGCTTAAAAACATTGGACGTTTCCTGGCTGAATCGGGTCTGTTGGCATGTATGGTTGTACTACCATTGCCTCTTCCTTCTGCCCACAATGGTCTATTACATTGCCACAGCCTTGAAGGAGGGTAGATTTTGTATCACAGGGGGCCCCTGGCCCGTTCTGTCCACACCTGAAGTATGAGACCCTTGTCCTTGCCCTGCCAGCTGCATTTGTAGGCCGTATTAAATTGCCCAGCGGGTCCTGTGTTGCTATATAATTATCCTGAGACATCCTTACCACTCAGCCAGCATAAAACCCCTGTGTAGGCCCTTCTGTTCAATATGTAGGCCTCTTTGTTAAATTGACCATAGCTCTGCAATTTTAGTGTATAGCAGTCTGAAGGCAGGTCTGCGAGGCCTTCTGATCCAAACTAGTAGCCCCCACCCTACCCGAGTGCTCCGTGCTCGGTATCAAAGTTCAACATCCCCCTGAAGCTGTCGACATACAGTAGGCTGCATCCTGGACTGGTACTTGCTTCCTGGGCAGGTTTCCCGCTTTTAAGGAAGTGGCAACCGCAGAGCGTCAATTTAGGAGAACTGAGGAGATTTTATACATGAATATATTGAATTCCCGTACAATACCCATTATTTTCTGCTTGCTCTATGGAACTTACGATAAGCGATTGGCCTGAGAGACTGACCTTTTCACCCAGTCCATTGTCAGCATTAAGTGGGTAAATGACGAAATGTCTGGTAAAATCTGCAGACAAAGCTTTTGGGTAGCATACGTAGGTAGATGTAGCGTGCAAAGGAGCCCACAAAATGATATAAAAAGGGAGCACCCACAGATATCGACGGACTACCTCGCCGTCTGTATGTAGGTTAACAGGCAGTGCAGGTTTTCCCCAAGAGCTGGGAGCTCTTGTCTTCCTTTGCTTAAAATGTCTTGCTCTGCTTTGCTTGAAGTATCTTATTCTATTTTACCTATATGAAATGTCATGTTATGTTTAACCATTGTTCTCTTTACTTTTGCATTTAAAAGATTTTGTATTGTAATTGCAGGAATGCTTGCTCTAAGAGTAAACGTGAGTGTTCCTAGGTAACATTTTCCTTGGTGTAACTTGTTTCTCATGATGAATTTATAGATGTGTTTTCTCTCTCTCTCTGTCAGTACATTAATTGAGATACAGAGAATATTATGACAGCTGTATGATTATCTGGATTCTGTATTTTGTACTTTATGTCTCTATTCTGCGGTTTCTTTGAAGTTGCATCTTCTCATTAAACTGCCATTGTATTCTGCCTCCAATTCCATGTCTCATATGTCTGTTTTCTTCATTTTTGGAGCAAGCGTTCCTAGGCACCCCGGCTCAAATTAAGGTGCCCCTTTTGTCCCTGACTCACTCTCCTGCTCAGTTCTGTGGTGGCTCCCGGGGATCTGGGGACCGCCCCTAGCTTCCTTGACCCGTAATAGATCTTCCCTCTAACAGCCTCTCTTGCAAGTCATGTATTGTTGGTTTGTTGCCCCTGCCCCCCTTTCCACTGCCCTCCATAGTCTGTTGTGCTTCCACGGCCCTTCCTGCCTGCTCAGTGTGGTTAAATTGTTGCCTTTGCACCCTCCTACCTGCCTTCAATTTTCAGAGTCCGTGCCCCTGGCCTCTGCCTCTCAACAGTATCCTAATGAACAACTAGATTGCTAACATTCTATATTTATTACAAAAGTGTGGAACGCCTGACATCATCTTGATGTAATCAAAACTGTAATACCTAGAGCATTTCCTTTAGAAATTACATATATGAGAGGGTCTTATTGGCATCAAAATTATGGTTAGTGCTCTAAAAGACTAAAATAAGGACATATTTTCTGAGTTTTCAAATAGCGACAAAGCACTTTTAAATTATTTGTTATCTTTATGTTTTTTTATCCAGTTGACCACTTGATTAAATGTTGCACTTAGGGGAGAGGATGTGGTGTTACTTCCAGAACTGCAGACTTTGCAACTGGGGAACCAGGTTGAAGTTTCTGCTTCAGCTCGACATTCTGTGATTCTGGTCAAATCACTTAGTCTCCCCATGTCTACAACCAAAATGAATTTGTTCTTGTGTGATGTAACCAATGCTCATGTAAAGCACTCCAATACCTGACAAGTCTGCACTATATAACACTGCAAAAACACAAAATAATAAGTGTTTTGCACACTTCTGTCATTGGGCTATATTTGGGCTACATCTGGGTGATTTGGGGCTACATTTGGGCTCTTTTGTCTCCGGTGGCCATCTTGGGAGATTTATTTGTTATGAAGTTTCCTAATTTCCTCATGTACTGCAGTCTCCTCAGTAGGAAATGCTTTCAGTTTTTTACTTTGATTCCATCATGAAGGTATCCAGATATGTCACACATTTGCCATAAATTCTGAATGTTAGCACTCTAGTTGCTCATTAGATCACTGTAGTAAAACTACTGCACCATGGAAGTCTGCTCCTGGTATTAAAAGTGCATGTTTCAGTCTGCATGTCAGAATGTTTTAATGAAATAGAAGAGGATTTGAGAAGTCACTCAAAATGTGCCCTCATTTTCTTTCTTCAGCATTAATCATAATTTCTATGGCAAAATGAACCTCCTCATTGTGTTCCTTTTTAAATTAAATGTTTTAAGTGTTACCAGTTTATTCCAATCAAGATGGCTTCAGGTGTGCCATACTTTTGTCATAATGAAGACAGTAAGCGCTCTAGTTGTTTTTAAGAACATTCTGGGACATTCTGTCATTGGGCTATACTTGGGCTACATCTGGGTGATATTTGGGCTACATTTGGGCTCTTTTGTCTCTGGTGGCCATCTTGGGAGACTTATTTGTTATGAAGTTTCCTAATTTCCTTATTTACTGCAGTCTCCTCAGTAGGAAATACTTTCAGTTTTTTACTTTGATTCCATCAAGAAGGCATTCAGATGTGTCACACATTTGCCATAAATTCAGAATGTTAGCACTCTTTTTGCTCATTAGATCACTGTAGTAAAGCTACTGCTTACCAGGGAAAACTGCTGCTGGTATTGAAAGTGCATGTTTCAGTCTGCATGTCAGAATGTTTTAATGAAATAGAAGAGGATTTGAGAAGTCACTCAAAATGTGCCCTAATTTTTCTTTCTGCAGCACTAATCATACTTTTTATGGAAAAATGAACCCCCTCATTTTGTTCCTTTTTAAATTAAATGTTTTAAGAGTTACCACTTTAATCCAAGCAAGATGGCTTCAGGTGTGCCATACGTTTATCATAAGTAGGACTGTTAGCGCTCTAGTAGTTCTTTGGAACACTCTGGGAAGCTGCAGTAGAACACAAAGGAATCAACTGACAGTCTCTGCCCTTGTTGGATGTACATGTTTTACTGAGAATGTCAGACTTCATTCTCACATGACTGAGAAAGATAATGTGAATTTACAGAAAATAAGCTCTCAGTTTAGCCTATAGATCACCTTCCAAACCTCTGTGGTAAAAGCATGAGAAAATATTTTTCTCTCAATCATGATATCCCAGCAGAAGGCTTTTTCACATGGTGAAATCACCTTAGAACATACCACAATTCCTAAAATGAGTATGGTACCATCAACAAATGATTTATAATGTAACTAAAGTCTTAAAACCTTCTATTAACTGCAATGCTTTTTAATGAGGTGCTATCATGTATATTGGTCCCAAGATGGCTGCCAACACTTCTTGGATGAAGTGCTGACAGCCAATCAGATCTCAGGATGAGATGTGTGGTTAGGCTCCGCCCACATATATATATGCTTTTAAATGCTATTTTCTCAGGAAATACTGAACAGATTTACACCAGACCTGCAAAAGGCACTTCCTTGACCTTATGGCTACCTCTCTGCCAAATTTCAAGTAATTCTGTTCAGCCGTTCGGGCTGTAGCTGTGTCTAAAGGTCCTATGGAAAAATGCATTGGGGAAAACGCGTTTTGGGACCCCCCTTTTTTCTCAGCCCCTGCTTGACGAATCCCCCCAAGACTTTCAGGGTAGGAGCGGAGCGTAGCGCCCCACCTATTTTGAAAATTTCGCGAGGATTCGCCGACCGGCGCCAAAGTTATTCCAAATAGAATGTTGCGGATTTCCTATGGAAACAGGGTCCTAACTATAACTACCTACTGGCGACCGCCAGTAGGTAATATATATATATATATATATATATATATATATTCACCATACAATTTCCTCCTTGGAAATGAATTGGCACGCACTCACGGGTTCTGAAATTAATATCCCAAATTTCCTTTATTCAGCCTTAAGCATGCTTAAGGCTGAATAAAGGAAATTTGGGATATTAATTTCAGAACCCGTGAGTGCGTGCCGATTCATTTCCAAGGAGGAAATTGTATGGTGAATTTGTGACGGCTTGGCTCTGCTGGGTTTCGCACCGGAAAATAGAAGCGCCAGGGGTCCATAACATGGAGCCAGTTTTGTACAAATATATACATATATATATATATATATCCAATCCATCTTCTGCAGTACCAGCCGGTCCCACCAAAGACACGGACACGTTTTGCTGGTGCAAATGGTGCTCAATTTATTTATACAAACACTACTCGGTTAGTCCAGACGCGTTTCAACCGTCCAGGTGGTCTTGATCACATATATATATATATATATTCACTGTAAAAAAACATAGGTTTCAAGAACGTTGTAGTTAGTTGGACATTTCACTCATACAAAACCAGAGAAATTCGGCCGTTATAGTTTGTTAAGCTCACTATAACTCACGCCCCCGCAACGCACTGCTGATGACATCACATATTACATAATTCATGACATGGTCAGTGACATTACTGATGACATCTCAAATGACATCACTAGTGACATCATCCAGCGACTGTGTGTTTCTGTAAAGTTCAAATATGTTTTTTATATATATATATAAATATATATATATATTCACAGAAAAAAACCATAGGTTTCAGGCACATTATAGTTAGGAATTAGCATTTAAAAAACCTCAGAAATTCACTGAAAAAACCATAGGTTTCAGGGGTGTTATAGTTAGCTGGACTTTTCACTTGTACAAAACCATTGAAATTCCCCCGTTATAGTTAGTTCAGCTAACTATAACTCGCGAGCCCGCAATGCACTGCTGATGACGTCACATATTACATCACTCATGACATGGTCAGTGACATCACTCATGACATCACTGATGACATCTCAAATGACATCACTGATGACCTCACTTGATGACATCATCCAGTGAATGTGTGTTTTTCTGAAAATAAATATGTTTTATATATGTATATCTCAAGGTCGATGGAAGAATAAATGGGTATATAAGTGTCTCAATGGATGATTTCTTTTTGAAAAATTGATTGTGTAACTGACTGATTAAGTGTATCATAGTGAATACATGGCTTAGTGAGTAATGTTTAAATATGTAAATATCTGTATAAGTCTCTCACTTTGTGTATAAGTGGCTGCATGGGTTGGTGAGTAGCTACATGGGTGTCTATATAGGTTATTAGTTGGTTTTTTGAGTATCAGTCTGAGTGTCTGCATGGTTCGGTGGGGGTATTATGTAGTGCATAGGTGCATGAATGAGTGACTCACTGTTTGTATGTGTTGAAGACAGCATGTGTGCAGGACTGTATGGGTGGATGAGTGTGTGTATGGGTGTGTTAGTGAGTGAATGACTGTCTCAATAGTGTCTTTATGAGTAACTACATATGTTTTAAACTAGTATATGTGACTATTGGTGTATATAAGTGAGTATATGTGAGAGTGAGAGATTGAAAGAGTTCCTGTATGAATAAGTATGTGTTTCTATAAGTGATTGTCTAAAAGACTAAGTATGTGTAAGTTTCCGTAGAAGTAAGTGTGGTGGTGTGTGTATAACTGTATATGCAAGTAAATGTATGTTTGATTCTTTATTAGCATGAGTGACTATGTGTGTGAGTAACTCTATGGATGAGTGGCATTGTGTAACAGGATGTATAGGTGTATGAGTACATATGATGAGTGAGTACATGTATGAGTGACTGTATAGGACTGTTGGTGAATGAGTGGATGTGTATGTGGATCTTAGAATTACTGAAGAGGTTGTTGTAACTGGTATTGGTATGTCCATTGTTTTGAAAATTTTAGTCTCTATTTTTGAATGTGTGTATCAAAGGTTATATTAGGGTGAGAGGAGGTCTGCCACTCTATCACAAGGATGATGTCATCAGTGATGTCATCAGTGATGTCATTTGAGATGTCATCAGTGATGTCATGAGTGATGTCAATGACCATGTCAGTGCGCGTGAGTTATAGTTATCTGAACTAACTATAACGGGGGAATTTCAATAGTTTTGTACAAGTGAAAAGTCCAGCTAACTATAACACCCCTGAAACCTATGGTTTTTTCAGTGAATTTCTGAAGTTTTTTAAATGCTAATTCCTAACTATAACATGCCTGAAACCTATGTTTTTTTCTGTGAATTTCAAAGGTTTTTTAAATGCTAATTTCTAACTATGCCTACAGAGATAGGACATGTGAAGAAAGAAGAAAAAATGCACAGAAAGAAAAAAAAGAAGTGCAGAAAGAAGCAACAGAAGTCCTCAAAGACGAAGAAAAGTGCAGGAAGAAGGATAACATGCAGAAAGAACAAAAAGAAGAGCAGAAAGAAGCCTTGTTGCAAAATCATCCTGTACCCTCAACTTTTTCAGACGGATACTGGTGGTAACTGAGTCTGACTAACCAGTCCTAGAGCCAGTGCTATGTTAAAAGACACTTAGAATACAGTGAAAACACCTACATGCACTAGGGAACATTATGCGTTGGGGTCCCCCTGTGATTAGCATGACCTCCTCTGTAAGCTCCTAGTATATAATAGGGCAGGGGGATTAAAACTACCTCTTAAAACAGGCCACAGGGCATTTTTGAACACGTTAACTCAGGCCCCGTCCCCTCCCTGTGTAAACACGCCCTGTGTCCGTTTTTAGTTGGGACATTAAGTTCATTTGAATCATGATGGTCCCTAGGGTCCAACTAGCCCACTAGGTACCTCCAGTAAGTGCCACAGAGCTGCATTGCAGAGAGGTGTAAAAAGTGGCACGGCCTGGACCACCTCTCTGCAATGCAGCTCAGAGGCGCTTACTGGAAGCACTTGGTGGGCTAGTTAGCCCCCAGGGGCCCTCAGTATTGAAGGGAAATTATATCCCCAATTTAAAACGTGCCATAGTGCGTGTTTGCACACGTCACCTCAGGCCCCGTCCCCTCCCTTCACCACTGTGTAAACGCGCCCTGTGGCTGTTCTAAGTTGAGAGATTAAGTCCCCTTGAATCCTAAGGGTCCCTAGGGTCAAACTAGACCACTAGGTACCTCCAGTAAGCGCCACAGAGCTGCGTTGCAGAGAGGTGTAAAAAGGGGCTTGGCCTCAGAACACCTGTCTGCAGCGCAGCTCCCTGGCGCATACTGGAGATGCCTGTTGGGCTAGTTGGCCCTCAGGGACCCTCAGTATTGAAGAGGAATTAATTCCCCAACTTACAATTCGCCAGGGGGCGCGTTTGCAGAGTGCTGCAAGGATGGGGCGTGGCCTCCGGCACGATGCCAGTCTTTTATTTATTTAAATTTTTTAAGAAGGGGGGCTGGGTGGCTCCCCTTCTTATTCTAATTTATTGGCCCTGATGACCCCATCCCCCAGGGCCTGTCTCCTAATTATATTTTTTTGACCCCAATCCCCAGGGCGGGCCACTGTTTTTTATTTTTTAAAAAAAATATATATTTATAGACACACCTAGGACATGCTGGACAAACCGTACGTACCTATCACCATGACGATTTGCGTGATATTCATTAAAAGGCGACTATGCATACAATGAATCCACGTGGAATGTATTTATACCACTAGTGAAGCTCTGACATGTCTGATGCCCTACCGTGCCTAATCCCGGTAGACACCCTTATCGTTTATTTATACAAACATGGGTAGCTATTGACAGGCACATTTAATACACATGCACACCAAGCCATTCAAAGGGGATTCGTCAAAAATTCGACCAAAACTATGCAAGAAACCCCCCTCACGGTTAATAAAACACACATCCACTGCCGGATGTGTAATACCTTTTATTTTACTCTCTGGAAAGGGGACGAACATCACTTGAGAGTCACAGCGCGCTCCTGGCAGAGACCAATGCTGTGTTACACCCACCATTGCCTGCTGAGTGCCACACACCTCTGTGTTGTATTCCACTAGCTAGTGCAGATGCTATGACACTCTCTAGCCCATGTGCACTGTAACACCACCCCGTGAATATGTCATGCCACACTTGTCTTCGCACGGGTTATATTGCCCCATCTAACGTGCCTTCCTCGATGCCTATGTTATAACGCACAGTGCTATGCCATACATATTACAATCTGGGATCCATATCTTTGTCACAGTGCATATGCAACGTTACACTCCCCAGCACATATTTTATATTACAACTTTAGAGACTAGTTAGGTTACACAACACTGCCCTGTGCATATTACACTCCAAGGCGCATATCGCATAGCACGCGCTAGTGCCTATGCTATATCGCGCTCTCCAATGAATCTGTAATTGCGCACAATGTATTGCATATTATATTTCACGCCCGGTTCATCTTATATCACACTTTTTGGTGCATAGTTTATACCATACACTATATCTAGTTTTCATTTTCAATCGTGCTCTCAGGACTATGTTCTATATAACACTGTGTTCACCTACCCTTTTCACGGGCATTACATTTTGCGATAGAGGGTGGAGGGTCTGGGGTACGGCGCTGGGGTACGGTGCGTACATATACGGGGCTGTGGTACAGTGGTGGGGTACGGTGCGTACACGTACGGGGCTGGGGTAGAGTGCGGACATGAGGGGGGTACGGTGCTGACATATGGGGGGAGGAGGGGCTGTACGACTCATATCCGGGGCACAAGTTTACCCGGATACGAGTGGTACGGCATTCGCTCCATACGGCGCCTTTTCCATGCGCTTGTGTTTTCGGAGGGGCGGTAAGGATCGTACTTGCGCGCTCGGACTTCAGTTTTACAATTTGAATGTAAAACTGTCCGGGGACTTCTCGTAGACTTTTCCCGAAGCGAATCTAATGTATTTTTCATTCATTCATTTCAGCGTGTCACAAAACATTACCACAGTATTGTGGCAATGTTTTGTGACACGCTGTGTGAACAAGCCCGCTTGCGGGTGAAACGCGTCACGGCCGGTTTATGACTCGAATAAACCTACCTTTTTGTTGATTCAACCAGTCGTTTCCTTGGTGTGAATTTCTGCTCCACGAGCGCGTTTGGAACTCCGAATCTTGGATATATATATATATATATATATATATATATATATTACCTACTGGCGGTCGCCAGTAGGTAGTTATAGTTAGGACCCTGTTTCCATAGGAAAACCGCAACATTCTATTTGGAATAACTTTGACGCCGGTCGACGAATCCTCGCGAAATTTTCAAAATAGGTGGGGCGCTACGCTCCGCTCCTACCCTGAAAGTCTTGGGGGGATTCGTCAAGCGGGGGCTGAGAAAAAAGGGGGGTCCCAAAACACGTTTTTCCCATGCATTTTTCCATAGGACCTTTAGACACAGCTACAGCACGAACGGCTGAACAGAGTTACTTGAAATTTGGCAGAGAGGTAGTCCTCAGGTCAAGGAAGTGCCTTTTGTAGGTCTGGTGTAAATCTGTTCAGTAGTTCCTGAGAAAATAGCATATAAATCAATATATATATCTGTGGCAGCTTACGGTGTGCTTACGGTGCGCTTACGGTAAGCTTACCGTACGCGTACGGAGCCGTGCGCGAGCGCGAATCTGATTGGCTGTTAGATCTTAGTAAACATTCGAATCGGTCGAAACCAGGAAGTGGCGGCCGCCATTTTCTCTCTCGCACTCTGAGGGGGGATTAAAAAACAAAGGCCAAAAACATGTAAAGGGGCTGTTTAGACAGCTCCTAAGCACCTAGCCATGTTGAGGGAGTCCCCAAAGATCCCCCAAGACCAAAAAGCCAAATTTAATTTTTTCGAAAATTTCGCCGATTACGCTTACCGTACGCGTACGGTAAAAATTATAAAAAAAATAAAAATAAACCATACTCTCCCCACCCCGTGTGCAAATGGTGCCCTATGGGCACCATTTGAGCATGGCATATCTAAGTTCACAAAAAATAAAAGATTACCTTTCACAATGAAGCGCATAATATGTCCTCCATGTGCGTTCGGTGCGCGAAGCGCATCGTGCATACATGGCCCATCTAGCGTAACGTGGGCACGCGGTGCGCGTAGCGCACCGCGTGCTTACCGTGCGTGCACGGCACTAACTGCGTAAAGTGGGCGCGCGGTGCACGAAGCGCACCGCGTGCTCACTGTGCGCGCACGGTGCGCGAAGCGCACCGTGCGCGCACGGAACGAACTGCGTTAAGTGGACGCGCATGCCACGAATGGCGTAAAGTAACTTAGCATTTAAAAAAACGTACAAATTCACTGAAAAAACCATAGGTTTCACACATGTTATAGTTAGGAATTAGCATTTAAAAAACCTTGCAAATTCAGTGACAAAACCATAGGTTTCACACATGTTATAGTTAGCTGGACATTTTACTGATAAAAAACCATTGAAATTCCCCCGTTATAGTTAGTGCAGGCAACTATAACTCACGCGACCGCAATCCTCTGCTGATGACATATGTGTCTTTATGAAAAAAAAATATTTGTAATATATGTATAGCTAAAATTTAATGGAAGAAGACATGGGCAAATAAGTGTCTAAATACAGTATTAGCATCAGCAGAGGATTGCGGTCGCGTGAGTTATAGTTGCCTGCACTAACTATAACGGGGGAATTTCAATGGTTTTTTATCAGTAAAATGTCCAGCTAACTATAACATGTGTGAAACCTATGGTTTTTTCACTGAATATATATATATATATATATATATATATATATATATATATATATATATATATATATATATATATATTCACCATACAATTTCCTCCTTGGAAATGAATTGGCACGCACTCACGGGTTCTGAAATTAATATCCCAAATTTCCTTTATTCAGCCTTAAGCATGCTTAAGGCTGAATAAAGGAAATTTGGGATATTAATTTCAGAACCCGTGAGTGCGTGCCGATTCATTTCCAAGGAGGAAATTGTATGGTGAATTTGTGATGGCTTGGCTCTGCTGGGTTTCGCACCGGAAAATAGAAGCGCCAGGGGTCCATAACATGGAGCCAGTTTTGTACAAATATATACATATATATATATATATATCCAATCCATCTTCTGCAGTACCAGCCGGTCCCACCAAAGACACGGACACGTTTTGCTGGTGCAAATGGTGCTCAATTTATTTATACAAACACTACTCGGTTAGTCCAGACGCGTTTCAACCGTCCAGGTGGTCTTGATCACATATATATATATATATATTCACTGTAAAAAAACATAGGTTTCAAGAACGTTGTAGTTAGTTGGACATTTCACTCATACAAAACCAGAGAAATTCGGCCGTTATAGTTTGTTAAGCTCACTATAACTCACGCCCCCGCAACGCACTGCTGATGACATCACATATTACATAATTCATGACATGGTCAGTGACATTACTGATGACATCTCAAATGACATCACTAGTGACATCATCCAGCGACTGTGTGTTTCTGTAAAGTTCAAATATGTTTTTTATATATATATATAAATATATATATATATTCACAGAAAAAAACCATAGGTTTCAGGCACATTATAGTTAGGAATTAGCATTTAAAAAACCTCAGAAATTCACTGAAAAAACCATAGGTTTCAGGGGTGTTATAGTTAGCTGGACTTTTCACTTGTACAAAACCATTGAAATTCCCCCGTTATAGTTAGTTCAGCTAACTATAACTCGCGAGCCCGCAATGCACTGCTGATGACGTCACATATTACATCACTCATGACATGGTCAGTGACATCACTCATGACATCACTGATGACATCTCAAATGACATCACTGATGACCTCACTTGATGACATCATCCAGTGAATGTGTGTTTTTCTGAAAATAAATATGTTTTATATATGTATATCTCAAGGTCGATGGAAGAATAAATGGGTATATAAGTGTCTCAATGGATGATTTCTTTTTGAAAAATTGATTGTGTAACTGACTGATTAAGTGTATCATAGTGAATACATGGCTTAGTGAGTAATGTTTAAATATGTAAATATCTGTATAAGTCTCTCACTTTGTGTATAAGTGGCTGCATGGGTTGGTGAGTAGCTACATGGGTGTCTATATAGGTTATTAGTTGGTTTTTTGAGTATCAGTCTGAGTGTCTGCATGGTTCGGTGGGGGTATTATGTAGTGCATAGGTGCATGAATGAGTGACTCACTGTTTGTATGTGTTGAAGACAGCATGTGTGCAGGACTGTATGGGTGGATGAGTGTGTGTATGGGTGTGTTAGTGAGTGAATGACTGTCTCAATAGTGTCTTTATGAGTAACTACATATGTTTTAAACTAGTATATGTGACTATTGGTGTATATAAGTGAGTATATGTGAGAGTGAGAGATTGAAAGAGTTCCTGTATGAATAAGTATGTGTTTCTATAAGTGATTGTCTAAAAGACTAAGTATGTGTAAGTTTCCGTAGAAGTAAGTGTGGTGGTGTGTGTATAACTGTATATGCAAGTAAATGTATGTTTGATTCTTTATTAGCATGAGTGACTATGTGTGTGAGTAACTCTATGGATGAGTGGCATTGTGTAACAGGATGTATAGGTGTATGAGTACATATGATGAGTGAGTACATGTATGAGTGACTGTATAGGACTGTTGGTGAATGAGTGGATGTGTATGTGGATCTTAGAATTACTGAAGAGGTTGTTGTAACTGGTATTGGTATGTCCATTGTTTTGAAAATTTTAGTCTCTATTTTTGAATGTGTGTATCAAAGGTTATATTAGGGTGAGAGGAGGTCTGCCACTCTATCACAAGGATGATGTCATCAGTGATGTCATCAGTGATGTCATTTGAGATGTCATCAGTGATGTCATGAGTGATGTCAATGACCATGTCAGTGCCCGTGAGTTATAGTTATCTGAACTAACTATAACGGGGGAATTTCAATAGTTTTGTACAAGTGAAAAGTCCAGCTAACTATAACACCCCTGAAACCTATGGTTTTTTCAGTGAATTTCTGAAGTTTTTTAAATGCTAATTCCTAACTATAACATGCCTGAAACCTATGGTTTTTTCTGTGAATTTCAAAGGTTTTTTAAATGCTAATTTCTAACTATGCCTACAGAGATAGGACATGTGAAGAAAGAAGAAAAAATGCACAGAAAGAAAAAAAAGAAGTGCAGAAAGAAGCAACAGAAGTCCTCAAAGACGAAGAAAAGTGCAGGAAGAAGGATAACATGCAGAATGAACAAAAAGAAGAGCAGAAAGAAGCCTTGTTGCAAAATCATCCTGTACCCTCAACTTTTTCAGACGGATACTGGTGGTAACTGAGTCTGACTAACCAGTCCTAGAGCCAGTGCTATGTTAAAAGACACTTAGAATACAGTGAAAACACCTACATACACTAGGGAACATTATGCGTTGGGGTCCCCCTGTGATTAGCATGACCTCCTCTGTAAGCTCCTAGTATATAATAGGGCAGGGGGATTAAAACTACCTCTTAAAACAGGCCACAGGGCATTTTTGAACACGTTAACTCAGGCCCCGTCCCCTCCCTGTGTAAACACGCCCTGTGTCCGTTTTTAGTTGGGACATTAAGTTCATTTGAATCATGATGGTCCCTAGGGTCCAACTAGCCCACTAGGTACCTCCAGTAAGTGCCACAGAGCTGCGTTGCAGAGAGGTGTAAAAAGTGGCACGGCCTGGACCACCTCTCTGCAATGCAGCTCAGAGGCGCTTACTGGAAGCACTTGGTGGGCTAGTTAGCCCCCAGGGGCCCTCAGTATTGAAGGGAAATTATATCCCCAATTTAAAACGTGCCATAGTGCGTGTTTGCACACGTCACCTCAGGCCCCGTCCCCTCCCTTCACCACTGTGTAAACGCGCCCTGTGGCTGTTCTAAGTTGAGAGATTAAGTCCCCTTGAATCCTAAGGGTCCCTAGGGTCAAACTAGACCACTAGGTACCTCCAGTAAGCGCCACAGAGCTGCGTTGCAGAGAGGTGTAAAAAGGGGCTTGGCCTCAGAACACCTGTCTGCAGCGCAGCTCCCTGGCGCATACTGGAGATGCCTGTTGGGCTAGTTGGCCCTCAGGGACCCTCAGTATTAAAGAGGAATTAATTCCCCAACTTACAATTCGCCAGGGGGCGCGTTTGCAGAGTGCTGCAAGGATGGGGCGTGGCCTCCGGCACGATGCCAGTCTTTTATTTATTTAAATTTTTTAAGAAGGGGGGCTGGGTGGTTCCCCTTCTTATTCTAATTTATTGGCCCTGATGACCCCATCCCCCAGGGCCTGTCTCCTAATTATATTTTTTTGACCCCAATCCCCAGGGCGGGCCACTGTTTTTTATTTTTTTTTAAAAATATATATTTATAGACACACCTAGGACATGCTGGACAAACCGTACGTACCTATCACCATGACGATTTGCGTGATATTCATTAAAAGGCGACTATGCATACAATGAATCCACGTGGAATGTATTTATACCACTAGTGAAGCTCTGACATGTCTGATGCCCTACCGTGCCTAATCCCGGTAGACACCCTTATCGTTTATTTATACAAACATGGGTAGCTATTGACAGGCACATTTAATACACATGCACACCAAGCCATTCAAAGGGGATTCGTCAAAAATTCGACCAAAACTATGCAAGAAACCCCCCTCACGGTTAATAAAACACACATCCACTGCCGGATGTGTAATACCTTTTATTTTACTCTCTGGAAAGGGGACGAACATCACTTGAGAGTCACAGCGCGCTCCTGGCAGAGACCAATGCTGTGTTACACCCACCATTGCCTGCTGAGTGCCACACACCTCTGTGTTGTATTCCACTAGCTAGTGCAGATGCTATGACACTCTCTAGCCCATGTGCACTGTAACACCACCCCGTGAATATGTCATGCCACACTTGTCTTCGCACGGGTTATATTGCCCCATCTAACGTGCCTTCCTCGATGCCTATGTTATAACGCACAGTGCTATGCCATACATATTACAATCTGGGATCCATATCTTTGTCACAGTGCATATGCAACGTTACACTCCCCAGCACATATTTTATATTACAACTTTAGAGACTAGTTAGGTTACACAACACTGCCCTGTGCATATTACACTCCAAGGCGCATATCGCATAGCACGCGCTAGTGCCTATGCTATATCGCGCTCTCCAATGAATCTGTAATTGCGCACAATGTATTGCATATTATATTTCACGCCCGGTTCATCTTATATCACACTTTTTGGTGCATAGTTTATACCATACACTATATCTAGTTTTCATTTTCAATCGTGCTCTCAGGACTATGTTCTATATAACACTGTGTTCACCTACCCTTTTCACGGGCATTACATTTTGCGATAGAGGGTGGAGGGTCAGGGGGTGTTTCTGCCAAGTGAGCCCGGAGTCACAGTCACAAACGTCCTCTTCTTCCTGAATAAAAGTGAGATTATGCTGCATACTTGTTCATATTTTAAGTAGTTCGCAAAGACACACATTTTAAAAACAATAAAGTTCCTAATACCCGCCTTCTTTGAACAGTTAGCTTGCTGCCCCATCCCCCTGCTCCCTATCCTCTGTTGTGTGAATCCATGGACTAGCCTCCTCCCTCCTGCCATGCATGGTCTGATGTGCTGCCACTGCCCTCAATTTAGTATGATGTACCAGTCCACTCCTCCTGCCCTCCATTGCCCAATTCTATGCCCCATCATTGACCTCCTGCTTAAACTCTGTGCTTAGCTTGCTGCCCCTATTCTCCTTCCCCCTGCCCTCCGATGTCTTTGTGCATGCCCCTGCTCCATCCGTTTTGCCCACCATGTTTCATGGACCTGCCACTCCTATCCACTCTGAGTGTTCTGTGGAGCTGCCACTCCCCTCCCACCTGCCTAGCATTGCCAGATGACTGTAACCTGTCCCTGCCACCTCCACCCTGCCTGTCCACATGCCATGCCCCTATCCTCTTCCTCCTGTCCTACATGGTCCATTGTACTGCCACACCCTTCTGCCCTCCCTGGTCTGTTGTACTGCAACTGCTCCTCCTGCCTGCCCCGTGTGGTCTGTTGTGAGGCCCCTTCCCCTGAACTTTCTTGTCTGTGCACAGGTCCTGACCCTCCCTTCTATCCTCCATCGTCCTTTGTGCATGCCCCTACACCCTCCTTCTTGCCCATCATATCCATTGTGCTGCCACTAACCCTCCCACTTGCCATGCATGGTCTTCTGTGCTGCCATGGCCCCTCCCACCTTCCCTGTGTGGTCAGTTAGCTGCCCCTGACCCCCTCCCACCTTCCCTCCATGGTCTGTGTGTATGCCATTACAGTCTCAGTGTTGCTCTTCATGGTGTGTCTTGCTTCTAGTGCCCATCCTGCCTGACCTCCATGGCTATCTTGCTGCTCCTGCCCTGCCCCCTTGCCCCCAGCCCTCTGTTTACATGTGCAGACCCCTACTCCCTCCCTCCTGGCTTGTCTGTTCCATTGTAATGCCCCTGATCCGTCCCTCCTGCCCTTTATGGTCTGTTATGCTGCAGCTTTCTCTCCTGTCTGTCCATTATGGTCAGCTAGCTACCATTGCCTCTTGCCCCTCTGTTCTCTGTTGTCCATGTGCATGGTCCTGTCCCCTCCCTCTTGCTTTCTATGGATTGTTGTGCTGCACTCCTGTCCCGCATGCCCTGTGTGGTGTATTGTGCTGCTGCAAACCCTGATACCTGCCCTGCAGGGTCAGTTTGGTGCACCTCTCCATGTCCCTCCTGCCCTCTGTTATCCAAGTCCATGTCCCTACCCCATTTCCTTCCATGATCCAATGTACCATACTTGCGAACATTTTGAACTTGGTAAGAGAGAGATTTTGAAAAAAAAACTGGGGTAGTGATTTTCCCCTTTGAGTTACATTGAAAAAGAGGAGATTGTAGACAGGAGACAGATCAAATAAAGCCCATTTGAGCTTAAAAACATTGGACGTTTCCTGGCTGAATCGGGTCTGTTGGCATGTATGGTTGTACTACCATTGCCTCTTCCTTCTGCCCACAATGGTCTATTACATTGCCACAGCCTCTCTTGCAAGTCCTGTATTGTTGGTTTGTTGCCCCTGCCCCCCTTTCCACTGCCCTCCATAATCTGTTGTGCTGCCATGGCCCTTCCTGCCTGCTCAGTGTGGTTAAATTGTTGCCTTTGCACCCTCCTACCTGCCTTCAATTTTCAGAGTCCGTGCCCCTGGCCTCTGCCTCTCAACAGTATCCTAATGAACAACTAGATTGCTAACATTCTATATTTATTACAAAAGTGTGGAACGCCTGACGTCATCTTGATGTAATCAAAACTGTAATACCTAGAGCATTTCCTTTAGAAATTACATATATGAGAGGGTCTTATTGGCATCAAAATTATGGTTAGTGCTCTAAAAGACTAAAATAAGGACATATTTTCTGAGTTTTCAAATAGCGACAAAGCACTTTTAAATTATTTGTTATCTTTATGTTTTTTTATCCAGTTGACCACTTGATTAATTGTTGCACTTAGGGGAGAGGATGTGGTGTTACTTCCAGAACTTCAGACTTTGCAACTAGGGAACCAGGTTGGAGTTTCTGCTTCAGCTCGACATTCTGTGATTCTGGTCAAATCACTTAGTCTCCCCATGTCTACAACCAATGAATTTGTTCTTGTGTGATGTAACCAATGCTCATGTAAATCACTCCAATACCTGACAAGTCTGCACTATATAACACTGCAAAAACACAAAATAATAAGTGTTTTGCACACTTCTGTCGTTGGGCTATATTTGGGCTACATCTGGGTGATTTTGGGCTACATTTGGGCTCTTTTGTCTCCGGTGGCCATCTTGGGAGATTTATTTGCTATGAAGTTTCCTAATTTCCTCATGTACTGCAGTCTCCTCAGTAGGAAATGCTTTCAGTTTTTTACTTTGATTCCATCATGAAGGTATTCAGATATGTCACACATTTGCCATACATTCTGAATGTTAGCACTCTAGTTGCTCATTAGATCACTGTAGTAAAACTACTGTTCACCATGGAAGTCTGCTCCTGGTATTAAAAGTGCATGTTTCAGTCTGCATGTCAGAATTTTTTAATGAAATAGAAGAGGATTTGAGAAGTCACTCAAAATGTGCCCTCATTTTCTTTCTTCAGCATTAATCATAATGTCTATGGCAAAATGAACCCCCTCATTGTGTTCCTTTTTAAATTAAATGTTTTAAGTGTTACCAGTTTATTCCAATCAAGATGGCTTCAGGTGTGCCATACTTTTGTCATAATGAAGACAGTAAGCGCTCTAGTTGTTTTTAAGAACACTCTGGGACATTCTGTCATTGGGCTATACTTGGGCTACATCTGGGTGATATTTGGGCTACATTTGGGCTCTTTTGACTCTGGTGGCCATCTGTGGAGACTTATTTGTTATGAAGTTTCCTAATTTCCTCATTTACTGCAGTCTCCTCAGTAGGAAATACTTTCAGTTTTTTACTTTGATTCCATCCAGAAGGCATTCAGACGTGTCACACATTTGCCATATATTCAGAATGTTAGCACTCTTTTTGCTCATTAGATCACTGTAGTAAAGCTACTGCTCACCAGGGAAAACTGCTGCTGGTATTGAAGGTGCATGTTTCAGTCTGCATGTCAGAATTTTTTAATGAAATAGAAGAGGATTTGAGAAGTTACTCAAAATGTGCCCTAATTTTTCTTTCTGCAGCACTAATCATACTTTTTATGGAAAAATGAACCCCCTCATGTTGTTCCTTTTTAAATTAAATGTTTTAAGAGTTACCACTTTAATCCAAGCAAGATGGCTTCAGGTGTGCCATATGTTTATCATAAGTAGGACTGTTAGCGCTCTAGTTGTTCTTTGGAACACTCTGGGATGCTGCAGTAGAAAACAAAGGAATCAACTGACAGTCTTTGCCCTTGTTGGATGTACATGTTTTACTGAGAATGTCAGACTTCATTCTCACATGACTGAGAAAGATAATGTGAATTTACAGAAAATAAGCTCTCAGGTTAGCTTATAGATCACCTTCCAAACCTCTGTGGGAAAAGCATGAGAAAATATTTTTCTCTCAATCATGATATCCCAGCAGAAGGCTTTTTCACATGGTGAAATCACCTTAGAACATACCACAATTCCTAAAATGAGTATGGTACCATCAACATATGATTTATAATGTAACTAAAGTCTTAAAACCTTCTATTAACTGCAATGCTTTTTAATGAGGTGCTATCATGTATATCGGTCCCAAGTTGGCTGCCAACACTTCTTGGATGAAGTGCTGACAGCCAATCAGATCTCAGGATGAGATGTGTGGTTAGGCTCCACCCACATATATATATGATTTTACTTTTGATTTTCTCAGGATCTACTGAACAGATTGACACTTCCCTGACCTGAGGACTACCTCTCTGCCAAATTTCAAGTAATTCTGTTCAGCCGTTCGGGCTGTACCTTGGACTAAAGGTCCCTATGGAATATTGCATGGGGAAAACGTGTTTTGGGACCCCCCTTTTTTCTCAGCCCCCGCCTGACGAATCCCCCCGAGACCTTCAGGGTAGGAGCGGAGCGCCCCACCTATTTTGAAAATTTCGCGAGGATTCGTCAACCGGCGCCAAAGTTATTCCAAATAGAATGTTGTGGATTTCCTATGGAAACATGGTCCTAACTATAACTATCTACTGGCGACCGCCAGTAGGTAATATATATATATTATAAATATATATATATATATATATATATATATATATATATATATATATATATATATTACCTACTGGCGGTCGCCAGTAGGTAGTTATAGTTAGGACCCCTTTTCCATAGGAAATCCGCAACATTCTATTTTGAATAACTTTGGCGCCGGTCAACGAATCCTCGCGAATTTCTCAAAATAGGTGGGGCGCTACGCTCCGCTCCTACCCTGAAAGTCTCGGGGGGATTCGTCAAGCGGGGGTTGAGAAAAAAGGGGGGTCCCAAAACGCGTTTTTCCCATGCATTTTTCCATAGGACCTTTAGACAGGGCTACAGCCCGAACGGCTGAACAGAATTACTAGAAATTTGGCAGAGAGGTAGTCCCTAGGTCAAGGAAGTGCCTTTTGTAGGTTTGGTGTAAATCTGTTCAGTAGGTCCTGAGAAAATAGCATTTAAATCAATATATATATCTGAGCCAGCTTACGGTACGCTTACCGTAAGCTTACCGTACGCGTACGGTGGCGTGCGCGAGCGCGATTCTGATTGGCTGTTAGATCTTAGTAAACATTCGAATCGGCCGAAACCAGGAAGCGGCGGCCGCCATTTTGTGTGTTTCACTCAGAAAAAAAAGAGTGAAAACAAGAAAAGGGGGCAAGGAGGAGAGTTACAGACCCCCTTACATTTGTGAGGGGGTCAAAGATGGACAGAAAAGTACAAAGAAAACATTTATTGATTTTAAAAAAAATCACGGGGTACGCGTACGGTAAGCTTACGGTAAGCGTACGGAAGAAAAAAAAAATTAAAAAAGAAATGAAATGCAGATTTAAGAGTTTAGATATTAGGGGGCTCTAAAAAGAGCCGTTGTGTTTATGAAGTGATTTTTTAAGTGGTACCTACAAGTAAGTACCGATGCAGAGTCTAAGGTTCAAGAGGAAGACTCTGTTCCCTTCATCATTGAAGTGCACACCATCTCCTCTATAAATGTCTTGCATGTCATAACGCAAGTTGTTGTGGTAAATGGCACCCATACCATAGTCACGGAGGAAAGCAGAAACAGATTTGTTGACGTGCTTTCTTGCTTTGTCAATTTGCGGACAGAAATGATTGGACCAGTTCCATTTTTGCCTTTGGCATATGTTGGAAAACACAAAGGCAGTTTTAGGGAAAAGTTAAAACAGTTGTGCAAAGGTGTCCTTCATAAGCATTTCCAGACCTACCCCAGTCAAAGTGCCTAGGTCATTGCCACCACAGTGCACTATTATGAGGTCAGGGTGTTGGATTTGCATGAAGGATTTCACCAATGGCATCAATTGGTGCCACTTTAACCCTCTCTGACCAATCCATTTAATGTCTACATTTGGCAAAGCAAGGTCTCTCACCATACCTGTTTTCTCTGCAAACTTTTCACTCCAGAAGACATAGCTGTGCCCTACAATCCACACTGTGAACATCTTCAAAGGAGAACTGGATGCACGCAGGAGGTGTCTTTCAGTAGAATGGCAATAAGAAAAGAAAGACAGTTTGGAAATGGAGGCATACATATTTTTTTCAAAACAAAAAGAACTGATTGGCTGTTTCATACCATTCTAGAATAAAAACTAGGCTGTATGTGTAAATTAATAGAAGCATGTTTTGTATTGGTACAAAAAAATGTGTTACCAAAGAACAGTACTATGGATTTGCTGTTAGGTTTGAAAAGTCAAGCACTCTTGCTCTGTGGAATTGAAACATTGTGTGGCGAACTTCTGACCTAACTCCACACAGCAGTGTTCCATGAGCTGTTGCTATGGTAGCAGGCAGAAGTCAAGTTGGGGGAAGGGTACTAGGCAGAAGTCAAGTTGGGGGCAGGGTACTTTTGGAAAAGGGTTGGTTTTCAACCAATAGAAATGTGTGATTACATTTGAAAAAAAGGGGGAAGCACTGAGATGTGAAACTTACATGTATATGTGTGGAAAAATAGAGGGAAAGTTTGCCATTATCTGGTTCTGCTGAGAGGAGAGAGGTGTAGAGAACAGAGATCCTGGCTCTGATAATCTGCTGTTTGAGTGCCACATTTCTTTCACAACTAACTAATTTTAAAGGTGAGTTTAGAGTTTGAGAGGGGATGTATATGGTAAATTAAGAAATGAATAATAGAATTGGAATTCCTTTTGTAGAAGTTGTGTTTATTATTTTCTGTTTTGGGAGAAATTTAAATGTGAGGAACATGTAAAATAATATGGACAATTTTTTCATGATAAATTAAGGTGTACTGGTAAAAATAAGGAATACTTTAAGGGTTTGAGGTTGCAGTCAGTAATGCAAATACATTCAGCATCACTAAGGCTGGTTGCCCTTGCTGGAGTGTAGGCAGTCACCGAGGATACACATGGTGGTGGTCTGAAAAAGCAGTTTGGACATGGGCTTTTTAAGAAAATCTAAAAAGTGGATTCATAATGTGTCAGTCTGTAAAAGTGATTTTCACTTGCCAAAAAAAAAGAGCAGTAAGTGTGCATTTAAATTGGCAAAGAAATTTTGTTTTGTGACTAATGTGAAAACATGACTCTGTGTGCAAATAGGAATTACAGGCAGAGATTTATTGCGTATTGCTCTGGTGATTTCACAGTTGCATTAGATGGAAAGGGGGAGCGATTTTTTGGTGCAGAAGCAGACTCTTAGCACACACCCAGCTCCTGTCCATGTATAATCATGCACAGTATTTACAAGCGAGTGGGGTTTTCAGGTTTCAGTCTGTAATGCAAATACATTCAGCATCACTAAGGCTGGTTGCCCTTGCTGGAGTGTAGGCAGTCACCGAGGATACACATGGTGGTGGTCTGAAAAAGCAGTCTGGACATATGCAATTTAAAAAAATCTGAAAAGTGGTTTCATAATGTGTCAGTCTGTAAAAGTGATTTTCACTTGCCAAAAAAAAGAGCAGGAAGTGTGCTTTCAAATTGGCAAAGAAATTTCGTTTTGGGACTAATGTGAAAACATGACTCTGTGTGCAAATAGGAATTACAGGCAGAGATTTATTGCGTTTTGCTCTGGTGATTTCACAGTTGCATTAGTAGGAAAAAGGGGGAGCGATTTTTTGGGGGAAGAAGCAGACTCTTAGCACACACCCAGCTCCTGTCCATGTATAATCTTGCACAGTATTTACAAGCGAGTGGGGTTTTCAGGTTTCAGTCTGTAATGCAAATACATTCAGCATCACTAAGGCTGGTTGCCCTTGCTGGAGTGTAGGCAGTCACCGAGGATACACATGGTGGTGGTCTGAAAAAGCAGTCTGGACATGTGCAATTTAAAAAAATCTGAAAAGTGGTTTCATAATGTGTCAGTCTGTAAAAGTGATTTTCACTTGCCAAAAAAAAAGAGCAGTAAGTGTGCATTCAAATTGGCAAAGAAATTTCGTTTTGGGACTAATGTGAAAACATGACTCTGTGTGCAAATAGGAATTACAGGCAGAGATTTATTGCGTTTTGCTCTGGTGATTTCACAGTTGCATTAGTAGGAAAAAGGGGGAGCGATTTTTTGGGGGAAGAAGCAGACTCTTAGCACACACCCAGCTCCTGTCCATGTATAATCATGCACAGTATTTACAAGCGAGTGGGGTTTTCAGGTTTCAGTCTGTAATGCAAATACATTCAGCATCACTAAGGCTGGTTGCCCTTGCTGGAGTGTAGGCAGTCACCGAGGATACACATGGTGGTGGTCTGAAAAAGCAGTCTGGACATGGGCTTTTTAAAAAAATCTGAAAAGTGGTTTCATAATGTGTCAGTCTGTAAAAGTGATTTTCACTTGCCAAAAAAAAAGAGCAGTAAGTGTGCTTTCAAATTGGCAAAGAAATTTCGTTTTGGGACTAATGTGAAAACATGACTCTGTGTGCAAATAGGAATTACAGGCAGAGATTTATTGCGTTTTGCTCTGGTGATTTCACAGTTGCATTAGTAGGAAAAAGGGGGAGCGATTTTTTGGGGGAAGAAGAAGACTCTTAGCACACACCCAGCTGCTTACCATGTGGAATCATGCACAGTATTTAGAAGCGAGTGGGGTTTTGAGGTTTCAGTCTGTAATGCAAATACATTCAGCATCACTAAGGCTGGTTGCCCTTGCTGGAGTGTAGGCAGTCACCGAGGATACACATGGTGGTGGTCTGAAAAAGCAGTCTGGACATGGGCTTTTTTAAAAAAATCTGAAAAGTGGTTTCATAATGTGTCAGTCTGTAAAAGTGATTTTCACTTGCCAAAAAAAAAGAGCAGTAAGTGTTCTTTCAAATTGGCAAAGAAATTTCGTTTTGGGACTAATGTGAAAACATGACTCTGTGTGCAAATAGGAATTACAGGCAGAGATTTATTGCGTTTTGCTCTGGTGATTTCACAGTTGCATTAGTAGGAAAAAGGGGGAGCGATTTTTTGGGGGAAGAAGCAGACTCTTAGCACACACCCAGCTCCTTTCCATGTATAATCATGCACAGTATTTAGAAGCGAGTGGGGTTTTCAGGTTTCAGTCTGTAATGCAAATACATTCAGCATCACTAAGGCTGGTTGCCCTTGCTGGAGTGTAGGCAGTCACCGAGGATACACATGGTGGTGGTCTGAAAAAGCAGTCTGGACATGGGCTTTTTAAAAAAAATCTGAAAAGTGGTTTCATAATGTGTCAGTCTGTAAAAGTGATTTTCACTTGCCAAAAAAAAAGAGCAGTAAGTGTGCATTCAAATTGGCAAAGAAATTTCGTTTTGGGACTAATGTGAAAACATGACTCTGTGTGCAAATAGGAATTACAGGCAGAGATTTATTGCGTTTTGCTCTGGTGATTTCACAGTTGCATTAGTAGGAAAAAGGGGGAGCGATTTTTTGGGGGAAGAAGCAGACTCTTAGCACACACCCAGCTCCTGTCCATGTATAATCATGCACAGTATTTACAAGCGAGTGGGGTTTTCAGGTTTCAGTCTGTAATGCAAATACATTCAGCATCACTAAGGCTGGTTGCCCTTGCTGGAGTGTAGGTAGTCACCGAGGATACACATGGTGGTGGTCTGAAAAAGCAGTCTGGACATGGGCTTTTTTAAAAAAATCTGAAAAGTGGTTTCATAATGTGTCAGTCTGTAAAAGTGATTTTCACTTGCCAAAAAAAAAGAGCAGTAAGTGTTCTTTCAAATTGGCAAAGAAATTTCGTTTTGGGACTAATGTGAAAACATGACTCTGTGTGCAAATAGGAATTACAGGCAGAGATTTATTGCGTTTTGCTCTGGTGATTTCACAGTTGCATTAGTAGGAAAAAGGGGGAGCGATTTTTTGGGGGAAGAAGCAGACTCTTAGCACACACCCAGCTCCTTTCCATGTATAATCATGCACAGTATTTAGAAGCGAGTGGGGTTTTCAGGTTTCAGTCTGTAATGCAAATACATTCAGCATCACTAAGGCTGGTTGCCCTTGCTGGAGTGTAGGCAGTCACCGAGGATACACATGGTGGTGGTCTGAAAAAGCAGTCTGGACATGGGCTTTTTAAAAAAAATCTGAAAAGTGGTTTCATAATGTGTCAGTCTGTAAAAGTGATTTTCACTTGCCAAAAAAAAAGAGCAGTAAGTGTGCATTCAAATTGGCAAAGAAATTTCGTTTTGGGACTAATGTGAAAACATGACTCTGTGTGCAAATAGGAATTACAGGCAGAGATTTATTGCGTTTTGCTCTGGTGATTTCACAGTTGCATTAGTAGGAAAAAGGGGGAGCGATTTTTTGGGGGAAGAAGCAGACTCTTAGCACACACCCAGCTCCTGTCCATGTATAATCATGCACAGTATTTACAAGCGAGTGGGGTTTTCAGGTTTCAGTCTGTAATGCAAATACATTCAGCATCACTAAGGCTGGTTGCCCTTGCTGGAGTGTAGGCAGTCACCGAGGATACACATGGTGGTGGTCTGAAAAAGCAGTCTGGACATGTGCAATTTAAAAAAATCTGAAAAGTGGTTTCATAATGTGTCAGTCTGTAAAAGTGATTTTCACTTGCCAAAAAAAAAGAGCAGTAAGTGTGCTTTCAAATTGGCAAAGAAATTTCGTTTTGGGACTAATGTGAAAACATGACTCTGTGTGCAAATAGGAATTACAGGCAGAGATTTATTGCGTTTTGCTCTGGTGATTTCACAGTTGCATTAGTAGGAAAAAGGGGGAGCGATTTTTTGGGGGAAGAAGCAGACTCTTAGCACACACCCAGCTGCTTACCATGTGGAATCATGCACAGTATTTAGAAGCGAGTGGGGTTTTGAGGTTTCAGTCTGTAATGCAAATACATTCAGCATCACTAAGGCTGGTTGCCCTTGCTGGAGTGTAGGCAGTCACCGAGGATACACATGGTGGTGGTCTGAAAAAGCAGTCTGGACATGGGCTTTTTTAAAAAAATCTGAAAAGTGGTTTCATAATGTGTCAGTCTGTAAAAGTGATTTTCACTTGCCAAAAAAAAAGAGCAGTAAGTGTGCATTCAAATTGGCAAAGAAATTTCGTTTTGGGACTAATGTGAAAACATGACTCTGTGTGCAAATAGGAATTACAGGCAGAGATTTATTGCGTTTTGCTCTGGTGATTTCACAGTTGCATTAGTAGGAAAAAGGGGGAGCGATTTTTTGGGGGAAGAAGCAGACTCTTAGCACACACCCAGCTCCTTTCCATGTATAATCATGCACAGTATTTAGAAGCGAGTGGGGTTTTCAGGTTTCAGTCTGTAATGCAAATACATTCAGCATCACTAAGGCTGGTTGCCCTTGCTGGAGTGTAGGCAGTCACCGAGGATACACATGGTGGTGGTCTGAAAAAGCAGTCTGGACATGGGCTTTTTAAAAAAAATCTGAAAAGTGGTTTCATAATGTGTCAGTCTGTAAAAGTGATTTTCACTTGCCAAAAAAAAAGAGCAGTAAGTGTGCATTCAAATTGGCAAAGAAATTTCGTTTTGGGACTAATGTGAAAACATGACTCTGTGTGCAAATAGGAATTACAGGCAGAGATTTATTGCGTTTTGCTCTGGTGATTTCACAGTTGCATTAGTAGGAAAAAGGGGGAGAGATTTTTTGGGGGAAGAAGCAGACTCTTAGCACTCACCCAGCTCCTGTCCATGTATAATCATGCACAGTATTTACAAGCGAGTGGGGTTTTCAGGTTTCAGTCTGTAATGCAAATACATTCAGCATCACTAAGGCTGGTTGCCCTTGCTGGAGTGTAGGCAGTCACCGAGGATACACATGGTGGTGGTCTGAAAAAGCAGTCTGGACATGGGCTTTTTTAAAAAAATCTGAAAAGTGGTTTCATAATGTGTCAGTCTGTAAAAGTGATTTTCACTTGCCAAAAAAAAAGAGCAGTAAGTGTGCTTTCAAATTGGCAAAGACATTTCGTTTTGGGACTAATGTGAAAACATGACTCTGTGTGCAAATAGGAATTACAGGCAGAGATATATTGCGTTTTGCTCTGGTGATTTCACAGTTGCATTAGTAGGAAAAAGGGGGAGCGATTTTTGGGGGGAAGAAGCAGACTCTTAGCACACACCCAGCTCCTTTCCATGTATAATCATGCACAGTATTTAGAAGCGAGTGGGGTTTTCAGGTTTCAGTCTGTAATCTAAATACATTCAGCATCACTAAGGCTGGTTGCCCTTGCTGGAGTGTAGGCAGTCACCGAGGATACACATGGTGGTGGTCTGAAAAAGCAGTCTGGACATGTGCAATTTAAAAAATCTAAAAAGTGGTTTCATAATGTGTCAGTCTATAAAAGTGATTTTCACTTGCCAAAAAAAAAGAGCAGTAAGTTTGCTTTCAAATTGGCAAAGAAATTTCGTTTTGGGACTAATGTGAAAACATGACTCTGTGTGGAAATAGGAATTACAGGCAGAGATTTATTGCGTTTTGCTCTGGTGATTTCACAGTTGCATTAGTAGGAAAAAGGGGGAGCGATTTTTTGGGGGAAGAAGCAGACTCTTAGCACACACCCAGCTCCTTTCCATGTATAATCATGCACAGTATTTAGAAGCGAGTGGGGTTTTCAGGTTTCAGTCTGTAATGCAAATACATTCAGCATCACTAAGGCTGGTTGCCCTTGCTGGAGTGTAGGTAGTCACCGAGGATACACATGGTGGTGGTCTGAAAAAGCAGTCTGGACATGGGCTTTTTTTAAAAACTGAAAAGTGGTTTCATAATGTGTCAGTCTGTAAAAGTGATTTTAACTTGCCAAAAAAAAAGAGCAGTAAGTGTGCATTCAAATTGGCAAAGAAATTACGTTTTGTGACTATTGTGAAAAGAACTGTAGTAATATATTTAAATAAAATAAAGGATTTTTTTATTAGTTTTTTTCAGGTATTGCTGAAGAGCAGTGGACAAAATTTAAGATGCCTACAAAATCCAGAGTTCAAAAAACGCACAAAAAAAAACTATATTTGAAGACAACTAGAGGACCAAAGTTAGTAGAAGATGCTCATGTTGGGAAAAAGAAAAAATCTTCTGGTAAGCAGAAAAAACAATTTCTAAAAAATATATTCAAAAGAATGAAAAATGTTCAAAATGTCTGTACTCGAAAGGATGTTTTGAACAAAAAAGGAGAGGAAAAAATTGACAATTTAGTTAATGCAAATATACCTTCAGCAACTGAAAAGATTTATATAAATAGAAAAACAGCGTTTAAAGAGATACGTAGAAAAATGTTTCAGAGAAGAGTTATGTCCAATTTGATGAAGGATGTGAAGAAATATAAGAAAAAGACAAAGTTTTATAAAAGAAAAAAAGAAATAGAAGCCATTGCAGCAAAGGCATTAGAATTAAAAAGGAAACTATTCATTTTAATTTTGAATAGGATGCGTACATTAGACAAAATGGTTAATGTACTGAAATCACATAGCAAAAGGAAAAGAGTAGTGAACAGAACAAACTTTTGTAAAGTGTTTTTAGGAAAGTGGATGCATAGTTCAAGTAGTGAACCTTTTTTTAATGAAGAGAGCTATTTTCAAAGTAATAGTTTGCTGCATGCAGTTGACACCAGAGGTCGTTCTTACGAAGTAAAAAATGGTTGCATAATGGAGAAGGAGATAATGGTTCCAAGAGATGAGGTACAAGTGATGGCAGATGAGGCTATGGGGAGACGTCCTAAAGCCCCAGTGTACACTTGGAATTGTAGTAGTATTTGCACTGTGCGTCAGGAATCTATTGACAAATTTCGAGAGTTTCTAAGAGAATATAGTAAAAAAAGTATAAAACAGAAGATTAAGGTGCTTCAAAGTCTGGATCCATGCAGAGTGAGAGAGAATACTGGTTTGCAGGGTCATTCTCTGGCTTGTCTATCTAGAAAAGTGTGCAATAGTGTTTTCCATCATTTTAGGATGCTGGCTGTTCATCATACTGAAATGAGAAAGTTTGTGAGACGGTTGTATTTTGCCAAAAGTCCAGCAATAAAGTTAAATGAATTGAATAGGGCTCTGTTCCGAGGAACGGTATCAGATGTAGAGAAGGTTGTTGATGAAATTCAGTTTTGTTACTTTGGTCCTGAACAAAACAGTGCAGAGAAGGACACAGTAAATGAGGAAGAAGTGGAAGAGAATGTAGAACCCTCTGTAAGTAACACATTTAATGATCATATAACAAAATTTGCAATAGTCTCTAATGAAAGACCAAATTTTACTTGTATTTGTTGCCGCAGAACTCATTATAGAAAACAAACTAGGAATGTTGATCTCTACAGAAAGAGTGAAAATGAAGATAATTATAAGTGGAAGGATTTTGCCACATATATATTTCTAGAAAATTGTTTTGATTTGGGTGAAGATCAGCGTATTTGTAAATACTGTTACAACAAGTTAGAGGAAAATAGAATGCCGACCAGAGCTGTACATAATAATTTAGAATTGGATGCTATTCCTGCTGAACTTTCTGAATTAAATACATATGAGTCTATACTCATTCAATGTGTTCATCCGTTCCAGACCATAGTACGTATGGAGCCCAAAACTGGTAAATTGCCTCCTTCTGATTTACTGAGAGGTTTAAAAGGAAGAGTGGTGTATTTGCCCTTGGATTTGAAAAAAAATATGGAAACTATTGATGCGGATACTTTGGAAACTGAACCATTAATTATTCTGGTTAATGGTGTACCTACAAAGAATAAGAAGATTTGGCAGGAGCTGGTAGATGTGCGGAAAGTACAAAGAGCAAATTTGTATTTGAAAAGGAATAACAAATGGTATGAATCAATTTATATAGAAGAAGAAGAAGAAGAAGATTTACAAGAAGACACAGAAACACCAACTGGACAAATTGAAAAAGTGGACAAGTCAAAGGAAGAAGAAATTTATGAACATTTTAGCATACATCCTCTTCATTCAAAAGAAGTTATGGGAGATAATATTGATCTCTTTCAGATGAAGAAAGCAAAAGGAACTCCCGTGAGTGTATGGGAGGAGAGCTTGGAAGCTCGATGTTTTCCCCAGCTGTTTCCTAAAGGAAAAGGAGGACGATACGATGAACGTCCAGAACAGATTCCAGCTTCTGAGTATCGGACTACAAGACTATATGCTGAAGATCCCAGATTTCGACAAAGTATTCCTTATTTGTTCCATCTTTTATTTGAAAGCGACTTGTCTGCACTGTCTTATGCAGTAAATCACATTTTAAAAAGTGGAGTACATTTACAAAATGTGTCTGCTAAGGATTTTATGGAGAAAGTGCAGCACCGAGATGATCATTTGGAAACACAACTGATCAATCTGATGGCTTGTCAGCGTGGGACAAATGAATATTGGTACCGACGCCATGGTGAACTAAAATGCATGTTACGGAATTTAGGAACACCAACATGGTTCGTTACCCTAAGCTGTGCGGAGTACGCTTGGGATGATTTACTGGATTTTCTACGAGAGGCAAATTCAAACATTAAAAACATTGAATACAAGACAGCAGGAGAACTGTGCTCATTGGATCCGGTTAATGTTTGCAGATATTTCAATCATAGATTTGAGGCTATGATGTCCTTCATCTGCAATAAAAAAAATCCACCTCTTGGAGAAGTAGTAGATTTCTTTTGGAGAAAAGAGTACCAGGCAAGAGGTGCTCCTCATATTCATATGCTGTTGTGGATCAAGGATGCCCCAAAGTTTGGAACAGATACTGATGAAGCAGTGTTATCTTTCATTGAAGAATATGCAACATGTGCTATACCAAAAAGCACAGAAGAGAAAAAGTTAAAGGAGCAAGTTTTACGTTTCCAAAGTCATCGGTGTGGAAAATACTGTCGACGGAAATACAAGAGCAAAGATAAATACTACACTAAATGTCGATTTGGATTTCCTAGACCTGTTCTTTCAAATGGAAGAGTCAACAGTTTTATGTCAGCTGTGAGACATACTATCACAAGGAAATCACCTAAGAATACCTACAACCTAAAAAGAAAAGAAGAATCCAAAAATATAAATGACTACAACCCAGTCATTTTATCCATGTGGAACGCTAACATGGATATACAGTATGTAGCTGACAATTCCATTGCTGTTGCTCGATATGTAACGTCTTACATTACAAAATCAGAAAAAACAGAATGGAAGGAAATGTGGGAAGAGATTTCTCACGAGAAGACTGTCAGTAAGAAGCTGTACAGTTTCAGTTTGAAGATGTTATCGCATCGAGAAATTGGATCCTACGAATGTTCAGATAGGTTATCTTCTGCAAGTCTCTACTCGAAGTCAAGAAGAATAATTTGGGCAAGTTTAGGCCTTGCAGCAATGAGAAATCGGGTACTGAAATCTGTTGGAGAAATTGAATATTTGGCCGAGAATGACCCAGAAAGTACAGATATTTTGAAATCAAACATGTTGGACACATATTATCCCAAGAGAAGTCAACATCTGGAGAACATGTGTCTCTATGAAGTGCTGCAGAACTACATTTATTCACGGAAAGCCGCAGAAGACATCAACAATGGAAAATATAAAGTCGTTGGTGAGGAAGGATGTTTGGTGAAGCAAACAAAAGGAAGTTTGATAAATCACAGGAAGCTGAGTTGCGACACTACTGACAAGAAGGAATTTTACTACTTGGCTCTTTTACAGTTGTTTAAACCATGGCGTACAGAGGATGAACTACTGGGAGAATTTCAAAGCTATGAAGATTCTTTTAATGCTTGCAAAGACAGCATACAATGCAGTACATTCTCAAGTTATCTGCAAATGTTAAATGAAGAAATAGAACAGGAAACTACAATTGCAGCAGAAATAGCTAGAGACAGTTCTCAGGACAGCCAAAGTTCAGGAACACTCAGTCAAGATCCCCTAGGTCAACCAATCGTTGAAAATGAAGCATCAATAGCCATGAATGAAGTGGAAACGGCTATGAATCAAGCTCAAGAAGAATTTATAGACTTAGAAAATTTGGAAAGACAACTGAATCAAGAGCAGCAACAAATTTATGAAGAGATCAGAAGCAAAATTGAACACGGATTTCTACATAAAAAAAAGAGTGCTCATGCACATCATTTCATCCAATCAGGATGTATGTAAGCGGACAAGCTGGAACTGGAAAAAGTTTCCTTATAAAAGTCATCAGAAGCTACCTACAGCAAAAAACAGATTCTACTTTGTCTTGTGTGGTTACTGCTCCAACTGGGTTAGCAGCATATAACATAAAAGGAATCACTTTACATCGTTTGCTAATGTTACCAGTGGAGCATGAGAACAAAATACAATACAACAAGCTAACTGGAGAAGCATCCTTGGAAGTTTCAAGAGTATTGAAGAAGATGCAAGTTCTCATTATTGATGAGGTGAGCATGGTATCAAACTTAATGCTTGCCTTTGTGCATTTAAGAATGCAGCAAATTTTGAAGACAGACTATGACATGTTATTTGGTGGATCTTTTGCAACTTACTCCAGTTAAAGGACAACCAGTGTTTAGTACTGTCACACATGAAGACACGAAGAAGTCATTGGGAAGCATCGTAAATACAAATATTTGGTCCTTCTTTGAGTACAAGGAACTTACTACTAATATGAGGCAAGCAAGCGATGAAGAATATGGAAGTATTCTGAAAGATATCAGAATTGGACTACTCACAGAAGTTGGCAAAAAAGCATTACAGAGTCGGCTGCTACATAATTTATTTCCAAAGGAAGAAATAGTTGCAGAGAAGATATACAAGAACATTGCAGAAAACAAAAGTGTCATCTGCTTAATGCCAACTCTACGTGAATGCTCAATATTTAATGAGGAGCTTTTGAAATTGGAAAAGGAAGAGATCAGGAAATTGGAAGCAGTGGACAAAATTGAGGATGGAAGAATTACTGTCACAGTAACAGGCAAACTGAAAAATAAATTGGACTCACTAGAGAAGAACATCTCCAAAACAGCTGGATTAGAAAAAAATCTATATGTTTGCATGAACTGTAGAGTATTTTTAAGAAGAAATTTGGATGTTGAAAAAGGTTTAGTTAATGGAGCTATGGGAAGAGTTGTGGGTTTTATTAATTATCAGAAAAAAGATGGAATTGAATGTTTAAAAATAAAATTTGATCAGATAGAAGAAGTTAAAGATATTTGTCGTTGTACAGTTCGTTTCATGCTTGTGAAAGACTTATATGTACGTAGGAAGCAGTTTCCGTTTTCTCTAGCATATGCTGTAACTATTCACAAGTCTCAAGGATTGACTGTAGATTGTGCATTTGTGAACATTGGTTCAACTGTATTCAAAGAAGGTATGGCATATGTTGCTTTGTCACGAATGAAAACATTATCAGGTTTATTCATGATAGACTTTGATGATTCAAAAGTTAGTGCTGATACAAACTGTGTAAAGGAGTATAATAGATTAAGAAGAAGCTATGCTCCTCATTTAGGTCAGTATCCTGTGTTGGAGAAACGTGTAGTTTCTCGTAAAAGAAAAAATGAGAATATCGGTAATGAAGATGTAGAGAAGAGGAAAAAAAAGAGGAGTGATGTAATTGCAAGCAAAAAGAAAAAGGAAAATGAAGAACAGGTTGTAGGATGTCATTTTGAAAATAGCTCTGGTGTCAACTGCTACGCAAATGTAGTGCTGAATGTTGCATTTTATCTGGAAAGTTTGCAAGAGCAGATAATAGTAAATCAGGGAAAAAGATTATGTTCTGAGCTGAGTCTCCTTTTTCAAAAGCTGAGTAAAGATAAAACTCAAATAGAAAGTGCTACTGAAATTAGAAAACTTTTAGATATATGTTCAGGACGAACACAGTTTTCTCAAAATGTAAAGCAAGATGCACAGGAATTCTTGATGTATTTTCTTCAGGTACTGGAAGACGAAGGGGTTCCCATTGAAAATGTATTTGGTCTCTCTTATAAATGGGAACATAGTTGTGAAAACTGTTATAATATATGTGGCTCTAATGTTGATAATGAAAGGTTTATTTATTTGACATTGCCAGACAGTAAAACAGTCACTTTTGCAAAATTAGTTAAAGATGATAATCATAGCATGAAATGCGGTGAGTGTAAATCTGACATGTTTTCAACATTAATTTTAAACGAATACGGAAAGTATGTAATTTTAATGATGCAACGATGTAGAGCTGATGGTTCAAAATTGGATACTTTAATAAAGAAGTTTACAGGACAGCAATTATCAATTTCAGGAAAAACTTTTGTAACTGTTGCAATAATTTTCCATGATGGACCTACTGTTACTTCTGGACATTACACAGTTTATCTTAAATGTGAAAAAGGCTGGACACTGTGTAATGATTCCCAATTGATTTTCAAACAACGTTTGCCTTTTGATTTAGCAAATTCCTATCTAATCTTCCTGAAACCTAAATTTTAGAGAAACTTGGCAAGATCTGGACAAAATAATTTTACTATTTTACTGGATTACCATTGGAAATTTCTAAAAAAAAGATTTTTTAAATTATCATTTGGCCTAATGGAAAGATAACCAATTGTAATGTTGACTTTTTTAATTTTTAATGAAACTTTCAAAAACCAATAATTTAGAGATAATCGGTAACATCTGCACAATTTAAATTTTGGAATGTTATTGGAGAGCCATTGGAAATTTTTTCAAAAATGATTTTAAAAATTACTATTTGGCCATGCGGAAAAGTAACCAATTCTATTGTGGACTTATTAAATTATTAAAAAAAAATTCTTGAACCAAAATGTTACAGAGAATCGGTGAGATCTGGACAAATTAAACTTTAGAATTTTATTGGATTACCGTTGGAAATTTAATCCCCAAAAAATTTTAAAATTACTATTTTGCCTAAAGGAAATTGAATCAGATGTATTGTGGAGTTATTTGGGATATAATATTGTGATTATACTTCTGAAACAAAAATATCAGACGGTATTTTAAAGAAATAAGTATTGTTTTTTGATGATATTTTTTTAGAATATTATGCATTTCTGTAATGTTAAGTTTAAGTGAGAAGAGATTCTGGGCTTTTTTAATACAATCTTTGAGATTGTTATTTTTTTTTTGCCCGCTGTTAAATGATGAATGCAATTGCTTTCACAATTTAAAGTGAAATGCAATATATTCTCAAAACAGCAAAAATAAGGCAAAAATATTTTTTTAAAAATATGTAAATACGAGTACTGTATTTTAAAATGTTTAAAAAATATTAATACTTTTTTCTTTTTTTCAGATTGATATAGAAAATTTTCGAAAACTAGAACCATTTTTAAAGCAATTTTTTTTAAAAAAAACAAATGAATAAATATTTTTTTGAGTGGGTATGGTAAGTCAATAATAATAATTGTAGTGTTTCAAAGTCCTTGTAATGTGATTATTGATTTTTAGTGTTTTTTAAAAAAAAAAAAAAAAAAATTACGCGCACCGTACGCGTACGGTAAAAAAAAAAAAAGTTTTTAAAAACATCTATAAAAAAAAGATGAAAGATAAGGTTGGCTCTTAAAAGAGCCGTTGTGTTCATGCAGGGAGAGAGGAAAGAAAGAATGGGAAAATTAGTCTCTGTGACAAGTGTGCTGATCTATTTTGAGGTCCACTAGGGAAACACTGGTCTCCCTATGACAAATTAGATCATGACAAGAGGCACATCGAATATCAACCCTCAGAAATCGAGGGTTAATTTCCAGAGGGCCAGCAAAAGGAGATGCTCCCCCCACAGATGAAGGGCTCACCTGACCTGCAGAAGAAGGAGTCAGCCCTGCAGATGATGGTCCAGGCTGAGCTGCTGTGGATGTGCTTGGTTGACTTTCTGAAGGGTTACCTCCAAAAAGTCGAGCATGTGTCCTTCTGTGTACATCCCTGAGGTGCCTCATCATGGTATGATTCCCAAAGGAATACTTCCTGTCAGGATTACCTCTTGAAAGTACACGCTTACACAGCTTACAAGTTACTAAGGGTGCATTTACCTTTAGCTCGCCTTCTGGAAAAGTAAAATAATCCCATACATAAGAGGTCTTTTGTTTCCTCGCTCTCTGCCTCAAGGTAGTGCTGCTAGTGCTAGCCTCACTCTCAGAAGAGCTCTGCTGGTCTGCCATCGTATCACAAAGACAACCCAGCTCCTTCTCCTAAGGGATCACAAGCAGAAATGAGGGGAATGGGTGTGGTGTAGGAGAGTTCTAGAACTGAAAGTAGTTTCAACCAATCAAAAGTTGTGTTTCATGATCACATGACCTACCGTACGCTTACGGTACGCTTACGGTACGCTTACGGCAAAAGTGCGCATGCGCGTAAAAAAGACACGCGCTTGCGCGCATGCGCATAACAGTCACTACCCGACACTTCCGCGTAACGTGCGCGTGTAGCGTACACGCGTACGCGTCCCACGCGGAGTACGCGCGGCTACGCAAATTGCGTAACTATACGCAAACAGCGTAGAAAAATTACGGGCGTTGCGTAAACCGTACGCTTACCGTAAGCTTACGGTACGCGTACTAAAAAAAAAAAAAAAAAAAAGGAAAAAATGTATTGCTAATAAATTTTACCTTTTTGTATTATAAAATATTTTTAAAAAAACATATTATAGAATTTTAAAAATTTAACCACAGTCTTAAAAAAAGGATAGAAAATTTAAAAAAAAATATGTAAAAAAAATAGAAAAAAATACATAACTTAGCAATTAAAAAACCGTACAAATTCACTGAAAAAACCATAGGTTTCACACACGTTATAGTTAGGAATTTGCATTTAAAAAACCTTGCTAATTCAATGAAAAAACCATAGGTTTCACACACGTTATAGTTAGGAATTAGCATTTAAAAAACCTTAGAAATTCAATGAAAAAACCAACGGTTTCACACACGTTATAGTTAGCTGGGCATTTTACTCGTAAAAAACCATTGAAATTCCCCCGTTATAGTTAGTTAAGCTAACTATAACTCGCGCGCCCGCAATGCACTGCTGATGACGTCACATATTACATCACTCATGACATGGTCAGTGACATCACTCATGACATCACTGATGACATCTCAAATGACATCACTGATGACATCATTAATGACATCATCCTTGTGATAGAGTGGCAGACCTCCTCTCACCCTAATATAACCTTTGATACACACATTCATAAATAGAGACTAAACTTTTCAAAACAATGGACATACCAATACCAGTTACAACAACCTCTTCAGTAATTCTAAGATCCACATACACATCCACTCATTCACCAACAGTCCTATACAGTCACTCATACATGTACTCACTCATCATATGTACTCATACACCTATACATCCTGTTACACAATGCCACTCATCCGTAGAGTTACTCACACACATAGTCACTCATGCTAATAAAGAATCAAACATCCATTTACTTGCATATACAGTTATACACACACCACCACACTTACTTCTACAAAAACTTACACATACTTAGTCTTTTAAACAATCACTTATAGAAACACATACTTATTCATACAGGAACTCTTTCAATCTCTCACTCTCACATATACTCACTTATATACACCAATAGTCACATATACTAGTTTAAAACATATGTAGTTACTCATAAAAACACTGTAGAGACAGTCATTCACTCACTAACACACCCATACACACACTCATCCACCCATGCAGTCCTGCACACATACTATCTTCAACACATACAAACAGTAAGTCACTCATTCATGCACCTATGCACTACGTAATACCCCCCATCGAACCATAAAGACATCAGACACTTATACTGATACCCAAAAAACCAACTAATAACCTATATAAACACTTATGTAGCTGCTCACCAACCCATGCAGCCACTTATACACAAAGTGAAAGACTGATACAGATATATACATATTTAAACATTACTCACTAAGCCATGTATTCACTATGATACACCTAATCAGTCAGTTACACAATCAATTTTTCAAAAACAAATCATCCATTTAGACACTTATATACCCATTTATTCTTCCATCCACCTTGAGATATACATATATAAAACATATTTAATTTTCAGAAAAACACACATTCACGAGTGATGTCACTGACCATGTCATGAGTGATGTAATATGTGACGTCATCAGCAGTGCATTGCGGGCGCGCGAGTTATAGTTAGCTTAACTAACTATAACGGGGGAATTTCAATGGTTTTTTACGAGTAAAATGTCCTGCTAACTATAACGTGTGTGAAACCTTTGGTTTTTTCATTGAATATATATATATATATATATATATATATATATATATATATATATATATATATATATATATATATATATATATATATATATATCCACAAAGTAAGTTGCTCCTTCCGGAATTGCTGGGACCCAGGAGAGGTGGCGCACACGCCGGCGGAGCGCGCCGGTAATGACAATATCCAAACGAAAAGCAAATTGAGTAGTGCGCTCTCAGTAAGCAACAGGCAGCCGGCGAGGTAATGCAATCCAAGTGTTTAATTCACACAACGCGCTTCGGCGACAAGCCTTGTTCACGTGTGAAAGTGCACGTACAAGCAGTCATTAAATAAAGCATTGAATGTTGTAAGAGGTCATCACAATCAACAAAGGACTACATGGCAGTACATATCGCGGCCATCTTGGAACGGTAAAGTAATCAAGGGTAATCACAGCCTCAGTGGAAAGGAAAACATGAAAGTGCATCTGTGCAACATGTGTACCACCATGTCATAACCCAACGAGATGTGTAGATACAATAAAACGGCTGGCATGCTGTAACAATCAAATGGAATACAGAGTAATAGCAGCCATCTGGGACTGTTGTGCAATCATGGGTGTAAAACAACATGAGACGATGGATGCCCTGAGTACAGAAATAAGCATACTATAGGCAAGAACATGATCAAACGATGAATGGTTCCACTGGGATTAATATTAAAACACACCAGGCTCACATACAAAGGGCGTTATAGTTAGTTGAACATTTCACTCATACAAAACCATTGAAATTCCCCCGTTATAGTTAGTTCAGCTAATTTCATGCATCTGTTCACACCCTAATATAACTTTTGATACACCCACTCTAAATTACAGACTGCCATTCTCAAAACCATAGACACTCCAACATCAATACCTAAATACCCACTCACTGATTCTTAGGTCTACACACACATCCACTCACTCACCCGTACAATCACTCATACTTACGGTCACTCAGTACAGGACTATCTTATACACTCATACACCTATATAGACACTCACACACTGCCACTCATCCATAGAGGTGCTCACACACCTAGTCAGTCATGCAAATAATTAATCACACTCCCATTTACTCACCTATACAGTTATACAAACACCAGCTCACTTACTCATACAAATACTAGCACATTCTTACGCTCTTATACAATCACTGATACAAGCACACACTCATCCATACAGCTACTCTCATAATCACACACTCTCACTTATAGCAATTGATATACTCTAACACACATATATACTCCCTTTCACATATGTAGTTACTCACACATGTACTACTGAGATATACATTCACTCACTAACACACCCATACACACACTCACCCACCCATACAGTCCATCACAGATGCACTCTTGAAACCATGCACCCAGTGAATCACCCACTCACACATCTGTATACAGAGTCACACACACCCCACCCACACAAACACTCAGGCGCCCATACAGATACTCAGACAACCAACCAATAACTCATATAGACACTCAAGTAGCTATTCACAAACCCATACAGCCACTTACACACCAACAGACAGACGGATATAGACATTCACACAGTTTAGTCACTAACCCATGCATTCAATAAGATACGTTTAATCACTCACTTAAATCATCCATTCAGATACTTATATACCCACTTATTCTTCAATACAACTTTTCCTATATATATTAAACATATTTAAACTTTACAGAAACACACAGTCACTGGATGATGTCATCAGTGATTTCATTTGAGATGTCATCAGTGATGTTATCAGTGATGTCACTGACCATGTCATGAGTGATGTAATTTGTGATGTCATCAGCAGTGCATTGCAGGGGCGCGAGTTATAGTTAGCTGAACTAATTATAGCGGGGAATTTCACTGGTTTTGTACGAGTGAAATGTCCTGCTAACTATAACTTTCTCTAAAACCTATGGTCTTTTCAGTAAATATATATATATATATATATATATATATATATATATATATATTTATATATATATATATATATATATATATATATATATATATATATAAATATATATATTTCTGCTCCTGCCTGGTATCGTCATGCGAGATGCACTTGGAAATCGACGGAGAGCTCCAAGCTTCAGCCCTCATAGACGGAAGCGCCAGCCAGCTGATCCCTTTCACAGTCCGAATGCCACCTTTGCCTGACGCGTTTCAAATTTCACATTCTTCCTCAAAGGCAGGTGGTATCGGGAAATTTGCACTGTCCAACCACCGTCCCTCTTTATACACGTAGTGGCGCGCCCTCTGATGGGCCACTCATGATGAGTCTGCGCTGTGTTTTTTGGGAGTAGTAGTCTTGGGGGAGAATATTAGCATCCCTTTACAGTGCATTAATTAAAACTGTTGGTAAATTCAAGCCCACAGATGAGCCTCAGTCAATGTGCGCTTCCTAAATCCCATGTCGATATCCCACATCCAGAGGCAAGTTGTATACTCGCCCCCGTGGCCTCCAACTTCATAGGGTGGTGCATACTCGGCGGCACGACCACCGCCTCTATCTTCCTGCTCCTACCTGGTATCGTCATGCGAGATGCACTCGGAAATCGACGGAAAGCTCCAAGCTTCAGCCCTCATAAAGGGTACGGAAGCGCCAGCCAGCTGATCCCTTTTCACGGGACGGTGGTTGGACAGTGCAAATTTCCCAATACCACCAGCCTCTGAGGAAGAATGTGAAATTTGAAACGCATCAGGCAAAGGTGGGATCAGGACTGTGAAAGGGATCAGCCGGCTGGCGCTTCCGTACCGTTTATGAGGGCTGAAGCTTGGAGCTCTCCATCGATTTCCGAGTGCCTCTCGCATGACGATACCAGGCAGAAGCAGGAATGTATATATATATATATTTATATAACTTTCAACAGTCCTGTCTTCTTCCTTGGTTAACAGGTACAGACCACAAAGTGCCAAGCAAAATTTGACGTGCTTAATTTATTTCTCCACGGTCAGCATAACGTTTCGGCTGTTGAAACACAGCCTTGATCACATGACCCCCCAGTGACGCACATGATTTATATACAACTCGTGATTGGCTGTTGTCAGTTACAACTGCGTTTTGAATAAAGATAGAGCTAAACAAAATACTTCAAATGCAGAAATACTTGTTAAAATCCATAAATATATAACTAACTCTAAAAAATCGTCATGGTTAAATACATAGTCATAAGTAATATGATAAAATTCTTAATTTGTAAAATAATATCATTTGGTATGTAAGACTAATAATAAAAAAAAAAAAAAGCCTACATTGCCAGGTACCTTTGATGCCATAGTGACACGATATGATCCCTGTTGCATGAATTACGCTCTGATAAAATATTATTCCAAAAAACACGTCGTAACTTGCCAACTTAAAGTGCAAATGCTTAAATTGTTGTCTCAAAAGTAGACATAGTGCAAAGGTAATATTGATCCCATACATATTGATGAAATAATTCATATTACATCCTAAATCACGATAATGATAAAAATTAGTGCTAAAAAAGTGATAAAAAACTAAACAAATCACACATATTCTTGTGATGCTCAAGAACTAACAGTTCCTATTATGATATACATGATCTATTCATTGGATAAAAATTATAACACTACATCCAATAAAAAATACTCATGATTTCATATTCAAGTCAAAACCAGTCTTCTATACAGATAAGATCCCCCCGATCTAAAATTCTTAACAAAAATAGGTTTTAGAGTTCTTAAGAATATGACTCAGGTTATCCCTACACTAAGTACAGGAAAGTGGATACATAAAAGCAGTAAAAGATCCCATAAAAATGTATTTTATAAAAAATGTTTCTAAAAATATTTTCATAAAAAATTGTGTAAATCTTCTCCTGTATTTAATCCCTTCGGAATTCTAGTATCTAAGAGAAGAATATATTTAGATTCCAATTGTCTAAGTTGTTTTTCTCTATTGCCGCCTCTTATATTCTTTTTTACAGAGTCAATTATATAATAGCATAAGTCATTCAAATTTTTATTGTGGGCTAATTTAAAATGACGAGCTACCGGATAAGTATCATCGGAATTGACTATTGCTCTTAAGTGTTGCAGGATACGATTGAACACTTGTAACTTAGTACTGCCTACATATTTCATTTTACAAGTACATTCCAAAACGTATACTGCATAATCCGTGCGGCAAGTAAAAAGACTTTGAATTTTAATAGGATTCTTCTCAAATACACTTGTATATTCAGTAGTGTTAATGCCAAATTTACATGCCCTGCATGAAATACATTTGTGGAACCCAGATTTATTAGATAGCCAGTTGGTGGAGTTGATTACCTCAGGATTAGATTTGACTAGTGCATCTCTCATTGAGGGCGCTCTTCTAAACGTAATGAGAGGATTAGTCGGAAGTAGGGGGGCTAAGGTTATGTCCGTTTTTAATAGAGGCCAATGCTTTGTTATGATACCCCTTATTTTATTTTCTTCAACATTATATGTAGTTATAAGTCTAACTCCACCTTGGCTATTAGGTAGATCCTCATCCTCTTTTCTTTGGCTCTTTTTTTTGGATGTAGCAGTAGTGTTTAAACATTCCTCTCTAGTGTGGCTATTAGCCTTGTTTTTGGCCTGTATTAACTCTTTTAAATGGTAGCCACGAGCCAAAAATCTCACTAGGGCCTCTTCTTGGCATTTTTCCAAATCTATATCGGAACTACATATTCTACGCATACGTAGAAATTCTCTGTAGGGTATGCTTTTAATAAGGTGACATGGGTGAGCACTACTAGCGTGAAGGATTGAGTTCCCTGCTGTCGATTTCCTATGTAGCCTAGTCTGAATTCCATTGTCCCTAATGAAGATTTCTACGTCCAAAAATTGGACAGAGGACTTATTGATATCTGCAGTGAATTTCAAATTTAAATTGTTCTGGTTAAGTACATTAATAAATGTTTTCACAGTCTCTTGGGTACCCTTCCATATCATGCAGATGTCCTCACACTGCCTTTCTTACACTTTTTGTAGGTACTATTTGTGGAACCACTTCTCGTCTTACTTGCGGCATTATTACTTAAGAACCTCAATGTTTAGGTGAGCTTTGGCGCTTTGTTCAAGGTTTATGTCAGTTTTGACCCTTTCTCTCATATACCTGTGTCAGTTGATTCATTGATTAATACCCCCCCTCTTTTACTCTCTATCGTAGATTCATTTTGCTGTCCCATTATACTTCATTTGCAACCTTGTACCCAGCCGGGTTAGAATTATCACAGGTCTTGGGGAAAGAGCATTTTCTGGCCTTTCTTCAAGATGTTGTACTTGGGGATATTCCTTTAGGTTTTTTTCAATTTACTTATTATGGAAATTATTTTTTTGTTTAATTTTCTTTAGAATACAATTCGCTCAAGCGACTGCAGAGGTACCTTGATTTTAGTTTTTACATATCTTCTTAAACTCCTTGCCCCCTACTCTTTTGGTCTCCCTTTCTTTTTCGCTCTTTTCACTTCTTTCTTTACTCCTTTTATGTTTTTCTCTATTTTCACTCGACGTCAGCATTTTATAGTATCTGTCACTGGTTCTTCTATTTGTCTTCATTGTTTTACTTGTAGTACACCACTTATTATTCGTGTTTCACTTGCCATGATGTCCTGATATGTTTTTCACTCAGCGGTTACACTCTGTCCAACTTGTATAGTCACTTGGTGAAATCGTCAAGGATAACACACTATGATGTTTTGTCAACCATGTACACCTATATAAGGGATTTTTCTTTCGTCTGGGTTTCTATTAGTTTTGGGTTTCCACGAATGTTGGGGTGACCTTCTTTGGACATAGAGAGGATAAACGTTCATTAACAACAGTCACCGCGTACCATATGCTTACACATTATGTTTGTATCATTCCCAGCCCTGAAGAGTCATGGGATTACTCATCCCCGACGAAACACGTGCCGGCTGGTTGCGTTTCTCTTAAAGAATAAAAAATTTCCAGTATTACCGAAGCACTCTGAACGCATCACTTGTGTATAACGTTACATCTATGCATTTTATTTTGTATGTGTGCACAGGACTATGTTGTACTATTTTGTTGTAGGGTCCTCCCTACACACATTGAGGGGTTATATAGGGTCTCCCCTTCCTGTTTAGCACCATACTCACCTGTCCACCCAAACTCTCTATACGCATATTTGCTGAGCGCCATTACTTCCTACATACTAAAACCCTCAACACAGCTGTTTATCCATTGATTTAGGAAGGGCTGCCGCAGCGTTTGAAGTTTGGATTATTTTTCTTAAGCTTCCAATATGGATAGAGATAGAGAAGCCAATGAACTGTTCGGTAATTAGGCCAAGGGTACCAACACCAGTACTCCCGCCACCAGTGGAAACCCTATACGAAATGAGGGTCTCAGAGATAAATTTCTCAGACTAGAAAGGCTCAAAAAAATGGAGAATGCTGGATGGTGGGATGCAGCCACCCTTAAACAATACTTAAGGCTTAACAGAGTTCCAAGAGGCTTGCTTCCCCAAATCTTCCCTACATATGACGATCTTGATGAAGATCTTCTAGCAAAATGGGAAGAGGCACTTAACATTAACTCCAATACACTCATGCAGATTTTAATTGAAAGTGCAGAAAGGAAGATGAAGAAATTACATGTAGAAATCAATACCCCAGAACAGGAAATTAGCGACCTCAACCTCAAAGAGGCTACTGACAAGAACTACTCTATTCTCAAAGATATATTACTCAGTTACCAAAACGAAATTAAGGACAGAAAAGCCAGGCAACTAAAACGTGATGGGATTGACTACAAGGTAGGCAGGGTTTTTACCTATACCCGAAAATATGACTCCCTGGTCCCACCAGGTGCACAACAAGAGAGATCAGCTAGAGCAGATATAGTATCCATGTTCTCTAGTACCTCTTCACTCAATGCCCCAATATCTAGTGATAGTGAGGTAGAAAATAACTCAGAAATCAGACGCATTGAATCATCTTTTTTACGGGAGGTCAGAACCATACGAAGAGGGAACAGAACACAGGGCACACGTGTAGCACAAGACACAAAACCCGCAGAGGCAAGAGAGGTAGACAAAGAAGAATACAAAAAGAAACTACGGTCCGGCAACGAGCGGAACAAGTAGATGTGACAGGAATGAATGTACAAGTGTTCAACCTCTCCTCTAAAGATCTTACTCATGACATAATTTCTTTATTGAGCAAAGGTTTAAGTTTCAATGCACGTGAATCAGTTGACATCTGCAAACTAAAGGTAGACCTTTTCAAATTTATCAGAAGTCTTAAGTTAAAAATATTCTTTGCTTATAACTCTGTTGAGAATAAAAGAATTTCAAACATTCCCTGTGGTGATGTGTTTGGTGTTCCAACCATTCAAGACATACAGGCTACTAAACATTTACTTTCCATAACTGATATAGAAGAATCACCCTACACTATGGCACAGTTATTGGAAGAACTCAATATAGACACTGATACCACTATATCTAGTGGTCTTAAGAACAAATCGAAATGGATCCCCACCCTCCCAAGTGGCAATGTCATTGGTACTTTTCACAAACGTGTGTTGGAAGATTTAAACATTTATGAATCCAAAAGAATTAAGACAACCTCAAACGTGGTGAACGACTAGCACTTAGAACACTGGCTAGCGATCATGACATCCTTATCAGAGAAGCAGATAAGGGTGGCAACGTTGTGATCATGAATCGTACTGAGTGATTACGACAATGAGATCATGTCCCAACTCAACGACAATACATGCTATGAACCTATGACTCACAACCCGATGGTGCCCTTGTCGATTCTGATTAACAAACATCTCTCAGAGTGGCACACTCAGGGCCTTCTTGATGATGATGAGTTCACTTACATGAAGGTATTCAGACCCACCTTTCCCTGTCTATACACATTACCTAAGATCCACAAGCATTATCCCTTTCCCCCTGGCAGACCTATTGTATCAGGTATTGGGGGCCCCACAGAGAAACTAGCTGAATACGTGGATCTTTTTTTGGGTCCTTTGGTTTGAAATTTAGCCACATATATTCAGGACACCAAACACATTCTCAGCATACTCTCAGATGTACAATGGCAACCTGATATGATCCTAGTCACCTTAGATGTGGTTTCTCTTTATACCAGTATCCAACCTGAACTAGGTCTACAAGCAGTAACGAGACTACTCAATAAAAGACCGGCAACACATTGGTTACACAATGAAATGCTGACTACCATGAAGCACCTTATATTGCATTATAACTTCTTTATCTTTGACAACAAATGGTACAAACAGATCAGAGACGTGGCAATGGGGTCTAAATTTTCACCCTCGTTTGCCAATCTTTTCATGGGTTGTCTAGAGAATGATTGGATCTGGGGCACCAGTGGTGCACCATGGATAGACTCTATCATTTTTGGGGGGCGCTACATTGACGATTTCCTTCTATTATGGTCAGGTACCCAAGCAGAATTGGAACAGTTCAGTGCCTACCTTAACACTAACAACTTTGGTATGCAATTCACCATGGAACATAGTCGCACTAACATTACTTTTTTGGACTTAGAATTGTATATCAAAGATTACAAACTTAATAGTCGACTCTTTCGCAATAGAGTACTGCTTGCAACTCAATTTTGCATGCAGACAGTCACCATCCTACATATCAAATCAATGCAATCCCCTATGGTGAGTTCATAAGGGCCAGGAGAAATTGCAGTGAGGAAGCTGAATTCAAAAATTTCATCAAAGACATGAAAAAGAGATTTGAAAGGAGGGGTTACTCATCACGGACTCTCAAACGATCTGAAAATAGAATCTCCCAAGTGAAACGAGATGATACCTTACTACCCAAGAATAAAATACCCAATGAGAACTAGAAGGTTCGCATGATTTCAGACTTCAATGATCTTAGCCATATCCTTAGGAGAAGTCTTAATAAACATTGGGGTATCTTACAGAGTGACAATTCCCTAACGAGTGTCATAACTAGGCCTGGGCGGTAAATTCCGTTCCGTTCGCGGAATTTGCGGAATTTGGGTAATTTCGCGTTCCGCGGAGAACGCGAAATTGCCCAAAAATCTGCGTTCCGCGACTTCACGAAATTTTTTGCTTGTTCGCGTTCTCAATATGCGTGTTCGCGAGATATTTCACCCCGAGCACGCAAACAGTGATCGCGAACAGGAAAAAAGTATCGCAAACAAGCAATTCCGCGTGTTCGCGGAATTTCTACGTGTTCGCTGAGATTTTTTACCGTTTCGCGGAGATTTGCGTAACGCGATTACGCAAATTCCGCCCACCCCTAGTCATAACCAATCGCCCCCAAATTACTGTCAGACGTGGTAATACACTACGTACCAGATTAAGTCCCACTGTACCAAAATCTCCCAGCACACAATCATGGTTAACCCCACACACCATTGGCTTCCACAAATGTGGTTGCTGTGGTATTCACAAAACTAAAATTGTCCATGGCTACAACAACCGTACCTATGAGATCAGATCTAACATCAATTGCACCACCAGATTTGTTATCTACATCATTGAGTGTACTTGTGGTAAATAATACATAGGCAGTACTATTAGGGCGCTGAAAGACAGAATTGGTGAACACGTCAGGGCACTACACCAACAAGATGTGAGATATCCAGTAGCTATCCATGCAGCTACGTGCCCTACACAGAGTTCACGCAAAGGCTTCCAATTTTTTGGAATAGAAACTATTGATCCTAGTCCACATGGTGGCAACAGGGAACTACGACTAAGAAGGACTGAGGCCACTTGGATTATGCGTCTCCAGACAGTGGAACATGGACTCAATTTTGATTCAGAGATGCAATATTTCCTAGGTTAAGGAGGTTTCAGATATCTACTTAATAAAGAGGCGCGTCCTCTTGTTGCTTGGTTTATTAACAGTAGTAGATGATTGTACATGGGACATTAATTCTTCCTTTTGATCTCATTTTACGGACAGTTACATATTTTTTTTTTCTTTTCGTAATATAATTAACAATGTGTGCAACTTTCAATTCTATATAATGACTGTCAACATTATATTCATGATATTCTTCACCACATGACTTCTTATGTATGATTTTATGTTTGGCGTCTTCCATATACCCTGTTTTGGGCGCATAAGATTAGATTCACAACATTATATGCTTTTCTCTTATGTATATGCAACCTATGTCTAGCTTCCATAGAACTTGTTTAGGTATCAATGTAATTTAACGATTGTTTTGCTCTTTTTTCTCAATAATTGTCCTCTAATAGTATAAGTTTGATATTGTTTACTGGTTTTATACCAATGTGCTGTTACTATACTATGCCAAAGATACGGCTTGTTTTGAATTATGTTTTTGTATATTGTCCTCATCATTTTAATCACTCTCTATGTCACTGTTCTACATCTGTGGCGCACATTTCGTGTTAGTTCTTCCGTTTGTCTCCACCCTTTTTCTCTGCTCACTCTCCTTTCGATTTTATTCCTGTTATCCTGCCGCGGTTTTGTTTTACATGTCATCATTGGTGTTATTACTTCAACCCTTCCACGTGATTTTGTTCCCAATCCATTTCTTTTGTCAACACCCCTTATATGCCCTAGAGATGACTCTATTATACAGTAAGCTACCCTCTTTCTCCTTACTTCCGTTTTACGAATCCATTTTGGATACCCGTTATAGTCGTTGCCGGCACAGTGACTACTTAATCACTTCCGGGTTTTCTGGCATTCAGTCACACACGCGATTGGATTTGTGCCGCCAGGACGCGCTATCGTATCTCTTCTGTAGTAAGTACTATTTTGCCATACTCTCTGAGCATTTCCCCGAGCCTTTACAATATACATTACGGTCCTACACAGGGATTATTGACTTTGGCTACTGTCCCTGACATGGGTCCCTTTCGTTTTGTTTCCTTCTTTAGACACACATGGGGAACACACACCCGTGTTCGTCCTACTTGCCACCACTTTTCTGAATTTATTTTTTACCGCAATTTGGTCGGAATTCATCTATACGAGATTATAGTAAGTGTTACGCCACTTCGCACCTTATGCGTTTGATCTATGTATTCATTGGATGTTCCTTTAGCACCTTGGTCCTCACACTGCCTTTCTTACACTTTTTGTAGGTACTATTTGTGGAACCACTTCTCGTCTTACTTGCGGCATTATTACTTAAGGACCTCAATGTTTAGGTGAGCTTTGGCGCTTTGTTCGCCGTTTATGTCAGTTTTGACCCTTTCTCTCATATACCTGTGTCAGTTGATTCATTGATTAATACCCCCCTCTTTTACTCTCCATCGTAGATTCATTTTGCTGTCCCATTATACTTTATTTGCAACCTTGTATCCAGCCGGGTTGGAATTATCACCGGTCTTGGGGTAACAGCATTTTCTGGCCTTTCTTCAAGATGTTGTACTTGGGGATATTCCTTTAGGTTTCTTTCGATTTACTTATTATGGAAATTATTTTTTTGTTTAATTTTCTTTAGAATACAATTCACTCAAGCGACTGTGCAGAGGTACCTTAATTTTAGTTTTTACATATCTTCTTAAACTCCTTGCCCCCTACTCTTTTGTTCTCCCTTTCTTTTTCGCTTTTTTCACTTCTTTCTTTCCTCCTTTTCTGTTTTTCTCTATTTTCACTCAACGTCAGCATTTTATAGTATCTGTCACTGGTTCTTCTATTTGTCTTCATTATTTTACTTGTAGTACACCACTTCTTATTCGTGTTTCACTTGCCATGATGTCCTGATATGTTTTTCACTTAGCGGTTACACTCTGTCCAACTTGTATAGTCACTTGATGAAATCGTCAAGGATAACACACTATGATGTTTTGTCAACCATGTACACCTATATAAGGGATTTTTCTTTCGTTTGGGTTTCTATTAGTGTTGGGTTTCCACAAATGATGGGGTGACCTTCTTTTGACAAAAGAGAGGATAAACGTACCATATGCTTACACATTATGTTTGTATCATTCCCAGCCCTGAAGAGTCGTGGGATTTCTCATCCTCGACGAAACACGTGTCGGCTGGTTGCGTTTCTCTTAAAGAATAAAGAATTTCCAGTATTACCGAAGCACTCTAAACGCATCACTTGTGTATAACGTTACATCTATGAATTTTATTTTGTATGTGTGCACTGGACTATGTTGTACTATTTTGTTGTAGGGTCCTCCCTACACACATTGAGGGGTTATATAGGGTCTCCCCTTTCTGTTTAGCACCATACTCACCTGTCCACCCAAACTCACTATACGCATATTTGCTAAGCGCCATTACTTCCTACATACTAAAACCCTCAACACAGCTGTGTTTGCACACATGTCACTTCAGACCCCGCCCCCCTCCCTTTACCACAGTGCAAACTCACCCCGTGGCATGTTTTATGTTGGGGAATAAAGTCTCCTTGAATCCTGAGGGTCCCTTGGGTCCAACTAGCCCACCAGGTACCTCCAGTAAGCACCACAGAGCTGCGTTGCAGAGAAGTGTAAAAAGGGGCGTGGCCTCTGAACACCTCTCTGCAACGCAGCTACTTGGTGCATACTGGAGGTTCCTGGTGGGCTAGTTGACCCCCAGGGACCCCCAGTATTTAAGGGGAATCAGTTCCCCATCTTACAGCGTGCCAGGGGGCGCGTTTGCAGAGTGCTGCAGGGAGGTGGCGGGGCCTCTGGCGCAATGTCGGCTTTTTTTTTTCTTTTTTCTTTTTAGAAGGAATTTCCATGGTTTTGTACGAGTGACATGTCCAGCTAACAATAACACCCCTGAAACTTATGTTTTTTTCTGTGAATTTCTAAGGTTTTTTAAATGCTAATTTCTAACTATAACGTCTATGAAACCTATGGTTTTTTCAGTGAATTTCAAAGGTTTTTTAAATGCTAATTTCTAACTATAACGTCTCTGAAACCTATGTTTTTTTCAGTGAATTTCAAAGGTTTTTTAAATGCTAATTTTTAAGTGTAATAGTAGTTAAACCTATTTTTTGTACAGATTTTCTACAGTTTCTTAACTGTTTATTTATACATATTTTATTCATTAAATACCATTATAAATGTTATTGAAAATTGCAAAAAAAAATAAAAAAACATTAAAACTGAAATATTGTTTAATTTTTTAGTATTATTTTTTTCTTTTATTATATTTATATTATTTTCTTTTTAAAAAAAAAATTTCCAATTTTTTTTCGGAGTCGCGCACCCAAAGCGTACACATCATGGTGGGTGCGCGGATTCTAGCCCCCATTTTAGAAACGTCGTGAGGGATCCGTGTACAGTGTGTGACTGCTGCGTATTTTTCAGTTACATCATATACATTTAATATTACGTGATGTGCGTGATTGGTATGCGACCAGTCTGTGACTCCTGCTCCCGCGCATTTGAGACACATGCGCATTACGGTACGCGATGCTTGCGCGATGTCAGGTCGGCAGTGACTTCACATACGTGCTGGGGCGCGCTGGGTAGCGACTCCCATGAAATTTATTTATGTTCTAAAATGATATGTATGTGTGTTTAATATACATATTAGGGCAAGAGACTATCTAAAATATTCATAAAAATAAAATATTTGTACTTATAATAAACTTATATTATTTTTAAATATATTTTGGCGAAATCGTGACAGGTGCGTGCTTCGTGAGCGCAGAGCGCACGGATCCCATGTGACTTAAAAAAAAATTGATTTAATTGGTTCATAACATTTCCCACTGTAACTATTGAAGGACCCCACCCATTTTAATCATTCTTGTTGGAGCATCTTTAGAGAGACATCTCTTTTCCTACAAGAACCCTTTTTGCTTGTTTTTTTGGTGTTTTTCACAAAATATCAAACAAAATGGCATCTGGACAGCAGCAGCAGCAGGAGCAAGTATCTTCTGAAGAAGAATTCTTGCAGGAGGCACAACGTCCACAGAGGCTGGAATCTGTTGTGTGGAAATTCTTTACTTTTCCACCTGGAGAGAAGAAAGTATGGTGCAAGGATGTCTGTGTAGTGTGGAGATTGTTTTTGTGTAGGAAGGGACACCTTCCTGCACAAAAACAACCAGTAAAGGCATTTTCCTCTTTCAATGTATGCTGTGGAATGCAGCATGCATTGAAAGAGGAAAAAATGAGGAGAAATGAAAACAATTCTCCTCGTTGCGCTTTGCTACACCAACTCTAGGATGGCGCAGCATTCACACACATCTCCAGATTTATGATTTCTCATAAATCTGGAGATGTGTCTTCTTCTGTGGGTGTTGCGTGGGAACACCCACAGCAACACCTATGGGACCCCCCTTCAACGCAAAGTTCTGTGTATGAAGGGGTAGTATTTACAAGGAGAGGAAAAACCACGCAGGGTGACTTTTCCTCTCCTTGTAAATATGAAGGAGTGCCTGGCGCCATCACTACGTTACAAAAAGTAACGTACTGGTGGCGCAGGGTGCTTGTATATCTGCCCCATAAGTGCTTAGGTATTGGCAGACTGATACAATAAGAACATAGTGCTGGATGGGTGATTGAAGAATTGCATGAGACTGACAGGAGGTATCCTACGCTGCATGGGTACCACTTCAGTATTTAATGGAGTGGACCAATAGTATGTATCTGCTTAGAGATTTGTAGGGATTATGCACAGAATATTTTATGTGTACTTGTGTTGGTGCCTAGGTCATTTTATAACAATACCACTAGTAACTGGAATGATGAAAGTGCTGCAAACACTTAATTTATAAGTGCTTACGTATTGGTGGAGTGATAGGATAAGTAGAAAATGGTAGATACGTGATTAAAGAAGTGCATGGGACAGACTGGATGATTCCTACACTGCATGAGTACTAACTGGGTTAGAAGAGTGTATCAATAGTATGTAGCTAGTTAGAGGTCTGCTTGGATAGTGCACAAAATATTATAGATGTACTTGTGTTAGTAGCTAGGCCATTTCCTAAGTTCATGACTAGTAACTAGAATAATTACGGTATTACAAACAGAGTGTATAGTGAATTTATAAGTGCTTAGCTATTGGTGGAGTAATAGGATAAGTAGATAGTGCTGGATGGTTGATTGGAGAAATGTATGGGAGAGACAGGAGGATTCCTACACTGCATAGGTACTAACTGGGTATTTAGAAGAGCGTATCAATAGTTTGTAGATGGTTAGAGGTGTGCATGCATAGTGTACAAAATATTGTACCTGCACTTGTGTTTTTGACTACGCCATTACTTAAGTATACGACTAATAACTGGAGTAATTTCAGTGTTGCAAAGAAAGTACATGCTGAATTTATAAGTGCTTAGGTATTGGTGGAGTGATAGGATATGTAGATAGTGCTGGATGGGTGAATGGAGAAGTGCATGGGACAGACAGATGGATTCCTAGACTGCATAGGTATTAACTGGGTATTTAGAATGGCGTATCAATAGTATGTAGCTGGTTAGAGGTCTGCATGGATAATGTACAAAATATTGTACCTGCACTTGTCTTAGTGGCTAGGCCATTCCTTAAGTATATGACTAATAACTGGAGTAATTTCAGTGCTGCAAAGAGAGTGCATGCTAACTTTATTAGTGCTTAGGTATTGGCAGAGTGATAGGATAAGTAGATAGTGCTCGATGGTTGAATGGAGAAGTGCATGGGTCAGACAGAAGGATTCCTGGACTGCATAGGTACTAATTGGGTATTTAAAATACTGTATCAAAGCTATGTAGCTGATTAGAGGTCTGCATGCATAGTGCACTGAATATTGTAGCTGTACTAGTGTTGGTGTGTCTATGGTTTCGAGAATGGTAGTCTTTTATTTTAGGGTGTGAGGAGGTGCATCAGATGATCCCATAGATGATGTCATGAGTGATGTCATTTGAGATGTCATCAGTGATGTCATGAGTGATGTCAGTGACCATGTCATGAGTGATGTAATATGTGACATCATCAGCAGTGCATTACTTTAATCTAAAAATCTGGCGGCCATATTGGCCTGGTCACGATGTGAAAATTCAGGAATTGATACAATAAAGAAAAGAAAACAAGTGTTAATATGCACACAATGTCATTTCAGCATATCTTGCCCCGTGACCGCCATACCTGTATGTTCGTCAACGTGACTTATTCATAATAAACATACTTAGAATTGCAAACATCAACATAAACAATGGACTTCACATTACTTTAAAGTGAAAGTCTATCGGCCATATTAATCTGGGCACGTTACGTATTATAATGGTTCTTACATGAAAGAAAAGGAAAAAAAGGGGTGTTAATGAACACACACTATCCCTAAATAAAGTTCTAGCGATTATAGTTCCATTCCATTCACAGCTCATTAGGAATGTCATGAGTGATGTCATGAGTGATGTAACTGACCATGTCCTGAATGATGTAATATCTGAGGTCATTTGCAGTACATTGCGAGGGCGTAAGTTATAGTTAGCTCAGGTAACTATAACTGCTGAATTTCACTGATTGTGTCTGAGTCTAACTATACCGTCCCTGTATTCTTTGTTTTTTTCAGCAAATTTCTAGTTTTTTTTTAACGTTGAGTAAGATGCATATCACAATGAATAGTGGGGGGTTGGAAGCAGGGCCAGGCATTGTGCTGCCCCCACCCAAGCGTGCTGCTCCTGCCTTCCCTCCTCCTAGCCATCCATTGTCCAAGTCCATGTCCCTGCTCCCTTATTACAGCCCTGTGTGGCCGTTGTTCTGCCACTGGCCTTCCCGCCTTCTCTGAACAATTAGCTTGATGCCCCACCTACCTCCTGTCTATCCTCTGTTGTCTGAATCCATCGACTAGCCCCCTCCTGCCATGCATGGTCTGATGAGCTGCCACTGCCCTCCATTTAGCATGATGTACCAGTCCACTCCTCCTGCCCTCCATTGCCCAATTCTATGCCCCCTCATTGACCGCCTGCTTAGCCTCTGTGCTTAGCTTGTGGCCCCTATTCTCCTTCCCCCTGCCCTCCGATGTCTTTGTGCATGCTCCTGCTCCATCCTTTTTGCCCACCATGTTCCATGGACCTGCCACTCCTATCTACTCTGAGTGTTCTGTTGAGCTGCCACTCCCCTCCCACCTGCCTAGCATTGTCAGATGACTGTAATCTGTCCCTGCCACCTCCACCCTGCCTGTCCACATTCACTGCCCCTATCCCCTTCCTCCTGTCCTCCATGGTCCATTTTACTACCACACCCTTCTGCCCTCCCTGGTCTGTTGTGCTGCAACTGCTTCTCCTGCTTGCCCCGCGTGGTCTGTTGTGAGGCCCCTTCCCCTGAACTCTCTTGTTTGTGCCCAGGTCCTGACCCTCCCTTCTATGCTCCATGGTCCTTTGTGCATGCCCCTGCACCCTCCTTCTTGCCCATCATAACCATTGTGCTACCACTAACCCTCACGCTTGCCATGCATGGTCTTCTGTGCTGCCACGGCCCCTCCCACCTTCTCTGTGTGGTCAGCTAGCTGCCCCTGACCCCCTCACACCTTCCCTCCATGGTCTGTGTGTATGCCATCATAGTGTCACTGTTGCTCTCCATGTTGTGTCTTGCTTCTAGTGCCCATCCTGCCTGACCTCCATGGTCATCTTGCTGCTCCTGCCCTGCCCCCTTCCCCCAGCCCTCTGTTTCCATGTGCAGACCCGTATTCCCTCCCTCCTGGCTTGTCTGTTCCATTGTAATGCTGCTGATCCGTCCCTCCTGCCCTTTATGGTCTGTTATGCTGCAGCTTTCTCTCCTGTCTGTCCATTATGGTCAGCTAGCTACCATTGCCTCTTTCCCCTCTGTTCCCTGTTGTCCATGTGCTTGGTTCTTTCCCCTCCCTATTGCTTTCTATGGATTGTTGTGCTGCACTCCCATCCTGCATGCCCTGTGTGGTGTATTGTGCTGCTGCAAACCCTGATGCCTGCCCTGTAGGGTCAGTTTGGTGCACCTCTCCATGTCCCTTCTGTCCTCTGTTATCTGAGTCCATGTCCCTACCCCAATTCCCCCTGCCTTCCATGATCCAATGTACCATACTTGCCAACATTTTGAACATGGTAAGAGGGAGATTTTGAAAATAAACTGGGGATTGATTTTCCCCTTTGAGTTACATTGAAAAAGAGGAAATTATAGACAGGAGACAGATCAAATAAAGCCTATTTGAGCTTAAAAACATTGGACGTATCCTGGCTATATCGGGTCTGTTGGCATGTATGGTTGTACTACCACTGCCTCTTCCTTCTGCCCACTATGGTCTATTATATTGCCACAGCCTTGCCAGTCCTGTATTGTTGGTTTCTTGCCCCTGCCCCCCTTTCCACTGCCCTCCATAGTCTGTTGTGTTGCCACTGCCCTTCCTGCCTGCCCAGTGTGGTCAAATTGTTGAATCTGCACCCTCCTACCTGTTTTCAATTTTCAGAGTCCGTGCCCCTGGCCTCTGCCTCTCAACAGTATCCCAATGAACAACTAGATTGCTAACATTCTATATTTATTACACAAGTGTGGAACGCCTGACGTCATCTTGATGTAATCAAAACTGTAATACCTAGAGCATTTCCTTTAAAATTACATATATGAGAGGGTCTTATTTGTATCAAAATTATGGTTAGTGCTCTAATAAACTAAAATGAGGACATATTTTCAGAGTTTTCAAATAGCAACAAAGCACTTTCAAATTATTTGTTATCTTTATGTTTTTTTATCCAGATGACCACTTGATTAAATGTTGCACTTAGGGGAGAGGATATGGTGTTAATTCCAGAGCTGCAGACTTTGCAACTGAGGAACCAGGTTGGAGTTTCTGCTTCAGCTCGACATTCTGTGATTCTGGTCAAATCACTTAATCTCCCAATGTCTACAACCAAAATGAATTTGTTCTTGTGTGATGTAACCAATGCTCATGTAAAGCACTCCAATACCTGACAAGTCTGCACCATATAAAACTGCAAAAACATAACAAATAAAAAGTGTTTTGCACACTTCTGTCATTGGGCTACATGTGGGCTACATCTGGGTGATATTTGTGCTGCATTTGGGCTCTTTTGTCTCTGGTGGCCATCTTGGGAGACTTATTTGTTATGAAGTGTCATAATTTCCTCATTTACTGCAGTCTCCTCAGTAGGAAATGCTTTCAATTTGTTACTTTGATTCCATCAAGAAGGTATTCAGATATGTCACACATTTGCCATAAATTCTGAATGTTAGCACTCTAGTTGCTCATTAGATCACTGTAGTAAATCTACTGCTCACCACAGAAGTCTGCTGCTGGTACTGAAAGTGCATGTTTCAGTCTGCATGTCAGAATTGTTTAATGAAATAGAAGAGGATTTGAGAAGTCACTCAAAAAGTGCCCTAATTTTTCTTTCTTCAGCACTAATCATAGTTTCTATGGCAAAATGAACCCCCTCATAGTGTTCCTTTTTAAATTAAATGTTTTAAGTGTTACCAGTTTATTCCAATCAAGATGGCTTCAGGTGTGCCATACCTTTGTCATAAGTAAGACAGTAAGCGCTCTAGTTGTTCTTAAGAACACTCTGGGACATTCTGTCATTGGGCTATATTTAAGCTACATCTGGGTGATATTTGTGCTACATTTGGGATCTTTTGTCTCTGGTGGCCATCTTGGAAGACTTATTTGTTAGGAAGTTTCCTAATTTCCTCATTTACCGCAGTCTCCTCAGTAGGAAATACTTTCAGTTTTTTACTTTGGTTCCATCAAGAAGGCATTCAGATGTGTCACACATTTGCCATAAATTCTGCATGTTAGCACTCTAGTTGCTCCTTCGATCACTGGTGTAAAGCTTCTGCTCACCTGGGAAGTCTGCTGCTGGTATTCAAAGTGCATGTTTCAGTCTGCATGTCAGAATGTTTTAATTAAATAGAAGAGGATTTGAGAAGTCACTCAAAATGTGCCCTAATTTTTCTTTCTGCAGCACTAATCAGAATTTCTATGGCAAAATGAACCCCCTAATTTTGTTCGTTTGCAAACTAAATGTTTTAAGTGTTACCACTTTATTCCAATCAAGATGGCTTCAGGTGTGCCATACGTTTGTCATAAGTAAGACTGTTAGCGCTCTAGTTGTTCTTTAGAACACTCTGGGAAGCTGCAGTAGAACACAAATCAATCAACTGACAGTCTCTGCCCTTGTTGGATGTACATGTTTTACTGAGAATGTCAGACTTCATTCTCACATGACTGAGAAAGATAATGTGAATTTACAGAAAATATGCTCTCAGTTTAGGTTATAGATCACCCTCCAAACCTCTGTGGGAAAAGCATGAGAAAATAGTTTTCTCTCAAACATGATTCATGATATCCCAGCAGAAGGCTTTTCCACATGGTAAAATCACCTTAGAACACACCACAATTCCTAAAATGAGTATTGTACCATCAACAAATGATTTATAAAGTAACTAAAGTCTTAAAACCTTCTATTAACTGCAATGCTTTTTAATGAGATGCTATCATGTATATTGGTCCCAAGATGGCTGCCAACACTTCTTGGATGAAGTGCTGACAGCCAATCAGATCTCATGATGAGATGTGTGGTTAGGCTCCGCCCAGATATATATGTGATTTTACTTTTGATTTTCTCAGGAACTACTGAACGGATTTACACCATTTAACCAAAAGGCACGACTCTGAACCAAGGGCTACCTCTTTGCCAAATTTGGTGTAATTCTGTTCAGGAGTTCGGGCTGTAGCTGTGATTAAAGGACTATGGAAAATTGAATGGGGAAAACATGTTTTGGGACCCCCTTTTTTCTCGGCCCCTGCTTGACGAATCACCCTGAGACTTTCAGGATAGGAGCGGACCGGAGCGCACCACCAGTTTGGAAAATCTCACGAAGATTCGTCAACTGGCGCCAAAGTTATTCCAAATAGAATGTTGCGGATTTCCTATGGGTAATAGGGCCTAACTATATATATAGGCCAAGGTGTATTGAAGAATGAGTGGGTGTATGACTGTCTGAACGGATGAATTATGGGTGTGTGACTGACTGTATAAGTGAGTGATTAAACATCTCTTACTGAATGAATGGGTTAATTACTAAACTGTGTGAATGTCTGTATCAGTCTGTTATGCTGTGTAAGTGGCTGCATGGGTTGGTGAGTAGCTACATGAGTGTCTATATGGGTTGTTGATTGGTTGTCTAAGTATCTGTATGGGTGCCTGAGGGTCTGTGTGCGTTTGTGGGGGTGTGTGACTCTCTGCATAGATGTATGAGTGGGTATTTTGCTGGGTGTATGGGTTCAAGAGTGCAACTGTGAAGGGCTGTATGGGTGGGTGAGTGTGTGTATGGGTGTGTTGGTGAGTGAATGGTTGTCTCAGTGGTACATGTGTGAGTAACTACATATGTGAAAGCCAGTATATGTGAGTGTTGGGGTATATAAATTATTATATGTGAGAGTGAGTGATTGTGAGAGTGGCTGTATGGATGAGTGTGTGCTTGTATCAGTGATTGTATAAGAGAGAAAGTATGTGTTAGTATCTGTACGAATAAGTGAGGTGGTGTGTGTATAACTGTATAGGTGAGTATATGGGAGTGTGATTGATTCTTTGCATGATTGACTAGGTGTGTGAGTAACTCTATGGATGAGTGGTGATGTGTGCGTATCTGTATAGGTGTATGAGTGCAAATGATAGTCCTGTATTGATAAATGACTACATGTATGAGTGACTGTATGGGTGAATGAGTGGACATGTGTGTATACCTAGGAATAAGTGTGTGTGGGTATGTTGTAACTAGTATGGTTTCGAAAATAGTAGTCTGCATTTTAGAGTGGGTGTATCAAAGGTTATATTAGGGTGTAAGGAGGTGCATCAGATTATCACATGGATGATGTCATCAGTGATGTCATTTGAGATGTCATCAGTGATTTCATCAGTGTTGTTACTGGATATCATCAGCAGTGCATTGCGGGGGCGTGAGTTATAGTTAGCTCAACTAACTAAAATGGCAGAATTTCTCTAGTTTTGTAAGAGGAAACTATCCAACTTAACTATAACGCTCCTGAAACCTATGTTTTCTTCAGTGAGTTTCTATGTTTTTTAAAATGCTAATTTCTAACTATAATGTCTCTGAAACCTATGTTTTTTTCAGTGACTTTCAAAGGGTTTTTAAATGATAATTTCTAACTATAACATCCCTGAAACCTATGTTTTTTCAATGCTAATTCATAACTATGCAGAAAGACGCTGTGAGAAGTTGGCCCGGTATATACTAGTTTTAGTGGGCAGCCTGTACCAGTCCAAACAACCCCTTATTGCTTATAGGTTAAAGACAACCTTTATTGAAAGCTATCCTAGTGGTAGCTTTGGAGAGCAGCCTTCAGGCTTAGTCTTGAAGGAATGTAAAGCAGCTTGTTTTACCAGTCTAAAATCTCTTGAGTGCCTAAATGAAAGACAACCACACAGGTGTATATATATATATAAAATATATGTATGTATTTCTAAACACACCCTCCTAGACTCTTTTATGACAGCAATAAGCACAAATACACGTCAGGCCTTAGGGGCGAGCCAAACCATATACTAAAATAGTGGTATAAGAACCACGACTTAACTAGACACAAGGCCTAGAGCCTGTAGAATCGCTGGGACCCTAAGGAACCACCCAAGGTAGTGATGCAGGGGACCCACGGGGGCCATGTGCAGTGTGTGAACACAGCCGCGAGCTCCTGTTAGCTTCTATGGGGAAAGTCAAGGTTAGATTTTTAAAGATTAGGGACACTTAGAAATTTGTCAGGACCAAACCCTTTGAGAATTAGGAAGTTCTAGAGCCAACACCCACGGGAGCACCGGAGTACTTGTGTTACCTCACCCAGGGAAGCAGGGTGTATAGGTGTCAAATGGTGTTGGGTCGCGTCGTCGATTTCAATGGGAGCTGGCAAAGAAGTGCTGCTGCCGGGAAGACGCGAACTGTCCAAAGAGATCCAAGCCTGGATCGAAGTCGAGAAGAACCTGAAATCAGAGGGGACAGAGTCTGGGTCACTTGCCAGTGACCAGGAAGACGATAGGCGAATGTCCACCAATGTCAGGTGATTTCAGGTGAAGAAGATGAAGCTTGACTCTTCAGCCACGAGGACCAGGAGGTGTCGAGGATGACCAGGAGCTGGATTCGAACTGTCCCACGAAGGATGTTGAGTGCTGCAGTGTCGGTGTACTGATTGGACACAACAAGCTTAGGCAACAGCAACCCATGCAGAAAGGACAAAGATGCTTCTGTGCAGACCAGCAAGGCATGGGGGGCTCACCACTTGGTTGGGAGTCAGGGCACGCCTGGAGCAACCAGGGAAGTCAAAGGAAAATCATAGTTACCCCCTTAGGGACCCACTAGTTGACAGACCAGGGATCGCGAAGGAACCTCAAGAGGAAACACAAAATGGCAGCCCACGGGTCACTCGGGGTGACTAGGCCGACAATCTTCAGTGGATCTTCTGCTCGAGGTGGAGGCTATAAGTAACCCCAAGCACGACTTCAAAAGACGTCGAGAAGTCAATGCACTTGTAAAAGTGCACGGTGATCAGGAGTTCCGGTTTCACGCTACTCACGAGGGTTGCAGGCCTCAGCTTTGCTGGGGACTCGGGTCGATCTCTGAGATGTCTGGAAATACTCTTCCTCCTGGACTGCAAAAACTTTGGAGTCCGGCGGGAGCTTTGGAAATGCAGACCGGCAAATTGCTTCATTGGTGCATGCCAAGCGGGAGAGTCACTCCTTGACCCCAAGGGAGATTTCTTCAGTCCTCTAGTCTTTAGTAGAGCGTTGAAGATCCAGGATTCAGCTTCAGAGTTTCGTCCTGGGATATCTAAAGTTCTTGTTACAGAGGTTCCTTACTTATACCAAGGAAAGGGTTGGACTAGCTCTGGGGACCCACCTATGGGAGGGTTTGGAACGAGGGGTGGCTACACCCATTTCCTTTGTCCAGTTTCATGCCAGAGCAGGGGCTAGAAGCTGCTGAACTGGTCTGAGCTTGACTATGCACAGGGACACCAAATGTGCCCTCAGTGCAGGACTTCAAAGCACTTTGAGAGTGCTCCCACCCAGCCCCAATATGCATCATCCTGTCTGGGAGGTGGTTACACCTTCCTGTGACAGGAAACCTATTGTCTGGGCCTCCCCTGCTGGAGTTTCGGTCAGGAGAAGGAGGCCAGACCCGTGTCTGTGGCTGCAGCATCCATTTTGCGATGCTAGGGCTCAATTAGATTTCTACCGGGTATACCAGTACTGTCATGTCTCTCCCTCTAGAAGGGTGGGATCATATCCTCACATCAAGAACTGAAGTGCGGGTATGATTCCAAGATGTTTGACACCAAACACAACATGTTTCCGTGCAGCCAGTCCGAAGTTAGCATTATCCGTTTTAAGATATAATGCACTTAAAAGTATATGGTCAGGCTGCACGACTGACAGCCCCAGAGAAGAGATTCCGAAGGCTGAAGAGGGGCTCAGCTCATGCCTGGGCACCCTCTCACATATAACCAAGCACCCTGCCTTCAGAATTGATAAGGACCGCCATAGGAGTGACTGATAGGTTACTATGTGCAGTGATAGGTGAGGTATAGTGAACCTATACCTCAGTAAGGGGTGCATGCACCACCTTACCCAGGCTGCAGTAGCAGACCTGTAGTGTCATTTGGAGGGCTTTCCAGGGGTGGCACAATACATGCTTCAGCCCCTGGTAGGCCTCTGCGGTACCTATGTCCTGGGTATATAGTATACCATATACTAGGGACTCACAAGGGTACCCCAGAATCCAATCTGGAGTGTACCTAAAGTACATGCAATCAATTTAGAGAGGAAGCAGCTAGGCTGGGGCCCTGAATAGCAGGGTCCCAGCCAGACTAATGTCAAAAAACAGTGAAACATCAGCAAAAAGTTGGGGTAAACATGAGAAGCAGATCCTACTCTGCTACACACGCAACAGAAATCTAGAAAGGCAAAGAAAGGTGCAGAAAGAAGCAAGAGATATGCACAAAGAACCAACAGAGGTGCAGAAAGAGGCCTTGTTGCAAAGTCATCCTGTGCCCACAACTTTTTGCTGACTGGTACTGCTGGTAACTGACTCTGAATAACCAGGCCCGTAGCCAGTGCTATCCTAAAAGACACTTAGAATATAGTGAAAACACCTACATACAGGAGGGTACAGTATGGGTTGGGGTACCACTGTGATTGGCATGACCTCCCCTGTACATAATAGGGCAGGGGGATTAAAACTACCTCTAAGTCAAAGGTGCAGAAAGCGGCAAGAGAAGTGCAGAAAGAAGCAACAGAGGTGCCGAACGAGGCAAGAGAGGTATAGAAACAGTCAAGAAAGGTGCAGAAAGAGGGAACAGGGGTGCAAAAAGAGGCAAGACGAGTACAGAAATTTACAACAGAGGAACAGAAAGAAGCTAGAGCAGTGCAGAAAGAAGCAAGAGAAGTGTAAAAAGAAGCAAAAGAGGTAGAGATATAGGGAATAGGTTGCAGAAATAGGTAAGAGGGATACATAAATGTGCCAAAGAGGTGAAGAAACAAGCAAGATAAGTGCAGAAAGAGGCAAAAGAATTACTGAAAGAAGCAACAGAGGTGTTGAAAGAAGCAAGAGAAGTGCAGAAAGCGGCAAGTGAGGTGCAGAAAGAAGCAAGAGCAGTGTAGAATGAACCTGCAGAGGTGCAAAAAGAGGCAAGAGAGGTGCAAAAAGAAGGAAGAGAAGTGCAGAAAAAGGCAAGATAATTGCTGAAAGAATTAACAGATGTGTAGAAAGAAGCAAGAGAAGTGCAGAACGAGAGAAGTGAGTTGCAGAAAGGCGCATGAGCAGTGCAGCAATAACCAACAGAGGTGCAAAATGAGGCAAGAGGGGTGCAGAAAAAGGTAGGAGGGGTGCAGAAAGAGGCAAGAGAGGTACAGAAAGAGGCCGGAGAGGTGCAAAAAGAAGTAAGAGAAGTGCAGAAAGAGGCAAGATAATTGCTGAAAGAAGCCACAGAGCTGTAGAAAGAAGCACGAGAAGTACAGAAAGAGGCAAGAGAATAGCTGAAAGAAGCAACAGAGGTGTATATAGAAGCAAGAGAAGTACAGAAAGAGACAAGAGAGGTGCCGAAAGAAGCAAGAGCAGTGCAGAAAGAACCAACAGAGGTGCAAAAAGAGGCAAGAGGTGTGTAGAAAAAGGTAGTAGGGGTACACAAAGTGGCAAGAGGTGTACAGAAAGAGGCAGAAGGGGTGCAGAAACAAGGAAGGGAAATGTAGAAAGAAGTAACAGAGGTGCTGAAAGAGGCATGAAAGGTGCAGAAAGAGGCAAGAGAGTTGCATGAAGAGGGAAGAGGGGTGCAGAAAGAGGCAACAGGGATGCAGAAAGAAGCAGGTGAGATGTGGAAAGAGGCAGGAGAGGTACAGAAAGAGGCAACAGAGGTACAGCAACAGGCAAGAGAAGTACAGAAAGAGTTAAGAGAATTTCTGAGAGAAGCAACAAAGGTGTAGAAAGAAGCAAGAGAACTGCATAAAGGGGCAAGTGAGTTGCAGAAACAGGCAAAAGAGGGACAGAAAGATGGAACAGAGGTGCAGCCAGAGGCAAGAGAAGTGCAAAACAGGCAAAAGGGGTGCACAAAGAAGAGGCAAGAGGGGTGCAGAAATTTGCTAGAGAGGAGCAGAAAGAAGCAAGAGCAGTGCAAAAGAACCAACAAAAGTGCAAAAAGAGCGGCAAGTGAGTTGCAGAAGAAGGCAAGGTAACTGCAGAAAGATGTAAGAGAGTTGCAGAAACAGGCAAAAGGGGTGCAGAAAGAGGAAACAGGTGGGCAGACTGAGGCAAGAGAGGTGTAGAAAGAGGGAAGAGGTGTGCAGGGAAAGGCAAGAGGGTTGTAGAAATTTACAACAGAGGAACAGAAAGAAGCTAGAGCAGTGCAGAAAGAAGCAAGAGAAGTGTAAAAAGAAGCAAAAGAGGTAGAGATATAGGGAATAGGTTGCAGAAATAGGTAAGAGGGATACATAAATGTGCCAAAGAGGTGAAGAAACAAGCAAGATAAGTGCAGAAAGAGGCAAAAGAATTGCTGAAAGAAGCAACAGAGGTGTTGAAAGAAGCAAGAGAAGTGCAGAAAGCGGCAAGTGAGGTGCAGAAAGAAGCAAGAGCAGTGTAGAATGAACCTGCAGAGGTGCAAAAAGAGGCAAGAGAGGTGCAAAAAGAAGGAAGAGAAGTGCAGAAAAAGGCAAGATAATTGCTGAAAGAATTAACAGATGTGTAGAAAGAAGCAAGAGAAGTGCAGAACGAGAGAAGTGAGTTGCAGAAAGGCGCAAGAGCAGTGCAGCAATAACCAACAGAGGTGCAAAATGAGGCAAGAGGGGTGCAGAAAAAGGTAGGAGTGGTGCAGAAAGAGGCAAGAGAGGTACAGAAAGAGGCCGGAGAGGTGCAAAAAGAAGTAAGAGAAGTGCAGAAAGAGGCAAGATAATTGCTGAAAGAAGCCACAGAGCTGTAGAAAGAAGCACGAGAAGTACAGAAAGAGGCAAGAGAATAGCTGAATGAAGCAACAGAGGTGTATATAGAAGCAAGAGAAGTATAGAAAGAGACAAGAGAGGTGCCGAAAGAAGCAAGAGCAGTGCAGAAAGAACCAACAGAGGTGCAAAAAGAGGCAAGAGGTGTGTAGAAAAAGGTAGTAGGGGTACACAAAGTGGCAAGAGGTGTACAGAAAGAGGCAGAAGGGGTGCAGAAACAAGGAAGGGAAATGTAGAAAGAAGTAACAGAGGTGCTGAAAGAGGCATGAAAGGTGCAGAAAGAGGCAAGAGAGTTGCATGAAGAGGGAAGAGGGGTGCAGAAAGAGGCAACCGGGATGCAGAAAGAAGCAGGTGAGATGTGGAAAGAGGCAGGAGAGGTACAAAAAGAGGCAACAGAGGTACAGCAACAGGCAAGAGAAGTACAGAAAGAGTTAAGAGAATTTCTGAGAGAAGCAACAGAGGTGTAGAAAGAAGCAAGAGAACTGCATAAAGGGGCAAGTGAGTTGCAGAAACAGGCAAAAGAGGTACAGAAAGATGGAACAGAGGTGCAGCCAGAGGCAAGAGAAGTGCAAAACAGGTAAAAGGGGTGCACAAAGAAGAGGCAAGAGGGGTGCAGAAATTTGCTAGAGAGGAGCAGAAAGAAGCAAGAGCAGTGCAAAAGAACCAACAAAAGTGCAAAAAGAGCGGCAAGTGAGTTGCAGAAGAAGGCAAGGCAACTGCAGAAAGATGTAAGAGAGTTGCAGAAACAGGCAAAAGGGGTGCAGAAAGAGGAAACAGGTGGGCAGACTGAGGCAAGAGAGGTGTAGAAAGAGGGAAGAGGTGTGCAGGGAAAGGCAAGAGGGTTGTAGAAATTTGGAACAGAGGTGTAGGAAGAAGCCAGAGCAGTGCAGAAAGAACCAACAGAATTGCAGAAAGTGACAAGAGGGGTACAGAAAGAGGCAAGTGAAGTGCAGAATGAAGAAATAGAAGTGCAGAAAGAACCAACAAAGGTGGAAAAAGAGGCAAGAGGGATGCAGAAAGGGGTAGGAGAGGTGCAAAAAGATGCAAGGGTGGTACAGAGAGAGGCTGTAGGGGTACAGAGAGGAAGAGAACTACAGAAAGAAGCAACAGAGGTGCTGAAAGAGGCAGAAAGGGTACAGAAAGAGACAAGACTGGTAAAGAAAGAAGGAACAGAGGTACAGAAAGAGGCAAGAGTGGTGCAAAAAGAGGGAAGAGAGGTGTAGAAAGTATCAAGTGAGGTGCAGAAAGAGGCAAGAGAGGTGCACAAAGAGACACAAGAGTTACTGAAAGAGGTAAGTGGAGTGCAGAAGGAGGCAAGAGAACTGCAGAAAGAGGCAATAAGTGCAGAAAGAAGCAGCATACGTGCAGAAAGAGTGAAGAGAGGTGGAGAGAGAGGCTGGAGGGGTACAGAAAGAAGAATGTCAGGTGCAGAAAGAAACAAAAGAAGTGCAGAAAGAAGGAACAGAGGTGCAGAAAGAGCCAAAAAAGGTGCAGAAAGACATAAGAAGGGTACAGAAAGGAGCAAATAAGGTGCAGAAAGAGGCACCAGACATGCAGAAAGAGGCAAGAGACATGCAGAACATAGAAGAGATTTGCAGAAAGAGGCAAGAGAAGTGCAAAAAAAGAAAGAAATGTGCAAAAAGAAGCAACAGAAATGCAGAAAGAGGCACGAGAGGTGCAGAGAGAGGTGCAGAAGGTAGCAAGAGTGGGTTGCACACCATTAGTACAAATTTAACACCCACTATTAGCAATAAGTAACAGGTGACCATTTTAGGTTTTCAAAGGGCCTTCCAACACGCTGTAACACTTTTCGCTGCATTTTTCATAACATTTGAGACGTTTGAGCTTGAAGCAAGGGTTTTTTTGTTCAAATCTACAGATTAGGGAGGAGGTGATGAATTATGTGGCTGAGGCGGAAAATGTATATTTGTGCGAAAGTCGGTGCAGCCAAACAGTCGCATAATTCCAGTGGCCCTGCTCATACTTTTGACTAGGTCCAGAAGTGCTCATCAGTGATTCCTTCTTTTTTTGTCTCATTGAGTTCATAGTTGAGCTTCTATGGAAATGAGGAAGACTAAACCTGACATTACCACTCCACAACACACTACCATACCACATAATTACTCTCCATGACACACAATCCGACTCTCCATAATTCCTATTAAAAAAGTACCACAGACTTTCTAGCCACATAATTTCATTGCACAATTTACCACATAATTCCACTACACACAACGTACATTCACTCCACTCCAAACAACATTTAAAACTTTTACATTTACATTGCCAATAGCTCTAACTCTCGCAAATACAAAACCTATATCATTTTAAACACTTCTTTAACTAGTAGTCATGTTTGCAGAGTGGTGGAGAAAGGGTGCTGGGCCTCCGACCAATGCTCAGAAGGTACCAGGAGGGCTTCTTGGCCCCCAAAGTCCCTCAGGAGTAAATTGGACTTCCCCATCCCGTACTCTGCCAGGAGGCGCGTTTTCAGAGTGGTGTGGTGGAAAAAGGGGGGCATGGCTTTCGAAGACTTCTTAGCAATCCCACTGTGTGGGACTTACTGGAGGTAACACAAGGGGTAGTTGGCCCCCAAGGACATCCAGTTGTCATAGCAGACCATGCCCGCTTTCCCCACCACTCTGCAAACACAATTCCTGGCATGCACTTGGATGGGAATGGAGTCCCCTTCGCAGCTGGGGGTCCTTAGGGGCCAACTAGCCTATCTGACACCTCCAGTATCTCCCAGATAGTGGGATTGCTGATAGCTGGCCACAGGCCACGCTCCCTTTCTCCACCACTCTGCAAACGCCCCTCCTGCTGTGTTCTAAGTTGGGGGATTAACTCCTCTTGAATACTGAGGGTCCCTGGTGGTCAACTAGCCCACCTGTTCCCTCCAGTAAGCCCCGTACAACTAGATTGCTGAGTGTGCTCAAAGGTCATGCCCCCTTTTTACACGACTCTGCAAACGTGAATTGTGGCACGCTGCTGCTCAGGGAATGAAGTCCACTTGGGTCATGAGGTCCTCAGGATACAAGAGGACCTCGTCACCCCACCAGTAGTGTGCCAAGAGGCACGTTTGCAAAGTGTTGTAAAAAGGGGCATGGCCTTGGACCACCTCTCAGCAATCCGCTCTGTGGCGCTTACTCAAGGTACCTGGTGGGCTAGTTGGCCCCCAGGGACCCTCAGTATTCAAGGGGAATTAATTCCCCAACTTACAACACGCTTGGGGTTGCGTTTGCACAGTGGTGCAGGGAGGGGGCGGGGCCTCCGGCGAGAAGCTGGCATTTTTTTTTCTATTTTTATTTAGAAGGGGGGCTATGTAGACCCTCTTCTTTTGACATTTTTGTAGCCCTGGGAACCACATTCCCAAGGGCCTGACCCCTTTTTTATAAAACAAAAAAAGGGAATGGTGCTGGCGCCCGCCTCCCAAGCTCAATTTCAGCCCCAGTGGCCCCAACCCACAGAGCATGGCCTCTTTTTGAATTTATTTATGTTACAGGAGGGGGGCCACATGGCCCCCCTTCCCTTGCCACTACTGGCCCTGGGGACCCCAACCCATGGGGCCTGGCCTGGTCTTGTTTTTTTATGTTTTGAAAAGGGGGAGGGGGGCCTTGTACCCCCCTGTGCCACTTGTGGCCCTGTGGACCCCATCTCCCCCAGGGCCCGGGCAGCTTTTTTTATTTATTTTTTATTTTTTGGGGGAGGTCAAGTGGCCCTCCTCCTGGGCCACTCCTGGCCCCGGGGACCCCATCCCCCGGGGCCGGCCCTCACATTGGGGCCTGTGGGAGGAGCTGCAATGCCCCACGGTCATGCCGGCTCTCCGCTTCCTGAGGGAGCCAGCATTGCTTTTGCACAAGGGCAGCTGCTAACATGAAGCTCCCCTTGTGGAAAAGCAATCCTGCTTTGGTTTTTGGAAGCTAGAGCAGGTTTTCTTGCTCTCACTACCAAAAGCCAAAGCATGAGTTTGCTATGGCAGGGCAGGAGCCGTGCTCCTGCCCTGCCATAGCAAACAGCAATGTCCCAGGGGTGGGCACCCCGGGACATTGCAGGAGCCGTCACTGGGGGGTGGCAGACCCCAAGACTTTAAGTACATTTCAGATTGGATCTGAGGTGCCCTTATAAGTCCCTAATATATGGCATACTATGTACCCAGGGCATAGGTACCCCAGAGGCCTACCAGGGGCTGAAGCATGTATTATGCCACCCCTGGAAAAACACACCCAAAATAGCACCACAGGTCTGCTACTGCAGCCTGGGTAAGGTGGTGCATGTACCCCTTACTGTGATATAGGTTACCTATATCACTATATATATACACACATATAAACCTATAAGTCACTCCTATGGCAGGCCTTATCAATCCTGAAGGCCGAGTGCTTGGTTCGTATGTGAGAGGGTGCCCCTGCATGAGCAGAGCCCCTCTGCAGCATTCAGAGACCCTTCTCTGATTTTGTTTGTAGTGCAGCCTGACCATATACTCTTAAGTGCATTATAACCAAACGGTAAATGCTAACTTTGGACTGACTGCATGGAAACATGTTGTATTTGGTGTCAAACACCTTGGAATCATAACCCCACACCAGTAACTGGTGTGGGAGTATGATTACACCCTTCTAGAGGGAGAGACATGACAGCACTGTTATATCCAGTAGAAACTTAATAGAGCCCTGGCATCACAAAATGGACGCTGCAGCCACAAACCCAAGTCTGGCCTCCTACTGCTGACCGAAACTCCGGCAGGGGGGGCCTGGACAATAGGTTTCCTGTCACAGGGAGGTGTAACCACCTCCCAGACAGGATTATGTGTATTGGGGCTGGGTGGGAGCACTCGCTGAGTGCTTTGAAGTCCTGCACTGGCGGCACATTTGGTTTCCCTGTGCACAGTCCAGCTCAAACTGGTTCAGGGGCTTCCAGCCCCTGCTCTGGCACGAAACTGGAGAAAGGAAATGGGTGTAGACATTCCCTCTTTCAAAACCCTCCCATAGGTGGGTCCCCAGAGCTATTCCAACCCCTTCCTTACGTATAAGTAAGGAACCTCTGTAACCAGAACTTTAGATCACCCTGGACAAAATTCTAAAGCTGAATCCTGGACCTTCGATGCTCTGCTAAAGGCCAGAGGACTGAAGAAAACTCCCTTGGCGTCAAGGAGTGACTCCCCTGCTTAGCATGCACCAACAAAGCAACTTGCCAGTCTGCATTTCCAAAGCTCCCGCCGGACTCCGAAGTATTTGTAGCCCAGGATGATGATTTCCAGACATCTCAGAGGCCGACCCCAGTCCCCAGCAAAGCTGAGACCCGCAACCCTCGTGAGTAGTGTGGAACCGGAACTCCTGGTCACCGTGCACTTTTGCAAGTGCATTGACTTCTTGAAGTCTTGCTTGGGCTGACTTGTAGCCCCCACGCCGAGCACTGAATCCACAAAAGATTGTCGGCCAGGTCATTCCAAGTGACCCGTAGGCCGCCATTTTGTGTTTTGTCTCAAGGTCCCTTTGCGATCCCTGCTCCGTTGACTGGTGGGTCCCTGAGGGGGCAACTTTGAATTTCCTTGTGTTTCTCTGGTTACTGCAGATGTGCCCGGACTCGCTACCAAGTGGTGAGTCCCTCAGACCCTGCTGGTCTGCACCAAACCATCTTTCTCGTTTCTGCGTGGGTTGCTGTTGCCAAGGCTTGTTGTGTCCAATCCGGGCACTGATGCTGCAGCACTCGACATCCTTCGTGGGACAGCTCGAATCCAGCTGCTGGTCATCCTCAATGCCTCCTGGTCCTCGTGGTTTAAGAGTCAAGCTTCACCTCTTTCACCTGAAATCACCCGACATCGGTGGGCATCTGTCCATCGCCTTCCTGGTTACTGGCTAGTGACCCAGACTATGTCCCCTATGCTTTCAGGTTCTTCTCGTCTTCAATCCAGGCTTGGATCTCTTCAGACACTTCGCATCTTTACGGCAGAAGCACTTCTTCGCCAGCTCCCATTGAAATCGACGACGCGACGCAACACCACAAGACACCTATGCACCCGGCATCCCTGATGAGGTAACACGAGTACTCCGATGCTCCTGTGGGTGTTAGCCCTAGAACTTCCTAAGACCAAAAGGGTTTGGTCCTGACTCATTTCTAAGTGTCCCTAATCTTTAAAAATCTAACCGCGACTTTCTCCATAGAAGCTAATGGGAGCTCGCGACTGTGTTCACACACTGGACACGGCCCCAATGGGTCCCCTGTGTCACTACCTTGGGTGGTTCCTTGGGGTCCTAGTGATTCTACAGGCTCTAGGCCTTGTGTCTAGTTAAGTTGTGGTTCTTATACCACTATTTTAGTATATGTTTTGGCTCACCCCTAGAGCCTGACGTGTATTTCTGCTATTTTACTGTGATTATTGAAGTCTAACTTATGTGTTTTGACCACTAGTCTCATAAAGAGACTAGGAGGGTGTGTTTAGTAGTAATACATCCATATATTTTATATATACCTGGTGTGGATATCTTTCATTTAGGAACTCAAGAGATTATAGACTGGTAAAACAAGCTGTTTTACATTCCATCAAGACTTAGCCTGAAGGCTGCTCTCCATAGCTACCACTAGGATAGCTTTCAATAAAGGTTGTCTTTAACCTATAACCAATAAGGGGTTGTTTGGACTGATATAAGGTGCCCACTATAACTAGTGGACTGCATATATCAGGCCAACCTCTCACAATTAGCAATGCCCCAGGGAGGTGGCAACCTCCAGTATCTCCCAGAGAATGGGATTGCTGAAAGCTGGACACAAGCCACGCCCCCTTTCTCCACCACTCTGCAAATGCCCCTCCTGCCGTGCTCTAAGTTGGGGGATTAACTGCCCTTGAATACTGAGGGTCCCTGGGGGCCAAATAGCCCACCTGTTACCTCCAGTTAACCTCATACAGCTAGATTGCTGAGTGTGCTCAAAGGCCACGCCCCTTTTTATACGACTCTGGAAATGCGAATTTTGGAGCACTGCTGCTCAGGACACAAGAGTATTTAATCGCCCCACCAGCAGTGCGCCAAGAGGTGCGTTTGCAAAGTGTTGTAAAAAAGGGCATGGCCTCAGACCACCTCTCAGCAATTCAGCTCTGTGGCGCTTACTGAAGGTACCTGGTGGGCTAGTTGGCCCCCAGGGACCCTCAGTATTCAAGGGGAATTAATTATCCAACGTGCAACATACTAGGGGTTGCATTTGCACAGTGGTGCAGGGAGGTGGTGGGGCATCTGGCGTGATGCCGGCATTTTTTTTTCTATTTTGTTTTAAAAGTGGGGCTGTGTGGCTCCCCTTCTTTTAGCATTTTTGTGGCCTTGGGACCCCATCCTCCAGGGCCTGACCCCTTTTTTTAAAAAAAAAAAAGAAAGAAAAAAGGGAATGGTGTTGCCCTCCCCCTCCCGAGGATAATTTCGGCCAGGGGACCCATCCCCCGGGGGTTGGCCTCTTTTTTAATTTTTTCATTTGACAGGAGGGGGGCCACATGGCCCTCCTTCCCTGGGCCACCTCTGGCCCCAGGGACCTCTTCCCCCAGGGCCGGCCCTCATGTTGTGGACCACGGGGGGAGCCCCAATGCCCCCATGGTCCCTCCGGCTCCCCGCTTCCTGCGGGAGCCGGCATTGCCTTTGCACAAGGGGAGCTGCTAACATGGAGCTCCCCTTGTACAAAAGCATTCCTGCTTTGGCTTTTGGAAGCAAGAGCAGGAACCAAAGCAGGAGTTTGCTATGGCAGGGTGGGAGCTGTGCTCCTGCCCTGCCAAACCTGACAGCAATGTCCCCAGGAGGGGGGTCGCACGGCCCCCCTCCCTTCATTTTTAAAGCGCCAGGGAGGTGGTGGTCCCCGGGCATCCGTAACGAACCCCTTATGTAAATAATAAGTGCCCCGGGGAGGTGATGGTCCCCAGGGCTTGGTGGACCTGTGAGGACCACACATATAATTAGCAATGCCCCGGGGATGTGGCGGTCCCCGGGGCTGCGTGCCCCCGCCTAATATTTCAAAAGCCCTGGGGAGGTGGCGGCCGCCGCATACAGTATAAACATTTCCCCCAGGACCTGGCTCAACCGGGGGCTTACAGATAATGAAGCGCAGGAACCCGTGCTTTTTTTTTTATTTTCTTGGCCTGATATGTGCACCAATCACAAATTTGGCCATTTAAAAAAAATAAAAAATGCTTTTTTTGTGCCTGGGGGTCCTTGTGTGACCCCCTCAGCTGGCTTAAGGGGTCAGAGTGTTTCTACCCTGCCCTCTTTTCTTGTTTTTCATCTGTTTTTCTGCTGTTTTCTTATGACTCAAGAACCGAGTCACAAGATGGCTGCCAACACTTTCTGGTGTGTAGTGTTGGCAGCCAATCAGAAGTCAGCTCGTGCTCAGGAGGAGTCGCAACTCCTCCTCGATGCTCAGATATCGATATTTTTCTTTTTTAATTTCTCAGGAACTACTGAACGGATTTACACCATTTAAACAAAGGGTTGCTTTCCGGACCAAGACCTACCTTTTTGCCAAATTTGGTGTAATTTCGTTCAGCAGTTCGGGCTGTAACCGGTTTCAAACTTCCTATAGAAATAAACATGGGAAAAAAGTGTTTTGAGACACCCCTTTTTTCTTGGCTCCTGCTTTATGAATCACCCAGAAACTTTTAAGACAGGAGATGACCGTAGTGCCCCATTAGTTTTAAAATATTGCGAAGATTTGTCAAACGACGCCAAAGTTATTGGCAAATCAAAAAATGCTTTTCCTATGGACATTCTAACTATAACTACCTACTGGCGATCGCCAGTAGATAATATATATAATATATTTGGGATAAACAAGTAAGTTTGAAGTGCAATATTTTGTCTATAATATGAAACACTAGGTGTCCTTTAGCATTTTCGCGTGGTATTTAACTTTACATTACATTGCCCCATGATATCATGTGTTCCTGTTATGTGTTATGTTGATGGAAATGCTATCTCCTCTATATTGTTCTACATTTTATATCGTATCAGCAGCATGTTGGTATTTTACTTTATTCAATGTTATGTTGGGTTACACTTTCTGAAGGGGTCTGCGCCATGCCAGGAGAGTATATTTGCACAGTATTGTGTTTTAAACTTTTATTACTCAACCCATAGGCAGGATATTTTGGCTTTACATGTGCCCTTTAAATGACTTGAAAGTAGCATTTTTGCTGGCCTCGTGAAGTATTTATGCATTACACATCTCTGCACTTTGCTTTAATATGTGATTTGCGATATTGAATTTTATCAGCAACAGTATTGTTTGATAGGAGTTTAAAGAATTCTTACCTTGTGCATATCGGAACCATCTTTCTTTTATGTTTATTAAGGTGCATCATGCCTTCTATGGGGGAGTGGCGATATAATCTCACAGTTTCATGGTGCTGATCAGATTAAATGTTTCTCTTCAGTTATGGGGTCGAGGGAGACCTGAGATAATAAAGGAAGCCCTATACCTTCGAACTTTCGTGTGCGCGCCATCTACCCTTGTGGAGCTGGATGGACTGTGGAGATTATATATATATTCACTTAAAAAACCATAGGTTTCAGGTATGTTATAGTTAGGAATTTGCATTTAAAAAACCTTAGAAATTCACCGAAAAAACCACAGGTTTAAGGGGCATTATAGTTAGCTGGACATTTGCATCGTACAAAACTCTAGAAATTCCCCCGTTATAGTTAGTTCAGCTAACTATAACTCGCGCCCCCGAAATGCACTAGTGAGCCCCAGTAACCAGGGCAAGTACAAACAGCAGTCTATCATAAATGGCAAACAGGCTTTGGCATTCAGGGACACAGGTGCTAGTGTCACCATGGTGGCAAAGGATCTAGTGGACCCTGCACAGATCATCCTGAGTGAAATGTACCAGGTGACCGATGTAAGCAATGTCAGGACCAACCATAGCCTGGCAGTTGTGAATTTCTCCTGGGGAGGGGTAACTGGCCTCAAAAAGGTAGTAGTCAGTGCAAACCTCACTGTCCAATGTTTGTTGGGCAATGATCTGGAGACTTCAGCGTGGTCTGAAGTAGGCCTGGGCGGTAAATTCCGTTCCGTTCGCGGAATTTGCGGAATTTGGGTAATTTCGCGTTCCGCGGAGAACGCGAAATTGCCCAAAAATCTGTGTTCTGCGACTTCGCAAAATTTTTTGCTTGTTCGCGTTCTCAATATGCGTGTTCGCGAGATATTTCACCCCGAGCACGCAAACAGCGATCGCAAACAGGAAAAAAGTATGGCGAACAAGCAATTCCGCGTGTTCGCGGAATTTCTGCATGTTCGCGGAGATTTTTTTACCATTTCGCGGAGATTTGCGTAACGCAATTATGCAAATTCCGCCCACCCCTAGTCTGAAGTAGAATTATGGACTCATGCTGAGATGTTGGGCATACCTGCAGAGGTGTTTGCTGTGACCAGGTCACAGGCCAAAATGCATAAAGCTGAACCAGCTCTGGATCCTGAAACTATGGACCAGATGCTACCCAAGAGGAGGAGCAGTAGGGTTAAGGCTGTGCCTTCGCCTCTGTCTCAGATCTCAGATTCCCCTCCTGAGGGAGGAGAAGCAGATCCTGAAGAAAGAACTGCCCCAGAGGGACTTGAGCCTGATCAGGTTGAGTTCTTGGAGGCAGGGGGACCATCCAGGGAAGATCTGAGCAAAGAGCAACAGTGCTGCCCCTCTCATGAACCCCTCAGACAGCAAGCTGCTGCTGAGGCTGCTGGGAGTGCTAGTGGGTCCCATAAAGTGTCTTGAGATGAGGGACTCCTATATTCTGAGGCTAGAGATCCTACCTCTGGAGCCACCAGGAGGTTGGTAATACCTCAGAAGTTTAGAGGGTTCCTCTTGACCCTAGCACATGATATCCCATTGGCAGGACACTTGGGCCAAAACAAGACCTGGGACAGGCTTGTCCCTCATTTTCATTGGCCACACATGTCTGAGGACACCAAGGAGTTTTGTCGCTCCTGTGTCACTTTCCATGTCAGTGCCAAGTCAGGTGGCACAACAAAGGTCCCCCTTATACCACTACCTGTGGTGGGGGTTCCCTTTGAAAGGGTAGGGATTGACATTGTTGGTCCCCTTGACCCTCCAACTGCATCTGGGCACAGATTTATACTGGTGGTAGTGGATCATGCCACCAGGTATCCAGAAGCTATAACCTCAGGACCACCACAGCCCCTGTGGTTGCAATAGCCCTCATTGGAGTTTTCTCCAGAGTGAGTTTCCCTGAGGAGGTCATATCTGACAGAGGTACACACTTTATGTCAGAATATCTAAAAGCAATGTGGAAGGAGTCTGGTGTCAACTACAAGTTCACTACTCCCTATCACCCACAATGCAATGGATTAGTTGAGAGATTCAACAAAACCCTAAAGGGAATGATTAAAGGCCTCCCAGAAAAGCTTAGGCGAAAATGGGACCTTTTACTTCCCTGCCTTCTGTTTGCATACAGTGAGGTCCCACAGAAGGGGGTTGGCTAAACCCCTTTTGAACTTCTTTTTGGGCACCCTGTAAGAGGACCCTTATGTCTGGTGAAGGAGGGATGCGAGTTACCTCTCAAACCTCCCAAACAGGATGTGATGGACTATGTACTTGGTCTCCGCTCCTGATGGCAGAGTACATGAAGAAGGCAACTAAAAACCTTGAGGCTAGCCAAGAATTACAAAAATCTTGGCATGACCAAAAGACTGTCCTGACTGTTTATCAGCCACGCCAGAAAGTGTGGGTGTTGGAGCTTGTGGCCCGAGCTGCCCTCCAGGACAAATGGAGTGGCCCCCATACAATTGTTGAGAAAAAAGGAGAAGTCACCTACTTGGTGGATCTTGGAACTCCCAGGAACCCCCTTAGGGTGCTCCATGTCAACAGACTTAAGCCATATGTGGACAGGGCTGACATGAGCTTGCTCATGGCAACTGATGAGGACCAGGAGGAGGAGAGTGACCCTCTCCCTGACCTGCTCTCAAAGAACCCTGATGATGGGTCAGTTGTTGGTGTTGCTTTGGCAAGCAGCCTCACTGAAAATCAACAAACTGAATGTAGACAAGTGCTACAGCAGTTTAGACATATGTTTAGCCTGGCCCCTAGTCAGACTTCCTAGTGCACTCATGAGGTGGACACTGGAGACAGTCTGCCTGTAAAGAGTAAAATCTACAGGCAACCTGACCATGTCAGGGACTATATCAGGACTGAAATCCAGAAAATGTTGGAACTAGGTGTTATTGAGCCCTCAGATAGCCCTTGGGCTAGCCCAGTAGTCCTTGTGCCAAAACCTCATACCCAGGGTGGTAAGAAAGAGATGAGGTTTTGTGTTGACTACAGGGTCCTCAATGCAGTCACCAGGACTGATGCCTATCCAATTCCCAGGGCAGATGAACTTATAGACACTTTGGCCTCAGCCAAGTATCTTAGTACATTTGACCTAACAGCTGGCTACTGGCAAATCAAGTTAGCTGATGATGCCAAGGCCAAAACAACATTTTCAACCCCTGGTGGGCACTATCACTTTGTGGTAATGCCCTTTGGTCTGAAGAATGCATCTGCCACTTTTCAGAGGTTGGTGAATAAAGTGACTGGTATGGAAACTTATTGCTCAGCTTATCTAGATGAAATTGCTGTCTTTAGTTCCACCTGGCAGGATCACATGGTCCACCTCAGGAATGTTTTGGAGGCCCTGCAAAAAGCAGGCCTCACTATCAATGCCACTAAGTGCCAGATAGGGCAGAGTCAGGTTGTGTACCTGGGCCACCTTGTAGGTGGAGGCCAGGTTCAACCATTGCAGAGCAAAATCCAAACCATAATGGAATGGGTAGCTCCAACAACCCAGACACAGGTTAGAGCCTTTTTAGTCCTGACTGGGTACTATAGGAGGTTTGTTAAGGGATATAGATCTATAGTGACCCACTTAAATGATCTGACCTCCAAGAAAATGCCAAAAAAGGTCCAGTGGACAGCTAGCTGTCAAAAGGCATTTGATGACCTCAAACAGGCAATGTGCACTGTCCCCATCTTACAGAGTCCAGATTACAAAAAGAAGTTCATTGTTCAAACAGATGCTTCAGATCTGGGTGTGGGAGCTCTACTGTCTCAACTTAATGATGAAGGTCAAGACCAGGCAGTAGCTTTCATAAGCAGAAGGCTGACCCCTAGAGAGATACGTTGGTCAGCTATAGAGAGGGAGGCCTTTGCTGTGGAATGGGCCCTGTAGAAGCTGAGGCCATACTTATTTGGCACTCACTTCATAGTTCAGACTGACCACAAGCCCCTCCAATGGCTCAAACAGATGAAAAGTGAAAACCCTAAATTGCTCAGGTGGTCCATTTCCCTACAGGGGATGGACTGTACAGTGGAACATAGACCTGGGACCCAAAATGCCAATGCAGATGGACTCTCAAGGTATTTCCACTTAGAACATGAAGACTCAACTGGTCAAGGCTAGTTTAATGTCCCTGCGTTTGGGGGGGTTGTGTAGGAGAGTAGGATCTGCACTTATGTTGCCCCCACTTTTTTTCTGATGTATACACTGGTTTCTGGCCTAGTCTGACTGGGTCCCTGCTAATCAGGGCCCCAGTCTCTCTGTTCTCTCTAAACAACTTGGTGGGCATATTAGATGCACTAGTGATTGGATACTGTGGTACCTTATGAGCCCCTAGTATATGGTACCCTAGGTACCTAGGGCATTGGTACTCCACAGGCCTACCAGGGGCTGCAGCATGTATTATGCCACCCCTGGGAAGCACTCTCAATCTGACACAACAGGCCTGCTACTGCAGCCTGTGTGAGGTAGTGTTAGCACTCCTCACTGAGGTATAGGTTTCTATATCTCACCATACACACACATATAAACCTATCAGCCAACCCTATGACAGGCCCTATCAATCCTGAGGGCAGGGTGCTTGGTTTACTATGTGAGGGGTGGCTCTGCCTGAGCAGGACCCCTCTGCAGCTACCAGAGTCTATTCTCTATAGCTGTTAGTGGATGCGGTTAAACCATATACTCTTAAGTGCATTATAACCTTGCGGTAAATGCTAACTTTGGAATGACTGCATCAAAACATGTCGTGTTTGGTGTCAAACAACTTGGAATCATACCCCCACACCAGTAACTGGTGTGGGGGTATGATCCCACCCTTTCTAGAGGGGATGACATGTACCCACTCTACTAATACGACAGAAATCTGAAAGAGCCATGGCATCGGATGCCACCAGCACAGACACAGGGCTGCCCTCCTGCTGCTGACTGAAACTCGCAGTGGAGGAGGCCCAACAAAAGGCATCCTGTCACAGGGAGGTGTCACTACCTTCCAGACAGGATTTAGTGTATTGGGGCTGGGTGAGTACACCCCTAGAGTTCTTTGAAGTCCTGCACTGGGGGAGCAGTGTGCATATGCCAGCTCAAACCGGTTCAGGGGCTACCTGTCCCTGCTCTGGCATGAAACTGGACAAAGGGAAGTGGGTGTAACCACCCCCTACACTGACCCTCCTAGAGGAGTGGTCATAGAGCTAGTCCCTCCGCTATTTTCACTATAAGATAGCAAGCATTGCCACTGTAATTCAGATAACCTTGGACGATGCTCTACAAAGAAGAATCCTGACCCTTCGATGTTCCACTACCTTTGGAAGACAGAAGAATCTCCCTTGGAGTCAAGGAGTGACTCCCCTGCTTGGCAAGCACCAAAAACCTTAATCAACGTTTGCAAACTTTCCCGCTCCCGCTAGAGTTCGTAGTCCCTGCTGCCCCAGAAGTGGTTTTCCTGACTTGCCGATGGCCATTGTGAGTTCCCAGTGAAGCTGTGGCGTCTGGACCCCACGAGTGATGAGAAACAGCAATACCTGGGGACCATGCACTATTGTCGAGTGCAAACCCTAAACAATGTTCTACGAACCTGTGCTTTGGACCACTTATGGCCCACGCCTCCAGCAAGTTTTGTTGCAAAACTCAGAGGCCTACCCTGTCCTGAGTGACCGTGGGCTCCTGTGAAGCATTTCCTGATGAGGCATCTTCACAATCCCTTTCCCATTGGCTAGCGGGTCCCCCGAAGACTTTTCTATCAACTCAAAGGACTCCCCTGGTTGCTCCAGGACTGCCCTCACTGACCATTGCTGGGTGAGTCTCTCAGACCTTGCTGGTTTGCACCATCGACTTTCTTCAGTCTACACAAGACTTGCACTTGCCAAGGCTTGTTGGCTCCAATCCGGGTGCCAACACCGCCATCAGCTGCAGACGTTGTGGGACACACCAATTCCAGCCACTGGTCATCCTTGATCTCTCCTGGACCTCGTGAGCGAAGAGTCAAAACACCATCGACAACCTGAAATCACCCGACATCCGTAGTCATCCATCTTCCTGGCCACCGGTCACTGGCAAGTGACTATGAACACTGTCCCTTCAATTTTCAGGTCTTCTCCATCTTGAATCCAGGCTTGGGTTCCACCGGACACTTCTTCAGACGACGCAAGCAGCAAGTCTTCTCTGGTCTCCATAGAAAACAGCGACGCGACCCGACACCAAAAGACACCTATGCACCCGGCTTCCCTGGGTGAGGTAACTCATGCACTCCAGTGCCCTAGTGTGTGTTGGCCCTCAAAGTACTTACCTGGTAAGTGGCTTGCTTGTAGTTTTCCTCAAAGTACCCTAGAACTTTAAAAATCCAACCGCGACTTGCACCATTATAACCAATAGGGAACCCGCGGCTGTGTTCAAACACTGCACGCGTCTCCCGTGGGCCTGTTAATTACCTGCTAACACTGCATTAGTGAAGCCCCAGCGATTCCCTAGGCCCTAGGCCTTGTCATTTTGCAAGTCGACATCCTTATACGTCTTTTTCAGTATATGGTCTGGTACGCCCCTAGGGCTCCAGCCATATTTGTGCTTAATTTATTGTGAAACGTTGACATTTGAATGTGTACCTGGTTTCTAATCTCATAAAGAGATTAGTAGAGTGTGTCTAGTAATAAATACATATATATTTGATATATATACCTGTTTGGTGTCCTTTCAATAGGTAATTCAAGAGATTATAAGGTAAAACAAGCTGCTTTATATTCCTCTGAGACTTAGCCTGAAGGCTGCTCTCCACAGCTACCACTAGGATAGCTTTCTTTAAACGGTTGTCTTAAACCGATCTACCATAAGAGTCGAATTGGACTGGTGCAAGGTGGCCACTATAACTAGTGACCAGCATATGCCAGGCCAACTTCTCACAGTGTGCTATCTTTACAAGCATTAAATGAATCTTCATAGCTCTGAAAATCTCCAAGTAATTCCAGTTCTGAACGCCATGGTTTAAACATTTGCAATAGGGCTAAATAGTAAAATTCCATTTTATCAGCAGTGTCGCAACTCAGTTTCCTGTGATTAATTAAATTTCCTTTCCTTTGTTTCACCAAACATCCTTCGGAACCAATCACTGCATATTTTCCATCATTGATGTTCTCTGTAGTATTCCGTTTAAAAGTGTAGTTTTGCAGCACTTCATAGAGACACATGTTCTCAAGATGATGACTTCTGTTTGGGTAATATGTGTCCAACATATTCGTTTTCAAAATATCTGTACTTTCTGGTTCTTTTTCTGCTAAATATTGATTTCATGAACAGATTTCAGTACCCGATTTCGCATTACTGCAAGACCTAGACTCACCCAAATGATTCTTCTACTTTTGGAATATAGACTTGCAGATGATAACCGATCTGAGCATTCATATGCTCCAATTTCACGATGCGATAACATCTTCAAACTGAAACTGTATATTTCTTACTTAGAGTCTTCTCGTGAGAAATCTCTTCCCACATTTCCTTCAATTTTGTCTTTTCTGATTTAGTAATGTAGGACGTTACATATCGAGCAACAGCAATGGAATTGTCCGCAACATACTGAATATCCATGTTTGCGTTCCACATGGATAAAATAACTGGATAGTAGTCATTTATGTATTTTGACTCTTCGCTTCTTCTTAAGTTGTAGGTATTTTTCGGAGAATTTCTTGTGATTGTATGACACATAGCTGACATAAAACTGTTCACTCTTCCTTTGGATAATACAGGACGTGGAAATCCAAAACGACATTTGGTACAGAACTTATCCTTTGACTTGCACTTTCGTCGAAAGTATTTTCCACACCTATGGCTTTGGAATCGTAAGACTTGTTGTTTTAAGTTTTTATCTTCTCTGCTATTGGGTACGGCACATGTGGCATAATCTTCAATGAAAGACAAAACAGTATCATCTGAATCAGTTCCAAATTTGGGGGCGTCCTTGATCCATAACAACATATGTATATGAGGAGCACCACTTGCTTGATACTCCTTTCTCCAAAAGAAATCCACCACTTCTCCAAGAGGAGGATTCTTTTTATTGCAGATAAAAGACACCATAGCTTCAAATCTATGATTGAAAAATCTGCATATATTAACAGGATTCAAAGAGCACAATTCTCTAGGTGTCTTGTATACAATATTTTTTATATTGGAATTTGCCTCTCGAAGAAATTCAAGTAAATCATCCCAAGCATACTCAGCACAGCTTAGTGTAACAAACCATGTAGGAGTTCCCAAGTTGCGTAGCATACATTTCAGTTCTCCATGACAACGGTACCAATATTCATTAGTCCCACGCTGACATGCCATCAGATTAATCAACTGAGATTCTAAATGATCATCTCTCTGATGCACTTTATCCATAAAATCCTTTGCAGTTACATTTTGCAGATGCATTCCAGTTTTTAAAATGTGGTTTACTGCATATGAAAGTCCAGACAAGTCACTTTCAAACAGAAGATGAAACATATAAGGGATACATTGTCGAAATCTTGGATCTTCTGCATATAATCTTTTTGGCCGATATTCAGATGCAGGAATCTGCACAGGACATTCATCATATCGTCCACATTTTCCTGTAGGAAACAACTGCGGGAAACAATGAGCTTCCAAGCTCTCTTCCCATACACTCATGGGATTTCATCTTGCTTTTTTCATTTGGAACAATTCAATCGTATTCCCCATCAACTCTTTGGAATGAAGTGGATGTACACTGTAATGTTCATAGATTTCTTCACATCTGGTCATGTCCACTTTTTCAATTTGTCCACTCAATGTTTCAGTATCTTCTGCTAAATCTATTTCTTCTTCTCCTACAAACACATTTCTATAGTACTCATTATTGTTTATCATATACAATGATGCCTTTTGCACTTTTCTAACATCCACTAACTCTTGCCAGATTGTCTTATTCTTAGTAGGAACACCATTAACTCGAATGACTAGTGGTTCCTTTTCTGCATGGTCTACACCAATAGTTTCAATGTTTTTCTTTAAATCTAACGGTAAATACACAACTCTTCCTTTCAATCCTCTTTGTAACTCTGATGGAGGTAATTTACCTGTTTTAGGCTCCATACGAACAATAGCCTGAAATGGGTGCACACATTGAATGAGAATAGACTCATAGGTATTTAAATCTATCAGCTCTGGAAGAATAGCAACCAACTCTAGATTATTATGAACAGCTCTAGCAGGCATTTTATTCTCATCTAATTTGTTATAACAATATTTGCAAATACGCTGCTCAGATCCCAAATCAAAACAATCCTCTACCAACAAATAAGTTGCAAATTCCTTCCACTTATCATTATTTTCTATTTCACTTTTTAAATACAGATTGACACTCCTAGTCTGATTTTTATAGTGACTTCGCCGACAACAAATACAAGAAACATTTGGTCTTTCACCTAAAATTACCTTAAACTTTGTGATTTGATCTTCAACATTTTTTGTCATCACAGGTTCTACATCGACTTCAACATTTAGTTCTACTAATATGTCAGTTTCTGCACTCATTTGCAGAGGACCAAAGTAACAAATCTCAATATCATCACAAACCTTCTTCACATCTGATACTGACCCACACAAAAGAGCACTGTTCAACTCATTTAACTTTAGTGCTGGACTTTTTGCATAATACAATCTTCTCACTAACTTCCGCATTTGAGTATGATGTACTGCCAACATCCTGAAATGGTGAAAAACACTTTGACAAACTTTCCTAGAAAGACAAGCCAGAGAATGACCTTGCAAACCAGTATTTTTTCTCACTCTGCAAGGGTCTAGTCCTTGCAACACCTTAATCTTTTGTTTAACACTTTTTTTACTATATGCTCGTAAACAATGACATAATTTATCAATAGATTCTTGTCGTACACTACAAATACTACTGCAGTCCCAAGTGTATACAGGGTGTTTAGGACGTCTTCCTAGAACTTCATCAGCTATCACTTCTTCTGCATTTCTTTCAACCATTTTCTCTTTGTCAATTGGACAACCATCTCTAACCTCATAACCTCGACCACTGGTGTCAACTGCATGCAACAAATTATTGCTCTGTAAATAACTCTCTTCATTAAAAAAAATTCTCTGAACTGGAACTGTGTTTCCATTCTCCCAAAAAAACATCACAAAAATGTGTTCTATTAATTACTCTTTCCCTCCTACTTTTGGCCTTCATTAAATGGATTGGTTTATCTAGTGATCGAATTCTGTTTAATGCTAAAATTAATAGTGTCCTTTTTACTTCCAAAGCCTTTTCAACAATGGTTTCAATATGCTTCTTCTTTTTATAAAATAGAGCTCTTTTTTTATATTTCTTCACATCTTTCAGCAAATTATGTACTACTCTCTTGTAAAATATTTTTTTGCGTATTTCCACATACTGATTTTGCCTTCTTTTACCATACTTCGTCTCCTTTGACTGTCCATTTGCTTTTTGCTTTTCCTTTTATTTTGAATATTTTGTCTAGTTGAAGCATTCTCAGAGGTTTCAGCATTCTGTACATTCTGTCTGGTCCTACAAACATTTTTAATAAATTGCTTTGTGATCTTACCAGAAGATTTTTTCTTTTTAGCCACATTATGTTGTTCATTCAATACTTGTGGTTGATTTTTCTTCCAACACTCCTTTCTCTGTTCTTTTCTTTTTCTTTTTTTTCTGGCATGATTTCTCTATTTTAATGGTGAAAAACAGTATCTGTAAAAAATAATCACAAATAAATGTATATTAATAACTTTAAAATGTATACTTTTGTATTACTATACCAACACATTTTATATAAATACTGACTAAGAAATTATAGCCCTGAAGCACAAGTGTGACGATGGTTAAAACACTACATGCATGGTGCATACTACTTTGAAGCAGTTCATGCCCTAAAGCCTGCCTCACTGAAAGACTACATGCTTACTGACTGAATGATTACAGTACTATAAGGAGGGACACTGGGTGAGTGACTGGGTGTTTGCTAGAAGTGCATGGATACTGACTGGGATATTGATGGTGTGAAAGACAAGTGTGTAGGTGATTAGAGATCTACATGCATAGTGGATAGGCGTTTGAATCAATCCATGTGCTAAGGCCTGCCTCACTCCAATAGTACTTGGATACTGACTGAATGTTTTGAGTATTGCAAGGAGAGTGCCTGGATGAATTTATAAGTATTTGTTTTTTGGCGCAGTAAATACATTAGTACATGGTGCTGAATGAGTCACTGGAGAAGTATAAGGGGATTGATGGGGTGTTTGTGGGAACTGTATGAATACTGACTGGGGTATTGAAGGTGTGAAAGACAAGTGTGTAAGTGGCTAGAGACCTGCATGCATAGTTGATAGACGTTTTAAACAGTCCACGGAGTAAAACCTGGATCACTGCAAAACTACCTGGGTACTGATTGAATCATTAGAGTTCTGCAAGGAAAGTGCCTGGGTGAATCTTTTTAGGTTTTTGGGTTTTGGCGAAGAGAATAGATTAGTACATAGTGCCAAATGAGTCAGTGGAGGCGTGCAATTGAAGTGACAGGGTATTTATTGGAGTTTATAGATAATGACTGGAAAATTGAAGGTCTGAAAGACAATTGTGTTGGTAGTTAGAGGCCTCCATGCATAGTGGAAACACGTTTGAATCAATCCATGTGCTAAGGCCTGCCTCACTACATTAGTACTTGGGTACTGACTGAATGATTAGACTATTGCAAGAAGAGTGCCTGGGTGAATTTATAAGTGTTTCAGTTTTTGCGCAGTGAATGCATTATTACATGGTGCTGAATAAGTCACTGGAAGAGTGCAAGGGGAGTGACAGGGTGTTTGCTGGAAGTACATGGATACTGACTGGGGAATTCAAGCTGTTAAAGACAAGTGTATAGTAGGTTAGAAGCCTGCATGCATACTGGATACACCATTGAAGCAGTCCATGTGGTAATGCATGGTTCACTGCATGAGTACCTGCGTACTGACTGAATCATTAAACTACTGATTGGAGACTGCCAGGGTGAAACTTTTAAGCTTTTCAGTTTTGGCGCAGTGAATAGATTAGTACATGGTAACGGAACAGTCACTGGAGGAGTGCAAGATGAGTGACAGGGTGTTTATTGAAGTATATAGATACTGACTAGTTAACTGAAGAAGTGAAAGACAAGTGTGTAGGTGACTAGAGGCCTGCATGCATAGTGCAAAGACGTTTAAACAGTCCATGAGCTAAGACCTCGGACACTGCATGATTACCTGGGTACTGACTGAATCATTACACTACTGCAAGGAGAGTGCCTGGGTTAATCTTTTTAAGTTTTTGTGTTTTGGTGCAGTGAATAGATTACTACATAGTGCCAGATGAGTCACTAGAGGTGTGCAAGTGGACTAAAAGAGTGTTTACTGGAGTTTATAGATACTGACTAGTTAATTGAAGAAGTGAAAGACAAGTGTGTAGGTGACTAGAGGCCTGCATGCATACTGGACAGACGTTTGAAGCACTCCATGGGCTAAGGTGTGGGTCACTGCATGAGTACCTGGGTACTGACTAAATCATTAGAGTACTGCAAGGAGAGTGCCTGGATGAATCTTTTAAGTTTTTGGGTTTTGGCGCAGTGAATAGATTAGTACACGGTACTGGATGAGTCACTAGAGGTGTGCAAGGGGAGTGACAGAGTGTATATTGAAGTATATAGATACTGACTGGGCAATTGAAGGTGTGAAAGACAATTGTGTAGGTGGGTAGAGGCCTGCATCCATAGTGGATAGACGTTTGAAGTAGTCCATGTGCTAAGGCTGGGTTCACTACATAAGTACCTGGGTACTGACTGAATCATTAGAGTACTACAAGAAGAGTGCCTCTGTGAATTTATAAGTGGTTGAGTTTTGGTGCAGTCAATGGATTAGTACATGGTACTGAATGGGTCACTGGAGGAGTGCAAGGGGAGTGACAGGGTGTTTGCGGGAACTGTATGAATACTGACTGGGGTATTGAAGGTGTGAAAGACAAGTGTGTAGGTGGTTAGAGGCCTGCATACATACTGGACAGACGTTTGAAGCAGTCCATGAGCTAAGGCCTGGGTCACTGCATGAGTACCTGGGTACTGACTGAATCATTAGAGTACTGCAAGGAGAGTGCCTGGATGAATCTTTTACGTTTTTGGGTTTTGGCGTAGTGAATAGATTAGTACATGGTGCTGGATGAATCACTGGAGGTGTGCAAGGGGAGTGACAGGGTGTTTCTTTGGCTATATAGATACTGACTGGGCAATTGAAGGTGTGAAAGACAATTGTGTAGGTGGTTAGAGGCAAGCATGCATAGTGGATAGAAGTTTTAAATAGTCCATGTGCTAAGTCCGGGTTCACTACATGAGTACCTGGGTACTGACTGAATCATTAGAGTACTACAAGGAGAGTGCCTCGGTGAATTTATAAGTGGTTGGGTTTTGGTGCAGTCAATGGATTAGTACATGGTGCTGAATGGGTCACTAGAGGAGTGCAAGGGGAGTGACAGGATATTTGCTGGAAGTGTATAGATACTGACTGGGGAATTACAGGTATGAAAGACAAGTGTGTAAATGGTTAGAGGACTGCCTGCATAGTGGATAGGGGTTTGAAGCAGTCCATGTGCTAAGGCCTGGTCACTGAATGAGTACTTGGGTACCGACTGAATAATTAGAGTACTGCAAGGACAGTGCCTGCATGAATTTATAAATGGTTGGGTTTTTGCACAGTAAATGGATTAGTACATGGTGCTGAATTGATCAGTAGAGGAGTGCAAGGGCAGTGACAGGGTGTTTCCTGGAAGTGTAAAGACATTGACTGGGGAATTGAAAGTTTGAAATACAAGTGTGTAGATGGTTAGAGGACTGCATGCATAGTGGATAGGCTTTTGAATAAATCCATGTGCTAAGGCCTGCCTCACTCCATTACTACTTGGATATTAACTGAATGTTTACAGTATTGCAAGGAGAGTTCCTGGGTGAATACATAAGCAATGCCTGGCTTCTAATTCTACCAAAACTTGAGAACAGGAAAGGTTTTTAAGCAGTTATGTGTATGCAAAGATATGAAGTACCCAAATGCTTCTCTCACAGTGGTTCTCAAATGCACACAGACTCACAGTGTTATTCTAGACAAGCAACACTATCCCTTAGACTTTACCAAAACTCATTCACTACTCTGGAAGGGGTAAGGGGACTGCACACAATCTACATATTTCAGTACTGCACTTTAGTGTCAAAGCCTGACTCATTTTATGAACGCATAATCAATAACTGGCTTCTAATACTACTAAAACTTGACAACATGACAGGTTTTAAAACAGTTATCTGTCAGCAAATACATGATGTTACCAAATGCTTCTCTCACAATGGTTACCCAAATGCACACAGACTCACAGTGTGATTCTAGACAAGCATCACTATCCCTAGGAGTTTACCAAAACTAATTCACTACTGTGGAAGGGGTAAGGGGACTGCACACAATCTACATATTTCGGTACTGGACTTTAGTGTCAAAGCCTGACTAATTTTATGAATGCATAAACAATGACTGGCTTCTAATGCTACTAAAACTTGACAACATGACAGGTTTTAAAACAGTTATCTGTCAGCAAATACACAATATAACCAAATGCTTCTCTCACAATGGTTGGCCAAATTCACACAGACTCACAGTGTGAATCTACACAAGCAACACTATCCCTTGGACTTCACCAAAACACATTGACTACTCTGGAAGGAGTAAGGGGACTGCACACAATCTACATATTTCAGTACTGTACTCTATTGTGAAAGCCTGACTCATTTTATCAATGCATAAGCAAAGACTGGCTTCTAATGCTACTAAAACTTGACAACATGACAGGTTTTAAAACAGTTATCTGTCAGCAAATACACGATGTTACGAAATGCTTCTCTCACAATGCTTACCCAAATGCACACAGACTCACAGTGTGATTCTAGACAAGCAACACTATCCCTAGGAGTTTACCAAAACTCATTCACTACTCTGGAAGCGGTAAGGGGACTGCACACAATCTACATATTTCAGTACTGCACTTTAGTGTCAAAGCCTGACTAATTTTATGAATGCATAAACAATGACTGGCTTCTAATGCTACTAAAACTTGACAACATGACAGGTTTTAAAACAGTTATCTGTCAGCAAATACACAATGTTACCAAATGCTTCTGTCACAATGGTTGGCCCAATGCACACAGACTCACAGTGTGATTGTAGACAAGCAACACTATCCCTTGGACTTTACCAAAACACATTCACCTCTCTGGAAGGAGTAAGGGGACTGCCCACAATCTACATATTTTAGTACTGTAATTTAGTGTCAAAGCCTGACTCATTGTATCAATGCATAAGCAAAGACTGGCTTCTAATGCTACTAAAACTTGACAACATGACAGGTTTTAAAACAGTTATCTGTCAGCAAATACATGATGTTACCAAATGCTTCTCTCACAATGGTTACCAAAATGCACACAGACTCACAGTGTTATTCTAGACAAGCAACACTATCCCTAGGAGTTTACCAAAACTTATTCACTACTGTGGAAGGGGTAAGGGGACTGCACACAATCTACATATTTCAGTACCGCACTTTAGTGTCAAAGCCTAACTCATTTTATCAATGCATAAAGAAAGACTGGCATCTAATGCTACTAAAACTTGACAACATGACAGGTTTTAAAACAGTTACTTGTCAGCAAATACACGATGTTACCAAATGCTTCTCTCACAATGCTTACCCAAATGCACACAGACTCACAGAGTGATTCTAGACAAGCAACACTATCTCTAGGAGTTTACCAAAAGTCATTCACTACTCTGGAAGGGGTAAGGTGACTGCACACCTTCTACATATTTCAATACTGCACACTACTATGAAAGCCTGACTCATTTTGCAATGGCATAAGCAATGACTGGCCTCTAATGCTACTCAAACTTGACAATAAACCAAATTGTAAAGCAGTAATCTGCAAGCAAATACATGATGTTACCAAATGCTTTTCTCACAATAATTGCCCAAATGCACACAGACTCACAGTGTGATTGTAGACAGCCAACTATCCCTTGTACAAAATACATTCACTAGTCTACAAGATGTAAAGTGACTGCACACATTGCAGAAAACGTTCTACTACACATTAGTATCAAAATGTTTCTCTCAAAATGATTCCTAAATGCACACAGACTCACTGTGTGATTCTAGACAAACAACACTATCCCTTGCACTGTACCAAAACACATTTCCTAATCTAGAAGAAGTACTACATTTTAGTGTAGAAACATGACTCATTTTGCAAATACATAAACAATGACTGGTTTATAATTCTACCAAAACATAAAAACAGCACAGTTATCTGTCTGCAAACACATGAAAAACACAAATGCTTATCACAGAATGGTTTCTACATGCACACACACTGTCAATAAGATTGTAGACAAAAAAAGTACTCCCTGCACTTTAGCAGGAGAAATACATTAGTTTGATTAAAATCAAAATAGACCACATACATCCACCCACAATTAAATAACTCACCTTTCAAGTTGTTTTGTAGATTAAGAAGTATGTCAGTCACACACCAGATTTTCTTATACAGAATCTCTGTACTGTGCACCTGTCAGCAAAACCAAAGAATGGCAAAGTTTCCCTCTCATTTTGCACACATATACATGTAAACATCAAATCACATTCCTTCCCACATTAATTCGAAAGCTAACACACATTTCTATTGGTTAAACATTTCAACCCTTTCCAAATAACATAAGTTTGAACCCTACCCCCAATCTGCCTTCTGCCTGTTACCATAGAAACAGGTCATGGAACACTTAACTGAGCACACAGGCCCCAAGTTCAGCACACAATATTACTAATCAAAACAGCAAGTGTGCTTGACTTTTCAACATATGAGCTTATCATATATAATGTTCCTTTCAATCAGTTTTTGTTAACCAATAAGAATCATGCGTTTAAAAAACAGAAACATGCACCCTAGTTTTCAGTGTAGAAGGTTGTCAAACAACCAATGATTTCTTGTCTTTTTTCAAAACGGCATCTTAGCCACCATTTAAAAAAAATCTTACTTCTCAAACTGCCATTTCATTTACAGAGACCATCTGAGTGCATCCAGACCTCCCTTCAAGATGCTTAGAGTGTGGATTGTGGGACACAGCTATATTTTCTGGAGCCAAAGGTATGCAGAAAAAAAGGCATTCACAAAGACCTTGGTTTGCCAAATGTAGACATTAAATGGATTGGACAGAGAGGGTTAAAGTGGCACCAATTGATGCCATTGGTAAAATCCTTTATGCATATCCAACACCCTGAGCTCATAATAGTGCACTGTGGTGGCAATGACCTAGGCACTTTGACTGGGGTAGGTCTGGAAATGCTTATGAAGGACACCTTTGCAGAATTGATTTCACTTTTTCCCAAAGCTGCCTTTGTGTATTCTAACATATAACAAAGGCAGAAATGGAACTGGTCCAATCATTTTTGTCCACAGATTGAGAACGCTAGGAAACATGTGAATAAATCTGTTTCTGCTTTTCTCCGAGACTATAGAATGGGGTCCATTTACAATAACAATCTGCACTTACATATGCAAGAGATGTATAGGAGAGATGGAGTATACTTTACTGATGAAGGAAACAGAGTCTTCCTCAACAACTTTAGACTCTGTATAGGTACTTACTTATAAGTACCAAAAACTCTCAATGAACACAACAGCTCTTTTTAGAGCCACTCAAAAACAAAACATTTAAGCTTGATGTTTATCTCCCAAAAATTTCATTTTTTTCCATTGGAGTCGCGCACCCAACACGTTAGGAACCGCGCACCCTACGTGAGAGAAATCGTGCACCCAACGCGTTAGGATGCGGGACTCCTAATTTTATTGTAAAAAAAATATATAGCCTCTATCACTAATTTTTATTATCCCCGGGGACCCCATCCCCCGGGGCTTATTAAAACACGTTGGGGACCGTGGGGGGAGCCCCAACACCCCCACAGTCCCAGCCGGCTCCCCACGTCCTTCGGGAGCCGGCATTGCTTTTCCACATGGGGAGCTGCTGACATGCAGCTCCCCGTGTGGAAAAGCAATATCCCAGGACACTGCAGGAGCCCGCCATGGGGGATGGCGGTCCCCAGGGCCCTCGAGGGCTCTTGCCTCTGTCTGCACCCCTCTTCCCACTTTCTGTAGTCCTCTTGCCTCTTTCTGCACCTGTGTTGCTTCTTTCTGCACTTCTCTTGCCTCTTTCTGCACTCCTCTTTTTTTTAATTTTTAAAACTTTTTTAGTCTTCATATTTGAATAAGGCAGAAAGTGAGATCTTTCTGAAGGCTTTAGGGATCTGGGCACCATATACCTTCCAAGATCTATGCCAGGGAGAGCGAAGCAGTTGATAAGGAGACTTGTGGTAATCACCACAGATCTCGTCAACACATTGAGCTTGTCTTAATCCTTGGACTAGGCCGAATATAGCAAAATACCAAAGTATAACTTTAAACCTTGCTTGGAAAGTATATTATGCATTCAAGTATCAAGAGCCAAGAGAGATAAAATGGGCCTACATTTTTTTTTCTTAGCTGAAACCATCTGGCAGTCTAGTCTAGCTATATGTCTTGAAAAATTCAGCCAACTCACACATGTAGGGGGAAGCACCATCACCCATTTTACACAAATTTCCCATCACGCAATTGTCATTAAAATAAAAAATAGCGATCTAGTGTTTTTCCCCCAATTTCTCTACTCCAAATATAACCAAAGGAAGGCTTACCTTAAATTCGCCACCCAGGATTTATTTTCATACTTTACCCAGTTCTCGCCAGAAGAGCTGAATAACAGGGCACTGCCAAAAAAGATGTATATCGCCTGCATTTTCCAATTGGCATTTTGGGCAGCATCTTCTTCTAGTACCTCCCATCTTAAGGAGTTTCTTAGGAGACCAGTAGGCCCTGTATAGGGTGAACTAGTGATTTCTCCTAAGTGGAGCCGAAGTGACCGAAGCCCACAATGTAGCAGCAGATACTTGCTATAAGTCTTGGATATCACACCCTGGCATGTCCAGCTTCACAATTTCTTTGGCCAGGATCACATCCCCGTCATCTCCTTGAACTAATGCCTAATACCACTTGGAGACCACCTTTCTATAGGTTTGTGTTTTTAATAAAGCCTTTTTGACCTCCAACTCTGCCCTAAGGTTTAACTGGGTTTCATAATATTTAATCTGGATAACTTAGAATCCGTCTTCTGGCTTAGTTCAGTCCAAGTTAATATCGTACCTTACCCGTGAGTTGGCCCCCATCTTAAGAAACCCTTTTTTACCAACGGTGTAGCTAGACTATCCATCATGCATGGTGGAGTTCCTGGAGGGTTCCAAATTAGTGCCATAGAGCTACTGTAAGGAAGAGCTAGTTTTTTAACCTGAATCCAGATTTTACAGGCTGCAATTAGCGTCTTAAATTTAAGTTTTTTAAAGAATTTAGCGTGGCCAAATTTGAACAAGAATCCTTTACTTTCTGCTCCTAGGTTGCTTATTAGAGCCCTATATCTCATTGGCATATCCTGGATGGTTATCAGTAGTCGTTTTTTTCAAAAAGAAAGCCTAATAATATAATTGGAAATCTGGCAGCGCTATGCCCCCTCCAGTTTTTTCTTGCTATGTTTATTCCAGGAAATTCTCACACTTTTACTCCACCATATAAAACTACTAAGTTGCCCATGAAGATTTTTGAACCAGGCAGGTTTAAAGAGCAAAGGGAGAGTGTTAAATATAAATGTAAATTTAGGGAGGATTGCCATTTTGACTAAACTATCTCTTCCTAAAATGGTTAGTGGAAGGAGATCCCAGCTTTGCAAAAGTCTTTTGGTTTCTTGCATAAGTCAAGTATAGTTTACTAAAGCCATTTGCTCCAGATCTTTTGTTACTCGCACACCTAAGTATCTAAACTCAGTTTTATCTAGATGTTTAATGTGCGTGGGGATAGGAGTGTTCCATGACATAGTCTTGGTCTTGTCTTCATTGATTAGATAGCCTGAGATTTGCCCAACGTTTTCCCCTAACTCCACGACTACTGGCAAAGCTGTTCCCAAGTTAGCTGTGTAAACTACCAGGTCATCCGCATAGATAGCTTCTTTTATATACCACTCCCCATATTGAAATGGGAGAATTCTTTGGTCTGCTTTTTTTTCTCCTCACCAATGGTTCCAGTTATAAGTTAAATAGTAAAGGTAAGAGTGGCCAACCTTGTTGTGTTCCCCTATTTATCCAAAGGCAAGGGGTTAGATGATCCTTAATCAATAACTTTGCTGTAGGGGAAGCATATATAGCTTGGATAGCCTGAAGGATGTTACCACCAAGTCCATTTTGTTATAGCACTTTGTATATGTAGGGCCAAATCACCCTGTCAAACGCCTTGGCGGCATTGACCATAATAACCGTTAGGGGAATCCTTATAACCGAGGCTGCATCTATAGCACACACCAGATCTTGTATCAAGTCAGAGAGCTGTCTTCCCTTTATGAAACCCTTTTGACTTGTGCCTATTATTTCTCCTGAGACCCTATCAAGCCGTCTAGCCAGAACCTGTGAGTATATTTTATAATCTGCGTCTAGGAGCGAGATAGGTCTATAGGATTCACATATTTTTGGATCCTTGTCCTGCTTGAGAATGAAGTGATCACTGCTTCACTTCAAGTGACAGGGATCGGTGCTTGCCATATAAATATAGAATTACGCATTTGTGCAAAAAAGGGGTGCTTTACTTTTTCAGGATTTTGTATACTCTATTGGGAAGGCTATCGGGTCCCGCAGCCTTTCCATTCTTTAAATTCTTGATAATACCCTCTATTTCTTCCATGGAAATTTCTTGAAAAAGGGCTGTCTGCTGATGCGTACCTAAGAGGAGGAGTTTATCCTGTTTTAACCATTCGTCTATTTCTGCTGGTGTCCCTTCTACATCATCCGTATATAATTCCTGAAAGAAGTTCACAAAAGTTTCTCCTATTGCGCCATTTTACATACACTTAGTTCCTGCCTTATTTATTACTTCCTTTATCTCCCTTTGTCTCGTTCCTAACCAGATCCTGTCTAGCTTTCCATGCTAACATCTTCCCACATCCTTCCCCAAATTCATGATTCGCCAGCCTGCTTACCTCCCATCTCTGTTTCACTAGTCCTTCTAGGTAGTCGGGTAAAATGTTGTTTGCTTCTAGTAGCTTTTTTGTAGTTGTTCTATTATAGAGACTTGAGCAGGTCCCTTTTCTGCTATTTACTGCTGAATCTCTCTGAAATTTTCTCATATTCCCTTACTTTACTCATCCCCGCCTTGTTATTATAGGCAGCTAAATTAATTACTTTTCCCCGAAGAAAAGCTTTTTAAGCATCCCATTCAATATGTGGTGGGGCTGTACCTACATTCTGTTGAAAGAAGACTGTTTCTTACTTCAAGGATCTTACTATTTCTGGGTACCCTAGTAGGGTTCTATCTAGAGTCCACCTGGTCTCTGCAGGTGGGGGTTAACTAATATCTCCAAATTAACTGCCGCATGGTCAGACAAGTGTGAAGGGCGATGAGTTATCTTAAGACAGGTTATGTTAAGTTTCCGATCTATCAGGAAAAAAACAATTCTACATGCATGGCCCAGTTTCTTATTTTGAAATGTATACCCTCTCTCCTGCCCTGCTTTCAGTCTCCAGATATCCACCAAAGCTAAATGTATTATCAAAAAATGTGCAAACTCCCTCATTTTGGGAGAGTTCACTGCTGGCCTAGAGGTTGATTTATCCAGGACTGGGTCCAGCAAAGTATTAAAATCTCCTCCCAAAATGATATGGTATTTTGTCTCAAGAAGCTGCTGATATAATTCCTTAAGTGGTGTAGCATCATCAACATTTGGGCCATAATAGGTCACAAAACCATATCCTCTATTATGAATCTGAACATAGCTTATTACCCACCTGCCCCTAGAGTCAACCTTAGAGCCCTCTATCCTGATCTGGGTCGATTTTTTGTATAGGACTACTTTACAAGTCTGGTTTCTGCACATCAGATGGGAGATCCACCTGTTTCTCTTTGGGATTTCTAGCTACTCTTCACGGCGTAGATGAGTCTCCTGCAAAAAGATAATATCAGTATCAGAAAGCTTAATAAATTCCAAGATCCTCCTTCACCTGGAGGGCACCCTTAAACCATTCACATTCCAGGACATTATATGTTAGCAATTCTTTCTGATAATTCCTTCCCTTCCCTATAGAGCGACAACCCTCAAACCCACCTCTCGATCCTAAAATGCTATCCTTTGGTGCTAATGAGGACCATATATTTTTTCCCATATCTGCTCCCCAAACTGTGCTCAAATAACCTAAAAAACTTCAAAAAAACTTTAAAATGAATGTGTGCCCTCCTCCCACCCTCCCTGTACACTATATGGGTATTCCAGCATTACCTATTTGAGCTCTGTGCCTCTGCCGGATCAACTAACTTAAAGCAATTTAGGAATCTTTATTAGTCTCGATTTTAACAATTAAACTCTCTACCTCAGCCCCCTCTCTCATATTGTACATTCTGTTGTTCCACATAACTCTAGGAGCTACTAGGAATTTTAGCTGTGCAGTTGCCCCTAAAGCCTTCAAGTCTGAGATATATTTTTCTAATTCCCATTGCTGGGTTTAGGTAGCCTTTGAGACATCTGACCTAATCAAAGGACCAATCATGTTTTTTCAGCTGTTTTCCCTTGAGGGCCGTTGAGAGAATTACCTCTTTAGTTGTGTAAGTATGGAAATTAATCAGAATTTTTCAAGGCTTTCCTTTTTCCGGAGGTTTTCTAAAAGGATCGCAAAGTACCCTCTGGATGTCATTTTGTAAATCTAATTTTGCTGTTTACGGGAAGAATTCTATCAGCAGGTCTACTACAAAGTTCTTTACATTTCCTTTCTCTATCACTTCCAGAACGCCTAGAACCGTTAGATTGTTTCTTCTGGAGTTATTTTCCAACACTTTAAGCTTGTCTCTCAGCTCCTTTTCTCCTACCTTCAATGCTAATATTTCCTTTTAATTTATTTGTACTTACTCTTGCAGTGATCCCAAAGAGGATTCCATGGTAAGAAATCTTTCCATGATGTCTGCCAACCTCTTCTCCAAACCCCCACAAGCAGCTTGAATTTTTGCTTGGTTCTGTTCCGAAACAGCACATTGTTCTTTAATGTCACTTGATAGGGCGAGCAGGATCCGGAAAACATCTATATCTGGAGTCTCTTGTCCTCTTCCAGATGCATTTTGACCTTCTATGCTCTTATCTCCCCCCGTCCTCTCCCCTAAGGCTCCAGCATTCGAAAAAGTATGTCCCGTTTCTGGTGCTGTCTGGGATACCGGGGCATGATGCCCTCAGAAGGGTTAATAAACTGATTCTCACTCAAAAAGGGGTCTGCTTCCTCGGTCTGGTTTGATTGTGACTCCTCGATATTCTTTATCTTGAAATATGTTCTTAAAGAAGGGGTAATCTTAAGACTCTCTCCAGAGTGGTTAGATGATGATATTATGGTCTTAGAACCCCTTTTTGTGGTCTTGCGAGTAGTGGTTGGTGTGTTAATTTGGGGTTGTGCACGAACTGAGCTGCTCCCTAGTGTAGTTTTTGTACTACCTAGACTCTGGATCACTCCACTGCACTGTAATCCCCCCAAATTTTGTGTTCATTAATGTATATCTGTTTTTTCCTACAGAGTTGGAGGTAGCAGGTACAGTGAAGTTTGGCACACCTTCCTCCAAATCAACTGTTATCATTCTCTTTTTAGATAAATTAAATGCCTGATCAAGTCCTTTTTTATACGCAGGAGACTTTGTTTTCCTGCTGGTACGAGAAGCTTGCGCTTTTTGGGGAGTCATAGATGAGGTCGTTGCTCTCCTTTCTTTCTCACGAGGCTCTAGGAGGGTGTTTGTTGCCGGGGAACAGGTGCTGACTCTTCCCCCAATGCCCTGGAAACTGATCCGGGGTGCCGCACGCTGATCGCGTCAGAGCTCGGAGGGTGCAAGGAGGCAGAGAGAACCCCGTGTTTGACGTTCTACCTCCCCCGCAGCAATGCCGCCGGGGGGACATACCGCTTTGTTCGCCATAAGTTGGCAGGGTATGCTCAGACGTGAGTCCCTTGCTCACTTTGCCACTGGATTCAAGCAAGCCTAGCTGAAGACGGCTGAAATGTCAGAAACCGGTCCTAGGAAGCTTGTTTCCGGTCCAGGGAAGGCATGGCTTGGCAGTTCGGGCTGGACTGTTCCCATGAGGCACAGGGTCAGACTGATTTGCATATGGCCATGTCTGAACTGGGGTGGCAGAGTGAGCTAAAGAACGGTGATGGATCGAACCCAGATCTGTTGACTGGGTGTGAGTGTTTGATTGGTTCTGATGCTCCGTTCATCACCACCCCCTTTTGTACCGCTTTGTTCTCCATAAGTTGGCAGGGTATGCTCAGACGTGAGTCCCTTGCTCACTTTGCCACTGGATTCAAGCAAGCCTAGCTGAAGACGGCTGAAATGTCAGAAACCGGTCCTAGGAAGCTTGTTTCCGGTCCAGGGAAGGCATGGCTTGGCAGTTCGGGGTGGACTGTTCCCATGAGGCACAGGGTCAGACTGATTTGCATATGGCCATGTCTGAACTGGGGTGGCAGAGTGGGCTAAAGAACGGTGATGGATCGAACCCGGATCTGTTGACTGGTGTGAGTGTTTGATTGGTTCTGATGCTCCGTCCATCACCACCCCCATTTGTACCGCTTTGTTTGTCATAAGTTGGCAGGGTATGCTCAGACGTGAGTCCCTTGCTCACTTTGCCACTGGATTCAAGCAAGCCTAGCTGAAGACGGCTGAAATGTCAGAAACCAGTCCTAGGAAGCTTGTTTCCGGTCCAGGGAAGGCATGGCTTGGCAGTTCGGGCTGGACTGTTCCCATGAGGCACAGGGTCAGACTGATTTGCATATTACCATGTCTGAACTGGGGTGGCAGAGTGGGCTAAAGAACGGTGATGGATCGAACCCGGATCTGTTGACTGGGTGTGAGTTTTTGATTGGTTCTGATGCTCCGTCCATCACCACCACCCCCTTTTGTACCGCCGGGGGGACACAGGCATAGGAGTATTATCATCAAAAAAAATAAAAAATGCTGAACAGCATGGCAAAACAAAGAAACACGATGCTGGCGGGGGGCGAGAAGCTCCGATTCTATTCAAGTAAGCAGGAAAGTTAGCAGAGGGATCGGAGCTCGCGGCTGGCGTGTTAGCAGGCTACCATGTTCCCCTTTTCTGCACCCCTCTTCACTCTTTCTGCAGTTCTCTTGCCTCCTTCTACACCTCTGTTGCTTCTTTATGCACTTCTCTTGCCATTTCTGCACCCCTCTTGCTTCTTTCTGCACCTCTGTTGGTTCTTTCTGCACCTCTTGTGCTTCTTTATGCACCCCTCTTGCCTCTTTCTGTACCTGTGTTGCTTCTTTCTACACCCCTGTTCCCCCTTTATGCACCTCTCCTGCCTGTTTCTGCACCTGTCTTGCCTCTCTCTGTACTTCTGCTGCTTCTTTCTGCACCCCTCTGGTCTTTTTCTGCAACCTCACTTGCCTCTTTCTGCACCTCTTTTGCCTCTTTCTGCACCTGTCTTGTCTCTTTCTGCATCTCACTTGTCTCTTTCTGCACTTCTCTTCCTTTTTCTGCTCCTTGCTTGTTTCTTCCTGCAACTCTCTTGTCTGTTTAATCACTACTCTTGCTCCTTTCTGCACCCCTCTTGCCTCATTCTGCACCCCTCTTTCTGCATCCCAGTCCCCTCTTCCTGCAGTTATCTTGCCTCTTTCTGAATCCCTGCTGCTTCTTTCTGGACTTCTGCTGGTTCATTCGGCACTCCTCATGCTTCTTTCCATACCTCTTTTGGCTTTTTTCTACACCCCTCTTGCCTCTTTCTGCATCCCTCTTCCTGAACCTTTTTTGCCTGTTTCTGCACTCCTGTTCCCTCTTTCTGCACTTATCTTGCCTCTTTTGTATCCCTGTTCCATCTTTCTGCAGTTCTCCTGACTCATTCTGTACCTCTGTTCCTTCTTTGTGTACTTCTCTTGCCTCTTTCTGTACCGCTCTTGCCTCTTTCTGCACCCATTTCTTTATTTCTGGGCTTCACTTCCTTCTTTCTGTACCTTTCTTACTTCTTTATGCACCCCTTGCCTCTTTCTACACCCCTCTTTCCTCTTTCTGTACCCCTCTTCCCTCTTTCTGTACCTCTCTTGCCTTCTTCTACAATTCTCTTGCCTCTTTCTGTACCTCTGTTGCTTCTTTCTGCACCCCTTCCCTTTTTCTGCCTGTCTCTTCCCTCTTTCTGCACTTTTCTTCCCTCTTTCTGCACCCCTCTTGCCTCTGTCAATACCTCACTTGCCTCTTTTTACACCTCTACTGCCTCTTTCTGCACCTGTCTTGCCTCTTTCTAGACTTCTCTTCCTTTGTTCTGCACCTTTCTTGTTTCTTTCTGCAACTCTGTCTGTTTCATCACTTTTCTTGCTTCTTTATGCACCTCTGTTGCTTCATTCTGCACCCCTTTTGCCTCTTTCTGTACCTCCCTTGCCTCTTTCTGAACACCTGTTGCCTCCTTCTGCACCTCTCTTGCCTCATTCTACACTTCTCTTGTTCTGCACACTTCTTGTTTCTTTCTGCAACTCTCTTGTCTGTTTCATCACTTCTTTTGCTTCTTTATGCACCTCTGTTGCTTCTTTCTGCACCACTCTTGCCTCTTTCTTTATCCCTATTTCCTCTTTCTGCACTTCCCTTGCCTCCTTCTGCACCCCTGTTCCCTCGTTCTGTACCTCTCTTCACACTTTCTGTACCTCTTTTGCCTCTTTCTGAACCCCTGTTGCTTCCTTCTGCACCTCTCTTACCTCTTTCTGCACTTCTCTTGTTTTGCAACTGTGTTGCTTCTTTCTGCAACTCTCTTGTCTGTTTCTTACTTCTCTTGCTTCTTTATGCACCTCTGTTGCTTCTTTATGCACCACTCATGCCTCTTTCTGCACCACTATTTCCTCTTTCTGCATCTCCCTTGCCTCCTTCTGTACCCTGTTTCCTCTTTCTGCACCTCTCTTGCCTCTTTCTGTACTTTTCTGACCTCTTTCTGTACTCCAATTGCTTCTTTCTGCACCTCTGTTGGTTCTTTCTGCACCCATCTTGCCTCTTTCTGTACCCCTATTCGCTCTTTCTGCACATTTCTTGCCTCTCTCTGCACCCATGTTCCCTCCTTCTGTACCTCTCTTGCCTGTTTCTGTACCTCTTTCCTTTGTATGCACTTCTCTTTCCTCTTTCTGTATCCCTCTTGTCTCTTTCTGCACTTCTGTTGCTTCTTTCTGCACCTCTCTTGCTTTTTTCTACAACTCTTGTGCTTCTTTCTGCACGTCTGTTTCTTTCTGAAATTCTCTTGCCGTTTCTGCACTCCTCTTGCCTCTTTCTGCACCTCTGTTGGTTCTTTCTGCACGCCTCTTGCTTCTTGCGGCACCTCTCTTGCAAATTTAAGCTTCCCTCTTGCCTCTTTCTGCACCACTATTCCCTATTTCTGCACCTCTCTTGCCTCTGCACCCGTGTTCCTTCTTGCTGTACCTTGTTTTCCTGTTTGTAAAACTATGTTGCTTCTTTCTGCAGTTCTCTTGCCTCCCTCTGCACCTCTGTTGCTTCTTTGTGCAATTCTATTGTCTCTTTCTGCACCCATTGTGCGTCTTTCTGTACTTCTCTTGCTCCTTTCTGTACCTCTCTTGCTTCTTTCTATACCCGTTGCCTCTTTCTGCACCCCTCTTACCTCTTTCTGCACCTCTCCTCCCACTGTCTGTACCTCCCTTGCCTCTTTTTACACTTCTCTTCTTTCTTTCTACATCTCTGTTGCTTGTTTATGGACTTCTCTTGCCTCTTTCTGCACTTCTCTTGCTTCTTTCTGCACCCCTTTTGTATCTTTCTGCATCCCCCTTCCCTCTTTCTGTACCTTTCTTGCCTCCTTCTGAACCTCTCTTGCCTCTTTCTATAGTTCTCTAACCTCTTTCTGCACCTCTGTAGCTTCTTTCTGCACTTTTCTTGCCTCTGTCAGCACCCCTCTTGCCTCTGTCTCCATCGCCCTGGGTTCTTTCTGCAAACCTCTTGCCTCTTTCTGCACTTTTCTTGCCTCTTTCTGCACATCTTTTGCCTCTTTATGCGCTTCTCTTCCTTCTTTCTGCACTACTCTTGAATCTTTCTGCATTTCTCATGCCTCTTACTGCACCTCTGTTGCTTCTTTCTACCCTTCTATTGCTTCTTTCTGCTCCTCTCTTGCTTCTTTCTGCACCCCTGTTGCCTCTTTCAGCACTCGTCTTCACTCTTTCGTCACCTCTCAGTCTCTTTGTGCACCTCTGTTGTCTCTTACTGTAACTCTTTGCCTCTTTCTGCACTTCTCTTGCCTCTTTATCCACCTCTGTTGCTTCTTTCTTTGCTTCTCTTGCCTCTTTTTATATTTTTGTTTCTTCTTACACACTTCTCTTGCCTCTTTCTGCACCTCTGTTGCTTCTTTCTACACCCTTTTCCCTCTTTCTGCAGTTCTCTTGCATATTTATGCATCACTCTTGCCTCTTTCTGCACCTCTCTTCCCTCTTTCTGCACCTCTCTGGCCTCTTTCTGTACTTTTCTTGCCTCTTTCTGTACTCCAATTGTTTCTTTCTGCACCTATGTTGGTTCTTTATTCACCCCTTATGCCTCTTTCTGTACCCCTCTTCGCTCTTTCTGCACATTTCTTCGCTCTCTCTGCACCCATGTTCCCTCCTTCTGCACCTCTCTTGCTTCTTTCTACAACTCTTGTGCTTCTTTCCGCACCTCGGTTGCTTCTTTCTGTAATTCTCTGCCTTTTCTGCACTCCTCTTGCCTCTTTCTGCACCTCTATTGGTTCTTTCTGCACCCCTCTTGCCTCTTTCTGCACCACTCTTCCCTATTTCTGCACCCCTCTTGCCTCTGTCTGCACCCGTGTTCCTTCTTGCTGCACCTTGTTTTCCTGTTTGTGTAACTATTTTGTTTCCTTCTGCAGTTCTCTTGCTTCCTTCTGCACCTCTGTTGCTTCTTTGTGCACTTCTCTTGTTTCTTTCGGCACCCAATTTGCGTCTTTCTGTACTTCTCTTGCTCCTTTTTGAGCCTCTCTTGCTTCTTTCTGTACCCCTGTTGCCTCTTTCTGCACCCCTCTTGCCTCTTTCTATTGTTCTCTAGCCTCTTTCTGCACCTCTGTAGCTTATTTTGTACTTTTCTTGCCTCTATCAGCACCCCTCTTGCCTGTCTCCTTCTCCGTTGGTTCTTTCTTCAAATCTCTTGCCTCTTTCTGCACATCTTTTGCCTCTTTCTGCACTACTCTTGAATCTTTCTGTATTTCTCTTGCCTCTTTCTGCAACCCTCATGCCTTTTTATGCACCTCTGTTGCTTCTTTCTACCCTTCTATTGCTTCTTTCTGCTCCTCTCTTGCTTTTTTCTGCACCCCTGTTGCCTCTTTCAGCACTCGTCTTCCCTTTTTCATCACCTCTCAGACTCTTTGTGCACCTGTTGTCTCTTTCTGTACCTCTTTACCTCTTTCTGTACTCCTCTTGCCTCTTTATCCACCTCTGTTCCTTCTTTCTGTACTTCTCTTGCCTCTTTTTATATTTCTGTTCCTTCTTTCACACTACTCATGCCTCTTTCTGCACGTTACTTCTTTCAGCACTTCTCTTGCCTCTTTCTGCATCCCTTTTCCCTCTTTCTGTCCCTCTCTTGCCTCCTTCTGTACCTCTCGCCTCTTTCTGCACCTTTGTTCCCTTTGTCTGCACCTCTCTTGCCTGTTTCTGCAACTCTCTTGCCTCTTTCTGCATTTCTCTTTCCTGTTTCTGCACCTGTCTTGCCTCTTTATGCTCCTCTATTGCCTCTTTATGTACTTCTCTTGCCTTTTTTTGCACTTCTCTTTCCTCTTTCTACACATGTCTTACTCTTTCTGCACCTCTCTTGTTTATTTCTGCAATTCTCTTGCTTCTTTCTGTACTTCTCTCACCTGTTTCTATATTGAAATGGGAAGTTTAAAGGTCTGCTTGCTCTCGTGACTGAGGTATATGTCTACTTGCACATGTATTCTCACATGTGTTCTGGATCTGAAAATGATATCTTTAAAAGCGAGTATCTTCTCTTATAGGTAGTCAAATCTTTTTAGTTCTGCTCCGTCATTCGGTTGCACAGGCAGACATGTGTTATGTATATAGGTGTTATAGAGCCCCTCAAATGTACTATTGAATATGCATGTGCCCTGTATAAGAAGCAGAAAGAAATACATGCACCTCCTTGTACACAAATTTACAGAATATGCTGCTTGAAACACGGATATTCAAGTTTTTGTATATGTAACATTTCACCAGGCAAAAGCAGAAACACACGCATGCATACCTTCACAAACTTGATCAGACTTACAACAGTGATATAGTTAGGATTGCTGTTTTACATTTGTTAGGCCTAACTTTCTTAACAGTCGATGAATAGTGAAGCTTCAAGAGAAAAGTGAGGTTTAAGACATCTTGGGAGAAGGATTAGTGATTAGTCTACTTTGTAGGAGTCTGTGGAAAGGAACAGTCGAAATAGACTTCTTTCTCCACCTCTCCTGCTTCTTTCTGCACTTTCCTTGCTTCTTTCTGCACTTTTGTTCCTCTTTCTGCACATGTCCTACCTATGTAGGCATATTTAGAAATTAGCATTTAACAAACCTTTGAAATTCACTGAAAAAACATAGGTTTCAGGGACGTTACAGTTAGTTGGACATTTCACTCAAACAAAACCAGAGAAATTTGGCTGTTATAGTTAGTTGAGCTAACTATACCTCGCGCCACCACAATGCACTGCTGATGGCGTCACATATTACATCACTCATGACATGGTCAGTGACATTACTGATGACATCACTCATGACACCACAAATGAAATCATCCACACCGTAACATAACCTTTGATACACTCACTATAAAATATAGAGTAGCATTCTTGAAACCATAGACGCACCAATACCAGTTAGTACATACCAGTTCACTGATTTCTAGGTGCACACACATCCACTCATTCATCCATGCAGTCACACATTCATGCAATCACTCATCTATACAGCCGCTGATATATGCAACCATATACCCATACAGACACTCACACACTGCCACACTGCCACTCACCCACAGAGTTACTCACACACCTAGTCAGTCATGCAAAGAATTAATCCCATTGCCATTTTCTCACCTATTGAGTTATGCACATACCACCTCACTCATTCATACAGATACTAACACACACTTACTCTTGTATGCAATCACTGAAAAAAGTATACACTCATCCATACAGTCACTCTCACAATCCTTACTCTCATATATAGTCACTTATATACTCCAATACTTACATATACTGCCTTTCACATATGTAGTTACTCACACATATACAACTGAGATATCCACTCACTCACAAACACAGCCAGATGCACACTCACTCACCCTTCGCACATGCACTCATGAACCTATACACACAGTGAATCACCCACTCACACATCCATGCAGGGAGTATCACACACCCCCACCCACTCACAGAAACACTCAGGCAATCATACAAGTACTAAGACAACCAATTGTTAATCCATATATACACTCATGTAGCTACTCACCAACTCACGCAGCCACTTACATGCCAACTGACAGACTGACACAGATCTTAACAAAGATTAGTTATTCACCCATGCATTCACTAAGACATTTTTAACCACTCACTTATATCAATCAATCAGTTCATTTGTAAAGCGCACTACATACCCGTGAGGGTTTCAAGATGCTGAGGGGGGCGGGGGGACACTGATGCTACTGGTTGAAGAGCCAGGTCTTGAGTCGTCTCCTGAAGGTCAGCAGGTCTTCGGTTAGTCAAAGGTTGAGGGGGATGGTGTTCCAGGTCTTGGCGGCGCGGTGGGAGAAGGACCTGCCTCCGGATGTGGTTCTATGGATGCGCGGAACCGTGGCCAGGGCGTGGTCAGCTGAACGGAGTTTACTGTTGGGTACGTAGAAGGAGAGTTGGCTGTTGAGATAGGCTGGGCCGGTTTTGTGAAGTGCCTTGTGTGCGTGGACCAGGAGCTTGAAGGAGATTCTTCTGTCGACGGGGACCCAGTGCAGGTGCCTCAAGTGGGGGGTGATGTGGTCACTGCATGGGACGTCGAGGATTAGGCGTGCAGAGGCGTTCTGGATTCTTTGCAGTCTGTTGATGAGCTTGGATGAGGCTCCGGCGTGGCGGGCGTTTCCGTAGTCGAGTCTGCTGCTGACTAGGGCCTGGGTGACTGTTTTCCTCGTGTTTGTCGGGATCCATCTGTAGATCTTGCGGAGCATACGGAGGGTGTTGAAGCAGGTGGAGGAGACTGCATTGACCTGTTTGGTAATGGTGAGTTTTGAGTCGAGGATGACTACCAGGTTGCGTGCGCGGTTGGTATGAGCCGGGTGTATCCTCAGTGATTTGGGCCACCAGGAGTCGTCCCATGCTGTGGGGTTGGGCCCCAGGATGAGGATCTCCGTCTTGTCTGAGTTCAGCTTATGGCAACTTTCCTTCATCCAGTCGGCGACGGCCTTCATTGCCTAGTGGAGGTTGGATTTGGCGGTGAGGGGGTCCTTGGTGAGGGAGAGGATCAGCTGCGTGTCATCGGCGTAGAAGATTATGTTGAGGTCGTGCTATCGGGTGATGTGTGTCAGTGGTGCCATGTAGACGTTGAACAGCGTCAGGTTGAGGGAGGATCCCTGTGGGACGCCGCAGATGATCTCGGAGGCTTTGGACCGGAACGGGGGAGGCAGACTCTCTGAGTTCTGCCAGATAGGAAGGAGGTGGTCCAGTCCAGGGCCTTGTCTCGGATTCCTGCGTCATGGAGGTGCGTGCATAGTGTGCGGTGGCAGACTGTCTTGAAGGCGGCAGAGAGATCGAGGAGGATGAGGGCCGCTGTCTCGCCATTGTCTAGCAGGGTCCTGATGTTGTCTGTGGCAGTGATGAGGGCGGTCTCGGTGCTGTGGTTGCTGTGGAATCCTGATTAGGAGGGTCCAGGATGCTGTTGTCTTCGAGGTGTAGGGAGCTGGACGTTAACTATCTTCTCGATGACTTTTGCTGGGAACGGAAGCAGGGAGATGGGCCGGAAGTTCTTGAGGTCGCTCGGTTCCGCCTTGGGTTTCTTCCAAAGGGCGTTGATATCTGCGTGCTTCCTGCTCTCAGGGAAGGTAGCGGTCTCGAAGGAGAGGTTGATGATGTTGCGCAGGTGGGGTGCGATGGAACTGCTCGCTTTGTTGAAGATGTGGTGTGGGAGAGGGTCAGATGGGGATCCGGAGTGGATTGTGCCCATGGTCTTGATTGTGTCCTCGATGCTCACATTGGCCCAGGTTGTCAGGGAGTCGTGGTCGGTGGTGTGAGGTGGGTCTGGCTTGTCGAGGCCTGTGGGGGTCATCTGGGGGTTGAAACTGTCATGGATGTCAGTGATCTTTCGGTGAAAGAAGGTGGCGAGGGAGTCGCACAGGGCTTGCGATGGCAGGATGTCGTTGGCGTTGGAGCTGGTGTTTGAGAGTTCCTTCAGGATGTTGAAGAGCTCCTTGCTGTTGTGTGCGTTGTTGTCAAGGTGGTCTTTGAATGAGGTCCTTTTGGCGGTCCTGATGAGGTGGTGGTAGTTGCAGATGGCGTCTTTGTGGGCAGCGCGGCTGTCCGGCGTCTTGTCGCTGTGCCATTTGTTCTCTAATTTCCGGCAGGTGCGCTTTGAAGCTAGGAGTTCCGGGGTGAACCAGCTGGCTCTCTTGCTGGTGTCTCTGTTGGTGTTCTCTTTCAGTGGGGCTAAGGTGTTGGCGCAGTCGTCCATCCAGCGTCTGAGGGTGAGTGCACCATCGTCGGGGTTGGTGGGGTGGGTCGGAGGGTTGAGTGGGAGGTTTGTCTGTAGTTGTTATTCAGTGACTTTGCCCTAGCAGCGGCAGGGGATATGTGGGGTGCGGTGGTGGGTGAGGGGTTTTTGGAAGGAGAAGTGGATGCAGTGGTGGTCTGTCCAGGTGAGTTCGGAGGCGTGGCTGAAGGCGAAGTGGGGGCTAGAGGAGAAGATGGCATCAAGCATGTGACCGGCAGTGTGGGTCGGCGTCGTGAAAAGCTCTTTTAGTCCGAGATTGGCGAGGTTGTCGATCAGGGTGGAGGAGTTGTTGTCGTTGTTGTTCTCCAGATGATAGTTCAGGTCTCCGAGGAGGATGTAGTCGGTGGAGGTCAGTGCGTGCGTGCTGATAAGGTCGGCGATGGAGTCTCAGAATTGTGGCTCCATACTGGAACCTTTAGGAAAATATATTGATTCTTTTCTAAAAACTTTTGTGCCCTTGACAGATACCTTTGTTAAAGACAGCACACATTTAATTAACATCATTGAAAACACTGCCTTTGATAACGATCATGACTTGATGGTGGGCTTAGACATTGAGTCTCTATATACCAACATACCCCATGCGGAAGGCCTCACTGTCATAAAATCACTTCTAGATACCCGCCCCAGACCCACCCGCATTCCTTCAGATTTCCTCATGGATTTACTACGTATTGCACTCACCAATAATTACTTTCTCTATAAAGAAACTTTCTTTCTACAAATCAAAGGTGTAGCTATGGGGGCTTGTTTTGCTCCAAATTTTGCTATATTTTATGTCCATCATTTGGAAACCACTATTTTTCTCACCCCCATGAACCCCTTCCTCAATAGGATTAACCTATGGCGTCGTTACATAGACGACATCCTTTTACTGTGGCATGGTACACAAGAACATCTTTTGTCCTTTTTGACCTGGCTAAATAGTTCACAGATCCATCTCACATTCACTAGTGTTGTCAGAACTAATGATCTTCCCTTTCTTGACCTCACGCTACATGCTGAAGATGGTACCATAGGTACTAATCTCTTTCGAAAACCTACAGAACGCAATACTCTTTTGATGTATTCCAGCTACCATCCCAGAGGCCTAAGAGATGGCCTCCCCTACGGCCAGTTCATTCGCATTCGAAGAAATTGCAAATGGCGTAAAGACTATTTTAGGGAGGCAGCTATTCTATCAGACAAGCTGATCTCGAGAGGGTAACCAAAACGCATTGTCTCCCGTGCCCAAAAACGAGCCTGGTATTGCCATAGAGAGATTCTTCTTGCACCCACTGTGAAAAAAACTAATTTACGCATTCCCTTTGTCTCTACCTACAGCCCTTCTAGTAATTTGATCAATAAAATGATTAAAAGAAATTGGGCAATTCTTCGAACTCATGCGCAATTCAAAGAGCCCCCACTTTTTTCATACAAAAGGGGCACTAACTTGGCCGACAAATTGGTCCACGCCATTACATGGCCCAATAAAGAAAAGCCTCAATCTTTGACGACTCTCTGGGGCCTCCCCCCGGTCGTGGGTCACTACAAATGCCAAACTTGTGCGGCCTGTGCTTTCACCCGTAACACCAAGGAGTTTGTTACACCAGATCAAACATACCCATTAAAAACCTTTTCAAATTGTCGCACAAGTAATGTCATTTATGCCATCAAGTGTCCATGCAATCTTCTCTACATCGGACAGACAACCCAGATGGTGAAACAACGGATTTTCCAACATCAAAGCCGCATAAGATGCAATGTAGAAACTGCACCTCTGGTTGCGCATTACAAGGACAAAAATCATTTTGAAACCGATTTGATTTGGCAAGTAATTGATCGCCCAGTACTCCCACCACGAGGGGGTAATCTTCAACTTCTGTTGAACAAATGCGAATGGCGTTGGATCGCACGCTGCGACTCAGTTAATTATGGGTTGAACACTCTGGATGAATGGAATACGGTTACCAACACAGGGTAATCTTGTTTTTCCCACTATCTCCGTTGAGTGCTTTATAGACTGTTTTATAATGAATGCTTGTTCAACTTGTGCTTCCTGACCCTTCTCCCGCCCCCTTCCCCCCCTTCCCCCCACCCCTTTCCCCCCCCTCCCGCTTCCTTGCCTCCGTCATTCCTTTCGAATTCAGATATATGTACCTAATGGACATACTCGCTCTATGGCCCTTACACCTCGACCTAATGATGTAAACCTTTTTTTCCTGTGTACAAGTCTGTCCATTGCAATTTATATCTACATTCTCTTTCCTTTTTCCTAAGTGTATACAGTATTTACACAATTGTATATTTTACCGTCCTCATATATTAAGTTCTACACTATATGTCAATTGTCTTATATATATAATAACTGTTTTTGAGTTAATTATCAACCCCTAAAAACGCTATTGTTAATCATTTTTTGTCCTTTTCGTATATCGTCTTAATTTTTGCAATCATTGCTCTGTGTTGTCAAATGTAATCTCCTTGTTTCCTTCTCTACCCACTTCCCACCCCCTCTTCCCCTCCTCTTCCCCCCCCTTTTCCCTACCCCGTCGTGCCCTCCACCCTCCCGTCCTTCCGTTCCTCAAATTGTTTCTTGCCTCTTTTCAATTTTGTTGCTTTCAATGTAATTTACATGTTCACAGTATTTATTAATAATGTTAATTATGTATATTAATTTAATTTAATTTAATATAACTCACATGTGTATAGTATCTATTGTCAATACTACATATGTATATTCTGGCGACTTACACCAGTCTCGAACCGTTCATTCCTTAACAATATGTTTGGGCTCTTCCTCCCGCTTTCTTCCCTCCCTTTCATCTCAATCGTTCCCCCGGGGCACCTTCCAACCACTCCAATTTCCAACTCTAGTTGTTTTCCTGCTCTGACCCGCTCACGTGACTTAGCCCTCTCCTGATTAATGGCGTGTCTACACACACGCCGCTACCGGCACAGACGCTTTACTCGTCCCGTCGCCCCTTCATTGTTGGATTTACTTCCCGTCTTCTGGATTACCATTTTTTGGATCCCTCTTCCTCGAACATTTCACGAGGTAAGACTTTTATAACGTAGGACGGAATTTTGCCTATTCCGCTCCTTCCCTTCCCTTTTACCCTAATTCCCTCTTTTTCCTTGGACAGATTTGATCCCTTCTCTTCGAGTCCCGGACCTTTATTGCTCCTGGCCACTTTCCAAACTTCGGATGTTGTTCCTTAAGTGCCTGAACGACTGGTAAATACGCATCCTTTTCCCCTTTTGGCCACATTCTTCAGTCTTAGGGCCACTCACTAACCGCGTTTTTCCCTCTTTCCCCTTTTCACTTTCTATTTAGATCACACGCTGATTTATGTCCGTTTTTTCACCAATCTCAAAGGATTCCCTGTACTTTAGTTGTACTACGCCCAGGTATTTCTCTTACTTTTGGGGTCACCTTTTTCACTTTGGTTCTCTCCTCAAGAATTATTTAAACCCTACTTCCTCTTTGCCCTTACAGCACACGTTAAAACTATGACCATTGTCCTGATGATGGCCTGAAACCAACCAGGCTGAAACGCCGTCGACAAAACCCAGCAAAGAACTTTTTGGCTTATTTGTGGTCATTGAGAAAAAAATGTGTTCATAGCAGATTGTATACAATTATTCCTTTTGACCACATTGTTATTATCTTAATTTGCGCCGTTCACGCTGTTTTTCACTCATTGTGTCACTGCGCCGTTCACTATCACTAGCACGCTCAGTGCTCACCTATGTGTGTTTTTGGTCATTTGTACTTTTATTGTACTGTAGTGCTGTAAAAACTACCTACAATACACAATTCTTTTCTAATTTCCTTTGGTCTCCCTTTCTTTTTCCCCCCTCCCTCTGTGATTTATATCACTAAAATATTTGTTCTTTCTAAAAATGATATCCAGCTGAGACGTTGTTGTTTTGTTATAACTATTGCCCGGTCTCTGCTGGGAAAACGGGTGAACTCCTGTTCTTTGTTCCTTTGTTATTGAGCAACCACTGGGTTGCGAGAGTTTATACTCATATCTACACTTGATTGATTGATTGATTGATGTGGAACTTTTATAGCACAACTATCGCCCTACGGGCATCTTGGCGAATTTGACTTAAGACAGCATCAAATGGTGACAGAGGGAGAGTCGGGAAGAGAGCCTGTCAGGTTTAAGCTGTAGGATATAGCCAGGTCTTAAGTCCCTTACGGAATTCAAGTAGGGAGTTACACTGACGCAGGTTCACGGGGAGCTTGTTCCACAAGCCGGATGCTACTATGCTAAAGGATCTACCGCATACCCTAGAACGCTTGAATCTCGGAATCACCAAGAGACCAGCTGAAGAGGATTGAAGTTGCCTGCCTGTTAAATAGCGAGCAAATTTGTCCTGTAGAGGGGCTGGGCCTAGTCCATGTATTGCTCTTATTTATGTGTAACATAATGTGCAACTAATCTACACGATTATGTCATTTAGGGAGACCCCCTGCATACACGGATGACTATATCCAACACATTCTTAGTGGCCCTTCCCTTCTCTCACATACCTCTACCCCTTCTACAACAGCACCCAATTCTTCCAGGGTCCTGTTGGAGAAACTTGAGAACCTCAAAAAGAAACAGATACGCACAGACTTACATGCGCGAATGTTAACTGAGTATCTTAAATCAGATACTATACCAGTGGGTTTACAGATACGTAATATACCTGCCATTTTTACACAAGACCCTAAATTTCGAAACGGCTTCAGCCATCTAGCCACAACCTGCTCCAGACATTGGATGGTCCTAGGTATTGAGACAGCCATTGAACATAGCAAAAAAGAACTTGAGGAAATCGCAGAATTGGAAAAACGTATTCTATCAGATACATCTATCGCCGATGCAAAAGTATTACTGGACAGAGTAAATAACACTATTGCAACATTTCATACTTTTGAACAAAAGAAGAAGATAAATAAAATACAAAAAGATATTAAGAACTACAACAAGGACAATACTTATCCATACCTTTTGGATACATTTCTCAATACACCTTACCAACCCCCTAGGAGTCGTAACTGGGGCAGATACAGAAACAACCAGGCCATTACCTTCTCGGACTCATCTAACACCTCGATTGAAGACTCAGACCCCGGTGAAGGCACCAGTACTGAACGTCCTCAGAGTAGAGCTCAACTCCACCCACCACCACCTTTACTACCCTCCATTTTTTTAGGGACACGCCGCGGCCGCGGTCGTGTACAATCAAGAGCAAATTACCAATACCAGTACGCAGGCGAGAGACAAACACGTCGAAAATTTTACCAATGGGGCCCACGATGATGACACTCAGTGATCTCGAACATAATCTTGATACACAATCTCTAATCCAGTCCTTAGACCCTCTACTCACAGGAACTTCTTTATTACCCATTTTACCATCTACTCAAGCAGACTCTACAGTAATTGAACCTATAATTACATCGGAACCTGTCATTGAAAATCAGACAGACATATCTCCACCTCACCACTGTACCCTCACGGGAACATACTATGGTACCTGAGTGCCCACTCCCTATTCCTTCCTCTATTCCTATCTTCAATTTATCCAAACATGCTTTGACTAATGAAGAGATTTCCATCCTCAGCAAGGGCCTTTCCTTTGTTCCAACAAATCGCAGTAATTTCTTTAAACTACAGGAAGACCTCCTATTGTTTTTTAGACGTATTCGCCTAAAATATTTCTTCAGGGATGAAATTGACCATAATTACTCTCATGAACAAAGATTTCACCCTCCTTCAACTTTCCTTCCTCCTGCCTCGACCATGCCCCCTGAAATTTTGACTTTTGAGAAATTAGTCCTACACGAAGTGAAGGAATTACAGGCCAAATCCAAATTTGTTCCCTATAACATACCTATGAATGAGAAACACGCCCTAAAAAATCTTAGCGAAAACTCACAAATAGTTATAAAACCAGCAGACAAGGGTGGTGGAATCGTGATTATGGACTTAGATAAGTATGACACCGAAATTCTACGACAGCTCAACAACTCTGCCCATTACCGCCCCTTGCCAACAGATCCCCTTCCAGATATCAGCAAACAAATACAGACAGTGACCACCCAAGCTTTACACTTGGATATCATTTCCAAAAAAGAATTTATTTTCCTAAATAACGCACATCCCCGTACACCAGTCATTTATGTACTACCCAAAGTCCATAAAGACTCTATCAATCCCCCAGGACGACCAATAGTATCTGGTTGTGGCTCCATATTGGAACCTTTAGGAAAATATATTGATTCTTTTCTAAAAACTTTTGTGCCCTTGACAGATACCTTTGTTAAAGACAGCACACATTTAATTAACACCATTGAAAACACTGCCTTTGATAACGATCATGACTTGATGGTGGGCTTCCGCATTGAGTCTCTATATACCAACATACCCCATGCGGAAGGCCTCACTGTCATAAAATCATTTCTAGATACCCGCCCCAGACCCACTCGCATTCCTTCAGATTTCCTCATGGATTTACTACGTATTGTACTCACCAATAATTACTTTCTCTATAAAGAAACTTTCTTTCTACAAATCAAAGGTGTAGCTATGGGGGCTTGTTTTGCTCCAAATTTTGCTATATTTTATGTCCATCATTTGGAAACCACTATTTTTCTCAACCCCATGAACCCCTTCCTCAATAGGATTATCCTATGGCGTTGTTACATAGACGACATCCTTTTACTGTGGCATGGTACACAAGAACATCTTTTGTCCTTTTTGACCTGGCTAAATAGTTCACAGATCCATCTCACATTCACTAGTGTTGTCAGAACTAATGATCTTCCCTTTCTTGACCTCACGCTACATGCTGAAGATGGTACCATAGGTACTAATCTCTTTCGAAAACCTACAGAACGCAATACTCTTTTGATGTATTCCAGCTACCATCCCAGAGGCCTAAGAGATGGCCTTCCCTACGGCCAGTTCATTCGCATTCGAAGAAATTGCAAATGGTGTAAAGACTATTTTAGGGAGGCAGCTATTCTATCAGACAAGCTGATCTCGAGAGGGTATCCAAAACGCATTGTCTCCCGTGCCCAAAAACGAGCCTGGTATTGCCATAGAGAGATTCTTCTTGCACCCACTGTGAAAAAAACTAATTTACGCATTCCCTTTGTCTCTACCTACAGCCCTTCTTGTAATTTGATCAATAAAATGATTAAAAGAAATTGGGCAATTCTTCGAACTCATGCGCAATTCAAAGAGCCCCCACTTTTTTCATACAAAAGGGGCACTAACTTGGCCGACAAATTGGTCCACGCCATAACATGGCCCAATAAAGAAAAGCCTCAATCTTTGGCCACTCTCTGGGGCCTCCCCCCGGTCGTGGGTCACTATAAATGCCAAACTTGTGCGGCCTGTGCTTTCACCCGTAACACCAAGGAGTTTGTTACACCAGATCAAACATACCCATTAAAAACCTTTTCAAATTGTCGCACAAGTAATGTCATTTATGCCATCAAGTGTCCATGCATTCTTCTCTACATCGGACAGACAACCCAGATGGTGAAACAAAGGATTTTCCAACATCAAAGCCGCATAAGATGCAATGTAGAAACTGCACCTCTGGTTGCGCATTACAAGGACAAAAATCATTTTGAAACCGATTTGATTTGGCAAGTAATTGATCACCCAGTACTCCCACCACGAGGGGGTAATCTTCAACTTCTGTTGAACAAATGCAAATGCCGTTGGATCGCACGCTGCGACTCAGTTAATTATGGATTGAACACTCTGGATGAATGGAATACGGTTACCAACACAGGGTAATCTCGTTTTTCCCACTATCTCCTTTGAGTGCTTTATAGACTGTTTTATAATGAATGCTTGTTCAACTTGTGCTTCCTGACCCTTCTCCCGCCCCCTTCCCCCCCTTCCCCCCCCCCCTTCCCCCCCCCTCCCGCTTCCTTGCCTCCGTCATTCCTTTGGAATTCAGATATATGTACCTAATGGACATACTCGCTCTATGGCCCTTACATCACGACCTAATGATGTAAACCTTTTTTCCCTGTGTACAAGTCTGTCCATTGCAATTTATATCTACATTCTCTTTCCTTTTTCCTAAGTGTATACAGTATTTACACAATTGTATGTTTTACTGTCTTCATATATTAAGTTCTACACTATATGTCAATTGTCTTATATATATAATAACTGTTTTTGAGTTAATTATCAACCCCTAAAAACGCTATTGTTAATCATTTTTTGTCCTTTTCGTATATCGTCTTAATTTTTGCAATCATTGCTCTGTGTTGTCAAATGTAATCTCCTTGTTTCCTTTTCTACCCACTCCCCACCCCCTCTTCCCCTCCTCTTCCCCCCCCCTTTTCCCTACCCCGTCGTGCCCTCCACCCTCCCGTCCTTCCCTCCTCAAATTGTTTCTTGCCTCTTTTCAATTTTGTTGCTTTCAATGTAATTTACATGTTCACAGTATTTATTACTAATGTTAATTATGTATATTAATTTAATTTAATTTAATATAACTCACATGTGTATAGTATCTATTGTCAATACTACATATGTATATTCTGGCGACTGACACCAGTCTCGAACCGTTCATTCCTTAACAATATGTTTGGGCTCTTCCTCCCGCTTTCTTCCCTCCCTTTCATCTCAATCGTTCCCCAGGGGCACCTTCCAACCACTCCAATTTCCAACTCTAGTTGTTTTCCTGCTCTGACCCGCTCACGTGACTTAGCCCTCTCCTGATTAATGGCGTGTCTACACACACGCCGCTACCGCACAGACGCTTTACTCGTCCAGTCGCCCCTTCATTGTTGGATTTACTTCCCGTCTTCTGGATTACCATTTTTTGGATCCCTCTTCCTCGAACATTTCACGAGGTAAGACTTTTTATAACGTAGGACGGAATTTTGCCTATTCCGCTCCTTCCCTTCCCTTTTACCCTAATTCCATCTTTTTCCTTGGACAGATTTGATCCCTTCTCTTCGAGTCCCGGATCTTTATTGCTCCTGGCCACTTTCTAAACTTTGGATGTTGTTCCTTAAGTGCCTGAACGACTGGTAAATACGGATGTATGTCGTTACAACGCACACTTTTACAACGCATGCACTTATAACGCATTTTTTACAACGCACAATCCATTACAACGCATGACATTACAACGCAGGACACTACAACACATTTGTAAAAACTACCTTTACAACGCATTTCCATTACAACGCATACTACCTTTACAACGCATACCTTTACAACGCATAATATTAAATTGCATTTAAGGTAAGTATTAGATAGTATAGGGGTAAAAATTACTATTCTAACTCCAGGGGGTGCAACAGTAGGGTTAGTGTTGGATAGTATAGGGTTAAAAATTACTATTCTAACTCCAGGGGGTGCAACAGTAGGGTAAGTGTTGGATAGTATTGGGGTAAAAATGACTATTCTAACTCCAGGGGGTGCAACAGTAGGGTAAGTGTTGGATAGTATAGGGGTAAAAATTACTATTCTAACTCCAGGGGGTGCAACAGTAGAGTAAGTGTTGGATAGTATAGGGGTAAAAATTACTATTCTAACTCCAGGGGGTGCAACAGTAGGGTAAGTGTTGGATAGTATAGGGGTAAAAATTACTATTCTAACTCCAGGGGGTGCAACAGTAGGGTAAGTGTTGGATAGTATAGGGGTAAAAATTACTATTCTAACTCCAGGGGGTGCAACAGTAGAGTAAGTGTTGGATAGTATAGGGGTAAAAATTACTATTCTAACTCCAGGGGGTGCAACAGTAGGGTAAGTGTTGGATAGTATAGGGGTAAAAATTACTATTCTAACTCCAGGGGGTGCAACAGTAGAGTAAGTGTTGGATAGTATAGGGGTAAAAATTACTATTCTAACTCCAGGGGGTGCAATAGTAGGGTAAGTGTTGGATAGTATAGGGGTAAAAATTACTATATTATGCGTTGTAATGGTATGCGTTGTAATGGTAGTATGCGTTGTAATGGAATGCGTTGTAAAGGTAGTTTTTAAAAATGCGTTGTAGTGTCCTGCGTTGTAATGTCATGCGTTGTAATGGATTGTGCGTTGTAAAAAATGCGTTGTAAGTGTAGTGCGTTGTAAAAGTTGCGTTGTAAAAGTTGTTCCCCGGTAAATACGCATCCTTTTCCCCTTTTGGCCACACTCTTCAGTCTTAGGGCCACTCACTAACCGGGTTTTTCCCTCTTTCTCCTTTTCACTTTCTATTTAGATCACACGCTGATTTATGTCCGTTTTTTCACCAATCTCAAAGGATTCCCTGTACTTTAGTTGTACTACGCCCAGGTATTTCTCTTACTTTTGGGGTCACCTTTTTCACTTTGGTTCTCTCCTCAAGAATTATTTAAACCCTACTTCCTCTTTGCCCTTACAGCACACGTTAAAACTATGACCATTGTCCTGATGATGGCCTGAAACCAACCAGGCTGAAACGCCGTCGACAAAACCCAGCAAAGAACTTTTTGGCTTATTTGTGGTCATTGAGAAAAAAATGTGTTCATAGCAGATTGTATACAATTATTCCTTTTGACCACATTGTTATTATCTTAATTTGCGCCGTTCACGCTGTTTTTCACTCATTGTGTCACTGCGCCGTTCACTATCACTAGCACGCTCAGTGCTCACCTATGTGTGTTTTTGGTCATTTGTACTTTTATTGTACTGTAGTGCTGTAAAAACTACCTACAATATACAATTCTTTTCTAATTTCCTTTGGTCTCCCTTTCTTTTTCCCCCCTCCCTCTGTGACTTATATCACTAAAATATTTGTTCTTTCTAAAAGTGATATCCAGCTGAGACGTTGTTGTTTTGTTATAGTAATATGACAAAAGCCATTAACCACTCCAGGCACAGTATTACAGCTTTGCATTGGTAAAATACCAACAAAGCCAACATGAAATCCGTAAAAGCAAGCCATAACACAGTGTTTAGCTCTACTTAGAGCTCTTCAGAGAGGTATAAATGTGTCCAGTCACAAGAGAGCACCCAGTATAAGTCAAAACAATTACCTGTCAGGCATAAAGTGAAGCATAAATTATGCAAAAAAGAAGCAGATAACTCTGGGTAATTCTCAAGTGTAGGTGGAAAGCACTTTAGCACTGGTTATCAGTTGACATGCATAAACAAATTCAGCAAAATAGGAGAAGTGATGGCAAAAACTTTGGGGGAAGACCAACCTAAGGCAAACAGGTCTAACACACACACAAAATTTGCATACAAAATCAACTTAAACTATACAAACATTAGAAATGCTAAATTATAGTTATAACTTACAAATTATGCCCCACTGGAAACATACGTGCGCACCTCCATTCACAGAGTTGTCAACTCTCTAGCCACAATATATTAACTATAACTCAGCCTGCTACCATCAGGGATGTGGAATTCCTATAGCCCAACTCCCGGGAAATATTGTTTGGGGTCAAGGGCAACAAGCTTTCATGTGTATTTTGTCCTTGGGACAAGTAGGCCCAACCCCCTACAGCACAAACCCTTTGGCTGCCAGTTTGCAGTACCACATTATGGATCAGGGAAGGGCACTGTCTACAGTTAAGGACATATGTGTGTTCATGTGTTAATGCTGTTCAAACTTGTATTCTTGGTTCAATAATTCTAAGCCTTTATTATTAGGGTGAGCAGTAAAAGTAAATGTTGTAAGCTCGGCCTGCACTACTGACGGTGCTTCCAGTATAAATGTGTACACACGTTTTCAAAGTTTAGTAATATGAGGCTATGTATGATGTTCCCAAAATGCTCTTTGATTATATCCAAATATTATCAGAAGCTTGAAAGCAAGAGTGATGAATCTTTGCTTTTCAAAATAAAATGTTCACCCAAAAAATGCAGTAGGAAAAAAAAACATTTTGCTAAACTAATGTAAGATTTTAGGTACCATATCTTTGCAGCATCATTTAGTAACATGTGGATGTATGCTTGTATTTCCCAAAAATATTCATAATGGAAAATCAGTGTAACCAGTTGAAATACCATTATGGGAAACAAAAATACAAAAGCTCTGGCAGTAGGTTTAAAATTGGTGGTCAGATTTTTGGTTTTGTCAATGCGTGACTTGTTTAGGCATGGTTTTATAAAACATTATCGGTGTGAGAGCTGATGGGCCCTCACCATTCTAACAAGCATTGGCAAAAGCAAAAATTGTTTTTGGTCTCAAAAAGCACACATTGCCACACCAGTCCCGGGCACTGAACAAAACTACTTTCAGGATTAAAACAAGGGTGTGTACTCGCCCCAACACTTTTTAACCTATTTATGGCCGAGCTTTCAGTTCAACTTAAAGGAAGCAATTTGCATGCCCCAAAACTAGGAGGCCGTCAGCTATCCATCCTCCTATACGCAGACGATTTAGTACTCATCAGTCGGACACCCATAGGATTACAACACCTGATGGACATTACATCTCAATATTCAGAGACCAACAAACTAAGTATTAATCAAGACAAAACAAAAGTCATGTGTGTAAATCACCGGAAAATAAAAACAAAATACAACTGGTACCTGGCAAAAGTTAATCTTGAAGTCGTACAAGACTACAAATATCTGGGGGTCATGATCGACAATACAGGTAATTATAAAGCACAATGCGAGGCAATAAAAAAGAGGGGATTAACAACAGCGGTAGCATTAAGAAACTTGAAAAATATGACCGCTGGACCAAGCTTTCTCCCTCTGACCAAGGTGATACAGGCTAAACAGATTCCATCAAACACCTATGGAAGTGAAGCAATGAGAGGGAGGGACGCGGAAACATTGAACTGCACCATCGCAAGAGCACTGAGAATAATATACGGGCTGCCTGAATATACATCTCCGTCTCAAATGAGGCTTGAATTCGGGATACAAAGACAAGAGCTGGCCCGAAAAGGAGCCTTTGTTAAAACCTGGTTTAAGATCAAAAAAGGGCAGCCAGAAACGTTAAACTCCTACTTGTGGAGAGAAGTAGAAACTTCAGAAACCTGCCCAGCTAGACAGTTTTTGAACACTGCATTGGACCAGTTGGGGTTACGGCAAATCTTGGCTACGTCGGGGACCATGGCAAGTTTCAAAAAAATTGTGAATAACATTGTCAACAAAGAATCTATCTTACAAGACAAAGCGGCTTTAACAGAACGCTCACATGGCTGGCTCACTATACAATCTTACAGTAAAGCGACTCCTCAAGCTTATCTCCTCTCTAACTTCTCCAGAACCACCACGGAGAAGTTTTTGAAATTCAGGTTTGGTTTATTACCATCTGTATACCATCTGCCTCCGTGGCTGCGACCTCCGAAGCCCGCAATGTGCCGTCTCTGCAGGGAAGGAGAGGAGGACATAGTCCATATCATAACCGTCTATCGTGAGCTGATGTGGGAGCGCCGGTTACTACTCAGACCTATCTTTAACAAAAAACAAATACGGTTGTGCAGACAAGCGGTGCTTGCAAGCTTCTCTGGCGAAGACACTCAACTAAGCTGCTGCCTAGTAAAAATTTATATTGCTGCTGATCTTCGTTTAAACCAGACACAGCCGGATCATCAAAGAAGTTGAGTGGAACTGAATTGGAGACGTCGTGTTAACCCTTTGCGTAATAACCGTAACAGCGTTTTAAGCATATAATTTTAAGCATCTTTGCACATGTAAGCCTCAAGGAAAAGCATCATTAGGCTAACCACAGGTTATTTTTGCACAAATTAATGGATGTTGATGCTGCACTATGCACTTTAAACTTGTACCTATTTGCCTGCCCTCACTTTGTAGCCAAGACATTGACAAGGGGGGTAATCTTTATCTCATGAACTGCTGCTAATCTAGGTAAACACAAATGAAGAAACAGGACAATGGGACTCTAAGGCCGGGGGAGTGGATCTTTTTCGTAATTTTAATATGCGTTTTTAACTGTGGCTAATAGCCTTTTAAATTGATGTCTTATTGTTCATAAGAGATGGTTAATTTTTAGGTCTCGCATAGGGCAGCGCATGCGCTGCCTCTCCGAGGCATTAAGTAATTTGTAAATGTGTTGAATCTCCGCCTACTGCAGCTCTTTGTCAGTAATTGGTTCCTGAGCTTGTCTGTTTTAGTGTGTTGGTTTCTGACAGGCTAATGCCCTTTGTCGATCAGCCTTTACTTTTTTAAGAACGCCCACGCAGCACCGCCTAACTACAGTAAACATGCTTTATGTGGCATGAAGTGTTTCAGTTGGAACTCTTTTGTTTCTTTTCGTGGCTATTGCTGAAAGAGTTTAGCTGTGTTTAGTTTGAGGCATTGGAATGAAGTGAATTGGGTCAGTAGCGTGTTTTATTATTATAGCTGTGTTTACTTTGAAATGGGTCCATAGCGTGTTTTATTAGCTGTGTTTTCTTTGAGGCATTGGAATGGAGTGAATTGGCTCCGTACTTTTAGTGTACGATGGTCCGTTTCTGCTATTTATTTTGTTTTCATTTTTTTTTCAGAACAGTTGCACTGTTATTTAGCGCGTTTTACTTATGTAACTAGAAGGGTTTAGCTGTGTTATTTTGCTGCATTGGAATGGAGTGATTTGGCTCGTAATTTTAGTGTACGATGTTCCGTTTTCTGCTTTTTTGCTTATTTTTATTTATTTTCCCGGGAGAGTTGCATTGCTATTTAGCGCGTTTTGATTTATTTTCCCGGGAGTTTGGCTGTTTTTTTACTTTGTGGCATTGGAATGGAAAAGACCTTTCGCATCACTCTGTGTCTTCATTTGCATCTCTTTGAGGCTGGGAACGAAGAGATTACAATCTATACTGCCCATCTTAATGTACTTCATTATCTTGGCCTGGTTTCGGTTCTCAGCTGTCACAAACAAGTTGACGCTTGACACCATACCAGACTTTCTGTCTTCCGATTTTTTTACCCTTTTCACACATTATTCCCAATTGAAGGGCACTGCGAAGTGGCTGTGTGCGCGTAGCGTGGATGCGGGTAGGAAACCCTTGAATAATAGTGTACATGGGCGCAATGCTTCAGGCTCTTTTATAGTTGTGCCTTGTGCCTTTATGAATATATAACAAATGGCACACCATGTACTGACTTCGTAAGGATAGCAGGATGATTTGATGTGTGAATGAAGTCCCGTAAATATACGATCATACTTGATATCAGCAGCGAGCCTGAAGCGTGTTGATGTGTAAAATGGTATACATTTGCCCAAAACAAACGTTTCTTATTTACAACTGTTCTCGTGTTATAAGGAACATCAGTTTAGCCTTTGGTGCTGTTTTGTTGTTGTAACCACATGGGCTCACTGTTTTCGGGTGTTTTATACTTGCAAGCTCTAACTTTATTAATCCCTCTCGAATCTCATCCCATGTTCTAAGTATGTAAAGACGGCAGGATGATTTCATGTTACAATTTCGTGCTGTAACTATACTATCGCAGCTGATGTTAGCAGTGAGCGTGAAAATTTATCATTTTGTAGACAAGCACGCCGTCGTGCATAAAACTAAACATTTGTATTTGAAACTATGCTTGTCTTATAGTGTATATGGGCTCAGTGCTGCAGGCATTTTTTTTAGTTGTAACTTCTGCCCTTATTAATTCTCAATAAATGTCACATTATATTCAAAGTGTGTAAGGATAGCAGGATGAGCTGAGATAACAATTACGTGCTGACATTATACTATCACACCTGATGTAATCTGCGAGTTTTGCGAGCATTGGAATGGAGTGATTTGGGTCGTAATTACTATCGCAGCTGATGTTAGCAGCGAGCGTGAAAATTCGTGATTTTGTAGACAAGCACGCCGTCGTGCTTAAAACTCAGCATTTGTATTTGAAAATATGTTTGTCTTATAGTGTATATGGGCTCAGTGCTGCAGGCAGTTTTTTTAATTGTAACTTCTGCCCTTATTAATTCTCAATAAATGTCACATTATATTCCAAGTGTGTAAGGATAGCAGGATGAGCTGAGATAACAATTACGTGCTGACATTATACTATCACACCTGATGTAATCTGCGAGTTTTGCGAGCATTGGAATAGAGTTATTTGGGTCGTAATTACTATTGCAGCTGATGTTAGCAGCGAGCGTGAAAATTCCTGATTTTGTAGACAAGCACGGCGTCGTGCTTAAAACTCAGCATTTGTATTTGGGAATATGCTCGTCTTATAGTGTATATGGGCTCAGTGCTGCAGGCAGTTTTTTTTAGTTGTAACTTGTGCCCTTATTAATTCTCAATAAATGTCACATTATATTCCAAGTGTGTAAGGATAGCAGGATGAGCTGAGATAACAATTACGAGCTGACATTATACTATCACACCTGATGTAATCTGCGAGATTTGCGAGCATTGGAATGGAGTGATTTGGGTCGTAATTACTATCGCAGCTGATGTTAGCAGCGAGCGTGAAAATTCCTGATTTTGTAGACAAGCACGCCGTCGTGCTTAAAACGCAGCATTTGTATTTGAAAATATGCTCGTCTTATAGTGTATATGGGCTCAATGCTGCAGGCAGTTTTTTTAGTTGTAACTTGTGCTCTTATTAATTTGAAATAAATGTCACATTATATTCCAAGTGTGTAAGGATAGCAGGATGAGCTGAGATCACAATTACGTGCTGACATTACACTATCACACCTGCTGTAATCTGCGAGTCTTGCGAGCATTGGAATGGAGTGATTTGGGTCCGTAGTTTTAGTGTGCGATGGTCCGTTTCTGCTATTTATTTTGTTTTAATTTATTTTTCCGGAAGAGTTGTACTGCTATTCAGGTCGTTGTATTTATTTTACTGGAAGGGTTTAGCTGTCTTTATTTTGCGGCATTGGAATGGAGTGATTTGGGTCGTAATTTTAGTGTACGATGGTCCGTTTCTGCTTTTGGGTTTATTTTTATTTATTTTCCCGGGAGTTTGGCTGTCTTCACTTTGCGGCATTGGAATGGAAAATACCTTTCGCATCACTCTGTGTCTTCATTTGCATGTCTTTGAAGCTGGGAACGAAGAGATTACAATCTATACTGCCCATCTTAATGTACTTCATTATCTTGGCCTGGTTTCGGTTCTCAGCTGTCACAAACAAGTTGACGCTTGACACCATACCAGACTTTCTGTCTTCCGATTTTTTTACCCTTTTCACACTTTATTCCCAATTGAAGGGCACTGCGAAGTGGCTGTGTGCGCCTAGCGTGGATGCGGGTAGGAAACCCTTGAATAATAGTGTACATGGGCGCAATGCTTCAGGCTCTTTTATAGTTGTGCCTTGTGCCTTTATGAATATATAACAAATGGCACACCATGTACTGACTTCGTAAGGATAACAGGATGATTTGATGTGTGAATGAAGTCCCGTAAATATACGACCATACTTGATATCAGCAGCGAGCATGAAGCGTGTTGATGTGTAAAATGGTATACATTTGCCCAAAACAAACGTTTCTTATTTACAACTGTGCTCGTGTTATAAGGAACATCACTTTAGCCTTTGGTGCTGTTTTGTTGTTGTAACCACATGGGCTCACTGTTTTCGGGTGTTTTATACTTGCAAGCTCTAACTTTATTAATCCCTCTCGAATCTCATCCCATGTTCTAAGTATGTAAAGACGGCAGGATGATTTCATGTTACAATTTCGTGCTGTAACTATACTATCGCAGCTGATGTTAGCAGTGAGCGTGAAAATTCATCATTTTGTAGACAAGCACGCCGTCGTGCATAAAACTAAACATTTGTATTTGAAACTATGCTTGTCTTATAGTGTATATGGGCTCAGTGCTGCAGGCATTTTTTTTAGTTGTAACTTCTGCCCTTATTAATTCTCAATAAATGTCACATTATATTCCAAGTGTGTAAGGATAGCAGGATGAGCTGAGATAACAATTACGTGCTGACATTATACTATCACACCTGATGTAATCTGCGAGTTTTGCGAGCATTGGAATGGAGTGATTTGGCTCGTAATTACTATTGCAGCTGATGTTAGCAGCGAGCGTGAAAATTTCTGATTTTGTAGACAAGCACGCCGTCGTGCTTAAAACTCAGCATTTGTATTTGAAAATATGCTCGTCTTATAGTGTATATGGGCTCAGTGCTGCAGGCAGTTTTTTTAGTTGTAACTTCTGCCCTTATTAATTCTCAATAAATGTCACATTATATTCCAAGTGTGTAAGGATAGCAGGATGAGCTGAGATAACAATTACGTGCTGACATTATACTATCACACCTGATGTAATCTGCGAGTTTTGCGAGCATTGGAATAGAGTTATTTGGGTCGTAATTACTATTGCAGCTGATGTTAGCAGCGAGCGTGAAAATTCCTGATTTTGTAGACAAGCACGGCGTCGTGCTTAAAACTCAGCATTTGTATTTGGGAATATGCTCGTCTTATAGTGTATATGGGCTCAGTGCTGCAGGCAGTTTTTTTTAGTTGTAACTTGTGCCCTTATTAATTCTCAATAAATGTCACATTATATTCCAAGTGTGTAAGGATAGCAGGATGAGCTGAGATAACAATTACGAGCTGACATTATACTATCACACCTGATGTAATCTGCGAGATTTGCGAGCATTGGAATGGAGTGATTTGGGTCGTAATTACTATCGCAGCTGATGTTAGCAGCGAGCGTGAAAATTCCTGATTTTGTAGACAAGCACGCCGTCGTGCTTAAAACGCAGCATTTGTATTTGAAAATATGCTCGTCTTATAGTGTATATGGGCTCAATGCTGCAGGCAGTTTTTTTAGTTGTAACTTGTGCTCTTATTAATTTGAAATAAATGTCACATTATATTCCAAGTGTGTAAGGATAGCAGGATGAGCTGAGATCACAATTACGTGCTGACATTACACTATCACACCTGCTGTAATCTGCGAGTCTTGCGAGCATTGGAATGGAGTGATTTGGGTCCGTAGTTTTAGTGTGCGATGGTCCGTTTCTGCTATTTATTTTGTTTTAATTTATTTTTCCGGAAGAGTTGTACTGCTATTCAGGTCATTGTATTTATTTTACTGGAAGGGTTTAGCTGTCTTTATTTTGCGGCATTGGAATGGAGTGATTTGGGTCGTAATTTTAGTGTACGATGGTCCGTTTCTGCTTTTGGGTTTATTTTTATTTATTTTCCCGGGAGTTTGGCTGTCTTCACTTTGCGGCATTGGAATGGAAAATACCTTTCGCATCACTCTGTGTCTTCATTTGCATGTCTTTGAAGCTGGGAACGAAGAGATTACAATCTATACTGCCCATCTTAATGTACTTCATTATCTTGGCCTGGTTTCGGTTCTCAGCTGTCACAAACAAGTTGACGCTTGACACCATACCAGACTTTCTGTCTTCCGATTTTTTACCCTTTTCACACTTTATTCCCAATTGAAGGGCACTGCGAAGTGGCTGTGTGCGCCTAGCGTGGATGCGGGTAGGAAACCCTTGAATAATAGTGTACATGGGCGCAATGCTTCAGGCTCTTTTATAGTTGTGCCTTGTGCCTTTATGAATATATAACAAATGGCACACCATGTACTGACTTCGTAAGGATAACAGGATGATTTGATGTGTGAATGAAGTCCCGTAAATATACGACCATACTTGATATCAGCAGCGAGCATGAAGCGTGTTGATGTGTAAAATGGTATACATTTGCCCAAAACAAACGTTTCTTATTTACAACTGTGCTCGTGTTATAAGGAACATCACTTTAGCCTTTGGTGCTGTTTTGTTGTTGTAACCACATGGGCTCACTGTTTTCGGGTGTTTTATACTTGCAAGCTCTAACTTTATTAATCCCTCTCGAATCTCATCCCATGTTCTAAGTATGTAAAGACGGCAGGATGATTTCATGTTACAATTTCGTGCTGTAACTATACTATCGCAGCTGATGTTAGCAGTGAGCGTGAAAATTCATCATTTTGTAGACAAGCACGCCGTCGTGCATAAAACTAAACATTTGTATTTGAAACTATGCTTGTCTTATAGTGTATATGGGCTCAGTGCTGCAGGCATTTTTTTTAGTTGTAACTTCTGCCCTTATTAATTCTCAATAAATGTCACATTATATTCCAAGTGTGTAAGGATAGCAGGATGAGCTGAGATAACAATTACGTGCTGACATTATACTATCACACCTGATGTAATCTGCGAGTTTTGCGAGCATTGGAATGGAGTGATTTGGGTCGTAATTACTATCGCACCTGATGTTAGCAGCGAGCGGGAAAATTCATGATTTTGTAGGCAAGCACGCCGTCGTGCTTAAAACTCAGTATTTGTATTTGAAAATATGCTCGTCTTATAGTGTATATGGGCTCAGTGCTGCAGGCAGTTTTTTTAGTTGTAACTTCTGCCCTTATTAATTCTCAATAAATGTCACATTATATTCCAAGTGTGTAAGGATAGCAGGATGAGCTGAGATAACAATTACGTGCTGACATTATACTATCACACCTGATGTAATCTGCGAGTTTTGCGAGCATTGGAATAGAGTTATTTGGGTCGTAATTACTATTGCAGCTGATGTTAGCAGCGAGCATGAAAATTCCTGATTTTGTAGACAAGCACGGCGTCGTGCTTAAAACTCAGCATTTGTATTTGCAAATATGCTCGTCTTATAGTGTATATGGGCTCAGTGCTGCAGGCAGTTTTTTTAGTTGTAACTTCTGCCCTTATTAATTCTCAATAAATGTCACATTATATTCCAAGTGTGTAAGGATAGCAGGATGAGCTGAGATAACAATTACGTGCTGACATTATACTATCACACCTGATGTAATCTGCGAGATTTGCGAGCATTGGAATGGAGTGATTTGGGTCGTAATTACTATCGCAGCTGATGTTAGCAGCGAGCATGAAAATTCCTGATTTTGTAGACAAGCACGGCGTCGTGCTTAAATCTCAGCATTTGTATTTGAAAATATGCTCGTCTTATAGTGTATATGGGCTCAGTGCTGCAGGCAGTTTTTTTTGTTGTAACTTCTGCCCGTAATAATTCTGAATAAATGTCACATTATATTCCAAGTGTGTAAGTATAGCAGGATGAGCTGAGATAACAAATACGTGCTGACATTACACTATCACACCTGGTGTAATCTTGGAGTTTTGCGAGCATTGCAATGGAGTGATTTCGGTCCGTAGTTTTAGTGTACGATGGTCCATTTCTGCTATTTATTTTGTTTTAATTTATTTTTCGGGAAGAGTTGTACTGCTATTTAGGTCGTTGTATTTATTTTACTAGAAGGGTTTAGCTGTCTTTATTTTGCGGCATTGGAATGGAGTGATTTGGCTCGTAATTACTATCGCAGCTGATGTTAGCAGCGAGCGTGAACATTTCTGATTTTGAAGACAAGCAGGCCGTCGTGCTTAAAACTCAGCATTTGTATTTGAAAATATGTTTGTCTTATAGTGTATATGGGCTCAGTGCTGCAGGCAGTTTTTTTAATTGTAACTTCTGCCCTTATTAATTCTCAATAAATGTCACATTATATTCCAAGTGTGTAAGGATAGCAGGATGAGCTGAGATAACAATTACGTGCTGACATTATATTATCACACCTGATGTAATCTGCGAGTTTTGCGAGCATTGGAATGGAGTGATTTGGGTCGTAATTACTATTGCAGCTGATGTTAGCAGCGAGCGTGAAAATTCCTGATTTTGTAGACAAGCACGCCGTCGTGCTTAAAACTCAGCATTTGTATTTGAAAATATGCTCGTCTTATAGTGTATATGGGCTCAGTGCTGCAGGCAGTTTTTTTAGTTGTAACTTCTGCCCTTATTAATTCTGAATAAATGTCACATTATATTCCAAGTGTGTAAGGATAGCAGGATGAGCTAAGATAACAAATACGTGCTGACATTACATTATCACACCTGATGTAATCTTGGAGTCTTGCGAGCATTGGAATGGAGTGATTTGGGTCCGTAGTTTTAGTGTACGATAGCTCTAAAATTTACAAATGCGAGACCTGTTGCATTGTAAATGCTTGTTTGTAATGGTTTTAATTAACTACACAATAAATATATTACTTACTTACTTTGTGTGCCAATATACTCCTTGTAAAAGAGCAGAATACTGTCACTCACAGTGAAACCAACTGATAGACCGAGAGAAAAAGCGAGAGAGACTGAATTTTATTAAACACAAAAGGTCATGGTTAACGCCAGGCCTAAATAGAGGCCCAGTTATTAAAGAAAGTCTCAAAAGTGTATCCATGGTATATATCCTTGCATTAAGTGCATATATACAGTTTCCGTGAATTCCCAAAAATTTACAGAAGTAGGCCAAGAAATAGTACTCCTGAAAAATATTTGTGAACTGCGTTTTAGCATGAGCAAATGTGCATAACTAGATTTGCTCATGTAAAAATCTGAATGTTTCAAGTTTACTTTTCCTCCAACCACTTTTTTCCAACCCTGGAAGAAGTTTTACGTCTGCCACTAGTAAATTTCCAACCTTTATCAGTATGGGAAAAGATTAGAAAAGAGTTGGTGAAACCCCTTAAAACATGCAAGTTAGTAGGTTTGCAAAGACTCAAAAGGGCATTCCAACCCTTGAACTATTGCTTACCACTACCTTCAGCCCCAGTATGTAGACCTGCAGAAACGTAGCAACATAAGAGAATTGCTAATATTCAAACCCTACTATGTTACGAACCCTGGCATAAGTAGAGATGCTATATCCGAATTCTTATATAATGAGATTGGTGCCGTCATTTGTCGCCGCATTATATGGTACAAAAGGGAAAAGTGGATTTTGTTATAGGACAAGTAGATTTATGAAGCAACCTCTCCCATGGACAAGTAGATATTTTATTAAATTCCACACACCTGTACCATGCACTATGTTCTTATAAATGAAGTCATTTGATGTGTCATGAGTATTGTTATGAATGTATTGTTATGAATGGAATCATTTATCGTGCTATGAGTGATATACTATGAAAGGGTATAAGCTGTGCATGGAGAAGGTGCAAGTTATAGCTAATGTATTGTTGTAATTGGTTGACAATACTGTGCATGAAGGTGTACAAGTTATAGTACATTTCAATTGGGACAAAAATTACAAATTAAGTTATAACCATAACTCTAAAATATCCAATGTTTATGCAGTTTAAGTGGGTTTTGTGTACAAAAAATGCATAAAGTTTCCCCAACTAAAACTTAGCTTTAACCTTTATTTTTTCATTGAATTTCAATTCTTAAAAAAGAAAATGTGTTTCAAATCATAGTGTGGAGTGTTATTGTGTGGAGTGTAAAAGAGTTGAGTGTGGTCAAGTGGTTTGTCATTGAATGGAGTGTTGTACATTGGCATTGAGTTTAGTGGAATAGAGTGGAGTAGAGTGGAGTAGATTGGAGTCAGTGTCAATGAAGGTAGTTTCATAGAGAGGAATGTTGTTGACTGGATTATTGTAAAGCAGCATGTCATAGAGTGGAGTTTAGTAGAGTGCACTTCTGTGAAGCAGAATGGAGTACAGTGGTGTAGAGTAAAGGGGCATACAGTGGAGAGGGGGGGCATAGAGCAGAGTGGTGTGGAGTGGCTTATACTACATTGGCATCGTGTGGAGTTGAGTGTTGTAGATTTGAGTGGCATAGAATGAAGTAGAGTGTCATAGAGTGATGTAGAGTGGAGGGTCATTCAGTGGAATGTCAGAGTGGATAGTAACAGAATACTGTGTTGCGGAGTGTCTTAGAGTAGAGTGGAGTGGAGTTCAGTTGAAGAGACTTGAAGGGCATATATTTGTGTTGAGTGTTGTAGAATGAAGTGGCATAGAGTGGCACAGTGTGGAGTCACATGCTGTAGAGTACAGTGGAAAGGAATAGATGGGAGTGGATTGTCATAGAGAGGAGTGTTATATGGTGGAGTGGTGTTTAGTACAGGGCTGTACCGTGGCTTAGAGTGGAGTTGAGTGTTGTAGAGCGGATTGGCATATAGTGGAGTAGAATGGAATAGAATGTCATAGACTGGAGTGTCATAGAGTAGGCCAGGGTGGGAGTTGTGGAATTTCTCTCCATTGAATTAAAATCTCTGAGAGATTCCGCAGAATCCCGCCAATGGGCAACAAATGCAGGTCGCCTTGCGAATTTAGCACTGGTAGCATGTTCCGTGCTGAAATCAGCGTCAATATCAGTATGCTATTTTCAAAATGATTTTGTTGCCACTCTAGTAGAAAATGTAAAAAGGAAGTAGCCCTTTGACCGTGACTGTATACATTTGAAAATCTCAAAGGAAGTCCTCCTACCGACCGGAAATCGTACTACCAAATGCCAAATGTCACTTGTGCTCTCCATCTCCCATTCTGAAGCCTTGCGTTGTTCTCATTGTCATTACATTTGCATCAAGTTGCTCAAACAAGAAATAAATTCTGCCACGCAGCAGTTGGTGGAACTCAGGAACTCAGCATTAGAAGAGTAATGTAGAGTCGCCAATTTCTCCAATTCTGCTCATGAAATTACAATTCTGACCGGGCCGATCATAGAGTAGAATGGAGTAGAGTGTCTTACACTGCAATGTCATAGAGTGGAGTGTTATAAAGGGAGTGTCATAGAGTGGAAAGCTGTAGAGTGTCACAGAGTGGAGTGGCATGCTGTAGAGTACAGTGGAGAGGAATAGATGGGAGTGGATTGTCATAGAGAGGAGTGTTATATGTGGAGTGGCGTTGATTGTAGTGTTGTCGAGTGGAGTGGTATTTAGTACAGGGCTGTACCGTGGCATAGAGTGGAGTTGAGTGTTGTAGAGCAGATTGGCATATAGTGGAGTAGAGTGGAATAGAATGTCATAGACTGGAGTGTCATAGAGTGGAGTGGCAAAGACCGGAGTACAGTGTTGTAGAGTGGAATATCATAGAGTGGAAGACAGAGTGCTGTAGTGTGTGGTAGAGTAAAGTGGCACATCATAGCGAATCTGGGATGTTTGTCTCAACATTAACTGCCACTTTGATGGGGTAACCTTTCACCCTTGGGGATGTGGTCAAAATTAGACCACTGCATGTAGATTATGATAGGATGGATGAGGTTATTGAAAATCTGTATGATGGCAAGCTGCAGACATGTCTAGGATATTTCAGATATATCTATTGTTTCATCTTATAATGACTTTCATTCAAGGGGTGCATAGCCAGGGCTGAGATGGGATAAGTAGGTGTATTTGGAATTTGTGGCTCATCTAATGTGTTGTAATTGAATGACCTGTTATGGAATAAGTTGATTCACATAATGACACTGAGATTGCTGACCCTGGTTAAGGACCTACAAGAGTTAGTATCCATCGCTGTCATTCAGGCTCCTTACGCCCTTCATCATCACAAAATGTTCAGTGATTCCATCTCTTGAAGTCTGTTTTGTCAGGTGACAAGGCAGAATTGTTGTATCATAGAACTGTTTATCCATGAGACTAGGACGGCCATCTTGAAAGCACATTTTGACCCTTTGTTGTATTGATTAGCTAATATGTGATAATTGATTGAAGCATCTTCCTGTTGGCTGGAACCTCAGCCCATACAGATACACATGGACACATTTCATGAGTAGTTATATTGAAAAACAGATGAAGGAGAAAACCATCCAAAAAGCTTTTTTATGTGACTCATGGACATGATCAGACCTAGCCCATTCTTTTGTTACATATTGTTGAGAGTTTGTTCTTTGTTTCAGAAAGTTGTTTATTGGAGAAGCTAAGCAACCTTTAATGAGAAGGTTATTTATTAATTGTTTGGATCTGCAGCTAAGACAACCTCATAGTTTGCCCTTTCCACCTTTGAGGATGACATCCCCTGGGGGCTACAAGTGAATAAAAAGGCTTCTGCTGCACATACAGTTTGGAATGGAAAGAGCCTGCTGAGATATTCTGTAACAGGACTTTCACTTCCTCTTCTTGCAGGCTGTTTTTATGTGCACCCGCCCCTGGATACCAACACCGGATCCATCTAGGTGACCTTCTTAATATACTTCTGCCATCTTTTCTAAAGCTGGCTGTAGGGTCTTTGACCAGAGGCAGATTCCACCCATCAGCATCCTTATTGGTTGAATACGGTTTAGAAGTGATCATCTTTGCAGTGCATTAGGATTCTTCTGGCTGATGAGACTTATCCAAAGGTAAGGAGCCCAGGATTGGCAGCACAACATACACAGAATGCAATCTGTGTATACCTCAAGCCATTTTCACCCCAAAAAATAATCAAATCACTCAAGACAGCATATATCACTGGTTATATGTTTCTGCCAATGCCCCTCTGTTCTAAGATTGCACAGTGAGTAAGTGGGTGCTCGTCATTACCATCTGTGAACCGTGAATCACATCTCAGTACTCACATACATATACTTTTGGAAACAAATATTTGTCGCCTATCTTTTAGTTGTAGTCATGTCAAGTTTCAAAATGATAGTAAAGTGTGTTTGACATAGATTAGTAAACTGTCTCAGCACCCATGCGCATGATCCCATGAGGCAAGCTCTGCAAAGCATCCAACATCTCTGAGAACCCTCCTCTCCCACTATTCTCTTGTATTAAGCTTCACACCTTTTCTTTTTCTGTGCAACATCCTTTCCTTGCTCACCATCACCACTACCCCCTGTGCCAGCACTCTAATTTAGAGCATAGACAATTTTGGCACTATACAAAATAAGATGAAAATAGATAGGTGAATAAATGATAGGTGTGCTTGAAGCACTTTATGTAGAAATAGCAGACATTGGGCATCCTTTTCTCAAATGTATTATCCACATGGAGTTCATAAATTGGCTATTTTTTTTTTAAAAAAAGAGAACATCAGTAATGCCAAGCTTGGACACAAGCCATTAACGAAAACCTAAACAAGTTGGTAGTAAGATTATTCAGCACTCGGATGGAACTGGATAGAGACAGGTTGCGCTTTTCAAAAACTCTAATTACTAAATAAATAAAAATGAATGCATAATTATGACTTTCATAAATATGACGTTTTCGACATAAAGACAAGGGAAAGGCTTTAAATTGGATTTTATCCAACGCTGAGAAGAAGAAAAAAGTATTATATTAGTTTTTAAAGTATTTATTTTCTACAATGTGCGCATAATATTGAGATGTCCTTCAAATAGAATAACTGCTGAAACACATCTGAGTGGAAACTAGGGGCCTGATTTACTAAAAAGTCCCTTAATGCAGCAGGAGAGCGTGCTGTGCTGCATTGTGTGAAAGGACAAGAGCAAAAATGTGCCATAGCTACTTAGATATGATGCATTCCTGCCCTCTCCCTGAGCTGATGCTCTATGTGCTGCCTAGTCGCAATGCAGGCACCCTAGGCCCATGGTGCAAGGGTGCCTGCGTTACAGCCAGGATTGTTTTTGGGCAGGATTTAAAAGCTTGTGTCACCTTGCGTGATGCACTGATGAGGCAAGCCCTTAGTAAATCTGAGCCTAAATTTATATCTCAGTGCTCACATTATTTAATCCAGTGTTTGAGCAGGTGAGATAAGAAAAAGCAGTATCTATGCTGTCATTGGTGGATCACCCCACACACGCACTGTGGATTTGTCAACAAGCATACTACAATGCAATGTAGGCATGTACTTTGCTGTGTTCTTTTATGCACAAATCGCTTCATTCCAGCCAGTCTCAGTTTTTTTGTAAAATATAACATTCCATGTACTATTCAGTGAAGGAGGTAACATATTCTCTTTTATACAAAATATACATGGGTGCACACTGCAAATTAACTCTTCATGAGCTAGAACTCAGCCTAAACATGTGGCTGAGAAATGTTTTTCCCAGCCAGCAATAATCCATGACACACTCTGCGGATTTCCTCAGTGAGATCCCTGTTTTTTTGGGGGTCACGTTTCACCATATTCCCAGCTAAATACCTCAGATCACTTTATATAACGACTGAATGAATTCTGGCTCAGCATGGCGTACATAGATTTTTAACCATTGCCCGACAAAGTAGATCAAGGAGATAATCTCTGTAAGATCGAGCCAACACCATTGATTCATCCAGTACTCAGTGCAAATTTGTGGACTGAAATTTATGAAGCTGGGATATACATTTATATTATGCATGTATTTTTGGTTCTCTCCTACATGCAGTGTTAGCTCTCAGGCATTACCTCATGTCATCGGTCAATACACACAAAACACAACATACACATTAGTGCAGAAACAGTGTTGCCTAAACTAATATTTTGGCTTAGTTCTACAAGCTTTGTTTTCACACACATGGGTGACACAAGGGAACTTACTTCAATGAACCAGCAATTGAATGTGAAAGACAGGTTATTGTAGCCTCAAAGAACCCCACCCAAGGCATAGCTGAAGGGGAGTCAATGTTTTTGGGTTACTAACAGGGATCAGTGGTAATCCAAACTATCGTTCATTAATGATGTACACAATCAAAGATTACAAGACATGAAATACACATTTGAACATAGTTATTTTAAAATAACAATTTTAAAAACTCCAGGATCTAGTGCATACAATATTTGTACCATCATAGAAGATAAGAATTAAAAGCAGCTAAGCGTTTCAATAACCGTGAAAACGGGGGAAAATTGTAACATTGCTGCTTGTAGCCCTTAACATCCTCACTGTGTTAACTCTAAGTGCTATGCTAGCTCTAGCAGATGATTAAATATTAAGCATGAATTTCGAAAGTGTTGCAAATACCTGGGCAACAGAGTTTGTTGTCTGTTTTGAATAGTTTGCCAACTACTTCAAGCACAAGGCCAAGAGCATGGATATTCTGTCTGTGTTAGAACACTATAATGGCACCAGTTAGTGAAGGCTAAATGCTTCCCAGGACCTCTGTGATCTTGCCAGAGGCGTCTTTAGTCATGATGGAATTGGTGCTGTGCTCATCAGGATCTTTGATCTGGTTCTAGGATGTGGGTAAAGTTTCTCACCTCCCAAGTGGTCACTTGACAGACGTTTTATACTGAAGCTAATCTGACATAGCCTTAGGAATATCTGCCGTAATTTTTGTGCATCAGTATTTGGGCCTTTGATGCATGATTATAAACAAATATGGTAAAGATATGTCAATTCATACTACATTGTTAATAACATTCGTATTATCTGACCTTGAAATATTGTTAACAAGGCTGATGTCACATTAGGTGTTTTTATCAATGTTATGGTCTGGATGATTTCACACCTTCACATGTTCCCAGAAAGACAATTACAAGGACATGCAGTATCTGGGTCAGATGTAGACAGACCAATGATCAGGCAGATAAAATGTGTCAATTCTGTGAAAAGCACCAAATAATTTCTATCATCTTTGTAGGAAGTGGGAATCTGACTACATGGTTGACCCCACTTTCTTCCTGGTGTTTTGATGGTTTTTGACATAGTTTGGCTGGGAACCTGCTATTCAGGTCCCCAGCCTATCTGCTTTCTCTTACAAATTGATTCCAGATTGGATTCTGGGGTACCCTTGTGAGTCCCTAGTATATGGTATACTATGTACCCAGGGCATAGGTACCCCAGAGGCCTACCAGGGGTTGAAGCATGTATTATGCCACCCCTGGGAAGCCCTCCAAAATTACACTACAGGTCTGCTACTGCAGCCTGGGTAAGGTGGTGCATGCACCCCTTACTGAGAAATAGGTTCACTATATCTCTCTTAATACATCACATAGAAACCTATCAGTCACCCCTATGGCAGGCCTTATCAATCCTGAAGGCAGGGTGCTTGGTTATATGTGAGAGGGTACCCAGGCATGAGCTGAGCCCCACTACAGCCTTCGGAATCTATTCTCCGGGGTTGTCAGTAGTGCGACCTGACCATCTACTCTTAAAAGCATTATAACTAAAACGGTTAATGCTAACTTTGGACTGGCTGCAAGGAAACATGTTGTGTTTGGTGTCAAACACCTTGGAGTCATTCCCCCACATTAATTTCTGATGTGAGAATATGATCCCATCCTTTTTAGAGGGAGGGACATGACAGCACCGGTATACCCGGTACCAACTTAAAAGAGCCCGGGCATCACAAAATGGATGCTTCAGCCATAGGCACGGGTCTGGCCTCCTGCTGCTGACCGAAACTCCGGCAGGGGAGGTCTGAACAATAGGTTTCCTGTAACCACACCTCTTGGGGGTGAATTGGGTACTCGGCCTCACTCATGATGATTTTCCTCAAAGCCCCCTCATTTAAACGGGGGGTGTAGATGGTGAAAGTGGTGTGTGCCTTTGAATACGGGCAGGATATATTATGTGTGGAACACACCTGATGTAACTTGTGGCTGAAACATGAGGGGAGAATATCGGCTCAGTAGGGTGTATATCGCTTTGAGTGGGAACTAAACTAAGAATTGAACATCTTGTGAATTCCCTCATGCCGTGTGTGACTACAGAGGGTCGCTCTCTACTCCAGTGCCATTTTTAGCGACTTGCTTAATGAACTCTGGTAAGAAGTGGGGAAGGTTGGACATCGTACGACCCGGAAGGAGTGTACTTGAACTAAAAATCTATGATTGTGATATTGGAAGTAACGCCTCTATATCTTTTACATCATGTTGGAGTGTTGGAGTACGTCTTTTCTCTTTTTACTCAGCACGTTGCTTCTCTTGTGAAGTATATTTTCAGTTTAAATGGATATTAATCACAGACTATGTGATATGTATATACCGTTAGGAGGGCCATTGATTGCCCACTGACTTTTGATGGTGGATTTCGCACTACGTATGAATAGACTCTGGCCACACCAATTGGGTGGTTTGCAACTGTTTGGGATTGTTTGAGAGCATACATTTAATAATTTTGTCTTTTTATTTGATGTGAAAACAACTGTTGTTATTGTTTTGTCTTTTACCTTTCAGTTCCTATTGGAAGAGTAAAGTTACGAAAACACTCCAGACTTACAGGTGGAGTATAGCCCACTACAGTGGGTAGTGAGAGGGGTTTTGGAAAAAGGGCATAGGGATCCAACTTGTCCTGAGGAATGCCGGAGATTAAGCTTTGAACCGGCAGAAACATGTTGACCGCTATCCAGAATGGAGGGGTGGTGAGCACCTAATTTACTCGCACCACCACTATCCATTAGGTATATACTTCTTTATATACCTTCTTAATCCTGACTAGGGAATCCATGAATAAAATTATTATAGAGATATGGCTGAGCCAGTTTTAAAACTCACTACTTATCTGCACTTTAGGATCCTGTCTTTTCCGTTTGTCTTTACCATTGTTGTATTGTTTACCCCTCCCTATTGCTCGGCCTCTAGCGTTGGGTTTGTGCAGAGGCGTCAGTAGCAGCCCTATGATGAAGCATGCCACAACTTGTTGTGGGTGAGGGCAGTTTTTTACAAAGTGTGTGTGCTCTCTTGAATCCTTTTGCAATTGCTTACATATATAGGCCGCTTTTTTGTCGCTCTACCGCCTAGTGTGTGTTTACGTACTTTTCAAGGAGGATGATATAGGGTTGTGGCTTCTCCCCCCTTTTCTTTGTTGTGGGTACTATGTGTAGCAGGGCCGCTGAGCCGTAGGGGTTTGACTGTGGATGACCTTTTGGTACATCACATTGGACTATCACTTTACGGGAGAATGGGCTGTTGTGTTTTGAGTTGAGATACTTCCACCACCAAATATGTCACTTGAACAGGGATTAGCCTTTGACGAGGAATTAGTCCAGGGAGAAACAACTATGAATCAAGTTTTGACAAAGGGTGAGGGTTGGGACACCCTAATTGAGTTGAGGAAAACACAGGCGAAGGCTACTTTACATGGGGCAGTACTCACTGAATATCTGAGGGCCAACGCTGCACCGCGAGGCTTATTGGTAACCAACGAACCCCTCATCGTCCAGGAAGATCCGTCTTTCAGGAAAGATTGGGCTTTGATTGCATGGAAATGCACAAGAGATTGGTTAGTCCTAATTATAACAACAGCCAAAAGAATTGCAGATACATTGCTCATACAAATACAGAATAGTGAGCAGGGACTGAGAGCCAATGTGGTTTCGGCCACATACAAGAGAAAATTAGAGGAGACTAATATAGAAATAGGAGAGTACAAGGACTACCTATTACAATCTAAGATCTCTAAATTACAGAAGGATCTTAAAAAATTCTCAAAAGAAAAAGTATATCCATATACGACAGAAGAATATGTGCAAAGGAAATTGGAACAAGCAAAGAAGGGACATCAGGGAGACCGGAGGAGTTCGGATTCCATGAGCTCTAATAGTGAAGGGAGTGAGATTGAGAACAGACCAAGGAGGAGGGGGCGTAGTAGAGGTAGAGGACAGTATCAAGGCCAGGGGTACAATTTTAATCCTATGTACCAAAATTATCAAGGCCATGTATTTGGCTGGCCCCCTATGTATCAGCCCTTCCCACCCATGCAGGGCCCAAATAACATACAGAATTTCCCACAGATACCTTGTTCCCCTTTTTTAGGCAGAGGCAGGGGCCCGGGCAGGGAGAGACAAAGAGGCAACTTGGGTGTTCAGTGGGAAGATCTAAATCAAAGAGTAACCCGGAGCATGGCACGGGACGCAGTACCGGGGACCAGCAGGGAGGCGACTTAGTAATGAATCTTACAGACCTTTCCTTAACATTAGCACAACTAAGGGTGCTCAATAAGGGCCTGGGATTCGTCCCTACTAACACCATGGATAGTTTCAGGGTGCGCAAGGAACTCTCTGATTTTTTTTAGATCAGTGAGATTGAATGTCTTCTTTTCAGATCGAGAAGATAGAACTGATAAGAGAGAGGATACGGATTTCGGTCCCAAGTCGACCTTCATACCCATGAATTCGGTATTACCACATGAAGTTGTTACCTTTGAGAGAGCAGTTGTTTATGATCTAGACAAGCTAGGTAACAATCAGAGGCATCCCTACAGACATATCACAAGTGAAGACAGGGAAGCCCTAGAAGATTTAAAGAATAACCAATATATAACTATAAAGCCCGCCGATAGTTATTCAAATGAAAGAAGTGTATGAACAGGAGTGCAGAAGACTATTAAGTGATGAAAGGAACTATAAGATTCTCCAAACCGATCCTACTCCAGGATTAAAGAGAGAAATTGGAATTATCATAGAGGAAGCCCTAAGTAATGACTGGATAACAGAACATGAGGCTGGTTTCTTAATTAAAAAAGATCCTGTTATGCCAGCATTCTATACTCTACCTAAAGTACATAAGGCAACTAGACCACCATCAGGAAGACCTATTGTGGCGGGTATAGGTTCCATACTGGAGCCTTTGTCACAGTTTTGTGATTTTTTCTTCAAACCTTTGGTCCAGAGTAGGAGGGAATACCTCAAAGACACTACTGAAGTACTCAATCTCTTATGTGACATGGCCTTCAGTCCTGAAGAGGAATTTTTGGTGGGATTGGACATAGAATCCCTATATACCAATATTCCGCACCTAGAAACTTTAAGAATGATTGAGGAGCTTTTGTTTGATTTGGATTGGCAATATCAGACCCCGAGACCATTTATTTTACATCTGGCGGATTTAGCTCTCACTAGGAACTTTTTTGAGTTCAATGGAGTGCTTTATTTGCAAACCCATGGTACTTCTATGGGTAGTGCTTTTGCACCGAGTCTAGCGGGTCTTAATGTGGCCGCCTTTGAGCAAAAATATATCTTTGACTCTGAAAACCCATGGATTGACAACATACGTGTTTGGAAACAGTTTATAGATGACGTCCTCCTCATTTGGAGGGGAAATGAGGCATCTATAAATGAGTTTATGCAATGGTTATATGCACAAAATCATTTCTTACATTTCACCAATACTATCACTAAGGATAGTCTTCCTTTTTTGGATTTGGTTATCTCTCCGACGGAGGGTAAACTGTCAACTAAAGTCCATCACAAATCTACGGATAAGAATGAACTCCTGCATTTTGGTAGTTTTCATCCTAGAGCTTTGCGGGAAAATCTACCGGTCGGTCAGTTCCTGCGGTTGCGCAGGAACTGTTCAGAACCGGATGAATTCAAGGCAGAGGCAGCTCGCTTAGCAGAAAAATTGGATGACAGAGGTTATCCGAAGCAAATAGTCAGGAGGGCTCGTAAGCAAGCATGGAATTGCCCTAGAGAGGCATTACTGACCAAAGGAGAAAGACCAACAAAAAACAACACTGTTTGTGTTACTACATTCAATACATCTTCAGCGGCTATTAAACGTATCATCTTAAAACATTGGCGTATTTTGAACTCTAGCGGCCTGAAGCTTGAGGAACCCCTCTTTGCATTTAGGAGGGGTCAAAATATTAAGGACCAACTAGTACATTCTCGCCCACAAAACAGCCCCGGGGGGCTCCTTGGGTGGGTGGACACTTAACACCTGTCACGGGACACACACGGTGTGGGTCATGTGATGTTTGCTCTCTGACTAAGAACACTAAAGAGGTAGATGTGGGTCTGAAATACCTTTGGCAACAGCGAGTACACACGAACTGTAACTCGTCCAATGTGATCTACATGATCAAGTGTCCGTGTAATTTGATTCACATTGGGATGACTTGTAGGAAGGTGAAGGTGAGGATTATGGAGCATAGGAGCAATATCAGATGTTCCAGGACTAACACACGCCTCACATTGCATTTTGCTGAGAAAGGGCATACAACACAAGATATATACTGGACAGTGTTGGATAAACCCGCCTTTAGACCATCAATGAGAGACCCTTCACAGGCCCTTTTTGTACGGGAGCAGAAGTGGGTATACCGCACGAAGAGTTATGTATCTGGACTCAATGATGATATACCGTGGTCAGCACTAGGTGGAAAATGAATGGGTACCCGGAGGTCTCGCCCCATTAAGTACAGTTCTTGTGGGTGGAGGGAGTTGATGAATATTGAGAGAAGAGTACTCTAATTGACATCGGGTTGACCAGGAGTTCTAAGGACATCTGTAATGTTAGCCTATAATTACCCTCCTAGTTATAAGGTTTCTTGGAGGATGCCATTGAAGTTAGTTTATTGGGTATTGACATCTCACATATGATTACCTAATTGGGGATATTGGTGATTTGAGATACTTCTGCCTTGCCTGGAATATATTGGTGAATATTGAGACATGCTTTTGAGATTGATGCATCCCCTCTTTTTCCTGGAATATGGTTTGCACGCATGCTTTGGTCCAAGTGCGAGATCTTAGAACGATTAGCAATACGGGGGATCTGCACGTAATGTGGACGGGTGAATCGGTCCCCGTATGTAGTGCACGCAAAGCCTCTACGGGATTGAGAGGTTAGCGGTCTAGTTCCCTACGTGGTGCGTGCTTCGTCACTCGCACGCATCACGTGATGAGAGTGGAAGAGACATTATGAGGGTTACGGAAACCTGTGGCACCTACACGGCACCAGGAGAGACGTATTTTGCAGGCGGCGTACCACTCTTGAGGAAGTGAGGGGTGTTTGGCTAGATACAAAGGGGAGTAAAGTATCTTGTTACACCGATTCGCAAGATTGTCTCGGTAGAGAAGGCGGTCGATTGAAGGATAAGTTATTCTTCCTCTTGGGGGTGAATTGGATACTCGGCCTCACTCATGATGATATTCCTCATAGCCTCCTCATTTAAATGGGGGGTGTAGATGGTGAAAGTGGTGTATGCCTTTGAATACGGGCAGGATATATTATTTGTGGAACACACCTGATGTAACTTGTGGCTGAAACATGAGGGGAGAATATCAGCTCTGTAGGGTGTATATCGCTTTGAGTGGGAACCAAACTAAGAATTGAACATCTTGTGATTTCCCTCCCGCAGTGTGTGACTACAGAGGGTCGCTCTCTACTCCAGTGCCATTTTTAGCGACTTGCTTAATAAACTCTGGTAAGAAGTGGGGACGGCTGGACATCGTACAACCCGGAAGGAGTGCACTTGAACTAAAAATCTATGATTGTGATATGGGAAGTAACGCCTCTATATCTTTTACATCATGTTGGAATGTTGGAGTGCGTCGTTTCTCTTTTTACTCAGCACGTTGCTTCTCTTGTGAAGTATATTTTCAGTTTAAATGGATATTAATCACAGACTATGTGATATGTATATACTATTAGGAGGGCCATTGATTGCCCACTGCCTTATGATAGTGGATTTGGCACTACGTATGAATAGACTCTGGTCACAACAATTGGGTGGTTTGCAACTGTTTGGGATTGTTTGAGAGCATACATTTAATAATGTTGTCTTTTTATTTGATGTGAAAACAACTGTTGTTATTGTTTTGTCTTTTACCTTTCAGTTCCTATTGGAAGAGTAAAGTTACGAAAACACTCCAGACTTACAGGTGGAGTATAGCCCACTACAGTGGATAGTGAGAGGGGTTTTGGAAAAAGGGCATAGGGATCCAACTTGTCCTGAGGAATGCCGGAGATCAAGCTTTGAACCGGCAGAAACATGTTGACCGCTATGCAGAATGGAGGGGTGGTGAGCACTTAATTTACTCGCACCACCGCTATCCATTAGGTATATACTTCTTTATATACCTTTTTAATTCTGACTAGGGAATCCATGAATACAATTATTATAGAGATATCCCTGAGCCAGTTTTAAAACTTACTACTTATCCACACTTTAGGATCCTGTCTTTTCCGTTTGTCTTTATCTTTGTTGTATTGTTTACCCCTCCCTATTGCTCCACCTCTAGCGTTGGGTTTGTGCAGAGGCGGCAGTAGCAGCCCTATGATGAAGCATGCCACAACTTGATGTGGATGAGGGCAGTTTTTTACAAAGTGTGTGTGCTCTCTTGAATCCTTTTGCAATTGCTTACATATGCAGGCCGCTTTTTTGTCGCTCTACCTCCAAGTGTGTGTTTACGTACTTTTCGAGGAGGATGAGGTAGGGTTGTGCCTTCTCCCCCTTTTCTTTGTTGTGGGTACTACCACTCCCAGACAGGCTGATGTGTATTGGGGCTGCGTGGGAGCACTCTCAGAGTGCTTTGAAGTCCTGCACTGGGGGCACATTTGGTGTCCCTGTGCATAGTCCAGCTCAAACCGGTTCAGGGGCTTCCAGCCCCTGCTCTGGCACGAAACTGGACAAAGGAAATGGGTGTAGCCACCCCTCTTTCCAAACCCTACCATAGGTGGGTCCCCTGAGTTAGTCCAACCCCTTCCTTAGGTATAAGTAAGGAACCCCTGGCAACAGGACTTTAGATATCCCTGGACAAAACTCTGCAACTGAATCCTCGAACTTCGACTCTCTACTAAAGACTAGAGGATGGAAGAAATCTCCCTTGGGGTCAAGGAGTGACTCCCCTGCTTGGCAGGCACCAACAAAGCAATTTGTTGGTCTGCATCTCCGAAGCTCCCGCCGGACTCCGAAGTACCTGCAGCCCAGGAAGAAGATTTCCAGACTCCACAGAGGCCAACCCGAGTCCCCAGCAAAGCTGAGACCCGCAGCCCTCGTGAGTAACGTGGAACCGGAACTCCTGGTCACCGTGCATATTTGCAAGTGCATTGACTTCTCGACGTCTCTTGAAGTCGTGCTTGGGATTACCTGTAGCCCCCACCTTGAGCAGATAATCCACTGAAGATTGTCAGCCTAGTCACTCCGAGTGACCTGTGGGCTGCCATTTTGTGTTTCTTCTTGAGGTCCCTTCGCGATCCCTGGTCTGTCGACTGGTTGGTCCCTGTGAAGGTAACTTTGATTTTCCTTGGGCTTCCCTGGTTGCTCCAGACGTGCCCTGACTACCTGCGAAGTGGTGAGTCCCTCAGACCTTGCTGGTATGCACCGAAGCATCTTTCTCCTTTCTGCATGGGTTGCTGTTGCCAAGGCTTGTTGTGTCCAATCTGAGCACCGTTGCTGCAGCACTCGACATCCTTTGTGGGACAGCTCAAATCCAGCTCCTAGTCATCCTCGATGCCTCCTGGTCCTCGTGGCTGAAGAGTCAAGCTTCACCTTCTTCACCTGAAATCACCCAACATCGGTGGGCATTCGCCTATCGGGCCCTGGTCCCTGGCTAGTGACCCAGACTCTGTCCCTTCTGCTTTCAGGTTCTTCTCGACTTTGATCCAGGCTTTGATCTCTTCGGACACTTCGCATCTTCCCGACAGCAGTATTTCTTTGCCAGCTCCCATTGAAAACAATGACGCGACCCGGCACCATTTGACACCTGTGCACCAAGCTTCCCTGGATGAGGTAACTCGAGTACTCCGGTGCTCCCATGGGGGTTGACCCTAGAACTTCCTAAGTCCAAAAGGGTTTGGTCCTAAAACAGTTCTAAGTGTCCCTAATCTTTAAAAATCTAACCGCGACTTCGTCCATAGAAGCTAACGGGAGCTTCGCGGCCGTGTTCTCACACTGTACACGGCCCCCGTGGGTCCCCTGTGTCACTACCATGGGTGGTTCCTTGGGGTCCCAGCGATTCTACAGGCTCAAGTTAAGTCATGGTTCTTATACCACTATTTTAGTATATGGTTTGGCTCGCCCCTAGGGTCTGACGTGTATTTGTGCTATTCTACTGTAATATTTGAAGTGTAACTTATGTGTTTGGACCTCTAGCCTCATAAAGACACTAGGAGGGTGTGTTTAGAAATAAATACATATATTTTAAATATATACATGGTATGGTTGTCTTTGATTTAGCCATTCAAGAAATTATAGACTGGTAAAACAAGCTGCTTTACATTCCTTCAAGACTTAGCATGAAGGCTGCTCTCCATAACTACCACTAGGATAGCTTTCAATAAACGTTGTCTTTGACCAATCATCAATAAGGGGTTGTTTGGACTAGTGCAAGGTGCCCACTATAACTAGTGGACAGCATATACCAGGCCAACTTCTCACATTGGTGGGAAGCTTGTGGGATTCCAGCTTGATATTATTTTACCAGATAATCTCAATTGAGTGACTAACTGAAAACCACTAAAGGTACCTGAGGTACACAGAATACAAGCTTTAGAATACAGTAAGTTCTACTGAACTTAGAGTTGTGTGTCAAGGGCTTAGCACACCCTTTCTACAACTCAAGAGAGTTTAGTAGGCCACACTAGAGTAGGTAGTGCAATACACAACACCTCACCAGTGATGTCTTCAAGGCCAGGAACCAGTGGGTCCCTGCAAGAAGCCAATGGGCTTCTTCCCTCCAAGTATGATAACCTCCCATTCTTCGAATTGAGAGCATTATGCACTACTAGGAGACTGAAGACAGGCAAAAGCCCAACCACCCAGCATCTCAAAGAGTTACTCAGGCTGGATGATCTCAGAAGACCTATAGGGTCTGAAGGGGTAGGCAGAGTGGGTGGGGCAGCACATGAGGAAGGGCCTGGGGGTGAAATTCCCCATGATCTAACCTCTAATGCTGGCCAGGAAGATGACCATGATCTTGACCTTTACTAGCACTGGCACACTTCTGGCTGCCTACCTCCAATGCAGGCACCCTTGCGACGTGTTGCAAGGATGCCTGCGTTCCAGGCAGGATTTTTTTTGTCCAGGAAGGTGCAAATTCTGTAGTGTTGCCATCAACCATAACAATTATTACTGGTGATTCTAGATGGCCTTAATTTATGTTCAGTTTTCGACATTTTTGGGCTCAAGGCAAAACATTTTCTGTGAAAGAGGTCCGTCTCCTATGAGAAATCCACCACTACTGAGACCTTGCTATGTCAGTATACATAGGAGCAATTGCTAATTGTATGAAGAACACGCCATTCAAATCCATCACAGTTTTGTTATATAATGGACAGAATTAGTGATGAGCAAAGCAGATTTCTTTTCTTTTCTTCAATGTTGTATTTTCTTTTCTTAAGGTGACCTTCTTTTTGCCAACACGTGTTACATCGTATACTGGGAGATATCCCCACGACTTCGTCAGGGCTAAAAGTAATACAAATACCGCTGTTGTTCCATTATATTTTGACACCATATACATATTAGCTCTTACAGTACATGCTCATTTCTAAATAGAAAGTACTTGGAGCACCATTATACACAGTGTGTGCCTGGTTACTATTGCAGCGTGCAAATCCATGCCAAAACAATCTCAGAAGTTCATGAGATTGTCATCTTGTAACACAAGGTGCGAGAATTATCAAAGACTCATGTGCAGAGTGACATTAATTATTTAGGACTCAAGCGCATGAATGCAAATTCTAAGACAAGTGTCAAGCGTAAGTGGCATACGTGGATTATGCTAGCGTCTTTCCCTTAAAGCAGTGAATATGAAGGAGACTTCAATCTCCATCCTGAATAGAAGAATTATGAATTATGTTAAAGTCTAGTCAAAGGACTTTAAACCAGTGGATTCTGTGGCCTTCCACATATCAAATTTAGATGTACCCAGGATATCCTGACTTACCAACCTCCTATCCTGACTAAGCCTTAGAGCATTTTAACCCTACATGTACATTTTTTAATTCATGGTCAATATAATCTTTACCCTAACAGTTTCTCATCCATATGTTTTAAATATTTTGCTTAATATAGGTTTGACCTTTGAACCCTTTAAACAGACCAGGTACAATCAATTTTCAATGAGTGACTGGGGGGCATGCTGATAGGAGGCGTGTTATAATTCGTGCACTGGTAAAATCAGTCCGTATATGCACTCCTTGGGACTCTAATGCTGGGAGGAATGCTGTCTACTCCTTTTTTCTAATAGCATGAATTTTTCATAAGGTTCCATTACTTGTTTCCCCAGTCAGGGGCATTATAAATAGTATTCTTTATGTTTGAAGGACATTTGCCTGTAGTGAGCATACAAGTTTCAAAGTTGACCAGTTCTCAATGTATGAGGTTTAATTCCTGATCAGTGTTCACGGTGTGTGGAAATGAGCCTTTTTAGTGGCCCATCGGTGCAGGGGCTTACCCTTCTCTGTCCACGGGCCCTTAAACCAACACAGAAGAGATTGGCACTGAAGCTGGAATTCAAAATAACAAGTTTATTCACTCATGAGTGAGACCATGTCCATACAACACCCTCAAGTGTTCCAGGAGGTAGTGGCTTTAATACACAGACCATGGGCCTTGTATACTGAGTTTGTTGCAGAGTAAGCATGGAGACTCAAATAGAAGGTACAGTTCTTCACAGAAATAGTTATCGACAAACATGGGCAGATGAATATCACTTAGTCAGTGAAGTGGGAGGGGAAAGAGAACTGCTTACATCAGTAAGACATGATGGACAGTTACATTCTCAAACAGGTGCATTCTAGCTGCTACATGCCTCTCTGAACTCATACATTGCTTGAGCTTAGAATAGAAGGAGTTAACTAAAGTTGATGCCTCAAGCAAAATAGCAAGGCAAGCAACAGTGAAGACGGAAGAATCACATGGCTAACAAAATGGACGCCACAACCAAGATGACTTCAGTTCATGCTAACAACAATTATTTTCGATTTCCACAGATGGCTGCTTCTATAACTTCTGTAGGAATTTGTATCCCCCTTAGTTCCATTATTAGTGCTTTTAATGTGACTGCTGTCATGCTTGAATGGGCTGGTATATGACAAACAGTCTTTTATGTATCTGCAACACTTGTTGAGTATGTGCACGGTCTAGAATTATTTTTATGGAAATAGCTCACATAGTCACGCTGTGCTCCCCTAGCACTGCACTACCCGAATTGGCTGCCCACGCGGCTGCTGGCCTGAAGGAACTGCCTACCCTGCTGAGTCCAAAACTCACAGCCGCGGCCCCCCGCGCTAAGAGATAACGAAGCGCTCGGCCCAGGATCACCGCCGCGGCCTCTGTGCCCTGTACTGAGAATCGCTGTATGTGAAACTCACCGCCGCGACCTTGGGGTCGCTGAAGAAAGAAGCGCTGTGCCGCGATTACCGTTGCCGCACGGGCACCGCTAAGCCAGGAGAAGCTGAGGCCCGAATCACCGCCACAGCCCATGCGCCGCGTAAATCAAAGCCGCAGTGATTGAATCCAGGCCGCGCTAGGCCTGCTGCGTGGAAAGGAGACGTTGCGCCAGCCGCGTCATTGGCCGCGCCCCCCCTCAGGCAGCGCTGTGATTGGCTCCCGGGTCTCGAGGCCTACAGAGGCCCGGGGCCTGCTGCCGGCCGCACCTGTGAGGATCTGCAAGGCTCCAGGTGGATCGAGGAGTGTCTTTCCGCCCCCTCTTCAAGGGAGCCCGTAACTTTGCCAGCTTTAGCAGCGCGCCGATCTGCCTCCCCCGGCCGAAGCCCCACGTGCAGAGAGGAGTGGGCTGACCAAGGAGGAGGCGTCCGGCGATATTTGTGGCTGCAGCTTCCCCCGCAAAGACTAAGTGGTGAGTGGGGAAACCAGGGGACTGAGGGGGGCAGATGCCTAAAGTGAGCTTCCTCTGACTGCTCCCTTTCTGATTGAATGTAGAAGGCCGGTAGAGATCTGGCCTGATCACCGATTGCATCCCCATTAAGAGTTAATCTTTGTGCTGCATAGCGGAGGGCGCTGTGTGACCTGCCCTACCCAGGAAGTATTGCCAAAAGTGAGTTCATGCCTACCAAGTGTTCTTGGTGTTGAAAGCCCACACAAGGAATGGTATACTATTGAAAGTGCCTTAAGAAATGTTCTCATGTTGTTTGCAAACCTGCATGAAGCTCTTTGTTGAATTGAAGGTACCTGAATGCATTGAAGCCTATGTGTTTAACCTGCCCTGCATTACCTACAGTGATACTTGCAGTGAGATGGGTGTTACACCTGCCTTTTTACCTGCAGGAAGTTCTGCTGTTCTGATGTACTTGAAGGAATTTACTCATGTTTTGAAGTGAAGTGAATTTACTGTTGCGCTGAGATTATCTGCCCTACCGACTGCTCTGACTTGAATTAGATAAAGAGTCTTGTTTTATAAAACAGCCTGGTGTGGTGTCTCTTCATTGCGTACACATTACTGAGTCAGTGTGAGTGTGTGCTGCACAACTGCTTAACACATTGCCTTCGGGTGCCTTCCTGCCTCGCGCCAAGCTACCGTGTCGGAATCGGTGACCCCGGTTCTAACAATGTGGCACCACCAATACCCTGCTGTTGTAACATGTGAGGTGAATTATAAGGGCTAAACCTTCTCCCACATGTACCCAGAACTTATGTAGACTCCAAGGGTCAGTTAGCTGACCTCATGTAAAGCTACAGGGACACATTAGCTCCAAGAAGCTCATTTTTCTGAAGAGCCCAGCTGATCATATCCATCTAGACCTGCCCTGGACACTGTTAGTGGTTCTACTTAAGTAAGTCACTACCTATAAGTTGTGTCCCTAAGGTCCTGGGGCCCTTAAATAGGTGTGACAGTATACTCTTGCCTAACCCTAAGATGAGATATGTGATTTGAGCAGGGATCAGCAGGATTTGGGACAAACATATGGTTCTGGGGCTATGACGAAGGACTCATGGAAATTGTCAGACAGAGCTACAGGTAAGCAGTTGAGTATTGTGCAGAAAGGTGCCAGATGGTCAATCAAGAAGCTAAGAAGGGAACCAGAAATAAAATGGGTATGAAAAACACAGAAAGAAGGGTTAGGTGAAGCCCAGGCAGAGTATCACAGTAGAGAGTGCATCAGTGAGTCAAGACTGAAAGACTAAGAAGTGAAGGAAAGTGTTAGGATGGAGTGTACCGGTCAAAAGGTGGGACATAGTGGGGCAGAAGTCAATAAGATGAAGTTTGCAGTAATCATAGATGCGGCGAATCAAAGAAAATCAGGATGTCATCTCTCTCACAAATACTCTTTGACACATCCACCATGCCAACCACATTTTAATACACAGTTGTTAACATACTCACTGTCACCCACTTTGTTACACATTGCCTCATACAGTCTTATACACTCAGTGCCCTGAAAAAGCCAGGCTCACACATGATTGCTATTTCACTTACACTGACTCTCACACAGATACACATTTCTAAATTAATAAAGGAGGAGCACAGTGGACACAGAACCTTAGGAAAGAGAGCGATTTAGAAACAGGATGGTGCAAATAGAAAGTGGGGGGACACCAACCAATGTGCAAAGCGTTGGTTCATCCCTTCATGTTTTGCATCAAATTGCAAGCATAAGGGGAGATGCTGAGAGAGCCAAACAAGCCTCCAGGGATTAGATTTTCAACAACTTCTGCCTGCAGTAAAGAAATGTTCCTAATCAGAAGGGCCCACTGGGCTGAATTGGACAATCCCACCAAATAAAGCCATTGCATCATTTAGAGGAAAACTACCCTCCTCCGTTTCATCATATAGATTGTCAGTCTGGTGAACAGTTAATTGACTCAGTAGTTCTCAGATAAAGCATGTCATCATTAAAAATGCCTAAGCTATGGTGTTTAGAGGTGTAATTTAGGGCAAACTCTGCTAGTAATGAGTTGTGACAGTGATTACAGCAGCCTTCTAGGTCTTTGCCTATACTATCCAGTTGAATGGCATCAGGCCCAAGATGACATTTACACAACTCCTAAATAAAGAGCATGTGGCACCTGAACCCCTAGTGTGAACATTTAAAGTTGTAACCTCAGTAGAAATGTGTTCATAGTAATAGTAAGACCAACAATATCACAGTCATCCCATTTTGGGTTTAAATCCATTATTGCCCTGTGGTGCTCCAGTATTCGGTATTTAAGGCAGTGTATCGTGCTACCCATGTATATCATTCCACATTTGCATCCTAGCACATATATGACATAGGTAGTATTATAGTTAAAGAAATGCCTGATATTTATGTGACCTGGATGTGTTGTATGTAAAAGTCTTGATCTTATTTTTACCAAATGGACAGATGTTACACATACCACAGATCAAGAAACCCTGGGTTTCGACTGTAACCATGTCTCCTTCTTTTCTACAGTAGTGACATAACTTGGACAAAGGGTGCTCCTCAGGGATACCCCTCTTGTGTAGGTTATGGCTGGTGTGCTCGTTAGAGAGTTCTTTAGACCAGGGATTTCAGTGAGGAACAGCCAATTATTTCTCACGATATTGAATATCCTGTTACTGTGGGTGGTATATTGGGTAACAAATCTTACTCTGCTGTTAGCGGAGGCCTCTTTGCTCCGCTTTGGTTTGTCCATTAAGGTGTCATCCCTGTCTGTCTGCTGTATTCTTGACTCAGCTTTGTGCAATATTTTCCTGTCTTATCCCCTTTTTAGGAATCTTTTTTTAGACTCAAGAATATTGGTTTGATAAGTTTTGTCCTCACTGCAATTTCTCCTGATGAGTGTCATTTCTCCAAAAGGGATATTATTAATCACAGAGCGTGAATGTGCGCCATACCCCATTACAGGCTGTCTCCTTTTTGTATAATGTACTTTGTATTGTACCATTTTTGACATAAAATTATATGTCCAGGAAGTTTATTCTCTCCTTATGGGATATCATGGTGAGCTTGACATTATACCTGTCATTTAGAAAGGAGCGGTATTGATGTAACTGTTCTTCAGATCTCGACCATAGACAGATGATGTCGTCAATGTACCTCCCCCAGAACACAATGAATTCAGTCCAGGGGAAGGCACATCTGTTTCAGGCATCCTCCCTTTCTTACTACCCCATAAAGAGGCATGCATGGGAGGAAGCAAAACCTAGAACCCATCGTGGTCCCCTGTATTTGTTGGAACTAGCGGTTGTCATGAAGGAAAATGTTGTTTGTTAGACTAACACCCATCATCTGAACAATCATTTCATTGTACTCATAGTGGTCAGCCCTGTCCTTGTCTAGAAAGGACTGTACCGTCATGAGTCCAAACTTGTTGTGAATGTAAGTATACAAACTTTCCACATCGAAAGTACCAAACATGAGTTCATCAGACCAAATCCTTAAATTTGACAAGGATCTCCTTACTATCCCTGATGTAAGATGGTAAGTTTAGGACATGTTTCTGCAGCTGGAGGTCAACAAACTCCGATAACCTTTCAGTGGGTGAGCCGACCCCCGAAGTTTTTTATCTGCCTAAGGAAACTGCCTCCCCCCCCCCCTGTGAATCATTGGCAGGATGAAAATGCAAGGAAATTTTGGACAGTCAACCCTTAGGTACCGAAACTCATCTTCAGTGAGCAGAGATATAACTTTCCATTCATTCAACTTCATATTGATCAGAGTGGCTAATTTCTGAATAGGATTTCTATTGATCACCCTGTAACATGACTCATTATTCAATTGACGATTGATTTCATTCATATAGTCTAAATGATTCATGACCACAATATTTCTGCCCTTAAGGCCTCTTTAATGACGATGTCACTGTCCACACTAAGTCTATTGAGTGCCTGTTTTTCCTTAGGGGAGATGTTGTGATGAACGGGTGGTGCAAATTTGCTTGGCATTTCCAATGCATGTATATCTTTGATTACTTTATCATAAAAAATATCAATATTGTGGTGGTAAGCTGTGGTAGGCACAAATTTGCACCCATGCCTCAATCCACTGTCCATGTTAAGGTTTTGGGGAATATTACATTCTTCCAACAAGGATGGCATCATGCACCCCATCCTCACTAAAGGAAAGCAGACACTGTACATTTTGCATGTCTGTGATCGTATGGGTCACAGTACTCAGTCTTGTAGCAGGCCCCATAGGATTGGAGATCCGATCTGAGAAATAGTCCCTAAGCTTAAATTTAAGTGCTCTCACAAATTTGTACAAATCAATATGAATATTAGTGATATCTCCACTCTGGGTGGGGCAAAAGTTCAGACCCATACTCAACAATTTGATTTAATCTTTATCCAAGATTTTATTTGATAGGTTCACAATTTTCAAGTTACTGTTGTCATCTTTCATGCCATTTAAACACATGATATCACATGCCACATTGCTTAGACCTTCTTGGACCATGTTACCACAATCATTACACATACAGTGTAGAGGAAATGTGGTTTGGGCTTAATCCCAGTAAAAAATGTGGTTCTCATGCCGCAGTTTACAAAACAGCATATTATAAAATAAAGTGTGCAAAGCACCTGAAACACCAAGACTGTGCTGTCTAGAGCTGGAATCCCAGACCAATTCTGGTAATATTGTAATGTATGCCACAATAGGGCTTGAGGAGCATTTTTTATAATTGCACTAAAGCAGCAACTATGTTTGTGAAGGGTCCTACTTCTGTGTCCATGATAACTGCTTGCAGCATACAAAGGAGCTACCTTTGGGGCATGTTTGTAATAATAAACGAAAATGTACCTCTAGGTTAGAGTAGAATGTAGGATGCGCTCTCTCTATCTTGTTTTATAGTTTTATTCCTGTTTGTTTTGGTTTACTAGGAGACTGCACATCGGAGCTCCGACATGCGGCTGCGAATCCGGAAGAGCTGCAGTGCTGGACGATGACGTAAAACAACTAAAGGAGATCCAAAGGCGAAGTTGAGGACAGAAGAATCCGGAGCAGGAGCACTGGAATCCAGGTAAGTGTTGCAGCAAAGAGGCAAAGCAAGGGCTGGGGGACTTGGCTTCCTTATACAGGAGGCTGTAACTTGCTGGAAGCTTTGCACATGAGCGTGTGTTTGTCAGGGGCTCCCTACACATTTTAATGACAGATGTAAGGAAGATGAGTCACATATAATGACAGGTGCAAAGAAGATGAGTCGCTCACGTGTAAGAAGGGGGGCTGTCAACAATGAAAGGAGGGCATGGTGATACTTAGCAGGGGAGAGTTGTCACAAATGCTGAAGATGGGCGTAGCAATGATTCAGCAGGATAACATGTGTAGAATTAAGGAGCAGAAGGACAAACATATTGCGCAAACATTTTGTTTAGTAAAATATCAAAAAAAGAACATAAAGAAAACATGAACTAATCAATAGTCAATACTGACTTATTTTACGTGGATCTATGTTAACATCCTGCCATCAGAAAACACGTGCACTACACATTAGGAATGTGTGAGAACTTCCCACTTAGGAACTGAGGCGTGCCATACTGTGGAGATGACAGTGGTTCATAACAGTTGTCTCTCCAAAGACCACCTTACAGGGCGGAGTTTGTTAGAATGCAACATATGGAACCTCCTTACTAAGTGGGGAGCATGGACAAACAAAGCAGTTTCCCAGGCAGTTTTTGACGCATCATAGCCTTTCCAGGTGATGAAATAATATAACCGTCCTCGTAACCTCTTTGAGTCAAAGATGCACTGAACCTCATATTCCAGGTGTCCATCTATTGGTATAGGTGGTGGTGGTGTCTCATTCCGTGTGTCTGGCTTATAGAGCTTTAATAGGGATACATGAAAGACTGGATGGATGGGATACTTAGGTCATAATTCTATTTTCATGGAAACTGTAATGAGTACATCAACAATCATAAATGGGCAAATGTATTTTGGATATAATTTATGAGGACCTTCCAACTTCAGGTTTCTTGTAGATAGCCAGACTTGGTCTCCTTTTTTATGAACAAGGGTCTGAGATCTGTGTTTATCTGTCTGTGTTTTCATGGAGTATTCGGCTCTTTTTAGGCATATCTTTGCCTTGTCCTGAATGGCGAGCTGGTACAGCCGATATTTTACTGCAGGGACAAGTGATGTGTCTAATGTTACAGATATAGCTCTAGGGGGATATCTGTTAAGAAAGTAAAATGGTGTACAATGTGTTGCTAAATGTATGGTATTATTATCATAAACAATTCTACTAGTGGCAAGGCTAAGTCCCATTTACTGGTGGTTGTAGCTAAGAGACAACGGAGGATTTGTTCAAGAGATTACTTGACTCTCTCCGTTTGACATTCAGATTTCAGATGATAGGCAGAAGAAAGAGCAATTTCAATACCAAGTGTATTACATAGTCCTTACCAAAAACGTGACACAAATTGACTCCCATGATCAGAAATGACTTTAGAGGCCCTGTAAGCGTACAATGTGTTGAATGAAAAGATTACTGAATTCACTGGCTGATCATAACTTGCGTAAGGGAACAAAATGAGCCATTTTGAATAAGAGATCAACAACTACCAGAATAGAGATATAACTTTGAGCCGGTGGTAAGTCAGTCACAACATCTTTACTTATTGTATGCAATGGACTGGGTGGTATGGGCAATGGTTGTAAAAGACCTGCCGGAGCTTTGATGAGTACTTTATTGTAACCCTGGGCCACGAACTCCGCTCCGCTGGCGGAGTTTGCGAATTTATGCATACTCCGTGTTCCGCGGAGAACGTGAAGTTTCTGCAAAACGTCTGACTCCGCAGTGGAGCGGAGTTCAGCCCCGGACCCTCCCGCCTCCCACCCCCCCTCAATAAATATTTTTCTAATAAAAATTACAATTAAAGTAAATAAAAGCGCACTTAGCTTTATCACGGCGTCTCCGGGCTGCCCTCCTTTATCCTCGCCGTAATCCCCTATGCCAGATGTACATCATAGTAGGACTGTGTATGCATGCGCATGTGCAGTCCTACCATGACGTATGTCTGACGTAGGGGATTCTGCAGGACCACGGCAAGGAGGAGGAGGGCAGCCCGGGACGCCGCGATAAAGGTAAGAGTACTTTTTATTTACTTTAATTGTAATTTTTATTTGAAAAATATTTATTGCGGGGGGGTGGGAGGCGCAGAGCGGAGCTCCACTGAGATTTTGCCCAACTCCGTAGAGCTCCACGTAAAGCAACTCTGCCTGGGGTTACTTTGTTGGCGAGCACAAACCTTGCAGGTGGAAACATACTCAGTTAAATCTTTAGACATTTGTTCCCACCAAAAATTCTTCTTGCAATTTGCCAATGTCTTTTGGACTCCTGAATGCCCAGCAAGAGGAGAATCATGATTCCACACCAACACTAACTTTCTGATGGTATCAGTGGGGAGATATCATAGCTTGTTATGAAAAAGAAAGCCATTTTGCAAACAATGTCCAGGTCTAGATAGGCAGTTCTTTGTGTCAGCTTGCTTACACGCAGTTTGAAGTTGGAAAAAAAGAATTGTCTTCAATGTTAGTTGCTATAAGCTTCGCTACAGGAATGATGTTAGGATGGTCATTGTTTTCTGCTGTATCATTGACATGACCAAAGCATGATAATAGGTCTGACTGTATTTGTTTAGTGCCTGGATGGTAAGTTATGACAAAATCAAAACTTCTAAAAAAGTGTAATCATCGCATCTGTGGGTAAGGGCCTTGATGGAACCAAAGAGCTGCAGATTTTTGTGATCAGTAAAGATGGTCACTAAGTGTTTTGCCCCCAATCCTCGAATACTCGTTTTATTACCAACAGTTCATGTTCAGCCACTGTGGAATTTGTTTCTGCCAGAAGCAATTTTTGGGAATAAAAGGCCACAATTTGAAGTTGGACAGTAATGGGATCATTCTGGGATAAATCTCCTCCTATTGCTACTTAAGAGGAGTTGGCCTCCACAAAGAAAGGTTGATAAGGATCTGGATGGTGTAAAATTGGGGCCGTAGTGAATTTATGCTTTAACGGGCCTCATTTACAAGGAACTGATGGATCTGCATAGATGGGTCAATTTCCTTGTGCCAGCATCAAATGTCCTTGCGCCAGTATGGATGCATTGTATTTACAATACAGTTCTCCATGATGCAAGGATTAACAGAGGCATCAGAAATTCCGACGCATCTGTTGGCACAAAAGTGACATATTGCTGGAGTTGCTCATGAAAGGGATGCAACTCCTGCACTGCACCACAACAGATAGGTGAATCCCATTCAAAAAGCCCTGCATCATTCCTTACGCCTCGTCTTAGCAGGCGTAGGTATTTTAATGCAGTGAAGGCGTAGAGTGATGCAGTGAATTGTTGCAAATTTAAGTGTGTCAGTTCAACATGGCTTTTTGCATGTGAACGCCCGCCCTGCAAACATTATACCTGATGCAGGTATAATGTGGCACAGGGCTTTACAACGTGACGCATCTCCCTAGATGCATCACGTTGTAAATAGGCGCAACATGGCGCAGTGTTCATGCCGCTGCGTCACAAAAAGTGACACAATGGTGGTGCAAAAGTGTTGCAAGGGGCTTGCAAATATGCCCCTAAATCTTTAAAAGCTTGTGCTGCAGCTTCTGTCCACAGGAACGTTTGTCCCTTGCGTAACAACTAAGTAATCGGGGCAACTATTTCTGAGAAGTTTCGATAAATCGTCTGTAAAAATTGTCAACCCCTAACACTCTCTGAAATTCTTTTACATTTGATGGTTCTGGCGTGGAGAGTATTGCTTCTACATTTTTAGGTTCCATAGTAATTCCTGACGGAGATAAAATTTACCCGAGACAATCAACTGTGTGGGTGTGAAAGACACATTTTTCTAGTTTAACATATGAGCTGTAGTCACGTAATTGTTGCAAGACAACCTTGACATGTTGACATGTTCTTCTTCATTTTTTGACTAGATAAGAATATCAACAATATAGACGATGACGCAAATGTTCAAGAAGTCTCACAAAACTTCATTTATAAAAAATTGAAAGGCCGTTGGGGCATTGCATAGCCCAAAAGGGATTACTGTATACTGAAACAGCCTGAAATTCATCTGGAATTTTGCACTCATCTCCTGCTTTAACTCTGACAAGGTGGTATGCCCCACGGAGGTCTAATTTTGTGTAGATGGTGGGGTATCTTAGTTTATCTAAAAGAACAGGAAATAAAGTAAGTGGGTATTTGTACTTAATAGTAGCTTTATTTAATGTGCAATAATCAATGCAAACCCTAAGACCCCCTTCCTGTTCTGGTACAAAAAACAGTGCAGAGGATACTGGGGATGTGGAATGACAAATAACCCAAGCTGAAGCAATTTATCTAGGTATTGACAAAGGTTTTTTGTTTCTGCCTAAGCGAGAGCATAGATTCTGCTACTTAGGAAAACAGCTCCAGGAATTAAGTCAATCCTGCAATCAAATGATCTGTGAGGTGGTTTATAGTGTAGCTTGGACTGGTTCAAAAACATCATGGTATGCATGATAGATATGCGGCAAGGTGTGTAGATTTTCTGCAGTGGCAGCACAATGTTACGGAGAGACCCAATCAGGAGTGGCTTCCTGATAACACATCTGCTGGCAAAAAGAAGAGTCCAATCTTACAGTTCTGTGAACCAAATCAATCTTGGGATTATGGCAGGACAACCAAGACACCCTCATAATAACCCCGAAAGTTGGGGTGTCCATAAGGTCGCAGACCATGTACTCAGTATGACCATTGTCACAGACAATGACTAATGGTTGTGTTTGGAAGGTGATGAGGCCGGTAGACAACTCAGACCCGTCCATAGCACACTCTGCCTCTGGTTCTGTTTTTAACACTTTGAAGATTCCTAAACGTTTGGCTCAACTAAGGTCAAAGAAATTCCCTGTTGCTTGTAAATCAAGCAGTACAGGAAAAGTGTGTTGTGTCTGAGACACTAAAATGATGGTAACATGAATAGTAAAATGTCGTGGAACACTTGAGACTGTGTTAGCTAGAAAATGGGAGATCTGTGGGGACTCTCTCAACACAGCAATCTTCTTACTAGTCGAGAGACTTAGTTTTTCTGTGGTTCAGTAGCTTGTAACCCTGCGGCCACCTTTTCTGGGTTATTTGGTCGTACAGGACATTCTTTGGCAAAATGCCCTGCCCTAACACAATACAGACATAATTGCATCTTATGCCTTCGCTCTTTTTCTGCTGATGTGAGTGGGCCTCAAACCCCACCTATCTGCAATGCTTCGGCTTTGGGAATATTAGAGTCAACGTCTTTCCGATCTTGCATCAGATCTGGAACGTTCTCCTTTACGTTCCCATAATCGATGATCTAATTTTACTTCTAAATTGACAAACTCAGTATACTCATCTGATAAATCAACAATGTGCTAACGTGCATCTTTAACCCACAATAGAAAAGATAGGTCCTCTTTTCCTCAGGCCATCTTGTTTCAGCAAGGAGATAATTAAAAGTAGTTATGTATAACAATAAATTCTTAAAAGCAGTCCAATAATACAATAAAGGATCATCATTGTCAATAAGTGGGATCGACCAGTTTTCTGCCACCCCACCAAGATAGGAAAGAACAAATGCGACTTTTGAAGTGTCAGTGGGAAATGCCCCGGGCTTGCACAAAAAGTGCAATTTACATTGACCTACAAATACAGCGAACTTGGAGCTATCAACAAAAACGTTCTGGATTAGCCAAAGGTACAGGCGTGGGTACTGCTAAGGTTACATGCAGAGGGGTTGTGTTCTCTGGATTTGGATGTGAAGTGGCATGGGCTGAAGGGGCTCTTATTTGGAAATTAAAGGCAAACTGTGTCTTAGAGGTTCAACCAAAGTCCCCCCACGGATTATCTCTGGTTCGATACCGGACCAACTCATTCCGTAATTCCCGATTTTCTCCTTTTAATCTAAGCATTTCTACTTGCAAGGCTTGTACTACTTTTACTAGACTATTATTATCGGATGTGTCTTTATCAAGGGCCTGAGCCAAAGCCCAGGTGTCAATGTGGGAATGATCCATATCTCCCAAAAGGAACTTATGTTTTTGTGGCTTTGCCTTCTGTTGCGTCAGCCACTCACCTGAATTCCAGGCTGTTCCTTTGGGGAGGGATGAGAGAACCCATGCCACCTGCAACCTAATCTGGCAAAAATGTACAAAGAAATACTGGTGCCCAGAAAGGTCTCAAAGAGTGGGGGGAGATGGAGGAGAGAAACAAGAGAACAACAACTGCACTGGATCAGTAAGTCTCAGGAATGAAGACCTGTAACTTTTCTGACTTTTCAGCTCTGGACAGGGTCAAACTATACTCTGGATTTTGGCAGGGTATGAATACTGCAACTTCTTTTAGAGGGGACAAATGAGTCACTAATTAGCACTGCCAAACGTAAGCTGACATCTGCAATCACAAGAGGCTTATTCATCAATAATCGCCATACACTACACACTTACTATATCTACCTGTGGAGATATAGGAATTCCCAGGGAAGGGTTAGAGGATACAGTGCAAACATATACAGTTCTGTAAGTGAAGTAAGTCACAATAAGGTATCAAAATAACATCAGAATTAAAAAGAAAACATTGCTGCTGGGAGATGCGACTGTTCCTTGCAGAACATACAAGACTAAATCAGCTGGGTCAATTCGAAAGGGTTAAAGATGGTCTCTCTTGAGCAGATAGATCAAACATTTATTGCTCCTTTATACAGAGAAAGCACATAAAACAATGTCAATTAAATGACAAAGTAAATAACAGTCTTGAACCACTTTAACCATGTATTTTTAGAGAGGCAGTTTTGCGCCACGGAAAAAAATAAATGTACTTCTTTTTCTGTCAATAATATAAAATAGGAGTTTTTGACCACGTTGTGAAAAAAGCTTCTTTGAGCAATATAATTCAACTAAAATGTACCTCTAGGTCAGGGTAGAATGCAAGAAGTGTTCTCTCTATCTTGTTTTATAGTTTTCTTCCTGTTTGTTTTAGTTTCCTAGGAGATGGCACACCAGAGCTTCGAAGTGTGGCTGTGAATCCGGATGAGCAGTAGCGCTGGGCGATGACGTGAAGCAGCTGAAGGAGATCCGAATATGAAGTCGAGGACAGAAGAATCTGGAGCAGGAGCACTAGAATCCAGGTAAGCGTTGCAGCAAAGAGGCAAAGCAAGAGCTAGGGGACGTGGTTTCCTTATATAAGAGGCTGGAACATTCTGCAAACTTTGTACAAGGGTGTGTCTGTCAGGGGCTTGCTTCACATTTTAATGACAGGTGGAAGGAAGATGAGTCACGCGTAATGACAGGTGCAAGAAAGATGAGTCACCCACATGTAAGCTGGTGAGCTGTCAACAATGAAGGGAGGGGGGGGAGGAGCCTAGCGCTTGACCGAGATGGCCGCGTGAGCCTTGAGCTCCCGCTACCCTCGCGCCCTCCGGCAATCATCCTGTCCTAAATCCTGATTTTCATGTACGGAATCCTGCAGACGAGTCACAGCTGGGGCGATTGACGTTGCCCGGGCTAAGATCGCCCACCGGGGACCGAAGTTGTGCATGGCGGAAGATTGCGGCCTACCTCCGAAGGATGCCAGGGGCTTGCGTTGGCAGGATGCCCGGCCACTAATTGAACAACAGCGGCCTAGGGAGGCGTGAACTGACGGACGGATGCTGCTGCACTTTCACTTTCGCTTTCTCGCCCTTTGTTCGCACTGGGTTGGGAGTGCTTCGTGCAGGTCCTCTGTTGTCTGGAAGACCCCCACTCGGTCCTGACTGGCTGCTGAAGTCCGGGTTGACCCTGTCTCCACTAGCTGAGTGAGGGACGTCCTTTTGCAACTGATCGTCCTGCAGTTCGAGATGTCGACCAAATCGGAGGCGGACAGGTCGCAGTCCAAGACTACCAGGCGGGGAGGCTATACCCAATCCAACAATATGGATCGTTATGCCCAGCAGAAAGGGTCGCCTGGTGGATCGGGACAGTCGCTGGAAGCACAGAAGGCTGATTCGCCCCCAGCCTCGGAGTTATCATTGCAGGATATCAAGGGGGCGATAGATGGGATGCAAACTTCGATCGGGCGACAGTTTGAGGCCCTGGCACACAAGGTGGACACACTTTTGGTTGATGTCAACTTGATTCGCGCGGACCTGGGCAAAACCAATGAGCGGGTCAAGTCCCTGGACCTCAAGACTACTGGCCTCGCGGACGATGTCTTGGAACTCCAGGCTGAGGTTCGTAAGTTACGAACCGCGAATGACCTCTCCGCCCGCCGGCTTGAAGACTTTGAAGGTCGGGCCCGGCGCAACAATGTGCGCCTTATTGGGGTCCCGGAAACTTCAGAGGAGCTCTCCGTGGATTTACTTGTCGAGGATTTGGTGGTGAATCATCTTGCGCCTAAGGGCCTCGGCAGGTTTTTTGCGGTGGAGCAGGCTCACCGAGTGCCTGGCGGACAGCCTAAGGTGGGAGCCCCCCCGCGGCCGATTGTAGCCGGGATCTTTAATTTTCGGGATCGAGACGCTATCCTGCAAGCATCGAGGGTGACAGGCCCGGTGCCTTTTCAGAATGCCTCCGTGAGCTTCTATCCTGACTTCACCCAGATGGTGCAGAAACAGAGGCAAAGTTTTTTGGGGGTGAAGCGGCGGCTTCGGGACCTGAAGTATGCCATGCTTTTCCCCGCCAGGCTACGTGTGGTGTATGAAGATCGGACTTTCTTCTTCGAATCACCGGACATGGCAGGGGACTGGTTGGATGCGCTCCCGCGGCGGCAGCCTGGCCGGGACTGCGTGGATGGAGCGGAAGGCGACCGAGATGGCCAGAAGTGATATCTCCGGTGTCGGCTTGTTTTTGACTCAGCTCCGGACAGTGACTCGCACCTTACTGCAGTAATGGGAGGGCGGCGGGGGGAAGATAGGAGCTCTTTCCTCCCTTGGGGTACTTTTTGTAGATTTGTTTTTGATAGGGCGACAGGCACACTGCAAGTTGGGGGGGCTTAGTAAGCTGACGCAGGGGTGCAGGGAGGGGGGGATTCGGGATGTGGGGGTTGTTGTTGGGGGTTGTTTTTTTTTTTCTCTTGCAAGGCGTAGCAATGGTTGTCAGTATTGTCCGATCGTGGTTCTCCGGGGGGGGGTGGAGGTCTCTTTGTGTTCAGGGATGGGGGATAGGGGCTTAAACATAATTAGCTGGAATGTTAATGGCTTAGGGGATCGTATTAAACGGGGGATAGTCCTGCAATTCTTGAAACGGACCTCGCCAGATGTGGTCCTCCTGCAGGAGACCCACCTTATAGGGAATATGTGTTATGCACTTAACAGAAAGGGTTACAAATTCATTGCTCACTTGGGGTTCTCCACGGGCTCCAGGGGTGCGGGCATACTCGTTAGAGCTTCCCTACCATTTGAGGTTGACTCCACCATTGCTGATGACAGGGGGCGCTTTGTGGCTGTGGCGGGGAGGTGGGAGGGCAGAACGTTGGTATTGGTTTCTGTTTATGTCCCTCCAGCCCTGCAGGCCTCCACGTTTGCTGATCTGGGCAAGGCCTTGTTGGAACTCCCCGAAGGGATGCTAGTGGTGGGAGGAGACTTCAATGTGGTTGGTTCTGGAATGCTCGATAGGCACCCGCCCAGAGACACCGGGGGTGCTCAGAAGTGGCTTCCCGACTTTATAGATACTTTTGGTCTGGTAGATTGTTGGAGGCTACGGCACCCCACTCAGAGACAATATACCTTTCATTCCGGGGCCCACGGGAGTCTTTCTCGGATTGATTACTTGCTCACTCTGGCTGCCCACGCCTCTTTGGTATCTGAGGCTAGGCACATGGCACGGGGCATATCTGATCATTCACCGGTGTGGGCCCATCTTGATGGTGGCCGGGTGGTGGGGGGCAGGGTGGCTCCTATTAACCCCTGGTACTTTCGTGACCCCAAGCTGCGCAGTGCGTTGCTGAAGACAGTTGACCACTATTTTCAAGAAAATCAGGGTTCAGTTGAATCTGCGGTGTCCCTGTGGGAAGCTTTTAAGACCGTATTGAGAGGGGAGGCCCTTTCTTTGGTAGTGGCCGCCAAGCGGCGGAGAGACGCCGAGGTGACACAAGTAGAGGACGAGATAGCGGCTTTAGAAGTGGCCTTGGAAGAGGATGTTGCAACGGCCACACTGCATAATTTGGGCTTGAAGTAATTGGAATATAGGGACCTGGTGACGAACGCTGCCAAGACCCTCAATAGGGAGCAGCAGGGTCGATTGTACGATGTTGGTGATAAGGCCGGGAAATTGCTGGCGTGGTTGGATAAAAAAGAGCGTGTTAATCGCGTGGTGCCGGAGTTGTCGACGGATGGGGGAGAGGTTGTCACTGACCCCGACGGTATAGTTCAGTGTTTCTCGGACTACTTTCGTACGGTATACACCTCGGTCTCGGACAGGCCAACTGAGGACTCGTGTGACCTTCTGCGTGACATCACTCTGCCCTGCCTCTCTGCCATTGATAGGGACGACCTCGATGGGGATATAACTGTAGACGAAGTGGCGTGTGCTATCCGTGCGCTGCGCTCCGGTAAGGCTTCGGGCCCAAATGGTTTGCCGATTGAGCTGTACAAGCTCCATCCGGATAAGTTGGCTCCTCACCTGCGCGCCATGTACGTGGAGGCGCGGGTGAATGGGTTTCTTCCGCTCGATCAACGGCTGGCGACGATTGTGGTAATACATAAAGACGGTAAGCCCCGGGACAAGTGTGGCTCCTATCCGCCGATATCCCTTCTCAACGCCGAGCCGAAAATCCTTGCTAAGATCCTTGCTAACCGCCTGGTCCGGGTGCTTGGCGACTTGATCCACCCGGATCAGTCGGGCTTTATCCCGCACTGTAACACTGCACTGAATCTTAGACGCCTCCATGGAGTGATTGCTAGGACGGGCACGATGCGTGAGCCAGCCATTGTGGCGTCCCTCGATGCCACGATGGCCTTCGATACGGTGGAGTGGGCATACCTGTGGGCTGTGCTAGCAAAGTTCGGCTTTGGGCCTGGATTTGTAGGCTGGGTGAGGTTGCTCTATGAGGGGCCTCTTGCTAGCGTCGTGGTGAACGGGCGGGCGTCGGCACCGTTCGAGCTCGGGAGAGGCACCCGGCAGGGCTGTCCCCTGTCGCCGTTGTTGTTCGCCCTTACTCTTGAGCCGCTGGCGGCGTGGATACGATGGCACCCGGATATACGTGGGATTCGTTGGTCGCCTGACCACGAAGACCGTATTTCACTTTACACCGACGATATTCTGCTCTATCTCGCCTCGCCTAAGAAATCTCTGATAGTGGTCTGTGACGTCTTGACTTCTTTCGGTAGGAACTCTGGTCTTGTCATTAATTGGGGTAAGTCATACCTGTACGTCCTGTGTGGGGATGTCCCGCCTGTCCCGCGCAACTGCTCGATCCAGATAGCCCAGCAGTGCTTTTTGTACTTGGGGATCTATATTTCCACCGACCCCATTTTACGATACGAGAAGAACTTGCTCCCTCCCTTGGCACGTTTGCGGCGGGACGTGGCGGGCTGGCGGCGGTTGCCGCTTTCCCTCCTTGGCCGTGCCGCTTTGTTCAAAATGATGTCTCTCCCCCGTTTCCTCTATGCCCTGCAGAACACCCTTGACCTGGTCCCGGCCAGCTACTTCCGTGAGGTCGAAAGCCACCAGCGCACGCTATTGTGGGAAGGGCGTCCGCGTATAGCGATTGCTAAGTTGACGCTCCCGTGGTACGACGGTGGTATCGCGCTTCCAGACATTCGACGTTATTATTGGGCCACCCAGTTGAGTGCGATTAACCATGGTGTATATGGTCCGGCGCTGAGCCCCGGCTTCGCCATGGACCGGTGGTTGCTGCGTGGGGGTAATTACCACAGAGCGTTGTACTCGAAGTCGTCGGACTTAACCCTTACGGGGCCCACCAGGGTGACCGTGCATGTATGGAAGGTGGCAACGGATTCACTGGGCTGGAAGGGTAAGCTTACCCTTGCCACCCCTCTGTTTGACTCCGATATTCTGGGAAAGCTTTGGCATACAAAAGGGTTTGCGAAGTGGGACCTGATCGGTATATCCAGGGTTGGAGACCTTTTGGTCAAGGGTAGGATAAAGTCATTTGAGGAGCTGCAGAAGGAATATGAGCTAGGGAACTCGGAGTTCTTCCACTACGCCCAAGTGTGCCACGCCTTGCGGTCAGTTCTGGTAGAAGGGGAGAAGGTGCCTGAGTCCTCCCCGTTAGAGGACCGGATCCTGGATGGCCATATGCCAGAGAGTACGATCTCGCTCATTTATAAGAAACTTATTAATGTTCGGGCGGACCTTCTTCTAGGGTTGCGCGACCAATGGATCAGGGATGGCCTTGAACTGGATGATGAGGATTGGCAGTATGCAGTTTCTTCTCCCCAAGAGGTCGCGATCCCCGCGCGCCTGCTGCTGGTGCAGCTTAAAATACTCCATAGGGTCTACGTGACGGGGCCTAGGCTGGTTCATATGGGTTTCTCTGAGGAGGGCTTATGTAAGAGAGGCTGTGGTATGGTGGGCACCTTCCTACATATTATTTGGGAATGCGGTGCGATCATGGAGTTTTGGAGGCGAGTTCACGAGGTGATGGGGGAGGTGACGGGCATCGTCATGCAGCCTGAGGCGCGGTGCTGTCTCCTGAATGTTTGGGGTCCTACTGACCACGACGCGGCACAGACTCAATGGGTGACCCTAGGGAATATGGTAGCCAAGCGCGACATCGCACGTCTGTGGGGCTCTAATAGGCCACCTACATTGACAGCGTGGATGGAAAACATGGATTGGAGCATGTTTAGGGAGAAGACAGTGTATTGTGCTCGAGGGTGCCCTCGGAAATGGCACTCTGTATGGGGGCGATGGAACCAGTACAGAGGGGGCATATGCCTGCCCCCAGACCCGGACCCGCCCGAGGAGCAGCTCTCCCCTTAGCCTTTTTTCCGGCTTTGCCCTCCTTGCTGATATGTGTTTGTCCTCTTGAGTCCCTGACTTCCCCTCCTTTCCCTTACTATAAACCTGTGTCTGTTGGACGAAATGGGGCTCGCTCCCCCTGATGGGAACCCTTTTGGTGCTTATAGTAATTATCGCCTTGCTTGTGTTTAGGTTTGGATTTGTGTTTATTTAAAACAGAGCCTTGTCTTCCCTGTCAGTGAAATGTGGCCGCTCGTATGTGTTGTGTTTCTAAAGCTGCCGTACCTCCGGGTTGTCGGCTGAATAGCTGTGTCACTGATTTACAAAATAAAGGTTTTGGAAAAAAAAAAAAAAAAAAAAAAACAATTAAGGGAGGAAGTGGTGATACTCAGCAGGAGAGAGCTGCCGCAAAGGTGGAAGATGGGCACGGCAATGATTTAGCAGGATAACATGTATAGTATTAAGAAGCAGTAAGACAAGTATATTGTACGAACATTATGTTTAGTAAAATAACAAAAATAAACATATTGAAAACGTGAACTAATCAATAATCAATACTGATTTATCGTACTTGGATCTATGTGAACATCCTGCCATCAGAAAACACATGCATTACACATTAGGAATGTGTGAGAACCTCCCACTTAGGAGCTAAGGCGTTATCATACTGCGGAGATGATGGTTGTTCATAACACGCATTACGCACCGCCCCACTTCACGATGCCACCCTGGTATCCCCGACAACGCCGATTCACACCAACATCGACGCCACTGCCTGCACTGTGGTTTGGGGGCACCGCTGATAGGTTACACAATGCACCGCCCTGTCACACACGCAGCCTTGGCCTACCAATGCTGGTGCCATCGACTCTGGTTCGTCAGCGTACGACAGTGCTTCAGCAACAACAACGTTGTTGCCTGCACCATACCCTGCCAGCACTGTGGTGAGAACCACACCACTTTGCATCGCAGCCCTTGTCTCACCGACAGAGCTGAATGCCATCAACAAGCCACAGAATGCACCGTGACCTGATGGCAGTGCATGCCGCAACGCAGCACTTTGCACTGCAGCCTAGATGCCCGCTGATGCCGGTGATCCCAATTTCAACCACGCAGAGTTTGATCTGCAACGGGTGTGACTTCAAGGGCCCAAAGACTCCTGCACCGACCGACCAATCATATAGTGATGTGTGGTTAAACAGTCCACAATACAACCACAATGTACAAAGTACACCTTTGAAGGTAGAATGTTATGACCTCTAATTTCCTAATCCTGCACAATAAAAATGGAACTGCAAGTAAAACCTCTATGTCATGGGCCATCATCCTGTCATCTGATCTGCCCCCTCACTCAGAAGGATGTGGCAAGGCAGAACTCTGCCTTGTTTTTTTTTCCTGATTATTACCTACCTTAAGGATTCTAGCTTGTTGTTAATCTTATATGTGAACCTTTCGATAGATCTGCCCCTGATATTATTCTTGCAGTTCCCACGAGACACTATGTCCATAGCCTAGACCAGGATAAAAAACCAGGAGGTGGAATTGCCATTATTTAAAATACTATTTTTAGCTGTATCTCCTCCCCATTCACTCTGCCTGACTGTGAAGGTGTGCAGTTTCACATTAGTATTTCCCCCTCTTGTTCCTACTCCAGCATCCTGGCCTACAGGCCACCTGGCCCTTGTGCTTCATTCCTAGAGGACCTACCTGACACCTTAGCATCCTTGTCCCTAGGGGAGAAATCGTTACACCCTGCTTGGCGATTTCAATCTTCATTTTGAATCATCGGATGATCCCTTGGTTAAGAGACTTCGAGAAGACCTTGAGGCACTACAACTTACTCAATTGGTCCTTCGCCAACTCATGAAAAAGGACACACGTTATATCTTATTTTCTCAAACTATCCCCTACTCACGGTGTTAGAGGTTACTCCCGTCCCCTGGTCCGATCATTGCCTTATTCGATTTGGGCTATAAAACACAATCAGACTGGCAAAAAGCAAGGCCCAATTCACTACCGTTAGAAACTGGTCCCGGCTCGATACCGATCTCTGGTCTAATACCCTGATGAGATCACTGCCCATTCTGGGCCTTGGCCCAGAAGAATACTTCAACAATAGGGAAAATTGGATCAGCCACTCGTTGGGGATATGTGTCCCCTTGAAAAAAACGCCCTCTCATATACACCAGACCAAGAAAGCCCCATGGTTCAATGAACATCTGCTCTCCTTAAAAAAGCTCTGTAAGAGAGCAGAAATGGAATGGAGAAAAGTCTTTGACCCATAAAAAAAATCAACTACAAAGCTTCAACTATATGCTATCATAAAGAACTAAAACAGGCAATATTTTATGAGGAAACAATCTGCCAGGCACTCAACTCCCCCAAAGAACTATTCAGAGTAGTGCAAAATCTGACCACCCCGCAAGAAACAAATGGCCCTCCAAAAGCCTCGATAGTAAGGTGCAATCAAATAGCGTCTTTCTTTCAGAAAAAAGTGGCTGATATCTACGATCTCTTTCAAAACAGCTGGTTCTAGCTGAGTCCCTTATGGTCAGTGTCCCAGTCCTCTCCCCTAGTCTTACTCATTTCCCCGGCCTCGATGAGTAAGCTACTCTCAAGCTGCTCAAGTCCATCAAATCAGGCTCCCCTCTGAACTCCACACCCCTGCATGCCATCCTCAAGGTGACGGAGAGGGTCCTCCCCCCTAGTGAAAATCCTCAATCAATCACTTCAATTGGGGTCGGTCCCCCAGGCGTGGAAACAGCCCATAATAAAACCCATCCTAAAAAAACCTTGACTGGACCCGGACACTCTGAGCAACCTTCGTCCCATCTCTCTTCTTTCTCTCCCGGGTAAACTCCTGGAAAGACATGTTAATCAATCTTTGGTCAAATTCCTGGAAGAGAACAAACTTTTCCACCCCACGCAAGTGGGCTTCCGCGCCCTCCATAGTACAGAAGCAGCCCTTCTGCCGGTCACAGAGGACCTTAAATTCGTACTTGATGGCGGAGGGTCGGTTGCAATTATACAACTTGATCTTAGTGCGGCATTTGACACCGTCAATCACGCCTTGCTAAAAAACAGAATGAAGGAAATTGGTATCCAGTGCAGAGCCTGGGAGTGGTTATGCTCTTTTCTAGATGGTCAGTCGATCCAAGTTATGGATCAGGATTGCCTCTCTGATAGTTTACCCTTGAAGTCTGGAGTGCGACAGGGCTCCTTCTTAAGCCTGACCCTATTCAATATTTATATAAGGCAGTTTGCCAACATTATACAGGAATTTGACATCCTAGGCATCTCGTACGCAGATGATACCCAGTTGATCGTCACTCTGCCCCAGGACCACCATCAGGGAGACTCTCTACTGGGCCCCTGCCTGGAAAAACTGGCCAATTGGATGTCAGATAGCTTCTTAAAATTGAACGGTGACAAGACCAAAGTCATGATCTTGGGTAATAGGGCCATCCAGAGACCCCTAAATTACTGGGTGCATTCCATGGGGGAGCCTCCAATTCCCAAATGTAGGTATTTGGCTCAATAGTGCACCTTTAATGTGCGAACAGGCAAAAGAATTTTTGGGCATCTGTTTTGGACTCCTGAGGACGCTGAGAAAGATGTTAGAACTTATCCCAAAGCAACTAAGGAAAACCGTCATGCAGTCTTTGATAATTTTCCATCTGGACTATGGGATCTCCCTATATCTGGGCTCTCCCAAGTATGTGATCAAGAGGCTCCAGATGGTGCAGAATTCGGTGGCCAGGCTCCTGCTTAAACTCCATAGACGAGCGCCAGTGAGAGAATCCTTGAAACTACTTCATTGCCTTCAAATAGCGTCAAGAATAACATTTAAAGCCCTCTGTATCGCTCACAGGGCAAGAAATAACAAAGGCTCACTGAAACTTAAGTCCCCGATTTCGTGTTATACACCCTCGAGATCTCTAAGGTCTTCCCATGCACACCTCCTCAGCCCCACGAGAATTAAAAAATCCAGATGGGGATGCAGATCTTTCTGCCACTTGATCCCAAAACTGTGGAATGCTCTTCCGCTGGACCTTAGAGGGCAGCAACATGTATTAATATTCAGGAAAAAGCTGAAGACCTGGCTATTTCAATCAAGCCACTAAGGGGCCTCTGTCTCTCACCACAGCTCTTATCGTCAGCGCGCAGAAGCCTTTGGGTAGCCATGCGCTATATAAATCAAATAAATAAATACATAAATAAAGCAGCCTCAGAAGATCCTTCTTTGTTCTTCCATTGACTCATAAAACACAAGAAGGAAAACAGGATTTTGAATACAGTTCGTACAAAAAATGTCTTAGTCTCTTCGAACCAAATCTTTCATTAGTTTTATTAATCAGATAATTACAAAATTTGAATCAAATTTCTTTTTATTTGTCCATATATTTCTTCATGAGTATTGGTGCAATTGCACTGTTGCATCTTTAACATGTCCCTTAGATAATCAGCCCTACAAAACATGTCCTCTGTGCAGTGCACTCAAAGCTACAACTGAGCACCTGGTCCCTTTTGACATTATTAAATGTTGCCCCAAACGCGCAGTTGGTGCGCGCTCGCTTTTTACACACCCAGGGCACTTTGCTACGACAGAAGTGGCCTCGTATCTTTTTGCTGCCCTTTTTGTAACACTGGGGCACTTCTAGTGCTAGAGATATTCCACAGGGACGTCCCATTATTTGTATGGGGCTGGGACCCCAAAATATGCAGGCACATGTAAATTAAGGGTCAGATTTATCATTCTTTCATGCATTGCAATGCAGCAAGGTACCCTGCTGTAAATTCCTGCACAAAAACAATCCTGAGGCATTTTCCTCTTTATATGTGAGCTGAAAAATACAGCACACGTAGAAAGAGGAAAAAAGAGGAGAAATAAAGATATTCCTCCTCATCTTAAGAGGCATCACATTTTGACACATTCCTAGGTCTACCAGTAATGGTAAATTTGGGAATGACCCAAAATCCATTGGTGGATGTATGGGAACTCCCACACTCAAAATGGAATGCCTCCCTGCCACCGAGTAATGAAAGGAAGCGATTTGCACTGCCTTGCATTTCTCAGCAGGGCCATATATGGTGGCCTTGGGTGGGTTGATAAATTGTTACTTTTGAGGCTCAAGGGCAATTCAACACCTTGATAAATTTGACTATAAAACACCCCATATTTGAGAGCCATTTCAGCAATAAAAGATCATGAAAATACAGAATGTAATGAGGAATGTACCTGTTAACATTTAAACAGATAAGAGATAATACTTAAAAAAGAAAGAACTTAAGTTTAAATAAAGCAAAAGAGCTACTAATCTGCAATGTAAACATATTAAATGTAACACACTAACTCACAAACTATTAATAGTAGACCTTATAAATATAATTCAATATAATCATCAACCAGTTTCCAAAATTGTTAGTAACCAGAAGTATTATGAGTTAAATTAGCTCCATGTCTAGTAAAAATTATCCAACACCACCAGACATGAACTGATACCAAAGAAGCATTTTTCCAGTTTGTTATAACTGATTTGAGAGCAAAAAAAATCAAATAATTTGTTTTGCAATTCAGATAAAGTAGTGGAAAATGAAACAGATTTACAAATAAACATGTCATAAGAAAAATCATCAGCAAAAATTAGTATTTTTCTAATTACACCCCAGACCTCCTTCCAACAATGTGAAATAATAGGGCAATCATACAAAACATGTCTTAAAGTGCTGAGATTCAGGTGCCGATCAGGATCCTGGAAAAAATTTCCCCGTACGACTCGTATCCGGTCTTTTTACCGTAATAATCGTACAAGTGCCGTACAAACTGCCAAGTACGATTCGCATGGGAAAAAGTCCATACGAATCGCATTGGGAATAATTCCCCACACGTCCTCGGGTCGGAAAATGTGTCCGACACGTCCCCGGACGATTCACCGTACAAATGTGAAAAGTGAAGTCCGACCGCGCAAGTACGATCCATCCCGTGCATCCGATGTCACAACCGTATGGAAAAAACACCGTCCGCACCGAACTCCCATAGCAACCATGGAGACATGTGCCCGCATACGCGCCGAACCCCCCCCAGCCCCCGTATGTACGAGCCGAACCCCCCCCGTGTATGTACACCCACCGTGTATGTACACCCGTGTACGTACGAGTCGAACCCCCCCGTGTATGTACACCCGTGTACGTATGAGTCGAACCCCCCCGTGTATGTACACCCCGTGTATGTACACCCGTGTACGTACGAGTTGAACCCCCCCGTGTATGTACACCCGTGTACGTACGAGTCGTACCCCCACCCGTGTATGTACGGTGCGTACGAGCTGGGGGTATGCACCGTACATACACGGGTGGGGGTACGCCTCGTACGTACACGGGTGTACATAAACGGGGGGGTGTACATACACGGGGGGGTTCGACTCATACGTACACGGGTGTACATACATGGGGGGTGTACATACACGGGGGTTCGACTCGTACGTACACGGGTGTACATACACGGGGGGTGTACATACACGGGGGGGTTCGACTCGTACGTACACGGGGGTGCACATACACAGGGGGTTCGACTCGTACGTACACGGGTGTACATACACGGGGGGTGTACATACACTCGGGGGTTCGACTCGTACGTACACGGGTGTACATACACGGGGGTGTACATACACGGGGGGTTCGGCGCGTACATGCGGGGGCTGGGGGGGTTTGGCGCGTACATACGGGGGCTGGGGGGGGTGTTCGGCGCGTACTCACGGGGGCTGGGGGGGATTCGGCGCGTACTCACGGGGGCTGGGGGGGGTTCGGCGCATACTCACGGGGGCTGGGGGGGGTTCAGTGCGTACTCACGGGGGCTAGGGGGGGTTCGGCACGTACTCACGGGGGCTGGGGGGGTTCAGCGCGTACCGGGCCCCCAATTCCACTCGCATCGCGGCGTACTTGGCTTTTCCGGCACTTTTTGGGTGCCGTAAAAATATTGCCGTCCGAACTGCTGTCGGTTCGAATCGTACTTCCTGGTTCATGAAACGCTGCCTGAAAGCGTCCCGACGTCACGTCGGTGCTTTCCCGGATCACATTTGTATGTATATTTTCGTCGGTTGGTGTTGTGTACGACTCGTACGGAAATGGTGTTTCCGTGCGAATCGTACTTGCATGTTTGTGAAGTTTTACGACCGGGTACGAGTCGGACGGAGAAAACGCTCCGACCGACAGTTTGTACCCGGTTTTTCCAGGATCCTGATCGGCACCTCAATTTACAATACCAGCAAATCGGGAAATCTAAACAGGTTTGAAGTATATCACTTCAAAGGAGTCGATAAACAATTAAATACAATAAATGAGTTAGTTGGATATAAAGTGACAGGATACCAACCACAAATATTTATCAACCATATCTGTCTGCAAAGAAACAGAGTTGATGAGTTCACTATATCCTTTTTTTAAAATTCTTTATATTAGACATCCAGCACATACATTAAGCTTATAAAAATACATTTACGCATTTTACATTTCAATATGTATGTACAAGATATCGATTATTTATCTGAGCACCCTCCCACCCTTCTAACTAGCCCCCTACCACCCCTTGACCTACCCCCCACCCCAACCACCCCGAAACCAAAGGAAACGTATTTGAATTATACCTTAATTTACACTAATCCATAGAGTTTGGTATATTGTATAATCTCGTTCGACTTGTCTTCTATATCCCCATTTTAAGTCAAATTAAATGCTTTAAATCATATCAGCGCATAGCCTCATTATTCCAGTTCGTTATTGGAGACCAGATTTCAAATCCTCTTTCTTTAACCTTGACACCCTTCCTTGAGTATACCGCCATTTCCCAGCGGTATTTAGCTAGCAGTTTCCCCAGCCAGCAGTGTACTGACGGAGGTTATTTATCTAAGCATACAGTGGCCAGGCATAACCTAAACACTGCCATAGCGGTGAAAAGCAAGGCTCAATTTGATTCTATCATTGCTTGGTTACTTACTCCCAACACAATTACTTGCAGGCGAAAGATGAACCTCAAACCCCAGCATAAGCTTGATGTAATTTCCCACCTCGTTGACCAAGATTGATAGTCGAGGGCAAGTTGCAAACATATGTACACTATCTGCAGCAAAGCATCCACAGCGAGAGCAGTGTATGCCTTTAGAACCTCCCAATTTAGAGATCCATGTTGGAGTAATGTACAAGTTAAACCAAGTTTTAAAGCATTGTACTTGCAAATTAGCCGAGAAAAATGCAGTCTCACTCAGCAGTAGAGAATCCTCACAAACCCCTGCCTCTGCTTGTACCAAATCTAGCCGGCGATTAAAATGTTTGGTAAGATCATCCTCCATTATGTTGCTAAGTATTTTACAGAGTTTAGCTATTGGTGAAGGGGCCCCTAATATTGTATCTAGTAAGGGAACACTAAGCCCTATACTTTACTTTTTAGATAAATAATCCCTCACTTGTAAAAATAACAGTAATAGCAGATCTAGCGATAGTGATCTTTACTTGGGCTGCCCCCGCAACCGTCCCTACAGACAGTGCCTCTATCTGTTCAGCTTCTGCCTTCCCCAGATCCTCATACAAGGTCTGTAACAGGGCTTTATCCTTCTTTTGCACCTCCCAACCATACCTTGATGTTTCTCCCCTGACCCCTGCCTTTAATGTATCCCACACAATGCTGATATTAGTACTCCCTAAATTCTCCTCAATAAACCTCGGGATTCACGCCTCCATTTGTTGAAAATATCTCTCCTCACTTAATAAAGCTCTGTTGAATGTCCAGCGTGTTTGAATGGATTGAAGCCCAATATTTATTTCAATCACCAGAGTGTTATGGTCCGACATAACTTTGGGATATTTACTTATCGAGCACCCTTGTAGAGGCTCCTGAGACACGAAAAAATAATCCAATCTTGTGTGCACTCGATGCAGTGCAGAAAAGTACGTACAACTGGGATCGCTCCCCTTCTGTGCCGCCCATACATCCACTAACCCATGCAAAGATTTAAGTTGTGACAGTGATTTAAAAAGTCTAGGTTTACGACCTTGGTAGATCATCCCTCTATGGATGGCAACCTGACAGCTCACGTTAATATTCATATACCCGCAGAGAATCAGAGGGAGGGGCCATCCCACAAGCTCAACATTCAAACATTTGAATAATGGAGGATCATCAAGCACTGACCCATATACTGAACAAAGAGTAAGCATTTTGTTCCCAAGGCAGAATTGAAGTATTGCCCATCTGCCCATTGTATCTACCAGTCAGTGTGAAAAACTACCCATTCCCTTTCATGCCAGTACCGCCACGCCTCTTGTCCGAGTTTTCTGTGTGGTAGTAGCAATACGTTGATATCCCGCCATCTCTAGAACCCCCTTCCTGTGCCCCTCAATTTGTGTCTCTTGAAGACATAAAATATCTGCCCGCAGGAATTGAACATCGAGACTTGCTCTCCTTCTTTTTTGGGGGTTGTTTAGCCCACAAATATTAATGGATGCGATTCTGTTTCCTCATTGCAAAAAAGAACTATAATTCCAAAACAAGTAGCCGCGCCAAACAAGACATACAAACTCCAGTGTCCCATAATCATCCGGTGCAAAAAAATTATCCCCTCAGCCCCTTGGTTTCTACCAACCCCTCCTCCCCCCTGCCCTACCCTTCAAAGGGCAAAAAAGGTCCAAAGACCCTTGTGATACTTCCTGCATGTGTTGTGCCCCCTAGCTGCTCCCTGCCAAAAAGCCACATATATAGAGAAGAAGACAAAACTTGGAAAGAAAGAGGGATAAAGCAAGGCAAATCTAGTAGTTATTAGATGCCAGTTACAAAGCTTATTTCTTAGAGAGTTCATTCAGAAACGCTTGAATCTCCGACAGAAATACCCTTGTTGCGCTTTTACAGATTACATTGAGCCTAGCAGGGTTCAATAAGAAGACTTCGCAGGCCAATTTGTGGAATTGAGTAATAAGCAAACGGAGCCGCCATCTCCTCTCCACCGCTGTGTGGCACAAGTTAGGCCGAACAAAGAAGGAATGTCCCTCACCCACCCTCTGTGCATTGGGCCTGGCTTTCTCAAAAATACCTTGGCGAAGAAGAAAGTTGCCAAAAAAAATAAGGATGGCTCTAGGTTTCTCATCTTGCCCAGGTCTCTTTTTGAGCATCAGGGGGAATCGATGCACCCTCTGCACCTCAATTCCAATGAGCAAGCTCGGGGAAGGCTTCCTTCAGTAAGCTTTTTCTGCAATCCCAAGTAATCAGAGGTTATTGCGGCGTTGCCTATTTATAGTCCTTCAGCTTCCATAATACGTCAGTCATCCTTTTTCATTAGTCGAAGTTTGTTGTCCAGCAATTTCTGCACTGTACAATCCTTTCTTCTAAAGCCGAGGTGCGCTCGGCTATTTCCGTGCAAACTTTATTAACCTTGTGCACAGCTCCTTGCAATGTTGTGGTAGCCAGATGGGCCCTCTTATGCTCATGGCATGCCTCGGTTTGCTTTTGTTTCAGAGTGGTGTATATTAGCTCTATAGAGGGATGTGGTGTTAGGGACCCCATAGCATTATTAGTCTCTATCGAATGCTCTAAGGCATTCGCTTGATCTCTGACCCCATCTTCAATCCCCTTTTCAAATTGGATGGCAGAGTAGTCCCATTTGAGCTGACTTGATTGGCTATAATCTGATGTAAAGTCCTTCTCTTTATCAGACCCTCTTGCGCTCCTTTTCTTGGTGCGAACAGGAAAGCGTTTTTGTGTATCAAACTTCAAAGGAGGGCTGCCACTCTTCCCTCCAGTAGAGTCATCATCAGTTACATCCTTCTCGTTGCTATTGGACAGTTCAGATTCGTCTCTCAGGGAATAAAATGTATCGAGATCTGGAGTCGCAAGGGTGTTGCCGTCTCTCTGAATACTGGCCCCAAGTTTCCCTGTTATGGCCTGTGCACGGGGGGTTACATCTGTGGCTTGCACTATATTAACGGTATTCGTGGGTTCTTGTTGAACATTGCTAACATTTTTTTGCATCTCCTCCTCTATAACCACCAACTTTTTTCCTGGTATTTCTACCAATGGGATTAGTTTAGCCGGCTCTGCCAACTTTGGGGGAATCTCTCCTGTACTGGAACCACCATTATTAAGCACCCCACCCAATAAGGCCAATTTACTAGAACTGTCCACATTAGTTTTTTTTAATGTAAAATTGCTCTTACCTTTATTCGTCATCTTTTCCAGGGTATTAGCTATACCCCGGCCGGAAAACATTCCAGGTACAATTGGCTGTTTTGTTTTAGTGGGCATTTCATTGGGGTGCTGTTCCTCTGCCAGTTTCTAGCTGCTAGCCCCGTCTTCATTCCGCTCTGCACAGCACCTGTTGCTCTGGGACAAATTCAGGCCTTTCCCCTCCTGAATCACAGGTCCGAGTCATGGATAATCCCCTGGCTCCAGCGGGAGCAACAATGTCTTTCCCCACAGATTTAGCTTTTGCCGGCATGTTGCAATATTCATGGCCCAGCAACCTTGACTCCGTGGCAACAATGCTGCATCCCGCTTCTGCTACTTTAATCTCTGGCAGCCTTCCGTTGAGAGAAAGTAGCGGTTAGCTCCCCCGAGTCTCCAGAGCACTTCCCGCTTGATACCAGCCGCCGCCAAGAGAAGCGTCCACACAGCTCGAGCCGTTAGGACCGCGATGCTTGGAAACTTCACCCGTTTTCGGATCGGCAGTCTGTCAGTAAATCTGGAGTTTAATCGGTATATCTACGGGTGAGTTAAAGCGTTTCCCTCGTCTTCCATTATGGTCTCTTTCTCATTGTAAAATACAAATAGTCACTGCGGCAGGGAGAGCGGCTTCGCACAGCACTCACGCAGCTGCCACCTTGCCTTTCCAGCACGCTATTTTATGAGTTCATTATTCCAAAGAGAACTATTAGAAATTAAGGGGCATATCATCAAGGACCGGCGATAATTATCGCTAGGCGCACTTAGCGCTAGGATAATTATCGCCGGCTAACTTGGAATTTTATCGCTGAGATAGTGTGCTATCAGCAACACTTATCTCAAAAGCGATAAAATTCCCAGCGCTAACTGCCAAATGTGAGATTATCGCTGGAATCCAGCGATATTCTCACAAAGTTTGGCGATAGCTTGTTGATAGGGCTTAGCCATGATATCCACCTTACATTGGATATAATGGCTAAGTCAAACTAAAAGCAGGCGTAGGAAAGTAGCGATAACCAAGGTTAGCGCTACTTTTCTTATCGCTATGCTTGTTAGCATACCCATTGACAATTGGAGAAATGTCGGTTAGCGACATTTCTCCAGTTATTTGGGGACGGAACGCCCACTTTGCATCTCATTAGAGATGCAAAGGTGGCTGTTACGGGAAAGGGTGCTAATGCGAGGATTCACGAGATAGTGTGACCTTACTGATAGGCGATAAAATTATCGCCGCTTTACGTCCGAAAACGCAAAAGCGGCAATAATTTTATATCGCCTCCTTGCTGATATGCCCCATAGTTTCTGGTTGGCAGAGGTATGCACCCTGTCCAAGCAGGAATCACAATCCCAGTAAGAGAAAGTCACCACACAACCTAAATTATCCTATGCTCATCCTCTGGTAGCTTGGCACAGAGTAGTCAGGTTTGACTTAAGAGGCAATCTGTGAAGTGTTTGTTCAACAGTTTAAACAACTACACACTGAAAATCCCTTAAAAAGACTCCTCACCAGGTTAGGAAAATAGATTATTAATTTTATAAATAAAACAAGACCAAAATGACAAAAATCCACCCAGAAGAATTTGAGCTATGATTTTTAAAATATTAAATGCAAAAGCAAGTAGCGCTCAATGAGTTAATTGGTCACACTGGACCGGTATAAAGTCAAGCCCTCAGGCTGCCCATGATGGAGTGCAGGCCGGCTATAGAGCCCACGCATGGCCACTGAGCAAAAGTACCTTAATCCTTGTTGCAGCATAAAATGCATAGATAATCCCCCCACAGTTGGGGTGTTGCTGCAAATTTCTCCACCCAACTGCGCCAATGCTTCCTGTTCATGAGTTAAGTGTCAGTTTTGAAGTGTGGTGGTTACAAACTGATGCGCCGGGTTTCTCCATGCTGTAGAGGTGATGCCTCGATCTTCTCCACACTATGGCGACGATGCGTCGGTTTTAAAGGGACGGTCCTGAGTGTGATGCGATGCGATAATCCGTTTCGCACAACAGCAACAATGCGTTGATTCTGCTTGTGCAGCAGAGGATGCATCGATTCTACTGGAGCAGACCCAGAGGCCCACTTTCAAGGGTCTAAGACTGAGGTGACAACATTTCCAGGACAGACTCTCAAGCTTATGAGCCCGAGGGTTGGAACAGGAGGGTTCTAGGTCTTTTATGTCCCTGAGACTTAGGCAGCAGAAGGCAAGCCAGCAAGTGCTTGGAGTCTCTCCGGGTTCAAGTGATGCAGGTCCAGTCCTTCTCACCCAGGCAGGGGAACAGCAGATAGCAGGGAAGCTCAGCAAGGCATGAGCACAACATGGCAGAGTCCAGCAAAGCAGCAGACCAGAAGAGTGGAAGTCCTTTCAGCGGCACAGCAGTTCTTCTTCCTGGCAGAGTAGTCACAGTTGCACAAGTGTACTTATTTGGTAGTGCCAGTGGGCCAGTTCTTATACCAAATGGCTACAGTAAGTAAATGCCAACTTTCTAGAATTGGCATTTGCTAAACTGGAATTTGAAATACAACTACAGCATAAGTTGTGATTTTAAATTGCTAGTTCAGTGGAACTAAACTTGAAAGTCTATCTCTTCACAATTGGGAGTTACATTTAAAAGATGTATAATGCAATCCCTATATTATTCTATAGGAGAGATAGGCCTTGCAGTAGATTAAATGTACATGTCCTGACTTTTAAATATACTGCACCCTGCCCTGTGGATTACATAGGGCCAACTTCACGGGTGGCTTATATGTTTAAAATGAGAAGATTTAGGCCTAGCAAGAGGGCCTAATTGCCAGGGTGACATGCCAGTGTGGCACTGCACACTCAGGCTCTGCAGTGGTAGGCCTGAGACATGGTTAAGGGGCTACTTATGTGGGTGACACAATCTGTGCTGCAGGCCCACTAGTAGCAATTAATTTACAGGCTCTGGGCACATGTAGTGCACTATACTAGGGATAAAAAACCAGGAGGTGGAATTGCCATTATTTGAAAAACTATTTTTAGCTGTATCTCCTCTCTATTCACTCTCCCTGACTGTGAAGGTGTGCAGTTTCACATTAGTACTTCCCCCTCTTGTTCCTACTCCAGCATCCTGGCCTACAGGCCACCTGGCACTTGTGCTTCATTCCTAGAGGACCTACCTGACACCTTAGCATCCTTGTCCCTAGGGGAGAAATCGTTTCACCCTGCTTGGCGATTTCAATCTTCATTTGGAATCATCGGATGATCCCTTGGTTAAGAGACTTTGAGAAGACCTTGAGGCACTACAACTTACTCAATTGGTCCTTGCGCCAACTCATGAAAAAGGACACACGTTAGATCTTGTTTTCTCAAGCTATCCCCTACTCACAGTGTTAGAGGTTACTCCCGTCCCCTTGTCCGATCATTGCCTTATTCGATTGGGGCTATAAAACACGATCAGACTGGCAAAAAGCAGGGCCCAATTCACTACCGTTAGAAACTGGTCCCGGCTCGATACCGATCTCTGATCTAATACCCTGATGAGATCACTGCCCATTCTGGGCCTTGGCCCAGAAGAATACTTCAACAATAGGGAAAATTGGATCAGCCACTCGTTGGCTGATCCAATATAAGTAAATCAAATATGCAAATCAGGTATGAGCCAATGTTGCCATGTTTAGAGGAGAGAGCATGTGCACTTTAGCACCGGGTAGCAGTGGTAGAGTGCTCAGAGTCCTAAAGCCAACAAAAACAAGGTCATAAAAAGAGGAAGAGGAGGTAAAAGGTTTGGGGTGACCCATCAGAGAGGGGAATTTTCCAACAAGAACTGCGAACATTTTGTCATCAGTTAAATTATGTATATTTTGTAACATTTTGAAACAACATGAGATGATAAAGCCAGTGTATGAATGTAAATTTCTAAGTCAGAGGTGGCAATATTAGGTAATTTGTTAGGAAAAGAATTAAGGAACAGAGTCACACAAAATTTCATATTCATAGCTATCAGTAGAAATTAGAGGAAATTGTTGTTGCAATTCAGAGAAAGTTGCTGAGCTGCTCCGGTGTGTTTAGCAGCGTTACCCTGCCCAAAAACATCAAGGGACTAGGGCCAAATGAACAAAGGCATTTGCATTTCTTAAAGTGACGAATCATAATTTCAGCCCATTAAGAAATGCAAAACGGTCTTTTCCTATGTACAAAGGCCTTTAGGGAATCACAAATTCCCAGTAGAAATCTCATTCTGTGATTCCCTTAATAGGAAAACGCAAAAAGAAATGTCCGATTTGTGATTTCTTAGCATATGTACAAAGCGTTTCCTAAATGCAAAATGAGCATTTAGAAAATGCAATTAACATTGACTCAAATTCAATGGTAACCGTGTGCAATTTAAAGCAAAGCACCCCAAAATGCTTTTTTTAAAGTGCAATAGAGCTCACACATTCCCCCAGGGCATATGTGTGCTCTAAATGCGCACCCCAAATTTTAGGATGCATTACAGGGGCCTTATGCCCATAGCCATCCTTGGTTTAGCATTTCCAAAATAGTAATTTACTAATAAGAAATCACTTTTTTGGAAACGGAAAACCGGCCTATGATACAAATGGCATGGGATTTCCTAATAGCGATTCCTACCGGGTAGGAATCATTATTGGGAAATCGGTAATTTCATATATATCATTTTGCATTTTCTATATAGCGAGTCCTAATGAGTCACTATTTAGGAAATGCAAAAATGCATTTTTTTGCATCTGGCCCTTGGTCTCTCACTGAGCCTGGGGTGGGACTACGTCCCCCAGAATCTCCAATAGCAAGGTGGGGGTGGGGTGGAGAGTCAAATGCAGAGTGTGCAGCGCCTGTGATAAATGCAGGCACAACTTTGCACTATGTCAAACAACATGGCAGACATCAGAAACTGCTTGAAAGAGATGACAACAGTAGTGGTGGAAGGACATAGACAGTCCAATAAGGCCCTACAGGAGCTATGCAGGGTGATGCAGGAGGACCAGGTGTCCCAATGAAAAAGGCATCACCAATTATTAGGGTGCCTAGATAGCGACACTATGTCCCCCAGAATCTCCAGTAGCAAGGTGGGGCCAAACCTGGATCATGCTAAAAGCACGCTTGTGTTTAGCAGCATTTCCCAGCCCACAAACTTTAAGGGACTTGAGTTACATGCATTAAAGTTTGAATTTGCGATTCCTTATCAGCGATTTTTAAGGAATTGCTAATAAGGAATCGCAACATGCAATGCATCAAAAAAATCACAAAAAAATAGCAGTTCGGTAATATTTGCAATTGCTAATAGCGATTACACATTACAGACTCGCTATTAGTGAAATCACAATTTGCGATTGCGCAAATTGTGATTTCTCAATTGTCGGTCGCTTTTGATGCAGCTTGATGACATCACAATCAGAAAGTGATGCATCCCATGCTGATTCCACTGCACTGAGAGAGTCAGAGGAGGAGGCAGAGTGCAGGAGCACAGCTGAAGTTCCACTTTTTGCTTTCGGAAACTGTTCTGGGACAAAAAGATGGACTCAGGAGCAACTGGGAAGAAAGCTGCTAATCGAAAAAGGAAACTTAAACTTAGTGAAAAGGAGACAGAAATCCTCATTGAGAAGGTTGTGAAGAGCCATGACAAGGTGTTTGGCAAACTATCACTCCATGTCCTTGAGTCAGAGACGTGCGCAAACGGTGGCATGACTGGCGCAGCCATGCAAAGGAGAGGGTTCCTGACAGTCTCATGCAAAGAAGACTGGAGGGGGACCTGCAATGCTGTCTGGGTATACGCCCCTGGAGGACCTAATGTAGTCCACACTCTAGCCTGAAGCTGTAGTCGGAGTGAAGGAGTTGGACATCTCTGCACCGGCCAGTACTTCACAAGGTAAGATGGATGCAGATGTCCATTTAATGGAGATTATAAAGTTAGAAACATCACATCAGATCAGGTCTAGTGTTCAGAATCATACTCCAGTCCACATTTGACTTGCAACACCCAAATGCATTATGGGTGTAACAGGCAGGGAAGGGAAGTTGGTAGGCAAGTACAACAAGGAAGTAAAACATATGGACAGTGTGTGTCAGATAGTAATTTAATGGAACACAAAAATGCACTATGTGACACTCAAATGTTTACAAAATAACTACAAATTGCACTGTTTAACGCTGCAGATGCAGCTGCAAAGGATTCAGAGGGAAGTGAAGGCGGAGACACACAGGAGACTCCGGCTGAGGCAGATGTGGAGAGACCCGTGGCACCACAAACCACAAACTCTGCACCCACTAGATGCAGGTCCACAGTCCCACCACTTCCTGCAATGGAAGTTGAGGAAGAGAGCAAACATGATCCCCATACATCTCAGCCTGGAGGCACACCTTTGACAAGACCACAGTCACAGGTCTGGCGCAGCAATATCCAAACCCAGAGGCGCAGGTCAAGGGCACAGATGACAACATCAGAGGATGAAAGTCCAAATGTCTGGGGTGGGCTGGGGAGTCAAATGCAGAGTGTGCAGCGCCAGTGATAAATGCAGGCACAACTTTGCACTATGTCAAACAACATGGCAGACATCCGAAACTGCTTGAAAGAGCTGACAACAGTAGTGGTGGAAGGACATAGACAGTCCAATAAGGCCCTACAGGAGCTATGCAGGGTGATGCAGGAGGACCAGGTGTCCCAATGAAAAAGGCATCACCAATTATTAGGGTGCCTAGATAGCGACACCAGATCCAACAACTGGCTGAGCAACAACACAGCTCTTCTGTCCCATCGGTCGGTGGCCATGCAGGTCAAAATTAGCCATTGTTGTGGCGATGTGGCCAGGGACTCGTCCAGGTCAAAAATGCAGTAGAGCAATTTCAGACTGCTTCTGCTGGGGGCAGCAATGTACTGGGGGGAGGGGAGAGTGAGGAGGCGTCCAGCAGCAGTAGTCTCTTGCTGCCAGTGAGTACATGCAGGAGGTGCACTACTAGGAGTACCACACCTTCAAAGGCCTCCACAAGGGACGTGAATGAAGTCACCGAAAGACATTAGGGAGCGCCAGGTTAGATAAAATAGGGTGGCATTGGCAGACTACCTCCTATATTGTGATGTAACCATTATCAATGCAAAAGTTGTGACTGACATTCAGGTCAAGTGATGATGTCATGTTGATTTATTTTGTTTACACTCACTGTGCGATTTAGCACCTGGTCTGTGTGCTTTAACACTACCACATTTCTACATAAAAAACATACAGTACAGTTCAACCATGCTGTGTCTTGTCTCATCATTACTGACCTAAAAAATTATGTTGTGTCATTTCTACACGTCTCCCTCTCCCTCCTGCTAAGCTTGCCCCTGCTGCTGCACGTAGTGGTTGCCCTGGCTGGTTCTTCTCCTCAGGCACGCTGTCAGACAGTTCCAGGGGTATGCCTCTCCTAATAGCGATGTTGTGCAACATGGCACATGTGGCCACAATTCTGCAGCAGGTCTCTGGTCGGTACTGCAAACGCCCCGCCAGTCTTGTGGAGGCAGCAAAACCTACTTTTCAGCAGGCCAAAGGTGCACTCTACGACTTTTTGTTTTGCAATGTGTGCTGCAATATAACGTTGCTCATTTGGGGTAATTGTGTTGAGGTATGGTGTCAGGGGGTAGTTGCGCACAACGTATGCACTGTCACCTACAGGGTAGTAAGCAAACAGTTAGTGACAGATATTCATTACCGTTTGGCCATAGTGTCAGAGGAATTGTGTAACATATGTTTACCTTCTCCAAATTCACCCCCAATGAGACGAGTGTGTATGCCTCTGTGTCTAAATATGTACGAGTCATCTGTGCTGCCAGGGTATTGTGCCATGTTGTCAGTGATGATATTTTTTGCACTGTAGACTACTTGGATATTCAGTGAATGATAGGATTATTGGTTCCTAAAGATGGATCTATTTACTGATGGTGAACAAACGGCAACAAGCATTCCATCTATGCAACTTATTACATGGGGAAACCAGGCTACCTGATAGAAGTCTAGTTGAGTCTTAAGCAAATCTTGTGGGGTTTAGGGAAAGCTAATGTGGTGGTGTATCCTTGTCAACATGGCGATAAGAAATTAATTTAAAAAACGTGACAGAGAACTTTGTGACACCCCTCGAGCTACAGCTACTACACCCTAGAAGTTACCTGATGCTAGTAGGTGCATGGAACATAGGACCTGCACATGAGTGGGAATGGCATGTGTCCTGCGAGTCTGGCACTGCAGTAGGGGATCCAATTCAGCAATCAGATCAACAATCATGGCAGCATTTAGCTTATACTTGTTATAGATCTCCTCCGTGGTGTTCCCCAACAATTTGATGCGCACTCTAAAAATGCGCTCCTGTATTCTCCTTTTTCTCTGTGCTGGTGCCAGTAGCATTATCCTCCTCACCATGAAGTATAGCGCTGCCGTTGTGAAACATTCTGAGGCCTCCTGGGCCTGATTAAATACTTTGCTAATGTTCTGCACCTGTTGTGATTATTTTCATCTGTTTACCACCTGCCTGTAAAATTAGGTAAATTGCGATTGCAAAATTGTGATTTTAATGAAAATCGGTATTTGCGAATTTTCATGCATAGCGTTGCCTTGGTTATACTGCGTGGTGCACCCCCTCATGGCAATACATTATTTCAGATTTTCTATGTTTCCACCTGAATCTGAAATGGAGGTGTCAAGGAGAACATTGAAAAATGCAAGCATGTTGAAGAACCTCGGTAGCTGCAAGTGACAGAGCTGTCAATTATCATGGATCCTGAAGAGTTTCAGACAATAATTATTCAGGCTGTCAGTCTTTATTGAAGGTGCTAGAGATGAACTTGAGGTCTATAGTGAGACTGAAATGATGACCATAAGAAGATAGTTATACAGTTCAGACTTTTATGACTTTACTGGCACATAAAAGAGAAAAAAGTGAAATATACAGCCTCTGAGCTGATATAATGACAGGAAGATTCACTACCAATCCACAGACTATGAAGGAAAATGTGAGAAAATCACTGGAAAACAGTATGCTCCTATATTTATGGAAAAGAAATACAGTTTTGAAAAGTTTAACAATAAAGTAGCAGCAGTAAATAAGTTTGATCCCTTGTTTGCTTTTGAAAATGCATTGCTTTCAAATAGCATAAATTAAAAAATGAACATGTCAATAAAGGGTGCTTATTCAGCATCAAAGAACTGAGAATCAATTCTCAACTCTTTAGTCCTTGTCTTTTATTATACTGTTAATTAAAACCGTAACATACAAACATCATATTGATACTTATTAAAATTTAAGAATAAAAAATTGAATACACATTTATAAAATCTGGCAATTCGAAATAAATGTCAGTTCCAAAAGCAGCATTTCAGGTTGATGGCAATGTATCACAATTAGCCGTTTAGTCCAAAAGGGAAGTGTATAGTATGAAAGACAGTAACAAAGAGTATCACAATGCTTATTACTAATAGTTAACTTTCATCAACGATAATTTGTGCAATAAAAATGGAACTTGTCTGTTTCTTAGTGCTGGGCTGTGTGCAGTGCAGTTAAAATAATGTTAACAAACTTCCCAGCCCTTGCTAGAACTTGGGCTGAGTTATTACTGAAGCACAAATCAGATGCTTCCCTGCAGTGTCCCAGTAACTTTTCCCGATAGACTGGGACCAATAGACGTTGGCGATCATTGGCAAGATGAGGGCAACAACATAGCAGATGTAGCCAGGACTCATGTGGATAATTGCAGAGCCTACATGTTAGCTGACCATTCCTCCGAGCCCACAGCGGGTTAAAACCATGAATTGGAAGGGCTAACAGCCTAATATAAATCATTTTATTACGAGTCTGTGATTGGAGAGAGTAATTAAAATATGGTTAAGGTTTCTCCTTGATATACGAGGCATCCAGAGCTGTAAGGAGTGTTTTTTTCGGAAGCCGAGTAATGTCTCTCTCGAATGACACTAGTGTAATTTGGCTTTTAATCGTTTTTTCCATGTTGACAGGTTAATAATTGGATTAGAGAAGTTTATGATTTCAATCTTCAATGTGGAGATGGCCAAGTGCAGCTGTCTGTGCCAAGGAGAGAGTTTGTCCGTGAACACTGATAGCAATTGTTCTTTCACGGATTGAGCTGGTGCACGCAGAGTGTTAATTAATTCTTCTAAACAATGAAGATCTGCATTTGCCAGGCCCAGCTCAAGTCTCAGCCTCACCCTCCTTGCATGCTGAGGAGTCGAAAATATTTTCTTATAGGCCAATATTTGAAAGTTCACTAAAAATGAATCCATTTTACCAGGGAAAGCCAGGTGACCATAAGACACTGCCAGGAGCAGTTTGGCGCGTAGGACCCTTAAGATTGACTCGGCTCTGGGGCTGTGCAAATGCCGATTCAAGTGCCTCAGACTATGTATAACCCCTGCTCCCTTGGGCTGAAGATGTTTGAGATGGGCTACTTGATTTGCTCTTTCACTAAACCAAACTCCTAGATAATTATAGCTAGTGCAGGTCGCTATATGTAGACCACTTGCTCGCCAAGACAGGATTTTCTTTTTTGGATATTTCCCAAAGATCATGACTATAGTTTTTGACTCAGTCAACAAAATATTGTTTATTATATTGTATGTATTAAGGGCAGTGAGAGCTCTTTGTAGGCCTGTTTTTGTGTGGTCCATAATAATAATGTCGTCAGCATATTGTATGAGCTGTAGTCGTATGCCACCCAGTTTTGGGGCAACCAAAGTTGCACCTGCCAATTCTTTAGGCAAGTCGGCGGTATAAAGATTAAAAAGTAGTGGGGCTAATACGCAGCCTTGCTTTAAACCATTTTTTTGTTGCAATTTTTGTGGATACTGTTGTGACACTTGTTTTAATCTTCACCCAGGTTTTCTGATGCAGTGAAATTAGTGCAGAGAGAAGTGCGGATGGTATCCCCCAGGAATTTAATTTAGTAAATGCCATCCAAAAACAGGACACAAACTGTGCACCTTAATCGGAATTTACTATTAGAGTAATTTAATGTGTTCAAACCTGCTGTTGAGTAAATACCCATGCTCACTATGGGGCATTGGAAACAGTTTTTAAGGGGAAAAAAGAAACAAATGTAGAAAATATTTTCTCAAAAACTATATCTCTGACTAGAGGGAAGTACAACAATTAAATCCATAGTGTGTCATTGATAGGGGACATTAGGCAAGGGATGAAGGTGTCCCTGAGATGCTTCTCTGTGAATCCTACCCATGACACATTTTTCACAAGTATTGACTCATCTGAGAGTCCATATTTGGCCACCAAAAGTGTCCTTCACCAATTCTGTTTTTTGTTTTTTGTTTTTCGAAGAGCTGGTTCTTGCAATTCTGTTGTAGGTAGGTGTCAATGCTCCTTTGTAAAATGGAAGATTAGCCTGAATCTCTCACTCTGGTTTTCCTTTTGTTTCAGTCATTGTTTCATCAGAAGATAATGTTCTATTGAGCCTGAATACTGGGTTGCACAAACACATTTTTCTACTTAGATGATTGAGGCCTCTTCTGGAATGTCCAAAATCATTTCTATACCGAATCAAGGTAGAGCATACTCTTTCTAATTTTCTGATGATTACAAAATTAAATTCTGCAAAATAGAAGAACCTGTCAAGTACCTACACCAAACTGTAGCTTCCACAGGAGCCGATGCGTATTCCTCAATTCCCAACTACCCTAATTGCGAGTTTCAACACTCACAAATAGGAGAGAGGGGGAAAGGGGAGCTGGAATGAGAAAGAGAGACTGCACTGCTTTGTCTTCTTCTGACTGGATTCTATTCTTCTTGGTGTAGAACCCTTTAACAAATAATATCATGTAACCACAGTAGTTTACCTTCTACCCACTATTTATTCCACTACCACTCTTATGTTACCTGTCTTCCCACAGTGATTTGCCGCTCTCTTAATAGTGCAGATTGATGCTTCTTGTTCTAGCTCTATTCTACACTGGTTAGGTGTTAGTGATGTCTTGTCGGATTCTGTAAGACAAACTGTATGTAATTTCTGTCAACTAATAATCCCAACCTCAGCTTATCCCTTGGTTACCTTTCTTACACCTGAACCAGATGTTTAAGTTTTCCTTCTATACTTGTTCTTTCTTGTACTAACTGCCAGATGTAGTTGAACAGTTCAGTTAACCTTTCTCTTCTTGTATTTCAGCAATGACGTCGAGGACGAGTGAAGGTAAGTACAATTATATATATATAATTATATCTACGTGCTTTTCTATTGTTCAGTCTTGTCTTTTTATTCAATTATTTTCTATCTCCAATGTAGACTGGCGAAATAACCTTATGCAAATTGCCAATTGCCTCCTTGACTAATAGGTATTTTGTTGTCTCTATCTATCCAAACTAATGCGGAAATTCTGTCCCTTAGTAAGAGAATTCTTCTGAAGCCTCCATAAACCAATTCTCTCAAATTGTAAGCAATATTGTATTAACAGTTCATACAAGAATTATTGCACGAAAATAAGTATAGCACTCTAGGGTGACTTAGCTGTCCATCTTCTCGCCACTAGAGCCCAAATATCGCCGAAACTTCTCAGGAAGGCAGCACTCTACTCAAACGCTGCCTTTTCTCACAGAAATTCAGTTGAAGTGCACAACGGTACTCGCGAGCGGGCGCTATCACAGCTGCGGTCACTCGCGAGTAAAAGACTAGACATAACCTCCGCATCGGTCGAGCGCGGCCATCTTGGAATTCCGCGACCGCGTTCCTAATAGAATTCTCATCAATAGGGAGACCAGAGTCAGGTGAATGACTCGGCGCAGCCTCCCATAGAGGGGATGTGAGTACTGAGGTCTGATCTGGCGTCTTTCTTGCCTAGGTGCCCATCTGAACCTTTCACTCCTGACAGTACCTCCCACCAAGGCCCCCCTCTCACTCTTATTAGGTTTACAAGGATGTGTCCTATGGAACTCTTTCACCAGCTTAGGGGCATGCAAATGGTCTACAGGCTCCCAAGTTCTCTCCTCAGGGCTGTATCCTTTCCAATCGACCAAATAGAACAATTTCCCATTCTTGATTTTGGAGTCCAAGAATCTTTTAACTTCAAACTCTTCCAAAGATTGAACTAGAACAGAAGCTGGCGGACCCTTAATTCTCAAATTTGTGGGATTCTTCCTCAGCAGAGAGACATGAAAAACCGGATGTAACCGTAATCTAGGTGGAAGTTTAACCTTCACACTCACTGGATTCACCATTCTCTCTACTAGAAAAGGACCCACAAAACGAGGTTGAAATTTACGATTCCCTTTAAGGCGCATATTTCGGGTCGAAATCCACACCTTGTCACCAGGTTCATAAATGGGACTAGCACGTGTCTTCTTATCTGCTTGTTTCTTATAGGAACTCTTAGCCTTGTGTCGCCTATGCGCTGTCTTCCCCTGCATAGACCAATAACGCCAATAGACTGAGGTACAGGGTTGAGGCTTTATTCCAGGTTACTACAAGCGTTTTTTTGGTTCTCTTTGGGAGAAAGGTGGTCTTCCGGCTTGATATACTCCGGGATAGGGATAGGTCGGGTTCCTTGTTATCGTCCTTCTCCTCGGCAGGGTCCGGGATAGGGAATGCCTCCGACGGGGCCCGAAAAGGAAGGCAAAAGCCGGGATTAATATACGATCCTCCACGTCCGATAATTGAGGGGGAAAGGGGTGTGAGGGGTCACCGGGGTTCCAGCACCAAAAGAACACTCGTGTTTGAGAATAACAAATAAAGTGAGTGAGGGATTCTCTGTACACAAGAAAACGTCCTCAGCCCGGGTGCCCTCCCGACAGCGAACTCCCTCCCCTAGCGCCCTCCCGGTGGTTTAAGAAGCCCAGGATACGACCCCGTACCTTTCCCAGCCACACTCCTCCGGGGGTGTGGCGGGGCGAGAAGTGGTGCCGTTGGCCTCCTGGCTCGACGTCTCTCTCCGCTCCTCTCTGCTCCTTCGAATCTCGTTCTCCTCTCTTCTCCTCGGTCTCCGTCCTCCTCGCCTCGCTCTCCTCCGCGTCTCCGATCTCTCCTCCTCGGGCTTTCGCGCCGTCAGGTCTCCGAACTTCCGCTTTACGGAACTCGCGGCATTCTGATTCGTCCGCTCCCGATGTCGTCATCCGAGCCGCACCTCCTTCCGCAGTGATCCAGTCCACGTTAAAGGGGCCATCAGCACCCTGCAGGGGAGGTGTAAAGGTCCCGTCAGTTGTGTCCTTTTCGTGGTTCTCCTCAGGTCCCTCGACCAGGCGACACATCCCCATCCCCGGATTTTCCCGATCGGGGGAAATAGGGTACCTCGAGAGAAAATCAGCATTGCCCTGTTCCGATCCCTTACGATGTTTCACCTCAAATCGATAGGGTTGCAAGGCCAGAAACCAGCGGAGGATACGGTCATTGTGGCCTTTATTTCGCTGGAGCCAGGTGAGAGGGGCATGGTCTGTAAAGAGGGTAAAAAGCCGGCCTTCCAGGTAATAGCGAAGCTTTTCCACCCCCCACCTCACAGCTAGACACTCCTTCTCTATGGTGGAATACACCTGCTCTCTGGGAAATAGTTTTCTGCTGATGTACAATATGGGGCGCTCAAGACCGCTGTCATCCTCTTGGGAAAGTACAGCCCCGATCCCAACCCCTGAGGCGTCTGTTTGAAGGATAAAAGGTTTTTGGAAGTCAGGGGCAATTAACACCGGCGAGGAGGTAAGAGCGTCTTTGAGGCCCTGAAAAGCCGAGGCTTCCTGCTCACCGGGAGGTGGTAAGCGGGGCGAAGCCTGGGATTTTCGCAGGAGATCGGTCAGGGTGCTGGCCATTCTAGCAAAGTGTGGGACAAACCGTCTGTAGTAGCCTACTAATCCCAAAAAGGCCCTGAGATCCTTCTTCGTCTTGGGATAGGTCAAAGCCTGCACAGCCGCCACCTTCTCTTTCTGAGGCATAAGATTTCCATTACCGAGCAGAAACCCTAAATATTTAACCTGCTGATAAGCCACCCGGGATTTTTTTGCGTTTATGTGGAAGCCAGCTTGACTAATGCTGTCTAATATACTCTTCAGGTGTTGAAGATGGTCAGGCCATGTCTTACTGAAGACGACAATGTCGTCTAAGTATGCCGAAGCATAAGGAAGGTGGGGTCGGAGAAGGGTATCCATGGTGCGTTGAAAGGTGGCCGGGGCTCCATGCAACCCAAATGGGAGGACAGTGAACTGATAATGCCCCGAGGGAGTGGAGAAGGCTGTTTTCTCCTGGTCACCCGGAGCAAGGGGAATCTGCCAATACCCCTTGGTGAGGTCGATAGTGGTGATGTACTTGGCCTCACCAAGGCGTTCCACCAACTCGTCCACCCGGGGAAGAGGGTATGCGTCCTGTTTTGAAACCCTATTGACCGCGCGGAAGTCAATACAAAAACGGATACTCCCGTCCGGTTTAGGCACTAAAACCACCGGAGAACACCAGTTGCTTCGGGAAGGGACAATGACTCCAGTTTTTAGCATTTGTTGGATTTCCCCTTGGAAAGCCGTTCGCCGGGCCCCAGGTATCATATACGGTTTTTGTTTGACGACCACCCCCGCGGGAGTTGGTATGGTGTGTACAGAGAGGTGAGTTCTACCGGGCTGGTCCGAGAACACCCCAGAATATTGTTGTAGGAGGGTGGCAATAGCGTCTCTCTGAGAGGCTGACAGGTCGGGATTGATAGGCAATTAAGAAATGGTATGTGGCATAGGGGTGGAAAAGGAAACCGTTTGAGAGGGAACCGGAGGGGTTCCCAGCCATTTTTTAAGGATGTTGATGTGGTACAACTGAGTCTTGGTTCGGGTCATCTGGAGAACGTAGGAGGTTCTACCCACTTTCTTCACTACCTGGAAAGGACCTTGCCACTCTTTTCTCATCTTTTGAGCCGAGCTGGGTAGTAAAACCAAGACCCAATCCCCTATATCCAGCTCCCTCCATTTTTTTCCCTTATCGTAGAAATGTTTCTGTTTGGTTTGGGCGATTGATAGGTGTTCATGTGCTAGAGTCCTTAATTTATGTAATCTGGACTGTAGTTGGCAAGAATAGTCAAGGAGAGCCTCCGCTTCCTTTGTGCCCTCACTTTCCCAACTCTCTTTCGTTATTTCCAGTAAGGTTCTGGGTTGTCGTCCAAAAAGGAGCTCGAAAGGAGAAGCCCCTAGGCTGGACTGTTTTTGACTTCGTAACACAAAGAGAGCCAAAGGCAACATTTGATCCCAATTTCTCCCATCCCCAGACAGAAGTTTTTTTAGGGTCAGTTTGAGGCTCCTGTTGTAGCGCTCAACCAACCCGTCTGTCTGGGGGTGGTATACTGATGTTTTGATGTGTTTAATGTTGAGTTGTTGGCAGACCTGTTTCATCAGTCGGGACACGAAGGGGGTGCCCTGATCAGTGACAATTTCCCTAGGGAAGCCCATCCTGGAAAATACTTCTATCAGACGTTGCGCTATGGCACTGGTAGTGGCTACTCTGAGGGGAAAGGCCTCTGGATAGCGGGTGGCGTAATCCACTAAAACAAGGGCGTACTGATGTCCCCGACTCGATTTGGGCAATGGGCCAATGAGATCCATTCCCAACCGGTCAAAAGGTTTGCCTATAATGGGGAGCGGTTGCAAGGGGACCGCCGGAGGCGTATAGGGATTACGCCGTTGACATATGTGGCATTCTTGGCAGTATTTCTGGACCTGGGCGTATACCCCAGGCCAGAAGAAATGTTGCAGAATGGATTGTCCGGTTTTTTCCGCCCCCACATGCCCCGCCAAAAGGTGGGCATGGGCAAAAAAAAGAATTTGATCCCTGAATTCTGAGGGTACCAGAAGTTGAGGAACAGCGTCTTCCTTGGCTAAGCGGTAGAGGAGACCCTTCTGTTCCACAAAGGTGGGGTATGACTTGATCGTTTGGTTTTGCTCGGCCCGGGCTTTAGACCATGCGTTAACTAGACTTGCATCATTTAATTGGGCCGTACGAAAGTGTGTGTCCCTAGCCCAGGGCTCGGGGGTCAATACGGAGACTGGCCACTGTTTAGGGGAAGAAAGAACTTCTCTCATCATAGAGGAAAAACAGGGATTGTCCGTTCCCAGAATGACGGGTTCGGGAAGCTGTGGGAGTACCCCTACGACTGCAGTCATTTCGGTCCCGGTAGGTGTTTGTAACTGGATCGTGGCTAAAGGGTAATCCCTCACCTCCCCATGAACACACCTTATACCAACCCTTCTACCTGGTAGGACCCAAGAAGGGAGAATAAGTTCCTGCCTGGCCACAGAATGCTTACAACCTGAGTCTAAGAGGGCCCTAACACGCTTACCCTGAAGTTTGACACTCACGTAAAATACCGGTCCGGTTTCCTGAGCGTAGAGAAGAGAGTGGGGTAGGTAGCTCACGTCCATTGGTTCCTCCTCCTTATCCCTCTTCTTCCTGCAATAGTGAGCTATGTGCCCCCATTCCCCACAATCAAAACACTGGGGACCAGAAAAGGGGGTTTGCTCAGGTCGGGCTCCTCTGTTGCGTACTGGCTCAGGGTTCACTTTGAAATACTTTCGGTCTCCCTTCCCCTGGATGGTGGGTTTGAACGGTCTCTCCGGTTCCTTCTGAGGGCGGACTTGAGCTCGAGCGTAGGATGTGGCCATATCCACAGCCTGTTCTAAGGTCAAGCCGGCATGTTGTTTTAACCACCGTTGACTAGGATAGGGGAGGGCCTCCAGGAACTGTTCAAGGTATATTTTCCCCATTACTTCTTCCATGCTGGAGTCCTGGGGTTTTAGCCACTGATCCGCCGCTTCCTTTAATTTAAAGAACAATGCCTTAGGTAAGTCACCAGGTGTTCCTCTCTCTTGCCGGAACCGCAACCGATGAGTCTCGTCATCCACTCCCAATCGATCTAGTATATATTGTTTTATGACGGCGTAGGTAGCGGTTCCGTCTTTATTGACAGTCTGATATGCCGCTTGAGCTTCCCTCACCAACAAGGGGGCTAGATAGAAGGGCCATCTTTCTCCGGCCCAGGCACTAGCCCTAGCGGCTCTCTCGAAGTTCAAAAAGAAAGCTAAGGGGTCCTCTCCCGGGGCGAACTTCTGAAGAGGGACCACGGTTCCAGGAGGGGCAGCCGCTCTAGTCTGACCCAGAGAGACCATAAGGTGGGCTTGTCCCTCAGCCAACTTGACCAGGTTGTCTGCTTGCGTTTGAATGGCGGAGGTAAAAACGGCCCGATCGGCTTCTGCTTGGGAGGAGGTCCGTTCTATGGCCCACTCCATCTTCGTCTGCCCCTCCCTCATTTGGTGAATAAGGGCGTCCATCCTGTATCGGGTGGTTGTTCGATAAACCTCCTATCTGGCTTGCCACTTGTCGCCTATGCGCTGTCTTCCCCTGCATAGACCAATAACGCCAATAGACTGAGGTACAGGGTTGAGGCTTTATTCCAGGTTACTACAAGCATTTTTTTGGTTCTCTTTGGGAGAAAGGTGGTCTTCCGGCTTGATATACTCCGGGATAGGGATAGGTCGGGTTCCTTGTTATCGTCCTTCTCCTCGGCAGGGTCCGGGATAGGGAATGCCTCCGACGGGGCCCGAAAAGGAAGGCAAAAGCAGGGATTAATATACGATCCTCCACGTCCGATAATTGAGGGGGAAAGGGGTGTGAGGGGTCACCGGGGTTCCAGCACCAAAAGAACACTCGTGTTTGAGAATAACAATTAAAGTGAGTGAGGGATTCTCTGTACACAAGAAAACGTCCTCAGCCCGGGTGCCCTCCCGACAGCGAACTCCCTCCCCTAGCGCCCTCCCGGTGGTTTAAGAAGCCCAGGATACGACCCCGTACCTTTCCCAGCCACACTCCTCCGGGGGTGTGGCGGGGCAAGAAGTGGTGCCGTTGGCCTCCTGGCTCGACGTCTCTCTCCGCTCCTCTCTGCTCCTTCGAATCTCGTTCTCCTCTCTTCTCCTCGGTCTCCGTCCTCCTCGCCTCACTCTCCTCCGCGTCTCCGATCTCTCCTCCTCGGGCTTTCGCGCCGTCAGGTCTCCGAACTTCCGCTTTACGGAACTCGCGGCATTCTGATTCGTCCGCTCCCGATGTCGTCATCCGAGCCGCACCTCCTTCCTCAGTGATCCAGTCCACGTTAAAGGGGCCATCAGCACCCTGCAGGGGAGGTGTAAAGGTCCCGTCAGTTGTGTCCTTTTCGTGGTTCTCCTCAGGTCCCTTGACCAGGCGACACCTTGATCAAATTGTCAGTAGCTACCTTATAGGCCCCTTGTAACTTCTGAACCCCCTCTTCTACAGCTGGGACCTCACTCTTCTGTTTTCCCACTAAGGTGTTAGGATGTCTCCCAGAATTTAAATAAAAAGGAGAAAATCCCGTGGAGGAATGGGAAGCATTGTTGTAAGCAAATTCTGCCGCCCAAATTAGACTCGGCCATTCACCCTCGTGATTCATCAAATACAAGCTCAAGTATTGCTCCAGTTCTTGATTTACTCTTTCCGTTTACCCATTTGTCTCGGGATGAAAACTGGTAGACAAACGAGAATCAATCTCCAGTCTCCTAAGAAAGGCTCTCCAAACATTAGAAACAAACTGAGGGCCCCAGTCCAAAATAACCACCCTGGGAATAACATCTGCCCGGACTACATGCTGTGTGAACAAGATGGATAATTGAGGGGCAGTTGGAATAGACTTCAGAGGGACAAAGTGACTCATCTTTGTAAAATGATCAACCACCACCCAAATAGTTGAATAGCCCTGACTAGAGGGAAGATCCACGATGAAATCCATGGAAATAGTATGCCATGGATAAGGGGCTGGAGGTAAGGGTTGCAACAACCCTTGTGGGGCTGATCTAGAAGGCTTCCCTTTGATGCATTGCTCACAGGCTGCCACATATTGTCTCACCTGAGCCTCCATGGTGGGCCACCAAAATTCACGCTGAATTAATTCCAAAGTTTTCGTGACTCCCTTGTGACCAGCCAGCAAATCGTCATGACAGTGTCGAATTACTTCCAAACGAGGCTCATCATTGGGTACAAAAAGGTTTTCCAAATAATAGGGTATCCCATTCTTGATCTTCCTTCCGGTTCCTTCCTTGACCCAATTCTTCAACTCATCCTTCGAAAGAGAATTCCTTAACTTGTCTTCAAATTCTGGATAGGAGATGACTCCAATTATTTATTCCGATGGAATTATCAAACCTTCTTTTCTCTTGCCTACATCCTCACCAGTAGAGACGAGATAAGGCATCAGCCTTTCCATTTGCAGATCCGGGATGATAAGTTAGCACAAAATTATAATCGGCAAAAAACAAAGACCACCTCAATTGCCTAGGAGTGAGCGTTCATGCTGATTTTAAAAATTGCAGATTTCAATGATCCGTGAACACCGTCACTTCATGCTTCGCTCCTAACAGATAGTGTCGCCATTCTTGAAATGCGTCTTTCACTGCTAGCAATTCTCTGGGCCCGATTCACAGAACTAACTTAAGACAAATCCTAAACTTACTACCATTTTTGTATTCACAGAAGGCACTTACTCATTTTGGTATTCACAGAAGACACTTACTCACTTCGGTAATCACAGAAGTTAGGAGTCCTAACTTTAGGACTCCTAAATGTCTTCTGTGAATACCGAAAGTCTTAAAATTAGGATTTTTCTCAGCTTAGGAGTCCTAAAGTTAGGACTCCTAGCTTTACTACTACTAAACTGAGAAAAATCCTAATTTTAAGGCTTTCGGTATTCACAGAAGGCATTTAGGAGTCCTAAAGTGAGGAGTCCTAACTTTACTACTACTAAATTGAGAAAAATGCTTATTTTAAGACTTTCGGTATTCACAGAAGGCATTTAGGAGTCCTAAAGTTAGGAGTCCTAACTATACTACTACTAAACTGAGAAAAATCAAAATTTTAAGGCTTTCGGTATTCACAGAAGGCATTTAGGAGTCCTAAAGTTAGGAGTCCTAACTTTACTACTACTAAATTGAGAAAAATCCTCATTTTAAGACTTTCGGTATTCACAGAAGGCATTTAGGAGTCCTAAAGTTAGGAGTCCTAACTATACTACTACTAAACTGAGAAAAATCCTAATTTTAAGACTTTTGGTATTCACAGAAGGGATTTAGGAGTCCTAAAGTTAGGACTCCTAACTTCTGTGAATACCGAAATGAGTAAGTGCCTTCTGTGAATACCAAAATGAGTAAGTGCCTTCTGTGAATACCAAAATGATAGTAAGTTTAGGATTTTGTCTTAAGTTAGTTCTGTGAATTGGGCCCTTTGTCTGCAATTGAATAATTTATTTCTGCCGCAGATAATTTCCGTGATCTGTATGCTACCGGATGAAGCTGTCCAGTAATCTTGTGTCTTTGTGGACAAAACTCCCCCAATAGCCAAATTAGACGCATCGGCTTCCATATAAAAGGGTTCCTCAGGATTTGGGTGCTGCAGAACAGGTGCTGTGACAAAATCTTCTTAAGTTCCACAAAGGCCTTTTCAGTATCATCATTCCATTCAAATGTGATCTCCTTCTTAAGCAGACAAGTCAATGGGCAAAACTTTTCTGAAAATTGAGGAATGAAGCGCCTGTAGAAATTGGCAAACCCAATAATCCTCTGCACCTCTTTTACATTCTGTGGGGAAGGCCAATCCATTATTGACTTTACCTTAGCCTCATCCATACAAACTCCGTCGGACGACAGAACAAACCCCCAAAACTCCACCTGATTTGCATGGAACACACATTTCTCCAACTTGACAAACAGTTGGTTTTCCAATAATCTGCTAAAGATAGCACGTACATGTTGAACATGTTCCTCCAAATTTGCTGAGAAAATGAGAATGTCGTCGATGTAGACAACGGCGAAACAATCCAAAAATTCCCTTAATACTTCATTTCAAAATGTTGGAAAGCCGCCGGGGCGTTGCACAAACCAAATGGCGTAACCAGATATTCAAACAAACCCAGCCGGGGTCAGAATGCAGTCTTCCATTCATCTCCCTCTGCTATGCGCACCAAATGAGAGGCTCCACGCAAATCCAATTTGGTGTACACCTTCCCCTCCTTAACTTGATCTAGCAGTTCGGAAATCAACGGTAATGGGTATCGATTTTTCTTTGTGACTAAATTTAAGGCCCGATAGTCGATACATGTTCTCAACTTGCCATCCTTCTTCGGAATAAAGAAGAGGGGAGACGAAACTGGAGATTGGGATGGACGGATGAAGCCATTTGCCAAATATTGCTCCACATACTCCTTTAGGTGTTGATTTTCCACTTCTGAAAGCGCATATATACTACTACACGGCAACAATGCTCCTGGCTCCAACTCTATCCGACAATCATACTCTCGATGTGGAGGTAGTTTCTTGTCTTCTTGTTCATCAAAAACTGTGACTAAATCCTGATATTCTTGCGGAATCCTGGGACTCTCCAACACACAGATGGTCTGAGAAAGACTGACCAAACTCATCGATAGTGTTGTCTCCTGATTAACACCCTCCTTTCCAAAACCATGTTGCTGGCAATAATCTGAACCCATTTCAATGGATCTTTTGGCCCAATCAATCCTTGGGTTGTGTTCCGTCAGCCAGGGTAGCCCCAATATAAGTTGAAACTGGGGGGCATCGATGAGACTAAATTGTAAAATGCTGAGATGATTGCCCGGACCCCTCAAGGAAATGTCTTCAGTGTCAAATACTATGGGGCCAGAGGACAGGTTAGTACCATCCACAGCCCGGACGGCTTCTGGTTTATCTTTCTTCAGAAATTGAATCTTCAAAGATTGAGCAAATCTAATATCACATAAGTTTCCTGTTGCTCCAGAATCAATCATGACCGATATCTTATTGACTTCTGAATTTCCAAATCTTATTTGAACTGAAATTATTAAATGTGGAGCAGATCACTGCAACGTGTTAGCAATGAATTGAGAGTCCGGAGTTGACTTATCAACTGCTTCCACCAGAGCAACTCCTCCTACTGGTGGAGGCTGTCTTTTACCCAAGTATTATTTTTAGGCTTCTTTGGACACTCTCTGACAAAATGCCCCAAGTGTCCACAGTACATACATAGCTTGCCCACTCTCCTCTTCTCTCGTTCTTCCTTTGACAAAGGTCCCCGCACTGACCCAATTTGCATTGGTTCTTCTTCATTTGAACCTTCTCTGGGTTTGGAACATTCAGATCTCATTCTGTCGAAACACGGAGGAATATATTTCACATCTTTGCACCTCTCATTCTTTCTTTCACATTGACGCTGGTCAATCTGCAAAACCAGATCAATTAATTCTGAAACGTCCGTAGTTCGCTTGGGAATTTGCGCCAGCCCATCCTTAAACTCATCTTTCAAACCTCTATAAAAGATGGCGGCTCTCTTGGCTTCCGGCCAATTGGTCTCAACAATCAGTTTGTTAAATTGAGCCAGGTATGTTACCAAGTCCCGGTTACCCTGCTTTAAATCTAAAAGTTCATTGTCTGTGGTTTGAGATATAGATCGTTTAGCAAAAAGACGTAGAAATTCTTTCTTGAAGGCATTAAATTCATACAAAATGGAGTTGTTGTTATTCACCAAAGGCATTGACCAAGCCGCAGCATCTCCGCTCATGTAAGACAATATGGAGGCCACCTTAGATTGGTCTTCCTTAAATATGATGGGTCTACAAAGGAAGTGTAAAGAACACTGAGTAAAAAAAATGTGAGCCTTATGAGGATCCCCGCTAAACCGTTCAGGGGCTGCCAAGGGAATTGTGGGGGAGATAGCATGTATGACCTGAGTAGTCAACTCAGTAGCTGATGGAGCTGGAGAGAAGGACGGAGTTTTACTATCCTTAGACATGGAAGGGGTACTTAGGGAGAACTCTTCAAACTGCTGACACAAGATCAAAGCCTCCTGACCAGACTTCCTTACTTCTTCTCTAAGAGATTTACTTTCTTCCATGGTATCGCCCAATTGCTTCTGTATGCCATCCAAAACTGATGCCAAAGCCTTAACATCTATCCCCTCTGCCATCCTGCTCGGGTGGAAGTTTGGGATGGCACTTCCATCTGTCAAGTACCTACACCAAATTGTAGCTTCCACAGGAGCCGATGCGTATTCCTCAATTCCCGACTACCCTAATTGCGAGTTTCAACACTCACAAATCGGAGAGAGGGGGAAAGGGGAGTTGGAACGAGAAAGAGAGACGGCACTGCTTCGTCTTCTTCTGACTGGATTCTAATCTTCTTGGTGTAGAACCCTGTAACAAATAATATCATGTAACCACAGTAGTGTACCTTCTACCCACTATTTATTCCACTACCACTCTTATGTTACCTGTCTTCCCACAGAGATTTTCCGCTCTCTTGATAGTGCTGATCGATGCTTCTTGTTCTAGCTCTATTCTACACTGGTTAGGTGTTAGTGATGTCTTGTTGGATTCTGTAAGACAAACTGTATGTAATTTCTGTCAACTAATAATCCCAACCTCAGCTTATCCCTTGGTTACCTTTCTTACACCTCAACCGGATGTTTAAGTTTTCCTTCTATACTTGTTCTTTCTTGTACTAACCGCCAGATGTAGTAGAACAGTTCAGATAACCTTTCTCTTCTTGTATTTCAGCAATGACGTCGAGGATGAGTGAAGGTAAGTACAAATATATATATATAATTATATCTATGTGCTTTTCTATTGTTCAGTCTTGTCTTTTTATTCAATTATTTTCTATCTCCAATGTAGACTGGTGAAATAACCTTATGCAAATTGCCAATTGCCTCCTTGACTAATAGGTATTTTGTTGTCTCTATCTATCCAAACTAATGCGGAAATTCTGTCCCTTAGCAAGATAGTCCTTCTGAAGCCTCCACAAACCAATTCTCTCAAATTGTAAACAATATTGTATTAACAGTTCATACAAGAAGTATTGCACGAAAATAAGTATAGCACTCTAGGGTGACTTAGCTGTCCATCTTCTCGCCACCAGAGCCCAAATATCGCCGAAACTTCTCAGGAAGGCAGCGCTCTACTCAAACGCTGCCTTTTCTCACAGAAATTCAGTTGAAGTGCGCAACTGTACTCGGGAGCGGGCGCTATCACAGCTGCGGTCGCTCGCAAGTAAAAGACTAGACCGATAACCTCCGCATCGGTCGAGCGCTGCCATCTTGGAATTCCGCGACCGCTTTCCTAATAGAATTCACATCAATAGGGAGACCAGAGTCAGGGGAATGACTCGGCGCAGCCTCCCATAGAGGGGATGTGAGTATTGAGGTCTGATCTGGCGTCTTTCTTGCCTAGGTGCCCATCTGAACCTTTCACTCCTGACAGAACCACTTCAATTGCCTAGGAGCCAGTGTTTAAACTCACTTTAGGAATTGTAGATTTCTTGGATCAGTAAACACTTTTACTGCATACCGTGTTCCTAACAAATAGTGCCTTCATTCTTGAAATGCATCTTTTATTGCCATCAGTTCTTTATCAGCAATGGAATAATTTATTTCTAGAGCAGATAACTTCCTAGAACGATGTCCCACAGGTTGGAAATGTCCTGATTTTTTGTGCCTCTGGATAGCACTCCTCCAATTGCTAAATCCGAGGCATCAGTTTAGGGGCTGTTGTGAAGGCTTCTATCATGAAATTAAAGACAGATTCAGCTTCCCTTAGCCAAACAGTCATAGAACCAACCTTCTGAGAAAAAACATTTATGAATGCTCTATAAAAACTGGCAAAACCAATGAACCTTTAAACCTTCTCGACACAATTTTGGGTAGAAGAATCACAAATGCCCTGTTCTTTTGCTGGATCCATTGATACTCAGAAACTTCTATGGTCATTTTTGGGATCTGAGCCACAGCATCCCTTAATTCTTCCCTAAGCCCCAATTAAAAATAGTCACTCTTTTCGCTTCTGGCCATGTTGTTTCTACAGTCAACTTACTAAATAGTGCCAAATGGGAAATCAAATGTCCTTTCCCTTGTTTTAATTCTAAAAGTTAATTGTCAGTGATTAGAAAAACTGACCTTCTGTGAAAAATATGAAAAAAATCAGACCTGAATTTTTTTAATTCATAAAGTATTGGATCATTTCAGGAGACCAATGGCATAAACCAAGCAGTTGCATCAGTACTCTGATAAGACAATATGAATGCCACTTCCAATTGGTTTACTGCAAAAACTATTGTTCTACACAAAAAATGTATATAACATTGTGTTAGGAAAATGTGTGCTTTATATGGATCCACACTAAACACTCTTAAGGGTCTAAAGGAATTATTGGAGAAATTGCGTGGATTACATGAGTTGAAATGTCAAAAGTCTGAGATGAACAGGGATGATCATGTGTCTCTTTAATACTTGGTGAAGGGAACCCTCCTGCTATCTACTCACCTATTTTTTGTAGAAAATTATGAGTTGCCTGATAGTATTTCCCAATATCTTCTCTTAATGTTTTATTCTCTTGGATTGAGTTATTTAGCTGTTTCTGTATATTCTATAAAACTATAGCTAAGGCCTTTATAGCTAATCCTTCTACCATTCTGCTCGGGTCATTTTATTTTTTTTTCTATATATGGCACTTCAATCCACTACACATGCCAAAATCAGTGAGATTCTGCCACAATACAACAGCAAAGGGAATCGGATAACCAGAGAAACTACCTCAGAGGACGTCGCACTCTGAATGTTCTTCAGCATTTTCACCTGCTTTGGTTATTCTTCTTGTAGGTATGGGCGTGGTGTGTGAGTCATCTGCATCTATAATGAAACACATTTCTTCAACAATTTGACAAAAATACACATAACAGTACCTGGATCCATCTGAGGGTTAGCTCCACTCATATTTAATTTGTTTTCAGTCAAAAAGGTGTATTTTTAATCTATAAGGATATCCTTCCATCAAATATTTAAAGTTTGAATTTTCTCTCAAAGTACACTTTTAAAATTAGTGTCTTTATTTGCTTACTGACTTTTTCTGTGTTTATTTTCATAACTGCTTTTTTCTTTACTCCTGTGAATTTGCCTCGGTTCACTAAAACCCGACTGTCCAAAATGAAGAAAAAAAATAAAAAGCTTTGCCTGAATTGGGAAATTCCCCAATATGCACAAACAAGAAAAAAAATAGACTGCCTAGCAGATACCAACTGTTCATCAAACCATAGTTGAAGTGCGTGGAACAAACACTGCGAATGTGCATTGGCCCCTCTGAAGCATCTCGCACTAACAGGTAAACAAATAGGTGCCGATTCCGATCCTGGAAAAACCAGGTACGAACCGTCGGTCGGAGGGTTTTCTCCGTCCGACTCGTACCCGGTAAAATAACCCTACAAACTTGCAAGTACGATTCGTACGGAAACACCATTTCGGTACGAGTCGGAAAAAACACCGACCGACTGTAAAAACACATACCAATGTGATCCGGGACAGCGCTGACGTGACGTCAGGACGCATGCAGGCTGCATTTCACGAACCAGGAGGTACGAATCGTACCAACACCAGTCCGGATGGCAATATTTTTACGGCACCCAAAAAGTGCCGGAAAAGTGAAGTACGGCGCGATGTGAGCGTAATTGGGGGCTCGGTACGCGCCGAACCCCCCCCAGACCCCGCGGATGTACGTGCCGTCCCCCCACCCGTGTATGTACACCCGTGTATGTACGAGTCGTACCCCCACCTGTGTATGTACACCCGTGTATGTACGAGTCGAACCCCCACCTGTGTATGTACACCCGTATATGTACGAGTCGTACCCCCACCCGTGTATGTACACCCGTGTATGTACGAGTCGAACCCCCCACCTGTGTATGTACACCTGTGTATGTACGCACCGTACATACACGGGTGGGGGTACGACTCGTACATACACGGGTGTACATACACAGGTGGGGGTACAACTCATACATACACGGGTGGGGGTACGACTTGTACATACACGGGTGGGGGTACGACTCGTACATACACGGGTGTACATACACAGGTGGGGGTACGACTCGTACATACACGGGTGGGGGTACGACTCATACATACACGGGTGGGGGTACGGCTCGTACATACACGGGTGGGGGTACGACTTGTACATACACGGGTGTACATACACAGGTGGGGGTACGACTCGTACATACACGGGTGTACATACACAGGTGGGGGGTTCGACTCGTACATACACAGGTGTACATACACAGGTGGGGGTACGACTCGTACATACACGGGTGTACATACACAGGTGGGGGTACGGCTCGTACATACACGGGTGGGGGTACAACTCGTACATACATGGGTGGGGGTACGACTCATACATACACAGGTGTACATACACAGGTGGGGGTATGACTCGTACATACACGGGTGGGGGTACGACTCGTACATACACGGGTGGGGGTACGACTCCTACATACACGGGTGTACATACACAGGTGGGGGTTCGACTCGTACATACACGGGTGTACATACACGGGTGGGAGTACGACTCGTACATACACGGGTGTACATACACAGGTGGGGGTACGACTCGTACATCCGCGGGGTCTGGGGGGGGTTCGGCATGTATGCGGGCACATGTCTCCATGGTTGCTATTTCAGTTCGGTTAGTACGGTGTTTTTTCCTTACGGTTGTAACTTCGGACGCACCGTACGGATCGTACTTGCGCGCTCGGACTTGGGTTATCACATTTGTACGTAAAATCGTCTGGGGACGTGTCGGACACGTTTTCCGACCCGAGAACGTGTGGGGGAATTTTCCCACTGTGATTCGCATGGACTTTTTCCCATACAAATCATACTTGCCAGTTTGTACGGTACTTGTACGATTCGTACAGAAAAAAATCCGGATACGAGTCGTACGGGGAATTTATTTAACGGATCGGAATCGGCACCCTAGTCTGCACTCGTGATCTTCCAGGTTGGTGCCCTCCATATTTTAAGTTTGTTTTCCTGTGATCTGCTAAAACCTTCAAAAACAATTTCAACAATATTGTCTAAGACTGTCTCCAATGTTTCCAGGTGGAATATCTTTTGTATTTGGGTGATTTAAAAAGCTTGGGCTGATTTCAAATTACAGCCACTGATTTCCTGGCACCAATTGTCTCAAATGTTATTTGAGAATGTCACTAAATATATTTTCATCTACCCGATGTATATTTGTACATTAATGTGTAATATTTAGTAGTTTTTGTGTAATACATGTACCTTTCGTTTTTCAAAGAAAAATCACTGACGGAACAACTATTTATTGAGTGTATTCCAGCAAATGGAGATTATTAGCCTGCACCACTAGTCCTAACCGCTCTGCGTTTCTTTCACAAGACAGTCAAGTCTACAATGGGAACCTTGGTGCCCACTAAAGGGACAATTGTGGACCTATGACTTGCACAGAACTCACATCCTAAACAACTAATTGTCCAATATCTTACACAGTGGGGAGTAAGATTTCTCATATAGCACTGGGAAAGGCAGTATCAGACAGATTAATTATTTAGATATTGAAGCGTTTCTCTCCTTTGAATTTAAGGACATCCCCCAGGACAATTAGTAAAAAACACACCATTATCTTTGACAATAATAAAGAAAGAGGAAATGGTCAAAGCAATCATATCTTTCTTGAAGAAAAGAGCTATGATGATGGTTCCAGAGGCCAAATAAGGACAGGTTCTTTATTCAATTCTCTGCATCTCAAAACTAGAAACACATATCTTTCACATCAACAATTTCAAATCAGGTGACATTAGTTGATTACATTGATCAAGGATATTAGGCATTGGGAGAAAATTACCAGTACAAAGTCACATATTCTCTCTCCACAGGATTTGACATTTATTGGACCCAGTTTTCAGACATTATTCGGAAAGGTGTCTCTGTCTCACGAAAGGATGGAAAGAATTTAAAAACTAGAAACATTGTATCGTACCAAGGAGAGGCTTGTTGAGGCTATAATCGTTTATGGCATCCTCAGTTTTTTGGTGAATGTTTATGTTATTTGGATTTTGCATAGTGTTTGCTGATACCCAAAAGGGTATTGTGGTAGCTCAAAAATGAAATGGGCCACCTGAACTGAACCACAAGCTAAGCCACACAGGCTTGTATTAGCTGCTGTAGCAGAGGACCAGAATAACCAGTTGTTAGGCATTTTTTCTTAGCGAGAAGTTGGTAGTCATATGACGTTATAAGGGATGAGTGTACCCATTATTTGCTGAGAAGAAGTTAAAACAGCGACCCTCCATATCTTACAAAGCAAAAACAAGGAAAGGAGGTCAGTGCTTGCACGCAGAATGTGAGTGCATTAAACTCTCTGTTCAGACACATTCTGTTTTGCTGATAGTGAGACACAGTAATGTGAATAGCTCTATGTGTGTGACACAGGAGTTTGAAGATTACACGGTCAACAAATGTTTGGATTTGAGAGTAGGTATTGAAGGAGTATGGGCTGGAAGATTTAGAACAATCATAGCAGTGGTATTTTAGATGGTCTGGAGTCTCTTCAGTATGTAGTTGGAGATCCCTACTTACAATGCATTGACATAGCTGAGAGGTTTGGTATCAGTGCCTGCATGTTGCATATTCCTATAGAAAGAGATTTAAAAAGCTTGCTCAGCGTACAAAGAATGCCATCATCCACAATAATGCCCGGATTTCTGGCTGACTCTGAGGGGGAGGGAGGAGAATCTAATTCTTTAGACCACAAATCTGTAGACTGCATGTAGTTTGCTTCACCAAAGAGCAAGGCCTTTGCCTTTCCCCATGTAACTTTAAGCAGGTTTCTTTTATTCATTCAATGGCAGCACACATACATTGCAGGAACTATACTCAAGTCTCCTCAACATTTTTGGAAATGAAGGTAACCAATTGTGTGTCATCTGCCTAAGACACTACGTTAAAGACAATGGCTTTGAAGATGGTAGCTTGAGGGTCCATAGTTGATTCTAACTGCAATGGGATTATAGAGTAAGAGCCAGAGAGACTGTGATTTATGGAACAGAAAAGCCTTGAACCATTGCAAGGCCTTCAAATATGCCAATGTCATAGAGACATTTGATTCGTATTGCATGGGATACAATGTTAAATGTTACAGAGGATGTCAAGAAGGATAGGCGAAGATGGCCTGCCTCAGTTGTTATTAGGTATTGTTGTGAAGTCTATGAAGCTGTGTATAAGAATTTGCATTTTTAGTTCTTTTTTTCATTCATTGTTTCATTGATGAGAATAGCCAAAGTCAGAAAATTTCATCTATCCTGCAGCCTTCCCAGGAGCCAGTTTGGAAGGATGAATTAAGTGTTCCTCTGCTGCCCAAAACTCCAGTTCTTTAAGACATTTTGAGTAGATGTGTCCTTCAAAAGCTATGAACTGAACATTTAGAGAAATTGCATTTGAATCTTTTTTTGTGGAGAGGAACCAGCAAAGAGCCCCACTATCTGTATGTAATTTTATTTGTGGTCAACCAAGAGTTATAGGAGGTCAAAAATAAGTTAGTCTAATGGCTGGTAAACTATTCAGGCCAGGGGCACCGCTATGACAGATGGATTTAATGACACCTTCAATTTCATCTGATAAAATTATGGCTCCCAAAACCGCTGTTAATTTGAGTTATTGCTAAGAATCTGTAAGATTAGCACTAACAGTGGTTGCTTTAGATGTATTGTGCATCTGTTAAATATTAAACAAAGTTTCCTTGAATTTTTACATTTGGCTCCCTCATGGACTACAATAATTTCTTTCCCTTCCTTTTCTTTTCATAATGCCCAAGGTTTTTTTCCCATAGTCAGTTTTTTCCATATTTATTTTTTCACTTAATGAAGGATCACACTGACTATATATTAACTGTCTCATGACTCTCTTTAGTTTGGTTTTTAAGGAGCAGATATTAGTATTCTTGACAAAATGTACTCCAGAATGCTAGGCTGAGTCAGAAGTGTTAGAGCAGTACACGAGGGGAAGACTTTGGTTCAAATTGTAGTAATCCTTCTGTACAATGGGGTCATAGAAAGAAGAGGGAAGAAAGCTGAGAGGGAGGGAGAATGTGCCTGCCATCCATTTCAGTCACCAATTCCCATGGTCAGTTTATTTTCATCCTCACATCAAGATTTTTAGAAGATCTACAGTGTAAGAAAGTACATCATTATTTGGGGTGAGCATAGCCTGCCTCAAGGGATAATGAGACTAACCTGTCAGGGTGAACCCGAAAGTCTCTAAATTAACCAGAGCTCAGGCCCCTGGCAGCCACAGCACAGAGTGTACAGGTTAAATATAGGGCTATATGTGAAGTATTTTGCAATACTTAAATAATAATAGAGTTAACACACCAAACAATAAAAATACATTAGGACAATAAAGTAATACACAATCATCAAAATAACAGACAAAATACAAAAATTGAATAAAAGGGAACCATAGATATACATTTTTAAACGTTAAGTAAAAATAACAACAAAAACAATATACTCCAATGATAGCCTATTAAAGTGGTAGACAAGAATCTAGACTCCCCTCCTTGAAGCAGATTGCAATAGTTCACAAGCTGGATAGTCAGGTCAAGGATTTTAGCTTCTGATTTTATCTTTTTTCACAGAGCTAAAACTCTCCAAACAGGGAAAGCCTGAAACAAGATCTGAGTAAGGTTCAGGCACCTGTTTGTTGCAAGGTCTCCTTGATGGCTCCAGAGGTCACGGAGGACCCAAATGTTTACAGTTCTTGGAGCAGCAACCCTCTTATACTTTTCCCAGGACCTCAGGATCAGCACTAAGTTCTAGGAGGCAGTCCAGAAGTAGCCACCAGAAAGGTCCACTCCCACTACAATTAATACTGATCAACCTGTCATTTCAGGAAAAAGGGTCCCTTGCAGTTTGTTGTGACCCTCTAGCCACACAGTAGGTCAGGCAAATGACCCCTGGAGTCAACATCTTTGCCCTGGCTAAATTAGGGAGCAGGTTGGGAGCAGGTCCAGTCTTTCAGGGCTCATCTTAGGTCATAAGCAGGAGGTACAGCCAACTTCAGATTTTCCGCAGGTCTAGAAAGTGTTCTGAGGAGTGTTTTTTTGGGATGCCACATTTATGGTTTGTACTAGCCAGTGGGTTGGGGTGACTCCTGGACACTCCCTAACCAATGGGAAAAACAGTACCAAGGGTAGCCTTAGCCACTTTCTTCCTGTTTTCCCTACTGTAAAATATCACACAGTGCCCCTCACTCTTAGAATCCAACATGGGGAAACCTATCTCCCTTGTGAAGAGCTCCTTTGTCAACATGTGGTATAGCCAGAAAAATGAGTGACCTCTCCCCTGTGTCCACTCTGAAGTAGTTGTAGGTGTAGCTCCCCACCTACTGTGTTTGGTACCAGCTTGGCTTGGGTAACACAGGGTTGCCTTTTCTAGGGCTCACCTTACATTAACTTGTGAAAGGGCAGGCACCTTTATAAGTTAAAGAAGTCCCTGGGTCAATCCTAACTGGTCCTCCTACAAGGGAAAGAAACGTGCTAGCTGGCCAGCTGTTGAGTAGCTAATACAAATAAACCCCCAGGAGCAACGGCAAAGAAAAGGTAACTTTCTAAAAGTTTTCCTAAATATGTATTACAAATCTTGTTGAACCAATACATTGAACTTTTAATACATATAAACAATAGGCATTAAATGGCTATTTTAGCAGTTTCCTTGTTAAAGGTTATATTCTGCAGATTAATTCTTTCTAGGATCCAGCCACATCCTTTACAGTAAAAGTGGCATCTGGGTGCTAGTCACTGGTATAAAAAGAACATTTTAATTTCATAAGTTTTCCATCTTCAAATATCAGGCACCCTACCTTGTACGCAACAAGGTGTACTTACAGTGATTTATTAATATTTAAATGAAGGGTTACCAACCCAGCAAAAAGGGTAATGCTGATCGGTGTGTCTGCAGTTTTTACAGGCCAACCCTGTGGATAGCACCAAAGGTGCTGCAGTACCCAGACGGCATTTAATGGCCAGGTTTTGGGTGCATTTCCCACATCGTATACTAGGGGCTTATAGCAGACTAAATATGCCATGAGAGTAAATGTAATCATGTTTATAGGGGGAACACAGGCACTTTACTTCTGTTTAGCAGGTATAATCTACAAGGAGTTCAGAAGCCCACAAAAGTAGACTATATGGTGAATATGTCAAAAAGACAGATTTGGTACAAAGATCAGATAGACCTTTTTGGGTCCCTGGACAATCTTCTTCTCCCTCTGGTTTGTTCAGTGGCTCTCACCAGTCATGGGTGCGAGATCCACTGTCAACACAGTGTCCTTATGTTCGCCTACATGCATTTCTGCCATTCTCAATCATTGATCAAGCACTGACAAAAACTCAGAGCAAGAGGGCAGAGTTGATACTGGTAGTCTCGATCTGCCCTAAGAGAATCTGGAACCTCCCACTTTCTTCACTCTCTTTCACTACTATTAGAAATGTGTTTCAGACTTCCAATTGTTCAATTTATTCTTAACTTCCTCAGTTACCAAAAGGAACACTCCAGCAACTTTGATTAGATTGAGCCAAACAGCGTGCAATGATTTGAGTTTTAAAAGAAAATGCTTAGGGAATTACTGCAGGATATGAGCTCTTCTACATTTAAGGGGTTGATTCTGATCTCAGTTGGAAGGGCTCCGAATCGGATTCGGAATTGCCTAAACCAATCCGGAGCCCTTGTTTCCGACCGAATCGTTCACAGTTCCAAACGAGCAAGTATGATGCCTGGAATGCCGCAGGGCTCACCAAATCAGTTCTGGAAGGCATTCCGAGAGATAGAGCCTTCCAGAGCCAATTCGTGCAGCTCTATGGACTAGGTGTTCCATGCGAGCAAGTACGATGACCGATTCTGACAGCCTTTCCAATTCAGTTTACCCGGATCAAAAAGGCTTCTGAATTTGGTCTTTGGGGCCCCGTAGCAGCCCCCCGTCATACAGGGCCCTCAGAATCGGGCATGTGGGGGTACCCATGGATCCCCTCTTCCCAACCATGCACAGTGTGGCAGGCACCAAGGGGTGCCCTCCACAGGGTGCACAATTATACCCAACCACCCCTTTTGTAGTGTGAGCCTGTGTACGCGTTTGGTACACAGGCTCCCATTGAAGTCAATGGGAGTCCGACCGACTCATACCTGGATGCATTCAAATGCATCGTACTCATTCGGTCGACTTCCCCGATCCAAGTCGTACAGAAAGCATTCCAGACGCGAGTCGTTCGGTATGCTTTCCGAACGCGATCGGATTCGGGCTCTATTTTGTTTTAGAGGCATTGAATTTTTACATGTGTGGTGTTCAGAAAAAGGTAAAAGTCTGGAAAATTTGGGTTTTAGAGTTTATGAAAGATGGTTTTTAATTAAGCTTCCAGTGGGCATGTTTAGAGCAAAAAGGGTAGCTATAATAGACTTTGAGTCTACAGGGTCTGATCAGTCTATCATTATACCTTCAGAAATGATGCTTCTATGTAGTTTCCAAACTGTAAACTAATTTTACATGGTAGACTGCCTCTATTGCCCTTGCCTAAAGTTTTGAAGTTTCTACAAAAAAGAGCATTTTGAACCTATCATGTCAATTCCTTTTGATCTTATGTCTGCAAAAGTGATATATATTAATAACAATAACTTCAGGATGTAAAGTACATGAGGTAGTAGCTTGTTTTTATCAGGAGCAATATTGGCAATGTTTTTGTGACAACTGATCATTTTCTCCAAGCGTATTATCAAAATTTCATTCACCACAAAATTGTTCTTTTTTCTTTCAGCTTGATTTTAAGTTACAGGTTTATATGCACTAGATGTGCAAAGAACATCAACACATATTATTATATGAGAACTTTCGATAGTAGAAAGACGGACACACTGGATGTGAAACTTAATTTACCTGTAAGGGGTAAAAAGTCAGCTAAGGGAATCCTGCTTAGATCAAAGTTGCATGGCTATAATGTGGCTTGCTCAATAGCAGGGGTTCCTCTTCCAAGAAAGATTGTGGTACGATATATAAAGGGAATGTCTGCTTCATAGGCTGAGGAAAAGGGGGTATCCAGACATGATATTTGTTGTTTTGTCACTTGGGCTATTCCTAATACTTTTGTGACACATTATAAGTTAGCAGTGGGTGGTCCATATTTGGCTGAATTTGGCAGTGGGATGTATAATGCAGTTTGCTATTAGAGGATTCATTTCTGTAAAATAAAATACGACTACATTATAGATGTATATCTGGTTGTTATTTCATTAGGATATCAAATAACTTGTAGAGTCCTCAGAAGTAAGGTGTGGGATGAGGAAGGTAGATGAGATGGTAATGTTTTACTTACCTACAGGTAATCTTTGTTTCATCCTGAGACTGTAACCAAAGGCTGTGCTACTGTGAGAAAGCAAGTATAAGCTGAAGGGGTAGAGATAAATATTAACACATTTTGGAGATCATCAGATTGATGAAACAGACTTTGAGTGAGGTCAGGGATGATGATGTCTAGATTCAAAGTAGTCAATCTTACTGGTAAGTCACTGAAAGATTTCTATTTGGTTGCAAAATGAACAAATGGAAAAAAACACCTGATAAAAATATAAATAAATGAATGATAAAAAGCATGTATTATACAATGGATTTTGATATGTTTATCATGGATAATTTAACTCTTTTTCTACATGTGTATGATGCTCTACCTTTTCCTTGAGTTTCCTATCATAGACTTTATTGAAATATTGTTTACTTATTTTCAGATTGTTTGTAAATCCAATCCAGCTGCATCACTGAACAGATGGGGGTTGAAAATTTGAGTTCAATAGACGATTTCTTGATAGTGGGGTTTTCAGATTTTCCTCGGCTTCAGGTTCCACTTTTTGTTGCATTTTTGCTAACTTACCTCATAACTCTGGCAGGTAATCTCCTTATTATGGTAACAGTTTACTTTAACTCAAATCTTCACACTCCCATGTATTTTTTCCTCACAAAATTGTCCTTCATTGATATTTGTTACACATCAGTCCTTTTTCCTCAGATGTTGGCTTGCTTTTTTCAGGAGGCATTACATATTTCCATGACGAAGTGCCTTCTGCAGGTTTATTTTTTCATGGCTTTATTAGCTACAGAGTTTGAACTGCTTGCCATCATGGCTTATGACCGGTATGTAGCCATCTGCAACCCCTTGCGATACATGACCATTATGACAAAGGGTTTGTGCATGCAATTAGCTGTTGGAAGCTGGGCTGTTGCTTCTATGGTCCCAGTAGGTCATACTCTTCTTATTTCCAAGCTCTCTTTCTGTCACACCCACATACTTAACCACTTCTTCTGTGAAATAACAACTCTGCTGAAGATGTCATGCACCAGTACTCACAATATTGAGTCTCTTAGCTTTTTGATTGGTACTTTATTAACTGTGTCATCATTTATTTTAATCATCACATCGTATGTTAAAATCACTTTGTCAGTCCTTAAAATTAAGATTAAAGAGGGGAGGCAAAAGGCTTTCTCCACCTGTGCTTCTCACCTGACTGTTGTTATTTTATTCTATGGATCCCTTTGTTCCACATATATGCGACCAACATCAACATATTCAATGAAAGGGAACAAGATAGTGTCTTTGGCATACATCACTATTACTCCTATTTGCAACCCTTTCATATACAGTCTAAACAATGCAGAATTAAAAAAAATCCTGAAGAAGAAAAATAATACACCAGTCGTGAAATGAGTCTCGGTATGTCAACGATGGTGAAATCAACATTACTATCCATTGAAAAGTCATGCTGTAAACATCTATGGAGATGAAGAGATACAAGTTATTGGAATTATCACCACATATATTGTTTTCTTTTTAATCGTGCTGGCTGTGGGTACGCCGGAGACGGCTCCTGTTAGTCTTTTGGATGAGGCAAATACTGACATTCCCTTATTCTTTCTACAGACATTGGTCGAATACTTTTGCTTTACTGTGAGCCATATCAACTTATTTTAGAATCCGTGTCCAGTTGCTCGTTGACTGACTTGCCAGAAGACACGCTTCACACTTACATCACTTTGCCCTGAAGAAGCCCATGTTGGGGCGAAACGCGTTGGCTGGCTTTTTTTATGAAGTGGAACAAGGAAAATAAAAAGACGGATGAAACAAAATACTTTTACGTGAAATGTTTTATGTCGTAACACTATTGTTTATTTTGAGTTCTTGAGTTATCATATTGCCTCTCATCCAAGCAATTGTTATATATATTGTTTTCACCATAAATATGTGGCTGTTACTGCAGAAGAAACTTACTTTCACTCTTTAGGAACACAATGGTTTTCTGATTTTCATTTTTGAAACCACTATATCTAACACATATTGAACTAAAAAGTGCATCTTGGGATGAAATGAAGAACTAAGAAAAATAAATAATTTTCGGATATTTCAATAGTGGAAAAGTTACGTTATTATTGAAATACATTTGGCAAGAACATGAATTAGGCATGTGTGTATAGTTTTCTACTGAAATACACTTAAAAATTGTGAATGATGGTCAAACCATTTTAAGAAATCAGAATGTCTGTGCAATTGGTCTATTAAAAGTCTATTAAAACATCATGTTACTACACCAATGTAAAACAGAAACATATTTGATTGCATTTTCTAGAGTAAACATTGGAGTTAAAATATAGCAATATGGGAAAAAACAATGTGATTCATATTATGGTATACAATTTGGATGTTAATTAAAAATAAGTAAAGTTGCTAAAAAGTTAGTGATCTTTTGACTCTCTCTTAGACAGGACCCCCAAACTTTAACTTTGGAACTTTCACAGTGCTCTAGAACTCTGAACAAAGAAAGCAGAGAACGGCCCCAATACACATAGGTACCAGCAGAAGTTTGGTTCCCTTGCAATGGCCACAGGCTAATTGGCGTTGATGTGAAATTTCTCTTTTGAGGCAAGATCGTACTGTGAATGCTGGATCTTAATAGCTGATACATGAATTTCTGTTCATAGATTACTTTTTGAGTCTGGTACAGTAGACCACACCTCTGTTGCAGACTAAGCTGATTGATCACCATTTGATAAAGGAAATAGAATCCTGGTGATTAGACCCCTTCCCCTTAAGTGACAGTATAATCTTAATGTTAAAGATGAATGTTGGTCAGAGAATGCAGAGGGGGAAAGAATATGTTTCTGTAGCCAAAGAACATACTAAATATCCAAAGAGAAGGGATCTCTAAGCAGCAACCAGCAAACCTGAAACCCTCCATTGAAGGTTCTTCTAGGGCCCTATCTCAGTCATAAAATAAAGTAAATGTTGCAGAAGGTTGTGAGAATCCCTTCAAAAACAGAATTCGCCATGAGAGAATTAACAAGGCACTTCATAAACATGATAGGAAGGTTGGTCAGGTTGAGGTTGAAGGTTGAAGAATTGTCCATCAATTGCGGGGTCATTGAAAGGAACACTCCTAAAATAACCCTCACAAACCTTAGTTGAAAAGACCTACTTCTTGGTAGATAAGATGGAGACTTTGGAATACTTTGGAAGATGACATATCTTGCCTGCCATTGATTTTCTCTCAGAGAAGTGAGATAATATGACAGTGTTCATCAAAGCATGGCTCTCAGAGTCTCTGTACCCAGTTGGGGGGCCATTTCTGCACTGATAAACTCAAGATGCAACTGCCTGACAAGTGCAGAGTGGAAAGCGTGAAGAAAGAATCTGATCAAGGTGGGTCAATGGTGATGATGCAACTACAAGGTGCTGTCAGAAGAGACACATTTATTTAGACACAGGAGTTAAGGAACTGCTATCATCTAAACAGCTACAGATTTTACTGCATGCAGATCTTAGCCATAAAAAAAGGACAGAGGCATAAAAAGTTAAAATCATTATGAGTAAAATTCCACCACAATGCGGAATCAAGAGCAAGCATAGGTTGAAGGCGTAAGGTCTGAGGGCTCCAAGATGCAGCTGTTTTCCCATGTTAATTTCCATAGGAATGTTGAAACAGGTTACGACCCGAACTGATGAATAGAATCCCACCAAATTTAGCAAACGGGTAGGTCTTGGTCTAGAAAGTGTGCTTTTTTTTTTAAATGGTGTAAATCCGTACAGTAGTTTCTAAGAAGATGGGTGGAGCCTAGCCACACATCTCAATGTGAGATCTAATTGTCTTTCAGCACTCCAAACCTGTAAGTGTTGGCAGCCATTTTGTGCCTTGGTAACCGAATCACAAGAAAACAGTGGAAAAAAGATAAAAACATGGAAACGGGGCAGGGTAGTAACACTCTGACCCTCTAGGCCTGCTCAGCAGGACCAAAAAAAGCATTAAAAAAAAAAAATAGGCAGAATTTGTGCTGGGTGAGCAAATCCTGCGTTTCGATGTCTGTAAGCCGCCAGGCGGGCCAGGTCCCAGGGGCAATGGCAAATTATATAGCGGGGGCCCATTGGGGCCCCTGAAACCCTGGGGATCGGCACCTCCCCGGGCCTATACTAACTATATGCAGGGGGGTTGGTTAAATAAGATGTGGGAACCCAGGCCCCCCATGCTCCAGAGACCGACCCCTCCCCGGGGCTTAAATTTTTCTTTAAATGTGGGTGGGGGGCCTTACAGACCACCCCAAGTCCCAAGTCCAGGGGATCATCACCTGCCCGGGGCAATGATGGGAGGGGGGACAGTTGGCCCCCTCCTGGAGCGCATGATGGCGCTGGGGACTGCCACCCCCCAGGGCCAGCTCCTGCAAAATCTCGGGGTGCCCACCCCCGGGAAATTTCCCTTTGCTATGACAGGGCGGCAGCATGGCTCCTGGCCTGTCATAGCAGACTCAGCAAAAACCTGCCCTTGCTTGAACAAAGCAAAAGCAAGATTGCTTTTGAGCAAGTGGAGCGGCATCTTAGCAGCACCCCTTGCTAAAAAGCAATGCCAGCTACTGCAGGAGGCACACAGCCAGTGGGACTGTGGGGGCATTGGGGCTCCCCCCACGGTCGCCAACGCAAAAGGCCGGCCAGAGAAATGGGGTCACCGGGGCCAGTAGTGGCTCGGGAGGGGGGCCATGCAGCCCCCCTCCAATTTAATTTAAAAAAAGAAAAAAACAGCAGGCCGGCCCATGGGGACAGGGTTTCTGATGCCAATAGTGGACTAGGGAAAGGTCCCCTTCCCAATAGAAGAATTTAAAATAGGAGGCCATGTCCCGGGGGATGGCTTTCCCGGGACCAAAATTGGCCTTGGGAGGGAGCCCTGTGGCCCCCTTCCTGTTTTTTGTTTTTTTTAAAGGGGTAAGGCCCTGGGGAATGGGGTCCCCAGGGCCCCAAAAATAATAAAAGAAGGGGGGGCACACAGCCCTCGTTCTATTTTGTTTTTAAAAGACGGAATCTCGCCATAGGCCTTGCCCCCTCCCTGCACCACTCTGCAAACATTCCCCTGACATGATGTAAGTTGGGAAATTTGATCCCCATGAATACTGAGGGTCCCTGGGGGCCAACTAGCTCACCAGGTACCTCTAGTAAGCACCACATAGCTGGTTTGCAGAGAGGTGGCTCAAGGCCATGCCCCGTTTTACACCACTCTGCAAAGGCACCTCTTGGAGCACTGCTGGTGGGGCGATGAGCTCCTCTTGTGTCCTGAGGACCTCGGAACACAAGTGGACTTCATCCCGAAGCAGCACTGTGCCAGGAGCTGCGTTTGTAGAGTGGTGTAAAAAGGGGGCGTGGCCTCAGACCACTTTCAACAATCCAGGTATGTGGTACTTACTGGAGGTACCTGGTAGGCTAGTTGGTCCCCAAGGACCCTCAGGAATGAAGGGGACTTAATACCCCAAATTAGAACATGCCAGGGGGTGAGTTTGCAGAGTAGCGGGGAAAGGGGGCTAGGCCTGCTTTGAGAGCTTAGCAATCCTGCTGTGTGGGACTTACTGGAGGTAATAGGAGGGGTAGTTGCTCCCCAAGGTTGTCTTTGGGAGCCAACAACCTCTCTTGTTACCTCCAGTAAGTCTCACACAGTGGAATTTCTAATACTTCTTCGGAGGACATGCCCCCCTTTCTCCACCACTCTGCAAACACGCCTCCTGGCAGACTACAGGATGGGGTACAAAGTCCAATTTACTCCTGAGGGACATTGGGGCCAAGAAGCCCTCTAGGTACATCCTCTAAGTCCTATGCAGCGGAATTCCTGAGCGTTGGTCGGAGGCCCAGCACCATTTTTCCACCACTCTGCAAACATGACTACTACTTAAAGAAGCATCTTTCTGCACCTCTGACTTAGAGGTAGTTTTAATCCCCCAGTCCTATTATGTACTAGAGCCTTACAGAGAGGTCATGCCAATCACAGGGGTACCCCAAGGCATAGTGTTCCCTAGTGTATGTAGGTGTTTTCACTGTATTTTCAATGTCTTTCAGCATAGCACTGGCTCTAGGCCTGGTTATTCAGAGTCAGTTACCACCAGTACCTGTCACCAAAAAGTTGGGGGCAAAGGATAACTTTGCAACAAGGCCTCTTTCTTCTCCTCTGTTTGCTCTTTGTGCACATCTCTTGCTTCTTTCCACACCTTTCTTCGTCTTTCTGGACGTCTGTTGCCTCGTTCTGCATTTCTCTTGCTACTTTCTGTGCCTTTCTTCCTCTTTCTGAACATGTCCTACCTCTTTACGCACAGTTAGAAATTAGCATTTAAAAAACCTTTGAAATTCACTGAGAAAACCATAGGTTTCAGGGACGTTTTAGTTAGAAATTAGCATTTAAAAAACATTTGAAATTCACTGAAACAAACATAGGTTTCAGGGACATTATAGTTAGTTGGACATTTCACTCGTACAAAATCAGAGAAATTCAGGCAGTTATAGTTAGTTCATAACTCACGCCCCCACTATGCACTGCTGATGACGTCACATATTATATATTTCATGAAACTGCTGATGACATCACTGAAGACATCTCAAATGATATCACTGATGACATCACAGATGACATCCACCACGTGATAATCTGATGCACCTCCTCACACCCTAGTATAACCTTTATTACACCTACTGTAAAATACAGACTGCCATTTTCCAAACCATAGACGCACCAATATCAGTTACTACATACCCAATCACTGATTCCTAGGTTTACATACACATCCACTCACTAACCTATACAGTCACTCATACATGCGGTCACTCATCAGTACAGCACTATCATGCGCACACATACACCTATACAGACACTCGCACACCACCTCTCATCGATAGCGTTACTCACACACCTAGTCAGTCATGCAAAAAATCTATCACACTTCCATTTACTCACCTATAGAGTTATACAAACACCACCTCACTTATTCATACAGATAGTAACACATACTTACTGTCTTATACAATCACTGATACAACCATACACTCATCCATACAGCCACTCTCACAGTCCCTCAGTCTCACATATAGTTCATTTATATACTGCAACGCTCACATATACTGCCTTTCACATATGTAGTTACTCACACATGTACCACTGAAACATCCATTCACTCACCAACACACCCATACACACACTCACCCACTCATACAGCCCTTCTCAGATTTCACTCTTGAACCCATACACCCAGTATATCACCCACTCACACATCCATGCATGGAGTCACACACCCATACAGACACTCAGGCACCCATATAGATACTCAGACAACCAATAAATAACTAATTTATACACTCATGTAGCTACTAACCAACCCATGCAGCCGCTTACACACCAACTGACAGACTGATATAGACATTCACACAGATTAGTCACTAACCTGTGCATTTAGTAAGACACATTTAATCACTCACTTATACAGTCAGTCACACACCTACTAAATCATCCAGTCAGACACTGATACACTTACTCATTCTTTAATACACCTTTGCATATATATATTATCTACTGGCGGTCGCCAGTAGATAGTTATAGTTAGGACCGTGTTTCCATAGGAAATCTAAAAATTCTATTTTGAATGACTGTGGCGCCGGTTGACAAATCCTCGCGAAATTTTCAAAACTAATGGGGCGCTCCGCTCAGCTCCTACCCTGAAAGTCTCAGGGGGATTCATCAAGCGGGGGCCGAGAAAAAAGGGGGGTCCCAAAACGTGTTTTCCCCATGCATTTTCCCATAGGACCTTTAGTCGAAGGTACAGCCCGAACGGCTGAACAGAATTACTTGAAATTTGGCAAAGAGTTTGTCCTCAGGTCAGGGATGTGCCTTTTGCATATATGTTGTCAATCTGTTCAGTAGTTCCTGAGAAAATTGCAGTTAAAAGCACATACATATCTATAGCCGCGCACCGTACGCGCACCGTACATGCACGGTGCGCGCACCATAACGTGCGCGAGCGTAATTCTGATTGGTGGATTCATGACAGTCAACATTCGAATCGGTCGAAATCAGGAAGTGTCGGCCGTCATTTTGTGTGTTGTGTGTGTGACAGGGAAAAAGAAAGGTGGAGAACATGAAAAGGGGGCAGGGTGGAGAGTTCCTGACCCCCTAGCCTTTGTCAGGGGGTCCCTGAAGGACCCCGAAGGGTGAAAAAAACAGTTTTTTTTTTTTTTAAATCGTGGGGTGCGTGCACGGTGCGCGCACCCCTACCTGCCATTTTGAGTTTTAAAGGCAGAAGAGAGTTGAAAACACAAGTGGAGAACGTTAAAAGGGGGCAGGGTAGATAGTTCCTGACCCCCTAGGCCTTCTCAGGGTGATCATGAAAGACCCCTTAGGTCCCAAAAAAAAAAAAAATTTAAAAAAAAATAGAGGGGTGCGCGTATGGTGCGCGCATGGTGGCAAAAAAAACATTTAAAAAATAGATTAAAAAATCAAGTTTAAGTGTTTAGATGTTGGTTGGCTCTAAAAAGAGCCGTTGTGTTAATTGAGTGTTTTTTTGTACCTACAACTAAGTACCGATGCAGAGTCTAAAGTTCAAGAGGAAGACTCTGTTGCCTTCATCTGTGAAATGCACAACGTCTCCTCTATAAATGCCTTGCATGTTGTAACGCAAGTTGTTGTGGTATATAGAACCCATACCATATTCTCTGAGGACAGCAGAAACAGACTTATTGACATGCTTTCTTGCTTTGTCAATCTGTGGACAATATTGGTTGGACCAGTTCCACTTTTGCCTTTGGCATATATTAGAATATACAAAGGTAGTTTGTGGAAAAAGTGGCATCAATTGCACAAAGGTGTCCTTAACAATAATTTCCAGACCTACCCCAGTTATAGTGCCTAGGTCATTTCCACCACAGTGCACAATTATAAGGTCAGGCTGTGGAAGATGTAGAAAGTTTTTCACCAAAGGCATTAATTGGTGCCACTTTAACCCTCTCTGACCAATCCATTTAATGTCTACATTTGGCAAAGCAAGGTCTTTGAAAATACCTCTTTTTTCTGCATACTTTTCACTCCAGAAGACATAGCTATGACCTACAATCCACACTGTGAACATCTTTCAAGGAGATCTGGATGCACTCACAAGGTGTCAGTAGAATGGCAATATGAAAAGAAAAATTGTTGTAAAATGGAGGCTTACAAACTTTTTTTTAATAAAAAGAGCTCATTGGATGTTTCAGATCATTCTACACTAAAAACTAGGCTGTAAGTTTAAATTTTTAAAAGCATGTTTTGTATTGGTTCAGAAAAATGTGTACCCACAGAACATTACTTTAGATTTGCTGTTAGGTTTGAAAAGTCAAGCACTCTTGCTCTTTGGATGAAAAACATTGTGTGCTGAGCTTCTGACCTCTCTGCTCACACCAGTGTTCCATGACATGTTGCTATTGTAGGAGGCAGAAGTCAGGTTGGGGGTAGGGATCATTTGGAAAGGGTTGAAATTTGCAACCAATAGAAATGTGTGATTCCATTTGAAAAAACGTGGGAAGCACTGTGATTTGAAGTTAACATGTATATGTGGGAAAAAATAGAGGGAAACATTGCCATTTACTGGTTCTGCTGAGAGGTGTACAGTTCAGAGATTCTGGATCTGATAATCTGCAGTGTGAGTGCCACATTTCTTTCTCAACTAGCTACTTTTAAAGGTGAGTTATGAATTTGAGAGGGGATGTATGTGGTGCATTTTGATAAAAAAAATGAAAATTAGATTCTTGTTTTAAAGTTGTGTTTTACATTTTATGTTTTGGAAGATATTTAACTGCCTTGAACTTGTCAGATATTATGGAGTATGTCTTCACCATTAGTAAAGGTGTACTGGTATCACCCAGGAATATTGTTTTCTGCCTAGAATCACACCATGAGTCTGTGTGCACACAGGAATTTGTTGTCAGAGATTTAATTTGTGGTGGTCTGGTTCTGTAAGACTTGCATTCATAGGAAAGGGGCAGCTTGTTTTCTTAAACTGTGATGGTTTGCACTGTGTGGTATTTCAGATAGCAGTGTGTAACTCTAACACATTCAACATCACCAATGCTCATTTCCTTTGCTCTAGTCTAATCACTCACCCAGGTTCCACATGCTCATGCTCTCAAGTAGCTGTTAGGACATGTGCTCTTTTCTGCATCTCTAAACAATAAGGAAAATGTGTCAGACTCTTACAGTAATTATCACTTGCAAAACCACAGCAGTAAATGTGCTTTGAAATTGCCAATGAAAAATCGTTTTCTGCCTAGAATCACACCATGAGTCTGTGTGCACACAGGAATTTGTTGTCAGAGATTTAATTTGTGTTGGTCTGGTTCTGTAAGACTTGCATTCGTAGGAAAGGGGCAGCTTGTTTTCTTGAACTGTCATGGTTTGCATTCAGCAGAAATCACTATCTCACAAATGAGAGGCAAATGCTAACACATTTGAAAACAACAGGGTAGATTTTCCTTCCACACCTGCCATGGGTGAGGGAGATCCTACATGTTCAAAACTGCAATTAACCCTTACCCCACATGTACTCTTACATACATCTGTGCAGTCTTCATGCAGTTCTGCAAGCGTCCATGCAGATCTCTCTTGCACCTGACTATACACAGTCTCCAGAAGCACGCTCTTAGCACACAGGCAGTTGCTTCTCCTGCACTCCCATGCTAAGTATTCAGCACTGTGTGGTATTTTAGATAGTAGTGTGTAACGCTACCACATTCAACATCACCAAGGCTCATTTCCTTTGCTCTAGTCTAATCACTCACTCAGGTTCCACATGCTCATCGTCTCAAGTAGCTGTTAGGACATGTGCTCTTTTCTGCCTCTCTAAAATATAAGGAAAATGTGTCAGGCTCTTACAGTAATTATCACTTGTTAAACCACTGCGGTAAATGTGCTTTGATATTACCAAAGAAAAATCGTTTTCTGCCTAGAATCACACTACAAGTCTGTGTGCACACAGGAATTTGTTGTCCGAGATTTAATTTGTGTTGCTCTTGTTCTGTAAGACTTGCATTCGTAGGAAAGGGGCAGCTTGTTTTCTTGAACTGTGATGGTTTGCATTCAGCAGAAATCACTATCTCACAAATGAGAGGCAAATGCTAACACATTTGAAAACAACAGGGTAGATTTTGCTTCCACTCCTGCCATGGGTGCGGTAGATCCTACATGTTCAAAACTGCAATCAACCCTTACCCCACATGTACTCTTACATACATCTGTGCAGTCTTCATGCAGTTCTGCAAGCGTCCATGCAGATCTCTCTTGCACCTGACAATACACAGTCTCCAGAAGCACTCTCTTAGCACACAGGCAGTTGCTTCTCCTGCACTCCCATGCTAAGTATTCAGCACTGTGTGGTATTTTAGATAGTAGTGTGTTACGCTACCACATTCAACATCACCAATGCTCATTTCCTTTGCTCTAGTCTAACCACTCACCCAGGTTCCACATGCTCATGCTCTCAAGTAGCTGTTAGGACACATGCTCTTTTCTGCCTTTCTAAACTATAAGGAAAATGTGTCAGGCTCTTACAGTAATTATCACTTGCAAAACCACAGCAGTAAATGTGCTTTGAAATTGCCAATGAAATATCATTTTCTGCCTAGAATCACACCATGAGTCTGTGTGCACAAAGGAATTTGTTGTCAGAGATTTAATTTGTGTTGGTCTGCTTCTGTAAGACTTGCATTCGTAGGAAAGGGCAGCTTGTTTTCTTGAACTGTCATGGTTTGCATTCAGCAGAAATCACTATCTCACAAATGAGAGGCAAATGCTAACACATTTGAAAACAACAGGGTAGATTTTCCTTCCACACCTGCCGTGGGTGAGGTAGATCCTACATGTTCAAAACTGCAATTAACCCTTACCCCACATGTAATCTTACATACATCTCTGCAATCTTCATGCAGTTCTGCAAGCGTCCATTCTGATCTCTCTTGCACCTGACAATACACAGTCTCCAGAAACATACTTTTAGCACACAGGCAGCTGCTTCTCCTGCACTCCCATGCTAAGTATTCAGCACTGTGTGGTATTTCAGATAGTAGTGTGTAACGCTAACACATTCAATGTCACCAAGGCTCATTTCCTTTGCTCTAGTCTAATCACTCACCCAGGTTCCACATGCTCATGGTCTCAAGTAGCTGTAAGGACATGTGCTCTTTTCTGCCTCTCTAAACTATAAGGAAAATGTGTCAGGCTCTTACAGTAATTATCACTTGCAAAACCACAGCAGTAAATGTGCTTTGAAATTGCCAAAGAAAAATCGTTTTCTGCCTAGAATCACACCATGAGTCTGTGTGCACAGAGGAATTTGTTGTCAGAGATTTAATTTGTGTTGGCCTGCTTCTGTAAGACTTGCATTCGTAGGAAAGGGGCAGCTTGTTTTCTTGAACTGTGATGGTTTGCATTCAGCAGAATCACTATCTCACAAATGAGAGGCAAATGCTAACACATTTGAAAACAACAGGGTAGATTTTCCTTCCACTCCTGCCATGTGTGAGGTAGATCCTACATGTTCAAAACTACAATTAACCCTTACCCCACATGTACTCTTACATACATCTGTGCAGTATTCATGTAGTTCAGCAAGCGTCCATGCAGATCTCTCTTGCACATGACAATACACAGTCTCCAGAAGCACACTCTTAGCACACAGGCAGTTGCTTCTCCTGCAGTCCTATGCTAAGTATTCAGCACTGTGTGGTATTTCAGATTGTACTGTATAACGCTACCACATTCAACATCCCCAAGGCTCATTTCCTTTGCTCTAGTCTAATCACTCACCCAAGTTCCACATGCTCATGCTCTCAAGTAGCTGTTAGGACATGTGCTCTGTTCTGCCTCTCTAAACTATAAGGAAAATGTGTCAGGCTGTTACAGTAATTATCACTTGCAAAGCCACAGTGGTAAATGTGCTTTGAAATTGCCAATGAAAAATCGTTTTCTGCCTAGAATCACACCATGAGTCTGTGTGCACACAGGAATTTGTTGTCAGAGATTTAATTTGTATTGGCCTGCTTCTGTAAGACTTGCATTCGTAGGAAAGGGGCAGCTTGTTTTCTTGAACTGTGATGGTTTGCATTCAGCAGAAATCACTATCTCACAAATGAGAGGCAAATGCTAACACATTTGAAAACAACAGGGTAGATTTTCCTTCCACTCCTGCCATGTGTGAGGTAGATCCTACATGTTCAAAACTACAATTAACCCTTACCCCACATGTACTCTTACATACATCTCTGCAGTCTTCATGCAGTTCTGCAAGCGTCCATTCTGATCTCTCTTGCACCTGACAATACACAGTCTCCAGAAACATACTTTTAGCAGACAGGCAGCTGCTTCTCCTGCACTCCCATGCTAAGTATTCAGCACTGTGTGGTATTTCAGATAGTAGTGTGTAACGCTAACACATTCAATGTCACCAAGGCTCATTTCCTTTGCTCTAGTCTAATCACTCACCCAGGTTCCACATGCTCATGGTGTCAAGTAGCTGTAAGGACATGTGCTCTTTTCTGCCTCTCTAAACTATAAGGAAAATGTGTCAGGCTCTTACAGTATTTATCACTTGCAAAACCACAGCGGTAAATGTGCTTTAAAATTACCAAAGAAAAATTGTTTTCTGCCTAGAATCACACCATGAGTCTGTGTGCACACAGGAATTTGTTGTCAGAGATTTAATTCGTTTTGGCCTGCTTCTGTAAGACTTGCATTCGTAGGAAAGGGGCAGCTTGTTTTCTTGAACTGTGATGGTTTGCATTCAGCAGAAATCACTATCTCACAAATGAGAGGCAAATGCTAACACATTTGAAAACAACAGGGTAGATTTTCCTTCCACTCCTGCCATGTGTGAGGTAGATCCTACATGTTCAAAACTACAATTAACCCTTACCCCACATGTCCTCTTACATACATCTGTGCAGTATTCATGTAGTTCTGCAAGCGTCCATGCAGATCTCTCTTGCACCTGACAATACACAGTCTCCAGAAGCACACTCTTAGCACACAGGCAGATGCTTCTCCTGCAGTCCCATGCTAAGTATTCAGCACTGTGTGGTATTTCAGATTGTACTGTATAACGCTACCACATTCAACATCACCAAGGCTCATTTCCTTTGCTCTAGTCTAATCACTCACCCAAGTTCCACATGCTCATGCTCTCAAGTAGCTGTTAGGACATGTGCTCTTTTCTGCCTCTCTAAACTATAAGGAAAATGTGTCAGGCTCTTACAGTAATTATCACTTGCAAAGCCACAGCGGTAAATGTGCTTTGAAATTGCCAATGAAAAATCGTTTTCTGCCTAGAATCACACCATGAGTCTGTGTGCACACAGGAATTTGTTGTCAGAGATTTAATTCGTTTTGGCCTGCTTCTGTAAGACTTGCATTCGTAGGAAAGGGGCAGCTTGTTTTCTTGAACTGTGATGGTTTGCATTCAGCAGAAATCACTATCTCACAAATGAGAGGCAAATGCTAACACATTTGAAAACAACAGGGTAGATTTTCCTTCCACTCCTGCCATGGTTGAGGTAGATCCTACGTGTTCAAAAATCCAATTAACCCTTACCCCACATGTACTCTTACATACAACTCTGCAGTCTTCATGCAGTTGTGCAAGCGTCCATGCAGATCTCTCTTGCACCTGACAATACACAGTCTCCAGAAGCATGCTCTTAGCACACAGGCAGTTGCTCCTCCTGCACTCCCATGCTAAGTAATCAGCACTGTGTGGTATTTCAGATAGTAGTGTGTAACGCTACGTCATTCAACATCACCAAGGCTCATTTCTTTTGCTCTACTCTAATCACTCACTCAGGTTCCACATGCTCATGCTCTCAAGTAGCTGTTAGGACATGTGCTCTTTTCTGCCTCTCTAAACTATAAGGAAAATGTGTCAGGCTGTTACAGTAATTATCACTTGCTCAACCACAGTAGTAAATGTGCTTTGAAATTGCCAATCAAATATTGGTTTCTGCCTAGAATCACACCATGAGTCTGTGTGCACACAGGAATTGTTGTCAGAGATTTAATTTGTGTAGCTTTTATTGTGTAAGACTTGCAGTCGTAGGAAAGGGATAGCTCATATGATATGTTTTGAAAAGCTCATAAAAAATATAGTAATATATATAAATTACATAAAGGTATTTTTTTTTTGTTTCTTTCAGGTATTGCTGAACAAGACTGAAATAAATTAAAGATACCTATAAAATCAAGAAAGAGAAAAGAACAGCAACAACATCTATATTTGAAGACAACTGGACAAAAAAAATTAGTTGAAGAACCTCATGTCGGTAAAAAGAAAAGCCTTCTGGTAAGCAGACTGAGGATTTTTTTAAAAATATCTTCAAGCAAAAAAAAAATGTAACAAATATATCCACTGGAAATAGTGTTTCAAGTAGAAAACAACCAGACTATGGCAGAATATACTAAATGCTAATGTACAAACAGAAGTAAGAAAGAATGACTTAAAAAGAAAAATAGATTTTAAAAACATTCGTCGAAAAATGTTTGAGAGAAGAGTGATGTTCAATTTGCTAAAGGATGTGAAAAAATATAGGAAGAAAGCCAAATTTTAAAAGAAAAAGAAACATATTGAAACAATTGTTGCCAAGGCTTTGGAGTTAAAAAGTAAACTATTCATTTTAATTTTGAACAGGATCCTTACATTAGATAAATTAGTGAATGTAATGAAGTCAAAAAGCAAAAGAAAAAGAGAAGTGAAAAGAAAAACTTTTGTAAAGTGTTCTTAGGAGAATGGAAGCATAGTTCAAGTACTGAACCATTTTTTAATGAAGAGAGTTATCTTCAAAGTAATAGTTTGCTGTATGCAGTTGACACCAGTGGTCGAGCATATGAAGTTAAGGATGATTGTGTAATGGAAAAGGAGAAAATGGTTCCAAGAAATGAGGAAGTAGTGTTAGCTGATGAGGTTATGGGGAGACGGTAAACAGCCCAAATATCCCCAAAAAAATATCGAGTGGACAGAATATCGAGTTTTAAATATAGAATGGACAGAATATCGACATACCAAAATATAGTGGTGAAGAATATCGAAAATCAGGTAAGAAATATCGATTTGCATAAAATCGAAGTAAGTAATATCGACAGTCATAATATAGGTGCCGATTACGATCCGGTAAAAACCGGGTACGAACCGTCGGTCGGAGCGTATTCTCCGTCCGACTCGTACCCGGTTGTACAACTTTACATTCCGTACCTGGGGGTACGCACCGTACATACACGTGTGGGGGTACGACTCGAACGTACACGGGTGTACATACACGGGGTGTTCGACACGTACACGGGTGTACATACACGGGTGGGGGTACGACTCGAACGTACACGGGTGTACATACACGGGGGGTTTGACACGTACACAGGTGTACATACACGGGGGTTCGACACATACACGGGTGTACATACACGGGTGGGGGTACGACTCGAACGTACACGGGTGTACATACACGGGGGGTTCGACACGTACACGGGTGTACATACACGGGGGTTCGACACGTACACGGGTGTACATACGGGGGGTTCGACACGTACACGGGTGTACATACACGGGGGTTCGACACGTACACGGGTGTACATACACGGGTGGGGGTACAACTCGAACGTACACGGGTGTACATAGACGGGGGTTCGACACGTACACGGGTGTACATACACGGGGGGTTCGACACGTACACGGGTGTACATACACGGGGGGTTCGACACGTACACGGGTCTACATACACAGGGGTTCGACACGTACACGGGTGTACATACACGGGTGGGGGTACGACTCGAACGTACACGGGTGTACATACACGGGGGGTTCGACACGTACACGGGTGTACATACACGGGTGGGGGTACGACTCGAACGTACACGGGTGTACATACACGGGGGGTTCAACACGTACACGGGTGTACATACAGGGGGGGTTCGACACGTACACGGGTGTACATACACGGGTGGGGGTACGACTCGAATGTACACGGGTGTACATACACGAGGGGTTCGACACGTACACGGGTGTACATACACGGGGGGTTCGACACGTACACGGGTGTACATACACGGGGGGTTCGACACGTACACGGGTGTACATACACGGGGGGTTCGACATGTACACGGGTGTACATACACGGGTGGGGGTACGACTCGAACGTACACGGGTGTACATACACGGGGGGTTCGACACGTGCACGGGTGTACATACACGGGGGGTTCGACACGTACACGGGTGTACATACACGGGGGTTCCACACGTACACGGGTGTACATACACGGGTGTACATACACGGGGGGTTCGACACGTACACGGGTGTACGTACACGGGTGGGGGTACGACTCGAACGTACGGGGGCTGGGGGGGGGTACGACTCGAACGTACGGGGGCTGGGGGGGTCGGCGCGTACATGCGGGGGCTGGGGGGAGTGTCGGGCTCGTATGCGGGCACATGTCTCCATGTTTGCTATGGGAGTTCGGTGCGGACGGTGTTTTTACCATACGGTTGTAACATCGGACGCACGGGATGGATCGTAATTCCGCGGTCGGACTTCATTGTTCCGATTCGTACAGTAATTCGTCCGAGGACGTGTCGGACACATTTTCCGACCCGAGGACGTGTGGGGAATTAATCCCAATGCGATTCGTATGGACTTTTTCCCATGCGAATCGTACTTGGCAGTTTGTACGGCACTTGTACGATTCGTACGGTTAAAAGACCGGATACGAGTCATACGGGGAATGTTTTTTACCGGATCGTGATCGGCACCATAGTTGTTAAAAATATCGAATTTTTTTATAGTGTTTTAAGTTTTAGTATATGTGTTAAAAGTATGTATTAATTTTGGAATGTATGTTTGAATATTTTTAAAGTAATGAATTTTATGTTATTTAATTTTTTTGTAATATAATTCCGTAGCGGGTTGTGGGTTTATAGGGGATTAGGGTGGGAAGTAATTTTATAGTACAATAAATAATAATTTTTAGGAATTATTAATTATTTGTAATTTAAGTTTGCGTTTTACTTCTGTAGCGGGTTGTGGGTTTATAGGGGAATAGGGCGGGAAGTAATTTAATTGTTATTAATTAATTATTAATTGGTAATAACGAATTTATTGTAATTAATTATTCATTGGTAATTAATTTGTAATAATTGGTAATTATTTTTTATTAATTGGTAATTAATTTGTATTAATTGGTTAATTGATAATTATGTTAATTGTACTAGTTGTGTGTACTAATAGTTGTGTGTTTATAGGGTAATAGGGTGGGAAGTAATTTAATTATAATTAGGTAATTATTGAAAATATTTTTGTGTATTAATAATTAATTTACTGGTAATTATTAATTGGTATTTTTTATTATTTATCAATTTTTGGTATAGAAAATTAATTGGTTGTTGATTAATTATAAATTGGTAATTAATGTGTATTATTTGGTAATTAATTTTTATTAATTGTTTAATCGATAATTATGTTAATTGTATAAATGTATTATTTGTAGTGGGTTGTGGGTTTATAGGGGAATATGGTGGGAAGTTATTTAATTGTAAATCAATAATTTGTTGAAATTATTTTTGTATATTGATAATTAATTTATTATGAATTAATTATTAATTTGTATTTGTATGTATTATTTTTTTTATTGTTAAATAATTATTAATAGGTAATTAATTTAAAAAAATATTTATTGGTATTTATAAATAATTAATTATTAAAGTTGTGTGATTGGTAAATAATGTTAATACATTTTTTATTACTATTAATAATTAATTTATTTGTAATAATATATTAAATTATTATTTTTCCTACTATTGCACTCACTGGAGTGGGAATAGTAATTGTTACCCCTACGCTATCCAACGCTTTCTCTACTATTGCACTTACTGGAGTGGGAATAGTAATTTTTACCCCTACGCTATCCAACGCTTTCTCTACTGTTGCACTCTTTGGAGTGGGAATAGTAATTTGTACCGCTATGCTATCCAATGCTTTCCCTACTGTTGCACTCACTAGAGTGGGAAAAGTAAATTTTACCCTCCCGCTATCCAATGCTTTCCCTACTGTTGCACTCTCTGGAGTGGGAATAGTAATTTTTACCCCTACGATATCCAACGCTTTCCCTACTGTTGCACTCACTGGAGTGGGAATAGTAAATTTTGCCCTCCCGCTATCCAACGCTTTCCCTACTGTTGCACTCTCTGAAGTGGGAATAGTAATTGTTACCCCTACGCTATCCAACGCTTTCTCTACTCTTGCACTCTTTGTAGTGGGAATAGTAATTTTTACCCCTTCGCTATCCAACGCTTTCTCTACTGTTGCACTCTCTGTAGTGGGAATAGTAATTTTTACCCCTACTCTATCCAACGCTTTCCCTACTGTTGCACTCTTTGGAGTGGGAATAGTAATTTTTAGCCCTACGCTATCCAACGCTTCCCTACTGTTGCCCTCTTTGTAGTGGGAATAGTAATTTTTACCCCTTCGCTATCCAACGCTTTCCCTACTGTTGCACTCTCTGGAGTGGGAATAGTAATTTTTACCCATACGCTATCCAATGCTTTCCGTACTGTTGCACACACTGGAGTGGGAATAGTAAATTTTACCCTCCCGCTATCCAACGCTTTCCATACTGTTGCACTCTCTGGAGTGAGAATAGTAATTTTTACCCTTACGCTATCCAACGCTTTCCCTACTGTTGCACTCTGTGGAGTGGGAATAGTAATTTTTACCCCTACGCTATCCAATGTTTTCCCTACTGTTGTACTCTCTGGAGTGGGAATAGTAATTTCTACCCTCCTGCTATCCAGCGCTTTCCCTACTGTTGCACTCTCTGGTGTGGGAATAGTAAGTTTTACCATCCCGCTATCCAATGCTTTCCCTACTGTTGGACTTACTGGAGTGGTAATAGTAAATTTGACCCGCCCGCTATCCAACGCTTTCCCTACTGTTGCACTCTCTGGAGTGGGAATAGTAATTTTTACCCATACGCTATCCAAAGCTTTCCCTACTAATGCACTCTGTGGAGTGGGAATAGTAATTTTTACCTCTACGCTATCCAATGTTTTCCCTACTGTTGCACTCTCTAGAGTGGGAATAGTAATTTTTACCCTCCTGCTATCCAGCGCTTTCTCTGCTGTTGCACTCACTGGAGTGGGAATAGTAATTTTTACCCCTACGCTATCCAACGCTTTCCCTATTGTTGCACTCTTTGGAGTGGGAATAGTAATTTTTACCCCTACGCTATCCAATGTTTTCCCTACTGTTGCACTCTGTGGAGTGGGAATAGTAATTTTTACCCTTGCGCTATCCAGCGCTTTCCCTACTGTTGCACTCTCTGGAGTGGGAATAGTAATTTTTACCATCCCGCTATCCAATGCTTTCCCTACTGTTGGACTTACTGGAGTGGTAATAGTAAATTTGACCCGCCCGCTATCCTACGCTAAAAATATAGAATATTTTTTATTAATATTACGTTAATATATATAGGTAATACATTAATTATTTATTAATTGTAAAGTTATTTAATTATTTGTAAGTATGATTTAGTTAATTATATTTATTATTTCATTAATTTTACATTACTTTTAATATATTTAAAAAATTCGATATTTTGACTAACTATATTTTTTACAACGATATTTTGGAATCGATATTTTAGTACTTACCTGTTTGTAGATAGCATTCGATATTTTGGCATTCTATATTTTTTCCTCGATATTTTTGTAGGTCGATATTCTTGTCATCAATATTCTGTCAGTGATCCGGGGAGACGTCCTAAAGCCACAGTGTACACTTGGAATTGTAGTAGTATTTGTACTGTACGACAGGAATCTATTGATAAATTTCGTGACTATAGTAAAAAAAAGTGTTAAACAGAAGATTAAGGTGCTTCAAAGACTAGATCCATGCAGAGTGAGAGAGAATACTGGTTTGCAAGGACATTCTCTGGCTTGTCTTTCTAGGAAAGTTTGTCAAAGTGTTTTTCACCATTTTAGGATGCTGGCAGTTCATCATACTGAAAGGAGAAAGTTTGTGAGAAGATTGTATTTTGCTAAAAGTCCAGCACTAAAGTTACATAAGTTGAATAGTGCTCTGTTCCGTGGATCTGTAACAGATGTGAAGAGTCTTTGTGAGGATATTGAGTTTTGTTACTTTGGTCCAGAGCAAGAAAGTGCAGGAAATGACACAGTTATTAAAGAAAATGTGGAAGAGAAGGTTGAACCCACTGTTAGTAAAACATTTGAAGATCAAATGACAAAATTGACTATCATCTCTAATGAAAGACCAAATATTACTTGTATTTGTTGCCGGAGAAGCCATTACAAAAATCAAACAAGGAAGGTTGATCTCTATAAAAAAAGTGAAAAAGAAAATAATTCTAAGTGGAAAGATTTTGCTACATATTTATTTCTGGAAAATTGTTTTGATTTAGGTGAAGATCAGCGTATTTGTAAATACTGTTATAACAAGTTGGAAGAAAATAAAATGCCTGCTAGAGCTGTACATAATAATTTAGAATTGGTTGATATTCCTGCAGAACTTAGTGATTTAAATACGTATGAGTCTATACTCATTCAATGTGTGCATCCATTTCAGACTATAGTTCGTATGGAGCCCTAAACAGGCAAATTACCTCCTACAGATTTACAAAGAGGTTTAAAAGGGAGAGTTGTCTATTTGCCATTAGATTTGAAAAAAAAATATTGAAAAAATTGATGCAGATAGTTGGGAAACTGAACCATTAGTTATTCTGGTTAATGGTGTACCTACAAAGAATAAGAAAATTTGGCAGGACGAAAAGTACAAATTGTATGAATCAATTTATATGGATGAAGATGAAGAAGATTTACTAGCAGACACAGGAATACCAACTGGGTAAATTGCAAAAGTGGATAAGTCAAAAGAAGAAGAAATTTATGAACATTTCAGCATACATCCTCTTCATTCTAAAGAAGTTATGGGAAACACTATTGATCTCTTTCAGATGAAAAAAGCAAAAGGAACTCCCGTGAGTGTATGGGAGGAGAACTTGGAAGCTCGTTGTTTTCCCCAGCTGTTTCCTACAGGAAAAGGTGGACGATATGATGAATGTCCAGTACAGATTCCTGCTTCTGAGTATCGGACTACAAGATTATATGCAGAAGATCCAAGATTTCATCAAAGTATTCCTTATTTGTTCCATCTTTTATTTGAAAGTGACTTATCAGCACTATCTTATGCAGTAAATCACATTTTGAAAACTGGAGTACATCTACATAATGTGTCTGCAAAGGATTTTCTGAACAAAGTGCAACAGCGAGATGATCATTTGGAATCTCAATTGATTAATCTAATAGCTTGTCAGCATGGGACTAATGAATATTGGTACCGACGCCATGGAGAATTGAAATGTATGTTACGGAATTTAGGAACTCCTACATGGTTCCTTACCCTAAGCTGTGCAGAGTACGCTTGGGATGATTTACTGGATTTTCTTCGAGAGGCAAATTCAAATATTGAAAACATCCAATACAAGACAGCAGGAGAATTGTGCTCATTGGATCCGGTTAATGTTTGCAGATATTTCAATCATAGATTTGAGGCTATGATGTCCTTCATCTGCAATAAAAAAAATCCACCTCTTGGAGAAGTTGTGGATTTCTTTTGGAGAAAAAAGTACCAAGCAAGAAGTGCTCCTCATATTCATATGCTGTTGTGGATCAAGGATGCCCCAACATTTGGAACAGATTCTGATGATGCAGTTTTATCTTTCATTGAAGGATATGCAACATGTGCTATACCTAAAAGCACAGAAGAAAAAAACTTAAAAGAGCAAGTTTTACGTTTCCAAAGTCATCGGTGTGGAAAATACTATCGAAGAAAGTACAAGAGTAAAGATAAATTCTACACAAAATGTCGATTTGGATTTCCACGACCTGTTCTTTCAAAAGGAAGAGTAAACAGTTTTATGTCAGCTATGCGACATACTATTACAAGAAAATCGCCTAAGAATACCTACAACCTAAGAAGAAAAGAGTCAAAATATATAAATGACTACAACCCAGTCATTTTATCCATGTGGAATGCTAACATGGATATACAGTATGTAGCTGACAATTCTATTGCTGTTGCTCGGTATGTCACATCTTACATCACTAAATCTGAGAAAACGGAATTGAAAGAAATGTGGGAAGAGATTTCTCACGAGAAGACTGTCAGTAAAAAGCTATACAGTTTTAGTTTAAAGATGTTATCGCATCGAGAAATTGGATCCTATGAATGCTCAGATAGGTTATCATCTGCAAGTCTGTACTCCAAATCCAGAAGAATAATTTGGGTAAGTTTAGGCCTTGCAGGAATGAGAAATGGGGTACGAACCTGAAAGTACAGACATTTTAAGAACAAACATGTTGGACACATATTACCCAAAGAAAAGTCATCATCTTGAGAACATGTGTCTCTATGAAGTGCTGCAGAACTACATTTATAAACGGAATGCCACAGAAGACATCAACAATGGGAAATATAAAGTCATTGGTGAGGAAGGATGTTTGGTAAAACAAACAAAAGGAAGTTTGATTAATCACAGAAAGCTGAGTTGCGACACTACTGACAAGAAGGAATTTTACCACTTAGCACTTTTACAGTTGTTTAAACCATGGCGCTCAGAGGATGAATTACTTGGACATTTTCAAAGCTATGAAGATTCCTTTAATGCATGCAAAGATACCATTGAATGCAGTACTTTCACAACTTATGTACAAATGTTAAATGAAGAAATTGAACAAGAAGCAACAATTGCAGCTGAAGTAGCTAGAGACAGTTCTCAAGACAGTCAAAGCTCTGGGACGCTCAGTCAAGATCCCCTAGGACAACCAATCGTAGAAAATGAAGCTGCAATAGCCATGACTGAAGTGGAAACAGCTATGAATCAAGCTCAGGAAGATTTAATAAACTTACCAAGTTTGGAACAGCAACTGAATGATGAACAACAACAAATTTATGAGTCAGTCACAAAACAAATTGATCATGGATTACTACATGAAAATAAAGAGTGCTCATGCACATCATTTGAACCAATCAGAATGTATGTGAGTGGACAAGCTGGAACTAGAAAAAGTTTCTTGATTAAAGTAATTAGAAGCTACCTACAGAAAAAAACTGATTCAACTCTGTCTTGTGTTGTTACTGCTCCAACTGGATTAGCAGCATATAACATAAAAGGAATTACCCTCCATCGTTTGCTAATGTTACCAGTAGAGCATGAGAACAAAATACAATACCACAAGCTAACAGGAGAAGCATGTTTTGAAGTTGCAATAGTATTGAAAAAAATGAAAGTTCTCATTATTGATGAGGTAAGCATGGTATCAAACTTAATGCTTGCCTTTGTGCATTTAAGAATGCAGCAAATTCTAAAGACAAACTATGACGTGCTATTTGGAGGAAAACATGTTGTAGTTTTTGAGGATCTACTGCAGCTCACTCCAGTTAAAGGACAACCAGTGTTTCAAACTCTTACACATGAAGACACGAAAAAGTCGTTAGGAAGTATAGGTAATGTGAATATTTCGACATATTTTGAGTATAAAGAACTCATTACCAATATGCGGCAAGCAAATGATGATGATTATGCAAGTATTCTCAAAGATATCAGAATTGGACTACTCACAGAACATGGCAGAAAAGCTTTACAGAGTCAATTGCTATGTAATTTGTTCCCAACAGAACACATTTTTCCAAAGAAAATATACAAGAAAAATACTGTAATCTGCTTAATGCCAACACTACATGAATGCTCTATATTCAATAAAGAACTTTTGAAATTGGAAAATGAAGAGATTGTCAAACTGGAAGCTGTGGATAAAATACAACATGAAAGAATAACTATTATATTGACAAGCAAATTGACAACTAAATTGGATTCTCTAGAGAAAAACATATCGAAAACAGCTGGTTTAGAAAAAAATCTTTATGTATGTATGAACTGTCGAGTAATTTTAAGATGTAATTTGGATGTAGAAAAAGGTTTAGTGAATGGAGCTATGGGTAAAGTTGTGGGTTTTGTTAATTACCAGAAAAAAGATGAAATTGAATTTTTAAAAATAAAATTTGATCAGATTGTAGAAGTTAAAGACATTTGTTGTTGTTCAGTTAGTTTCTTGCTTGTGAAAGACATATGTACGTAGGAAGCAGTTTCCATTTTCTCTAGCATATGCTGTAACTATTCACAAATCTCAAGGATTAACTGTAGATAGTGCTTTTGTAAACATTGGATCTACTGTGTTTAAAGAAGGTATGGCATATGTTGCTTTGTCACGCGTGAAAAAAATATCTGGTTTATTTATGATAGACTTTGATGAGTCAAAAGTTAGTGCTGATGCAAACTGTGTAAAGGAATATAATAGATTAAGAAGAAGCTATGCTCCTCATTTAGGTCAGTATCCTTTGTTTGAGATGTCATCAGTGATGTCATCAGTGATGTCACTGACCATGTCATGAGTGATGTAATATGTGACGTCATCAGCAGTGGATTGCGGGTGAGCGAGTTATAGTTAGCTGAACTAACTATAACGGGGGAACTTCATTGGTTTTGTACGGGTGAAATGTCCAGCTAACTATAACGTGTGTGAAACCTATGGTTTTTTCAGTGAATATATATATATATATATATATATATCACACGCAATACTTACCCGAATCAGATGACTTCTGGGAACTGCAGTTTACATCCTTCTGCAATATGCACACGGTCACATGATCTGAGGCAAGGTGCACTCCAACCAATAGGAGTGAAGCAGGCTTTACAAAGGAACAGGTGGAGCAGCATCCTGTTGTGTAGCGGCATCCGACGAAGGCTGTAAAGCCGAAATGCATTATGCCCGAATTTTCCATTAAAGGTTTTCCTTGGTTTCCCCTGATTGGCCTCATACTTTTCTTTACTGGAGGAGTCTGCGGTGATGTTTAGCGTCGGCCAGAGGCGCTGATGGGGCCCCGTTCTTCAAGAGGCAGGAGTTTGCTGGCATCAGCTGTTCGCAGCGTTCTCTTTGCTCCGAGGTATCGGAAAACTCCAGCCCACCTCCAGTGCTCGCCAAACCAATGGCTGCTGCCAGGCGCAGCTCGTGACTTCACTTGGAACCACTCTCACTGTACAGTGGTTCACAGCCCGGTGGACACTTGCATGGGAGGCTTGAACGTTGTAGGGGACCCAGGGGAGCCTTTTTGGACTGTATCAAACCCAGGCGCTTTAAACCGGCCACTCTGAACCTTTTGTTACAACATCACTACCCATTTGGGTTGGATATCTGCTTGCCCCCTCACACGCAATACTTACCCGAATCAGATGACTTCTGGGAACTGCAGTTTACATCCTTCTGCAATATGCACACGGTCACATGATCTGAGGCAAGGTGCACTCCAACCAATAGGAGTGAAGCAGGCTTTACAAAGGAACAGGTGGAGCAGCATCCTGTTGTGTAGCGGCATCCGACGAAGGCTGTAAAGCCGAAATGCATTATGCCCGAATTTTCCATTAAAGGTTTTCCTTGGTTTCCCCTGATTGGCCTCATACTTTTCTTTACTGGAGGAGTCTGCGGTGATGTTTAGCGTCGGCCAGAGGCGCTGATGGGGCCCCGTTCTTCAAGAGGCAGGAGTTTGCTGGCATCAGCTGTTCGCAGCGTTCTCGTTGCTCCGAGGTATCGGAAAACTCCAGCCCACCTCCAGTGCTCGCCAAACCAATGGCTGCTGCCAGGCGCAGCTCGTGACTTCACTTGGAACCACTCTCACTGTACAGTGGTTCACAGCCCGGTGGACACTTGCATGGGAGGCTTGAACGTTGTAGGGGACCCAGGGGAGCCTTTTTGGACTGTATCAAACCCAGGCGCTTTAAACCGGCCACTCTGAACCTTTTGTTACAACATCACTACCCATTTGGGTTGGATATCTGCTTGCCCCCTCACACGCAATACTTACCCGAATCAGATGACTTCTGGGAACTGCAGTTTACATCCTTCTGCAATATGCACACGGTCACATGATCTGAGGCAAGGTGCACTCCAACCAATAGGAGTGAAGCAGGCTTTACAAAGGAACAGGTGGAGCAGCATCCTGTTGTGTAGCGGCATCCGACGAAGGCTGTAAAGCCGAAATGCATTATGCCCGAATTTTCCATTAAAGGTTTTCCTTGGTTTCCCCTGATTGGCCTCATACTTTTCTTTACTGGAGGAGTCTGCGGTGATGTTTAGCGTCGGCCAGAGGCGCTGATGGGGCCCCGTTCTTCAAGAGGCAGGAGTTTGCTGGCATCAGCTGTTCGCAGCGTTCTCTTTGCTCCGAGGTATCGGAAAACTCCAGCCCACCTCCAGTGCTCGCCAAACCAATGGCTGCTGCCAGGCGCAGCTCGTGACTTCACTTGGAACCACTCTCACTGTACAGTGGTTCACAGCCCGGTGGACACTTGCATGGGAGGCTTGAACGTTGTAGGGGACCCAGGGGAGCCTTTTTGGACTGTATCAAACCCAGGCGCTTTAAACCGGCCACTCTGAACCTTTTGTTACAACATCACTACCCATTTGGGTTGGATATCTGCTTGCCCCCTCACAAGCAATACTTACCCGAATCAGATGACTTCTGGGAACTGCAGTTTACATCCTTCTGCAATATGCACACGGTCACATGATCTGAGGCAAGGTGCACTCCAACCAATAGGAGTGAAGCAGGCTTTACAAAGGAACAGGTGGAGCAGCATCCTGTTGTGTAGCGGCATCCGACGAAGGCTGTAAAGCCGAAATGCATTATGCCCGAATTTTCCATTAAAGGTTTTCCTTGGTTTCCCCTGATTGGCCTCATACTTTTCTTTACTGGAGGAGTCTGCGGTGATGTTTAGCGTCGGCCAGAGGCGCTGATGGGGCCCCGTTCTTCAAGAGGCAGGAGTTTGCTGGCATCAGCTGTTCGCAGCGTTCTCTTTGCTCCGAGGTATCGGAAAACTCCAGCCCACCTCCAGTGCTCGCCAAACCAATGGCTGCTGCCAGGCGCAGCTCGTGACTTCACTTGGAACCACTCTCACTGTACAGTGGTTCACAGCCCGGTGGACACTTGCATGGGAGGCTTGAACGTTGTAGGGGACCCAGGCGAGCCTTTTTGGACTGTATCAAACCCAGGCGCTTTAAACCGGCCACTCTGAACCTTTTGTTACAACATCACTACCCATTTGGGTTGGATATCTGCTTGCCCCCTCACACGCAATACTTACCCGAATCAGATGACTTCTGGGAACTGCAGTTTACATCCTTCTGCAATATGCACACGGTCACATGATCTGAGGCAAGGTGCACTCCAACCAATAGGAGTGAAGCAGGCTTTACAAAGGAACAGGTGGAGCAGCATCCTGTTGTGTAGCGGCATCCGACGAAGGCTGTAAAGCCGAAATGCATTATGCCCGAATTTTCCATTAAAGGTTTTCCTTGGTTTCCCCTGATTGGCCTCATACTTTTCTTTACTGGAGGAGTCTGCGGTGATGTTTAGCGTCGGCCAGAGGCGCTGATGGGGCCCCGTTCTTCAAGAGGCAGGAGTTTGCTGGCATCAGCTGTTCGCAGCGTTCTCTTTGCTCCGAGGTATCGGAAAACTCCAGCCCACCTCCAGTGCTCGCCAAACCAATGGCTGCTGCCAGGCGCAGCTCGTGACTTCACTTGGAACCACTCTCACTGTACAGTGGTTCACAGCCCGGTGGACACTTGCATGGGAGGCTTGAACGTTGTAGGGGACCCAGGGGAGCCTTTTTGGACTGTATCAAACCCAGGCGCTTTAAACCGGCCACTCTGAACCTTTTGTTACAACATCACTACCCATTTGGGTTGGATATCTGCTTGCCCCCTCACACGCAATACTTACCCGAATCAGATGACTTCTGGGAACTGCAGTTTACATCCTTCTGCAATATGCACACGGTCACATGATCTGAGGCAAGGTGCACTCCAACCAATAGGAGTGAAGCAGGCTTTACAAAGGAACAGGTGGAGCAGCATCCTGTTGTGTAGCGGCATCCGACGAAGGCTGTAAAGCCGAAATGCATTATGCCCGAATTTTCCATTAAAGGTTTTCCTTGGTTTCCCCTGATTGGCCTCATACTTTTCTTTACTGGAGGAGTCTGCGGTGATGTTTAGCGTCGGCCAGAGGCGCTGATGGGGCCCCGTTCTTCAAGAGGCAGGAGTTTGCTGGCATCAGCTGTTCGCAGCGTTCTCTTTGCTCCGAGGTATCGGAAAACTCCAGCCCACCTCCAGTGCTCGCCAAACCAATGGCTGCTGCCAGGCGCAGCTCGTGACTTCACTTGGAACCACTCTCACTGTACAGTGGTTCACAGCCCGGTGGACACTTGCATGGGAGGCTTGAACGTTGTAGGGGACCCAGGGGAGCCTTTTTGGACTGTATCAAACCCAGGCGCTTTAAACCGGCCACTCTGAACCTTTTGTTACAACATCACTACCCATTTGGGTTGGATATCTGCTTGCCCCCTCACACGCAATACTTACCCGAATCAGATGACTTCTGGGAACTGCAGTTTACATCCTTCTGCAATATGCACACGGTCACATGATCTGAGGCAAGGTGCACTCCAACCAATAGGAGTGAAGCAGGCTTTACAAAGGAACAGGTGGAGCAGCATCCTGTTGTGTAGCGGCATCCGACGAAGGCTGTAAAGCCGAAATGCATTATGCCCGAATTTTCCATTAAAGGTTTTCCTTGGTTTCCCCTGATTGGCCTCATACTTTTCTTTACTGGAGGAGTCTGCGGTGATATATATATATATATATATATATATATATATATATATATATATATATATATTACCTACTGGCGGTCACCAGTAGCAAAGTTATAGTTAGAACCTAGTTTCCATAGGAAAAGCATTTTTTGATTTGCCAATAACTTTGGTGTCATTTGACGAATCTTCGGAAAATTCTCCCCAAAAAAAGTTTATCCAGGTCAGCTCCTCTCATGAAAGTTTGGGGGTAATTTGTCAAGCGGGGGCTGAGAAAAAAGGGGGTCCCAAAAAGCGTTTCCTCCATGTTAATTTCTATACTTAATTTTGAGACGGGCTACAGCGCGAACTGCTAAACAGAATTACCCCAAATTTGGCAAAAAGGTAGTGCTTGGTTCAGAAAGCGACCCTTTTTTAAATGGGGTAAATCCATTCAGTAGTTGCTGAGAAATTTAAAAAATAAGAGTCAAAAAATCAATTTCCCATAGGAGACATTGGGCAAGGCTAAAGCCGAAACTGCTGAACGGAATTACCCCAAATTTGGCAAAAATGTAGTGCTTGCCTCAGAAAGCGACCTTTTCTTAAAATGGTGTAAATCCATTCAGTAGTTGCTAGAAAATTCAAAAAATAAAAGGTTCGATATCTAGGGCAGTGGTGGAGTTGCAAACCCTCCCAGCCACAAGCTTCATTCTAATTGGCTGTCAACACTCCAAACCAGGAAGTGTTGGCAGCCATCTTGTGACTCGGTAGAAGCGAGTCACCAGAAAACAGAGAAACAAAGATATCAAGCAAGAGAAGTGGGCAGGATAGAAACCCCACGACCCCCTAGGCCTGCTCAGGGGCTCCCAGAAGGACCCCAGGACCAACAAAATAAATTAATTTTTCAAAAAATTTGGCACAATTCGTGCTGAGGTCGCGAATTCCACCAAAACTGTTAAAAACGATGAAGCGCGGGTTCCCGCATTTAATTTAATGAGGCCCCTGGGTGGGCTAGGGCTTGGGGGCGTTTCTTAAAAAATAATAGCAGGGGCCCCCTGTAATGGTTTGAATTCTATGTATTTATGAGTGCCCTGAATCATTAATTTAGCCCCGCAGCCCCGGGGACCAACACGTCTGAGGGGCTTCACTCATGTTGGGAGGGGGCGTGCGGCCCTCCTCCTGGAGCCTGTGATGGCCCTGGGGACCGCCAACCCACAGGGCTGGCTCCTGCATTGTCCCAGGGTGCCTACCCCCGGGACAGTGCTGTTTGCTTTGACAGGGCGGGAGCCGCACGGCTTCCGCCCTGTCATAGCAAACTTGCTTTGGACTTTGGAAGCAAGAGATGGGGAACCTGCTCTCGCTTCCAAAATCCAAAGCTGATTGCTTTTCCACACAAGGAGCTGCATTTCCATGTGGAAAAGCAGTGCCGGCTCCCGCAGGACACGGGGAGCCGGCAGGACCGTGGGGGCACTGGGGCTTCCCCCATGGTACCCAACGGTGAGGACAGGTCCCGGGGTTGGGTTCCGTGGGGCCGGAATTGGCCACAGGAGGCGAGCCAATGCGGTCCTCTTCTCTGTTTTTTTTAAATAATGAACATGTCGGCATGCTTCGGGGATAGGGTCCCCGAGGCGAATGTAAATTTGTGAAAGTGGACTTTTTTTTTGTTGCAAATCTAGCGTGGCTCTCAGTGTGGCCCCCCATTGTGAAAGCGATGGGTGCGGGTCTCTCAGCGCGGCACTCGAGTACTTCTTAAGTCTTTGAAACACCGAGGGGTATATTCTTAAAGTCACATCGCCGAATTAACTGCACTTTTTTGCAACCAAAATGATGATAAATTTAACGCACCATTCACAAGCTGGAGCAAACAGCCCTATCACCAGTTTACCAGTGATAGCAGCCTCAAAAAGCATCGTCACAGATGACCCCGGCAAATATTGCTAATGAGATGGAGAGCAGGAGTTCCCGTGTAAAGTGCAGCGAGCACATCACTTTGCAAGTTTCTCAACCACCAGCAAGATCGTCAAAGAGAGTACAAAACAGGTGATATGGTGCGTTAGTAGCAGGAAGTTTACACCTGCTTTGAGCTGGTGTAAAATTGGTCTACAACCTAAAAGATGAAAGGGAGCCCAGTCCAGAGCCACACCTGAACGACAACAGATGCAATGGAGCCAACGATCATGCAGCTCGGACACCCAACACTGCTCCGCCACCCCCACCACCAGCCCCTTGTCCTCCATCCCTCCTCCCCCCACAAACAAACGTGACAGCAACCTTTGGAAAGCTGGAACAAATTGGCTGATGTTGCACAATTATAAATTAAGAAGTTGCATGTGAGGTTGGACAAATAAGAATCACAGTCCTGTATGGATTTACATATAAAACATTTTATTTAAACAAAACAACAACAAATAAAACTAGGTACAGCCATGGCATGTCACCCCTGGACCATTTGTGAATCACAGCCTGCAAGACAAAAAGCAAAATAAGATTGTGTGTCATGCATCAATCAAAGGAGAGAGAGAGAGAGAAAGAGAGGAAGAGTGAGAGAGCGGAAGAGAGAGAGAAAGAAAGAAAGAGTGAGAGAGAGAGGAAGACAGAGAAAGAGAGAAATAGTGAGAGAGAGAGGAAGAGAGAGAGAGGGAGATACAAGGAAAAGAGAGAGAAAGATAGAAACAGTGTGAGAGAGAGGAAGAGAGAGAGAGAGAGAAAGAGTGAGGCAGAAAGAAAGAGAAAGAATGAGAGAGAGAGAGGAAGAGACAGAGAAAGAAAAAAGAGTGTGAGAGATGGAAAGGAAGAGAGTGATGGAGAAATAGAGTGTGAGTGACAGAAAGGAAGAGATGGAGAGGGAGAGTGAGTGTTGACACTAGAGAAAATCCTCACAGCTCACCTTTCTGCTACTGGTGTGTCCCAATCACGTGCCGGGACATAGTATAGCCCTCAAGGTTAGTCATCTGAAACATAGTATAGAATCATTACTGACAGAGTACATACAACTTCACACACCTAATTCTCTGTTTTGCCCCGGCGCAACCAGGCTGCTGCACCCCATCGACTCCCCCAGCCCAGAGGTGTCTGCCTACCTCTGCATACCCAGGCTGCTGTACCCCATCCACTCCCACTGCCCAGAGGTGTCTGCCCACTGCTGTGCACCCATGCTGCTGCACCCCATCCACTCCCACTGCCCGGAAGTGACTGCCCATTCCTGCGCACCCAGACTGCTGCACCCCATCCACTTCCACTGCCTAGAGGTGTCTGCCCGCTCCTGTGCACCCAGGCTGAGAGGAAGAGAGAGAGAAAGAAAGAGTGAGAGAGGAAGACAGAGAAAGAGAAAGAATGAGATAGAGAGGAAGAAAGAGAGAGAAAGAGAGAGATACAAGGAAGAGAGAGAGAAAGAGAGAAACAGGGTGAGAGAGAGGAAGAATGAGAGAGAGAATGAGTGAGACAGAGAGGAAGAGATAGAGAAAGGGAGAAAGAGTGTGAAAGAGAGAAACGAAGAGATAGAGAGTGTGAGAGAGAGAAAGAGTGTGAGTGGCAGAAAGGAAAAGATGGAGAGGGAGAGTGAGTGTTGACTAAGGGTGGGCGCAGTGCTCCGCTCCGCCCGCAGAGTGTGTGTAGTGCTGCCTACTTCGCGCTTTGCAAAGTAGGCGTAGCAGGCAGATTACGCACACGCCACAGCAGAGCAGAGTTGCCCGCCACCAGCCTCCCACCCGCCCTCATTTTAAAATTACTTAGAACCTTACAAATAAAGAAAATAACTTACCTGAGCTGCCGCGTCCCGGGGCTCCATCTTCCTGGCTAGCTTCTTCCACATGAATGCGCATGCGCGGTCGCCCGTGCATGCGCATTTCTCGGGAGAAAATGCGCATGTGCTCAGGTAAGTAATTTTCTTTATTTGTAAGGTTCTAAGTAATTTTAAAATAAGGGCGGGATGGAGGCGGGTGGCGTGTAGTGGGGCTACGCAGAGTGTGCGGGTGGGCATAGATTTGCCCCCACTCTGTAAGGCTCCACATAGCCTCACTACGCCCACTACGCCCAGGGTTAGTGTTGACACTGTGGGCAAAACCATCACAGCTCACCTTTCCACCAGCGGTGTGTCTCTAACCACTTGCCTGTATATAGTGCAGCCCTCAAGCTCACTCATCTGAAATGTAGTATGGAATCAGTAATGGTGGAGTACATGCAACTGCACACGCCTAAATCGCTGTTCCGCTGCTGCACGCCCAGGCTGCTGCACCCCATCTACTTCCACTGCCCAGAGGTGTCTGCCTGCTGCTGCGCACCCAGGCTGCTGCACTTCATCTACTCCCACTGCCCGGAGGTGACTGTCCGCCACTATGCACCCAGGCTGCTGCACCCCATGCAGTACCTCTGCCCGGAAGTGACTGCCTGCAAATGCTCAAACAAGCCTCTCTGCTCACCTTTCGCAACATGCGTGTTGAAAAGGGGGTCTACCACATGCCGCTGCAAGCCCCAAGCCCGGGGCCCATGGACAGGTTAACCTTCATATCATGCAGCCCCTCTACGCAGGCCACCAGGTCTCACATTTGATGCTGAGTCTTGATTTCTTCATAGCAGAGGACATGCCAGTGCACTTGTTTTTTCATCGCAGGTTGCACACCCGCTCAGCACTTGTGGTACCACTAACTCAGTGACCAGTGAGACAACGCCACGTGGTGGTGGGCCTGTGCTGGCCGATGGCTCAGGCCTATACTGTGGTCCAGAAGGGCACACAAAATCTGAGCTGTCCAGACCGCTGGGACGGGCCATCACTGCAGGCTGCACACCCGCTCAGTAGTTACGGTACCCATACCTCATTGGACCGAAAGTCACCGTCGTGTGCAGGTGTGCCTGTGCCGGCCGCAGTGCATCCGGTGCAGGGAACTCTAAAATGGCGTAGAGCACGTGCGCCCGGTCTTTTTTATTGGCAGGTTCACGTGTCCTGTGACGTCTGTGCTGGATGGGTATGGTGTGGGTGTATACCAGCCGTGAGGGAGTGGCTGTGGCGTACTGACAACTAGGCCTGTGACCAACAGATCACTGCAATGAAAACCTGGGCCATGTAGCGTTGTTGTCCTTCCCTGTAAGTGTAAGTGGAGTGAGCTGGCCTGATGTATGCCAGTCCTGTGTGAGGCTGAGAAGAATAACTCCGGAGTTATGCACATGGCTCTGTCATGAGCTGTATGAGGAATCAACTGATGCGGGTGTCCGTGTTGTAGTGCTGCCATCACTCGGGTCGCAAGCGCCAATGTGTCACTCTGTGTTCCAAGTCCCACAACAGGACCAACATGGAAGATAGGGGAATCACTGACCCTACATTCATCCATAGTTTCGCACATGAAAGATGGTGGACATGACACATCTGTGGGGATATGAATGTTTATTGCACATTCAGTGGAGTGTTGCAGATGTAGCAATACAGGGCCATGGAAAGTTGAAGTTTCAGTGTTTGGCACATGGAGGGCAGCCAATTAGAGCCAAGCTTTTATTCGGGGTTAGGCTGCGCCAACATATGTAGTTATACAATCACTCCACCAATCCCCAAGCACTTATACATTCACTATATACTCTCCATGCAGTACTCTAATGATCCAGTCTAAACACATGTACTTATACATAGACCGAGACAAAATTACATAACTGAAGTTTTCCCCCACTGCCAGAGGTAAAATGGTTGCATACGCTGTCCACAGCACAATATAATGTGGTAGGGCGGGCCCAGGGGCAGCATCTTGCATACATAATGAACACACGGACAAAGATAGTTAGTGGAACTGGGTACGGGCACGTGTGCTCAACTCCTTTTTTAGGTCTCACCTAGTGGTGCAGTGTATGTGCTGCTCGCTTTGCGAGGCGTGCAGTATACACTATAGGTGAGGGAAGCCCTGCCCCCTCCCCCACCCACTTTTCATTGGCTTGTGGCTTTGGCCTTTCTAAATGCTGCCTTCTGATTGGTTTGGAGGCTGCTAGTCCCTCCTTATGACAGCCATGTCTCCTTCCATGGCTATGGGCCCCTTTACTGCGTATTTTCTGAGCACTACTTTGTGTCCCTGCCACCACTCCTGCTGTCCGTGCCTTCTCTCCCGCCCCTCCCACTCCTGTTGTTTGTGCCCTATTTACTTTCAGTGCGAGGCGCACGCTGATTAAATGCATTTGTAATGCTGCAGAGTCCCGTCTTCCACAACCCTGACGGAGCCCCTCGGTTCAGATCTAGCACACCACTCCTCTCCCTCCCTCCCCAAGGTTGTACCCCACGGGGGAACCCTTCACTCACAGCCATGTTGAGGTCTCCACAAAATCAGCACACGTCTCCTCACTCTCACTCCTGCTGCCGTACAAGCGAGTTTTCACGCGAAAGTGGCCACAATGCCCGCGAAAGCTTGTGCATATCAAATATTCTACTGTTACATATTCATACATACGAAAACCGTGTGTACATGCTTCAAAGCTGAGTCCTGTGACCGGCCATATTAGGGTCAGGTAAAATGTCACAAACGCAGTGCTATCCTTAGGGCTACCAGGCTGAAACTGACTGACATGAACATGGACGTCAGCTCCGCCTACTTAAACCGGACAAGCTGTTGAGCGCCGAGCTATTGAGCACCCGCTGAGCTCTGGCTGATGGTTTTGGTTTTTCCTGCTCCGGCTGCTGTGTATGGAGGGCAAAGACTGGCCGTGAGAGGGGCGCTTCGGAGGGGCTCAGGTACTGGATCATAGCTGGGAGCAAGGTCGCAACTCACCCGTAAACAAGGCTGCAGCCTTACAGCTCCTTGTAGTGATGTGTGTGTACTGTTTGCACAGTTCTCTACGGCAGCTTTTACATGGGTCATTTACAAGAACCGTCACATTGGGTTACGAGTTAGGACTGAGCAGGTCAAACACAACAATTCTGCTTAGTCTAGTTTTTTACTTTTTATTTTTAGCTCTGCGGCCGTATGGGGGGTGGGCAGAGGGGAGATAAGAACCACAACTTTTTGTCAGTGGAGCGCAAAATTGTGGTGATATTTCTGTGAGTAAAGTACTTGCAACGTTTAGAAACAGAGGAAGGCTGCAGAGTCCCCCTAGCAAGATGACTATTCCCGGTCCATCGCCACGATTTTAGTTTGAGCCTGCCCTGTGTTAGCAAGGCTCCCCTGGGGGTGGCGGTGGCAGCAGCCCAGTTGGTTTGCAGAAAGATCCATGTATGCGTTTACGTGACAGGACATTAATTTTATGTCCGAGCTTGCCCGTGCTGTTGTACCGCTGTAATATTTTCGGGACTTGTAATGCAGCATTGTCTTTCTACAACTTTTCCTTGCTTCAATCAATCAATCAATCAATCAATCATGGAACTTATATCGCGCACTACTCACCCGTAAGGGTCTCAAGGCGCTTGGGGAAGGGGGTCTGCCAGGTCTTGAGCTGTTTCCTGAAGGCCAGGTGGTCCTGGGTCATCCGCAGGTGGACGGGTAGGGAGTTCCAAGTCTTAGCTGCCAGGTAGGAGAATGACCTTCCTCCAGCGGTGGCTCTCTGGATGCGAGGGACGACGGCGAGGGCGAGGTTAGCGGAACGTAGCTGGCGGGTGGGCGTGTAGAAGGTGAGGCGGCTGTTGAGGTACCCTGGGCCTAGGTCGTGGAGGGATTTGTGTGCGTGGGTGAGGAGTCTGAACGTGATCCTCTTGTTGACAGGGAGCCAGTGCAGGTCTCTCAGGTGGCACGAGATGTGGCTGCGTCGGGGGACGTCCAGGATGAGTCGGGCGGAGGCGTTCTGGATACGCTGAAGTCTTTTCTGAAGCTTGGCTGTAGTACCGGCGTAGAGGGTGTTTCCGTAGTCTAGTCTGCTGGTGACGAGAGCCTGGGTGACCGTTTTCCTGGTCTCGGTCGGGATCCATCGGAAGATCTTTCGGAGCATGCGGAGGTTGTGGAAGCAAGCTGAGGAGACGGCGTTGACTTGTCTCGTCATCGATAGGGAGGAGTCCAGTATGACGCCCAAGTTGCGTGCGTGGTCCGTCGGTTCAGGTGCGGTGCCTAGTGCCGGAGGCCACCAGGAGTTGTCCCATGCGGAGGGTGATGGTCCCAGGATGAGGACTTCTGTCTTGTCCGTGTTCAGTTTCAGGCGGCTGATGTTCATCCATTCAGCGACGTCTGTCATCCCTTCGTGCAGGCTGGCTTTGGCGGTGTCGGGTCTCTGGAGAGGGAGAGAATCAGCTGGGTGTCATCGGCGTAGGAAATGATGTTGAGGTTGTGTTGGCGTGCGATGGCAGCGAGGGATTTCATGTAGATGTTGAAGAGAGTGGGGCTGAGCGACGATCCTTGCGGGACGCCGCAGATGACTTCGGTGGCCTCGGAGCGGAACGGAGGGAGGCGTACTCTCTGTGTTCTGCCGGAGAGGTATGAGATGATCCATTCCAGAGCCTTCCCTTGGATGCCGGTGTCGTTGAGGCGTTGGACTAGTGTGCGGTGGCAGACAGTGTCAAATGCTGCGGAGAGGTCTAGGAGGATGAGTGCCGCTGTTTCGCCGTTGTCGAGCAGGGTTCGGATGTCGTCGGTGGCTGCGATGAGGGCGGTCTCGGTGCTGTGGTTGGCTCTGAATCCGGACTGCGATGGGTCGAGGGATCCGTTCGCCTCGAGGAAGGCTGCCAGTTGCTTGTTGACGACCTTCTCGATGACTTTGGCAGGGAAAGGAAGGAGCGAGATGGGGCGGAAGTTCTTGAGGTCGGTCGGGTCCGCTGTTGGTTTCTTCAGCAGAGCGCTGAGTTCGGCGTGCTTCCAGCTCTCCGGGAAGGTTGCTGTGTTGAAGGAGGTGTTGATGATGTCTCGGCGGTGGGGTGCGATGGTAGAGGCTGCCTTGTTGAAGACATGATAGGGGCACGGGTCGGTCGGAGATCCGGAGTGGATGGTGTTCATCATGCGTGACGTGTCTTCGGGGGTCACCTCGGTCCATGTCTGGAGGGTGGCGGCGGGGTGCGAAGGTTCGACCGATGGGTGCGGGGGTGAAATGTCGAAGCTGTTGTGGATGTCGGCGATCTTGCGGTGGAAGTACGAGGCGAGGGAGTCGCAGAGGTCCTGTGAGGGAGTGATGTCGTTGTTGCCGGTGCTGGGGTTGGAGAACTCCCTGACGATGTTGAAGAGCTCCTTGCTGTCATGGGCGTTCTTGTCCAGTCGTTCCCTCAGAGATTTCTTCTTGGTGGTGCGGATGAGCTGGTGATGTCTGCGAGTGGCGAGTTTGAGTGCTGTTCTGTTGTCGGCGGTCTTGTTGAGGAGCCAGGCCTTCTCGAGGGTGCGGCAGGCCTTCTTGGAGTCCTTAAGTTCGTCGGTGAGGGGGTTCTTCAGTGGGGCGAGGTCGTCGGCACAGGAGGTCAGCCACTGAGTGAGGTCGAGGGCTGCTGTGTTAGGGTCCGTAGTCCTGACAGGTGGGCTCTGGCTGAGGGAGGTGGCGAGCTGGTCGGCGGTGATCTTGCTCCAGTTTCTGTGGGGAGCCTGCTTCGGGTGATGGTGGACCGTGTTCTTTCTGAAGCTGAAGTGGACGCAGCTGTGGTCAGTCCAGTGAATTCCGGTGGAGTGGCTGAAGGTGACGTGCTTGCTGGACGAGAAGAGTGGGTCGAGCGTGTGGCCGGCGTAGTGGGTGGGGGTGTTGACCAGTTGCTGAAGTCCGAGGTTGGCGAGGTTATCCAGCAGGGCGGTGGTGTTGCGGTCATTGTTGTTCTCCAGGTGGAAGTTGAGGTCCCCGAGGAGGATGTAGTCGGCGGAGGGGAGAGCGTGAGGGCTGATGAAGTCTGCGATGTCCTCGCAGAATTGTGCGCGTGGTCCCGGGGGTCTGTAGACGAGGGTGCCTCTGAGGGTTGTCTTGGGGTCGGTGTGGATCTGGAAGTGCAGGTATTCGGCGGCGTTGAATACGTCGATGGAGTCAGTCGAGATGCGAATGGTGCTCTTGTGTACGATGGCGATGCCCCCTCCGGTCTGGCTGACGCGATCCTTCCTGATGATCTTGTAGGGATGTATGACGTTACAACGCATGCTTTTACACCGCATGCCGTTACAACGCATTTTTTACACCGCAAGATCTGTTACAACGCCAGCCTTTACAACGCATGCTTTTACAACGGCGTTGTAATGGCATGCGTTGTAACAGAATTCGCGTTGTAATAGTTTCGTTGTAATGGTAGTGCGGTGTAAAAGTTGCGTTGTAAAGGTTGTTCACCTCTTGTAGCCGTCCGGGATGGCTATGGCGATGTCGGGGGCTGAAGAGTTGTTCATCCAGGTTTCCGTGAGGAAGGCGACGTCTGGAGATGCTGTGTCGAGGAGGTTCCAGAGTTCCACGGCGTGTCTGTGGACGGAGCGGGTGTTGAGCAGGATGCACTTGAGGTGGTTGCTGTTGTCCGTCTTGGTGGGCGCGGTGCTTGTTTGGAGGCAGGAGAAGTTGCAGGATCGGCAGGCGAAGGGTCCATGGGTGCGTCGCGGGGACGCTCGGTAGCACCCGGGTGCTCGGGCGGTTTTGAGTGCGATGAGTGTGGCGGCATTGTAGGTCCTGCGGGGGGGTTGGCGGGCGCGGGGGCCAGGGGCGCTGGCGCTGGGCGCGGTCCAGGCGCGGACGGGCGCAGACGGGCTTACCTTTGGCGCACCTTCGGCGCTCAGTCGGCGCTCCCGCTGCGCGGTCGCTGAGGGGGCATCATAAGTAGGTAGCCGTGTGGGAGGGTCGGCTGGGAGGCGGGAGGCTGGGCGACCAATGGGAGGCGAGGGGAGGCGGGTCTGGGGTCAGCGGCGGGAGAAGCGACTCACCAGGGGCAGCTGTGGCGGGAAAAGGCGCCGAAAGAAGTTACGCGTCCGGCGGGGAGCAGGAGTAGACCCCCACCTGAGGAAGAGAGGCAGCGGCAGCAGGCAGCGGGCGGCGGCAGGCAGCAGGCAGTGGCAGGCAGCAGGCGGCGTCGTCAGCGGAGCAGAGCAGAGGTAAGGAGTGACCGGCCGTGAGGGCACAGTGGGTGCTTTGCATGTTTTAGACTTTGATGGTTTCTGTACAAGTTCAGAAAAAGGTGTTGCCCTTCTAACCTTAACATAATTAGCAATAATGTACGATAATGTGCTGCATCGCAAAATGAATAAGGTCCCAAAAGCGAGACCGATTGCATTGCAAATGCTTGTATTACCAGGGTCACATGTCCAGTGACGTCTGTGCTGGAACCGTGTGGGGTGAGTGTAAGCCTGTCCTCCGGGAATGGTTGGTGCTGGTAACAAGTACAACAGTAATCATCGGATCACACACAGTTTCAATCATAAAGGGTCTAAGGCTTGTACTGCACTAAGTTAGGGGCATCAGATGTGAATTAATACACAAAAGATTCTATCTTAAAGGGTTCATGACTTGTGGTACACTGAGGTGGGGCAGCAGATCTGAAATCATACACAAACGATTCTATCATAAAGGGTCCATGAGTTGTGGTGCACTGAGGAAGGGGCATCAGAAACATTCCCCGTGTGCACAGCTCGCGATGATGCATGGTCCGGGAAGGCCACACTGGTAGCAATGTCTGTTGCCTCCTAGACTGCGTCATCTGCAAGCGCAACTCGATCTGAATTGTGAGCCCTGCATTCCGCAATGTAGATGGAAGACAGTAGTCAGCACAGACATTGAGGAATTTTTTTTGTCACTTCCTCCTGACAAAATCCGAGGACATAGAGTACAATTCCGTCTGCAATTAATAAATCATGTCTCAATGTAAATTGTGAGCTCTGCTGACTGCAGTGTAGGTAACAAAAGATGAAATATGTATGGAATACATTGTCGAAATGTGTAGGTTTTGGGGATGTTATAGTTAGTTGCCTACTGGACTCTGAAATTAATTAATCAAGACTGAATTTGAATTGTAAACCCTACTGACCACAGTGTAGTCTGGAGGCAGTGGTCAGCAAAGGCCCACAGCCACGTGGCGTTGACTTTAGCTGCACAGATTGGGAGCATTTGGTTTTCTTAATCGATTATAGTCTCTTACATAATTTGCATTGGTACTAATCTTGAATTGTGAGCCCTGCTGACCGCAGAGTAGGCCAGAGGCAGCGGTCAGCAAGGGCCAACAGCCTTGTGGCATTGAGTTGAGCTGCACAGTTAGTGGCACCTGAAGAAACCAGCATGTGCGGAGCCTGCGATGATGCGTGGTCCGGGCGGGCCGCACTGGTAGCAATGTCTTTTGTCTAATGAATTCTGCCTTAATAAGGCTACGTGGTGATGACTTGTGGTGCACTGAGTTAGTGGCACCTGAAGCACTCAGCGCATGCGTACCCCGCGATGATGCGTGGTCTGGGCGGGCCGCACTTGTAGCAATGTTTTTTGCCTACTGAATTCTGCCTTAATAAGGCTACGTGGCGATGACTTGTGGTGCAGTGAGTTAGTGGCACCTGACGCACTCAGAGTGTGCGCACCCTGCGATGATGGGTGGTTCTAGCGGGCCACACTGGTAGCAATGTCTTTTGTGTAATTAATTCTGCCTTAATAAGGCCACGTGGCATTGACTTGTGGTACAATGAGTTAGTGGTACCTCTGGCGCTCAGCGTGTGCGCAGCCTCAAAAGCAGTAGTCTATAAAGACATAAGTCTGCGGTTCTGTGCCGTTGTGTTCGTAGGGGGTCTGTGTCGAGGAGACCGGCAGACATGGTGGCAGCCACGTGGCAGGGTGAGGACCACTGCTCTGGCAGATGCCTTGGCCTTCCCAGAAGTGAACCACGCCCACAGCCCTGGCTTATTTATTCACACTTCTATGCTGGAGTTTATGTACACATGGAGAGTTTTGTGCTCGGCATAGTGAGGTCTGTCCAGCACATCACCGCTACACTTGGCATTGTGTGCATTGTTATTGATGAGTGACTTGCGTCCTTCACACATGTTTGGTTGCTACATCTCCCAACATTCACTGATTGTGTAGCTGAGGGGCCATGCCATTTTTGGAAAGTCTGCTGTCCTGTTGTGCGCTGCCTCAGTGGTAGTAGGTGGGGTGGTCTGAGGGGTGGTCCTGAGGGTGGTGGCATTGGGTTTTGTGGCCTTCTTGGGGGTTGGAGGTGCATGATCAGTAGCTCAATGACATGTGTTGGTCTTCAGATGTGATTCTGTGCTGGGCTCCTTTTCACACTGTAGGTAGTCGTCCTACTTTATACTAGTAAAAGGCAGATGTTACATCCCTACTGCTAACGCAGCCTATCGCCTATTTTTGGATCGCACCGCAGATTTGGCTGCTCATTGAAAATATCGAGAAGTGGTGCTTTCATGTTATTTTTGCACAGGAAAGCATACTTTGTATATTATTAGCATTAGTTGTTGCTCTCATTTGTGGCGATTTTTTTTTACGGAAGCTTTTGCTGGAAAACTGGCGATATCGGCTGTTTTCACCAGGTTGAGAATGGAATGATAATTTAAAATCACTGAAAAAGCTATAGGTTTAATGAACATTATAATTAGAAATTAGCATTTAAAAAACCTTTGAAATTCACTGAAAAAAGCATAGGTTTCGAGGATGTTATAGTTAGAAATTAGCATTTAAAAAACCTTAGAAATTCACTGAAAAAAACAGGTTTTAGGGACGTTATAGTTAGTTGGACATTTCACTCATACAAAGCCAGAGAAATTCATATGTTATCGTTAGTAGAATTAACTATAACTCGCGCCCCCGCAATGCACTGCTGATGACATCACATATTACATCACTCATGACATGGTCAGTGACATCACTGATAACATCACTGATGACATCATCCACGTGATAATCTGATGCTCCTTCTCACACCCTAATATAACCTTTGATACACCCACTCTAAAATACAGACTGCCATTTTTGAAACCATAGACAAATCAATAGCAGTTACTATATACCCACTGACTAATTCCTATCTAAACACACATTCATTCATTCACTCATTCATTCATTCATTCATTCACCCATACAGTTACCCATACATACAGTCACTATTATATGTACTCAATCCAAACTCTCATAGAGCGTCACTCATCCATAGAGTTATTAACACACCTAGCTAGACATGTAAAGAATCAATAACACTGCCATTTATTCACCTATACAGTTATACATTCACTATCTAACCTATTCATACAGATACTAACATATACTTACTGTCTTATACAATCACTGAGACAAGCACACACTCATTTATACTGCCACTCTCACAATTACTCACTCTCACCTATAGTCATTTATATACTCCAACATTCACATATACTGCCTTTCACATATGTAGTTACTCTCACATATACCAATGAGACATACATTCACTCACTAACATACTTATACACACACTCACTCACCTACACAGCTATTTCCACATGCACTAGTGAACCCATAAACCCAATAAATTATCAAATTACACATGTAGGCAGAAAGACACACACCACCCACCCACCCACACACACAAATACTGAGGCACCCATACAGATACTCATACAACCAAGAAGTAACCCATGTAGACAGTCATGTACCTAATCATCAACCCATGCAGCAGCTTACACAACAACCGAGAGACTGATACAGACATTCACACAGTTTAGTCACTAACCCATGCATTCAGTAAGGCACATTTAATCACTAACTTATACAGTCAGTCACACACCTATTAAATCCTCCACCCCCCCCCCATTCTGCACCAACTCATTCTTCAATACACCTTGGCACTAACATATATAACATATATTTTAATTTTCCAGAAACACACATTCAATGGATGATGTCATCAGAGATGTCATCAGTGATGTCAGTTGATACATCATTAGTGATGTCATTAGTGATGTCACTGACCATATCATGAGTGATGTAATATGTGATGTCATCAGTAGTGCAAAAAGAATGGGTGAACTCCACCTTTGTGGCAATGAAATGTATTTTGATTTTTCTCTTCTGCGTTCCATGACGTGTTTCGGCCGGTACAACAGCCTTTGCAGAAAGAGTATTTTTAAATTGCTAGACCCGTGTCATGTGATACATAAACATGGTAGACAGACTTAATCCTAATGTAATAATGAAGAAAAGTGCATATGGTCAATGTTTGAATACATAAACCAACGTAACAGATTACCACATTTTATCAAATAAATCTCAATTTCCACATGTATTCAATAGTCAATATGACCATATTGGCATATAATTGCAATTGCATTATCCTAATTTCAGACTGTGTCAGTGATCCCTTAAAACAGCTCCGTAGCCTATATTGTTATCAACTGATACCGCATCAAAATGCTCTCACCATAACATAGATCATATGAAACTAGTTAAAACCTAGTTAAAACCTGGCAGTATCATTGGGCACACACAGTATATTAATAAATAAATATATATAAATATATAAATAAATATGAGTAATCACTGTATAAATACACAACTAAAATAAATATATGTGCCCACAATAACTGCTTAAATGCAATTTGAAATGTACCAAAGTATATAAAATATTTGGCGGATATATCACCAGGTTAATGTTACTGATGCGTTGGAATAACAGTGTCTGAAAAACCTCCGCCTGATCTATACATGGGATTATTAAATTGAATCATAGAATGTTGATACAATTAATGTCTGTATAAGTCGGTGTGTGCTGTAAACAAATACCATGATTAACCCCCTAAGTTGGAGAGTGCTACCTGTCAACAATACCTCATAAGTGTGCAATAAATTGCTGAAAAAGTGCAAAAGTACCAATGATGTGCAAAAAAGAGTAAAGTCTAAAACGTGTTAAAAACCTATTCATAATTCATGTAGATAATGTGATATCTGAAAGAGGTGTCATCTAATCATATAAACTGGTTAATTGTATCATAATTAGTTAATAAATATGTGGTCCTGAGGTAAAAAATAGGCCTAGAGCACATAAATAAATACCTAGATAAATATGATAAAAGAAACTGGATTTATGTCAAAAAAGTCCATAGCTATATATGAGCATTTATAGAAACGTGTACAGATCTTCTGTAGTGTTCAGACCAAAGGGGGCAATACAGTCTAATTCTATTATAAGGTGTGTCTCCAGTTGTCTCAGCATTCTTTCTCTATTGCCACCCCGTCGTAGCTTTGGGATGGCATCAATCACAAAATAAGTTAAACACTGGAGATCCTTATTATGTATTGCCTTAAAATGGCGAGCCACTGGATAAGTTGCATCGTTGTTTACAATGGCTCTTAGATGTTGGAGAATGCGGCATGCACTTGGAGCTTAGTACAGCCCACATATTTAAGGCCGCAGGTGCATCTGAGTACATACACCGCATACTCCGTGTGATATGTGTAGTGCCCCCTTATCTGTATTTCTTTTGGACTGAACGGTGAAGTATAGTGGGTCCGATTAATACCAAATTTGCAGGCCCTATGAGAGGTGCATTTATTGAAGCCTTTTCTAGGTTGGAGCCATGTATTGTTGGATGTGGTCTCAGGGCTACTTTTAACCAATTGGTTCCTCATGGACACTCCACGTCTGAAGGTAATCAAAGGGTTGCTTGGAAGGCAGGCCACCAATACAGTATCAATTTTTAGTATGGGCCAGTTTTTATTAACCTTTTGCCCTCAACTGTCTGTGTTGTCTATTAAAAGTAGTGATGATACATGGAGCCTTATCTCCCTCCCCCGCTAGTGTGTTTTGTTACAGGAGTCCTGGTTTCTGTTCCCAATAAAGATTCTCTTGTTCTCAATGTAGCTTTATCGCTGGCTTCCTTAAGAATGGTATCACTGTATCCTCTGCCTTAAATCTAACCATAGCCTCTTGAGTACATTTGCTGAGATCTTCCTTGGTGCTGCAAATCATTTTTAGTCTAAGGAGTTCCCTGTAGGGGATGCTCCTAATGAGGTGATTTGGGTGTGAACCACTGTTGGTTTTCTATATAGTGTGAACTCAAGCTTGTCTCCTGATGCATAAATGATGGTGTCCAAAAATTCCACCTGTGTTTGACTTATGTGTGAGGTGAATCTAAGGTTGATGTTGCTGGTGTTTAATTCTGCTACGAATAATTTTGCACTCTCCAAGTCACCTTTCCATATCAGAAACACATTATCGATGTATCTTAACCAATACAGTACATGTTCCTCACATGTCTTGGCCAAAGATCCATTGAGAACCTGCTCCTCCCACCAGCCAACATGAAGACATGCGTAGCTGGGGGAGAATCAGGCTCCCATGGCTACCCCACGTTTTTGATAGTATAACTTGTTATCAAACATGAAAAAGTTTTTAAACAAGCAAAACTTAATCATTTCTGGGAGCATCACATTATGGTTGTGAAAAGTCAGAGGCCTTTTATCCAAGTAGTGTTTCACAGCTGTTAATCCAATTTGGTGGTTGATACTTGTATAGAGCGACTCTATATCCATCGTAATCATTAAAAAGTTTTCTTCCCATTTGATATTTTGGATCTTGTCAAGGAAATCACTTGTATCCCTTATGTACGATGGGAGTGTTTGTACATGTATGTCAGGTTTGTCAGGTTGTCAGCAGCACAAGAAAAAGAAATACGCCACTAACCTATTCATAGCTGCTAGCAGGAACGATGTTCTGACGAGTAGCCTCCCTCCTTCCCGGAACGCTATCCCCCACAATGTAAGTACACTCACTATGGAGGTGAGCACCCCGGGGAAAAGGGAAGGGGATAAAATAATAAAAGAAGCGCTGTGGGTTTTCTTGTGCTTCCAAGGTCTGGTCAGGGGCGTAATGCACCTATCTCCCTCTAGCAGCGCTGCAGAAGAATAGAGAAGAAATGTGTGAAGGGTAGTACGGAACACACGACAAATTGCATATTACGATCACCAGCCCACACACCCACCTACAGAGAGCCCACAGCACTTTGCCTTCTCATGGGGGAGGTTCCAGACCTCAGAGTAGGGTAGAAGAAACGTGGGTAACAGAAACCATGAAAGCGTTGCTAGCAAGCGTAGATATCCTGAAGCAACACCTTATGTAGTATTGCATGCCTTCCCTGCTGTTGATCCTCACAGCAAGGGTTCGGTATACGTGCACCTAGGCAGTGACAAATCTATAATAACGCTATGTAAGAACAATATCGTGCCCTGGGGATGGAACAACACTCACAGCCCCCCAGATACGCGCTATGTTCTGTTTAGTCTGGTGCGCGATTGTTCCTATTCCAATCTTGGTAGTTGGAGTGGAGAGTGCGTCAGCGCGTTGCTCTCCGCTCGCGAATACCTGCAACTCACGGGCCGAGAGTTGTGCTCCGAAATTCAAACAAGGTCCAAGTCTGAGCACGCATGTGCTCCGCGGCCCCTTTGGAAGGTCTTCAGACAGACGGCAGCGTCTCCGCGTCGTCTCCGATGATGGTGCTCCAGCGGGGAGTACTATCCGCTTACATTCCAACGAAAGATTGTCAAGCACCTATTTTCGGCAAGAGCGGTGCTTATAACAGCAAGGGCTGCGATTGGACGGTCCTGGACTGCGTCCCGCTACCGTGCCCCATAGCCTCTTGGGAGTTGAGGTGCGGTGGTTCTTGCAACCGGCAACGCTGCATAGAACTGTATGAAGAGGGGGTGAGTGGCGCGCATTTACTCTCTCCTCCCTCCTTTCTTGTCTGTGGCATGCGGTCATGACAGAACCCCCTCTCGAGGACCGACCGACTTGGCGGTCATCCGGGTTTTCCTGGGTGTGCGGCGTGGAACTGCTCAATTAGGTCGGGACAGTGGAGGCTCTGCACTGGTTCCCAGGTCCTGTCCTCCACCCCGGATCCCATCCAATCTACCAAATATTGTACGCGCCCCCTTACTAGTCGGAAATCTAGAAGCTCACGAACCTCGTACTCGTCCTGACCATCTACCTCCACAGGGAAGGGCCGTTGCGGCAGTCTCACGCCAGGAGGACAGGGTTGGATCAATGAGACGTGAAAAACGGGATGTACGTGCCAGGTGCTGGGCAAGGTGAGTCTCATGGCCACGGGGTTCACTACTTCTTCTATGTGATAGGGGCCTATGTACTTGGGTTTTAGCTTATGTGCCCCCTTAACCCCTTCAGCGCGGCGCGGATTACCACGCTGCGCTGAAGGTTCATTGCACGGGCGGGGCCGTGACGGAGCTGTTCCGTCATATGCACAGCGCGACCGATGCGCATGACGGAACCGCTCCGTCATGTGCATCGAAAGGGTTAAGGTGAAGGTTCTAAGTCGCCAACCACACCTTATCCCCACCTGGTATTCCGGTTCCTTGGTCCGCTTTCTGTCGGCGAAGCGTTTTTGCGCCAGTTGCGCCGACACCAGATGCTGATTTGCGTCTATCAACACAGCCCTGAGGTGGGCGTGGTGTTCTTGAATGCTAGGAAGCTTAGATACAATGGGACACTCGAAGGGGAGCATATTGGGATGGTGTCCATACAAACAAAAGAACGGTGAACAACCAAGCGTAGTGTGTTCCGCATTGTTGTATGCGAATTCAGCCGTCCACAGAAGCGTAAACCAGGTCATGGAGTTTTGGAGGGTGAAACAACGGAGGTACTGTTCCAGCGTTTGGTTCCGGCGTTCAGTCTGGGGGTGGTAGCTGGAAGATAACTTGGCTTCGATGTTCATGACTTTACATAATGCCCTCCAAAGCCGAGAAGTAAACTGCGTTACTCTATCGGTAATGAGAACATTCGGGATTCCGTGGATTCGCACTACATGTTGCAGAAAAACAGCGGCTAGTTCAATGGATGTGGGCAGGCGTTTCAGAGGTATGAAATGTCCCATCTTCGTTAAGTGGTCAACCACTACCAGTATGGTTGTGTACCCATCACACAGGGGCATTTCAACAATAAAATCCATAGACATCGTGTGCCAGGGTCGAGGGGGTATGGGCAATGGTTGTAGGAGGCCTGTTGGCTTCGCGTGACTTGCCTTTCCCTGTGCACACATGGAACAGGTGTGTAGGTATGTCTCTATGTCTTTTCTCAATGTGGGCTACCAAAAGGAACGCTCGATGCAGGCGATGGTCTTCTTTTGCCCCATATGTCCTCCCAGTGTGGAATCATGAGCCCATGCCAAGACCCGTGATTGTAGTTCGGGTATGGGAACATACAGTGCTTGCTGATGATATAGCATGTCCTGGTCCTGCACTCTGTTTTCAGGATCTTCCTGAATCCAGGCTTGAACTTCTATGTCAGTCAAGGATACCCTGAGGTCTTCTAAGAAGTCCGGCGCAGTGATTGTGGCGGCAGATCGGTCTGGGCAAGACGTCTCAGGGAGTATCGAGGGTGGACTTGGTTTACCCAGCAGCAAACAATCCTCTGGATCGTTGATATGGGATAGAGCATCCACCTTGCCGTTCTGGGACTCAGGTCGATATTTAATAACAAAATCGTAGTCAGAAAAAACAAAGAGTCCATCGTAATTGACGTGGTGTGAGGGCTTTGGCGGTTTTTAAGAACAGCAGGTTCCTGTGATCCGAATAGATTTCTACGACATGGTATGCTCCCAGAAGGTAATGTCTCCACTCCTCACATGCCCGTTTAATGGCTAGCAGTTCTTTATCTGTTATGGAGTAGTTCACTTCGCAAGGGGTGAGCTTCTTGGAATAGTAGGCCACAGGATGTAGATGTCCAGTTGCGGGATGCTTTTGGGACAGAACGCCTCCGATGGCGAACTGTGAAGCGTCTGTTTCAACGATAAAGGTCGTTGTGGGTCGTGGTGCCGTAGAATGGGTGCTTGAGTGAACCGTTCTTTTAAGAATTGAACAGATCATTCTGCCTCTTTGCCCCATACAAAAGAAGTGTTCTTTCTCAACAATGCGGAAATTAGTTGAATGATCTTCGAGAAGTCTTGGATAAAACGCTGATAGTAATTGGCGAACCCCAGAAAACGTTGTACGGATTTTACGTTTTGTGGTGTTTTCCACTGGGTGATTGCATCCACCTTGCCAGTTTCCATCTGGAATCCTTTGCGTTAATAATATATCCCAGGAATGCTACTTCCTGGACATGAAACAAGCATTTCTCCAGCTTGGCATACAGTGAATGTTTTTGCAGCCGGTCTAGGACTGTTTTTACATGGTTCACATGTTCCGTAAGTGTAGCTGAGTAGACGAGGATATCGTCTATGTATACCACACAAAATGTGTCTAGGAGACCCCGGAGCACCTCATCCATGAAATACTGGAAGGCTGCCGGGGCGTTGCAGAGCCCAAAGGGCATCACCCGATACTCGAAGAGCCCAAACTTCGTCCGAAAGGCGGTTTTCCACTCATCACCGCTTTTGACCCTCACCAAGTGGTAGGCTCTGTGTAAATCCAGTTTTGTGTAATAGCGCGCCCCTTTCAGTTGGTCCAAGAGTACTGGAATCAGGGGCAAAGGGTACCGGTTTTTGACAGTGACTCGATTGATCGCTCGGTAGTCGATACACGTGCGGAGCTCATCACAGTCTTTCTTAGGGATAAAAAAAGCGGAGAGGAAGCGGTCGAAGAGGACTGTCTGATGAAACCGGAAGCAAGGTTTTCGTCGAGGTAGTTCCTTAAGTATCGAGTTTTGAGTTCTGTCAGGACATATACCCTGTTGCACGGTATCTCTGCCCCGGGTACCAGCTCGATGCGGCAATCGTACACCAGGTGGGGTGAAAGTTGTGTGGCCTTCTGCTTATCGAAGAGGGGATGGTACGTCTTGTACTCCTCTGGTAGGGTGGTCACACAACAGTAGGTATTACGTGTACATGCAGTAGCTAGTAACCCAGCTTGGGTGCTCTCGGGTTGTTCGAGAAAGGCCGCTTTTCTGGTGCAGTGTTCCTTACAGTAGCTGGAGCTCATGAGCACAGTGCGGGCTGCCCAGTTGACAACAGGGTCATGTAAAGTCAACCAGGGCATACCCAGGATGAGACGGAACTGCGGAGCGTCGATGAGGTCAAACGTGATATACCTGCAACTCCCGGGCCGAGAGTTGTGCTCCGAAATTCAAACAAGGTCCAAGTCTGAGCACGCCTGTGCTCCGCGGCCCCTTTGGAAGGTCTTCAGACAGACGGCAGTGTCTCCGCGTCGTCTCCGATGATGGTGCTCCAGCGGGGAGTGCCATCCGCTTATATTCCGACGAAAGATTGTCAATCACCTATTTCCGGCAAGGGCGGTGCATATAACGGCAAGGGCTGCGATTGGACGCTCCTGGACTGCGTCCCGCTACCGCGCCCCATAGCCTCTTGGGAGTTGAAGTGCGGTGGTTCTTGCAACCGGCAATGCGGCATAGAACTGTATGCAGAGGGGGTGAGTACAGTGATGGAATTATGGGGAAGTCATTGATCATATATTTGAACTCCTGCATAGAAAGCAGTCCCTGTCTTTTCCACCCCATAATGACTCTTTTGAGGGTTTCCTTCGCTTTGTTGTATTCTGCCAGGGTAGTTGTTGCATAGCATTCTGGATTAGATAGTTGTTGATAGGCCTCTTGAATATATTGGTCTCTAGGCCAAATCGCAACATTCCCTCCCTTATCTGATTTGTTAATGATTATATCTTTGTTGTTTTTTAGTTTGTGAATCAAATTCTCATATTGTACGTTGCGATGTTTGAGTCTCGCTTTACTGAAGTTGATTTTATGATATCATTTGTTCATTTCATCTGTAACCCTTTCATGAAATATATCAATGGCATCTTTTGGCATCATGGGGTAGAAAGTAGACTTTGCTTTAAAAGGGCTGATGCCTGCGCTGGGTTGAATCATTTTGAGTACTGTTAGTTTTTCTTCAGTTGACGCCTGACTGTAAGTACTCATTTGCCCTTGATAATTTTTATTATCCAACTCATGTAGGGTCAGCAGCGTGGTAACACCTGAGGCTTGCAGAGAAGTATTGCTTGTTGCTCCTTGATTGGTCTCAGCCTCTGTTCGCTGGTTGCCATTTTTGATTGTGAAGAATTTTTTCAATTTCAGTTTTCTAATGTATTTGTAAATGTCTCCTCGAGTTCTTCCGTAGTTAAAGTTGCTCTCCCGGCAGTATGACAGCCCGAGAACAAATAGCTGGGTTTCTGCTTTAGTTAGGACCATAGTAGACAGGTTGTTTACAGTGTTGTCATTTTCCCCTAATGCCTGCGCCGCTGTGGTTGCCTCGATTTTCCTCTTCCTGTGCCTGCGCCTTTCTCTGCGCCGCTGGTTTTTTCGTTGCCGGGCATTTTTACTGGATTCCGATTTTGTGGGCGCAGTGTCTGTAAGCGGTCTATCGCTAAAAAAGTAAGTTCTTCGGCTGGGCTTAGCATGTTAGCATTATCAGTAATACTTTGTGCTCTCAATGTGCCATCCTCTGATTTATTGTCACTCGTTAATGAGCCAGTTTCAGAGCCAGATGCTTCAGTGTTAGCTTCACGTGCCATGTTTTCCTTGCTCTGACATGGTGCATTCTGGGTAGTATTACTTGCTCTTATCTTCTTGGCATTGTCATATTTACGAGAAAATGTAAATACTTGGCCGGGGTCATAGTATATATATATATATATACACACAATCCTCTCTGAGCAGGGATCCCCGACCCAACAGGGCAGCTTTGATGAACAGCGGGAATGGAGCAACCTGCCAATCTGTAAAAAAAAAATTCAAAGCACATTCAAAAGACGGAGCTCTTTATGCACTCTTGGGGCAGCAACATTAAAATTTGCAATTAATTATAGAGCAGCACTTGTTTATATAAACCACTCACATCTGATACATAGGCTTCTTGTTCTTAGGGCACTTCATTGCCCATAATGCAATTAGAATACTTTCGGATGATTCTGTTTTAGGACTATAGTACATCAACTCATAGTCCAATGCTTTTTGCGTGTAATAAAAACATCTTATTTCCATTTTTAAACATGCATTCTCCTTTAACTTTTCAAGTAGCATTATATATATGCTTTGTGTTGCTGCCATCCTTAATCTTACTCTCAATCCCCTCGTTTTGAATCCGCAAGAGGTGATCAATACCCCTCTCGCATCCCTTGCTTCTCGCCGTATTTTCAAATTCTATTTCACAATTGTATTTCAAGGTAAGTCCTCTGGCGAGAGCGAGTCATGCAACCCTGCTTGAAAAGTTAAAGGAGAATGCATGTTCTCCCCCAAGAAGACTAGGGTTCAGGGTATTTCACCCTGCCCCCTTTTCTTTCTTTTTTTTTACATTTTTACTGGGACTCAGTTCCATGATGGCTGCCAACACTTTCTGGTTTGAAATGTAGGCACACAATCAGATCTCAGCGCAAGATTAGGAGAGCTTGTGATACCTACAGGTCCCAATATATGCACAGTTGGATTTTAAAAACTACTGTATGGATTTAGGACAATTATCTAGACCAACAGCTACATTTCTGCAAAATTTGGTGCAATTTTGTTCTGCAGTTTGGGCTGTCGCCACGGGAATTAGCATGGGGAAAATGTGTTTTTATACCTTCTTTACTCTCGGCCACCACTTGACGGGTCACCCCGAAACTTTGAAGACAGCAGCTGGAATGAGCTTCATACTAGTTTTGAAAACTTTGCAAGAATTCGGCAAATGACGCCAAAGTTAGTGGCAAATGAAAAAACGTTCTTCCTATGTGAACTACCTGCTAACTATATCTACCTACTGATGACCGCCAGTAGGTAATATATATATCTATATATTTATATGAATCCGTAAATTACAAACATATAATAATGAATCAAAATATTACAATAAATATAACAAAATTAAATAAAAATACATTTCCTAAGAATACAAAATAAATTAAATAAAATTATAAAAAAGTAAATAAATTATAAATAAAAGAATAACAAATTAAAATAAAGTACATTAAAAAATAAAACCAATCAATAATAAATAAAAATACAACACTTATACATATAAATCCCCCTTAACCATCATTAGGGAAAGTATGCGTATTTCAAAGGGGTTTGTTTAATTTTTCTACTCCAGTCTGAGCAACAGTAGAGTAAGAGCTGGACTCAGGAGAGGTTAGATTTGTTATTCCCTTTTCAGTCTATGCAACAGCAGGGAAACTGTTGGACTTTGGAGGAATTTCATGAAAAATTCCAACATCTAATCATTTTATAAAAAATATTTGGATACCCCCCACAACAAATATTAAATCATATCTGTAAAAACACTTATGGTGTCATTTTCATACGAAGAGAGTTAAAAAGTAGAAAATAAAATGGAAAACATTTTACATAGTTAAAATAGAATTCACATTTCTTTCTAGAAACAGAACAAACAATAAAATGAAGGGAACATAATTTAAAATATAGCATACACATAGCCAATAATATTACACACAACAAATTGACTTTTATAAATATTATAACACACTGCTAAATTGATAAATAATTCAAATAATATACATAAGTGAACCATCAAAAAGAAAAGTGATTAAGCATCAATTAATTAATTAAATATTGTAAATCACTGCTTAAATATGTAATAACATTAATAACTTTCAATCATATTCACCTCCAATACCTAGGACCCAGTACTAAAACATAAATTACTAACACAAAAACAAAAAATTAAATGTATATAAATATTTAAAAACAATTATCAATGGAACAGCAATAAATATTTAAATAATTTACATACCTAAAAACAATTAAATAATAAATGTACAATAAGACATTAATTAACATTCATATTAATTGTAATGTCATTACCTTCTCAGCCCATTTCCCTACAAACCCAACGAAGAGCTATTAATATGAAAATAAATAAGAACATTTTAAACATATAAACATACATGAAAACATTTTTTAGACTAAATTACTTAAAAAAACAATTTAACAAATGACATAATTAATATTGCATAAAATATTTAGGGGCCGATTACGATGTTGGTCGGATAGCATTCTGACTGAATCTGTCTTGGAAAAGTTTCAGAGCGAATCGGATTTGGGGAGTCTGACCGACCAATTATGATGTTTCTCAACACCGTTCTGGACTCCCATTGACTCCACACACTGCGGTAGGCACCCCATGGTGCCTGCCACACTGTGCATGGTTGCAAGGAGTGGACCCATGGGTACCCCCACGGGCTCTGAGTGAAGGAGGGCCTCCTATGGCCCCCCAAAGTTGGATTCCGACAGTCAATCCGTGTCGGAACACCCATTTTGAAAGGCTGTACTAATCCGACATCGTAATACGTATTTGCATTATGTCGGTCGGAAACGGGGCTCATATACCTAAGAGTAGGCTCCAAATGACTATTGGTCAGTCGGAAGGCTTTCCGAATCGGTCAGAAAGACGGGTTCCAAATCGGATTCGGATGACCCGAATGCAATCCAGAGCCTTTCAGACCAACATAGTAATTGGCCCCTTAATGTATAATAAAAACTACTTAATAATCACATTAAATTCACTATAATTTAATTAAGTTTCTTCCATATTCACCTACAAACCTAACAATTAACTACTAAAATAAAAGTAAACAACAAACATATACAAGATTTAAATATAAATAAGAATTGACATATGAAACTTAATTACATAGGGCCTGATTATGAGTTTAGGTGCTATTTATTGCACCTGATAAATAATGATAACAGGGACTACATTATTTATCCAGTGCGATAAATAACACCTCATAGAAATGAATACAGAATTACTGGCAGATTTAGGTATTTATCGCAACAAAATCTGCATAATACAGTAAATACCACATGCTTTTCCTCCAATAAATTTTAGCAAAATGTCATGGGGGATGAGGTATTTAATGCATCAGATCATTATTGGATGTGTTAAATACCTATCAACTCATAATACCAACCCGTGCCTAAACAGCGGTATGCAGAGGTCAGAATATAATGCCCAATTCATAATCAGGGGCAGCATATTTATTAGTTATTTTTACTGCCATGAAAATGGTGGTGGAGAGGCAACTCTAAATATGCCCAGCGGTACAGTTGGGGCACTGCATTCATATTTCTGCATCTGGCTGCTGCGCAAATGACACAGAATCCTGGATCCCTGGCAGTTGCAGCGGTCCTGTAATAGTCTGACTGCCACAGTTGTAATACTGCAGGCTGGCCCTGAATGTCTGGCAGTGGTCGGACCATGACCATTAGTGCGGGGGTTCATAAGACCGCTGTACTCGTAATCAGGCCCATAGAACTTCACAAAAATATTTGTATCATTCACCTGATGCTACACTTTTAAATCGTTCGGAGAAAACTAGCACATGATATTATGCATTAATTTCTGCATGTGGTTTAGTTGTATGCAGAAATACCAATCACATGCAAAGAAATCAACTGTGTAAATCAGTACAAATTCCTGGGAAGTGAGATTCTATGCATATAGAAGTAATCATATGAGTTGTGTAGTAATTATTTCCACATGAGGAATTAACACTTATGGTATTATTCTGCTCAGAGCACAAGCAAATATTGATCAAATAACAAAAACATTGTTAAAAGCAAATGTCCGTATTATCCAAAAATGAAGCATTTCATAGGTACCTATTACAATTTTTTTTAGTAAATCACAAATTAATAAGGTGAATCAAATTAGCTGCAGGCTCTAGACAGGACCCAATACCATTTCTACAATTTTCATTTGTCTGTAGAACAAGGGCATATTCTGAGAAGGTATTCCTGCATGAAACACATCTCCTCATTCACCATGCCTCATTCGGGTGAAGGACAAAGGAGCGGCACAGAACCAATGGGGCAGGGCGACACAGCAGGCGCAGTAGGTCCTGGATATGTCACACATAACTACATCCTTTAGACATGAGTCAAACATTTATTTTGAAGACAAACAGCCTGAACTTAGACACCACAACAATGTCTATATTAGTGGAGACATTGTAACCAAATATGGCTATCAGGACAGCATTTCTCTTCCCTTGAAACTGCTGTCAGAGCTACCTTTTTTTGACAGATGGGAGACAAAGGCCATCTACATGGGATTCTAAGGCAATGTGTTGTAAGCTTTTCACTCATCTGATGCATACACTGCTCCAACACATCATTATCCCCAATAACCTCTAGACAGTCAATTCCACAAAAGACAATATGTTCTCTATTGGGGGTTTCCTTAATGTTTTAGGGGCATTAGATTGCACCAATATAAGCTAATTTCACCAAAGGCAACTGAACAAATATACAAAACTATAAGACAACAACACATCATAAGCGTACAGATGATGTGTGATGCAGATCTAATTTTTTTATAAATTGCTGTGCACTATTTCCTGGAGGACCACAAGACTAGGGGTGGGCGGAATTTGCGAAATTAACTTTCGCAAATTATCGCAAAAATGCTAAAAATCTCCGCAAACACGCCGGAAATATCGCGAATACGCAGACGTTTTTTTCCCGGTATTTTTTGCGTGATCGCGGGTCGCCAACTTACCCATGCAGTTGCTCATGGGTGCGTCCATCTTGTTTTCACTTGTCCCGCCCTCTCGCGATGCTTACTTCCTGTTCCCGGTCGCGCAATGCATGTTCGGCGCCCGTTCGCGGAAGATTTTTCCTGTTCGCGACCGCTTTTACTTGATCGCGTTGCTTTTTGCTTGCTCGGGGAGAAAATATTGGGCGAACTTACGCACGTGATCGCAATGGGCGCGGCCATCTTGTTTTTCACTCTATTGCATGGTTCTTGGGCCTGATTTTCAATCCTCTCCAAATCTTTTCAATCCTTTGTTTCAACCCACTTTTTTTTAATCTTTCTTATTTAATATTTCTCTTACTATTTTCCAGCTTCTATATTTTTGGTTTTTGTCTCCTTTTTTTTGTTTTTTAGCTACTTTTTCTCTTTCTATTGCCTGCTATTATTTATTTCCTTTACTTCTTTAATTTTATTACCTTTTCTTACCCCAGAACCATGTCTAAGGGTAGGGCTGGTCGACGTCGCAGCCAGAGCCACGACCGCCTTCCTTGCAGAAGGCGGCGCCCACAAGGGGTGCAGACACGGGCCTTATTTGGGGAGGTGGAGTTGGCTGCACTAATTTTCTTTGTGCAGCGCCACCTCCCCTCCACCCTGGCAGCAGGTGGCAGGCCTGGGTCTGGGTACAGCCTCCGGGAGCGTCAGCAGCGGTGGGGGAAGGTGCGCTGGGCAGTGTCGCGCTTCAATGGGGTCGGGCGCACCCAGTCGAAGCTGACGCACCGGTGGTCTGACATCCTGGACCGTGAGCAGGACCTGCTGGACCTGCTAGGAGTGGAGGTCCCGGGGTCTGGTGAGTACCTATTTAATTATTACTACTTTGTGTCTGTTCTTCTGCTCTATGTTATATATTGCGAATATCTTTTTTTTCTTCCAACCAGCTACAATGTTGCTGCTTACATTCCAGGTTAATTACGTTTAAAAGTCTTCTGTGATTTTTTATGACACAGGTGCTCTTCTGCGCTACTACTAATCTTACTTGTTTGCAACTTTGCGTTTGCGCTCGCTTAGCGTGATTCTGTACGAGTTTATTTTAGAGAAATTAAGTTACGTAATGCTACAATGACTCTAGTCCACTCCTTACTTTGTCCTGTCACTAATAGATAGGGGCGGATTGATACTTAGGTTTAGGTAGTTTGTATGAGTTTCTAATTTGTTGGTGGTATGCGTGATGCCCCCTCAGTTACGTGACGTGCTGCTAGTACGGCAGTCTTTATTAGAACCTTTTCTAGTTTGTTCAATGAGTGGTGGTAATTGGCTTAGCACTAGCAGAACATCAGCATCAATCAATCAACCCAAAATTTGGTGTATACAAAAAATGTAGTTAAGTGTCCTCCATTTGACCATATGCATTATTGAGGAATAAAAGAAGTGGAAATGCATACTTAATGTACAATTGGCATGCCTGGAATAGGGGTGCTAGGTTAGGTGGTACGTCGTACTTAGGATTAGTTGTAACTTAGTATTCTGGAATGGAAGACTGAATTACTGTTGATAAATAGTAACTTAAGTAGTCGATCCGCGAATCCCCCAATACTACTTGTTGACCAGATGAGATCGGTCAATTTAGTTATTTCAATTGTTGTTTACATAAGTGTTTTTTGACCGTTGTTGAAAAATATTGTATTTGTTTGACACCATCCATCAATGTTTATCTCTTTCTTATATCTTTCCTGTTCATCAGCACCCAGGGGCAGACAGACAGGGAGTGGGGGTTCGGCTGGACAACAGTCCGAACAGCACCAGGAGGACACCAATGAGGGCTCCTCTGCTGGCCCCAGTAAGCCTTATTGTTTTTAATAATATTTCTTATTCCATAACTTTTACTGCACCATATTTTTCACGAACTATTGTTTCAGTTTCCAAATGCTATTTTTTTACCAACAATTATCCTTCGATCTGTACGGTTTCAAAAATCTTATCCCTGCCTCTGCTATGATGACTCTCAATACTACTACTACTAATACTATCAGTCTGTCTGTACTGTAGTAGCTAGTATTGCCCAGTTGGCCAGTGCCACTCTTTATGTGAAAGGTTGTAATATAAAACTCATATTCACCAGTAGCTCTAGCCATTGAGTCCAATCCTTTGGTTTGTCGTCTTGTACTACGTCTAGTCTTATTGATCTTGAGTCTTTGTTAATCTTGAGGCTTTGAAAATTCACAGCAACAAAAGCCCAACCAGATTTATTACTATTTTGATATGATAGCCTATAGGACATACTACTACTGTTGTAGGTATCTTGCACATACACAGACCTTTGCACAAGAAAATAGGATGTTGGTGATGCTAGGTTGGACCTTCCTCACACCTCAATCAGAAATTCAGCACCCACCACAATTCCACTGCTCAACTATAGTACTGTCTTGTCATAACTATTAGGTCTCCGAACCCCTCCCCCCAAGATACCCAACAAGAAAACAACCCAGAACATAACACACCCAACCTCTCAGGCGTGGAAGCAATGCACATGCACACCCTTACTTTAATTTGCTCACTCGTGTAAGTTAGTCCACGCCAAATACCACCAAGTCTATGTAAGTTCAAAATGTTTATTTTGAATTGACAAGCTATGTACATTGTTTTCTTATAAAATGCAGCACCAACCGGAAAATCAATAGCATTAAAACAACAAACATTGTTACACTTATACAGTTGGGAATTAAATCATGATAACTGAACAGTAGTGGAAGGCAGCACCACCATCCCCTAGGAATTTAGTTTATATACATTTATAAATGAAGATGTGAGTGAATGGACCCCTCACCTTAGGAGAACCTAGTACTGGTAGTTGTTGCATCATTCAGAAGCTCTGCAAAGCTCTGATTCGTAGAAGGGAATCTTCCGTCTGTAATGCGAAAAATGAAATGGTGTGCGTTAGTATATTGCAACTTGCAAGCATTTCTCAGCCGTGCCAAAAAGTGTAGCATTTACGGATAAGCAATATGGAATAACAGTACACCAGTACTTCCTTAAAAAGTGGCTTGTTAATGTTTTTGATGACCGCTTGTAGGCAGCGCGTAGACTAGACAGTAGCAGTGTGAGGCAGGTCATGTGGGCTCAAAGGTGTCTTATACAAGAAGCTGCAAGGTAACGTCACATGTGCAAAAATAAAAGACACAAAGGTAAAATGGTAGCATGGCTCGGGCTAATTAAGCAAAGGCTACAATGACCATATATAACTATTAGTGTCTACTCTACTACTACCTGATTTGTACTAGTGATGTATGTTAGTATTAACTCATTTTTCAACCTTGCTACTGATCAATAGGGGGGAGGTGTATATGACGCCTAATAAATGTGTAATGTTTTCTAGGCGCACTACCGACCACCATTGCCGGGGCCAGCGAAGGCAACGCGGAGGGCGAGGATGCGGCAGTTGCTGCAGATAGCAACGGAGCGGTAGGGAGAGTGGCAGCACCAGTGGTGGGCGGTGGTAAGTTAGATTCATAATCCTTAACTATTGTTGAACTTGACAGTACACTCACTGCAAGGGTGTACTGTATGTATATGTATACTGTACTGTTGAGACTTAGGGCCCCATTAGGATGGCGGGCATATTGCCCCCGCTGGGCCGGCAGTATTCACCGCCGACACCACAGGGGCAAACCTCCCGCCATCCATGTAGAAAAGAGTCAGACCCCCCATATGTCGACCAGGCGGAAAAGGGTTCAATATGGCGGTGGTGTCTCTCTGAACACAACGCCAGCCATATAATCTGCATTTTGGAATGCCTTTGCGTGGCGGCATTGCCGTCCGCCATGGATAGGCATGCAGACATTGCAGAGTATTGTTGGGGTCCCCCATGGATGGTACCTACCTATGCTATGGTACCCCCCTGCCTTTCAAAGCAAAACGTGAGAGGCTCCGTGCGGGGCCCATCATGTTGTGCTTGGAAAAGCAGCACAACATGTATTTTTAGCATTGCTTTTGGCATCGCCAACCAGAATGTAAAAAAAAACAGGATGCACCCGCCACTGTGCCGGGCGCATCATCCTAATTAATTGTCCCCACGGGACCCCCACCCTTTTTAGCGCGAGGATGGCGGGCGGACAAAGTCCGCCCGCCATCCGATGTCGTAAGTAAGTATGAGTTGTTGGGGACGTTTGAAGAGTGAACTAGAAGACTAGAATCCCTTTCATTTGCATAGGAGCGGGGGTATTGAGTAACCAATGGCCTCATCTATCTGATTTCAACTCCGCTTTGAAAGTTTTATGGAGAAGAGCACCTGGTGCACTGTTCAACTAAAAAGTGAAATACGGGTGGAAGTAAGAAGGACGGGCGAGATTTAAAATGTTATGTACCACTGTGCTTTATAGTGCTACTCTACCATGCCACTATGGGTATAAATAATTAACTTGTCTTACTGTTTTTCTAAGAGTATATTTTACAATTGTCTTGTTTTTTCTTTTTGATACACAGCTACTCCTAAACTAAACCGCAAGGAGTTGGCTGCCAAGGCATGGAGCCAGAAGCTGGAGGCAATCCAGCAGGAATACTGGCGGCTGGTGGTCTTAGGAGGAGGAGACTGCGGCAGCAATTCAAGCCTCCTCCAGTGCCCCGGGCCCCAGCCACTGCCCTCCAGCGGTACGGCGCCACCGTCTGGCGGCTGCTCGCCGCCACCGTAGTGCCATCTCCGGTGCCCACCCCACTGTGGCTGCAACTGCCGTGCCCTCAGACGCCGCGTCGCCCGTCTAGAGGTCCAGATGCGTGTCCTCCTTGAGTCCCGCCCCACACCTTAGTCCCTGTCATTAAGTTCTGCCCCTTTTTTAATTCTTGTTTGGGTGGGTGGGAACTTGTTTGGGCGTTGGGTTTGGGATTTTTTCTTTACGGACTTTTTCTCCTATGGACAATTGGACATTGGTTGGGGTTAGGGTGGGGGGTGGGTCAGCTTTTGTCGGTTTAGTTTATTTTTGTCAGGGTAAATTAAATATATTTTTCTATGTTACCTGCAATGTTGTTAATGTTTTGTAGGTGGGGTAACTGTTTTACATCACACTGTTTCCTTGCTGGTGCAGGGCCGCCCATAGCCTGTGTTTGATTTAAATAATTGGCTGACTGTGTAAGACACAAACAGATAGATGCTACACACCTCACTGTTTGACTTGTCCTTCTAGTACTTTCAGTCTGTCCTCTAGTCTATGCATTCTTTATCTGGACTGGTGTGTGAAAATTAAATCATTGACAACATGTCCATTATTAATTCTGCCTCCCCCAAACTTCTCTCTTACCTGTACTTGATGTTTATGTCCAACTGTGGCACAGCAATGGCTGCATGGTGAAGATGGTTTCCTTTTTCTAACATGCCATGATTGGGGTGGTGATGGTGGTAGTATAGTAGTAGTAGTAGACACTGGCAGGGCGGCAGCATTTGCAAAAAAAGAAAAGGAGACAGCCAATCGCCTTTGAGAGACTGTTAGAGGAGTAGCAGAATGAAGTACAGTACAGAACTTACCGAGCAACAATAATATGCTGAAATATTAGACAACAAAACATAATGGTGGTTGGGATAGCCTACTAGACAGAGTTACAAACTATAGTTGTGTCGAGTCACTTGACTAGGCCTACAGCCTAACAGTTAGTGCTGTATATGAGGAATGACAACAAACAAATCCAATCAATGCCAGCAATTCATGCTGAGGTATATGTTCCTTTGTTAAATAAAATAACCTAAAATATCCTACTCATGGGTGGGCAAGCAGAAGAAGATCATCGCTCTGCCTTGAAATTGAAGTACTGTTGCTTTTGCCACATCCGCCCCAGCAAGTGTGTGATTAAGTATTGGTGTACATTTAATGTAGTCACACCTCGACAATAAGTCACACAGCCCGGGGGAAGAGGGTTAGGGTTTGTTGAAAGGAAAGGGGTTTTTTGGGAAAGGTTTGACATAGAAAAAAAAGGTTTGACATAGAAAAACAGTATGCATGGACAAACAAACGACAATCATTGAAGACTACCATATCCATATGTTAAGGGAGAAAAAGGAAATGCATGCATGATGATGAGAGACCCGGATTACATACACTTCTAGTTCTTGTTCTGTTGTTCCGGCCTTAATACTTTTACAGATAGCAAATTGAAATTTTAAATATTGGTAGGGAAGAATCGTAAACAGAGAGCAAACCTAATGATGATAATAACAACTCCAAGAACACACTGTTGTAAAGATTGTATACAAAATATTAATCAAATTATTTAAAAGAAGATGAAAGTGGATACTGTTACTGTGTTATCCTGGTAAAAAATGTGGACTGGATTTGCATCTCGGCATTCCTCTTGGTCCTCCTCTCGTCCATCAATCTCAGGTGTGTCGCCTCGCCACTCGCCACTGCTAGGCTGGAAACAAAAATGTCGATTTATTGGTAAGGTAAGTGTGCATTGTAATGTTTTCCAAAGTATAGGGCAAGGCCCGGCCTGTAATTGTAGATGGAAAACCAAAGGGGATATTAAGAAACAAAGTTTAAACAAACGCACAAGTTATGGTGTAGTGCAACAAGAACACTTTCCGAGGTGGCATGTATGCATCATCTCTACTCTAGTATGTTTCCAGCATTGACTTTCAACAATAACAGGAGAGAGCAGGCCCACAGTGCTTAGCAGTAGCACATCCTACGTTAAGACTTTAGAGTACTCTTTTTTTTTTTAAAGAGTTGGACAAAGGCAAAGCACATTATCCATTCCAAACATAGCATTTTACAGTTTAAGTTAGTAAATCAATGCACCGCAGTCATCCCACCGCTACACTCTATTCCACTTCTACAGACATTTGGGTCTGCTGTGGTTGTTGTTGTTGACGTGTTTACCTTTAGGCTTTTAAGTTTATGCCACTCATGAAACGTCCTCCTGACTTCATCATCATCTCCGATACTTTTACTGACTGACTGTGAAGATCGGCCTGCAGTAGGAGTAAAATTGTTATTACACAACAAGAGTAGAAATATTATTGACTTGAGTCAGTCTTTAGTGTGTAAAGAAAGATAGATAACTAGTACACTTTGACTTCACATTGTGCACAACAAACAAACAACGAAAACACAAAGACCAATCGCTCAGAGTCAGGTGTCCAATGCATGCCATTATTTGTCATTACCTGTTCCTTCTCATCTTAAGTTAACGGGCCGTCTATTTCGCCATCATCATGATGGACGGTGCTGTTGTGTCATCATACTCATTGCGCAGATATATTGAGTCCCCTTCCTGTATTGAATTAAAAGCAATTTCTTATTTGCAAGAAGGGGAAAATTGAATTCACCTTGAGTTAAGTTTAGTTTGTTCTGTAGAAAGTTGATTAGTGGCAGTGCACAATTACATAAATTCATGCACAACAAACACAACAAAATCATTCAGTCTGTGACTCTGCGTCCAATGCATGGCATCAATCATTACCTGTTCCATCTTATTTTCAGTTAATGGCCAGTCTCTCTCGGCTCTTAAAAGAAGGATAGCTATAGTAGTCATCTGATTCATGCTCCACTTCTTTTGGCAGGACTAGGAAAGTTTGATATTTTTCTTGTAGTGAAATGAATGAAATGAAATGAAAAAAAGTATTTAATAAAGCGCACTGCGGCCAAGCGGCTTCCTGGCGCTAGGGACCTGATCAGAACTCACAAGATCAGCTCGAAGGACTAGGAGGGGAACGCCTGGGAGAAAAGAAAAGTTTTGAGGGCCTTGCGGAAGTGAGAATAGATGGGAATAGAGTGAATAGAGAGGGGAAGACTATTCCAGAGCTGAGGGGCCAGGACTGAGAACCGCATGCCACCCGTTCTGGATTTACGAAAGCGGAGAATGTGCAAAAGAGACAGAGAGGAAGAACGAAGAGTGCGACAGGGAGCATACGAGGAGATAAGAGAAGTGATGAAGAGAGGAGCAGAACGGGAATGAGCCTGAAAGGCTAGGCAGGCCAATTTGAAAAAAGATCTAAAGCGGATGGTAGTATTTTACCATCATTCATGAGGGCAATGGATTTGGGCGGGAGATTCAGTATGATGGAGCGGAGGAGCTGGATACGGAGGACTGTACTGTCAAATTGCAGACACCTGAAAATTGTATATTAAATAAGAAGACGGTGGTAATGGATTTGTTGTGATTCACAAGTTTGTAACCGGAACGACAGACACACAAATAACGGTGGGGAAAAAAGGGAGGAAGACAGTAAGTGCAAGCCTATTTGTCAGGGAAGTATAGCTCGTCCTCAAACTCTGGGGGGGTCAGCCAATAGTAGGCAATCATCATGTGACACACTACTTCCGTCACCTGAGCCGCTGTCCTCATCTTCCTCCATTGCTTCATGTATTGTGTAATTCGGTGGTATGAAGTTCTGATTCATTTTGATCATTGTTAACCTCTCCACGTTTTTGGGCGAGAGACTGGTCCTTCTCAATGTTACAATGGAACCAGCAGCACAGAAAACACGTTCGGAAGAGACACTTGCGACAGGGCAAGCCAGATAGCTTATCGCCAGCCTGCTGAGCTGTGGCCATTCAGACCTTTTCCTATACCAATACTGCAATGGGTTTTGATCGATGTACATCTCTGTTGGGTCGTCCAAATAGGCCTGGACCATCCGCTCAATGTTCAGGGTTGCTGCTGGTAAGCTTTTGTGGTGTTTTTTCTGTGCATCAGCACTGTGCTTATTAATGCCTAACTTTACATACCAATAGTGTAATGTTTGTACTCGGCCTAATGATCCAGTTATTGTTTCTGTGGTCGATAGTGATGGTGAGTGTTGTGATCCAAACGCACTGCCCTCAGCTGATGAAGTTGCACTTGATCCTGCATGGCCTGCTTCAGTACTTCTTGTGGGTTGATCTTGCGGGCTTTTAATTAGCAGCCGTTCGTTTTCCAACTTACTGGCTGCTTCAGCTATACAACTTTTGTAGCGGGCAACATCAATCTCGAAAAAAGCAAAGAATGTCTTCAGTCCAAATTTTGCACGTGGATCCAGAATTGTGGCACAAACGTAATGTTCTTGTGACAACATTTTATTTTGTATCCTTACATTTTCAGCTAAGCGCCGGGATAAGCTCTCCACCAAGTCATGGGCTTGCCTTTTGTCCTCTACACCTTTGTATGATTCAGACACATTATTCAGCTGATGCTCTAGCATTTGCAATAATGGGATAGCTTGGCCCATTGTACAGTCCTCCTTTCTGACTTCACGTGTGAAGACCTCAAAAAGACACAGCATCTCAGTCAGGCATTTAATTAGGCTCCATTGCTCCATGTCAAGGTTCATGCCTTTAACAGTAGCATCCCCTCTTCTGTTCCAGACATATTCATGGAGTGACCTGTACTGCTCATACAGATGATCAAGCATGTAATACGTTGAGTTCCAACGTGTTGTCACCTCCTGGATGAGTGCCTTGACTGGCATCCTATGTTCACATTGGATGATCCTCAGCTGCTTCCGAGCTTTAAAAGAATGGCTGAAATGAGTGCATATTCTTCGGCAGATGGCCAGTAAATTGCTGACTATGGGTTCTTTTTTCAGAAAGTCTTGAACTATAATGTTTATGCAGTGCGCCAAACACGGAACCCTGAAATAGGAACCAAGTTCCATGGCCTTAAGTACATTACTGCCATTGTCTGTGGCAAAAAAAACAATACCAAGCCCTCTTGGCTGCAGCCATTCCAAAACCTTGCTGCGAAACTTGTGTAAAATGTTTTCAGCCATATGAGATTTCTCCATGGCGAACATGGCTACAGTTGCATGTTTCCGAGTACCTTCAAAAATCGCAACTGTGTCAACAGCACCTCGTGCAGATAGCTTAGCTCTAATCCCCACAAAAGAGATCCAGTGTTTAGTGATGCACATGTAATCTGTGGCTTGGCAACTGGTCCACATGTCTGTTGTCAGGTGGATATTGTGAACAGCACTCTGCTGCAAAGCTTGTCCAACCAATTCCAGCACATCATGATGTAGTGCCGGAACAGCAATTCTTGTGAAATAGGACCGGCTGGGAACCTTCCATTTAGGGCAGATGGCAGACACAAATTCAAGGAAACCCACCCCTTCCACAAATGAAAAAGGAAGAAGGTCCAGCGCTAACATTTTAGCCAGCTTCGCATTGTACAATCGTGCCGTTGGGTGGTTGCGTTGGAACTGCCCCTCCAACCTAAACATGCTCTCAATGGTAGGCTGGATTACTCTCCTTTGTGGTGCTGTTTTCATTAAACCACTAAGGCTCAACGACACAGATTGTCTCATTGCGGTACTCGTCGCCTTGGTGTCTCACTCTCAGCCTGACTCAGAGTATGGCTCTTACTGCGGTGCCACTCTGATGTTACTGAGGAGGATTTAGGCCCAGATCTCTGTACTGGGGTGAATGTATGACATTGTTCTGCATTCTGTCCATCAATTGTTGTTTTTGCATTTGTCACCCCGAGTGGGAAGGGTATGCTCAGACGTGAGTCCCTTGCTCTCCATGCCACTGGAATCAGGCTATCCTGGCTGACGAGGGCTGAAAGCCCGAAACCGGTCCTAGGATGCTTGTTTCCAGTTCAGGGAGGACCTGGCTTGGCAGTTCGGGCTGGACTGTTCCCATGGGGCACAGGGTCAAGACTGATTTGCATATGGCTGGGTTCAAACTGGAATGGCATGGTGAGCAAAAAAACGATGGATTTAGGCCCAGATCTCTGTACTGGGGTGAATGTATGACATTGTTCTGCATTCTGTCCATCAATTGTTGTTTTTGCATTTGTCACCCCGAGTGGGAAGGGTATGCTCAGACGTGAGTCCCTTGCTCTCCATGCCACTGGAATCAGGCTATCCTGGCTGACGAGGGCTGAAAGCCCGAAACCGGTCCTAGGATGCTTGTTTCCAGTCCAGGGAGGACCTGGCTTGGCAGTTCGGGCTGGACTGTTCCCATGGGGCACAGGGTCAAGACTGATTTGCATATGGCTGGGTTCAAACTGGAATGGCATGGTGAGCAAAAAAACGATGGATTTAGGCCCAGATCTCTGTACTGGGGTGAATGTATGACATTGTTCTGCATTCTGTCCATCAATTGTTGTTTTTGCATTTGTCACCCCGAGTGGGAAGGGTATGCTCAGACGTGAGTCCCTTGCTCTCCATGCCACTGGAATCAGGCTATCCTGGCTGACGAGGGCTGAAAGCCCGAAACCGGTCCTAGGATGCTTGTTTCCAGTCCAGGGAGGACCTGGCTTGGCAGTTCGGGCTGGACTGTTCCCATGGGGCACAGGGTCAAGACTGATTTGCATATGGCTGGGTTCAAACTGGAATGGCATGGTGAGCAAAAAAACGATGGATTTAGGCCCAGATCTCTGTACTGGGGTGAATGTATGACATTGTTCTGCATTCTGTCCATCAATTGTTGTTTTTGCATTTGTCACCCCGAGTGGGAAGGGTATGCTCAGACGTGAGTCCCTTGCTCTCCATGCCACTGGAATCAGGCTATCCTGGCTGACGAGGGCTGAAAGCCCGAAACCGGTCCTAGGATGCTTGTTTCCAGTCCAGGGAGGACCTGGCTTGGCAGTTCGGGCTGGACTGTTCCCATGGGGCACAGGGTCAAGACTGATTTGCATATGGCTGGGTTCAAACTGGAATGGCATGGTGAGCAAAAAAACGATGGATTTAGGCCCAGATCTCTGTACTGGGGTGAATGTATGACATTGTTCTGCATTCTGTCCATCAATTGTTGTTTTTGCAACTGAGGAGGATGTGGGCGTTACCACTGCACTACTGGGGACAGGGCTAGAAATGCCTCCCTCTTCTTCACCTACCACCGCAATAATATCGCTCCCTGATTCATCCTGACCAACTTCAATGGGTTGAGTTTTTCTACTTTCTTTTAACTTAAGTAGGTGATCCTCCCACACAATAGTGTGGTGTATTCTGAGATGACTTGCTTGTCCTCCGGTACCATAGTTTGTACCAAGCTTACCACGCCGAACACCTTGCCGACAAATTGAGCATATAGCAACGTTCTCCTCCTTGGCGCTAACAGAAAAGAAGTCCCAAACTGGGGAGGAGAACTTTCTGGCACTGCTGGATGTGCCACTTTCAATACCAGATGAACTGGGGAGTGTGCTTGAAATGTGACCCTGTGCACCTAGACTGTGACTTTTACTACCACTACCTACTGAGAAGGTTGAGCTGGATGTAGGTCCCTGCTGGGCCTTAGAAAATATGACAGCTGGAGGTAGTGGTGGTGTAACCTGTGTTGGGGATATCCGTGCTACATCCCGCTCAGTAGCAGCCTTTCTGGATAGGGTGAGAATGTTGGTCTCCAACCTCTTTGGGGCGGGAGTAATGTGTGTGAGGACTGGCTCGTCTTCATCAACATCATCACCCCCCTCTTCTACATCTACCTCCATAACTCTAAGTTTTTCTGGGACCTTCCTTTTCAGAAGCATTGTCTTGTGGCGTATATCACTCTCAGACTGAGGTGGTGGAAGCCAAGTGTCGTCACGATCATCAGAAGCGGGGCTTGAAGAAGAAGATGATGGACTAAGCCTCCTTTTCCTTGCTGGTGATCTGGAAGACAATAGATCTTCTGAAACAGTGGTTTGGCTTTGCTCCACTTTGTCTGCAGGAAGCTCAATTATCTGAAATGCCCCTACGTCAGGAGCAACAACTACTATGGTGGGCTGTTGCGGCCGCTGCTGTTCTTGTTGTGGCCGCTGCTGTTCTTGTTGCGGCCGCTGCTGTTCTTGTTGTGGCTGCTGCTGTTCTTGTTGCGGCTGCTGCTGTTCTTGTTGTGGCTGCTGCTGTTCTTGTTGCGGCTGCACACTGATCTGCTGAGTTTGTGCCTGCGTTGAACTTGATTGTGTACTACTTTGCGGTAATGACATTTCTTCATCATCGCTGCTTGTTAGTAGACTGGCTACCTCTGCAACACTAAAGCCCTTGGGCCTAGGTTGGTGGGGTTGGACCGCTGTGCTGCTCCCAGCTTGGTTCCCGGACAACACTGCTGCAGGCGTAACTTTTTTGGTGCCAAAAAAAACATTGGCCGGCACACCACCAGTCGTGGTTAATGGCACTTCCTTTTTCTGTTCCTTCTTCTCACCGGCAACTTTCTTGGTACTGGACCTGGTACCTTTCTTTGGGGCCATCTTCTTCAGCTGTCAGGCAGGATGCAGATGCACAACAAGTTCTGGTCACACGTGTACGTGATGCGCAGCAAGACTTCTGTCTGACTGGCAGTACAATGGGTAGCCGGGTGATGCTGATGACACCTCCTCCTCTGGCTTTTGTGCACCTAAAAGCAAATAAGCCAGGAGAAGAACATCAGTGAAATGTTGCATTTGTTGTTGTGGTTCAGTTACTTAGTACTGTACTAGTGCAAACTAAAGATAGTCTAGCCATTTATGACTTTTTTTTAACAAGGGCTATGTCATACTACTGTGTACAGTCACACACTACACTCTAAGGAAGGATAGGAAAGTTAATAAAAATGTAATGGAAGTGGGGTGGACCCTATTTGCCATTAAATTATTTGAGCATCTCAGCATCCATGGAGCTGCTGCTGGCAAAGGGGGTGGATGGATGGAATCAGTAAGCCAAATAGCCAATAGGAAAACCATGCAGGCCTGTGGCAAAAGCAGGACACTAATAACTCCCAGTCCAAACACAAAAAGGCCACCGTCCACATGGACACTCACAAATCACAAACAAGCAGGGGGCCTGGGAAACACCAGGAGCTGACAAAAGGCCTATAAATGCCAGGTAAAGGATGCATGCTAAAGCACACTGCTGTGCCTTTTTAATGCAACAAAATGGAAATACGAACATTCACAGGCCCTAAAAAGGTCTGCAGGGTTCATGCATTGCACACCAACACACCAGACACATACAACAAAAGCATGTCTTTAAGACAACCAACTTCAGAAAGGCCACCCCAAAAAAACACACTTCCCCAACTCAATCCAATGCCATCCATGCCCTAAATGATGTCTAAAAATTCAACAGACCACACAGAAAACACTTGATTAATAAAGCTGTGGCTACCTGCTCTGATCCTAGTGGATGAAAAAGCAGGCCTGTTGGCAGACAAGGCCAGGCAAGCTTGCAGTCCTAGGCTTCAAAATGGCCACCAGCCACATGGTCAGGCCCAACAACATCAGAAAGGCCACCCCAATAAAACACACTTCCCCAACTCAAACCAATGCCATCCATGCCCTAAATAATGTCTAAATTCAACAGACCACACAGAAAACACTTGATTAATAAAGCTGTGGCTACCTGCTCTGATCCTAGTGGATGAAAAAGCAGGCCTGTTGGCAGACAAGGCCAGGCAAGCTTGCAGGCCTAGGCTTCAAAATGGCCACCAGCCACATGGCCAGGCCTAACAAAATCAGAAAGGCCACCCCAAAAAAACACACTTCCCCAACTCAATCCAATGCCATCCATGCCCTAAATGATGTCTAAATTAGGGGTGGGCGGAATTTGCGAAATTAACTTTCGCAAATTGTCGCAAAAATGCTAAAAATCTCCGCAAACAGGCCGGAAATATCGCGAAGACGCGGAAGTTTTTTTCCCGCCTGTTCGCGGTATTTTTTGCGTGATCGCGGGTCGCCAACTTACCCATGCGGTTGCTCAAGGGCGCGGCCATCTTGTTTTCACTTGTCCCGCCCTCTCGCGATGCTTACTTCCTGTTCCGGGTCGCGCAATGCATGTTCGTGCCCGTTCGCGGTCGAAATTTCCTGTTCGCGACTGCTTTCACTTGATCGCGTTGCTTTTTGCTTGCTCGGGAGAAAATATCGCGCGAACTTGCGCACGTGGTCGCAATGGGCGCGGCCATCTTGTTTTTCCCTCTATTGCATGGTTCTGGGGCCTGATTTTCAATCCTCCCAAAATCCTTTCAATCCTTTGTTTATAGGCATTTTTTTTTTATCTTTATTACTTATGATTTCTCTAACTATTTTCCTGCTTCTATATTTTTGGTTTTTGTCTACTTTTTTTTGTTTTTTAGCTACTTTTTCTCTTTCTATTGCCTGCTATTTATTTCCTTTACTCCTTTATTTATTTTACCTTTTCTTTCCAACCCCGTCCCCAGAACCATGTCCAAGGGTAGGGCTGCTCGTCGGCGCAGCCAGAGCCGCGACCGCCTTCCTTGCGGAAGGCGGCGCCCACAAGGGGTGCAGGCACGGGCCTTATTTGGGGAGGAGGAGTTGGCTGCACTAATTTTCTTTGCGCAGCGCCACCTCCCCTCAACCCTGGCAGCAGGTGGCAGGCCTGGGTCCGGGTACGGCCTCCGGGAGCTTCGGCAGCGGTGGGGGAAGGTGCGCCGGGCAGTGTCGCGCATCTCTGGGGTCCGGCGCACCCAGGCACAGCTGACACACCGGTGGTCCGACATCCTGGACCGTGAGCAGGACCCGCTGGACCTGCTATGAGTGGAGGTCCCGGGGCTTGGTGAGTACATATTTAATTACTACAACTTTGTATCTGTTCTTCTGCTCTGTGTTATATATTGAGAATATTTTTTTTCCTTCCAACCAGCTAGAATGTTGCTGCCTACAATACATTCCAGGTTAATAACATTTAAAAGTCTTCTGTTATTATGGTGCTCTTCTGCGCTACTACTAATCTTACTTGTTTGCAGCTTTGCGTTTGCACTTGCTTAGCGTGATTCTTTAAAAGTTTATTTTAGAGAAATTAAGTTACGTAATGCTACAGTGACTCTAGTCCACTCCTTACTTTGTCCCGTCACTAATAGATAGGGGCGGATTGATGTTTAGGTACACTACTTTGTATGAGCTTCTAATTTGTTAGTGGTATGCGTTATGCCCCCTCACTCAGTTATGTGACGTGCTGCTAGTACGGCAGTCGTTAGAACCTTTTCTAGTTTGTTCAATGAGTGGTGGTAGGCTTAGCAGTTACTTAGCAGTAGCAGATCAGCATCAATCAAACCAAAATTTGGTGTATACAAAAAATGTAGTCATGTTCATGTGTCCTCCATGATTTGACCATACGCATTGTTGAGGAATACAGTGGAAATGCATACTTAATGTACAATCGGCATGCCTGGAATAAGTGGGCTAGGTTGGGTGGTACGTTGTACTTAGGCTTAGTTGTAACTTAGTTTTCTGGAATCAGAATGGAAGACTGGATTACTGTTGATAAATAGTAACTTAAGTAGTCGAACTGCGAATCCCCCGATATTACATGTTGACCAGATGAGATCGGTCAATGTAGTTATTGCAATTGTTGTTTACATAAGTGTTTTTTGACCATTGTTGAAAAATATTGTATTTGTTTGACACCATCCATCAATGTTTGTCTCTTTCTTATATCTTTCCTGTTCATCAGCACCCAGGGGCAGACCGACAGGGACTGGGCAGTCGGCGGGACAGGAACAACACCACCAGGAGGACACCGCTAAGAGCTCCTCTGCTGGCCCCAGTAAGTCTTCTTGTTTTTAATAATATTTCTTATTCCATAACTTTTACTGCCCCATATTTTTCCTGAACTATTGTTGGTTTCCAAATGCTATTTTTTTACCACCAATTATCCTTCGATCTGTACGGTTTCAAAAATCTTATCCCTGCCTCCGCTATGATGACTCTGAGTACTACTACTACTACATACTATCAGTCTGTCTGTACTGTAGTAGCTAGTCTTGCCCAGTTGGCCAGTGCCACTCTTTGTGAAAGGTTGTAATATAAAACTCATATTCACCAGTAGCTCGAGCCATTGAGTCCAATCCGTTGGGTTGTCGTCTTGTACTACTTTTACTCTTATTGATCTTGAGGCTTTGAAAATTCACAGCAACAACAGCCCTACCAGATTTATTACTATTTTGATATGATACCCTATAGGACATACTACTGTTGTAGGGATCTTGCACATACATTTGCACCAGAAAATAGGATGTTGGTGATGGTAGGTTGGACCTTCCTTGCACACCTCAATCAGAAATTCCGCACCCACCACAATTCCACTGCTTGACTATAGTACTGTCTTGTCATAACTATTAGGTCTCGGAACCCTCCCCCCAAGATACCCAACAAGTAGACAACCCAGAACATAACACACCCAACCTCTCAGTCGTGGAAGCAATTCACATGCACAACCTTACTTTAATTTGCTCACTCGTGTAAGTTAGTCCACACCAAATACCACCAAGTCTATGTAAGTTCAAAATGTTTATTTCAATTTGAGAAGGTCTGTACACTGTTTTCTTAGCAGCACCAACCGGAAAATCAATAACATTAAAACAATATACATTTTTACACTTATACAGTTGGGAATTAAATCATGATAACTGAACAGTGGTGGAAGGCAGCACCACCATCCCATAGCAATTTAGTTTATATAAATTTATAAAAGAAGATGTGAGTGAAGGGACCCCTCACCTTAGAAGAATCTAGTACTGGTGCTTGTTGCATCATTCAGAAGCTCTGGTTCGTAGAAGGGAATCTTGCGTCTGTAATGCGAAAAAAGAAATGGTGTGCGTTAGTATATTGCAACTTGCAAGCATTTCTCAGCCGTGCCAAAAAGTGTAGCATCTATGGATAAGCAATGTGGACTAACAGTAACAGTAGTACACCAGTACTTCCTAAAAAAGTGGCTTGTTAATGTTTGTGGACCGCTTGTACGCAGCGCGTAGACTAGACAGTAGCAGTGTGAGGCAGGTCATGTGGGCTCAAAGGTGTCGTAAGAAGCTGCAAGGTAAAGGTAACGTCACATGTGCAAAAATAAAAGACACAAAGGTAAAATGGTAGCATGGCTAGGGCTAATTAAGCAAAGGCTACAATGATCATATATAACTATTAGTGTCTACTCTACTACTACCTGATTTGTACTAGTGATGTATGTTAGTATTAACTCATTTTTCAACCTTTCAACTGATCAATAGGGGGGATGTGTATATGATGCCTAATAAATGTGTAATGTTTTCTAGGCGCACTACTGACCACCAGTGCCGGGGCCAGCGAACAAGGCGACGCGGAGGGAGAGGATGCGGCAGTTGCTGCCGATACCGACGATGGAGCGGTAGGGGGAGTGGCAGCACCAGTGGCAGGCGGTGGTAAGTTAGATTCATAATCCTTAACTATTGTTGAACTTGACAGCACACTCACTGCAAGGGTGTACTGTATGTATATGTATACTCTACAGTTGTGACTTAAGGCCCCATTAGGATGGTGGGCGTATTGCCCCCGCCGGGCCGGCTGGAATTCACTGCCGACACCGCAGGGGCAAACCTCCGCCATCCCTGTAAAAATTATTCAGACCCCCCACATGTCGACCAGGCGGAAAAGGGTTCAATATGCCGGTGGTGTCTCTCTGAACACACCGCCAGCCATATAATCTGCATTTTGGAATGCCTTTGCGTGGCGGCATTGCCGTCCGCCACGGAAAGGCATGCAGACAACGCAGAGTATGCTTGGGTGCCCCCATGGAGGGTACCTACCTATGCTATGGTACCCCCCGCCTTTCCAAGGCAAAACGTGACAGGCTCCGTGCGGGGCCCGTCATGTTGTGCTTGGAAAAGCAGCACAACATGTATTTTTAGCATTGCTTTCGGCACCGCCAACCAGAATGTAAAAAAAACAGGATGCGCTAGCCACTGTGCCGGGCGCATCATCCTAATTAATTGTCCCCACGGGACCCCCACCCTTTTTAGCGTGAGGATGGCGGGCGGACAAAGTCCGCCCGCCATACGATGTCGTAAGTAGTAAGTATGAGTTGTTGTGAACGTTTGAAGTGTGAACTATAAGACTAGAATCCCTTTAATTGGCATAGGAGCGGGAGTATTGAGTAACCAATGGCCTCATCTATCTAATTTCAACTCCGCTTTGAAAGTTTTATGGAGAAGAGCACCTGGTGCACTGTTCAACTAAAAAGTGAAAGACGGGTGGAAGGAAGAAGGACGAACGCGATTTAAAATGTTATGTACTACTGTGCTTTATAGTGCTACTCTACCATGCCACTATGTGTATAAATAATTAACTTGTCTTACTGTTTTTCTAAGAGTATATTTTACAATTATATTTACACCGTGCCATCTCCGGTGCCCCCCCCCACTGTGGCTGCAACTGCCGCACCCTTAGACGCCGCGTCGCCCGTTTAGAGGGCGAGATGCGCCAGATGCGTGTCCTCCTCGAGTCCCGCCCCACCAGTTAGTCCCTGTCATCCTGTTTTGCCCCTTTTTTAATTCTTGTTCTTAACTCGTTTGGGCGTTACAGACTTTTTTCTACTATGGACAGTGGTTAGGGTTAGGGAGGGGGGTGGGTCAGCTTTTGTGGGTTTAGTTTATTTTTGTTAGGGTAAATTACATATATTTTTCTATGTTACATGCAATGTTGTTAATGTTTTTTAGGTGGGGTAACTGTTTAACATCATCGCTCTGCCTTGAAATTGAAGTAGTGTTGCTTTCACCACATCCGCCCCAGCAAGTGTGATTAATTATTGGTGTACATTTAATTTAGTTACACCTCGACAATAAGTCACACAGCCCGGGGGAAGAGGGTTGGGGTTTGTTGAATGGATGGGAAGGGGGTTTTTGGGAAAGGTTTGATATAGAAAAACAGTATGCATACATAGACAAACAAACGACAATCATTGAAGACTACCATATCCATAGGTTAAGGGAGAAAAAGGCAATGCATGCATGATGATGAGAGACCCGGATTACATACACTTCTAGTTCTTGTTCTGTTGTTCCGGCCTTAATACTTTAACACATAGCAAATAGAAATTTTAAACATTGGTAGGGAAGAAACGTAAACACAGAGCAAACCTAATGATGATAACAACTCCAAAAACACACTGTTGTAAAGATTGTATACAAGATATTAATCAAATTATTTAAAAGAAGATAAAAGTGAATACTGTTACTGTCTTAGCCCGGTCAAAAATGTGGACTGGATTTGCATCTCGGCATTCCTCTTGCTCCTCTCGTCCATCAATCTTGGGTGTGTCGCCTCGCCACTGCCCGGCTGGAAAAAAAAGGTGATGTATTGGTAAGGTAATTAATATGCATTGTAATGTTTTACAAAGTTTAGGGCAAGGCCCGGCCTGTAATTGTAGATGGAAAACCAAAGGGGATATTGAGAAAGAAAGTGAAAACAAATGCACAAGTGATGGTGTAGTGCAACAAGAACACTTTCCGAGGTGGCATGTATGCATTATCTCTACTCTAGTCTGTTTCCAGCATTGACCTTCAACAGTAACAGGAGAGAGCAGGCCCACAGTGCTTAGCATTAGCACATCCTACGTTAACACTTTAGAGTCCTTTTTTTTTCTCTCAAAGAGTTGGACTAACGCAAAGCACATTATCCATTCCAAACATAGCATTTTACAGTTTAAGTTAGTAAAATCAATGCACTGCAGTCATCCCACCGCTACACTCTATTCAACTTCTACACAGACATTTGGGTCTGCTGTGGTTGTTGTTGACGTGTTTACCTTTAGGCTTTTCCGTTTTATGCCACTCCTGAAACATCCTCCTGACTTCATCATCATCTCTGATACATTTACTGACTGACTGTGAAGATCGGCCTGCAGTATAAGTAACATTTTTATGACACAACAAGAGTAGAAATATTAATATTACTGACTTGAGTCATTCTTTATTGTGTACAGAAAGATAGATTACTACTAGTACACTTTGACATCACTTTGTGCACAACAAACAAACAACGCAAACACAAAGACCAATAGCTCAGAGTCAGGTATCCAATGCATGCCATTAATTGTCATCATTCATTACCTGTTCCTTCTCATCTTAAGTTAACGGGCCATCTCTTTCGCCATCATCATGATGGACGGTGCTGTTGTGTCACAGTCATTTGCATTGCGCAGATTGAGTGAGTCCCCTTCCAGTATTGAATTAAAAGCAATGTATCACCAAGATGCAGGAGAAGTACACATTTCTTATTTGCAAGGGGAAAATTAGTGTGTTCTGTAGAAAGTTGATTAGTGGCAGTGCACAATTACATAAATTCATGCGCAACAAACACAACAAAATCTACATCATTCAGTCTGCGACTCTGCGGCCAATGCATGGCATCAATCATTACCTGTTCCATCTCATCTTGTTAACGGGCCGTCTATTTTGCCATCATCATCATGGATGGTGCTGTTGTGTCACAGTCATACGCATTGCGCAGATTGAGTGAGTCCCCTTCCTGTATTGAATTAAAAGCAATGTATCACCAAGATGCAGGAGAAGTACAAATTTCTTATTTGCAAGAAGGGGAAAAATAGTGTGTTCTGTAGGAAGTTGATTAGTGGCAGTGCACAATTACATACATTCATGCACAACAAACACAACAAAATCTAAATCATTCAGTCTGCGACTCTGCGTCCAATGCATAGCATCAATCATTACCTGTTCCATCTTATTTTCAGTTAATGGCCAGTCTCTCTCGGCTCTGAAAGGAGGATAGCTATAGTAGTCATCTGATTCACGGTCCACTTGTTTTGGAAGGACGAGGAAAGTTTGAATTTGTTGTTACCATCATCCAATCATCATTCACGAGGGAAATGGAATTGAGCAGGAGATTCAGTATGATCGAGCGAAGGAGCTGGATTCGGAGGACTGTACTGTCAAATGGCAGACACCTGAAACTTGTATATTAAATTAGAAGAGTAGAAGACGGTGATAATGGATTTGTTGCGATTCACAAGTTTATAACCGGAATGACAGACATATAAACAAAGGGGGGAAAAAAGGGAGGAAGACAGTAAGTGCAAGCCTAATTGTCAGGGAAGTATAGTTCGTCCTCAAACTCTGGGGGTTCTTCCAGTAGTAGGTAATCATCTGACACAATACTTCCGTCACCTGAGCCGCTGTCCTCATCTTCCTCTGTTGATTCATGTATTGTGTAATTCGGTGGTATGAAGTGCTGATTCATTTTGATCATTGTTAACCTCTCCACGTTTTTTGGAGATAGACTGGTCCTTCTCAATGTTACAATGGAACCAGCAGCACTGAAAACACGTTCGGAAGAGACACTTGCGACAGGGCAAGCCAGATAGCTTATCGCCAGCCTGCTGAGCTGTGGCCATTTAGACCTTTTCCTATACCAATACTGCAATGGGTTTTGATCAACGTACACCTCTGTTGGGTCGTCCAGATAGGCCTGGACCATCCGCTCAATGTTCAGGGTTGCTGATGGTAAGCTTATGTGCTGTTTTTTCTGTGCATCAGCACTGTGCTTACAATAGCCCATCTTTACATACCAATCCTGTAATGATAATGATTGTTCTCGGCCTAATGATCCAGTTTTTGTTTCTGTAGTCGATAGTGATGGTGAGTGTTGTGATTGTGAGCCAAACGCACTGCCCCCAGCCGACGAAGTTGCACTTGGTTCTGCATGGCCTGCTTCAGTATTAGTACTTGTTGTGGGTTGATGTGGCGGGCTTTTAATTAGCAGCCCTTCGTTTTCAAACTTAATGGCTGCTTCAGCTATACAACTTTTGTAGCGGGCAACATCATTGTCGGAAAAAGCAAGGAATGTCTTCACTAGTCCTAATTTTGCACGTGGATCCAGAATTGTGGCACAAATGTAATGTTCTTGTGACAAAATTTTATTTTGTATCCTTACATTTTCAGTTAAGCGCCTGGATAAGCTCTCCACCAAGTCATGGGCTTGCCTTCTGTCCTCTACACCTTTGTAGAATTCAGACACATTATTCTGCTCATGCTCTAGCATTTGCAACAATGGGATATCTTGGCCCATTGTACAGTCCTCCTTGCTGACTTCACGTGTGAAGACCTCAAAAGGAGACAGCATCTCAGTCAGGCATTTAATTAGGGTCCATTGCTCCCTCTGAAGGGTCATGCCTTTAACACTAGCATCACTGCTTCTGTAGCAGACATATTCATGGAGTGACCTGTGCTGTTCGTACAGACGATCAAGCATGTAATACGTTGACTTCCAACGTGTTGCCACCTCCTGGATGAGTGCCTTGACTGGCATCCTAAATTCACGTTGGATGATCCTCAGCTGCTTCCGAGCTTTAAAAGAATGGCTGAAATGAGTGCATATTCTTCGGCAGAAGGCCAGTAAATTGCTGACTATGGGTTCTTTTTTCAGAAAGTCTTGCACTATAATGTTTATGCAGTGTGCCAAACACGGAACCCTGAAATAGGAACCAAGTTCCATGGCCTTAAGAACATTACCGCCATTGTCTGTGGCAACAAAACCAATACCAAGCCCTCTGGGCCGCAGCCATTCCAAAACCTTGGTGCGAAACTCTTCTAAAATGTTTTCAGCCGTATGAGATTTCTCCATGGCGAACATGGCTACAGTTGCATGTTTCCGAGTACCTTCAAAAATCGCAGCTGTGTCAACAACACCTCATGCAGATAGTTTATCTCTAACCCCCACAAAAGAGATCCAGTGTGCAGTGATGCACATGTAATCTGTGGCTTGGCAACTGCTCCACATGTCTGTTGTCAGGTGGATATTGTGCACAGCACTCTGCTGCAAACCGTGACCAACCAATTCCAGCACATCATGATGTAGTGCCGGAACAGCAATTCTTGCGAAATAGGACCGGCTGGGAACTTTCCATTTCGGGCAGATGGCAGACACAAATTCAAGGAAACCCACCCCTTCCACAAATGAAAAAGGAAGAAGGTCCAGCGCTAACATTTTAGCCAGCTTCGCATTGTACAATCGTGCCATTGGGTGGTTGCGTTGGAACTGCCCCTCCAACCTAAACATGCTCTCAATGGTAGGCTGGCTTACTTTCCTTAGTGGTGCTGTTTTCATTAACCAACTAAGGCTCAACGACACAGATTGTCTCATTGAGGTACTCGCCGGTCGCCTTGGTGTCTCACCCACACTCTGAGTATGGCTCTTACTGCGGTGCCACTCTGATGTTACTGAGGAGGATGTGGGCATTACCACTGCAGTGACTGCACTACTGGAGACAGGGCTAGAAAGGCCTCCCTGTTCTTCACCTGCCACCACAATAATATCGCTCCCTGATTCTGAATCCTGACCAACTTCAATGGGTTTAGTTTTTCTACTTTCTTTTAACTTAAGTAGGTGATCATCCCACATGATAGTGTGGTGTATTCTGAGATGACTTGCTTGTCCTCCGGTACCATAGTTTGTACCAAGCTTACCACGCCGAACACCTTGCCGACAAATTGAGCATATAGCAAAGTTCTCCTCCTTGGCGCTAACAGAAAAGAAGTCCCAAACTGGGGAGGAGAACTTTCTGGCACTGCTGGATGTGCCACTTTCAACACCAGATGAACTTGAGGGGGTGCTTGAAAATTTGTGACCCTGTCCACCTACACTGTGACTTTTACTACCACTTCCTACTGAGATGGTTGAGCTGGATGTAGGTCCCTACCGGGCCTTGGAAAATATGGCAGCTGGAGGTAGTGGTGGTGTAACCTGTGTTGGTGAGATCCGTGCTACATCCAGCTCAGTAGCAGCCTTTCTGGATAGGGTGAGAATGTCGGTCTCCAATCCCTTTGGGGCGGGAGTAATGTGCGTGATGACTGGCTCGTCTTCATCAACATCATTACCCCCCTCTTCTACATCTACCTCCATAACTCTAAGTTTTTCTGGGACCTTCCTTTTCGGAAGCATTGTCTTGTGGCGTATATCACTCTCCGACCGAGCTGGTGGGACCCAAGTGTCATCACGATCATCAGAAGCGGGGCTTGAAGAAGAAGATGATGGACTAAGCCTCCTTTTCCTTGCTGGTGGTCTGGAAGACAATAGATCTTCTGAAACAGTGGTTTGACTTTGCTCCACTTTGTCTGCAGGAAGCTCGATTTCCTGAAATGCCCCTACGTCAGGAGCAACAACTACTATGGTGGGCTGTTGCGGCATCTGCTTCTGTTCTTGTTGCGACGGCTGCTTCTGTTCTTGTTGCGGCGGCTGCTTCTGTTCTTGTTGCGGTGGCTGCTGCTGTTCTTGTTGCGGCGGCTGCACACTGATCTGCTTAGTTTGCGCCTGCGTTGAACTTGATTGTGTACTACTTTGCGGTAATGACATTTCTTCAACATCGCTGCTCGTTAGTAGACTGGCTACCTCTGCGACACTAAAGCCCTTTGGCCTAGGTTGGTGGGGTTGGACTGCTGTGCTGCTCTCAGCTTGGTTCCCGGACAACGCTTTGGTGCCAAAAAAAACATTGGCCGGCACACCACCAGTCGTGGTTAATGGCACTTCCTTTTTCTGTTCCTTCTTCTCACCGGCAACCTTCTTGGTACTGGACCTGGTACCTTTCTTTGGGGCCATCTTCTTCAGATGTCAGCGAGGATGCAGATGCACAACAAGTTCTGGTCACACGTGGACGTGATGCGCAGCAGGACTTCTGTCTGGCTGGCAGTACAACAGGTAGCCGGGTGATGCTGATGACACCTCCTACTCTGTCTTTTGTGCACCTAAAAGCAAATAAGACAGGAGAAGAACATCAGTGAAATGTTGCATTTGTTGTTGTGGTTCAGTTACTTAGTACTATACTAGTGCAAACAAAAGATAGTCTAGCCATTTATGACTTTTTTTTTAAACTAGAGCTATGTTATACTACTGTGTACAGCCACACACTACACTCTCAGGAAGGATAGGAAAGTTAATAATAACCACCAAAATAAAAATGTAATGAAAGTGGGGTGGACCATTAAATTATTTGAGCATCTCAGCATCCATGGAGCTGCTGCTGGCAAAGGGGGAGGATGGATGGAAGCAGTAAGCCAAATACCCAATAGGAAAACCATGCAGGCCTATGGCAAAAGCAGGACACTAATGACTCCCAGTCCAAACACAAAAAGGCCACCACCCACATGGACACTCACAAATCACAAACAAGCCGGGGGCCTCGGAAACACCAGGAGCTGACAAAAGGCAGATAAAAGCCAGGTAAAGGATGCATGCTAAAGCACACTGATGTGCCTTTTTAATGCAACAAAATGGAAATACGAACATTCACAGGCCCCAAAAAGGTCTGCAGGGTGCATGCATTGCACACCAACACACCAGACACATACAACAAAAGCATGTCTTAAAGACAACCAACATCAGAAAGGCCACCCCAAAAAAACACACTTCCCCAACTCAATCCAATGCCATCCATGCCCTAAATGATGACTAAATTCAACAGATCACACAGAAAACACTTGATTAATAAAGCTGTGGCTACCTGCTCTGATCCTAGTGGATGAAAAAGCAGGCCTGTTGGCAGACAAGGCAAGGCAAGCTTGCAGGCCTAGGCTTCAAAATGGCCACCAGCCACATGGCCAGGCCCAACAACATCACAAAGGCCACCCCAAAAAACACACTTCCCCAACTCAATCCAATGCCATCCATGCCCTAAATGATGTCTAAATTCAACAGATCACTCAGAAAACACTTGATTAATAAAGCTGTGGCTACCTGCTCTGATCCTAGTGGATGAAAAAGCAGGCCTGTTGGCAGACAAGGCCAGGCAAGCTTGCAGGCCTAGGCTTCAAAATAGCCACCAGCCACATGGCCAGGCCCAACAACATCACAAAGGCCACCCCAAAAAACACACTTCTCCAACTCAATCCAATGCCATTCATGCCCTAAATGATGTCTAAATTCAACAGACCACACAGAAAACACTTGATTAATAAAGCTGTGGCTACCTGCTCTGATCCTAGTGGATGAAAAAGCAGGCCTGTTGGCAGACAAGGCCAGGCAAGCTTGCAGGCCTAGGCTTCAAAATGGCCACCAGCCACATGGCCAGGCCCAACAACATCACAAAGGCCACCCCAAAAAACACACTTCCCCAACTCAATCCAATGCCATCCATGCCCTAAATGATGTCTAAATTCAACAGACCACACAGAAAACACTTGATTAATAAAGCTGTGGCTACCTGCTCTGATCCTAGTGGATGAAAAAGCACGCCTGTTGGCAGACAAGGCCAGGCAAGCTTGCAGGCCTAGGCTTCAAAATGGCCACCAGCCACATGGCCAGGCCCAACAACATCACAAAGGCCACCCCCAAAAAGCACACTTACCCAACTCAATCCAATGCCATCCATGCCCTAAATGTGCTTGAAAATGAAATACATTCAAAAAACAACAAAAGGAACAGTTGCTTCATCATGCACACACACACCCATGAGGCCATGCCCACTAATACTACCCACAAAATAAAAAAATAAAAAAGGAATGATGATTATTAATTATCAAAAATAAATTGTAGTTACAACAACTGCAATGCCCACAATCAAACAAACACAACAACCACTTACTTGTAAAATATCCTATTCCAAAAATCCTCAAATCCAATTGCAATGATGCAGCAGACAAAAAGAGTGATCTTTCCAGCTCCAAATCCAAAGGCAGAATGAGCAGGAGATGGACAAAGCACTGGGAGGAGCCTGCTGGACAGGAACAGGAAGTTGGAGATTCTGTGTCACTTCCTCCCTCTCTCCACCTTTAAAAAAAAAGACTCCTTGCACAAAAAAGGAAAGCCAAATGTCAATGTAAGGAGTTGTTTTCATCCAAAATCAGCATTTGCAGAAGGTTTCATGCTGCTAGAGCTGATATTCCTCTCCAAATTGAAAATTTTACGTTGTTGAGTTCTCGAGCTTCACATTACTTCCGCCGGCGTGTCGAAAACGACATGATCGCGTTCTCTTCTTTGTCCCTGTCGCGTTGGATATGACGTGTTCGGGGTCTCTTTCTCCTGTTTGCGTTCGATTAGACGTGCCCGCGTCCTCATCCTCTGGCTTGCGATGTAGAATGACGTGTTCGAGATCTCAATCTTCTCATACTCGCGCGGTGAATGATCGCCAGAATAAAGACGTGATCGCGCGACAAATGACGTGATCGCGCGACAAATGACGTTAATGCAGCCGCGAACTGTCGCGAGACAGCGCAAAATGGCTACTAAAATCCAACATCTCGTGGAGAACGCGACCGGGTCGGGAAAACTTGTCGGCGAACGCGGGGATTCAGGTAAGGCGATCGCGCGAACGCGAGAATGTATTTTTTTACAGCGCGATCAAGAAACAAATTATCGCTAAGCTGCGGAATGCGGAAATTTTGACATTTTTGCGCTTTCCGCGGAACGCGAAAATGCCAAAATATCGCAATTTCCGCGAACGGAACGGAATTTTGGCCCAGGCCTAGTCTAAATTCAACAGACCACACAGAAAAAACTTGATTAATAAAGCTGTGGCTACCTGCTCTGATCCTAGTGGATGAAAGCAGGCCTGTTGGCAGACAAGGCCAGGCAAGCTTGCAGGCCTAGACTTCAAAATGGCCACCAGCCACATGGCCAGGCCCAACAACATCAGAAAGCCCACCCCAAAAAAAACACACTTCCCCAACTCAATCTAATACCATCCATGCCCTAAATGATGTCTAAATTCAACAGACCACACAGAAAACACTTGATTAAAAAAGCTGTGGCTACCTGCTCTGATCCTAGTGGATGAAAGAAGGCCTGTTGGCAGAAAAGGCCAGGCAAGCTTGCAGGCCTAGGCTTCAAAATGGCCACATGGCCAGGCCCAACAACATCAGAAAGCCCACCCCAAAAAAACACACTTCCCCAACTCAATCCAATGCCATCCATGCCCTAAATGATGCTTGAAAATGAAATACATTCAAAAAACACCAAAGGAACAGTTGCTTCATCATGCACACACCCATGAGGCCATGCCCATGACTAGCTCGGGCCTACTACTGACTACTACTACCCACAATATTTTAAAAAAAAAGGAATGATGATAGTTACCAAAAATAAATTGTATTTACAACAACTGCAATGCCCACAATCAAACAGACACAACAACCACTTACTTGTAAAATATCCTGTTAAAAAAATCCTCAAATCCAATTGCAATGATGCAGCAGACAAAAAGAGTGATCTTTCCAGCTTAAAATCCAAAGGCAGAATGAGCAGGAGATGGACAAAGCACTGGGAGGAGCCTCCTGGACAGGAACAGGAAGTTGGAGATTCTGTGTCACTTCCTCCCTCTCCCCACCTTTTTAAAAAAGGACTCCTTGCACAAAAAAGGACAGCCAAATGTCAATCTGAGGAGTTGTTTTCATCCAAAATCATCATTTGCAGAAGGTTTCATGCTGCTAGAGCTGATATTCTTCTCCAAATTGAAAATTTTACATGTTCGAGTTCTCAAGCTTCACATTACTTCTGCCGGATGTCGATGGCGTGTCGAAAATGACTTGATCGCGTTCTCTCGCTCCCTGTCGCGTTGGATATGACGTGTTCGGGGTCTCTTTCTCCTTTTCACGTTCGATTAGACGTGCCCGCATCCTCGTGCTTTCGGTGTAGAATGACGTGTTTGAGATCTCAATCTTCTCATACTCATGCGGTGCATGATCGCGAGAAGAATGACGTGATCGCGCGACATATGACGTGATCGCGCGACAATGCGAGCACGAACTGTTGCGAGACAGCGCAAAAGGCTACCAACAATTCAATATCTCGTGGAGAACGCGACCGGGTCGGGAAAACTTGTCAGCGAACGCGGGGATTCAGGTAAGGCGATCGCGCACACGCGAGAATGTATTTTTTTACAACGCGAGCAAGAAACAAATTATCGCTAAGCTGCGGAATGCGGAAATTTTTACATTTTCGCGCTTTCCGAGGAACGCGAAAATGCCAAATTATCGCAATTTCCAGGAACGGAATTTTGGCCCAGGCCTACACAAGACTGCATGATCCTTCTGAAAAGCAAGGTTCTGAAAACCATGGGAACACATTTTGCCAGAAGGACAAGGCTATTGGCTGACTATATTTGTCCCTCAATTACACCAACTCCCTTTTTTATACCCATTTCTATAACCCTATGCACACCAGTACAGTAATGAATATTAGTGGCTCCAGTGTTTAAAGTGGTGTTTTTAACAGCTTCAAAAAATTAGTGTTAAACAGAGTAATAATGTAAATTGGTACCAAACATCATAACAAAAAGCTGGCTTTATAGATATAAGGGTACATTAGACATTGGGTCACCATCTAATCAAGCCATATGCTGCAAACCCTTTAGGTGAATCTGGATATCCACTTGGGCCATTGCTCCTGACTATAGTCCATTACCCTTACATACAAGTGGAAAGGATGTTTAATCAAGCACACACATCCACCCACAAAAAAGGCATATCAGATGTCTACTGTGATCATATGGTGCATTGGCTTTTGCACCAAAAATTGTGTGCAAAATTCTCTTCTGTGTTGTGTGCTCCACCAAATTTGTAGCAGAAGATGTGTGTCTATGCCCATGGTAGATGCTGATTCAGATGAGGAACTAGGAGAGGATGATGAAGATGCACAGATACATGGAAGAGGACAACAGGATGGACTAGGAATCAGACAATCTTAAAAAACATATATTTCTGCTTTTATACTTAAAACATAACTTTGTTTTTTGAAGATTACTGTCATGCATTTTTTCTAAATTAAATTTTACATACATGCAGCTAGAAAAGTAAAAGAGGTCATTCCTCAAATGCTATACTATATGGGAATCATAACCCTCACAGTAACATAACAGCATGGCACACAACTTGCTTCCTGAATCAGATGAACAGTCAACTTTGTTCAATCCTTTAGTTGTTTCTCTTCACACTCAGATCCATGAAAAGAAATATTGAACAACTGTCAAATAAAGCACATTGAAATGTAGAAAGAATGCGTATGCAAAATTCAAATGAAAAGTGTACTTTTTTAGTAACATCAGCTCAAATGTGTAATGTTTGAGCAATACTGACGACCTCCTTAGAAGCCAAACAGCAGGAAACCTATTGAGAAGCGGTAGTAGTTATTGAAGGTGGGAGCATGGTTCTTTGGCATGCTGGAGTACTCATCTCTGAGGTAGATAACTGTCAGAATTTACCATGTTGTAGGGCAATTGTGTGTTTTTCCAGGCAAGGCAACATGAACAAATGTCGTTCAGAAAACTACACTTAGGAATAGCACACCATATTTTAAATGAATGAATAAATTAATAGGGTTATTTTGAAGCACAGACTGTCACTCCTAATGGAGCATCCTGACGCTCAATACAGGTCTAAAGAGAATCAGGTGCAGTAAAGAGCCAAGTTTTTAGACGATTTCTGAATGACGCTTCACTGTCTATAGTGCGAAGAGAAATTGGAAGATGTTTCCAGGCTTTAGTGCTGAGTACAAAAAAAAACTTTACCTCCCGGGACTTCAGTCTGAATGGTGGATGGTTTAGAAGATTGGCAGTAGAAGACCTCAACACTCTGTGTTTTGTAATGCATAAAATGGGCCATGAGATATTGTGGTCCACTGTGATTGAATGCCCTAAAAATCAATAGGAGAATTTTAAAAAGTACCCTCTTACTTAGGCAACCAGTGAAGTTTTTGCAATGCTGTGGATGAGCAAAAGAACAATGGGTGAATGTTTGCATTGTCCAGAATTCTGTCCATCATGTGTTGCCTGTTTCTGGTCCAGGGAGGACTGGCCTGGCAGTTCAGGCTGAACTGTTTCCACGAGGACAGGGTCAAGACTGATTTGCATATGGCTGGGTCCAACCTGGGGTGGCGTGGTGGGCTAAAGAAAAATGAAATAAACCCAGATCTTTGTGACTGGGGTGATTATTTGCATAGTTCAACATTCTGTCCATCATTTGTTCTTTTTGCTTTTGTCACCCTAAGTGGGAAGGGTATGCCCAGATGTGAGTCGCGTGCTGACTGCGCCACTGGATTCAAGCTAGCCTAGCTGATGAGAGGTGATTCTCCAAAACCGGTCCTGGGCTGTTTGTTTCTGGTATAGGGAGGACCTGGCTTGGCATTTTGGACTACACTGTTGCAATGAGTAACAGGGTCAAGACTAATTTGCATATGGCTGTTAGGAATAGGAAGTCTTGTTGAATGTTCTGTACCTTATCCTGAAAGAAGACAGAGATCCAATGACAGAGATCTTGTGAAGGAGGTATTTCCCTAGTAAGAGCTTTGATATGTAGGAATCATTGTGAAATTTTAAATATCGTTTTTGAGTCATAATGGACAATTTGCATAGTGTAATGCAGTGTCTTAGTGGCCTTAATCTATTTATGATATGATTTAAAAGCAGCTTTAAAATAGGGCAGGGTGTCAGGTCTATAAGGATGGCGCCACTTGCGTTCAAGTTGTTTACAGTGCGGCTTTCTTTCAGCTACTGTAGTGGACAATCAGGGCGCAGAGGGTATTAACCTACATTTACTGGCCTGAAACAGGGGGGTTTAATTCCATTCAGTTATTAAATAGTTTAAGATCATCGGCCAATATTCCAGGGAGAACCATAGCAATGGAGGTTAATGATGTGGTATGATGCGTGGCCTCCCTATTTGCCTTTTGTTCTGCTTGGTCAAGTACACAATGCCTTAGTGCCAACCTTAAGCCATGGTGCCTTTGAATGCACTGAGATTTTCTACAGAGATGGACTTGTGCATATACCCTCACAAGATGTCTAAAAGACTCATGTGGTGACTGCATTTGACTTCCAAATGCCACAGCAGCATCTGTGGATTCCTGTGATTCTGTGTGCAGTGCCTCAAAACTCAACTCCTAGCAAGGCTTCTAGAAATTATTTCCAATGTCTGACCCACAGTACTCGTGGTGGTGCTCACAGGTGCACTAAATTCCTCTGCCGATGTGATAATTTTAGATTTAGTGGTGTGGGCCACATAGCTTGAGCTTACAGTGGCAGTGGCCATAGGTGTAATAATGGACAGTGTCTGTGCTGTGAAAACAATATTGGAACTGGCTTGTTGTGATGGCATTCCCTTTGTATGTTTTTCAGGGGGTGGTGGTAGTGGATGTGTTATCTGAAATGATAATGTAATAGCTTCATTTGAATTCTTTCAAGGCCCATCTCCGAATCTACAGCTACTATTTGAATTGAGCACAGCTTAATCTATTTTACTTCTAATGTTATGTTATACTTATAAAATGCATGTGAACTTCACGCATACCATTTAAATGTTGCACATGCCATGTACACTTATGAATCATGTTGATGCAGGATCAAAAATGGTGTATGGCAGTCACCTCCTGGCTCCTCTACATCTCCAGCTCAGTCTTCAATTCCCTTGATGCTGGTTATTTTGATAATATTCTGAGGCACCTTCACAATTGGAGTTCACTTGAGTTCCTCCACCAGTTGCAGGACTTCTACTGTTCATTGACAGCAGGACTTTGTTTTAGGTCCTGAAAGATTTTTTACATGATTCCACCGATCATGGATGACCAGAGAGAGCAATGACCTGCTTTGATATTTGTTGCCTGATTTTAGATAAAATTGGATCTGGTCCTGGATACCAATTGTCCCATTAGGTGGGCCTCTTCTCTGATTACTTCCTCTGCGCGTACCTGTAATTCAGACTCACTGAATGTATATTTTCTAAGGTGCTGGGAATCCATGTTCTTCAGGATACTAGGCTGTTGGCATGAATTGATCTTTGTTTTGGTGAATATTAATGTATTGTACATTCACATAATGTCTGCCAGATAAAGTTGGCTATCAGGGAAAATGTTCTGATTGATTCCCATCAACCACAACTCTCTTCTCTTCAGTGTCAATTATACTGGAAGTACACGAAGGATATGACATATAGCATATGAAGTACGTGATTTCCTTGGAATGTGGTGTTTCTGCATTGGTGCAATTTTCAGACAATTTTACCAACTGCTAAACCGCATGCAGAAAAAAGTACATGATATAAAATCAGGTGCAGTAAAATTGCACTTGGAATTTCTAATTTTGCAGGGCATGGAAAATGTTGGTATCCTTGTTACCAGTTGTACTGTACTGACGGCGTGCAAACACCACACACAAAAGTAATTTTACTGTATGTCAACATCCTACAGTGTCGTACGGATTATACTTTCTCAAGTGAAACTGTGCGTTTGTTGAACATTATAAACATCAGAACTGTGTGAGCCTAATTCCATGCTCATCATCCTAATATGTTGGCCTAAGACCTAATAGCTCACAGTGCACCATCAGTACCCCTAACCGTCTATACGCCTTGACATACATTAATATTATGAGTAAAGGTATGTGCATGAAATTAGCAGCAGGAAGCTGGGCTGTTGGTCTCATGGTCCCAGTAGGTCACACTCTTCTTATTTCCAAGCTTTCCTTCTTTGAGTCCCTAACACTCAATCACTTCTTCTGTGATATAACAGTTCGGCTGAAGATTTATTGCACCAGTACTCACAGTATTCGGGGGCATATTTACAAGCCCCTATCGCCACCACAACGTCCCTTTTCCTAACACTGTTGTGGAGATAGGGGCTTTGCCTTATTCAGAAGGCAGCGTTAAACCATTTAATGTGGATTAATGCTGCCTTGTCAATAAGGGACCCTTTTACGCTATACTTAGCGTGAAAGGGGAAAGCAATGGGTGTTGTGGTGGGCGTTCTACTGCAACACCTCTTGATTTTGACACTGCCCCATATTTACAAGGGTGGTGTAAATATGGGGCAACGCCAAAATTAAGAACAGGGAAAACCTGGTCTTACCCTGGCGCAATGAGGAGAAATGTTTAATTTCTCCTTGTTTTTGCTGTTTGTGGGTGTGCTGCGTTGTTCAGCACACATAGAAACAGCAAAAGGCCATTGATTGGTAATGAGCGAAGGTGTCCCTTCCTGCACATAAACAATCCTTAAACAACACATAGAAGTTTCAAAACTCCATTTCAGATTGTTCATGTGCAGAAAGGCGTCCTGTCCTGCACATAAACAATCTTGCGCCGCAACACAGGCACACTTGCACTATGATGCAAGGGTGTCTGTGTTGGATCTATGCAGCTTAATTAGCACCAGTGCAGAGGAAAATGCAGGGCTGCACCATATTGTTGTAAATATGGTGCAACCCTGCATTTCAGAAGTGGCGGAACACAACGTTAAGCCAAGGAGGCTAACACCGCACTCCTTTCTATTGTAAATATGCCCCTGAGTCTCTTACCTTTTTATTTGGTACTTTATTAACAATATCATCATTTATTTTATTCATCACATCTTATATCAACATCACCTAGTCCATTCTAAAAATGAAATCTAAAGGTGGGAGCAGAACGCCTTCTCTACATGTGTATCCCAACTCACTGTTTTTGTTTAATTCTATGGATCCCCCTGTTCTACCTACTCGCGGCCAACATAAGCATGCTCAATGAAAGAGAACAAGATATTGTCTTTGACTGTTACTCCACTGTGCAACCACATCATACACAGTCCGACAAATATAGAATCCAATAATTTTCTAAAGAAGAGAAAAATGCAACAAAGAAAACAGTTGTGAAAAGAATCTCATAATGAAGTCATGGTGCATGATGAAAGCTACTCTACTAACTTTTCTTTCAAAAGTCATGGTATTAAAAAGTGATATGAGTTACTGAGTTCATGTCAATCTCTGTGAATACATTTATATTATTTGCAGCATTAAAATGGAGTTCCAGTAAAGAGTATTTACTGCAAAAGAAATGCACACCAACGTTTTAGAAACACAATGATTTGTTGATTTTAATTTCTGTAACAAATATATCCATAAGAATTAAAAAACAAATCATGTCTTGTGATGAAAAAAAAGAGCTAAAGAATTATTAAGAATAAGAAAAAATTTAATTTGGTATTTTTTACTTAGTTCAAAGATTGCAATCTGTATTTAACCGTTACATTAAAAGGGACCCAAGCATGAATTTGACAAGTTATAAACAATTCTGTGAAGGTGACTTTTTCACTGTCTTGAATTTAAAAATTGTGAATGACTGGTTGTCATTTCAGACCAGGACAGAGGCATAAAACATAATCACACTCTGCACAATGGGCATTCATAGATGCTTATTAAAGTTTCCGGACTACTCAATTGTAGAAAAAGACTCTGGTCTCATGATCTCATTTTAGATGACAGCTGTCATTCAAGACTGATGGGGACTCTCTGTGTTGTCTGTAGTTCTGTTGCAGTACAAGGTGATCACCAGTTTTAAAAGGAGAAGAATCCTGATGGCTGGATGTTTCTTTAAAAGGAACAATACATTAGTAGTGCTAAATATGAACAGGATAAAGAAGGGACAAACTCTGAAATAATAAGTCTCCAGGGCCCAAAACACAGAAAGTGATGGGATGAATGCTTGCAAAAAGACTAAACACTGTCAATCGCTCTGAGGGCCATTCCAACCCATCATTATTTGCCTACCCTGCCATCTCAGTGTCTTGACTCTGCTGCAATAGGAACAGTCCAGGCTGGCCTCTCAGGCCAGCTCCTCCCTAAACCAGAGTACAAGCGGCCCAGGACCAGTTTCACCCTGATTGTGGCTCTTAGCAAAGAGTAACTTGGCACAGTGAACACAGGACACACATACAGGGGTACACTTAGCCACTTAAGTCATTACATAAAACACACAAAAGATGACTGGAGGAATGCGTGTAAAAAGTCTAACCATGAAATTGCTTAGGGTAACATTCCAACCCATTGTTCTTTTGTCCACCATGCCACCTCAATTTGGACTCAGTCATATTCAAATCAATCTTGACCTTGTCCCAACAGGAATCATCCAGGACAGCTTACGTATATTCCAAGAGCATGGTGTAGATGCAAATCTCAGTAGTATAGGCTGTTGTACAAAAATGAAAATGAAAAATAGAAGGGTCCATGAAAGCAATGATCTGGGATGTGGGGCAGGGGAACCAACAACACTTTCCCACTAACCCTCCTATCCCTTATTTCTTTTTTACGTTAACATGTCTAAATCAATTAACGGAACAATAACTGAACTTGAGCCAAAGAAAGCAAAGAAAATTGCATGATTACTATTTTTTATTACATCAAAATCTAATTTTTTATCAAAAAAACTGCATCTAAGGTCTAAAATTCCTTCTTGTATGTACACTTAAATATTTCCTGATTAATTTATCTTAATGTAATAAATACAGATACACATATCATTTAAAAAATTTGATTTCAAACTCCTACCCACCCCTAAAAAACAACCCTAGAGTTGTTTCGTTTATCCATGACAATCAGATTCAACCAATCAATAGAAAGTCAACATCACCAGGTTCTAAATATAAGGAGAAACACAGGCAGTGTATTTCATCTTCCATCAATTTTCAATCTTTAGAAGCATAGTTTTTTTGACCATCCATTAGTTAATATTGTTTACTAAACATAATTTCACATCTTTGTATATAACAAATGTCTCCTTGTGTCTAACACAGTGATAATCTAATATTTAGTGTCTGTCATACCTTCTGGTGCTGACACATATTCTGGTGCTTCACAATCCACTGATCGCTCACCTTTCTCAGGGCACTGACATAGGCTAGTACCAAACTTGAAAGACCCAGAAAAAGAGAGTTTAAAAACCTTACACTTAGGATATCACAGACAGATATACTCCAAATTCTCAACAATCTTTTAACATTATGTCATCACTAGATAAGGTTCTCTTATGTGCCTGGGAAACCTTAATAGGACGGTCCTAAATAGGGAGGTGGAGTATAATTTAATGATGTTGGGCAGGCTTCAGTATGCAATACTTACAGAATACCCTAAAAATGGTCCTTGAATTCACAATAATAAATCCTTATATCAGTCCTGGTAGAGTGGTAAAGAGCAGTCAGGCTTTACTAGAAGAACATGTGTTAAGCATTTAAGAGTACCAACATGGATGATAAGTAATTGACAGAACTTCAAAGAAATCCAGCACCTATTTCTAAAAATAAAGCAGGATGTTATATAAATCTAGACTCCAAAAATGAAGTCAATCTGATAAGTTTAACCATAGTTATGGATTTTAGACGCAAAAATAAATGAGTGCAAATCAGTATTGCAAAACTTTAGCCCTGCGATCAAAGGTAAAATGCACTAGTGGTACATGTTCACTTTCAGGTCGGGTTGCATGGAACCCAAGGAGGGTTAATATGATGCGGGTCCCAGGACCAAGCCACAACACTCAGTTCAGTTTTACCTGGCTCCAGAAGCCCAGGTGAAGAGTTATCCTGGCTGTCCTTGGTGCTGGCACAGGAGCCGTGGAGCCACTGGTTTTAACGCTTACACCGTGCTGGTGAGGAAACTGGTGCAAAAAGTTGACAATGGGGTCACTTCAGGTTGAAAGAAGATGCTGTGGGTTACAGGATTACATTTCCCACAATGCACTCGACCATCTACATTTGGGCAATTCCTTGGAGGGCCTTATTGTCGGTGATTCTTTGGTCACAGTATGTGGGTTTTAACTGTGGACTGGTACCACTTGTCCAAGAGAGCCTGATGTTGCCTTTGGCTCTCAAAGGGGTACCTCTGTCTGGTGGAACCGGTCTTTGATCCAGGATAAGTTGCAGTCATGCAATTTCAGGATTGTTGCGACAGGTACAAGGTATTACACCTTTAATACTCGTGAGGATCTGTAGGCAGTGTTTCTAGGCACAGGGAGGTTAAGTGATTTGCCTAAAATCATAGGTTGCTGAGCGGACATTGACACTCAATCCTGGGTCCCCAACTCCAAAGTCAGCAGCTCTGGCCATTATGCCACACCCTCTCCCATTTGGTTTGGTTTGTGCATCTCCTGTTGTTGCAGACTTGGGTCTCTTTTTGTGTGGTCTGTTGCAAGTTGAATCAGAACTGAGTTCTGGTGTCAGGGGTGTCCTTTAAATCCTAGATTTAGGAGTGTTAGGATTGTGGGTGCAAGTACCCAATGGGTTACTAGCCAGAGCAGCTAATTTGCCCCTGAGATGACCACATATGGGATGGCATGTCACCTTTTCAACCCAGAACCCTCTATTCTGCCACTTCTGAAAATGGCAGAACCCTTCCTTAGCTGCACAGACCAGGTAGCCCACCCAAGGGGTGTGGCTAGGCTTTTGGGGGGATACCTCTTAACTACCTGATTCCCCCCCGCCTTGGTGCAAATGTGCCTGCAGGCAGGGGAGGGCTGTTTCCTCCTCTGGGAGGGAGCGTGCTTGCATTAAAGAGGTGGTGTAAGCTTTGAATCTCACCACCTTGATGTGCCACTTCACTAGCCATCCTGTCATGGAGAGAAGTGTCACCTCGTTCTCAGCCAGTCATTCGTTTCTAACTCCTAGGAGAGTTCACACCTCCTGACAGGGATCAGATTCATGTGGAAAGGCTGGGGCAACCAGGTGGGCAACCTAGGCGCAAAACAAAATCATGTCAGAGGTCATGAGGCAAGTTGTTTTATGTGAAACATGACATATTTGGCAGTACCATAATGGAGCTGCCAACCTCGGGGTTGCCCGGGTGTCATTCCATGTCGTCCTAGGGACCACTAAATCTTAGTCCTTATTGGCGAGGACTGCAATAGGGACATATAATCTCACCTTTAATATAACGCACCCTGCATCCTGGGCTCAGGGGGCCTTTTTTAGGGGGACGGCCACCTACTAAAGAGAGAGCATTGGCTTTGCCACACATGGTGAGGGCAAATTAGAGTTCAAGCAATTTTCACTGCTGTTGAAGTCTACAATTGCAGGCCTGCTGTCATTCATTTACTTGGGTCATTCATGGTGGCACAAACAGTGCATCTGGCTCTGGTTGCCCCTGGTACCATTTACCGGGGAATGTTAAGAGGGTTAAAGTCCTTGCCAATTGGGGATAGCAATTTACCTGAATCAGTCTAAGAGAGAGAGCACTGGCACTGGGGCTTGGGCAGCAGGCTCCATTGCACTTTCAGAGTCATAACCATCAGCATTGAGAGAATTGGGGAGGTGACGATACAAAAAGGGCACTTTTCCACACCTAGTATATATCCGTAGGGTTCTCTACCTCAAGCCATGGAAAGCCACTGCACGGGGAAAAGGGACTCCTCAACTAGAACCAACACACCTTATATGCATGGCCCTTCTTTTCCAAGCCCTTGGTTCTATTCTTGCATAAACCAACATTAAATTCACAAGCACAAAATGCCATAAATAGCTATCATAGACAATTGCAAATAGCTTGCAGAAATTTCTACTGATAGGGAGGATACAGAAAATGTCTCCTCTTCTACAGAATGTTTTAATATTCTAAAAGAATACACATAGCTGGAGGCCCTGAAAAATTAAATTCCAGCCACTCCTGAGGTCTGCAAGAATCTACCCTCTTCATGAAAAGATCTTAAAAATGTATAGGGACTTTGAGACCCAGATAGATTCCCCATGCTCAGGTGATCATAATGGTCAAACAGTGTCAGAAGTTCTCTGCAGGCTAGAAGGGTTTGCACAGGTCTCTGACCAAGTGGTCTGCATTGCATTATGATCACCACGGTGAAGTCTGGATCACCAGATGATCTAGGGAAAACTCACATGCTTCCAGATTTTCCACCTCTGCTCACCCACTTATCTCACAGCCATTTTTAACATCTCAATGGCAATCAGCCTAGATAGCCAGGAGCTTGAAACAAGCAAATGATCTACTCAAGTCAGACGACCCAGCCAATCTGTCAAACTAATAACCAATTGCATTGTTGCCCGGCCTAGCCCATGAAAATACTGGCGAAATTAATTAACAAAATAACTTTCATAGTAAATTTTAAAAAAAACATATGGGATAAGTCACAATCCTGCTTTAATGCAGCACACAACATGGAAACTATTCTATTGGCAGTTATGGATGCCATTAAAACCCGTTTAGTGTAGGGAATCTATTGGTACTAATGTTACTAGATCTTATGCTTGTGACATGGTCTCACATTCCATCTTAATCGACCGACTGCACAATTTTGATATCCATTCCCTTGCAATAGCTTGGCTGAAAGACTTCCTGACTGGTAGAACTCCAGTATCCCTCTTTTTCTGTGTAAATCTCAGGTTGCTTATAACTTCTATGGGGTGCCACAGTTTTTTTTTCTAATCCCCACTCCTATTAACATCTATATGGTGTCCCACGCTAAGATTGTGAGAGAAGTTGGCCTTGAGAGTATGTCATATGTCGATGACACTCAATTGATGGAGTCAATTGCCCATAGTCACAAAGCAACTAGAGCAAAGCTCTGGGACTGCCTACATCCTGTGGCAAATTGGATGAAGCTACATTTTTATCCAGCTTAACGTGGACATGTTAGAAATGGGGGTCTCTAGTTAGCAAGCAGAGGTATGCACCTTGTCCAAGTAGGGATCCTTCCTTCTAGTCAGGATAAGGGGATTACACTTTTAAAATAACCCATGCTCACCCCCTGGTAGCTTGGCACAGGCAGCCAGGCTTATCTCAAAGGCAATGTGTAAAGCCTGGAGTGGGGGGCGCAAATGGCCAAAGCAAGCCTTAAGCTAGCCCAGACTGCAGGGGCAATTGCAAAATTGTACAGAAACTCCTCCTACAAGCTAGCTGGCCAATAGCAGAGATCTATAAAGTGCAAGCAAGGGGTGCCACAATAAACTGAGCTGAATTAAGGGGTCATTGCTCTTGTAGCATCTTATGTTATGCCTCCCCCTTAGTACTCCCTCCCCCCCTACGCCTGGACCTAGACCAATTGGGGATGAGATTGGCCTTTTACCCCTAACTTTTTGGCATAGACTGTGGGTGACCCCATAACTGGCCATTTACCAGTCAGAGTTAAAAGAGATATTGAGTCTCCCAGGCATAGGTAAAATGCCATGGCTTGTACATGTAAAGGATGTGTGTCACAGGCTGGGTAAATGAAGCTTATGAAGTAATCCTGATGAATTGTGCCCTCTAATTTCACGATCTGAACTGGTAAGATGCTATATTGGATGTGTAAAATCTCTGATATCCAGGAGAGTTTGGCCTTAGTACACTTGACAGCCGAAATTTTGAAAATTAAGGATGAGTATATAATAGAGTCCTTCCTGGATGACATCCCACCAACTCTGGCAAGGAAATTATGTGTCCAGTTCAGATTTCTCTAATAAATGATCTAAAACTACACCTTTATGGTGCCCTACCTGCAACTGCGAGTAAGAGTCAGAGCTTCATGTTTTCTCTTCTGCCCTGGCTATAAATCAGCTAGACAGCTTTGGCTTATTCAACTGTGCAAGAACTTAGGGTTTGCGCAGTGTGTGGAGGCATTTAGAGTCCTGAAGTATGATACCCATATGCCGATTGTCTTTGCTGTATCTCAATTTTTAACCTCAACATGGCGTACTCACTGGATGTTTTTAAAGTTGCCATTGCCGTCCTGGTAGTTTGTACTGTTCTTATATTTTTTTAACATTCTCTTCCAAATGTGTCTTTCTTTTAATGTTTTACAGCTAATTTGTCTGATGAAATGAGTTTTTTAATTATTGATAATATTGCATATAATGCTGATTATGTCCCATGTGCCTTTTACAAAGGGGGAAAACACATTGAAGTCGGATGAGGAAGGGTCAGAGATATGAATTGCCCGGATCTATGATCTTGTGAACCCTGTAATGCATTTTAATCCTGTATATTTATTAATTGCTATAGCTATTTCTGGGGACCGTTTTTCCAGTTCATAATTTTTATGCCAGTAAATTTATTGATATGCACTTCTATGTTCTATGATGACCGAAATAAAGTTTATGAATGGAATGGGAGTGGAATGGTAAAACATTTGCACATAACACACAGTAATACAGTAAAAATACTACAAAGGGACACCACATATGTTTTAGAAAAGTAGCCAATATTTATCTGTGTAAAACAAGGCCAAAACAATACAAATCCACCAAACAGTTCCCAGAAACATCAACAATCAAAAATAGGCTTATAATACAATTCCTTGAAGTTGATAGCTCCATCCAGGGCTATCATGGCATCGTGAACAACACATCTAAACCGTTCTGGCTGAGTTCAGGCATACTAAACTCCATTCTCCCATCTTGTCCCAATAGAAAGTTATACTTGTACAAATGTTACAAAGCAACTCCCATGTTACTCTATGGGCCAACTAGCCTTGCAATAGTGGAAAACAAATTGCACAGTATTCCACAACCAGGACATGTCCTACCTTGCACATACACTGCACCCTTTCCATGGGGGTACCTTGGACCTAGCTGGGGATGCCTTACATGTAAGAAAGGGGAACGTTTAAGTCAACATGGCAGTCACAACTGCGTGCATACACTGCAGTAGCAGGTCTGAGAACCCTTTGACAGGCTGCTTGTGTGGATGGCACAACCAGTGCTGAAGGCCCACTAGCAGCATTTGATTTACAGGCCCTGGACACACACAGCACACTGTACTAGGTACTGAGAGGTAAACTAAATACATCAATTATAGAAACACCAATCCATAAACACAATTTACATGGAGAGCATATGCATTTTAGCACTGAATAGCAGTGGTAAAGTGCCCTGAGTCCAAAACCAACAACAACAAGGTCAAAAACAGGAGGCCAAAAAGCAAAAAGTCAGTGGTTAAAACCACTGAAAAAGGCACGTCTAACAACTGTCTTTGCTGGATGTGTTAAATACTCAGCCACATCTGACTTTGGTACCACAATGAGCAGAACATTTCTACAGTTAGTAGTGTGGCAACTCTAATCTTGAAAGACAGCTCAGATGCCCTCAGAGGTCATGCTCTGCATATTTCTACACACATCTAGCACCTACAGTATAGTAGATGGGCATCTATCAGCTATGAAGTTAGTTCTCATTGAAAGGACCGAGTAAAATTACAGGAAAGAGCGAAGCTTCAAGGATTCACACAATCCCATAACATGAAACACGTTCCCATGGAGAGCTGCGTGTTGACTTTGCGCTTTTCATTTAAGAAGAGCACGCCCTCTTCATTCTTAAACCAACAGAAGTACATCAGTGAGTAACGCAAGCTAAGATTACTTTGATTTTTAGGAATTACAGTTTTTCAGTACTTAAAGACATTGTTTAAATGTTTTCTAATTGGTTTTACATATAACACCACTGCTTCCTTTGAAAGGCCTTCATGTTTTTGTTTCTTTATGTGAGTACGCATTATTTGATCTTTTTTCCTGGTGAAATGGGTCTCTGCCCTGCTGTTGTAGTGGAGGTGAGAGTGTCATTGCCTTTGGGAACCTGAATCCAGCGGGAGGGCTGATTCACAATGTTTTTGTTGCGATTTACTGGTTGGGTACTCCTGGCTTACTACTGAATTCCAGGAGTATGTCACTAGTAATTCTGGCCTCTTACTGAATTCCAGAAGAAAGCCACTAGTACTCTGGGCCTATTACTGAATTTCTGGAATAAGCCAGGGGTACTCCTGGCTTACTCGTGAGTTCCAGTAGTGAGCCATTAGTATTGCAGGCCTATTAATGAATTTCTTGAGTAAGTCACTAGTACTTCTGGCTTACCAATGAATTCCAGGAGTGAGCCAGTAGTACTCCTGGCCTATTACTGAATATCAGGAGTAAGCAAGTAGTCTTCCTGGCTTACTCATGATTTCCAAGAGTAAGTCACTAGAACTCCAGGCCCATTACTGAATTCCAGATGAAAACCAGTACTTTTAATTTTAGATGCAACTGGGGTAATGTCCTTCTACCTCGCAGCCAAGACCTGGAACAACCTCCCCCTCCACCTCCGGCAAAACCCTACACTGATCCAGTTCAGGAGACCCACAGCACTCTACAGAGAAGCCTCCCCCGTCTTGAGACCCTCGCGGGTGAGTCACTTCTCAAACCCCTGATTGATTGATTGAAAGCCCAGTGGTTACTTTATAAATAAACAAAGTGCACGTGCTCAGCATTAGTCATGAAAAGTGCTCTCACTCTAGCCTCTTCTAACATGTATGAGGCTAGATTAGGCAGATAGTGCTGTGCACTTTTAACAACTCAGCGCTGTGTCCTATCGACTTTAAAGTGTTGAATGTCTACGAGGTTGGTTAAGCCTTTTATCACCTCCTTTCAATGAAATGATGAACCATTGAGTTATGCAAATGCCTTAATAATCATGATACAATGATAATAAGTATGACAGTACAATAAAAATGTTAATTTTTAATGTACTTTTGTTACAGATGATGCGCAGGGCTCGTTTTTTTCATAAGATCAGACACACTTGAATATTGCTCAAGATAACTTACAACAATCTTACATAGGTAAGCCAGGTGCAAAAAACGGAAAGTCGGAAAAAGTCCACTCCTGCATAGTAATAACTTCAAGGGCCCCAAAGCACTCAAGGAAAATTTGCCCCTTATCTCTGGGTAGTAAAAGCCAGGCACACTTGTGGCTTCATGGACACTACATACCTCGGTGCCCCAGTGTCACTGAACCCACTGCACTAAGTATAGCTATGACCCTGATCTGACGTCACTGGGATTAGCCAATAGCCCGGTGACAGAATGCAAATTTGAATAAACAACAAATCTACAAGAGAGGCTAGGCATGTTTCGAGCTGACAGGAAGTTCTAAGAGCAGATGACGTGGCGTGCCACTTCCTTCCGCTTGTTCGTTACTGGGTTCTGATTTGAGAAGAATCAGAAAAAAATGCTGGATCCCAGAGTGTTGTGAAATCTGAAAAAAATGTTACCTCGTATCTGGTGCTGATGCTTGAACGTCAAGCAAACCTGGCTGTGATGAAAGAGAAAGTGAGAGAGATTGATACCGAGAGTTCAGAACAAATCTGTTTACATTGTCCCTATGGTTTACCATATAGAGCTCTCTGCCCCAGTGTCGATGAAAATTTTTTTAATTCTATTTGACAGAAAATTGTAAAAATATCTTAATTTTAAATAATATTGTGATTTAACGGTATATATTTATTTTAAATGTAGAACAACATTTTAAAACTATTAATAACTTAGTTTAGAATAAATATTTAATTAAAATATATTAAATTACAAATTATTTTTCAGAAGTGTAAATTGAAAAATTCCACAAAAAGTAAAAAAATATATTTCTTATGTATTATTAAATATTAAAAGTGCTGTATAGAATTAGTTAAAAGTGATTTAAATATATTTCCTTAAACATTAATGTTACATCAATGATTAAATTCAAAAGGGTTATTAAAATACTAAAATTAAAAAATACATGTTCGATTCCTATGTGTTTCTTTCACCATAGAATTAGGTGCAATTATATTTAAATAATTTAAATACTTTATTCTAATTTAACATTATTTCAGATGGGGTTTCATTTTAAGTCCATTTATTATGTGGAAGGTGTTGCAGTACCAGTGGATAGCCATGTGAGTTGCTGAACTTACCTTAGCTCTGATCTAGGGAACACTTAGTACTGTTTTGGGTCCCTAAGGCTCTAGTAACTTTGGAAGGATCCCCCAATAGTAGAGGTGAAGGTTTACAATGGTAGGTTTGTGAATAGCCTCCTATTATGCCAGTTCTCAATGGCATTTATAAATATCTCAAGCAGTACACGTAATACTACATCACTTACTCTAACCTGTCTTTGTGAATTGGCCTCTTTGTATATGTCATTTGTTACGTGTATAGCACTTGCATAGCTGTAAAGCAATGGAGCGCTGTTGAAAGTAAATGCTAAAGGTGCAGACCTTATGTAGAGTCCAGCAGATGGAATACTATATCACTAACATGGCTGATATCTCATCTGTCGTATATGAAATGCATTATATCTTATGCTACGGGTAATGGGGGGGTGCAATTCACTTAACATTTTGACTAAGTATCTTTTCCGTCATTCTTTATATAAGGTCCACTGTCAAAGAGTGATTGGAGGGATAGTTGGGGTCTGGGACGGAAATTGGACTTTGGTTGCGTTGTGATCTAGTGCTTTTTAAAGAGGTGCATCTTCAACTCTAATGTTGTATGTCTAGACAGTATTTTTACGACATAAAAGACACACTGTGCTATATTTACTAACTCTGTGCTGCTCTATAGCTTAGCAACATATATTTACCTATCAGCTGTCACAGTTTGGCACCAAATTCACACTGTTCCGGAGCCACTCTTAAATCAAAAAGACAATGCACATGTCCCCTACTTATACTTCCAGTTTGAAGGGGTTCATTTTCTGCACTTTCATTGTGTTAGGAATGGGATTCATGGTTGGCTGAGCTATGCACACAGACCAGGCAGGAACCACCGCTTTAGTCAGTGTAGGCTAAGTACACACTAAAAGACAGGCTTTGCTCATCCTCTGGCAGCTTGGCATAGAGCAGTCGGGCTTATCTAAAGAGGCAATGTGTAAAGCAACACATACACAAAGCAACACAATGAATACACCACAAACACACTCCACACTGGTTTATAAATATAGATTATTACATTATAAACAAAACAAGACCAAAACCACAAACATACAATGTATAAAAGTTGAGATATTGAGTTTTAAAGGAATCAATGCAGTACAACGCTTAGAAACAAGTAGCGCTAAAAGGTTACTTTAGGTCACGCTAGACCATGTCAAAGTTCAGGCTGATCTCGTGGAAGTGCAGGCCGGCTATAGACCCCACGCACGCCCTGGTGAACAATGTACCTTTCCTAGTAGAAAGCAATGAGATACATCAGATCTTTTCCATGCAGTGAAGGCAATGCTTTGGTTCCTAAGATGGGAGCCAGAGTCGAGAAGTGATGAGTGATGCGTTGGTTCCGATTCATGCAGTCAGGTCAATGCATCAAAGTCGAGCCTTGCGGTTGGGACCTCGGATCGGCGCTGTCTTGTCGTGGAACCTTGCATTCTGGTCCAGCATTGTTGTAGAGCTGTGCAGGGATGTCTCTAGATCGGTGCTGTGTCTGCACAGAAGGGTACTGCATTGGTTCTGATCTGCACAGTGGTGACACCGAATCAATGGTGTAGCAAAACAGCTGCAGAACCCAATTCTGAAGCCCAGAACTGGAAAGGGCACCACGGGCAAAGGTAGGATCACAGATGGTAGAGTCCAGCAGCACCAGCAAAATTGCAAGAAGTCTTTTGTGTCCCTGAGACTTCACAAAATAGGATGAAAGCCAGCAACCCCTCAGAGATCACTTGGAGGGAAGGCAGAGTCCGGCTCTCCTTCAGCAGACTAAGGAAGCATCAGGCAGCACGGGCAACACAAGAGAAAAGCAGACCTTGCAAGTTTGCGGTCCAAAGATGAGTCCTTTAAGCTGGTTCAGCTCAGGGTCCAGAAATGTCTGATTTAAGGGGGTCAGAAATGCAGAACTCACACCCAAAAGTACCTTTGAAGTAGAGGGTGACTAAAAGCAGCTCTCTGAAGTGCACCAGGATCCCTTTCAACCCATTCCTGTCTGCCAGGCCATGATGTGGGGAGGTGATCAACCATTTGTGTGGTGACAGGACACAGCCTATTTAGGTGAAGTATTAGCACCTCCCTTATATCCTCCACAGGGATTCTATCTGACTGCAGATGTATGTGTTGTGGCTGCCTTGAGGTAATGCACAAAGTGTAGCTGTCACCCACCCCAGATGAGTATGGAGACGGTCAGGCACACAGAGCAGTAAGTGCAGAGATATCTACACTCTATATAAGTAGCATTTCTAAAACAGTAATGCTAAATCAATTAAAAACATATGAAATATGACAAAACCACTCCTCTCTGATCAGGAAGTATAGCTTAAAAGTATATCAAGGAATTCCTAATGCTAGCCTATGAGAGGGATAGGCCTCCTAGTAGTGAAAAACAAATGTGGGTGTTTGTCACTATCAGGACATGTAAAACTTCAAAGTACCTGTCCTACCTGTTGCCTACATTGCACCCAGCCCTTAGGGTTACTTAGGGCCTACCTTATGGGTGGCTTACATGTAATAAAAGGGGAGTTTAAGGCTTAGCAAGTAGTTTTAGAAGCCAAGTCTAAGTGGCAGTAAACTTCAAATGCAGGAACTGTTGTGGCAGGTATGAGATAGGTTTGAAATGCTACTTCAGTGGGTAGCACAATTAGTGCTGCAGGCCCACTAGCAGCATGTGAAGTACAGGCCATGGATATAAGGTATACACCAATGTCATCATGTTTAGAGGATAAGCACATGCACTTTAGAAGTGGTTAGCAGTGGTAGAGTTCTCAGAGCCCTAAGGTCTACAAAATGAATCAGCAAAAACTGGAGGTAAAAGGCAAAATGTTCCCCATTGTACTTGCAAGCTTATGTCTAAGGATCGAGGGCATGAAATATGCCATTCAAAATCTCCTGTAGTGGAGATCTGAACGTCCTGACCACAGCAAATTATGGGGAGACTAGTGTCTTAAAAGCCATACCTGTAATTGAGAGGGTGATGAAAATGTACATTTAAGTTTTCAACACAAGGTGTTACCAAATCAATCCCAAGGGCTAATCAATCACATTCAAGGGTGCAACCTCACCATGGCTTTGTATCAAGTGGGTAAGATCAATAACATTGTTCACCTACATAACATTGACATGCTTGAGACAAACTATGCAAGAAGGAAGGGATCGGATGACATGAATTCTCCTAGTAGGCCCTCATGATCTGCAAATCCAATCTACCTCTGATTAAGTTATCTCACCCCCACCCTGCTCTAGAAAAAAACCTGAAGACACATTACTCAAAAAATGTTTTGCTCATATATAACAGATAAACTATAACCCATCCAATGAAAGTAGTAAGCTGTAACCCATTCAGAAAGTACTTAAATTAACTCTATCTGAAACTCCAACACCAACTCTGAAAATGTAATGTCATCCTAAATTGTAACACAGTCTCAAAAAGTACCAAAAATAACTCTATCCTAAACAACAACCCAGCCAGAGGGAGCACTTAAAGTAATCTAATTAAACTGTATCCCAGCCTCAGAAACTATTTGAGTAATTTCATCCTTACATTACTTTCTTCACACTTTGCAGGTCGCTATTACTTTAGAGCTAGCAATGGGCAATAAACTTTCTTTTACTTACATCCATAGAGGAATATATAAATTGTGTATGGAGTGGCTTTCTAAGGTTAAGTGGGTTTATTTTAAAGAGATTACAATGAGGGATAGAAGGGGTAAACTGCTTTAGAAATCAAAATGGTTTCTTTAAAATTCATTGTAATGGCAAGCAAAGTTAAAATAGTTATGAGATATTGCATATAACGTTTAAACAATCAACTTTATAAAATCATGAAGAAGGGATAATCGTTTAAGGTAGAAAAGCACATGAGAATTGTGGTGCCGGCTTTCACTGCTAATGCTACATCACAGTGGTATGGCTAAATCATATTTGGGTTTGTAAAGGTAGTTGAGAGGACCCTCTTTTCATTGGACAAGCTCACTTGAAGACTTTGAAAAGAAAACAAAATAAATATGTATTGTCCAATAGTTTCTAAAGTAGCTTTTTAACCCATTCCCAGTTTTACTAGTTTTAAGAAATCAAGGAATGCACCAGAAACCAGGGGTGGATGCGTGGGACCACTAATGCTGCAACCATGGAATCCCTTCCTAATGCAGAGTAATGAAAAGCAGGGATTTGCCTGCCTTGCCTTACTCCTGATTTACTAAGCCATGCAGAGCCAGACAAGACAGCACTGCGTGGCTCAGTAAATCTGACTTTAGGGCTTGCATTGCCTTGAGTTGCTTCATGTCACACAAGGGTAATGCAAGCCCTTGATGAATCCGGTCACTAGTGTGTCATTACAAAATGCAGCATCCTCTATCTCGTCTTTGGGTTTAAGCCTGGGGTCCTTAGACCATACCATCAAGATCCTGGATTTGGCCAACTAGAGTAAAAGTGCTACCATCTATATTGCCTTGGAAAGTGAGTAGTGACCTCTAACAGAGATGTGAATGGAGAAGGCGTAATGTGAGTGCCTATGGCTGCATCTAGTGCTTCGAACACATTTCTTCAAAAACTAAGAATATCTTGGAATTGACAGGCTAGGTATATGTAGTCAGCTAGTACGTGCGAACATCTAGTGCAGCTAAATGAGTATGTAGGGTTAAATGTATGTGTCTGTTCTGGGGTGAAGTACCACCTTCTTCAAAACTTTCAATGGGCAAGTTGTGTGTGTGTAATTTAAGGAAACAGATTTGGTCAATGAGCAGTAAGACTTCCAATGTGCATTGTCAATAGTTATACCTAAATATGTCTTGAACGTCCAGGATGTATCCCTGGGGAACTAGATGGCACATTTGAGTATATAGAATGAAGACCAACCTGTATCTATTGGGTGTCTTGGTTAGGTTGGTGAAGGAAGTCGCTGGGCTCTTGAGGAAAGGTTTAATAAATCAACCTGTAATAAATAAACATCTCAATATGGGTGGTCCAGTTCTGGTGCTTTGAATTGATTCTGGAACAGAAAGAGACCCGGTGCTCTGGATCAGAAATAGGCCCCGTGTGAAGAGATAACCTATCTGAATGAGGGATCCGTCTGTGATGCTTTTCTGTAACACATTCTTACTTACTTACAAGTATAAGATAATGTTAAGATAATGTTATCCACCCTCTAGAATATTTCATGCCATACCCACATTTGCAATGACCTGTGCTATAAAAGTGTAAAGGAAATGAGGTGGTGACTGATGCAGGCTTATTTGGTCATTTTGAAGAAGTAGGGTGTGTGGCATGCTTTGTGGGTGACACCAGAAGATCACAAATTGAGTCTGTGCTACTTTGTAGTATAATTCAGCATAAGGGACTGCAAACTCCTTTTGATATATGGCAAGGTGAGAAGTGACTATTGAATGCATGGTTGTTTACCTGCCAAGGCATAGTGTCCATGCGTGCAAGCAGGGATGAGCTAATGGGAGTGGTTATGTTGTTAAAAATGATACAGAAACACAGGTTAAATTAGGATTTTTAACGTTGTGATACTACCTGCCTTGTATAGAGGTATGATTGGCCAATTGCTAAGTTGGCCAAAGAGCTTTCTAATAATAGGTTCTAATATGTACTGGATAATTGCTTCCGTATGCCTGAGCATGTGACTATCCAAGTAGCAAGCCCACACATTCCACCATTGGAAAAGGAAGTCTAGGTTTGGTCACTGTGTAATTGCTATTAACTGTAGGATCTTAGATTTACCGTGATTTGTCTTAATAGGTGAAACTTCACCAATCTCAGGGCTTATTCACAAAGGTAGTTGGACAGAAAACTCTGCACATAAAAAAAAAGACAGGCCTATCCTTTTACGTGCAGAGTTCTCCATCATGAGTGCAGTCTCCACAGTTTTAGAATTACTATTAGTACATTTTAACTCTTAGGAGCATATTTACAATAAAATGTCAGGGTGTGTTGCCAGACCCAATTTGGCAACGTAGTGGTCCGACATTTTTTTTAATGCAGGGATGTGCTGTATTTACAAGAATACAATGCACCTCTATTTCCCCTAGCTCTGGTGCAAAAAAAGCTGCCTAGCGCCAGTGCAGGCTCCCTCTCTCCATGTTGCAAGGGTGTCTGCGCTCAGGGGGGATTGTTTTTGTCCAGAAAGAGACACCTTCCCACACATAAGTAATCAATATTGGTGACATGCTCTTTCCATGTGTGCTGTAGAATGCAGCACACATGGAAAGAGCAAATAACAGGAAGAGTAACGCCATTCTGTTGACTGGTATTCCACGATGTTCGTTTTTGTGCTGCCTCAGCCTTGTAAAACTGGGCTGCCTCAAAAGGCAATGGTTATAGCGGTGGAACGCCCACTTCAACACCCATTGCACGCCCCTTTGCCGCAGAGGACTGCTGCGTAAAGGGGCATATTTATAAGATGGTGTTCAGCCATGTTAAGTGATTTAGCGCGACCTTGTAAATATTGGAATTGGTGCTATGTCACTGGATCGTCACAAAAAGTGACGCTCAGGTGGTGATTGGGGCTTGTAAATATGCCCCTCAATTTGTGAATACCAAGCAAATGGACAGCTCATACAAAGTGTTAAGTTTACCTTTGTGGATCAGGCCCCTTATGATCTACTGCAGGATGGACTTAGCAGACCGCCTGAAGAAGGATAAAGTATTTATCATCATTGTAGTTTTATTTTTATCCAAGTCATTTTATAAACCTTCATCTCCCTTTGTATTGTTTTTTTATGCTCTCTTGTTCACAAAGGATTGTGTGGTTGAAGCTTCACAAGGCCCACTCATTGTCGGTCCATCGCTTCTCTGGCTGCCACCTCAACTGACTTTGAATTAATAACTTGGGACCCATGAGAGCCTCCGAGCATTACAGGGCCGCTTTGTACATTTCCCCCTGTCCTTTGTACAGTGCAGTGCTCTGTTGCTGTGTAGGTGGTGTGTGTTCTATAAGTGCCATTGCATACGCACAAATACACAATCCAACTCACACAGGCCACATTCAAAACTGGCTTCAGACTTCTGGAGAACATCTTCAATATGAAGACATGAGATACAAAACATGGAGTCTATGTCTGAGAATCAGCAAAAGGTCAAAAAGCCCTTATCAAGAGACAAGGCAAAAAACCTCTAATTAAAAACACCTGTTTAGCTCTGAAGATCTGTATCTTGTTAATGAGTGTAATTTGCAGCTGGGGATCATGACCCAGGGGACCCTCAGGTAACCAAGCGTGCTGGCTGCCTTCCCAGGGGCAGCGCCTCGTCCTGTCCTGGCTCTGCTTGTCTTTATAAATGCTCGTCCTTTCTGTCTCAGGCTCCACAGGTGATTGTTCGTCCATCTTTTGAAGATAGCAGATACTTCCTGTCCTGACGTTGCAGCTTCCGGTCTGTGCTTGTGTTGATGCTGCGGACTTCAAAAGTGACATCCAAAGAGTCCACGGATTCATATAAAACTGGGATTTAGGCCAATGATTAGATCCAATTTAATAGAAATGATCCTCTGGCCATCCATGTATGTTGAAGTGACAATAAGATTTGGTAGCATTCTGGGCTGTTTCCGGTGACGTGCTCGTTTCCTCAAAGGTCAGTCATGTGCATCACTGAAATCTCTAAACACTGAAGACAGACTATTCATGGGTGTGTTTTGATCTACACATCTCTATAGATCATCCATAGAAATAAACAGAAGGTGTGCTGCATATTTTAAGGGTTGGGGTCCAAAATGGTGTCTAGGATGTAAAGAAAATGCCTTCAGTTAACACCTGTGCACAACCTGTGCCCCAAACCTTCTTCCCACCGGAAACAAACTATTCGTTTTTGCTACAGACAGAATAATGGTAGTAAACAAAATAATACATGTTCATTTTTATTGCACTGTTCAGTTTGCTACTTTACAAACACATTTTGTTTTATACTGTTGTTCCATTGTTTACTAAGGAATAACATTTTGAATATTTATTTCACATTTTATGTGGAAAACGTTCTCGCTTCCTGTGTTTCTACAGTTTGAATGTAGGCTTGGAGAGGCTTCTTGATGTCAGAAGCAAAGACTGGGGCTGCACCGCTATGCATCACTTATAATATAGGAAAAAGTGATGCACCGCGGTGCCAGGTGCTAGTAAATAGGCCCCACAGGGTTAAAGTGCCTCCCCACCACACCGCTCTGACCTGCTGGGGCCGTACCTGTATTTTTGTTAACGTATTTTTTAGTTTTATATAGGGCGAACTGGACCCAAAGGTTAGCGATTTACATGAGCACCAGTTGATTTGCACAGGATGGTTGAGCCTACGGCGAGACTCAAACCTAGTTCCCCATCTTCAAAGTCGGGCGCACTAGCCCTTAAGGCACAGAGGGGCTCAACTAGACCCAAACTTCCGAGGGGGGCTAACACTCCGAGCCAAGGCTGGACCTAGCACTGGTTGCCTATGGTGCAACATTTTTTGGGGGTGCCCTCCCCCATTTCCTCCTTTTCCATGAATTCCCTCAGTACCCTGCACCTCATTTCTCTATAGCACTTTCCGACAAACATTTCATTTTTTATAGCGCTCCTCATAGTACACTCACACTCATTTCTGTGATCTGTATAGTACACGCTCTTTGTAGCAGGCACATTAATCCTCTCACCTGTGTGGGTGGCAGGAGTGCCCATGTGAGTGCACAGTGAGCGATGCAACAGTGTGAGAGCAGGGTAAGAGGAGTGACTGTAGTGTCAGGGAGGTGACCATATGGTGTGGATGTAAGTATAGAGTGGGATGAATGAATGAATGGTTAGTGATGGGCTTGTTTGAGTGAGATTGCAGATTGAGCAGTGATGGGGACAGTGGGTGAAGTGTCACATGAGTGCGGGTGAGTAGTGTGTTCGTGTGACTGCAGGATGAGTACAGGGTGAACAGTACAAGGGCATTGTGAGTGCAGAGTGATCATTGTGAGTGCAGGGTGAGCATGACAGTGAAGGGGGAGAATGAGGAGAGACTTGTCTGAATGCTGGGTGCACTCCCAGACACTTGAAGTAATTCAGCATGCTATTGACGGTGGCATAGAGTTTCAGATATAAGTTAAACTATTGCTATTATGCAGGGCTTTAAGTGGTATGAAAAAACTGGGGCATTTAGGAAGCTGAGTTTCTGTTGCAGTAACCCTCTCACTTTTTGCTAGATTTGACTTGATGTGCCCTGGGTCCCTGCCAATCAGGTTCCCAGGGCCTGTGTTCTTTCCCAAAACTGTACGTTTGTACCCCTAATTGGCACCTCTCTGGCCACATGTAAGTCCTTTGTAAAGGGAACCATGGATTCCAAGGACACTGTGACCAGGGAATGCCTCTAAGTGCTGCAGCATATATTGTGTCACCCTTTAGAGGTCCTGTACCTCAACACATGCACACTGCCAATGCAGGCTGCGAGTTTTGGTGCAGAGAAATATGAAGAGTCCGCATGTCACACTTTCCTGTTTGCCGTGCAACCCACTGTCTATGATATAGGTAAGACACCCCTCTCGCTGGGTGCACAATACCACTGTTGAGGGTACAGTTGCATGAACACTGTAACCCCACAGTGTCTAAGTCAATTTTTAGACATTGTAAGTGCAGTAAAGCCATAAAAGAGTATATGGTCTGGGAGTTTGTCATTATGAACTCCACAGCACCAAAATGGCATTACTGAATTCTGGGAAGTTTGGTAGCAAACTCCTCAGCATAATTAACCCACACTGATGCCAGTGTGGGATTTATTACACAATGCACTCAGAGGGTATCTTAGAGATGCCCCCTGAAAAATGACCAGCCTCTGGTGGGTTCCTGACTGGTATACACCAGCCTGCCACCACAAGACATGTTTCTGGATCCCTGGGGTGGGAGCCTTTCTGACTGAACCCGGAAACAAAGCCTTTCCTGGGCACAGGTGATCACATCTCCACAAGGCCAGGAAGAGCTATCTGTGGTAGGAGAGCTTCAAATGCCTTGCTGCATTTGTAACTTGACCCCCAGCCTCTCCTGCTATCAAGAGCGGGCCCACTTTCTGTCTTCCCTCCTTTTCATCAAGAAGACAGGCGGAAAACATTAACACAGCCAAGAAGGTGTGCCCACCTCTGCCAATCTCACCCCTCAGGTGGGGGAGGCAAGGTGAAGCCCACTCTTCAGCACTCACTAGCTTGCAGATGGCACAGACTCTTCAATCAGGATAAGAGATTGTGCCCACTCCCCCATGTGGGTGTAGTCGCCCTAAGGTCAGTAGCACATTGGCCACTGACCTCAAGCCCCCTAAAACGTCCTCTAAATTCAGTATTTAGGGGGCAGCGCTGAACAAAGAAGACAGTTTCCTGCAACCTAAGAAGAAGAAGGATGAAAGAATTTGCCCAGCAGAGGAGACTGCAGAGAACAACTGACTTGGCCCCAGCCGTACCGGCACATTTACAGTTTCCGGAGATCGTGCTCCAAAAGTCGACTTGTCCTGCAGCCAGTGACCTCCAGAACCCTTGGGAGGACTGACTGCCTTCAACAAAGACAGGATCTCCTGTGAACAGCAGCACTGTTAGAAAGAAACTCCCAAGACAGACTCTGAGCCTGCTGAGGACAAAGAAACCCGATGCCAGGAACCACCAATGCACTCGACACCTACGGCCCAAATCTGGGTGTCCCACCAGTCCCAGTGAGGTCCCCCAGTGCTCCAGAGTCTGAGTCCACTGTGGGTTGACCCCTCCAGAACGCCCCAATGTTACCTGCAGCCTCTGGTAAGGTGAAATCTGACTTCAAATACACCCTTGCATCCAGCCGCCCTCTGCCTTAGAGAAGAGAACCCGAGGTGCACCTACGTCCCCGAGCCATCCAACTTAACTGCCCAGCTGTTGGTTCCTCCCAGAAATCTTCCTGGGCCAAGCCTTCAGCCAAAAACCCAAACCGGCAATCCCCATTGAAAACAGCAGGGCACCCGATGCTAAAACACCACCCCCACCCGGCCGCCCCTGAGACCGCTGTGGGTGCACCTTGTATGCTAACTCGGACCCCCCTTTGCCCTGAGCCTAACACCAGGAGCTTTGCTCCCACAACCTTGTGGCCTGCTTGTCAGCAGCCGCCAACTGAAGGTCCCCTATCCCTCGTTGGGTAATATTGGGACTCAGCACTCTGTACCCAGCCTCCCTAGTGCACCTGAGGGTTTTCTGAGAGTGCATCCTCGACCCTGGGGGAACCCTGATTCTAACCCCAGAACACCAACTCCCACAAATCAGTACTTACCTGCAAATCGATAACTGCATTTCCTCCTAAAGAGATTGCATTGGCTGCTTTTCCTTGAAAATTCTTCTAAGTGTGGAGTTGGTTTGTATGAAACATTGAAAAACAGCATATGTGTAAACACTGGATTAATTACCTTTTGTTTATTAAATGTCTCAGTGTGATGTCTGGTCATATCACACTGTTTAGCAAAAGTAAGTTAAAATGTAATCCAAAATGTAAAGTGCACAGTAATCTCTAAAGTAACTGAAAATGTATTTCAAACTGTTAACTTACCTGTAAATCAACCAACTGCATTTGAAGCTGCATTCAACTGTAAATCACTGCATAAGATTTTGAAAAGTATTAGTTAACTTATCTGCAATAGGTCTGGCTTGGTTTTAGAAATAAAATAACTAAATAATATTTTTATACAAACAAATTGGTCTGAGTTCAGTCTTTGAGTGTGTGACATCATTTATTGCCTCAGTGTGTACAATAAATGCTTAACACTACCCTCTGATAAAGCCTTACTGCTCGCCCACACTACCACAATTAGAGTGTAACGTGCTATCGACTTTTACCTCTGCCTTCCTTTAGGGTTCCATTGGACTCGTAGTACACTATACCTCATTTTGGTATTCGTATATACAGAGCCAGCTTCCTACAGGGAGTCTCTCAAAGGGGCGCTATAATTAATGGCATGGCTTAAAACATTTGTGCAAAACATCTGTGCTCAGCATAATGTCCTGTCCGATCGGTATTTCGCTGCTGTTATTGCCTCCACATAAGTAACATTACAACTACAACAAGCCAGGACTATTGGCTTTGTCAAAGGTTGCTAGTTGCATGAGATAAATATAATACATTCATACATATAAATATGGCTTCATTGTATACAATATTGAAAATGCTTTAGTTCTTGTGCAAGAGGTTGTGGCATAATGGCTAGAGCTGCCAACTTTGGAGCTGAAGAAGCAGGTTTGAGTCTCAGCGTCGGCTCAACATCCTGTGTTTCTGGGCAAATCACTTAATCAACCGTCACTACCAAAAAATAAATGAAGATGTCCTTGTTCGTGCTCATGTAAAAAACGTCAAGTTTAGCAATACAGAACTGCAAAAAATATAAAAGTTACATCAAAACAGTATACTGCTGCAGAGTTCAGATTTGTTTTCCAGTCTGAGTGTGAGAGTGAAAATGGAGAGCCTGATAGAGACCCGTCTCGGCCCGCTTTTACGAACTGCTGGTCCTGAGCACCGGCAGGACCCAGCCCACTTAAAGCTCTGCTATTATGGCATTAATCAGGGATGGAAGATGAGGAAATAAATAATGTGCTGATCCTGCAACAAACTTTCAGTCTTATGATTAGTGTTGCCAGCTTAATACTTTGATGTCCTAGACGGTACAAAAATAAGCAGTCACCTGAAGCCGTATTTTGGGTACTCATCTCTGCATACTTTGAACAGCAAATATAAATAGAAAGCCATTTTAAAAGTGTTCTAGGGCTGCCTGAATGATCCATGACTAATAATTAAAGGGAACAACGACAGAGCAATCACATTACAAATGAATATATACTTTTTTATTTATAACCCTACTTAGTGTCAAGACGAGGTTTTTGCAGGCTCTTTAAACAACTCATGGCTGGCATTTTTCGTTTGGCATCCCTATTTTATATACCTTTTCATGAAATGCATTCTCACACTATGGCAGTAAATGTAAAATATAATGTAAGGAATAGGCAGAGTTGGAGCCCAGGTGGTACTGGAACCAGAAACAAAAATGAAGCCTTGGTAACACGTTTACAAAGGTATGTAAATATGCAAATGGTCTTTAAAGGCCTGTGAAAAACTTTGGCGTGCCTGAGAAAAGTCTTCAGATACTGCCCAGCCGAGCCCACAGCTGAGGCACAGGACGGCTGAAGCCCATTTAGCCCAATGGGCATAGTGTGCCTGAATGCACATCTTCTCAGAAGAGATGGATGCACTGAGAAAGAAGGCAGATAGAGCAGAACCAAGCCAATATGGGGATTGCTGTGAGATGTCTGGTTGCCCAAGTTCCACAAGCTGTTTTCCTCTCTTTGAGTTACCTTTAGTCTGTCCAGGGCAGCAGCGTTATCATGCATGTTTGCCACACATGTGCACCAGACTGTAGCTTGGCTCTTATGTATGACCATGAGCATGCACAGCTGTTTACTCCCACAGTCTCGGCGACTCTGCACACCCCAATGCCTACTTAATCATCTGCAGACCACAGTCTTCCATGCCTCTGCCCACCTCATGCTAATATGGGCAGTTCTTTCACTGAGCGCCACTTGTAAGGTCATCTTCATTGAGAGGCATTTTGATTTGCTCTCAACATCCAATTTAAGTGTGAGCGTTGCAAGGCTGTACTGGGCTCAGACTCTGAACCCAGCATCCCAAAGAGGCCAAGGCTATTAAGGATGGCTCCTTCCTGTGAATGGGCCACACCTGCCCAGAGTCACATTGGCATTGCTGCTTGAGGAGTTAATTTGGAGGGATGAGAATTAGTGACATTCATTTACACCAACCCAGGCCTGGCACTCAGCTGTGTGGGCTGATAAAGGAGCCCTGAACTAATGTTGCTGGTGCTTCAGTCACTACAGTCTCCTCTACCTGCCCAAGGTATGTTCTAAGAGCCTGTTCCTTCTTTGGATGGGAGCCCAGGCCCCTGGATGCAGAGCTGACACTCATTCCTATCGGTACGCTGTTAGCTTTATCAATCACTAGAGTCTCCTCTACCTGCCCAAGGTATGTTCTAAGAGCCTGCTCCTTCCTTGGATGGGAGCCCAGGCCCCTGGATGCAGAGCTGACACTCATTCCTATCGGTACGCTGTTAGCTTTATCAATCACTAGAGTCTCCTCTACCTGCCCAAGGTATGTTCTAAGAGCCTGTTCCTTCCTTGGATGGGAGCCCAGGCCCCTGGATGCAGGGCTGACACTCATTCCTATCGGTACGCTGTTAGCTTTATCAATCACTAGAGTCTCCTCGACCTGCCCAAGGTATGTTCTAAGAGCCTGCTCCTTCCTTGGATGGGAGCCCAGGCCCCTGGATACAGAGCTGACACTCATTCCTATCGGTACGCTGTTAGCTTTATCAATCACTAGAGTCTCCTCTACCTGCCCAAGGTATGTTCTAAGAGCCTGTTCCTTCCTTGGATGGGAGCCCAGGCCCCTGGATACAGAGCTGACACTCATTCCTATCGGTACGCTGTTAGCTTTATCAATCACTAGAGTCTCCTCTACCTGCCCAAGGTATGTTCTAAGAGCCTGCTCCTTCCTTGGATGGGAGCCCAGGCCCCTGGATGCAGAGCTGACACTCATTCCTATCGGTACGCTGTTAGCTTTATCAATCTCTAGAGTCTCCTCTACCTGCCCAAGGTATGTTCTAAGAGCCTGCTCCTTCCTTGGATGGGAGCCCAGGCCCCTGGATGCAGAGCTGATATCATTCCTATCGGTACGCTGTTAGCTTTATCAATCACTAGAGTCTCCTCTACCTGCCCAAGGTATGTTCTAAGAGCCTGCTCCTTCCTTGGATGGGAGCCCAGGCCCCTGGATGCAGAGCTGACACTCATTCCTATCGGTACGCTGTTAGCTTTATCAATCACTAGAGTCTCCTCTACCTGCCCAAGGTATGTTCTAAGAGCCTGCTCCTTCCTTGGATGGGAGCCCAGGCCCCTGGATGCAGAGCTGACACTCATTCCTATCGGTACGCTGTTAGCTTTATCAATCACTAGAGTCTCCTCTACCTGCCCAAGGTATGTTCTAAGAGCCTGTTCCTTCCTTGGATGGGAGCCCAGGCCCCTGGATGCAGAGCTGACACTCATTCCTATCGGTACGCTGTTAGCTTTATCAATCACTAGAGTCTCCTCTACCTGCCCAAGGTATGTTCTAAGGGCCTGTTCCTTCCATGGATGGGAGCCCAGGCCCCTGGATGCAGAGCTGACACTCATTCCCATCGGTACGCTGTTAGCTTTATCAATCACTAGAGTCTCCTCTACCTGCCCAAGGTATGTTCTAAGAGCCTGTTCCTTCCTTGGATGGTAGCCCAGGCCCCTGGATGCAGAGCTGACACTCATTCCTATCGGTACGCTGTTAGCTTTATCAATCACTAGAGTCTCCTCTACCTGCCCAAGGTATGTTCTAAGAGCCTGCTCCTTCCTTGGATGGGAGCCCAGGCCCCTGGATGCAGAGCTGACACTCATTCCTATCGGTGTGCTGTTAGCTTTATCAATCTCTAGAGTCTCCTCTACCTGCCCAAGGTATGTTCTAAGAGCCTGCTCCTTCCTTGGATGGGAGCCCAGGCCCCTGGATGCAGAGCTGACACTCATTCCTATCGGTACGCTGTTAGCTTTATCAATCACTAGAGTCTCCTCTACCTGCCCAAGGTATGTTCTAAGAGCCTGTTCCTTCCTTGGATGGGAGCCCAGGCCCCTGGATGCAGAGCTGACACTCATTCCTATCGGTACGCTGTTAGCTTTATCAATCACTAGAGTCTCCTCTACCTGCCCAAGGTATGTTCTAAGAGCCTGTTCCTTCCTTGGATGGGAGCCCAGGCCCCTGGATGCAGAGCTGACACTCATTCCTATCGGTACGCTGTTAGCTTTATCAATCACTAGAGTCTCCTCTACCTGCCCAAGGTATGTTCTAAGAGCCTGTTCCTTCCTTGGATGGGAGCCCAGGCCCCTGGATGCAGAGCTGACACTCATTCCTATCGGTACGCTGTTAGCTTTATCAATCTCTAGAGTCTCCTCTACCTGCCCAAGGTATGTTCTAAGAGCCTGTTCCTTCCTTGGATGGTAGCCCAGGCCCCTGGATGCAGAGCTGACACTCATTCCTATCGGTACGCTGTTAGCTTTATCAATCACTAGAGTCTCCTCTACCTGCCCAAGGTATGTTCTAAGAGCCTGCTCCTTCCTTGGATGGGAGCCCAGGCCCCTGGATGAAGAGCTGACACTCATTCCCATCGGTACGCTGTTAGCTTTATCAATCACTAGAGTCTCCTCTACCTGCCCAAGGTATGTTCTAAGGGCCTGCTCCTTCCTTGGATGGGAGCCCAGGCCCCTGGATGCAGAGCTGACACTCACTCCCATCGGTACGCTGTTAGCTTTATCAATCACTAGAGTCTCCTCTACCTGCCCAAGGTATGTTCTAAGAGCCTGCTCCTTCCTTGGATGGGAGCCCAGGCCCCTGGATGCAGAGCTGACACTCATTCCTATCGGTACGCTGTTAGCTTTATCAATCACTAGAGTCTCCTCTACCTGCCCAAGGTATGTTCTAAGAGCCTGTTCCTTCCTTGGATGGGAGCCCAGGCCCCTGGATGCAGAGCTGACACTCATTCCTATCGGTACGCTGTTAGCTTTATCAATCACTAGAGTCTCCTCTACCTGCCCAAGGTATGTTCTAAGAGCCTGTTCCTTCCTTGGATGGGAGCCCAGGCCCCTGGATGCAGAGCTGACACTCATTCCTATCGGTACGCTGTTAGCTTTATCAATCACTAGAGTCTCCTCTACCTGCCCAAGGTATGTTCTAAGAGCCTGTTCCTTCCTTGGATGGGAGCCCAGGCCCCTGGATGCAGAGCTGACACTCATTCCTATCGGTACGCTGTTAGCTTTATCAATCACTAGAGTCTCCTCTACCTGCCCAAGGTATGTTCTAAGAGCCTGCTCCTTCCTTGGATGGGAGCCCAGGCCCCTGGATGCAGAGCTGACACTCATTCCTATCGGTATGCTGTTAGCTTTATCAATCACTAGAGTCTCCTCTACCTGCCCAAGGTATGTTCTAAGGGCCTGTTCCTTCCATGGATGGGAGCCCAGGCCCCTGGATGCAGAGCTGACACTCATTCCCATCGGTACGCTGTTAGCTTTATCAATCACTAGAGTCTCCTCTACCTGCCCAAGGTATGTTCTAAGAGCCTGTTCCTTCCTTGGATGGGAGCCCAGGCCCCTGGATGCAGAGCTGACACTCATTCCCATCGGTACGCTGTTAGCTTTATCAATCACTAGAGTCTCCTCGACCTGCCCAAGGTATGTTCTAAGAGCCTGCTCCTTCCTTGGATGGGAGCCCAGGCCCCTGGATGCAGAGCTGACACTCATTCCTATCGGTACGCTGTTAGCTTTATCAATCACTAGAGTCTCCTCTACCTGCCCAAGGTATGTTCTAAGAGCCTGCTCCTTCCTTGGATGGTAGCCCAGGCCCCTGGATGCAGAGCTGACACTCATTCCTATCGGTACGCTGTTAGCTTTATCAATCACTAGAGTCTCCTCTACCTGCCCAAGGTATGTTCTAAGAGCCTGCTCCTTCCTTGGATGGGAGCCCAGGCCCCTGGATGCAGAGCTGACACTCATTCCTATTGGTGTGCTGTTAGCTTTATCAATCTCTAGAGTCTCCTCTACCTGCCCAAGGTATGTTCTAAGAGCCTGCTCCTTCCTTGGATGGGAGCCCAGGCCCCTGGATGCAGAGCTGACACTCATTCCCATCGGTACGCTGTTAGCTTTATCAATCACTAGAGTCTCCTCTACCTGCCCAAGGTATGTTCTAAGAGCCTGCTCCTTCCTTGGATGGGAGCCCAGGCCCCTGGATGCAGAGCTGACACTCATTCCTATCGGTACGCTGTTAGCTTTATCAATCACTAGAGTCTCCTCTACCTGCCCAAGATATGTTCTAAGAGCCTGCTCCTTCCTTGGATGGGAGCCCAGGCCCCTGGATGAAGAGCTGACAATCATTCCTATCGGTACGCTGTTAGCTTTATCAATCACTAGAGTCTCCTCTACCTGCCCAAGGTATGTTCTAAGAGCCTGTTCCTTCCTTGGATGGGAGCCCAGGCCCCTGGATGCAGAGCTGACACTCATTCCTATCGGTACGCTGTTAGCTTTATCAATCACTAGAGTCTCCTCTACCTGCCCAAGGTATGTTCTAAGAGCCTGTTCCTTCCTTGGATGGGAGCCCAGGCCCCTGGATGCAGAGCTGACACTCATTCCTATCGGTACGCTGTTAGCTTTATCAATCTCTAGAGTCTCCTCTACCTGCCCAAGGTATGTTCTAAGAGCCTGCTCCTTCCTTGGATGGGAGCCCAGGCCCCTGGATGCAGAGCTGACACTCACTCCTATCGGTACGCTGTTAGCTTTATCAATCACTAGAGTCTCCTCTACCTGCCCAAGGTATGTTCTAAGAGCCTGTTCCTTCCTTGGATGGGAGCCCAGGCCCCTGGATGCAGAGCTGACACTCATTCCTATCGGTACGCTGTTAGCTTTATCAATCTCTAGAGTCTCCTCTACCTGCCCAAGGTATGTTCTAAGAGCCTGTTCCTTCCTTGGATGGGAGCCCAGGCCCCTGGATGCAGAGCTGACACTCATTCCTATCGGTACGCTGTTAGCTTTATCAATCACTAGAGTCTCCTCTACCTGCCCAAGGTATGTTCTAAGAGCCTGCTCCTTCCTTGGATGGGAGCCCAGGCCCCTGGATGCAGAGCTGACACTCATTCCTATCGGTACGCTGTTAGCTTTATCAATCACTAGAGTCTCCTCTACCTGCCCAAGGTATGTTCTAAGAGCCTGTTACTTCCTTGGATGGGAGCCCAGGCCCCTGGATGCAGAGCTGACACTCATTCCTATCGGTACGCTGTTAGCTTTATCAATCACTAGAGTCTCCTCTACCTTCCCAAGGTATGTTCTAAGAGCCTGTTCCTCCCTTGGATGGGAGCCCAGGCCCCTGGATGCAGAGCTGACACTCATTCCTATCGGTACGCTGTTAGCTTTATCAATCACTAGAGTCTCCTCTACCTGCCCAAGGTATGTTCTAAGAGCCTGTTCCTTCCTTGGATGGTAGCCCAGGCCCCTGGATGCAGAGCTGACACTCATTCCTATCGGTACGCTGTTAGCTTTATCAATCACTAGAGTCTCCTCTACCTGCCCAAGGTATGTTCTAAGAGCCTGCTCCTTCCTTGGATGGGAGCCCAGGCCCCTGGATGAAGAGCTGACACTCATTCCCATCGGTACGCTGTTAGCTTTATCAATCACTAGAGTCTCCTCTACCTGCCCAAGGTATGTTCTAAGGGCCTGCTCCTTCCTTGGATGGGAGCCCAGGCCCCTGGATGCAGAGCTGACACTCACTCCCATCGGTACGCTGTTAGCTTTATCAATCACTAGAGTCTCCTCTACCTGCCCAAGGTATGTTCTAAGAGCCTGCTCCTTCCTTGGATGGGAGCCCAGGCCCCTGGATGCAGAGCTGACACTCATTCCTATCGGTACGCTGTTAGCTTTATCAATCACTAGAGTCTCCTCTACCTGCCCAAGGTATGTTCTAAGAGCCTGTTCCTTCCTTGGATGGGAGCCCAGGCCCCTGGATGCAGAGCTGACACTCATTCCTATCGGTACGCTGTTAGCTTTATCAATCACTAGAGTCTCCTCTACCTGCCCAAGGTATGTTCTAAGAGCCTGTTCCTTCCTTGGATGGGAGCCCAGGCCCCTGGATGCAGAGCTGACACTCATTCCTATCGGTATGCTGTTAGCTTTATCAATCACTAGAGTCTCCTCTACCTGCCCAAGGTATGTTCTAAGAGCCTGTTCCTTCCTTGGATGGGAGCCCAGGCCCCTGGATGCAGAGCTGACACTCATTCCTATCGGTACGCTGTTAGCGTTATCAATCACTAGAGTCTCCTCTACCTGCCCAAGGTATGTTCTAAGAGCCTGTTCCTTCCTTGGATGGGAGCCCAGGCCCCTGGATGCAGAGCTGACACTCATTCCTATCGGTACGCTGTTAGCTTTATCAATCACTAGAGTCTCCTCTACCTGCCCAAGGTATGTTCTAAGAGCCTGTTCCTTCCTTGGATGGGAGCCCAGGCCCCTGGATGCAGAGCTGACACTCATTCCTATCGGTACGCTGTTAGCTTTATCAATCACTAGAGTCTCCTCGACCTGCCTAAGGTATGTTCTAAGAGCCTGCTCCTTCCTTGGATGGGAGCCCAGGCCCCTGGATGCAGAGCTGACACTCATTCCTATCGGTACGCTGTTAGCTTTATCAATCACTAGAGTCTCCTCTACCTGCCCAAGGTATGTTCTAAGAGCCTGCTCCTTCCTTGGATGGGAGCCCAGGCCCCTGGATGCAGAGCTGACACTCATTCCTATTGGTACGCTGTTAGCTTTATCAATCACTAGAGTCTCCTCTACCTGCCCAAGGTATGTTCTAAGAGCCTGTTCCTTCCTTGGATGGGAGCCCAGGCCCCTGGATGCAGAGCTGACACTCATTCCTATCGGTACGCTGTTAGCTTTATCAATCACTAGAGTCTCCTCTACCTGCCCAAGGTATGTTCTAAGAGCCTGTTCCTTCCTTGGATGGGAGCCCAGGCCCCTGAATGCAGAGCTGACACTCATTCCTATCGGTACGCTGTTAGCTTTATCAATCTCTAGAGTCTCCTCTACCTGCCCAAGGTATGTTCTAAGAGCCTGTTCCTTCCTTGGATGGGAGCCCAGGCCCCTGTATGCAGAGCTGACACTCATTCCTATCGGTACGCTGTTAGCTTTATCAATCACTAGAGTCTCCTCTACCTGCCCAAGGTATGTTCTAAGAGCCTGTTCCTTCCTTGGATGGGAGCCCAGGCCCCTGGATGCAGAGCTGACACTCATTCCTATCGGTACGCTGTTAGCTTTATCAATCACTAGAGTCTCCTCTACCTGCCCAAGGTATGTTCTAAGAGCCTGTTCCTTCCTTGGATGGGAGCCCAGGCCCCTGGATGCAGAGCTGACACTCATTCCTATCGGTACGCTGTTAGCTTTATCAATCACTAGAGTCTTCTCTACCTGCCCAAGATATGTTCTAAGAGCCTGCTCCTTCCTTGGATGGGAGCCCAGGCCCCTGGATGAAGAGCTGACAATCATTCCTATCGGTACGCTGTTAGCTTTATCAATCACTAGAGTCTCCTCTACCTGCCCAAGGTATGTTCTAAGAGCCTGTTCCTTCCTTGGATGGGAGCCCAGGCCCCTGGATGCAGAGCTGACACTCATTCCCATCGGTACACAGTTAGCTTTATCAATCACTAGAGTCTCCTCGACCTGCCCAAGGTATGTTCTAAGAGCCTGCTCCTTCCTTGGATGGGAGCCCAGGCCCCTGGATGCAGAGCTGACACTCATTCCTATCGGTACGCTGTTAGCTTTATCAATCACTAGAGTCTCCTCGACCTGCCCAAGGTATGTTCTAAGAGCCTGCTCCTTCCTTGGATGGGAGCCCAGGCCCCTGGATGCAGAGCTGACACTCATTCCTATCGGTACGCTGTTAGCTTTATCAATCACTAGAGTCTCCTCTACCTGCCCAAGGTATGTTCTAAGAGCCTGTTCCTTCCTTGGATGGGAGCCCAGGCCCCTGGATGCAGAGCTGACACTCATTCCCATTGGTACGCTGTTAGCTTTATCAATCACTAGAGTCTCCTCTACCTGCCCAAGGTATGTTCTAAGAGCCTGCTCCTTCCTTGGATGGGAGCCCAGGCCCCTGGATGCAGAGCTGACACTCATTCCTATCGGTACGCTGTTAGCTTTATCAATCACTAGAGTCTCCTCTACCTGCCCAAGGTATGTTCTAAGAGCCTGCTCCTTCCTTGGATGGGAGCCCAGGCCCCTGGATGCAGAGCTGACACTCATTCCTATCGGTACGCTGTTAGCTTTATCAATCACTAGAGTCTCCTCTACCTGCCCAAGGTATGTTCTAAGAGCCTGCTCCTTCCTTGGATGGGAGCCCAGGCCCCTGGATGCAGAGCTGACACTCATTCCTATCGGTGTGCTGTTAGCTTTATCAATCTCTAGAGTCTCCTCTACCTGCCCAAGGTATGTTCTAAGAGCCTGCTCCTTCCTTGGATGGGAGCCCAGGCCCCTGGATGCAGAGCTGACACTCATTCCTATCGGTACGCTGTTAGCTTTATCAATCACTAGAGTCTCCTCTACCTGCCCAAGGTATGTTCTAAGAGCCTGTTCCTTCCTTGGATGGGAGCCCAGGCCCCTGGATGCAGAGCTGACACTCATTCCTATCGGTACGCTGTTAGCTTTATCAATCTCTAGAGTCTCCTCTACCTGCCCAAGGTATGTTCTAAGAGCCTGTTCCTTCCTTGGATGGGAGCCCAGGCCCCTGGATGCAGAGCTGACACTCATTCCTATCGGTACGCTGTTAGCTTTATCAATCTCTAGAGTCTCCTCTACCTGCCCAAGGTATGTTCTAAGAGCCTGTTCCTTTCTTGGATGGGAGCCCAGGCCCCTGGATGCAGAGCTGACACTCATTCCTATCGGTACGCTGTTAGCTTTATCAATCACTAGAGTCTCCTCTACCTGCCCAAGGTATGTTCTAAGAGCCTGCTCCTTCCTTGGATGGGAGCCCAGGCCCCTGGATAAAGAGCTGACACTCATTCCTATCGGTACGCTGTTAGCTTTATCAATCACTAGAGTCTCCTCTACCTGCCCAAGGTATGTTCTAAGGGCCTGCTCCTTCCTTGGATGGGAGCCCAGGCCCCTGGATGCAGAGCTGACACTCACTCCCATCGGTACGCTGTTAGCTTTATCAATCACTAGAGTCTCCTCTACCTGCCCAAGGTATGTTCTAAGAGCCTGCTCCTTCCTTGGATGGGAGCCCAGGCCCCTGGATGCAGAGCTGACACTCACTCCTATCGGTACGCTGTTAGCTTTATCAATCACTAGAGTCTCCTCTACCTGCCCAAGGTATGTTCTAAGAGCCTGTTCCTTCCTTGGATGGGAGCCCAGGCCCCTGGATGCAGAGCTGACACTCATTCCTATCGGTACCCTGTTAGCTTTATCAATCACTAGAGTCTCCTCTACCTGCCCAAGGTATGTTCTAAGAGCCTGCTCCTTCCTTGGATGGGAGCCCAGGCCCCTGGATGCAGAGCTGACACTCATTCCTATCGGTACGCTGTTAGCTTTATCAATCACTAGAGTCTCCTCTACCTGCCCAAGGTATGTTCTAAGAGCCTGTTCCTTCCTTGGATGGGAGCCCAGGCCCCTGGATGCAGAGCTGACACTCATTCCTATCGGTACGCTGTTAGCGTTATCAATCACTAGAGTCTCCTCTACCTGCCCAAGGTATGTTCTAAGAGCCTGTTCCTTCCTTGGATGGGAGCCCAGGCCCCTGGATGCAGAGCTGACACTCATTCCTATCGGTACGCTGTTAGCGTTATCAATCACTAGAGTCTCCTCTACCTGCCCAAGGTATGTTCTAAGAGCCTGTTCCTTCCTTGGATGGGAGCCCAGGCCCCTGGATGCAGAGCTGACACTCATTCCTATCGGTACGCTGTTAGCTTTATCAATCACTAGAGTCTCCTCTACCTGCCCAAGGTATGTTCTAAGAGCCTGTTCCTTCCTTGGATGGGAGCCCAGGCCCCTGGATGCAGAGCTGACACTCATTCCTATCGGTACGCTGTTAGCTTTATCAATCACTAGAGTCTCCTCGACCTGCCCAAGGTATGTTCTAAGAGCCTGCTCCTTCCTTGGATGGGAGCCCAGGCCCCTGGATGCAGAGCTGACACTCATTCCTATCGGTACGCTGTTAGCTTTATCAATCACTAGAGTCTCCTCTACCTGCCCAAGGTATGTTCTGAGAGCCTGCTCCTTCCTTGGATGGGAGCCCAGGCCCCTGGATGCAGAGCTGACACTCATTCCTATCGGTACGCTGTTAGCTTTATCAATCACTAGAGTCTCCTCTACCTGCCCAAGGTATGTTCTAAGAGCCTGCTCCTTCCTTGGATGGGAGCCCAGGCCCCTGGATGCAGAGCTGACACTCATTCCTATCGGTACGCTGTTAGCTTTATCAATCACTAGAGTCTCCTCTACCTGCCCAAGGTATGTTCTAAGAGCCTGTTCCTTCCTTGGATGGGAGCCCAGGCCCCTGGATGCAGAGCTGACACTCATTCCTATCGGTACGCTGTTAGCTTTATCAATCACTAGAGTCTCCTCTACCTGCCCAAGGTATGTTCTAAGAGCCTGTTCCTTCCTTGGATGGGAGCCCAGGCCCCTGAATGCAGAGCTGACACTCATTCCTATTGGTACGCTGTTAGCTTTATCAATCTCTAGAGTCTCCTCTACCTGCCCAAGGTATGTTCTAAGAGCCTGTTCCTTCCTTGGATGGGAGCCCAGGCCCCTGGATGCAGAGCTGACACTCATTCCTATCGGTACGCTGTTAGCTTTATCAATCTCTAGAGTCTCCTCTACCTGCCCAAGGTATGTTCTAAGAGCCTGTTCCTTCCTTGGATGGGAGCCCAGGCCCCTGGATGCAGAGCTGACACTCATTCCTATCGGTACGCTGTTAGCTTTATCAATCACTAGAGTCTCCTCTACCTGCCCAAGGTATGTTCTAAGAGCCTGCTCCTTCCTTGGATGGGAGCCCAGGCCCCTGGATAAAGAGCTGACACTCATTCCTATCGGTACGCTGTTAGCTTTATCAATCACTAGAGTCTCCTCTACCTGCCCAAGGTATGTTCTAAGGGCCTGCTCCTTCCTTGGATGGGAGCCCAGGCCCCTGGATGCAGAGCTGACACTCACTCCCATCGGTACGCTGTTAGCTTTATCAATCACTAGAGTCTCCTCTACCTGCCCAAGGTATGTTCTAAGAGCCTGCTCCTTCCTTGGATGGGAGCCCAGGCCCCTGGATGCAGAGCTGACACTCACTCCTATCGGTACGCTGTTAGCTTTATCAATCACTAGAGTCTCCTCTACCTGCCCAAGGTATGTTCTAAGAGCCTGTTCCTTCCATGGATGGGAGCCCAGGCCCCTGGATGCAGAGCTGACACTCATTCCTATCGGTACCCTGTTAGCTTTATCAATCACTAGAGTCTCCTCTACCTGCCCAAGGTATGTTCTAAGAGCCTGCTCCTTCCTTGGATGGGAGCCCAGGCCCCTGGATGCAGAGCTGACACTCATTCCTAGCGGTACGCTGTTAGCTTTATCAATCACTAGAGTCTCCTCTACCTGCCCAAGGTATGTTCTAAGAGCCTGTTCCTTCCTTGGATGGGAGCCCAGGCCCCTGGATGCAGAGCTGACACTCATTCCTATCGGTACGCTGTTAGCGTTATCAATCACTAGAGTCTCCTCTACCTGCCCAAGGTATGTTCTAAGAGCCTGTTCCTTCCTTGGATGGGAGCCCAGGCCCCTGGATGCAGAGCTGACACTCATTCCTATCGGTACGCTGTTAGCGTTATCAATCACTAGAGTCTCCTCTACCTGCCCAAGGTATGTTCTAAGAGCCTGTTCCTTCCTTGGATGGGAGCCCAGGCCCCTGGATGCAGAGCTGACACTCATTCCTATCGGTACGCTGTTAGCTTTATCAATCACTAGAGTCTCCTCTACCTGCCCAAGGTATGTTCTAAGAGCCTGTTCCTTCCTTGGATGGGAGCCCAGGCCCCTGGATGCAGAGCTGACACTCATTCCTATCGGTACGCTGTTAGCTTTATCAATCACTAGAGTCTCCTCGACCTGCCCAAGGTATGTTCTAAGAGCCTGCTCCTTCCTTGGATGGGAGCCCAGGCCCCTGGATGCAGAGCTGACACTCATTCCTATCGGTACGCTGTTAGCTTTATCAATCACTAGAGTCTCCTCTACCTGCCCAAGGTATGTTCTGAGAGCCTGCTCCTTCCTTGGATGGGAGCCCAGGCCCCTGGATGCAGAGCTGACACTCATTCCTATCGGTACGCTGTTAGCTTTATCAATCACTAGAGTCTCCTCTACCTGCCCAAGGTATGTTCTAAGAGCCTGTTCCTTCCTTGGATGGGAGCCCAGGCCCCTGGATGCAGAGCTGACACTCATTCCTATCGGTACGCTGTTAGCTTTATCAATCACTAGAGTCTCCTCTACCTGCCCAAGGTATGTTCTAAGAGCCTGCTCCTTCCTTGGATGGGAGCCCAGGCCCCTGGATGCAGAGCTGACACTCATTCCTATCGGTACGCTGTTAGCTTTATCAATCACTAGAGTCTCCTCTACCTGCCCAAGGTATGTTCTAAGAGCCTGTTCCTTCCTTGGATGGGAGCCCAGGCCCCTGGATGCAGAGCTGACACTCATTTCTATCGGTACGCTGTTAGCTTTATCAATCACTAGAGTCTCCTCTACCTGCCCAAGGTATGTTCTAAGAGCCTGTTCCTTCCTTGGATGGGAGCCCAGGCCCCTGGATGCAGAGCTGACACTCATTCCTATCGGTATGCTGTTAGCTTTATCAATCACTAGAGTCTCCACTAACTGCCCAAGGTATGTTGTAAGAGCCTGCTCCTTCCTTGGATGGGAGCCCAGGCCCTTGGATGCAGAGCTGACACTCAGTCCTATCGGTACGCTGTTAGCTTTATCAATCACTAGAGTCTCCTCTACCTGCCCAAGGTATGTTCTAAGAGCCTGCTCCTTCCTTGGATGGGAGCCCAGGCCCTTGGATGCAGAGCTGACACTCAGTCCTATCGGTACGCTGTTAGCTTTATCAATCACTAGAGTCTCCTCTACCTGCCCAAGGTATGTTCTAAGAGCCTGTTCCTTCCTTGGATGGGAGCCCAGGCCCCTGGATGCAGAGCTGACACTCATTCCTATCGGTGCGCTGTTAGCTTTATCAATCACTAGAGTCTCCTCTACCTGCCCAAGGTATGTTCTAAGAGCCTTTTCCTTCCTTGGATGGGAGCCCAGGCCCCTGGATGCAGAGCTGACACTCATTCCTATCGGTACGCTGTTAGCTTTATCAATCACTAGAGTCTCCTCTACCTGCCCAAGGTATGTTCTAAGAGCCTGTTCCTTCCTTGGATGGGAGCCCAGGCCCCTGGATGTAGAGCTGACACTCATTCCTATCGGTACGCTGTTAGCTTTATCAATCTCTAGAGTCTCCTCTACCTGCCCAAGGTATGTTCTAAGAGCCTGTTCCTTCCTTGGATGGGAGCCCAGGCCCCTGGATGCAGAGCTGACACTCATTCCTATCGGTACGCTGTTAGCTTTATCAATCACTAGAGTCTCCTCTACCTGCCCAAGGTATGTTCTAAGAGCCTGTTCCTTCCTTGGATGGGAGCCCAGGCCCCTGGATGCAGAGCTGACACTCATTCCTATCGGTACGCTGTTAGCTTTATCAATCACTAGAGTCTCCTCTACCTGCCCAGGGTATGTTCTAAGAGCCTGTTCCTTCCTTGGATGGGAGCCCAGGCCCCTGGATGCAGAGCTGACACTCATTCCTATCGGTACGCTGTTAGCTTTATCAATCACTAGGGTCTCCTCTACCTGCCCAAGGTATGTTCTAAGGGCCTGCTCCTTCCTTGGATGGGAGCCCAGGCCCCTGGATGAAGAGCTGACACTCATTCCTATCGGTACGCTGTTAGCTTTATCAATCACTAGAGTCTCCTCTACCTGCCCAAGGTATGTTCAAAGGGCCTGCTCCTTTCTTGGATGGGAGCCCAGGCCCCTGGATGCAGAGCTGACACTCATTCCCATCGGTACGCTGTTAGCTTTATCAATCACTAGAGTCTCCTCTACCTGCCCAAGGTATGTTCTAAGAGCCTGCTCCTTCCTTGGATGGGAGCCCAGGCCCCTGGATGCAGAGCTGACACTCATTCCTATCGGTACGCTGTTAGCTTTATCAATCACTAGAGTCTCCTCTACCTGCCCAAGGTATGTTCTAAGAGCCTGCTCCTTCCTTGGATGGGAGCCCAGGCCCCTGGATGCAGAGCTGACACTCATTCCTATAGGTACGCTGTTAGCTTTATCAATCACTAGAGTCTCCTCTTCCTGCCCAAGGTATGTTCTAAGAGCCTGTTCCTTCCTTGGATGGGAGCCCAGGCCCCTGGATGCAGAGCTGACACTCATTCCTATCGGTACGCTGTTAGCGTTATCAATCACTAGAGTCTCCTCTACCTGCCCAAGGTCTGTTCTAAGAGCCTGTTCCTTCCTTGGATGGGAGCCCAGGCCCCTGGATGCAGAGCTGACACTCATTCCTATCGGTATGCTGTTAGCTTTATCAATCACTAGAGTCTCCTCGACCTGCCCAAGGTATGTTCTAAGAGCCTGTTCCTTCCTTGGATGGGAGCCCAGGCCCCTGGATGCGGAGCTGACACTCATTCCCATCGGTGTGCTGTTAGCTTTATCAATCGCTAGAGTCTCCTCTACCTGCCCAAGGTATGTTCTAAGAGCCTGCTCCTTCCTTGGATGGGAGCCCAGGCCCCTGGATGCAGAGCTGACACTCATTCCTATCCGTACGCTGTTAGCTTTATCAATCACTAGAGTCTCCTCGACCTGCCCAAGGTATGTTCTAAGAGCCTGCTCCTTCCTTGGATGGGAGCCCAGGCCCCTGGATACAGAGCTGACACTCATTCCTATCGGTACGCTGTTAGCTTTATCAATCACTAGAGTCTCCTCTACCTGCCCAAGGTATGTTCCAAGAGCCTGCTCCTTCCTTGGATGGGAGCCCAGGCCCCTGGATGCAGAGCTGACACTCATTCCTATCGGTACGCTGTTAGCTTTATCAATCACTAGAGTCTCCTCTACCTGCCCAAGGTATGTTCTAAGAGCCTGCTCCTTCCTTGGATGGGAGCCCAGGCCCCTGGATGCAGAGCTGACACTCATTCCTATCGGTACGCTGTTAGCTTTATCAATCACTAGAGTCTCCTCTACCTGCCCAAGGTATGTTCTAAGAGCCTGTTCCTTCCTTGGATGGGAGCCCAGGCCCCTGGATGCAGAGCTGACACTCATTCCTATCGGTACGCTGTTAGCTTTATCAATCACTAGAGTCTCCTCTACCTGCCCAAGGTATGTTCTAAGGGCTTGTTCCTTCCTTGGATGGGAGCCCAGGCCCCTGAATGCAGAGCTGACACTCATTCCCATCGGTACGCTGTTAGCTTTATCAATCACTAGAGTCTCCTCTACCTGCCCAAGGTATGTTCTAAGAGCCTGTTCCTTCCTTGGATGGGAGCCCAGGCCCCTGGATGCAGAGCTGGCACTCATTCCCATCGGTACGCTGTTAGCTTTATCAATCACTAGAGTCTCCTCGACCTGCCCAAGGTATGTTCTAAGAGCCTGCTCCTTCCTTGGATGGGAGCCCAGGCCCCTGGATGCAGAGCTGACACTCATTCCTATCGGTACGCTGTTAGCTTTATCAATCACTAGAGTCTCCTCTACCTGCCCAAGGTATGTTCTAAGAGCCTGCTCCTTCCTTGGATGGGAGCCCAGGCCCCTGGATGCAGAGCTGACACTCATTCCTATCGGTACGCTGTTAGCTTTATCAATCACTAGAGTCTCCTCTACCTGCCCAAGGTATGTTCTAAGAGCCTGTTCCTTCCTTGGATGGGATCCCAGGCCCCTGGATGCAGAGCTGACACTCATTCCTATTGGTACGCTGTTAGCTTTATCAATCACTAGAGTCTCCTCTACCTGCCCAAGGTATGTTCTAAGAGCCTGTTCCTTCCTTGGATGGGAGCCCAGGCCCCTGGATGCAGAGCTGACACTCATTCCTATCGGTACGCTGTTAGCTTTATCAATCACTAGAGTCTCCTCTACCTGCCCAAGGTATGTTCTAAGAGCCTGTTCCTTCCTTGGATGGGAGCCCAGGCCCCTGGATGCAGAGCTGACACTCATTCCTATCGGTACGCTGTTAGCTTTATCAATCTCTAGAGTCTCCTCTACCTGCCCAAGGTATGTTCTAAGAGCCTGTTCCTTCCTTGGATGGGAGCCCAGGCCCCTGGATGCAGAGCTGACACTCATTCCTATCGGTACGCTGTTAGCTTTATCAATCACTAGAGTCTCCTCTACCTGCCCAAGGTATGTTCTAAGAGCCTGCTCCTTCCTTGGATGGGAGCCCAGGCCCCTGGATGCAGAGCTGACACTCATTCCTATCGGTACGCTGTTAGCTTTATCAATCACTAGAGTCTCCTCTACCTGCCCAAGGTATGTTCTAAGAGCCTGTTCCTTCCTTGGATGGGAGCCCAGGCCCCTGGATGCAGAGCTGACACTCATTCCTATCGGTACGCTGTTAGCTTTATCAATCACTAGAGTCTCCTCTACCTGCCCAAGGTATGTTCTAAGAGCCTGTTCCTTCCTTGGATGGTAGCCCAGGCCCCTGGATGCAGAGCTGACACTCATTCCTATCGGTACGCTGTTAGCTTTATCAATCACTAGAGTCTTCTCTACCTGCCCAAGGTATGTTCTAAGAGCCTGCTCCTTCCTTGGATGGGAGCCCAGGCCCCTGGATGAAGAGCTGACACTCATTCCCATCGGTACGCTGTTAGCTTTATCAATCACTAGAGTCTCCTCTACCTGCCCAAGGTATGTTGTAAGGGCCTGCTCCTTCCTTGGATGGGAGCCCAGGCCCCTGGATGCAGAGCTGACACTCACTCCCATCGGTACGCTGTTAGCTTTATCAATCACTAGAGTCTCCTCTACCTGCCCAAGGTATGTTCTAAGAGCCTGCTCCTTCCTTGGATGGGAGCCCAGGCCCCTGGATGCAGAGCTGACACTCATTCCTATCGGTACGCTGTTAGCTTTATCAATCACTAGAGTCTCCTCTACCTGCCCAAGGTATGTTCTAAGAGCCTGTTCCTTCCTTGGATGGGAGCCCAGGCCCCTGGATGCAGAGCTGACACTCATTCCTATCGGTACGCTGTTAGCTTTATCAATCACTAGAGTCTCCTCTACCTGCCCAAGGTATGTTCTAAGAGCCTGTTCCTTCCTTGGATGGGAGCCCAGGCCCCTGGATGCAGAGCTGACACTCATTCCTATCGGTACGCTGTTAGCGTTATCAATCACTAGAGTCTCCTCTACCTGCCCAAGGTATGTTCTAAGAGCCTGCTCCTTCCTTGGATGGGAGCCCAGGCCCCTGGATGCAGAGCTGACACTCATTCCTATGGGTACGCTGTTAGCTTTATCAATCACTAGAGTCTCCTCTACCTGCCCAAGGTATGTTCTAAGAGCCTGTTCCTTCCTTGGATGGGAGCCCAGGCCCCTGGATGCAGAGCTGACACTCATTCCTATCGGTATGCTGTTAGCTTTATCAATCACTAGAGTCTCCTCGACCTGCCCAAGGTATGTTCTAAGAGCCTGTTCCTTCCTTGGATGGGAGCCCAGGCCCCTGGATGCAGAGCTGACACTCATTCCTATCGGTATGCTGTTAGCTTTATCAATCACTAGAGTCTCCTCTACCTGCCCAAGGTATGTTCTAAGAGCCTGCTCCTTCCTTGGATGGGAGCCCAGGCCCCTGGATGCAGAGCTGACACTCATTCCTATCGGTACGCTGTTAGCTTTATCAATCACTAGAGTCTCCTCTACCTGCCCAAGGTATGTTCTAAGAGCCTGCTCCTTCCTTGGATGGGAGCCCAGGCCCCTGGATGCAGAGCTGACACTCATTCCTATCGGTACGCTGTTAGCTTTATCAATCACTAGAGTCTCCTCTACCTGCCCAAGGTATGTTCTAAGAGCCTGTTCCTTCCTTGGATGGGAGCCCAGGCCCTTGGATGCAGAGCTGACACTCATTCCTATCGGTATGCTGTTAGCTTTATCAATCACTAGAGTCTCCTCTACCTGCCCAAGGTATGTTCTAAGAGCCTGCTCCTTCCTTGGATGGGAGCCCAGGCCCCTGGATGCAGAGCTGACACTCATTCCCATCGGTGTGCTGTTAGCTTTATCAATCACTAGAGTCTCCTCGACCTGCCCAAGGTATGTTCTAAGAGCCTGCTCCTTCCTTGGATGGGAGCCCAGGCCCCTGGATGCAGAGCTGACACTCATTCCTATCGGTACGCTGTTAGCTTTATCAATCACTAGAGTCTCCTCTACCTGCCCAAGGTATGTTCTAAGAGCCTGTTCCTTCCTTGGATGGGAGCCCAGGCCCCTGGATGCAGAGCTGACACTCATTCCTATCGGTACGCTGTTAGCTTTATCAATCACTAGAGTCTCCTCTACCTGCCCAAGGTATGTTCTAAGAGCCTGCTCCTTCCTTGGATGGGAGCCCAGGCCCTTGGATGCAGAGCTGACACTCATTCCTATCGGTACGCTGTTAGCTTTATCAATCGCTAGAGTCTCCTCTACCTGCCCAAGGTATGTTCTAAGAGCCTGCTCCTTCCTTGGATGGGAGCCCAGGCCCCTGGATGCAGAGCTGACACTCATTCCCATCGGTGCGCTGTTAGCTTTATCAATCACTAGAGTCTCCTCGACCTGCCCAAGGTATGTTCTAAGAGCCTGCTCCTTCCTTGGATGGTAGCCCAGGCCCCTGGATGCAGAGCTGACACTCATTCCTATCGGTACGCTGTTAGCTTTATCAATCACTAGAGTCTCCTCGACCTGCCCAAGGTATGTTCCAAGAGCCTGTTCCTTCCTTGGATGGGAGCCCAGGCCCCTGGATGCAGAGCTGACACTCATTCCTATCGGTACGCTGTTAGCTTTATCAATCACTAGAGTCTCCTCGACCTGCCCAAGGTATGTTCTAAGAGCCTGTTCCTTCCTTGGATGGGAGCCCAGGCCCCTGGATGCAGAGCTGACACTCATTCCTATCGGTACGCTGTTAGCTTTATCAATCACTAGAGTCTCCTCTACCTGCCCAAGGTATGTTCTAAGAGCCTGTTCCTTCCTTGGATGGGAGCCCAGGCCCCTGGATGCAGAGCTGACACTCATTCCTATCGGTACGCTGTTAGCTTTATCAATCACTAGAGTCTCCTCTACCTGCCCAAGGTATGTTCTAAGAGCCTGTTCCTTCCTTGGATGGGAGCCCAGGCCCCTGGATGCAGAGCTGACACTCATTCCCATCGGTGTGCTGTTAGCTTTATCAATCACTACACCCGAGTCCACATCAGGGAAGGGCAAACCCCTCCTTCTGTATGGGTCCCCTGTCACCAGCTCTCATGACTCATTTAAGATAAGTTTTATACATAAACAAAGCAATATAAAATCATATATTTAATTTTTTTCATAACGTTTTTAGGGTTTTTGGCCTATCAACAAGCTGCATTCAGAAGCTAGTCGAGTGGTTTCATGCAAAATAAGATCAACAGATGCACCCTTTTTTTTTTACTTTGCATTTTATCCATATGTAGATTGTAACTAAATTTCTCTTTGGAAAATTGAACCTGGCATCAAAACAGGCCCCATTCACAAGTTATCTAATTTTTCTTTGTTTAATAATTGTAAGTAGCTTTTCACCACTGCACTGCTATTTTCCTTAAAATTTAAATAACTGTACATTTCATTTATATGTTTCGTTTATGAATGCCAAATATACAGATTTTGAAGAGAGTTTTCTTGGCTGGGTTTGGCACTATTTCGAAGCTGGGTCGAAGGGACGCATTTCCAGGTATTTAGGTAGCGCTTTGAGGCCCCATGTCGACAAATGCAGGGAGGGTATTGCCATCAAGCTCTTCCCAGAGGCACCTCCCTTGCTTATCCTGGAAAGGGGCCTTGATATCAAGATGCAATGTTCAGACTCAAAGCATGCATCCTATAGCAGTGGTAACACTCATGCACACAGCTCCTACAGTGGCCCTGATTCTTGACCTGCAGCACATTGTGCATAACAATTTTGGGATTGCCATCAGCACTGCAGTATGAATGAAGACACATTATAGAATTATCAAATTTATAGGAACTACTGGTGAACAACAATTTTTAATGATGGATTGAGGAAAGAAAAAGAAAAAAGTGAAAGTAAGAGGGACTCAGGACAACAAGGAAATGCATAAATGGTGTTGTTTCATCATCATTCTCCATTAGCAGAGGCACCTGTTAGGGGTGACTCTGTCCCCCATCGAGCCGCTTTCTGGCCCACCTGCGCAACCATCAGGGACTTAATTACACAGCTTAGAGCCTCATGGTAGGGGCCGCTGCTGTGAAATGAAAGTGATAGGGCAGCACATGGGGCAGCGTGGGGGAGAAAGGTAAGAAAAAATAAATAAAATATCCTTTAACTGCCTCAGTACTCTTCTGCTCCTCTACTCCTCTCAACTTCCGCCAGTGACAGACTCCTAGACTCCCCTAAACCAATCCAGATAATGTTCTCATGCTGGTAATACTCACCACGAGAGAAGCGCCAGGATTGGACTATGCAGGCTGGTTTGACGCTCAGTCTGGGCCTTGGAGACTGTGCTGTTCTCCATCCAGTTGTGCAGCACAGCTCAGGTGGAGGGATCTTTGATTGCCCCCTTGAGAGTTTGTTGGGTGAACCCAAAAACATTCACCTCTATTTTGTGAGCAGCAGTTTCCCTGTGCCCCAGATTTCAGTGGACCAATGACCAGGAGGTGGTTAGGAGGCAGACTGGTGCTGTCTCTTTTCTGAAATGTATAAAGTGATTTCTCTACCCGTGATTGCAGAATTTTCAACTATTTTTGCTTGAAGCTGTTACAGATTAAAAATTGAAACTTTTTACCTGACCATGATTGCAGAATTTTTCACCAGTTTTGTTTAAAACTTGTGATTTTCTCACATTGCCTGTGAGTACCTGTTTTCCCCTTTCTGATTTCTTACTTACTCTGTGCTCAGACCTGTGTGTTAAGCAATCTACCCACAGCTCCCATTTTGTGTTAGGAAGTAAGTGAAACCAGACCCCCCTCCTTCGCAACCCTAGATATTACAGATCAGAGAGTGAACAGAGGGTGCTCTGAGACAGAAGTAATCTGCTTTTAGCTGTTTAAGCTGTGTTTTTAGGGATTGTACACTTGTTTTTTTGGCTGGGAGGGTGAGTAAAGTTCTGTACAATTAATATTGTGAGAGGGCAAAGTTTGTTAGGCCCTTACCTGCAGAACTCCAAAGTGTGGATTGAGCCTGTCTGTCTCCTAGGAGATCTGAAGTGAGGAGCCAATTCCCTGGCCAGCAAACATTGCCTGTGGTCGGAGAGACCCTATATAGGCTGCTATTGGATGCTACTTGTGTACACTGATTGGTGGTTGCATCTGGTATTTCTGTTGTATTAGGGTTAGTGTTCTCATTGGTTGGGTATTTGAGGGTACTGATTGGTTCCTGCTTCAGTGATTCTATTATGATGTAGAGATTAGGACTAGTGATCAGATTTGTGGAGAGGTTTAGGGTTTCTGATTGGTTCCTGGGGCTGGGCTTACTATTGGATGTAGGCTTTAGAGTTTCTTGTTTGATTGGCAGCTGGGAGTAGGTTTGGGAATAGGGCTGTGATTAGGCTTTTTATTGGACATAGGTCGTAGGGTTTCCTGTGTGATTTGCTGCTGGGAATAAGGTGGCACTAGGGTTGGGGTTAGGCTTTCTATTGGACATAGGACTTAGGGTTTCCGGTATGACTGTCTGCTGGGAAAGGGTTAGACATATGGTTGGGGTTAGGCTTTCTATTGGACAGACGGTTTAGGGTTCTTTGCCTGATTGGCTGCTTGGACTAGGGTTGTGATTGATTGTAAGGGCTTGGTCTCTTATTGGTCCTAGGGTTTAGGGCTAGTGTTGTGAATGGTTAGGGTTAGGGCTGGGATTCCCATTGGCTGAAGGGGGCACGTACTTACTAGGGCTATATAAGGCCAGGGCTTAGGGAGCCCTCAGCCCGGGTATGGAGCTTTAGGGTGGAGACGACAAGGGCAATTGCCTGTTTGAGCCTGTTTTAGACTGATTAGGACTAGGTCCAGAAATGCTGCCCAATTTTACATACACCTGCACCCACCCTACCCCATCCACAACCAGAGTAACATACTCACAGCACATGTGCTCTACTCATTCACTGCAAACTAACCTTATACAAAATGCTATGTCTCAGCACCCACTACAAAACCCCACAAAACACACCTATACACTATTTGATCCCAGCTACCACACATTTCTACCATCACCTACAAACAGTACACAACACTATCCTATACCACTAACCAATCTACTGATGACTAACACATCCCAATTCCACGCCATACTTAACTACATCCCATCCAGACACACACTCCCTGCTCTAATTATTCCTATTTATTAACAGACTCCTTTTTGTCACTAACAAACCTATACTCAGCCTTCCATCATTTCTCCAGCCATTACCCTCCTCTTCTTTCTACCACAATAACACAACCGCACAACACTTACATTTCACTGCACCATACATATTACCTCTTGTAGCAATCAAATCTAAGATAAACACTCTTAACTCTACGTCATCCCCTCTTACACACAACATACACTCTACTCACAAATACATCAACACTCCCTTTACCTTACAACTTCCACTCACAAACTATAGTATACGAACAAAACCATGTCATAAAAAAATACATCAACACCTCCTTTTACCACTCCGAAAAAATAAAACATATCATGCACCTCATAATATTTAACCATCACAAACTACAAACATACACCCATCTTTCAAACTACACAAATGAACAAACTCCAATGGCAAGCTTTCTCTATTCCACCATACCTAACACATATACAGCAAAACAGCAACTCTCTTTTAAATGCCTCTCATCCAATGGACAGTTCACTACATGACATACATCCTGCACCACCACCCCTAGCTCATATTCCTTTCACCCTAAACAGACGCATAAAAATAAGCAACTTGTTACACCTCACAACTTCGCTTCTCCATGCCTACTCCACAAGGTTACACCAAAAAAAACAACACAGAGCACAACTCACTGTCAAGCAGCGTCTCCACCACCTACACATGAAGACCCATCAAATGCATTCTTAGCATGCTGGGCAAAGAACACAATACAGAAAAGCTACACGATTGCTATCCTCATACAACTAATACCAACACGAAGGACACACCTGCTGCAAGCCCACAAATTACTGCGCCCTCCTCTACAAAACAAAGTCATACTATCCCCAAAGCACATTTTCTAAGCTGTCTACTAATAAATGCTCAATCGCTCTCTAAACACAAATATCACATCTACGACCTTCTTACTGATGCAAAACCAGACATACTATTCATAACTGAATCATGGTTGGGAGATGATATGGCTCCAGTTCTACATGAAGCCGTTCCTCAAGGCTATCAAACAATCACCCAAAGTCGTATAGGCAAAAAAGGGATGGCCTAGATGTTGTGTTCGGGTAAACATTACATATCACTACAGTTGACAAAGTTTCCATATAAATTTGTTAGGCCCTTTTCACCAGATGCAATCCTACACCATCTTCCTCCTGTAACTTCCTGCTACTTTGCAGACCTTCACCTAGCAATTTAACATTCCCAGACACTTTTCTAGACATGGGTTCAAACCTGATAACACTAAACTCCAACCTATGCATTCTGGGTGACCTCAACATTTGGTTTGTCAAACCCAATATGCCCCATCCCAAAACAATCACCTCTGGCCTAGACATACTGAACTTGCATCAGATTTGCATCAGATCATCCACGAACCCACACGCATCACGGGACACATTCTAGATGTCATTTTGGCTAACATAGAACTAGTTATCTTTCAAATGATGACTTCAGTCACATGGTCAGACCACCTTCTGCTTGCCTTCCAACATAAAACAACACTAAGTGATGAACCTAAAACCACCTTACATGCATCCACCTATCAGCCATGGAACAAACTCAATTTGGAACACTTAGAAACACAACTATCATCCAGTACATATCTAGAAACAATACATTCTGTTAAAAAACTATATGAGTGGCTACAGGTAGCTTATGATATCCTGATATCCGGATACCAATAAAAACCACACAACAGAATAAAAGAAAACAAGCACCTTGCAGAAATACAGAGATAAAAGAGATAAAACAACAAATTAGAAAGCTGCAACATGGCTGGCTCTAAACAAACATCAATCAAGACAAACTTTACCTACAGAAAATGAACAGATTATACAAATCAGCTATCATAAAAAGCGAAGAAAAGATACTATTCAGTCAGAATTCAAAATGCTAAATGTGCAAATACCAAATTCTATACAATTCGCAATGAACTTCATAAACCAAATTGCCTAGAAGGAGCTCATCCTGTTATTCAAGATTTCACAGACAAACTGGCAAATCATTACATGGACTACGTAGGCACGTTAGACTCATACTTAAAACAGAGACAAAGCATCAGAACTAACCATTTTACAAAACAACAATCTAAGAATACTCTAACCCAGGATCTCCATTCCTTTCAACACATTTCAAACGATGAATTTATGGACCTGGTCAAAGCAAGCAGGCCTTCCGGCAGACCTTCTGATACATGTACACCGCAAACCTTCAAGCCAATTCTTCTAACAACCTCTGCTGCCATTCCAATAAGGAGAATCATCAACAGCTCCTTAACTACCAGAATATTTCCAGAAGAACTCAAATAGTCATACATAAGCCCATTACTGAAAAAGACAAACTTGGTCCAGCTGATCCCTGACAACTACAGACTGATTACAAAGGGAACTTTCCTGTGCAAACTGATAGAAAGAGCATCATTTGCCCAGATGTCACAATTCATTGAAGAGAAAGCCATTCTTTCAGACTTTCAAACGGGATTCTGTCCAAGAAGAGGCACAGAATCTGCCCTCCTTGTCATCTGGGATGACCAGATGAACACAGTTGACCACAAAAGAGTTGTTGTGATACTTCTCTGCGACCTCTCGCCTGCCTTTGACATGGTTGACCATGGCACTCTGATACAAAGACTCTATGAAGCCGGCATAGAGGGGACTGCTCTAGACTCGATCACATCCTACCTTCGCAACAGAACTAATGTCATCCATACCCCACCTTTCTTGTTCAAACTGTACTTCACAAAAGCAGGGGTCCCTTAAGGTTTAATTTTCTTGTCCATGCTTTCCCATATCTACATGAAGTCATAACCAGCACCGATCATTCAATTTAACCTCACGTGCTATAATTATGCAGATGACATGCAAATAGTCTTTCAACTGGAATCCCCCAAAGACATTGGAAACTCACCAATTTTCAGTTGTCTCGAAGCTGTGGATCAATGGATGACATAGAGCCATTTCAAATTGAATGCTTCCAAAACAGAAATACTCACGTGAGGTGATTGTATACATTATGACCTGCTTGCCACGTGGCCTGATGATCTTGGAATACCACCTAAAGTATCAAAGGAAGAAAGAAACCTCGGAATGACCATGCACTCCAAACTGTTGATGAATACCCAAGTGAACAAACTAGCAAGATCAAGCTTTGCTACAATAAAAACTCTGCGACAAATCTTCTACCATTTGGGATTTCCACACAAGATCCAGTCTACCATCTCCCTTGATCTGTCCAAACTTGATTACGCCAATAACCTTTACCACGGATCACCTTTCACAACAATGAAAAGACTACAACAGATTCAGAACTCAGCTGCCAGACTACTCTTAAATTTTAAACAGCAAGATCACATCTCCACTGCCTCGAAAGCCCTTCATTGGTTACCGGTTGCCAGAAGATCCACGTTCAAGCTGCCTTGTTTCACCCACAAAGTGATACATGGAACAGGACCACTCTTGATCCAGAGTAAAATCACAAAAAACACATTCAACAAAGGAACCTCCACTCTAGAGTGGCACATCGCACCGAAATGCCAAGATACAAGAAAAAAAACATGGGTGGCATATCATTCTCCGTTCAAGTGGCCATATTATGGAACTCTTCACCCTCCAACATAAGATCCATGGATAACCACCTTATCTCAGAAAACTACTCAAGGATTGGCTCTTCCCCACATAACCACCACACACAAACAGAAATATACAGCATATCTCTCTGTATGTAAGCATTTATTTGTACTATAGATATTTACCTATATATGTGTTTTGCTTTGTATAAATGTGTAGAATAATATATTCATTAGTTCTGCTTAACAAATATACATATTACTGATAGCTACATGATTCTATGTTTTTAACATTTATATAAGTGACTGCATAAATAAGTACATATTCCATCTGAACTATTAATTTACAATTGCTTCACTTACAACTAAAAAAATATATATAAATACATAAATTACATTAATTTAAAGTACAACAACTCTTGAAAGTGGAGGTTATTTAATGCATCTTTAATCTACATATACTACCTTCCTTTACACATCTATTTTACTTCCATGTACTTATGGATCTACATATTTATTACTAATTCAGCATATCCAATTCACCTCCCTATTTTTCACCCTATGCCACTCTCAATATATCCTCTACGTCAGCTCTCTGACTCATCTCAAAGCTCTTTATACTACTCTTTCCAATGCACTACCTTATTTCTCACCGTATACCTCTATCAATATATCCTCTACCTCCACTCTCTCATTCATCCCAAACCCTATACCACTTCTATGATGTCAAAATAACCCTCTCAAGACTCTTGCCTACTTTCCCCCTTCTTTCATGATCTCATGCCTCTTTTAGTATTTCAATCCCCAAAACAGGCCTTTCTAAACCCTTCCCTCTGAGTCTTTCCGCTATACCTCCTTTTTACTCATCCCAAGCCTCCTCCTACTACTATAAGCTCCAAAACAAACAAACAACAACAAAAAAAGAAAAAAGTATTCTAAATCCTTCCCTATTCTATCCCTCTGCTATCCTTTTCAATCTAAATAACAGACTAACCTGTCCATCACTCAAATTAATTTCACATTTCACTATACTTATTCAGCAATAATCCTTTATGGGTTCCAGAGTAGCGTGCTACTCACTGAAAAAGCACTTCAACGCCTCATCTGTGATAGCAAGCGCTATATAAATGCAAACCGTTTTCCCTCTTCCATCCCTTTGCTATCCTTCTCAATCCAAATAACTGACTAACATATCCAGCACTCAAATTACTTTCATATTTCATTATACTAATTCACCACTAATACTTTATGGGTTCCAGAGTAGCATGCCACTCGTGGAAAAAAGCACTTTAACACCCCATCAGGGGTAGCCAGCACTATATAAATGCAAACCTTTTTGCCTCTTCTATCCCGCCACTATCTTTCTCAATCCAAATAACGGACTGACATATCCACCACTCAAATTACCTTCATATTTCACTATACTCATTCTCCACTAATCCTTTATGGGTTCCGGAGTAGTGTACTACTCACCAAAAAAAGGCTTCAACACCCCATCAGGGATAGCAACCGCTATATAAATGCAAACCTTTTTTCCCTCCTCTATCCCTCCACTATCGTTCTCTATCCAAATAACTGACTAACATATCCACCGCTCAAATTACTTTCATAGTTCATTATACTAATTCACCACTAATCCTTTATGGGTTCCAAGGTAACATGCTACTTGCTGAAAAAGCAGTTCAATACCCCATCAAGGATAGCAACCACTATATAAATGCAAGCCTTTTTCCATCGTCTATCCCTCCACTATCCTTCTCAATCCAAATAACGGACTAACATATCCACAAAATAAAATCACTTTTATATTTCACTATGCTAATTCACCACTAATCGTTTATGTGTTCCGGAGGAACTAAAATAGTAGAAGCTGAAATATCCATTCATCTGGATCAGCAGAACCCTCATCTTGCTCTGGCAGGAAAACTGTGGCAGGGCAGTGACATGGCTGGTGAAGCGTGTTCCTGTGTGGAACAAATTGCCCCTGTCTGTGGTTGGCAAGATTACTGATACCAAAATGATCATTCTGCCTATGTAGTTTTTTCTGTCAACATTTCAGTTCTGCTTGCAAAGGATTTTGTCTTCCAACACAAAGTCCCTATTAATTAACTTGATGTGGGCTGGAAGACAGTCTAGATTGGCATGGGAGTTAATAACACTCCCATGTGAATGGGGGAACAGTGGGCACCTGAATTCAATCAATCAATCATAGCATTTGTAAAGCGCACTACATACCCATGAGGGTCTCAAGGCGCTGGGGGGGGGGGGGGGATGCTGCTACTGTTCGAAGATCCAGGCCTTGAGGAGTCTCCTGCAGGATAGAAGGTCTTCAGTCTGCCGTAGGCGGATGGGGAGGGTGTTCCATGTCTTGGCGGCGAGGTGGGAGAATGATCTGCCACCGGCGGTCACTCTTCGGATGTGGGGGATGGTGGCGAGGGCATGGTCTGCGGAGCGGAGCTGGCGGGCGGGGGTGTAGAGGCTGAGTCGTCTGTTGAGGTACGCTGTTCCGGTCTCGTGGAGTGCCTTGTGTGCGTGGGTGAGGAGCTTGAAGGTTATCCTCTTGTTGATGGGGAGCCAGTGTAGGTCTTTCAGGTGGGGTGTGATGTGGCTGCGGCGGGGGATGTCCAGGATCAGGCGAGCGGAGGCGTTCTGGATGCGTTGGAGTCGTTTCAGGCTCAAGCGAAGAGTGCGTTGCCGTAGTCTAGTCTGCTGCTGACAAGGGCCTGGGTGATAGTCCTTCTAGTTTCTGTGGGGATCCACTTGAAGGTCCTGCGAAGCATGTGGATGGTGTTGAAGCAGGAGGAGGAGACTGCGTTGAACTGCTTTGTCATGGAGAGTGTGGAGTCGAGGATAGGATAGGTTTCGTGCGTGGTTGGTGGGTGTAGGGGGTTCTCCTAGTGCCGTCGGCCACCAGGAGTAGTCTCAGGCCAAGGGGGTGGAGCCGAGGATGAGGACATCCGTCTTGTCCGAGTTCAGCTTCAGTCGGCTGTTCCTCATCCAGTTGGCGACGGCCTTCATTCCTTCGTGGAGGTTGGTTTTGGCAGTGTGGGGGTCCTTGGTGAGTGAGAGGATAAGCTGGGTGTCGTCGACATAGGAGATGATGTTTAGGTCATGCAGTCGGGTGACGTGGCGAGTGGTGCCATGTAGACATTGAATAACGTTGGGCTGAGAGATGAGCCTTGAGGTACGCCGCAGGTGATCGCGGTGGCTTTGGAGACGAAGGGGAGCAGGCGGATGCTCTGGGTTCTTCCGGAGAGGAAGGAGGTGGTCCAGTCCAGGACCTTCTCTTGGATTCCGGCATTGTGGAGGCGTTCTATTAGTGTGCGGTGGCAAACTGTGTCGAAGGCGGCTGACAGGTCCAGGAGGATCAGGGCCACGGTTTCTCCATTGTCGAGCATGATCCTGATGTCGTCGGTGGCGGCGCTGAGGGCAGTTTCGGTGCTGTGGTTGCTGCGGAACCCTGACTGGGATGGGTCCAGGATGTTGTTCTCTTCGAGGAAGCTGGTCAGTTGTTTGTTGACGGCCTTTTCGATAACGTTCGCCGGAACGGGAGCAGGGAGATGGGTCGGAAGTTCTTGAGGTCCTTTGGGTCCGCCTTGGGTTTCTTTAGTAAGGCGTTGATCTCTGCGTGCTTCCAGCTCTCCGGGTAGGTCGCTGTCTCGAAGGAGATGTTGATGGTTTTTCGAAGGTGAGGTGCGATGTTCCTACTGGCTTTGTTGAAAATGTGGTGTGGGCAGGGGTCTTCCGGGGATCCGGTGTGGATGGTGTTCATGATCTTGATGGTGTCGTCGTCGTTGGTGTTGCTCCAGGCGAGCAGGCAGTTGGAGCGGGTGGTGGTCGTGGGAGCGAGGGTGTCGGCTGTTGTCGGGGTGATGACGGCTTTGAAACTGTCGTGGATGTCTGCGATCTTGCGGTGGAAGAAGGTGGCCAGAGAGTCTCACAGTTCTTGTGATGATGGGATGTCTTTGGTGATGGAGTTGGGGTTGGAGAGTTCCTTCACGATGCTGAAGAGCTCTTTGCTGTTGTGTGCGTTGTTGTCGAGGCGGTCTCTGAAGGCGGACCTTTTGGCGGATCTGATGAGTTGGTGATGTAGGCGGATGGCTTTCCTGTGGGCTGTGTAGCTTTCCGGTGTTCTTTCGCGGGTCCAGTTTTTTTCTAGTTTTCGGCAGGTTCACTTGGAGGCCTGGAGGTCTTCGGTGAACCAGCTGACTCTCTTGCTGGTGTGGGTGTTGGGGGGTTTCTTGAGCGGGGCGAGGGTGTTGGCACAGTCGTTGATCCATTTTATGAGGTTGCGGGCTGCGGCGTCGATTGGGTCTGTGGGTGGGCTCTGGGTGAGGGCGACAGTTAGCTGTCCCTCGGTGATCTTGCCCCAGCTGCGGCGAGGCATCTGCTGGGTGTGGTGGTGTGTGGTGGGTTTCTGGAAGGTGAAGTGGATGCAGCGGTGGTCAGTTCAGTGGAGTTCGGTGGTGCGGTCGAATAAGACGTGGCTGCTTGCTGAGAAGATGGGGTCAAGCTTGTGGCCGGCAGAGTGTGTGGGTGCTGTGACGAGTTGTCTGAGTCCGAGGTTGCCGAGGTTGTCGATCAGGGTGGAGGAGTTGGGGTCGTTGTTGTACTTGAGCTTTATTATTATTATGTGCAAGCCCCCATGCTGTGATCAAAGTGGACACCAAGTGGCTGCCAAATGTGGGATATGGGTGCTTAGGTGGCTCCAGAGGAGGGCCAGGGTGCCTTGCCTGTAATCAAGAGGCCTGCAACTGGCACGTAGTCTATGCTTACCACTTACAATGGATGACTGTGTTAACAGCCGCTTCACCATCTGAACTTCAAGATGCTGGGAGGCATATATCCTGATGGGACCTCTGACGCATTGCAGTATATTGTGAGCAGGGTGGAGTGCACGCCCATAGACATATTTCGATACTATTGCCTGCAGAGCACATGCAGAGAAATGTACAGAAACGACCCAAAGGAGCCCCCTAGTCTTGAAGTGCTGGATAGCAAGCTTGCCATCACTTTTCTGCAGGTAAGGCCCAAACTGCTGCACCAAAAACATAACTACTCTGGAAAAACACCATAGATGATGACATACAGATGAACAGTAGAGGTTCTGTTGTGGCCAAATGATTGCCCTGTCCCCAAAGTACAGACTGTGCCTAATGCATGTCAAATACCTTCACCAAATGTATTGTACACTGGTTCAACTGCACAAAATGGGTGTAAGAAATTGGGTCTTTAGTAGGCACCCGCTTGAAGTAGGGCCTACAATCCTAGTTATGGTAAGCTAGATACACACTAAAAGATAACCTGTGCTCACCTTCTGGTAGCTTGGCACATAGCAGTCAAGCTTATCTAAAAAGGCAATGTGTAAAGTATGTGCGCAACACACACACACAATAACACAATGAAAACATCATAACAAGACTCCACACTATATTTCTGAGAAAATCAAGATCAAAATGACGACAATCCAGTAAGTAGAACAGGAGTTAATAATTTTTAAAGAATAGATCAAAAATAGTGCTAAAAGGTTACTTGAGGTCACTCTACAACAGGTAAATTAAAAGTTCAGGCTGACCATCACGGAGGGCAGGCTGGTTACAGGATTAAGACAGGTCCCACTGATAATGTACCTTGGATGGAGCAACAGTCGTCGTCAAAGATTCGATGCAATGAGTAACCGTGTTGTCATCGATCCCATGGATGGAGGCAAAGCGTCGGCACTAATCTGTACAGGTGATGGAGGTTTCGGAGTTGAACCCTTTACGATGCAGGTACTTCATCGTTGTGGAGCTCATCTGTCTGTCATTGTCAAGTCGTTCCGCCAGTCGAGGCAATGTGCCGATCGGCTCCTGCATTGGCATCGAAGGGAACTGCTTCGATTCTGATCAGTGCAAAGTCGTCACTGTGTACATTTTTATGGTTCGAGATTGCATAAATTGCCTTTCAGGGACCCGGGACTGGATTGGCACCACTTGACTGGGCAGAACTTACAGATAGCAGAGTCCAGTTGCTGTTACAAAGTTGCAGGAAGTCTTTGATAGTCCTGAGAACTGAACAGGAGGCAAGCCAGCAAGTCCTTAGAGTCACTCTGGGTTGAATATAGCATATTCCAATACATACGAATACATCACGTGCTATTACAACGCGGTTGTTACAACGACTGCATTGTTAGTATGCAATACCTTTCCATAGCAAGTCATTACAACGACTTGCTGTAGGGGGCGCGCTGGACTTAGGAATAGTGGGGCAGATGTATCAAGCATTTTTGCATTCGCAAATGGGCAGATTTGCAGAATCTGCACTTTTGTGAATGCAAAAATTGCTTTTCTGATGCAGTAAACCAAATTTTGGGATTTGGTAACCTGTTATCGTATCGCAAAATGGGTTTGCGATTCGGTATTGGGCAGGGGCATGTTTAGGGCGTCCCTTCCTAATACTGAATCAAATCGGTAGGTATGAATGTTTTGTGACCGCATTTGCGGTCGCAAAAAATTCGCATTTTACCACCTACTTTAAGTAGTTGGCAACCCATTCGCAAATGGTAAGGGGTCCCCAAGAGACCCCTTCCCCTTTGTGAATGCCTGCTCTTTAAAAATTAAAAGAAATCTTTTCATTTTTCGTTTTGTAAAGCATCTCGTTTTCCTTTAGGGAAAATAGGCTGCTTTTAAAAAAAACCGATTGCTTTATTTAAAAGCAATCACGGACGTGTTGGTCTGTTGATCTCAGCAGGCCACCATCCCCGTGATTTTTGCGATTCCTAGGGGGTTGCAATTTGCGACCTACCTCATTATTATTCATGAGGTAGGTCATTTGTGACCCCCTAGGAATCGCAAAAGGTGTACTATACACCTTCATACATGGCATTTTGCGATTCCCTAATTGCGAATCCTTGTGAATCGCAATTAAGGAATCGCAAATAACTATATTGATACATCTGGCCCAGTATTATTTACTATTCCTACTCCAGTTTGCGCAACAGCAGGGAAGGTGTTGGATTTTATACCCAATACCTTTGCGCCCCCTACAGCAAGTCATTGTACTGACTTGGGATAGAAAGCGATTGCATACTAACAACACGGTCATTGTAACTACCACCTTTTGATTGCACTGAATTGTGGAAACAGCGTTGTAAACGTTGTTTCCCCTCTGGGTTCAAGTGAAATGAGTCCAGTCCTTGTCCTCAACAGGGCAAAGATCAGTAGGCAGCTTGGCAGCAGGGTAGCTCAGCAACGCAAAAAGCAGTTCCTTCAGAGCAGCAGTCAGGCAAATTGGCAGTCCTTGTGGCACAACAGTCTTTTGCTCCTGACAGAGGTCTTCACAGGTCCAGTAGTGGACTGTCTTGGGGGGGTCAGAGCCCCAGCACTTATTCCCAAATCTGCCTTTGAAGTAAGTGTGACTTCAAAGCAGGCTCTTGAAGTACAAATGTCCCCTTTCATCCCAGCCCTACCTGCCAGGATATATGTGGGGTTAATCAGCCCTTTGTGAGGTACACAGGCCACTGCCTATTCAGATGTAAGTGTCAGCTCCGCCTTCCTTTCCAGGGAGACCTATCAGAATGTAGATGAGTTCTCTGTCACACCCACCCTTTCTTGTATGTGGCTTTTCTCGAGGGAATGCACTAAGTGTAGCTGTCACCGACCCCACCGACCTGTGTATTGGAGACAGGCCAGTAGGAGCAGAGAAATGCCACTTTCTAAAAGTGGCATTTCTAAAAAAAGTTATGTTAAATCCATCTTTAGCATTACCATTCCAAAGATATGAAACATGAAAAACATCAGGAATCAGCAAAAATAGTATAAAAGCGTTTTAAAGAATTCCCATGGCTAGCCTATGCGAGAAGTAGGTGTCACTGTAATGAAAAACACATTTAGCTGTTTGTCGCTACCAGGACATGAAAAACTTAAAAGTACATGTCCTACCTTTTAGTTACACAGCACTCTACCTTTGGGTTACCTAGGGTCTAACTTAGTTGTGGCTTATATGTAATAAAAGGGGAATTTGATAGCTAAAAGTAAATGCCTTACCTTTTAGTCACACAGCACCCTACCTTAGGGTTAACTAGGACCTACCTTAGGGGTGACTTATGTGTAATAAAAGAAGGGTTTAAGGATTGGCAAATGTGGTTTTAAATGCCAAGTCGAAGTGGAAGTAAACTGCACACACAGGTCTTGCAACAGCAGGCCTGAGACAGGTTTGAAAGTCTACTTGTGGTGGTTGCACCCCCAGTGCAGCAGGCCCACTAGTAGCATTAGATTGCAGACCCTGGGTATATGGTATACCACTTTAGAAGGGTTGTCTAGTAAATGAAATATGCCAATCATGCATACACCAATGTCACCATAGGTTTACTAGATAGATCCTGCAATCTCAGATGTGGTACAGATGGGGCAATTTTCTTATACCTTGCTCAGCTTTGCCCTTGGGTGACTAAGTTTTGGGCAGATGTATACCCATGTATGGAGGAAATATGTCTTAACTGTTCCCAGAACACCAATTGTGGGTTGCACTAGTATTATTTGTCAAACATGTCTCTTCAATTGTCCATATGCTGATAGAAAGCTGTTGGATAAATAATAATAATAATAATAATACAGAGTTTTATAGAGCGCGAACAGTTACCTCACGAGGAGGTGTCCCGGCGCTAAACGCAGAGCAGAGAAACAAATACCGAAGTGCAAGTCAGTCAATTAGCGCGGTTGGGTGAAGAGCCAGGTTTTCAACATTTTTTTAAAACAGGGTTCAGAGGGGGCCTGTTGGAGCTCAGGGGGGAGTGAGTTCCAAAGCCTTGCTACATTGGCCGAGAACGTTCTCCCACCCAGCCGAGCCCTTTTTACTCGAGGGACTATTAGCTGGATCCGGCAGTTGGAGCGGAGAGAGCGGGACTGCGTGTATCTTGGCAGCCGATCCCTCAAATAGATTGGGCATGAGCCAAACAAGGATCTGAAAGCTAGCGTGAGAGTCTTAAATTTGATCCTATGGGCTACTGGTAGCCAATGAAGTGCTCGAAGAATAAACAGAGCGTATTGATACACTGGGAGCAGTGAGGTGTCTCACAAGGTGCAGGAATGGTTAAAGGATGCTCCCTAATGTGAAGATCAGCTGGAGACCTACTGGACCATGATACGAGTTAATTTGAGACCCAATGACGTATGGGCCCCATTTTTGCCTGTATTTGCGCTTGCTAGAGGAACTGATTGAGATGAATAGCTATTATTCCACCCACTAAGAGCTGGGTGGATATTAAGCCTGCCCTCTGCCACCATGAACTGGCGCTTTACATCACCTTAATCTCTATGCTGCCTCCCCTGGGAGCTGTTACTAAGATGGTGTTGTAAAGATTTGTTATGATTTTGATCAATGCTCAGCATTTCTGAAGCAAACCCTTGTGCTCTTGGCAACGTAAGTACAACCCATCTGGGTGTACCTACAACCACTACTAAGCAGATATACTGTAAACTGGGTCTAAGATATTTGAAAAGAATGTAACAGGGGATAACCACAGTGGTTTCTGTTTTCATATCTCTGTGTTCTGCCATTATAAACATTTTAAAATGTGGGAAGCAGGGCCACCTGAGATCAATGATTGTTACTGTTTTATTTACAAATTGTCACAGTACTGTAAATCAGAGAACACTCTGGGCCCCAACTATAGTATGGTCGAGAGGGTAGTCTGCCACACAGGTGTTGGCCAAAGTCACAGCCCACCCACTCTATTTAGATCCCGAGTGAAAGGGAAAAATGACCCCCACCCCTTAAGAGAAAACTCCCCAGGTATTAGGGCATTTTTATTTTTATTTTATAAAAGTAAGCTTCCACTTATGCGTTTGTTTTTGTATATCAAGATATTTCACTGAGAGAACACATGGCAGCTGCTCAGCAAACGTTAAGTAACTTCAGAGGAGTGGCCACTGCTTTGGTTCCTATGAAAGCATATAGCTCTCCACTCACCAAGCAGAGGTCAATAACTCTAGTAGTTGGTTGTCCACCAGGGTGGGCGGGGTAATGACCTTTGCCATCCTGATGGACAGTGGACTGTGTGCCAAATTTAAATTGCTGTACTTAGGCCTCCCAATTGCCTTTTTTTTGAAGAGTCACCTACCAAATTGCTGTGACTTAGGGGCTGATTACGATGGCGGGCAGACCACCACCGCCGTCCCGGCGGTGGCGATTCACCTGCCATTAAAAGGTGATTTACCCACCTCCATATTATGATGGCAGTGGGAATCACTATTGTTCCTGCCGCGGTTGGAAAGACCGACCGGCATTGGTCTGCAAGGCGGTCCTTTTCCACCCGCCTTGCGGAACCCAGAACCAGGCAATCAATACAGCGGTGCTTTGTAGGCACCACCGTAGTGATTACAATGGGCCTCTCCGCCTGTCTTTTTGCGGTGGATTCCCCGCCTCAAAAAGGCAGGTGGAGACTGGCTTTGGGGGCCCATTGCAGGCCCCCGGGGAGGTTCAGCTATGCACCGGGGGGTACCCATGGTACACCCCTCCATTTCCATGCACAAGGTGACAGGCACTGCGCGGTGCCTGCCACGTTGCGCAGGGAAATGTACAACATGGCCATTTCACATTGTGGTGGGTGCTGCAGCCAGCAGCACCCTCCGCAATGTTAAATCGCCAGATGCAACCACCATGGTGGCTGGTTGCATCATAATTAGGGTGAGGGGATCCCCGCATTGCAGGCGGGCAGTTCCGTTCCCGCTAGGGTGGCGGGTAGACTAAAGTCTGCCCGCCATCCTAATAACCCCCTAAGTGAGAGTTTGCTGCTTGCTGAAACCAGTTTTCTCCAGGATACTGAAAAATTCAATGACTGATCAAGTTGGACATTCACTTTTATGCTAGAGGACCTTAAGAACAACCTTGCAACTACTGTGTGTGATAAGGATATATAGCAGAAAATGAATAGCATGATGCAACAATATATACTGCAGTCTTTTAAATGGCATGAGACACAGAGTTTAGCATTCACCATCCAATCTCCCACCCGGATGGTCATGATACCTTTGTATGCCTAGCAGCTTACAGTCAATGAGCAAACTGTCTTTTGTAAAGGCCCGGAAGTTTTTGTACTGGTCCAGAAAGAATCAACCCCAACAAGCAGCTAACATTTTACTAACATACAATTAATATGAATGGTCTGTGTAGCTCATGTGTCAGCCAATCATGAACTGCATCTAGCTGCATTTTTGTAGAGGGTACGCTGGTTGGTCCACACATCGCAAAATGTGACGACCATCATAGAGGTGGCAACCTATCATAGCCATGAAACTTCCCTAAATAACTGGAAATTATACTGAAGTTTTATAAAAACCGATAAAATTAATGTGAATTCAACACAAAAGTTGGTAAATGAGGAAACTTGGTCTACGTGCAGACATGAACGGAGTCAACGTTGTAAAGATTCAACATTAACCAGTGAGCACATGCCATAAAACACCTGTGACCAAGTTAAAACTACAATAATTCAGCCAAACCAAGAATAATTGTGTTGATATTTCTGATGAGATTATCCCAGAGAAAAGTATGTGCAATGTCAATATATAGCTCATTTATGGCAAGGTTTGCTTTCTACCCACAATACCATTAAAGTAAGTCGCCAGTTTACCTTTTACTACAATAAGGTATCATTGCTTTAAACATCTCAAAGATTGCTATGTATTATAAAATGAGCAATTCTTTTGACAAAGCTAAAAAAAAATCCATGTATTTATGACATTAAAAAGCACAAAGGAATACCTCTCAATCAATGTTTACTCTAATTATTTTCTCGCTGTGAGCCTAAATAGAATAGCTGTGACTGCACGGTTCATGGTAGTGTGCGAAATTGAGAAAAGCAGAAAATCATAAAGTAAACAATAACAATGATTCACCATCACATCTAGTGGTAAGGTGAATCTCTCTGCTACTCCTAACCGTAAGAAAATGGGAAAGGGGTCTCAATATCATATCAGAAACTGACAAAAGGAAGTTCTGGTGGAGGGAAAATAAGGAATGCTCATTACAAAATGGGTGGTGTTCAAGGAAGTTCAAGAGGGGATTAAGGGTGGGATGGGGGGGTTAGGTGAGGACAAACCTCACCTTCAAGAGAGTAAGCCCATTGTTATTCACAAATGCACTTCTTCAGTTACTACTGCACTCCTTAAGTTACTACAGCCGCAATGAACATAAAACAGTAATAAATGTCCTCCCACTCAGCCTTGGAGTAAGTCCAGCACCACACGTGGCCAACCACCGATACTGCAAAACACTCCCATAGACAAAATGGAGTCAACAAGTAACTAAAGAAATATATTTGATAATAAAGGAACCTTATTTTCAGGATTGTACATGTTTGTAAGCTTTTACAGAAAAAAATAATGTGCAATGTTATTAAACAGTTGTCTTTAATATCCATTTTTTAAATGAATCCTGTTGAATTCTATGATAAGGCTTAACATATATACAATACACTTTGCAAGGATTCATTGTTCTCAACTCCACTACACATGTACAGGTGAAACACATTTCAACATCAACCACTCACATCCAGGTTGACCATACCAACATCAACCACTCACATCCAGGTTGACCATATAGGAAATTAACACACTAAACTACTTTTTGTGCCATCACTATGTTGATGAATGTGTTGCTTCGCCCTTCATTTTGAGTAATCCTTTTTTGAGGAGGAGAGAGAGGGTTTATAAGCAATCAACATCTGTGGAATGTCCAGGGAAGTAGTTACTGCCAAGTAGTACTAAAGTGATTCTTAACATGGTTTCATACTGGGAGCAGCAGACTGATACACCTACAGCCCACTCCCAGGTCTTTCCTGCCAATGTCAAAATACTGGTCTGACAATATAGGCATCACACAGGCAAGTCAGCACAATGCTTGCATCAGGTCCTGAAATGCACCAACAGATGAGTACACCAGAGTGTAACTCACAATCAAGCCACAGTCACGTGTGGAAAGGCAAAGGGTGACTGGGGAATGTTATGTCTTGGTACACTTCCCTTGTATGGTAGGCATCATTGACAGCACTCATGTGATACTGTAATCAGCAACCAACACATCAAACCTTTTCTGTAACAGATTCTGCTGGCACTTAATCAATGTGCCAGCTGTCTGTGATGCCAGGGGATCCTTCTCTGATGTGTATGCTGACTTTCGTGGTAACACAAATAACAGCTATACATTATTCTTGTCACCTCTTGTACCACACTCGGTTGCTGGAGATTTTGGTGACAAGTGGATCACTGGCAAGTAATGGCTCACTTTAGGGCTAAATATTCAACTAGGGTGTGGCCACGCACATACTGATTGTTCCCTAAAACTCTACATGACCCTGAATGTATTTAAGCCTGATGTATTTCATTTAGATCATAGACACCTTTTAAAAAATGTCTTTGTTGTAGGTGATGCCACATATACTCTCCCCCCTTCCCCTCACACCCTACAGACGTCCAACAGTATTACCTCAAGTGAAGTACAATAGAACCTACATGTACACAAGCCATTATTGAACTCACTTTGTGACCCTTAAGTCATAAATAACTGTGACTGTTCAGGAGTGGTGGTGGTGTACTCCCCAGAGGTTTTGTGCAAGATTTCTGTGGGCTTTTGTGTGGCACTCCGCTGCACCTGATGAGGCTAAAATACATATCTAACTAGGTGAGTCTACACAGCACTCACCCCCACGGTGTTGTCACAGAAGTTTCATTTTTAATCCCAAGGGGAATGCTTGTGAAAGTTATGTTGTTTTTAAGAGTTTTTTGGAATGCATGAACAGCTAAGTCTCTTTAATTTAAGTATTGTATTTCAACACACCTCCATCGCCGAATGTGATACTTACGCAGAATGTTGTGTTTCTCTTGTACTACAGATCGCCTCACCTCTCCAAGGGTAATGACCCAATGGACAACCAGTGGTAGGTAGCAACGCACCTCACCACCCACATGTAGTTAGTTTTTTCTTTCTCACACAGTCCTGAAGAATCGCCAATGATCACTCCTTGACAGTATAGGGCGAGAAACATGATCTCTTGGGAGTTGAGTATGCGTTCTGTCACATTATAACAGAAAGAGTTACCACTCCCTATTTTTCATTTTTATCAGGAAGGGTCCCTCACAGTATAATATTACATCACAGAGGACTCCCTTACCTATTTTAAAAGCACCATTCCTTACATCTACACTCACCTAGGCCCCTCACACCCACGGCACCCTTATGGCAAGGAACAATAGATCTCCGATAAAGAGCCCCTTTAAGGGTGCCCGTCGGCATTGCAGCGCTGGCCCGACGAGGAGTAGGCTCATATGATGAAGCATGACATTTAGCTTGCTGGGTGTGTGAGAGCCCTAGTTCCAAAAGGAGGAATTCCCCTCCTTTTCGTCTGTAGTACACTTGAGTTTTATATAAGACGGTAACACTTTTTGTAAGTGATTATTAGCTCACCTAGGAACTTCGTACCCTTCTTTTGTATAGTACTTTTTGTGTTGCATAACATTATCATGTGACAGGGCTTACATATTTATTGGGGGTGATAAATTCCGCTCCACCGGCAGAGTTTGTGAAGTTCAGGCCAAATAGTGCCAACCGCCGTGTGGTGGAGATTGTTCCCCCATGTGGCTCACCAACAGTAAATTGAACAGCACAATCAAGAATCAGTTTTCCCTGGTGTGATTTTTGGACACTAGGAGGGCACCCTGTGCACCCAGTCCCAAATGTGTTTCAACATTTGGTACTGGTTACATTCCTATTTCATAAAACTTAGTTTATGTGATTGAGACATTGCGTACCTCTACATTACTTCAAATCACTATATTATTTAATTGAAACTTTTTATACACAATTTTAAAATATACTTTTTTAAATGTAAGCTAAACTCAACAATAAGGCATAATCCTTTAGAATGCTTTGTTGCCTTGTACAAAACTCCCCTGATCTAAGATGGGCAATATGTTGCCCATGTGTTGCCCAAGTGTTGCCAATGAATCAAAGGGCTATGAAAAAGCACAACAATCTTCTTTGAATAAACATGCTTCCTCCTTGGAAAGTCTGGTTCCCATAAAAATGGAAATTGTCACTTCTTACTATGTGGAAGTTCTTAAAATTATTATATAAACATTTTCTTACTACATGGTTGTTAAAGACTGCACACTATGAGTGATATTAGAGGGATATAATATCCCTTTAAAATAAAGTACATGTAGTCTGCAGTACTGAATATATGAATTCGAAATCTGCATTTTTCACCTTCCTTTTCAGTGTACCTGGCTGATCATCATAGCAGTACTCGCAGCTAAGACGTAGTAAACAGCATGGTGGGCATGAGAGATATCTACAACTAGCAAGAAGGATGAAACCAACACAAGCAGCGGAAGTGTGCCTACATGGAAACAGACAAGATATGTCACAAAAAAAGATTCTGGGTGGAGGCTGTAGAGCTAACTGTGGGGGAAAGGCAGGTGAACACTACCTGCCAGGAGAAGGCAGATATTGGGGCTCCTCCTGGCCCTGAGCAAGACCAACCAATGTTATCTGAAGAGCAGGCCTCATCACAATCTGGAGCTGTACCCACACCCTCCATGGCTACAAAGTCCCCATTCCATGGGGGCCTCCATATGTACCCCCTGCAGAGGCATCTTCTCCTCCTCCAAGTGCCTCTCTGAACAAAATCATGAGAAACATTAGTCGCCAACACCACACAGCCCTCTTGTGTATCCCACTCCCTTTCCCCAGATGTCCTGCGGCCAATCGGAAAGGTTCAGGGATTGTTCTCTCAAGATATACAGAACATAGCTGAAGATACTCTGAGAGATGGTCACTGAACAGTTCTGAACTTTATTTGATGGTTCACCTCATTGACACCAAGAATAATACTTTGTCTACATCTAAAACCCAGCTAATCTCCTATTGTCCCATCTTCCCATTTGTCTGTGATGCCTGATTCCCCTGCAAGGTCTGTGTTTTGTTCATCCAATGAAAGTAATCTAGTCTTATCACAGTCAACCATTTAACCTGGGAGAATGAATTTTCACTTGATCTGGCAAAAAGTGAGGCTGAGCGTGACCAGGAACATTTGCCGCCATGCCAGAAACATGACGTCAATAGCCCCTCTGGCTTGGGAAAAATACTTTCTTATATTTTAGGACACTGTACAATAATTCTAAAAATTGAATTTTTTGTTGACTTTTTATAGGCATTTTTTATGTAAGTCCTCTTTCTAGATGGACATATTTCCATGATTGTTCCAAGCATGTTTTTATCATTTGGCAATCCCCTCCTCCCAAGTTTTCCCAAAATCAATATTTTTTTGAAAATATTCAAAAATGTCAGCAATGAATGCTTTTCTTGATTGAAAAAAAAATTGCAGATGAATACATTGTATGTTTGGCAAAAAATGGTTTAGTTATTTACAAAATGATCTCAATATCCTAATGACATTTTTCAATGCACTTTGAAGTAAACAAAGAATAACACATAAAAACAGTTTCCTATGTAGTATTCTCAATATCATACATTCAACAAAAATTAAAGACAGACCCGTATTTTTTGGACAGAAAAGTAAATACAGTACCTTATTTTTTTTTAAAGTGTTTCATCGATTGTGCTAGGGATTCAGTTGAGAAATTCACAAAATATCAGTTCGTTTTTGGGATAGGGAAGTACCTATGTGATACTGGGAGTGAGATCGTTTCAGGGTCTGCTTGTCTTGTAAGTGGTTGAAATGGGGGTGGGTGAGTTGGTGGGGTGGTGGTTGGGGTGGTAGAAGGGGTGCAGGTAAGGTGTTTCAGGTGGTTGTGGGAGAGATGTGAAGTAGCCAGGTGCTTTGTCCCTCATCAGCTAAGGTGACTCTGTAGAATGTTGTTGGCATTGGCAGTGAAGAATGACATTGACGTGTTGCTTTTTCCCTCTGTCATCTTCATGCCCAAGGCATACTGCTTTTCACTCTCTTCTCTAATATTTCTAAGATGTTCTTCTATCTTTGCCATGTATTAGTAACCTTTATACAACATTATGCATGTCGTGGATGTGCATATCAACCATCTGAGTGAGTCTGTTATGGGAAAAAGCTATCTTTTGGGATGTAGCCCCCATTGCATGAATATCTTCCGGCATGTTAATCTGTTGTTGGAAAAATTGTACTCCCAGAGAGAAGCAGTAAAGCATGCCACTACTCCCAGCAGCATGAATTCATGGCCATCTGACATGGCCAGTAGTTGTCCATAATGGAGAGGAATGTCGCCTGAGTGGCTGTGGAGGGAAGACTGATGAATAAAGATACCTGTTCCTTAACAGAGGTGTTTTGTCCCTCAGCTGAATAAAAAAAGACCAGCTCTAAACCTAAATGTGAGGAGTGTGCAGGAGATTGTAGAGGAACTTTTTATTCGAGTTGTGTGTGGTGGTGAGCCTTAAGTGGGAAGGGAATGCCCAGAAGTGGATCCCAGGCTGTTAGAAATTGAGTTTCTAGTTGGCTGAGGTATGCACCCTGTCCATGCAGGAACCACAGTCCTATTCAGAGTAAGTCAGACACACAGTAAATTAAACTGTGCTCACCCTAGGGTAGCAAGGCACAGGGCAGGCAGGATTAAATTAAGGGGCAATGTGTAAAGTATTTGTGCAACACTTCAAATAGTAACACTGTGAAATCACCACAAAAAGGCTTCACACCAGATTAGAAATGTGCTTATATGTTTATGAAAGAAACCAGACTAAAGCGACAGAAATCCAATAAGTATAACCGGAGTTCTGAATTTTTAAAGATTAAACTAAAATAGTGCTTAAAAGCTTAAAGCGCCAATAGACCAGGGTAAATCCATTAGTTCAGTCCGACTGTGATGGACCAAGAGTTGGATACAGGGGCCAGCCTTGGCCCGCTGAAAGGTAGCTGAGCTGCATCGTTAATGGAGTTGAGATGTGGGAAGCAAAAGGTGATGCGTCAGTGCCAAAACACAGGTTTGTAGGTGAAGTGTTGTCATCGAGCTGTGCAACTCAGAGATGCATCGGTGTCAAGCTGCAGGATGTAGGTGATGCATCGTAAACTGGAAGCGATCAGCTGCACAGTCACCAATGCGATGGCTTCGGTCCTTGAAGTAGTGGCAATGCATTGACGTTGAGGGAGATGCGCTGTTTCCAATTGACGCAATGTTGTTGATGAGTGGATCTGGCAGTCGCAGCACCTTATTGTGGTAAATATTTTTTAATATTACCGGGACTTAATTTGATACAGAAAATTAATAAAACAGCTCAGTAAAATAAGAGGCAGAATCCGTGGTATTAGAGGTTCGGAACGGGCTTTATTCCTTATCGCAATTCGAATTGGGAGCTTCAAGTTCCATCACCGCGGAGGTTCAGGAAGTGAAGAGCAATACATTATTGACAAGTTATTACTTTTATAGAATATACATTACAGTGAAGCAGATGCAAGAGGCGTAACAATTGATAACAGAGATGACACCATACATGCGTAACTAAAATGGGTGTAACTGGGTGTAACTAGGTGTAACTAGAAAACGTCATTTAGGTGTGATGTCACAAATGGGCGTGTCTATGAAATAATTTCGCAATGTCAGCAGAAATACTTGGCAGAGATGCGCGCGCAGCAGCATGACGTGTGATTGACGTGCAACTAGGGGGTGAAGGGGACTTGACATTTAGCTCTACATGTGGAGACAGAAGTCTGGGGATCAAGTCAACCTAATTCCAAATCATATCTAACATCCTATGTTTAAAGAACTAATGTTATCCAAAAGAGAAGGTCTCTCGAACGGAATCTATTCTATACTGACTGTGAGTGCGTGTACAAGCGTCTAAGTGTCTACATGAGATGCAAGGGCAGAAATCTTCCATATAGTCAGGGCTATGAATTACTTGCATAAAGACAGAGAAGCCGGGCCCTTTGCTCAATAGCTGGAAGAATGTTTACTTAAACTACTAGACAGGAATGCATTGGGTGAGGAGCGGAGCAGATAATCTTTGAAGGTGAAATACAGTTTTCTTGGCAGGCAGGCAGATCGGCCGAGTCAGGCACCGTTAGCCGCACAGGGAGTAGGACAAAGTTCATGGATACAGCTGTGAGCTCAGGCTGGAGCTGTCAGAGGTAGAAAGCAGGGAAAAGCTTGATGGCAGAATCAGGGCCTACTCGCCTGGACTGTAAAATGGTATGAGTGAACCACATAAAGTCGGTGGCCTTTCATATTTAGGAATGGAATATCCGATCCATTCATGGCGGATCTGAGAGAGGATATGTTGACGGTGGTCGCACATGTGTTTGCGTCTTCATAACTGGAACTGGAGGGAACATACATGTACTTGTAGCATGCACATGGAACCGTTGGGGTCCAGGATAGGGGACATAACTGATCATAAAAATCCATATTTCCACATTCCCTCCTTGTCCCCTACTGACCCTTAGGAGATATCAATCTTCATTAATCCATTGATCTGTTCATATAGCATCATTTGTTCTTCTTTCTTCTTTCGGAATTTTGAGTGAAAACCTTGATGTGGAATACACGATGTGGCACACAGACCACAAATCGCTGGTCCACATTGCAGGCATAAGCAGCAACTGAATAGAATGAGAAAGCCAATACCTAGGAAGGATAGAACTCTCCATCCCCAGGCTGACAACACGCTCCAAAACCACCCGGACCAAGTCCAAGTGCCTGGATTCTGGTGTATCTGGCTTACGATCTTGTGAAGGCGAGTTATAGCTTTATATACAGATGGCGAATTTTCTGGTATGAATATGCAGCAGCTTGACCCGATGACCCTACAGGCTCCGCCCCTATCGGCCAGGATGACGTCAAGGACAAGACGATTTTGAAGGACAACAATCCTCATCGCAGATTGCTCCTCTGTCAAGTTGCCTAAGGCGGAGATAGTTTCATTCACTACGGCTTCAAGAGTTCTGGTTAATCTACGTATCAGTTTGCTATTGGTAACTGTACCTATATAGGGAAAGAGTCCTTTATTAAAATCTGTATACTTTTCCCATGCCGTCTCAGTGTAATCGACAATTGGGAGATCTCTTCGTTCTCTATTGTGTACTAAATGAATGTTTCTATGGTAATCAGGAGGAGCTAGAAAAACAGGTGGCAAAAGGAATCCGATGTAACAGGTACCATCCCAATCTAGTGGCAGACGTATATATGCAGTCTGACCACATATGAAGTAGGAATGACGAGAAGCTCTAAATGAAGACTTGCCTTGATCACTGAATTCTATTACAGTGGTGCATTTACTATGGCCCATATGTATGGAACCATTCTTTCTTACACACAATTCACCTTTAACTGGAAACACTGACATAGCGGGCAAAATTGGTGCAGCTTCGTTTTCAACATTCAAGATCATGAGATTAAGCGTAAAATTACCTAATCCATATACTTCATTTTCTAGATCAGTTCCTGTTCTTTTGGGACGTCCCTCCTTGTTAGGGTAGCAGACTTTGAGTAAAACTAGGTTCAGGTTTCCCCATACCCAATTATCTTGATAAACTATTGAGTTTGAATCTAAGGAATTAATTAAACTAAACCATGCTCCACAGGAGCCATTGTGTGTAAACGGATATGGAAAGAGGGGCAGGACTCCCTTATAATTCTGATAGGGAGGGAGTCGGCCACATATCCAACAATTGGTAGCATTACTAATCTGATGGGAATGATGTAACATACTAATGAAAGTGTTATTGCGCAGCGCAAATCTATAGGACAACTCATGTGGCGGTAATTCACTAAAGGAATGTTCAGCAGTGACATTGTACGCATGCTTAGAAATAGGATAATACATATGCAACAATATACTCGTAGAAATGATAAGAAGACTTAAGAAAAACAAAATCAATAATGTCATTGTGCAATGACTACGGAATGATTTACAATAGGTATGTCTTTTCAACTGTATTTGTTGATATTTTTCTCTATTCAGGTCTAGGGGATACATGTCAGAGACGAATTCAACCGATTCACCTTGGAGAGGACTTAAACAATCAAATCGTCTGACTTGCTAGACCTCAGTTTTAATTTATAAAGTTCATTGTTACTTTGTTCAACCAAAGGAAGTTTTGAGTCAATAGGTAAGGAAGTGTCAGGTGTAAAGTTCACGTCTGAAGGTAATCCATGAAATTTCTTGATATGACTTGAATGTATCCAGCCTTTGCGGCCCTCGATCTTCACGGCTGTCCTTGTAGTGAGTAATACGAGTTGAGGTGACTTCCATCTAGGGTCCAGCTGAGTCTTTCGGTCAAAGTTTCTTACAAAAACTAGGTCCCCCGGAACTATGTCATGGGGTTTCACCTCGGTGTTGTCAGGAAAGGCTGCAGCTACCTGTGAACGACAAGATTGTAGTGCAGACATCAAGGAAGCCAGGTAATCTGTCAGCATATTACAGTCAACATCAGTTATTTTACGAGGTATAGGCGTCCCCCACATATTTGGTGGTCTACCAAAGATCACCTCATACGGGGATAGCCCTGTTCGAGAGTGTGCTACCATTCTCATGTAAAAGAGTGCAACCGGTAAGGCTACTACCCAATCAACACCTTTTTCTCTACATATTTTGGACAATCTAATTTTCAGAGTTTGATTATGTCGTTCCACGAGACCTGCTGCCTCGGGGTGTCGAACACAATGAAACTTCCATTTATATCCTAGTAAAAGTGAAACGTGTTTCATCAGCTCGGATGAGAACGGCTGGCCGTTATCTGAATAGACAACACGTGGTAAACCGTACCGTGGGAAGAATTCTCGAACTAGCTGTTTGGCAGTAGTCGGGGCAGTGTAATCTGACACTGGGTAAGCTTCTGTCCAACGGGAAAGAGCACAGACAACTACGAGAACATATTTGAATCCTCGACATCGTTCCATCTGGATATAATCCATCTGGAGGACTTCAAAAGGGTGATCAGGAGGCTGAAATCCACCCTGTTCTACGGGAATGCTTTTACCTGGGTTAAACTGACAACATATCATACAGGTACGGTGTTAGACCTGTCAGCCCTTTGGGTGGTCCCTCCTCATCATTATTTATTTTGTCCCACTTTTGCCTCAAACCCTGTTTGAATTTTTCCTTTTTGGGAACCACCAGACTTTTTCGTGTTGCTGCGGATTCAGGGAGCCATTTTAGCTACCCCTGAAACTTCTGTCTGAGGGCCTGGAGCACAAAATGGTGGCCACCTGTGACATCACCAGCATCCCCTGGAACCTGCTAGCACCTTCCAGAACATTCCAGAACTCTGTGACCGTTGGAGGCGGTTTAGAATGTTGAGAAGCTAAAAGCCAGAGTTGACAGTTGGAGCTGGCAGTTGGCACCTGACTGGTGAAGAGAGAGCAGCACAGCATTGAAGGAGGAAGGAGTGAGGCAGTAGGGGTGGAAACTTGTGCCTGTAATGGGGTCCATAAACCCACCCTTGATACTAGTCCCTGCTGACTGAGCCCAGCCTGGAGCCCTGTGTGGGAAAGAAGAAGGAAAAACCATCCTAAGGACCTGGACAGCAGGAACAGGCCTTAGACTCAAAGAACAATAATATCCTGACCTGGAAACTGGTTTCCCTGAAGTCTGGCGTCGAGTAGCCCAAGACCTGGAGCCCGAGGTGGAGAAGCGGCGCTGACTGAGGAAGCAGACGTCGTACCCGGAGTCGCCTGAGGTCGTGAGGAATACCAGAGGTCGAGGAGGAAGTTAACCGAGGTCGAGTGAGCGGCGTCGACGGGGGAGTGAAGTCCGCCCTCCGGAGTCGCCGGAGACCGAGGTGAAGTGTGCCGGAGGTCGGGAGTGGAGATCGCCCTCCGGAGTCGCCGGAGACCGAGGTGAAGTGTGCCGGAGGTCGGGAGTGGAGATCGCACTCCGGAGCCGACGGAAGTCGACATCGAGCAAAGGCCGCCCGACGTCATCGAATCGGAGCAGCCCGAGGTCGACATCTAGCCAAGACAGCCGCCGACATCGAGCCGAGGCCGACGTCGTCGAATCGGAGGCCGACACCGAACCGAGGCACCCGACATCGATACGGAGCCGCCTACCGGCGTCGACAAAGAACTGACATTGTGCCGAGGCCGCCGACATCGATCCGGAACCGCCTGACGGCGTCGACACGACTCCAGCGGCATCGAAGCTCCATAAAAAGGGCAGTAAGTGGAGTAGAGGGCGCCTAAGGCCCTGTGGAACCTGAGAGACTACTCTAAGGGGCTAGGGAGGTGCCGGAACCAACCTGACTGTGCCAGGGGTGAACTGGGACTAATCTAGAGAAGTTGTGTGGAGGGAGAGAGCCAGGTCTCTGGTATTTCCCCCCCTTGATCTACCTCAGTTTAGGCCTCAGCCTTGTTCAAGCCAGGGAGTAGACACCCCCAAGCCTTCCACAACCCCACAAGCTGGTCCTGGGCCAAATCAGCCCTGAGCATTCACAAATGTGATCTGATTATATGAGTGTCACTGTATGCTTTTAATTATTTATTGGGGGCACTGTATTTATTGTGTTTAATCTATTTATTGCTTCACAATATTTATTGGTACAGTATTTATTGCCTCGGAATATTTAATTGCCTGTATGTATTGCACTTGTATTTATGCCCTATTTATTTATGATCACCCCTATTTATTGAAACCCTAAGCCCGTATTTATTTGACCTGTACTATTTAACCAAACCTTGTATATTGTGATTGTTATCTATTTTATCTAATCAGCAACTAAGAGAAAAAGAAGATAAAGAGGTATTTTCATAATTTTTACGGTGTAGAGTCGTTTTTGGAACGGATGCACGCATGGTTATTGTAGGGGTATGTCGTATGCTTAGCACGGAGCCTGATTCCTGACCACTCGAGCCAAGCTACCACAGTGTGTTCGGGAAGTCCACCACCACCCTTCCGGTGTGGGTGTGGGTGTTTCCAACATACGGACTTTTTGCTTAGCTGCTGTTCGTAAATGTTTGTTGAACCAAATGTGTTGAATACTGTCTAGCATAGCTTTCTCTCCTAGATGCGCTGGACTGTGTATTGTATTTATGATTACTTGGACCATAGAATCAGGAAGAAACCATACAGATTTTTCCTTCGTCATCCATCCTTGGTCCGTTGGGATCCCTCCTAATTCAGTCCATTTCTTTATCTCGTCTGGTGTAGCATGTGTCTGTATGTCAATTACGTCAAGAGCGGGATCCTTAATCGTCATACAAGATGTTGGTGTCGGAACTATTGTCTTTGTCATGTCAGATGTGTGAGTTTGAGCAGTCTGTTTAGCTGTTCTGTCAGCTAAATCATTGCCTTGAGAAATGACATCAGTAACTTTCGTATGAGCTTTACATTTCATAATCGATATTGCAGTAGGTAAATGTATTGCATCTAATAAAGCATGAATGAGGGGTCCGTGCTGAATGTGGGCACCATGAGAAGTTAAATAACCTCTCTCTCGCCACAACACGCCGAAGTCATGAACGACTCCGAATGCATAACGTGAATCTGTGTATATGTTGACTTTCTTATTTGAAGCTTGGATACAGGCTTGTGTCAGAGCGATGAGCTCTGCTGCTTGAGCTGACAAAGTATTTATGCAATTTGTTTCAATGACTTCAGTATCTGTCGTGACTGCATACGCAGCTACTAACTCTCCTGTACTTGTTCTCATACATGAACCATCTACATACAACGTTAGGTCTGGATCTGACAATGGGACATCTGTTAAGTCTTGTCTGGGTTTCGTTGTGATAGTAATAACTTCAATACAATCATGAGCTAGTGGATCTGTTCCGATCACTGGCAAAAGTGTGGCAGGATTTAATGTACTACATCGTCTGATTTCTATGTGTGGCTGGAACAATGTCAATTCATAACCGGTAAGTCTTGCTATAGTCAAATGTTGTGTTTGCGTTCGGTTCAAAAGAACCTCTACTGCATGTGGTACTTGTACTGTCAATGGATGTCCTAACACTATGGCATCGCTTTGTCTGATTGCTAAAGCTGTTGCTGCGACTGATTTCAGGCACGCAGGAAGAGCTTGAGCTACGGGATCTAATGTACTAGAGAAATAGGCACATGGTTTGTGTGATCCTGCTTGTTCCTGTGTGAGTACTGACAAAGCAGTACCTTCGCGTTCCGTAACAAAGAGTGTAAAATGTTTCCTGTAACATGGTGTTGCTAAAACAGGTGCTTGACATAAAGCTTTCTTCAAGCATTCAAAGGCTTGTGTATGTTCCTGAGTCCAAGGGAGGACAGTCGATGTGGCCGCGTCCTGTGTTGTCAACTGAATGAGTGGTTTTGCTAGAAGTCCATATTGAGGGATCCACTGTCTACAATATGAAGTGAGGCCTATAAAAGCCCGCACCTCCTTTTGTGTCTTGGGTATCGGCATGTTATCAATTAACTGGATGCGATCGGGTGTAAGCTGCCTTCCCTCCTTGGACAGCGAGTGACCAAGGTAAACAACTCGCTGTACACAGAATTGCAGCTTAGAAGGGGACACCTTGTGCCCCTTTTCAGCCAGAAACTTTAAAACTGTCAACGATGCTTTTTCACAATCAGGTTCGCTTCGGGCGGTGATCAGCAGATCATCGACATATTGAAGCAGTGCAGTGTTGACTGGCATGTGTATACTGTCAAGTTCTCTTTTCAGTGCTTGGCTATAGATGCTGGGGCTTTCTGTGAATCCTTGAGGTGCGCGTGTGAATTTAAAGCTTCGTCCATTTAAACTAAATCCGAACAAGTATTGGCTTTCCGGATCTATTGGGACGCTGAAAAACGCATTTTTGAGATCAATTACAGTAAAGAATGTTGCTTCGGAATCAATGGCTGTCAGTAATGAAGAAATGTCTGGAACTACGGGGTATTGTGGTACAATGCATTTATTTAATTCGCGCAGATCAATAACCAATCGATATACTGGCGGGGCCTTTGGATCAGTTCGTTTAAGAATCGGAATTATCGGGGAATTACATACATTGGAGTCTGTTTCCACAACCACTCCTTGGGCAATAAGCTCGTCAATGATTTGCAGTAAAGCCACTACAGCATCTGGAGGTAATTTGTATTGTCGCATTCGTGGTAGTACCACTCCTGCCTTTAGTGTGACTTGATATGGTGTAATGTTCATGCAACCAACATCGGTAGGGCCTTGTGCCCATAAATGTGTGGGTAAAGTCTGCAGTCGGTGGTCCATGTCTCGGGACACATAGTGCCCTTTGAAATCACGTAAAAACAATCTTACTCCTTCCGGAGAACAACATATTATAGCTCCTAGAGCTTTCAATGTTTTTATACCTAACAGATTTTCTGGACATGATTTAGTAAGCAATAAATCTGTAGTTCGTGTCAAGGGTCCAATCGTAAGTGGAAGAGGCTGTGATACCTCATTAACAATAGGTTTTCCTGAAAAACCAAGGGAAATATTCTGTGAGCCTGAGAGGGGTGCCCCTGGAACTTCACTACGTTTTATTGTCGTTCGGCTTGCCCCTGTATCAAGTAAGAATTTTCGATCTTGGCCTAATAGTTCACTATGTACATAAGGTCCTTCTTGATCTACAGGTACCTCGATAAGGGGTAAGCCAACTTCCCTCTCTAGGCTGTTTCATGAGTATCGTTGATAATCAGGATAATCGTACTGTGCGGTCTGGTACAACTGTCGTGTCGTGGTTTGTGTGGCAGCAATAGGCAACGGTGGTGCAGCTGGCACAAACTGTTGTGGAGCCGGCATGGACTGTGCATGCTGCTGAGCTCCATGTTCGTTCTGATCCTGTCTAGGTGGCCGTGGTCTCTCTTTTGTTATACCTGCGGCTATATTACGTTTTAATACTGGACAATCGTGTATATAATGACCTGGCTGTTTACAATAGTTGCATGTCCCTTTCACAGAACCTGCTGAATCACTGGGCTGTGTCATACCCTTTCTATGACCGTCAGCTGGAACTGTCTGGGAAACTAGCATCTTCATTTTCGTGTCTTTCATGCGTTTATGTTCATGTTCTTGTTCCTCTCTGATTCTATTGTGATGGTACTGTAGCATTTGTAACATTTGTGACGGAGTGTTGCCTTGCCAGGTACTTTCAAATTTCAATACTCTATTCTTAACTTGGGGCAAGGAATTTTCAACTAATTTTGTCACAAACAGATGTGGATACGATTCACTACTTGCTTTTATCTCACTATTTATACCAAAACATTTTTCGAATCGGGCATAGAAATCACTAGTGTCTTCATCTTGCTTTTGTTTACAGGCTGAGATTGCACCCCAATCTTCCTTTTTCGTAGTTAACAGACGTGGCAATACCTGTACTAATAAACCTGGTAGTAATTTAGTCTTTTCCCCAAGCCCTGAACCTGGACCTCGGGCCTTTTCTTCATTTTCTAATGCTGTCCAATCTATCTTTTGATCTCCTACCTCCCACTCTTTTTCCTTGAGTTTTTCATAAATGCCAGCAGGCATTAATACCTTTAATATTGTCATAATGTCGGGATAGGTATACTCTCCCATGAGTAACATGTCTTTAATTTCGCGGTGGAAACCCGCTGGGTCTTTGTCATGACTGGGTACCACCTTCTTCATTTCTAACAATTCTAATTTAGATATGGGCGTATATACAAATACACGTTTAAACTGATTGTCCTCGCCTTTTATTGGGTGCACTTCTCGTAAGGGATTCTGTTTATCCATGTGACGCGTCGTTCTTTCCTTGATGGGCAGCGAGACATGTTCTGGGCAAACAAAAAGAATGTACTGCTTTCTGGATTCTAATATTTCTCTAATTAACTCAGTGCCTGAACCTCTCCACCTATTCGTGAGTAACTCAGTTAAAATATCAGGTAGAGGACCAGGATCGGAATGTTGGCTTTTATATAATATAAGGAGTTGCTGAATCATGTAAATACCAGCTAAACGCTGTTCATCTGGAGTAAGGTTCAAAAATGTATGTGCTACTGTGTCATCACCATATTTTCCAGGACTGTCAACCCATTGAACGGCTGACCTGGCTAATTCTTGTTCATCCATAGAATCGAGTATATGATACCCCCTTCGTTCTCGGAGTGATTTGTCAACGGCTTGAAACGAATGTTCGGGGGACCTGATATTTATTATAGGTACTTGGTAATTTCTGTTATTGTCTGGACGTATCGGACGTATCGGATCAGAAAAACATCTAGTATTATTACAGGATCTTTCTCTGCCTACATAGGCTATGGTTTCTGACTGTCCCATAGGTAGTCCTGATCCTTCCTCTTCCTCGTTTTGTTCAAACTGGTCTACCGCTAATCTTTCTTCGTGAATGCGTTCTATTTCTTTGCGAATCTTTCGGCACATGGCTACTATACATGCTTGCCTATCATGTTTCCCCTCTGATATATTCTGACTCCATCTGGTAAGAATTTGCATTGCTTCCGGATCTACCCCCGGCCGGTCTTGATTTCTGATCACACAATTTATGAGGAAACGTAACAATTCCCCCTGTATCTCCACTTTCTGGTATTCCGTAGCTCTGTTAATACATTCAGAATCTCGCCCTGACTGAACAAAATGATATATATTATCTAAATGTGTAGTCATTCCTGGTAGCTTCCCTAAATATATTGTAGCCCGTCGAATACGTAATGATGCCAGGATCATTTCGTCCTCTTTGCCGGGCACAGGGTCATATCTACTATCTACAAGAAGTTCCTTAAGCGTGCGGGGATTTATGAGTTTGGGCGTACGTTGATGTACTGAGTCTTGAAAGGTAAGTTTATGTGCTCTGGGGGGCGTGGAAAAATCCAAGGAGGGAATTGTTGTACCTCCGATAGCGCCTTCTGGGGTGCTGGACGTGAAAGGATTTGTTGAACGTGATACAGCAACTGTGGGTGTGGACACAGCTGTAGAAGCGGCTGTAGGAACAGATGTAGAAACAGATGTGCTTGTCGGAACTTGTGTCGGAGTTTGTTGTTGCAGGGGTACAGACACAGGATCTTGGCGTTGAACTCCCCCGACAGACGGTCTATGTGGGGCGGGGTTAGCATACTCGGGAGCTGCGTCGTCTAAATATGAGGAAAGGAAAACATCTTCTGCGGTTCTGGGATGCCCTTTGGGATGTGCTTTTATCGGAAACAATGGGGGTGGCAAGTCTTTTAGTATCTCCGGAGTAGCCTTAGGTAATCCTTCGGCCAGAAGGGGATACATACCATTCTTAAGAGCATTTCTTTGTCTATCTACTTGTTCTGATTTTACTCGTGCACCTTCTTCGATTAATAGATTTTCTCGGACTTTACTTGAACTTTCTTTACTTTTCTCTTCCTGTCTGAGCGCTTTTTCGGTACGCCTATATGATTCTTTACGCCATAACTCAACGGCGTCTTTCTGTGACTGTCTAGCTTTCCTTTTCCATAATTCTTCTTCTACTTTCATGATACAATCTGCGTCCCAGGTCCCAGCTACGGGCCATCTCTGGCTTTCTGGTAATTCCCTAGTGTAGTCTACCCATAAATCAAGAAATAATATGGCGTCTAAGCCGTGTTTATGATACATGAAGTACCCTGGAGTGTCCCTAGGAGGAATGGGAACAGCTTCTTCGAGTACCCCTTTCTTAGTTGTGATCTGTCTTAATTTCGAAAAGAGCGGCATATTGACAACTGATCTGATACTTTATCTTGAACACACTTAATACAATAAACACAATAATGAACAGTCATTCATACCACGATATGCAGAACGTATTTAAAACATTTAACGTTTTAACAGACAATGATGACTAACAGGAAACTAGTTACTGACTTAATACTTGATACTGACTAGATGATACTGAATTATATACTTAGACATACTGGATATACTGCTAAACAGTACAGATACACTGCTGAAACAGTGCAGACCGGATTTGTGTACCCAAACCCGTCTTGACCGGCACAACCTATGTGCACGTCAGAACGCTTCCCCAGCAATGGTACTCACCGGGTAGCTCGGAACGGAAGGCCTCGGAACTGAACTGAACGGAACTGGACCGGACTGGACTCGACTCGAAAACTTCGGAAACTTCGGGACATCGGAACCTCGGAACTTCGGAACTTGGTGGGCCTCTGTATACCTCGGATCTTGCTCTCTCAGCTAGGCTCTGGTCGGGATACTTCGCACTTCTCACCGCCTCGTCTGGGTGTTGATCGCAGCCTCAGTCGCCCCCGCTTGACCGGAGGGAGATACAGGAAATCCTGCTGGTACGCGTTATTGTCCGTCCAGCTGTGGCAGGAGACCGGGCCTGCAACGCACCGCCGGCGCGTGAGATGAGAAAGTGTCCCTGTTCGGGCGCCAATTATGTGGTAAATATTTTTTAATATTACCGGGACTTAATTTGATACAGAAAATTAATAAAACAGCTCAGTAAAATAAGAGGCAGAATCCGTGGTATTAGAGGTTCGGAACGGGCTTTATTCCTTATCGCAATTCGAATTGGGAGCTTCAAGTTCCATCACCGCGGAGGTTCAGGAAGTGAAGAGCAATACATTATTGACAAGTTATTACTTTTATAGAATATACATTACAGTGAAGCAGATGCAAGAGGCGTAACAATTGATAACAGAGATGACACCATACATGCGTAACTAAAATGGGTGTAACTGGGTGTAACTAGGTGTAACTAGAAAACGTCATTTAGGTGTGATGTCACAAATGGGCGTGTCTATGAAATAATTTCGCAATGTCAGCAGAAATACTTGGCAGAGATGCGCGCGCAGCAGCATGACGTGTGATTGACGTGCAACTAGGGGGTGAAGGGGACTTGACATTTAGCTCTACATGTGGAGACAGAAGTCTGGGGATCAAGTCAACCTAATTCCAAATCATATCTAACATCCTATGTTTAAAGAACTAATGTTATCCAAAAGAGAAGGTCTCTCGAACGGAATCTATTCTATACTGACTGTGAGTGCGTGTACAAGCGTCTAAGTGTCTACATGAGATGCAAGGGCAGAAATCTTCCATATAGTCAGGGCTATGAATTACTTGCATAAAGACAGAGAAGCCGGGCCCTTTGCTCAATAGCTGGAAGAATGTTTACTTAAACTACTAGACAGGAATGCATTGGGTGAGGAGCGGAGCAGATAATCTTTGAAGGTGAAATACAGTTTTCTTGGCAGGCAGGCAGATCGGCCGAGTCAGGCACCGTTAGCCGCACAGGGAGTAGGACAAAGTTCATGGATACAGCTGTGAGCTCAGGCTGGAGCTGTCAGAGGTAGAAAGCAGGGAAAAGCTTGATGGCAGAATCAGGGCCTACTCGCCTGGACTGTAAAATGGTATGAGTGAACCACATAAAGTCGGTGGCCTTTCATATTTAGGAATGGAATATCCGATCCATTCATGGCGGATCTGAGAGAGGATATGTTGACGGTGGTCGCACATGTGTTTGCGTCTTCATAACTGGAACTGGAGGGAACATACATGTACTTGTAGCATGCACATGGAACCGTTGGGGTCCAGGATAGGGGACATAACTGATCATAAAAATCCATATTTCCACATTATACCCACTCCCAACAGCCCCGAACTGGATTGGCATCACTTGGCAGGGCAAGACTTGTAGCACGCACAGTCCAAGTGCTGCTGCAGGATGATGGGAAGTCTTTGATGTCCCTGAGACCTAGAACAGGGGGCAAGCCTACATGCCATTGGAGACACTCTGGGTTTAAGTCAGATGGGTCCAGTCCTTCCTCAGCATGGTTGAGGGTAGCAGACAGCAGGGCAACACAGCAGAAAAGCAGTTCTTACAGAGCAGCAGTCCAGCAGAGTGGCAGTCAATGTAGCAGCACAGCAGTCCTTCCACCTGGAAAAGTTCTTCACAGGTCAGGTAGTGTGCTCATCTGGTAGGGTCAGAAACCCAGTACTTATACCCAGTTGTACCTTTGAAGTGGATGTGACTTCAAAGAGGGGAGCTGAAGTACATATAGGTACCTCCTCTCAGCTCTGACTCCAGACTCACTACAGGGGGGCAGGCAGTCTTTTGTTTGGGTACAGGACACAGTCTATTCAGGTGTAAGTGTCAGTTGCTCCCTCCCATCCTGCCCAGGATTACCTATCAGGATGTGGATGGCCCATCATCCACACCTAAGCTCCTTTTGTGTGTGGATGTCTGAAAGGAATGCAGAAAGTCTATCTGTCACCCACCCCAGAAGTGTATTAAAGACAGGCTGCAGGAACATAGGGCTAAGAGCAGAAAAATGCAATCTTTCTGAAAGTGGCATTTTTAAAATGGTGGTGATAAATTCATCCTTGCCTGTAAAGAGGATTTTATCATTATCATTCCAATGATATGAAACATGACAGTGGCACCCCTTCTCAATTAGGAATTACATCTTATAAGTGTAATAAGGAATTCCCGATGTTAGCCTAATAGAGGGGTAGGCCTCACAGTAGGGAAAAATACCCTTGGGGTTTTTCACTACCAGGACATGTAAAACTTAAAAGTTCATGTTCTAACTTATAATTTCACAGTACCTTGCCCTTTGGGCTACCTGGGATCTACCTCAGGGGTGACTTATATGTAGAAATAGGGGAGTTTAAGACCAGACAAGTTGTTATCAGTGGCACGGAGCACAGAGGTAGCACTGATACGCAGGAGTGGCACCCAAGGGTCGCCAACCTCCCTCCCTTCCCTGAAGAGTTTCCTAATTAATTTACAGGCAAAGTCTGCACCTATAACAACCATGTCACATACTGAGCAAATGAGGTGATGGACAGTGGACTGTGTGCCAAATTTAAATTGCTGTACTTAGGCCTCCCAATTGCCTTTTTTTTTGAAGAGTCACCTACCAAATTGCTGTGACTTAGGGGCTGATTACGATGGCGGGCAGACCACCACCGCCGTCCCGGCGGTGGCGATTCACCTGCCATTAAAAGGTGATTTACCCACCTCCATATTATGATGGCAGTGGGAATCACTATTGTTCCTGCCGCGGTTGGAAAGATCGACCGGCATTGGTCTGCAAGGCGGTCCTTTTCCACCCGCCTTGCGGAACCCAGAACCAGGCAATCAATACAGCGGTGCTTTGTAGGCACCACCGTAGTGATTACAATGGGCCTCTCCGCCTGTCTTTTTGCGGTGGATTCCTCGCCTCAAAAAGGCAGGTGGAGACTGGCTTTGGGGGCCCATTGCAGGCCCCCGGGGAGGTTCAGCTATGCACCGGGGGGTACCCATGGTACACCCCTCCATTTCCATGCACAAGGTGACAGGCACTGCGCGGTGCCTGCCACGTTGCGCAGGGAAATGTACAACATGGCCATTTCACATTGTGGTGGGTGCTGCAGCCAGCAGCACCCTCCGCAATGTTAAATCGCCAGATGCAACCACCATGGTGGCTGGTTGCATCATAATTAGGGTGAGGGGATCCCCGCATTGCAGGCGGGCAGTTCCGTTCCCGCTAGGGTGGCGGGTAGACTAAAGTCTGCCCGCCATCCTAATAACCCCCTAAGTGAGAGTTTGCTGCTTGCTGAAACCAGTTTTCTCCAGGATACTGAAAAATTCAATGACTGATCAAGTTGGACATTCACTTTTATGCTAGAGGACCTTAAGAACAACCTTGCAACTACTGTGTGTGATAAGGATATATAGCAGAAAATGAATAGCATGATGCAACAATATATACTGCAGTCTTTTAAATGGCATGAGACACAGGGTTTAGCATTCACCATCCAATCTCCCACCCGGATGGTCATGATACCTTTGACTGCCTAGCAGCTTACAGTCAATGAGCAAACTGTCTTTTGTAAAGGCCCGGAAGTTTTTGTACTGGTCCAGAAAGAATCAACCCCAACAAGCAGCTAACATTTTACTAACATACAATTAATATGAATGGTCTGTGTAGCTCATGTGTCAGCCAATCATGAACTGCATCTAGCTGCATTTTTGTAGAGGGTACGCTGGTTGGTCCACACATCGCAAAATGTGACGACCATCATAGAGGTGGCAACCTATCATAGCCATGAAACTTCCCTAAATAACTGGAAATTATACTGAAGTTTTATAAAAACCGATAAAATTAATGTGAATTCAACACAAAAGTTGGTAAATGAGGAAACTTGGTCTACGTGCAGACATGAACGGAGTCAACGTTGTAAAGATTCAACATTAACCAGTGAGCACATGCCATAAAACACCTGTGACCAAGTTAAAACTACAATAATTCAGCCAAACCAAGAATAATTGTGTTGATATTTCTGATGAGATTATCCCAGAGAAAAGTATGTGCAATGTCAATATATAGCTCATTTATGGCAAGGTTTGCTTTCTACCCACAATACCATTAAAGTAAGTCGCCAGTTTACCTTTTACTACAATAAGGTATCATTGCTTTAAACATCTTAAAGATTGCTATGTATTATAAAATGAGCAATTCTTTTGACAAAGCTAAAAAAAAATCCATGTATTTATGACATTAAAAAGCACAAAGGAATACCTCTCAATCAATGTTTACTCTAATTATTTTCTCGCTGTGAGCCTAAATAGAATAGCTGTGACTGCACGGTTCATGGTAGTGTGCGAAATTGAGAAAAGCAGAAAATCATAAAGTAAACAATAACAATGATTCACCATCACATCTAGTGGTAAGGTGAATCTCTCTGCTACTCCTAACCGTAAGAAAATGGGAAAGGGGTCTCAATATCATATCAGAAACTGACAAAAGGAAGTTCTGGTGGAGGGAAAATAAGGAATGCTCATTACAAAATGGGTGGTGTTCAAGGAAGTTCAAGAGGGGATTAAGGGTGGGATGGGGGGGTTAGGTGAGGACAAACCTCACCTTCAAGAGAGTAAGCCCATTGTTATTCACAAATGCACTTCTTCAGTTACTACTGCACTCCTTAAGTTACTACAGCCGCAATGAACATAAAACAGTAATAAATGTCCTCCCACTCAGCCTTGGAGTAAGTCCTACAACAAACAAATGATGGACGGAATGCTGACAATGCAGACATTCTCCCCCAGTCAAGAGATCTGGGTTAAATCCATCGTTCTTTTGCCCACTACACCACCCCAGTTTAGACATGGCCATATGCAAATCAGTCTTGACCCTGTGCCTCATGGGAACAGTCCAGCCCGAACTGCCAAGCCATGTCTTCCCTGGACCGGAATCAAGCATCCTAGGACCGGTTTCTGGCTATCAGCCATCATCAGCCAGGATAGCTTGACTCCAGTGGCGTAGTGAGCACGGGTCCCACGTCTGGGAATACCCATCCCACTTAGGGCGAAAAGCGTTACAACAAACAAATGATGGACGGAATGCTGACAATGCAGACATTCTCCCCCAGTCAAGAGATCTGGGTTAAATCCATCGTTCTTTTGCCCACTACACCACCCCAGTTTAGACATGGCCATATGCAAATCAGTCTTGACCCTGTGCCTCATGGGAACAGTCCAGCCCGAACTGCCAAGCCATGTCTTCCCTGGACCGGAATCAAGCATCCTAGGACCGGTTTCTGGCTATCAGCCATCATCAGCCAGGATAGCTTGACTCCAGTGGCGTAGTGAGCACGGGTCCCACGTCTGGGAATACCCATCCCACTTAGGGCGAAAAGCGTTACAACAAACAAATGATGGACGGAATGCTGACAATGCAGACATTCTCCCCCAGTCAAGAGATCTGGGTTAAATCCATCGTTCTTTTGCCCACTACACCACCCCAGTTTAGACATGGCCATATGCAAATCAGTCTTGACCCTGTGCCTCATGGGAACAGTCCAGCCCGAACTGCCAAGCCATGTCTTCCCTGGACCGGAATCAAGCATCCTAGGACCGGTTTCTGGCTATCAGCCATCATCAGCCAGGATAGCTTGACTCCAGTGGCGTAGTGAGCACGGGTCCCACGTCTGGGAATACCCATCCCACTTAGGGCGAAAAGCGTTACAACAAACAAATGATGGACGGAATGCTGACAATGCAGACATTCTCCCCCAGTCAAGAGATCTGGGTTAAATCCATCGTTCTTTTGCCCACTACACCACCCCAGTTTAGACATGGCCATATGCAAATCAGTCTTGACCCTGTGCCTCATGGGAACAGTCCAGCCCGAACTGCCAAGCCATGTCTTCCCTGGACCGGAATCAAGCATCCTAGGACCGGTTTCTGGCTATCAGCCATCATCAGCCAGGATAGCTTGACTCCAGTGGCGTAGTGAGCACGGGTCCCACGTCTGGGAATACCCATCCCACTTAGGGCGAAAAGCGTTACAACAAACAAATGATGGACGGAATGCTGACAATGCAGACATTCTCCCCCAGTCAAGAGATCTGGGTTAAATCCATCGTTCTTTTGCCCACTACACCACCCCAGTTTAGACATGGCCATATGCAAATTAGTCTTGACCCTGTGCCTCATGGGAACAGTCCAGCCCGAACTGCCAAGCCATGTCTTCCCTGGACCGGAATCAAGCATCCTAGGACCGGTTTCTGGCTATCAGCCATCATCAGCCAGGATAGCTTGACTCCAGTGGCGTAGTGAGCACGGGTCCCACGTCTGGGAATACCCATCCCACTTAGGGCGAAAAGCGTTACAACAAACAAATGATGGACGGAATGCTGACAATGCAGACATTCTCCCCCAGTCAAGAGATCTGGGTTAAATCCATCGTTCTTTTGCCCACTACACCACCCCAGTTTAGACATGGCCATATGCAAATCAGTCTTGACCCTGTGCCTCATGGGAACAGTCCAGCCCGAACTGCCAAGCCATGTCTTCCCTGGACCGGAATCAAGCATCCTAGGACCGGTTTCTGGCTATCAGCCATCATCAGCCAGGATAGCTTGACTCCAGTGGCGTAGTGAGCACGGGTCCCACGTCTGGGAATACCCATCCCACTTAGGGCGAAAAGCGTTACAACAAACAAATGATGGACGGAATGCTGACAATGCAGACATTCTCCCCCAGTCGAGAGATCTGGGTTAAATCCATCGTTCTTTAAGTAAGTCCAGCACCACACGTGGCCAACCACCGATACTGCAAAACACTCCCATGGACAAAATGGAGTCAACAAGTAACTAAAGAAATATATTTGATAATAAAGGAACCTTATTTTCAGGATTGTACATGTTTGTAAGCTTTTACAGAAAAAAATAATGTGCAATGTTATTAAACAGTTGTCTTTAATATCCATTTTTTAAATGAATCCTGTTGAATTCTATGATAAGGCTTAACATATATACAATACACTTTGCAAGGATTCATTGTTCTCAACTCCACTACACATGTACAGGTGAAACACATTTCAACATCAACCACTCACATCCAGGTTGACCATACCAACATCAACCACTCACATCCAGGTTGACCATATAGGAAATTAACTCACTAAACTACTTTTTGTGCCATCACTATGTTGATGAATGTGTTGCTTCGCCCTTCATTTTGAGTAATCCTTTTTTGAGGAGGAGAGAGAGGGTTTATAAGCAATCAACATCTGTGGAATGTCCAGGGAAGTAGTTACTGCCAAGTAGTACTAAAGTGATTCTTAACATGGTTTCATACTGGGAGCAGCAGACTGATACACCTACAGCCCACTCCCAGGTCTTTCCTGCCAATGTCAAAATACTGGTCTGACAATATAGGCATCACACAGGCAAGTCAGCACAATGCTTGCATCAGGTCCTGAAATGCACCAACAGATGAGTACACCAGAGTGTAACTCACAATCAAGCCACAGTCACGTGTGGAAAGGCAAAGGGTGACTGGGGAATGTTATGTCTTGGTACACTTCCCTTGTATGGTAGGCATCATTGACAGCACTCATGTGATACTGTAATCAGCAACCAACACATCAAACCTTTTCTGTAACAGATTCTGCTGGCACTTAATCAATGTGCCAGCTGTCTGTGATGCCAGGGGATCCTTCTCTGATGTGTATGCTGACTTTCGTGGTAACACAAATAACAGCTATACATTATTCTTGTCACCTCTTGTACCACACTCGGTTGCTGGAGATTTTGGTGACAAGTGGATCACTGGCAAGTAATGGCTCACTTTAGGGCTAAATATTCAACTAGGGTGTGGCCACGCACATACTGATTGTTCCCTAAAACTCTACATGACCCTGAATGTATTTAAGCCTGATGTATTTCATTTAGATCATAGACACCTTTTAAAAAATGTCTTTGTTGTAGGTGATGCCACATATACTCTCCCCCCTTCCCTTCACACCCTACAGACGTCCAACAGTATTACCTCAAGTGAAGTACAATAGAACCTACATGTACACAAGCCATTATTGAACTCACTTTGTGACCCTTAAGTCATAAATAACTGTGACTGTTCAGGAGTGGTGGTGGTGTACTCCCCAGAGGTTTTGTGCAAGATTTCTGTGGGCTTTTGTGTGGCACTCCGCTGCACCTGATGAGGCTAAAATACATATCTAACTAGGTGAGTCTACACAGCACTCACCCCCACGGTGTTGTCACAGAAGTTTCATTTTTAATCCCAAGGGGAATGCTTGTGAAAGTTATGTTGTTTTTAAGAGTTTTTTGGAATGCATGAACAGCTAAGTCTCTTTAATTTAAGTATTGTATTTCAACACACCTCCATCGCCGAATGTGATACTTACGCAGAATGTTGTGTTTCTCTTGTACTACAGATCGCCTCACCTCTCCAAGGGTAATGACCCAATGGACAACCAGTGGTAGGTAGCAACGCACCTCACCACCCACATGTAGTTAGTTTTTTCTTTCTCACACAGTCCTGAAGAATCGCCAATGATCACTCCTTGACAGTATAGGGCGAGAAACATGATCTCTTGGGAGTTGAGTATGCGTTCTGTCACATTATAACAGAAAGAGTTACCACTCCCTATTTTTCATTTTTATCAGGAAGGGTCCCTCACAGTATAATATTACATCACAGAGGACTCCCTTACCTATTTTAAAAGCACCATTCCTTACATCTACACTCACCTAGGCCCCTCACACCCACGGCACCCTTATGGCAAGGAACAATAGATCTCTGATAAAGAGCCCCTTTAAGGGTGCCCGTCAGCATTGCAGCGCTGGCCCGACGAGGAGTAGGCTCATATGATGAAGCATGACATTTAGCTTGCTGGGTGTGTGAGAGCCCTAGTTCCAAAAGGAGGAATTCCCCTCCTTTTCGTCTGTAGTACACTTGAGTTTTATATAAGACGGTAACACTTTTTGTAAGTGATTATTAGCTCACCTAGGAACTTCGTACCCTTCTTTTGTATAGTACTTTTTGTGTTGCATAACATTATCATGTGACAGGGCTTACATATTTATTGGGGGTGATAAATTCCGCTCCACCGGCAGAGTTTGTGAAGTTCAGGCCAAATAGTGCCAACCGCCGTGTGGTGGAGATTGTTCCCCCATGTGGCTCACCAACAGTAAATTGAACAGCACAATCAAGAATCAGTTTTCCCTGGTGTGATTTTTGGACACTAGGAGGGCACCCTGTGCACCCAGTCCCAAATGTGTTTCAACATTTGGTACTGGTTACATTCCTATTTCATAAAACTTAGTTTATGTGATTGAGACATTGCGTACCTCTACATTACTTCAAATCACTATATTATTTAATTGAAACTTTTTATACACAATTTTAAAATATACTTTTTTAAATGTAAGCTAAACTCAACAATAAGGCATAATCCTTTAGAATGCTTTGTTGCCTTGTACAAAACTCCCCTGATCTAAGATGGGCAATATGTTGCCCATGTGTTGCCCAAGTGTTGCCAATGAATCAAAGGGCTATGAAAAAGCACAACAATCTTCTTTGAATAAACATGCTTCCTCCTTGGAAAGTCTGGTTCCCATAAAAATGGAAATTGTCACTTCTTACTATGTGGAAGTTCTTAAAATTATTATATAAACATTTTCTTACTACATGGTTGTTAAAGACTGCACAATATGAGTGATATTAGAGGGATATAATATCCCTTTAAAATAAAGTACATGTAGTCTGCAGTACTGAATATATGAATTCAAAATCTGCATTTTTCACCTTCCTTTTCAGTGTACCTGGCTGATCATCATAGCAGTACTCGCAGCTAAGACGTAGTAAACAGCATGGTGGGCATGAGAGATATCTACAACTAGCAAGAAGGATGAAACCAACACAAGCAGCGGAAGTGTGCCTACATGGAAACAGACAAGATATGTCACAAAAAAAGATTCTGGGTGGAGGCTGTAGAGCTAACTGTGGGGGAAAGGCAGGTGAACACTACCTGCCAGGAGAAGGCAGATATTGGGGCTCCTCCTGGCCCTGAGCAAGACCAACCAATGTTATCTGAAGAGCAGGCCTCATCACAATCTGGAGCTGTACCCACACCCTCCATGGCTCCAAAGTCCCCATTCCATGGGGGCCTCCATATGTACCCCCTGCAGAGGCATCTTCTCCTCCTCCAAGTGCCTCTCTGAACAAAATCATGAGAAACATTAGTCGCCAACACCACACAGCCCTCTTGTGTATCCCACTCCCTTTCCCCAGATGTCCTGCGGCCAATCGGAAAGGTTCAGGGATTGTTCTCTCAAGATATACAGAACATAGCTGAAGATACTCTGAGAGATGGTCACTGAACAGTTCTGAACTTTATTTGATGGTTCACCTCATTGACACCAAGAATAATACTTTGTCTACATCTAAAACCCAGCTAATCTCCTATTGTCCCATCTTCCCATTTGTCTGTGATGCCTGATTCCCCTGCAAGGTCTGTGTTTTGTTCATCCAATGAAAGTAATCTAGTCTTATCACAGTCAACCATTTAACCTGGGAGAATGAATTTTCACTTGATCTGGCAAAAAGTGAGGCTGAGCGTGACCAGGAACATTTGCCGCCATGCCAGAAACATGACGTCAATAGCCCCTCTGGCTTGGGAAAAATACTTTCTTATATTTTAGGACACTGTACAATAATTCTAAAAATTGAATTTTTTGTTGACTTTTTATAGGCATTTTTTATGTAAGTCCTCTTTCTAGATGGACATATTTCCATGATTGTTCCAAGCATGTTTTTATCATTTGGCAATCCCCTCCTCCCAAGTTTTCCCAAAATCAATATTTTTTTGAAAATATTCAAAAATGTCAGCAATGAATGCTTTTCTTGATTGAAAAAAAAATTGCAGATGAATACATTGTATGTTTGGCAAAAAATGGTTTAGTTATTTACAAAATGATCTCAATATCCTAATGACATTTTTCAATGCACTTTGAAGTAAACAAAGAATAACACATAAAAACAGTTTCCTATGTAGTATTCTCAATATCATACATTCAACAAAAATTAAAGACAGACCCGTATTTTTGGGACAGAAAAGTAAATACAGTACCTTATTTTTTTTTAAAGTGTTTCATCGATTGTGCTAGGGATTCAGTTGAGAAATTCACAAAATATCAGTTCGTTTTTGGGATAGGGAAGTACCTATGTGATACTGGGAGTGAGATCGTTTCAGGGTCTGCTTGTCTTGTAAGTGGTTGAAATGGGGGTGGGTGAGTTGGTGGGGTGGTGGTTGGGGTGGTAGAAGGGGTGCAGGTAAGGTGTTTCAGGTGGTTGTGGGAGAGATGTGAAGTAGCCAGGTGCTTTGTCCCTCATCAGCTAAGGTGACTCTGTAGAATGTTGTTGGCATTGGCAGTGAAGAATGACATTGACGTGTTGCTTTTTCCCTCTGTCATCTTCATGCCCAAGGCATACTGCTTTTCACTCTCTTCTCTAATATTTCTAAGATGTTCTTCTATCTTTGCCATGTATTAGTAACCTTTATACAACATTATGCATGTCGTGGATGTGCATATCAACCATCTGAGTGAGTCTGTTATGGGAAAAAGCTATCTTTTGGGATGTAGCCCCCATTGCATGAATATCTTCCGGCATGTTAATCTGTTGTTGGAAAAATTGTACTCCCAGAGAGAAGCAGTAAAGCATGCCACTACTCCCAGCAGCATGAATTCATGGCCATCTGACATGGCCAGTAGTTGTCCATAATGGAGAGGAATGTCGCCTGAGTGGCTGTGGAGGGAAGACTGATGAATAAAGATACCTGTTCCTTAACAGAGGTGTTTTGTCCCTCAGCTGAATAAAAAAAGACCAGCTCTAAACCTAAATGTGAGGAGTGTGCAGGAGATTGTAGAGGAACTTTTTATTCGAGTTGTGTGTGGTGGTGAGCCTTAAGTGGGAAGGGAATGCCCAGAAGTGGATCCCAGGCTGTTAGAAATTGAGTTTCTAGTTGGCTGAGGTATGCACCCTGTCCATGCAGGAACCACAGTCCTATTCAGAGTAAGTAAGACACACAGTAAATTAAACTGTGCTCACCCTAGGGTAGCAAGGCACAGGGCAGGCAGGATTAAATTAAGGGGCAATGTGTAAAGTATTTGTGCAACACTTCAAATAGTAACACTGTGAAATCACCACAAAAAGGCTTCACACCAGATTAGAAATGTGCTTATATGTTTATGAAAGAAACCAGACTAAAGCGACAGAAATCCAATAAGTATAACCGGAGTTCTGAATTTTTAAAGATTAAACTAAAATAGTGCTTAAAAGGTTAAAGCGCCAATAGACCAGGGTAAATCCATTAGTTCAGTCCGACTGTGATGGACCAAGAGTTGGATACAGGGGCCAGCCTTGGCCCGCTGAAAGGTAGCTGAGCTGCATCGTTAATGGAGTTGAGATGTGGGAAGCAAAAGGTGATGCGTCAGTGCCAAAACACAGGTTTGTAGGTGAAGTGTTGTCATCGAGCTGTGCAACTCAGAGATGCATCGGTGTCAAGCTGCAGGATGTAGGTGATGCATCGTAAACTGGAAGCGATCAGCTGCACAGTCACCAATGCGATGGCTTCGGTCCTTGAAGTAGTGGCAATGCATTGACGTTGAGGGAGATGCGCTGTTTCCAATTGACGCAATGTTGTTGATGAGTGGATCTGGCAGTCGCAGCACCTTATACCCACTCCCAACAGCCCCGAACTGGATTGGCATCACTTGGCAGGGCAAGACTTGTAGCACGCACAGTCCAAGTGCTGCTGCAGGATGATGGGAAGTCTTTGATGTCCCTGAGACCTAGAACAGGGGGCAAGCCTACATGCCATTGGAGACACTCTGGGTTTAAGTCAGATGGGTCCAGTCCTTCCTCAGCATGGTTGAGGGTAGCAGACAGCAGGGCAACACAGCAGAAAAGCAGTTCTTACAGAGCAGCAGTCCAGCAGAGTGGCAGTCAATGTAGCAGCACAGCAGTCCTTCCACCTGGAAAAGTTCTTCACAGGTCAGGTAGTGTGCTCATCTGGTAGGGTCAGAAACCCAGTACTTATACCCAGTTGTACCTTTGAAGTGGATGTGACTTCAAAGAGGGGAGCTGAAGTACATATAGGTACCTCCTCTCAGCTCTGACTCCAGACTCACTACAGGGGGGCAGGCAGTCTTTGGTTTGGGTACAGGACACAGTCTATTCAGGTGTAAGTGTCAGTTGCTCCCTCCCATCCTGCCCAGGATTACCTATCAGGATGTGGATGGCCCATCATCCACACCTAAGCTCCTTTTGTGTGTGGATGTCTGAAAGGAATGCAGAAAGTCTATCTGTCACCCACCCCAGAAGTGTATTAAAGACAGGCTGCAGGAACATAGGGCTAAGAGCAGAAAAATGCAATCTTTCTGAAAGTGGCATTTTTAAAATGGTGGTGATAAATTCATCCTTGCCTGTAAAGAGGATTTTATCATTATCATTCCAATGATATGAAACATGACAGTGGCACCCCTTCTCAATTAGGAATTACATCTTATAAGTGTAATAAGGAATTCCCGATGTTAGCCTAATAGAGGGGTAGGCCTCACAGTAGGGAAAAATATCCTTGGGGTTTTTCACTACCAGGACATGTACAACTTAAAAGTTCATGTTCTAACTTATAATTTCACAGTACCTTGCCCTTTGGGCTACCTGGGATCTACCTCAGGGGTGACTTATATGTAGAAATAGGGGAGTTTAAGACCAGACAAGTTGTTATCAGTGGCACGGAGCACAGAGGTAGCACTGATACGCAGGAGTGGCACCCAAGGGTCGCCAACCTCCCTCCCTTCCCTGAAGAGTTTCCTAATTAATTTACAGGCAAAGTCTGCACCTATACCAACCATGTCACATACTGAGCAAATGAGGTTTGTGACAAAGAAGGATAAGTGACTCAACTTACTCCCACAGTGTGACCTAAAAATAAGCCACTCCTACACCTTTCCTGAAGAAGGCACCTCAACCCATCAGGGCAATAGCGGGCTGAAACATGTTGTCCAACCACAATCTCACACCAGGTGCTGAGGACTACTAACACATCCACAAAAGCACCAAGTGTACTTTTAACTTTAACCATTCCTGCATAATAAAAAAACTAAAACACAGGAATGGAGCCAATTTTAAATTCACTTCCCTATTACAAGACACTACTTGTCATTCACGACTGTCGGAAACCAGATGGTCAACATCCGACTGGAGGACCGCTCATCACCTGGAGAACCTGAAACTCAGGGGACTGCGACCTGATTCACTTAACAAACGGGGTGGAGGACCAACATATACCGCACCAAAAACTAATTGAATGAGGTTTTTTTAGAAGGAAACCTTCAAGACCCTGGAATAAAGACACCTGATTCATTCCCTCAGATTGATAATGAATGAGTTTTAAATGGTAGGTCAACATGGCAGTAAAACTGCACACACAGGCACTGCAGTGACAGACCTGAAACATGTTTAAAGTGCTACTGATGTGGGTGCCACAATCAGGGCTGCAGTCCCACTAGCAACATTTATTTTACAGGCCCTGGGCACATGTATTGCACTTTACTAGGAACTTATAATTACTTTAAATATGTCAATTGTGGACAATGTTAGCATGGTTTAGGAGACAGCTTATGCACTTTAGCACTGGTTAGCAGTAGAATAGTGCTCAGAGTCCTAAGGGCAACAAAATGAAATCAGCATTAAGGTGAGGCAAGCATACAAAAGGTTTGGTGTAAGTATATAGTTTAAGAAAAAGGGGAACCCCTGCTATATATAGGAGTACTTAGGGAAGGGAAAATAACATTAATGCACAGTAAACCCTGTCAACTCAAAATTTTGAAATTAGTATCCTATCTAGTTAGGGGGCTCAAAACAGCATACACCTAGGGTGAGTACAAAACATATTTTTATTAGTGATCAACATCATAGATTTTTTTTAAACATTAGAGAATATGCAGCATGTAGGATTAAGTAGCATTATATATAATCACTTTTTCCCAAGGCTTCTCAATGTTGAGACCACATATATGCGTCTCTAGAGTGAATATCCAAAACACTTCCCTTCTTTTTATAATTTATGTGGGGTCACCTTAATCTCCATTTTTCTAAAATAAGCCATCTGATTTCCTCACGTTGATGCCTATTTTCATGCTATTGCTTAACCAAAGGTGCTCTATTCTTTTAAAGCATAGAAAATCAGTTTAAGGGCCCAACTGAATGTGTAATGTAATTGCAGGTACCCGTTTAATCTTGATTGAGGGGGGCTTTCCTGATTAAGGCATTTTTGTACCGAATTGTGCGTATGTAAAAGCCATAGCGACATTGAACATAAGACATCTATAAAGAGCACTAGTTAATTTACAAGTACTATATAGATACTGGATAAAGATGTTGTACTCTCAAATGCATTATCGAGATACCTGTTTTTGAGATAATAGTTCGAAATCAAGGATTTTTGGGTTAGATATTATTCATTACCATTGTATAGATTTTGTGTACACTGTCAAATGTGACGGGTGATATGTATGAATGAGAATATGAATGTTGTGATTAATGTAGGATGAATATGCATTGTATCAGAGGTTGATGCATCACAACATAACAATCATATTGGATGTAGCTACATGTTTTTATAAAGATTTTATAATGTCGATCACTAATAAAAATATTTTTTGTACTCACCCTAGATGTATGCTGCTTTGAGATCAAAAACAACTTTGAGGGAGACCACCCTAAGGGTGTCAAATCTAAGACGTGCACACTGTGTTTAGGGAACCAAGATGTACCCCGCTGAAGAACCCAAAACGAGGGCAAAACCGGTCCTGGGTTGCTTGTGATCTTATTCAGGGAGGACCTGGCTTAGCAGTTCGGACTGGACTATTCGGATTGGAGTAGGGTCAAAACTGATTTGTATATTGCTGGGTCCAAACTGAGGTGACATTTATGCAAAATGATGATTGATTGCCAGTGACTGAGCTTAATTCAAGCTTTCCATCCATCATTTTTTTGTATTAAGTGGTACATGCATGTCTAGAGGTGGGGCCCATGCAATCCGTAGCACTGGAACAAAGCTGTATCTGGCTGATTAGCCCAGAACGCGGGAGAATCCATTCCTGGGTTGCTTCTATTTTTGGTTCTGGGAGGATCGTTTTTGGCAGTTCTGGCTGGACTGTTCCAATTGGAGCTGGGTCAAGACTGATATAGATGGGTCCAAACAGAGGTGACATGGTGTGCAAAAAAACAATGTTTTGGTATGCGGCCCAAGTTATTATCAGTGGCTGAGATTAGTTCAAGCATTCCATCCATCACTTTGTTTGCACTTTTAGAAAGTTGCCATTTTCCTGCTCTTAGCCCTTTTGTGTCTGCAGCCTTTCTTGGGTCACATGACTGACTGTAGCTGACAGTTAGACTTTGTGAGTTTCTCCCATACAGTCACATAATCAAGGGATTAGGTGTACCTGGATAGGCCTTCTACTGGCAGTACAAGAGGGCAGAACTGAGCAGAGCCCTACTTGCAACTCAAGAGGCGCCTCTGAGGCAAATCCTCGAACGCTACGCAAACCAAAACTTAAGGTACTCTGTTCAGCGAGCCTAACAGGGTCCCTGTAGACCAGCCAGTGAACCATTGTGGTCGGCCTGAAACTCTGTCTTTGGCCCAGTCTGCCACAACCAGATATCCATAATTGATGCTTTGTGCTTTTAGGCGCAACTTTTGGTAATACATTTAACAACTCACAACTCCGGTTCTACTGATTGGAGTTTTGTTATTTTGATGTCAAATAATTTATTAAAGTGTACCCTATTTTTCTAAATTGGTGTTGGATTTTTCTTGTGTTGTATTTTCACTTCATTACTGTTTGCGTGTGCTGTTTGCCTCTAAGTTAAGTCTGACTGATTTTTGGGCCAAGCTACCGATGCTTAAGCACAGGTTAATTTTGTGATTTTTTTTGTGGTTGACTCTGCAAAGGTTTGTGGCTGCTCCTTGACAAGGACTCACACTCCAGTCAACCAACAACTTGTTTTCTTACATTGATTATATGCTCATGCATGCTTATGCGTGTGTTCTTTCTGCAAATTCATCCTATGTGGTTGTTGCCCAGGGTCAGACTGGGATAAAAAATAGACCTGGGAACCATTAGTGATTGATGTAGCTAAAAAATGCCTCATGTTGGCAAACTGAGCCAGTTTTGACCTTTTAAATATACTCCGTATACATGTTTTGTGAGATATGGAAGACCATATGAATTTGAGCTTGCTACAAGCAATTTTTGTTTTAATATCAGGAAATTAACAGTAAAAATCGGCCCAGCAGAGAATAAAACAGGCCCATAAACAGCCCAAAAATGGCCAACATTCTAACCTGCCAGATCATCATATCGGGCACAGCCTGAGTGTCCAATAGCCCAGTCCAACCCTGCTTCTGCCTGTGTGCTTCATATTAGTGGTGGTGCGCTGGTGTTTTATCAACTTGGCCTAAACACATCTTTAGTCCCATTTATGTTGTTAGGGTTTCTGCAGAATAAACTCCAACTTCATGCAAGAGTCCGTAATCTCTGTGAGTCATTTACAACATATGTCTACACAGATACCTGTAACAGCCTATTTTTGGTCAACAGGGCTAGTCACAAGAAAATTGCCCTATGAGCTTCCCCTTTCCTATAGGAGTAAGGGTCAGGGGGCATATATATTCTAGGGTTCGCAGCGCCCTGCACCACATAAGGCGCTGCAATTCGGCGCAAAAACTACAGTGAGAGTATTAAGCCACGCAAGACCACCCTGCATGGTCCTGCGTGGTTTGGAAAATCTAGGGTAAGGTAAGGCAGCGCGAGTCGCTGCCTTGCGATACACTGCTTGGTGAGGGCCTTGCATGCATGGAGAGCGGGTGTTACCTCACATCCACCCATATATTCTGACAAACTCCCAGATTTACCAAAAATGGTAACCTGGGAATGCGTCAGACCTGGACACAACCCCACCAGAGGTACAACGAGGAGAAATATCTTTATTTCTCCTCATTTCCTTTTGTTATTATGTGTGAATCAGAATGCAGCACCCATAGAAAGGGGAAAAGGCCTCCTAGGATTGGTTTTGTGCAGGAAGATGCCTCTCATTGCGCAAAAACAATCCTGTTTAGAATGCAGGTCCTCTTGCTCCTACAGGGCCAGGGTGCCTCCATTGGCACCAGGCAGTACATGGTGCACCAGCGCAGGGAAAAGACAGGCATGTGAATTACGGTGCATTGCGGCTCTTTCCCCATCATGCAGCGCGGCACGGGGATGCTTGCACTGCATGATTTCAAAATAAATATGCCCCCTGATTCATAGTTTGGCGGATGCGTTATTCCATGGATTGTGGCCATATTGCAGCGGTCTGTGAGGCTTCCACAGCAGAGATGCAGGAAGCATCCTTGTACATGACATTAGCAGCAAGACCATTGCTTCCCATGAGTTTTCAATTTAGACTTGCTTTTCTCATGCATCATTAATGGCCTTAGGTGTTTCTGCTGTAGCTTGTTTGTTAGGTTGTGCTCTGTTGTGTTGTTTTTTTCTGCAGCGCTAAACGGTGTCATTAAACTCTTCTTTGACTGTAACCTGTGGGTTTTTGCTTTTCTCCATTGGAAACACTAGATGGCAGCATGGTATCAGGAAAGCCTGAAATTAAGTGCTGGACTCTCAGCAGCCAAAAGCATAAACCACCACGTATTTATTTATCTTCTGCCAGTTTATTAATAAAATAGGCTTATCAAGCCACAAGAGGATCCCTCTAGACAGACATTTCTTTCTTTGCACAAGAAAATCTCCTGCTGGGGCGATGAAGCGAGACGGAGAAGCATACGCAAACAAACAGTACAATAAAACCAACATTACCCAGCTTACCTGTGCCTGTTGATGACCAGTTCTTACCTTTAGATCTGGCCAAGCACTGTGATTGGTCAAGCCTATGAAAGAGCCACACCCATTGGCCGCTCTCCCTGGAGCCTTTAATTACACAGATAAGACTGGGAAAAGATATTTGACTGGGTAAATTTGTTCTGAAAGTCCACATCCGGAGAGATTATTACAGTACTTCAGGATACCTGGGGCCACCCATTGGTGTAAGTAGTTGCATGAAGAATCCACTTTCTGAGAGTTGTTTTCTGACCAACAGTGACAGCTCCTCGAGGGAGTGCTGTGGGGCGGTGGGGCAGGGCAGGGGAGGGGCAGGGTGGGGGGGTATTAAACTCCTGCATATGGCCAAACGGAGTTAAGTAAATAAATAAAACAAATTACATTGCGGCATTTCATCACCATTTGACGTTGCAGTGCGCGCAATGTAATTAGTTTTATTTATTTATTTATTTACTTAACTCTGTTCGGCCGTATGCCGGAGTTTACTACCCCCCACCCTGTCCCTCCCCCGCCCTCCGCCCCGCAGCACTCCTTTGAGGAGCCGCCACGGCTGACCAACCCATCGCCCTTCATCATCCAGCAGCCGCGATAGTCTCAGTGACTGTTATAATATCCTCTAGGTCACAAGATCTTCCTTAACCTGTGGTCTGTGAACCCCTGGGGTTCCTCTACACCTACTCGGGGTCTGCTACTGTTTTTGAAACTAAATTGTAGCAATTCATAAAGTATGTATAAATAAAGAAGCAACATTGAAAGTTTTTTGTTTTAAAGTGGCGTGCGTCACAATGAAGAAGTGGTGGGGTGGGTGGCGTTCATGCGGAGAGCGCTTGGGGGGGTTTATAATAATGCAAAAAGTAACACCACTTACCTGGAGCTGCCAGCTGCCTCCCGCATTGCGCCTCGTCCTTCCTGGTCCCAGCAAGCACTGGGGCAGCATTAGACTCCCTGTGCAATCACCACACTGCTCTCATGCAATTAGAGCAGTGTGGGGATTGGCCTGAGCGGGCTGGAAAGACGCTCCGCTCAGACCAGGGAGTCTGTGCTGTTTCTCCAGCCTGGCTGTTCAATGAAGCCGGGCTGGAGAAACCTAAGTGCACATGTGTGTGAGGACGGCATGAGATGGCTGGTCAAACACACATGCACACTTAGAAGTGCACTCAGCTCTCCTCCTCCCCTCTCCCTCTCCCTGCACAAGTTGGCTCAGAGCCAGCAGATGAAAAATGAAACATTTATAAGTAATCATTATATTTTTTACCCGCTGGCTCTGAGGCAGTGGGGCGACGATCCTCTGACTTTGCGTAGATGTGAAAGAAGATGGATTTGGAGGCTAAAAATAAAGGGGCTTATTTACAAGCCCCTTGCGACACCGGTGCGTCACTTTAATATGGGAAAATGTGATGTACTCGTGGTATAAGAGGCTTGTATAAAAGCTCCTAAGTTGGTATCCTTAGTAGGGGTGGGAGATATATTCCGCATTGCCGGCGTAGTGCGCTGAGTTTTGCCCCCTGCGAGTTATACAGAGTTCAGGGAGTTCCAGCAAAAGTCTGCAAAACTTCCCATGGAGGAGCTTTTTCTCAAATGCAGCTCACCAACGTTAAGTTGACGTGTGAAAATTTGCATCCCTTAGTGTGATTTTTGAGCGATAGAACTGCGCACACCGAGATTTTCTCAGCGCGGGTGGTCACGGGCAGTCACCACTGTTAGCGGCAAGAAAACAGAAAATCTACTCGAGAAGCAGCAAAGAAGCAGCACCCTCTAGCAAGATGCGTGGTGCCATTTGCGCTGACAATGCTTAGCTTAGCTTTGTTCAATAGAGTTGTGCAACCAAAGCTCAGAGAATATAGTACAGATGATGAGCTGACAAAAAGTGATCATGCATTAGGAGTAATAAAAGACAGTATGATATGCAGGAGTTCAGTCTATCTCTTCATCTTTAAGAAATAAAAACTGAATTTAGAAAAGCTCCAACCTTCCCATTAAAGTTAAAATTTCTAATTTTCCATGTTTGATTGTGGATTAAGGAAAATATTTACATTTTTTGTATTTGTTTGATGTATACTTGTTTATGTATTCCTGTGTTGGTTAAAATCGTAGAAATTGTTAGACTGGGGGTCTCTGACTTCTAATAATGAATGACTTAGTGAGGGGCCCTGACTTCTAATAATAACTCAGTGGGGGTCCCTGACTTCTAATAATAACTCAGGGGAGGTCCCTGACTTCTAATAATAACTCAGTGGGGGTCCCTGACTTCTAATAATGAATGACTTAGTGAGGGGCCCTGACTTCTAATAATAACTCAGTGGGGGTCCCTGACTTCTAATAATAACTCAGGGGGGGTCCCTGACTTCTAATAATAACTCAGTGGGGGCCCCTGACTTCTAATAATAACTCAGAGGGGGGTCCCTGACTTCTAATAATAACTCAGGGGGGGTCCCTGACCTCTAATAATAACTCAGAGGGGGGTCCCTGACTTCTAATAATAACTCAGTCGGGGTCCCTGACTTCTAATAAAAACTCAGAGGGGGGTCCCTGATATCTAATGTTAACTCAGAGGGGGATCCCTGATTTCTAATAATAACTCAGTCGGGGTCCCTGACTTCTAATAATAACTCAGAGGGGGGAGGGGGGTCCCTGACTTCTAATAATAACTCAGAGGGGGGAGGGGGGTCCCTGACTTCTAATAATAACTCAGAGGGGGGTCCCTGATTTCTAATGTTAACTCAGTCGGGGTCCCTGATTTCTAATGTTAACTCAGAGGGGGTCCCTGATTTCTAATAATAACTCAGAGGGGGGAGGGGGGTCCCTGACCTCTAATAATAACTCAGAGGGGGGTCCCTGATTTCTAATGTTAGCTCAGTCGGGGTCCCTGATTTCTAATGTTAACTCAGAGGGGGTCCCTGATTTCTAATAATAACTCAGAGCGGGGAGGGGGGTCCCTGACTTCTAATAATAACTCAGAGGGGGGTCCCTGATTTCTAATGTTAACTCAGTCGGGGTCCCTGATTTCTAATGTTAACTCAGAGGGGGGTCCCTGACTCGGATCCTCGGATTCCAGTAATGATTCAGGGGTGGACCACAGAAGTCAAAAGGCAATCACTGCTGTTTTAGGTTATCAGTGAGTTCAAGATACAGAATAAGAGTAAAATCAGAGTGCAGGACACCAACCCTATGGTTCAAAGGGGAAATTGAGTCCACAAGCAGTCCACAAAGAAGAGTCTTTAGTAGCCGAGAAAGGAGAGAAGAGTCATTGTTGTCCTGATATCTGTAGGCAGGGAGGGAGATCATATGATTGATTGGTGGAGGGCATGTGAGGCTGGAAGTAAGGGAGTTTCTAGAAGAAGTTTGGTCTTGCTTCTAACTTTCCTAGTGTCAGCCTAAATTTTGAATAGAATGACATAAGCCTGGTATTGGCTGGAAGGCTGGCTGCATGTGGAAGATCGAGACAACTCGGACCGGTGAGAGCAGCGTGTAGGGAAAGCACAGAAGTGGATAGATCCGAACCAAGGACATAAAGACCAGCACCTCACGAGCAGCTCTTGAAATGTGTGGCAGGATCCAGAGCGATGACTTCAAGGGGGCCTCTCCCAGAGCCGTGGGAGAATCGGACATTTTATTCAAATAATTGGAAACTTGACCGCAGGTGTCATTTAGGTGACTTGTTCTAGACCGAAGGACTTTTGCAAGAGACCAGCTTTGCTGCGAATGGAGGATGGGTGGTGCTAGCTGCAGAAGGTCGACAGACTAAGGAGCAGCTTAGTATAATACTGACTCTATATATACGTCTTTGAGGCAAACTGTTTGATCGTAATGGAGGGTGAGGGTGGGGAGGACTTGGCTCACGGCTCCTCCAACATACGGATGGGTGGGCGACAGGCACTCTGAACAGTTTGGGAGGCAGGCACATGGACACTGTCATGCAGGGAAGCAGGGTAGTGGTGGTTGTTGGGAAATGGGGGTTGTAAAGTTGTTTGTTATAGTGTTTCCTTGCAGCAACAAACCAAATCACCACCTTCACCATATCATACCAAAGACGAACCAGGGTACTGCTGGAGATGGGCGGGTCAAGCTCATGCAACAATCGGAACTGCTTCTCACTCTCTCAGTGAAAACTACATACATGGTGAGTGAGGCAATTCATTGGGTGGGTGCACCTTGAGCGAAGAAGAGGCAGCAGCATTCTTTCAAATACTCTCCTGGAATGTAAATGGGCTTGGAGATAAATCCAAGAGGGTGATAGTGCTTCAATATATCAAAAGAAAGGCCCTAGATGTAGTGCTCCTCCAGGAGACCCAATTGATCAGAAATACTTGTGGGGGTACAGGCTCATAGTACATTTAGGTTTCACCTCGGGCTCTAGAGAGCGGGGATATTGATGCATACACAATTCCCATTCACGGTGACAGACACATGCACTGATCCACAGGGCAGATTTGCAGGGATGTCTGGATGCTGGAAAAGTACAAGGGTTAATGTTCTATCGGCCTATATACCCCTGCCCTACACAACATAGCCCTGCCTGATTTGAGCAAGTTGATTCTTGAATTCCCTGAAGGGGCATTAGTAATTGGTGGTGACTTAAATATGACCCTTAATGACCAGCAGGATAGACTCCCGCTGAGAACAACCACATGCACACACAACACTATGTCTGAATTCTTGACTGCCCTGGGGTTGATAGACGTATAGCGGGAATCCCACCCTGACATGCAACAGTTCACGTTCCACTCCCGGGCGCATAACAGCCTATCACGGATTGACCACATACTTAATCTTGCTGGATATAAATAGCACTTCTCTGAAGTCAGCCATTTAGCTAGAGGGATCTCAGATCATGCTACATTAACGGCCAAAAAGATAGCCTGAGTAAACAATTAATGCGGCGATCCATATCAATTAGCCCCTGGTACCTTGCGGTTCCACACATTAAAGCGGACATCATAAAAACCACTGAATATTACTTTGAGGAAAACGTGGGGTCCGTCCAGTCTCAGCAGAAAATCTGGGAAGCATATAAGGTGGGCGTGAAGGGGCTGGCACTCTCCCTAGCGGCGGGTCACGGGAAAGAGAAAAGGGCCAAGGTAGAAGCAATGGAGAGAGAAATATCGGCTCTGGAACAGTCCTCCGACTCCATGTTAGTAGACAATACCCAACATTTGCTCACGATGAAGCGCCAAGAATACACAAACCTAGTGTCGGAAACAGCGAATAGTAAAACTTGCACGATACAACACAGAGTTTATGAATTTGGAGATGGGGCAGTCAAGTTACTCGCCTGGCTCGAAAGAGAGAAAAGGCAGGGAGATGGGTTATGACTATAAGAAATTCAAAGGGAGAATGGCTGCGGGAGCCACAGGGGATTGCGGAGGCCTTCGCAGACCGTTACGCATGCCTTTACTTTCGGTACGCTCAAAGAGTCTGCGGAGTTATTAAAAGATGGCCAGATCCCAGTCCCCCAGAAAGAGGATAGGCAGCTGCTTGAAGAGGAAATTACATCAGAAAATTTTTGGCAGCTATACAGAGCATACAATCTGGTAAGGCCGTGGGGCCTGATGGCATCCCAGTTGAACTTCTCAAGATGACTGCCACAATGGTGGCACCCCATCTCCTAAACATGTATATAGAAACCCGGCGGGTGGGGGAACTACCCAAAGATCAGCAACTGGCATCGGTGGTGGAGATCCAGCAGAGGAGTGTTCCTCACACAGGCCTATTTCCCTCCTTAACTTGGAGGTTAAAGTCTTAGCCAAGACTCTGGCTCATCGATTGATCCCAGTGGTGACCAAGCTTGTGCATCTGGATCAGTCTAGATCTATGCCCAGTTGAAACACCCCTCTGAACCTGAGGCACCTGCATGCAGTTCTAGGCCTTAGAAAAACTATACACGAGGACACTGCAATCCTGTCACTAGACACCTGCAAAGCTTTCGACACAGTTGAGTTGACGTATATGTTTGCAGTCCTGGAGCGCATAGGTCCGGGAAGCAAGTTTTTGGCATCGGTTTGATTGCTAAAAACTGCCCCACTGGCCCAAGTGGTATTCAATGGGCATACATCCCACACATTTCACTTGAATTGGGGAACTAGGCAGGGCTGTCAACTCTCTTCTTCTTCTGTTTGCTCTGATACCGGAGCTGTGGGCAAGCAAGATATGGAGAGATCCAATAATCTGGGGACTAAGGTGGAAAGCGGGAAAAGAGGACAGAATCTCACTCTACGCAGACAACGTGCTCCTGTGTGTCATGTCACTGTGATCCTCCATTGCTAGGATCATTCAAATCTGATCAACCTTTGGGAGATACTCTGGCTATACCATTAACTGGTCCAAGTCAGTGGTTTACCCCCTACGGGGAACGGAGCAAAAATCAAGACAGAGGGTTTCACCTACTTGGGTAGAATGTTTTCATGAGCGGAACCTTCTCGCACCGCTTGCCTGATTGAGGGGAGATGTGCAACACTGGTGGGCCCTGCATCTCTCTCTGTTGGGTAGGGTGGCAGTATTTAAAATGATGATATTGCCATGATTTTTATATGCCCTGCAAAACATGCCCTATGCTACCCCAGTCTCATACTTCAAGGCAATTGATGGGGAGGTTAGAAATCTGCTATGGGATGGGATACCACTGCGTATTGCCACCCATAAACTTTTTTGGGGGTGGTATGATGGCGGCACTGCACTTCTAAATATCTGTGTATATTAGTGGGCGGCACAGTTGGTGGTTATCAACAGATGGACCCATCGTGGGCTCGTGAACCCGGAGTGTTATAAGGACTAGTGCCTTTTGGGAATTGGGGGGTTCAATGGAGCATTGTACACCAACCCAAGAAAGCAACAACTCACAGGGCCGACAGCACAGAGTCACGTGACAGTTGAGATGGAGAAACAAGGTGACACTTACCACACCTCCTGGGTGGGCAGAAAACATGGGGAAACTCAGTCAATATCGGGGTTTTGCGAGTGGGATACTATTGGTATATCAAAGGTAAAAGACCTTTGGGTGAGGGGGGACATAATCACATTCGGGAACCTGCAAAAATAATATGAGCTAGCCAAGAGACACGCTCTTAAGGGCGGGGTATCAGGAGGGGATGATTTGCTGTAGGCATCTCCTCTAGAGGACAGGCTCTTCTCTGAATACATGCCGAACAAGGCCAGCTCAATGACGTATAAAAAAATCATTCATAACTTACCAGATCAGTTGCTCGGCCTTCAGGAACAGTGGCACCCAGACGTTGGTGACCTGGAAGAAGAATACTGGAGGGAGGCGCTAGCGTTCCCACGTGAGATGGCAATATCATTGACTTGTTCAATTAAAAATACTGCACATGTCATATATCACATGCACCACACTCATTAAAATGGGCAGGCTCAAAAGGGCTTGTGGAGGTACTGGCACCTTCTTCCACACAATATGAGAGTGTCCACCCATCCAACAATACTGGAACACAATAATTGCATGTATGAAGGAAGCGAATGGGGATACGGTGTCACTTGCTCCTACAGAGTGTCTGCTGAACATGTGGGAGCCTACTGATCTCAATCGTGCTGAGCAGCTCTGGACTACAATGGGACTCATGGTTGTAAAACGCAATATTGCTCGTAGATGGGGGGTGGCAGGGACGTCGACGCTTGCTGAATGGTAGCAAGATATGGAATTGTGTATGATTGCTGAAGCGGAAGTGCCCGCCAAAGTTTGACCGGGTCTGGGGAAAATGGACTGGATTTGAAAGATATATTTATAACCCTCCACATGCCCGGAGACCTCTCGCTGGGGGGGGGGGGGTGGACAGTGGAGTGGATGACCCAGTCAAAACCGGATGTGGTCGTTCTACATGTCAATGCTTTATCGCCTTGGAGGGTGTAAGGGAAATTTGTGTCCGTGTGGGCTAAGTGATGTACTGCTGCAAAGCTGGTATATTTTGAATGTTCAGAAAAAGATTTCTTTTAAAACACTGTCAGTCAGAACATTTTTATTTGGCTAATATTTAGCCATAAAAGAATGCATCAAGAGACATAAAACAAGTAAAAAAGTTAGAAACATACAGTGAGTAGTATTTTCCAAGCCAGCAATTTCAGTGTCAAAGTGTCAAAATTATAATTGATGTTTTCCACAAATAACATCAAAGGTTAAGGTCAGGGTACAAATAAATGCATAAACATTCCCCTTACCCAAACATAACAGAGCCTGAAATTGATCCTTTTTAAAACAAATAAGATAAAATCATTTTCCAACAATATCCCATAAACGGACAGCCCAAGAAATAGAACTGTAAATCATTAGACAAGTAAATTCATCTTTTAAAAGCTGGAGGTGATATAATGCTGCCCGGCACTCCCTAAAATTTAAAAACTTTAAGAGAGGAATAATAAATGCACTCCGTGGTTTAATGTAAAGTTTGCAAAAGAACATAAAATGTATTGTACACTGTACGGACTTCGAGTCACAAGGGCACAGATCTAGTTTGGCATCGCAATAGACTTTGCGGGGTAGGAAACCAAAAAATGCGAAATGCCAAACCTAAATCTTATGAAATAAAACGAATTGGCGTGACTGAAGTAAAAAGAGAGCTAGAACTCAATACCTTGTGTGCAAAATATCAAAGAGTGTTCTAGGACACTTTTTTGTCTTCTCTAAATTCCCTCTAATTGAGTATAAACCAGTTAAAAAATCCCTTTTCAATTTCACTTTTGGTATAATAGCAATACTACCTGGGTTGTAAAAACAGTCCGCTGGTCTCTAACTGTTGTTTTATATAACTTAGCCAAGGTATTTTTGTCATATGGTCCAGTTTAAGACAGTCTAAGATGATTGAGTGTTTTGGAACTGGTTCTTCCTTTGCCCAGATTGAGTGCCACAATAATATTGGAGCTAACTATATTTGAAAGGACTAAGGTATCAGCCCAAGTTCGCTATGACAGACAGTGGCAGCAAGACTTTTAGGGAATGCCAACAGGCGTCTCATAAAAATATTCTCTGCTCTTTGTAGGTCCCCTACATTACCAAAGCCCCATACTCCGGCATCATATAAAATGGCGGGGCAGGAGTGTGCCTTATAAATATTATTAATTGCATCAATTGGTTTAGAGCCTAATTTCTTTGTAAATCTAAAAATCGGCTCCAGATTTTGATTAAAACTTCTAATCCTTGATTCTTCTAAGGATTCTACTGGCAAAAAGAAAAGACAAAAAAGGAAATCTCCAGCAGTCTGTATCCGCTTCATGGCATAGCCATGGGCCAAAGGCTTGCCCCATAAAATCCAAAAGCATTTGAAAAATGTACATATTTATTCTGCAGTGCTTCCAGGCGAGGCAGAGATGCCCAGAATGCTAATTGCTATGAACTAAATATACCTCTAGCTTTATCAGCAAATTATAGCTGGGTACCACCTCAGTTTGTAAAATTAAAAAGGCACCATTCCGTACATCATTGGCACAAAATGGCTTAATCATGAGAAGAAAAAGAAGCGTGAGTTATAACCATTCTGACTTAGTTTCGACAATAAAATGCATACACTAAGGATGAAGGAACATAAAAAACACAAATATCACTCCATGATGTTCAAAACAATCTTTTGATTTGCATGGCAGCAGTTTTCCTCTAAAATGTGTTATTTTTCATTAGACAAATTGCACGAAGTATGATTCTGACAATGACTCACACCTAGCAGTAATATAGTTGCAATTACATTTAAACTGTCTCTCTATTTATTTTCAGAGTAACTACACAGCTGGTCAGATGAATACAGAAAATATGAGTTCAAGTGAACTGTTCCTGATTGTTGGATTTTCAGATCATCTGATGCAAGGTCCACTTTTTGTTGTATTTTTACTCATTTATTTGTCAACTGTTTTAGGAAATCTCATTATTATGGTAACAATTTACACCAACCCCCATCTGCATACTCCAATGTATTTCTTCCTCACAAACCTGTCATTTGTTGACATCACATACACCTCTGTTATATTCCCCCAAATGATGGTCCACTTCTTTCTGGACGGCACCCGCCTTTCTTTCAGGGAATGCCTGCTGCAGATGTATTTTTTTATTGTCATGTTGTCTGTAGAAATCCTTCTCCTCACTGTCATGGCTTATGATCGATATGTGGCCATCTGCAATTCCTTGCGTTACCCAACCATTATGAATAGTGCTTTTTGTGTCCGTCTGGCAATTGCAAGCTGGGTATTTGGTCTCCTGGATCCTATACCACACACCATCTTAGTTTCAAGACTAACCTTCTGTAAATCCCACACAATCAACCATTTTTTCTGTGATATTGCTGCCTTGATGAAGCTTTCATGCAGCAGCACTCATACCATTGAGTCACTTACCTACATTTTTGGTTCTTGTTTGACAGTGATGTCATTTATTTTAGTTGTAATATCTTATATCAATATTATCCTATCCATCCTGAAAATGCAATCTGTGGGAAGGAGGTGGAAGGCCTTCTCCACATGTGCTTCCCACCTGACTGTGGTTATTTTATTATATGGATCTGTGTGCTCAACATATATTCGACCAACATCAACAATGAAAGACAATAAGATATTGTCTTTGTCCTACATTGCTGTGGCCCCAATGTTTAACCCCATTATTTACTCTTTGAAAAACACAGAGATTAAAGAAGCCTTAAAGAAAATGACAAGCAAAGCACCGAAAAGGAGGATGGACACAAAATAACTTGACAGAATTTCATCTTTCCTTTCAATGACAATTACTTTTGATAAACTACTGTGGACCTTATCTCAATGTGTTTGAAGTTAGTTTTCAGTTTTTTCGAGATCATTATTTTTAGTGCTGAATGAATTTTATTGACCACCTTGCGTACAAATTCTTTGCTGATTTTCTGTATGTAAAACATAAAAATTGACACAAAATATGATGAACATTTAAGTTGTAAAGGAAGTAAGCAAATAATTAGAAGCACCCTGATGCACAGGGGAGCTGGTAGACTGTGAGTCTCCCACAGTCACGCTGATTCACAAGGGTCTGCATTCAGATATGATTTTCTCAGATATGTTTCAAGTAGATTCTGCCATTTGGGAAAATTACAAATATTCACTAACAGCACTCCTGGGAATCTATGATGACGGAAGTACTCCAACTGTCCAGTAGTTATAAGCAACGTTCCCTCTAATTCTTCTTTCTGATGTGCAGCAGTAGAATGTTTGTGTGCACACTTTTGATTGATTGATTGATGTGAAACTTAAATAGCGCGGCTGTCGCCCTACGGGCATCCTGCCCTACGGGCATCCTTTTCTTGCTTGTGTGTGCAACCAAGCGATGAGATGTGCAACTAGGCAAATCATTCGGCTACCACTGAAAGATAGATAATAAGCGGTGGCAATGTCCATGGTTCTGGCTTTTGTATTTAACTTACTTCTTGGCCACTGATTAGTTTAGGCCCCGTATAACTCATCATACATGCACTCTGTCACTCATCCTTGCAATTGTGCATCCATTAATCACTTATTCATTCTTGCATTCACCCACTTACACAACCACAAAACAACAAATACACTAATTCACTGACACGTGAAATATATTAAAAGAATAAAAGTAGAAAAAAGAAAACATGGTATTGTCTACAAATGGCAGAAGTAAACTTGCTATAACAAAATTAAACAAAGCTGGAGGTGGAAGTCTTGCAATGGTATTGTACATAGTGGTGAATGTCTTGTAAATTGTGTAAAGTTTCAGTTGACTCCATATTAGTAGTTCATGTTCAAACCACTTTATTCGGCTAGCGAATGCCATAAGAGTATACCACAAACAACAATTTTCATACGATGAGTACATAAAATCATTTTAATACATTTTGGGTTCAATAAAATGTACCACGTACAAACAGTAAAAGAATACCGGTAAAAAGGAGGTGTCTCATAATTCATAGATCAGGCAACAAGAACATCAATCAAATCTTTCCTCTATATCCTAATCATAAATATAAGAGAAGAATGTCATAAAAGAAACAATTATATCAATATATAAAATTGATCAACAATTTAAAATTTCTAGCACCCTTTCTTCCTACATCTAACAATCCCCACCAAAAAATTTGCAACATTAAAAATCTCCCAATGGTTATTTAACAGCTGCAAATATAGTAAAACAGGTCTAACTTGCACAAAACCCGTCCCCTTTAAAATAGGACCTAAAAACGTTCTCCTCATGGATCTAAAATGCTCACAAAATATTATAAAATGTATGTATCCTGTATTGAAAAATTGTCACATGTACTTACTAGTATTGTGCTGACCTTCCTTCAATGCTAAATACAATGACACAGTATGAATAATATAATTCCATGATGATCAGATAATTTGGATTCTGCTGTTTTGTAGATTTCAGTACTGTGCAGATGAAGTGGTTGTCAAGTAAGTAACCTGTTAGCACTGTCTTTTGGGCTGCAAAATGCTTTAAAAATAAAAATAAAAACTGAAGAAGGAAAGAAATTTAAAGAAATCAAAAGGCACCTCTGAGTAAAAAATGGAAAAATAAAAGAATGTGCTTTGGCTTTGAGGAGCACTCATTTTCAATTGCCAACACTTTTATGAAATATGATAATATGTGAGGTCATAAGCACTGGATTGTGGGGGCATAAGTTATAGTTTGATCATGTAACAACTATAACTGCTGAATTTGTATGCTTTTTTTTAAATAAAAAAAAAGACTGTTTTTTTCTTACCCACAGAGATCCCTGTGGGGAAATTACATTTTTTTCAATGAAATTTGCAGATGGATTGTTGGACGTGGCCCTGTTTGCAGGGTCATCCCTGAACTTGTTGCCTTCCTCCCGGTATGTTTTCTGACCTGGTGTTAGTGGTTTTAGGACTCTGGGCACTTTTACTACTGCTTCCAGTGTAAAGTGTGTGTGCTCTCTATGGTAAAATGTGGTAAGATTGGTCTACACCTGTTTGGATAATTTAATTTACCTATTAGTCCCCAGTTATGTTGTATCTGATATACCTGGGGCCAGTAAATTAAATGCTACTGGTGGGCTTGCAGCGCTGATTGCGCCACCCACCAAAGAAGCCTTTCAAACCTGTCTCAGGCCACTGCCATTGCAGGGCCTGCATGTTCAGTTTGCTACCGCTGTGACAAGGCACATAAAGTGGGTGCCACGTCTGTGACTCCCCTTTTACTAGATATTGATCACCCATAAGATAGGCCCTAGCTAGCCCTATGGGTAGGGTGCATTTTACGTAAAAGGTAGGACACGTGCCTTAACTGGGTGGCATGTCCTGGTAGTGACAAACAACCATTTTGGTTTCTCACTGCTGTGAGACTTCCCTCTCATAGGAATGCATTGGGGATTCCCTGATAAGTGTGCCTGTGGTAATTCCTGATATGAGAGGAGTAGCGTGATCAAGTTTGGTATGTTTGGGATAGTGGTAATACATGCTGCATAATGGTGTGCGCAAATTTATTATCACTATTTTAGAAATGCCACTTTTAGAAGTGGGTATTTCTGTGTGCTATGTGTCTTTGTGCCTGCCTGATGTGTAGTGCATGTCTGACTCTGGAGTAACAGGGGCTGGTAAATTGCAATGGATCCAGAAAGCTGGGTGAGTCAGTGCTAGCCTGAATAGGCAAATTTGCATTTGGAGTAGTGGGAGGAGTAGCCCCTTACCCTGAATAGGTCTGTGCCTGCCTTGTACAATGCTGGCTCCACCCCACTGTGGTGTGTCTGGTATAAGTATTGGGGCTGCGACCCCATGAAAATGTGCTGTTGGTGCTTACTTGTACCTGCTTGGGGCTGAAGGACTGCTGGGTGTCTGGAGGAACCACTGTGGAACCCCACTGCTCTCTCCTGGGGGTCCCTACGTACCGGCCTGCCTGTGCCCAGCTCTGCCCTATGTGGCATACAAACCAGCACATGGTGAGCGCTTGATTGATGCCCCTGCTTTGGTTTCTGGCCTCAGGTCTGAGAACTGAGAAAGAGATCTTTGCAAGGGGAGTGCTGTGGTTCTGCCTCCCCTCACAGATTGTGGTGTCGTGGCACGCTTTGGCAGGGCCCAGGAACCACAAGCAAGAAGGGAGAGCTGTTCTTTGCCCCATATTGATGTGCTGCACTGAGGGGTGTAGCGGACGGTGCACCCACTGCTTGTGAAGCCTGAGGAGAGGGCTCTTGTGGGGGAAGATACGAGAGCAGCTGCACCACGAGTGGCATCCAGGAAGCCAGGCGGACTGCCTGATTGTGGGAGGGACTTACTACATGGAGGAACTCCAGCCTCGGTCTCCCCTGAGCTGGGGGCCACAAAAGGTTTGCATCTGAAGCATGTGATGGGTGCTTTTCAATTATGTTTGCAGTCTGAGAGTGGGAGCTCCGACTTTCCCTGTGACCAGCATCTTGGCCCTAACTACAGGCATGGCAGAGAGCAGATAAAGCGACGTGCGGCTGCCAGAAGTCAGGCAAAGTTGGAAATGTGACCGGGGCGGGGTCCCATGATGACGGATGTGACAGCATCGCAGGCCCCAGCAGCTGGCTCTCTGGAGAAGAGGAAGCCCAGGGATAATCAGTGGTCCAGCACCCCAAGGAAAGGAGGAGAGCATTGTCGGGAGAGGCGGACCGCCCCTTCCGGCACCTCAGGGGTATTTCCTTAGTTGTCCGGTCCAACGTGTCAGCCAACTCTGGTTGAAGCTGAGTCTCTTGCCAGTGTTGCAGAGAGGGGCTCTCTGCCGCGCCACACAGGCTTGTTGCTTGGGGGCATGGCTTCTCTTTAGCCACTACTGCAGGGGAGCACTAGTAGTGCCTGCGCGATTTCCCTGGGTGAGGAGCCCCGGGAACGAGGGGCTCCCAAGGCACTGTTGGTGCCTAGTGTTGTGCACACAGCTGTTCCTCCAGATCATGGCAGATGCAACGTTGGGGGCATTTTGTGTCTCAGGAGAGACAAGGGTGAGTTGCACCCTTGCCCCCATTTTTGGTACCGGCCTGTTGGGGCCTGTATCGTGCTGCAGTGGCAGCCTGGTGGCAGATGGAACCACATACTAAAAGAGCCCTGACCTTGTGGGACAAAGGGCATACAGGACAGCCCAGAAGGGCCCCATAGGAAGGCCAGTTGGCCTGGGATCACTTTGCGTCCTGGTGGGGCATAAGGCCCTCAGGCGATGTGGGCACCTTACTAGTGGTACTATGGTGCACTGCTAAATGTGATTTATGCATAATGTGTTTATGCCTAATGTGAATGCATGATGTGTTTATACCTAATGTGGTTTAAGCATAAGTGCTAGTACCATTAGTTGTTGGATGTTTTATTTTCACTCTTTGCATTCTAATGGTTCTGACAGTGGAGTGATTGTACCTGTCATGTATATAATCCCCTGCAAAGTAGTACCTAGTGCCAGGTGGCACAGTGTGTATATGTGATTGCATTCTAATTTATTTTATGAGTAATACAAAGGGTATTTTTGTTATATAACTTTATGCAGAGTTTCTTTTGTGGTGTGCCTAGTGTGTTGCTGCTGTCTGAGTGTGTTGCGCAAACTCTTTACACATTTGCTCTGGTATAAGCCTGACTGCTCTGCCAAGCTACCATGGGGGTGAGAAGGGGGTATCTTTGGTGTGTAACTCCCTTGCCCTGACCAGAGTGGTGGTTTCTGCCTGGTTTAGGCACTTGCCCTAGCCAATCTGAAATCCCATTTCTAACATGGATCAACTGACCTGCAGCAAAATTGAAAAAAAAAAGTGTGGACTCCCACGTGTCTTTTTTAGGAAGCCCCTGGGTGGGCCACATCCTAGGGCCATCTAAAAAAAAAATATACTTATAAATTATCCTTGATTCCCATATCAGTGCTCCCCACTTTTTGCCTTCTCCAGGTCAACATTGATGGGTAGCACTTTCTCTCATGAGTACAGTTATGGGACCACAAAATAGATATACACATGACCTTGCACAAGTAACAGGGACACTTCTTAGATTCAACATGTCAGACAGGGACACTATTGGGACTGTACATCCTCCTTGATGACTAAAAGCACTGTTGAAATGGCTATTCCAATTTAACAAATCCAGAAAAGCAGACATTATTATCCAGCTGTTTACTAAGTACTGAAAGAGCATCTAGAACAAAAAGGCTCATGCTGTTTCCAGGTTTTTGCAGTTTTGTTTTCAAAGGTTGTGGTCTAATCTGCATGTTGTCTTTACCTCCTGAACTCCATTCATCACTACATCAACTCCTCCACATTTCTACATTGTATTTGAAGTTAAGGCATTTCTGCAAAGATTCTCTACTTAATTCAGCTGGTAATTAGGCCCAGGCGGTAAACTCTGCTCCGCTTGTAGAGTTTGCAGAAGTCAGGCACTCTGCACGGAGGTCCTGAAAAGCGGAGTTTCTTTTCTGACTAACAAATGCCACAGTACTCTTGGGCTGTTAGCAAGCTCACGTGCAACATTGCACTCGCTCATGGGACTTGTGTTCAAGACAGCGCTTATGTAGTGCCAGTCGCAAATGCATCACTTGAGTAGCTTTTGTGCTCAAGAAGCAGTTGAAGAGGCTATTTTTTTGTTATTAAAACCCAGAAGATTACAATTTATCTTTATGCATAAATACTATATGTTATGCATTTCAATTCTCCAAACTACAATTTACACAAGAACAGTTTAGTAAATACTTTCCATTTGATTTTTACAATACAGTATGATGATATTGACCCATTCCTTATCCTAAAAAAATTCCACTCTTTAAATAAAAGCCTTAGGTCTACCACTCATTCTTGTTAAGGGTGAGTATTTTACCTTTTGTAAATATTGATTCTGCTTTCATAGCCATTGGCCTAATTGGGCTGCTGATTGGTTCATCTAATCTTTCCAATCTATGATCGGGGACCAGATCTTTTTCCCTTGCTTTTTAGCACATCTGCCCCTACTTTCATAGAGAGGCATATACAGAAACCAGGCTTGAAACGGGGCAGGGGAGGCGGGTTCCACATCCTTCCACCTAGCTGCAATTAGTATCTTTGCAACAGCTATCGAAACATATTTAAAATAAATCTGTGTTGAGTGAATATTATCATACCCCATAATGATAAAAAGTGTTGGGCTAATTTTAATCCTGATCCTGAATATTCCTTCCCAAAATAGTTCTGTCCCATTTTTCAGGGACATTAGCCTAACACATTCATAAAACATATGGACTAGGGTAGCTGGGCCTTCCAAACATCTAGGGCACTTGACATCTTATGTTTTTCCCCATTCAAAGAGTTTAGCCAGTGTGTAACATAAATTTAAAACTGTTTTAAAATGCTGCGCTTTCAAACTTGCTGATTCAAATATTTTTTCAGATAGTGCCAGTGAATTATCTATATCGACATCTTGGTTGCTAAGCTTCCCAGCCCAGCTTACCTCCATTTTTTAAAGGTTATCCAGGTGTTTTTCTGAGATACCACTGTATATATTTGTTATTTTACTATCACCACCGATGATTGCCTCTATCAAAGGTATCTTATCAGTACTTATACCTTCCCTGATTTTGATGGTGGCCGTGTAGTGGCCGCTAGCTGCAGCATACTGACCGATGAATTATGGAGTGAATAAAATTAACCTCTATCATGCCAGAGGACGTGGGAGTTTATACTGTTGTCTTGGAGAGCCCCGGATTTGCCCGCGAGAGGCTGTGCTTCTGAAAGGCCTCGCAGCGGTCCAGTGTTAGCTTGCAGCTGCCCTGCTTCACTCGAGCAGTGCTTGGTGCTGGGGTCCGGTGGAGAGGATGGGGCCAAAGACTACGGCTGGTGGTGGCAATCAGATGGCAAAGGCAACCCGCACAACTATCTTGGCGGGAGCAACTCCGCAGGGTTAAGAGAGCGCTGAAGTACTGGGTATTTTAAGCCCAGCGGTGCAGGGGAACACACCCTATGACTTCGGGGTTCTTCCTGTTTCAGACCTACAGAAACACAGAGTCTTCTGGGTGAAGTCAAAGATCAGTTTATTGGCTGCAGACCAATTACAGGTATCCTAGAAGTACAACAACGTGTATGTTCTCAGGAGACTGCTGAAAATCACAGAGACGGGCTTCTTCTTAAATACAGAATATCCTGCCTCAGGCATACATTCCTAGGTTTATGATATGGCTATTACATGTATACATTTCAAACGAAAAGGCAGAGTCATGATGACCATCCCACATTCCAGTTAAGCCAGCCCGCAATTATTTACACAGCAAGGCTCAGATCCCACATCAGATATCGATAGGCCCCAACAAACATGAGCATCTCCTGTTTTGGGAAACAAGCCATAAAGCAGGAACAGTCAGGTGAGAAAGAGATTAGCTGGAGGCTCGTGTAGGATGAAAAGACTTTATGGTGTGTCAAGCCCTGATGCTAATCACAGGTGGCCAGAGGACGGGGAACTCGTGGGACCAGTTTGACCTGGGGCAGCGGAGCCAAGCTGCCCAGGTCACAGAAAAGTCAAAGAAAGCCACATGTGCTCTAAAAGGCCCGTTTTCGCTTCATGCTATATAGCCTATGTGAGGGCAACCATAAGATGGCCACCGATACAAAATGGAACCCATGTAGTGATGTGAAATAGCGTATACACAGTGCATTCATAGCTAAAACGTTACACAAAGCACTTGTACATACCGCATTAACCATTCGCGGTTCACTATTACCGGGATAGACAGGGGTAGGGCCCTGCCTCCTACGCGGTCCCAAATTCTAAAGTACGACAGACCCTCCTTTTGCCCTTACATAGGCAATAACTATACTCATTTCAATCCGAATCTAGGTCGATATTCATGAAGTCATGGAGATGTTGCTGTAGCATCATCCTATTACTTAGCTCGTCCCTTGATACAGGTTTCCTTACATATAATGTAGCACAGAGGCCACATATCGCAGGAGCACACTGTATGCACAGACAGAACAGGAAAAGGATGGCTAAGATCATTCCAATGACCATCAGAACTTTCCAACCCCAGGCAGATATCAGTTCCCAGAACCACCCCACCAGTGACCAATCTCCTTTATCCACGTGTATGGACTCAGATATTTTATGTAGTTTAGAGATGGCTTGATAAACTGTTGGAGTGTTGTCTGGTATGAAAATGCAACAACTGGATTGGATAACCTTACATACCCCACCACGGTCTGCAAGTATAACGTCTAGAACCATGCGGTTCTGCAAAGTCATGAGGCGATCCGCTTGGAGCTCAGCTGTCAAATTACCAAGGGCACCAGCCGTAACATTAACAGTGGATTCAACCAAACGAGTCAGTTGTCTCAGGTTCCTACTATTAACCATAGGTCCCCAAAACGGCAGGAAACCCAAAAAGAAATCTCCCGCTTCCTGACCGGCAGTATCTTCCTTACTAATCACGCCTCTCACAACTCTGGTCTTGTGATAGTCAGAGGCGGCAGTAAATGTTGGCGGTAGCAGATTTGCAATATAACATGTGCCCGAGAAGTCAGGGGGCAACCATGTATATGCTCGGTCATTGCAGATAAAATATGTACCCTTGGCAGCCAAAAACGCTGGAGAAAACTGTGACGGAAAAGTGTACGTTTCAGTACAGTCACTTCTTCCCAGTTGAGCCCTAGGATTCTGACCGTTACCTTGCAAACAGAACCGACCTATGTGGGGTACGACCCAGATTGGGGATGAGATTTTCCGTTGTCTTTCACCTAGACTAATACTATACCCCGTCGCGTTCCACCCTACATAAGCTCTCAATTCTTCTTTGGGGATGGATGAGTATGCATCGATATCTCTACTCATATCGGCAACTCCTTTCACTAAAGCTTTGTTATTGGTGCTAGGTCTGATGGAACGCGGTTGTCGCGGGGAGTACGCATCTAGTGCATAGAGAAACATGGTCTGGAATGCCCATGACGATCCATTGTAACTATACGGCAGCACCAGATAGGGAATACCCTTATTAATGGTATGTGGCATTAAACCGCACACCCAACAATTTGTTGTATTCATGACTAGTTGGTGCTGGTGCAGGAGCTGAATAAACGAGTTATTCACAAACTCAGACCGTCTAGCTTGTTCATGTTCAGGCAGGGGGTGAAAAGAGTGTGAGGAGATAGTAGGAGGAGGTATAGGCTGTACAGTGGGGGCAATGGGCTCTTGAGAGGAGAAGAATACAAATCCTACAGTAAACACTACCATACTACATAATACGAATAGGCATAAAAATACAAAACGTTTGCTCCTCATTACTTTGCATATTCTTGCTTTAGAGTTCATTTCCTCAGTGAGTCTCTCCATCTTACAAAACTCCATCCTCTAATCGTGCCGCTCGCGGCGGGTGAGTATCTTCTGCTAAGGAGTACGCCTGTCAGTCCAGGGAACGCCCTAGACCAACCAGAACCGTCGACCTAACGTCTTCGTCCTGTACCCCAAAGTCTTGGCACCGCGACCCTGCGGCTGAACCCGGATGGTGGTTCGAAAAACAAAAATTAAGAAAGTCCTTCAGATGGGAGAGCTCTGGCTATCAAAAAATAAAGAGGTAAAAGAAAAAGAATATTTATTTGTCCATAGGCCTTGGTCTCAGATTGTAATGGAGACGGCCAGGTACTGTTTGGTCTTGGAACAAGAGTTCAGGCTCTGCAGTGTCCAATCGAATTGACGGTGGCACAGCTTCTTGCAAAATATCGTCACTTTCCTGCACCGCAGTTGTGCCTTTTATGCGTGCATCACTGAACGGCACAAAACGAGGTACAGTGTCTGTTTCAGAGTCTGCGATACCCTCCTGGACCCACTGGTCATACGGCAGAGGCAAAGGGATCCTTTTGATGTGGGCGCCGTGGATCCAGTTTTTCTTCCCCTCCACTCGAACAGCTGATCTTGTAGACAGTAGTACGAGGTGAGGGCCAATCCAGCGGGGCTCATCGTTGCTTTTCCGCTGAAAATTTTTCACCAAGACCCACGTGCCAGGGTCGATAGGGTGTCCTGGAGCCTCAGAGGCCTGGGGGAGAGTATCATGCACCTGTTGGTGTAAAACACGCAGTTTAACCGTCAAATCATACAAGTAATCAAGCAGTACTGGATGTTCGATTTCACTGAATTTTGTCGGTCTTGGCACACCCCATACATTGGCCGGGCGGCCAAAAACGACCTCGTAGGGACTAAGTCCCACTCGTGAATGCACGGTCATTCTAGTGGACAGGAGTGCTAGAGGCAGAGCGTCAGGCCATTTAAGACCTGAGCTCGCTTGGATTTTGGCCAGTTTGAGTTTTAGAGCGCCATTATAGCGCTCTACTAATCCAGCTGATTGGGGGTGATTTGCAGCGTGAAACTTCTGCCTTATACCTAGTCCCTCGCACACATTCTTCATCACTTTACCCACAAACTCACTTCCATTATCACTCCACACCATTCTTGGCATTCCAAACCTAGGGAAAAATTCCTTCACAAGGGCTTTGGCTGTGGACAGAGCATTGTTATCTTTTAGAGGATAGGCCTCTATCCATTTTGAGAAAGCGCAAACAACCACCAATACATATTTCAGGTTGTTGCACCTTTCCATGTGGATAAAATCTAGTTGCAAAACTTCAAATGGATATGATGGAGGCGCAAAATGACCAGCTGGAGTTGGGGTTCCCCTACCAGGGTTGTATTTCAAGCATACCATACAATTCTTGACCACATTCTCCGCACACTTAGGAATTCCAGCATTCTGCCATACTGGAGCCAACAACTTACAGATTCCTTTCGTACTGATATGTGCCATTCCATGTGCCATAGTAACCACTGGAAGCACATATGCATGAGGTAACAACCATCGCCTATGTTCTGACAAATCAATCCAACAACCATTCTCATCTAACTTACCCATACTTTCTCTCCACTTGCTTAACTCTTTCTCTGTGGCTTCAGCTTGAAGGGACTTTACACTCTCTATTGTGTTTTCACACATTCCAACATCACCAACCCATCTGGCAGGGCCTGCAACATACATTCGAGTCTTTACATCTTTTGCCGTTTCTTTCGCGACTTCATCAGCAAACGCATTACCACAACCAACATCATCAGTGATTTTCTTGTGCGCACTGCATTTCATAATCGCAACTTGCAACGGTAGGGTCAGCGACTCAAGGAGATCATTCACCAACTTGCCATTCTGAATCTTAGCTCCATGCGAAGTCAGGAACCCACGTTCCTTCCACAATCACCCAAAACTATGAGCCACGCCAAAGGCGTACTGGCTATCTGTATAGATGTTCACTTCCATTCCTTCAGACAACACGCATGCTCTCGTAAGGGCAATTAATTCTGCTGCTTGAGCCGAATTTTGGGGCACACGCGCAGTTTCCACAATCGTGTGCAAAGTCGTAATAGCATATGCAGCAGTCGTATCACCATTCGGAAGCTTGAAACACGAACCATCCACCCATAAAGTACCATCACACTCAGTCAGGGGAGTATCTTTAAGATCTACTCTTCCTTTCGTCTCTTCTTCTGTTCTGAACAGACAATCATGTTGCTCAATCTCATCCAGGTCTGCTGGGATTGGTAATAGTGTAGCTGGATTCAACGTGTTGCATCTCTTTATGTGTATATGGTTTGCTAACAGTGTCAGCTCATAACCAGATAATCGCGCACTAGTTAAGTGTTGTGTCTTGGTCCTGTTTAACAATGTGTCCACAGCATGTGGAACCATAACAATCAATGTGTTATCCATTACTAGTCCAGCAGACTGTCGAATAGACATAGCTGCAGCGGCTGTGGCTCTCAGACAACTTGGCAATGCCCTCGCTACAGGGTCCAAGGTTGATGAAAAGTATGCGCATGTACGCGGTCTGTCGCCAAAAGGCTGTGTTAACACTGATAATGCGCAACCATCTTTCTCATGAACATACAATGTAAAAGGCTTGCTGTAGTCAGGGGTACCCAACACAGGAGCTGAACACAATGCTTTACGCAATTCCAAAAAACCTTTCTGACACTCTTCAGACCATGGGATAGGATTCGGTGTGTCTTTGCATGTTAATGCTAACAAAGGTTTTGCCAACAAGGAAAAATTGGGAATCCAATGCCTACAGTATGAAGTAATGCCCAAGAAAGCACGCACTTCTCTCTGTGTTCTTGGCACACTCAACTGTGCAATGGCTTGAATTCTTTCTGGGGTCAGTTTCCTTCCCTCCTTCGATAAGAGATGACCTAAGTAGGTCACTTCTTGTCGACAATATTGCAGCTTTGAGAGAGACACTTTGTGATGGAAGGCAGACAAATGACGCAACAATGACAAGGTAGCATTTTTGCAAATCTTTTCAGTATCCACGGCGATCAATAAATCGTCGACGTACTGAATGAGGATAGCGCCACCAGGTAAAACCAGTGCATCAAGCTGCGCTTTTAAAGCCTGACTATATATTGATGGACTTTCACAGTAGCCCTGGGGAGCGCGTTTAAAGCGGAAGCTGCGACCTCCTAAACTAAAGCCAAAAATGTCTCTGCTCTCCTCTGCAATTGGGATGCTAAAGAAAGCATTCTTTAGATCGATCACTGAGAACCATGCAGCAGAGGCTGGAATCATGGTTAACAAGGCAGTTATATCAGGGACAACTGGAAACTGTGGTACAACAATCTTATTAACCTCTCTAAGATCATTCACAAATCTGTAAACAGGTGGCTGTGAAGGGTACGTTCGTTTTAAGACAGGTAAAACAGGACTATTGCAAACGTTGCCTCTTGTCTCTTCAATTACACCCTTTTTAATCAAATCACTGACAATTGCTAACAATGCTTTCTGACCTTCATTGGAGATCTTATACTGGGGAATACGTGGCAATCTGACATTGGCTTTTAAAGTGACCACATATGGCGGTATTTCCAAGAGACCCACATCGTTGGGACCAGTGGCCCAAAGGGCATCCGGAAGGGATGAAAATTCAGATGGCATTGCATTTTTAGACAAATACATCGGGGACATCACTTTCCTACCTAATGTACGTTGTACTCTGAGGGAGAACAATATAGTGTTGCATGCAATCTTTTTAGCAAATCCAAGCCTAGCAAATTTTCACCACAACCTGTTGTTAGAATGAGGGGTGCTTTTAGCTCACAAGGTCCAACAGAAAGTGACATAGGACTAGAAATCGGGTTCTTAACTGGGGCGCCAGAAAAACGTACTGAGACATTCATTTCGCCAGACAAAGGCGCGCCAGGGAGTTTTGAATGCATGATTGAACTCTTTGCAGCACCAGTATCCAGCAGAAAGGGTTCCGTTACATTTGCTGTAGTTACTTTAACATAGGGTCCACTCTGATCCACTGGCACTGAAACAACTCCCTCTCTCTGCCTACGGCGGTCCTAGTAATCATCATCTTCTACATTGTCGTCTTCTGCATAATAATCATTATTGTAGTACTGAGCTGTATTACCAGTCGCGTTGGCTTGCTGATCAAAGCTATTTATGGTATTTTGAGGCGGGAGAGGACGCGCGTTCTGTAGAATATTTCCACGCCCTCTGCCTCTAGGAGCTTGCTCCCACCTCTACCTCTTGCGCCATACGCATTACTGTTACGCTGCATTAATTTAGGGCAACTATATTTAAAATGACCTTCCACTTTGCAATATGAACATTGGTTGGGACCTACAGGGATTCGTGGTTGATAATACCCGTTCATTTGCTGACTATTCCGAAACTGTTGGGGCTGCTGATAGATACCTTGTGTTTGCCTATAATTACTCTGTCCTCCACGTGGCGGATAGGCCTGCTTCAAAAGGACCTTTGTCTTTAGTTCTTTCGTTTTCTTATCTGTTCTATCCTTCTCATCTTTGTCTCTATTCTCATAATACTGTGCAGTAGCCAGTATTTGCGCTGAAGAGGAAACAGCCCAAGAACTTTCTGAATCTTTAAGTTTCTTACATAACTCAGGAAGTAAATTCTGCACAAATTTATCAACGAATAACCGTTGGCCACCTTCAGTGCTCATGTCTTGGCCACTGTGGTCGATAAACGTTTCTTCAAACCTGGTGAAGAAATCAGACACTGTCTCATCTTTCTTCTGCTTGCATGCGGATAGTTTATCCCAATTTACGCGCATCGCGGGCATTATGGTCTTCATGTATGTAATAATTCTACCAGGGAGCGCTGCTATGAGGGGCTCAGGTTTTGCACCACCAACTTGTCTAGCGTCTGCAGCAACAATATTAGCCCATGTAACACCCAATTCTGCAGCGTGATCTACATTACGAATGGATCCCCATAAAGGCTGTGGAACAACATTCCCAAACAACATATCTATATCGGCCAGATTCATTACACATGATTCTGCAGTTTGGGATAACTCCTTATAATATCCTGCAGGGTTTTTACGGGGATCAGGCAATGTCTGTTTAAGTGCTAACACCTCAGATCGCTTCCATGGGACATGTACCCAAACACGCTGAAAATGTGCTGGAGCAGCAGCAATACCTTGAGCGGCATCAGCCGCAACAGCTTCCTTCCATACTGGAGGGACTTCTCTCATAGGGTATTGTCGCGCTTTTCCCTTCTTCCCCACAGGGAAATCTTGTGTAAACAACGGCTGTTGACAATCATCATTCCTCAACGATAATAAGATCGCAACTGCTTTATTGACATCGGGGCCCACAATCGTACCTTTCCCAAAATCGAATCCCACCTGACACAACTCCTGCGGACTTGGATCTCTACCATGATCATCCAATTCCTCACAGAGAATTTCACACATTTTCTCGAACACATACCTCTGTTTCGGGGCATCCCATTGATGAAACACATCAACAACTGATTCCACATCATAGCATGAAGGGAAACCAATCCACCTACGCGCCAGATGATCTAACACCTCTTTCTCGTCAGAATCAGGCAGCTGACTGCGCAATTGCTTACGCTGTAAGGCAGGAGTCGTACTAGATGACCCAAAGAGAGGCGACATTAAACTAGTAACTACATTAGCTAGTCGTTGTCGTGCTGAAGGAGAAGTTGAGGCAAAAACGGGGGGATAGACAGAGGGAAGAAAAACAGATTCAGATACAGGTACCTGGGTAGTGTAAGAAGGAGCGCCAAGGGAAGCCGCTGGCGTGTTAGACAAAGTCGCAGGAAGCGCGGGGGTAACAGGTAACAAAACTGGCGGCCCTTGAGAGGGCTGCACTGCAGGGATAGGAGCCAGCTGAGGAGGAGCTGGCGGCTGTGGGAAGACTTGCGGCATATTTACTGGAGGCTGCACATTTACAGGCTGTGGAGGTGCTGTGGCATTTTGCGCATATGGGGGTGGCGAACTTAACAAATGGGACATTAGGGAATCTTTCTCATTCTCTTTTGTCTCATCTTGCACAAAGGGTGACAAAACAGGGTAACATTTATCAATCCCTAGTTTGCGCTGTCTATGCAACTGTTCCCTCATTTGTTCCTCCTCATTATCTTTAAATTGCACAGCTGCTTGCATCACTGACATACCTCTCTCTCTCTTATTTCTTTTCGCTAGCTTAATTTCCTTCTGTTTGGCTTCCTTTCGCCATAAGCGGAAAGAATCAAACATCGCCGGCCGGGCTTTCTTTTTAAACAATTTAACTTCCAAATTATCTAAGATATCTGTATCGAAACTACCATTTTGGGGCCATTTTAAAACACCGTCCTTTCTGGTGTATCGGATCCATATTTCATTATATGCAATGGGGCCCACGCCATGTTTTACATAAAGCTCATAAGTTGGAGTTCCAATTGGAGGAACCGGACATGAATACTCCAACTGGAAATCCCTTCCACAACCCAAGCAAAATAGTCTTCCAAATGCACTAGCACCAGGCATCTTCGCTCACTAGTCTAGTTCCCAACTTCAGAGGATTATCGATTACGATAGTCTCGTGAATACACGAGTCCTCTGGCTTTGGGGTTTGCAAACTCCAAATAAACCAAAATTATCCCGAAGGATACCAAACAAATTGGGAGACGCTCCACTTATACTTAACTGAATATCGATGATCAATGGCGTCACCAGAAGACTCTCTCGATTGTTTCGCTCTACCAAAATCGTCAAGGGTCCAAAACAGGGCGATTAATCAGGGCAGCAGTCCTTCGTAGCCGTCGGGACGCGGAGAACCTCGCAGAAAAGACTTTCGGACCACGTCGACATGCAGGGGTCGATGAAGTGGCGGCCTTCCTCCAGAATTTCCACACGAAGCTCCTCACGAACCTCTGGCTTGGACCGGTACCGCTGAAATCGCCCAACGTTGGGCGCCAACTGAAGTACTGGGTATTTTAAGCCCAGCGGTGCAGGGGAACACACCCTATGACTTCGGGGTTCTTCCTGTTTCAGACCTACAGAAACACAGAGTCTTCTGGGTGAAGTCAAAGATCAGTTTATTGGCTGCAGACCAATTACAGGTATCCTAGAAGTACAACAACGTGTATGTTCTCAGGAGACTGCTGAAAATCACAGAAACGGGCTTCTTCTTAAATACAGAATATCCTGCCTCAGGCATACATTCCTAGGTTTATGATATGGCCATTACATGTATACATTTCAAACGAAAAGGCAGAGTCATGATGACCATCCCACATTCCAGTTAAGCCAGACCGCAATTATTTACACAGCAAGGCTCAGATCCCACATCAGATATCGATAGGCCCCAATAAACATGAGCATCTCCTGTTTTGGGAAACAAGCCATAAAGCAGGAACAGTCAGGTGAGAAAGATATTAGCTGGAGGCTCGTGTAGGATGAAAAGACTTTATGGTGTGTCAAGCCCTGATGCTAATCACAGGTGGCCAGAGGACGGGGAACTCGTGGGACCAGTTTGACCTGGGGCAGCGGAGCCAAGCTGCCCAGGTCACAGAAAAGTCAAAGAGCCACATGTGCTCTAAAAGGCCCGTTTTCGCTTCATGCTATATAGCCTATGTGAGGGCAACCATAAGATGGCCACCGATACAAAATGGAACCCACGTAGTGATGTGAAATAGCGTATACACAGTGCATTCATAGCTAAAACGTTACACAAAGCACTTGTACATACCGCATTAACCATTCGCGGTTCACTATTACCGGGATAGACAGGGGTAGGGCCCTGCCTCCTACGCGGTCCCAAATTCTAAAGTACGACAGCGCGGTGCAGATCCTGTGGTCGGGACGACGCGCTCCTTTGGAATCAGAGGCAGGGCGGAAAGGGAAAGGCGGGCTGCTGGCAATACACGCCCAGCCAGTCCTACTGTGGTTGAGCTACTAAGGGGATCAGGTCAGAGGCAAGAACTGGAAGAGACAGCTCACAAGCAACAGAGAGCAGTGGAAGTAACTGCTTCAACGCCGATGCCAGCAGATGGATAGAGTGCCTGTCTTCAGTTGTGTTAAAGGGTAATAAGTTACTCTTCTGGTGTGGTCACAAGGCACCAAAACACTGCTTATTTGAGAATAATGAACACATGTGTGAAACGAAGAAATAAAGTTGAAGTGACACTTTTATTCAACAAGTCATTAGCACAGCAAAAGAAATATATTCATCTATTCATTAGCTTAGAGAGAATAATATGATCATAGTTCAATCAGTCAGAAATATCAATCACAAAATACTTGTCAATAAATGTGTAGGTGCTTGGAAGGCAATCCTGAAATGAGAAGACTAACCATCCAAGAATTACAATTTAAAGGCTCATTAAATGCAATGAATTGGGTGAGAACTGAGAATAAATGAAGAGATCAAAAGGTAATAAGGGTTATCTAAATTGTGATGTACCACCTGAGAGAAGGCATAGAAGTCCCATATTAGATAAACGGCCGGCTGGAGAACCCACGCTTGTTCTAGGCACTTGCAGGAGAGTTCTGGGCTCCTAAGTGGGGTGCAGGACATATATACCTGGTTAATGCAGAATGGTTAAACTGCATTGACATTGGTACTGGAGTCATACTGGCTCAGGTGGCGACCGCACGCCTACAGTGTTATTGCTAAACCCTAAGGACGCAGAAGTGGTGACCCATTGTGTCAAGTGTTTGAGCGGGTGGTCGGCCATGCTTGACCGCAAGTTATAAACAAATCATATTTTTATTATACATTTCTCGAAACGAGTACATGAAAGTGGAACTTGAAACAGGTGCTGTTGGGGCAAGGTGCTGTCTTTGGTTACATCTTGATCAAGCTTGGAAACTTTCATTAAAAAAATTGAAGCAATACAATACTTGTAAAACCGAAGATTTACCAGCCGGCCTCGTCTAGGTGTGACATAGGCTATTCTTGCAACTGTGGAAAGTTTTTGTGGTTGGCCAAGCTGCCTTGCAGCGTTGGGCACAAGAGAAATTCATATATGAGATCAGTGAGGCCTAGTAGATTTTTATATTTGAGGAGGATGAGAACTGAGGGGCCTAGGTAGATGTGTCAGGGGAGGTGTGATTTACTATGGCACCAGTGACTGTGTGATATAAAAATGGCCAAAGTAGCACATTTCCATGTTATGGTTAGTTGGGTCTATATAGAGTCGTTCATGATGCCAAGGTCGATATTTATTCATTTATATGGTAGCCCTTGATCCTCCATCATTTCCCTCCTCTTGTTCATTTTTTAACACACTTCTAACTGTATATATAGCTTGTTCTTTATCTCGGCCTATGTTCCAAGAGGTGTCATTAGCATAGTTGCACGGGTATATTTTATACTGTATTTATTTGGGCTCTTAGCTCAACGTATTTCCCCATCAGTGTGTTTAACCAGAGCGTCATAAGGAGCTATGGTATAGTCTATCCCTGCTAAAGGTGTACCTGGAGGAAGCGGGGGAGCAATATGTACTTAGTAGTTGATGTCGGGAGGGGTCTTCTACAAACATGAGCCAGTCAGTGTGAGCTCAACTACCTCTAACATTGCTAAAATACTCCTATTCCTTGGTCTACTGACCCTACGTATGAACTTCCTGTAGAGACCCTATCTTGGCATTGTTCATTTCTATTACTTTAGTACTCATTCTTTTCACTCAATGGCATTTATCTGCGGGACGCAACACAAAGAGCAACAGGAAAAAAACTTTTTAGAACAGCCACAAAGGTATCCCGTCAAAGTTCAACCAATCAGTGGCTGTCTGCTATGGCACCTCCTCCAGAAATCCATTTCTTTTCTATCTTGTTCAAGTCATTGATGGCATTGGAGATGGAGCAATTTTCTTCAATGTTGGCAATGTGCAGCACAATTCCTTATCCAAAGGCATACCCTCCTCTTGATATTTCGAAGCCAGAGTGCTTTTGCCTTGATCTGGAACATCACAATGATGGTGTTGGAAAAAGAGCCGAACTCTGTTCAATAGGCAAACCTCCTTTGGTAGGCCTTTGAAAGCTGTACTCCCTTAGTACTCAGCATACTGCCACTGTCGGTGGAGCCAGATAACAGAGCCAGAGATGGGCATTGATGTGGGAGATATTTGCTGCTGGAACTATCATGGAGATTTCTAGTGAGCACAGGCTGCTCCTTCGTGAGGGCTGTTGGAGATAGAGCCGTTCTCTGCAGGCTCAGTAAAAGGTCATTAGGCTGGAGGTGCCATATTTAATGTCCAAATTAGAAACAATGCTGTTTGCAATTTGTGTCCTGACACACAGGTAACATTCCATCCTAGAAAACAGAGAAGAGGTGCCTTTAATTTGAAATCATTTGATAATTTTGGACATTTTTCTCCCCACCCCAAGTAGACTACCTGTCTATCTCATCTTCATAATCCTAGTCTACCCTATGTTGCCCTAAGGACGCTGCTCTATACCTCAAGAAACCTGTGGCACTCAATTTGCCATGTACGTAAATTAGTGCAAATAACATTACAGCAGTTCTATTATTACTTGGGCGCAGTAGGGTGTGGGGCAACGAGCCATGATAGTCTGATAGAGATCATGTTATCATAAACCCATAGTTCCTACAAAAGGCTACACTAAGGTCTATATCAGGAACACTTATCTAAACTATCCTTGTTGCCTTCCCTTCTATTCTGGAACTGTCAGTGACAACATCATGCATCATTGGGATGTGGTCCCTTACGTTTCTAGTTACAAACACTTCAGAGAAGGTGGCCTCAATAATATGACATTTGGTTGTGTATTCTGTAGAGGAACAGGTGTAGGAAATATTCTACAGTATGTGGTAGTACCTCCCTAGGTAAAATCAGTCTGTCTGTGCCTACTGCATGCGTAGTCTATGAGTTATATAACAGTACTCCTTAGTCTTCTGTCTACCTATTGTTGTCATCTGAATGTACCACATGTTGCTGTGAAGGGAATCATCAGTATGCTTTCTAATTGCTTGGGCACTATTCACATTGCATTAATACATTATTACTTCCAACAGGGGAAGGGTATTAGGACACAGGGTGCGCATAAATATTTGGGGTGCTGACTGTACTGGCAGAGGATGGTGAACCCTTTTGCATTCTTACAAGGGCCATTTTCTCCATGTGCTAGCAGGTATATTGCAGGTGACTTGTGGTGCACAGTGGTATTGGCAAATTCAATAGTTTGAGCAACACAACCCTTTCTAATAACACAATGAGAAATAACAGTGAACTAATAAATCTTCCTAGTGCCACTCTGATAATACTGCAAAATGTTAAAATACAAATACATAACTTTGCATAAGACACTTCTGTGCGGCGGGTGTTGAAGCTACGTCTGAATCCATAAACGACCACGCTGTCACCGTCTTCTTCCTCTTGGACAGTCAATGTGAACAAGTTAACCTCCTCTAGTTCATTGTCCAGAGATGAGGGGGTATATGGTCAACCCTGAAGTCTGTTCTGTTAATCCTTTCCTTTTGGCAATTGGGACAGCTGCTTGTGAGTAGTTTATTATTATTTCAAAAAAGTCTTTGGGCCAAAAATCTGTGTTCCATTATTGCTATGTCGAAGCTCAGTACTGATCAGGCCCTTCTTTCCTCCACTTGGAAACCTGACTTTGAAAAAAAGTTTGCAGTGCGTGTTACTCATACAATTTCTTATATATTTCATATTTATATACAATATAATATGAAGCACAGATATTCAATGCACACTGTCCTCCTGTATTTACATATACTCATGTTTTCATTACTAACCTCAATAAATAAATATGATATTACTATACATTATTTATCTTTTGTAGTCCCTGGCGAATGCACTGCATTAAAATGCATTTTAACAGATTCCACCTTACAATCTAATTAGTTACAACAATATTTTCTTCAGCTCTGAAGAACCTAGCAATGCTGCTTTAATATCTGATGGACGTGCGTACACTTAGCTTACTTTATCTTAAACAGTACAGTTGTCACAAGGGATTGAAGCATGAATGTATATATATAAATACACGCATAGCCAGTCACTAAACTGCATAACGTGAAACCTGAAACACTGTATTTAATCAGGGCTGCCCCCTTTTACCAAATCGTGTGATCCTAGGCATTTTATTTCTCTTTACACGGCTCTCTGTGTTCTAAATGTATACATACATATCTTTACATGACGGTGGCCTCAATCTCCCAAACCTCAGGAAGTCTCTATCCTGCCTGGCTCAACTCCCAGAATCTGTGGTCGGCCAAGAGTGCTACTATCAATGGCAGCCCAAGAGAAAGCTTATTAACTCTTTTGTTACCTCATCGTAACATCTAAAAACATGCGTTGTGTTTAATTGTACGCTATCACGTCTTTTTTGTAAAGCACATTTTCACTCAGAATGGTATTTTGGCGCCAGATACCAAGTCCTTATTGTTCCTTCAACTCCATGGTACTCCTTTCATCCACCTCAGAATGATGAAGGGCTGATCAGACCCCGCATCTATCCACTTTTAGAAGGATGAAATGCTCAATAGACCTAGTAGCATATGAACTAGGTTTGACCATCAAGTCAAACACAGGCTCTCGTTCTCTGTATGTAATGCACGTTGTGTAAACACTGTATATTCTAGTCTTTTGCTCCTAAGGGCCTACAATAATGTATTGGACCTATATTTTGACTCAAAACGAAAATGCGGCGTAGCTAGCGTGCATTTCATTCCTTTGTTTAATGTTCAACATCCGCTCCAACATCTACGTTGCTCTAAGGCCAGTGGCACCAACCAACTTGAACATGAGCCACAATGTCAAAACCTCATTTTGTAATAGCAAATATCAACTGTGTGTGCTCTGTTGCGACACCCTCCCAGCTCGGTTCTTGCATTTGAGCCATTGCCTGTGCCTGCCTTGACTGCTGCTGAATTCGGATGCAGGTAGGAGTAAATAATTCTGTACTTAGTATATCGGGGCTGCAGTATTTTGTGTAATTTTACTATGTTAATCTAGCATCTAGCTGACCAGGTAGGCCCCTGCATTTTGTTCATTGAAGTATTGATGACTAAATATATTCATCAGGTCTATTATGAAAAATTATTTTATGACTTATAATTGGTCATCTAAATAGAGAGATATTCATAAGCATTTGAAACTGAAAGTATTTCCCTTTCTGCCAGGAAACTATATTACTTATATTGATGGCATTTTTAGTCTTCTAACATTGTGGGCCATAGAACATTATTGTGTAAAGATCTATTTCCAATAGTGAAGGAGATTTTTGATTGTTACAAGCAAGGCACTTTACTCATTTTTACAATCTTTGTTCATTGTTCTATTGTTGTCAATAATCTAGATGTTGAGGGGCATGGTGAATAGATTGAGGATCCAAAGATATCAAAGGGAATAGCTCCATTTTACCTGGTATTACATCTTCTATAATTGGGCTCTGGGCGGTAAGGGATGGCAGTCCTTGAGCTCAACCTATTATGTCATCTACCTTTGCTTGGCTGGCCTATCATTTGCTGCTGGGCCAAGTCTTGGGCGTAATAGCAACCAGAAAACGTAAAAAGGTTGCTGTGTGACGTGGTCAATCAATGCCTGCGAAAACCCTCCTCCCCCTCTTACTACCACTTGACTCAATATTCAAGTGGGAGGATCCATTATTAAGCGTCCAAGCACACCAGAAAGGTGAGATGAGAAGCGTGCGGTGTGATGCTCAAGGAACTGAATGTACACCATTTAACAGTCTTGAAGGCAGCTACTTGGTAGCTAGACACAGTATACACTGGATGCACGTGAACCAGTTGCGTGGTTTCAAATTGAACCTGCCTTAGTCAAAGTGGGTGTGCTGGGCACGTACCCAGATGAGGGGGAGGAGTGGTGCGGTGTACTACAGACCACAGCATCAAATAACTAGCGGTGATCTGTAAGGCTAATGACTGGTGTGATACAGATGACAGCAACATTAACTAGTGGGTTTTTTCCCTTAAATGACGGAATTGGTATAAGGCCAGTCAACTTTAAATTGACAAAATTTGCTCATACAGTCAATATTTGCATATATTAAAAAAGAATCAACATGACAATCAGGATGCACCTAGATATTATGGTCTCACTAATAAATCAATAGATCAGCATCTGCCAGACATGCTTCAAATACAAGAATATATAAAAAACAATTCACAGATCTAAGTTCTTCTAATAACTTTGTGAATCACAGGCGTCCCATCTTATTTAAGAAATCCTCGTCTTTTCCAGCGCAAGATGCTGTAGTGTGTTGCTGTTGTGACATATGCAGAGTCTGAATAACCAGTGATGCAGTTGTCAGGCCCATTGTTTAAAGCGGCAATAAGTGCCACTAACTCAGCTGCTTGGGATGAATAATGTGGAGGTAATGCAATCTGCTGTACAATGTCTAGGGAATCAGAGGACTCATGCTGTTGGGCCCTAACCACTGCGGCTCCTGTGCACCTGACCCCTTTTTCTTGGTCAATGGTGCAGGACCCATCAACAAAATATACAGTGCTATCTGGCAAGGGGTCCTCTTTTGCTGCTCCCGACTTCTTAAAAGTCACCTGCATCAGTGGCCACAGAGATGAAGAAGAAAATATAGACTACTATTACTGGCATACTTAAGCAGGTGGAGCCCTATGACCGCAACCACCCAACCACACGTTAGTACAATGGGAAGCTGGCAAAGATGTGAGAACTGGATCTCCTTGCATTTTCTTTTGATGAATTAGTGGGATTCCTAGAATTTTTGGCAGCCATCTGTCCAAAATGGAAGGTTACAATTCAGACCTATTTTGCCAGAGTTGCAGTCCCAATGCTACATCACGGTTTGCTGCAATTGGTTAGACAAGCTTTGCAGCAAAGTGTTGTTCACACTATCAATGTGACGACAGACATGTGGACCAGTTGTCAGGCAGCTGATTATGTGTGCATCCCACATAATAAACAATCGGAGACATGGCTAGATCAGCATTCTAAAGGTTTTTTCAAATGCGGCCATTGTGGGATGTGCAAATGTGCTAAGGATAAGACAAAGCAAGTTCAGATTAACAATGGAAAAGTGTATGATGTACTAACTCATATAACTTGTAGTACCAAATATGTTATTTACATAATTGAGTGCAAATGTACAAAAATATATATAGGGAGCACCATAAGAATGCTAAAAGAACGAATGAGTGAACACTGGAGAGCAATCAAACAGAATGATATGCGGTACCCCATAGCAGAACATGTACATAAATGTATTGCTCAGGAACAAAGTAAAGGTTTCAGATTTTATGGGATTGAGCATATTAAAGTAGACCCACGGGGTGGAAATAGAGAACTGATGTTGCGGAGACACGAGGCAAGGTGGATTATGCGTTTAAGAGCCGTAGAGGACGGTTTAAATATCGATCAGGAATTACAGTATTTTTTGGGTGACTGATTGAGAAGTATATGGTCATTCATGAATGTACTGACTGTTAATTCGAGTGAAGTCTCATCCTTCAATTAGCGGTATTCATAGGAGCACTTATTAGTAAGCTGCTCCATGGCAAATAACGGTAAGTTCATCATAATTAATGTTAAGTTGTTAACCACTTCTTTAATATGTAAGGTGTGGTTTATTCATGAATCTGATAGATAATGTAAAGATCTTTTCACAATTCACAACATGGTAATATGTTGTTTGCGTTTAATGGTGGATAAGGGGAAGCTATGTATAATTTGTGCACTACTGGAGATGCTGTCTTTGGAAATTATCTGGCGAATATAAATACCAATCATTTTAATGTACCATGACTAGGTTAAGATGGCGCTTATAAATGGAGATGAAGTAGTCCTTTTTCTTAAATCTTATGATGATATTAGCGGTGTGAACCCGTAAGGGTTGTTCTTCGCCTACACTCTGGTGGATAAGATGTTGCCATGTAAATACTAAGCATTACTGATGATGGTATTTTTGGAAATTATTGGGTCATTACGATTATCAACCTTCGTATTACATTAGCACTAGGCTAAGATGGAGCTTAAAATGGGATGGAGTTGTCCTTTTTCAATTGTTATGGCGATATTAGCATCGGGAACCCGGAAGACGGTGTTCCTCGCCTGTACTCGGGTGCGGTAACACGGTGTCACGGAGAGGTAAGAGGAGGGTGGTTCCTCATATTGAGATACTTAGTTTGATTTTAACTCGGAAACTGGAGAATTAAGAGTAACGGGATGTATCGTTTCTTGTTTATTTGTTCATTAGGAATTGACGGCGTCCTGCCATTATATTGGGTTACAAGAAGCTTTGGACTGTCACGGTAGGGACGCCCGAATTATGATTTGTGATATGGTTAATTTGGTACAAATAGGAAGGACGACAAATAATTGCGTTGCTTTGGATTTATTTACTTTCAGAATACGAATGACATATAAGGTGCAGCCTGAAAATTAGGAACCGGAAAGACAAGACTAATGTGTAGTGGATTTGGGATCAACAAGCCATAGTTGGTTTTGTTTGAAGGTAAGAGAAGAGGTATCTGTATTGAATAAGAGTTTGAAGGTCTGGCGGCCCAATGATACTAAATGGATTATTATTGGTTTACTCAGATTTGAAGTACTCCCGACCCTGAAAGGAAAATATCTGTTGGTTACACTATGGAGGGATAATTTTAAAGGTAGGAACCATCTTGATAACTGTAGAGGTGAATGCTTGTGTATTTAAGTTAACAGACCCTTGCCTCGTATACTCCCCAATGACAGAATAACTCATTTTTACTTTTATTTTGGATGAACAGAAACGCAGTTGAGAGATTCAAGGTATTGGCGTCAACATGACGCAAAAAAACTTAAATTTTGCTTTCACATGGGTTATATAAGCATAAAAACACTTGGGTTTAGGCAAAATACCTAAAAGATTATGATCACAACATTATAACAAACTGGATGTAAGGAATAGGTTACGATAATCTATGAATGAGACGAATTCGAAAATGTTTTTTGGATGTAATTCAATCTTTTTGTGTTTAAATAGTGATGTAATATGGATTTATATATGGCGTGTGTTGCACCAAATTTAGATTTGAGTAGTCCTTTGCACATGGTTGTCATAAGTTGGGCTCTATGGCACTATTATTAAGGGCCATATAATGTGATTATAAGTGTGTATTTTGTATTATTTCCAGCCCTGAGGAAGCCGTAGGTTATCCCGACCACGGCGAAACGCGTTGGCATAAGGAATTGGAAGTCGAATCTGACGATATTAAAGAAGACGAATATTAGAGCCTAATTGAACTGTGTTGAATTCGCTTTATTCTAATGCATAATGGGATTTTTTTTTTAAATTGTGTGCTCCGAAAAATTGTTAAAGTATGTGTGCATCACTGCACACTGGATCACTTTTGCGGAGGTACAGCAAATTATATCTACTGGTTTTGGCCCTGAAGAAAGTTTTCACAGGGTTCAGCAGCATGTGACAGAGGTCATGTTTGCCATGGAGAAATCACATACAGCTGTAAACATCTGTGATGAATTTAACAGTAGGGTGTCTGAATGGCTGAGACCCAGAGGCCTCTGAATTGGATTTGTTGCCACGGAAAATGGCAGTAACATAGTCAAGGCTATGGTAGATGGTGGCTATTTCAGGGTCTTTTGTTTGGCCCATTGCATTAACCTAGTGGTGCAAGATTTTGTCAGAAAAGACATAGTCATCAACATACTTGCCACCTGCTGAAGAATCTGCACTAATTTCAGCCATTCTTTTAAAGCCCAGAAGCAGTTGCGGGTATTTCAGCATGCTAATCGAGTGCTAGTTAAAGCACTGATACAGGAGGTGGCAACACGTTGGAACTCAAGCTATTACATGTTGCAACATCTTTTTGAGCAGTACAAACAGATCAATGCCTATGTCATTCAAAGAGGATGGAATAGAGTTGGGAAAGCTATGACCATGGATGTAGAGAAATGGAGCCTAGTCAAATGCCTGACACAGATGCTCCTCCCTTTTGAAGTTTTCGCATGGAACGATAGCAACAAGGCCAGCACGATGGGCCAAGCTATCCCATTATTGCATCTGCTACAGGTCCAGCTAAATAAGGTGTCTGAAAGGTTCGCCCCAGCAGTTGTGAAAGAAAACACAGAGAGCTTACTCTTTCGATTGGCTTCCAATACAAGGCTGCAAAACACTATCATCTCATCCAAACAGTACATCGGGCCACACTACTTAATCCACTGTACAAAACAATTGTGCCCATTTTCATTGCTTTTTCCGAAGAGGTGTATTGTTGAGGAAGCCGAAGACCAGGGAGAACAATGTCTGGAAAGTAGAGTCCCACCTTGTAGTTCTGGGGTGCCGCCTTCACCTTCCAGAGTGGGCAGTCTTGTCTCACAGTAGGCAATAACATCATCAACCAGAGCAATGGTTCAACAACCAGAAAGTGGATCAATGGATGACGTGGCTCCATCTCAAATTGAATGCTTCCAAAACGGAAATACTCTCGTGTGGCAATTAGAAACATTATGAACCACTCACCGCTTGCCTTGATGATCTGGGAACACTGCCTTAAGTATCAAAGGAAGTAAGAAACATCGGAATGACCACAGACTCCAAGCTATCGAAGAATGCCCAGGTGAACAAACTATCATGATCAATCTTTGTTAATATAAAAGCTCTGCGCCTAATCTTCCCCCATTTCGGATTTCCACACAAGGTCCAAGCTGCCTTCTCCCTTGTTCTGTCCAAACTCGATTACGCCAATAGCCTCTACCACGGATCACCTTTAACAACCATGAAAAGACTACAACAGATTCAGAACTCGGCTGCCAGACTACTCTTACATATAAAACTGCAAGACCACATCTCCCCTGCCTTGAAAGCCCTGCATAGGTTACCGGTTGCCAGAAGATCCACGTTCAAGCTGCTTTGTATCACCCACTAAGAGATACAAGGAATGGGACCGCTCTTCATCAGGAATAAAATCACCAAACAAATTCAACAAAGGAACCTCCCCTCAAAATTCCAACTTACAAGAAAAAAAATGGGTGCTGCATCCTTCTCTGTTCAAGCAGCCAAACTATGGAACTCCTTACCCCCAACATAAGATCAACGGAAAACCACCTTTTCTTAAGAAAACTACTCAAGAATTGGCTTTCCCACATAACCACCATACGCAAACAAAAATATACAAAATATTCCTCTGTATATAAGCATTTAATTGTACTATAGATATGTACCTATATATGTATTGCTTTCTATAAACGTGTAGAATAATTATGTTTTTAAAATATATAGATATTCATTAGTTCTGCTTAACAAATGTACATAATACTGATAGCTACATTATTCTATGTGTTAACATGTATATAACTGACTGCATAAATAAGTAAATCTTTTATCATACCCATTTATTTACAATTGCTTCACTATTGAATTACAAAACATATAAATAAATAATTTAAAAAATGTTTTTAAAGTGCAACAACATTTGAGAGCTGGAGTTTATTTAACCTACATATGCAGCCTTGCTTTATGCATATATATATATATACCTTCCATGTCCTTATGTATTTATATATGTATTACTTTGCTTCTAATTCATTCAGCATATCCAATTCACTACCCTATTTCTCACCCTATTCTGCTCTCAATGTTTCCTCTACCTCGACTCTCTGACTCTCTACTACTCTTTACAATGCACTACCCTATTTCTCACCCTATACCTCTATCAATATATCCTCTTCCTCCACTCTCTCATTCATCCCAAACCCCATACCATTTCTATGACCCCCAAAATAACCCCTCCCTACTCTACCCCTCCTTGCATCATCTCATACCTCTTTTACTATTTTGATCCCAAAAACATGCGTTTCTAAACCCTTACCTCTGATTCTTACCCCTCTACCTCACTTTTACTCATTCCAAGCCGCCCCCCCTGCTGCTATGAGGTCCAAAACATCCCTCCACTATCTTTTTTACGATGGTACAAAGTTTTGTATGCCAGGACTCAGAATGTAAAAAAGCATCTTTTAGTCAAGATGATTTTTATGTTCTGTATTTGAAAAAGCCACTTTTAGAAAGTATGGATTTTCTTGTTTATACATGCTTATGCTGGGTTTGTGGATTGACTGTCTGACATTTGAATGACAGATGCTGGGGATTTTCATTCTCTCAGACGGTCACGGGGGTTGATGTGTGTCCTACCTTTCCTGAATGAGTCAGGGCTGGACTGCATTCAGAGTAGGGGGAGAAGATTTCCCTAGCAGCTGAATAGGCCTGGTCTGCCTTTAGAGTGGTGGGAGGAGATTTCCACTGCACCTGAATAGGCCCTGTCTGCCTTAGACAATGGTGTCTCCCCCTCCTGCCAGGAAGCTGGACCAGAGAGGAAAGAACTGGTTTTGGCAGATCACATATCCTCCCTGCACCAAGAGAGCAACGGAATTTGCTGTATAAATATTGGGGCCCAAACCCCAGTATTTTAGATTACTGCTGAACTAAGGAACCTGCCAAGATGAAGGGCTGGAAAAGCTGATAGGAGGAAATGCCACTTTGCTGCGTTGGCCTTCTGCTTGCTGCTTCTGTCTTGAGCAGGACATAGAGTGGATTGTACTTTCATCATCCTGCTGTTAGAGTTTTTTCCAAGGGCTTGAAGAAGAGCTTGCCTCCTGTTGCATGTCCCAGGGAGATAAAAGACTTCAGAGAATTCGCTGGAATCAAGGAACCTGACAAGAAGAAGAGCTGGAAGAGCTACCAGGAGGAGCACTGCCCCTTTGCTGTGTTGTTGCTTTTTTGGGTTGGCCTACAGTTGCTGTTTCTGCCTTGGGCAGTGAAAGGACTGGACTGAACTTTCTTTACTTGTGCTGAGTATCTCCAAGGGCTTGAAGTAGAGCTTGCCTCTTGTTCAGAAGTCTCAGGGACTGCAAAGACTTCACCAACCTCTGGGTACCCCTTCTCGAACTGTTATTTCAGCTGCCACAGAGAAGGGAAAAGCAACCAACTCCATCGCTGGCTTTGTGTCCAAAGGCACTGCAGAGGGCTCTGCTGCATCTCGTACTGCAACAATGGTCTCACTGATGGTGACAACTGCTACCACTAAGCCGCTGCTTGCACCGTGACCTGAGGGTACCACACTCCATACCGCCTTGCTTCACTTTGCCGCTCTGGTTTCACTGACGCCATCACTGCATGCTGACCATGGCCGCATTGTGGCTTGAGGGCACCGCTCGTAAGTCACATGACACACCGCCCCATCCCATACCGCAGTCTGCACCTACCAACTCCTGCTTCCGCAGCCGACTCGGTCACCTGCACCGTGATCTGTCAGCACCGCAAACAGCACTGCCTCCACTCCACACATCAGCCCTGGTCTCACTGACGCCGCTGGATGACCATCATCGAGCTGCTGCCTGCACTGCGACTTGAGGGCACCGCACACCGCACCTCTCTGCTTCACACCACAACCAAAATAGTTGCCTTGACCGGCCCACACCAACGTGTCGGCCACAACACAAAAGGTACTGTTTATGAGTCTTTTGACACCCCTGGCTGATGCAGTCAGATGGAACTGTTGTATTCTGTTGTTCACAGAACTGCAGTAGGAACCTTTCAGAGCTATCTACTACAAGGAAGAGTGTTTTTCAAGTATTCGTGCAAAGTGCACATTTTTTAAAGTACTGTATGTTGGATTTTGACGCTTTGGTCTTGTTTTGGCTATATGAAAATATTGGATAGTTTTTTTAACTGGTGTGGTGTCCTTTGTAGTGTTTTCACTGTATTATTGTTGGTTATGTGCAAATGCTTTACACACTGCCTCTGAGATAAGCCTTTCTGCTCGTGTCAAGCTACCAAGGGGGTGAGCAGGGTTTGTTTTAGAAGTGTATCCCTCTTACCCTGACTAGGAAGAAGGTTCCCTACTTGGACAAATGTGCAAACCCTTGCTCACTAGAAACCCCCATTTCTAACACTGTCTTTCACCAGCATTTCTAATCCATATATGCATCCATATGTTCATCCATTTAGTATCCACCCTTTCAAGCCTCCTTTCACCCATACATCCAATGAGCAAGCTATAAGACTTATCACTGCCAGTCCCTACCACCACTGTGTCTTCCCCTCCAAACGCCTGCACAGCAGACCTGGCATCAGCATTGGTGGACTGTGTGGCTTAAAAAAAATCACACATTTTTAGAGGCCGGTTATGCCTCAGTGAATTTTTTTTATCAAGAAATACAACCACAATACATTACTACAGTTTGGTTGGCAGTATCTTCTATCAAAAATATCACTTTGGGCATTTTGTTGGTTGACAATGTTAGGAAAGCCAGGTGGTCAAGCCAACTCAAAACTTTTCATAATGGAGGGGCACAGCTACAGCCTGTGAAGATGGCTCTGATTCATTGAAGCACAAAGGACATATTTTGTTGGTTGGCAAATGCAATGGGACCTCATACTTTCCAGTCATCCTGCAATGTGATGGAAACTGCTGGTGTACTGTAGAAATGAATTACAGCACAAAATGGGGGGGTGGGTCCATGACCATGGCCACTCTCACGTTAACTGTTACAGCATGAGCAAGAAAAAGAAAACCTTCTCAAGAAACATGCGTGGTGAATATTATTCATAATACTAACTTACTTGTGCCTGCAATCTTCACAGAGCACAGTAGAGCATGAAACGTCTGTTCTTACAGTACCACAAGATATATAGGGAAGAGGCAAACATTACTAACAAAGCAGAAGAAAACTATAGACTAGTACAGACAGGGGAAGTTCAGCTGCAAAAGAAACATGAAATATGGAAAAAAAGGATAAAGTAGTGATAACAAGAATTAAACAAAAATTGTCCAGAGGAGTTGGAAAACAAGGAGACAGTATCAAAAATAAACAAGGCAAAATGTAAAAGTAGCATAGTGGGCAGAGATAAAAGAGCTAATCCATAGTGCTCTGTATCCCATCCTCATTGCCACTTGAAATGAAGATGGCAGGTATGGGTGTCAGAGCAAGGCTGTTTCTTGCCAGCAACACAAAGGGCCCGATTCACAGAATGCACTTACTCCTAAACTGAGAAAAATCCAAATTTTAAGACTTTCGGTATTCACAGAAGGCATTTAGGAGTCCTAAAGTTAGGACTCCTAACTGAGCAAAATGAGTAAGTGCATTCTGTGAATACGAAAATGGTAGTAAGTTTAGGATTTTGTCTTAAGTTAGTTCTGTGAATCGGGCCCAAAGCTCCCATCAGCAACTTCTGTCCTGGAATTCAGCAACAACAGTTCAATAACACACGTTTCTATTCTAAGCCCACAACAATCATAAAACCCAACATTTAGGAAATGATAATATTAGGAAATAGGACTTACTGGGGTTAGCAGAGCCCTCGGCAGCAGCGCTGATGGTTGGCACTACCTGACTCACTCCTCCTGGACCCGCCTCCGCATTGCCCCTCTTCTTGCTCTTGGGTGCTGATGTAAGTAATAAAGAAGATAAAAAACTAGATTAGTGGTAAAGTTAATCTCCACAAAATTATTATGAGAGGCAAACACAGTCCCATTGTACTTTTCTAAAACAGATTGCCTATTATACTAGATTTGAGTCTATCCAACGTCGTTGAGTTGGCCATACTAATACTAAAATCCCTAATCCAAAGTTCCTTAACAAAACCTACATTTGGAAATAATGTATTGCAATAAATGGTCTTTGATTCTATTCTCATTTCTGAACCCCCTTGATGGACCAATTCATTCTTCCTTCTTTGCAAAGCACAGATGCATACTACATAACACTGTGAAATAGCTTGGGACAGTATGAGCTACATAAAGAAATTCACAGAGATCGCTAACTCACTGATATTCACTGTGGTGACAGGAGGACAGAGAGGTATGCTATGGCTTCTTAAATAATCAGCCAATGTGAGCACCGACAAGTACAATTAGGTAGCGTTGAGCACCTACCTAGCTCAAACTGGATCACATAATAATATTCTTAATGTAAACTAAGCGTAACACTTCTGAGTGTGAGCAGCATGCTATTTGGAAAAAAGTTTTAGCATTGTAAAACACAAACACAACAAATAATTAATACTCACTAAGCCCCCAATCTTGATGCCTAGCAGGTCAAGCAGGTCCTGTTCCCGGTCAAAAATATCCACCCAGCATACTTGGCTGGTGCCCCATGCACATCTGCATAATCTGCCTCAACACAGCTGATGCACCCACAGGGGGTACCCACTGCCGGCGGTGCCTCCTGCTGCAAGCATGGAGGCGAGATGGTGCTGCATGAAATAATCAGTGCTGCCACCTCCACCTCCCAAAAGATTGCCCAAGGATGCAACCGATGACGGCAGCACCATACACAAGGTCGGCAGCTGCTGCTGCTAACCTTTTTAGGGGGCTTGGCACTGCCACTCCCCTGTTTCCTATGCTCTGCCATGGCACTGGGTGGGGTAAAGAAAAGAAAGGGGAAAAGGAAGGAAGAAATAGGAAGTACAAGGAAAAATAAACCAAAATACAAATAATCATGAAAACCCAAAGAAAATGAAATAAAATACACAGACACAAAAACAGACACCAGAATAATAAATAAAAATGAGGGGCATAATAATTAGGAGGCTTGAGAATCAAAAAAGATGAAGAAGGGAATTGAAAAACAGGCCCAGCACCATGAACAGAGTAATAAAACAAGATGGCCATACCCGAGCAAACCGTGTGGTGCCGTTCACACATGATTTTGAAAAATGGGACGTACTCTGCATTGCGTTTGACAGAAAATGCAATGCAAACGGGCTCACTGGACAACTCTGCCCGCCAGCGGAATCCCTATAGCGGAGCAGAGAATTTTAACAACTTTTCGGAGTTTCGCAAAGGGCAACTGCACAAACTCCGACCAAGCCTACTGGAAATTTATTTAGAGAATTAAACCAATAACCTTTCACTAAATTAAGGTGACCTGTGTAAAACTTTGTTTACACAAGGGTAGTTTTGCTTAAATATAGACTATTGGTGTAAGACAGTGGGTTATTAAACAGAGTAGATCTGAGTCCACCAGAAAGAATAGGACCACAAACTTGTCAGAGTAAAAGCCAGTTTCCATAATTTAAACCTGGTAGCTATGGCACAGAGGCAAAAGTCTTCATTTAGGAAGAGATGGAAAGTATTTAGAGGTAACAAACAGTTAAAAAGTCATGATGCAACACAATTATAATCCCATCGGCAATTTAGAAAAATAGAGAAAATTTGATGAGGAAGATGACAGCAAAATGACAGAAATTGAATAAGGGGGGCAGCAGATATAATTTTGTATATATCTAAGCAAAATAAAACAAGAAAAAGTAAAGCACCATTCAGTAGTCACTAATTGCAGCTGACCAAGACCTAGGTGCAATTTTAGATGATTATAATGGAGCACGAATGGATACACCAAATAGCTTGTCAAATAGTTGAAATCCTCCGTATGAACCAATCGGAGTAGCGCAGTTTCATAAAGTCTATAGTGAGCGCTTGAGTTGAAACGCATCGCATCCATCTACTTCCAGGTTGATTAGGGAACCCGGTCCCTGGCAGCCGCTCGACCGGAACCACATCCGGGGCATAATAGTCTCTGAAACGTAACAGGCAAATCTAATGCGAGACACGCATCCGGAGCGCACATACACATCACTAGTGGCGGGAAAACCAAGGCAATTAAGTACAGTGCAGTCCACTATCGTCTTCTGGTTACAAGTGAGAGCAGGTCCAGCCCTCAGGTTTACATGAAAATTTCAAACAGCAGGCCCAGTCTCCTCCTGTTCTTCTGCAGGTCCAGCAATTTTTCCGAGAAGCTGTGGTAGGATGCTAGCTTTCTAGGTTTCACCCACCACTGGGTGGGGCTGACTACAGGACACTCTCTTACCAATGAGAAAAACATACCCAGGCACAAACTTTCCAAGTTTTATTGCACATCCTATATGCCTCACTATCATACAGAATTTACACATATTCTGAGACAAATCAAACATAGTAGACATTTTCTGCCCTTGAGAAGTATGTGTGCCAGTGAGGACTGTTTTTATGAAAAATAACAGCCCCCTCCTTCTCAGCCACATCAAAAAGTTCTGGAACCAGTTCCCTCTCCCACTGGACAAGTGCCGAACTGGCAATAAAGGGCCTACAAAACAAAAGACTTCTCCTCCCAGGCCTTCCTTTACGCTTTCAATTATGAATGCGTAGGCCTCACTTTAGTCCTATTCAAGCTAATGAAGTTCCTGAACACTCCAAACTCTTCCAAGATTCCCCACCGAAGTTGGTATATTTCACATACCTCACTCCAGAGTCTTCCTGCGCTTCTGCTCTGGGGGCAGTTTTCACAACTCATTATGGAGATGCACTGGCAGGGCAATCAGCTTGCAGGCTAGTGATATTTAGCTAACTGGAGGCTCAGGAAGATAGAGTGTAACTTTATATAAGTTATATTTCTTAAATATGTACTTAAAAGCAAACTTCACAAATTAATTGGGCTTTTAAATGATAACAAAAATAGTGGTTTAAAGCACTCTGTAGTGGATACCAATTCCAATCAGCAGACTTATGATTTTATTCTGAGCTTTTATTTCCTCTTAGAAAAATCTACAGCTCTTCACAGAAAAACTAGCTCGGGGTGGGGGGGTAGTCACTATAGGTACCTGATAAAATTAATTTCTTTCAAATTCTAACCATTCTACCTTGTGGGCTACAAGACCTACTTTGGGGTGGTTAACAAAATATTTAAAAATATGGTACTTTCCTGTCAGGGATCTTGACAAGTTTTCATAAAAGTTTAAAAACAGGAGTCCGGATACTCAGTCAGGTCTGAAGCCATATTTAATTTTTCATGCTATTGGGGCATTTCCTGCACTATATACAATGGCTTTATTGTTAAGTTAAATATATCAATATGGATTTGTAGGAAGTGTGTCCCAACTTTTTAATTCTCCTGGATTTTTTTGCTTCTGACTACCCAGTTTTTTTTAATTTTACTGTGAGTGAGTCTCACTAACTAAGTCACAGTCATGGTAAATTCTGTGGAAATGGACTGCAAGTACTAACCACCAGTGGTGCCCTTTAAGATAAGGCTGTAGCTGTGCAGGCAGGGTTAGAGACCCTGGGCTGGTTAAAGGTAAACAAACACCTGCGCACATAAGTGAGCACACTTGTGCAAGCTGAGCATGTCTACCATTTAACCCTTTATTTATAAACAAAAGGATCCACCCATGAGAGATTGCGATGGATACTGTTTGATCATGGGTCAAGTGTGTTTCCTACATTGGTGGGAAGCACATCGTGTTTCTTAAATACCCCTCACACACCAAAAGGGCCCTTGGTGTCATGCTTCATCATAGGGGACTTCACGTCCCTCTACGGAACGCGGCGTACTACCACCAGCGAATGCGCTGGAGCACTGATATTTTCACTATGTGTAGTGTGAAAGAGGGTGAGTCGTAGGGTGAGGAGTGAATGATAAGTGAATGTTAAAAAATACCTAGCACCTGTGGAGTAGAAAAATGTAATATGCCTTGGTGCCGGTATTATAAAAGGTGGGAGGTGGAGGTGTGTTTTGTTAATGTACAAGACCTCCTGTGTGTGTCAACATGTTGCGAAGTGTGCTGCTTTTTCTTCAGGACGGGTACACAGATCCCTACCCTACTCACATGAAATGTGTGACAATGTCAACAATGATTAGATGCTCAGTGTAGGCAGATAGTAAATGCTACAAATACGACGCAATGGTCTCAATCTAATTTGCGAAAAGGTAATTCCTGAAGTACAATCTGAAAAAAAAACACAATATATAAAAATCATCAGGTATGCAAAAGTACTCCAGATGTAGCAAACGTGACCCGCAAAAGTGATACATACAGTGCCTATTTATAGAGTAAACTGTGAAATACTCGTGCCGGCGCAGTGTCCTGTTAAAAAGAGACTGATACAAGACGCACAGACATATAACAAAAAACACACACACTATACGAAATATGTCCCAAGGTAGTCCTTGCTGTGACTGAGGAGTTTAGTAATCGGAAAAGTATTGCCAAGAAAGGAATCTGATTATACACTTGCTGTATTGAAGGCAGTGGCATCATGAGTCTTAAAAACGATGGGGACCAGGTGCTATTTACACTCTGTAGATCAAGATTAGTGCATTAGGTAGGTGTCGGAAGTCCTTTAAGATGAGAACAGAAGTGGCCTCTTCGATGTGGCTATGCCGTACTTACATGTACCAGGGTACTACCTCGTATTGTCGTCCACCCTCGCGGCTTCGTGGATGTGGTCAGGCCGGGAGGAGCTCTTATTTATATTGTACTTAATTGCCTTGGTTTTCCCGCCACTAGTGGTGTGTATGTGCGCTCCTGAAGTGTTTCTCTCATTAGATTTGCCGGTTACGTTTCAGAGACTATTATGCCCCGGAGGTGGTTCCGGTGGAGCGGCTGCCAGGGACCGGGTTCCTTAATCAACCTGGAAGGAGATGGACGCGATGCGTTTCAACTCAAGCGCTCGCTATAGACTTTATGAAACAGCGCTACTCCGATTGGTTCATACGGAGGAGCTCATGTAAAAGGCTAAAGAAGTCATGCCAGCCTTAATCGATAACGGGACATAAGTGCTGAGGAAACAATTTACAGGGAAGGGTGTGAAATTAAATACAGTCAGTAGGTGAGGGTACCGTAGTGTCTAGGAGGGCCCTCATGACAGTGGCAGGTGGTGTTCACTGAACAAGGGTATGAAGGAAAAAACATACTGGAGATATTAATAGTGGAACAAAGCTACTGTTCGTGATTCTTACAACCATATTTTACAATGGTACAGTATGAGCCCACTAAGAAGGTGGGGGAAGGGAAACACCCGATGTTGTATTAAATGGGGGGATCGCAATACCTAGGCGATTACTAACGATAATGGCAGGTGTATTCCGTGGGTAGGTGTTAGTATTACAAGTGTCATTGTCTGGGTTATCGGCTTCCCAAGTTGTGATTACTAGATCGTTAATCAGGGACACTTAGTAGATGTGTGTACAGGGTGGCATCGGATACTTATTTTATTCAAGAAAGGTGGCTCCACAGTATATTATCATTGAGGCCCGTTATATGGGTGCCCAGACAGAACACCCATCGTTGTTATTTTTCCAGCAGACTGCTTTCAGATTGTATTTGCTCTATGATTGTCCATTGTAGGTCGTTCACCGTATGTGTTTCAGATAGATAGTGTGTCGCCATTTTAGTTGTGCTTTTCTTGCATCGGACATTACTTTTATGTTCCCTAATGCGGATTTTGACCGGTCGTGAGGTCATTCCAACATACTCTAATCTGCAGGAGCATGTGAAAATGTAAATGACGGTCCGGCTAGTACAGTTAGTACATTTTCTTTTGCTCCCATTCACTGCCATTCCTAATCTTAATCCATCTGCTCTTCTTGGTGAGATGACAAGTGCTGCAGTTGCCACACGGGTGGTGGCCTTGGATGGATTGAAGAGAAGGGTTTTCACTGGTTGTGTCTGTGCTTTAGTGTGGTTGTGTGTGAACGAGCATGTCTTTCAGGTTTCTGCCTCTTTTGTGTGCAAGCAATGGTTTTTCAAGATTCAGTTTGCCGCAGTTGAGGATCCTCCAATGTTTGTTGACAATTTTTGATATTTCATTGGAATGAGTGTTGTAGGATGTCACACAGATGTGTCTGGCCTCTTGATCCTTATGTCCCTTATATTCCAACAGGGCCTCCCTGTTATTATTCCGGGCCCTCTTCATTGCTCTGTCAATAATTCGGATGGGATAGTTCCGGTTGGAGTGCTTTGTAGTCCGTTAGTTCAGTGCAGTTCCTCCGAAGACAGAGGAACTGCCCGTAGGGGAGGTTATCACGTAGGTGATGCGGATGAAAACTGTCGTACAGTAACATACAGTTCTTAGCAGTTGGCTTAAATTGTGTGGTGGTTTTCAGTGTGCCCCCATCTGGGTATATGTTTAAATCTAGAAATACTAGATTATCGCGTGACGTAGTGTTGGTGAACTTTAGAAAAGTATTTTGCTGGTTGAGCCATCTCATGAACTCCTCGGTCGATGGAACGTTTCCTTCCCAGATGACCAGCACATCGTCAATATACCTCTTCCAGGTCTTGATGTTATGCCTGAAAGGGTTGTCATGATGTAAGATCTTGCAGGTCTCCAGATGGTGTACGTAGAGACCAGCCAGACTGGGAGTGAAGGTACTCCCCATGCTGGTCCCATGCTTCTGCAGGTACAGTGTGTCCTCAAAAAATTCTTAGTCAGGGCCAGGGAGATGCACTCCATTAATAGTTTCCATGGTGTTTGGTAATCCCAGGTGGTTGAGAAAAGAATCTCCTCAATGATGTTGAGTGTCTTGTGGGGTAAACTCGTGTACAAACTCTCCACGTCGAGCCCTAGTAGTAGTTGTTTCACAGGGCCAAAAGTTACGTTTTGCAGCAACTGGAGTACTGCTTTTGTGTCTTTCAAGTAGGGATAGTTTTTTTTAATTAGTGGGCGGAGGAAGGCATCCGCAAATTTCGACAGGGGCTCTAATAGAGAGCCTATGCTCGAAACTATTGGGTGGCCTGGTGGTTGTTCCAGGTTCTTGTGTGTCTTGGGGATGGTGTAGAAATAGGGAGTCCTCGATGATTTTTGGATCAAAAATTCTGCCTCCTTTTTAGACACCCAGTAATGTGCCAAAGCTTCTTCCACCATCCCCGTGATCTGGATCCGTAAGGATTCTGTGGGGTCCTCTCGTAGAATTTCGTAGTTTCTCCTGTCTCCCAGTAGTCTCCTACATTCATTGTCGTAGGCCGCTATTGTCTGGATCACTATCGCCCCACCTTTGTCAGCTGGTTGGATAGTGATATCTTTGTTAGTTGATAATTGTTGTATTGCTTCCTTCTCCAATCTGGTGGTGTTCTGGAAATAGGTCTGGCCATCTGTGGCCATCTGTCCCAGATCTTCCATGACTGTTTTCTCAAATGTCAGTAGTTCAACAGGTAGTGTTGAATCTGGTGGGGTGAAGGTTGATTTTAACCATAAGCCAGTGTCGGATGATTCTGCCGTGGTGGTATCCTTCTCCTTGAAGAATGCCCGTAGCTTCAATTTCCATATGAATTCTTGCATTTCTGCATGAATCTTAAAATTGTCCATCCTTTTTGTTGGTACAAAACCGAATCCTTTTTCTAGGAGTCTTTTACTGAATCCCTGTGAGTTCACATTCTGTTATGTTCACCACTAGTTACCCCTCTTGCTGGTGTAGGCTTGGTTGTTGAGTGAGCTCGTCATGCTCCTCGTCGAGACACGTGGGTTCTCTACTTCTTCCGTTGTCCAATGTACATTGTTGCCTCGCCTGTTCCTGCCCCGTTGGGGTCCAGGGCGTGATCCTAAAAAAGGCGGTGGTCCGTAGTAATTATAGTCGTAATCGGGTGCCCATTGTTGGTTAGTGCCCCCCATCGGCGGTGGTCCATAAGGATATTGTGGGTAGGCAGGGGGTCCTTGATAGTTGTCCCATCCTCCCCGTCTGGTATTATAAGGTCTTAGGTATTGTTGCCCTCCTCTCTGATTCCTGTATGAGGTATTCCTGCCAGAATTGGAACTGTTGGTACTTGTGTCAGAGGCATCGCTATCCTGGTCACTGTTAATGTCCTTCAGTACATAGTCATCTCTTGTGTACAGGTAGGCTCTCTTGTGGCTGAAGCATTCTTTGTCCTTCTTTAGTTTATTAAACTTACTTTGTTTGAGTGTGACCTCAAACTCAGTCATTTGTGGGCTCAGTTCCTCCAGGCGTTTCTTCAGTGCGGTGGGTGATTGATAGGTCTTTAGTTGTACCTCCAGTTTTTGGATGTCTATTTTCAGTTCTTGCGCTAGTCGAGGGGCTGTCTTTATAATTAAAACTAACCCATCTTGGGCACAGTGCCACGATATAAGTGACCGGTCTTTTTTGAATGACTTATCGTTTTGAAAGATGAAAGGTTCATTGCGGACAATCAAGCCCTGTGGTGCCGCATTTGCCCTCAAGTACTCTGTCATGAAAAGGACATGTAGAGCTGCTTTGATTTGGGTTCTTCTCAGGTTGGTTAGTTTGTCCCAATCAGCACTGCTCGGGCCTGAGTCAGTGCTGCTAAGTCCTTCGAAAGGATTGATTGCTGTCAATATTCTGTCAAATTCTTCTTCTCCAAAGGTGAGGCCGCTTTCTTCGGCCATTGTCAGGACAATGCTCGAACAGTGGGTGATGTAAAAATGTGTGTGTTTTTTTGTCTAAGTGGTGCCCCTGTGTACGAGTGAAAACAATGAATAGCGCTAAAGAAGTGGTTCACTGACCACTTCTGAACTCGGGCTCTGAGACCGGAGTTCTAATGCCAGAACTTCTGGCTATCTCCCACAGCTGTTCGCTGTCTGAATACAATAACTGCCAAAGGAGGGAGTGGAGAGTTGGTGTCCTATACCGTTTTGGTGTGTGAGGGGTATATAAGAAACACAATGTGCTTCGTACCAATGTAGGAAACACACTTGACCCACAATCAAACATCATCCATTGCAATCTCTCATGGGTGGATCTTTTTGTTTATAAATATTTGTATGGGGAGGTCGAATCCACCCGAGGTGTTCGTGTAGGAAACCAACTCCACTCTCTACTTTGGTATTTATTGTACCATTTAACCCGGTCAGGTATTCGTTTGCAGGTAACCTTTCACAGAAGGGACCTTTCAGGGAGTGTTGCTAATCTGGTGTTGGCCTTATGAGGTGAGAGACCATTCATAATCTAGGTCTGTAGCTAGTTTTGTGTTCACTGCATTATACCTTATTGGCAAAATCTGCACCACAAAATAGTTTTACCATTTGTAGGGCTTGTGATAACAGGTTGACATTTTAGTGTATAATAATGTAGAATGAGTGCAGAGCCATTGTCACCTTGTGATATCTGTTCTACTAATGGCCCTTTGAAAATTCTCATAATTCACTGGCTAAGCAATAATCAGATTCCACGCCATTTCCCCCAACAGGACTAAGTTATTTACTCTGCTGTAAGCAGGAAGATCAAAGGCCTCTGCACACAATTGAGCAATTTGACCTTGGCACCGTCCATGGAAAGGAAGGGGTTGGTAGGAAATAGGCATTTGCTAATTAACTCTTCACAGTGGACTTGGCCTGGGATAGCCAAATTCGACTGGAACACAGGAGAAAGACCAGACCTCTAGACCTAAACACAAAGGAGGCACCACTTTTACTTTTTGTAGAAAGCAGCTGTGTCAGTTGAGGGTGGAGCAAGGAAGATCTTTCCATACACCACTTGAAGCTGCCATGTTGAGAGAAAGTTGGGGCTGGGTGGAGAGATCATGTGGCACCATAGGAATGGGAAGAGGTGCCTACCTTTTTCAATGTTTCACCTCCATTTAAAAGCCTCTAAACATGAAAGAGACACTGAAGAAGACACTGGGCATTGGAGCGATAATGGTGAAAGAATAGCAATCTACAAGCAGGAGACACCTTACCCCAGTGAGAAGATGGAATAAAGGGCTTTCACTTCAGCTGGCACCCAGGAATAGGATGTCCCCTTTATGTCCCAGCAGGAAATGTATGGCAAATGGACCTATTGAGTGAACATGGAGGGTTTACATGTGGGCCTTGACTCTCTTGATGACACACAGGTGCCCTGGCAAGACTGTCAGTGCAATGCTGTCTGAGAAGTATGGCAGAGGGTGCTCTGCTTGTTGGCTGTGGAGAATCTGTGGAAGACATACCTCAAGCAGGAGAGAGCACCACAAGACCAGGCAGAAGAAGAGTCTTGCAAGGAAGTGGCAAAATAAAGATCCCAAACAAAAAATAACCATTAGAGAAAATTATCTTGGTGGGCACAGCTTACCTCTAGGAGCAAAACAAGTCTAAGATTGTGAAAATCAGCTCTGCAGGACATGAGAACTAGGCCTGGGCAAAAATGTCGTTCCGTTCGCGGAAATTGCGATAATTTGGCATTTTTGCGTTCCGCGGAGAGCGCGAAAATGTCAAAAATTCCGGTTTCCGCAGCTTGGCGATAATTTGTTTCTTGCTCGCGCTGTAAAATGATACATTCTCGCGCGCGCGCGATCGCCTTACCTGAATCCCTGCGTTCGCCGACAAGTTTTCTTGATCCGGTCGCGTTCTCCATGAGATGTTGTATTGTTTTTAGCCATTTGCGCTGTCTCGCGACAGTTCGCGCCCGCAGTGACGTCATGCGTCGCGCGATCACGTCTTTCTTCTCGCGATCATGCACCGCGAGAACAACTCAAAACAAGATGGCCGCGCCCGCAAGCAACCACATGGGTAAGTTGGCGACCCGCAACCATGCAGAAAATCTCGCGAACATGCCGGAAAAAAACTTCCGCATCTTCGCGATATTTCTGCTTGTTTGCGATAATTTTAAACATTCTCGCGATAATTTGCGAAGGTTAATTCCGCAAATTCCGCCCACCCCTAATGAGAACCAGCAAGCGTCGGGAAAGGGGCAAGTAGCACTCCGCTACTAATTTGAATTTCTTTTAAATGGGGATGGGCATGTGTGGGGCCTTCTCCACAGGGCCATCTGTGGCTGCACGGTGCCCCATCTCTATGGCTAGTCTCATGGAAACATCAGGTAAGTGCTGCCACATTCCATTTCCTGGTAGTGTGCCATCCCTGCTACTTTTGTCTGTTACCTCGTGCAAACCTGCACACTACCGAGAAGAAAGAAAAATAATTTGCCGGAGCCAAACTGCACACATCCGCTGCAAAGCCATGCAAGATTGGGCTCCTCACACAGCGCTATTAATTGGTGCATGCCATGTGCCCCATCGAACAAACCGGGGCAGAAGGAGCAGCCCATAAGATGGCAGGAGGGGTTTGAAATTTACATAAGCTGTTTTCATAGAGCCCCATGAAATACAGGGGCAGCACCAACAATCTAAGGCAGTGTTTTCTCGAGCCCATTTTTGGTTGGTTGCAAAAGTCCAAGCAATAAATAATGATTCCTTTACATTCTGTATTTATCGTGTCACAATTGCTGTGCTTCATAGACAGGGGGCAAATGTGAAGCTATGTCTTCTGAAAAATTGCTGCTCAATTTTTTTTTAACATGGGCATTGGTGTTTACATACTCTTGTCAGAATCTTGCTGGGAAATAGGCAGCGTGAAAGCAAAAGCTAAGGGATGCAAGCCCAAATGTACAAAGCTGTTTAGCATTTCTTAACTGACCGATTCGCTATTTCAGTCTGTTAAGAAATGCTAAATGGCCTTTTGAGAGGCAGAAAGGGCCAAAAACAGTCACAATTTGTGACTTCTACCTGGTAGAAATCACATATTTCGACCATGATTTAGGAATCACGAATAGTGATTACCTATTCATTTCCTAAATGCGAAACGGGCACTTAGGCAATGGTATTACCATTGACTTGAAGTCGATGGTAACCTTGTGCTAAATTAAACAATGCATTTAAAAATGCCTAAATTCTGATCTGGGCCTAAATCCATCGTTTTTTTGCTGGAATGGCATGGTGAGCAAAAAAACTATGGATTTAGGCCCAGATCTCTGTACTGGGGTGAATGTATGACATTGTTCTGCATTCTGTCGGTCAACAGTTGTTTTTGCATTTGTCACCCCGAGTGGGACGGGTATGCCCAGACGTGGGTCCCGTGCTCTCCTGCCACTGGAATCAAGATATCCTGGCTTAAGAGGGGTAAAACCCCGAAACCGGTCCTAGGATGCTTGTTTCCAGTCCAAGGAGGACCTGCCTTGGCAGTTCGGGCTGGACTGTTCTCATGAGGCACAGGGTCAAGGCTTATTTGCAAATGGCTGGGTTCAAACTGGAATGGCATGGTGAGCAAAAAAACGATGGATTTAGGCCGAGATCTCTGGACTGGGGTGAATGTATGACATTGTTCTGCATTCTGTCCTTCAACAATTGTTTTTGCATTTGTCACCCCGAGTGGGACGGATATGCCCAGACGTGGGTCCCGTGCTCTCCTGCCACTGGAATCAAGATATCCTGGCTTAAGAGGGGTAAAACCCCGAAACCGGTCCTAGGATGCTTGTTTCCAGTCCAAGGAGGACCTGGCTTGGCAGTTTGGGCTAGACTGTTCCCATGAGGCACAGGGTCAAGGCTTATTTGCAAATGGCTGGGTTCCAACTGGAATGGCATGGTGAGCAAAAAAACGATGGATTTAGGCCCAGATCTCTGGACTGGGGTGAATGTATGACAGTCTTCTGCATTCTGTCCTTCAACAGTTGTTTTTGCATTCGTCACCCCGAGTGGGACGGGTATGCCCAGACGTGGGTCCCGTGCTCTCCATGCCCCTGGAATCAAGCTATCCTGGCTGAAGAAGGATGAAACCCCGAAACCGGTTCTAGGATGCTTGTTACCAGTCCAGGGAGGACCTTGCTTGGCTGTTCGGGCTGGACTGTTCCCATGAGCCACAGGGTCAAGACTGATTTGCATATGGCTGGGTTCAAACTGGAATGGCATGGTGAGCAAAAAAATGATGGATTTAGGCCCAGATCTCTGTACTGGGGTGAATGTATGACATTGGTCTGCATTCTGTCCTTCAACAGTTGTTTTTGCATTTGTCACCCCGAGTGGGACGGGTATGCCCAGACGTGGGTCCCGTGCTCTCCATGCCACTGGAATCAAGCTATCCTGGCTGAAGAGGGGTGAAACCCCAAAACTGGTCCTAGTATGCTTGTTTCCAGTCCAGGGAGGACCTGGCTTGGCAGTTCGGGCTGGACTGTTCCCATGAGGCACAGGGTCAAGACTGATTTGCATATGGCTGGGCTCAAACTGGAATGGCGTGGTGAGCAAAAAACGATGGATTTAGGCCCAGATCTCTGTACTGGGGTGAATGTATTACATTGTTCTGCATTCTGTCCTTCAACAGTTGTTGTAAATTTTAGAAAGTAGGCATTTTCTTGGTTAACCATTCGGTTTGCCTCTGACTTTTTGTGTACTGACTGTCTGGTTTTGAAGTGACAGGGGCTGGGTATGTGCATTCATTGTAGACAGCCACTGGGGGGGGTTGAGGTGTGCCTGGCCCTTCCTGGATGACTCAGAGGTGAGCTGAATAGACCATTGCTCAATTTAGAGTTGTGGGGGGAGATTTCCTTGCAACTGAACAGGTCCTGTTTCCCTTGCACAATGTTGTCTCCACGCCCTGTAGTCATACGGCACCAGTGAGGACAGAACGGGTTTGGACTGGGCTCAGAGACCCTTGCAGAAAGAGAACAAAGACATTTTGGGGTATAGGTATTAGTGCTGAAACCCCAGAACTTTAGATCATTTCTGGAATTCAAGAGGAACCTTAGCTAAGGAGAAGGGCTGAATAAACTGAAGGAGGAGTACTGCCCCTTTGCTGTGTGCTACCTGAGATTGGCCTGCAGTAGCTGTTTCTGCCAAGGGAGGTACAAGGACTTTGCTGTGTGATGTGTCCCCTGCTTGAGGAAGATCTCCAAGGGCCTGTGTGTGCTGGCCTCCTGTTCTGCAGTCTCAGGGAAACAAAGATTTCACCCACAGTTCCCCTGAACTCTGCTGCTGAGATAACTGACCTGCCTGGAGGTGCATGTTCCAGTTCTGGGCCTATGGAGATTGTGCTTGCTGCTGGGAGCTGGAAGAAACCTCAAGAACTGAAGTAATCGACGCATTGCTCTTCTTGCTGCAGTTTTTCTGATACAGCGCAGCTGTGCAAGAAGAATCTCCATGCATCGCCGTGTCACTGCCAAAACCGATGCAGCGCCTGTCGCTGCTGCAAGAACCGACACATTGAGGGATCACGGCTGAAGAAACCGATGCAGCCCTGCTTGTTGCCGCCAAATCGATCGCCGATACATCCCAGATTTGTGGACCAGAATCGTCTTGGAGGCGATGCATCACTATCTCCTACAGACTTCTCCTGAGTGCAGCAGAACTATTGCATTGCCTCTCCATGGTCTCCAGAACTGATCTCTTTGTTTCTAAATGCTTCCCATCTCTGCAGCTGTTTGGACTTGTGAATTTTAACGCTTCTACAGGCACTTTGTGAGAAATCACGCATCCATAGTTTTCTATGGACCCAGTTGCTTGAAACCTTTTTAAAGTCATATTCTTATTACATGTATGTTAGATTTTTGTTGCTTTGGTCTTGTTACGTTTAGATAAAGATAGTTTATTTTTCTAAACTGGTGTGGTGTTCATTTGTGGTATTAAATCTGTATTACTCTGTGCTTTGAGTACAAATACTTTACACATTGCCTTTGGGATAAGTCTGGCTGCTTGTGCCAAGCTACCCAGGGGGTGAGCAGGCATTATCTAAAGTGTGTATCCCCCTTACCCCGACTAGAAGCAAGGGTCCCTATTCGGACAAAGGTACCTACCTCTGCCAACTAGAGACCCCCATTTCTAACAGACTGCTTGTAGGAGTCAGTGAAAAACAGTGTGTCTCTGTTGATGGAGATGATGCAGTGCTCCAGCGGTATATGCATGCATTTTCAAAAGTAGTATGCCTTTCGAAGTCATGTAAGAGTCAGTAAGAATTTGACTGTAGAAAAATTGGATTGATGTTAACATTGTTTAATGGACAGCAGTACAATTCTATTGATAAGTCTGTGTGTTGACTTGAACAGAAGTGTGGAAAATTAATTTTTTTTAATTGGTTTTATTAATTTTATCGGTCATAGTGTAATACAAATAATGACAATTCATAGAGGGTAGACTTCAAAGAAAAACGGTCTAAATAGGCACAATTATAAATCACTAATTCATACATTAATTCACAATGAATTTCAAAGATAAATTAATGACTGACCAAGATTAAATTATATTACATTACAGGCATATAAACATATGTAAGACCATTTCCGTTTCCAATTAATAATTTTTGACATTTAAAAAATACCATCTAAACTTTTTCAAGATCTTATCAAACCTTAGCAATGAAGAGGGGCCCCTTGCTTTAGCCAACGTGAGCTCCAATTTGTATATCTGATGGATAAGGGAACCCCCTTCCAATTCTTTAGGATCACTCCCTTAGATCCATTCCCTAGCAATACAAAGTCGGGCAGATGCCAGCATAATTATGATTAATTTCAATAATACTTAACCCATGCGGGCGTTTCCGTGCATGGGCGGGGCCGCGTCGGCCAACAGACGTGCGCAGCACTATGGAGGTAGTTCTTGCAACGGCCGCTAGCCGACGCACGCAGGGAAAGGGTTAATACCTATCATTTTCTTCTTAACAGATAAATATACAGGCAAACCCAGGGTTAGTGATATACAATTCATCACCCCTTCCCAGAATTTTTGTATGCGGGGGCAAAGTGCAAAAGATGTGTAGAACATCAGCAGAAAATAAATTACACTTGGAACATCTTGCTCTATGTGTTAAAGCAGTTGCTTCCCATTTTAAGATTTCATCTGGGGTATAGTATAAAAGGCCATGTCTGAACTGGGGTGGCAGAGTGGGCTAAAGAACGGTGATGGATTAAACCCAGATCAGTTGACTGGGGGTGAGTGCTTGCAATGTTCAACACTCCGTCCATCATTTTCTTTGGTTTTTGCTATAGTATAAAAGACACAATGCACGCCACTGTTGTGACTTAAGATTAACTGAGTGTACAGAGAGGTCCAGCAGATCTAAGGCCATCTAAAGTTCTCCAGCCATTGCCTCAGATGGGAGAATCTGCTCCATTTTGATGCTAATAATGGAGTGTCTTCCATAGCAAATTGCAGAAATGCTGGATACATCGTACTTGTAGTAGATTTAATACCAGGCTGAAAATAGTATGAATAGAGGTCTGAGCTGTCGGTGTTCTGTGCATGCTAGATGCTCATCCACTTGTAATCCCTCAGTTGAAGATATTAAAAGAAAGAATTACGGAGTAATCCAAAGGCATTTTGTAGGTCCGAAAAGGATTTAAACTCATTTGGATCAAATAATTGGCCCATTGTTATAATTTCACAATCTGCCCAGACTCTACAGATTGGATCTCGAGAAATAAGGGGAAAAGCAGGATTGTCCCAAATGGGAATGTCTTTGTTAATAAAGCCAACAGAATATTTCTTGCAAATCCCCTTCCAGATAAAAATAATATCTCTAATTATCTTGAAACGCACCCTTTTATAGTAGTTGGGATCATTCAAGTGATAAAGAAAAAGTCTGACTTCTGCTCCAAGAGCAAGCTGGTAGCAGAATGATGTTGAATCTGACTCCCCATAAATCAATAAACCGCACAATCGGCCCAAAAGTACAGCTTCAAATATGGAGGTGAGAGCCCTCCTCTCTTATAGGGAGATTTTAAAAATTGGCTGGCCCGCCTATACCTCCATATAAAACTACGAATCGCACCTGCCATTCATCTGAAAAAAGAATCTAGGACCCTCAGCGGAATTGCCCTAAAAAATATGGATATTTAGGGAGAATATTAATTTTGATCATATTTACTCATCCGATAATAGTGAGTGGTAACTTATTCCATTAATAAATTTAGCAACGGTTGTAAATAACAAAGTTTCATAATTTAATTTAACAATATTGCAAACCATAGAGCAAAGCCTGACACCTCAATAAACCGCTGAGGTAGTGGCCCCTAGAATTGTAGTATCAGGAGTAAGTTTCAGAAGAACCTGAGTTTTAGATAAATTCAACATATAACCAGAAAATTGGACAAAAATGTGTGCTTCAAGAGCACTCTGAGTGAGTTCTGCTGCTGGGTTGGAAGAGAAAATTGCCACATCACTGGCATATGCATTTAATTTCAGTTGTCGGCCCTTGAGAGCCCTTGGTTGAATAGCTGTATTCTTAATTATGGACTGGAGATTGGGCTCTATATAAAGAGCAAAGAAAAGGGGGGAGAGTGGACACCCCTGTCTAGTCCCTCAATAGATCTGAAAGAATCCTGAGTAGCTCCCAGCATATGCCACCCAAGCACGTGGGATCTCATAAGGTGCCTGAATACATTTAATAAAATCTTCCCTTATACCAAAAACAGACAGCGTGACCCATAAACAATCCCGCGCGACATGGTCGAATGCCTTCTCGGCATCGAGTAATACCATGTCCATATTCATATTGCATTTCTCAGCAGTGTCTAAGGCAGCAATTGCTGTATTGATATGAGCAATGGTATCGCTACCTGGGATAAATCTGTGTTTTTTTTAGGATACTAAAGTGGAAATTACAGGAGTGAGGTGGCAGGCCAAAACTTTAGCAAACCATTCAGCATTAGTATTAATCAATGAGATGGGCCTATATGATCCCAAATCATCATCCGGTTTAGCCTCTGCTTAAAAGACCACAATTTTAGTTATGTTCCAGCTTTCTGGGACTAGCCCTCCTGCCTGAATAAATTGAATGCCAAAGGCAAATACCACGCTCAATATCTCTCTGAAGGTCTTATAAAACTCCATAGGCAGCGAGTCTTCTCCTGCCGCCTTTCCAGAGGGTAGGGCCATTAATGCAGCCTCAATTTTCAGCCTTGAAATGTCTGTCTGAAGGTCCCCTGCCTGGTCCTCCGTGAGACATGGTAGAAGGCACTGTTGAATATATTCTACACATTTATACTGATTGAGCTCTTGTGACTGGCTGTATAGCTTTCTAGAAAACAGAGAAAATTGTTCCAGGATGAGTGTTGTGTTTGTATAAAGCTTGCCATCTACTCCCTTAATGGCCTGAATTCTACCCTTGTTTTGTTTTTCTGTAATTTGATATGCTAATAATCGGCCAACCCTTTCCCAGTATTTGTACGGATACCTCCTGTGTTTTAGAAATCAAACCGCTGTCTGCTCCCTCGATCTGCTTCCATCGCGGGACCGCATCTCTAAGAGTTGGGCAAATACCCGGCGTTCATCTGTTGCACCCTGAGTCATTCTAAGTGCACGAAGCAGTTCGAGCTGCCAAACCATTGGATAGAGAGAATTAACTTATGTGATGGGAGCTCTAGTTTGCTTGATCACCTATTGTAGCGTTAGACAATGAACGCATGCCTTCATGGTGTCCCATAATGCTGAGGGCGACGCTGACCCTCTATTACGAGAAAGAAAATACCCTCAGTAATCCCGAAATAGAATTAATGTATTCACTATTGGTCAGTAGGTGGCGAGGGAAAGCAAACATGGGAACATTGGGCCCGTCACAATTTAAATCAAGCAGAAAGTGGAAATAGATCAGATTATGATCTGAGACTACCCTTGGGCATAAGGACATTTCCATGTGTTCTAACCACATACGCTTAATAAAGACCATGTCTATCCTTGAATAATGCCTGTGAGGATAGAAGTAATATGTAAACCCACGGTCTGTTGGGTATAAAATCCGCCAAGCATCACAAATGCCATATAACTTAAATTAAATCATTGAGGGAAGTCCTAGTTCTGGGTTTGCGAACAGTAACCCCACGGTTGGTGGAATCAATACAGTAGTTCATTACATAGTTAAAATACCCCATTGGAATCAATTCTCCTGCCCAGCTCAATAATTCAAGGGAAAGTGTATGAAATATTTCGGGGTCATCAGTATTTGCTCTGTAAACAACACAAAGTACAAAATGTAATAAGTGTAAAAGGAACTGTACCAAAACCCATATCCCCCTAGAGTAAGCCGCAGTCTTTAATATCTGGCCCTGAAGTATTTTGGAAGACAGAACCGCCACTCCATGAATTTCTGTAGTCTGTGATGTACAGGCAACTGTATTCTAACCTAGCTACTTAAGTAGGGCCCTATCTTTGAATGCCAAGTGAGTCTCCGCCAGAGCCACCAAATGGGGCTTGTAATATCCAATCTCCTACCGTACCAATTGCTGCTTGGACCGTGCATTAATCCCTGACACATTCCACCACATACATTGATTCTTAGCCATCTTAGCCATCTAAAAAATTTAAAGAGATCCAGATTCCCATGTCTTGGTATTCCAATATGCACCTTACATATCCACTAGAAGACCTGGGGGAGATTTAACAAATCTCCCGGCAACACAATGCAGCCTCCCGCGAGGCTACGCTGCGTTGCGCGACAGGGAGGGAGCGGTAGAGCACCATATCTTCACAGATATGGCTCTCTCCTCCCCTTTCCCTTGCGCCGGCACTCATTACAGCTGCTGTGCGCCATGCACACACCTTAGCGCCATGGTGTGTGTGTGAGACTAGCATAGGTTTTGTACAGGAAGGTTACCTTTCATGTACAAAATACTAGTCTAGACACAAGGGAAAGTGTTTCCCACTTTGTATGTGTGCTGCACAGTGCAGCATGCATGCAAAGTCAGAAAAGAAAGGTGAAAGTGAAGCAATTCTCCTTCCTTGCACCTGGTTTAAAAAGGCACAGTTTTCTCGTGCTGAACCCAATCTACTGTTTTTAGTACATTGGGTTTAGCATTAGAAACCTTGGGTGGTTGCATGGGAATGCCCATGCTCCACCCTTGCTACACCCCCATGGCACAAAGTAACGCAAAGTAGTACAATTCGCTGCTTTACATTACTTTTAAGTTATTTCCAGCGCTAAACAGGTTTTAACGCTGGAAAGTAAAGTACCCAAAAAGATTTTGCGTCGTTTTGTGTCACTTTTGTGACGCAACACGGCGCAAAAGCTTAGTAAATCTCCCCCACTTAGTATACATCCTGTATGAATTCCCTCGACTACGACCTATTTCCGCTGCCCCCCACCCTTTACATGTGGGCCAGTTAGCCTGTACGTGGCCTTCAGTAATATCAATTTTAATGCCAGTACCCACTCCAGCCCCCAACCCAGACAACCCCACCCAACCCCTGTGATTGTGGGAAATGAATTAATTTGGTTTTCATTTCAACCTATATCTGCCATCAAACCCCCACAAAAAGAGATTAGAAGAATGCTTATAATTAGTCTAACCACTTGCGATAGTTCGAGGAAGCGTTCCAACCCATAGTTTTTTTGCCAACCATTCCACCACAAAATATATCCAGCCATATGCAAATCAGTCTTGATCCATCTCTAACAGGAACAGTCCATATCGAAGTGCCATGGCATGTTCTCCATGAACCGGAACACAAGAAACCCAAGACCTGTCTCACTCTGATGGGGGTTTGTAGATAGGGTGTAGCTTGGTTCCTGTGGCACAGTGAGTTGAGGACCCTCATCTGAGCATACCCTTGGTCACTTAGAGTGTTACAAGGAGATGATGGACGGAGTGATAAAACTTTTCAGACTCTCACCCCTAGACACAGATCTTGGTTGAATCCATCATCATTCTTTAGCTCACTTCGCCACGCCAGTTCAGACCCAGCCATATGCAAATCAGTCTTGACCCTGTGCCTCATGGGAACAGTACAGACCGAATTGCCAAGCCAGGTCTTCTTTGGACTGGAAACAAGCATCCTGGGACCAGTTTCGGGGTAACATCCCTCATCAGCCAGGCTAGCTTGAATCCAGTGGTAAAGTGAGCAAGGGACCTACGTCCAGGAATACCCTGACAACTTAGGGCGAACAAAGCAAACACAAGGAGATGATGGATGCAGCGCTGAAACTTTTCAGACTCTCACCCCTAGTCACAGATCTGGGTTGAATACATCATCGTTCTTTAGCTCCCTTCGCCACCCTAGTTCAGACCTAGCCATATGCAACTCAGTCTTGATCCAGTGAATTATTGGAACAGTCCAGTATGATGGATTTAGGCTGCATTCTGTCCATTAATTGTCCTTTTTGCATTTGTCACTTTAAGCGTTTTACATCAGTCACAAAAAGTGATGAGAGGAATGCTTGCAAACGGTCTACCAACTGGCAAGCGCTCAGGGTAGCATTCCAGCCCATTGATTTTCTCCACACTATGTCACCTCTGATTAGAACCTACCATATGCAGATCAGTTCTGATACTGCTACCATAGCAAATGTCTAGCCCAAACTGCCATGCCAGGTCTCAACTGTAAAAGAAGAAACCCACAACCAGTTTCACCATGATTGGCACTCGTCTGTCGACTGAAATCTGACTCTTCATTTCAAGTGGCAATATAGGGCTCCTGAGACCAGGAAGAAAGAGATGCTGAGCAACTTGTAGATCCATCCCTTACTAATGCTACTTTTACTATTGCTGTGGGGAGGTGCAGTTGGCTGTGCAACACAAAAACCGGTGAGTCTCTAACCTTTTTCTTTTCACCGGCTCCCACTTCTGCTCCTCACAATCTCGGCCAGACATGGTCTCAGCAGGCGCACATGTTGTGCAAGGACAATGGGCGAATGCAAGATGGTGGTAATCCTAGCTCCAGTGAGGCTGTAGGTCTGGGTTTGTTCCACATCGCTTATTGAACATGATTTTATGTTATGCCAGAATTTGAGGTAAGAGTGTTCACAATTTGTGGAATCTGCTTTTGCATAGTTATGCAAAATTGTGGAGAAATTTTGGGGCATATTTACAATAAAGTGTCAAAGTGTCAAAGCGTGTCATTAAGCCAAGAAGGCTATTGACACTCTTCCTCACTTTAGAAACGCAGGGCTGCGCCATATTTACTAGAATGTGGCGCAGCCCTGCATTTCCTCCTGCGCTGGTGCTAACTTTAGTGCCAATGCAGGCACCCTTGCACCATAGTACAAGGGTCCCTGTGTTGAGGGGAAGATTGTTTATGCACAGGTAGGTCATCCTTCCTGCACATAAACAAACCCTAAATGCTGTTTTATAACTTCTATGTGTGCTGTTTAATGCAGCACCCATAGAAGTTGCAAAACAGCATTTTTTTAAAATGATTGGTTCTGTGCAGGAAGGGGGAAATTCCTGCACATAAACAATTATAGGCAATTAGCTGTTTCTATGTGTGCTGCACGAGGTGGCACATATGGCAACAGCAAAAACGAGGAAAAGTAAAGCATTTCTCCTTGTTTCCCCGGCTTAAGACCAGGTTTTCCCTGGTCTTTATGTTGGTGCTATATCATATTAACACTGACCTTGTAAATAGGAGGCAGCATGCAAATGAATGGGTGTTGCTGTGGAATGGAACGGCCACTGCAACACCCATTGCCCTCCCCTTTCACGCTAAGTACAGCCTGAAAGAGGGACATATTTACAAGACAACGTTAGGCCAAGTTAGGTGGCTGAATGCTGCCTTGTAAATCAACCGAGGCCCAGAAAGTGACGTTGTGGTGGCAGTAGGGGCTTGCAAATATGCCCCTATCTGTGCAAATCCAGTTTAGCATTATATGTTAACCTGAAATAACAGTATTACTTTACTCTGTTGTTGACAACATTTATAATATATATGTGTGCTAAGAGAACAGTGAAGGAATGAAGCTACTCATCTGGTATAATAAGTTTCAGGAATAACAAGATCTTCATCCGTAAAGACAATTGGAACTAGACAGATATCACTAAGGTAAATCCATTCTATGCAACATTTCAATGTCGGCTTGTTGTAGCTAGTTACTAAATAATATCTTATTGTCTTTAGGCAAGCAACTATAAAGGTCTGCTATAGGCTTTTGCAGACGGATATCTTGTCTGTTTTATTACATCCTAATACACTTGTAATAAGGAGGACAGAACACCCCTCCTGTTAGTCATTGAGAACTCACCTGAAGAGATTTAAATGAAGGCCCTAAATCTTGAAGTCCTCAGTACCCAAACAGAAGTCACGAGCCAGACTGCTGGTGTTCAGTGATCACATTGACTAGCTTGTCTCACTCCTGTGTCCTTGTTTTTACTGCTGGCCCTCATATTCATGTGCTGTAGAGGGAATCATTTTAAATAAAGCACGATTTATCCCTGCTGGTGTTTAGCCAAAATATCGAGTTTTAAATTTCGACCTACAATAATATCGTGTTTTTAATATCGTAGGTACAGAATATCGAAGTCAAGAATATCGATGGACAGAATATCGATCCCAAAGTAAGTAATATCGAAGTTAATAATATCTAAGTAATTAATATCGATGAAAGTAATATCGTAAGTAAAAATTTCGATGTGAATAATATCGATATTTATTTAGTGTAATGTCATTTAATATGTATTTTATTTGTATGTTAAAGATTATTGTAATGTATTTTAATACATTTAAAAATAAATGTTTAGAGATTTATAATTATTTTACATTTAATTTAGCGTTTTAGTATCAGAGCGCGTTGTGGGTTTATAGGGGAATAGGGTGGGAAGTAATTTAATTATAATTAATGAATTAATATGTATTGTTTAATTGGTATTTATGATTAATTAATTGGTAATTAATTAATAATTGGTAATTAATTGATTAATCAATTGTTAATTAATTATTAATTGTAAAATTATTGTATTAATTGGTTAATTATATACATTATAATTCGTTTATTATTAATATTTATTTATTGTTATTGTTAATTAATTAATTGCTAATTAGTAATTAATTGGTGATTTAATTTTTTTAAGTGATTAATTGATAATTAAATTAATTATGTGAATTTTTATGTGTAGTGGGTTGTGGGTTTATAGGGGAATAGGGTGGGAAGTAATGTAATTATAATTAATGAATTAATATGTATTGTTTAATTGGTATTTATGATTAATTAATTGGTAATCAATTAATAATTGGTAATTAATTTGATTAATAGATTAATTAATTTTAATTAATTATTAATTGTAAAATTAATTTATTATTTGGTTAATTATATAAATTATAATTAGTTTATTAATAATATTTCTTTATTGTTATAGTTAATTAATTAATTGTTAATTAGTAATTAATTGGTGATTTAATTGTATTAAGTGATTAATTCATAATTAAATTAATTATGTGAATTTTTATGTGTAGTGGGTTGTGGGTTTATAGGGGAATAGGGTTGGATGTAATTAAAATAAAATAAATAATGATATATTTTATTTATTTGTAATTTTATTAATTAATTGTTATTAGTTAGTTAAATATAGTAAATATAAATTATTGATTATTGTATTTTATTTGTTGTTATTGCTAATTAATGTATTGTTAATTAATAATTAATAGGTGAATATTTGTAATTTCGCAGTTAATATGTATTAATTAGTGAATTAATAACTATATTAATTATAAAGAATGTATTATTAATTGTAAATAAGAGATAAATTGATATTTAAATCTATTGTGTATTTTGTATGTGTAGTGTGTTGTGTGTTAAAGGGGGAATAGTGTGGGATGTAATTTAAATTTATTTATTTAAATATTTATTTTACATAATTGGTATTTAATAATAATTTTTTTTTTTAAACATTGTTAACATGCAATTTCTTTATAACAAATTATTGAATTGGTTATAATGTTCATAGAATCACTATGCTATCTAGTGCTTTCCCAACTGTTTTACTATCTGGAGTGGGAATAGTAATTTTTACCCCTACGCTATCCAGCGCTTTCCCTACTGTTGCACTCTCTGGAGTTGGAATAGTAATTTTTACCCCTACGCTATCCAGCGCTTTCCCTACTGTTGCACTCTTTGGAGTTGGAATAGTAATTTTTACCCCTACGCTATCCAACCTTTTCTCTACTGTTGCACTGTCTGGAGTGGGAATAGTGAATTTTACCCTTACGCTATCCAACACTTTCCCTACTATTGCACTCTCTGGAGTTGGAATAGTAATTTTTACCCTTACGCTATCCAACACTTTCCCTACTATTGCATTCTCTGGAGTGGGAATAGTAAATTTTACCCTTACGCTATCCAACACTTTCCCTACTATTGCACTCTCTGGAGTTGGAATAGTAATTTTTACCCCTACGCTATCCAACGTTTTCCCTACTGTTGCACTCTTTGGAGTTGGAATAGTTATTTTTACCCCTACGCTATCCAACGTTTTCTATACTGTTGCACTCTCTGGAGTGGGAATAGTAAATTTTACCCTTACGCTATCCAACACTTTCCCTACTATTGCACTCTCTGGAGTGGGAATAGTAAATTTTACCCTTACGCTATCCAACACTTTCCCTACTATTGCACTCTCTGGAGTTGGAATAGTAATTTTTACCCCTACGCTATCCAACGTTTTCCCTACTGTTGCACTCTTTGGAGTTGGAATAGTTATTTGTACCCCTACGCTATCCAACGTTTTCCCTACTGTTGCACTGTCTGGAGTGGGAATAGTAATTTTTACCCTTACGCTATCCAACACTTTCCCTACTATTGCACTCTCTGGAGTGGGAATAGTAATTTTTACCATTACGCTATCCAACACTTTCCCTACTATTGCACTCTCTGGAGTTGGAATAGTAATTTTTACCCCTACGCTATCCAACGCTTTCCCTACTCTTGCACTCTTTGGAGTTGGAATAGTAATTTTTACCCCTACGCTATCCAATGTTTTCCCTACTGTTGCACTCTCGGGAGTTGGAATAGTTATTTTTACCCCTACGCTATCCAACATTTTCCTTACTGTTGTTTTTGTTGAAGTTGGACTAGTAGTTTTATTGTGTCTGATATTAAATATGTTTTGTAATATTTTAGCTATTGTAATATATAATTAATAATAGAAATTATTCTAATTAAAATTATTGATTATTATTTGCTATATGTAATTATTTAATATTTATTAATGTTATTGTTTTATGTGTATAGATGTATTGGTAATTTAAATAAATATTTAATAATTTATATGTTACAGAAATTATTATTAAAAGTAATTATTAAGTAAGTGTATATATTATATATTATATATATGTTTAATTAAAGTTTCATTTAATTATATATATTTATTATACATTTTACATATTATACAATATATTTAATTATGTTTCTTTGATTTATATGTATTATTTGGTTTATTTTACATATATTTTTAAACTAAAAAAAACCAATATTTTTGAATTACGATATTTTTGACATCGATATTAAATTATCGATATTTTTGTACTTACCATGTTGTAGATAGGATGTCGATATTCTTGACCACGATATTTTTGTTGCGATATTTTTGTAGGTCGAATTTTTGTCTTTCGAAATTATGTCATACAATCATCCCTGCTGTATTTCATCCAATAGGCCAATGGTCCTTGGACGCTGAATCTGAGAATCGGGGGCACATCACCACATCCATATTAATCACAGTCTATTTAAGTTTGGTCAATAACAAGACTTATTGACGTTTTTAAGGGTTTTATTAATTCAAAATTTAGTAAATTGTCTTTATTCAGAATCAATCTTTTACAGAATTGATAGGAAAAAAGAAAGATTAGTTCAATTTAATGCATTAAGAGTCTTCCATAATGGAAGAAGATACCGATTCTAAGAAGGGGATGAAAAGGTGTCGGTCACAAACATAAAGGGTTGAAGTGCGAAAGGAGTGAGATCAAGCATAAAGATCAAATATGTTCAAAATCAATAATCAAATCAAAGAACTTCCCATAAAGAGAGGTTCGCGAAACTCTGTAGAGTCTCAAAGCAGCAAGGAATAGTGCAGGGGAAAATGAGCAATCGCAGTAGCAACCACAATATGTGGGATGGCAGGAGTGTTGCTGAATGGCAAAAAGGAATGAAAGAGTGCTGTGAACCTCCTGTAGGAACAGGATCGCTCCTGGGTTTCTCACACAAGATGCCATAACTTTCAGACAATAACGTTCGAGTAAGCAACCTTGTAATTTTGGAATCCAATTATGCATGAGGTTTATTTACTTTACGCATCCTCTCCCATGAATGGGACTACATTTCGATCATTCTAATGAAACAAATTGTATGTTAGCTAACAATGGGCTATGCAGAAATCGAAACATCTTTATTAATGAGAGAAAATGTTCTCCAATATTTTATCCTTGGGAAACAAGACAAGTAGGTTTAAAGAAAACAAATTCAATGTATGTACTACCTGTATGTGGTCAATTCATCACAGTTCCACAACATATTAAATTCTAAACAGGCATTTTTGAGCTCTTCTCCCTATGAGAAGAAACATTTTGCAGAGCTATGTGTAACATGTATTTCATTAAAGCATTATCATAAAAAGGGCAAGAACCTAACATTCAAAGTGTGCATCAGCACATTTTAGTTGAACCACTTTCTAAGCAGTATTGCTTTAAACAGTTTTGAAGCATAGTTCCTATGAGTATGGCCAATCACTACACATGCACTAATAAATATGCATTGCTGTTCCTTTTTAAAATCTGTTTGTTAATATGACACATGTTTGCTATTTTGCGTTTTATTCAAAACACCTGATCACTTGCTTGTTGTGGAGGCTGTGAGAGATGGAATAGTGCATTGTGCTCATTGGATCTTTTGAATAAGCACAAAGGGCTCTGATAACAGGATCGGAAACACACTAAAAAACAGGTGACAGAAAAGACAGAGCGAGATAAAGAGTGTTGGCTCACAGAGGGATCCCTACTGGTGCCAAACAGCTCAAAACTCACTAAATTACCTACTTGTGTCAAACTTTTACTGACAACAGGTTTCTGAGCATACACTTGTTTTATTCATGTCACTTGTCAATATACAACACGACACATCAAAGGTAAAGCGTATAGCAGACATGTCCCTTTGTTTTGTGTTTTCAAGTGGCCTTTTAAACCGGTGGAATGATGGTGTAGTCACTGATGGGGGTTCATGATGTTCGATGTGGGCAGAGGTAAGATCCACCTTTCATCTTTGACTTATCACTGTGACGTACAAAACATACAAGAGGTTCAGGTGAAAGGTGAAACTTGCAGACCTTGACGTCTCGGTCATGGAACAGCTTGAGAACTTGGGTGAGGCTATAGTGCTTGATGTTGATCTATATCTATGCCCAGATGAAAGGTGACATGGTACACCTTGCTTTTCAAACTAAAGGGGAGTGATTCTATTAAGGACCAAAGAGGCTGGAATCAGGTCAGTATTGTAAAGAAAGAGTACCTCTTGGAGCATGGATCGTTTCAATTTTTAATACAAACGTTCTACGTTCTTTACCTTCGTATCTACTCTCATTTTGTGCTGAAATGATTACAAAATACACTTCTACTGGGGAGAAGACATGTAGAACCTTTTCAAAACATGTGCAGTGAAATTCATACAAATAATATCTTATGTGATCATCAAAACGTCATTCACTTCAATTTTTCGTTTTGGCTTTTTTAAGATCACATACACAAAAATGCATGATCATATCATACTTTACAAATTTATGCTCATATGAACTGCATGCTAATTATTGTATAATGCATGCAAACTTTTTTATACAGTGCAAAACTACCAAGAATCACAAAAATAGCAAATTATAATGTCCAAAAATAGTGACCAGTATTTACATGTGCAACAATAGTAAAAACTTGTTGTGTCCTACTTCTTTTAATACATGTACCAGGATAAGAGAAACCTAACTATCCTTAGAACTGGTCAATTGACGGTCCAGATAATGGAGAGAACAGAGCAAGTCTCAAGGTGTTATTTGTCAATAAGAGGGAAACCGTCTTGCTTTGGTTATAATCTCAGTTTGTATAACCTTGATTTCAGTTCAATTTCAAAATTGAGACAGAAAGGCTCCTGACCTCAAAAAAGGGGGGATGGGAAGTGTGCCGACACGTTTCGACCTTCGTGCGGAGGACCGTGACGTTTCAAGGAAGGTCTTCCTCAGGGCTGAGTTTTTTGGATAGGCCGCTGTGTTATAAGAGAAGAATGAAAGCGTGTTAGTGCCTTGTTCTAAATTCTAACTGCAGTGTAGGGTTATGTAAAAACCAGGAATTGTCATACCTATTGAGGAGCAAGTGTTCTCTTGCATAGCAGATCAATCATATATCTGTTGTATGGCTCATTATTCGCTTTGTGTAGCTTATCGTGGCTATGGGGGGATGATAGAGAAAGTTTTGTCAAATGAGCGGAGGTTTGTTAGGCACAAGTACATCTTTGTGATGAAGAATCTTAACTGTGCGCATAAAAAAGAGGTATTGTATTATCTCTACCCATGGATAACTGTGCCGTGACGTGCGCATGTTAGTACATGCCGATACTTGGGCGATTTTAAAATGGGACGCATGCTTGAAGTTGGAGATAACGTATTGGTGCTTAACCCGCATGCTTCCCTACACGGCGTGACTCAAAATAAGGATTTGGCGGTATACAAAAGTGATTACCTTTTTTCTGGTATAACGCCGCTTCCTTAATGGGGCATCGCTTTCTTACTTCGGAATTCGCATTGTGGTATCAGCGACCCATTCCAGAGGAGTCTGCATCTCCTCTGGCACAGGAAGACCCCCTAAATCACTTCAGGCCTCGGGCCCAGGAAGACCCCCTAAAGTCACTGAGAGCCTCTGGCCCTGGAAGACCCCCTAAAGTCACTGAGAGCCTCTGGCCAGGAAGACCCCCTAAAGTCACTTCAGGCCTCTGGCCCAGGAAGACCCCTAAAGTCACTGAGAGCCTCTGGCCATGAAGACCCCCTAAAGTCACTTCAGGCCTCTGGCCCAGGAAGACCCCCTAAAGTCACTTCAGGCCTCTGGCCCAGGAAGACCCTCTAAAGTCACTGAGAGCCTCTGGCCAGGAAGACCCTCTAAAGTCACCTCCGGTCTCTGGCCCAGGAAGACCCCCTAAAGTCACTGAGAGCCTCTGGCCAGGAAGACCCCCTAAAGTCACTTCAGGCCTCTGGCCCAGGAAGACCCCCTAAAGTCACTTCAGGCCTCTGGCCCAGGAAGACCCTCTAAAGTCACTGAGAGCCTCTGGCCAGGAAGACCCTCTAAAGTCACCTCCGGTCTCTGGCCCAGGAAGACCCCCTAAAGTCACTGAGAGCCTCTGGCCAGGAAGACCCCCTAAAGTCACTTCAGGCCTCTGGCCCAGGAAGACCCTCTAAAGTCACTGAGAGCCTCTGGCCATGAAGACCCCTAAAGTCACTTCAGCCTCTGGCCCAGGAAGACCCTCTAAAGTCACTGAGAGCCTCTGGCCAGGAAGACCCTCTAAAGTCACCTCCGGTCTCTGGCGGACATGTTCAATTCAGGTACATAGGGGCAGATTTACAAGCCCCTTGCGCCACTTTTGCGTCAATTGTAACATGGGAAAAGTGACGCAACAGTGGCGCAAGGGGCTTGTAAATATGCCCCATAGTATGAAAAGATTACTTTGCTACTAAACTGAGAGTGTTTTTCACTTTTAAGGAACTGCTGCATCCTTGTAAAATCTGCAAAGTCCTGCTCGGGGATCATGAACAGGGCACTCCCGGGGGAGGAGAGCGCCTGCTGCCTCCCCGGGGTGAAACCTTCGGCCTCCGATGGCTTTGCTGGATGTGTTAAATGCCCTCTAGTCTGCCTCAGACTCCACAGTGTGGGTGTCGGTGGCTGTTCTCCCTTCTCTTCCTGGGGTGGGTGCTGTCTCCTTCACTGGGCTGTCCAGGCCGACTGGCTGGGCTTGTGTGAAGTCCAGAAGTGTGGCAGCAGTCCGGAAGTGTGCTGGGTGAGGTGGCGTGTTTTCTTTAGAGGTAGGTCACAAACCCGACCATCGGTTTGTTGGTATTTCATTAAACTTACTTTCCAGCAAACCCTTCGTCCGCGAGACAGAAGGCGCAGAACACGGCACGGATAATCGGATGTAGCATCCATCAGCTATTGGCAGTTTTTTTTAATTTAGGGGTTACAGCTGAAATAGGACACAGCAATTGTCTGCGATGCCCTACGGAACCCTGATGAGAAAGGGGCCCTTCCTTACCGACCAAAAAAAAGTGATTACCTTTTTTCTGGTATAACGCCACTTCCTTAATGGGGCATCGCTTTCTTACTTCGGAATTCGCATTGTGGTATCAGCGACCCATTCCAGAGGAGTCTGCATCTCCTCTGGCACAGGAAGACCCCCTAAATCACTTCAGGCCTCTGGCCCAGGAAGACCCCCTAAAGTCACTGAGAGCCTCTGGCCCTGGAAGACCCCCTAAAGTCACTGAGAGCCTCTGGCCAGGAAGACCCCCTAAAGTCACTTCAGGCCTCTGGCCCAGGAAGACCCCTAAAGTCACTGAGAGCCTCTGGCCATGAAGACCCCCTAAAGTCACTTCAGGCCTCTGGCCCAGGAAGACCCCCTAAAGTCACTTCAGGCCTCTGGCCCAGGAAGACCCTCTAAAGTCACTGAGAGCCTCTGGCCAGGAAGACCCTCTAAAGTCACCTCCGGTCTCTGGCCCAGGAAGACCCCCTAAAGTCACTGAGAGCCTCTGGCCAGGAAGACCCCCTAAAGTCACTTCAGGCCTCTGGCCCAGGAAGACCCCCTAAAGTCACTTCAGGCCTCTGGCCCAGGAAGACCCTCTAAAGTCACTGAGAGCCTCTGGCCAGGAAGACCCTCTAAAGTCACCTCCGGTCTCTGGCCCAGGAAGACCCCCTAAAGTCACTGAGAGCCTCTGGCCAGGAAGACCCCCTAAAGTCACTTCAGGCCTCTGGCCCAGGAAGACCCCCTAAAGTCACTTCAGGCCTCTGGCCCAGGAAGACCCTCTAAAGTCACTGAGAGCCTCTGGCCATGAAGACCCCTAAAGTCACTTCAGGCCTCTGGCCCAGGAAGACCCTCTAAAGTCACTGAGAGCCTCTGGCCAGGAAGACCCTCTAAAGTCACCTCCGGTCTCTGGCGGACATGTTCAATTCAGGTACATAGGGGCAGATTTACAAGCCCCTTGCGCCACTTTTGCGTCAATTGTAACATGGGAAAAGTGACGCAACAGTGGCGCAAGGGGCTTGTAAATATGCCCCATAGTATGAAAAGATTAATTTGCTGCTAAACTGAGAGGGGCTCATTTATGAGCCCCTGCGTCACTTTTGCGCCGCCGGTGCGTCACTTTTTGTGACGCACCAGTGGCATAAAACATGCGCCATGTTGCGCCATATTTACAAAGTGACGCATCTAGGTAGATGCGTCACTTTGTAAACCCCTGCGCCACATTATACCTGCGCCAGGTATAATGTATGCAAGGGGGGCGTTTTGACGCAACAAAGGGTCGTAGAAGTGACGCAGTGAAATCTACGAGATTTCACTGCGCCACTTTTAGTGTGCAAATGCGTCAATTTCTTGCGCCTGCCTCACAGCAGGCGTAAGACTGACGCAGGCCCTTTCACATGGGGCTTGCCCCATGTGAAAGGACACATTGCTGGAGTTGCGTCACTTTTGTGACACACTCCAGCGATGCGTCACTTTTGCGCCTACAGATACGTCAGAAATACTGACGTATCTGTGACTCCTTGCGACATGATGCGTCATACTGTAAATATGACGCATCACTGGAGTCGCAGGGAGGGCGCAGTGAAAAGTGGCGCATCACTGTTTTCACGCAGTGATGCGTCATTTTTCATAAATGAGCCCCAGAGTGTTTTTCACTTTTAAGGAACTGCTGCATCCTTGTAAAATCTGCAAAGTCCTGCTCGGGGATCATGAACAGGGCACTCCCGGGGGAGGAGAGCGCCTGCTGCCTCCCCGGGGTGAACCCTTCGGCCTCCGATGGCTTTGCTGGATGTGTTAAATGCCCTCTAGTCTGGATCAGACTCTACAGTGTGGGTGTTGGTGGCTGTTCTCACTTCTCTTCCTGGGGTGGGTGCTGTCTCCTTCACTGGGCTGTCCAGGCCGACTGGCTGGGCTTGTGTGAACTGCAGAAGTTTGGCAGCAGTCCGGAAGTGTGCTGGGTGAGGTGGCGTGTTTTCTTTAGAGGTAGGTCACAAACCCGACCATCGGTTTGTTGGTATTTCATTAAACTTACTTTCCAGCAAACCCTTCGTCCGCGAGACAGAAGGCGCAGAACACGGCACGGATAATCGGATGTAGCATCCATCAGCTATTGGCAGTTTTTTTTAATTTAGGGGTTACAGCTGAAATAGGACACAGCAATTGTCTGCGATGCCCCACGGAACCCTGATGAGAAAGGGGCCCTTCCTTACCGACCACTGCTCTCCAGTGCATGCCCTCCACGCCCCTTTAGTATCACTTTTCAGGCACAGTGCTGGCAGAAAACAGATAAAACAATTCAAGTCGATCGTGTGTTATTGTTCGCTATTTAACGATAATTTGTTTTTGAATCTCTGTTTTGCTTTTGTTTGCAGTTTAAAATCGTTATCTCTTTTCCATTAATACATTTGTCCATATTTGTTAATTTGCCGTTGGGATGCATCGCCCGCAAGATAGTGGAGGGGCCCCCTGTAGCTCGGTCCCCCCCCACACCCCGCTTTGAGGGGGGGGGGGGGCGACTGTGCTTCCCCCCACTGGTTGGCGGCTTTTCTGTGTGATCTTTGGTCGAGTTTCCTTCTTGTGAAGTCAGAGGGAAGGGTCCTCTGTGTGTAAACCTGTTGTCCAGAATGACTTTGGCCAGAACTCAAACAAAACATGAACTGTGAGATTTGGGAACCTCACAAACCTGTCGAGGTATCAAGGCAGCTGTGACAGTCACTGACGGAGAAAATCGCCCTGTGCCAAAATGAACACCTGCCCAGACAGGGGATTAACTGGGCATGAATTTCTTGTGCCTGCATACAATGAACCGCTGCTTCATCGGGGATTAATGGCCGTGATGCGCCCCTCACGAGGAGGGCACAGCCCAACCCTGGCCACGTGATAAACGGGCTGTTCCATTCTTAAAATATCAAATGTCCGTGCGCGGTTTCAGGTGCTTCAGCGCACCTGCCGGCTTTGGCTTCAATGACACCCCTCTTTCCAGATCCCTGCCACTCCATGCATGAACGTTAACGGTCTCCCTGCGGTTGTCATGCCAACCAAAAGAGACGGATAAACGCCAACGAACTCTTGCTGTAGAGTGTCTGCCATGGACTAGCAATATACATATCCGACGCTGCTTACATCCTATTTATGGGGACTAGTATATTTACCTCCCTCAGAAAGATGAAAGGCTGAGCCAGCTGTGCTGGGTTTCGATCTCAACACCTGGTGTGAGAGGACCACGGATGTCAGCAGCGGGTGTTTTAACTCAATCAAAGGAGCAAAAAATGTCCCTTGACTTGATGCATGTAGGAACAGAGTTAACTTGTATTCGCACTGTTAGACACCGTTAGCACTAAGTGTGATGAAAAGCGAAGTTACAAGACACTCGAGTGTTGAGTCACAAAACAAGTTTTTTTTTGTTGCATATTTATTATAGCGTGAACTCGACCCGAAGGTATTGGAGCGCTTTACATAGCACCGTATTTATATTACACATTCAGGCACGGGGAGATTACGTGATTTGCCCAGAATCACAAGATTTGTACGCGACCTCGAGGCTCGAACCCTGGTTTTCTGCACCAGAGGCGGCAGCGCAGCCGACGGACCACATCCTTGTGGCGGGAGCAAACTAAACGCCTTTCAGCGCTGTTCCATGACATGTGGGGTTATTGGGGTAGGATTGTGGTGTAAGCGAGGTCTTAAGTAAACAATGATACAGTCCCCGACGTGCTTGCGGTGAGACTGTTGTACAGCTGGTGTGTGCCGAGCACACTGTGCTTTATTTTACACGTGTGTTGCTTCAATATTTTTAACTTTTTTAAAGGTTTTTTAGATATTTATTGATGAAATAAGGAGGACTGTGTCGTAGTATGTCCTTTTTAATGGAGAGTGTTGTAACTGTTTACCTTTTTCTTCTTATGACGGAATATGTACATGTATTTTGTGTATTTTGTTTGTGTGGCCCTCTTCGGAGTGCCAAAACATAATAAATAAATTGAAAATTGTGTGTGCGCTGTATGAGACTGCTCCATGCGTGAGACCCCTATTAAAGGATTCCCACACAGCCGGCTTTAGGGCGGTGCGACTGGTGTCACCGCACCGGGCGCCTAGCCCAAGGGGGCGCCCTGTGCATGACAGGCTGAGGCCAGAAAAGAGCAGCCCACAGAGATCTTTGTGTTGCCGGCATTTTTCAAGAGATAGTAACAACAGCATGATAACTCTGGTGGTTAATGCGCTTGATGGAGAGTCTGTGATTTGCCTACTCACAGTTTTGTCTCATGATAAAGTAGTACAGAGGGTCAATGTTCCCGCTGCAAAGCACAACATGTAACACGCAGAGCTCAGATTTGTATTCTGTGGTGTTAGCTCAGTGGGTTACTGCTTTTGACACACAAATCTTTTTGTTACTCGAAGTTCATAATTTATAATCCTTTGAATATAGCGCACTCAACAATGAGCTAGCATCAACGCACTACTTACACATTGCAAGCAGAGGTATAGATTCCTATTCTTTCTTCCTCAATCTGTAAATATTCTAACATTGCCAAAAAGGGCTCAT